>NC_088381.1:101465000-103965000 GCF_037993035.2 Macaca fascicularis
AGGCCCAAGCCATGAAGCACTATGAGAAGACATGAGTGCGTGCATCTCACATGTTCCTTCAACAGACCTTCACTGAGGGCCGTCACACCATGGGAGCTAGGAACACAGCAGTAAAGAAGGAAGAGAAGTTAATGCCTCTTGAAATGTATGTCTTTGCAAGGGGAACTAGGTCAAAAGATAATTATATATGTGCTTAGCGCCATGGATGAAAGGTGCAAGTGCTGTTAGAGCATCTAACAGGAAAAGTTAATCTAGTCATAGGGTTCTCTGAGAAGATGAAGGGTCTGCTGAGGCCTGAAGGACAGGCAGAATTTAGCCAGGCAAAATTGGGACTGGAAGGCCATCCTGATTTTCCATTTATTAAAAAGGAAGGAGGGAAGGGATGTGACAGAATTACCTAGGCTATTGTTCATTGTTTTACTCATCATATATGGAGCATGATATCTTATGTACAAAGGAGTAGGGAAAATGCCATCTATAGGAATAATGTATTACACTTAGCTTAAACTTTTGTTACGTTTTCTTAAATTTATTTAAGACCCATTTCCTCTGTAACCTTAGAATGTGTGTGTATTTGCCATTATTTTATCTAGTAAATGGATGTCTGCATAGATGACTGGTCAATCAATTGATCAAAATAATGTAGTCATAGTTCTGCCTCCTAGTATCTATATAATTCATAACGTATATGAATAATGAAATTATAGAAACAAGATTCATGCACTCATGTGATCTCATAGTCCTTCATGGCGTGGGCCTGGATAAAACATAGGTATCTTACCACAGCAGTGCTCTAGCTCTTTTCGTTTTCACATTGTCCAAATTGAATGGTCCATCATAACTATATTCCCTTCTTACCAGATGTCTCCTGGAACAACTTTGGAAATGCCTTTGTGTGTGGTCTTTGGTGCCTGTGAGCTAGCAAGGCAGTACTCATTGCCACTTAAACATTTGCTTACACATTAGCAATTCTTCAGCACCCCCCCACACAGAGATTTGAGTGGGTCCTTATTTATAACATTTTTTTTTTTTTTACCTCTGTGGATCCAGAAACTCCACCAGAGGTATAGAGTAATCAGCAGCAATGACTCAGGCAGCAAAGATTCTTGTTCATGTGCCTACATTGTGATAGCAACAAGAAGATAGTGTTTTACAGTAGGAGCTGTCTTGTAGTATCAGCTGTCCTTGAAGTAATGGATTTCAATACTTTTGAAACAAAAGTGCTGTTGATCAAAATGATGTGAAAGTCAAGTATATTATTTTCTCATGGAAGCAATGTTTATGTCCTTAGGCCCAACTGTGTGATATGAATGACCACACACTAACTTGCTTAATGAACTAGATAGTCTAAGTATCCTCAGAGCATAAATCCTTCTAAAATGCCTCAAATGGCATAGCACAGTAAGCAATTTGATACACTTATTCAGTTTATTACATCTTCTTTCTCTCTCTCTCTCTCTCTCTCATATATATATATATATATATATATATATATATATATATATATATATATATAGCTACATGATGAAGAAACACCTCTGTATCATCATGGAAAGAAGGCTTCTTTAGTAATATTTTTGACCAGCATCTTCGAAGTGTATTAGGATCACTTGATCACTCTTTGATATACTTATGCTGCCTTCTGTTTCTTACTATTTTGTCCCCATAACAAACAAAAGCAGTTACGATCTAGTCGTTGGTCATTCTGTTGTATTTAGAAATGGCAGGTCTTCATTCTTTCCTGAACTATCATCTCATTAACACCAGTTGTTTCACCTTGAACCAGTTTGATTTTAAATGCATGAAACAACTGCTGTTTACACTGAAATTTTTACCCTCTGACTCAGCATCACTTTGTTATTTCACAATGTCAAGGATGCCTCCCAGTTGTGGCTTAAGTAGTAGCCAGATTCGAAGCATTCAGGGGTGACTCAGTCCTGAATCACAAAATCTCCCACCATTCCATCCCAGGTCACATCTTGCATGTTCCAGTATATATAGAGTTGGTTTCAGCTGCTTTTTCCTTCCACTAATATATTTTTAATTCTAGAACTCATGTACTCAGATAAACATGTAAACCTATAGACATATTCTCTCAAATGGCAGTCCCATTGTATAGAACATTTTACTAACTCCTCTTTTGAAATTACCTTGAAAAGTAATTGCCCAGCTTCATAACAAAGATGGATTTATTAATTTATAGTCACTGAACACTCTTCCTTGTTGATAACCTATTTAACCTCCCCTGCTACCCTTTCTTCTCTCTCACCCATCTCAGTTTGATTTTGCCCCCAGGTTACAAGAAAGGCTTAGAACTCTGTAGAGTAGAGAAGGGGACAGATCAAGACTAGCAGCCTGTGGGACTCTTCTGCTGAACCCACCAGGAAGCAAAGTTACTGAGATGAATTTATCTATCAGGGGCTGTCTGCCAACTACAGGAACAGAAGCTGATATCGTGGGTGTGACCGACTTTGTGTTGTGAATGTAAATCATTCCATTTCAAATTGCTACAAGCCAACTTTAGGTCCATTGAAAACTTGGGTCCAAAGAATAGTCCTGCATATACACAAAAGTATAGTCTTCCAATTGTGTCACTTTTTGAAAATAACTTGTGCATGTACCATTTACATCCCTAACCTATGTAATGTTTTAAAACATTTTTCACAGAAAATTTGTTTAATATTAAACTCCTAGAAAGGAAGGCCTTATGGAAATCTAAGAAAAACTGCCTAAAAATAATATTTGAAGGCCCAACTGATAGAATTCCAAGTCAATATAAACATACATTTTCTGCTTGCTAATGAACTGACATAGTTTGGCTTACAGGGACAGCACAAAGTATTTCTATCCTCTGGGTTGGCATAGAGTTGAGCACATCCCAGTGCGTATGTGAAGCCAGGCTCAGAGGACAGTGATGTCCTCACATCTCGCCCCCGGGTACAGGAAGACAGCCTGCTCTCCTTTTTCAGTGGTCATTTGACTAAACCACTTTCATGTAGCCTCATAGTCCATCATCACCAGTGAAGCCCTCCAGAATCTCACTTGCCATTGTCTCTGTTCTAAATTTACTCTAGTTTGTCAACATTCCATTGGTGCTGAGGAGCACAGTGTGGCCTCATGCTGCCCCCCAGAATTCTAGCTGAACAGCAGCGAATTGTGAGGGTCCTTGCCTTGCAGTTTTCCTCTGTTGAGGAACTTATCCTGTGAAAGTACCCATTTACCAAGAACTTACCATTGGGAGGTAGAGGGAAGCACCCTATACAGGCAGTAACTCAAATTTGAGTTCATTCTAACCAAAACTGGCCTTCTTTGTTTCCATTCTTCAAAGGAACACACAATGCCCTATAGGCTGTGTATTCATTCAAATGACAATCCCAGTATACAAAACTTGCTTGTCTCTCTCTCCATGCACCTCCTGTCCTAAATGAAGTGGACAGTTAACACCTGTTCCCAAATACTCACGTATGAGGTTATTTAACTGAAATAAGGCACTTACAGCAGCTGACCAGATGTCTTCACCTCAAAAAGATGGTTTCACCCTGCCAGTTAACAAAACTGGCTCAAGAGACATGACGCTGGAAACCAGCATAGTTACCCCATCGAGGGCTGCAAGCCCTTCAAAATCAGACTTAGTGTGTCTGGGAGGCCAACAGTATGGTGCTGTAACAAATGTATAAAAGATACTATTCCCATCTCAGGTCACAAAATAGACATTTTTATCATAGAACTTGGCTATTAATATTTTATCATAGATTGTTTTATATACTCCATTGTAAGTTGGTTATTGTATCAGATGCATACTTTGAAGCTTAACTTTTTTAGTTCCTACATAAGGAAAGCTTCATGAGGTGGAAGAACTGAACTCAATTTTACTAATTTGGTAAGCAATAAGAAGGAAGGCCAAAAAGGGGAGTAGGCAGGGAAGGGGGATAGGGTATGAAGAAGACAAGCTAAATCAGAAAACTCTAAGAAACAGAGTGCGTATAATAAAGGAAATGATGAATACAGCATTGGGGATGACAACAGAAATAATGAAGTCATCACAGTGGGTTGACTGCAGAGAGAGAAACCAAATTTGACCAAAGTGGTTGTAGTGTGGAAGGCAGGAAGGGCCAGGGAAGAGGTCCTTAAAGAATAAATTTTCTGGCAAAGGTCAAGCCACCCAACCAATAGCTTTCAGACTTTCACAGGCGAAGAATATCCTGGGATTCCTATTTAGAATACAGATTGCCTGGCCCCATCCCAGGACAGACTGATTTAGTGCCTTAATTGGGACCAGGAGGATGTGTTTTTAAGAAGGTCAACTAATTCTGCATTTTGTACAGACACAGGTAATACTCAGACCTCACTTTGAGAAAACTCTATAAGGAAAGCAAAGAAAATCTTGCACATTTTAACAGCAGCAACTTATTAGAAGAGAACAGAGGTTGCTTGTAGGTAGGGAATATGCTACATTAATGCAACCAGGAAACAAGGCAAATTGACATAGAATTATTGCTGCACAGACAGACAGGATGTTTGAGATGCTGCAGGGATAGTGGAGCAAGAGAACACATTTCTTATTTCCCGGATGTAAATCAGCCTTTGCCCTTTGTAGCTAAAGATATCCCTCACCCCAATTGAAGAAAAAAAAAAACCCTCAAAGAAACCTTTGAAAATAATTAAGCATGATAATTCTGGATTATCCTTAATTAGAGGGAAGCTCTAGCGAGCTCCGAGCTTTGGAGGGTCATCATACATTTGTTACATGTGATCTGTCACTGTTCCACGTGCACATTATTCATCCCTTCACCTCTGATCTTCCCGTCCTCTGAGCACAGCCCTCTGCAAGGACCCTGCACTTAAGGCTGCAGAATAAAAGACATCCCCTCACACAGCTCCTGCTGCCACTATAGATGACATGTCTCTTCTGGGGAGCTTTAAGAGGGAGAAAATCTTTTCCTCTCTCTCTTTCATTCTGTGCTGACTCCTCGGTGTCAGGCCCATGCCTCTGCCAGGAGCAGCAGCCTGTCCCTCATGGTGAACCCTTCAAAGGACTTGGGTCCTTGTTGCAGGAGGAGGAGCAGGACCTAGGCCAGAACCAACAGACTTGAAGCAGCTCTGATGCCCGTTGTAGGTCTGAGGATTCCAGCCACGTGGAACAAGAAGAGGGAAAGCGAGGGAAAGCAAGGGAGTAAGGAAGGGAGGCTTGGCAAGAGAACAGGAAAAAGCCAGATCAAACACAAAGGGAAAAAAGGAGCCACACAAAGACTGCAGTCATCCCCTCTTCTTCTAAGAAAGACAGGCCTACAACCATCTCTCTGCCTGTTTCTGACTTTGTTCACAAGGCCCATGCAGAAATCATCACACCTCCTACAACTTAGGCTGTGAAGCCTTTTTCACGCCATGCAGTGCCATCTTCCTTTCTCCCGCCGAAGTGCTACCTTCTGCCTTTGTACAGGGACGTGCCGCTCGGCATCAGTTAGTTGGTTATATGTCCACTTTTCAGTTAGCACAGATCTGTCTTCCTCCTGGCACCCGGACCGCACATAGGACATCACTGTTCGTAGGTTAGGTGGGCAATAAGTACTTATTGAGTTTTCAAAGTTAGATCATTCTTTTCTCCCTGGATCCAGTTCCTTAAGTTGTTTAGCTTTATATTAAGGAAGTCCCTGAAGACTCTCTTTTAGGTTAGGGAAATTGAAATGCGTTTTAAATAAGTACCATCTCAATTGATATAGCAAAATTAGAATAGAAATTATGTAAAAAAGATTTTTAAAAAAGCACAAGTAGGCCGGGCGCAGTGGCTCAAGCCTGTAATCCCAGCACTTTGGGAGGCCGAGACGGGCGGATCACGAGGTCAGGAGATCGAGACCATCCTGGCTAACACGGTGAAACCCCGTCTCTACTAAAAAATACAAAAAAAAACTAGCCGGGCGAGGTGGCGGATGCCTGTAGTCCCAGCTACTCGGGAGGCTGAGGCAGGAGAATGGCGTGAACCCGGGAGGCGGAGCTTGCTGTGAGCCGAGATCTGGCCATTGCACTCCAGCCTGGGTGACACAGCAAGACTCCGTCTCAAAAAAAAAAAAAAAAGCACAAGTATATAGCTTTGAGGTCAGATCTGGGTCTGTAGTCCAGCTCTGTCACTAATTACTTGGTTAAAGTCAGGAGACTTGTACCTCCTCTCTATACCTCTGTTTCCTCTATTTGTATATTAAGGATAATAATACCCCCTTTCTATAAGATCATTATGAAGAAGAAAAAAACTGGTATAAAAGTACCTGATAGATGTAAATGCTCAATAAATGTTAGTTTGGTTTGTTTCCTTCCCTTTTAATTTTGGAGTAAGCTACTTTTGGTGGCTTATTTTTCTTTTCCTAGAAATAACATTTTTAGTGGGCAAAAATATTAATAACATAGCACCCAGTGATTCCATTAATAACATTAACAACATGTTAAAGTTTAAAAATGATAAGGCTTATCATGGCAGCCTGCTACCCATACAACCAGCCATGAGGCGTTCCACATCTCAGCCCTGCCTGCTTTTATTTCATTTTGATTTGTTTATTAATCATCAGCTGAGATTTTTGACAAATATGGTTAAAAATCAAAAGCTATGCTTTGGAGACATTCATGCTACTTTTACTTGTATTAAATTTGCAAGGAAAATTTATGTGTAAAT
Organism: Macaca fascicularis; assembly: GCF_037993035.2. Lineage (NCBI taxonomy): Eukaryota > Metazoa > Chordata > Mammalia > Primates > Cercopithecidae > Macaca > Macaca fascicularis. The sequence continues at coordinate 101,471,662 of NC_088381.1, forward strand.
ATGAAAACTGTGAATCACTGTGAGTATTTGTATGTATTCTCATAAAATTATCTTGGCATCCTTATATTTTGTTGTAATGGGTGTCAAGGACTTCTCTTTGCGCTAAATGGGAATATTTACTGATCAAGAGCTTGCTGTTGCATTCTCCTCTGCTATAACCTGAGGAAACAGCACCTTTTCACCTTTGAAACCAGCGTTTCCATATTACTCATGCCAGTCTTTTCTCACTAATTTTATGATTATAATGAGGCAGTGGTGCACTAGTTAGCACAGATGACCTTCTAATTGAAAGACTGTAAATTCAATCTCCATCGCTGGGCACCGACAGAAATTTAAATAAATATAGCTCCTAAAACCCTTGTGATGGGCTGGCCTAGTGACCAGGGGCTAGCAGAGCCCAAGTCATATGTCACAGGGGACCGCCGGCAACTTCTGGGTGTTAACTACAGGAGTCATTAAAAGTAGGTTGCCCTCACGAAGCAAAACGAGATGAGGGACTTTTCCCTGGCTTTGATTCAGGCACCATGCCTTGGTTTTCTGTAACATATGCCGAGTTGCTTTTTTGTCAAAATGCTTCCTAAAACTGGAGTCTGAACACGAGGGGAAGCTCCATTCTCAAATTGGACTTAAGCAGACAAGAAAAGTCTTATCTATCAGGCCACCTTTTGTCCACTGCCATTTATAGATTTAGATGCAGTAAGCTGTCCAGGGCTATGTTGACTTCATCCCCTCGCTTGCTGTATTCACCCCCATTTTTCACCCCCATGACCTTAGACAGCAATCCAATTCAGGTTTCCAGAATGAACTGCCCTGAGGATCAAGATGGGTGTGGAAAGCTGTTTTAATGGTCAGTCCGAGGAAGGAATCCTTGGAGCTGTAATGCTGGCAACATTTGTACCAAATAATTGAGCACTTGCCCTTGATATATTTTTGACCTTCCATTTTGCCGTTAACACTGTTACTTGTGTGTATATGTCTCTTGTTGTGAGTCACCTTGAATCTCTTTGGGAACCAAGTTGCATATAATTTTTTAAACTAACTAGCTGCTTTAAAATAGGTCCCTGGACCTTGACAACAGCTACCTAAAAATGGCCCCATATTGCTGACAATGCCTTAAAGCTGGTGATTGGGTTGTCGGCATGGTGCATCTTTATCCTGTGTATATCACACAAACACAATGGAAATTTCCCATTGCCTTTAAAGTTTTGCATTCTGTATATTTGGTTGTTAGACAAATAGAGCAAGCTTTGCCGACTTCATTTTCATTCTTGGCAGCATGTTTTTATCATAAGGCAGATAGTCATTAATTTACAGAATCAACGCTGGGAACAGCTTTTGTGATCTCATATTAAATTTTCCCCTGAATCCGCCCCTTGGCAAAAATTACTCACATCGTTAAAAAATATTTAATTAGGCTGTAGTTTATACCCAGCTCACTGGGGAAATGTTGGAATTAATATGATTTGCATGAATTCTGTTTCTCTTTTTCTGTCAGAGATTAGTTTTGAATTCAGTTCAGAGGGTCGTTGACACTGCCAAGGACTCACAATCGTGAAGGTCAAACAGGTAGCAAATACTTCCCCTGGGTAGGTTCCCTGAAAAGACAGCTCAAAATTGCTTTTAATTATGGGTTACCTGAAAGGCCACTTGCTGTTTTTATTTTTCCACAGATCTCTGAAACACTGCATGATTGGAAGTTTTAGGTAAACCATTTTATTCCTAACTAAAACAGGCCCGTTATTGTGTAGAAATAGATGTGCCTAAAGGTATGGTCCCCAAATAATTTTCCTCGTAACTCATTGATTTCTGTGGTTTGTTCACAAAAAAGAAAGTCTCCCCACCTTGAACTGGGGTGTAGAGATGCTGGATAAAGGTAGTCTTTTAAGACAGCCAGCAGTGAGTAAATTTTCTACATAGTAATGCATCTGCTTGCTTAATTATCTTTCAAAAGATAAGATACAATGTTTAGTTATGCATTTCCTTGTTTATTCTTCCATGGGTTAGGAAATAAACCTTAGGGAATCCACAATCCTATGCCATTTTTTTTTTCAAAAGAAAATTTAATGGAATATTTAATTAATAATCTAATCAATCAATTAATCTCAGTTACATAAGTGTTGAAATCTAATTCTTTTTCACAGCTATATCAATAAAAGAAGTGAAATGGCTGCCCACTTATCAGGATAATAGGAAGCCATTGCAGACACAAAGAAGAATTGAAATTGTATTAATTCTGCTGCACTGGTTCTGATTTGCCAGTGTTAACAAAGTCTTTGCATTTTAGACAAGTTTCGGTTCACCTGCTGGGACCACCAGGTATACATTTTATGTCCTAACCTTTTCCAGTGGTGGAAAAAAGTGACAATTAGATTTTTTTAAAGAAAAATTCCCAAAAACTTAGGCTCTGCAGCTCTAAGTAAAGGCGCATTCCAAATAATAAAAGGGCGTTTAACCTCTTTAGACATTACCTCTGTCTTTATTGTTAAGTTTAAAAATTACAAACCATCTGCCTTCAAAACATGTATAGACCACAGCATGCTGCTGACTAGCCAACTGTTGATGCATAAATATTTATATCCCAAGTGATTTCTATGGGGCTTCTTTCAACACTAGAAAGATGAGATGCAGTTTGACCCTCACTTCAAAAAATCCTGAGTCAAGTCACTCACAGGGAGTGTGGATCTATTGCAGTCATAGCTCTATTTGATGACACGGCTCATGAATATCACCACGTGTTCCAGATTACGAAGTGTTCTAAATTGGAGGAAACTTAAAATGGGAGAAAGGAGGAAGACTAGAACTTTCTGAATACATATACCCTGCTGGACACTGCTGTAGGTGATTTACACACACAATCTCATTCAATCTTCAAAACACCCTGCAAGGTGGATGTAACTGCCTCCATTGTACAGATGAGGAAGATAAAGTTCAAAGAAGCAGAGTAGATACATAGATAGATCTTTTCAATTCATCCCCTTCTTTTCATACATGAACCTGGAGGGAATAATATCCACATAATCAACACAGTGAGGTAATCTCAAAGCTGAGACTAGAACCCAGTTCTCCTAACTACCTGCATAGCCCTCAGGCATGTGTCTGTATTTTCCCAAATACACCGTGACCAGCTCAAGCTAACAAAAGTATTAAATAAAAACTAGCACAGCTTTTTCTCTATATACCTTTGGTTCTTTTTTTTTTTTTTTTTAACGGCAAGTCAACTCTTTTGCTTTTCCCAGAGAAATCCAAGCATGCGTGTGGCTTTGTGAAATCTTTTACACAACAGGGCAATGTATATCCAGCTAACTGTCAGAAGGCAATTCATATAAAAACGTAACAGTACTTTTCTAGTATTCTTGCCTGAATATATGAAAAACAAAATATATGACTGTAAATGAATGGGTGAGAGAGAACAGTGTTTACATTACTAGAAATTTTACAAATGCACATAGCACTAGGGACATTAACTCAGCTTGGAAGAAAGGAAGTGGATGACTCAGGAAGCCCACAGAATCCTTTTCCATTTAGTTTTCTGCACTGTTGTTTGCTTTTGCCTTGTTGTTGTTTTTTGGGGGTTTTTGTTTTGTTTTGCTTTTCTGGGAGTGGCCTTTTTGAAGAGTACAAGACTGCAAGAACTTGTACCTCCTCATATCTCTTCAAGGTAGTAAATCTCGATATTTCATCCCATAGTCTCAAAAAACCACAAAATTGGCTAAAAGTCATACCGTTTGCATTGAGTTTTCTATTTATTTGCAAACAAACATCCTCTTTTACTTCACTCTGAGCAGAAATAAATTATGGAAATAGCTCTTGAGGCCACAGTCTAAATAGGGACATTCTGAGGCCACCAGTTTTCTTACTTGGTGGTTCTGCCCCACCGCATTATCAGATGCCTCCCTTGTCTCTATTCCTACTGCTGTGCTAATGAAGCAAAAAATAAGTTTAGTATCGAACTTCTGTTTAATCAGACTTTCCACAGCTAGTCCTACTTGAAAAGCATTGTGTTTGAGGTACACTGCAAACGTAAGACTAGTAGTTTAGGGACTTTCTTAATGATTGGCACAATAAAGTACTACGCTAACTGTGTGGCATGTATTGGTTTCTCTTATCAATTCTGATTCAGGGCAAGGAGTACACGTGGGTAATGATTGTTGTTGTTATTATTACAGCTGCCCTTTATTAGCTGCCTAGCGTATGCCAATCACATTATTAATCTTATTTAATTCTCTCAACAACCCAAGAGTAAGTTGTAAAAGTCCCATTTTACAGACGAGAAGATGGAGGCTTACAGTCAGAAAGTAGGAGAGCTGAGATTCCAACTCTGGCCTTTACAACTCCAAAGTCAAAATGCACCCTGCTTTCAACCAAAGCAATGTCTCAAACAAAGATCACTGGAATGTGAGATAGACTGATTTCTTCTTTTTAAAATGTTTTAAATTGAAATTGTGTGTATTTAAGGTGTGTAGCATGATGTTTTGATATACGTATTCATAATGAACTTAGTGAGCTGAGATTACTCTAGTCCAACTAGAGTTAACATCTCTTTTCACAGTTAACTTTTTTTGGTGGTGAGAGCACTTAAGATCTACTCTTTGCAAATTTTAAATATACAATACAGTATTATTAACTATAGTCTCCATGCTGTACACTAGATCTCTAGAACTTATTCTGTGTAACTAAAACTTTGTATACTGTAACCAAAATCTCCCATTTCCTTCACTTCCTCACCCCTTATCCAAAGAAAATGAAATTAGTATGTCAAAGAGAAATCTGCCCTTTCATGTTCATTGCAACCTTATTCACAGGAGCCAAGATATGGAATCAACCTAAGGGTTTATCAATAGATGAATGGATAATGAAATACACAAACACAGAAGAATATTATTTGCCCTTAGAAAGGTGGATCCTGCCATTTATAATGCGAATGAACATGGAGGACATTGTGCTAAGTGAAATACACCAGACACAGAAAGACAAATACTTCTATGTCAAATATACAAAAGTCAAATTCATAGAAACAGACTGATTTATAGCCTTGATTGTGCATCTGATGCAGCTGTGAGATTGTAACAAGCCCCTTAAGTTCTGAATATCAGGTCTTTAGTCTGACATACAAATGATAACAATGCAGGATCCCAAAGAGGAGAAAGGCCACATACAGAAAAGCCTTCTAAGGTCATCGGTTTAATCAAACCAACAAGTATTTATTGAGCACAGTACTAGGTGTCTTGGGAACTATAATGATGAATAGGATATCATCCTAGACATAAAGAAGCCTGAATTCTAGAAAAGACTTTAATATGAGTATACAGTTAGCTAAGTAGAAAGTATTAAGTTTCTTAAGTTCCTGGAACAAGTCATTTCCATTTCTTCTCCAATTACAACATTTTTGATACTGAAGGAAAAAGGAGATGAAAATTGATTAGAGAAAGTTTTCCTACAGCATGTATGTTTTAATAAAGAGGGGGAGAGGGAGTGGGAGTCAGGCTCTCTTTCCACATTACTATTAATACTTCCCTAGACCCGGTCGCTGGTGACTCAACACTGTTCTGGCTGCCCTTGGCAGGAATAGTCCTCATGGATTTATTTTTCACATAAAATTGTTCAAATACACAAGCATTAATTATGCAGATTATGTAAAAAAAAGATAATTGTGTTACTCTTGCAGTAGGAGTGGGGTGCGTTGCAGTCAGTGGATAGCATCTAGTTCTAGGTGAGGGATGTCAAATTGACTGCAGGCAGTGATAGAAATGCCGACTTTTCCAAGTAAATATTGCCACTTACTCCAAGTGCACACTCCTTAAAGCTCCTGCAAATCTTAGATATGTCGATTTTCTGGGATGCCAACCACACTCCTTTCCCGTGTCTCTGCCTGAAACGGCAGCAAGCCTTGTCCAAGCTCTTTCTGCCATGGTTCCTATCACCTTTGTGGCTTCCACTCTTGTAGAAATTGAGGGGAATTGTTTATGTACTTAGAAGATTTTATAGGTGTTTCCTAATTCATTCTCCTCATCAGAGGAAGCAAAGATTGCCTCTTCAAGACAACAAGTTAAAAACTGGAGAGACAGAAAAGGTACAGTGACTTATCCACCCTCATTTCAGGAATCAGTGGTGAAGACAGAGGAGCAACAAGAACAGACTTTTGTTTCCCAGGCTAACATTGAAGCCAGTAGTTTATATTATGCCTTTTTATATTAACAGTGTCACCTTAACTTAGTTGGTCTTTCTGTTTCTATCCTTTTCTTCTGTTTTGAAAACTGATTAATGCAGTATGCCAACAAGTCTAACACAGTGGTTCTCCCTCTATTTTCATCAGTGAAATATGTTCTTTAAGCTAAACCTTCTGGAATGACCAAAACCAAATAAAACATGCCAGTATAGAGCTGCTCTAGTTGGAAAGTGAGAGAGAGAGGCCTCAGAGGTATCCCAGGGACTCCTTAACCTGGAGCCCACAGGTAGGCTCATGCCATCTATAATTTCCTCAAATGACTTGCAATGTCAGGGGGAGGATGGGGAAGGAAACGATACTGTTCATCAGAGATGCAAAGAATCTGTGATCCCTGTGGATCAAAGGCAGCTGTCTTTTGGTTCAGCATGAAACCCATCTTCATCTCCCACTAATCGTGTATTAATAATGCTTCTGAATCAAGTTCAAGTGGTTTTGAGTTTCTAATGGCTATGCCATACTTTTGACTCTTAAGTCTCAAAAGATCAGATTCAACAGCCCAGCTATGGGCTTCTGTTAATATAATCAATAGGTAGGCATAATGGATAAACCACCATATTACTCTGGGACCCCAAATACATAGCAAACCCTTCTGAATCACCTCATTCCTCAATACAATTTCAATGCCATTTTTTCACTTACTTGCTCATTCATTCAATTAATATATATAGAACATTTTCTATGCACCAGGGTTTGTAGAAATGAATTAGATATGGCTGCTGCTCTGAAGAAGCTTACAGTCTAGTGAATGAATATACACTTACACTTAATATATGCCAGGTTTGCTTTTGTTTTACACATTGTATGCATTACCTCATTTAATTTTAACCGCAGGAAGGTAGATACCATTATTACCTTTACTTTATAACTGAGTAAACAGTAGAGTAACTTGCCCAAAGTGGGTAATGGTTTCAATCCCAAACCATTTGCCTCTAGAGTCTACATTAATGACCAGTACCCTCTATCAGGAACATGTAAAAGTGTTAGAAAACCTCCCAGGACATAGCTCATTGTGTCTATACAATTAGCCATAAAACTGGACCTGGCTATCCCAGAACCCAACCAAATATTCTAGTCCAACAAATGCACCTTGTTTGTCTGGCTATCCTGGGAAGTCCCTTTTAGCAAACAGAGCGAGAACTTATTAGCCTCAAAGACGGAACTTCATTTCTAAATGACACAGTTAAAACTAGAACAAGAGACTTAATAATAATTGTGTACAGTTAGCGAAAGCCATTAGATCGTAAGGAAGGGCTGACTGTCAGTTCTACTAATAGGTTACTAGAAACCATACCTTTAATAATCTCTATTTCATCTAAGGAAGCACACACACAGAAAAAGTAGCATTGGAGTGATAATGACTCATTAGTGACTTGAAATTGGAAGTCTGTTTCTTTGTTTTGCGTTGTGCTTATGTAGTGCTGTTCAGACAATAGAATAGATCTCGGAAAATCAAAGGATGGTCAATGGTAGAAACAAAAAGAATCCCCAGGTATAAAGGAACCAAATGGAGTTCACTAAATGAAAACCCCTGAGCATTTTGCATGAAGAATATGTAATCACCCCAGCGCCCCCCAGGACCACTCTCCTGAGGCTCACGGAGGGTTGGTTGTTCTACATGGAAGAAATGCATGAGAACAGTAAAGTGTATCCAAATTACAAGAGGGACAGACTTTCTAGCCTGAAGTCTAGAATGAAAAAATGTTAAGGTAAAAAGGGAGAAATAAATAGCTGGGTGCTAATAAAAATGGACAGTTTGCCCATTGCTTCAGTGATGCCAAATGGATGAGCTAAGAAAACATGCTGTGTTCTCTCATGAAGTCCCTGATCCTCATTAAAGAAAATGGGTATGAGCTAATCAACTCTAACAACTAAGTCTGCCAGGTCCAAGCCATCTCCATCAGTTCCTTCTCCAGCTTTTATTTCTCATAACTCATTTCTAAACACTGAAACTGTTATTCCTAAGGCTTCCTTGTTCTTTTGTGGATACAGAAAGAGCTACAGTTTAGTCTTCACAAACGTTGCCCGTAAATCCTTGAGTCATCCTTGTTTTGATTTTGTTTTGTGTTTTTCTATCCCTCTTGGTATGGATTGCATGAAATTTTCCATTTGCAAAAGGGTTTAATCAACAGTAGATGTTTTGAATCAGATTAAAAACATAAATACTTTAAGGGCTATGTATTTATTCTGTCCTGCTAGATGCCGTCATTTTATCTTGTTTCTGGAGGGCAATGCAAAGCCATAGACGCTCTAATGAATTCCTTGCAACAGGCAGGTACACTGATGGTTAATAGTAATTAATGTTTATCTTAAAATATCCCGGGTTCTTCTCCCGAATTCTTCCCCTTCTCCTTGACACATCAAAAATGGGAAATCATCTATGAGACTCTTTTATTTGTCTCTGTTTTCGGACAGCACATTTACATACTCTCGAAAGCAATCAATACCAGCAAGCCCAGGTCTTCCAAGAGTCCTTAATTATACGCCTAAGAATGCATATGTATTCACATGTAATACTTATGTTTCTTCAGTGTTTCCCCCACCTTTTTAGCTGACATGTGTTAAGAGTCTTTGAAAGCGAAGAGTAATATAAAGAGAATAACAAGAAAATACACAATGTGTTGTTAAATGTGATGGCAAAATAATTTTTTTTTTAAAAAAAAGCTTCAGTCAGTATGATCAGTAAAAGGAAAAAAAAAAAAAGACAGCCGGCAAACTGTCTATCATGTGATGAAATTTGACAGTAGGGATTATGGCTTTGATGGACCAGAACAGCTAATAGAAGAAGCTGACATTTTTGAAACCCTGCTAATTAAGGGTTCCTTCCTTAATATTAAAATAAAGTCTTTGTCTGGGTTTTATGGTTGGAGAATCAGGTGTTTTCATTAATATATGCCAGTCAGTCTTAATAAGCTTGGAGGGCAGAGGAAGTTATTATTGAGTGACCTTCTACAAAATAAGCATGTTGCTAAGGGCTCTAACCCTGCCCCGTTCAGACTGATGAATCTCATTTCCAATGCAAAAGCTTCACAAGAAATCCAAGTATTCTCTGTGCAATCACAGAAAATAATCCTTGTGTCTCTTGTAATGTCCAGAATTGCCACTTACTACACTACTACTGTACAATGAATATTACAATACATATTATTTTTCTACCACAATTGTCTACATTTCTGAATTGCCCAGAATAGGAAAACTTATTGTGAAGACACTTGTATTGAAAAGTCAGCTCATTTTAATACTTTTCAAATAGTCATCTACTCTGTTCATGAATTATAATGCTCAGAATACATCTGACAATACTGGCTTTGAAAAGGAGATATGTCTATATTATTACATATTCATTTTCAAATAGATTTCAAACAGATTTTAAACCATTCATTGAAATTCATTGAATGATAAATTCACAGTTGGATTTTGATTGACTCTTAATCCAATTTTACTTTTGATAAGTTTTCACCCCTTTCTTCCCACCCACTCCCAGGGACCTTTCTCAACCAATGCATTTTTGCTCTTCTGTTGGCTTTTAAAGCAAAACTGAAGGGGTTTGGTAAAACTGGAAGGTTTTGATAACCACATGTAAAGCTCGTAAAAATGAATTGGTAAATTTAATTAAATTCAGAAGGCACAACCCTATAGGTGATTTTGATTTTTCTGGCTGATTTCCAATGTACCAGTGCTGTCTTACAGAAGCAAGGTTTTTGGTAGCTGGCTGTTGGTTCACAACCTAAAGCAAAACTTTGAAAGAGTCTTTCAGTCACTAAGCCATACCAACGTATCTAGACGGCATGGAAATGCGCAGTTAGACAAGGTATTTGGTGTTGGGATAGTAGATCACACAGGTTGAGGTTTTGTGGTTGCCCAATTAAAAGAGCATTATTGAAATACTCTTCACCTTGAGCTCTTTCTACCTGCCCTAGGAAGAAAAGTTGGTTAGCACCACTGTTGTTGGACTTGTGGTTGAGTAAAAAGACAACAACCCTACTGGGAGAAGAAAGAAGCTAGATTAAAAATTCCAAAGTGTGGTTCCATATGAAAGTTAAAGTAGTTTTTTCTAATTCTGTGAAGAAAGTCAATGGTAGCTTGATGGGGATAGCATTGAATCTATAAATTATTTTGGGCAGTATGGCCATTTTCACAATATTGATTCTTCCTATCCATGAGCATAGAATGTTTTTCCATTTGCTTGTGTCCTCTCTTATTTCCTTGAGCAGTGGTTTGTAGTTGTCCTTGAAGAGGCCTTTCACATCCCTTGTAGGTTGTATTCCTAGGTATTTTATTCTATTTGTAGCAGTTGTGAATGGGAGTTCACTCATGATTTGGGTCTTTGTTTGTCTATTATTGGTGTATAAGAATTCTTGTAATTTTTGCACATTTATTTTGTATCCTGAGACTTTGCTGAAGTCGCTTATCAACTTGAGGAGATTTGGGGCTGAGATGATGGGGTTTTCTTTTTTTTCTTTTTTTCTTTTCTTTCTTTTTTTTTTTTCTTTTCTTTCTTTTCTTTTTTTTTCTTTTCTTTTTTTTTTTTTTTTTTTTTCCCATGCAGGCTGGAGTGCAGTGGTGTGATCTCAGCTCACTGCAAGCTCCGCCTCCTGGGTTCACGCCATTCTCCTGCCTCAGCCTCCTGAATGGGGTTTCTAAATATACAGTCATGTCATCTGCAGACAGACAATTTGACTTCCTCTCTTCCTATTTGAATACCTGTTATTTCTTTCTGTTGCCTGATTGCCCTGGCCAGAACTTCCAATACTATGTTGAACAGGAGAGAAGGCATCCTTGTCTTGTGCCAGTTTTCAAAGGGAATGCTTCCAGCTTTTGCCCATTCAGTGTGATATTGACTGTGGGTTTGTCATAAATAGCTCTTATTATTTTGAGATACATTCCATCAATACCTAGTTTATTGAGAATTTTTAGCAGGAAGGGGTATTGAATTTTATCGAAGGCCTTTATCTATTGAGATAATGAGGTTTTTGTCATTGGTTCTGTTTATGTGATGGATTATATTTATTGATTTGTGTATGTTGAACCAGCCTTGCATCCCAGGGATGAAGCCAACTTGATCGTGGTGGATAAGCTTTTTGATGTGCCGCCGGATTCGGTTTGCCAGTACTTTATTGAGCATTTTCATATCGATGTTCATCAGAGATATTGGCCTGAAATTTTCTTTTGTTGTTGTGTCTCTGCCAGGTTTTGGTATCAAGATGAGTTAGGGAGGAGTCCCTCTTTTTCTATTGTTTGGAATAGTTTCAGAAGGAATGGTACGGGCTCCTCTTTGTTCCTCTGGTAGAATTCGGCTGTGAATCCATCTGGTCCTGGGTTTTGTTTTTTTGTTTTTTTTTTTTTTTTGGTTAGTAGGCTATTAATTACTGCCTCAATTTCAGAACTTGTTATTGGTCTATTCAGGGATTCTACTTCTTCCTGGTTTAGTCTTGGGAGGGTGTATGTGTCCAGGAATTTAACCATTTCTTCTACATTTTCCAGTTTATTTGCATAGAAGTGTTTGTAGTATTTTATGTTTTTTGTTTTTTGTTTTTTGTTTTGAGACGGAGTCTGGCTCTGTCGCCCAGGCTGGGGTGCAGTGGCCAGATCTCAGCTCACTGCAAGCTCTGCCTCCTGGGTTTATGCCATTCTCCTGCCTCAGCCTCCCGAGTAGCTGGAACTACAAGCGCCCACCACCTCGCCCGGCTAGTTTTTTGTATTTTTTAGTAGAGACGGGGTTTCACCATGTTAGCCAGGATGGTCTCGATCTCCTGACCTCGTGATCTGCCCGTCTCGGCGTCCCAAAGTGCTGGGATTACAGGCTTGAGCCACCGCACCCGGCCAAGTGTTTGTAGTATTTTCTGATGGTAGTTTGTATTTCTGTGGGATCAGTGGTGATATCCCCTTTACATTTTTTATTGCATCTATCTGATTCTTCTCTCTTTTCTTCTTTATTAGTCTGGCTAGTGGTCTATTTTGTTAATCTTTTCAAGGAAAAACAAGCTCCTGCATTCATTTATTTTTTGAAGGGTTTTTCATGTCTCTATCCCAAAAAAAGAGCCCATATAGCCAAGACAATCCTAAGCAAAAAGAACAAAGCTGGAGACATCATGCCACCTGACTTCAAACTATACTACAAGGCTACAGTAACCAAAACAGCATGGTACTGGTACCAAAACAGATATAGAGATCAATGGAACAGAACAGTGGCCTCAGAAATAATGCTGCATATCTACAACCATCTGATCTTTGACAAACCTGACAAAAGCAAGTAATGGGGAAAGGATTCCCTATTTAATAAATGGTGTTGAGAAAACTGGCTAGCCATATGCAGAAAACTGAAACTGGACCCCTTCCTTACACCTTATACAAAAATTAAATCAAGATGGAATAAAGACTTAAATGTAAGACCTAAAAGCATAAAAACCCTAGAAGAAAACCTAGGCAATACCATTCAGGACATAGGCATGGGCAAAGACTTCATGACTAAAACACCAAAAGCAATGGCAACAAAGCCAAAATTGACAAATGGGGTCCAATTAAACTAAAGAGCTTCCACACAGCAAAATAAACTACCATCAGAGTGAACAGGCAACCTACAGAATGGGAGACAATTTTTACAATCGGTTCATCTGACAAAGAGCTAATATCCAGAATCTACAAGGAACTCAAACAAATTTACAAGAAAAAAAAACCCCATTAAAAAATGGGCAAAGGCTATGAACAGACACTTCTCAAAAGAAGACATGTATGCAGCCAACAAACATATGAAGAAAGGCTCAACATCACTGGTCATTAGAGAAATGCAAATCAAAACCACAATGAGATACCATCTCACACCAGATAGAATAGCGATTATTAAAACGTCAAGAAACAACAGATCCTAGTGAGGATGTGGAGCAATAGGAATGCTTTTACTCTGTTGGTGGGAGTATAAACTAGTTCTACCATTGTGGAAGACAGTGTGGCGATTCCTCAAGGATCTAGAACCAGAAATACCATTTGACCCAGCCATCCCATTACTGGAGATATACCCAAAGGATTATAAATCATTCTACTATAAAGACATGCACACATATGTTTACTGCGGCACTATTCACAACAGCAAAGACTTGGAACTGACCCAAATGCCCATCAATGATAGGCTGGATAAAGAAAATGTGGCACATATACACCATAGAATACTATGCAGCCATAAAAATGATGAGTTCATGTCCTTTGCAGGGACATGGATGAAGCTGGAAACCATCATTCTCAGCAAACTAACACAGGAACGGAAAACCAAATACCACATATTCTCACTCATAAGTGGGAGTTGAACAATGAAAACACATGGACACAGGGAGGGGAACATCACACACCCGGGACAGCCAGCGGGTGGGAGGCTAGGGGAGGGATAGCATTAGGAGAAATACCTAATGTAGATGACATGTTGATGGATGCAGCAAACCACCATGGTACGTGTATACCTTTGTAACAAACCTGCATGTTCTGCACATGTATCCCAGAACTTAAAGTATAATTTAAAAAAACAAACAAAGAAAAAACATGATGACTTTGAACAGATCTTTTCCATAAAAGGTGACATTCAGTAATTACATTGTTTGTAACTCAGAGGATAAATGCTTGAGGGAATTGCAACCCCATTCTCTGTGATATGCTCATTTCACATTGCATGCCTGTAGCAAAACATCACGTGCACCCCATGAATATATACATTTACTCTGTAGCAACAAAAAATTTTAAAAATCATTTTAAAGGTTTTTTTTAAAGTTAACACTCAAACCCACTGCTTAAAAAGACTTACAAATAAATTCTTCAGAATTAAACTTCAAAAAAAAAAAAAAAAGATTCCAAACTGTGGTTAACAGAGCAAATCCTGTCTCTAATTAATTAATTAAAATTACAAAATACACCATAGGTTTTGTGTTCACCTATTGGGGGAAAAAAAAATCATTCACCATAAACTGAGATCATTCCAGTGTGGCATATACAGGAACAAATGAGATAAAAATCATGGGTCCAGAGCTTAAATATGTAGGACAAGAAGTTAGCTCAAAGTGTGCCAATTATCTAGGCCTGTGTCTACAATGAGACAATTGTCCTTGAGGTACCAACCTGAGAAGAAAAATGAGATATGACAGTTCCTATAAATGATTACTTGAACCTGTTCTTTAGTATTTTAAAAGGAAGCGGAAAACGGTTAATGAACACTAGCATGGATCTATCTCTTTAGGGCCTAAATCAATCACTTAGTGTTTATTGAACCTCTGCCTAATGCTTCCCCAACATCCTAGGCCTAATCCAAGAACAGTGTAATATACCACCCCTGCTCTTATAAGCTCCAGTGCAGTTAGTTAAAACCCTGTTGTGTCCTGGATTGCTCCCATCTTTTCGTCCAAGCCACCTGTCCTTTCTCATTCTTTTCTGTGAGGAGTCAGAATGGGAGTTGCTGTCCCAGATACTTTTGGTTCACAACCACGTCTGGGTGCAGACAGACTAGTGCTACTCAATGTGTGAATCGTGAACTAGCAGGTTCAGCATCACCCAGGAGCTTCCTAAATGCAGGATGTTGGCCCCTACCCCAGATCTCTGGAGCCAGAATCTCTGGGAGTCCATGCTGCATTTTAAGGAAATTCTAAAGAATCTGGAGAAATTTGAGAGGCAGTGATCTACAGTACTCATGTCAAAAATTAATCGTCTACTACATTGTTTGTTGTCATATATTTTTCTCATATTATTTGACTTTGTATGTGTTTTTCTTCTCTCTTCAAAGTGGACTGTAAGCTACTTGGGGGCAGGTGCTGGGTTGTAATGTTTCTTGTAATTCCTAAAATCCCAAATACAGTGTGTTACAGAGAGAGTAAATGATCAATAAATATATGATTGACTAATTAAATGTACTATTTCAGTTCTTTTATTCCTTGGGCATTTCTTTATTTCTGTTATCTTTTACTGTCTTATACCTCTTCCCTTTCATGTCATTTTCATGTTCTACTCCAAGAATTCTTGCTTCTAGATCACCACTGTTCAACAGAAACATATTGCAAACCCACATGGGTAATTTTAAATTTTCCTAGTAGCCACATTTTAAAAAGTAAAAACAAGTGAGAAGAATTTTAATGATTTGCTATTTTATTCAGTTTCACGTATCTAAAATATTATTTTAGCATGCAATCAATATAAAACATATGATGGTTTGCATTCTTTATATTTTTGTACAAAGTCTTTAAAACCTGGTGTTAATGTATACTTATAGCATATTACAAATCAGAGCAGCCACATTCCAAGCGCTCAGTAGCAACACCTGACTCGCACCTTCCATATTGGTCAGTACAGCTCTAGAGACTATTCCTGGATAAACAGCAAAGGTGCCTGAAACTCCTGAAATAAAACGCCAGATTACATGTGTGTGATTACAGCATTGTCTGGTGAGACAAGACATAGAACCTATCAGGTTCTCAAAAGGGTTTGCTCCCTCACCACCACCATAGTCCTCTCAAAATACCCTAAGATTTACAGGCAGGCTTTTAGCCTCTGGAATGAGTCATTTCTTTTGACCCATTTTTTTCTACTTGCCAGTTCTATTTACATTCTCTATCCGAGACTAACTCAGTCTGTTATTAAACAGTTGTGAATTTAACTTATTCCTTTAAAATAGCACCTAGAGAGTGTTCAGGGTATTGACTTGCTTTCATAGAAGATAACCTCAAACACTACCACAGTTAGTAGTTACAATAGCCAAAATAAAAATAGCAGTATATTAGGCCTTTTTCTTATGGTAATTCACTAGAAATAAATTACGCACCATGGCCATGGTGCGCACATGGTATTCGGGAGGGTCAGTGATTAATCATGGCATGAAGAATTTTGTTCCTTCTTGTTCTCTTATTGGATTAACTCCCCAAATAATTTCTTAACATGGGCTAACCACCCATATTCTACAGTGGCTAAAATATTTTAGTATACTTTGTGGTTTTCTAAGGTTTTTTTTAGGTTCTGGGGTACATGTGCAGGATGTGCAGGTTACAGAGGTAAACATGTGTCATGGTGGTTTACTGCACCTATCAACCCATTAGGTAAGATTTTTAAAGACCCCTCATGGGGACATGGAGAAGGAGAGCCAGTTGTTTCAAATACAGCAGCAACAGCATTGACATGATGCTCCAGTCCAAGCAAGATCCTCCTTTGGTTTTGCTTTCTCTTAAAGAGTTCTTGAGGTATACAAACAAATTATCTTTGTTAAATCTTTCTGGTTTTGCTGTGGTTTTTTTCACCCAACAGTATCAGTTAAACATTGTGACTTCACTCCTGGTGGGAAGCGCTGTTGCTGATCTTCCACTATACAGTAGCCCCTTTGAAAACACTCAGGAATGACTAATTGTATGATTTGTGCATTTTATTATTTATTATTATTTGGGCGTGTAATTGTTATATGGGTGCATTAAGCATATCTAAGGTTTTAGTCATATAAACCACATTATTTTATCGTGACCAGAGTAAAATTACTTTGTAGCTTTCAAAACATAAATGGAAAAATCATCCCCAGAATTATTATAGTTTTCCTAATCCAGTTACCTTTCCTTAAAATATCAGAGCTGGGCTGGCGAGCTGGCTCATGCCTGTAATCCCAGCACTTTTGGGAGGTTGAGGCAGGCTGATAACTTGAGGCCAGCAGTTTGAGACCAGCATGGCCAACATGGCAAAACCCCGTCTCTACTAAAAATCCAAAAAAATTAGCCAGGCACAGTAGCTCATACCTATAATCCCAACTAACTACTCCAGAGGCTGAGACTGGAGGATCGCTTGAGCCTAGGAGGCGGAGGTTGCAGAGAGCTGAGATCATGCCACTGCACTCCAACCTGGGTGACAGGGCGAGACCCTGTCTCAAAATAAAATGGCTGTTTAGAATCAGGGAAATATTTCAATTTCAATCTTACAAGCATTTTCCATTCTTTCTTGTTCATGTAATCAAAGAAGGACAAAATTCATTATGAGAATAACAAAAATTGAGATGTATTGATACTGAAGTCTGGCTATGCATAACACACATCCAGCTTTAAATGACACATACTGAAACATGTAAAATTTGAGGATAATGGATTAACTATGCCAATATCAAGTATTTTATGTTGATTGGTGTCCTTATCACCAAGGTAATGAAGAAGCTTTGAAAGTGACATCTTACTATTCATTTGATCTCCAGAAAAAAAGAGACTGACTTCAGTTACTTTTAAGATTGTTAATGTTTCTTTCTTGGCATCGTTTCACTTTTTGCTATGATGTAACCTCTAACGGCATCCTTTTTCCTTCTCAGCACTGTGATAAATACTAAAAAGTTGGCCTTTTCTCCCCTACAGACACTTGAAAAATTTAAAACTATAGGAACCTTGTAAAACAAGGTTTTAAAATTTCTTGATTTAGTCACTTTCACAAATCCCTGGGCTCATTCCTGTGATGTAATATCCCCACAGTATTAAGGCATTCTCTAGGTTCTTCTTTTAACTGATGTCTCTTAAGGAAAAGAAAAGGGATATTGACACATCAATACTGTTCTAAAACCACTGCTTCCATAGTATGGTGTGATGGAGGTATACCTGATCTAAGATTACAAGAAAGAATTAAATACAGCGTATAATTTATTCTTAGAACAAAAATGGGGGAGACCTTCAAAGAGTTTGTGGATCTGTTTTATACACAGACTATTTCCAGAAGTATTTAAACGTGCTGACTTCCAAATAACTGTGCCCGTCTCAATTAGTAGCTGCAGTTTGTTCTTTATTTCCTCTTTGACTCTATTTCCCCAACAGTCTGCTTTTTTCTTTTTCTTCTCTGAGAACTAGGAGATCCACTGATCCCCTGGAATTATCTCCTGGCATGTCTTAAAGTTCAGACCTGGTTATGCAGTATCTCTTGTTTTTTTTGTTTTTTGGGGGTTGTTTTTGTTTTTGTTTTTTTGAAATGGAGTCTCACTCTTGTCGCCCAGGCCGAAGTGCAATGTCGTGATCTCAGCTCACTGCAACCTCTGCCTCCTGGGCTCAAGCAATTCTCCTGCCTCAGCCTCCCATATGCAGTGTCTCTTTGGGTGCTGCTGTTGGAATTCTCAAGTCAGGCACGCCAGGGGTGATAGAAAAATGTATGTAAAACAAAAAAAGTACTTCATGGATTCCCACGGGAGTCAAAATGTTTATTTTTGAAGATAAACACATGATGTGGTATCTTTTAGCTAAAATTCTTCTAAGGGAAGCCTCTGTTAACATATCTGTAGAAAGAGAGTGGATTCGTGTTATTTGATGACACTGGAAGGATTTTTCATTCTATCTCATCGTTCTGTATAGAACCTTTCTTCTTGTTCTACTAATTTATACACGTATTTCTGTAACAGACCCAATGCTTTTATGCGGTTTTCCTCAGATAAGTCAGCAAATACATAGAATGAGACAGAGCAGTAAAGAACATCAAGTTTCTGTCAAAACAGTTCATAAATATTCAGTGGAATTCTGCAACACGTAGGAAGTCATGAAGATGGCATTAAGATACCAGTAAATCCAAAGAAAACCTATGCTAATCAAGCTATCATATCTTATTATATTTTATTCTCTTATCACTTTATTATCCTTCAATAATATAAATGTGACCCCCCCCAAAAAAAAATACAAATCCTGACCTGCTGTGGTGAGATAGAACTTCCACCTCATCCTGGGGCAGGATTTTCTAACCGGGATGTCAGGGTCTCTTGGGTAGATCTGAAAGCCTCACCTGGGAGTTTAGTTTCTGGGCCACTTACCACAAACAGAGTCCTCTCTCAGGAATGGCCTTTTATTCAGATATTGCTAGCATTCCCTAAGGGAGTGGAGCCTGGATGCAAAAGGACTCCTGAGAAAGAGGTTGACTAAGAGCCCCTGCAGTAACCTCAATGCCCTCAAAGTATTTTTTAATAGCAGCCTTACAAAAGGTTTATGACATTCTACCTTAAATAGGTTTTAAATGACCCTTTCTATTGATAAAAATCAACTTTGTATTGTTCCTAAGACTGAAATAGTCTAAAAGAAAGAAATATCTTGAAAACAGATGTATGGCCTTTCTTTATCAAAGTATTCTCTTAAGTTGTTCCAATATGGAGATAACTTACAAGATCACTGCCTACTCCTCATCTGCACCAAACCCCTTCAATCAAAGAAGCACTGAATTCAATGAGCTGCACTGTTAGTACATCACTCTGGTTAAAAAGTATTGCTCACTCCAGGGGACCAAGCAAAGGCTATTGACATGCTTGCTTGATGTATGAAAAGACAAATTAGTCCCCCATCCTATCTACCAGCAGGGTACAGTGACCTGACATGGAAAAGTCAACTCAAACCACTGTATAATATATTTACATTTTTTTCCAGGAAACTTCAGAGTTACCAAATCAGCTGTGTCTAGTGTGCAAATTACATGCAAGCTAACAGAATGTGAAATAAATTTGACAAAGGCTATGTGGTTTAGCTTGACTATAGGATATGCTGGATGGCACAAGTGACTATGGCTTGTCCTGGAGGAATCTATGGTAACACTGGGCAAAAGGCAGGAAAAAAAGAGTTTAAACAAAATGCTGTTTCTGGATGTGATTATTTATTACTTGTTGCCTATCTGCTGCCCCTGATGCATTCTCAGCTGTTTTGTAGTACACTAAGCAACGTGAGAGAGTAAGTTCTCTTCTAGAGTTATTCAGCTGGAGTAAAGTTAGACCAAGTGGGTGAAGTGGGAAACAGTCATGCTTCCTTCTTCTTCTGCTAGAGAAACAGTTCAAAGATCAATGGGTCTGTTATCTTGAGTTTCATAAACAGAACATGGATTTTTGAAGTTCTCACAGTTGCCTTAGAATGCCGTTTGCACTAATCAGAAGAACACATTATTGGAGGGGGAAAGCTCTACTTTTCCATTAGATCATAATTAAGGATTGAGAATAGGACCAATAATTAACATAAAATGAAATTTCTCTAAATTTCTACTATTGGTGATTTGAAGGGAGAGTTAAGAACAAATACTAATTTTTTTATGGAACTATGTTACAGATCAGATCCTGAGGACATAAGGGTGTGAACACTGGAAACTAACCAGTTAAACAGAGTTTTGCCATAGATTGGAAACAAGTGGATTATGAAAGATGGACACTATTCTCTTAAAGAGTTTCTTAAAACCTGTCCCTTCCTGGCACTCATACAATCCCATCCTCAGTTAAGCTCAAGGACTTAATGTGAATAAATATATTATGATGCTATATTATAATACATTTTAAGGAGTAAATAATGTTATCATTACAATGCCATTATAGTAACATAAAAGAACCGACTTAAACTTTTCCAAATCAAGTACAAGTAAAAGAAAATTTTTTTCAGGCATAAATATCCATTCTTTATTCATTCAACAAAACATTTGTAATATAGCTACTAAATATAACAGACTAGTCCTAGTTCTCAGCAGGCACATGTTTTGGAAGAGGTGGTAACTGAAGATTTAAAGGTACCTAATTAGCATTGGATTGGAGCTCTATTTGTTTTTCCAACCTGAAGCTAACATGAAGTAATGTCTGTTCATCAAGCAAAAAATTCTCCGTCTTGCTGTCTGTAGTCTATTTTGAGGCACAGAATTTAGTGGCAGGAAACATGAGTTCTAGTGTGTCTCACCTGGTGAGTATCCATAAGAGAGAAAAAAAAATCAGACAAGGGTTTAGTGGGAAAAGTGGTGGACTGAGAATTAGACAGTTGGGCTCACAGCCCTGTTTCTACCACTAAACAGCTGGGTAAACTTGAACATGCATTTGAACTTCTCAGAACTGTAGGGCTTTTTCCCATTAAGTAAGGAGATGCTAAAAGATGGTTTTTAAGGTGTCTTCTGGCTCTAAAATTTAAGTGAAATGAAGTCAAAGCAGTATGAGAAATGTTGAAAGTGTTGGATACATGTAAGATGTGATGATAATGATGATGACGACTCAGGTGCATATGTAAGTTGACCTTTGTCTAATCCTACTTGTATTTTGGTTTAGTACACCTCCTTTAGTGCCTTGTTTTGGCCCAAGAGTTCCATGGGAAAACATCTCCAGCTCCAGGGGATTGGCAGTCTGCCTGCCCTCAGCCTCCTCCCTTCATGGTGCTCAGTGTTCTTTCCTGAATAAAGCAAGCTGAAGCACAGGGGAATTCAGAGGTCTCTCTGGCTGCCAGTGCTACTACCTGAGGGGTGATAGGTCAAGTGGGCTTTGAACCAAATTCTGTTTCCACCCTTGGCCTTTTCCAGTATTCAGGTTCTTTTGTAAACGGGACATGATCATACCAGTTCAAAAGATTGTTATGAGGATTAATCAAAGCAAAGCACAAAAAGTAATACTTTTTGCACATAGTAGGTAACTGCCAGTATTGTTATTAAGGCTGAAAGCATGTATTACCCCTGCTGTACAGTGATGTCCCAAAGTGAGGAAACAAAGGTACACAATAATATACATTTCTTCGTGTCATTCATCCTGATCCACCAAACAGCAACAACAACAAGACGTGTTTGTGGTGCTTATTTCTCACAAAGTGATTCCTTCTGCATAGTTTCACTGGATTTTCAAAATTAGGCTGAGAGGCAGGTAAACCAAGTCTTGTTTTCTTCCCAGCTCTCAGGGCCACAGCCTTGCACCATTCCCAAGAAACAAAACTCCAGGGGAGCATCCATGTGGAATACAATGTGGGTGGTTCTCCTAGGGCCCTGCAGAGCAGCAATGCTGCCATTTTCAGAAGAGGAAACTGAAGCCCAGGGAGGTTAAATTAATTGTCCAAGGTCACACAGCTGAGGAGGAAAATTCTGATCTTGAAGTCAGGTTATGACTCCAAGTAGTGGGGCTTTCCTCCACACTGCACGGCCTTAACTACAGTATACATATACACACTATGTTAATGTCAAACTCTCAGTGCCCACCTCGCCCTCATCATTAAGCTTTGAGGTATGTTGGAGGTATGTTGGTGGGAAATCCCATGAGGCCACAGGGAAAAAAAGTCCTCACCATGCCCTAGTGCTCTGTGGCACATCGATACTCAGTCCTGCCCTAGATGTGCCATACTCCAGACATTATTTTATGGGAAGGAAGTATCTGCACATCCAAGCAAATCAGGATGTGGAGAGAGTGGCCAGTTTCTGCTCTCTATAAGACTGGTTTACATGAATATTCAATAACCAGCTCCCCTAAAAAAATCTATTTTATCTCCCATTTGTGTTGTCATCCTATCACAATCTATGGTCGGTGCCAAAAGGCACACTGAAGTATTAAAGAAAAAAATCAGTTGGAGAAAAGTGACAGAAATATTTATGAAAGTGCTACAATTGGACTCCATGCAAAACGAGAGTGACTTCCTCATATTCACTAATCTCCAAACAAAATAACCATCAAGAAATATTAAAACACACATTTTATTAGTTTCATTTAATTTCTTAATTGCTCAAAGTCAGTTTACCCATTTATTACTGTGTGAAGTGCTTACAGGCAAGGCGCACATTAAAGGGATTATTTCCATGTAATCCCCCCCTCCCAGAGGGTAAGAGCTGATCACTGTGAATCCCTTTACGCTCTGTAACAATACCAAATGGAGGAAATGGGGATTGTAAAATGATATAGTCAGTGGTTGGGTGATACAGTAGGAGAGTGCAATTTAATAGCAAGAGAAAAGTACCTCATTTTCCGTAAAAGTTATGCAAGCCTTTTTCAGGAATAGCTATTAACCAAACTGAATTTAGCCTCCTGTTTTTCTGACTTATACCTATGTTAATTGGTAGATGTTGAAGATCTGCAGCCTGTTAAGATGTTAATCAAATGGAGTCTGGGAGTAGATGTGATCATGTTACTGAGACTTGGAGTTCTGGGGACAAGAGTTGCTCTGAGTATTACACTCTCTGTGACAGTTTTTCCACCGCCAGTCTTCCTTCTTGGCATGAAAGGGTGCAGGCATGCAGGTGGAATCTGGAAGGATGCTGGAAATTATCCTGGAAAGGGAAATGAGGTAGGCAGGGGTTCTAGGTAAATATCCACCAAGAAACTTGTGACAGTCTGAAGCTCTGGCAGCTTCCATGGTATGTCATAGCTGGCCTGAAACCATTGCACTCCAGAGGACCGGGAAACCCATTAGTGACCTGGGAAAGAGCTTTTGCTTGTCCTATTGCTGACACATCTCTCCCTGTTGTATGTTAGGAGCATTACCACTATTCTTAGGAGATAACTTAGAGCATTAGAGGAGTACAGAGGTAAGGCCAGTCCTTACCAGCAATTTCTGCCCCCTCAGGCGGCGCATGACCCAGATGCAGGGGTCATGCCTGACAGCATTAAAATACTCAGTGCCTCTATTTCAGGCTGAAACAGTTCTGATATTTGATATTCATTCTCTGCCTTTAGAGTTAGCCTGATTCAAAGAGTACACAAAATAAAACATTTTTTTAAAAAGCCCTCAAGGAGATTTGTACTATGTATCCTTTTTAGATTGAAGGCAAAACAAGCTGATTGCAGCAGAAAAAAAAATATGGCTGCTTCAGACCCCAGCTGACCTCTTTTATATGGAAAATCCCTCATACGATTATAGAGCTAATGAGTAATTTTTAATGAAAACATTATGCCTTTGCATATATTTGTAAGCAGCCCTCCTTACATTTAAATTTACATGGAAATCAGATGATATGTATAAAAACACATCTTGGAAATCTGTGTATTTTAAGGAAAATACTCGACTGCTATCTCCGGCTGTTTCTATAGCTGTTCCTATCCAAAACTCAAACTTCTCAATAAGAAAACTGTAGAATTCAGTCAATCATCTGGTTGACACCAAACATGCAAGTATTTGATGATGCGTGGATAAAACAGTTGAATACAAGGCAGACTCGTCCACATTTCACAGAATGTTTTGGCTTTATGCAAACAACAGCGTGTAAGGAAGAAAAAAAAACTGAGCTTAACAATTGCTAAATAAATACATGTGAAAACATCTTTCTCTTTCACCTCAAGAATCCTTAAGTATTTGAAGATGAAGACAGAACCAGGATTGTTTCTGGGACCTGGATGTATTTTCTTTTCTACTCAGAATCTGAATCACTGTGTTGAATTTGAAAATGGAGAAGCCTATGTAATGCCTTTCCTTTCTACCCTTTCTCTCCCCCTCTAGGTGGAGCTGACAGGCAGCAGTGTCTTTGACTATGTCCACCCCGGAGACCACGTGGAGATGGCTGAGCAGCTGGGCATGAAGCTCCCCCCTGGGCGGGGTCTCCTGTCGCAGGGCACTGCTGAGGATGGAGCCAGCTCAGCATCTTCCTCCTCTCAGTCGGAGACCCCCGAGCCAGGTGGGAATTGCAAACCCAATGTGTGGGTTGGTGGGCAGGACCTTTGCCAAATGAGTGTGCTCAAGTTACCCATGTGAAGAGACTATAAATAGGTCTAAGGGTACTTAACAATTCCATGCAGCTTCCAGTCCCATGCAGTAATTAAATAAGGAAGAGATTTGAAAATAAGGAGACATTTTAATAAGTATAATCCAGAGATCTAATTTCAGTTGAACAATACATGTAGAAGGTACTAGTTCCTTTAGTTTCTCTTTCAAATTACTAGAGGGAAAAGCTTCCGATTTGGAATACCCTCTTCATTTTATTGTTACTATGGCTAAATGTAATGCATTTATTTATTATTCAGCAAAATCTATGGCAGAGGAATTCCAAATATTAGCTTGTGGAGAATTAAAAGTATTAGGGACTTGCAGAAATCTTGGTTTCTTTATTTTTTTTTTAAGCATCAGAAGGTACTTGAAAGATGTGAACGATAAATTAAGGCTAAAAAGAAAACAGAAATGGCTACATTTTAAACTGCCTTTCTACCCTCAGTATTTAATTAGATCAATTGTATAGAGGAATGAACAGAGGTGACATTCCTCATTGGGATTCCTTCCAGGACTCTTATAGACTTTGCATTCAGAATGTTCCCATTTTCATTGTGTTGTACTGATGATAATTTAAGTATTAGGGGAAAATCCATTTATAAATTAAACAAAATGACTTGATATCCATCAGTCCCCTAGTTCATCAAGCTGTTCAAACACGGGGAAGATTGGCTGGTCGGCCTGGGTCTTCCGAGAGCGCTGGTAATTAGATCTGCGAAGGATTTATTCTTTGCTGATTGGGGCTTTAAATTAATTGAAGTTCCACATTTGTGGTTTTGTCCTTTTTGTACTTTTTTAGAGGAGATATTTCATATTCTTGTGTGGTGGAGTGCTTGGCCAAGCAGCAGTGGTTTAAATGTTAATTTTTCTCATGAGAAGTTTAAGATTTTTTAATGAATCAAGGCCTGATTTGAAGTGCAAAGTTGTATTTACTTACTTGGAAAATTATTTTTTCACTCTTCAAAGATGCTTGTACTTTACTTGATCTGTTGTTTTAAAATAGATTCGTAATACAAAAGCATTTTATTAGCAAGAAAAATAGAAAAACCTATGTTAAGATTAACGTTAAAATAACTCATCGTACTTCCAAGAAAATTATTTGGCCTGCCTAGAAGTAATCACAATGTTTTCTCACACAGAAGGAAAAAAAAAAATTTGACTCTTGGAAGTATTTAATCCATTTTCCTCAGTGAAGTTAACTGTAGTTTCTAGGGCATTCATTATTCTTAGCATTGGTGATCATCCTTCTCCAGTGAGCCCCACACATGAGAAAAGAGAATATTTAAGATTATTCTTTACCTTTTAAAAATGAAAATATTTTTGTTCAGGTGGGGAAGTGATATATTCTTATACCATAACTCACTGACTTTACTGGGCAAATATGTCAGTGAGATAATTGGGACTGTTTTTTAGTCAATAGAATGTTCCTATCTGGGCATATTTGAGAAACAGCACATGCAAATGGTTTTCTACTCTTTCATCCTGATGTTGGATTGGAGAACCTCTTCCTCATGACTCAAACACACAGCATGACAGAATTTAAGTTTTAAGCCTTTGTATGAGGAAAGGTCTTAGAAAAGTTTGTTTCCTTGAATCACAAATGCTCAAGTTTGAAAGGATCTTCATGATCCTTTTATCCAACCTCCAACATACGCAGCCAACTCTACAGCAAAACCAGCAGGTAACCTTTCCAGTCTCTGCTAGATCCTGCCCCAATAGGAAGCTCATGAACTTGCAAGGCTGCCCACTCCCTTGTTGAGTAGTTCTCATAGTTATTCCTGACAGGGATCCCAAAGCTACTTGGCTGCAACTTCCCACTGATCCAAGGTCTGCCCTCTGGGACCACGTTTCTGATTTACTCCTTCTTCCCTATCATAGCTTCTCATATATGTGAAGTCAGACACATCAGATCCCCCCTTCCTCCTGCCATCCTTCTCCTTTCCAGGTCAAACAGTGCTAATTCCACAACCCTTATTCAATGGCATGTTCCTAAGAGCCTCACCATCCTAGTCATCCTGCCCTGGCTGTACTTCCGTTTGTAGGGAACCCTGTAAAAATATGGTGAAGAGAATAGCACAGCCCTCTAGATATGTTCTGATTAGTGCAAAGCAGAGGAACTGTCACCTTTCTCAGGATAGGCTACTATGCTTCTCTTAATGCAGCCTAAGGTTAAGTTTGGTCTTCTCGGAAGCTAGGTCATCCTGTCAATTCATACTGAGCTTGATGTCTCCCCAAATGCATGTTGACAGTGAGACTTTGGGAGGAAAAACAAATCCATAGCCTGTAAACCAGTTCTGCTAGAGTATCCTAGGCTAGAGTCTAAATACAACAGTAAGCCCAAATAAATATGTCAATATAAGAACTCTCATAAATCCCATGCCTTCTATGAAGCCCTAGCAAGCATAAAATAACCCTAGGTACACTAGTAGAACACAGTTCTTAGAGATTATTACTTCTAGATTATAGGAGAATATATATCTCCTTCAACTGTTAACTCTCTCCTTTAAAGTTACTCTATCATTTAACATTGAAGTGTGATTGACAGACACTATAAATTTACTTAGGTTTCCCTCACCAGCCTTCCTTTAGTCATCCTTGCTAGTGAGATTGAAAACTCTGCCTTCCACATCACTTAACTTGGGCTCATTAGCTACACTTGCATAAGAAAGAGGCTCTCTTCCTTGATGGTGAATGTGACTCTCACCAGTAGAGAACATTAAGCTACCTTAACCTTCAAAGTCTGCAGTGTTGGTTATTTTCTACCTTTGGCTTAAAAAAGCAATTAGATTGACTGCTCAAATACTGAAAAGCAGTGTAGGGTGCTACCTTGAATGAAATATCTTCACTAATGCAGATAATCGCTCCAAGGGAATTACTTTAAAAGTTCATGTCAGGCACTACATCACAAAGCTGCTTATGTTTCTTAAAAGCTGAAAGAATTTTAACAAGATTTCCTAATTCTTAATAACATGAAGGAACATTTTTGAAGACTGTTGTTCATTGCATCATAATCTCTTAAACTCTGATAAAACACAGATTCTTTTTAAAATAGTGGTGTAATTTAGTTGGAAAAGGGATATTGATATATGGTTATTATGAAAATGAAAGGACTATTAGGTATGGAATTTTTCAGAAGCCCTGATGTGTTCAGCACAGCATCACCAAATGATTGAACTCTAAATAACATTTGGCATTATAATAAAGGAAATAAGTGACTAAACCGGCCTAAGAGGCAGTGATACTATGCCCCAATAGGAATTCTGTTTCTTTGAACTGCCAGCCCTGAGATTGTCTTGTCCTGACTCAGGCTCAGGATAATGGAGGAGAAAAAAAGATCCGTTGACTGTACAGCAAACCCAAATAAACATTTTATATGTATGCACATTTCTTAACAGTTTAGTAAATGTATTATCTCAGAGAAATCTTAAGTCAGGCAAAAGATAAATGAGTGGCGTTGTTTAAAATGTTATAAAGTCCGAGCGTGCCTATTTAGGGGTTGACTGGAACATTTTGGAAGAGACTGCCCTTTGCTGTCCTGCAGGCTCCTGCAGCATGAGAAGCACAGAACCTCTGACAAATGGCATTTGGAGGGTTTTCTTTTTGTGGATCTGCTTGTGCCTTTTCATGATTAATCCTAATGATTCTGCCATCTTGGGGTTATGAGTATTATCCTCATCTTTTTCATAAATTTCAGTGCCATGCCTTTTAAATGCTTAGTAAACAGAAAAGCAACTCCCTTAAAAAATCCTGGAGGAACTTTAAAACTCTTCCTGTGTTGAAGGCAAATAGTAATATTCCCTATATTAGGCTGTAAAATTGTTGTGTTTTACTCCTTCTTCCTTCTTAGTAAACAGCTTTATTTTTTCCAATTACAAAATTAATTCAGGCCCACTGCAAAAAATTCAGAGAATTCAGAGAAAAAGGAGTAAAGACCACCACCATCTAGAAATAACCATTATTCATATATATGCACTACGTAC
Source organism: Macaca fascicularis (assembly GCF_037993035.2). NCBI lineage: Eukaryota > Metazoa > Chordata > Mammalia > Primates > Cercopithecidae > Macaca > Macaca fascicularis. Next base: position 101,500,275 of record NC_088381.1, read on the forward strand.
CCTCCTAGATTTTATTTCTGTTCCTGTGTATGTATGTACATTTGTTGAGTGTTTGGTGGGGCTTTCTGCATTTCTTTCTAAATTGAGATTATAATGTATATGCTCCTGGTAACTAGCTTTTTCATTTTCACGTTTCTCTAAGATAAAATTCCCTTTCTGTCTCCAGTGGTTTGCTTGCCACCAGCTAGTGATCAGTTTCTTCTGTAGGACCCCTGTCAGGAAGAACATACCTGGATCCTGCTTCAGAGAGAACTCAGCCAGGGCAACGGGCTCTTGTGGCTTTTTGAGTGGATGTGAGCTCATAGAAGGGAAAATCAATACTGTACCAGGATTTAGACAATTTAGGAACATGCATGAGGCAGTACTTTGGATGATGAATAACTACAGCTGCATGGCTAACCCACTGGTTGTCTCAAATATGGGTTATCATGTTTTGTCTAAATTTTCAGGCAGAATCTAACCTGTTTTGTGGCATTAGGATCATCATTATAGTAGTATGATCTTTATGCTATTATACCTACACTATGTCCCGAATGTTTTAAAGGCCAGCAAAATGGAAACAGTAGAATACTTGCCTGAATGGAAATAATCTTCAGTTTCAACTTATGCCTCTGTGCTGTGGTAAGTTGGTATCTATTCCTGATTCTACAGAAACAGGAGCTCAATTCCTCTGACATCATTAGATGATTTTCACAGTAAGTGGTATAATTAGATGAACAAATGTTTAGGAATAACCATAAAGAATGTAAAAACTTATCTGAGGATCAATGTTTTGTATTTAAAAACTGCTTGGATATGAGATACACTTGTATGGCTGAATTATTTACCATCTGGTATATTGTTGTGGAGGGGTTTTATGTATTGGGTCAAGATTTCTATCAATGAACTGAATTTAGAAGTTAGGCAAGGGAAACCATCTTACTAACCCCACATCCAACCCCAGTCCCTAGACAATGTGACTGTATCTACAGCACTTTCTGCTGTACTGCAAATGTCAAACAGAAGGTGTAATGGATTTAATATTAGCGCTGGCCAAGGTGTTGAGGGAGCTGTTAATAATGTCACTCTAGTTATTGATCTGAAGCCTTTAAAAATCAGGGAAAAGTGAGAGATCCCCTACTGGGGAAAGGCATACAGTGACTGATTTTTATTGCCAATATATCTACATATAGAGTAGCAACTTTCTGGAATTATGTTATCACCATTAATCCCATTAATAACTGAGATTTTTGGAGTCATTTTATGGTGAGATAATATCATGGAGACTGCTCAGCATGCTAATACTAAAATATCGGACCAAGTTCTTTTATACATAAATAGAGCTCAAAATTCACATGGTGAGTACAGCATTCATACAAAGTGTCAAATGATAGAAAGTTCATTCACACTAGATTTATACTTGATGACAGAGTTGGAGCTATTGGAAGGGTAAGTGACAAAGAGTGTAGTCAGTAGGAAGAGTAATATGCTACTTTTGCCTCTCCAAAATTCTGAATACAAACAGTGTGGGGACTAACTTAAGATAGAAATGGATTTTGTTCAATTAGTGTTACCTTTTCAGGACATTGCTAATCCTTCAGTCTGAATGGCAGTTTGTATGCAATGAAATTCCTGCTTTCCATAGTCCCCAACTAATAAATGAAATTAAAATGTGTAATTTATGATGAATGTTTATCAAACTGTAAACACACATTTAATTTTTTTCCATATTCATATACTATAGGCAAAGATAAATCCATCAGATAAAGTACCATAGTGATCTCTGATGGATTGATTTAAAATGCATCCCTACTGGGGCTGTAGCAATGATTGGGACAAGTTCACGATTCCCCCAAATCGGTCTGACTTCTGTTAATACCCAGGTGTGCCTGTACGTGGCAAATCTAGTAGTCAGAAAGCAGCCTCACTACTAATCCTTTTGTGTAACCCAAAGAGATCATCATTCAGGCATAAACACAACTTTTATCCAAAATTACCTATGTTTCTTAACTATGTCATCATTAAGAACTTACCTTCTTGCCAATCCTGAAATGAAGATGATGGGTGCACTCCAAAAGCAAGCCAGTGCTCTTACAAGGACTGCCTTGCCAAACCTAGAATGATTCTTTTGCCTCAAAAAAGCCACCTTGATGCAGTACCATTTTTTCATGAGCAAAGTAGGCTATTTTTAAATGTCACCTTTATCCCCAGCTAAGCTAAATAAGATCCCCTGGAACTGCCACAGAAGGGAAAAATATTCTCCATTGCTTTTTTCTGGTATGCAAGACCTAGGCATACTTATCACCTTAATTTGTGTGTGTTCACACTTTGGTGTACTTGTGTGTAAAATGAGAACATTTGCAAAGCAAACTGTACTTCTAGAATCTTGCCTGAGGGAGCTAAAGAGAAATAAAGTAAAATCTCTCCTTCCCACCAGACTCTCCTGGCCCAATAGCTGAGCTCCACCCTTCTAGGCCAGTTCCTGCAACCCCAGGAATCCATTGGGACCTAATTCCTTGACCCACGTGTTGATGACGCAACTAGCTACAGAAGGGCAGCCTCCCTTTTGTTCCCAGAAAAGATGTTGGATCTTGGCACAGTTCTGCATGCCATTCTGAAACTAACTTTCTCTTTCAAAATTTAAATCACAGTGGTTACAACTTAGAAAACAAAATACAGCTTTTATATAAATTAATACAATGATATTTGCAGGGTAGCAAATGTTTTGTTCAATAATAGAAGCACAGGCCTCTTATCAAAATATACAGTAGGTTCTCTCAGTTTATATGCAGCATTCTTTTTCCAAATCTTCTATTGAAGGTTTAGGAAATCAATTTTTTAAACCCATTATTTTTAACAGTTTTTCCATATAGCTTTCTAGGTCACAATTTTGACTTCTCTTTGCCAATAGTGATAGGGATATATTTTTCAGGTTTCTAAAAGGAAACCCAAGACAAGCTGTTAATTATGACCTGTTTTTCCTCATTTCAAAAAAAAAAAAAAAGAAAAGGTGGCCGTCTTTGTCATTGGATAATTAAAAATTATAAATTCTATTTCTATAGCTCTTGCCTTGAACAAAGTACAAGTTATTTGCTTTTAATATATACCACTGCACAGAAATCTCATCCCTGTCCAAATTATACCATTCTGAATTCTTCATCTGCACTAAACAGCAGACTTACGAAGGATCAGTTACCTGGCATTGACTGAGCTTTGCAGGGTGCACAGATCAGAAGAGGCAGAACTGGCTGGAAACCATTTCCACCCCTAGTGAGCAATTTACTCATGATTGCTTGGGGAAAATACTGGAAATATTGCTTCTGTGTAAAGTTTGCAACTTCCAGTTGTCAGCTCTTTGCCAACAGTTATTCCCAAGTATAGCTTTAGCAACAACGCTTACCCAGGCCACTGTGATAATGGTTGGCATTCATATCCTCTTGGTGTATGCAGAGCACAGAAACCACTAATTACAGGAGTTAATTCACACCACATCCCTCTGAGGCAGGTCAGTGTGTTATCCTTGTCTTACAGCTGGAGGAAAAAGTGATGGAAATTCTAAGTGGCTCGCCCCAAGCTTAACAGGTTAGTTTCATGGCCAAGATTAGAGGAAAGGGTACAGTATTAGGGTTGCAGCAGGTGGGAAGCCTAGGAACTAGATGGAGAAAGAAGATAGGTCCCTGGTAGGAATTGAACCAGAGGAATTTTCTCCAAGGGGATTCTGAAGTTCAGAGAGAAACCTAACTATCCTCTTATGCACATATTTCATTGTGCTGTTTTTTGTTGTTTGTTTTTTTTTTTAACACAGTCTCTTACTTAGAACTAAAATAATCTATGTAATTTTTTTTTTTTTTTTTTTTTTTTTGAGATGGAGTCTTTCTCTGTCTGCCAGGCTGGAGTACAGTGGTGCAATCTTGGCTCACTGCAACCTCTGCCTCCCAGGCCCAAGTGATTCTCCTGCCTCAGCCTCCCAAATAGCTGGGACTATAGGTGCATACCACCACACCTGGCTGATTAGAGATGGGGTTTCACCATGTTGGCCAGGCTGGTCTTGAACTCCTGACCTCAGGTGATCTGCCCGCCTTGGCCTCCCAAAGTGCTGGGATTATAGGCATAAGCCACCGCACCCCCTTTGCTCTCATTCTTCCATTTAAACACATACCACAGTGATCAGTAAGTACCATCTGAATACATTATAGGCACAGTTCAACCCTAAGTCACTTGGTCTGCATCAGCCATATGCTCCCCGAGCCAGGATCATAGCCAACATCACCCATGTACACTTGGCCTCTGCTCTGTGTTGGCCAACACTGGGCCAGATTCCGTGCAGTTTCTCCAGGCTCTGTCTTTCAGAGCCAGTCTTCCAAGGCAGGTGTGAGATGAAAAAGAGCAGGCAGAGCAGAGGAATGGTGTGCATCAGGAGGTGGACATATCCCACTGGAGGGATCGATCTGCTCATGAAACACAATCATGGTTTCTTGGGACCCATGGGAAACACTGCCCATCTTCTATTAGCAGAAGAATTAGCTTGAGGGAAGAACTCATATCTTTTCTCTAGTTGTTATTAACTGGAATGAATTTTCATTCAAGATTCAGGCCCACTTGCTAACGGGGATTGTGTAGATTATTCAACCACCATTGATTGAATGTCCACCAGGTGTCAGACATACAAAACACCAAGGAAACGTTGACGAGGCTCCCCACCTCCCAGGAGCTGACCATCACGTGAGGGGGACAGATGAGTAACACAATGCGGGAGCATGGTAATGAGGATCAGGACACTATGGTGCGTAAGTAGGATAGCATCATAGCACACACCACCGCGGCCAGCAGTCTTGGCAGAGCTATCTCAGGCTTAAAACTTCAACCCTAAAATTAGTAGCCCAGAAATATTGCTTCTTTGGGAACACATTGCTTTGACGTGCCCAAACATGTCAAAACCACGATTATAAGCGACTGATGGACGTTATCAAGAGTTTTTGTTCATTTGTTTAATTAGCCTCAAAATTGCCTAACACTGCATCTGCTGCATGATAGGTTCACAGAAATACTAGTTCCTCTGCCTGTTGCTTTTTCTGGCTCTGCAGGAGTGTCCTGAGTAAGAAGTACCCCAAACAGCCTCTCTTCCATTTATATAGGGCAGATCTCACTAACTGAAATTCAGGAAATTCTAACTTTGGAAAACAGTACTGATGCTTTCAGCTTTGTCTACTCAAGGTATAATTTGTTGCAAATATTCTGATAACATTAATGATATAGTAATAGTTTTCATTATCTTTTACCTCTATGTTCCGATTACAGCAGCGGGCATTTATAAGTAATTCATTTTTCAAAGTGACCCTACACCAAGGTTAGAGATGGTAGAGAACTTGCCCCCACACCAGAGCAGACACTGGACCCAAGGTTTGAACTCAGGCCATGTTTTTATTGTAAGCACTTTGCTGTGTGCTTATAGAGAACAGGAGACGTAGATGTGACACCTTCCATGAGGAAATGGACTATTATCATAGAAGAGTTATCCGTAGTCGACAACTAGAGAAGAAAGGAGATAGTTCTGCTATCCTCAATTGTGGCATAAATATTTTAAAGAAATCAGGGAGCAGCTCAGTGATTGCAGGCTGGCCTTGATGAGGAGAGATGACCTACATGGCCTGCATGAAAACCAACCTAAGAGCAAAAGGGTAGAGATGATCTCCCAGGAGACTCATCCCAGTAGCACAGTGGGAGTGAGCAATGCTGCATTTGGGAGGCAGGAAGGAGCCCTGTCTTCCTCACTGAGGCAAAGGTGCATGCTTATCCAGAATGGGCCCAGATCAGGGAGGAGCTGGGGTGCCAGGGTAAAGAATCTAAGATCCATGTGCTAAGTTCTGAGTAGGACTCATTGAAGAGAGCAGTGACCCAATGAAAACATTATTTTATTACTTATAAATACAAAAAAAAAGTTTAAAAGGAACCTTCTTTGAAGATCATATTTTACGAGTGCCCAAGAATTCCTGAATCCGTTAGTCAACGTGATTGCCGTTACTCATTGACTACTTGCCCATGTCAGGCACTTTGCTAAGCCCATTATTTTCATCACCTCATTTATTTCTCACAAAACACTGTTGAAGATGTTATGATTTTTCCCATTTTACAGATGAGGGGCCTAAGAAAAGAACAGTTTTTTTAAATTGTAAAAGTCATACAGATAGAATTTGAACCCATGCAGGCTGGCACCAGAGCCCCCATACTTAACCCTTCCTGCAGTGTGCTTCTAAATAGCCCATCTAGAACCGCTGTCCAAGCCCTGCACCTGAGACCACCAGCTAGGGATGCTTGCCATCCTTCCCAGGCAGTTCTATTTGAGCAGTCTTCCCTATAACACAGGAAACTTATGTTCACTGGACTTGATACTGGCTCATTTATTTTCATAAAAATGTACAGGATGGGTTGAACAGAGGAGACCAGAAACAAAAAACAAAAGTCATTTAAGAGATTATTTCTATAATCCAGAAGTGAGTGAGTAGACCTTGAGAAGAAACGTTTTTGAGAGGCCTTGCAAAGGAAGAAATGATGATTTGGAATTAAGATTAACATTTAGAAAAAGAAATATGCCTGTGGTCAGTCTTTAGCCAGGAGCTAATTATTAACGCTCTAGAAACTATGGAGGTCTTAAGCTTTCACACATGATTGGAATTGATGATGCCGTCTGTCCACTGACACTTTTTTAAAATCAACGGGTAATAAAATTTGGAAAATTTTGAAAATTACAAAATTACATATGCTATTGATCATGAACTATTAATATGTAAATATGCTTAGAGTTCAAAGCTGTTCCTTTACATTTTATTCAAGTACATTGTATGTCTTTGGTAAAACATCAGTCTGCTAGCCAGTGCCTCTCACTCGTCAGAGGCTATCCTCTCCAAATAAAAACACTGACAAGAACATTCATAAAACTGATGGCAACAGAAAGAATTTAAAGTCTACTTACTCTCCTGTGCCCAGCCATCTCTTTATTAGACACAGCAGGGGTTGATGTTAGAGGGGAATAAAAAGTATCAATTGATTGCCCAAATTACTGTTACTAAAAATTCGGTAGAAACTTAGTTGATGACTTAAAAGTGAATTTAAAATGTGACCAATATTTAGGAAAATACTTCCCATTTCACAGAATGGGAAATTTTACATTTCACATGTAAAAACATAGTTGCATGTCTATAGTTTAGATACACAAAACATTCATTCATTCTTTTGTTTATTCTTTACTCATTTAATTTATTGCAAATGCATGCGCCAGGCTTTGTCCTAGATTCTGGGATGGGGTCGTTACCAAAAATGTCTCTGCTCTCCCAGAACCTGTAGCCACATAAACCACCTCCCAATAGGAGTCAAAAAATTCTCTGTGGAGAGATTCAGTTAATAGAAGTCTCCATTTTATACACGCTAGGTAAATCTATGTATCAGTTTGTAATGAACCACTTCGTCTTCTCTGCTTTCTAAAATGCACAGCTGATGTAAAGTCTAATACAGCACTTCCGAAATACATTCCTCCTCATAACTGCTCTGCGAGATGAACTTTTTTTTCCCAACTCTTATTTTAGGTTCAGAGGGTACATGTGCAGGTTACATGGGTAAATTACATGTCACTGAGGTTTGGTGTACAAATGATCTCATCACCTAGGTAGTAAGCATAGTACCCAATAGGTAGTTTTTCAACCGTTCCCCAGAAAAAGCATTCCCCAGTTAAACGGCAAAGGAAAAAACTTGATAGTACATGTTCTTACTGGAAATTAACAATGAATGTTAGCTTAGCGAAAATTTGAAATTCATGTAAAATCAATAAACCTATGTTTTGAAACTAGCGTTTCCCAATGTGTTTGACTGTGGGAAACTTTTTTTAAGAGAAATTCTTACTAACACCCCAAAAGCACATGATTGAGCACTGTACATGATCTTGTTTCTACTAGGCTGGATGCCACCTTCCCGCATCCATGCCACTCTCTTCCTCCAAGACCCACTGCAAGCAGAGTCACAGATGGGCCACTCTATTCTGAGGTTAAATTTTCCAGTTCATTTGGTAAATCTCCCAAAGGTTTCTCATCAGTCCTCAGGGTGCACTTCAAGCTTTCCCAAAAGTGAGCTCCTAGATGAATCTAGTAACTAACTGCCAAGTTTTAAGACAAGACTTGTCAACTCCAAGTTGCACGGTTTTTAGTGCAGTCCTAAGCTTTGATCTGAAGGCTCTCATATCTCTTTTCCACCCTGTCCTACCTATTCTTCATTTACATAGGCAGAGCACAAAAGTCTCTGGTGTTTTCATCCGTAACAGTACACCAGGAGATTTTGGTGCAAAGATATGATTGTGGCCGCCCAGAGCAGTGCAGTGGTGGTAATCAGTTACTGGGTTGTTCTGTCTGATTTGTAGGAATTCAGTTAAATTGCACTGCCTATATTACAGACTTTTAAAATCTGCAGTCTGGTTGACTTGCAGGTTACCTTAATAATTGAGAGTTACTGTATATGAAGATGACAATCCTGACCGACATTTTAGGACATACTCCTTAAGCTAGCTCTGCATCAGGTGCAAATTTATAGTACCTAGGGCCTTAGGACCAGACAGCCCATGTTGTGTTCACCTCCTGACTCTGTCACTTACTATATATGTGACCTTGCTAGTTAATTAACTTATATGTGCCTCAGTTTTCCCATTATAAATATTTAGCCCTCTGGTCTAGATTGGAGAATAATGTAGGAATGATCACCTGTTGGTTTTATCTGAATTAATATAGTAACACATCTCATAAGACTATAATGAGTTTAATACATATAAAATGCTTAAAACAGTAGTACAGCACAGAGTCAGTGTTCAATTAGTATTATTATAAATTCTGTTGAACTGAGCATCCTCTTATTACCAAGTTTATTCCTTACGGAAAGGCTGGCCAGGGGTTGATAGGAAATTGGCATCTATGCATGAAAAGCTTAAATTTGGGCTTCACTGACACAATGCTCCAGTTACCTCACTTGAAGGGTCCAAATTCTATATGAATCGCAGTACCCAAAAGATATGCTTCTGAAAAAACACAGACCCATAGACATACCCACAGATACACACATACACCCTACAAGAGGTGCTTTTGTAAAGACTCCATTTAAGAGGAAATACTCTTCTGGTAACTGATAATTTACCTCTCCCTAACCTCTATAATGTACAAATTCTGTTTTGCAGATTCACATTTTTTGTATACTCAGTTTTCTTACAGCTTAACAGAGATGCATAATGCTTATTCTCAGAGGTCCATCCCACTGCTGCTAGCTTCAGCACACTAAGATACGCCTGCTGACTTCCCTTTTTCTAAGGCTAGCTTGGAGGCTGGCCAGTTCCACTTTAGAAGAGACCTTGATGTTAGTCTCCAAGGGTTTGCACCTTCTAGCCCGGCCTATTAAAATGTGTTCTGGTTATAACCCAGTAATTTAGCTGATGAATAGCATATATGACGTACTTGACTGATATTTTCCCTTTTTATCTGGCTGGGCCATTGTGATATGACCACAGCCACAACGTGGGTTATGCACCATGAAAGACTAAGCAACCCAGAATTGGACATTGGGTCTCCACAACCTACGGCTCCTTTACTATCAAATCAGCTTTCATGCAGCATTCCGGTCTGTGCTGGAGAATGGTGTGGCGGTACTCAGTATTGGTTTGAACTTTACGTGAATCAATTTATTTTGTGTAGGAGGAGTTCAGTTCATCACTAATCTTGAGAACTAAAATGAGTGTAGATCTGGTGGAATGCATCTGTAAAAGCAAGAGAGATGCCCAAATGCCCTGGCCATAGGCACTATATATGGGCTTAAATAAATAAATTAAGAAACTCATTTCACATAGGCCACCAAGCAGTCATGAGATGTTAATGACTTTTAGTCACTGCCAACCTGGACAAAATTCAAGCCAATGACCTATGGGTGAAAGGCTCTATATATCCCATTACCAATCCCCTGAGCCATCCAGTCGCCCCTGACAAGGTATTTTATCATACCGAATACAGTGCGGTACAATAGTCCAAATTCCTATACTGTCAGAAAATCTTCTACTATTTAAAATAAAAGAGACCATGTTAAAGAGAGGCAGAAACCCTAGTTTTTCAAATACAAGAGTCATTTCAATTAAAAAACATTTGGAAGAAGGAGACGAGTATGTATACACGCATATATAGTGTTGAAAATTTTAATTCTAGTATTTTTTCATCATGTTTACTCCACTGAATATTTGATTCTGCCTCTGGATATTCAGTAAACTGTCATATTTTGGAGTTCCATTAAAAAAGTCATTATTTTTAGTTTAACATTTGAAAAAAATAAATAAATAAAACAGATTCGTTAAGCCCATGGTGCTTTCTTTCCTAGCTTGTTTTTAAGTGTCATAAATAAATGACTTAAACGTCCCACAAGACGAATGTGCTTTAATCATCTAATGCACTCATTTATCCTAAGCCTTAACCTTAGTCCTAAATTAAGTCTGTTGCAAAAACATAACTTCATCTAAAAACACCCATCAATCCTACATGGTTTTGATAAGCACATTTTAAAAACATAAACAATCAGACAGTTGTCAATCTGGGTGAAGCCCAGTTCCATTTAAGAGTTATTCACCAGCAGCTATATTTTACGCCCACACCACCAACAGAATTATAAAAAAGAATTGCTGGTATTTGGGCCTTTGCTGGGAGTTTATATTGTGAAATTGTGGGATGTGGAAGTACAGTTTATAAGAATATAAAATGAAACAAAGACTAGACAAAAGATGATCCTCATTCCAAATCAGATACATTCTGTTTTTGTTTTTGGAAAGTATTAATAATTTGACAGTGCTGTAAATACATTAAAATTTTATGATCCCATATTTAGTAAATTGCATGTCATGCCTTTGATTAATTTTCATTTGTTCATGGTCCTAAAAATCTGTCAAAGAATCTGGCTGCTCAGAGCTCATACATGAGTAATGATCACCGAAAGGTTTGGTGTAGGAGAAATGAAGTGAAAATGTCATGGAATAAACACTTGACTAAATTGGGTACTTAATATCTCATAACTAAGAATTCACAGAATTTGGTGAAATCTTAGCTTTGACAGGTGCCCACTTTAATTTCAAATTAATTCTTATGTCTTTCATTTGCCAACGGTACAACTTTCACAGTAGGGCAAAGAAAACCTTCCCATTTTCCACTGGCTTCCTTGGGTTCTGTAGAATGATTACCACAGAGCCCCTTGGGGTATTGAATGCTTCCCTCAACCCCCAACTGGGGCTTTAAAATTTTTTAAAAATAGATAAGAGCATTCAGCAAATAGCTACATTGAGAATAAACTCAAAAATTATCACCGAGGCCCTTCCTCTGCCACAATTTGTCAAATCTGCTGATAGGAAACAAATTCTATTCATAAAGATTTTATTTGGAGGGGGGGTGCTCTTGTGATTTGGTAGCAATTCAATTATAGTTTTGTGAGATAGTGAGCCCAGAGAGGGAATCCAGACTGACAAGAAATATGACAGGACAGTTACAGAGTGTTTATGCAATTAAACTTTCACTGACAATACCTGCAGAATGATGAATGCGTGGGCGGAGGTATGTGAGCGCAGGCAATGCCCCACAAGTATTGCCCATTTTTCATTATTATACAACTGTTCAGATCTTTCAAGAACAGACTGAAGGGAGGTGGAAAAGAGAGTGCTGTTCTGCAGCATGTTAACCAAATGCCTTTTTAAAAATCCCCTCCCTCCAATGGGTCTTGATGTGCCAGGTGATAAAAGAACATCTATTTTAGAAAAATGTTTCGAAAAGATTAAGATTTACCCTGAGCTTGACATATATTAATTTTGGATACCAAAAGAGGTTTTTATTCTTTTTTCTGTCTGCAACTTTATATCACTTCCCAACTGATAGAATAGTGCATAATTAAACTGTTGAGTTATTCATTTTATGCAAGCAGGTGCAAAGGGCACTATAAAAGTAGGATTTTACTGATGGTAGATTAAGAAAGAAAGGAGAAACTTAAAAGCCTTTTGTAGAGAACCACAAAAGCTTACAGACAAGATTAATTTGGTTGGGCAAAATCTGTATTATATGCCTTGGTCTTCCAAAGATATATGAAATCAGGAAAGTTGCAGGATTGCAGAGCCTCTAGGAGACTAAGCAGAGGTTTTCAAGTTAACAACCCTTATTTGGGGTCTTTGTGTGAGACTATCAGTTTTTGGTGAGCTTTGGGGTTTTTTAAAACAAGGTTTTTAAAACAAGTGTTTAGCCCAATGTCTTTAAAAAAAAAAAAACAGCTTTGAGTTAATTTGTGTAGACTTTATCATAGCAAAATCAGCAGTGCCCAAAATAACAACTGAACTTGTAGCAAAGTGAATTCTTTCAGATCCCAGAGCTTGGATGATTCATTGTGTGGAAATGAGAGCAAAAACAGTTCTAGCTTGTGGCACAGAAATGCAGAGCGCTGAAGTGAAAAAACACATCTTCCTTAATATTTATGCATAGATTGAAATTAATGAGATTTACTGGAGTAAAGGAATTATATCCATCCTTCAACTGTCCATTCACTGATTTTGACCCTGGTAAGCTACTTTGTTGTTTTTGTTTTGTTTTGCTTAATGATTTATGCTTCTTTGTTAACATTCTTATTACTTTGGGGGACTCTAAAAGTCTTGAATTTTTACATGGAAATAATCATCTGTTATGACCAATCCCTGTTTTTGCTTTCTGTAGTTGGGTCCAGACCCAAAGTCAGAAAGCTACAGTTGCATGCCTACCTAGATGACTGTTTTCCTGGACTGAGTTTGTGGTTCATTGTTGACCTTTCACATACCCTTGTGGAGATCATTACAGATCAGATTCATATCTAGAGACTATGTTTACATGATCCCATCAATGTGGCAAATTCAGTGAAATAACTAGTCACTTCAATAGCAACAAAACTCAGTCAACCTTATTGTACTAGGAGTTGACCAGCCATTTCTATCAAAATGATCAATCCAGAAGTCCCACACAAACAGTAGCGTACAGACCAGTTTCTTGTAATTATCTCTTTTGCCCGAAGAGCTGCACTCTGACAGCCAAAAAAGGGCCCGATTTTGTCAGCTGTGATTCTTAATATGCACTAAAATTGACAGTTAAAAAATATTGTTTTCACATTACTTAGGTGTTAAAATTACACAGTGGTGTTCCTTTATTTTCAAAAACCAAACCTAATCCTGTTAATTCAAAGTGAATAACAAACAGGACTAAGACTTTTTCCCAAGTTGTTACATTTATTCAACCTGCTTGTGTTTTGTTCTTCATCATAATTATTTCCAAGTCAAATCTGCACTGATTTCCTTGCGGACCTGCGTACCTCTGACTAACTTAAAGAATTGAGCTGGGATAATTCACACAATTCCTCAGGGGTCATGTTCACTGTTTTTTTTCAAGGACATTTTTATTACAAAGCTGATGAAATTTGCATATTAATTCATTTCTTTCAATTTTTTAAGATTAAATGTTGTCAACATGTATCAGTGCAAGGCTCTGACAGTGCTGATGAAATGGGTCAGTCAAGCTTGAACATTTAGAGTAATGCAGCCATCTGCAACCCCCTCGCCCCTTGTGGAGTTCCGTGCTACCATTGCAACTTGATTAAAAAAAGTTTTATTCAATGCAGGATATTAAAACATTATCTAAGAAATGATATGTGTTAGTCTTTCCATTTACTCAGAAAGTGAATTTGACAACAAAACTGATCTAAGGAGAGCTGTGCTGATTTGGAGTTAGTGTTCTGTCAATCTTAATTAAACAACAGCCAAAAAGCCCCCCAAAAAGTTTTAAATTTAGTGAAAGGACCTTAGGAGGGAACCTGCGTATAACATTTCCTCTCCTGGTGTGATTTAGTAGTCAAAGGAGCTCTTCCCATTGGTATTCTACGCAAGAAGTGATAATGGGGAAGCTGATAAAATGTATAGAATGTCAAAGATTTGCTGTAACTTATTTCTTCACGGGTAGACCTGCCCTTTATTTTTTTACAAAGCTAGTAAACATGAACATGCATTGGTCAGATCTAAAGCTGTCACAAAATGGTGCCAGCGTTTACATGGAGATCTTCATTTCTGTCTACATTCCCAATTTGAACATTAAGTTACATTGATTTATCCAATTTCCTTACAGTCAAAACAACATCTTTCCATCAGATACTCTGAAACGGCAAGACCACCTAAATGAGGAATCCCTTTAAGTGTTACATCGCCTTTCTACGTGACCCCCGATGGCTTTTCCAGATCATTTCTTTCTCTGTGTCTGCTTGTATGATAGAAGCCTCTTTGTGGCTTCATGTACATCTTCTACCATCGTGTATATGATGCCTTTAATAGCTTCCAAAGGCCTTGCAAAGAAAAATATTGCCTGGCTGTTGAGTTTAGGCAACAAGGAATCCTACCACCACATCAGTTCTGGCCATACAACTAACTGAAGTACCTCCACATCACAAAAGGTTACTTCCTGTACTTTGAGGTTCTTCTGCGATGACCTCACAGAACCACATCACCCAACTTTTTGATTCCTAACTCTGCTTTCAGATGGTCACCCTCGAGGGAGCTTCCATAATAATTCACAGTATTTTTTAAAGTATTTTCTTTGAATATAATTTATATGTAAATCTGGTCATATACAACCATATGAGAGACTCTGACTTTCAAGGTTGTTACCCTTTACCAATACACATCCACTGTTTAATTCCTAGTTGTAGCCTTGTTATATAACAACGTTAGTTAGAAAACTTTGTTTCCCAAAGTGAAAATAATACACTGTCTAGTATTAAGAGAACAACAGAAAAAGGTGGTCTCAAAAATGGTTTTATCTTGATTTTGAATTAAGCTCCAAAACTCATATTGGATTGAAAAATCAAAATCAGACTTCACATTGTCAAGTTGGAAAATGTCAGATATGAAATATTTAAACTGTGGAATGCAGTCTTCGACTTTGGGTTATAAAACTTTAATTTTGTGAGTTGGTAGCACTCCAATAGTTCAATATTTTTAATTCTACAAATCCATGTTTATTAACTTTCAAGGTTTAAACAGTATCACCAAGTCTATTGAAACTAAATTATTCTGAGTTGTGAGAGCTATAGGGTAGCTATAATTTGTTTTCTATTTCTACATAAGTGACAAAGACAAAAGAAAGAACAAATAAAAGGAATTGATTGCCACAGCAATCCCTTTTTATACTTTCAAAATGACCTAAAACTTTAGCTGATCATTAAAGCAAAGATTCAGGTCTGCATACGTAGACCTGAATTTAACTGTGAGGTTTCCCTGCATAAGTCAGGTAGCACTTAATGTAGGGTTACCCTATGTCGTTAAAAAATGACTTCTATTATCTTATTGTTGAGCAGTTGACTGTATTCCTCTCGAAGAAGAAATACTACTTTCTTTTCTTCTCTTTATTTAGGAACAGTTTTGAAAACCTCTACCTTGATATCATGATTAGAGTACCAAAATTCCTTGTTAATAGCAGTAATAACTATTCATCTTCCTCCAGTTAGTACTCTTTCTCGTAACTCCCCAGATTTTAGTATTTTTCTATTCCTAATGGTTATCTAACCTGTCGCTGTTCATTTGTTAATGTATTTAGCATTTGCTCACCACCTACTATGTGCTAAGTAAATGAAATCTTTTAATGAGACAATAGTGGTGGCCCAAAAAGAACCCTGGACTAGAAAAGTAACCCGCATTCCACTTCTGGTTCTGTCTCTGCCAACTGGCTTGCCTTAAGAATGTACTTTAAACACTTTGAGCCCACCTTCTTCACCCACAAAATGAAACAAGTATTTATTCACATGGTTGTTGGGCCATCAACAGACATAATAAACACAAGAGTGCTTTAAAAAACATGAAGGTTTCATTTTAAAAGCTCAGTAGCGTAACACATTCAGTAAATAGTGCAGCATTATTATTTGGGGGTTGTCTTGTGATTTTTATGTTTTCATAGGTGGACAGCAGCCTCCTGGATTTTTATACTCTAATACCATATCCATAGCAGCTGCTGTTGACTTCAACATCCAAGTTAGATTATCCGATGAAATTCATTCCTCCACCTAACTGAATTTCTATATAATTTAGTTTGCTTCCAGGAAAGGAAAGTACATTTGCTGTAAACCCAAAGTCCTGGTTGCTAGTAAGAACATTCGGTATGTTTTGTTTCTTGCTTTTGTTTCATATATAATATATATGACTTCATGATGATTTGTTCAGGGAAGAGAAGTTGAGGAGTTATCCCTGCATCTAGAATCTGCTGAACGTGCGCTACAAAAGCATTACTTACTTCTGAGTTGCCCAAATCAATTTGGAATACCAAGTGACTCTCCTAAGGGCTGTTTCTCCACAAATTTATGAACTACCAGTTCATGTTTCTTTTTTAATGATACATTCAGTGATGGGCCTTTTCTGAGCTTTACAAAGCCTGCTCTTTCTTCTACTTCGTGTCTATAAAGCCAGCTACGGCTGCCTGTTGGCCTATTCTGGGTCTGAAGTTCTTCAACTTTAGAATGCAGGAAAATCTTGCCAAATTAAAGATTCTTGTCACCACCCCTCGATATCCAGATGCCGGGTGACATCACTGAGACTTTTCTGAGCTGTCCTTGCCATCTAAATAAGCCTGCTACCTATGTCTGTCAGACAGCAATACTGTTCAAATTCAAGGCTGAATTTGCCCCCAGGCAGCTTGGACTCGCTCAGCCAGAGCTTACATAACAGAGAATAATATCATCCAGGGGGTTGGCAGAACTTTTGTTCTTGATTAGGATGATCACAAGTTAAGTTGAACCGGTTTTGAATGATTTATTCTCCAAAACAGAAGAGGCTTGCCTTCATTTTTCAACATATAATTTAATTATGAGGGCCGGGGAAAAGTTGGGGGCAATGTGTTTATGGCACCAATACAAATAAGAGTTCAGTCTTTACTAACATGCTAGTTAAATAAGCAACTAACCCGCTCTCCAAAAATAACTAGATCAGATTGAACCTTTAATCAGTCTTCTTAAATGGTGATGAGAAACTACAGTAACCTGATACCCAAGATGACTGAAGAGAAGCGTGTCTCGAAGTTGTCACTTATCTGCTGACTGTCTAAAGCTTCCTAAAGAATTATTATACATTCATGTACATTACAAATTTTCTTTCTTTTTTCCACCCAGTATTTATAGACTTCAATATTAATCATGACGAGTGAGATTTTAATAATAGATTGTTAAACGTGCTAAAGAACTGTGTAGCTAGTTCTTTAACCTAGCATAGGCAGGGTTATTAGACATTCTGGTTTTTCTCCTCAATGTGTCTTTCTCTCAAATGGGTCCAATTATAAGTGATGAAAAGAAATTTCCATTCTGGAAGAATTCTATAGTCTTAATATTTGAGAAGGGTATCTTCTTTCTTCTATACTTTCAGTGGATAGAGACTCTTGCAGCTCATGCATCCGATGGTCTGCAAAGCCCTGGCCAGAGCTGGGCAGGCCACAGTGAAGAGCTCAGATGCAGACCTGCCCTCGAGGAGCAAGGGTTCTGGTGAGGCACTGACAGTAAATGACAAGTCGTCACTCAACCGTCACAGGTCTAGGAAAGATAACTACAGGTACCAAGAGACATATAGCATATGACCTCCAGAATTTTCAGAAGATAAATATTAAACATTTTTATTCTGCTTTAGGAACACAAAGGTTTTTTAAAATTATGTGAGTAAACAGCCTGTGGCTTTTGCTATGAAACTGGGTGGTTTCCATGTTCTTTTGAAGGGGAATGTGAAGTCTTGGTTATCTCATTTATCATAGCTTAACTTCTTTCGAGAGAGAGATCACATTAAAGCTTTTGCCTCGCCAGCCCTCAGAAGATGCTCACAGGGTGCTCCAGGAATATCTTACGTTGTAAAATAATTTCACTCCCGAAGAAGATAAATCACATTTTCAGAACTCAAACATTTTCTCATCATTTTCAGTGTCCACATCCCCCTTGTTTTTTAGGTCATTGTGAATTAGTAATACCTTCCCCTAAATGTTAGCTTTAAAAACCCCTGCCATACTTCCTTTCCTCAGACAGGTTTCACAAAGGAAACTGAAATATTCTACCAAAATTCCCTATTTAAAATAATCCTTTGCATAAAGAACATTTATAAGAAACTCCATTGTAATGTTCAATTGAATTGATCTATAATTAATCAATAGTGGAGACTTGGCTAAATAAATGAAGGTAAACCATAGGTTAAAATATTATGCTGCCATTAAAAAGAATGCTGAGGATGTACATGTTCAGATATGGAAGCCGGTTTTCAAGCTATCCAGCAGAAAAGGGCAGAACACATATTGGTTGCTGTCATTTATGCACCAAGTGAAAGCAGGTGCAGACACATGTGCTGGCATGTGGATAAGAATCTCTGCAGGGACACATAGGAAACACAGAGGTGGCCTGTGAGACGGACCCTAGGAAATCTCAGGTGAGAGTTGGGAGGGAGGCTTGTTCTCGCCGTATACACCGCTGTGCAGTTTTAACGTTTTTTCAAAAACATGTGCATGTGTTAACTTTCATTTTAACTTTTTTAATTGTTAGAAAATATCAAACATTTAAAAACTGGAACAATCAATAAATCATTTTAAAATAAATATCATTAAAACCAACCAATCAAGTAAAAGGGAGATAATTTTCTTAATTATATTTTTATCTCACGGTGGATCCTTTTGTGATGAAAACAACCCCGCTAAATGGGAAATTTGCATTGGCAATAGATCGGTTTTTCTGAAACCAAAGTGCGCTCTCTGAGTAAGTTCTGGGAGCTCAGGAAAAATTATTTGCACTGAATCACCAAGCAGTTAGCTCCTCCAGCCTTGAAGACAGAAAAGGCGCCAGGAAAGAGGCTGCATTCGTGGACAAGGAGAAAAGCGAATCAGAATGCAGCCCTGTAACCTCTGGCAACAAATAGTACTCAATGTGAAATGGGCACTAATAGAACATTCAATGCTGAAACCCTTTGCCTCGGCCAGAGTAATTAGAACTGTAATTCAGATTTGGGATTTTTCTCCAAGGTTTCACAGCTTATGAAGTCAGCAGAACAGGGTTATTAAATCATAGCCTAGTACCAAGTCAAAGACATTTTTTTAAATGTAGAAGGCAGGGAAAATGCAAGCAGCAGCTGAGCAGTCCTGTGGGTGAGGCGATGAACCCACACACGGCACAGCTAATGACCTGTTTTAGGGGCACAGCTCATATATTCCAAATAACAGGGGGGAAAGAATTCCAAATAGCTTAACATCATTAAACCCAAAATGCTATTGGATCCTTCCTCTGTGGCATCATAAAATACCTTATCCAAGTGGAGAAGGGATACGCTTACTGTAAATCATGGAAAGTTTATGCCACCCCAGATGCAAACTTCATACTAACTTGTTCACTCTGGGGAAGGTTCATGGGTTTGCTTTGTTTGGGGGTTTGGCTTGTTTTTTTTTAAAGCAATAATAGTCTTTGTAGGATGGCTGCCGTGTCAGCATTTATCTTGAAACTCATGGATATGAGTTCTGACTGGAGTCACCTTTCTGACAAGTGTTATTGCGACTGTGTTTTATATCCCTGTTCAGAATGGTTTCTAATGATAATGCTCTGTCTACCTCGCTGCTTCACACTAAATTATAGATGCCACGATGACAGGGCAAACTGCATCCCAGCGCAGAGCTCGACTCCCTCTGTGTGATGTCAGTGCCTCCACCCTTCTGT
Organism: Macaca fascicularis; assembly: GCF_037993035.2. Lineage (NCBI taxonomy): Eukaryota > Metazoa > Chordata > Mammalia > Primates > Cercopithecidae > Macaca > Macaca fascicularis. The sequence goes on from NC_088381.1 coordinate 101,520,015, forward strand.
GCCTGGAATTAAAAATGGGGAGCGAAGATATGCAAAACATTTGTGCTTAAAAATAATGTTCTGTCAGTTATTAAACAAGTGATATTTCATTTAATCAGCTCAAGGGATTATTTTAAATGAAAAGGCAGAGAGGATGATTTTATTAACACATTCCTGCCCTAGAGTCCTACTGTAATAATTCTTTACCTGCCTAAATTAAAAAGTTATAATTCAGTCTGTCTACAGGAAGAAGTTCTGGGTGATTGGATTTTATTAGTTCTTTGATTTTTAGTTGCTTGCAAATGGAGGTAAAGGCTGAAAAGCTTATCCTATAGCAGTGAGAATGTTTTAGCTACTTAATAAATCACCCCTTCTCTAGACAGTGATTGTGTCCAGGACTTATAAAGCAAGTGTGCTTCTGAACGCAGTATTTTATTGAAATGGGGTTGGTCTGACCAATCCAGGTATATATTTGAACTTCCCTGCAATTCATTCCACCACATGTTTAAACCCAGTGTGGAAGATTTAGCTACTATCCAAAATATGTTTCTTAATGTTATTTAATTGTCAAGTACCTATAAAGCACCATCTAGGATCTGGAGGAAAAAGAGATATAAATGAGTACAATTACATTCCTGACCTTAGTGGAGCTTATAGTCTAGTAGGAGAAGCATACATGTGAACAAAGAATTTAAGGGCATCTGTGAAACAAAGGGAAGAGGAGAGGAGAATGAAATAGCTGATTTGCGGGTTCCATTACCTACCCTGTCCTAGTGCAAGGCAGCACCATCACTGTAATACCTTTCATGAGTATGGTGCTGCACAGCCTACCAAGTATTTTCGAATACATGCTCAAACATACATGTTTGTCCATCTGAGTTCCAATCAACCCTGTGAAGTTAGGACTGTCTTTATTATTTCCATTTTACAAATGAGAAAACTTCAAAAACAGAGAAATAACATAATTTTGCTTGATCATTGATCTCATGATTTAAACCTGAACTTCAAAGTCTGTCCTCATTAAAGCATAGATTGTTAACCTGCAGGTCTGTTTGGCCATCCCGTATCGAGAGGAACACTATATGCAAAACTGTGTATGGATGTGTCATTGTTCTTGAAAAAGGGATTTGCTCAAATTCTCAGAGTGGACCCTGACTCTAAAAGACAGTGGGAATTACTGGTTCAGTAGAATCCTTCGTTAATTTTTAGATCCTTGGCTTTTCATTAATGTCACTAATTTGTTTTAATTTTTTCTAGAGAGTGGGGAAGATGTTACAACAATTTTGGTTTGTTTCGTATTCAGACACAGTTCAGCTCCCACCCACCTTTTGTGTTACAATTTCTACACAGGAGTATTTAGGGCAACTCTTTAAAGGCCTGTTCCTTCACTCATTCATTCATTTATCCATTTAACAAGTTTTTGAGTATTTCCAGTGCTCATACTAAATCAGTCTCTGCCATGAGGTACAGTTTGCGATTAGGTCATTGGTTCATTTGTTTATTTAACCCAAATTCTGTGTGCAAAGATATCTACCAAATGCTTTGGAGGCTACAAAGATGAATAAGAAATGGTATCTGCCCTCAGGGATCTTACAATCTAGTAAGAGATGGATGTAGAACCAACTATATCGGAAGCAAAACAAAATTGAGATGCTGTGGTAGAAAAAAAGTAGATTATCAAACTGTTCAGCCTTCTAGAAAAGATGTAAGATAAAAACTGGAGAACTTTCTGGAAAAGTGCCTAAAAGGAGTATTTTCAGTTCCTTTCAGAAGTAGCTCTCTAGAGAGGCTGTCCTCTGTTCCATGTTAATTGTGATGCTCTTTCAAATTCTCTTTAAACATGCAAATGGTATTGGTCATCCAGTTATTGCTCTCACCCAGTATCAATAGTTATCCCTGTCCCTTGGACAGAATTATCTTGGCTATGTAAGAAGGGAATTCAGCCAAAAATGCAATTGGTGGGAGAGTGGCTTTCTATTGCATTTGGAACATACTCCTATCATTTTCACTCATTTTCAGTGCTTTTGATGGATCTCTCCAGTTGGAAAGAACTCAAAACCAATTTCAGTGCAGATGCAAATAATCCTAACAAATTATTCTATAAATACACCACAAATAGCAATACTTTGTGAGGTTAATAGCTCTTACTTATCAAATAAGGGAACTGAAAAACAGAAGTTGGGTCCATGTGAGGAAAGTAGATTGACTCTGAATCCAGAGACCTGTTTGGTTCTTCTGGTCGACATGACTTTTCTATGTATAACCTAGAAGAACACTAACATTCAATGGATTGACTCATAATTCACAGGGGTTCTTATCTTTTTAAGAGTAACTTGTCATTTGCTTGCTCCTGTTCTAGATATGTATGTGGAACCTGAAGGGGAGAGGGTGGGAGGGCAAGGAGATAGAGACCTTATCTAACCCACATTAGACAAGGAGTGAGAATAGAATCAACTGCCTAAATGGCAGACTTGTGTTACAACCACTCTTGTCAATAAGGATTGAAGGAGCTGGGGGTGCGAGTTGATGTACATTTTCTTCTTTGAAAATAAGCCCTACGTTGATAATTCTGGGTGTAAAATATCCACCTGACAATTTCCACTAAAACTAGAAGATATAAGCCACATTATATGGCTTTATATATATATCTATATCTCTCAAACTTTCCAATTGAATTAGGACTTTTAGTTTAATACAGCAGATAATGAAATGCAAACTCCATCCTGAGTCAATATATTTCCTTTGGAAATCGCATTAGATGGAGGAGGGAGTGGGGGAACAGGATTGGGGCAGAAGAATTCCTGTACTATTTAATGTACAGCTTGCAAAATTATAGTCAAAAGATACATGTTCTTTTTTTTTTGAGACGGAGTCTCGCTCTGTTGCCCAGGCTGGAGTGCAGTGGCCGGATCTCAGCTCACTGCAAGCTCCGCCTCCCGGGTTCACGCCATTCTCCTGCCTCAGCCTCCCGAGTAGCTGAGACTACAGGCGCCCGCCACCTCGCCCGGCTAGCTTTTTGTATTTTTTGGTAGAGACGGGGTTTCACCCTGTTAGCCAGGATGGTCTCGATCTCCTAACCTTGTGATCCGCCCGTCTCGGCCTCCCAAAGTGCTGGGATTACAGGCTTGAGCCACCGCGCCCAGCCAAAAAGATACATGTTCTAATGAATAGTGTTATGACATTAAATTCCCCTTGGCTGGGCGCAGTGACTCATGCCCATGATCCCAGCACTTTTGGAGGGTGAGGTGGGATTGCCAGAGACCAGGAGTTTAAGACTAGCCTGTGCAATATAGTGAGACCCCATGTCTACAAAAAAATAATAATAATTTTTAATTTAAACAATTTTCAGGCTTGGTGGCATGTACTTGTAGTCCCAGCTACTTGAAAGGCTGAGGCAGGAGGACTGCCTAAGCCTGGGAAGTTGAGGCTACAGTGAGCCGTGATCATACTGCTGCACTTCAGCTTGGGCAACACAGCAAGACCCTATCTCTTAAATAAATCATTGATTCATTCACTTATTCATTTATTCTCATAAGTCTTAATTTTTCCGGGATCAGGGGAGTTGCTTTCCAGGTTAAGAAAATCCTGGTTTAAATTATAATGTTATCATTTATAATGGTTAAAATCTACAACTATCATGAATGGGACGCAATAATACATGATGATAAAATTAACAACAACAACAATAATGGCAACACACAGGGAGACCTTCCTATGTGCCAGGCCCTGTACATGTATTATCTGGTTCGTGCCAGGCCCTGTACATGTATTATCTGGTTTAATTCTTACCAAATCCTTTGAGGTAGGAACTATTATTAACCCCATTTTACACGTGAGTAAAAAGTCTCAAAAAGGCTAAATAACTCATCTTAAGATCACACACCAGTAAGCAAGAGGGCCAGGATTTCAACCCAGTAGCCTGACCCCAGAACCCGTGTTCTCCTCCACCACTCTGTACCAAGAGCAGGGACTCTAAAGTCAGGCACACTTGACTTTGAATCTCATCTCAGAGCTGGGAAACCTTGGACAAGTTATTTTACTTTCTAAGCCTCCATATCTTTATCTGTAAAATGGATATACAGTAATAAGACCCACTTCAAAGGACTATGTGAGGATGAAAGAAAACCCATAGAAAAGCACAAAGTAAAACCGTGTATTATGGCCCATTACCTTGCATACAAATATTCAGTGAAATCTAGAGAATCTTTAGGAATAAAGAATGGAGTCATGTGATAACAAATTAAGTGACAAACTAGATGGCTAATAAAAGTTATGAAAGTGTGTGTACATATAAATTGTAATGTGTGTGTACATATAATTTTTATCTCTGCAGATTACTCAACTTTTTTAAGTTCTTATAGCAATAGAATTGTAACTAAAAATTGTTAAGTGTGAATTTAAAAATTTAACATGGGATTAACTGACTAGATCAGTCTCAGAATTTAGAAATTGGAGGTAAGGCTATGGTTGTAGTTAAGACGTTATTTTACTTCTCCATTGCATTACAATTGATTGTGTAAAAAAATCTCAAATATAAAAATAAAAAGTAGTTCATGCATAAAGCATGATGCCCTCAAGCATATTAGATCTGTTTATCTCTTTGTTTAAAATGAATGCTACCTGGTATAGTTTACATAACATGGCAGGGATCAGCTTGATAAAGTGTTTATATCACCTGGGGAACACACTGGCTCATTTTCTCAACACCTTTCCACATGACTAGCTTGCCAGCAAGTATAATAGCAAACAAAGTTTTAATAGGTCAAGAGCAGAGTAACTGCTCACATTAACAGGAGGGAGAGAGCGGCTTGATGTGCACCAAGGCTAATAACTGACACTTTCAGCATGCATTTTTGAGTGCTGGTTAATGGAGAGCTTAGAAGAAAAGACTTTTATAAAAGCCTGACATAACTTCTAAGCTTTGGGTGGAAAGAAGAGAAAAAATAGAGTGGCATCACTGTGCACCCACACTTGAAAATATGGGTGCAGTTTCAGGCAGGTGGCTCATAAACCATTTCTCCATCACTTGTCTGCCTTAGCAACTCACAATTAACTCCATTATTAAGCTTAAGGATTTATTGCATCTCTTCCACTTTTTTAAAGCTGTCCAATAGGGATAGCGTTCTCATTTTTATTTGTTTGTTGTCTAAGTGAAGCTGCTACTTAGAGACTGTTTCTGTCATATCACATCAGTTTTGCTGAAAGGTGCAACAATACAGATAAACATGATCTATTTTAGAACCTTTTTTTCACCTACCAGGAGAGAAAAGGGGGTTGTACATCCTCTCGTTCCTTCCTTCCAGCTTTGTCTTCCTAGGGCAGTGTGACTATCTGTGAGGTTAGTAGCATCTACAGAGTTCATTGGCTCCCTTTTCCCCTAGAAGCATGCACAATAATACATTTCAATAAAGTTTTGGGAGTGTTGAGATGAAGATATGTTGCTAACCCTGGCTTTGGCAGTCCATAAATGGCAAACTTTGTTCAATATTTAATTTTTCCTTTCCACACTACCAAGAGAGAGGCGAAATTGGCTGCTGTATTTAAACGGAAGAATGAAAAAGACTGTCTTTTGTTGCAAAACCTGCGTCTTTTGTGGACATTCTAGAGTTGAAACCTCTAATAATACAGGGCATGGAGAAGCTATGTTCCTTAGATACTAGCCACTGTGGCAAATAGGAAACTTTGTCACTATGTATCCAGGCTCCTGTGGGATACAGATCAGTAACTGAATCATAGGTAAATAGATAGATTAGATATGGCAGTGGTGGGAAATACATACTGAAAAACAAATCCACAAGAACAATTTTACAGGGCTTGTCTTCTATTTTCATAAGGAAACTAAGCCAAATAATCTGACAAGGGTGGAAATCAAATCATCTGTCAAGTTCCTCTACCTTTCATTTATCACACAGTTTAATACCATAATGAAAAATAGCAAATGAAAAACGAAGTGAATGACCAACAAAAAATGCATTCTCTAAGGATACAGTGATGTGTTATTAGCCTAAATCTTCCACCCCTGTACACATATAACTGCTAGGGGAGGCCCTGTGGCCACACAACCCATTTCATTCGAGTATGACAAATCCTGGGATGACATTAGCACCATGGTTGGGAGAGCCCTCAGTACATAAAAGCTTCCCTTTCCTTGTATTCCTCTCAGCCTCCTACATTTCTTTATCCCTTCTTTACACCAAAATATGAGCTAGTAGGGGGTTTCTCTATGTAAGCAGAGGCCCAGAAATTCCATACTCAGCAAAGAAATCGAGTGGTAGAGAGGGAGGATGGAGCTACCATTCACTGGGTGTTCACTACATACCAAAGATTTATCTTTAGAATATCCATGTAAGGGATTATGAATCCCATTTTCACAGCAGCAGAAACTGAAAATCAGAACAATTAAAGTCATTCGTCCAAACCCTAGAAATGGTGCAGCCACAGTTTGGACCAAGGCCTAGTTGACACCAAACCCCATGCCTTCCCCCATAGATCTGGCTGTTTCTCATGATCCAAGAAGATAAAGGGTCTGAGAAAGTGGACGCTGGGGCACCTGGATAAGAGTAAAAAGAATAAAAAGGAACTTTTTATTGGGTAGCCTTAAATATAAAATCTAAACAATAATGGCTAACATGTGCCAAGCATTTTCAAAGTATTATATTACTTTGAAACTATGTGTGCCAAGCATGAACTTATTCAATCCTCTCAGTAATCCTAGGAGTGCATATTATTGGTAATCCCATTTTCAGATGATGGACTTGAGGGCTCAGAGACGTCAGTAAGTTGGCCCAAAGTTCCACAGCCAGCAAGTGGCACAGCCAGGAAGCAGCCCTGAGCGGCTGATTCAGACCCCCACCCCCCCCCCCCCCACCCCCCACAAGGCTCCGTCTCACTGTCTTTTCAGCCTAACCTCAAAGAAAGAAACAAGAACTTGCCTGGGACAAAAACGCTCCAATGGCAGCCTCTTGGTTCATCCTAAGAAAAGGCTATCTTTAAGAAAATCGCTTCAGGAACAGCAATGAAATAGCTCCATTTAAATAATACACCCATTAAAATAAAATATTATTTGTCCTCTATCTTCCTGTCTAAACAGTGTAAGCTTGTGGGAGAGATAACATTTATTTTACACACTTGGTAAAGTCTAGCAGATTGTGGGGACTCCAATCAGTCTCCTACTCCTAAGCCAAGATGATTAATAAGGCAGAATATATTTATTTCTAAGGAGCAGAGGAGTTGATTCTGATTTAGACAGTATGTGCTGTTGAGCTGCAAAACAAAATTGACCTCAGCATAATTAAGTTGGACACTGGTGGAGTGAGGACTTGAACACAAATAGTTCTATTTTGACAAGCAGAATTCAAGAGCGGCTGGTTTCTTTTTCTTCTTTTTTTTCAAAAGGAGAATAATGATTATTTAATATTTGTTGAGTGCCAACAGTGTACTCAGCGCTGCGCAAGACCCAGGAACTGGATGTTGGAAACTGCCTGAAGGGAACTTTAGCAAATTAAAATCCATAGAATCAGCATGAAGGCAGCTGAGGAATACCTGATTAGAGGAAGAATCTCTTTGCCTGTCCCAGAACAACAACAAGAAGAAAGGAAGCGATAGGCGAGAAATAAAAACCTGTATGGTTCAAATCGCAGGAATGCAGTCGGGTGGAAAAGTATGCTTTAAAAGAGAGAATTCCTGCCTGAGTGAAGCTAATAGAAAGGAACATAAACTTCAGCAGGCAAGATGGAGGGCAGGAGAAGGAAGAATAAATTCAAAGAACAAAGACATCAAGGCAAATTATCAGCCTTTCCTCTAGTCCTTCCAGAGAAAGAGGCCTGGAGGAAAGGCAGCCCCATAGGTCAGGGTGTCGGGAGAAGCTGGAGGATCTGCAGAGCACAGCTAAATTATCACTTTGCCTGCATGCGTGGCACACAGCACAGTGAGTCAATATCTGAACCGGGGGTGGTGAGGGAAGGTACGCTTTTGGTGGTGAATGTGACGTTGTGTCCTAGATGTGGGGACATTGAAGAAAGCCACAGTAGAAATTATATTTTATTACCTCACCAGGAGCTGGTGGTCCTTACTTGGCAAGTCACAGAGCAGCCAAAAAAACAAAACAGCAGCAGCAGCTGGCCACCATCAACACCTCACCGTGTTCATGGCTGCAGCAGCTGCCCTAGCCTAGGCAGGCTTCGCAGCAGCCACCCAGCCCTGGGACAGTGAGCCCAGAACAGACCTCTCAATGAGCGAGCTGGTGTCCTGGGAAGAAACCGCACAGTGATAGAATAATAGCAAATTGGAGAAGACTTAGGTGTTTTAGAATCCTTTGAAGAAGTCCCCAAAACCATGGATAAAAGAGAGTACTGGTGGGTGTGATACCTTTTGACTTTCAAAGGACTTTAGGTAGGAAAGAAAGAAAAAATAATAATAATAATCCTTGCAAGAGGCTATTAAGCCAATGTGGTAACCATGGGGCAGGTGTTAAAATTCTGTTACATCTTAAAAACTAGTTAAGAGATGGAAGGCAATGAATAGGAATAAAAGGCCATTTCTTTCTGTAGAAAGAAGTTAATTGTGGGGAGCCCAGGGGAGAAAACCAATACAGGCTTTATTCAGAGTCTTAATAACGACATGGAAGAGGAAGATGAAAAGCAAGATGGCAAAACTTGTTGATGAAAAAGAATTATTTAAAAGTATTTGAGTTATGGAAGAGTCAGAGAGTCCAGAAAACACAGACACATGGAGGTGGGGGGAGCGGGACGGGAAAATTAAAAATAACCCAGCAAGTAAAAATTCAGTCGAAGGAGGCCAAGGGCAATGCATCTCTAAAAGGAGGAGGAGCCCAGGTCCTTCCAGGGCTCAGCATACGGGGCACTGTTGTCCTGAGTGTCTGTGGGCCTTTGGTAGGATTGACTGAGACTAGGGGTTGGTCATGCTTATCTGCCTCTACTAGACCTGAGCACCTCAGTATTTCATTTTCTCTACTTGCAAAGTAAAGACAAGAAAATTGGCTTCATTTGTAGGTACACTGAAAGATTGGATCTATTCCTGATTGAAAATGGACTGGAAAGCCCAAGTGAGATGGTGTTACCCCCATATATTTATTGATTGAGTGAGTGGACCGTTCTCCAAACACCCAAGTGGCTTTTGTATTCCACTCTTCTGCCTGCCTGTGGCACATAACTGAAGCTCTTTTCTATTCACAAAAATAGCTGCTTTATTTCTACAGATGGCACCAAAGCATACCCTGCGTGCGTAAGTCAGTCATTGTCCCCTGGAGAAAGGTGGTTGTTCATGAATAGGAAGTTAATCAGCTTCTTATAAGATAAATTCTAGCTATTTCAAATTTAAAGAAAAAACCGTCCCACCCCGAAGGCTGATGAATAATATCACAGGATGCCAGGAGAGACAGAAGTGAATTCATCCTCTCTGCTACTTCCCGCCCCCATTCTCCCATCCCTGGCCATCTGGAGAACAGAGCCTACCCTCTGAATAAATAACTCGGGAGGGCAAGAGTTTAGGTTGACTTTGTGGCTGAATTGGATGATGTCAGAGAGTAATAGCATAAGGAAAGTTTGGGGAGTTGATATGATGAGTAACATTTGCTAAGTTCCTCACAGTGTGAGAAGTGCTTTCACATCCATTGTTGTGTTTGATTCTCACAAGGACCAGCCCTGTGTGGGAGTCCACATATCACCATTTTATAGATGAGAACACTGAACCCTGCGAAGGTTTACTGCCTGCTAATGAACAGCCAAGCCCAGCTTCACCGTGGCTGTTCTAACTACAAACCCAATTCTTTCTGCTTCACTAAATAAGAGGAGGAAGAAAATAAGCCTACCCTTCCTCAGGACTTAAATATCCCCCATGCATGTGGGATGGTTGATATGTATCTTGCCTGGGATTTTTACAGACCCCTCCCTTACCCTCCCACCCACTCTGCACACAGCCCCATGCCCAGCCTGGAGATCAGTGAAGGTAAATGGAAGTGGCGACTTCAACACTCACACTTGTGTTTGCAAGAGCAAACCACTAGAGAGATGTGTTTACACATTCAACATTACCCCTAGGGAGTCTGTGGAGATTGTGATTTCTATTTGCACTCATCTTATGTTAGTGATTTTCATATTACATTAGCAAATTTAATTTCTGCTAATGTGATAGGAAGTTACTAACACAATACGACTTGATTTAACAACTTTCAGGCTTTGGTGGCAAAGGCAAAACTTGTGAGCAGAACGCAAATTCCAATCTCTAATTAAAAAAATAAATCAGAACACAGAGACATCCGCAGTTCCCATATTTGAGATCTATAATAGAGCCAAAGTTGAGGGTAAAGAGTTTGGATCTGAGAAACTTGTGAATGGGGACAAATAGCTTGAGGAATCACTGCTAGGCTTGAGATCTTATCTTTGTCGTCCTGAGTTAATAGAAGGTAATTTGTGAACCACGTAGCTTCTTATCCACCAGACTCACTAGAACCTCAGCGAAGTGTGGGTGCTGAAATCACCAAAATAATGATCAAATTTCACTCTATTAAGCTGAGGCTGCATTCTTCTCCCACAAGCCCTTACCCTTGTGGCTGGAAAACGAATGGCTTAGTCTCATCAGGCGTGCCCTGCTCCTGACCACTCTACTGTCAGTGCCGACAAGGGGAGACACATCCAGACAGTGGGCCCCTGAAGAAAGGAAAAAGGAGTGCCCCAAGTGAGGGACTGGCCTCAGGACATTGTGCTATAGGCTGAGTGTCCCTAGGACATTCCGAGAACTAACTCTAGTACTAACTTTTATTTATTCTAGGCTTCCATAACGCAGCCACAGAAATTGAGACTGCTTTAGAATCGTGGTAATAAGCCAGAGAAATTTGAACATATCTTACAAACAAAACTTTATTTCTGTTATGTACATGAGAAGTATGTAATTTATATTACCAGGTAGCCAGATATACTGAGATCCAGAAATTCATACAAAGTGCCAAGGTTCTCAGGTCATAACCCAATCTTATGCCAAACACAGAACTTCTCGAATATTTGCTTTAAAAGTTCTGCTGGGAGCAAGCGCAGAATTCCAACTCTCTTACCTTCGTGACTGAAGCCCTTCTACTATTATTATTTTTCTTTTTACCAGACGAGGATTTATTGCTGTAATACATACGTGCATGCACTGTATAATAAAACTTTCCTGATTATCTTATAACTGCACATTAAAAATTTACTAAGATAAAATTAATGTGATTTTAATAATATTGTTTTAATATACAGAATGTCAGGTGACAGGGGAAAAAATCTATTTTGAATTCAGCATGCAGTATGCCTCTTTTGCAGCACGTTCATAACAATAGCTGAACTGGCAGACAAGTGTTGTCTGTTAAGATTTCTGATACGCACGTCCCAGGGGAGATGGCTGAAGTTGGGGCCTTTTAAAATGCAACCGGACAATGCTTTTGAGACTATAACATAGAAAACTTCCCTGCATGACAGAGAGACCGGGCCAAATAAATGTAGATAGAATGTTGTTTCCTGTACACTTTTCTGTAAGATTCAGCCAGAGAACATAACTTCAAAGAATCTTTTGATGGAGAAAAAATGTTTTCATTCGCCCGTTTTATGATAGTGCTGCAGGATACTTACAGTTGATTTACTATAATGACAGGACCTAGATACGGTCCCAAAGGAAAAGAAATCCCACTTTTCTTCTGCCACGTACCCATCACATTTATTATTCCCAGCTGGGGGTATGGACAGGCAAGTGTCAGGTTAAAGGGAAAGATGGTCAGAACATGGTGAGCAGCGATCATTAGATTCCTACCAGGGTCATTCGCACAAGGCCTGTGACTCAGGGCAGTAACGTTCCCATGGTCAGGTGCCTGCTCACTCCAAACTCCCAATAAAGAGAGCAGACCTCCCAGTTCTGCACGGCTGCTTAGGGGATTTGAGGGGCCAGGGAGAAGTAACAGTCTGGCTTCTACCCCGTTGGGCAGAGACTCAGCCAAAGGAAGTGCCAGGACACTGTGCTGACCCACTTCGAGCCCTTCCTCTCCGTTTGTTCTCGGGCAGAAGAGATACAAAAGCATCACTATGGCATGGTGAAAAGTTGGAGAAGCATTCTACAAATTGACATGCAAATAAGCACTCCAAGTACTCCACTTTGTTCTAAAAATTCCCATCACTGGGAGCTGTAAAAAACACCAATCAGAAGAGGGGCAGTGATGGGAAGGACCTGGTGGTTTTGCAACCGGAGTCTCCCCCTTGGAGGGATTACTTCTGTACCATGTTCTAGCCTGAGCTGGCACAGGTGAAGCTAAACACCAAAGGACCAAGAAGCCACCAGATTTAGATGTAACTGATCTGTATTCTATAATAACACACACGCATTCAAGTGGCATCTGCTATGAATGATATTAGCTGTCCACACAAGCAAATAAGATGCAAGCATGCTTCATACCGGAGGTTCATGAAGAGAAGCCAACTATATCAAATGAAACAAAGGCAACTGTCTCCACAAAGCCAGTTCCTGCACTTTGAGCAAAGGCACAACTTTTTAGTGTAAGGACATTCAAGTTTGAGACAAAGGTCTCAAGACAAAATCCCTGCCTTTATCACGTAATCACTGTTTTTTAAATCACCACTGCCTCCAATAACCTAGATGTCAAGACCCCACCAGCAGTTCCTATGGCACACTATGTGCAATGCTAAATGAAGTCAAATATCACCAGGAAGGTGCAGTCTCTGACTTGTTAATGGGCTACACCAGGCTGCAGAATGTCTTTATGGCCTAATTCATGATATACACTAGAACCTGAGAAAGCCAGTTCGTTCTTACAGTGGGCAGTGCAGGTCATGCCTAAACAAGGTGTAGCACATGGGAGGGGAAGGAGAGGTGTTAAAGGAAATGCTCCAAAAGCTAGGCTCTTTACTGGGAAACTAGAAGATTAATTCTAATTACAAACCTGCCTCTTTTTTTTTTTTTTTTTTGAGACGGAGTCTCGCTCTCTCCCAGGCTGGAGTGCAGTGGCGCGATCTCGGCTCACTGCAAGCTCCACCTCCCGGGTTGATGCCATTCTCCTGCCTCAGCCTCCCGAGTAGCTGGGACTACAGGTGCCCGCCACCTCACCCGGCTAGTTTTTTGTATTTTTTAGTAGAGACAGGGTTTCACCATGTTAGCCAGGATGGTCTCGATCTCCTGACCTCGTGATCCGCCCACCTCGGCCTCCCAAAGTGCTGGGATTACAGGCGTGAGCCACCGTGCCTGGCAAACCTATCATTTATAATGTGTCCTGCTCATCAACAGGAGGCACTTTCTCTATGCTGTGTGGGGTCATTTTGCCTTGTTCATCTCTTACTCCTCCCAGTCATCCCAAAGCCAACCTTTCTGAAAATGATCATCCCTCCTTCTCCCTTACTGGAGGTTTCTTTGTCAGGAAAGCCAAGCCACATACTCAAAGTCCTGAGTTTTGTTCAATTTTATCATCTATCTGCCAACAGAGATTAGTTCAATTCTGTAATCAACTCAATTGATGTACAAGGTCTCATATGGTAAGTCCAGAGTTAGTACAACCCCAAGGCTTGTTAATTAAATGGCCCAACAAAAAAAAACAGGTTCCTTCCATCGTGCTACTCTTGCCCCCTCAGCATATGAGTCTCATCCTCAGCCTTATCCCTTAGTTAAGTTGGCAGCAATCATAGCCTCACAGCCATGACCAGATGAAGACAAGGCATCTTTGCTTTTTGCAGGGAGGAGGGGTCTCTTTTTAAGTTTAAGCAAAACTTCTCCCAAAAGCCCCATCTGGCAGACTTCCCTAACTTCTCATGGTAGAATTGCATCAGTGCCTATGCAGTCACCTTTGGAGGCATGCTTGATGCTTGACATCTATCTTCCTCTGACATCCACATTCAGTCCACTAGCATGTGCTGTCAGCTGTTGCTTCGAGATACATCTTGAATCTGACCTCATCTCACTACTGTCACCACCACCATCTCACGCTGCACTGTGGCAGCAGCCTCCTTGATTGTGCTCCCACACTCTGTCCTTTAATCTCACACAAGAGCCAGATCATGCCTCAGCTCTCCTGAAAACTCCCATGAGGTTTTTGTCATCATATTTAGAGTAAAATCCAACGTTCTTCAGGGCCATACCTGTGATACGTCCATAGAACACATCTCAGCATCTCTCTGCCTTTATCCCTATCACTTTTCCTCCCAAACTGTGTCCACACTGGCCTCCTTGCTATTTCTCAAACACATGGTATTCCTGCCTCTGGACTATTGGACAGGCTGTTTCTTCTTCCTGGAACACTATCCCACTGGTTATCCAAAAGGGTCACGACATTACTTCCTTCAAGTCTATAATCAGATGCTCCCTTCTCAGAGAGGTCTTTTCTGGCCACGTTGTTTAAAATTACCACTCACTCCCTCAGCATTTCCTATGTTAATCCTCTGTCTTCTTTATCCCCACAGCATTTCATACCATCTAGCACACTAGATGTCTTTTTTCTAAATCTTCTAATGGAATGTAAGCTCTATTAGGGAGACATTTTTTTCTTTCTCCCCCCACTCCTCACTCTCCTACTCTAACTTCAAAACCTAGAACGGTGACTGGAACCAGTAGAATTTCATTAAATACTTGTTAACTGAATAAATTCTGACACCAGTTGTGGGCAACTTGACCCCATGATGGCTTACACCAATCACGATCCATACTTGGAACTGAGCTTGCTTTCCCTGAAGAATGTAGCTGGGCATAGGAAGATGGATATGTGGGGGGCAATAAGTGCCTGGGGGAAAATTGAGTCTTTCATAGGAAAATAAAGAAGAAAGGAAGACTTTGGGTAAGAAGTCAACAGTACTAACTGTATTTTCTTTATTTCTCCTTTCAAAAGCAAGACAGATGATTATCAAATTTATCCTGGAGTCATGAAAAATACCTTAGGTCACTGATTCTATTTCTTTTTTTTTTTTTTTCCACATTTTAACATCTCTGACTTTGGAGTGCATCTTACAATCACTGCCATCCAATGATCCTATAACTGGCAGTGATGTTTTCTTTCTTGGTGCTTCACAAAAGGATGGGACATCTTAAAATGGATGGGGTCTTAGAAATCTCACTTCTGATGTACAAAGTGATGCTACAGAAAAAAGAAAATCACCATCATTGTCCATAGACATGTAAAGCTGGCAGTTATGAAATAGGCCAGTCTTGACATATCTCATGATTCCCAGGAAAACTAGACATTCTCTTTTTCTCTTGCCTTCATATTGAGAAGCTTTGATTTAAGATAATGTCTGAGCAGAGAAGCTTTGTTCAGCAGTGTCATTTGACCCAGATTGTATGTTTTTATAGCTTGAGCCAATTAGTTAAAGTGACTTTGACTATAATAGGGACCTGTGACTTTCCTCAGTATTATTGCATTAGTCACCCTGGAACAGTTTCTGGCTTGTGTTTATAATCTGGCTCTGATTGTGCCTTTCTCATTCTGATATTTATATGATTTGTTGCTGTCCTATAAAATAATGACCTTTGAGTCCTTGAAAGTAAACCCTCTCTGATTCTCTTTATTTCAATAAGTCCTTGGCACTTGATGGCATAGTGTGAATCACATTTACTGTCCTGATTACTAATTGAAGTGGGTTGTTTTTCAGTATTTTAAATCTATATTAATTAAATGAGCATTGGGCTGGGAGTGACGAGACTCCTCAGAGTTGTACTCCCAACTCTGTTCCTGGGGAACAGGATAAACCTGGGGAGGCCGCTTACTCTCCCCTGCTCTTGCCTGTACATAGGGAGATTGTTCTAGATCAGCTAGCTCTATACACCTGTGCTGAATGGGCTTATGGTGCCAGTCCCAGTGTATGCTTAATTTGGGCTACGATTCCAGCCCCCGTTGCAAGTCTGGGCCTCATTAAATGTACTAATTTATCTACAAAATAAAGTTTAATAAACACGTGTGATATGGTTCGGCTGTGTCCACACTCAAATCTCATCTTAATTGTAGCTCTCATAATCCCCACATGTCATGCGAGGTACCCAGTGGGAGGTAACTGAATCATGGGGGTGGGTTTTTCGTGTGCTGTTTCCTCATGGTAGTTGAATAAGTCTCACATGATTTGATGGTTTTATAAAGAGTGGTTCCACTACGCATGTTCTTTTGCTTTCTGCCATGTAAGTCATGCCTTTGCTTGTCCTTCACCTTCCACCATGATTGTGAGGCCTCCTCAGCCATGTGGAACTGTGAGTCCATTACACCTCTATTTCTTTATAAATTACCCATGAACTCCTTGGGGGAAGACACTATCTTATTGGTCTTTGTAACCTGTCTCCACATAGATACTACTTGAGATGAGAGACGGTATCCATACAATTCACTTCTGTATCCCAACTGCCCAGCAGAGTGTCAGTGCTTCATGCATATCTGGTGAATGATCAATAATGGGAATGTGGTACTCCAGCAACTGTTTCCTCTTAGCCATGATGGAAACCACAGCTTTTCATTCTTTCCATCCTTTGTATCATGATTCTTCCCTATCTTGTTTTTCCTTCTCTGTGTCTACTTTTGCATTTATTTTCTTTTTTTCTGTTTTTTGTCTCATTAGTCTGTCATGTTTCATTAGCATATGTTCTAGTCCCTTTTTGTGGTAAAATATACATGACATAAAAGTTGTCATTTTGCCATTTTTAAGTGTACATTTCGGTGGCATTAAGTACATTCATATTGTTGTGCAACCACCACCGCTATCTCTAGAACTTCATCATCATCCTAAACTGAAACTCTGTACCCATTAAACAGTAACTTCCCATTGTTCCCGCTGGAAATCCCTGGTAATCTTTATTCTACTTTCTGCCCCTATGAGTTTGCCTATTCTAGATACATCATATAAGCGAATTCTCATCCTTTTTTGTGTTTTGGGGTATTTTCCTGGTCATTCTGCCCCTTCTTTTAGTCTGCATTTCCTTTTTGTTACTGTTGTTTCTGAGCACTGCCCCCACCCAGTGATGGCTCATTTTATCTATCTTTCTCTGCACCCTCAGCTGCCATCAACTGTGTAGCAATTCCTTTACATTTTCTCATTTCTTATGTCCATATATAATCTTCAGATTTTTTTTTTTTTTTTTTTTTTTTTTGAGACAGAGTCTCGCTCTGTTGCACAGGCTGGAGTGCAGTGGCACAATCTTGGCTCACTGCAAGCTCCGCCTCCCAGATTCACGCCATTCTCCTGCCTCAGCCTCCCGAGTGGCTGGGACTACAGGTGCCCGCCACCATGCCCAGCTAATTTTTTGTATTTTTAGTTGAGACGGGGTTTCACTGTGTTCACCAGGATGGTCTCGATCTCCCGACCTCATGATCCACCCGCCTCGGCCTCCCAAAGTGCTGGGATTACAGGCGTGAGCCACCACGCCCGGCAATCTTTAGATTTTTAATTCATTCTTTTAAAAAATGTTGTGTTGCATTTAAATGTTATAAAAGGTTTAATGGAAGAAATATGACTTTAAAATGTTTTGAAAGCAGGTTTCTGTAAAGGGCTAGCTCCTAAAATGACAGCACTCAAAGGAGGCACTGAGTAGAGAGGGAATGGGAGTTCATGTTGTTAGAAGGGGTTTTGCCAGAGAAACGTTTTCCTGCTTGAAAACCACTGTATGATTTACATAAACTTATTAATTATGTAAGTTTGTGAATAACCTAAGCATTCTTGGACTTTTTCCATCTGATCATGGCCAAAAACAAACAAACAAAATCTCAAGGAGAGGAAAACCAGTTTCCTCAATGACAAAAGGTAGGAAGGAGTCCTAGAGTTCAGTGACATAGGCACAATGATTCCTTTTCTTCTGAGAAGGAATAAGTTAAGCACTCTTAATTGATGTTCAATAGCAACTTCTCCCTGAAATCTGAACTGTTCAGAGCAGGGTGAAAGTGAGTATTTCAGGGAAGTTTTGGATAATGCAAGTACCAACCCCTTAAACACACAAACCTAAGAACATAGAGATAGATTCTATTATAGAATAATAAATACTCATTTCATAAAATCTGGAAAATAAAGTAAAAATTAAAATCACCCCAAATTCCTACCATCTTTTTGCCTGCATTCTCATATATTTCTTTCTATGCGCAAAGAAGGACTGTGAAATATGTTGCAGGAGAGATGACAAAAAGCTAAAGATTTATAAGTGAATTACAGTGAATAAATCTAGATTCCGTTTAGGCCGTGCTATATAAGCAACAGTGGGTGTTTCAAAGTACGTGGTCATAGACAACAGATCCTCTTTAAAATAGGGAAAATAAAGGTGCTTATCTCAAAGAGTGCTGTGACAACTAAATTAAATGTGCATGTAAATCACCTGGCATTAATCCTAATCCCCTCTACCTCAAAGCTGGTATACACAAAATAACATGGCTATTGAGAAAGTCTAGTCAGTCACCCAGCTTTGAGGTTTAAAATTATAATGGTTGCAAATTTTGGAATACCTGGTTTTGTAATCTTTTTTTTTTTTTTTTTTAAGTGAGTACCCAAATACATGTTGATTCATGCTTTTCCAGTTTTCTAGGCCTGAGAAAAGCACAGGTCTTTGGCACATGCAACCCAGAACCAGCAGCTGCTGACTTGCAAACTCAAGCTATGATGTGGTTATAAGAATAGCTTTCCTGTTCTTTTCATTCTTCTTTTTCCCTTTATTTCCTTAATGTGCCTGGGTTCCTGTTTTGTATATTTTGTTGTCACTTTGTCTGTGTAATTTTTATGTATTTTTCTCATCCCTCTTAGTCCTTTGTCTTTATCTTGTCAGTCTTCTCTAGTTTCTTTCTTACTACCCTACATCTTTCTTCTTCATCATTTTTATTTCTTGCATAATTCTTTTTTTTTGCATTTACATTTTCTCATGTTCACATTTATTCTGCACCATTTTCTAGTAAAACCTGTGACTATAAAATTTTCTTACTATCTTATAGTCAGGTTCGCGATACCTATCCATTTCTGAAATTTATCAGCCTAGAAATCTGTTACCCAAAGTCATGTTGATGATAGCATAAACTGAAGTATTAGCGCACACCTGAATTTTGAGAACAAAATAGTAATGTATATACATAGATTGTTTTTCCAGTATTAATCAGATTCACATGTGATATGGTATTACAGTGCCGGGTACCTAAGAAGCGCTCAACAAAGGTTTGCTGGTCAAATTTAACTTACATTTATCAAACTTTACCTTCACCTGGATTTATTTGATTGTACAGCCTCTGAAAGTTAGGCAAGTCACATAATATTATGTCCTTCTTAGGGAAAAGGGAATGGTTGGTGAAGAGACGCATAACTGACATAAAGCTGTAAAGCTGCTGCCAGGTGTGGTGGCTCATGCCTGTAATGACAGCACTTTGGGACGCCAAGGTGGGAGGATCAGTTGAGCCCAAGAGTTCAAGACTAGCCTGGGTAACATAGAAAGACCCCCATCTCTACGAAAAATACAAAAAATTAGCCAGGTGTGGTGGTGTGCATCTGTAGTCAAAGCTACTTGGGAGGCTGAGGTTAGAGGACTGTTTGATCCCAGGAGATTAGGGCTGCAGTGAGCCGTGTTTACACCACTGCACTACAACCTTGGTGACAGGGCGAGACTGTAGAGCTGTCCCTAGTTGCTAAGCCTGACCTACAGCCCAAACTTCCCAGTTCCGTGGCAAATGTCCAACTCCCATGCACACTGCTGCTCTCCATATCTGTGGTCATCATCCTGCCCAGTGGTACCCCTGTTGTTATTCCAGGATGGGATTTGCTGCTCTGAGACTCAGCAGACTATTGAGCATTACTATCCTTTCCTGTTCCTTCATCCACCCAGTACGCCTAAAAACAGATGTCAGAAATAGCTGTGGAGATATTAGCAATACCAACTACAACCATGAAAGCTTACATTTACTGGGTGTTTATCATGTGCCAAGCTAAGTGATTTACATGGATTAGTTCATATATTCCACTGTAAATGGTTACTCAAAGCAAATACATTAGAGCTTTCTAAATACATATATTTTCTAAATACATATGCCTTACCAAACAGTGCCAAAACTGTCTAACAGAGAAAATATAGCCACATATTTAAAGAGAAAAGAAGCAGAGTCTTAAGGAGATTAAAATAAAATGGAAGTTGAACCAACAAACCTGGTTCCAAGTCCTTTCCTTCTCTTCAGCGAATCACCAGTCTGTACCATTTGCCTTTCTGATGGACTCGTCTCAAACTCACACTGAGCTAGTGACATTCGGGAAGTGAACCGTCACATGGTAAAGATTGTCTTGCTCTTTGTCCTCAATGCTAAAGGTCTTCTTTCCATAGAAAGGCACTCTTTCTCCTCAAGGTATTTGCAAAACCTCCTTGTAAGACCCTCCTGGTTGCCTGTGTTCATTGTTGGGGTATCATTGGCAGATAACAACAGAATTTGGGAGTTTTATAATAAGAAAATAAAACGATTTCATGTCTAAAAAAAAGAAAAGCTAGTGTAGAAATTACATTGAGAGGAATAAATCTCATGGCCAAATATAAGTTCCAAAGAAGATAGCCATTACAATAATATTATTACCAATAAAAGAGAAAAAAGCTTAGTTGTAAGTACGTTGAAAACTTTCCCTTTTGTGCTGAGTGATTCTTCTCTAGAGCCTCCCAGGAGTACAAGGCTATAATTTTAATTATATCTTGGCATTCTCATAAAGCAAACAGCCTGCTCAGGTAGTATTTATTACCTGTTAGGAAGAATACTTATGAATATGCTTCACAGATTCCAACTGCAGTGATTGGCAATGGGCCTTTTCAAGGACAGAAGGGGTGAGTTGGAACACACATAAGAGAAAAGTTGCTCATTAAGGGAAGGTTTGTTATCCAGGAACGTATAATTAAGGTGACGGTCCCAGCTTCTGTGACAGCCAACACTCGGGTAGTTGTTTGATTGCTACGTGGGTCAGGGATCAGCTCCTGCTACAAGATGTAGCCACATTAGTGTGTTAGTGAACAGGTTAGAAAGTAAATTACAGCTGCCTTTCTCAAGCACATTACTGTCGGTCTTCATTGTATTGTTTTGACTGTACATCAGCAGGACTGTGGCTTCTGAAGACTTTGTGTGACAGGTTAGGCATTTCATCCTTTGAGTAAACAGTAATCATGGTGTGAAGAAAGTGGGGCATTGGAGAATTTTTCCTATTCTTTGAGAATTCTACTCTTCCTTTTTAGTTTGCTCCAAGGGCTCATTGGGGACACATATATTAAGCCCTTTAAATAGTTCATAATAAATCTTTGTCTCAGGCTGATTCTGACAGTTTTTTAAAGAGTCTTTTAAGAGAGAATCCTCAATCATTTGTTAATCCATGGGGTGATCTTCAGACTTCGGGAAAAAAAAATAACAGCCTGGGCTCTTGGGTAGAGAAAATACAATGTAGGGAAAAAAATATATAAATATGGAAAATCCTGAGATTACATGTGCTGCATGTATCTAAATGTCTTCTTTCTTCCCCAACAAGCCAAAAGTAAAGTGGAAAATAATTGTCAAAATAGTAAGAATTTCTATTGTTATTTTTATATTTTTGAACTTACGTGCATCTCCTAAAATGGGAGACTTCAAATCATACAGGAGAGAATACTCTTTTTTAAAGTAAGTGAATTATTTTGGTAGAAAGATAATTTCTTTCTTTCCCTTCTTTCACCTTTAAGACCACCTCTGTCTTCCCCTAAATTACTTACATACACACTGCTATTTTACCTGGTCAGGGAGAGGCATTCTGTTAAAGAAAGGATTGCAGATATTGGTTGTTGGCATCAACAACAACAAAAAACTTTGAAGGGCAAGACATAGCTTTCAGAATAAGGACCTTTCTAGGTTGGGTTTACGTATTTTACTTTCTGCTTTAGATATGGGCTCGTTGGTCAATTATATTACATGTTCATAATTTAAAGAATATAGACTTGTGATTTTAGCATGCATCATTTTAACACCCCAAAAAATCACATAAAACACTTACCAGAAGAGAGTAAAAGCAATATTGTCTCTCATGTAGACAGTTAACATTAGTAGTAATTTTAATACCTGTGTATTATTTGCACAATGAATCAAAAATATTTTAAAGGGAAGAAAAGTGTACTCTCTCTGAAGTGTTTTATGTGTAAATCATTGACTATTTCAAGAAAATTTATTTAGGTTTCATTTTGCTTGTAACTAAAATGATTAAGACGGAAACTAAAGAATGCAGGCCATAGCTTTGAGAGAAACATGAGGATAAGCACCACGTATATGATCTGAACCTTTATGTCATTTCCAAAATGCAGCTTCTCAAGCTGTTGAAAAATACGGAGAACTTTACTAATGACATGCAAATGAAGTTTGTTAGGGATAAATGCAATAATAAAATGGAGAAATGGGCAAAGGACAGCCTACTGTTACTGATGGATTCATTCTCACGTCAGGTCAAATAATTGAAGACCCAGAGCAAGGGCAACCATAAATACCTGGAGTCCCTGCCGTTGAGAGGATTAACCAAAAACAATTATGACAAATGCAGTGGGAGCATTCAGCTCCCAGGCAACAAGGGATGTGTCGTGCCAGTTTTAAAAATACTTATTTGGCATTATAGAATATACAGTTTAGACCCAGAAGCCATTCAACATAACACTGAAGTGTTGATGGTAAAAAACATCAAGTATGTCATTGGAAAGCTATATTTGAAGAGATCACTTTGTTTCATGAAGCAGGAAAAAGGGAAATAATTAACATCAACAAATTTGCTTTGCCCCTGGTTTGAGAAAAGGCTGCTTCAACCCTATTTTCCCCATCACCATCAGCAATATCCTTTATCTTTTTTAACTGAAGGAAAGGAGGGTAATTCTAGAGCGAGAATAACTGCAAGCTATATAAATGGACGTTTTTAATGACTGCTTTTTATCCCCTCCACTAGGGAAGAGTATGCATAGCCTTCAAGAAAATATACAAATGACCTAACGTCGAGTTCAGATATGGAAATGATGCCTACACATATATTAGCTGACCAAGATTATAATGATGAAGTCCTGTTTTAAAGCAGAGCTACTTCTTGCAAAAGATTAGATGACTTTGTTTAGGTATTAAGATGGAGCAGTGGTCATTGAAACTTATTAGGATCATGAGAGAAAGGAAAATTAGCTTAATTAAAGATGTCAAAAATAGAGATTCATTAGCAAAATAACAGATATAGATAATTATTGGGTTATCTCTCATTTCTGGCTTCTCTAAATTATCACAAAGTATAAATAATGTTACTAAGAATATGCTCCAATAAATAACCCTCAATTCTTTATTGATGATAGATTTAATATGGAACTTCTAACTAAAAACATTTGAAAAATAACCATTTCAAGATGTGCTGGAATTGAGCCATAATAAAACCAACAAATCCTAGCCACCCGGTCAAATTTCTCCCATATGAAAAAATTAATTAATTAACAGAAGATACTGATTCAGGAGATATTTGTGGAGACCTGGCAACCTGAGACCCTTTCTATCTCCAGAATATACACACTCACACGGGAAAATTAAAATTGGCCATTGTGTCAGACCCCATACCTAAGATGGCAAATTTGAAAAAGCCATATCATCACACCAGATTTCACGTGAATTCTCAATAATTGTGTAGTTCTCTAGTACCTTCCAGTGAGAAAGCTCCAGTCATTCAACATTCACTCCATTAAAGAAATGTATCTCAGGTCAATCTTCTAAACTCTTCCATTTGTCATCCCTGTTAAACATATGACTGCACTCATGCAAAACCCTTCCTCTGGGTCACATTAAATCTTTATTCTTGTAGGAAAAGGGCTGCCAGATTTACCAAATATAGGATTCCCCGTTCAATTTGGAATTTATATGCAATATTTGGATCATAGTACAAAAATTCATTTGTTGTTTACCTGAAATTCAAATGTAATGGGGTATCCTGTATTTTATTCAGCAAGGCTAATTAGGTGTAAACTCTCCGTAGCCACTGACTTTTCCACAAGCCTCACATCTGCCTCTTCATCCTCACTGAGACCTTTCTCCCTTGGAAGCCACTACTCTCTAACCCTCTCCAGTGCAACTGTCCAGTTCAGAGTCCTATGTCCCTGTATGAAAGAGAAGTGGTCATCATGCACCGCTTCTGCTGCCACTTCCACACTATTTCCCTAAGATCTTTGCTTAAATACTTCCTCTAAAAAAATTAATTAATTAAAAATTTTTTTTTAAAAAAAGCATTCT
Source organism: Macaca fascicularis (assembly GCF_037993035.2). NCBI lineage: Eukaryota > Metazoa > Chordata > Mammalia > Primates > Cercopithecidae > Macaca > Macaca fascicularis. The sequence goes on from NC_088381.1 coordinate 101,544,199, forward strand.
TTCTCTGTTCTTAATGCCATTGGCTATCAACACTCACATCACTCTCTGACCTTCCTCAGAGATGTCAGCTCATGCTCTGCAGCCTTCCTGTGAACCCCTCAGCTCAAGGAGGCAAACAGATGTAAGAATGAGAGTTTCCATGATGGGTAACCATTCAACACATAGTTCCTTGACTGCCAAAACTTTTAAAAATATGTATCAATTTTTTTATCTTACCTTTAGCACTCTTAGCACGATCAAACCTTGGACTTTAACCAGGCTTCGTTTTCAAAATCTCAAACACCTGTTAAAAAATTTGAGCAAAAGTCACAAAGGAAAAAATGTATAGACTACTCAATATAAAATTTTAGAACATGTGCATTTATGTATATCATAAACAAAAGGCAAAAAAATGGGATGTACTTGCAAGAAATATGTCAGAGTTAATATCCTTAATATATATGTAGTTCATTCAGATTGATCAGGAAAACACTAAAAACCCAATTACAAAATAGAGAACATAAATATGTGATTAAAAAATTCAACTGGCCAATAAATATGTATTAAAACATAATCCATCCTCAATAGAAATAAAAATGCCAATTGCCAGGTGTGGCAGCTCATGTCTGTAATCCTAGCATTTTGGGAGACCAAGGCAGGTGGATCCCTTGAGCCCAGGAGTTCAAGACCAGCCTGGGCAACATGATGAAACCCTGTGTCTTCAAAAAAAAACACAAAAAGTAGCCAGGCATGGTGGCGCCCACCTCTAGTCCCAGCTACTCGGGAGGCTGAAGCAGAGGATCACTTGAGCCTGGGAGGTCGAGGCTACAGCTAGCTGCCCTCTAGCCTGGGTGACAGAGTGAGACACCAATCTCAAAAATAAAAATAAAAAAATGCATATTAAAAACATGTGAGATGTTTTTACACATTTCTTATCACAGAGACCCTGGTAAATATGTTATCTTCTGGTAAATTAATGTTTACTCTCAAAAAAAAAAACCAAATCTTTTAACGTGGCAATAATATGAACACCATTAAATATTACTGAGAGACATGCAAACTGGAATGGTGCAACTTTTCTGGAAATCAGTTTGTCTGTTTGTATTAAGAGCTTTTTTAAAAGCTCAGACCCAGACATACTCATTCTAGAAATTCACCCTAAGAGATAAGAAAGTTGAAAGAACATTAATTTCAAATAAATTCATCACCATGCAATGAAATATTGCATAGCCACTAAAAAATAGTGTGTTTGAAAGTGATGTAATAATATGGACAAATACAGATACTGTAATGTTCTTTAAAAATTTGTTTAAAAACACTGATTTGCAGCCAAGGCCCCTAGAACCCCAGCCTCCATTTATTGCCCTAACAGTGTCTAATAAAAGTATGGTTATTGCCACATAGTAAGCTATGACTTTTTAACATTAAAAGATGAGGCAGACACAGGTGTTATCCCAATTTTGTAATAAATTTATCAATAAATGGTAAATAAGACTGCAAGAAAACACATTGGGGTCACTAGTAATAGTGACTATAGCTGGGTGATAACATTATGGGGATTTTTTTTAAGTTTTCTTATTTATAGTTCATGTTTTCAAAATTTTCTATGAACATATGTATTTATACAAACTTTTTTCAAGCAGTAAATAATACTCAGAATTCACTCTCTGAATAAAGCCCCTACTGCCTACCTCTCTCATGTCACCACACCCCTGTCCTGCCATCCTTTCCTAGTCTCCAGCTCATCATGTCACCAGTTTTCACTTGACTTAACCCTTTGGAATCCCTCATCCTGTTGCCTTTCATTCCCATTGTCATGGGTCCCATCTTTAGAAATTGAAGCCAGGCAACTTCTAGCTACTAAAAAATCTTAGTGCTTATTTTCTATTGATCCCAGGTGGTTTCCCTATACAGGCTGTTTCATAGCTTTCTTTGCTCTCAAAATCCTGTCCTTCTTCCACTTCCTTTATCTCAGCAAACAACTTTATTGAAATTTATTTACTTTATTGAAGGTAAGTTATTCAGAACCATTTCTGTCACATTCCTGTCTCTCTCCCTCCACCTCCCACCTTCTCTTATTCTTCCTTTTTATTTCCCCCATTTCAAAGGCTCACCTCTCTTTCTCTGTTACTAATTCAATATCCCTTGGGGTTTAAATTCTTCAATTAGCATTTCCAATGTAGACAACTCTAAGCTCTGGTCTCTCCATCAGTAAACATACTCAACTCTCTATTTTCACCCCCCAAAATTCTCCAAAAAGAAGTGTATCATTTATTCACTGTATCCTTATCCCACTTTTTGACTGAAGCTGCTTTCTCTGGAGATCCCTAAAGACTTGAAAATCCCAGTGGGTACAGCTGAGAGCATTGGACACACTGATCCATCATGCCCATTAGTTATTTCCTTGGTGGCCTATATATCAAGTCATATACTGAAGGCAAATAATTTAATCTTGGACAAAAATTCAAGACAACTTCTTTAGAATTTCACAGTCACTACTGCATAGCTATCCAACAAATAGCTTTCTGTAAAGCCTTTTACCAGTTTTGAGCCATAAATTTACCATGAGAATCATGAGCACAGAGATGGACGTGATTCCTTCACCCAGACATCCATGACTTGGTCTCCTCTGAGATGCCACCATGTCAGAGAGGCCCTTGTGACCACCCAACCAAAATGTGGCTCCCATCACTGTCTAGTCTCTTACTCGCTGTTATTGTTTATAGCATTAATCACCACCTGAAATTATTTTATTGTTGCTCTTCCCCTAAAAAAGGTAAGCACTGTTATGAATGGTTCCAGACCACTAGTTACTCAGCAAGTATTTATTCAAATAACTGAACAAAGAAAAAGTGAGCTATAGTAAAACATTTGATGTGTGCTTACATGGGTTTCATTTCAATATTGTCTTCTAGGGTCATGTGCTGAGTAAGGGCAAGAAGTTCCAGGGACAGCCAGAAGATCAACCTTTAAAATATTAAAAGGTGCACTCTCAGTCCACATGCCTGCACGTGGAGAGTGATACTTGCGTACCAATGGTTTGAATCACTGCCTGATTTTTCACCCTGTGCTGTATAGCAGTTCCTCATCACATGGTATGGTAGTTAGTAATAAAGCTTTAAAGCAAGGAAAAGGCAGAATGCATGTGTATGTGTTTGCAAGTGCCTCTGTAACCAGACTCTTCTATCTAACTCCGTTTTAAAATACGGTATGTGGGCAACATCTGTGCCTGAGATGGAGATTTGGCCAGAATGTTAAAAAAAATAAACATGGCGGTTCAGCTGGATACTGGCAACCAGCTACTGCCCCATGGATAGGCCGCACAGAAGATTCATGTATATAAAATAGTATATTAAAGTAAACTTACAAAAGCAAAGAGCAATCATTGCAACCATAATTTTTTCTTCCTCTTTGGGATTCTAATTTTAAAAGCATTAAAGGAGACAGCTGCTCATGCTGTGATATGCGCTAAACAGCCTGAAGGATAGAAAAAAATATATTTGTAGCTCATAATAACTATTGACCTTTCTGATATACAATGTTCTCTGTGTTAGCTATTCAGTTCTATCAACAGTGAAGATTGAACATGACTTTTTAATAGAAAACATGGGGTTTCGAGCTGCCTTCACAAAGGTGTTTATGTATTGTTATTTTGTATTGTAGTACAAAGACTAAGTCCTGATGCCCTTTGTCTGACATGGTGTTTGTCATTAAAAAAAAAAAAAAGAGAAAAGAAAAAGAAGGAAGGAAATAAAAGAAACAGAAAGGAGGGAAAGCCCTCAATGTTATTGACTATGTTTTATATGAAGAATTGGCTCATAACCACTTTATAGTTGTGATAAAAGCATTGCCACACTCGATCCCATATGCAATATTGGTAATGGAATCCACGCAGCATTGCGGGAGGACATGCTATATTTTTCTCCCAGAATAGATCCCTCAAGTGGCAACATTTATAGGGAGTTTCCAATAAGATTTAAAACACTCACTTGCAATATTCATGTGGCACATCCTTTGGAGTGCATAGCCTGCTGCAGAATGGGTCATATTGGATATCACGTACTCTCAAAGGCGATCTTTACAATACTCAGTTTTTCCCCCTTGAACTCTCCTGTTGCTTAGTAGTTGTGTATAGAAACACCCACTGGTAGCAGCTTGACTCTGACACTGTGTATATTTCCCCAGAGTGGTATCATCCAAACACCAACTGCTGAGCAGCAGGCAGCCAGCAAACACTCTCTTCTCCCTCAGGGGACAGTCTCACCAAGTAGTAACCCCTGCCAGGAGCAAGAAACCTGAAAGGCAACCTCATGCATTACGATTCTCATTCGAGACAGGCCAGATAGTGCCAGGGAGTTTATGCTGACAGGTGGCATTGGTTGGCAGATTATTATTTTCGTATTTTTAGGTGGGTTATTTTTAATGTTACTGTTAAAGAAGGTTATTACATCATTTTTGAATCACAATTCTTTTCACAGCTATGCTCTAGAGTTTCAGTTAATAATTCACAAGTTTGTAAACAATGCTGAAGACTCACAACTGGGTAGGGACAGGAATCAGCCCTAAGGAGATTTAAATATATCAGACTTTTTTGTTGGACTCCAGAGCAAGCACCGAAGCTGATAGAGTCTGACTGCTGAGCCATAGTGGCTGCAACTGCATTGTCTGCAAAGGGCGGTATAAATTGTGACTGCAGAAAAAGGCACTGCCTCGCCACCAGTGGCCAAGGATCACACTCTAGTATACTAAGAGCCTCTACCCGCTTCAGAATTGCCCTGGCACATGGTAGAAGTCAGGCCAGTGGGATGAAAACCAACTCTCAAAAGACAGAGAACAAAGTATTCTCTAACTCTGGGAGAAATCAGGCCAACCCCCCTTTAACTACCAAACCCACTGGCCTAGAACTCTCAAAAGAACACTTTGCAGAAAACACTTCCTTAGAGATGAATACAAGGAGAGGACTTAATGATCCCCTCCCCTCAAGAGAAAAAGCCTTCTTGGGACATGATATTGTTTGGTGTGTGAGAGAGTGACAGGGATAAAGTGAAGAATTCTTCTTAAAAGAAAGCATCTGAATGTCACTTTATTTTGACATGTGTAACTGAATACCTAGTTATGTAAAGCACAATCCTAGGCACAAGGAAGACTGGAGAACAGTAAAGAGATACAACAAAAAACAAATAAGAAATCATTCCTTTCTTTCAATATCTCACAGTCTTGTACATGGCACTATCGATGACATCTTTTGCAAATTTCCCATTTTAAAAAAAATCAGTTGAGCATTTACCTTTGAAAATACAGACCCTACTTATAAAAATCAATATTTCAGGTAGTGTGCCCTACACATGTAAATTCAACCAGTTATTGACACACTGGGCCACATAGTTTTATCCATGAACATGATCATCACGTATCCAAAAAAGGCTATGATTTTTCCAAAAAGAGATTCTACATTAATGCTATATGAGTTGTCTGTTATTGGATAACAGATTACCCCCAAATAGTGACAGCTTTAAAAAAGCAAAGATATCTCACATAGGTTCTTCAGGTTAGCAATCTAGGAGCAGCTGATCTGTGTAGCTCTGGCTCAGGGTCTTTCATGAGGTTGCAATTGAGATGGCAGCCGAGGCAGTTATCTGAAGGCTCACCTAAAGCTGGATGATCCAGCTCTAAAATCACTGAAGTGACTGTTAGTAGGAAGCCTCAGTTCCTTGCTACATTGGCCCTTCCATAGGACTGACTGCCTAAGTGTCATCCCAACATCGCAACTGGTTTCCATCAGAGTGAATGACCCAAGAGAGCAAGGAGGGAGCTGCTGTGCTAATCATACACCATCAATTCCACCATATGCTCATTATTAAAAGCAGGTCACCAAGTTTAGCACACACCCACTCGAGGGGAGAAGTAATAGCTCCACCTTTTAGAAGGAAGAGTTTTGAAGAATTCATAGCATTTAAAAATTACCACAGATGTCATTCTGGATAACCATAAAATTCTCTGGGATAATTTCTATGAGAAAGATTTATTTTTACCATGCTTGGCCTGCTTTTCAGAAACTAGGTTGGGAAGATCTTATTAAATTCAGTATTTAGTGAATATTAGTTACTATATATACACAGACATACACACATATATAAATAGACATATAATAATAATATACCCAGAGTAAAGATTCTATCAATAGATAGATGTAGCTATCTGGATACATGTATAAAAGGAACCATGCTAAGTGCTATACAGCATCAAAGTTAGACTCATCTTAGCCCTGCTGCCCTCAAATATCTAGCAAGAGAGATTAAATGGAGATAAAATAAGTATATAAATAACTGTAAGAACAGGATATTGGCAACCTCATGACCTTTGGAGTCAAACATTTGTCATATTCTTGCTCTGCCCCTATCTGGGAGAACTTGGAAATATAACTGACTTAAATAAAGAATAAATAATAAAGACTTGGTATTTGTGTTAGTCAGTATGGGCTAACTTAATGCTACAGTAAAAAAAATAAAATCCCCAAATTATAACAAAGATCTGTTTCAGTAAGGATTGGCAGGGGTCCTGCTTCACATTGTCTTCCAAGACTCAGGCTGGTGAAGTTGTTAATAGTCACCACGACAGAGGAAAAGAGAAAGCAGCCCATCATAACTGGCTCTTGAAAATTCCACCTGAAAGTGACACGTGGCTTTTGCTCACATTTCATTGACTAAAGCAAGCCATGCAAGCATCCCCAACTCCATGTGGCTGAGGAAGTGCAGTCCTCTCATGTATAAGGAAAAATTTTGTAAGGAAAAAACCAACTTGTCAAATCCCAGTGGATACATATTCATTCTAAAGTCCTAAACTGCATCCGTTTCTAGCAAGGCTGACAGCATATGCCAGTGGAACAATTTGGCTTTATCAGGATCATTGCAAAATGAACCAACACCTCTCTTGCCTTGTGCAAGTCATTTTGGGTAATTGCTCTTCAGTTCGTCCTGTGTGCACAGAACACCTAAAAATGAAAAGATTCATTTAGGCAGTGACGTGCGAAAAGAATATGTTTAACTTCATGTCTTAACAATCTATGGCAACTCCACTTCTCCTTTAAAAGGAAAAATACCTTACTTACTTTTGAGGAATAACATTCTCTCAAAACTTTTTTTTTTTCTCCCTCACACATCAGGATTTGGTGGCGATTGGAGGGTTCTGACACTTTAATTATAGTGAAAGTACTTGAAGCAAAGAAAGGCTCTTGGCTGGGCACGGTGGCTCACGTCTGTAATCTCAGCACTTAGAGAGGCCAAGGCTGGTGAATCCCTGGGCAACATGGTGAAACCCTATCTACAAAAAATACTAAAAAACATTTAAAAATTTAAAAATAGCCAGGTGTGGTGGCACGCAATTGTGGTCCCAGCTATTCAGGAGGCTGAGGCAGGAGAATAGCCTGAGTCCAGAAGGTTGAGGCTGCATTAACTTATGATCGCGCCACTGCACTCCAGCCTGAGTGACAGAGCAAGACCCTGACTCATTTTTAAAAAAAGACAGAGAGAGAGAAAAGGCCCTCTTTAAAGGCATTGGCTTCATACTCTTATAGAGACCCTGGAGAGAATACTGAAATTATTGCAAAGAAACCTGGCCCTAGTTTCAGCCCAGTGAGAACTAGATGGCTCTCAGACACCTCCTCTTTCTGTCTTCTTTACCTCCTCCTGCCCCTACATAATAAGAAGGGGAACAGCAACCACACCACCAGCTAGGGAATCATGAACAGATGTGGAGTAATTCAGATATCATTTCACATTATGGTGGCATTTGCCAACATAAAAATTATTACTACTTTTGCTGTAAATTTTCCTGTAAATTTTACAAAATATGCAAAAACTGACATTTCAAGAGCTGAGATAATTTAGGTTTATTAAAAAGTTGAGACCTTGAGATTGAGCCAAATACAGTATATTTCTTTATTCAGCTTTTAGTTGTGTACGTCTTTTTTTTTTTTTTAAAGCTCCTAGTTTATAATTTATAGGGCAGAGCTGGGCACAACTGGGCTTTGACCACTTAATCCAGCTTTACCCGTAGATTTTTTCCTGTGTCTCAGGCAGCAGATACAACTTCTCTAAATCCCAGATTTCTTATCAGAGCATGCAACAATTATGACCTGCCTCAAAAAGTTGATAGAAAAGCATTTCATATCTAGAAAGCACTCTAAAATGCTTCTTAGACATAAACTGTTTCCACTGTCTTTATAGAGCACTATTCCTAAGGAGGCTTCTGTCACTACTCCATCTTCTCATCCACTCTTCGCCTCATCCTACACACATGCACGCATGCGCGCGCGCGCGCGCGCACACACACACACACACTCTTTCTCTTCAGTGCCACAGTGGCATCGCACACCACCAAGGCTGTGCTGCCTTGGATCTCACCCAATAGAACCTTCATCAAAATCACGCCTCTCACGTGAGACAGTTCAAAAGCATCTCTTCTAAAGCTGCTGCTCTCGTCTGTCACATGCAGATAATCTGTCTTTTCACATGGAGACACCATTGTCACAGCTGGGATAAACCAAGTGTATTTGCTAGCCCTTGAGAACCCATGACCATGGCGTGTGAGCTATGAATAACTTTATTATAATAAACGTGGCTTCTTACTTCTGCCCCTGTCCTCAGAAGTAGGAAGCCATATGGAATTTCAGTAGAAATTGTCATCAGAAATCAGTCTCTTTCTGGGTTGCCCTGTCTCCTTCTCTTGGACTCCCCATAACCCATGCTCTTGAAATAAAGCTTGAAGACTAGTTTTGATTTTAAATATCAGCTTCACTGGGGCAAAACCTGACCTTAACACTCCTCTTACACCAGTTGTCCTGGGTACAAATAACATTGCCCCTGTATGTTTAGGCAGTTACTGTTGCAACACGTGATATGGTGCCATACTCCTGCCTCATTCAGGGCACGATGCCGTGATCGGCTCCACAGCTCACGTGAAGCTTGTGTCTTCACCCAGCTGGAAGCATCCATGCTGTGGTCTCTAACATACCCTCTAAGTGTTTTACTGTGCAGTTCCATATAGAACACAATGATTTCTCACAATGCCTGCATTACCCACCCTTTCTACAAGTTTGGTAGTTCCTTCCTTACTGGGTCAGGAGCTCCAAGACCCCAGCCCTAAAACAGATTTCACTTCTCTGGGATGTTTCATTTTTCCTCAGCAATTGCAAACATGATCTTGCTGAACAGAGCTGAATTTTTAAGGCTGAGTTTGTGGTGTGGTTCTGATGGCTTCGTGTTAGTTCAAGTCTCTGAGGACCAGTGCCAATAAATGTGAAAGGAACAACAGTAGATTGGTATACTTTTCCATTTCCACCAGGATGAAAAAAACTGCTATAAATTAAGTCTAACCTTAAATGTATAATCTGTCCTTGGGAGGGAAAAAAAAAAAAAAAGGATATAGCATCTTCAAGCTCTCGGCATCCCTTACGAGAAAAAATTGGTTCTAAGGGTCTCTGATCTTGTGTTTTAGTAAAATAGAACTGCACGGCTGACTGACAGTTCTGATCTAAAGCATTTACGTTTAAGTTTTGATCTCTCTGCTTTTGATTAAAACTAATGAGCTCATTTAATTCAAAATGGGAATCTCTGATAAGAGAAATAAGGTTGATGTGATTGGATTAGAGGGGCAAATTAAACTCTTAGAGCAGAAGTTTGTGCTTATATAGTGTATTAAAAAGCTGTTGGTGTATTATGGCGTGTTAGATGATGAGAAAAATTTCATAGTAATTCATATTTAATCAGAAGAAATGAAAGTACTAAATATAACATGGCTCTGCTTTTCCCTCGAGTGATAAAAAGCTGTACATTTAAAATGACATCAGATTCATGCTCTCTAAAACAAAAAAAAAAAAAAGAGGAAAACCTTAAGAGAGACACATAAGGGACACTTGTCAGTGATTCCAATACCCCAGAATAGAAATGCCATAAAAATAGGAAAACATAGTCATGTTAAGATTAAAAACGATATAAGAAAAGCCCCAAACCACAGATAGCAAGGTTTCTGTTATTACAGTAACTCTCATTCATTCTTCTTTCATCTGAGCATCAAGTTTAATATGAAAGAGATTATTCACCCTTAGAAATATATGGAATGCATTTCATAACTTAAAATTTAAAACTTGTTTTGCCCATTTTTTCTGTTGTTAATAACTGTTTTCACATATACTTAATTCTTAAATCTCTTTGTTACACATATTTCTTTACCCCTACTCCAGAGAAAATAAGCGTTAGCATAGGGCTACTCAAAAGAAATCCTGTTTCTTGGACAATTTTTTTTTAACTTTTGAATAAGAAAAACTTTAAAATAGTATTTAAGAAGAGTACAAATTAGAGTATTTATTAGACTTAAAAACCCCAAAATTAATTTCTTTGCCAGAAAACACTTAAGTTTATAAAATACCTTGGAAGCTTGTTTTTAAAGAAAATAGATTTTTACATTGCCTTCTGACCTGTTTGCATAAAGGTGTTTTTACATCAGCAAGACTGCAAACTACCATTTTAAGTTTCATAAGCAAAAACATTCTACTTAGTTTAAAAGCTTATAAAAGGAAAGAGTGACTATCTTGTTTAAGAGAGGAAACAATTGTTTCCTCATATCAGAAGCAGAGAAGTGGAAAAACAGACTGTTTTCTATTTGGGGGGTTGGGGTTGAAAGCTGCTCTTAAGTGACAGGAATGGAAAGTTGATATCGTGAGTAGTTTTTGTTTCTGTCTACACATCCCATTCTTATCCCTCCATGTCTTATTTATGCTTCTTACTCCCCATGATGAAGAAAACCAGCTCCAAGGGGTGAGGACATTGGTCAGGACATGACTCTCCAGCCTTGAGAGTGAATCCCGAACTCCCAGTAGGCAAATGGCACAAGAATGGATTCTCGGGGAGAACAAAGAGCAAGCCTTCCTTACCCTTTATCAGAAGCATCTCTGCCTGTACCTTGGTTGAACTCATAAATCTACGGGTCCTTGTTTTTCATGACAGTTCTCTCCATGTGTACCAGCCCAGCCTCAAGTAAACTGCACTTACTTACGACTAGACCCCACTTAGGCAGCTGCTGCAAGTGAAAAGGCCTGAAAAGCTCTTGTTAGAAACTGGAACGAGGTTACTCTAGATACATTAATTTTTCTTTTTTATTTTCTGCAAAGTAAACATTTTCTAAATGAGGTAAATTGATTACTACTGCTCTTAGCACCCATCAGTCATTTATTTTTAGTGAACTCAAGGATTGCACCTGAGCTGTAGCTGTGAGGGGCTGTGTAAAGATCTAAATCATGTGTGTCTGTATTTTTGTATTCCTCAGTGGAGTCAACCAGCCCCAGTCTGCTAACCACTGACAACACTCTTGAGCGTTCCTTTTTCATCCGAATGAAATCTACTCTGACCAAACGCGGTGTGCACATCAAATCATCAGGATATAAGGTAAGCTGGTTCCGGGAGGGGAGACATTGCTGTCTCAGGCCAGTCCTAGGTATTTTGCATTGAATTTTCCAGCTGCTTTAGGTCCATATAATGAACACATGTGATCTTGAGGAGCGCATAGGATTCCTAGTCATCTTCCTGACTCAAGGCAGGAGCTTCTTTACACCTCTCCTTCTCACTTCAGACATTGCTGGTGCACTGAAAGCCCCAATATAGTGTCTTTTCTTAAAACATTGATTAAAAATATGCCAAGTGCTTCAGCACCTGCTGGAAATTCACTTTAATGGAGAAGGTGAGCCAATTTCATATCAGTCCTTAAGATGAGTGCTCTAGAACTGCCACTTAGGAGAGTTCCACTTCTCTCGCTTTCCCCTTCAAATTCTCCCTTTCTCTTTAGAGAAAGGCTGTCCGTTTTAATAACATCTTAGCCACCGAGATTTATACACATAGACGAGAAAATCAGGTGGGATATTAGAAACCTGAATTTTGAAACTGTATTTATGGAACATGCAGTCACACCTTAGCATTCATAGAATACTCGATATACTTAAGTTCCTCACAAGCAAATACCAAGTCCACAGTCCAACTCTACATTATCATCATTTTAAGGTTAAGGATATAAAAGCTTTCTAATCTCAGGAAATTCCAATGTTTCAGTTACTATAGCAACATAAATTAAGACCTATGAAATTCATGAAATGCCTTTGGCAACCTGAATCTTATCAATTTTACAACACACTAACCAATCTCAAACAATATTGATTATCTGTGGGAAGGCAAACAGAAATGGCATATGCCATCAATGTGGCCAGCCGTTGTGACCTTCCCCAGCTTTAGAATTTAGAACTTCTGATAGTTCAGTTCTTTAAGGTGACTGTTGTGTTATCGGGGATGGTAACAGCCAGTATCATTAGGTCTTCAAAACCTTACCTAAGCCATCAGGAGACTAGCCAGCTGTATAAAAGTCAGAGTCGGGCACTTTCTTTGATATTAATTCTTCAGAAAAACAAGAGAGGTGGGGAAGCAGATCCTTCCAAGAACGACCTTTAGCTGAGCTGTCTTGGAGTCTAAAAGGCACAAGTGGAGTATCCTTAACCTTTAGCAGGTGCGATGCAGAGAAGAGCCAAGTGGGCAGCTCCACCTGCTGTAGCCCTACCCGATAGAGGCTTCTTACAAAGGAGTGCATTGAGGGAAAGAAAACAGACCCTATCCTTAGGACCATTTTCTATTGCCCTGCCTTGCTGCATTCATTAGTTTGGAATTCTATAAGCAGACCACAGATGTTGAGATTCTTGTTATTCTAATGCTAGAAAGACACATTCTTTGCATTTCAGATTTTAGGAACCACGGGGCTTCCTTTCGAACTGTTTCCTGTCTCTCAGCATTCTTTCTTCACGTTTATTCATTTTTACTGGTTTGGAGGGGGCACATCCCAGGAGGGAAGAAGGGTGAGAGGAGTGATATATAGTTTCAGAAAGCAATATTAAGTATAATTCAATATTGTTTGATAATTTAACACTGATTAAAATTTTTTTCATACCATAAACTAGAGATCAGAAAGTAATGATGCCTAAAATTAATAACAGCCGGTACTTAGGAACACTGCAATATGCTGGGTATGATATAGTTCACCTGTGTAAGACCTTACAGCATTCCTATTTTTGTTTCCATTTTACACACAAACTAAGGATAGAAAACTAATTAGCATTCTCAATGTCACATGTTGAAGGAGCAGAGCCAGAGTTTGAACCTGGGGAGTCCAGCTCCATACCACATGCACTGCACCACTAGGCTATACTACTATGCAGACAGCAAAGAAAGGTAGTGTGAGGGGGCGGCTGATGAGACCAGGAAGCCACTTTAAAAAGGAAGATCACAAAAGGTCACGCTGAGGAGGTGGGATGTCACCTGTGAGCAGTGAATGAGAAGGGACCATCACGCAAACAAATGGAAGAAAGATGTTTCTGAAGCCACTTGGGCTTAAGATTAAAGATGCCTTGCAGTAAGAATGGGCCTTCAATAAACAAAAGACTTAAAAGTGCAACCTTGAACATCCAAGATTGGAAAAGATTTAGGAGCTATTCCAGTTCCCATCAAATCATGTAACGTTAAAGTGACCATACTCCCCTGACACACCCTGTCAGCAGGTCTTTCTCAAGATACCATGGGAGTCTCCAGCTGATGCCCTACTCTCCTCCCCAGAACTACTACCAACAAAAGTTGATTCATCCTCTGTTCCCCAGTAAGATGAATCATCCAGCAGATCCAGCTCTTTCCCTCCGCCTCCTCCTCTGCAGTGAACTTCCCTCATTAATTAACCTTGTCTGAAAGTTAGTGGAAGAGCTGATGAGAGCCCATGGCATGACACAGCTGAATAACATCCCTATTTATCTGTTCATTCTCAGTAAGTAAATCTAGCAGCTTATAAAACATTCCAATAAAACTGGTAATCACCCCACCACCACACAATAAACACAAATAAAAAGAAACAGTGATGATCATTTCTCTGTACTCCCAATATTCCCCCTAATTTATTACCATTATATGCATCTTTTCCCATAGTTAAAGATCCTAAGATGTCAAACTTTGCTCACTGCAGGTCACTGTATTCTGTCCATTTTTCCTGTGATCTTGGCACATGGACCTTTCTAACTTTCTCCATCACTTTATCTGTTGTTGTTGTCATAGGAACAAAAGTACCACTTACTGAACATTGACTCTGTGGCAGCCCCTGTGCCACATGCTTTACACTTGTTTAATCCACACAACAGGATTATTTAAAATCCTTCTCTATGCCAGGCATTGTCCAAATGTTATATTCTATCATTATGCCCATTTTGCAGGTGATGAAACTGAGGTCTTAATAGGTGAAATACTTTGCCCATGTTCATACAGCCCTTAAGTAGCTACTGAAGCACCAGAATCAAATCCTCCAAGGCTGTCCCCTTAGCCCCTCTGCTTCACTGCTTAAAGGATTAAGTCCAAAGAATGGCTCAGCATGTGCTGACCTCAACATATGAAAAAGTAATTAACTTAAATTTTTAAAAGAAAAACTTCTTGCCTAATTAAGACCTTCCCTCTGGGGCTTACCATATCCCACTGCACTAGTGTATCAGTGCTTGGTAATTCCAATGCGCCCAAGGAGTTATGAAGATTTACTTCTTTTCCAGGACTCCATGCCTACTCACATTCCCCATCACCAAGAGTTCTAGCCAAAGAAATACCAACCTGCATCTGCTAATGTGAGTTGCTGTTGCAGAGTTTGCCACACCCCATTCCTCAGGAAAGTGCCCTCTCTCCAATGAAGTTTCCCAAATATGAGCTGACATCCAATTGTTTCTGTCCTCATTTGCTTTGAAATCCACAGTAGCATGTTATCTGGACCAGCCACTTTTTATGCCCCAGGGGCTTCCCTGTTGTTTAGGCCTCACTGTTAGTCACATAGCATAGCACAGCTCTCATTTAAATTGCATTGCACATAGATTCTGCCTTCTTGATTAGGTCTATGTCTGGGGGAACTTGCTAGGTATAGCACATGGGGTAAAAGAAGATATGTAATCAGGGAAATTAGAGAAGGGAAGACTAATTGGGTCGCCTCCTTAGCTCCCGTCTTTGGAGGATAGTTTCCTTTGGCATGGGACTTTCAGTTTTCTAATCTCTTCTTAAATGCCCACCAGCTCCACTGTCATTTCTGAAGTATTTATTCACACACATTATGATGTCCTCATTCTAATGGCACAGTAGACAGCCTAGACTGGCAAACATAGGCAAAAAGAGAAAATCTATCATGTTTACATAATGCTCAGAGTGTCTTCAAACTCTTCACAGTGGTGAAATCATCAAATACTGGAGTTCCTGCTATGATGTATGCAAACATATTACTAAGGGAGGGAGGATGCAAGAACTCAAGATCCTTAAAAATAGTGCCCCATCTGGGATGATTTGGGCATGGATTTGCCTGTAGCTAAGTATTAAGCTAAATGACTTCCGAAATCCTACCCAGTCTCCTTTATGACATAAAGAATTCTAAAGAAAAAATAATTGGTAGTTTCACTAGTTTATTAGGATCGCTGATATACTCTAGCTTTAAGAGTATCTGCATCTAAACATGAAGTAACAAAATTAACGAGAAGGTGCTAATTAGCTAAAGAAAATTATTTTGCCTTCTCTAAGCCCAAACATAGGTGTCTTTTAAATTAGAAACTTTTGTTACTAAAACTTCATAGTTGCATATGCTCTGTGGAAGAAGGTACACATGAAATTTTAACAGATTTGTTTTATTTGGGGTATCAAAGAGCCCTTTAAAGATTTGATAAAATCTATAGAGCCTCTCCCAAGGTAAATTCATTTTGCATCATTTTATCCATTGATTCCAGGTTACAAAACCCTATTTAACAGTATGATATCTTCAGCACTTACTAAGAAACCAAGTTAGTGCATCTTCCAGAACATATTCCATCAGTATCACAATAGCCCTTTCCCTTCCTCCTCATTTCTCCCTCCCATTTATCCATCCAGTGTTGATACATATTGAAGTCCTATGCCTTTCTGCCACACTTTCACCTGGAAAACTCTTACTCAACCAGTATGGCCCCACTCAAATATCACTTATTTTTTCATTTCCCCCAATGCATATAAGGAAAATTATCCCTTCTCTTCTATGCTAAAATAGCATTTTGAGATTTTACTTACATTCTCTGTGCCTCATTTTCTTACCTGTAAAAGGAAGCTATTAATAGTACCTAAACCAAAGATTTTTCCTACAGATAAAGTGAGATAACACAGGCTCAGCTAGGCATCTTTTTTCCACTGTATGATGTACTTTCATATAATTTCATCTGAACTTCACAATAATTATTTTAGGTAATTACCTGTTTCCTCAGTTTTGAAGATAAGTAAAATGGAGACATAGAAATACAAATTGACTTGTCTAAGTCAGATAAATGATAAATGGCAAGACTGAGAAGTATCCAGATCTTCTGATTTCAAATGCCTCCTAATGTCCAATACCCAACATTGGATACTGGGTACTTTGTTATCCTATTTTCTTCCCTCAGCACCTAGCACAGTATGCTGCACGTAGTTGTCATTCAATAAATGTTGATTTAAGTGAATTGCATGCTCTCTTTCCTTCTGAAATACCAATGAAAAATGTTGACAGCACCAAGCCCTATGGCATACCACTAGAGATCCTGCTAGTTGACATCAGTATCTTTTACATGTGACTGTTGGAATAGCTATGAACTCAAAATGATTGTACCATGATTTGGCTCACATTTCTCCATCTTGCCTACAAGGATATTGTACATCTTTATCGGTGCTTTACTAAAATTGATACATACTGGGTCCATAGTGTTCCCTTTAGCTATCAGTTGAAGATTCCATTCAGAAAATGAGAAATGAGTCATGTTAGCATCACCTATTTATCATGACTTCATGCTAGCCTCTGCTGATCACAATTTTTTATTAAATTATCTTTGAAGATTTTTTTTTCTGGAAATAAACATGTTGGGGCTCTCTCTTTCTGAAAATTAGGATAATACTTGCCAGTATCCTGTCTTCTGGAAAAACTCCATGATTTCTCAGAGACTGCTAAGAATATGTGACATATTATAATAAGAATGCTGATTCTTATGGAGTTTTAATCATACCAGGAAAAGTATAGCCTGGAGGTATGCCCAGCACTAATGTGGGGAGCAATGTGGTAGTGGTCCTTCTCTGGAGATTTCTAAGACTGTACATTGAACCCATCAGTTAGGAGTCTCCTCCTCCTCCCAGACAAGTGTGGATGGACTAGATGCCACCTGGATGTTTCTTCTTTATCTGAGATTCAGAGATGTTCCAGGTGTCCAGACATACCAATGCTTCTCCTGAAGCCTTTTGCTTCAGCTTTGTGTTGTCTTGAAATGATGACTACAGCATTCCAAGTTGTGCAAAATGTAACTGTCTTGTCAAATCAATAGATGAATTTTCAGAGACCAAAAATTCTGTCAGCCCATTCAGGGTTTCTAAGGCTATGCATTTATTGCCTTTCAATCAACCCAGATACCCAGGATAAATTGAAGGAGAAAAAATTTCCAGGGTGGAACTTACAGGCAGAGGTTATCCTGATGAAAAATGCAAATAGAGGAGAGAACCAATAAAATCAAATTTTTAAAATCCTATTACCTCGTTTTAGTCTCTGCTCACCTCTGCACAATTGTCCATTACAACGTGGTTTCCAGTGTCATTTTAAATACAGCCGACATTGTTTCTGATCTTAAAGAATTTATTTCCCATTACCAAGGCATGATAGTAGTTCCAGCTTTGGGTATGTCATTTCTGCTGGGACTAATCAGCTAGCTATTTTACCAACTAGAGGCATAATCACTAGCCACTCTGGGAAGTGTCTTTAAATTCTAAGTATGTCAGTGACTGCAGCCCAAGTATGTTGCTAACTTACAGATCCTTCATTTTGCACTACAGAGATTTAAGGAAGCAGGTAGGGAAGTTAACAGTATCTCTTCTCTGACTAATGCTGCATCTTTTCAGATCAGTTTTCTGAGCCTTTGCTAGCTAAGAATAACAAAAGTGATGATCACTTTGAAAATGACATTGTTGATGAAAAAATTAACAAACTTTCCTATATATAATGTCTTTTAACCAACTAATGCCCCTAAAAGTTATTGCTAATGCCTCTGTAAATACCTTCTCAACCTAATAGATTTATTTATATAATTATCACTATTATGAGACTTTGGCCTATTACAATTAGTTGTAAAACAGACCTAAGAACTAAAACACAAACACAAGCACAAGTCATTTTTCTTCAGGTCTTGTACTCTTTAACATACCGAGTTGTCCTAACAATAGCTGCAGAGACCCCAAATTTCTCTTTCACTAAAGTAATCTCTTGACCTGGTGGTCTGAAATAGCAGTTACTAAACTCTTTACAGAAATCAAAGTTTTCCAGATACAGGCATATCTTGGAGATACTGCAGGTTGGTTCTAACCATGGCAATAAAGCAAACATGGGAATAAATGAGTCACATGAATTTTTTGGTTTCCCAATGCAGATAATAGTTAAGTTTATACTGTAGTCTATTAAGTGTACAACAGCATTATTTCTAAAAAGGAATGTGCATATCTTAATTTAACAATAATTTATTGCTAAGAAACGCTAACAATCATCTGAGCCTTCAGTGAAGTTTTTGCTGGTAGAGGGTCTTGGCTCCATGTGAATGGCTGCTGACTGATCAGGGTGGTGGTTGCTGAAGGTTGGGGTGGCTGTGGCAAGTTTTAAAAATAAGACAACAATGAAGTTTGCCACATAGATTGATTCTTCCTCTCATGAAGATTTCTCTGTAACATGCAATGGTGTTTGATAATATTTTTCCTACAGTAGAACTTTCAAAACTGAAGTCAATCTTTTCAAACCCTTATCAATTAAGTTTATAGAATATTCTAAATCCTTTGTTATTTCAACAATGGCCACAGCTTCTTCACCAACAGTAAGTTCCATCTCAAGAAACCACTCTCTTTGTTCACCCATAAGCAGCAGCTACTCATCCATTTAAGTTTCATCACGAGACTACAGCAATTCAGTCACATCCTCATACTCTACTTCTGATTCTAGTTCTCCCGCCATTTCCACCATATATGCAGTTATTCCCTCCACTGAAGTCTTGAGCATCTCAGTCATCCATGAGGGTTAGAATACACTTCTTTCAAACTAATGTTTATGTTGATATTTTGACCTCTTCTCATGAATCACAAATGTTCTCAATGGCATTTTGAATGGTGAATTCCTTCCAGAAGGTTTTCAATTTTCTTTGCCCAGATTCATTAGAGGAAGCACTGCTTATGGCAGCGACAGCCTTACAAAACATGGTTCCTAAATAATAAGACTTGAAAGTCAAAATTACTCTTTAATCTATGGGTTGCAGTATGGATATTGTGTTAGCAGGCATGAAAACAACACTGACCCCCCTGTATGTTGCCATCAGAGTTCTTGGATGACTAGGTGCATTGTCAGTGAACAGTAATATTTTGAAAGGAGTATTTTTTTCTGAGCAGTAGGTCTCAACAGTGGGTAGGTCTCAACAGTGGGCTTAAAATATTCAGTAAACCATGCTAATATACAGATGTGCTGTCATCCAGGTTTTATTGTTCCATTTCTAAAGCATAGACAGAGTAGATTTAGCATAATTCTTAAGAGCCCTAGGATTTCCAGAATAAGTGAGCATTGGCTTCAACTTAAAGTCACCAGCTTCATTAGCTCCTCACAAGAAAATCCACCTGTCCTTTAAAGCCAGACATTGATGACTTCTCTCTAGCTATGAAAATCCTAGATGGCATCTTCTTCCAACAGAAGGCTGTTTTGTATCCATTAACAATCTGTTGTTTAATGTAGCTGCCTTCATCAGTGATCTTAGCTAGATCTTCTGAAGAATTTGCTGCAGCTTCTACACCAGCAGTTGCTGTTTCATCTTGCACTTTTATGTTATGGAGATGGCTTCTTTCCTCAAACTTCATGAATTAACCTCTGCTAGCTTCCACTGTTTCTTCTGCAACTTCTTCATCTCTCTCAGCCTTTGTAGAATTGAAGAGAGATTGAACTAAAGGTCTTGCTCTGGATTAGGCTTTGGCATTATGGCTGGTTTGGTCTTCTATCGAGAACACTAGAACTTTCTCCATAACAGCAGTAAGGTTGTTTTACTTTCTTATCATTTGTGTGTTCACTAGAGTAGCACTTTTATTTTCTTTCAAGAACTTTTCCTTTGCATTCACAAGTTGGCTAACTGGCACCAAGAGGCTTTTGGCCAATCTCAGCTTTCAATATGCCTTCCTCACTAAGCTTCATCATTTCTAGCTTTTGATTTAAAGTTAGAGATGTGCAACTCTTCCTTTCACATGAACACTTAAAGGCCATGCTAGGGTTATTAATTAGCCTAATTTCAATATTGTTGTGTCACAGGGAATAAGGAGGCCTGAGGAGAGGGAGAGAGACTGGGGACAGCTGGTCACTGGAGCAGTCAGAACACGCACAGCATTTATCAATTAAGTTCATCTCTTATTTGAACCATGATTCGTGGCACCCCAAAACAATTATAATAGTAATATCAAAGATCACTGATCACAGATCACTACAACAGGTATAATAATAATGAACTTTGGGCCAGGCATGGTGGTTCACACCTGTAATCCCAGCATTCTGGGAGGCGAAGATGGAAGGATCGCTTGAATTCAGGAGTTCGAGACTAGCCTGAGCAACATGGCGAAACCCTGTCTACCAAATATACAAAAAAATTAGCCAGGCATAGTGGTGCTTGCCTGTGGTCTCAGCTACTCAGGAGGCTGAGGTGGGAGGATTGCTTGAGCCCAGGAGGCAGAGGTTGCGGTGAGCTGAGATTACACCACTGTACTCCAGCCTGGGCAACAGAGGGAGACCCCATCCCAAAAAAAACAAATAATAATAATAATGAAGTATGAAATGTTGTAAGAGTTACAAAAATGTGATGCAGAGATGAAGTGAGCACATGCTATTGGAAAAATGGCAGCAATGAACTTGTTTGAAGCAGGATTGCCACAAACCTTCAATTTGTATAAAGCACAGTATCTAGACCATGTGCAGTGGCTCATACCTGTAATCCCAGCACTTTGGGAAGCTGAGGCAAGAGGACTGCTTGAGCCCAGGCGTTGAAGACCAGCCTGGGCAACACAGCAAGACCCCCTCTCTACAAAAATACAAAAATAAAAATACTTAGCCAGGCATGGTGGCACACTCTTATAGTCCTAGCTACTTAAGAGGCTGAGGCAGTAGGATCGCTCAAGCCCAGGAGTTCGAGGCTGCAGTGAGCCGTGACCGTGCTACTGCACTCCAGCCTGGGTGACAGAGCCAGACCAGAGAAGAACCACAGTATCTGGAAAGTGCAATAATGTGAAACACAATAAAACAGAAAACAAGGAATGTATGTTACCGTTTGACCTTTATTACCTCAAAATTACTCTACTGAAGAGTGACAACCAGAGTAGCTATGACATCAGACAGCTGAGGATTTGGACTTAGTCCTGCATTCCTGGGTCTGTGACTTTTATTTAACTTCTTTAAGCATCTGGATTTTTTCTTATAAAACGAGAGTACCAATACAACCGTCTTCATAAGGCTATTGTGAAATAAAATGAGATGTAGGTAAAGTGCTTACCACAATGCCTGGCCCATTGTGAACACATACAATCCATGTCTACATGTGAAATTTCATGTATGGAGGTGAATCTAGATTATACAAAACCTTAATTTCTACACCTCTGCAGATGCACCTGTACCTATGAAAAATAGTAATTCATCAGTAATATCTCAGATTATCTTCTGGAAGTTATATGAGCTCTAGAATAATAAATGATTTCTTCCAAATATAGAAAATGCATTTATTTCTGGGAAATTTCTTCTTGCTTAAGTGTCCTGAATATTGATTTGATTATAAGGGACAAAATATGACTGAAATACGTCATCTGTTCCTTTAACAAAAGAAGCACATACCAAATGGATTTCTTTGGAATTGATTTAGCATCATGGGAAGACTAATACAGCCCTTAATGCAAGAAATGAAGTAGGGAAAGGACCAATTTGAGGTTGTTGATCTCTGGAATAAATGGAGCTTCTAAGCCTCCTATGTAGCCCATAAGTCTCCATGGTTTGATTAGAACATCTATATCCCAGAAACTGAACCTGCGGGGAAGGCAAACTGCCCCTGTGGCTTGAACGCTGCTGCACCCGAGAGATACTATGCGACATTCCTTAGGGGATTCTATCAACTCATATCACCTCATTCTTTTTTTTTTTGAGATGGAATCTTTCTCTGTTGCCCAGGCTGGAGTGCAGTGGCACGATCTCAGCTCACTGCAACCTCTGCTTCCTGGGTTCAAATGATTCTCCTGCCTCAGCCTCCTGAGTAGCTGGGATTACAGGCGCCCACCACCGTGCCCGGCTAATTTTTGTATTTTTAGTAGAGACAGGGTTTCACCATGTTGGCCAGGCTGGTCTCGAACTCCTGACCTCATGATCTGCCCACCTCGGCCTCCCAAAGTGCTAGGATTACAGACGTGAGCCACAGCTCCTGGCCCTCTACCCACTCATTCTGAGTAAAAGAAGAGAGCCAGGATTCTGGAGCTGATAGCTCCATCATAGTGGCTTTCCAGGGGACAAGGGAGCAATTTTATCTGCCTCATCCCACCATCAAATGAAAAGAATGACCTCATCACAACGTGATTTGAGTAACAAGACTCTGATTTAGACAAAAGAATCATCCGTGTAATCAAATTCTCAATCCTCTGTAGTTACATCTAGGGAAGAAGCTTTGGGCTGCTGCGTGGGCGGGTGTGTGTCTTATTGGAACTACCAGTGAGCAATTGATATCTCTAAGTGGCTATGTTGAAAACATCACCTTTGGCTCATAGTTGGGCAACTGTCTACGGAGACAATCCAAATAAGTTATCCCTTGACTTATAGCAGCATTTACATCTCCCTTCTACCAGGGCTTTCCCATCTGCTTTTAATTCTCTCTAAAGTATATATTGTCCTGATATATTCCCATGGATCATACGTGCATTTCACTCCGATTTCTGCTTAAACATCACTTTCCTCACCTCCCCATCTACAATATATCAAGTGTTCCTTCTGCACGCCATCATCTGCTTTATCCTGCTCCCTACTGTTCTTCATCACACTTAACACAACCTGACACTATTTTATACATGTATTTGTACGTAGTTCTCCTCCCCTACTACAGTGTAACAGGAAATTCCTAGAACAGTTTCAGGCACACAGTAGAAATTCAATATAAACATTTGTTTTTTTAAAAATGAATGGATTTATAAATATTAGACATCATTTGTACTAAGCCAGAACATATTTCTTCCTTGGGTCATTGTTCTACATCTTCCTTCAGTCAGTGTTCTAGTCTCTTTAAAAGAAATTTAGAGATGAGAATATGTAGCCAGTGGAATTATACAAGTGTTTTTAGTATTGGAGCCCTGATGATAAGGATAAGATGATACTATAACTTTTCTGTTTAAAAAGCCTACACTAATGGGTGACACATTCTATGACATATTTTTTATGCTATCATATTCAGTTTTTAAAAAATCAATGTGTATTTAACTTGTGCCCCACTTGTACCCAATTCTAGGGGCTAGAGCTCTGGAAGTACAATCAAGAGATACTTGATTATTACTTGGTAGTTTTGAATATATTTAACAGTCCTCAACAGCCCCTTGTCAAATGTCCTTCAAACTCATGATTCCTTGTAGAAGTCATGAAAAACAGAGTGCCTTAATAGGGGAACACCTGGTGGGGAGAGTCAGAACATTTCATCCCACTACCAGCACTTTGCTTCTGACTTGCTCTGCAGTGTCGGACAAACAGCCTGATTATCCTGGGCCTCTATTTCCTTGATGAAAACAAAGCAAACAATTGACTTTGATGTCATTGATGGTTGGTTGACAGTACCTGCCTTTGAGCTCCACTCTGTGCATTAGTGCTTTAGCCACTTTGGGACATTCTGGGTAAAACGGAATAGAGGACTGGCCTACCCAGGAGCAGCCCCTGATTTCTGGGAAGAGGGAAATTAAAGTTTGCGCAGAAGTTCTCACAGGGTCAGAGTCACCAAGAACTGTCGTATTGCCTCGTGGTCAAGGCTAGTTTGAGAATCTGAAATATTCTAGGAAACATTTAACCAAATGAATGCCGCCAGGGGAAAGAGGTCTGGGAAGGATTTTGTAATTTTTAGGGAGGGGTCAGTGAACTTTTGTACTTTGCTCTTAGACTATGGATGGACTAAAACCAACCAGTCTCAGAAATTAATCTAGATCCTCAACTGAAGACAAAAAATAATGGTGATTAGAGAGAAATACTCCTTTGCTTTATTCCATAAACGGTGGCAAATTTCTTTTCCTCACTAACTTTAAACACAATATATACTCACCCCTCTGATTATACCAACTAACACACAGCATCATGTTCTTTTTAAATTTATCTATCTTCTTCTTTAATTATTTGCAGTTGGCTTATTGGTGAATACCTATGCCGCTGTTATCTGAAATGGGTGTACGTTTCCAGTTTTAGGGACTTGAAATGTTTAACCTGCCTAGAATAGCCCCATAAGCAGTTGAGTCTTGGGTAAATGCTCTTCTATGATGAGTGGAATTAACAATATTATAATTGTCAAACTCCTCAAAGAAAAATATCATAATAGGAATGTAAAATATTCTTGAATTTATTATGAATTACTATCTTCTCTATGAAATGTGGCTTTTCTTTATACTGAAATGATACGGAGAGTGATGCAATTTGCCCAACAACTCATAGTGGCCAGATCCCAAGCCCCTTGGCAGAGCAGAGGGATGTTAAGCTCTGTGGATTTGATCTCTAGGACACAAAGGTGGCAGTGCCTAGCACCTCCAGGTTCTCATGCACTCCAAGAACCCTAAAGTAGACACAGATTGATGCAGAGCACTCAGTAAGTAAAAAAGGGAGTGAAGCCCAGAACCAACACACCATACCATAACTGTCCCACACAGTGCTGACAGATTGCAAAGCCTAGAAAGGCCATTGTCCAATCTTCCTCCCCACACAGTGCTCCTCTTCTTGGGGAAAACATCAGTGGAGATGTGTCACAAGAGCCCATAGGACATTTTGGCCCCCAAAGAATCTTTTCTCTCTTGCATTCATAAATCACACGTCCTAATCATGCCATCCAGTCCTAAAAATTTTTAAAGGATGGTACTCTGCTAGTGAAAATTCATAGACACCTGCTCTTGATTTACTTCCTGCTTAGAAAAAAATTTACACAGCTGTGATATTGCAGAGTGACTCCGTTCAAAGTACCAAACAGTGAGGCTTTGTCAAGAAGGGCTATGTTGGATGCTTGGGTTATGATGATTTCAGCTGTTCATTTTTTTTTTTTACAGCATCATTAGTACTCTGTCATTCTAATAATAATAATTCCCTTTTGACATCATGGAGGTAAGAAGAAATCATCACTGACATCAAAAATGAGGTGATATTTCAGCAGTATTATTTCACCGGAGATAAAATGGAGAGCTTTATTACTCCCCATGCCTTTAAAGAAAGCTGAACAAGGCATATGCTGACCCTAGAGCTCATCTACTTCAGCTCCTTCCAGACTGATATGAAATAACTAATTTTAAGTATTCCAACTAGAGTTTTAGAATGTCGGTTTTTTCCCAAAGCTTTATTTACATCTACATAATGGAAAGTTTTTTGAAAACACGCTTTCTCAGTTGGTGATAACCTGAGAAAACAAAAGAGAAGTCTAGTGTAACCAAGAATGATCCATAACTTTCATTCTTCAGCATCACCCTTTGTTCACAGTATTTAGGAATTGATTTCACTCAATCATGTGGTCAATACTGATTGTGTACCTGTTGTGTATTATACACTGTACTGGGTGCTGAGAAGACAAAGATGGATAAAACAGAGTCCTTGATCCAGAAAGTAGAGTCGAGACTTATGCAGGCACACAAAGAAGAGATAATGTGATATGTGCTATAATAGAGGTATGTTCCAAGGGCAATGGGATAAAGCAAATGATTCTATCTGGTGTAAAAAGAGAGGATCTCAAAGACAGCATCATGTTAGCCAGCTCTTAAGGGATAGGCTCACCTACAAAGATATGAAGGAAGGGAACTGTAAACAGAGGGAATGGTATCAGTAAAGAGATGAAGGCATCAAGTGTAGTGAGCAGAAGGAAATCTGGGTATCAGGAATAAAGATATGTAAGCTGAGCTGGCATATGTAGACAAGAGTAGGAACCTTCACATGGTATAATGCCAGCCCCATAGGCTAATCAATGTTTGGGGTCACAAGGATGAAGATAAAGAGTGTTTCATGTCAACAAAATTTTTTGGAATCATTGTAAGAGAAAGAGCATTATTTTCTAACAAGGAGAACATGAAGGCTGTTCTCAGCCTACTAGGTAAGAGAGTAAGTATATAGATTTTAAAAAGTCATTAAATCATCCTTTTGGAATTTTTTCCATTCATTTTTCCTTCTACCATTCTGCCAACACGAGTGCAGGGACTTTTTCCCCTTAATCTCAAATTGCTCATATAAATAGACATTTGGAGAAGAGGAATATGATCCTAGAACAAGTAACTCAAGGGAAAAAAAACTAAGACCTGTATGCACTGAAAGCTGGCATTGCAAAACACATCAGAGATACGAAGCACTGCATAGACCTCAATAACTTAGCACTTGGTCTACACATCATTAGGTATCTAGATTATTGGAAATATCTCTGTATTTGGTAAAATACAAGCAAAACCTATATTTCAAGCAGCCTTTGGTTTCCGTTGAATATACCATTTAGTAAAACCCCTGACCTTTCAAGATGATAACTGTCTCTCATTAGAAAAATTTTATTTGTTCTTCAACTCACTTAATGCTGATTTTGGTTGGCTATTCAGAATTTCTACTAATTATAGTAACCTTTGTAAACAGTGTTGTCTAAATACCCAATCCCTTTGTCCCAGTAAGATCTGTGCATGTCACATCAGTTACAACTGATCTGCAATTAAAACAACAGTTCTCAAGTGTAACTGATGACATAAAATATGAGTTTCATAACCATGCAAATATTCAATGTTATAAGTTTTTTTAAAAAAAATCAAATACAGTATATGACTACTAGATTTTCAATAGGAGCAAATTTTCACCCCTTTCTCTCCTTCTCCCCAAAAAATAAACCTTTATATTCCTGGATTGAATGATTCCTTTTTAAAAAACATAATTTTCACAAAGAAAACAAAGAAAACCTCTCCCTTTCTAAATATTTTTGCAGCATCTGCATAGGCTTTACCTTTCTATAAAATATAATATGATGTGGGGAGGAGGGAGGGGGGAGGGATAGCATTAGGAGATATACCTAATGTAAATGACGAGTTAATGGGTGCAGCACACCAACATGGCACATGTATACATATGTAACAAACCTGCACGTTGTGCACATGTACCCTAGAACTTAAAATATAATTTAAAATATATATATATTCATATTTTTATATATATATATATAAAATATGAAACTTTGGTGCTTTGTATTGCAGATCATGAGCTGAGTTGCTTTCAGCTGCTTGATTTTATTTTATTTTTTTCTTTCTCAAACATCTTTTTCTTCTCCAGATAATCAGTGCTCTCAACTGCTCTCAAATGCACCTACTTCTGCCACCACAAAGCTAGTGTAACCCCATGGAGTACACTCCCAAGCCATGCAAGAGCCATTTAAGAGTAGATATTTTTGTTTAAGTCAGATCTCAGGATAGAAGGGGACATCATCCCCAGTTGACTCTTGGCTCTTTTTCATATGCAGAAGCTAAAAAAGAGAACTGGACCAAGTTGGGTTTGGGTGTTTGGGCTTTTCGCATGTACTAAAGCAACACAGAGCTGATGCACAATAAACAAACATGCATTATGGGTTGTTTTCCATCACTTTATAGACATATGCATTCATAAATTTTGATACGGTTGTAAGAAGCTGACTTTGATGGGACCAAACTCACAGACGAGCTTTCGATCACTGGAGCAACCACAGTCTAACTTTATGTTGACAATTTATCAGCCCTTCTCCGTCAAGGAAAATTGTTTTTCAGTGCTTGCCTATTAGCAATCACATGCATAATATGAAATTGAGTTTTGGGGAGGACGGCCTACCATCTGTCTTTCTGATATTTTTTTTCAATGTTTCACGCTCAAGTTCAACTCTCTGTGTATCAGAATGCTGTAAAACAGGATTCACCCATAATATGGGCACTTAGCAAGAAAAATGGGCCAGATACCAATGTAATCTTTTAACTTGCTGACTTTTAAAAAGGAAAATCATTGATACCCCAATCTGTGCATTATCTTTTGAGTGCACTTCAAATTCTGCCTGCCTCTCAAAGCCAACTTTGGTACGGCTGATTCTTCTTAAAGAACAGTTCATTAGTGTGCTTCAAGAAGTGTTAAAACACTTTTACAAAAATAAAAATTCAAAGAGAAACTGGAAAGCAATGTGAAGTTGGAAAATGGAGCTCTAAAGGATTGGTGTGAAGAATGAAAAAGATGTATTTAGTTTCCCTTCCATGTTCCAATATGCTAAGATTTTTATCAATAATATTGTTTTTCTGCAACAATACCTGCCTCAGGGAAAATCTGCTCTGTAGCTGTCAGGATTATACTTCTCAAAATATGCTTAAGATGATTCTGTTAAATTGATTAAAAAAAAAAAAAAAAATGTACACTCCACAATGTAGAAGGATTGCTCAAAAGAACATTCCCAAGCCTTTCATGTGTAACTGCATTTGTGCGGCAGGGCATTTATTATGCTATAAATTCCATCACTGATTTTGGCCAGTTCAGATTGATTCTGCAGTAACTGTAAGTAATGAACCTTCCAGAGCCAAAGGGTGGAGGAAAAGAAGTAGCCAATACACTTGTGGCTGTGGGAATACAAATTGTAGGGTTCATTTAGTCACAGCTTTTATCAGATCATGCAGCCAATACCCTACAAAACAAGAAAATATATACCCAGAGAAATCTACAGGTTCCTTGATCTGACTTCAGCAGCTACAACAAGGCAAACACTATGAGAACACTTCTTGGGGAAAGTAAGTGATCTATTTCTTCCTAAGCTTTTGTTTCCCAAATTTGTTCCCTCTCGTTTTCCCTCCCACCAAAGTACAGGCAAATGTCTGTGCTACAAGAGCAACAAAATACAGAGCTATCTTTTCCTAGGGAAAAGTTAGCCATGCCTGAAGCTTGGCCTCCCTCAGTTCCCAGTGCCGGGGGCTTAAGGGATCCTCAGCACAGAAGAAGCTCCCAGGGGTTGAGATGTAGCAATCCTCTCTTCAGATAGTTGTAAAGAGGAAAATCAGTTTCCTCACAGTAGTTCCTGCCTTAGCCTGTTAAGAAAATAAGGTCCATCCTGGCTAACACGGTGAAACCCCGTCTCTACTTAAAAAATACAAAAAACTAGCCGGGCGAGGTGGCGGGCGCCTGGAGTCCCAGCTACTCGGGAGGCTGAGGCAGGAGAATGGCGTGAACCCGGGAGGCGGAGCTTGCAGTGAGCTGAGATCCGGCCACTGCACTCCAGCCTGGGCGACAGAGCGAGACTCCATCTCAAAAAAAAAAAAAAAAAAAAGAAAAGAAAGTAAGGTAACCAGTGAGATGCAAAGCAGGAGAAACATCCGCTTGAGGTGCCCCACGACCCCCCTGGGGTGGCGGCTGGAGAAAGAATTGGGTGAATGAAAGAAGCTACATTACAGACAGACAGTGATCTGTACTGCAGTAACGCATTGCTGTCTAATATTAGAGGGCTTCTTTCCCTTATATTCTTTAAAACTGAGCACTAAGGAAATAGGTGGGATGTGAGGGATGGAATAAACTGTGATTTGGAATCCTGGGTATCAGAAGAGATACAGCAGAGTAAGAGCCTTTGACCAACAGGAGGGAGGAGAGGAATATGGAAATGGATGACATTCAAGACACATTTCGCCTACTAGGGAGGCCAAGGAAGTCCTCATTCCCTTCTTCCCCAGCTCCCTCTCCTCCCTGACCTCATGTTCATGGAATGCTTAGGAGCAGGGGAAGATAGTGGGCTACAGTCAGGCTCAGAGTGCTGGCTCTATGGCAGTAGCATGGTCAGAGGAAGACCATGGCTTCAGTGGAATGTGCAGGCAATATTTTATGCCAGTCCAGGGTACAGACAGGTAATCCATCTTAGAGAACAGCACACCAACTTTACTGTCCTTAGTCCCCAAGAACAAATACCACAAAATCTTTCAAGGTTCTCTCTCTCTCTTCTCCCTTTCACTCTTAAAAATCATAGAATTGTAGAGCTCAAAAGCCTCTGTTTGACTATGGTGTTTGACTATTGTGAGGTATACCTGACAGAATAAACCTCAAAAGCCTGTAGACATGGTGTTTGACTATTGTGAGGTATACCTGACAGAATAAACCATTTGGGGCCTTTTTGAAACATCTGTATTTCTCACTGGACTGTTTGTTTGAAATTAATTGGGGTAACTGCCATGACATGTCTCATAGACCATACCACAGACACAGCAGGACAAATCTTTAGATAGGGGCAGTGAGAGTAAGTCAAATGGAGACACATATTGTTGTTTTGGATAACTCAGTAGAATGTAGAGAGCCCTGGCCTTAGGATCAACAGATACAGGTTTTAGTCCTCATTTTTGCCACTTGGTATATATTTGACCTTGGGGAACTCATTTAGCCTGCCTAAGTCTGTTGAAAGAGGATAATAGTACCCCTCCTGAAACATCATAGAGTTATTATGAGGTTAATGTAAGATAATATGAGTGAAAATATTCTGTAAACTCTAAGTTACTATGAATATCCAATATTATCTTTATTGGATTATAACTGTAAAATCTAGGGTTTTAACATTTCAGAATATATTGGCTTAGCTTATGTTTATCACAAGTAATTGATCTTCTCATTTTATTTCTATTTATTTTTGTGAAGAAAAGCCACTTTTAATAGAAACCTTCAGATTACCCATTTTATTTCTGAAGAGGGCAGAGGCAGAAGGTATGTTCATAAAATAAAAGTGGGAAAATAGCTGAAAGTTACTGCCATGACGCCATCCCTGCAGTGGGGTCTGTGGATTGCCCCAGGGGAAAGGATTATATAGGAGTGGCCATGAATCATGGCTGATGTGATTAGACTGCACTCTAGACCAAGTGGGCCTGTGGGCCTTTCAGGACTCTTTCTTGTTGTTGCTCACGTAGGTTAATGTTAAGATTAGCTGTCTGGTGTTATTTAATAATATTGTTGTCTTAGTCCATTCTGTATTGCTATGAAGGAATACCAGAGGCTGGGTATTTTATAAGGGAAAGAGGTTTATTTGGCTCATGGTTTTGCAGGCTATCTAGGAAGCATGGCTTCTGGTGAGACCTCAGGCTGCTTCCACTCATGGCAGAAGGGGTAGGGGAGCTGGCAGGTACAGTGATGCCATGGAAAGAGAGGAAGCAAGCAAGACAGTGGGAGGTGCCAGGTCTTTAACAACCAGCTCTCCTGAGATCTAATAGAGTGAGAACTCACTCACCCCTGAGGGAGAGCATTCATCTATTCATGAGGGTTCTGCCCCCATGACCCAAACACCTCCCACTATGTCCCACCTCCAACATTGAGGATCTAATTTCAACATGAAGTTTGGTGGGGATGAACACCCAAACATAGCAATTATCCAACTTTAAGTTTGATTTTTTTTATTAGTAATTGAAACCTTTATGTATCCCTCTTTGCACTGAAATAAAGTAATCATTTATCAGAGTCAGTAATGAGTAATACAGAGACCATAAGTTTCTTGAGGGAGAAAGGGTAAGAGGGCCCAGATGAGCCAGACCCACCTACTACACAGTGAATGTGCTGGACATTTTCTGGAGTCCCAGTTGGGTGGCTTCTTGCAGTACCCAGTTGTATTCACGAAGTAACTAACCCCTAAGAAGAATCTTACTAATATGTTTTCTAAAGGGAATCTTATATTGAAAGGTTTTTGAAGTAAAAGGGAGAACCAGACAGATTTAGACTGCTCAGATGGATCAAAATAGCAATTGGGAGTGGCAAGAGATGCAAGGTGGTCTATGAAAGAGAGCACTGAGCTTGGAGGAATGTCAGAACTATATTTTAACTGTGTAATCGTAACCAAACACTTCATCTCTCTTAGCCTCCAGCTCCTTATTTATGGAAAGGAGATACTAATATGTGCTCTACCTACCTTAGAGGTTATTGTATGGATTAAAAAAAAAGAAAGAAAGTTAAGAGCTTTGTGAGGCTTCATGCAGTAGATAGATGTAGCATCTACGCAGTCAGTCATCCTGTAGTCTGGTCTTATGAGGTACACAGAGAAATAAAGGATGTATTCTGTGCCATCAGGAGAAAAACAGAGTCAGAGACAAAGGCAGAGACAGCGAGAGTGCAATCCCTGGTAGTACATAACTAGGTGCTGACTGGGTAGCCAAGACAATAGTAGGAATTCAAAGGGAAGAGGACAGCATTGGGCTAAAGTGTCCAAGAACAGGAAAAGGGCTTTGATATTGCCCTTGAAGAATAAATATTATTTCCACTGATGGTGGGGCATGAGGAAGGAATTCTGTGTCTGAAAGGTGATGTGAGAAAAGATATGGAGAAGATAAACACAAGGTAGATTCAGGAGATGCTGGACAAAGCATCTGGAGTCCGGGGAGGGAAGTCATGGAAGATAAGTCAAGTTGTCTTGGCTTGGGACTGAAGCTTGAGACTGAATGGACATAAGCTTTTCATGATGAGCTAAGTGGTCTGAATTTTATTCCAGAATCAATCAAGGCTCTTGAGTGGTGATAGTGACAACACTACAATTTGATTATCTACATGGTGCTACACCATTTTCAAGGCATTTTTAAATGCACCACCTCATTCAATTTTCTCAGCAATTGTGTAAGACATGGATGGAGAGGATGGTCACCGCTGTTTGATATATGGGGAACTGAGGCTCACAGAGGTCCTGCTGCTGCTCCAAAGTTATACAGGCAAATGTAGACCCTATAGCTCCTGGTCTACTTCCTTAAAGATGCTTTAGGAAGATGAATCTGACAGTAAATGCAGGATGGACCAGAGTGGAGAAAAATAAGATGGGGGAAAAAAATGAGAGAGACCAGTTAGGCAGCTGCCCACCCAATTGTCCAGATGTGAGATTACAAGAATTTGTATTATAGTAACGGCACTGGAAATGGATGTACCATCAGAAGTAAGAGAACATTCCTAGATCCTAGTGATTGACTGGATCTGGGAAATGAGAGAAAGAGGATCAAGGATGAGTCCAAGAGAATTGATGCACTCCCCTTTTCTGCCTTTGAATGCTGATGAAATGGAAGCATTAGCAGAAATAGAGTGGTCCAAGGTTGAAGCCTGAGTAGCCAGTTGGACACTAGTCCTACTGACATTCATTCTTTACCCTCAT
Organism: Macaca fascicularis; assembly: GCF_037993035.2. NCBI lineage: Eukaryota > Metazoa > Chordata > Mammalia > Primates > Cercopithecidae > Macaca > Macaca fascicularis. The sequence goes on from NC_088381.1 coordinate 101,577,617, forward strand.
CTGGAGAGGCCATTCCTTTTATTCACCTTTCCGTTACAGCCCTGATCACACAATCATCAGGTCAACACAGACAGACTCTGAGCTCTTGGTAATTATGCCTCAGTGCCTGCACAGAGCAGTGCCTTATAAAGGTTAATTAAACATTGAATGAATGAGTGAATGAAAGCTCTCACAGTTTTCTTCCTAAATCTCAGATCCAGTCATATAATCCTTTCTTCAGAATTCTTCCTTGGTCCCCCCCTTGTCTGTAACACGAAGTCACAAGTCCTTTGTACAGCATTTGTAGCATTCCACAATCCAGCCCGCTTCACCTCCTCCAGCACCTCCCCACCTACTCCACTTTGTCCTCTCTGCACTCCTCTCCATTTCTGAACACAAAAAGCAGTTTTGTGTCTCTGTGCTTTTGCTTATAATAGTTCTCCGACCTAATGCCAGTCAAATCCTACTCACCCATAAAAATTTAACTCAAATGCTGCCTACTCCCTGAGAGGCTCGCCCTAGTGCCTTGTCAGGATGGCTCTCCTCTTTGCTACTTCTGCACGGGGCATCCCTCTGTAGGTCTCATGCAGGGCTTGGCCAATGTGTACAACTCCTGGACAAGCTGGCCCCATAGGGCCTAGCAAAGTGTTGACTCCTATTAAGGGTTTAAATAGGGGAGAATAAAGAAAAGCAAACAAAGAACTGTTTAGGGAAGAAGGCCATGAGCTTAATTTCTGTGTCATCTAATGAAAGTTACCTCTTTCCTAGAAATTCTTCTCAATGAAAAATAATATTCATTTAAACATTGCATATTTATACAAAGGAACTGCTTTTTTTTTCTCTGCCTATTACGATGCAGGGTATTTCTACTTCAACATCCAAGGTTTTTCTTATTCCTTACTCAGCAGAAAAAGCCACTCAAACAAAAGGAAGAAACTGACATATTTTGGATTGACAGATTTCAAGGGACACTACCATCTAATTTCCTTGTTGATTAATTTGAAGGTAATTTCCTGGTAACCCAGGCTTCCAAAAATGTATTTTAAGTGGCATGTTGGTAAAAGAAAATTAATTTCTCTGTGTTAAACTTGCCAGCTTTTGAATTAATTGCATGAGCATAACAATCAATTAATAAATGTTAAGCAAACAAGGGAAAATCGGTCAATTAAAAATGACAAAATTGATTCCAAGGGTAGATAAACCCAAAGTTTGTCATAATGCCCACTTCTAAGTTTAGATCTCCTGCCTCTGTACAGTTTCCCTCCCGCTTTTCTATACAGCATTCAAACTGCTGATGCTTTATTATAATTTCTTATAAATAAATTACCACCTAAGCCCTCCTTGCTGCTTTATTGGGATTAAAGAAGCCAAACATACATAGCAGTCCTCCGGCAGCTATGGGAAGGTCATTGCTTTGGGAGAGTGTGCCACCCACAGTATTCTGCAGAAGTGTTTTTGAAAGGGAAGCCTTTTCAAAGTGGACCAACATTCTCTAAATATTTGCCAGTACATTCTATCAAGCGGAAGCTCTGTATATTGTAATCTTTTCTCCTGGTCATAAACTCAAATGTCTCCCAGAGATCAGGCAAAATGGGAAGTGGCAGGGCCTAAAGGGATTGTTTGCCCCATTGCAGAGCATTCATATGAAACATTCTCAAACACAGTGCTGTGTATACTTCCATATCTGGAGCTGAAGGTGACCTGGAATACACGGATTTATTCTTCAGCCCTGGATTTTGAATTTGTTTCTTCACTTGGAAAGCTAGGTGCTTTGGAAATAATGTTTTAAGAAAGTATATGAAAAATAAAATGTGTCTAGTAAAAGATCTTGCAGGCTGCATCGTCTTTATAACTGTAATGGAAGATTGTCATTATTTACCTGGCCTGCTTTTGCTTGTCTTTAGTCCTGACTGAGTAGTGTGTTTTATCACAAAATACTTCCAATTGTCCTTTTAGACATGGATTAAAAAGAAGTCAGAGATTATAACATGCACATCACAAATTTCTCCATTTTGCCAACGGCATTTAGCATAATGGATATGATAAAGTTTCTAGAATGATTTTTATTTAAGCATATATCAGATTTCCGAATAAAATTGGGAAAAAATATCAAGACTTCCTTAGTACACTTAAACTTCTAAGTCCAGCTGAATCTTCACTTGAATGTTGACAATTTCTCAATCTTAAGGTTGACCAAAACAAAACCCACGCCAAGACGTTTTGCCATCCACCTGCCCTTCCCATCTCAGTAAGTGGCACCACCCTCTGGCCAAAAGCTTAAGAGTGTCCTTTGATTCCATTCTTGCCACCTCACAACTAGTACAACAACAAGTGCTGTCAAGTTGACCTTCATGGGGTATCCAACACCCAGCTAGGTGACAGCATTTCTTCTGTCTTTCCCAATTTTACTCGGGGCCCCAGAGCAGCCATTTAAATCAGCCAGAGATGTTTATCAGCGCTCATCTTTCCCCCTTTATGTGTCCTTTTCATTGCTGTATCCCCAGAATCTAAAATAGCGCCTGGCAATAAATTAATCTCAGAGATACTTTGGAATGAATGAAATTATGTAGTTTGGAAGAAGTACACAACATGATATAGGATCATTTGGACACTTGAAAAACATTATTTGACCATGTAGAGACCAGGAAAGAGTAGGACACCCACCCCTGAATGTGAGTAGTTCATACATCTGTCAATCAACTGCTCGCCTCATCCCTTCCTTCTAAAGTGTTATGGAAAAGCAGATATTGTGGGTGAGTGGGATCAGTTTGGCCATCCTGCCTAAAGCCTCTCCTTTGGGGGTTATGTCTGCCTAAACCAAAGAAGTAAAAAAAAAATCAAGTGCCGATTCCAGTTCTTTTAAACAGTTGCATACTTACTTGGCATAATATTATGATAGCACAAGTCACTCCAATAATCAAAAGAATCATTACTTGTTTTGCTAAAATCCCAGGGAAATAGCACAAGATATAATATTTCGGCACTAATGAGGTTGTGCCTGAAGAAGTGTGATTTTAATTATGATAGATTTGGAGAATCCATTGCAAAACTGCAGGAGAACAGCATGTTGTACCAGTTCCAGGGAAAGTGCATTAATATCCCATGTTTTTGTTTTATTCAGTCATCACTGGCTGTGTGGAGAATCACCTAAGGTAGTGGTAGAGCTACCAGGAACTACATCAAATTGAACGCTATATAGAAACTTTATTTTCTCCTCCCATACTATGGACAGAGCATGTACTACAGAGGAATATTTGTCTTGAATTGTCTTACAAGCTTACAAGATTGATTTGCTTGGCCACTGACAGTTTTGATCCTAACACAACCTTTCCAGCACCTTCCATCCTTCAAAGGTTGAAAGTCACCACTTTAGCACAGTGGCTCCCTAAGCCTTTACACCGGCAGAGAGAGGAAAGGAGTTTCTGTAGAATTTCACTTCGTTCAAAAGACTGATCTGGGTTGGGTTTGAAAGCTCCTGGTGGAAGTCTGCATATGAGCAGTGCACTGATTACTTCATTAGAACCCTGTGCACTTCAAGAGCCATATGCTTTCAAGTTTCTTTAAATGGTATTAGGGAAAAATATCCTCAAGGCATTATTTTTAAAGGGGACTTCAAACGTTCCCCAGGAAAAAAAAAAAAAAAAAAAGTATAGCACATTTGAACTCCGGGGGGTTGCAGGAGAAATCTTACTTAGCAAGACTGTGAAAACGGAACGATCTTTTCAGTTTCAGGGTAAAGTCAGTGTTGGTCACAATCAGGGATAAATTTGAAATGTGGATGGAGAAAGATGCAGAAAATCTCCAAATCCTTGAATCCTTACCATAAAATAGCAAAGAAGAAGATGACTTGAGGAAGGAAAATTTTAAAAAATATTTTTGTTCCTATATTCGAGGGGATAGGGAGAATTGAGTATCTTGCACAGTGCAAAAATTGATGAATTCTTCCCATTTCATTCCACACAGAAGACCCTTCTAAAATAATTCTCCACCCCCAACTTATGCTACATGTATTCAAACAAATTTAAAGACCCAGAAAGCCAGGCTACAGGTAGAAGTAAAGCTATTCATTTTGAGTTTTCCTGCAGAAGGTCTGCTCCAGAGGTCAAATCAAAGAGATGCTTCTCCAAATGTAAACTCTTCTTTTCTAAATAGATCCCAACCTGATCTCATTTAATGCATTGATGTGTAGTTTCTTAGGCATTATAGTTGCAGTATTACATACCAAAAGGACTCTTGAGAAATTCTCCCGAATTGATAATTCTAATTTCTTATGTATAACTACTCTATATTCACTCAGAGGACAACTGCATTGTATGCTAAACCATGAATCATAAAAATTGGTCCCTTTGTATGTAGGTTTGTATTAAATTGAGATGCTCTCTTTTTTTTTTCCCCTGTTTGTTCCCACACTTGAGTTCCTGATGTCAGTTTGTTTTTGGCTTCTTGAGCATATTAAAGTTTTTCTAGTGCTTATGATGTTCTTGCCAAGAGCACACTTGCAGCAATCTGCACTAGAACAGTCTTTGAGCCAATTACTTCAAAAAGTATTCTTTAAAATAAAAAGGGGGAGGGGGAGGACTTTTATTTCAGGGAACTTTCAGGTTATAGTGTGGTGGTTTCAATTTTAATTTTTAGAGTCAGTCTTCCTGAAATGATGACTTACAGGCTCTGGAATGCGCATCTTTGTTTTGGGGCTCTTTTTTTAAGCCTTTCTACAAAATGGAAATCCTGATAAAGACATACGAATAGCAGCGGGAATCAGTGGTATGGAGGAAACTGCTGTCGCTGCTGACACCACACCCTCATCTATTTAAACAGCTTTGGAAAGGAAACTGCTAGAAGCTTGTTAAGGAGTTTCCAAATGTGTGACTGTAAATGACTATCTCTAATCATGGCTGAATAAACCAAATGCAGCAAATGAGCTGGTGACACGCACAAAAGTCATATGAGTGTTTTGAATTGCATATGCTGAATAGATAATAACCTATGTCAGTGCCGTGGGGTCTTTTGAAGGTTAAAATCTTAAGTTTGATCGAATCATTTATATAGAGAGAAATAAGCACATTTGGGAAAACAGAAGAGGAAAATGGAAGGGGATATGTTCTCTGAAATGTACTACTGAATAGTAGAAAAATCGCTGGGCAAGAGATTAGGAGACCTCTTCTCTTCTTGTGTCTGCCACTAACTGGCCCCGCATCCTTGGGCAGGACATTTCACCTGCCCGGACCTCAGTCTTCACTTCTTTAATGTGGAAGGGTTAGCCAAGTGGTCTCCATGGCCCCTTCCAGCTCCAACTTGCTTGCGGTCTTTCTGGGATGCTGAACACAAGAGGTACTTGGCACCGCCACGGATCCATTCACTCCATAAAGCGAGACATTTCGAGAGGCATATTGTTACTAGAAATTATTCTCATTTAGGATGAAACATAGGGTCAAATTAAACAGCCTTTTAAAATATTATAGAGTTAGAGCTTAAGAAACATGGAAGAAAATGTCCTGTGCTAATATTAAACACAGAACATCTGTGCCTAGCAAAGAGTGTAAACCAAGAAGAGAATGGAGATAGAAAGTTACAGAGGCTTAGGGTTTTAGTGATGGGTCAAGGCTTTGTGCTTAAAGAGATTGGATTCAAATACACCCTGCTAAGGAAGGGGTGGCCTCAGATGCAGTATAGTCAGGCTCACTCACTTTCCCAATGAAAAAAATAGATGCTGAGAAAGGAGGTCCTTGCCATCAAACAAGAACTACATGTTGCCCAAGTATGCCAGGGAAAGTGTAATATTGACTTCCAGTCTGCATTCTTTCTTTCTCACACGTATTTGTGTCTAAAATGCCTTAAGAGAAGTCTCTTTGTCCTTTCATTACTTTAAGAGTTCCAGATACCTACTGCAGCCTCTTGGAAATTGATCGTTTTTAGGTTTGATCACTAAGGAATTTTATATCTAAATTTGGGGAATATTGGGTTTTTGTTTTCCAAAATATATATGACCCACATGTTTGCTTTAAACAATTTTAATTATAAGAAATAGAATCACTATTATTTGTGGCTTCCCCTTTAAGGGGATGGCTTCTTTAAAAAAAATTTCACCTCAAGAGACAGCAGAGTTGCACTTCCCTAGGGCCATTCTACCCATCTACATGGACAGTTGTCTTTACTTCTACATCCTCTAAAGCTGAGGAAGACAGGAGTGTCTGGTTTCACATTTTCCTTTATTATCAAAATACAATCATTTATTCTGCTAGAGCCCTTGAAGTTAAATGGGGGCACTGGGGAGGCTATCCTTCCATGAGGCTGCCTTAACATTTTCTCACAGCAGCAGAATGCTCTCTAGGACTACCATCTTCGGCAGAGGGGTACATGGCTGTCTTTGAATATCTGTTGCATGTATTGCAGTTTAGTGTCTGTGTCCAAGTTCTGCTAGCAAACTCAAGAGAAACAAACAAAGAGAAACAAATTTTAAGTACTAACTTAGAACAAGACTAGTTGGGAAATTCAGGACATTTAAGTAAAACACACATTCAACAAAGGTGTTAATCAAGAATAGGAAATAGAAAATATTTATATCTTTTCTAATAAGAGCTCAGGGGTTCTAAAGAAAGTGCATCAATATAGTATAGTACTTCTTCCTGGGGCCGTGCTAAGTAGGGGGAGTAGGGAAGCGGTTTTTCTTCCTTGCCTGACATGGGACTAGTTCTGAGTCTTTTTTTATATAATGTTGTTGGAAAATACAATTGCAGTCTGTAACATTGAGAAGAACTGCCTCTCTACCCTCAAGACAGTGACACTAAGCCACAAGGGGCCTCAGGGGGCCATGAAGGGTGACACCCCCCTCCTTCACATCCAGTAATAGAGGAATAAAAAAGTTCCCCTCCACAGTAGCACAATGGGCCTCTGTCCTTCTCTAGGAGACTTTAATAAAGTAACTGAATCAAATGAAATTTGATCAGATGTGTATAGTTCAGCCTTCTTGCTTTGCCCCTTAACAATTTATCGAGGTGTTTCTACCCATGGTCCTGTTTTATTAAATGATATTTGAAGTGTTCCACTCTCTGAGAAAATGTGGTTTATATCCTTGGCATACATTTACATAATCTCATTAAGGAGATCTCTCTAGCTTAGTTAAACTATCCCAATAAAAAAAAAAAAATCTTATCTTTGGTAGAAGAAAGACTATTTTCTCCAAAGGGAACAGGAAGCAAATGGGGAGGGGGGGGTCAGGCACATTTTGAGAAGCTAAAGCTGTAATTATAGCTATATTTTTTATGTTATGTATGTGAAGTTTGTTAAGAGAGATGGATGGGAAATAATTGTTGTTTGGAGGATACAGTCATGTAAGAAGAGAACGCTGTGGCTAATGTATTTTAAATGTGGGTTTTAAAAATAATGTTTTATTTGCTCCCTTAGAAAATATTTCTGCGTTAAAAAAAAAAAAAACCAAGAGTGAAAAATTACCAGCAATCTCTCAGCTCCCTACTGGAGCCATCAAATGAAGGGTTAACCTCTCAGAATCCCCGGAATTAATCAGGAGCTCAGCCAGGGGCCGGCTGGGCTAGGGGGAGGGGATTGGCAGAGCTCAGCCTCCCCCAGAGGCTCACAGCGCTACAGTGCAGCGCACTGTGGTGTGGCCACTGAGAGAACGCAGACCTTTTCACAGATAAAGGAGCGTGCACAGGAAATATGCCCTGATCCCACATCAGCCAAGGGTTCCTGCTTCTCATGCACTGATCCTCCATTTTCAAAGAGCCAAAAGGCAACAAGTTATGTTCTACAGAGTAGGATTTTTTTTTTAAGTATAGCTTTAATCATAAATATATGTTCATCTATCTTTGCTCATTTAGAAGGCAGTCTGTGATGTGCACCTGGGTCATCTTTATTAAGATCTCTCAATTCATTCAGCTCTCCTGATGGAGAGGAAGCTGCAGCTGGGTGGATGGTATGTCCCGCCAGCCACTGTCATCCAGGACACTTGGAGTTCTTGCTGTTATGCGGATTCCCAGGCCCCTCTCTCGATTTAGAAGATCTGAACTTTTGTGGCAGGAACCTGGGAGTCCACGTTATTAATAAGCTCTCCATGTGATTCTTGTGCACACTGAGATGTAAGAACCACTAACCCCAGAGGGTTTTTGTTTAAAAGAAATCCCTCACATCAGCATTAGGTGTTGTAGGCTTTCCAATTAAAGAACAAAATAGGTTTTCCCTCATGTGCCAGGCCCATTTAGTCATTTTAATAATTTGGGTGTTGAACAAAGTGAGCTGACTTCATGTGTAAGAGTAATACCCGTGTTCACATGCATACGTGTACCTGAAGTCTGCTTTCCTTCAGGACTTTAGTATGTCAGGTAGAGCACAGAAGTTAGCCCTTGACTTCTTTCCTTTTCCTGTGCCTTCCATAGTCTGGAATGTCCTTATGTATAACTTCAGATCTGTCCATTTCCTGAACCAAACTTCACTTAGTCTCTTCAGGAATCAGACCAAGCATCAAACAGTGTGCTCCAATTACATCGCTCTTCCTGCTCACCTCATTCCCATTTAAAACAAGTGAAAGATCATGGAGTCCCTGAGAATTAACACTTATTATGTAATTGTAGACTTTTTATGTCATAGGACTGGTTTCTGCCAGCCTTCTTTCCTAACTTTGGCTAGGAGTGTCTCCCTGGACCCCAGTTTCACCTGCTCTCTTATCCGTCACCAGAGCTGCCCTTAAGTAGAGCCTACCTGAAACCCTGACAACCTAATTCCTGCTGGTCTTCTATCCTTAAGTGCTGAATCTTACTCCCTTACTTCTGTCTAATATTGAATATCCCTGATCTTACAAGAATTTGGTTGGACAAACTCCCAGAAAGACCCCTACCATCCACTTGCTTCCTGAGTTAATAGCCATCTCCATACATAGCTCATGACAGCATTCCAGGACCACCTCTCACGTTGCATCCTCCGTGGGCCCTGGAGGAGGTCTGCATTGTCACCCCCTCCCTGGATCTCACTTCCGCCTTGTGAGGTCAGCTTTTCCCTGTTCTGCCTTTTCTCATCCCCAACTGCTAAACTCCCATTGTGACTTACGACAAAGCCTATAGTTTTAGTTCTAAAGTCAGTCTTTAGAACTAAAATCTGAGATCCTGTAAGGGAAAGGAAATGTCATTCTACTGTGCTTCTGCCTCCCAGAGGGTCTAAAGACTCCTCCTTCAGTTATGAGCCTTCTTCTCCATGGTGCTTGCGTCTGTGGAAAAGCCCCTGGTTTCAGCTAAGGCTTGTTTTTATTGTTATTTGTTTTTTCAGGCCTTGTGCAAGGAAAGACCTAGGTGGCAAGAGTGAGACAGAAGCAGGTCTGCTAGGGCAGATTCTCCAGCCTATGAATAGGGTCTAAATCCTGGAAGCCACACTCCCTATAAATTTGCATGAAGTAATTTACACAAGGTTGATATTCTCATGCTGGTTCAGATTAAGTTGTTATGCTGTAGGCTAGATGTTTAGGTTCAGAAGACCCGGTTCAGCCCTTATCTTTCGGCAGGTTTCAGGCCACCTCAAAGCCCCCGTCACTTAAAAATAATTAGCTGACTCTCCCACCTGAGCTAGTGATTTGACGATCTGTATGCTAAACCAGACTTCTACAGAGGGAAAAAAAGAAAAGGGACCAGAGTGCCAGAAGGAAGCTTAATTTTTAAGGTAAATTTGGATTCCCTTAAAGGACAAGTGAAAAATCTCTGAAGATGCTCTAAACCCAGGGACTCTGTCGTTTTTTTTCGTGCCTGCAGCCTTTTTTGTTCCCCTAGTTGCCTAGCCCTATTCTATACTCCACATTATATGTGGAAAATAATGCACAGAGTACTTGGCACTTCCTTTTGTTAAAGAGAACATTTTATATTACTAGAACTGAGATTTATTCCTAAAAGAAAGGAGAATAGCCTCCAGATGTATTTTTCCGTCATGGACTTTCTTTCCTCAAGTATTAACAGAGGAGAGGTTTTATCAAGGTCTTTGTGAAGGGCCTGTTTATAATGAGAGGGTATTAGTGGAGCACATCTAAGTGTGTATCACCAACAGAAAACAGAAAGGAGCATATGGCAGGAAGAGAAATATACATTTGCCCAAGTAATGTGGCTTGTTAACACTCCCACACTCATCCTAAACTCTGCGGACATGCATCTAACAGCATCACACACAGTCACTCCTTGTAGCAGAGATGAAAAATAAAAGAAAAAATAAAACAATGATTTCCTCACTATGGGATGATCAAGCAATGCTAATGTGGACATTTTTATCAAAGATGATGGGATTTCAACTCAGAAATCTTGTGCATTCTGCTTCACTGTTGTTGGCATCCGGGCAGTGCTGTGTAAGGAGTTTAGAAAAATATGAGCTTTAGCATTTTTGTACAGCTTTTTATGATAAAACAGGAACAATGAAAGGAAACATGAGGATCGAGCTCTTATGTAAGACTGAGCTCAGGGGCGAAGAATCTTTTAGTTCAGAAAGCTCTTCTGAAGAATGTCTGTAGATGAGATTTAAGACCAGACTAAGATGAACTTTTTGAACACTGAGGCAGCTTTTACCCAACATTGGCCAGAACCAAAGCTTATTTCAATTCAAGTATGATCCATAAGATCCCTATTAATGAATTATTAAAGTGCATTTATCAATTTGCAGCTGTATTCTGAAACTCCTGCCCCCACTATGGGACCATAAAGGAGGAGGTGGGGTAATGCTACAGCACAGGAAAGGCCACTCCATTAGGCATTTGGTTATAGAACTCTCTAGAAATGAGTGAGAATCGTAGGCATCATTGCCTGATTCTTTGACACCATTTTATACCTGAGGAAATCCTACCCTCGCCAAGCTAGAAGATTTGCCAAAGTTACCAGAACCAGGACTGAAAACAGATGTTCTGTTTCCCAATACAATGTTATTTTTACCCCCCACAATATTCCTTTCATTTTAAAGCAAGTAGATTATTTTTATAGTTTCATGGCTCTTGACATATTAGAATCTAGGCTTATATATTTGTATTCACCATCATTTTACATTCACCTACTTAACTTTACAAGGAAGCCATACCCATTCTTTGATATGTTAGCACTGGGATTGGTGGTGGTATGGGAAGCCTGGCATTTATGTTAGAATGGAATTGTGGGTAGAGAAAAAGGGTGCTTAAGAGCTTTCAGAAATGTTCTGGCTTTTTAATGAAATTATTATAGAGCAAGAGGACAATTTAGAGAATAACAAAAAACAAAAACATAAGTTGCCTGAGGCTTCAGCTACTCAAAGTGGAGAAGAATGCCTTTGGCACTCATGTATGTTTTCTCCATTGGCAATTCTATTGAATTTCTTGGTTTTACTTATCACCTCCAGGAAGAAAAAAAAATAACCTTCCAGAACTATACCTTCAACTGTCATCACTTAAGTGCCTAACTCTTATTTTCAACTATCCCCTGAACACCTTCTCCAGGATCTTCCCAGGCTGCTGAGTACAGACTGTTCACAGGGAAATCATCTTTGTCTCCACTGGTTACCATTTAGTTACCATTTACCATTTAGTCTATTGTCATCATCATCCTGTGGGACAGGCACAAAAATTATGATACCAGCCCTCCTCCTCAGGTCCCACTGCCAATTTCCATTGATTGTACCTGCCACCTTGGCCCCATCTCTGTCTTTTCTCCTGCTGACACCAACTGAAATGCTCCTGGATCCATTCAGCTGAAAGTATTTTCTTCCTACCCTGAACTCCTGAAGATCTTATTCCAAACCTTTCTTATGGAACATGCTTGTTAATTAATCAAACAGTATTTGTTGAACATATATTACATATCAGGCATTATACCAAGCCACTTTGCCCACATTTTCATTCCCTCCAATCAGCCCTGTAAGACTTGGATTTTTTTTTTTTTTTTTTTAAGACAAGATCTTGCTCTGTCATCCAGGCTGGCGTGCAGTGGTGAAATCATGGCTCACTGCAACCTCGATCTCCTAGGTTCAAGCAATCCTCTCACCTCAGCCTCCAAGTAGCTGGGGGCCAAAGACATGAACCAATATGCCCAGCTCATTTTTTAATTTTTTGTAGAGATGGGAGTATCCCTATGTTGCCCAAGCTGGTCTTGAACTCCTGGGCTCAAGTGATCCTCCTCCCTGAGCCTCCCAAAGTACTGGGATTACAGGTGTGAGCCACAATGCCCAGCCTGGAAAACTATAAAAATGTCTATGAATATTGATGCCACTGCCCCAACACCTGAGATCCACATTTAACAACTCTCAGGTACAGCCTGGACAGGGGGACTTTTCAAGACACCCTGGTTGATTCCAATGTGTAGCCATGGTTGAGAACCACTGGTGTAACTCCAAACCCATTTGCCAGATATTCTCAGGTAGTTAGTATCACCTCTGAAGTTTTAAAACACAAACAAATCCTGGACCCTAACTCATTCCTATCAAATGAGAACTCTGGGGGAAAGAGTCTGGGAATTCACATGTTAACAAAGCTTCACAAGTGACTCCGTCACATAACCAGGATCAAAACCCACTTTCTTGATCAGATATGGAATCATCTCCCTCTTATGGCCATATTAGAAATAATTATAGATGTCTTCCTCCTGCCCCCACCAACTTAGAGTCTGTAAACTCTTTGAGGACAGATTTACATTTGATTTACCTTGGTCAGCTTCCCGGCACCTAGCAAGGTGCCTCATAGATTATGTGTTTTAGAAACTAAAGAACCAGGAAAATACCTTGTGTTAACTTTATTCAGAAAAAAAAAAAAAGAACTGCCAGGCACAGTAATCCCAGCACTTTGGGAGGCCAAGGCGGGCATATCAATTGAGGTCAGGAGTTCAGGACCAGCCTGGCCAACATGGTAAAACCCAGTCTCTACTAAAAATACTAAAATTAGCTGTGCATGGTGGTGCATGGCTGTAATCCCAGCTACTCAGGAGGCTGAGGCAGGAGAACTGCTTGAACCTGGGAAATGGTGGATGCAGTAAGCTGAGATCGCACTGCTGCACTCCAACCCAGACTACAGAGTAAGACTCCATCTCAAAAAAAAAAAAATATTGGCAGTGTACTTATTTTTTTGTTCTAGGTTTTAAATCTTTGATATACTAACCTGGAAACAAAGCAAGTCATTTCAATTGTCTTAGGATCATAGTTGTGTGGCTATTAAGTGCCAGAGCTAGGATTTGAACCCAGGCCATCTTGACAATATTCTTTTCTGTACATCTCAGGCCTTAAAAGCAACTATAAAATGAGAAATCCAGCTGTCTACATGTTTGGATACATGCTGTCAGACATGTTTCTGAAATTTGAACATAACCTGTCAGCTGGGGAAAAAAAGCTCTGTTGGCATTATGAAATGAATTTGGAAAAAATATGTTAATTTAAACCTAAAAATTGTGGGATCTAACAGATATCCCTTTCTTCTCTTCAATTCCACCCTCCCTGAAACCCACACGTACATACAGACAGACAAACACACCCTCTGATTGTTCTTTGACATTTCTTGACAACTAGTTAGTTACTACTTTGGTAATTTTCTTAGTTTTCTTTTTAGTTTATGCTACTTCTCAAAGATTTTTCAAATAACTTGAGCTTCTAGTTATAAATGAAATCTTCTCAAAAGTTCATATACAGTTTACTTAATAAATTGGCATCTGGTATATATTTCTAATGTTTCATTCATTGTGAATACGCACACAGGTATAACTAAGTTGAAGTGACTCTTAAATAAGACATGGAAACCTGGGTTCTAGGCACTATTTGCCATTTACAAGCTAGGTGACTTTGGGCAGGGATGAGCTTTCTGGAGTCTCCTTCTTCACCTAAAAATAAAAAGGGAAAGGAGCGAAGATAGACCCTCCCAAATTTTCTTCCAAATGTGAAATTTTATGATCCTTTAAAATAGTAAGTCATTTATTAGACTTCTGAACAACACCAGATTAATACTTGGTCCTTGTCCTTACTGGTCGATATTTTTAAAGGCAAACAGAGACATAATAATTAAATGTGTAGAATTCTTTACAGTTTATAGTCACCATTAGCTCCACTTCACAGAAAAGAAAATTGAGACACAGAGAGGCTGCGTGACTTGCCGGTGGTAACAGAATCAGAAAATTGCAAGTCTAGACTCCTACTGGACCCAACTTTGACCCCCTTCAATACCATGAAGGCCACAGGCAAAGCTGGAGATCAGAGGCCAGGTCAATGTGACATGCCGACAGCTCCCTCCCAGTAGCCTGTCTGCCTTCCCCAAATGTTTTCCAACCCAGACGCCTTTAAATTGCTTTGGAATAGAATACCAAGTGGGGATTTATTTAGCATATCATTTCTGGATGTGTGTTTTCCTGAGCATTTATAGATCTGTGTTTTTCCAAGAAGCTGAGTGTTCCTGATAAAACAAGACAGATAATGATAAATGAGCATCTATGTAAGCCTAGCTGGGAGGAGGACCAGGGACTGTTAACACCCCTCCTGTGAAGTTAATCCCATTTCTTTTAGCTATTTCTTTATTAGTTAATGAGGTCTTGCAAAAATGTGTGTCTGTGATGGTGTTTTAGCATCCTTGCCTCTAGGAACATTTTCAAATATTCATAAAGTAGCTCATCTGACCAAAGCTTAAAGCAAAGGTGCATTAAGTATGAATTTAGTCAACTTCAAATGTGGGTGGTCGAAAAGCTGCCGCTGAAATAACCTAAATAATCCTCCTTATTGGTGCTTCCAGATCCACAGCTGTGGGCGCTAATGTGAAGGATGACAGGGAAAAGGTATTATTTAAAACAGCCAGGACTCTGAAGGGCAGCCCTGTAAGCTTTGATCCTGCTTCCTGACTGACAGTAGTGTGGGCCCACTATTGGAAAACCAAGTAACGTAAAAGAAACAAAAATAAAATGGAAAAGGAATTGCCAGTGGAGCCCCAGGAAGGAAAGCAGACCTAGATCATATTGTTCCTGGGAAGCAAGAGACCTACTTCCCACTCCAGTTCCTTATAGCAAAGGGGGAAAAGTAGAATCTCAAGATAGTTTGGCACTCGGTGATGCATTTGGAGCAGTAAAGCACATATGGAAACTCAGCTGGTAAACTGAGCTCCATGGTACTGTCAATCATGGCAGTATCTCCATTTCACATGCTTTGGAGGATTCCCCACACTGTAGCAGGGTCCTGGGAACACAGCTAGAGTTGACATGCACATGTGTGCACACCCCCCCCCACCCAGCCCTTCCCTCTGCAACCTAAGGCATAGTGGCACAAATCCTTCCTATTTTTTACCCTTTTATGATTTTGTTTCCCCAGAGCATCATTTGAGAAAGTTGTCACTATGGCTCATCTATGTGCAGTTTATATGCAGAGGTTTGCTTGGTTCCGGGTGGCCTGGACTATTTTGGCCAAGAAACTGAAAATTACAGCCCAATATTTTCCTTCCTATTTCCAGGCAAATACCTCTGTGCTGCCACTAAGATGGTTCAAGTCTTCCTGACCCTACTTTAGTATGAGCTCCAGGGACAAATCACGGGCCAAAGTCCTCTGACCATCAACCCCATAGGGCACTGCAATAAATCACTGTATCACTGGGAATTCAGTGCTGCCTAACAGGAAATATCTATCCTCGAAAGAACCCATTCATGTCATTGCCACCGAGAGTTTTATTCATTGGAGTATTTGGCCTTTTGCAATATCAACCCCTGAATGAAGGAAGGCTCAGAGCCACACATCTGAAAGGAGATGGCCATATAATCCCACTCAAGTACAGACCTGGAGAGAGACAGACATCGTCCATTAATAAGGGCTAATAATGCATGTCCTTTTGCAGCTCAGTGCTCAACTTTTTGGTCATTTTATTTGGTTATGAGTTTTCCCTTAATGTGAAAAAAAAAAAAAAAGTCATTTAAAAATAGCAACAGCACCATAAGAATGCTGCCTTGAGTAATGCTTGGAGTGTAATACTATCTTTTTTGTCTCTTGCCACAAGGACGCTGAGGGCATGCCGACAGCCATTATGATTACAGAAGATACAAGCTAATGTTGGTTGTTCCAGATGTAATTTTGCATTTCTTAAAAGAAATGCTGTTATATCTGGGATGTAAATTTGACTGCTGTCCTGTACTTAATGTTCTTTTACAGGTGATTCACATAACAGGCCGGCTACGCCTCAGAGTGTCGCTGTCCCACGGGAGGACCGTCCCCAGCCAAATCATGGGTCTCGTGGTTGTTGCGCATGCCTTGCCTCCCCCGACGATCAATGAAGTCAGAATTGACTGCCATATGTTTGTCACTCGAGTAAATATGGACCTCAATATCATTTACTGTGAAAATAGGTACTTTGTTTTTGTTTTCATTTGCCCTGTTGCACGTTGCACATTGGTGAGGGTTGTGTTTCAGCCGTCTGAAGGATGGTACTCTCCCAGTGAGGCTCATTCTAAATCCTGATCATGCTTTTAATGGCCACTTGGACTGACACCAAATGTGCTTTTTATTTAAAATTTACATTGCTGCCCTGATTTATGTTAGGGACAACAATTAAATGAATCGGGATACCCAGACATCCATATGGTATAAAGAAGGCCCTTTTTGGTTGAGAACCTAAGAAGAAAGCAGGGCTCAGACGCCATTGGCAAAATGATGCAGTAAAATGTATTGCCTGATGCCTCAGTGGCACCCACTTCTGCCTAATTCGAGGGCCCGGCCTCACAGTGGTCAGTGTTCACACAGACGCTAAGCACGGAAAGAACAAATGAGAATCTGAGGTCCACAGAGGAAAAAGGATGAAAAAGAAATTTGCAAAGCTATTAAATAAAACTTTGTCATCCTGAGGATTTCACTTTTATAAATTAAGAAAAAGATGACTCATCATATAAATGAGTTGGCAGTTCTTCCTCAAGACTAAGCTTTTATAAAAGGACTTTTTAGCCTCTAGTTAAAAAGTTCACTTTTTCCATTAAGCACAAAGCAAGGGACAAGGAAATGGGACATTGCCCCTTCAGACCTTTCACCTAGAAGTCAGCAGCCCATCATCAGACTGATTTGAAGAGGAAACCATGGGGTGCAGGGAGGGCGGTGGAGAGGAGCTGCCCACATACCAGGTGTGTGAAGGAAGCTCTGGCAATACTATCCTTCCCCGGGTGCCACAGGGAGAATTACTGCATCAATTTGGAGAGGATGCTTTTGCAGCACTGTTGTCAGGCTTGTTCACTGAGCCCCGTCAGTGCCTTCAGAGGAGAAACTTAAGAGCAGATTGGTCAAGTGACTTGGAGAACTGACCTCTCCAGAGACTAACCAAGAAGATAGCCCCTGCATTCAGTCCACCGGGAAGCACTGAAGATGCTGAAGTCAAGTTGGAAGCTGTCTATCATTTCTGACCAGGATCTGATTCAAAGGAAAGAATTCACCTTGGGAAAAGATACCTGAGCTATGAGTGTTCAATAGGGTAGAAGATCTCATGAACGTGTTGCTGTTATTTGATAAGAAACTCTGAATCTGCATTTCAAGTTTTGTTGGCATTTATTAAAATGTTTATGATCGTGACATCATGGGTATGTCTAAGGTATTCTGGAAGGGTCACAGAACATCAGGGAACATGCGTTAGCCAGGATGATCGCTGAAGTTGGCAGGTCCTAATAAAGATGGCTGGCATTTACTGATCACTTACTGCACACGGGCCCTGTGCAAAGCTCATCACCTGCACGATTTCACTTAAGCTTTAGGACAGTCCTGTGAGGCAGGTGCTGCTGCTGTCTCCATTGCCTTTGGGCAATTACAGCTAAGAGAGAAACGTTGACTGACTTGTCCTCAGCCAAGAGATTCAAAAGGCCATGTACTTAGCTACATCCTGTGGAGTCTCCCTGGAGTCTCTTCTTTTTCTTCAGAAGTCAGAATTGAATGGCAAGCGACCAGAAAGAATAACCTCTGAGGGGGACTTTTCATACATATGTACCCATGAAAGAACCCAATTACAGCCCACAGAGCTATTTCTTCTCTAATTAAAAATGTAGAATGCTGGAGAAGGAGATCCAACCAGGGAAGACAGACGTCAAGTCAGAGGATGGACTATGGCTTTGCTTTTTTGAAAACACAAGTCAGCTCGCTTGATTTAGCTACCAGCCACCTCTCCCTCCAAAGAACAGGGCTTCGTCTTATTTACCAAACTTCCAATGATTGTCCTATCCCAAAACATCACTTAATTTTCATTCCCGTGATCAACTCATTAATTCTTTTGACAAGCTCCATGGACCCGAATGCCTCATGGTGCCACTCTAGTAATTGAGATCATTTTCTGTGACCTGCTTTTGGCGTTTTTCTTCCTCAAAAAAAAAAAAGCTTTCACAGTCCCCTTTATTAGCCAATACAATATAGCATTATTTCCCATCTGCAGATGATAGTAATTATGAAAAATACCTGTATGAAAGGTAATTGCATATTTGATCTGAGGAAAAGCATATTGTGTGCCAGGCACTATGCGATGTTAATTTCATTCCATTCATTCATCCCCTCACCAACCTTTCGGATTGTTTTCCAGAAGAAGAAACTGAGGCTCAGAGTAAAAGATGCCATCAGGATTCTGATCCTGATATAGGTCATCCAACTGGTCAGGTGCTTTCGAGATAGATGTTAAGACACCCTTAGACACCGGGCTAGTCACATTCACCACAGTAACAGGCTGTGCTACAGAGAAGGGCTTGGATCATTTTGAAGGATTTAATTCAAGAAAAGAATAAACTAAAGAAATGCCTTCCCTGAAGAATGGAGTGGCTTTTTCCTGGGGTTTATTATTTAATTAGGGAATTGTTAACTAGAAACTAAGGCTTGCTCCTTGACTCTGCAGACCATTCTTCTCTGCATTCCCAAGGACGGCCTCAGGCAAAGCCGACATCTAATGCTTTCAGAGGAGCTGGCAAATTTCAGAAACACCAGTGAGGGAGGGTCTTTTAATGACATCCTTGTTCCCTCATTTGCAGAAAGGGGGTGTAACTGCGCTTGGAAGATAGCTAATGGTTTTAGAAAAACACCAGCTAATCTGTGTCATACCTAAAACCCATGAAATCCTTAGAAAACCCTCCATTTTATGTCCCCAATTAATCTTATCTTACCAAAAATCCTAGTTCGGCCAAAAAATATTATTTGAATTGCTAGACACTGAGAAATTCACTCACTGGGTAATATATTTTAATTATGTTTCTTTTTTTGTTTGTTTTTCTTTCTTATTTCCCTGCCTTGGGGGCCAGAAAACTCTCTATGATCACATGTGTTTCTTAAATGTGTCATTTCTAAAGATTTACTTCATATTTGAATAGACCATATGCCGTAAGTCATAAAATTTAAAAAAAAAACAGGCATGAAGAGTAAAGAGAATAAATTAAACAAGAAATATATTCCACTTTGGACTGACCAAAAGGAATCTGCACTTGGTAATACGGAGGGTAACAAGCATGTTGACATGTTTGTGTCAACCAGGCAGATTCCCCCAACATGTTTTCCAATTTGGACTCTATTTTTCCATGCTCTGCCTGAGGACATCGACGTCTGGACAATCAGTGACAGAGGCTTACACACACGTACTGTCAAGCACAAGTCTGGAAGAGCTGCTGAAATGGTTTAAAAGTTTTTGTGCGGAATCCACCACAAAGTACCAGTTAAAAGGGCCAGGAGTGAAAGCTGAGCTCCCAAATGACTAAGACTAAGAAAGATAATACCCCCAGGCATCTGTATGTCTCAGCATTTAAATTATATCCCTTGAAATGCCAATTTGGACTTTGTGCCAAGAAGCTGCTGAAGCCCTTTTTCATGGAAATACCCAATAGAAGACCAATCTGTTTAAATGAAAGGTGTCTCTAATCATTTGGTATAAACATAACATGTTTTTATTTTATTATGTAACCTTGAATTATCTTGGCCTGTAATGAGGATCTTGCATTGTTACTGATTCTCAATAATTTCATGAAATTATGTTGTCTAAATGTGCATTCTTAATGCCAAAGAAAGAGAAAAACCTATCTAATTATTGAAACACAATCGCTTGATCTAACACATTTCCTACTTTTGAAAAAAGACGGTTACGTGTTAAAGAAATCATCTTATCTATAAAGGGCTTCCCTCACAGTGCCACCTCCTCACGGGTACAGTAGTGTAATGAAATGTGTCAGTAGATCTGTTTCTACGTTATTTGACAGTTTCTTTCTATTTCTTCCTTTCTGAATTCCAGCCTGTGTTCTTCTCTTTGTAGGATTAGTGATTATATGGATCTGACCCCTGTAGATATCGTAGGGAAGAGATGCTACCACTTCATCCATGCTGAAGACGTGGAGGGCATCAGGCACAGTCACTTGGACTGTAAGTACCTCCTGTGCGGGGGAATAACCCCAGCTGGTGTCAGCTCTCTCTGAGGCTTGTTTGGTTTCAGTGCTGATTTTTCCCTTCATCTTTCCTGTGTACATTTCAGATGACTGTCAGTGTGCAGTGAGAAAAAGTGAGACATCAATCATTTCAACTCGTGTTAGAATTAGATTGAAAGTTGGACCTTGGGCCTAGAGAAATTGCTAGATCTTTAGGCACTCGCCCAGAATTCTGTGGTGTCTTGTGCTGTCTCTCCTATGAAGTGGTGGGGAAACCTTTGTCTTAAGTGCTTCCTTGACCCTTTCATTTTCTGGAGAGCAACTTCCACTCTGAAATTTGTGGTCTTAGTTTCAAAATACATGTGGGAGAAGACAAGTTCAAATAAGCCAGAGCCGTATAAAAATGCCTACTTGACCAGCCACAAAACTGGGGTGAGGGGCAAGCCAGGGAGATGGGGCAGAGCACGTCGTGTGGACACAGCAGCTCTCGAACGCAGTGTTTTCGCTGTTTCTGGAAAGAGAGTTATTCAGAAGAGTAGCTATCTCCATCCTCCAACTCCTGGGGAAGAGAAACTTATCTCAGCTCTTTGAATATGGCTGCCAGCCCCTGAGCCACAGGCTGAACTCCAAAAGACCTTCTGTGCATGTGAGCAAAGCAGGAGCATCAGTGATGTGGCTGGCTCCAGCGACACACCAGCAGAATCGTGCAGGACCCCCCATCCAACCGCCCTAGCTGTTCACTCTTTCCATGGAAGGGGTCTGACTAGAGCACTGGTCTGGTGGCCCTCTTCTGACCAGAGGTCCTTTATATGACCATTCAATAGACTCTTCCTGAAAAATGAGTACTCCCCCACCCCACCCACAGCTATGTCCCTAGAAGGTTCTAATCCCAGTTCAGACCTCTGAATTTAAATATAGTCACATGCTACTTAGCCATGTTTTGGTCAACTACCTACCACCTATACGATGGTGGTCCCATGAGATTATAATACTGTATTTTTACTGCACCTTTTCTGTGTTTAGATACACAAATACTTACCACTGTGTTACAGCTGCCTACCAGTATTCAGTAGAGTAACATGCTGTACAACTTTTGGTCCAGGAGCATTAGTCTATACCATATAGCCCATGTGTATAGTAGGCTACACCATCTAGGTTTGTGTCAGTGCACTCTGTGATATCCACACACTGATGAAATACCCTAGCGATGCATTTCTTAGAATGTATTCCCATCATTAAACAACACGTGGCTGTACACGCAGGGTGCCACAGATGAGATGGTACAGCCTAAAGTTGAAGCGTTTATGCAGAAAAAGCCAGCCAAGTGGCCTTTGTATGTACTTCCTCTCCCCTTTCTTATCATGGTCAAAGAGAGCTATTTCATATCTTTCCTGCCCTTTGCAATTATTTCTTCGTTTCAAACTCAGAAACATGGAGATGTTGAGCTAGCCAGCGTCTTAAAGTATGAACATCCTGTACTGTGTTTTTAACCCTGCGTTAGCAACACTGACATGAAACCAAGTTCAGTGTCAGAATGTGTATGCACCACGTCTCTGGAAAGAGTCTGCCTGCAAGACAGCAGATTCTACTCCCAACACGGAGCGTGTGTCTTGATACTGCACACCAGGGATTTAGGGAACACACTTGTTGCTGAGAATGAATGGGTGTTGTGTATCGTAGAAGCAGATGGCTCTTCAATTAATTGGGGAAAAAAATGATGTGGTTTCCTCAAAAGAAACATCAGGTTCTTTGTTACTCAGAGTTTAGAGAAAATGGAGAAAAAATCAGGATCTTTGGAAGAAGCCATGGATATATTTTCAGAATAATATAGGCTAGAGATCCAGACTTCACAAATGAATATATTGCTTTTAGGAACACTGTCATAGACCATGTGTGGAGAGGGGGATGCCTTCTCATTTTGGAATCTTAATTAAGGTCTAAATTCAGAAACCTGATGCTGACAAAAAAAAAAAACAAAAAGAACTTTGTCTTCCTCAGTTATTATTTGGAAAACATCATGCTATCTCTCTGGGATTTGATTTACAGTTTGAAGAAACACAATTCCTCAGGAACAGTGAGCGAGGGCAGTTCATTTCTCCCCATTAAGCAAAGGTCTCCAACAAATATGTTTGATGCCTTTCTTTCCGATTTACTTTTATCTCATTTTCCGTACCCGGAATAATTTGAGAGTGCTGAAAATAAACCACTCCACCATTCACTATTGTGCTATTCTCCTAATTTTTCTGGTATCTTGCCAGCTAATAAACAGAGAAGGTATGCTTTCAAATTCTGATTTTTTTCATTACTTGATATTGACATACTGGCTATTGCTTTATGATTCAGCCTACTAACAATGATTGGGTTCATTCTTTTAACTCATACACATGACTTCTAATTTAGAGTTCTTTTAATAACCTTAAACACATGAAAAACAAATAGAATGAGCTGATAATTCTGCATAGTAAAATACACTTCACATATTTAGCTATCATGCTGTGGAATAACTCCACAATGTCAAGTAGCACACAATTAGTAAAACTGTAGGGGGAGGAAAAAGAGTGTTTTGATCCTGAAGAAGTTTGATCCTAATCAGATTGAAATTTCAGCGTTCTTGTAGTGCTTAATATCTTCAATCACACACAAAAAAAATCAAACTGATTCCAGTGTCAGGTTTTGCATTCTGTGACTGAAATAAAATGCTAAAATATACAAATGCATCTCGCTTTGTACAATAAACATTAACATCATTATAAAGTAAGATTGAGTCTAAAATTGTGTGATGGAATGTCTGATGTTTACCTAATTCTCAAACCAAAGCCAGCCCAGTAACAAAATGACAGACCATGTAATAAGTCTTGGTTGTATAAACACTGGAAGAAAAGGCAAAAAGCCAGCACAGCATCTTGCTTGTCCAAAGCCCTAGGCTATTACTGAAGGATGCCTCAACTGTGCCTTCTTGGCAGGAGAAGGTCATGGCGACATAGAATCAGGTCAAGAATAAGATAGAATTCTAAAACAAAGGGATGGTTAAAAAATAAACCACATTAACTATTTAGTTTTTCTTCCTAGAGCTATTGGCACAATTCCTGGTTCTGTCCTGAAAGATAGGTTGTAGTCATCTGATAATATTTCTGATTTTTAAATATGTGTCTTATGCCCCAGTTTGATAGAATGTTTTTTAAAAAGACTTAATAGTCTTTGATAACTAAAAATACTATCTTTATCACTTATATCTTTTTTCCTTGCCTAGGCATCTGTAAATCCATAAATGAACTTGTCTCTAGAATAAGAAACGTAAAGAGGAATATCAGCTGTACCAGGATTATAACTCTGATAAATTGAACCAAGAACTTTAGAGCATCTACTCTTCCACTAAGTTAACATGAGATGACTGATAGTTCACTGGATTTCAACAGAAAGAAATCAGTGAGAATCACATTATTGACGCCAACATGGTAGGTTAGTGAAACTACACCGGAACTGTAAAACCAAGGGAGTTTTAGGGCCCCTTCTTTCACACTGTCACCAAAGATCTCTGTGATTTCTTTTGTTTAAAACCAGTTTCACCAATTCTTCAGGTCAAATCATCATTTAAAGGTTAGAATTTTAAACCATTCACATTAGTAATTACTGGAGCGTCTTCACCTCCTCTTCCCTCCAGTTCTCCATTGCTCAGGAGGTACAGACTTGGGAGATGATCACTCACAGTTACACACTCCAATTACCTATGGTGTCTGTGTGGCTCTTCAATTATGAGAGGTTTCAGTGCAGCCACCTACCACTCTACTTCTGCCTGTAGCCCCCCAAAAATAGAATGCTAAACCAAACAGATGCATGCTTTGCACTGCTCTTTATTCCCATTTAATCCAGCCCTTTGTCTAGAGAAAGAGCTGAATTTGTCTTAGATATCCCTAGGGTTCTTTGTGGGTCCAATCAGCAACAAGTTTCTAAAACCTTAACGAGTGGCCTAGAGGAAAACTTCCTTTCTCTTTATGAGGTTCTGCTCCACCAGCAAGGCTCAACGCTGTGGAGCTGTGGGGATTTCAGGGAAAAGGAGCCAGAGACTGTAGGTGTGGTGGCAGTTTTTTCCTTCCTAGCACCTGACCCAGTCTGAGAAAACTCTGGAAGAGTTATTTCAGAAAGACAGAAGGACTGCAGATTGCCTTTGAGATCACAGGCAGTTAAAAAGCATGGCCTATCCAATATACTTGAGGGTTTTTTTTTTTTTTTAAAGTAGCTTAAGTGTTTATTTCTTAATTACAAACTTCTATACTTTCTAACAAAACTAATATACAGCTACCTGATATAATGCATTCCATGCTGTTTTGCATCAATAACCCCTACACTTCCCTCCTGAAGGCGTCTCATCGCCAAATGCAAGCAGACTGCTTAATGCAGGACTAATTAGTATATCCCCTTCCAGTCTGCAGGCCCTCCATTGTAATTCCTTCCCAGCTCATTTTTTTCCACAACCGAGCATCAATCAAAGTAAGTGCCCTGCCTGCCTAGGCAACACAAGATGTCCTCCATGCATTTGTCATCTGCCACACAAACAAAGGGGGAATTTAATTGTTGGTTTGGGTATGCAGCCACTGCACACAGAAACGGAAGCTGCAAGTGAAGGAAAGAGAAAAGGTGGAAAGTTTGATGGGTGGGCCAAATGCAGATAGCACGGGGGACTTTTTTCTGTTTTCTGATCTCAGCCCTTCTTCAGGGGTGGGTCTTCAGGGATTTAGCTGCAACCTGGTCATTGGCTGGACTTTTCCCAAAGCAAGTAAGCGTTCCCCTTCTGCCATATGAATATGAAAATCCCCATGAAAGGAAATGCGTGTAATAGCTACCATGTCTGACTTTCTTCAGAAGCCAAGTCAGCCTTCATCGTGTGCCTGGCCATTAACTGAAAAAACTGTCACAAGGAGACAAGATAAAGGCAGGTTTTTATGCAGGAATGAATTTGTATTATTTTGTCTTGTTTTTTTGGTTGGTTGTGGTTGTGTTTTTTTGTTTGTTTGTTTGTTTGTTTCTTTGGTGGGGAGGTACCGGCAGGGAGACAGTGCTTGTTTTGGCTTTTAAAGTCCATGGACAGACAAGCACAGAGACGAGACACCAGCGAGAGGGTTGAGCTCCAGCGGCACATCCCTGCTGTGCTTACTACACTGTGCATCAGTGGGGCAGCGGCGTAGGCACCCCCTGGGAACTCAGAGACTCACGTTTTAAGGCCTTCTCCAATCAGAATCTGCAGTTAGCAAGATCCCCAGCTGACTCATATTCATGTGAAAGCTTGAAAAGTGCAGACCATACTAGTATTTAGAAGGCACTGTTTTACATGACGTAAACAGTAAACACAAACTGAGTATCTGAAGGGTTGTCTTTTCCTCTCCAATCGGATGAATTCTGAGAACAGCAGCAGAAGGTGAGTAGTGAAATAACTCTTAGGGTGCTCCATCAATATTCAAATGAAACAAGAGTAGGATTAAGAAGCTGACTTCTTTACAAAGATGTAAAGTTTTAAATCTCAACGGGAAAAATTTAACAGAGTATACATAGTAATATCCAACCTAGTAAGCAAAAGATCTTACTTTTTTTTTTTCCCTTGGGCAAATATTTTCCTGTGTACTTGACTGTATGAGTGAATATGAGCAGTCGTTTTTTTCCTATTCAAGTTTACCTAACATTTGTGAGCACTTACTAATGCAAAGCCTGTGTCATTGCTGTGAGGTTTCAAAAACAACCAAGGTATGGTCTCCACCTTCGAGGAGCTTACATACTAGTAGAGGAGGCAGCATGAAACAGCCAATTCTGAATAGCTAGTATGAAATGAGGTCTGTTAAGATGTGCAAACAAAACACAGAAACCCCAGGGGTGAAAGCAACTAAGGGGAGGATGGAGAAAAAGCCCCAGAGGAGGCAGATTTTCCCTGGACTTTGAAAGAGGATGGCAAGAGAGATGGAGGAGTGGTCTAAGGCAGTGCAGGCTTAGAAGAGCATAGGAGAGACATAGAACACAAACACATGATCTGTTCTGTCTCCCCAGAGAGCAAGCCAGAACTTTGATTTGACTGACAAATTCTAATATAATTCTCACATGGATTCGCAAGCTTTTCCTTGTTATTATTTCAATTAGTAGCTGCTTTTAATTTTTTGTTATTTTTATTTATTTATTTATTTTTTGAGACAAAGTTTTGCTCTTGTTGCCCATGCTGGAGTGCAATGGCACGATCTCGGCTCACCGCAACTTCCACCTCCTGAGTTCAAGCGATTCTCCTGCCTCAGCCTCCCTAGTAGCTGGGATTACAGGCATGCGCCACCACGCCCAGCTAATTTGGTATTTTTAGTAGAGACGGGGTTTCTCCATGTTGGTCAGGCTGGTCTGAAACTCCTGACCTCAGGTGATCCACCCATCTGGGCCTCCCAAAGGGCTGGGATTACAGGCACGAGCCACTGCACCCTGCCTAGTAGCTGCTTTTATTATAGTTTTTTTAAAACCTTGTATTTGACAAAAATAATTTTTTTTTTATGTCATTGCTCTTATAAGGCAATGATCAGAAGAAGAAAAAAAAAACAAATACTTCTGGCCTGGCACAGTGGCTCATGCTTATAATCCCAGCACTTTGGGAGGCCAAGGTGGGTGGATCACAAGGTCAGGAGTTCAAGACCAGCCTGGCCAACACAGTGAAACCTCGTCTCTACTAAAAATACAAAAATTAGCTGGGTATGGTGGCAGGCACTTGTAATCCCAGCTACTTGGGAGGCTGAGGCAGGAGAATGGCGTGAACCTGGGAGGCGGAGCTTGCAGTGAGCCAAGATCACACCACTGCACTCCAGCCTGGGTGACAGAGTGAGACTCCGTCTCAAAAAAAAAAAAAAAAAAAAAAATATTTCTGAGTCATCCATTTTAACCTAAATCAGTTAACCTAAATAAAATCAATTCCATTGCTTCTTATTAATGGCATCTTGTTCTCAATGTTATACAAACTATTTTTTAAATTGTTTCCTGAAAACATTCAATGATACCCTGCATATCATCAAAAAACTTGTTTTAACTTAAATAAGTGGCATAGGATTGAATTCATGTATGTGTCTAACATACAACAGTTTTCCCACACATGCACCATTAACTAAAGGTCAGGTCATTCAAACCTCTTCTTGAACTGCCACATCTTCTCTGGCTTTCTAGAACTTTTGGTGCGGCATATCAAGTAGAATGCACCTGGTTACACGTAACAGACAATCCCAGTAAAAATGACTTAACTTTCTCTTCATGATCAGAAGATCAAGATAGCATCCCCATCATCAGTTCCTCATGGGGCAATGTCCAAAGTGCGGAAGGGGTCAGTCGATGTTTTGTGTTCGTTCTGGAGTGCACAGAAAACATTCCCAGCAGCGCTTCCCCACCAGGGAGCAGGGAGAAGCCTCTTGTGTCTTCTAGTCCCATGTGTCATCGAGTACCCAAGCCTAAGCCACTCACTGGCAAGGGGGTAGAATTACTGTATCTGGCTTAAACAATCAAGGTTTATTCTCCTGGGATTTAGGAGGTGGCCGTCCAACACAAAACCCAAAATCAGACTTCTGTTGCCCAGAAGGAAGTGGCGGAATAGCTGTTGAGCAGACGACCAACAGTGACTGCTACATGGAAGAATCTATGTTTTCACAACAAAGTACTTGGATTTCTAAAAATCTACATAACAGATGAACAAATGGAATTTGTCTGGGCTCCTGGAAATATTTCTGACTTTCTGAAACACTAGTTTTTATATACCTGTGCCTCACTACCTGTGTATTTCTTTTTAAAGATGTTTAGTGGACTTAACAAAATGACGGCCTCCAGAAGCACAGGGTCCACCAGAGACAAAATAAATCTGAGTATAAGGTCCACATCATCCCTTTTGTCTGTTTTCACTTCTGCCTATGCCCTAATCAGATTAACTACTTCAGTACTTGATAACACTTAATTGTTGAAGGGAGGTGAAGAATGCACCCAGCTCAAGTCTGACCCCCTTGTGCTTTCATAGACCTACATACCACATGCCATACAGTTGTCACTGTTACAAACTTATTAGTGAGAATGATTGATAAGCATCTCTCTTTCTCATTCAAAGGCAAGTAGTGGTAAATCCCTATTTCCGGAGCGAATACAACTTTCAACAACCTCTCACAGAGAGACTTCCCACTTGAGTTTCATTGCCCAGTGTCTCATCATATTCCAAACCTAAACCAATCACTGACTAGGGGAATGCAGTTATCAAGACTGATGAAGATTAACGTAGGAGGACAGGCCCGTGACACATTTTGCACACTCTGATATCCTCTAGAGACTAGCACAGAGTAGGCACTCAAAAAAAAAAAAAATGGATTGAATGAATAAATCCACCATTGTCCTCAGTTCCTAGCCTTAAATTTTTAAATTCCATGCTGAAGAGCCCACCGCTTCTAATTTATACAACAAATTCCCCCAAAAAGAGAAGGTATAGGTCCTAAAACAATACTCTATCCTTAACTATTTTAGGTTGAGAAGGGAATGAATGAGTGGGACTGAAATTCCCTGGTTGGGCTGAAAACAGCTTGTAAAATACTGTGATCTCAGATGTCCCTTGTGCCAATAATTAAAGCCTTGTTCTCCAATTCAGTATGTTATCATGAAGAAAAGGAGAATTTATTTTTTAAACTTAACAAATTGACGCATTCTAAATCAATGAAAAGTTTTCTGCATGATTCAATATTAACAGTTAATAAAAATCTATCAATTGGCAAGTGGTATAGGAAAAAACCTCTCCTGAGGTTGTAAATCACACAGATAGCAATTCAAGCAGGGCCTGTCATTAGTGTATTAGGGGGGAAAATCCATAGATGATGCATACTCATTCACAAAACATCCACAGGTCTTCTGTCCTTAAGCTCATAACTCACAATAAGTATCAAATATCCTTCAATTCTACCAAATATTGCTCAGCATATAGATTTACAAAAAAAACTAAAAACCAATTTCTGGATGCCTGCTCTTTAAGACGTCTAGCTCACTAATTGCAAAATCTATACAAAAGTCTGCACAGCATCAAAGCCTCAGTTGATCCTATGAGCAGTTCTAAATGAAAAACTGTCTCTTTTGCGAGTAAATAAAGCACTTAATGCAGTTTCTGGCTATAATTGTGTTTCTCCTGTGGGTTTTGAAAATGACCTTCCTGTAAGCATCAAGGACTGTAACTTTTTAGATAAGGAAACTTGTTCTTGTTTTAAGTCTATGTCAAGTTCATTCCCCTATAGCCCAGTTTTCAAAAGCCAAAGAAAAAGTAATCCAGAATTTAAAAAAAAAAAAAAAAAAAAAAGGAAAAAGAAAGAAAGAAAGTCCTGTTTCCAGAATGAAGTTCCCTGTCAGCCTGCCTTGGGCCTTAGGTGGAGAAGCAGAGATTAAAGAGTCAGTATTCTTTTTCATGTTTCATCTGCCAGTTTTGTGAATGTAGAAAGAGAACCAGTGGCTACAGCTAAGCACCCAACTGTGGTATTAAGTAGAAAGTGTGATTCTAGCACACCCCCCTCACTTACACACACAGATACACACTCTAGTGAATTCAAAAATAATTTTTGAGTTTCTAGCAGAAGGCACCTGCTCTCCGTTCTCTGCGGCCACTGATGAAGGTACCTCCAGGAGGGGGTGAATGGCGCCACAGATGCGTCCTCCTATCGCCATGACGATAATGAAGCTCTTTGTTCGGCTGTGTGAATGTGAAGTGTGGAATCTCCGATGATCTCACCATTTCCTATTTATTCTATACTTACCTGAATGCACCATGTCTTGCAGCTTTTTAATGCATATGCAAACCACTAAAATGTCCTTTTGTGAAACACTTTGCTAAAAGACCGCTTTTGATATGTGTTCTTCATCTCCTCTTCAAACTGAATTAGACTGCTTCCTTCTTTTTATGACACAACTAACTCACTATTTAGAATCTTTGGCTTTGATTTTGTAGAACAGCCCAACAGGAAGAGACCACGTTCTCTTTTTTTCTCCATATTTCTGAAGGCAAACTTGTACTGATTTGTTTTGATTTACTACCAGAATTATGTTCCCGCCACGGACACTGGCTTCCTTTATGTCCTTTCAGTCATCAGCCTGTTTTCCCAAGGAAAACTGAAATCCCTCTGTTGGTAACTGTGTGCAGGGCCACGGATGTGTGCCTCAGCAAAAAGTTCATCAGATTTGCAGGGAGAGGAATCATTCTCTCTAAGCAGTACATTTCTTATAGGCCAACCACTAAGCTCAAACCGAGACCAGGTGACATTTTAAAAAGATATTCAATAAAACTTAGCATCCAGTCTTGGGGGTGGAGGAGTGGCAGGGGAAAGGTATATTTGATGTAAAAGGTCACATGCTCTAAAATGTAAGCACTCTACAATTTTCTTTTGATTGAACTGTATTTGCAGCTTCCTTCACAGTTAGAGATGTGTAGTAGTACTATTTTGACTTCAATAGCCAAAGACACACTTATTCATGGTATTCTAATTGTTAGCTAAGCAAGGCTGGTACAGTTCAACCAGGATGATTTAAATCTCTCCCAGTTCATCTCTATAATATTCTTCTCACAAGTGGAGGTCACTTCTGTCCTCTTAAGAGCACAGCTTATAACTCTAAAGCACCTATAACTTGGAGGATGGGGTGGTGCCAACAACAACCTCCTGGCTTTCCTTCCAGCAACAACAGCCAAAAGCAACTGGTTACACCCTAGGCTTCAGAGGAGCAAGGAACATGTTCTTTTGTGCTAGCAGAGATGTTTCCAGTTATGTCTGGGGCCTTTCAAGATTCTCAGCTAACCTGTGCAGGTGTGTTCATCCTCTCTATGTCTTCAGGTTACTTTGTGAAATCTAAGAAGAGGTCATTTAAAAGTTTTGGGATCCTCGGCTGGGCGCAGTGGCTCATGCCTGTAATCCCAGCACTTTGGGAGGCTTGAGGCAGGCGGATCACAAGGTCAGGAGATCGAGACCATCCTGACTAACACAGCGAAACCCCCGTCTCTACTAAAAATACAAAAACATTAGCCGGGCGCGATGGCAGGCGCCTCTAGTCCCAGCTACTCGGGAGGCTGAGACAGGAGAATGGTGTGAACCTGGGAGACGGAGCTTGCAGTGAGCCGAGATCACGCCACTGCACTCCAGCCTGGGTGACAGAGCAGGACTCCGTCTCCAAAAAAAAAAAAAAAAAAAAAAAAAGTTTTGGGATCCTCAAACTAAAAGTAATTGCTAGAGTACAACTTTAAAGACATAATTCTAGAGATGCTTTGACATGATCAGTGAATTCAACGAGAGACACACAGGCTGCTCGGCCCAAACATTTTGCAGAGCAGAAAGTAAACTTTGGAATAAACCAAAGAAAAGATGCCAGGTTACATGTTAGAGGTAACCAGACCATATGACAAGGATGTGATATTCAAATTAGAATCTCTCTCGCTCTAGTCCTCTGCCTCTGTTCCTTTCCCTTTGTAGTTTGTAGACATCATTATGACTTTACTCCGAGGCTCATTGGTGTGATGAGTATCTACCTCTTTTCAAGGGACAATTAACCATCTTTTTAAGGACTTTCATATCAAGTAACTCACATGGTACTTATTTTTCTTTTTCCCCACAAAAGGAATTTTATGAAATAAACGTATTCAAATATTCTCTCCTTTCTCACTGCTTTCTAAACCTAAAACTTGAAAATAAAAAACAAGAGCCACTGGATTAAAAGAATCAAAAAAGTTTTTTCCGTGTTTTTCAAGTTCTCTAATTTATTACATACTAAAAATCTCTTTCAAACTGGCACCAAGGTGGCTTTTCTTCTTGAGCTGATTAGGACCACATGAGCTCAGGAAAAGCTGTCAGATCCTGCCTCTGGCGCAGCTGGAATGATTCAACTGATTTGCCAGTAGGGCTTTATTTTATTTTATTTTATTTTTATTTTTTTCAAGGAAAGAAGCTTCATCCCAAAGTCATAAATTTATATTCTGGAGGCCCAAGCAAAAAGTATTTCTTGTTCATTTTTTAAGGAAGTTAATTCCATTATGATTTCTTTTTTCTTTTTTTGAGTCAGAGTCTCACTTTGTCACCAGGCTGGAATTCAGTGGTGCAATCTCAGCTCACCGCAACCTCCGCCTCCCAGGCTCAAGCGATTCTTGTGCCTCAGCCTCCCTCGTAGCTGGGATTACAAGTGCACACAACCACACCTGGCTAATTTTTGGATTTTTAGTAGAGGCAGGGTGTCTCACCACATTGGCCAGGCTAGTCTCGAACTCCTGGCCTCAAGTGATCCATCCGCCTTGGCCTCCCAAACATTGATTTCTTTACGAGATAATTTGTGATATTTTGGGTGATATTTTGGTAAATATGTTGTCCTAACTCTGCACTGTATCTGTGGTTATCTAGATTCCCACTGGCGTGTGGGGGTCTCATTTAGAAAACACTAATCCCTAGGAAAGAGTCATGACCTAAGACCAAGCGAGATTGTCTACCCGTTAGGAATTCTGTCTGTCAGACTGGCCCACAGTAAAACCACAGGTCAGTCAAACTCGTCTCCTTCAACTGCCCACGGTGGGCTCCCGAACCTGCTTTGTGGTATTCACCGCAGAAAGTCAGGGGCTATCAAGTGGCTCCCTGACTCCCCAAGGAAGCCTTGAGCAATTCCCTTCCCCTTTTACAGATAACCTCCTCACATCAGAAGTCACCTGTCCTGCCTCTCTCACATTTAACTCTCCTCTCTTGCTAGCTGACCCTTGGCCTGGGTGATAAAGAAAGCTGTATTGTTGTATTCATGGGCCCTAACAAATAAATGCTGGATTTATCTTCTCAGGAAACACAGATCCATTTAAGTAGACCCAGAGTTATCCTACTGTAATTCAAAAAGATGACACCATACAATCCCTTAGCAAAGGAGCGTTTCAGCCCCCTTCACTACACATATGTGCAGACCACCGGGGAGGCCAATCGTTTGGCTGGATATCCATTTCCAAACTGGGATTTTATTAAGAGAAAATATTATCAGGAAGGAGGTGGGTGATCTTTACGTTGATTCTGCAGATTCTAAATTGATATTATAACTCCTTTATCCCTTTGCCCCTCTTGTATACTTTGTATACTGGAGATCATTCTTTTTAACATTTTGCCTGCTTTTGGTCAAATTCTAGTCTGGAACTCCCAGGTAGGCTGTGCTGATCTGGCCTGCCATCTCAATGTATTCTTCATGTGATTCTAAAAAGGGACTTCTTAGTGTCTTTGCCTTTGTTCAACATACTAGAACCATTTGGAATTTTTCCTCATTCCAGATACAAAGCGGACAGAATTATACCCCCAACCACTGATTGGGGTACTGTAAGTTTTCTCTGTGAAAACAGTGGACAGAATTATATAATCCATCGTTCTTCTATTAATAGTTAACCAGGTTGAGAGGATTTGAATAAAAGCACATCTTGTTGCATGCAACAATGGTTTGACAGAAGAGCTGTATGGCAGAGTTAGTATTTTACTGCTTTCAGCTTCACCACGCGGTTTTGTAGCCTGGGAAGCCATGCATGCAGAATGGCAGAACTTACAATTGCCTACAAAAGGAGGGTACAATGCGACCTGTGGAGCCACGCTACCAAGAGATGGTGACAGTTCCAGGCCTTCAAAACACCCTAAACTGGTGAGGAGTTTCAGAATGAAACTTGTTATGATTTGAAACACTCATCAGAGTAAGGTTTTTCCAAGTAACAGTTAAGATATAATTACCAGATTTTACAACCGTCCTGTTAGCGTGCTGCGAGAAAAAAAGGAGAATGGAAGAAAACCTTCAAAGTTTATATGTTTGTGGATATAATGGATGTGTGATTTTCGAGCACTTTGAGAACCAGGAAGAGTGGCTCAGGACAAGATGAGAAGAGCTTCCACAGCCTTAAACACAGCTCTTTTCCAAAGTGACTTCCCTTTACACCCATCTACCCCCCTCAAAAAAAAAAAAAAAAAAATCTAAATGTACTTCATGAAACTATTGTATATGAAGCACTTATTAGCCGTAATTAAATGGACAATATGAATTTACTACGTCTTTAGGACTCTGGCTTGTTCTGGTTTAGAGCAAGATGATTAATGCAAATACATATTACTTGAGATAACCATTTAGCAGCTAATTTAGCCAAATTTATTACAGCAGTTAGAGGTTTTTCATTTTAGCAGACGGAGACAAGGACATGCCAAAAGTGGGCAACGTAGATGAGTGCACACTGCCCTCTAGTGGCCAACCTGCTGGTGAGCTTTTGCGGGGCGCCGAGTTGCTGCGATCCGTAGCCAAGTAGTAACAGCAGGTTTTCCACATTTCCGGCACCCTTTTAAACCATTCCCATCCACAGCACTTTATTTCAGGGGATGATTTACTGTGCTTTCCCCTTTTACTAGCTCAGGAGTACCCAGATACAAATCAAATCAATTTCAACTTGGCAAGATTTTGGTTAAAGTATCATTTTTAACATCTGCATTTTAAAGCTCTCTTCCAGTGGGTATTTAATGGCACCGTTTCACATTACTGATTGTTTTTACTTGTTCCTTCATTTGGGGCCATATTTCAGAGTCTGTGTGGAGCTGTCACTCTGTTTGGCTCCAGCCAAGTCAATTCTGTGCCTCCCTCAGGCCAGTGTTGCTCTCTGACTCCACTGGGGAATTTATTTTGTTCCAACATTCAGCGAAGTCTCATCAGAATCTCCCCTGACTGACCGGTGTAAATTTAGTTCATCCGAGGACTATAAATTCTGTTAGACAAGATCAAAAGGAACAGACATATAAGGACGCGGGTTGAGATTGCTCACACTGAGGAGAAATGATCAAAGACGAGGGGTAAAGCATCTTTGGAACCATTCAAATATCCAGAATCTCAAAGAGGTCTACCTCAAAGCTATGAATAAATCACATACAAATTTGCCTTTCTTACCATCTGATGTCAAACCCATTGACAATATCCACACCGCATTAGGTGTTCTGTGAGCCAAAAAGATTTGTAGTCCTTTTATTCTTTTCACACCATGGCTGCCCAAAACGGAATAAAGTCTTGCTACAAATGCCAGTAACCCTGGCTCCAGAGCTGCCACTCCACTGAATTGATTTCATTTGTCCTACTAATGGCATTCTATATTAAGCATACAGAGGGTCACCTGGCTTGGTGCAGGTCCATTTTTAGGCTTAAGGCTTTGCAGAGATTTAAAAACATTATTTGATCCCAGTCTTAATACAACGCCTTTATTTTTCTTCCCCCAGTGCTGAATAAGGGTCAGTGTGTGACAAAGTACTATCGCTGGATGCAGAAGAACGGAGGATATATTTGGATACAGTCCAGTGCCACCATAGCTATTAATGCCAAGAATGCAAATGAAAAGAATATCATCTGGGTGAATTACCTTCTTAGGTATATTTTCTGCTTCTTTTCTATTTCTGTCCTGGTTATAAAATATGCAGCCCTATGGTTAATAGCTGACATGTTGTGAATATTATCTTTTGACAGTACCTGGTGTGGAATTTCATGGCAATTCTGCTATTCTTTCCACAAGATTCAAATAAATGTGAGAAGATCAAACTATGTTGAAAGGGACTTGCAGGAAAGATTTCAAGATTTTCAGTAATTCTCGGTCTGTCAGCATTTGGGCATCTCTGCAGAAGTTGCTTTGGTTTTCCCACAAATGCTTAGAAGAATACAGACTTCAGCCTACAGCTGAAACATTCAAAAAGCATCTCCTCTTCCCCTCCACAGACACACTCACACACTCCAGTTCTTGTGACAATTAAGTAAAACAGAATGAGAGAAAAGTGGCAGGGAACATTATATTCCTCTTATATTTCATTCATTTGATGCCCTTAGCATATTACATAGGGTTTGACTTCCTGGGCATTCAAGTTTTGGTAAACAAAGTGAGTTGCTTTGCCGGAATCAAACAATAGCAGTGTAAAAATGAAGGCAATCTTTTTTTTTTTTGCCCTCTGCTTTGACATCTTGAGCAAGCTTTACTGCTCTTAAAATGTGTCCTTAACATTCTATCTACAAGTGAGCCCAAGCTCAGCTGCTTCCTGAATTCCGGTGGGAGACACCATTTCTCTCCCTTCCCAATCTACATTCTGCCTTTGGATTCAAACTAGCAGAAAACTAACCAAGACCCACAGATTGGGTCATCTGAGTTTGGGGGCAGGCTTTCTGGGAGGTTCACGCCAATCCTGGCGTGACACTATCACAGCACTTGGCCTGGCTCCCTCCCACCCCCATCATTCTGGTCTTTGGCTTCTCCTGGCCTAAAGCCACCAAGTAGAGCCCACACGTGGTCTGAGTAGGAAAATTTCCAATAGGTCTTATGAATGGAAGTTGGTGCCCTTTGGCTGATCATTTAGACAGGGAGTACCTGAATCCCATTTTTCTTTGAGACAGCCAAATGGAGCTGAGAAGCTAACAACCATGGCTCATCAGCACACTGGCCCTTCAGAGTGTGTTCACATACTTTGGTGATGACTTGAAGGCATGAATGTGCTTGCTACCAACAGCATATCAATCAGGCACTAATGATTATTGCTCTAGAGAGGGCCTTAATGTGCACCACTTAAAAGATTCTTCATTTATCTACTTTCTATTTCCTTTTTTTGACCTCTTCTGCTCTACATTAATTCTCTCTAAAGGTAAAAGTATGTGTATTGAATGTGGCCTTTCTCCAAGGCCTGATTTCTGTGCAAAGTCTCCCCTGTGTTTGTGATGTGTTCAAGATGAGTTCTGATATCACGGAATCCTTGCACATACAGTTTTATGGAATAATTACTCTAGGAAATGCAGGTGGTTATGAAAACTCATATGCCAGACAGAAAATAGAATAAGGTCTTGTGGCACTGCCATTCTTTTGCTAGGCAAAATGATACTGTGACAAGGAGACCCATCACCATTAAGAATGAAACACTGGAAACAGGCACCCTAGGGCTAGCAGTGTCTGGCTCCCATGTTGATGAAACATAGGTACTGAAGTCATCTATGTGGTTGTTACTCCCATTCTGTGAGATTTCTTCCTATCTGGATCTTTCTCACTGCCTCATCAGCCTCATGACTTCCTCCTCTGCCTACAAATGCAAGGAGTAAGAAGAGCTAAGCAGTCAGTCTCTGAATACTATTGATCTAGCCTAGGATCAGATGGTACAAACTCATGAGTTTTGGTGATTCTATTCCATCAAATCCCACGTGGATAGGAAGGAAGTTTTGGTATCAAAGACCAGTCTTCAACCTCAAAAGTTTCAATCTCAGGCATAGAAGACCTGTTTCAGCTGACCTACAAACCCTCCCTGAAGTCAATGATAAAGGACTCTAAGTTGTAGGGCAAGTGATCTGTGAGCCCCCAAAGAAGACTAACGTCATGGGCTTTAGCAGGGGAAACTCCACCAAGACAGCCATTCACTGGCATCACTTCTATAGAGCAGAGATCTAGAAAGAAAATGACGTGGCCCTGGCAAAACAGCAACTGCAGAAGTTTGGTTTTCTTTCCCACATTCTTGTCTATTATTCTTCCCTGAGCAATCCTTTCACGTCACTTCTTCCTTCCCAGAACCCTTGCACCCAGGCCCCAATCCAGGCTTGTCCTTCCCTGTTCTGAAGCTACCGCTCCTCCAGTCTTCTTCCCATTCCCTTGTAACACTTAATAGAATTATAGACTCTTAGAGTATTCAGAGAAGGAGTCCATCTTCCCACCATTAGTCTCATCTGATTATCTAGAGAAAGCTTTGCTGCTGCAGCTAATTCACACTAAGGAGTAAATGCCTGATAATCCATTTTAGTGAATTACCCCTCCCAGGAACATTTGCAGTTTTGGAGTAGTTACTGAAATAGTGACTCTTTACTATAGGAATTTCGCTAGAGATTAGCAAATGAGTCAGTAATCATCAATTTTAAGTCTCTGCTTGGCTAGCCATCATGGAAAAATAGAAGAGGCATTTCCCATTTTGAAGCAGGAGGATTTCCTTGTGCCTTCAGATTACAGGAGCCTCCTCTCCTCATACATCAGGTGGCCTTGGAGTGGCATTTCCAGAAGACAGGTCAAACTGACTTAACATGCTCTCTCTTCCAAAAGAGCCTTGTTTCTAAACCCAAAATAGAACAAAAATTAAGCACATTTGTGCAAGTGAGGTTAGATCCCTTCTGTTAGGGCCTCTTTCACACTGGGACTCTCCCCACTGCAATCAGATTTCCAGCTAACAAGCCACAGGTGTACACCACATGAGCAGATGAAAATGTGATTGTAATGGGTGTGTTGACAGTTCGGTAGCCATAATCCATGCATCCCAAGGTGCACCTGTGCATCTGTCAGATAGGCACCAAGGGCTCTGCCACCCCACCAATAGCGTGGAAGCCATCTGAGCAGCTGAGAAGCTACATCAAGGACCCAAAACAAAGGTACTGAGGCCATGGACTCATCAGGAGCCCAAGAGAAGACAGGACACACCAGGAGGCATGGGAATTAATTGTTGAGAGTACTTCTCATCCTCCCTTCCCCCAGGTGTTACTCTGGGAGGACTGTCAAGCAGCACAGTTCCCTGGCCCCCAGTGGTACCTGATTATTTAAAAGCTTCTCTATGGCTTTCATGGAGCATTTGGGTATTCGATCATTGCAGCAGGGTGCACCTGGCACATGCAAGCCAAGCTTCCATAAAATCCCATGAAGAGCTGAGAAATGATTTCATGTTTAGTCTTTGAAACTTTCTAAACTCCAGAAGTCTGGGACAAAGAAGTGGGGGAGAAGATGGTCCAAACAAACCATGCAGAATGGGTGTCTGCACTCCTGACCAGTGCCTCCCTCCCACAGCAATCCTGAGTACAAGGACACACCCATGGACATCGCACAGCTCCCCCATCTGCCGGAGAAAACTTCCGAATCCTCGGAGACATCCGACTCTGAGTCAGACTCTAAAGACACCTCAGGTATTACAGGTATTATTCCTTCTTCTCCATGTTCTGCATTGATGGCTTGCCCACCACACACGGGGGGTGGGCAATGGCCAGAGGGCCATCATCAGAGGCAAAGCAACTGGTCACATTTCAGAGAGACATATGTCATATCAAGTTATTACTGAGTCTCTGCCTCTCTCCACACACACATACATATAATTGTACACCAGTACATACCTGTATGTACTGTATATGTATATATACACACAATACATATAGATATGTAGTGCTGGATAAATACTTGTGTGTGTGTATATATATATGTATGTATATATGTTGTGTGTATATATACACACAGAAGAAAGAGATCTTTTGAGATCTGACAGATCTCTTTCTTTAAATATACAGAAAGAGATTGATTGCTATTAGCAATCATTTAATGTCAATCCACTGGCCATACAGAAGGAACCCCGCTCTAACCTCATAGCTAGCTCTCGACCTCTACTAGAGGCAGTACTAGGGCCAGCTCCAAGAGAGTCTGTGACTTTGAGCCCCAAATATTCACATTCCCACCAAGCTGGGACCGAGCCTCTAAAGTAGGATACTTAATGGCATTGATCAGTGCCCCTTTCAGGGTGCTGGACTGTTACTTATTTCCTGAGTCTATGCAGAACAAACTCATGCATTTTCATTTCTTTTGGGGAAGCAGACTTCCTGAGTAGTTCTTTGGGACACAGAAAATTAGTATAAAAATTTGCTTTTCCTGCCATCCCCAGCCCTCTTCCAGAGACACTCATAAGGCCAGGGAGCACCAAACTCGTAGGATTTTACAGCTGCAAGAAAATCCTAAACCTCTTCTAACCCTCCCTCTTCTGCTACAAAAGGGGAGGCAATGACCCCAGCCTCTTGTCCAGGCTGCCAGTCAGGCTTCATCCCTCAATCTTCAGAGGTTGTGTTACTGGAAAAATCTATTCTCCCAAAAATGTGGCAGCTAGGTTTCCCTGACAACCCCCTATCATGATGGCACCTGAGCTCCAGCTCCTTGTTTACATGTACAAGGGGTACGGTACATGTAAACATGTATCCCTTCCTCCAGACCCAGCTTCAGGGAGGCAGAAGGAGGGCAGAGCACTCAAGGCAGATCTTCACTGTCTTCCTGTCCCTAAATTGCATTAATTCGAAAGTTCTTGACAAAGACATAAAAAGTCCTAGAATTGGTAGTCTCTGCCCCTTTTTAATATAGTGTATCGTTGTGAACAAAACAAAGAAAAATTCCTAGCCCCAGTGAGCTGATATACTAGTGGGAGGAAGAGACAAGTCAATAAAACTAAAATATACAGTGAGGCAGCGCAGTGGCTCATGGCTGTAATCCCAGCACTTTGGGAGGCTGAGGTGGGTGCAATGCTTGAGTCCAGGAGTTTGAGACTGGCCTGGGCAACATGGCAAGACCCTGTCTCTACAAAAAAAAAAAAAAAAAAAATCAGCCATGTGTGGTGGTAGGCACCTGTGGTCTTAGCCACTCTGGAGGCCGAGGCAGGAGGATCACTTGAGCTGGGGAGGGCAAGGCTGCCGTGAGCGGTGACCATCCCGCTGTACTCCAGCGTAAGGCACAGAGGCAGACCCTGCCAAAAATAATAATAAATAATAAAAATAAAGCTATACAGTGAATCAGATGATGGTTAAGTGCTGTGGGGGAGAATAACTTATGGAATGGAAAGAAGGAGAGTGGCTCTCAGTAATGAACAAAATATTCACCAAGGGAAAATGCAGACTCTTTAGAAAGTCACCTTGCATGTCATCATTTTTCTGTGCCACACCTTAATCCAGGTTATTTAACCTGACTTCCTGAGTATCCTTGTGGGACTTCTTAAACTTGAATGTGCCTGAGAATCACCTGCGGGTCATATTCCAATGCAGAACCTGATGCAGTCTATCTGGGTAGGAGCAGAGAGTCTGCATTTGCAACAGATGTCCAGATGATTGCCAGTGCCGCTGGTCCTCGGCCGGCACTTTTTAAGTAACCGTCCAGCTAATCCAGGCCCTCAGCAGAGAGAAACCCCAGGCTTTAAGACCTC
Source organism: Macaca fascicularis (assembly GCF_037993035.2). Taxonomy (NCBI): domain Eukaryota; kingdom Metazoa; phylum Chordata; class Mammalia; order Primates; family Cercopithecidae; genus Macaca; species Macaca fascicularis. Next base: position 101,618,871 of record NC_088381.1, read on the forward strand.
TGAAGGTGATGGAGAAGCCCGTGATGAGGACGGACACTTGCCCTGCTCCCCGCCCCAGCCCCTGCAGGTGACAGGCTGGGTCGCCCCGCTAACCTGGTGTCTTCTCTCTCTTCTCTCCCCATCCCCGCCACCGCCGGCCCCGGGCCCCACGCAGAGGACAACGAGAACTCCAAGTCCGACGAGAAAGGGAACCAGTCCGAGAACAGCGAAGACCCGGAGCCCGACCGGAAGAAGTCGGGCAACGCTTGTGACAACGACATGAACTGCAACGACGACGGCCATAGCTCCAGTAACCCGGACAGCCGCGACAGCGACGACAGCTTCGAGCACTCGGACTTTGAGAACCCCAAGGCGGGCGAGGACGGCTTCGGTGCGCTGGGCCCGATGCAGATCAAGGTGGAGCGCTACGTGGAGAGTGAGTCGGATCTGCGGCTGCAGAACTGCGAGTCACTCACGTCCGATAGTGCCAAGGACTCGGACAGCGCGGGCGAGACGGGTGCTCAGGCCTCCAGCAAGCACCAGAAGCGCAAGAAAAGGCGGAAACGGCAGAAGGGTGGCAGCGCCAGCCGCCGGCGCCTGTCCAGTGCGTCGAGCCCGGGCGGCCTGGACGCGGGCCTGGTGGAGCCCCCGCGGTTGCTGTCCTCCCCCAACAGTGCCTCGGTGCTCAAGATCAAGACGGAGATCTCGGAACCCATCAACTTCGACAACGACAGCAGCATCTGGAACTACCCGCCCAACCGGGAGATCTCCAGGAACGAGTCCCCCTACAGCATGACCAAGCCCCCCAGCTCCGAGCACTTCCCGTCCCCGCAGGGCGGCGGCGGTGGGGGTGGTGGCAGCGGGGGACTGCACGTGGCCATCCCCGACTCGGTCCTCACACCGCCCGGCGCCGACGGCGCGGCTGCCCGCAAGACTCAGTTCGGCGCCTCGGCCACCACAGCCCTGGCCCCCGTTGCCTCCGACCCACTGTCACCCCCGCTCTCGGCGTCCCCACGGGACAAGCACCCCGGGAACGGCGGCGGGGGCGGGGGCGGCGGCGCGGGGGGCGGCGGCCCCAGCGCGTCCAACTCCTTGCTGTACACTGGGGACCTAGAAGCGCTGCAGAGGTTGCAGGCGGGCAACGTCGTGCTCCCGCTGGTGCACAGGGTGACCGGGACCCTGGCCGCCACCAGCACGGCCGCACAGAGGGTCTACACCACGGGCACCATCCGCTACGCGCCCGCCGAGGTGACCCTGGCCATGCAGGGCAACCTGCTGCCCAACGCGCACGCTGTTAACTTCGTGGACGTTAACAGCCCTGGCTTCGGCCTCGACCCCAAGACGCCCATGGAGATGCTCTACCACCACGTGCACCGGCTCAACATGTCAGGACCGTTCGGCGGCGCAGTGAGCGCAGCCAGCCTGACGCAGATGCCCGCCGGCAACGTGTTCACCACGGCCGAGGGACTCTTCTCCACGCTGCCCTTCCCCGTCTACAGCAACGGCATCCATGCGGCACAGACTCTGGAGCGCAAGGAGGACTGAGGCGCCGCCCGTCCTGGGCCCGGCCAGGCCCCGCTCGGAGGAGGCATCGTCGGCATTTTCGTTTAGACCTTTAATTCTAGCACTTTGAATTCGAGCAGGTCAGCGTCTTCTCTCGCCACGACGGTCCCCATTCCACCCCCTCTTTCTTTCACCTGACTTATTCTTTCGTGTAAAGATATGTTTATTTTTTGCCTTCAGAGGGTCAGACGACCAGTTGCCTGCCGTTTTGTCTTCTTCTAAGATGTGTGTTGGGTTGTTTTGCTTTCCTTTGCATCTTTATTAAGATGTCTTTCATGTGTATATGCCTCTGCCATAGAATACTCAGTCTTGTGGTCAAGAGAGTTCTCAAGTGACAACCATTGGGGTTTCTTCATAAAGATCTTGATATGATCAAGATGGAAAGAGACAAGCATAAACAATGTGCCCTGTTTGACTAAGTCAAATGAAATGGGGTGGTTTTTTGTTTCTGTTCCTAATTCCTTTAAAAAAAATAGGGGGAATAGTATTTTAGAATTTTATGCAGAATTTAATTCTCTTTTTACGGTTAAGATTTTAAGATTTTCTTACTTGCACATAAAAAATAATTTGGGTTCTTAAACTTAATTTCTGGCCTGTGACTAGAATGTTTAAAAAAAAAAAAGTCGGACTAAATGTTAATTACTGAAACATTAACTTAATTTCTAAAACCATGGTGCTATCATTTATTAATCTGTAATGTCTTCATACAAAATGCAGCTCCTGGGCTGGGTTTTGGGGGAAAAAAAAATTGTGTTCTGTCCTGGTCTGGAGTCCATTGCTGCAGTCTCCTTGGTTAGTTAAGACAAAGCCCTCATTAACGTTTGCTGCAGGACTTAAAATTTTTTACCTCCCAACTAACAAACATAGCCTCACATTAAATTTAATGGGTCAGTAAAGCCCTTTTTAAAGGGGCTGCTGGGAAACTCAATCAAACTGATTTGAGGAGCAGTTTAGGTACATACTGCCTTTTGTTTAGCTTTTTGTTTTCCTTACTCAGTCTAACTGAGGCTAATTTTGCAACTTCAATAACACTTCAGAGTAAAAGAAGGAAAATATTTAACATGTTTTTGGTTTTTTTCATTTCTTGCTTAAAAAAAGGAAGGTTGTATTTTGGGGGACTGATTTGATTTGATGGAATTTCTTTCCCTTTGGTTCTTATTTCTGGGTTGAAACCAATAAGTTTTAAAACTAAAGAATGGGTTAATAAGCTTCAGACAGATAACTGCAACTGAAAACTGCACATTAAGTAAAAAAAAAAAAAGAAAAAAAAGAAAAAAAAAGAAAAAGAAAAAGAAAAAAAATCCTATTTTGTCTTTGTTGCCAGAAATCAGTGTGGTGTCAAACACTCCAAATGACTGTCAAGTATAAATTCTTCTTCCACTTCATTTTTGGCAGCTGTTTGTTAAGGCATCTAATAACAGATGTGAGAACTGTAATGTGTACAATGTGTACGTGTCCTTGGCTGTCAGTCCCATTGCAGTTTCAATGTGTGTTTCTATATGCAGTATATACTAAGCTAATGTAGTTGTTTTGTCCTTTGTCTTATCTGTGCTCTATCTCTAGTCCGGAGTGGTACAGTCCCATTCCTGCAGTCCTAGTGAATCCAGTGATTCTTGGGGGTTAGTGGGTTTTGTGTGGTGGCCTTCCTCTGTAATGTCACCCTATGCTGCTTCTACTGTCTGTGAATCTTCCGTTTTACCTTTTAAAATTCCTGCTGTTGCTTTGCTGGTGTATATTCTCCCTACCTCTCCTCTCTTTCCCTCCCTTTCCCATCTCCCCCTCTCCCTCCTCTTCAGTCCTTCCCCATCCCCAAAATCTGTTTCATTCTCAGAGATAAAAAGACTCTTAACTAGCTCAAGGTTAATGGAGCCATTTTTCCCACAACGGAATTCTGGGTATGACTCTCTCTTCTGGAGTGCAACACAAAGCACTGAAGAATAATGCTCAGATATATTAAATAAATTGATGCCATATAGCCTCAGTTGTTAACATTCCCAGAGTCTCTTGTGCTCTACCTATAAGCAGTGGGTGCTTTTCTTTGGTTTCCTTTCAGGTTGGCTGATGGAGCAATATATAAAGCAATTACCAGTGAGACAGAAAATTCTTTCAAAGGTCAACCAACATTTTTAAGAAACAAAATAGGAGGGGATAATGGAATCTAGAATTGTCATATATATTTGTTTACTTGTGCAATGCTAATATAGTAACTTGGCTGTCCTTTGAATATCACTGTGTTGAGTAGGTTCCTCTAGGACCTTTGATTTCATGAGCTGGGCCCAAACCACGGTGGGATAATAACAAAAAGAAGTTAAATGCCGCAAATTTTAATAGTGAGCTTACTTGAAGGATTTAAGTAGGTTTAGAAGGTGAAGAAAGCCAACGGAGAAATTTACAGATTACTTTTGGAAGCTCTACTCTAGCTATCGAACAATCAAAGGAATGCACCTATCAGCTACAAAGAACAGCTAGACAGCTGTTTTTTTTTTCTTTTATAAATGTTTCTGTGTTGTGTCAAAATGATTTCTGGTGATTTAAACTAACAGATAATCACAGCTGCTGTCTAAATCCATAGTGTTGAAAATTACAAAATGAAAAAAAAAAAAAAACACTTCATTACCTGTGAAGACTGTGTCTGTGTTTTTAACTATTTCTTGTACAAATATATGAAAACTTTTATGAGGAGACTGGTGCCAAGTAGCTGAATAATGGGGAAAGGGATATTCTGTTCGTAAAAACCTTAGCAGTGTTACCAACTCTACGATATATATATAAAAAAATAATTAAAACGTTACAAAGCGACAGCTATGGTACATTTGTTTTGTGTGAAGCTAACCGGACCTAACTTCCTGAGTGCCTGGCTTATTTTGAAACATTTTTTTTCATTGACCATTGATAATGCTGCAAATCAGAAATGTACATACTTCATTTACAACAGGGTTCTTTTTATACTTTTGTAGATTCTCATACATGTCACATACATGGTTGTCTTTATGTAACTTAATTTTTTCATCCGCAGGTGCCATTTTCATAATAAACTTCTCTTGGATTTGTTACTATCTGGCATCATTTCTTTTACATGTAACCATCCTGACTAATGAATGCTGGTAGTATTTGTTTAAGCAGGTACCTTGGTCATTATTCTTTATTTAAAAAAAAAGAAAAAGTAAAAAAAAAAAAAAATGCATTCGTATTTTTGCTAGTTTTGGAAAAAAATATATAGCTTGTGTACCGATGAGGCTGACAAGGCACAGAATAAGATGCTAATCCAAATACTACACCAAACTTGCAACCATCCTAAATTTTCAGCTACCCCAATTCATTGTCATACTGAGCATTTTTATGCACATTATCAAAGCTGAACAGTGGGCCTGCAACATTAACCACTATGGGAAGTGTGCATTTTTTGATTAATGCACATTAAGTGATGACAGTTTTCATACATTAATCATTTAAAATGCACTCAATATTTTCATTTATTACAATCTATAATGTATAACCAACTGTTCCATTGCTTATATCTTCTTTTTATACTAAATATGTATTTTCTTTCTCCAGACAAGCTGATTAAGTCATGTTCATGCTGTATTATGGTTAGGGTAGCATGTGGCCTGTCATGTTTTAAGGCAGGTCAGCTGCTTACTCTTTAAAAAAAAAAAAAAAAAAAAAAAAAAAAAAAAAAAAAAGGAAGTGTCACCCATTATCTCAAAGTTAAGGATAAGGTAGGTCAACTCTTAAGTCTGTGATCTCCAAAAACTGAAATATGAATGGGCTGAGCTGGGGGAGTTGGGGAGGGGAGGCAAACACTTTTGTCCAGAAGCTACCAAAAATAATAAATATCATTTCCCTAGTTTAAGTCTTCAGTGACATTAGCCAGTGTGGGGGTTGTTTTTTTATTAATGGAAGAAAGCTTCAGACTGGCAAACATAGAAGTGTGGTTAGGGTTGGAGAGCTCTGGATTTCTCTACTATGCCCCAGATGGGTCTTCGGAATAAGTACTCAAAATAGGGAATAGGGAGAAGCTGATTGAGAACACAGAATTGGATATGCCAAACTACTTTCCTAAAATTTCTTCCCCTTTTGCTCTTTAGAGTCAGAAGGATATAGTATAGCAAGATTGGGAAGTCAAAAACTGACAGAGCTAGAATCTATGCTGAGTGGATTCTGGTGAGTGAGGAAGCCCGCTTACCCAAGGCACCCTGTCTGGTAGGTATCGATGGACCTGGCTGTGAGTGCAGGCTTTCAGAGCTCTGCATGGGGCAGGGTCTCATAACGCAGAGGGGTGCTTGTCTGAGTGTGGAAATGGCTAATGCTGTTGATCAGCCGTAACACTTTTCTTCTGGACTTTCCTGCAGCCTTGTGATCTGGAGGTGGTAGCAATGAGGGTTGCAATGGGAAGCAGGACAGGTGATGGGTGAATTGAAATCCTCACAGTATTTGGTGCTTCTGCAGTAGAAGTGGTGGAAATCCTGTATTCTTATCCCAACTCAAGCCTCTCTTAGCATTAGCAAGTTCCCTGTCCTTTATGTGTATCCATCAATGCTAAAATAGGTCACTAATGAAATAAAGAACATCTCTCAGCTTGAAAGACTGAGTGAGCTCTGGGCTCAGACTCATTGATAATCAGGAAGCCCTGCCACCTCCCCAGCCCCAGTGCTGGCAACCAGGCCAGAGCCCTGAGCTCCCCGGAAGTACAGGACTTCATTGCCAGGCTGGCAGCGAGTCAACTGGTCAAGGCTCTAGTCTTCAGGTGACAGAATGAGGGCCAACAGCCAGCTCTCTGTAGCTCCTCCCTTCTTATTCCCAGCTGATACTTATACTAATTTATTTGGCAGTGAGGAACAAGACAATTTTTAAATAAAAACAGCAGGCAGGACAAGAGGGAACAAAAACATTCCAGTTGAGCACCAAAAAAACAACAACAAAAAAAAACTGTTTTTAAGGCTGGGCGTGGCAGCTCATGCCTGTAATCCTAGCACTTTGGGAGGCTGAAGCAGGCAGACCATGAGGTCAGGAGTTCAAGACCAACCTGGCCAACGTGGTGAAAGCCCATCTCTACTAAAAATGCAAAAATTAGCCTAGTGTGGTGGCAGGCACCCATAATCCCAGTTAGTTGGCTGAGGCAAGAGAATCGCTTGAACTCAGGAGGCGGAGGTTGCAGTGAGCCAAGATCATGCCGTTGCACTCCAGCTCTGGGCAACAGGGCAAGACTGTCTTGGAAAAAAATAAATAAATAAAAATAAATAAACTGATTTTAGCCCTTGTGGACTATAATTCATACCTGTCCTTCCCCTATTCCTAGACAAAGTCTATTTAACATTGAGAATGTTTAAAGCAATTTGAAAATCAACTTGCCCTATGTATTATATTTAAGATAGGTGATAATATATCTCAAGCCCAGAAGATAGTCTGTTCAAGCCAGGATTATTACCCAGGTTCAAAAAGGAGAAAGGGTCAAAGATTTGGGAGAGAAGAAAGAATATCTTTGCCAACATTTCATATTATGTAGTTAAAAAAAAGGCAAACCTAATTCTTGAGCATAATTCCAAAAGATGGATGTCAACTAGCAGGCTTAAGAAACTCTCTGGGACACTGAGGTAAATGAATACCGTTGGCTGCCTTCTGCTTTCCTGTGTCTCCTAGGAAACCAATATGAAGAAAGAGGGCTGATTTGGTAAGCTCTCCATAGGCATAAATCATCGCTTATTCATCTTCATAGTCTTCCAAGGTGCCTAGCTCAATGATTTACGGTAGTGTTGGCTTGGTAAAGATCAGCTGAATACTGATGGATGAAGATGTGAAGAAATGAAACATGACTTGTCAAGAGGCAGAGATTCCACTGGAAATGTCCAGGTGGTTTGACAGGATAGCTGGAGTTTGTATCAAGAAAAGATTGTAAAAATGGATAAAGCAGCAAGTTCACTCATTCTTCCTTTCTTGTGTAGTCCATATGGCTGACACAGAGTTGGCCATCCATAAATGTTGGAGGTGGGTGGGTGTGTCCATAATACGATCTACTCTGTATACAGCAACAGATTAGGTAAAGCAAATAGAGGAGGAGGAGGAAACAACCCAAACGGTTGGTAACCGACTCAGTTAACTGTGACATTGTATCCTATGGATAGCTAAGCAAATGGATTCACAAGAAAGCACCACTTAATAGCGTATCCTCACATATGAGCATATAATCACAATAGTGATCCAGAGAATCTTAGCAACTAAGAGGGACTCTCTGGTGTAGAAATCACATGTCCTTAATAATTCTAGCGCTGAGAGTCTTTCTAGCACACTGTTGAATTGTTCTGATTTTTAGAAGGTGTTGAGCTGAAATCTTACTTCTGGAGTTAAAGGGACTAAATCTAAACCCTTTTCCATTTGAAAAGACTTCAAAGATGTGAAGACAGATGTCAGGGTTTCAGTAAATCTCTAGGCTAAATGCCACATGCTTTGTCAATTTCCTCCACTGACATGGTGGCAGGATCCTTCACCATCCTAGTTACCATTATTTGAGTGCACCAGAATTTGCCAAGACCCTGTATTGGTTTCCTGGGTCTGCTTTATTAGCACAAACTGCTTAAAACAACAGAAATGTATTCTCTCACAGTTCTGGAGGCCAAAAGTCTGAAATCAAGGTGCCAGCAAGGTTAGTTCTTCTGGAAAGCTCTGAGGGAGTGTCTGTTCCATGCTTCTCTCCTAGCTCCTGGCAATCTTTGACATTCCTTAGCTTATAGATGCATCCCTCTGATCTCTGCCTCTGTCGCTTTATGGCCATCTTCTCCCTGTGTGTGTCTGTGTCTTCACATGGAGTTCTCCCCGACTGTGTCCCTCTCTCCTCTTATAAGGATATTAATCAGATTAGATTAAGGGCCCACCCTACTCCAGCATGACCTGATCGTAACTACCTACATCTACAACAACTCTACTGTAAGAAGGAAATGAAAGTAGGCTGGGCACAGTGGCTCATGCCTATAATCTCAGCACTTTGGGAGGCTGAAGTGAGCAGATCATTTGAGTTCAGGAGTTCGAGACCAGCCTGGCCAACATGGTGAAACCCTGTCTCCACTAAAAATTAAAATTAAAAAAAAAAAAAAAGCCAGGCACGGTGGTGCACACCTGTAATCCCAGCTACTGTGGAGGCTGAGACAGGAGAATCGCTTGAACCTGAGAGGCGGAGGTTGCAGTGAGCCAAGACTGTGTCACTGCCCTCCAGCCTGGGTGACAGAGTGAGACTCCACCCCAAAAAAGAAAAGAAATGAAAGTAAGGTCACATGCTGGGCACTGTCACATGCTGGATGTTAAGAAACTGGGGATTAGGACTTCAGCTTTTGGAGGGGCACAATTCAGCCCATAACAGCTCCTATTCAAATGTGGCACCTTGGGCCAGTCACATGACTCCAGATGTGATCTGGTACTTGCATGGCATAGAAGTTCCATCCCATCTCTTCCTCAAGACTCTGAGCTCCTAGGTAAAACGGCCTGCAATTGCAGTCACATCTTAGCAGCCAGGTCAAATTACTATCTCATCCCAAGTCTCCAGTCAACCAGTTTGGGTCTTTTCACCAACTTTTGTGAAGGTAGGTCTCCCATCTTTCTCTGCATACGTAGCCCTCACATAATGCTGGCATGGGCTTGGGTGAAAAGCAACATAAAGAAAGCGGCTCATAAGCATAGAAGGGGAGCAAGAACCTGAACCCCTGAAAACACATTTATCATTTTCATTGCATTTTACGTACCCTCTGAGACTGCTTCACACAACTCTGCTGGAAAGGAGTGACCTGGCTCCAATATTTGTGGAACACTGGGGTATAGGCACATAATAAATACAATAAATCCATAATAAACATTACCGGTGGACTACCCTCTTTTAAGTAAATTGAGTCAGAGAAAAAACAACCATAAGAAGGAAAGGGAAAGAATTAGAGATAGCTACTACCATATCAGCAATTTTATGGGAACAGAACTGGTGTGAGAGGTGTCAAGACTCCTGATATGTACATGTAAAACCCACTCAAAAGTCAAGAATTTCAAGACAAAATTCTTCAATTTTCTGAAAATAAGTGGCCCTCCCTTAATCCCTTTTAGGGACCAAAATCAAAGAGCCTGGGCCAAATATATTCACTGAGTGTATGTTCCATCTGGAATTAAAATTCATAATCCCTGAATTCCTCGCTATTGTCCTATGCACAGTTGTTTTCATTCTTCTGTCCACCTCTCCCTATTTGGAAATCACGGGATATACCACAAGGAATGACCCAGATAATGTGCCTATGTTAAAAAGAATTTTTCTGGGAAAATAAAATTAATTTCAGCCTTTAAAAATAATGTATGCCAACTATTAAAACTACTTTAAGAAAGAAAAAGGAGCAGAGAGTAAGGAGGTGGCACTTCCTTGCACTGAAGGAGTTCTCAGATTTATAGCGGAAGTGTCAGAAACAGGATGTAATATCCATATGACCCCCCCACCTCCCCCAAACAAAACCATTATACCCTTGATGAATTATTGACTTTAGAGTTTTATCTGTGCCATGAATAATCACAAACTTGGGAGTCTCAGGGCACAGTTCATAAACAAATAATTATATCACAATGATAATTTTTCAGGAATTGCAACATCAATCATGGCCATGTTATTATCAAGTACATTTTCTGGTTGCCTCTATTCATCAAACCCTCCTCCCTCTCCACCCTTCCGCATCACACAAGCAAAACTCATCACCAGATTGCCTCTTATTTACACATCACTCAAAGCAGGACAGAGCAGGCACACACAAAACGGGCCAACCCAGCGTTTATGAGGATGAGTTTTCATTAAGAAAGTTCAAATTAAACACACTGAGAAAGATGGAGGTGGGGGGAGATCATTAATTATTCCAGACTCCCCCACAGAAGCCATCTTTGAAAAGATCTCATTTAGAAGATAAAAATGAACGGAAGTTTTATTCCATTTCAGGCAGTACTAGAAAGGAGTTAGCCTCAGAAAGCCAAGGAAATGACAGCCCTACAGTAATGTGCCACTGTTTTCTTTTCACGGTGTTCACACACACAAAGCTCGGGTGCTGTCTACAGCCTCTATCTGCAGGTGGAAGAGGCAGGTGGAGGTGGGTACAGAACCTGGAAAGGGTATAAATACTTTATCCAAGTCTCTATGCAAATCAGTCATACAGCTGTCTGGGATGCTTAGGTCTGACCTAAACCGCTTTACTGTGACTGAAACAGAAGGCTGATGTTTCCAAACAAGTAACAGTACAAAAGCACTCTTAGTCAAGCTACTTTACTGAGTGGTTTAATGTCACTTAAGGTCATAGGGCTACTCCTTGGATAACACGTTCATCCTACAATTCAAAAGAAAAATAAATGACTAGCCAAGCAACATAAAGAAAGTACCCTCTTTAGATAAAAGATTGTGCAATCGGGTTAAATCCGTAACACAGTGGGGCTTGCCATGAACTCCTTACGCAAGAGAGCTCTCTCACTGGTCTCTGCTTCCTCACTGGCAAGCTACACAGGCAAAGCAATGTGAGTCTAAAATGACCAATAGGAATTTAGACTCCTCAAAAGGAGGTACCAACCCCAAGCATCTGAGACAATCCAGTCCCCTGGTAACGCCTCAGGACTCTTGAGGACAGCCCTTGAACGCATGCGGCTTCAGCTTAGATCAAATTCTGTCTTCCTTGGCATCAAAACATGTCTAGGCAAAGGTAGGGCTGGTGTCCCACAGTGGGCACCACAGGTATGGGAACTTAGCGGAGCTAGACCCAACCTGATCAGCCCCGAACAACCGCTACTCCATCAACCTGCAGGACAGCTGGAGGTTCCAAGTACACTGTACCACTTTATCCAAAACACTATCTTCCCTCTCTACTGCTCTTATTTTAAAATCTTTGAGTTTCTTGAATGTGCCTGGACTATGGTCAGCCCCCTTGCCTTAAGCTGACATTGTTTTTTTGTTTGTTTTGTTTTGTTTTGAGATGGAATTTCACTCTGGTGTCCAGGCTGGAGTGCAGTGCTCACCGCTACCTTCGCCTCCCAGGTTCAAGCGATTCTCCTGCCTCAGCCTCCCAAGTAGCTGGGATTACAGGCATGCGCCACCATGCCTGGCTAATTTTTGTGTTTTTAGTAGAAAAGGGGTTTTGCCATGTTGGCCAGGCTGGTCTCCGACTCCTGACGTCAGGTGATCTGCCCGCCTCAGCCTTCCGGGATTACAGGTGTGAGCCACTACACCCAGCCTAGGCCAATCTTAATATTTAAACTTATTATCCAACACCACTGGAAATGAGAAATAAAAAACAAATATAAATAAACGTGGCCAGGCGTGGTGGCTCACGCCTGTAATCCCAGTACCTTGGGAGGCCGAGGTGGGTAGATCACCTGAGGTCAGGAATTCGAGACCAGCCTGACCAACATGGTGAAACCCCGTCTCTACTACAAATACAAAAATTAGCCAGGCGTGGTGGCGGGCACCTGTAATCCCAGCTACTCAGGAGGCTGAGGCAGGAGAATCACTTGAACCCGGGAGGCGGAGGTTACAGTGAGCCGAGATTGCGCCACTGCACTCCAGCCTGGGCCACAGAGTGAGACTCTGTCTCAATAAATAAATAAATAAATAAACAAACAAACAAACAAGCAAACTTATTAAAAGGAGGGAAAGTAGAGTCAGGGCAGAAAGACACACAGAACTAGTCCATGGCCCAATAAAACTTCTAGATATCCCCTTCAAAGCATCTATCTCCCCTAATACAATATTGTCTTCAGAGGCCAGCCAAATGTCTCCCCTCCTCCCTTCTCCCTGCCTACAGAGAAGCTGCCTCTCCAGTGGGTGTGGCCCTCCCTCTGTCTGGCCTTTTGCCTACGTCCTGCACCACGAGAGCTCCTCCGGGGTCTGTTTCCCTTTTTCTCCTGTGGGGCGGCTGGACCTCTCTTGTCTACTCCCAGACTCCTCTTCACCTGTCACCCCTCTCAGTGTGATGAGGCCCTCAGCTGGCCAATAAACCAAAGGCCCTTTCAGAAAATGTACTCTTTTTAGAAATCTGGGGAGAAAATGATATAAATTTTTTAAATTTCAATTTTTGGATCATGTTAAAGCATCAAAAAGGTACACACAAACCAACAACATAACCTCCTTTCCAATCCCAAATCCTCTGGTGGAACTGCTGAGAGCCCTGAAATGAATTTGCCTAGATCCCTGCCTGTCCCGTCCCTGGTGGGGAACTCCCTTCTCACAGAGGGAAGTTAGGCAGTTTGGAGATAAAGGGAGAAAGTAAAGAAGATCACATAAGCCATAAGTTAATAACCTGCTCCAGCGAAAGCGACAGCCATCCACCATGGCCAGAGTCCTCCTGGTCTCATCCGAGAGGCCAGGGTCCCCACATACCTGGAGTTCACACACCTCAACAGACACCTCTGCATCAGAGTCACGTGGGAAAATAAAAGATTTATCATTTAGAAGACATTTTTCCAAAATACAAATGTAACTGCTATTTCTTTCATAGTATTTTCTAGGACGAGGACACTAGCAATTCTTTTTCATTTTGAACATTTTGAATAAAAGGAAGCTCAGATTTCTTTCTCTAGTTTTTCCACCTGACTTCCCTCCATGCTGCTCCGGATATTTACATAGAAGTTGCCCAAGTTAGAGACATTTTTCAGACATTGATTAATCTATAATTCTTTGAAGTAGGGAAACATTATTATCTCCACTTTACAGATGTGGAAACTAAGACACAGAAGTTAATGACTTGCCCAGAGGTCAAACATCCAGTCAATTGGAAACGTGGGTTTTAAATAGAAGCTCCCCTTTCTGCTCCTAGCTTAATTCAAGTTTGTTCTTAGCTCATCTGCCCTATTTACATCACAGCTGCCTCCCTTGTCTGGCCACCTCTTAAATTTTGCCTTAAGGCCCTTAATGTGCTTCTTGAAAGAGGAATGCTTGCTTCGCCTACTGTCAGCAGTTGCCCTCTTCCCATTCGTGCCTTTGCTTGTAAATAAGAAATGACAACTCCTTTCTGGAGTATTTTGTAATACTAAATAGTATTTTGTATAAATAGTATTTTGCATCACTAAATAGTACTATTATTTTCTTAAATTTTTTATTAACAAATAGAAGCCAGACAGTTCTTTCTAAACCTAGAATCTGTAATTTTGCTTAATTTCTAGTAGTGGCCTGTAATTAATTGAAGGGAGGAGCTACCCAAGCCACACCAGAAATATAAAGATGGATCAAGTCCTACCCTCCGTGCTCTAGTTCTTCACAGAATAGAAAGAGAGACAAATGTGAAAACTGATCATTACAATGGTATGACAAGTGGCATGACAGACATATTTATACACCCAGTGTTATGGGTCGCCTGAGTAATGGCAACGAATTCAGGCCCTGAGGGCAGAGAAGCTTCCCAAAAGGAGGGGATGCTTAAAGTGGGACTTGAAAAATAAGTAGGAGTTAACCACAGACACTAGAGAAAGAATGATTCCTGGAAGGTATAAGCAACATCATAGAGGCAGGAGAGAACTTGCAAGTAATTCACTGTGTTGGAGTGATGGCTACACCTAGGAGATGTATGGAAAGGTCAGCTGACAAGTTCATGAAACTCAGTGTATGCTTTGCTAGCCAGCCCCGCCCCTAGTTCAGTGCTGCATCCTCCTAACAAAAGGAGTACCTTGCTCTCACGTAAAGGCCTGCGCCACTCACCACGCTCTCCTTCCACATTTGCTGGGCTGCATCTGCACAGAGGGGTCATCTTTTTCTCATTCATACAAAGAAGCCACAAAAAACAGCAGCCCTGTGAGTGACCTACCTTGAATGTTATATGTGGAATTTGAATGGTACCTCTAGGCAATGGGATGATCAATTTATTCAGAGAAGTATAACACTGGAGTTTTTGTATTTGAAAGGCCACTCTGATGGCATTTGAAGGATGAGCTGGATTAAATAGAGACAGGAGTGATATACCACATGACAAAGGATGAGAGTTGAGCAGGAGTAGAGTGGGTAGGGGGGTGGATTTGAGAGGGTTATGGGAGAAGTGACAGTGACTGGTTAGATATGGAGAGAGATGATGGAGAGGAAAGAGTAAAAGATGACTCAGGTTTCTGGCTTGGGTGTGTGGGTGTCATCAAACAGGACATGCAGAGAACACAGGAGCAAAGAAAGATTTAAAGGATGAGTAGGAGAAGTTGAAGAGCTCCATTTTAGACACAGTAAGTTTTAAGTGCTGATGGAAAATGCAGGAAATGTCCAGTGAGTGGGTGGAAAAATAGCTCTAGATCTCTGGAGAGAAATCCGTTGTAAAGGTAGCATCAGAAACATCAGCATTCATAGGAGAAGCCTTGGGTCTAGACGACATTACACAGGAGAGAGGGTGTTGATGAGTAAACAGTCAAGAATGGGGTGCTAGCATGTGTCAAAGGAGTGATCAGAAGAATAAGAGCCCATGACAGAAATTTTTAAAAGAGCCCAGAAGAATGAAAGGGATTGGTGTTACAGAAATCGGTTAAGAAAAAGGTTTCCAGAAGGCCAGGTAAGGACTGAAGTATTAAATGGACATGGCGAACAGAGACAGCATAAGATGGCTACCCCTTCCAGAAACTTGGCAGTGAAGGAAATGAAAGGGCCTCATTTCTAAGAAGCAACTTCTTTTTGTCACTGATTGGTATGATCTTTCTTTGAAAAACTGTAGTCCCTGCATCACTCATATTAAATGGCTACTGAACAAGAGGGCTTGAGGCAGAGTCTTGCCCTTACAGAATCTGTCTTGTCACCTTCTTCCCATGTGCCTCACATTGATTTGTCCCACAGCCTAGGCTCTGGCCCCAGAACTGCATTCAGAGAAGACACTGTGCAAGCATTAAGGTCAGGCACATAAGATGTTGTGCATGTTTCAAGGACTTTCTGTACTCTCAATTTCTCCCCAGAGAAATTAATCGACTTTGTTTGGTATGACCTCTCTGATCATCCACAGTGGCTCTTGTGTGATATTCTATATTTTTAAAAAGAAATTCCTTCTAGGAAAGAGAAAGTAATGAAGTGTATGATTGGGGCTTTACTCAATGGAGAAAGAATAAGGTTGGTCCCAAACCTGTATCAGACTAGGATTGAATTGTGTGGAATCACTGACCCTAGTTAAGCCACTATAGTCATGACAACAAAATTGTTGGTTGACTACCTGATATCTTTTTGTTTTTTCTCCTTGGTAATGGAAACCAAAACTTTTCTTAGCTAGGCACAGTGCTGCTTAGAATAAAATATTTTGGTTTTTAGCCTCTCTTGCAGCTGAATATAGCCACATGACAAAGTTCTAGCCCATGAAATCTTAACACAGAACGAGAATTTCCAAGAAAGCTGATACACTGTCTTTCCTTCTTATTCTAGGCCGCAACTCAGACATATGGCTGGAGTTCCAGCAGCCACACTGGATCATGAAATGACCTTAAAAATAAAAGCCATGAGCTAGGATGGGGGAGCGGAGCTTAGTTCTGGGGGCATTACTCTAGCCATGAACTACCTACTTCTGAACCACGTTTATATGAAACTGAATAAACTTCTATCTTGTTTAAGCCATGTCATTTTGGGAAGAGGGATTTATTTTGCTACTGAATGTAATTCTTAACTGATAGAACTATTAGATCAATTATAAATATCCTTTGGCTGTTCATTACTAAAGCAAGTTCCCTAGTTCTTTCCTACAGTTTGTCTTTTGACCTGCATTGCTCCTTACATATTCGAGCACAAGGATAGGAAATCATGAGAAATCAAATGTGGGAAAAGCTAGAAGCTTCAACATTGTA
Organism: Macaca fascicularis; assembly: GCF_037993035.2. Classification (NCBI taxonomy): domain Eukaryota; kingdom Metazoa; phylum Chordata; class Mammalia; order Primates; family Cercopithecidae; genus Macaca; species Macaca fascicularis. The sequence goes on from NC_088381.1 coordinate 101,635,191, forward strand.
TGAAGGATGCAAAGCAACATTGTATGAAGGAGGCAAAGAGGTCTTTAAACTCTAGCAAATGGTTGACAAGTGATGATTCTAGCTAACTCCACATATTCAGCGAGAAACAATCCCACGGAAACAAAGAAGTACTTCACAGCCTAAAAAGAACCAATTCTGGCTGCACAGACAATGCATAGAAGTTCTATACCCCATTTGTTGCAAGGAGGTATCTTCTATGAAGCCACATATCTCAGAAGTATCATCTGAACTGTTCTTAAACACCAGGCACTGTCACAGCTCAAAGAAAAGGTTGGAAAAAACAGAAACAAAAACAAAAACAAACAAACAAAAAAAACTCTAGAGTAAACTTGGAGAATTAATAAGGCCATGCTTCATTTGTTGCGCATTACAGGGAGAAGGCTCATGCGCACACTGATACCTGGCAGGGATGGAACTGGAAAACCCTTATGGAAGCTGAACTAATAATGAGAATCTAAAATGATGCTACTAAGCAGCCACCAGTTACCTGGAGACCCACACGCTCCTAGCTGGGTGCTTTAAATATTATCTAATGTAAGGAACTAAAAATTCTGAGGACAACTCCAAACAAACCAGTCAGGCCATCACAAGATCACAAGATCATCACAGCCACCAATTACCATATGCCAAGCACTCTAGTAAGCACTCACTCAACTCACTGCATTCTCATAACCCAATAATGGTAGAAACTACTGTTATCACTATCGTAAGGTCCAGACACTGAGAATCCAAGAAGCTGGGTGACTTATACGTATTCTCTTAACTAATAATTGGTGGAGCCAAAATAATAACCCAAGCCTCCCTCGTTTCAAAGCTTGATTGATTTTTTAACCACTATGCTATAGGTTCCTCCCCACCTTAATGTTGAAGAGAGAATTATTCCTAAAAGTCATCTCACCTATTTTTTAATACTTTATAAAATGGAGATTTTTAAGACCAAAAAAAAAAAAAACACTGAAAATAAAAGGATTGTTTCATAATAAAATGTTTGATTCATCAGAAATTTATTAAAAATCACATTTGTATTCCCACATAACAGTCTAAAAATGTACAATGCTAAATAATTCAAAACCACAAGTTCAAATCTACAATCATGTTGGAAGATTTAAACATACCTCTCTCCTAGTCATCAGGCAGAAGCAAATATAAATCCCCCTGGAGGACATAATATATACCAGAGCATCACATTATCTCTTCAATTTTAAATACTCCATGGAACATTCAATCAAAATTAGCCATTCATATGGGTATGCAAAATAACAATGTGACCAAAAGTCAAAAGAAACAACAAACAATAAAAATAAACCTAAATGAAATCCAGAGAATGGAATTATCAAATACAGACATTAAGAATAATTCATTTGAGGAGTGAACCGTCTATATTGAAAATTAAGGGAAGTCTTCAAATTATAAAAGGACTGAATGGAAAAATTCTGTAGCCAAAGTTTTATAACTGAACTTAAACACTCAATGCATTTAACAGAAAATTAGATTATTTGAGGAGAATTCCTATTAGTAAACAGGTAGACAATATCCACAGTAAACTGCCAAGAGATGGAAGTCTAGAAAAACACAGGAAAGAGCATAAAGGTTATATGGGACAGGATGAAAGGGCCTGGCCTACATGTCATTGTCAGAGGAGAAACAAAAAAGAATGAATCAGAAGAAAAATGTGAGGAGATAATGACTAAGAATTTTCCAAAACTGTTTAAAGGCTTCAAAGTTGCAGATTCAAACCCAAGTACAATGAATTAAAATACATGCATGCACATAACATAGGTATTTGTAGTAAAACTGCCAAAAACCAAAGACAAAGATCAAACCATGTGAGCAAACAGAGGGGAAATAGACTTATTTCTTTCAAAAAAACAGTAATAAGATCAAAAGCTAACTTACCAACAGAAACCAGAAAAAACAGAAAAGAATAGTATCTCTTCAAAGTATGAAAAAATAAGTCTACAAATCTAGAATTCTATATCCAGTAAAAACGGAAGTAAAATACAGATATTTTCAGATGCAAAACAAAATGTGTCACCAGGAAACTGTACTAAAGAAACACTGAAACATTCTTCAAAAAGACAAATGACCCCAGATGGAAACTAAGAACTACAGTATGTAATTAAAAACAAAGCAAAGAGCAAATATGTTAATACATTTAAATAAATCTTGATTCCATGAAGCAGTAATAATAATATCTTGTGGGGCTAAGAACAGAGAAAACTAAAGCACACCATATACCATATATAAAGTACAGCATATACCACAAGTTAGGACGAGGATAAATGGAGTTAAGGTGGTCCAAGTTTCTAGCACTGGCAGGAAAATGAAATGTCAGTAAGAATCCATAGAGTATGCCTCACTTCATGGAACAATTCTATTGCTTGGAAAAGGTGCCAATATAGCAAAATTTGTTTTTGTTATTAAATGCTATTATAATATCACAGCTATGAGCTCTTACGAAGTCTTAACCACAAATCTCAAAAAAAAAAAAAAATCACATCTAGCGATACAAAGAACGTATTTAGATTACATGTAGGAAAAAAAAGCTTTTTAAAGAATATCCCAAATGAATCCTCACAAAAGAATACTACATATTAGACTGTGAGTCAAGAAAGAGAGACAATAATAACAGCTCTCTAACTTTGTGACCTGTCTTTTGTCCCTTATCCTCTCTGGGGTCCACCTGACTTAACTGCAGAGTGAGGTAAGTTTGCAGATGACCTTCAAAAGGAGAGGTTCTCCTATCTGACCTCAACCTAGCAGCCAGCTAGAGTCACCGATACACCCCATTCTTCATGGCTGGCCCACAGAGCATGCTGTATTCTTGCCACTATTGGGTCACTCTGTGACTGTGAATGACAGAGCCTCCTGCTCACTAAGAGCCTGTAGAGTGTATACAAATCTGTTGTGCTTGTTATTGTAACAATGTATTTTATTTAATATTACATAAATACCCAACTATGACAGCAAAAGAAGACTGTTGTTTCTTTGAGAACAAGGGTGAGTGTTTTGTAAAGATGATTACACAGAGGAGACTTGCTTTAAAAATTTGATGTTGATGACTATAAAACATTGAAGGGAAAATATCTCTCAGATTATGTCAGAGATTTGTACTTCTCTTTAAATAAACTAAAGTTTGGACAACGAAGACAATATTTGGGGGTGCCATTTATGCAAGAAAGATGATGCAGGACTATAATGAGTAGATTTGCACTTTAAAAAGCCTAGAATCTATATCAAGTCTATGTAAATTAGTACATTTAGGTGTCTTAATTTAATACAAAATGTTCTAGGTGCATATGCATTGGGTTTTTACGGCTAGTTTTTAAACACATTCTGTGCTTTATCCAACTTTTTAATTAAACTGTCTTGATCTTGTTAGATAACAAGGTTTCTTCTGTAATTTCATAATTAGGATTCCATTATAAGAATTGAACACAGTGATTCCAAGCCAGGCACAGTGGCTCATGCCTGTAATCCCAGCATTTTGGGAGGCTGAGGCAGGTGGATTGCCTGAGGTCAGGAGTTTGAGACCAGCCTGGCCAACATGGTGAAACCCTGTCTCTACTAAAAATACAAAAATTAGCCAGGCATGGCGGCGCACACCTATAGTCCTACCTGCTCAGGAGGCTGAGGAAGGAGGATCGCTTGAACCCAGGAAGAGGAGGTTGTAGTGAACCGAGATTGTGCCACTGCACTCCAGCCTGAGCGACAGAGCAAGACTGTCTCAAAAAAAAAAAAAAAAAAAAAAAGAATTGAACACAGTGGTCTTAATAGGCACCCAGCTTCTATAAAATCTCCTTGGCATTCTGAAATGGTTCAAAGGTTGATTCTTCAACCTCTGCTTCTGTGCTTTTTAATCACACTATCAGGCTTTTCAAAAGAACAGGTCGATCTGAGACAAGTAAGACCACAACAAGGACAAGCATCTGAAATGACTGGGCCAATGAATAGGAAAGCACTTTAACCTTTGGGTCCTCTCCAAAAATTCCAGGTCCCATGCTTGTCCCATTATTTCACAGTCACCTTTCGCTCCTACTAATGGCCTCAGTACCTTTAGATTGGATAGGAAACTTAGTAGAAACAGCATTACCTGTCAAATGACAAGACATAGATCCTCAAAATTAAAAGTGATCTTTGAGGCCATTGCAAGAAACTGCCTCAGTTTCCCCATGCTACTCTTCCTGTCCCAAAACACTGAAGTAGAGACAAATGAGATCCACAAAAAGTTTTTCATAAATTTTCTTGAGGTATTTTAAATGTTATCTGGTACCAACACATTTTAACACAGATGAATTAACCAAATACATAGCTGTGTTTGATGTAGAAATAAATAAGGGATGCAAGATGTAAATAGAATCAGAGTTTTCTAGCAGAAGGAGGGCTCACTCTTGTCAATGTCCTGGGGCAATCAGACACAAATACTGACTCACACTAACTAAAATGTACAGAAGGCCTGAGGAAGGCATCAGGGTGGCAATCTATTAATTTAAAGTGAGAAATAGAATTGTCACACAGACTGGAATTATTCAGGTTGGCATCATAATCTCTTTTTCTCCCTGTAGTCAGGGAAAACCAAATTGTAATCAGAAGCCACTCATTACCATGAGAAATCACTGTGAAAGACTCAGAAATATTTAAAATCTGTGTATTTTCTGCGTTCTCTCTCTCCATGAGCAGAACTTCACTGGAACCAGAAAACTGCTGCGAGGACACGGAATCAGGAAAGGGGGAGTCAGATGAAGCTCCTGTTTTCACATCAGGTGCACAATAAGAACACTTTTGCCTTTGGGACTGGAATTTCTGGAAATGTGATGGTGAATTGTCCCACTCCAAGGGACAGAGCTGGTATGGGATTTTTCAAAACAGGAATCTCTGGTGATTCTCGCTTTTTCTATGCTTCCCACAGCTCACTAAGCCCTCTGCTTTGGATGTATCATTTATTTAAATATGTTAATACAATTATACATGCATTGAAAATTACAGTCTCACAAGGCTGGACACCAATCTGTCTCTTCTAGGGAACTCTACACATCCCTGTTCCAGCTGCACTGCTTTACAGTTTAACTCTACTTTCCTCACTTCTCAGTTCTTGGAGAGGTACTAGAACGCCCAAGAACCAACCATACTTGACACTGACTTGTGGAAGAGACAAGCCTGTTTGAAATACAGGTTCAAAAATGATTCCCAGCTAGACTTTGATGATCTTAAATCTGTACTAATTGTGTCAGTTTATTCTCAAAAACCAAATCTGTATGTTTAAAAAAAAAAATCCTGAAGTTTATCAAACAAAACATGGTTTTCCCATTTATCAGAATTTGATGTTTTGCCAAACCATTTTATTTCCAAACATTTTAAGTATGCACTGTAGAATACATTTTTTAATAACTTACACTTTAGGTCTACAGATTCATGTACAACCTCATTGTACCCCAACTGTCTTATTATCCTCTCCTCATTTTCAAGCTTCTTAAAATAAAATTCAAACCAAAGTAATACTGAACCACATAGAATTCTGAAAAATTACCTGAAGTCATGTTAGAATGGCATATTGAAGATCCTGATGGCATCCTTGCCCCTGATACCTAACAGAATGAGAAAAAAAATAAAAGAGTAGGCCAAAAACTTTTCATGACAGCAACCAAACCCAGAAAGGGTCATAATCTAACTTAATAAGCTTGAGAAACAGGACATTTTGAATCAAAGAAAAGAGGCTCTGCACAAATTGATTTCTGAATAATCCCTTATTCTTTCCCCTCCAATATTTCAAGCCATTGATTTTAATAAAATATTGGAAATCCTCACTGATATCCCCAGATCTGAAGAGAAGAAAACCGAATGGTTAACATTAACTCTGTTCTCAGAGGAAAGAGGGTTAATGTTAACCAGAAACTCATTGCTGGGAGAAATGTATGAAACAGAATAAATGAATGACAGAGCAGACTTGAGCCAAAGAGGGTGCTCCAGGGCAGCATACTGGAAAGATGGTGTGGTGGTTAATGTTTGGTGTCAACTTGATTGAAGGGTGACTAGATCGCTGGGAAAGTATTGTTTCTGGGTGTGTCTGTGAGGGTGTTGTCAGAAGAGACTGACATTTGAGTCAACGGACTGCGAGAGGAAGACCCGCCCTTAATGTGGGTACACACCATCCAATTGGCTGCTGGCATGACTAAAACAAAGCAGGCAGAAGAAGGTGAGATAAGTCAGCTTGCTGAGTCTTCTGGCTTTCATCTTCCTCCTGTGCTGGATGTGTCTGTCTGTTCTTCCTGTCCTTGGACATCAGACTTCAGGTTCTTCGGATTTGGACTCCTGGACTTACAAGTCTGAGATCAAACTGCAAGGTGGCAGCGAGGCTGGGGGAGGGGCATCCACCATTGCTGAGGCTTGAGTAGGTAAACAAAGCAACTGGGAAGCTCCAACTGGGTGGAGCCCACCGCAGCTCAAGGAGGCCTGCCTGCCTCTGTAGACTCCACCTCTGGGGGCAGAGCATAGCTGAACAAAAGGCAGCAGCAACTTCTGCAGACTTAAACATCACTGTCTGACAGCTTTGAAGAGAGTAGTGGTTCTCCCAGCACAGAGTTTGAGATCTGAGAGCGGACAGGCTGCTTCCTCAAGTGGGTCCCTGACCCCTGAGTAGCCTAACTGGGAGACACCTCCCAGTAGGGGCCAACTGACACCTCATACAGCCAGGTGCCCCTCTGAGATGAAGCTTCCAGAGGAAGGATCAGGCAGCAACACATGCTGTTCTGCAATATTTGCTGTTCTGCAGCCTCTGCTGGTGATACCCAGGCAAACAGGGTCTGGAGTGGACCTCCAGCAAACTCCAACAGACCTGCAGCTGAGAGGGTCCTGACTGTTAGAAGGAAAACTAACAAACAGAAAGAACATCCACACCAAAACCCCATCTGTACATCAACATCAAAGACCAAAGGTAGATAAAACCACAAAGATGTGGAGAAACCAGAGCAGAAAAGCTGAAAATTCTAAAAATCAGAGTGCCTCTTCTCCTCCAAAGGAACACAGCTCCTCACCAGCAATGGAACAAAGCTGGACAGAGAATGACTTTGACAAGCTGACAGAAGTAGACTTCAGACAATCAGTAATAACAAACTTCTCCGAGCTAAAGGAGGATGTTCGAACCCATCGCAAAGAAGCTAAAAACCTTGAAAAAAGATTAGATGAATGGCTGACTAGAATAAACAGCGTAAAGAAGACCTTAGATGACCTGATGGAGCTGAAAACCATGGCACGAGAACTACGTGACAAATACACAAGCTTCAGTAGTGGATTCAATCAAGTGGAAGAAAGGGTATCAGTGATTGAAGATCAAATGAATGAAATGAAGTGAGAAGAGAAGTTTAGAGAAAAAAGAGTAAAAATAAATGAACAAAGCCTCCAAGAAATATGGGACTGTGTGAAAAGACCAAATCTATGTCTGATTGGTGTACCTGAAAGTGATGGGGAGAATGGAACCAAGTTGGAAAACACTCTTCAGGATATTATCCAGGAGAACTTCCCCAACCTAGTAAGACAGGCCAACATTCAAATTCAGGAAATACAGAGAATGCACAAAGATACTCCTCAAGAAGAGCAACCCCAAGACAAATAACTGACAGATTAACCAAGGTTGAAATGAAGGAAAAAATGTTAAGGGCAGCCAGAGAGAAAGGTCGGGTTACCCACAAAGGGAAGCCCATCAGACTAACAGCAGATCTCTCAGCAGAAACTCTACAAGCCAGAAGAGAGTGGGGGCCAATATTCAACTTTCTTAAAGAAAAGAATTTTCAACCCAGAATTTCATATCCTGCCAAACTAAGCTTCATAAGTGAAGGAGAGATAAAATCCTTTACAGACAAGCAAATGCTGAGAGATTTCGTCACCACCAGGCCTGCCTTGCAAGAGCTCCTGAAGGAAGCACTAAACATGGAAAGGAACAACCAGTACCAGCCACTGCAAAAACATGCCAGATTGTAAAGACCATTAACGCTGGAAAGAAACTGCATCAACTAACAAGCAAAATAACCAGCTAACATCATAATGACAGGATCAAATTCACACATAACAATATTAACCTTAAATGTAAATGGGCTAAATGCTCCAATTAAAAGACACAGACTGGCAAATTGGATAAAAAGTCAAGACTCATCTGTGTGCTATAATATTCAGGAGACCCATCTCACATGCAGAGACACACATAGGCTCAAAATAAAGGGATGAAGGAAGATCTACCAAGCAAATGGAAAGCAAAGAAAAAGCAGGGGTTGCAATCCTAGTCTCTGATAAAACAGACTTTAAACCAACAAAGATCAAGAGAGACAAAGAAGGCCATTACATAACACTAAAGGGATCAATTCAACAAGAAAAGCTAACTATCCTAAATATTTATGCACCCAATGCAGGAGCACTCAGATTCATAAAGCAAGTCCTTACAGACCTACAAAGAGACTTAGGCTCCCACACAATAATAATGGGAGACTTTAACACCCCACTGTCAACACTAGACAGATCAATGAGACAGAAAGTTAACAAGGATATCCAGAACTCGAACTCAGCTCTGCATCAAGCAGACCTAATAGACATCCACAGAACTCTCCACCCCAAGTCAACAGAATATACACTCTTCTCAGCACCATATCACACTTATTCCAAAACTGACTACATAGTTGGAAGTAAAGCACACCTTAGCAAATGTAAAAGAACAGAAATTGTAACAAACTGTCTCTCAGACCACAGTGCAATCAAATTAGAACTCAAGATTAAGAAACTCACTCAAAACCACTCAACTACATGGAAACTGAACAACCTGTTCCTCAATGACTACTGGGTACATAACAAAATGAAGGAAGAAATAAAGGTGTTCTTTGAAACCAATGAGAACAAATTCACAACATACCAGAATCTCTGGGACACGCTTAAAGCAGTGTGTAGAGGGAAATTTATAGCACTAAATGCCCACAAGAGAAAGCAGGAAAGATCTAAAATTGACACCCTAACATCACAATTAAAAGAACTAGAGAGGCCGGGTGTGGTGGCTCGTGCCTATAATCCTTTGGGATTACACTTTGGGAGCACTTTGGGAGGCCGAGGCGGGCAGATCACAAGCTCAGGAGATTGAGACTGTCCTGGCTAATACGGTGAAACCCCGTCTCTACTAAAAATACAAAAAATTAGCCAGGCGTGGTGGTGGGCACCTGTAGTCCCAGCTACTCGGGAGGCTGAGGCAGGAGAATGGGGTGAACCTGGGAGGCAGAGCTTGCAGTGAGCTGAGCTCACGCCACTGCACTCCAGCCTGGGCCACAGAGCAAGACTCCATCTCAAAAAAAAAAAAAAAAAAAGAACTAGAGAAGCAAGAGCAAACACATTCAAAAGCTAGCAGAAGGCAAGAATAACTAAGATCAGAGCAGAACTGAAGGAGATAGAGACACAAAAAACCCTTCAAAAAAATCAATGAATACAGCAGCTGTTTTTTTTTAAAAGATCAACAAAATTGATAGACCACTAGCCAGACTAATAAAGAAGAAAAGAGAGAAGACAGATACAATAAAAAATGAGAAAGGGGCTATCACCACCCATCCCACAGAAATACAAACTACCATCAGAGAATACTATAAACACCTCTACGCAAATCAACTAGAAAATATAGAAGAAATTGATAAATTCCTGGACATGTACACTCTCCCAAGACTAAACCAGGAAGAAGTTGAATCTCTGAATAGACCAATAACAGGTTCTGAAATTGAGGCAATAATTAATAGCCTACCAACTAAAAAAAGTCCAGGACCAGATGGATTCACAGCCAAATTCTACCAGAGGTACAAAGAGGAGCTGGTACCATTCCTTCTGAAACTATTCCAATCAATAGAAAAAGAGGGAATCCTACCTAACTCATTTTATGAGGCCAGCATCATCCTGATACTAAAACCTGGCAGAGACACGACAAAAACAGAGAATTTTAGACCAATATCCCTGATGAACATCGATGCAAAAATCCTCAATAAAATACTGGCAAACCGAATCCAGCAGCACACCAAAAAGCTTATCTACCATGATCAAGTTGGCTTCATCACTGGGATGCAAGGCTGGTTCAACATATGCAAATCAATAAATGTAATCCATCATATAAACAGAACCAAAGACAAAAACCACAGGATTATCTCAATAGATGCAGAAAAGGCCTTTGACAAAATTCAACAGCCCTTCATGCTAAAAACTCTCAATAAACTAAGTATTGATGGGATGTATCTCAAAATAATAAGAGCTATTTATGACAAACCCACAGCCAATATCATACTGAATGGGCAAAACCTGGAAGCATTACCTTTGAAAACTGGCACAAGACAGGGATGCCCTCGCTCACCACTCCTATTCAACATAGTCTTGGAAGTTCTGGCCAGGGCAATCAGGCAGGAGAAAGAAATAAAGGATATTCAGTTAGGAAAAGAGGAAGTCAAATTGTCCCTGTTTGCAGATGACATGATTGTATATTTAGAAAACCCCATCGTCTCAGCCCAAAATCTCCTTAAGCTGATAAGCAACTTCAGCAAAGTCTCAGGATACAAAATTAGTGTGCACAAATCACAAGCATTCCTATACACCAACAACAGACAAACAGAGAGCCAAATCGTGAGTGAACTCCCATTCACAATTGCTTCAAAGAGAATAAAATACCTAGGAATCCAACTTACAAGGGATGTGAAGGACCTCTTCAAGGAGTACTACAAACCACTGCTCAACGAAATAAAAGAGGACACAAACAAATGGAAGAACATTCCATGCTTATGGATAGGAAGACTCAATATCGTGAAAATGGCCCAAGGTAATTTATAGATTCAATGCCATCCCCATCAAGCTACCAATGACTTTCTTCACAGAATTGGAAAAAACTACTTTAAAGTTCATATGGAACCCAAAAAGAGCCCACATTGCCAAGACAATCCTAAGCAAAAAAAACAAAGCTGGAGGCATCACACTACCTGACTTCAAACTATACTATAAGGCTACAGTAACCAAAACAGCATGAAACTGGTACCAAAACAGAGATATAGACCCATGGAACAGAACAGAGCCCTCAGAAGTAATACCACACATCTACAACCACCTGATCTTTGACAAACCTGACAAAAACAAGAAATGGGGAAAGTATTCCCTATTTAATAAATGGTGCTGGGAAAACTGGCTAGTCATATGTAGAAAGCTCAAATTGGATCCCTTCCTTACACCTTATACAAAAATTAATTCAAGACAGATTAAAGTCTTAAATATTAGACCTAAAACCATAAAACCCTAGAAGAAAACCTAGGCAATACCATTCAGGACCATAGGCATGGGCAAGGACTTCATGACTAAAACACCAAAAGCAATGGCAACAAAAACCAAAATTGACAAATGGGATCTAATTAAACTGAAGAGCTTCTGCACAGCAAAAGAAACTACCATCAGAGTGAACAGGCAACCTACAGAATGGGAGAAAATTTTTGCAATCTACTCATCTGACAAAGGGCTAATATCCAGAATCTACAAAGAACTTAAACAAATTTACAAGAAAAAAATCAAACAACCCCATCAAAAATTGGGCAAAGGATATGAACAGACACTTCTCAAAAGAGGACATTTATGCAGCCAACAGACAAATGAAAAAATGCTCATCATCACTGGCCATCAGAGAAATGCAAATCAAAACCACAGTGAGATACCATCTCACACCAGTTAGAATGGTGATCATTAAAAAGTCAGGAAACAACAGATGCTGGAGAGGATGTGGAAAAATAGCAACACTTTTACACTGTTGGTGGGACTGTAAACTAGTTCAACCATTGTGGAAGACAGTGTGGCAATTTCTCAAGGATCTAGAACCAGAAATACCATTTGACCCAGCCATCCCATTACTGGGTATACACCCAAAGGATTTTAAATCATGCTGCTATAAAGACGCATGCACATGTATGTTTATTGCAGCACTATTCACAACAGCAAAGACTTGCAACCAACCCAAATGGCCATCAATGATAGACTAGATTAAGAAAATGTGGCACATATATACCATGGAATACTATGCAGTCATTAAAAAGGAAGAGTTCATGTCCTTTGTAGGGACATGGATGAAGCTGGAAACCATCATTCTGAGCAAACTATCCCAAGGACAGAAAACCAAACACTGCATGTTCTCAGTCATAGGTGGGAATTGAACAATGAGAACACTTGGACACAGGCTGGGGAACATCACACACCAGAGCCTGGCAGGTGGGGGGTGGGGGGAGGGATAGCACTAGGAGATATACCTAATGTAAATGATGAGTTAATGGGTGCAGCACACTAACATGGCACATGTATACATATGTAACAAACCTGCACGTTGTGCACATGTACACTAGAACCTGAAGTAGCATAAAAAATATATAAAGAAAGAAAGAAAAAGAAAAAAAGAGAGAAGGGCAAACTGAATAAAATCAGGAATAACAAAGAATATATCATAATCAAGACTATAGAAGTTCAAAGGCTCATTAGAGGCTACTATGAGCAACCCTATGCCAATATATTGGAAAACCTAGAAAAAGTGGATGAATTTCTAGAAGCACACAAACTACCAAAATTGAACCACAAAGAAACTCGAAACCTGAACAGACCAATAATAAGTAATGAGATAAAAGCCACAACATAAAGTCTCCCAGCAATGAGAAGCCCAGGACCTGAAGGCTACACTGCTGAATTCTACTGAACATTTAAAGAAGAACTAATACCAATCCTACTCAAACTATTCTGAAAAATAGAGGAGGAGAGGATACTTCCAAATCATTCTACAAGGCCAGTATTACCCTGATACCAAAACTAGACAAAGACATACCCAAGAAGGGAAACTATAGGCCAATATATATACTACATCAATATATATACTACATAGCCACAAAAATAAATATATATACTACATACCCATAAAAATAAAAAAATAGTGGGGCATGGTGGCTCACACCTGTAATTCCAGCACTTTGGGAGGCCAAGGTGGGTGGATCACTTGAGCCCAGGATTCGAGACCAGCCTGAGCAACATAGCGAAACCCCATATCTACAAACAAAACCAACCATCTCAGTCAAGCGTGGTGGCAAACAACTACAGTTCCAGCTACTAGGGAGGCTGTGATGGGAGGATCACTTGAGCCTGAGACGTCGAAGCTGCAGTGAGCTGTGATCACGCCACTGCACTCCAGCCTGGGTGACTAGGTGAGACCCTGTCTCAAAAATAAAAATAAACAAAATAAAATGCACAGCAACTTTTAAAAAATGAACACCAAATTACAAATATAAAATTAAAAAAAAAGAAAAGACTGTGGTGGAAACCAGGAAACGTGACTCCCCATTAGACCACAGCATTATTAGCTTCTCCTCCCAAAGTCTACTTTGACAGACCACTGTGACCTCCAACTTATTTGCCAACCCAAAGCTACACTCAAATCAGATGCCCCCCACAAAACTGCTAGAGATGGCCAGAAGCATTTTGAAAACACACCTTAATGAAAAACTGCTTTTCTGTCAGATCCGTCACATTTGAATGGAAAAACAAAATACTTTGTCACTTCTAATAAGTACAGAGAGCCTGACAAGGTAATGACTTTTTTCTCCCCCGGTACTAATCTCAAATATAATAATAATATCTAAATAAGATTTTTATATTTAGACATTATGTTATTGAGTAAAAACTGAATTCTTGGCCTTGCACTTTTAGTTTCTATCTCTCAGCCACTGACTTAGAAATAAAGATGAGTGGGATATGCTGAATGAACCGGACTCCTGCATGCAATGGTTTATGACAGATGACGATATATGATGAGAATACAAAACCCTGATGATAATAGGTTTATTTATCGATTGCAAATAAAATTCATGAAGTGTGAAGCGGAAAACGGCACTGAAGGGAATTGGGCAGGGAGGCCATCAGCAAGAGCGTGTACAACACAGAAACGGAGCTAAGGGCTGCTTGATGGAGACCGGGTAGACGTGCAGAAGGGGCCTCGACTGGAATTAGGATGCTGCTTCTCACCTAGTGATGTCCTTGGACAAAAAGCACGGTCCACTTTCTGCCTCCACCTCTTCAGGGGCACACCAGGCCTGTGCCATGGCTGGGAGGTGGAAGTGGAAAGACACAGCAATTCAGAAAGCTGGTGCTGCAGAACCAGCTCTGCCACTAACAAGTTATGTGGCCTTGGGCAGGAGTTTGAATCTCTACTGCCCTTCATTTGTTCCATAAAATAAAAGGTTTTATTCATTCAGCAAACACCGCATTAGGCGTACTGTGCTGATCGTGCCAAGGTGAGTAAAGTGAGAGTGCCCCTTTTCCTGGCAAGAGCTGGACTGTAAGCAACTACAGTACAGCCCTGGGCTGCAATGACACAAGCAGCCAGCTTGGCGCCAGGACTCGGCACTCCCAATGTCATTTATGAGTCTCACTTCTACAGTTTTAACTACAAAATCACGTTTTCCAGGCACTTGAAGATGCTCACAACAAAAATGAGCTAAAACACAGCCAAATGTGAGAGGCTTTTCAACTCCCAGGCAGAGCCTAGGAAGACCACGGGGGAAAGGACTGTAGGCCTGAGAAGTCATTTGCATATTGCTGGATGATTTACATGCTGGAGTGAGCCAGACTTCCCAGGAATGCCTTCCCGTGGGTTCTCCCTCACCAACACCACTGCAGGGACACCTCCTAAGCCTAAAAGAGGGTTTTTGCCCAATGTACACAGGAATTTGCATAACATAATTCCACAAAACAAGACCAGAAGCATCTATTTTATGTATCTTCCAACAGGCCCCCAGAAGTAAGCTTACAGGAAGCCCTTAACACAGCTTCCAAAAACGTGGTTTCCGAAGAGTCATGGCAGGTAGTGATTGAAGAAGGGAATAATTGTGGCTCCAATTTAGCTTAGTGACAATAAAGTCTTGAAGTAGATGTCATCTTGAAAATCATTGAGTTTTCATTTGAAAAACATAGAATCTGTATTCGTTTTGACTGCTGCCTAACAAATTACCACAAACAGCAGCTTAAAATAATACAGATCTCACAGCTTCCATGTGTCAGGAGACCAAGTGCAGGTTAGCGGGGTCCTCTGTCCAGGCTCTTACCAGGTTGAAATTGCTGTGTCAGCGAGGGCTGTGATTTTTTTTTTTTTTTTTTTTTTTTTTTTTTTTTTGAGATGGCGTCTCACTCTGTCACCCAGGCTGGAGTACAGTGGCATAATCTCGGCTCACTGAAATCTCTGCCTCCCGAGTTCAATCAATTCTCCTCCTCAGCCTCCCAAGTAGCTATGATTACAGGCACACGCCACCATGCCCGGCTAATTTTAATAGCTTTAGTAGAGAGAGGGTTGGGCCATGTTGACCAGGGTGGTCTCAAACTCCTGACCCCACAGGTGATCTGCCTGCCTTAGCCTCCTAAAGTGCTAGGATTATAGGTGTGAGCCACCATGCCCGGCCCAGAGCTGCAATCTCGTTTGAGGTGTGGGGTCTTCTGCCAAGCTCACTGGTTATCAGCAGAATTGAGTTCCATGTGGTTATAGGACTGAGGATCTCAACTCCTAGAGGCCACAATTTTTTGCCGCGTGGTGCTGTCCATAATATGGAAGTTTGTTTTTTCAAAGCCAGCAGAAGAATCTGACTTCTTTTGTCTTTGACTGCTAGACTCGCTTTTTTAAAAATTCACCTGATTAGGTCAGGCTCACCTGGGATAACTCCTTTTGATTAATGTCAACTGATTAATAATCTAAACTGTGCAAAATTACAGACCTTTGCCGTACAATAGTCATGAGAGTAATAGCCCATCACCTTTGCCATATTCCATTGGTTAGAAGCAAATTACAGGTGTGGCCACACTTAAGGGCAAAGGCTAACACATGGATACGGTTATTGGGATTGGAATTCTGCCTATCACAGGATCTCTCTCCATATTCTTTTGTATGATTTGTTTTACTTATGTTAGTTTCATTGTACAGAATTCTCTGCTCTCGTGGAGGGAAGTCTTCCAGAAACAAGCCCTCTTCCCCGATTGGTATTGTATCCAGATTTGGTCATTATTGCTCTGAAGCTTAGAAACAGGGTTCATGGGAAGATTTTTACCTCCCTACCCTGGCAGCTTCTTATGCCTTCTACTGCCTTCTCTCAGGGAAAAGAGTAAGCAGGTATAATATAGAGATCTCACAAACAACTCAAAATCGCCACGGATTCTGTGAAATTATCCCCGGAGAAGGTGAGTCATACAAGAAGGTGTTTTATTGAAAGCATCCCAAGCAGGAGTCGCTTTTGCCCTAAGGGAGCTCACAGAGGAGGTTCCGCCCCCAAGGCGCTGTAAGCACTTGTGGTGCCGACTGTCCAATTGATACCTCCTCTTGTTTCAGAGAAAAACCAGCTGCTTAGCTCCTCCCCTCTGTGGCTTTACCAAGTGCCTGCAGACCAAATCAGCAAGCTTCTTGACCTTACCCCACACTCCAGCAAGGAAGGGCTTAACTTCTCAACACCACCTTTTCAATAAGAAAAAGCTTTGAGGTTAAGGTAAGCAGCAGGGTTCTTGTAAAAGATGATTTTGTCTCCACACTCACTCCTGGCCCTTTTCCACACACCTGCCCCTTCCCCGCCCCTCGTTCTGGTACTTCCGGCTCTTTTGCTGCCTGCCTCCTGCTTTGCTGGATGGTGTTCATTTTCACCCATTCCCTGGGCCGTCTGCCATCCCTCCCTGGGCCTGCCTCCAACACTCTCCTTAGTCCATGATATAGAGGTTTTCTGAAAGGAGAAGCCCTTTGCACTAAGACATAAACGGTGCCAAATTACCCCCACAAGATTGAAAGAGAACACTTTCAAAGAGAAGGAAAAAGAAGGGGAAAGGAACACAGCAGGGCCACCGAAAGATACAAACCAGTTGAATGTCTATAAGAGAAAACCAAATCTCCAAACCAGCTGAATTTCTATAATAGAAAACCGAATCTCCACACCAAGATTGAATCCCACTTTGGGTGGGGAGGAATCTAGACCTAACACAGGCAACTAAGAGTAGGTACTGATTGTGATATAAAGACCACATTGCTGAAGCAGCAACTCCAGGGACACCCGAGCTATAGAGCTGGCATAGCAGCAACGTCTTTCCAGACTATCACTGAAAAAAGCAGTTGTCCTTGAGGATAGCGCAGTTTTTATGAATGTGGATCAGATGGGCCCGGGTTTGAATTCCAGTGCTGTTACTTACTGACCACATAATCTCTGCCAAGTCGCTTATGTGCTATATGCCTCAGCTTCTCTGTTGTAAGATGGGGAGATAGGAAGCGTTGCACTGTGTCACAGTTACTATTGTGAGGTTCATATTGGATATATGGCCTGTGATGTAATCGGCACAACACATGGCATGTAATAAATGCTCAGTAAGTATTGTTGTTGCTGTTCAACTGTTGGTCTGGGAGCAAGTAGCCCAAGGCATAATATTCCCCAACTTTGCCCTCCTGCCTCACTTACATGTAACCAGACTGGGTTCTTTGATTTTAATTTGTGAGAGAGAAGAGAATTTTTTTCCCCAAAGTTTCTTAAACATTAAAATACTCACTTGAGGAGGAATGGGCTGATTTGCTCAAAAAGTACAAAGTTTCAGGTAGACAGGACAAATTACTATTGTACAGTCACCATGCTGTACAATAATCTTCAATTATTTATTCAGATTATTTATATATTAAGTATATTATACACTTGAAAATTGCTAACAGTAGATCTTAAATGTTCTCACCCCAAAAAATACTACATGAGATGGATATGTTAATTAGCTTGATTGTGGTAATATTTCACAATGTATACATATATTTAAACCTTATGTTGTATACTACAAATATATACAATTGGTCAATTATACCTCAATAAAACTGAAAAAATAGCCACTTGAGGCAAGAGCTAGGGAAATGTATCTGCCCCCAGATTCGGGTCTCATAAGTAGTTTTTGGGGGGATCAAAGTCCATAGAAGCATGCTGGTAACTCGAGCTAGAGTAAAGCCTGGACCTTCTTCTGCATTTGTGTAACTGATGCCTGAAAAAGGTCAGAACAAACAATGAGAAACGTTATAGGAACCACCTTCCTGAAACTGCAGCGAGCCAGATCAAGTAATGAGCTCATTTGGAAACCCTGGAGACCAGGCTCAAGAAGAAGGGCATACAGAGATTAAAGGGGCCATTTTTAAGTAAAAAATAAATAACATTTTTAAGAAAAATGTTTATTTGGAAAGGCTTCAAGCCTACAGTCAGTAAGATGCTAATTGTTTCTTCTGTAATAATTCCCTTAACACTAAACTATGGTCAAGACCTTTAAAGAAAGCTTCTGCATTAAGTCAGACACCATTTCATAAACACATGTACTAGCTCTTTCACAAAGAATCTGGCAGGAAGTCATGAGCTCTGTTTCCCAGCTACGGTCAAAAGTCACCAGATATGAAGCAGATTATAGAGAACAAAGGTAAGTCCCAAATTAAATTCCATCCATAGCTTGACTCCTATAGGTGAAACCTCTAGAGCAGGTCTTAAAATTTACTGTGCCTAGGAAATGACTTGAGATGCTTGAATTTGGGAGCCATATGTTCAGGGGTTTCTTTCTTTTCTTTGCTTTTCTCTTTATGTTTTTGAGTTGGGGTCTCACTTTGTCACTTTGTCACTCAGGCTGAAGTGAAGTGGTACAGTCATGGCTCACTGCAGCCTCAATCTTCCAGGCTAAGGTGAACCTCCCACCTCAGTCACACAAGTAGCTGGAACCACAGACATGCGCCACCATGCCTGGCTACTTTTTGTATTTTTGGTAGAGATAAAAGAGTTTTGCCATGTTGCCTAGGCTACTTTCAAACTCCTGAGCTCAAGCGAACCGCCCGCCTCGGCCTCCCAAAGTGCTGGGGTTAAAGGCATGAGCCACTGTGCCGAGCTAGTTGTTTTCTATTGATTCATAATAATTGTACATATTTACGGGGTACATAGTGGTGTTTCGATACAATGTACAGTGATCAGATCAGGGCAATGAGCATATCCAGCATCTCAAACATTTTTCATTTCTTTGTGTTAGGACACATTTCATTTTTATTCATTCAACAAAGATTTATTGAATGGCTTATGTGTTGGGTGGTGGGGATACCAACAAGACCCCTATCTTCACCAAAGCTTACTGTCCAATGGAGCACATGAACAAGAATCAGACCATTACAATGCAACACCGGCTAAATGCAACACTGTCGTCAGAGACGGTTCTCACTTATTCCTCAAAGATCTTCCCAGAAATCAGGGAGTTAAGCCAAAGAAACATGAGAATTGACATTTATTGGACAATCGTGAGGTGCCAGGCCATTTATACACACTTGCCCATTTAATCCTCAGGCAGGTAATGTTATCCCCATTTCCCAGGGGAAGAAACTGTACGTGTACAAAGGTGGGCTACTCTGGGCCTGGAGTCCAGGTCTTTCTGCCTCCAAAGCCCATGTTCAGACCCACGGGCTCCGGCTCCAACCCTCAGTAATAACGACTGCATTCAAGGCTGTATGGCTACGAAATGGCCCTGGAGTTTGGGTCAGCTGGGTTTTCCAGTTGATCAGCACATTACTGTAGAAGATGGAGAGAGAAACTAATGAATAAAAATACAGAAATGCACAAAGAAAATCCTTTTTGGACAGAGAGATTGTGAAGTGCAAGGCAAATCCCCTTTCATGACCCTGCACGTGGTTTCCGTGGATACCCCTCGGGTCCAGGGAGATCTTGGCCACTAGAGGGCAGAGTGTACATTGAACAATCACAACAAAAATCCCAAAGCACGTTGTGAGAAAGAGACCTAATGCTGCATGCTTCATTAACTATTCCAGTGCTGATAAATATCTGCTGCCCTCCTGTGCAGACAAGGAGCAGATAAAAAATTTTAAGATAGAATATGACATCTAATCACTGCATTTCAGAACACAATGTGGAGGAGGACACTTGGGATTGTCTCCATTCATTTCCAGTATTCTTAGAATTATAAGCTGCACACAGTTCAATTAACCTTAAGTTTGAAGAGGAAAACCTTCTCTAGTATACTACAAACTTTCCCAGTAGCATGAAGTACACAGTGAGTTTAACAAGTGAAGAGTTGGCCTTTATTGCCAATGTAACAGCAATCGCCATACAATAGCCACAGTAACAGCAATAACAGGGAGTTTGGAATGGACATAGAGTTCAATTCCTGGATCTATTTCTTATCAACTGTCACTTTCTGAGCTAAATTATTTAACCTCTATGAACCCCAGTTTCCTCGTCTATAAATAAAACCTACCCAATAGGTTTGTTGTGAGGCTTAAATTATTAAATACAAATACTTAGCATAGTCAACAGTCACTACTGGTGGCTGCTTCATTATGATAATTCATTATTAATAGTAATAGAGTTTTAGCTGCACATTCATATCACAGACATTAAAGCCTCTCCAAAGGCTGTCTTGCCTTCCTGTTGTCACAAAGCCCCTGCACTGTACTCATCATCTCCTCTTTCTTGTTGTAAAATGAAGACATTTCCCTCCTCATCAGACAAAGCCCAGCTCTTCCATCTGCAGCCTGGAGGCTCCATCTTCCCACCTTCTTGGGAACTTGATGCTTTTAGTCATCATTTGTCATGTCTGGTTCCTGATTCTTCACCTTCTCCCTCTTCCTTGCCTCCTTCCATTCTCACATTTCAACACGTTCTAGTCTCTTCTATCTTAAAAGCAAAAACAAGTAAACAAAACTCAACCTCTCCCACTCCCCATAGATGCCTTGAGCCACAGCCTCCACCTCTCCTCACTTTGCAATGAAACTTCTCAGCAGAGCTCCCTGCGAGCCAGTCCCGTTGCCTCCTGTCTACTTACTTCTCAGCTCATTTCCATGTCATTCCCTCCACCTGCCCTCACAGTGCCTCACAAGGCTGCACTACCTCCAGTCTAAGCTCTTCGGTTTTCTTAATTGACCTCTTGGCAGCTTTGCCACAGGTGACCTTCTGAGAACACTGCTGTCCCTCAGGCCCAGGAACACCAAACTATTCCTCAGTGTCTGGGGCTGACTCGGCCATCTCGCCCCAGCCTATTGATGCTGGAATCTTCCAGGCTGTGTCTCAGGCCCTCTTCTTTTCTTATTCTACCTCCTTCTTAGATGCTTTTGTCTATTCCTACAGATTCAGCTCCATCTCCATACCCATGTTCCTAGATATCACCCCATGAATGTCTCGTAGCACCTCATGCTCAACATGAACCAAACTAAATTACCTCCTCACTTCCTATATCTCCTCCTTCTGTACACACAGTGAACCCAGCTCTTCAACAGTCTCTCATTGTGAAATCTGCATCCCCATGCAGCCAGGTATTTAAGTCAAATTTGGCAAACACTCTTAATATTTTCCTTTCTTTCATTCCTCACATCTCACATCAAAAAATCAATTATGATTCCTGTCCACTCTATCTACTAGATTTTTTTTTTCAGATCTCTTTTCCTTTTTTCTTCCCACTGCCCCCGACCATCAATCTAAGCTACCACCATCTTTTGCCCGCCCCTCTCCATTCCAGCAGAGAAATATTTTTAAATGTTGATTTTACCCATGTCATATCCCACATTTTAAATCCCGTGCTAATACAGTTCTTTGGGTAAAATCCAGAATCCTCAAAGAGTCCTAAACTTGTCATCCTCATCTGGCCCTGTGCTACCTCTCCAGCCTTGTCTCACACCACTGTTACCTTTCCTTCTCAAAAACCCATGTTTGAAAGTGGGTAAACTAATTGAGCTTCTGTGGTGTGCCAGGCGGCATGCGGATTTCCAAGCTGTATCAGTCACCATATCTGCCTGTATCAAGGAATTTACAGTCGTGGGGGAAGGAGGACCCAGCTATGACAATTAGTGTAAAGTAAAATGTGACAAATAGCATTAAAAAATGTACACACGGGGGAGTTCAGAGGAGGAGGTAAGTGGAAATACAATGCACAGGGAAGGCTGCAGAGATTTGATCTGTGCAGGCACCATGTAAGATGAGGAGGCCTGGGCTGTTCCCAGATGGCATAGGAAGACCAAGAGTTTAGAGAAGAACCAATGAAAGCAGGAGGCGTATCAGCTATGTCAGGCTGATCAGGGGAGAAATGGTATCGAGAAAGAAGTGTGTGTTCAGTGTCAACCACTGCAGACACCCAGGAAACATAGGCACTTAAATTTGACAACCAGAGGTCATTGTAGATCTTTGAGAAAGTCGTTTGTGTAAGTGGCTAATGGTTGAAACCAAAAGACAATGGAAAAAGCAGCTCATGAGAACATGAAGACTCACTGTATTATTCCATTACTTCAAGAAGGTTGGTAACAAGGGAAAAAAACCATGGCAAGAAGCAGCTTGAAAATTTAGTATTAATCATCATAGCTAGGACCAGGCAGGCAAATTCCCAACTGGAGTTAGGTTAGGTCAAAATAGAATCTCACACCATAGACACTTGGCAGGAAGCCAGGGAGAGGAGGGCATTTCAAAAGGAGTTGGGGCAGGGGGTAGGTGCTGTTTACATCCTGGGCTCACCTGGTGAGCCTGTCCCCAGTCCCTGGAAGCAGCCTTGGGGACCAACAGGAGGCAGGGGCACCCAGCCCTGCTCTCAGCACTAGCTGTAAAAAGTGCAGAACAATGGAAGCTGGTTGTAAAACTTAAGCAGATCAGACACTATAAAATACTTTGTAATGCGCCATTGAGGCGACCAAATAAGAGGCTTGAATAAATTTATATTCCAATTGCTAAACATTACCGTCAATTTAAAAACCCACAAAAGTTTTGCTGAACAACTGTATAAATTAGAATAGATCTGTCGCATTGTACAGTGCCTAATAGACTGAGACATAAAACAGTCGCAGCTAACTCCCTCTCACCTGTTAAATCATCTTGAAATAGATCTGCTGGCTCAACTCTCGATGTTTTTTCCTTTCAAAAAACACTGTAAGGTAATTCTCCAGTTAATGTGAAGTTTATTTATTATTTATTTGCATTTTTTCCCACTCAAAACAGAAAGTACTAAAAGCTGACAGGACCAGAAATGTATTGTATCTGAGCCGGCCTTCCTCCCTGGAAGCTCTCCATCCAGCTTCTGGGATGTTTTTCTTCCACTGATCTATAGTAGAATTATCAGCTGGTGGCTATTTTGTAGAAGTTGAAATCAATGCACACACACACACGCAGTCACACAATACATATGCATGCACACAGACCTGTATGGGTGTGTGTGCACACACATATGTACACAGAGAAGCAATGCAACTTAAAGAATAAGAAACTAGGCCCAGAGCCAAAGAAAGCAAATTCTGTGTTTCTGTCATAAACATGCTGTGAGAGTGTGGGCAGACTCCCTTTCCCACTGTTCCTGGGTTCCCATCCCACACCATTTGATTAGCTACCAATTGCAGAACACACATTGAAACAATACAGACATGAGGAAGAATAATCTTTCCCTCAGTTATGCATCCACATTTAAAACTCAGGAGTTGAACAGCAGAGCAAAAACAAAACCCAAAAAACAACCAAACAAAAAACAATGCTTTTGCGATTCTCACGACCAACCTGTAAGACAGAAACAAGAATTATCCTCACTTTTCAGACATGGTAACTGGGATATAAAAAGGTTAAGGAATTTGCTCAATATCATCTAGCTAATAAGTGGCAGCCCTGGGATTTGAACTCAGATTTCCGTGAGCATGCCATAGAGAAGGCAGCTGTAGTGCAGACAACTCAGGAACAGACAGGAAACTAACTCTCTTTTCCCGTAATCTATTTGAGGAAGATGGTTCCGAGCTGGGAAGAGGTTGCAGGTGGGTTACTTGTGTGTTTCTCCTACTCAGTATTAGAAACTCGGGTAGGGGTGCTTCATCTTTCCATTCCTGTAGCCTAGTCAAAATTCTGTGTTCAAGTAAAGCCAGATTATTCTACAGATAGAGCATTCAATCTTGAAGAACGTTCAAGAAGAGAAAAGAAGTTCGTCTGAGCCTTATGTGATATAGAATCTCTTCTATCCTTACTGTTAAGTGAAAAATTCCTTTGGGGTTCCTTATTTCAAATTCCTGCCTTCCTCCATCCCCCATCAAAAGGGATGCATCCAGTTTATCTTCTTTAAGCTTGACTACAGAACCAACTTATGAAATGGCTGCTCTTGAATCACAAACCCATCCCTGGGCCAGCACGGTGAAGGGAGGAGCAGAGGAAGAGAAGGTCTTCTCACACCGCAGGAGACATGGCCACCCGGGCGGCAGGAGCTGCGGTCAAGCGGTGGGTTCCCCTCAGAAGTGGAGAGGGGGTGTGGGAGGATGGCTGAAGTGGACAGGGTGACTTATCTAATTGAGAGGTGAAATAAGTTGCCCGGGTGTTTCAACTTACTTTCCTTACTGTGTGGATAAGGAAATCTGGGCCCCAGAAGTAAAAAGACTTGCCCAAGGTGACCCAACTTCACTGTGGCTGAACTAGGACTAGAATGCAACTCTTGTCTCCTGGTTCAGTGTTCTAGCTTCCAAAAATGAGTTAACTGCCCGAGAAGGCAAGGAAAAAAATGCCTAAGGACACCGCTCAGCAGCACGTAATCATGTGAGGAAGAAAGGTAAAGGTGGCCCAAGTGTGTCCATGATGGATAAAGATAAAAGCTGGGCCAACCCCCTTCAGATTCGGCTCTATGCTTAAAAGAAAAAAAAGAAAGAGAAAAAGAAAAAAAACTGAGTGGTGGGGGTGAGGGGTTGGGTTGTGGGACAGGACATAAGTATATATGCCGGGGGCAGAGGTGGGGGTAATAAATAGTGCGGATGGGAATAACTGCCAAATGCAAAGTAATAGTAGCTATGTGTCCCCCAATTTACAAATCAAATACTTTCATTGATGTCATTACTACAAAAATGCTCACTTCCACCTGTTTTCCCAGCACTTTGGGAGGCCAAGGTGGGTGGATCACCTGAAGTCAGGAGTTCGAGACCAGCCTGACCAACATGGTGAAACCTCGTCTCTACTAAAAATACAAAAAATTAGCCGGGCGTGGTGGCATGCGCCTGTAATCCCAGCTGCTTGGGAGGCTGAGGCAGGGGAATCGCTTGAACCCGGGAGGTGGAGGTTGCAGTGAGCCGGCATCGCACCGCTGCACTCCAGCCTGGGCGCCTGAGCAAGACTCCATCTCAAAAACAAAAAGAAAGCAAAAAAATAAAAAACAAAAACTCCTTAAAAGCTAACTCCATAAAGGCTTCAAAGGCCCATTAATAGAAAATGAGAGTTGGAATCTCATCTCCTCTGTGCCACTTAGGGACAACACATTCATGTTTGATTTATTGCGACTTCCCACCTGTGCTTGCCTCTGGAAGCTGGGAGAAGTTGCTAATCTGAAGGCCATTTTCTCTCCTTTAAATGGCTGCAGCACATTCCCAACCTGCCCAACTGCTGGGAGCTCTGGACATTTTCATGGATTTATTTATTTGAAGTTAACAGAACTTTCCAGTTATCTCAGGACAGGACAAGATGAACGTCAGCTACAAAGACTGGCTTGTAGGTTCTGGGTAAGATCTCCCACAGGAGATGAGAGGGAGTTCTCAGCACAGGCAGATCGAAGCTTCCACAAGTGTCTCCACAGACAGAGGGCAATCCAGGCCAGGATGACCTTCAGCAACTGGAAGGCCCAACATTTGGTGCCTGGCTTTTTTGCAGGTGGATGGAGCTCATGCCATGGTACAACATTCAGAAAGCCAAGGGAGCAGCAGGCAGCCATCATTGAGGATGGGACTAGGCCAGCAAGGAGGCAGCCACCATAGGGAAGCTCAGAGAAGAACTCCAGGCCCTGGATGGGTATTCAGCCACAAGCCAGGGCCCCAAGCAGAAAAACTCAAGGGCTCAGGTCCAAGAGACAGGTCCTCTTTGTACCCTAATTCCAGGTGTGAGCCCTTCCCGAGCAGCCTCAAACTTCTTTCCTGACATCCAGACCTCTATCTGCCCACAGACTTCTCACCTAAGATGTTCCACCAGTACAATGCAACATGTCAAAATGGAACTCAGCCTCCTCCCTTCAAAACGAGCTCTGTCTTCTTCGAGTCCTTCATCAGACAGTGGCACCTCCATCCACACAAGCAGGCAAATAAGAATTCTCAAAATAACCCCAACTCCCCTCCATTCCTCACTCTTTGGGCTTAATTGGTCCCAGCCCTACGACTTCAGATCCATCCCATCCTCCACTGTCTCCAGTCGAGTCCTCACCATCTCTCAAGCTCCTGTAACAGTTTCCTAATTGGTCTCCCTGGCTCCGGCAGTCCCCTTCCAAAGCATCCTCCACACTGCCTCCAGAAACCCGATCTGATCATGTTCATTCTCCTACTTTGTAAACTTCAAGACGTTAAAATATAAACCACATAGCATGGATTTGAAGGTCCTTATACTCTTGTTCATACCATTTTCCATTTGCCAGCCTAGCAAACTCCTACTCATCTCAAACACCCAAATCAAATGTCAACTTTTCCATGAGACTGTCCCCAGTTATCTCTCCCTCCACTGCTCTTCTTGGCGTAATTAATTCCATTCTCTTCTATAGGCCCTTTGTGCTTCTACTGCGACATTCAAAACATGGGGTTATTATTATTCATCTATCCCTTGCTTCCTCCATGAAACAGTAAGTGCATTGAACACAGGCATTGTTTTTTGTATACCCAGTTTTTGATGGGGTATCAATGTAGGGACTCGATCGTCCCACAGGGAACAGCAGGCAACTAGGATGCTGTTCTGCTCCTCAGATGAAAGGTGAATACTCCCTAGGAAACTGACACTTTGGTAATTGCTCCTTTTGGATAAATTTTCCAAATTTAGTAAAAATTGGAAACTCAGAACCCTAAGTCAATCACTAAGAAGAATTTTTGTTTTTTACCTGAAACCCTGCTTCACAGCTGACCTGGGTTTCCTAAAAGTCCCTTTTGTGCTGGGTATACAAAACAATGCCTGTCTCCAACATAGCAGGTGTTCAGTAAACATTCAATTGATTCAGGCAAGTGCCTAGTTATTAAAGGCAATAGACATGAGTTGATGTTGACTACTGATCTAGAACCTTTACATGCCTCTTACATGATATTGGAAATGGTCCTACAAAGCAAGCAAGTATTTAGGTAAATTAGACTTAGTTTTGCTTGCCTTTCTCAGAGAATTGTACCCTGTCTACAGCCCCAGCTGACTTAAGAGGCTAGAAACCTAACATGCACATGAAAAAATGCTGAATATCACTAATCAGAGAAATGTAAACTAAAACCACAGCGAGATACTATCTTATACCAGTCAGAATGACTAGTATTAAAAAGTCTGAAAACAACAGATGTTGGCAACAAGGCGAAGAAAAGGGAACAGTTACACACTGCTGGTGAGAATACAAATTAGTACCACCTTTATTGGAAAGCAGTATGGTGATTTCCCAAAGAACTAAAAATGGAACTAGCATCCAGCAATCCTACTGCTGTGTATCTACCCCAAGGGAAAGAAATCATATCAAAAAGATACCTGTGCTCATATGCTTATCATATTCGCAATACTGTGAGCACTATTCACAATAGCAAAGACATGGAATCAACCTGAGTGTCCATCCATCATCACACACATGCCTTGGAATACTTCTCAGCCATAAAAAATAAATCAATAAATAAAATGCCTTTTGCAGCAACATGGGTGGAGCTGGAGGCCATTATCCTCGATGAAATAACTCAGGAGCAAAAAGTCAAATACTACATGTCCTCACATATAAATGAGAGCTAAATAGTGAGTATACATGGATGTACAGAATGGAATCATTGACATTGGAGACTCCAAAAGGTGGGAGGGTAGGAGGGGGATGAAGGTTGAAAAATTACCTATTGGGTACAACTTTCACTATTCAGATGATGGGTTCACTAATAGCCCCAACCTCACTGCTCCACAATATAAGCATGTTAAGAAATCTGCACTTGTACCCCCTAAATATATGTATTTTAAATTTTTGTTTAAAAAAAACCTATAGTCCAGGTTTATGCCATGTGACCCTATGCCTTTTGACAATAGCTGGTTGGACCCAGAAACTGATCACCAACCATATATTCTGGAAATGAATTCTCAAAATTCAAAAGACTATATAGCACCAATGCCAGCATTGACTTTCTATCGAGCCAAAGCTACAGGTAAGAAAGTTAGGACAGAGCTCATGATAGTAATAAATGATGATGATACAATAATAGCTAACATATCTAACACTTTCTACATGCCATATTGTGCTAAATGATTTTTATCTAATTTCATCCTTACAACAAATCTGTGAAATAGCTATCTCAACGTCCTTTTTGTTAGTTCTCCTCCTGCTCCTTATTTTTAACTTATATCAGAGTTGGTTTCTATTGCTTACAATAAAGAACTCTAGTACAATTACACCCTCCATTTCACAGATGGGACATCAAACTTAAGACAAAAGAACTTTCCCAATTCATACAGGTAGAAACAGAGAGGTATAGAAGTGAAATCTAGTCCCCCCACCTCCAGAACCTGTGCACTTAATGATTTATTATCATTGGTAGCTCCAGTTTCCATTAGGCCTTTCTGTATGCTATTTTTGCAATATCTGTATCCTTTACTGAAGGTAGCCTATAAGCTATCTTTACATTGCTCTATTCAAAATGAAATAAAGAAGGAAGAACCAGACAGGAGGTCATGAAAGCAGGTAGTCAAGTGACTGCAGCTGTGGGGAGAAGAATGCTGCCAAACCTGGGAACCAAGCAGAAAGGGACTCTCTACACCCTCACGGTTAGGGGTCAAGTCTGTCCAGCTGCTGTGGTTCTGACAGGCCTACATAATTACGGAAAAGCAATCAGAATCTCTCCATGTCCTCATTAGGTTGAGATGGGCAAGGAACAAATGCTCTGCTTCTTGTCTCTCTCTGCTCATGGAGCAGAGCATTGGTTCCTTTTTACATCCAAAGCCTCCTGGACAGCATCAGGACACTGAATCCTGGGACTCCATTATGCTACAGGAAAGCAGGAAGCAGGGCTGCTGTTCTACTCCTTGGATGAAAAGTGAATGTTCCCTAGGAAACGGACACTCTGGTAATTGCTCCATTTGGATACAGTTTCCAAATCTAGTATCTATAGATTCAGAACTCTAAGTCAATCGCTAAGAAGCATTTTTGTTTTTTCACCTGAAACGCTCCTTCGCAGCTAATCTGGGTTTCCTAACAGTGCCTTTTGCACGAATGACCTCAAAGCTGCCACTGAGGGAGCCACGGTACCAGCAGGGCTGCTCTCCCGTTTGCTAGCTGTGCTCTGCTCCTGGCTCATAGAAAATCCCCAAGGATGTGGGAACCCTTGGGAGGCCTCGGAGCAAGGCTGTGCCTCGCGGCATGGGAGGAAGTCATCACTAGAGGGCCCCACTGAGCTCCCTTGCCTGCCCAGCAGGGACACCCTCAGACAGGGGCTTCAGGAATTCAGCCACACAGGAAAACTAGAATGAGACCGGAGCTTGGATTGGAGTTGTTGCTCTTGAGTTTTTCTATTACACAAACAAACCTTAGAGGCCGAAACAAACCTTGCGAATCTTCCTCCACCCCAGGTTGAGTCCTACACCCTTCTTCTATGAGTCCACACCTGGTGCTGACAATCACAATACTTGCCACTCCGTTTATGGCAAAGAAATGGAAAATATGCTTGCTGCATTTTCAGGACTCTGCTACGTGATTTCTATGTATTGTTATTTTAATTTTTACTTTTTTAGAGATAAGCTGTCACCGAGGCTGGAGTGCAGTGGTGCAATCAGAGCTTACTGCAGCCTCCAACTCCTGGGCTCAAGCGATGCTCCCACCTCAGCCTCCGAAGTAGCTAGGAATACAGGTGCACAGCACCATGCCTGGCCTATTAATTCATTTAATGCTTACAACCATCCTAAGAGGTAACTATTATTATCCCCATTCTACATATGAAGAATCTAAGATTAAGGAAAATTAAGTAACTTGTCCATGGTTATAGCCAATAAGGAATGAGATTGGAAAACGAATTCAGGCTGTCTGATTCAGGAGCCTTTTTTTTTTTTTTTTTTTTTTTTTTTTTTTTTTTTTTGAGACGGAGCTTTGCTCTTGTTGCCCAGGCTGGAGTGCAATGGCGGGATCTCAGCTCACCACAACCTCCACCTCCTGGGTTCAAGTGATTCTCCTGCCTCAGCCTCCAGAGTAGCTGGGATTACAGGCATATGCCACCACGTCCGGCTAATTTTGTATTTTTTGTAGAGACAGAGTTTCTACAAAAATGTTGGTCAGGCTGGTCTTCCATGTTGGTCAGGCTGGTCTTGAACTCCCAACCTCAGGTGAACCGCCCACCTCGGCCTCCCAAAGTGCTGGGATTACAGGTGTGAGACACCGTGCCCGGCCAGGAGCCTAACTTCTAAGCCATTAAACCATACAGGCTGCATTTGTTAGCCCATATAGTTCTATTATGTTATTACATTGCCCAAGAGCTATCCGAGACATTAAGAAATTGCCCGGCCGGGCACGGTGGCTCCGCCTGTAATCCCAGCATTTTGGGAGGCCGAGGTAGGCGGATCACGAGGTCAGGAGATCAAGACCATCCTGGCTAACACGGTGAAACCCCGTCTCTACTAAAATTACAAAAAAAAATTGGCCGGGCGTGGTGGCGGGTTCCTGTAGTCCCGGCTACTCGGGAGGCTGAGGCAGGAGAATGGCGTAAACCCGGGAGGCGGAGCTTGCAGTGAGCCGGGATCACGCCACTGCACTCCAGCCTGGGCGACAGAGCGAGACTCCATCTCAAAAAAAAAAAAAAAAAAAAAAAGAAAGAAAAGAAATTGCCCTTAGGCTGGAGGTGGGGAGTAAAGAAACAAGATAGACAATTATTATGTAAGAAATAATATACAAAAGTATAGAAAAGTTGAGGTACATAATCCTGTCTTGTGGTCAAGGTAAACTCCCCGTGAGGAGATCGTAGTTCGGTAAGAACAGGGTCAGCAGTATTTATGAGGAAGAGCAAACAGCATGCCCCAAGTCCCAGGGAGGAGAGGCTTATGCAGTCTGCTCAAGGACCCACGTGCACACGCTCGCCGGGGCTGGAATGGAGAAGGAAGCAAGGCTGGGGAGCCAGGAGACCAGGCAGGGACCCAGAAGCCGGAGCAGGAAGAGCTGGGCCTCCACACTGGGGCAGTGAAGACCTAAGTAGGAGTGCCCTGACCAGGTTTGTACTTTAAAACCATGCCTGTGGCTGCTGTGAAAAGAATGGATTGGAGGGAGAGGAAAGAAGGATGCCTAAAACCCAGTGAGGAGTCTACTGGGGTAATCTAGTGCAAAACGGTAGGAGCCACAGCACAGAAGTGGATGGGACGCAGACAGAGTAATGTGATAGAGACGCAGAATAAACAAAATGCCTGGACTAACTGGATAAGAGAGTAACTGAGGAATCAAGGATAGCTCCTGGTTTCAGCCTCAGATGACTGAGTGGATGGTGGTGCTGCTTTTGCTGGAATAGAGTCAGAGAGGATGAACAGAGGTAGTAGTAGAGTCAGAAGAGATGAACACGGGTGAGTATAGTAAGAGTCCAGGGTGGAGTCCCGAGGCTGAAGTGGCTGTCAGCGACTCAGTGGACACAGTCAGAGGGCAACTGGATACACACGGGACTTTAACCGCACAGGTGTTGGTTTTGTCTGTCCCCACTTTGATTGCTAATCATCTAGGGGCAGGGACAATCTGTTTTTTATTCTCACTGACTAGATCACGGAGCCACTTATCAAATGCTGGATGGGTGAATACATGATACATGCATCTGATACATGAACAGATGGGAGGAGGAGTCCCCAGGGAGTGGAGGGGAGGGTATGGAGAGAGAGAAGGACAGGAGGAACAAACACCAGAACAGCAGCAACAGGGCATGGGAAACAGGTAGATGGTGATGAGTCTGAAACAACCCTGATTAGTAAAAGGAATAAATTTGGTAAGAGTTAGGAAGTAAGTTTTTTTTTCCCCCCAAAGTTTAAAAGCTAGAAAAAAATGAAATCAAAAGACCTGATATTGGTAGAGTGTTAAAGTGACACAGTTGTGTGACAAGAATATATTTCTCTCACATATTTAGTGAAAATGTGTCAGAAAGAACAAAGCAATATCACTGGCAATAATAGAAACAGAGCATTTAAATAAAGTCGCTATCAGAGCTGAGATCAGCTGCCTGTAAGCCTATGAAATGATCCCCTCCCTCCACGCTCAGGCTGCATTTGCCTGTCAAATACTGAGTCCCTTAAGGACCCATCTAGAATGTCTCAACTCTGCAGGTTTTTGTTTGGATTGTCTCTGAAGCTATTAATACTTTCTAACAGCCAATAGTATAGTCACTCCACTCATCTTTAGAAACTTTGGAAGAAGTAAGGTTTAGAAATATTAGGTTAGTGCAAAAGCAATTGCAGTTTCACTATTAATCACAGTTCAGCGTTTGGGAAGAGATGGGAGAATGGGGATGCAAAACACGACAACCCCAGTGATACAGGGCAAGAAAGGAAGCCCACGAAGGCATGGAGTCCAGGAAGGGAGAAGAGCACAAGAGCAGGTGATGGGTTTCAGGTACAAACAATTTAAGGCCATCTTTTGCTCTCATTTTTTTTGGGAGGAAAATTAGAGCCCAGAGATCTAGATTTGTTATTTGTTTATTTCAAACTCTCCAAAGTGTCCCCAGTGCCCTTGATATGAACTCTAGCCTTTGAGCCCTTCCCCCACAGCTCCCCATGATCCACTTCTTGCCTCTACTTATCCAGGGCTGAAACTAAGACCAAGCCATACTTTTGGGGCTTAGGGGAGGAGAGGGAGGTGGGTTTGGAGGCTATTCCAGTTTTCTATTGCTATGTAATGAATTACCACAAATTTAGCAGCTTAAAACAACACACATTTATTATCTCACAATTTCTGTGGATCAGGAATACCTTAGGATCTCACAAGCCTGCAACCAAGGTGCCGGCCAGGATTGGGCTCTCATCTGCAGGTTCGAATGGGGAAGCATCTACTTTCCCATACTCATGGTTATTGGAAGCATTCAGTTCCTGGAGGCCACAGGATTCCTGGCAGCTTGCTTATTCAAAGCCAGGAATAGAGCCTCCAGCAAGAGGGATGCTGCATTCTTATGTGATCACATGTATCCTATTGCCTTTGCCATAACCCATTGGTTACAATCAAGACACAGGTGCTGCCTACACTCAAGAGGAGGGCATTATACAGGAGGTGTGAACACCAGGAGATGCAGATCACAGGGGCTTGTTTAAAGTCATAGTAATAAACTTCCTAAGGGTTAGGAAATAAGTCCTTTTCCCCAAACAGTTTAAAAGTTAGAAAAAAATGGAATGAAGATTGATAAAGTGAAGTGATACAATTGTGTAACAATACATTGCTCTCACATATTTAGTGAAAATATATCAGTAAGAACAATGCATATCAATGGCAATAAACAAAAGATAATTTAAATAAAGTAGCTATCAGAGCTGAGATCAGCTGCCTGTGTGCCCACAGGGGCTATGGCCTGCAGCCTACCTGGGGCACTGAAGCTCTAGAGAGTTCTTCCCACCAGTGAGGGGTGGGGTGGAAAGAGAAGATGGACTATCAATTTCCAACACAAACATTAATCACAATGTTTTAAAGATTATTTTCTCTCTTTCTAGAAAGTCTTTGGAGGGAAATTTTATATATACACACACATATATACATACACATATATTCTCACATACACACACACACACATATATATTATATATATATATATATATTTTTTTTTTTTTTTTGAGACAGAATCTTGCTTTGTCACCCAAGCTGGAATACAGTGGCATGATCTTGGCTCACTGCAACCTCCGCCTCCCAGGTTCAAGCAATTCTCCTGTCTCAGCCTCCCGAGCAGCTGGGATTACAGGCGCCCAGCACCACACCCAGCAAATTTTTTATTTTTAGTAGAGACAGGGTTTCACCATGTTTGCCAGGCTGGTCTTGAACTCCTGACCTCAGGTGATCCACCCGCCTCAGCCTCTCAAAGTGCTGGGATTACAGGCATGAGCCACCGCGCCCAGCCTGGGAAATTCTATATTTTTATACAAAATCTAGTATGCCTAGCTCACAGCATTCCCATAATATGAATTTGTGACTAAATAAACAGACTGGATTCTGGAAGTACAGTTGTCATTAACAAAACCTATGTAGGTTCCCTGAATCCCAATATAGTTTTTCTATGCACTTGTCCTTAACATGGAGTTTCTCTCTTACAAGTTCTGTCGAAACTCTTGTAATTGTTTTGCCCATCTCAACCCTTGGATATAAGCATAGCTTTACAACATAGGCTCAGAAGCCATATCTTTTGTATGTTAAACACTCCTACCTATGAAGTGATGTTACAGTTAATGTTTATTTTTTATAAACAAACATGTCAGGGGCCAAGTTTTGCAAATATTATCTAGAAGCCTCTATGCCACAGGGAAGTGAGAAAGCTCGTGGAGACACTATTTCACAGATTTGGTCAAAGTGTAAATCAAGTGGAGAGGGGAGGAGGAAAGGTGGGACTTTTACTCCAGCTTGCTAGCTCATTCACACTTTCCTTGGTGATCTATGTGGTTTTAGACCACCACCTAACTTCCCAATGAGGAGACATATGTGAAAGCCTTTGCAATGCGCAATGAAAAGCTATGCTATACAGATAGTCTCCTGAGCTACCATTCTCAGATGCAAAATAAATAGAGAGAAAATCCAGACTTGACCTTCCACACTGGATGTTTAATACATTAAATCTTCCGCCCAAACGTTTAATGTGTTGTTTCCTTCTGGGCATGTGCCAATTAAACATCTATTACATAGAACCCATGTAATGCCAATTGGTTCACTCCCATTGCTACCTTAGAAATCAATAGATTAATATAGTTTGCTAGAGTGTCAGGTAGTGAGCAGCAGCATATGCAGTTGCATGACATGTCTTACAAATTTAAAAAGGCTTATAAACCATTATGCTTCTGTGGCTCCTGGGAAATCAAGCAAATTGAAAACTTGCATTCACGTGTGGCAGAAATAGTCTCTGTGTGTACCAAATTCCATCTAAAACTAAAAAGACTCTCAATTCTCTTCCCCATTCCAGAGTTCTAGCAAAATAAGGTATTTCTTCACATTTTGTTAAGGTACACAAAGCAAAAAACTTTGCCCACATAAAGTTTACAGTCTAGAAGGAGAGATGTAAGATACTCTGCTAACTAGATTTTGAGCAACGTGGAATGTTAAATGTGATGGTAGGCTGGAAAATGTCCCCCCAATCTATCCACTTCCTAATCTCTGCAACCTGTGAATATTTCCTTATATGGCAAAAAGAGACTGCAGATGGGATTAACTAAAGGATCTTGAATAGGAGTTCATCCTGGTGGACATTGAAGACAATGGCATGTATAAGGATACATGCTATCCTTATCGGGGGAGGCCACGGGATATTTGGCACACACAGAAGAGATGGCAGTATGACCACAGAGACAGAGTAACACAGCCACAAGTCATGGATTGCTGGCTGGCAGCCACCAAAAACTAGAAGACGCAAGGAAGGAAATCTTCCGTAGAGCCTCGAGTGGGAGCATGGTCCTGCCCATACTTAGAGAAACTGATTTTGAACTTCTGGCATCCATAACTGTGAGAGCATAAATTTATGTTGTCTTAAGCCACCAAGTTCATGGTGATTTGTTACAGCAGCCATGGGGAACTAATGCAAGGACTGTTAAGAAAATAATGGAGGGAGAGAGAGGGGCAGCTGTGCTGCATGGGAATAGCCAGGGAGAGTGTCTGAGGAGATGGCATGAGTGCTCAGGGCTAACAGCAGGGAAATGGCCAAGAAAGAAGACTGAGAATTGACTACTGGTTTTGGTAAAAGGAAGCTGTGACTCTCCTTGATAGAGACGATTTCAGTGGAAAGGTAAGACCTATTTGGAATAGGTTCAATAGAGAATAAAAGATGAACCAGAAACAGAATTGAAAACACTTTTGTGTAGTTTTACTCAAAGAGGAGGGCTGAGAAAAGGGACAGTAACTGGAGATAAACACTGGGTCAAAAGCCTATTTACATCCTGTGTTTAATTTAATTCTCACAATGATCCTGAAAGATCCTGCTCCATCTAGACTAAGGCTTACAGGGGTTCTGTGACCTGCCTAGAAGTCATATAGAAGGAAAGAAACCAAGCAAAACGTCCAACTAGTTTTCTTTTAAACTCTTAGTACAAAATTCTTTCTGCTATAATAGTGAAAAAGCTAAAAGTGGTTTATACCTGGATGAAGGTAATCTGTGCGTGGGTAGATCACTGTGACCCCTGAGCCACTGTAAACCACAAAGACTCAGGCTCGCAGCACCAGCTCCACCTCTGGAAGTCCCAGTGGGGACACATGAGAAACATTCTCAACCAGTGACTTGGTCAGTAAATAGAGGCTCAAAGAATGAATGAAAAAAGATTCTATCTTCATAGACTGCATGAGAACTGCAAGGATTCTTAGTGAAGACAATGTTGCTGGTTAATGATGAAAAAAGAAAATATTTTGATTATAAATGTTAACTGACTAGACAGAATAGACAAGTGAAAGATGTGTAGCATATTTCAATGTTAAACAACAGTGACTATTTTCAGAAGACCTCCCATACAGCTAGACTGAAGAGAAGTGAGAGTATTAATTTAACAGTGAAATCGATCACAAACATCCAGTGGGTGTTTTCATCACTTTGCCTTTGAATTCAGCTGGATTGGCAGGATTCTGAAGTCATCCTTGAAACCCTGAAGGCTCATAGTAAGCACTTAGGGCTCATATTTCACAGTTGATCTTTATGAAGTGTGGATGACAGTTCCTTCTTCCCAGGGTTGTTGGATTAAATAAGATAAATATGTACAGACAGTCCCCTACTTACAGTGGTTCAATTTAGGATTTTTCAACTTTACAATGACAAAAAAGTGATACACATTTAGGGGAAAGGGGTACGATATTCTGGTGATACTGGGCAGCCAAGCCACAGCTCCCCATGCATTCCACAATCATCAGGGCAAACAACCAACACTCTGCAGTGTCCTGTGTTACCAGATTATGTTGCCCAACTGTAAGACAATTTAAATGTTCTGAGCATGCTTAAGGCAGACTAGATGAAGCAATAATGTTCAGTAGGTGCATTAAATGCATTTTCCGCTTACAATATTTTCAGCTCACGATGGGTTTATTGGGATGAAACCCCCACTTTAAGGCACATTTTTATAGACCTTAGGCCATCACCTGTCTGAGGGAGGCCAACACTTACATAACATCCTCATCTTCCTCCTTCTCATCAACCACAAGCCACAGGCCCTCTGAGATCTGGCTCTGCCCATCCCTGCAACCTCATTTCCACCCACTCTTCCTCCTGCCCATTATGCTCCAGCTTCACTTACCTTCTCTTCTGTGCCTTGAACACACCCTGCTTGCTGTCACCCAGGGACTTCTGTTCAAGCTAGAAAGCTCTCCCTCCAGATCTTGGCAGGAAGGATTCTCTCTCCATTCAGGTCTGAAGTCAAATACTACCCTCCCAAAGATACATTTTACAACTACCATATTTAACTGCCTCCTATTGGTCCATCTTACATCACAGCACCCTATTTCATTTTCTTCATAGCACTCATTTTCTAGAATGATCTTATTAATCTGTGTCCTGTCTCTCCCCGTGGATGGTAAAGACCTGGTCTGTCGTATTTCTTCCTTCTCTTCTGGCTCCTGGAACAGTACCTGGCACAGAGTAGTAGTAAGTAGTCAATATTTGATGGAGTGGATCATGATACATGAAGCATGCACACACAACTACTCCATGCATAGGGATTCTAGGTATAAGTATTACATATATATGAATGTAAATCAGTTGGAAAGATGACAGTAAGCCCCAAGTCAGATGGCTTTGGTTTAACCGCAGCTCTGCCCGCCCCCTGGGCTGCGTGATTATAGGTAAGATATCTAGGTTCTCCATCCCGTTTCCCTCTCTGTGAATGGAATGTGATCAAGAACTCCCTGGTATCATGAGCAGTGAATGAAGTGCTCCAAGTCAAGCCCTCAAGATAATGCTAGATATAACATAGGAAGCTCTTAACTGTAAACGTGTATGTCTTTTTGAACAAAATCATTATGATATAATACACACTGTAAAATACCTCAACCCCTTCTTAGCAAGCTGCCCTGATTGTTAGTAAAACCTTTTAAAATATTTTACCCTGTTTAAATACATACCCTAGGATACCCAGTTTCAAAGAAAAACAGTCATTAGGGCCCTGAGGTTTACCAAAGTTGAAGGTTATATCTAGTCTTACACAAATAATTCTTTAGATAACGTTTCAAATTTGGGTTATGAAAATTAGGAGTAATAAAGATACATCCAAAATATTGTGAAAACCCACCCCTTGAGAACTACTTAGCAGAAAAGATCAATGAGCCCCAAGCCCCGGTGGTCTGACTGTCCACCCAACTCTTCTGTCCAGCAAGTTGCACAAAGTCAAGATCTTTTATGAGTGTCTCCTCCTGAGTTTTTTTGAAACTCAAACTGTGAGCTACAGGCCAGGTTCTGGCCACCACTTCTCCAAGTCAGAGAAAATGCTCTAAAAGTTTAAAAGGAGATCAAACAGCTGTTTTCAAGAGAATTGAAACTGTTCCCAATCCCTAGGACCTGGGCA
Source organism: Macaca fascicularis (assembly GCF_037993035.2). Taxonomy (NCBI): domain Eukaryota; kingdom Metazoa; phylum Chordata; class Mammalia; order Primates; family Cercopithecidae; genus Macaca; species Macaca fascicularis. Next base: position 101,673,878 of record NC_088381.1, read on the forward strand.
TTCAGTTGCAGTCCTGGCATGCAGAGGAAAATGCCCCGTTGGAAACTATCAGAGAATCATCCTACGTGGAGCTCCTCATGGATACGAAAGCCAGAACCTTGCAACAGAAATACTTGCACAGAGCCTCAGACAAACCTGTAATGACAGATGAATTTGTCTGTTAAGTGTTTTTCTTTACCTATTAAGTAACTTCAAGTCTTGCTTCTGAAATCATTAGGAAAATCTGCAGGAGACTGGAAAATTCCACCAGCTCATATCTGTCTAGACATACTGTTTTCCCTGGAGTTGTGGTTTCTGCCCAGTGCTCATCATATAGAAGGTGAAGCATAAATATCTCACAGAATCCCTGGGCCTCAGATGAACCAAGGCCCAGAAAAGTGGTACAACTTACCCAAGACAGAACCATGGCTACAAATCAGGCTTCCTGCTTCTGATTCAGTGTTAAGTTCCTTTCAGTAATTAGCAACTGGGGTTTCGTTTTTTGGGGTTTTTTTGTTTTGTTTTGTTTTGTTTTTTTGAGATGGAGTCTTGCTCTGTTGCCCAGGCTGGAGTGTAGTGGTGAGATCTCAGCTCACTGAAACTTCCACCTGCCAGGTTCAAGCAATTCTCCTGCCTCAGCCTCCCAAGTAGCTGAGATTATAGGCATGTGCCACCACGCCCGGCTAATTTTTGTATTTTTAGTAGAGGCAGGGTTTCACCATGTTGGCCAGGCTGGTCTTGAACTCCTGATCTCAGGTGATCTGCCCACCTCAGCCTCCCAAAGTGCTAGGATTACAGGCATGAGCCAGCACTGGGTCTTGGTCCATTTATGATCCACCGGACTAGAGGATGACAGCACAGGAAACCCTCCAGTTCTCAGTCCTGAATCTGCATGTGTCTGCCAAGCCGTTGTATCAGGATGACTCAGTCCCAACTCAGGTGAGAAACAGCAGCACAATGCTAATTTTCTTTAAATCCTTCTGAATGCTCTACTTCTGAGCAGTTAGCCTCATAGTTACTGGGGCCTCCTTCCCCTGACCTCCACCCATGATTAGGCCAAGTTCTTGGGAGATTCATGCACCACCCAAGCTTTCCAAATGCCCCTCTCATTATCAATCCACACTGGTTTTCATCTTTAACTATCTTTGACAAGGCTGGAAATCCTGATGCCTGATCTCCAATCTCCCCAAGCTGTCTGTGTCGATCCTTCAGGATCTCTGGAGCAATGAATGCCACAAAGCATTGCTCCTATTCATCATTCATCAACCTGTCAACTGTCCACTGCCTCCCAGGCTGAGGCACCCCACCTCTCCAGCACTCTCTTCTCTCCTCTCACCTCTGGGATTCCCAGCATCTTTTCTTTTTTAATTATACTTTAAGTTCTGGGATACATGTACAGAACATGCAGATTTGTTACATGGGTATACATGTGCCATGGCGGTTTGCTGCACCCATCAACCCATCATCTACATTAGGTATTTCTCCTAATGCTATCCCTCCCCCAGCCCCCCACCCCCAGACAGGCTCTGGTATATGATGTTCCCCTCCCTGTGTCCAGGTGTTCTCATTATTCAACTCCCACTTATGAGTGAGAACATGTGTTTGGTTTTCTGTTAGTGTTAGTTTGCTGAGAATGATGGTTTCCAGCTTCATCCATGTCCCTGCAAAGGACATAAACTCATCCTTTTTATGACTGCATAGTATTCCATGGTGTACATGTGCCACATTTTCTTTATCCAGTCTATCATTGATGGGCATTTGGGTTGGTTCCAAGTCTTTGCTATTGTGAATTGTGTCACAATAAACATATGTGTGCATGTGTCTTTATAGAATGATTTATAATCCTTTGGGTATATACGCAAAGGCTTATATACCCAAAGGATTGTCCCAGCATCCTCTTTTCAAGAAGCTTGGCAAATCAAGAAAAGAAAGAAGAGGCACTGACCAAGAAGCTTCTGCTTTGTGGTCCTGTAAAAATACCTCAGGCAGGAAATACTAGGGGTCTAGTTGCCTAGTTAGAATTCAAGAGAAAAATAAAATATTCAGCAAACAAAATTCAAGTGAGTATCTCAAAATATTTATCTGCTGCACCAGTATAGGTCCTGCTGCCTTTGGCTCCCTGGTGCTATTATATTAAAATGTTTTAAAGAAGAATGGGACAGAGCTTTAGCAAGAAACCCAAGACAGCTTGACTTATAGTATTCATCCTTTGTGTATGGGTATGAACACACATACATAACTTTGAAACAATATTTGTGTTTATGCATAAAGAAGATTTTTGAAAAATCTGTTCTCAGAGCTCTTTAGGACTATTTCCCCAAGTAAGGGTAATACTGATTTACTTATAAAATACTGTAAAAATACCAGCATAAACTCCATGCTGTTAGGTTAAGTCTCACTCTGCATGAGTCACTTTAGGTCTCACCATAGAAGCAGTCAGTTGTGCTGGTCAGGAATATACACCCCAGTTTCAGTCAGCTGCACATTCCATCAAAAAACTGTCTATTCTGGCCGGGCGCGGTGGCTCACACCTGTAATCCCAGCACTTTAGGAGGCCGAGGCGGGTGGATCACAAGGTCAGGAGATCGAGATCATCCTGGCTAACATGGTGAAACCTTGTCTCTACCAAAAATACAAAAAATTAGCCGGGCGTGGTGGCGGGCGCCTGTAGTCCCAGCCACTTGGGAGGCTGAGGCAGGAGAATGGCATGAACCCAGGAGTTGGAGCTTGCAGTGAGCTGAGATCGCGCCACCGCACTCCAGCCTGGGTGACAGAGCAAGACTCCATCTCAAAAAAAAAAAAAAAAAAAAAAACCTCTCTGTTCCAGAAGTACCTACAAACCCTTTAGTAATCCTTTTCTCATCAACATTAGACACTTTGTCAACAAGGAGTGTTCAAATTGGATTCTCTTTGGGGAAGTTTATGGTATTAAACACATGTGCAGTGGCTAAAATATTTTTACATACATTCCCAACCCTTAAAGAGGGCTTAAGAATCTAAAACTGTGTTGTCCAAAGTAGTAGCCACTAGCCACATGTGGCTGTTGAGCAGTTGAAATGTAACCTTTGCACATGTTAAAATAATATGTTGTATATACTAGTTTATATAAAATACGTATTATTCAAATTGTTTGTTATTTTTCAAATATGGCTCATAATTTACATTTATTGGACAGCACTCATCTTATTACTTATGGAGATGGGGCCCTGGGTTTAAACCCTAAAAGGTCTTGGACTCCACCACCAGTTCAGTGGCTTCTAGGTCCCCAAATAGTTATCTGCCATAGAGTTAAGTAAATCTGGCACCGGAATAGTGTCTTCTTGTTTACCTCAGGCATTATTCAATGTTGTAGGCACTGAGGCAAACACAAGAGTGGTCAAAATAAAATATCGGCCTTTGCAGAGCTTTCAGAAGAGGTGCTTTTGTGACAATTTACTAAAAAGTGGCCATATGACAAAATGTGATTAGAAAACTTGCTTTGATTATAGCCTGGTAGTGAAGTTGCAAAGGAGGAGCTACACCTCACCTACTTTTGTGCTGTTTTAGACCAGGGGCTCTGGCCCTGGAGCCAGTGCCTTAAAAGGCCCTTGTTTGGACCCTTCCAGCCATGCATGCTCCTTCCCCAAGACAATTCTATGTGCCAGAGCCTCTGTGGGTTTCCATGCAATGCTGCTGCAAGATGCTCAGAGAGATAGTACAGTCTAGGGAACCAGAAGACATATCAGTGCCCAAAGCATCAGACACCCCAAGCTGGTTTATAGCCAGGTACAGACTATTGCCCTGTTGACTAATAGGCATGGCTGCAGAATCTGTCTGCACTAAGCCTGGCTCTTCTCAGTGGGTTGGGACATGAAGGCCATACTTCAGTCTTTTCCATCATAGTAAAATAAAGGTACAGCCAATTCCAAAGAATTGTTTTAATATTACATATATAAGCTAGGAGATTTACAGTGATCTATAGTAATATGGAAATTATATTTATAATACATACATATATTCCGTACCCTTTGGGAGATTCTTACAGTAATGACCTCCAAGGAATTATGCCTCCTAGTACCCATGTCCTGAGTGGCCCCTTCCCACCTTAATGCTGGCTTTGGCCACATGACTTCCTGTGGCCAATGGAGCATAGCAAATGTGACACAAGCAGAGGCTAGATAAATGCTTGGGTGCTGCAGCTTGGCCTCTTGCAACCCCGAGACCGCCATGTAGTGAAGAAGTCAGGATTTTAGAGAAGAAAGGCCTAAATGCCTTAGCTGTCCCCAGAGCCCAGCCCCCAGCTGACCCACCAGTTGAATGCAACTACATAAGAAAGCACATGTAAGAGCAGCAGCACTAGTTTTCATGAGAACACATTTATTGAGTTAGCCAGGAGGAAAGTCTGCAGCCTATATGAACTGCTAACCAATGTATGAAGATTGTCAAATTCTAGGGTTATTTTAAATTTGGCTAGCTATGAGAAATAAAAAGTCTTATTTCCTGAAAATCTTATAAAAACCTTTCAAATCAATTTAATGTTTAGTTGTAAAAGAGGTGATCTACACCTTACTTAGGAAAGCAAGACCTCGATGCACAAACCTGTTAGAAAACTTTAAGGATATATACATAAATGGGCTTGGGTCACGATACTGAAACATACAGTCCCACATGCCATAATATGAATGTCAAAACCCTGAAAGATAAAAATCCCTAAGGTCTAAAATTCCAAAATCACAATCCTGAAAGATCAAAAATCTCAAAAAGATAATTCTAAAATAACAATTTTTAGAAATGTAAAGACATTTATTTATATTTTTACAAGAGGATTTAGGCCAGGTATGGTGGCTTACATCTGTAATACCAGCACCACAAGAGGCCAAGGTGGGAGGATAACTAAAAGGTCAAGAGTTCAAGGCCAGCCTGAGAACACAGCAAGATCCCACCTCTACAAAAAATGTTTGAAAAAAATATGCAGGCATGGTGGCAAGTACACCTGTAATCCAAGTTACTCAGGAGCCTGACGCAGGAGGATTGCTTGAGCCCAGAAGTTTGAGGTTACACTGAGCTATAATTATGCCACTGCACTCCAGCCTGGGCAATAAAGTAAGATCCTGTCTATTTAAAGAAGAAGAAAAAGAAAAGGCCAGGTGTGGTGGCTCGCACCTGTAATCCCAGCACTTTGGGAGGCTGATGAGAGCGGATCACGAGGTCAGAAGATCGAGACCATCCTGGCGAACACGGTGAAACCCCATCTCTACTAAAAATACAAAAAAATTAGCTGGATGTGGTGGCAGGTACCTGTGGTCCAGCTACTGGGGAGGCTGAGGCAGGAGAATGTCATGAACCCAGGGGGCAGAGATTGCAATGAGTGGAGATCGCACCACTGCACTCCAGCCTGGGTAACAGAGCGAGACTCCGTCTCAAAAAAAAGAAAAAAAATGATTGAAGAAACATATAAAACACAACAGAACACTTCATAGACTACTTTACACAATAGTCCAGGCAATAGGCAATAATAATACATATTGCTGAAAGCGTAAGCACTCAGGTACACTAACAACAGTCCCACTGGTATAATAGTTATGAGCAGATGAACCATATCATAAAGAAACAGGTCAAAAAAGAAAAATGGGTAAATTGCCAACTATGGTTGGTAATTGTGCACACCTATCTTTATAACCACAGTTATCTGAAATATTGTGACAGACATCCTATTTCTTTTGACGAGGTCAATCAATAATCACAATGGGTCACCACTGCATTTGTAGAATCCTAAAGAGCTGAGATCAAGAAATTTCATCTTTGTACAAATGTAGATGTACAAAAAGGACATTTACTGAAGAAGTTTCAATGTTTTTATGCACATGCACAAAGCTTACATACAAAGTCAACGTTATAATGCACTTTCATAGAATCAAATTTGCAAAGAAAAAAAAAGTATAAAACAAAATAGAACTCTCTAAAAGTCTTTACATAATTTATATCTCCAGCACTGGAAATGATGCAAAGATGAAATACATGGCATAGCAAATTGGCACTATGTGTGAAGGGGCAGAAGTCATACATGATTAATATGGCAGGGGAGATTTCTTGTATCTTTTGCCTGCATTTTCACTCCCATGATCTTCAAAACACTTACTACACTTGTATTTAGAGACTGGTTGTGGCCACGTGCGGGAGCTCAAGCCTGTAAACCCAGCACTTTGGGAGGCCGAGGCAGGCAGATCATGAGGTCAGGAGTTTGAGACCAGCCTGGCCAATATGGTGAAACTCTGTCTCTGCTAAAAATACAAAAATTAGCCAGGCATGGTGGTGCATGCCTATAGTCCCAGCTACTTGGGAGGCTGAGGCAGAAGAATTGCTTGAACCCGGGAGGCGGAGGTTGTAGTGAGCCGAGATCACACCACTGCACTCTAGCCTGGGCGACAGAGCGAGACTCTGTGTGGAAAAAAAAAAAAAAGAGAGAGAGAGAGTGGTTGTGATTGGCAAATTTTTTAAGTATATGCTGTCCATTTGAAAGTCTGGTTTTTGGCCAGGCTCGGTGGCTCATGTCTGTAATCCCAATACTTTGGGAGGCCAACGTGGGTGGATTACCTGAGGTCAGGAGTTCGAGAACAGCCTGGCTAACCTGGTGAAACCCCATCTCTACAAAAAATACAAAAATTAGCCAGGTGTGGTGGTGGGTGCCTGTAGTCCCAGTTACTCGGGAGGCTGAGGCAGAAGAATCACTTGAACCTGGAAGGCAGAGATTGCAGTGAGCCTAGATTGTACCACTGCACTCCAACCTGGGTGACAGAGCAAGACTCAGTCTCAAAAAAAAAAAAAAAAAAAAAAAAAAGACAGAAAGTCTGGTTTTTGCTTGCCCATTGCAATTAAGTGATTTTCTGCTTTTGCAGTGTCAATAATAATTAGCTTTTAAACTTTTGTCTTTTACCATTAAATAGCCTTGTACACTTATCAGAGTCTTTTTGTGAGGGAACAATTTCACAGATCTTTTCTACTGTGTTGTAAGGAATGCACTAAGAAGAAATTATATTTAGCTTCCCCAGTACCAACTCTGTGTTAATCAGGGTTCTCCAGAGAGATAGAACCAATAAGTTATATATATAGATATATGAGATGAAATTTGTTAGGGAACTTACCTCACATTATTTTGGTGGCTGACGTCCCAAGACAGGACATCTGGAGACCCTGGGGTGCTAATAGTGTGGCTCACGCCAAGTCCAAAGGCCTCAGAGCCAGTGATGCTGATGGTACAACTCTCAGTACAAGACAAATTCTCAAAATCCAGGAGGCCACTAGTGTTAAGTCCTGTAGTACCAATGACCAAAGGGAGCAGAAGAAAAGTCTGTCTCAGTTCTCAGAGAAAGGCCAATTTGCCTCCTGTATTTGTTATCTTTAGGCCCCTGGCTGATTGGGTGGTACTGACCAACATTGAGGGCTGATATTCCCTATACTGTCCACCTAGACTAACACACTCATCTCCTTCTGGAAACATTCTCACAGATACACCCAAAAAAATGCTTTACCAGGTTTCTAGGTATTCCTTAATCCAGTCAAGTTAACACCTAAAATTAAGTTCATAATTCTACCCTTTGTCAACTTGGCATTCATATGCACCTCCTTAAAACATGTTTACTTTCCAAATAAAGACAATAGCAAGGTAATAGTTTCATCTAACATGATGCAACTAACATTACCTCCCACTAGGTCCCTCCCACAACATGTGGGAATTCAAGATGAGATTTGGGTGGGGACATAGCCAAATCATATCATTCTACCCCTGGCCCCTCCCAGATCTCATGTCTTCATATTTCAAAACCAATCATGCCTTCCCAACAGTCCCCCAAAGTCTTAATTCATTTCAGCATTAACTCAAAAGTCCATAGTCCAAAGTTTCATCCAAAAGAAGGCAAGTCCCTTCTGCCTATGAGCCCATAAAATAAAAAACAAGCTAGTTACTTTCTAGATTCAATGGGGGTACAGGCATTGGGTAAATACAGTCATTCCGAATGGGAGAAATTGTCCAAAACAAAGGGGCTACAGGTCCCATGCAAGTCCAGAATCCAGCAGGGTAGTCAAATCTTAAAGCTCCAAAATGATCTCCTTTGATTCCATGTCTCACACCCAGGTCATGCTGATGCAAGAAGTGGGTTCCCATGGTCTTGGGCAGCTCCACCCCTGTGACTTTGCAGGGTACAGCCTCCCTCCCAGCTGCTTTCACAGGCTTGCATTGAACATCTGTAACTTTTCCAGGCACACAGTACAAGCTATTGATAGATCTACCATTCTGGGTTCTGGAAAATGGTGGCCCTCTTCTCACCACTCCACTAGGTGGTGCCCCAGTAGAGACTCTGTGTGGAGGCTCTGACCCCAAATTTCCCTTCTGGACTGTCCCAGCAGAGGTTCTCCATGAGAACCCATCCCTGCAGCAAACTTCTGCCTGGACATCCAAGCATTTCCATACATCCTCTGAAATCTAGGTGGACATTCCTAAACTTCAATTATTGACTTCTGTGCATCCACAGGCTCAACACTGTGTGGAAGCTGCCAAGGCTTGGGGATTGTATCCTCTGAAGCCATGGCCCTAGCTGTACCTTGTCCCCTTTTAGTCACAGCTGAAGTGGCTGAAATGCAGGGCACCAAGTCCCTAGACTGCACACAGCACAGGGACCCTGCGCCCAGCCCACAAAACCAATTTTTTCCTCCTAGGCCTCCAGGCCTGTGTTAGGAGGGTCTGCCGTGAAGACCTCTGACATGCCCTGGAGACATTTTCCCAATTGTCTTGGGTATTAACATTCAGTTCCTCATTACTTATGCAAATTTATGCAGCTGGCTTGAATTTCTCCTCAGAAAATGGGATTCTCTTATCTCATTGTCAGGCTGCAAATTTTCTGAACTTTTATGTTCTGCTTCCCTTATAAAACTGAATGCCTGGCTGCTCTATGGAGTAGCCTTTTTTTTATTCCTTTACATTCTTAATAAACTTGCTTTCACTTTGTACTGCATAGTTGCCTTGAATTCTTTCTTGTGTGAGATCCAAGACCCCTCTCTTGGGGTCTGGATTGGGACCCCTGTCCTGTAACATATGTCTGGTGACCACACAAGGGACTGCAGTGCAGAAACCCTGACCCAACAGCTACCTTTGGGTAATTATTGGGGTTCTGTAACATATTTCTGTCAGACTATAGAAGGGACAATACTGAAGAGACCCCTGACCCAGAGGAAAATCATCTACACACCCCAATTGGCTGACTTTGGGTAAGTGGGGTACATATACCTGGGAAAAGAATGGGATTGGGTTAGAGGCCAAACTTACGAGAGTTAGAGTCTTTCCTAAGACAGAGTGGGTTAGACGCCCCCTCTTAATAAAAGGCAAGGATGCTTGACCAACCTCGGGTTTGTTAGGTTTTTAGGTTTTCCCTAAAAAGGGAAACTTGAGAGCTGACAGGACTGCTGGAAAAAATCCCTTCACAACAGCAGCCACAGCTGCCTAAACTTTTCAGTGTTGCTGCAATGGGTGAGTATTTCTCTGACCTCCCTGATCATGTCACCTTCCCTACCCTGCCACAAGCAATGCTTTCCTTCTCTACTTTTCCTTTACCCTTCTTATCTTTTCTATTACTCAGGGTGATCATCTTGCCCAGAGACCATGTGTTGAAACTCCAAGTCGGGGGATGAATTAAAGATGACAGCGCCCATCTGGGGGCAAATTTAAGCCTTGCCAGTTTGATATTGGATGCTAAGCAGAGTAGCTAATGGCTGTGTTTTATCACATGTATTTGGCTCTAGCCAGATGAAAAAAAAATAATTTTCCTTTATGATATGGCTTGGCCCCAAGGGTGATGGTGCCACAAGCCAGATCACTAGGGCCACTCAGGGAAAGGGAACCCAGAAGCCTGGTATGCCAGCACAAGGATAATAATTTCTTACAGTCAGATTTCTGGCTTCTGTCTCTCTGTGCAAAAGGTTGAATGAATGGTAAATAAATAAATAAATAAATCAGTGTTTATCTCCTCTGTAAAGTTTTAATGTGAAAAAGAATTCTAAGGCTAGTCTTAAGCTGGTTTGTTTTGTGCTATGAATTCATTTTTCTGTGTTGAGGGGTACTTCAGGATAAAACATGGCTTAGAACACCTGTAAGCCTGCTTTTCAAGATGACCCAGGAAGCTGGTCAGTAACAAACTTCGCTGCAAGTCCCTGAAACAAACAAAAAACGGGATGAAGTCTCCATCTTGCTTTATGTCCTTGAGAGTTTGACCTTTTAACTACGTGATGGTACTTTTTGGTCTCTGCCTTCAGGGCACAGGAATGTTGGGGTTCATGTCATGGTTAGCTCTAAAAATCATATTAAGTAGTTAAAAGCCTTTGCAAGCTCAAAATTAACTACTTTAGACTTCTTCTGGGAAAGAAAATGGAGATGGCCCTGTCCTGTAGCTCAGTAGTCAGGGTTTTTCCACTTTCACAATGATAGTTCAGGTTCAATTCCCCACCTAGGAAGTAAGTCATTTCTGGTTTGGTATCTGTGTGACACTGTCTATTCTCTTCTCCACAGCCCGTCATAAATTTTTCTTTCTCTAAGCACCTAGGAGGTTACCTTTGGTAAAGTTCAGAAGCTAGAAATATTGGCTGCTTGGCATGGCTAAAGTCAGGCAATAAGAGATCTGAGGCTGGGCACGGTGGCTGACGCCTGTAATCCCAGGACTTTGGGAGGCCAAGGCAGGTGGATCACCTGAGGTCAGGAGTTCAAGACCAGCTTGGCCAACATGGTGAAATCCCATCTCTACTAAAAATACAAAAATTAACTGGGCATGGTACATGCCTGTAGGCCCAGCTACTCAGCAGGCTGAGACAGGAGAATCGCTTGAACCCAAGAGGTAGAGGTTGCAGTGAGCCAAGATCATGCCACTGCACTTCAGCCTGGCAACAGAGCAAGACTTCATTTTAGAAAAAGAAAAAAGAAAAAGAAAACGAGATCTGAAAGTATTTCTTTTTTAAAGAGCACTATGGTTAAAGTCAGCTTAATTAAAAGTAGATAAACAAGCTATATATTTAAAAGGCCTGTATGTTTTTCTCTTCTTAAAACTTGTTTTCCTGGAAAAAGACTTTTTCTTCTCAGTCAATTGTATTATTTTTCTTTTTTTGTCTTGCCACTCTTAGTGCACACACGAGAGGCCCTAAGATAATGTCTGGTAGCCTGGGACTCCTTGGGAAAAACAGAGGAGGTGCCACAGACCCCAATTTGGGGGAAAAAAGTCTGTTTTCCTCATTAAACCCCAGGAATTAAAAGCAAATAGATTCCTCTCGAAGTCTTTGTTCTGTTTTGCATTGTGTTATCTAACAGTTTTAAGGGTATCAGAAATCACTTCGCATAGAGAGTTTTGGTGTGTAATAACTGGGTAGGAAATACACTTTAAGGGATGGCTAATAGTAGTTATGGAGGGCTACTTGGCTCTTTGCACACTTGCATCAGAGAAGTCTCTACTAAAAATATAAAAAATTAGCCTGGATTGGTGGCCAGCGCCTGTACTCCCAGCTACTTGGGAGGCTGAGGCAGGAGAATGGTGTGAACCCAGGAGGTGGAGCTTGCAGTGAGCCAAGATGGCACCACTGCACTCCAGCCTCAGGGACAGAGCAAGACTCCATCTCAAAAAAAAGAAAAAAAAAAAAACTTTCACAAAAGGAATGATGTCAGCAAGATAGCAAGATGGTAGACTAGAAAGCTACAGGCTCTCCTTCCCCTACAAATATACAAGTTAACAACAATTTATGAACCAGAATACTCCTCTGAGAATTCTAGAGACCAGTTGAGAAGCTACAGTACCCAGGCCAATAAAGAATTTAAAACCAAGAACAGTTGCCAGCAATAGGGGTAAGAAAATTCACAGCATTCTGAACACCCATCCATGCCCCTCTTCTTATGCAATATAGTGTGTGCTACTAGGAAGAAACTTTCCGTACCAGGGCTCTTACCTTGGGACAGAAAAGAATGGACTGTATATCTAACATTCTGGCTTGTCTGGAGGCTGCTGGATAAACTGATTTGTGCCTGGCCTAACTCAGACCACTTAGGAACAGCAGAGTTTGGATATCACTGAAATTAGGTGAGCAGCACTACACAGTAGAGCTGAAGCTCTGTAGGCATACACCAGGGTGAATAAGATTTCAGAAAAGCTTTGAGAGTTACTCTGGAAACATCAGTAGGGTTGATCAGTAAAGGTCGTTCCCTGCATGAAATTAGCACACAAAGACATGAATAGGAGGTTGTTTTTTCAGTGCCCATACCCCAGCAAAAGATTACAAGGTATACAAAGAAACAGGGAAACATGGCCCAAAGGATCAAAACAAAACTCCAGAAAACAACTCCAAAGAAATGAAGATCTATGAGTTTTCTGACAGGGAATTTAAAATAACTGTCATAAAGATCCTCAATGAGCTAAAAGTGAACACAGACAAGTAAACAAAAATAAGAAAAATTATGGATGTGGAGAAAAAGGAACACTTTTACACTGTTGGTGGGTCTGTAAACTAGTTCAACCATTGTGGAAGATAGTGTGACAATTCCTCAAGGATCTAGAACTAGAAATACCATTTGACCCAGCCATCCCATTACTGGGTATATACCCAAAGGATTATGGCACATGTATACATATGTAACAAACCTGCATGTTGTGCACATGTACCCTGGAACTTAAAGTATAATAAAATAAAAATAAAAATAAATAAATAATGAAAAGAGAACTAACAAAAAATTATGCAAAATAAAATATCAACAAAAAGATATAAACTCAAAAATACAACATATTCTGGAGCTGAAAAATAGAATAACAATTTAAAAATTCACTAGAAGGATTTAACAGCAGGCTTGATCAGGCTGAATAAAGAATCAGTGAACTTGAAGTCAGGCAATTTGAAATAAAAATCACAGAAACAAAACGAAAAAACAATGAAGCAAAGTAAAGAGAGCCTAAAGGACTGTCAAGCAGACCAATATATGTATTATAGAAATACCAGAAAGAGAAGTGGGAAACAGAGAGCTTATTGAAGGATTAATGGCCTAAAACATCCAAATCTAATGAAAGAAATGGAAATAAAAATTTAAAAAGCTCAGTGAACTCCAACTAGGATAAATCCAAAGAAAACAAGACGTATTATGATAAAACTATCTAAAGTGAAAGATAGAATCTTGAAAGCAGCAAGAGAAAAGTAACTCATATACAAGGGAGTTTCCACAAAATATCAGTGGATTTCTCACAAGAAATTTGCAGGCCAGAAGGAGTGGAATAATATAATTAAAGTGCTGAAAGAAAAAAAAATGCTGTCAATGAAGAATACTGTATTCAGTAAAACTCTCCTTCAAAAATAAAGGAGAAATTAAGATCTCAGATAAACAAAAGCTGAGGGAGTGCATTATCACTAGACCTGTTCTACCAAAAATGCTAAAGGAAGTCTTTCTAGTTGAAATGAAACACATTAGATAGAAACATGAAGCCAAATGAAAACGTAAGGTTCTCTGATAAAGGTAAATACATGGAAAAATATAGTAACCTCAGAAATACTAGAAATGAAATTCAACTGCATATTAAAAGGATTACACATCATTACCATGTGCAATTTATGGAATGCAGGAGTGTTTCAAAATATGAAAATTAATGGGGCCAAGTGTGGTGGCTCATACTTGTAATCCTAGCACTTTGGGAGGCCAAGATGGGAGGACTGCTTGATCCCAGGAGGTTGAGGCTGCAATGAACCATGACTGCACCATTGCACTCCCACCTGGGTGACAGAGCCAGACCCTGCTGAAAAATAATTAAAAAAAAAAAAAAAGAAAGAAAATAAATGTAACATTAACAAAATGAAGGAAAAAAAATATGATCATGTCGATTGATGCAGAAAAAATAATTTGACAAGATTCAATACCCTTTCAAGATATAAAAGCCAGTAATGAAAACACTCACCAAACTAAGACTAGAAGGAAACTACTTCAACATTTCAAGGGCCACTTATGAAAAGACCACAGCTAACATGCTCCGTAGTAAAAGATCAGAAGCAAGAAAAGAATGTCCATTCTTAATTAGAAAATTAAGAAAAGTTTTATTTATAATAGCATCTAATATGCTTTGGCTCTGTGTCCCCACCCAAATCTCATCTTGAATTGTAATCAGCCTCAAGTGACGTGGGAGAACCCGGTGGGAGGTAAGAGAATCATGGGGGCAGGTTTTCCCGTGCTGTTCTCCTGATAGTAAGTCTCACAAGATCTGATGGTTTTATAAAAAGGAGTTCCCCTGCACATGCTTTCTTGCCAGCTGTCATGTAAGATGTGACTTTGTTCCTCATTAGCCTTCTGCCATGATTGTGAGGCCTCCCCAGCCATGTGGAACTGTGAGTCCATTAAACCTGTTTTTCTTTATCAATTACCTAGTCTCTGGTATGTCTTTATTAGCAGTGTGAGAACAGACTAATGCAGCATCAAAGATGATAAAATACTTGGAAATAAACCTAACCAAAGAGAGAAAAGACTTGTATAGTGAAAGCTACAAAACATTGCTGACAGAAATTAAAGACACATAAAGAGCCATCTGTGCTCATGGGTTGGAAGACTTAATATTGTCAAAGTGTCCATATTACCCAAAGAGATCTAAATATTCAGCACAATCCTTATCGAAATCCCAATAGCACTTTTTTCCAGAAATAGAAAAGTTCAGCCTAAAAGCCATAGGAAATCTCAAGGGATCCCAAATAGCCAAACACTTTTGGAAAAACACATACACACACACACAGACACAAAGTTGGAGGACTTAAACTTCCAGATTTCAAAACATATTACAAAAGCCACAGTAATCAAAGCAGCGTAGTACTGACATAAAGACAGACAAATATCAATGGATTAGAATGGAGAGTCCAGAAATAAGCCCTCATGTATATGGGCAAATGATCTTCAACAAGGGTGACAACATCACTCAATAGGGAAAGGCCAGCCTCTTCAACAAATGGTGCTGGGAAAATTGGATATCTGCATGCAAAAGAATGAAGCTGGACCCTTATCTTACACCAAAAACAAAAATTAACACAAAATGGATTAAAGACTTAAATATTAAGACTCAAAACTAAAAGACTTCCTGAAGAAAACGTAGGGGAAAAGCTTCATGACACTGAACTTGACAATAATTTCTTGGGTATAACATAACAAAACAGAAGTAATAAAAGACAGACAAAAAAACAATAAAACTACATCCAATCTTTGAAAGTTTTTTACAAAGGACACAATAGAATGAAAAAGCAACCTACAGATGGAGGAAAATATTGGCAAAACATATATATTATAAGGGATTAATATCTAGGATATATAAAGAAATCCTACAACTTAACAACAACAAATCAGAAAATCTAATTTTAAAATTCTTAGGCCCACTTCAGTGGCTCATTCCTGCAATCCAGCATTTTGGGAGGCCAAGGCAGGAGGATCACCTGAGCTCCAGACTTTAAGACCAGGCTGAGCAACATGGCAAAACCCTATCTCTACAAAAACAATACAAAAATTAGTGAGGCATAGTGGCACACACCTGTAATTCCAGCTACTTGGAAGGCTGAAGTGGGAGGATCACTTGAGCGTGGGAGGTTGAAGCTGCAGTGAGCCATGATTGTGCCACTGCACTCCATCCTGGGCAATAGAGTGAGACCCTGACTTTAAAAAAGAAATTAAATGGACAGAGCATGTGAATAGACAAAGATATAAAACGGCCAACAAGCATATGAAAAGATGTCCAACAGCACTATTCAGAGAAATGCAAATCAAAACCACAATGAGGTATTACCTCATACCATTAGGATGGCTACTATCAAAACAAACAAAAAAAATAAAAATCAGCAACAAGTGTTGATAAAGATGTAGAGAATGTTGTACCCTTTTGGATGGTTAGTGGGATTGTAAAATGGTACAATTGCCATGGGAAGCAATATGGAGGTTCCTTGAAAAATTAAAAATAGAACTTCCATATAATCTAGCAATCTCATTTATGGGTATATATCCAAAAGAATTGAAAGCAGAGTCTCATCCATGTTCTTAGTATACGTTCATAGTACAATATTCACAATAGCTAAGAGGTGGAAGCAACTCAAATATCCATCAACATATAAAGGGAAACAAGACATGGAACACACATGCAATACTATTCAACCTTAAAAAGGAAGAAACTCCTTTAATATGCTCTATAGATGAACCTTGAGGATATTATCTTAAATAAGCCAGCCACAATAAGACAAATGCTCCATGAAACTACTTATATGAGTAATTTAGTAGTCAAAATCTTAGAAACAGAAAGTGAAATGGTGGTTACCAGGGGCTAGGGGGAAAGGGAAATTGCTTAATGGATATAGAGTTTTAGATTTGCAAGATAAAAAATGTTTTGGAGATCCGTTTTACAACAATGTGAATATAGTTAACACTACTAAACTGTATACCTAAAAATGCTTACAATGGTAATTTTTAAAAATAGGCCATGAAGTATTTGTCAAAACCCATAGAATGGTATAACATGAGTAAACCTTAACATAAATTATGGACTATAGTCAATAACGATATGTCAATATTAGTTCAATAACTGCAACAAAATGTACCATACTAATGTAAAATGTTAATGATAGAAGAAACTATCTGGGGGGCAGGGGTGGAATGAGTATATAGAACTCAATGTACTATTTGCCCAATTATGCTTTAACTCTAAAATTGTACAAAAAATAAAATATATTAATAACAAAACAAAAAAAAGTCACCTGTGGCTAACTGGCATGGGGTGAAATACAGGTTTAGAAGATGCACTGGCTTATGGAATAATTCAAGCGTGAGATAAACATGGGAGGGAATACAGTTATAAGCATGTGTGGAATTGGTAGCTGTTGCAGATGCTTTAAAGAGAAAATGATTACTCTCAGTAATTAGTCACCAAAGTGTAAACATCAGAGAGCCTTCTTACATCCCTGCTGTGTTTAAAGAAACTCATCTCTTACAGCCAGAGGGCTGATCAAACTAAGACCAAGGTCAGGAATTAATTTTATGACTATCAAAATTTTAGCAGGATGAATTATCAGCCCTAGCAGGTCTTCTACACTAAATTCAGGTCCCTGATAGAGAGGGAATGGAATTCTGATACTTGGGTGGGGATATCTAAGTAGACACACTTGACAACACTGAATACCCAAATTTCACTGAACCTTTTGAGTCTGTAAAAGTTTCCCCTTATTAGAGGAGAACAGCTAACCCTCACTCAAAGACAATGCAGAAGCTTCAATAGAGGGAGGTACCTTATAGGACAATGCTTGCCCAGCGTCAAAACTCAGCATGGCCCCAACTACAGAAGTTTAGATCTACTGAGGAATGGGAGGGTTGTACATTGAAGAATCTACAGGAGCTGGCAAAGGTGTACAGACAGAAAAGGGGAGAATTTGCCTAGACATGGATCTTCAGGGTACTAATTCAAAGGGAGTAGAATATAAAGCTGGATAAAGGAGAGTTATCTATATGGGCCACTCTTCCATGACACAAGATTTACTACCCTGATAAGCCTCCAGAGACTTTTCCTAATCCACTGTTGGAATGACTCTTGGAAGCCTAGAAAATTTGATGGCCCATAGTAAATGAAGAGATACCAGAACAACTGTGGCAGACTGTAGAGGAAGGATTAAAAGGCTCAGAGAAGTGGGCATTTTATAATAGATTTATTACAATCCATCATACCAGAAAACCCACTAGCTGACTCTATTCCTTGGAAGAGCCCAGAGATCATTCTGGTTATCAAGACAATATAATATGAAGTGAACTGGTGAGTGGGTATTACTGGTATCATTGAAAAGCTTGGTAGTTGCTCTCTTCTAAGGTAGATGATGCAGTTTCAGAATTGGGTTTATTACTAGATAAGGGGATCATAAACCCCCAAAATAGCAGAGGCCTGGTATCAGCACTGAACGATGGACAGCAAAGTCAGAATGGTAGCCAAGGTTGGCTGCCCTACAGTAATCTAGAAAACATATTACTAGAGGCAAAATATATAGACAGCAAAGGGAATATTGCTTAATAGAATTAAGAGACCAAGAATGTGTAAGCAGAAAGTTGAGATCACTGCCCCGATAGAAAGCCATGATTCTTTGCCCAATCCCCAGATCTGAGTAATCTCTCAGATCCAGAATTCACTGATTGAGAAGACAGACAAATCTGGGACAACCTGAGCATCAAGAAAATGATAGTAGAGGACTATAACATTAAGTAAAAATCCATGGGGCCTACACTGATATAAATAAAGAAGGAAAATCTCTTACTTGCAGGAGAAAGCCAACAAATAAATGTAGAAGGAATAATGAAATTAACATTAACCATTTAATAATTATCTTGATTCAGCCAAGAACCATTAATGACTGCTAAAATGGTGAAAGTTTGATGAGAAATAGAGTAACATTCACATAATCCCAAGTGTCACCTCCACAAGATACTCATTAATTACAGAGCATAAAATAGGAACTTTACAGGGCAGAAACCTGACAGGAACCACCTTAGCCAAATTATGAAGTTTAACATTGCCAGTAATGGAACTAATCTATAGCAGGTGCCTCTTGCTATGATGCACTGAGGAGGACACAACATCCCTTCAGTGGTAATTCTGCCAAAAATGCACTACCTGAATCTGATTACGAGACAAACCCAAAATGAAGGACACTGTACAAAATAACTAGTCTGTACTCTTCAAAAATGTCTATTTCATGAAATACAAAGACTCAGGAACTGTTGTCTGTTAAAGGAACTCAAAGAGATGACAACTAACTGCAATGTATGATCTTGAATATTCTTTTGGTATAGAGAAGGTTACTAGAAACATTGGCAAAACCTAAATAAGGTCTGTAGTTCAGATAATGGTAGTGTATCAATGATAATTCCCCAATTTGATCATCACAATCTCCCCTTATTCTTTCTGCAGTTTCAGTTACCCAAGGTCAATTGCAGTCCAAAATAGGTGAGCAAAGTATAATCGGTTATTTTGGAGGAGAAAGAGACCACATTCACATAACTTTTATTTCAATACATTGTTATAATTGTTCTATATTATTAGCTATTGTTCATCTTTTTCTGTGCCCATTTCATAAATTAAACTTTACCTTGAGTATTTTTATATTAGAAAAAGCATAGTATGTACAGAGCTTGGCACTATCTAGTTTCAGGCATCCATGGTAGGGACCTCCTAAAATGTATCCTCCTGCATAGTGTACTGTGAATTCTTTTTTTTGTTGTTTGTTTTTTTGTTGAGACAAGGGCTCATTCTGTCACCCAGCCTGGGGTACAGTGGCATGATCTTGCCTCACTGCAGCCTCAACATCCTGGGCTCAAGTGATCCTCCCACCCACTTCAGCCTTTCGAGTACCTGGAATTACAGGTACACACCATCACGGCTGGCTAATTTTTTGTATGTTTTTTGTAAAGATGAGATTTTACCACGTTGCCCAGTCTGGTCTCAAACTCCTGGGTTCAAGCAATCCACCTGCCTAAGACTCCCAAGGTGCTGGGACTACAGGTGTGAGCCACTGCACCTGGCCAGAGAATTGTTTTTTAGAAAATACACACTGAAGTGTTTTAAAATAAAGGGGAATCATATCTGCAACTTAGTCTTAAACAGTTCAGAAAAATAAAAAAAAAAAGGTGTGTGTGATACATATACATTTATCTATCAAGAAAAGGTTATAGTAAGTGTAGCAAAAAGTTAACATTTGGGGTATCTGGGTAGAAGTTATCTAGGAATTTTTTGAACTATTCTTGCAACTTTTCTGTAAATTTGAAAGGATGTAAAAATTTAAAATATATATATATCAAAATAAAAATAAAGAAGCTTCAATACCAAAATAATTTTATATCATAGTGATTACCCTGGTCCTTCCTGAAAGGGGTCCATGGTCATTTACTCAGATAACCATGTACTGGGGGAAGTAAGGCTACACATTTTTTTTTCCTAAGACATGGAGTCTTGCTCTGTCACCCAGGCTGGAGTGCAGAGAAGCGATCTTGGCTCACTGCAACCTCCACCTCCCGGGTTCAAGCATCCTCCTGCTTCAAACTCTTGAGTAGCTGGAATTACAGGCACATGCCACCATGCCCGGCTAGTTTTTGTATTTTTGGTAGAGACGGGGTTTCACCATGTTGGTCAAGCTGGTCTTGTACTCCTGACCTCGTGATCCTCCTGCCTCGGCCTCCCAAAGTACTGGGATTACAGGTGTGAGCCACTGCATCTGGCCAACTGTACATGTTTTAAAAAGGATGTTGGACACAAGGTCCCAACTGACATTGATACTCAGAAAACCAAAGTACCATTCTGACCTTCTATTAAAGAAGACGTTTGGGGTCAGGTTATAAATGAATTCCTGACCCAATCCTACAGACCCCATAGTGAGTCCATTGGGTTTATGGATCTACCTTAGTGGTCATATCTCCAGTTCATCAATGTATAACTGGAATGGACATGCCAATTTCTAAAACTCTTACATTGGACACTGGTTTAACAATAAAGTAAAAGAATTATAGTAGGAAAGGTCAAGTGGAAGCCCCTGAAACTGCTGGCAGCTTTAGCCAAAATAATAAATTAAAATTTAATATTGCTTCCTGGGAAGCAACGAAAGAGATTAGGACTACTATTGAAACAATGCCTCAAAGAGTTAAAGAAATCAATGGCTAAATTCTTAGACTTACAGGACAGCAGGTAAGGAAAAAAATAATTGAAACTAAAAAAGCTGAAACGATGCTCTCCTCACCTCAAGAGTAAGAAACCAGTAACTAACAAATTCTCAAGTTTGCAGGACAGAAGATAACATGCTGAAATGTCCTCTACTTAAGAGATTAAAAAGTAAAATCAAAACCTGGCTGAAATCAGTTGGAACCAAGATGGCTGACTGCAGTTTGTGCTGAATGAGCTTGCTGACATCACAGCCTGAATTTCCACCACATTTCATATTAACTCCCCCAAAATTTGCACGTGACCCATGAGTTAACATAAAGAGATGCCTGCACATGCCCAAGGACTTTCCAGACTTCCCCTTTCCTTTTACCAAGCACCTACTAATCTCAGAATCTACCCGCAGAACCTTTGTTAATAAAAATATTGCCTTGAAACCATCATCGGGAGACAATTCGAGTTTGATTTCTGTTTCCTTAGGAGTTCACTTTCAATATAATGCTTTTCTTTTCTCAAAAACCCAGTGTCATAGTATTGGTTTCTACCACATCAGGCAGTGACCCCTTTTGCTCAGTAACACTATCAGATTTAAATAATGCAGTGGTGGTGATCCATGACTATAAATCATGATCCATGTCATGATTTACAATCTTATGTAATTCACCTGTGTGGCCTCCACAAATACCTGCCGAATTATTGTGATGGCAGTGGACTAGCACAAACTTAAGCAGAAGCCTTGCAGTTATTGTGCCAGATGTGGTGTCTTTACTAGAAGAGATTAACACATGGTCTAGAATATGATATACAGGTAGTGATCTGGCTAATGTATTATTTTCCATATCTTTGAGAAAGAAAGATCAGAAGCAGATCCCATTCACGTCTAAGGAACAATGTCATTCATCATCTTGCCCCAGATTCCTAATTCTCCTCTGTTATATCATAGTCCCAAAGCAACCTAGATCATCCGAACGTTTTGCAGAACATCACACTATATCTAGTGTATTGATGAGATCATGTTAATTAGACATGATAAGCTAGAAGTGGTAAGTATTCTCAATGTCTTTGTAAGATATATGGACTCCAGAGAGTGGGAAATAAACTACCAAGATTCAGAGTCCTTCTAGCTCCAAAATTCTGGGGTATAATGCTCTCGGGTATTCTAAGACATCACCTCCAAAGTAAAGATAGTTTATTATACCTTGTACCTACCACCACTAAGAGGAAAAAAAAAATCACAGTTGTTAGTAAGTATTAAGTATAGTTCATACTTGGGAATAACATTCTGATTCATTTATCAAATGATTTTGAAGGTGTCCAATTATGAATGGAGCTCAGAGGAAGGAAGAAATCAGTATCAAGCTCAGACTGTAGTACAAGCCATCCTGCCACTTGGGTCATACCATTTGGCAGACTCAACAATATTAGAGTGAGAAAAAGGTGTCTTGTGAAGTCTCAGGCAAGCCCCAAGTAGAGAGTCACAGCATATTCTTAGGGTTCTGCATGTAGAAGGTATATAGAGAATTATATACCACCTGAAACATAACTCCTGGCATGACAGAGATGGAATACCTTATCATGAGATACCAAGTGACCTGCAGCTATAAATACCCATCATGACCCACCAAGTCATGAGGTTACATGGGCTCAGAAGAAATACATCATAAGATTAAAGTGGTACATCTAGAATCAGGTGTGAGCAGGTTCAGAGGTCACAGGTAAGCTATGGGAACAAGTGGTCCAGATTTCCACAACACCTACCATTCCTGAGCCAATGCCTTCTTCTTAGCTCACACCTATGACCTTATGAGAGAGTTCCCTATAACCAGCTGGCAAAAAAGAAGAAATACATGAGCTTGGTTCTTGATCTCATATCCCTCAGGGATCAAAGTGTGGGTTTTTCCAAGTGCTACCACTTCCCAGTAAAGGAATAGGGACCCAGGGGCTGGGTCCCTGGCTGCCTTGGCATGGGTTTTTTGGTTTTTTTGTTGTTTTTCATTTTTTTGTTTTTTTTTTCTTTCTCCGATAAGATTGCTCTGGAAAGAGCTGCTTTTAGGGATTATTTTTGAATACCCTGAGTGCGGAACAGGGTTCTCTTCAATGCCTCACAACCAAGATCATAGGAAAGGGGCCCTACTTTCCTGCTCAGAACATATACTGAATGGAATGTATTTTTTAGAGAATAAACTCTATTTTTTTGTATTTTAAAGATTGGGAAGGCTAAGAAGGTAGCCCTCAAATAAACTGGCTATTGCATTATAGGCCCCTTTGTTGGGGGCAGTCTGTTGGTCCACACCTACTTGCTCAGGCAGGTGCTCTGGTCTCACCCCTGCCCTTGGAGTTTAGGTGCAACAGCTTCTACATTCCTGCTCCAAGCATGGAACCAAGGAGGCTGGAACCTGTCACTGGAAGCCAGGGCAAAGCCATGAGCAGTGGCCCAGGGCTTGTTGGGTTCATGTGTATCACTGAAGCTGCCTATCTGCATGTATCCTCTGGCTCAAATGCTCTGTTGACTCTGCAGTACAATATGTAACCAATAAAGCTCCCTCGTTTCCATATGAAAGAAAACAAAACAAAGTGTGAGTTATCCCACCAGCTAGGCCATCTAGACCAGTAGAACTGATGGCTGAGACTGAGAAGAATCTAGAACTACTAGTAAAGGGTGGAGATTATGAGTATTAGTTGTGACTTTAGGACGACTGCACCAGTCAGGCTATACTGTTCCTGCTACCCTTCCTCTTGTATGTTTTGCCAGAACTGTGACCAAACAGAATCCACTAGAATCTATAACTTAATGAAATGACCTTAATGTGTGAGAAACAATGGATCTCAATAGGGTAAACTGTAATAGATGCTGTTTTTCTCACTTGAATCTTTTTTAGTGGGTTGTGTACCCATTCTCTCAGCTCCTGTGAGTATTGGCTGATAACAGCTCACAAGTGCCTTCCTCTATAGAAGCTTGTCCTCAGCCAATGGGAACCATCTTGCTCAGAAGACTATAATCCCCACCTCCTCATCTCTGTCAACGTTGCCAAAGACTTACAGGGTAGGGTACAAAAGACAGTGTGATGTATGCTCCGGATCCCCCAACTCCTAGCCCATGGATGAGCTCTACTTTATTTGAAATTTTAATCCTTGCTTTGCCTCTTTCCCTTCCTTATTCTACTCCCTTGCTTTTCCACAGATTTTCTTCCTAGACAAACACCTTTAATAAAACATATGCACCTGAATCCCTGTCTCAGAATGTGCTTCTAGAGAAACCAGCCAAAGCATCAGGTGATATAGATATGACTCCAAATTTCTGAATCTATGAATAGAGGAAAATTTTGCTCAGGTTTTGCCTGTTGTTAAGTTAGATGTTTAGCAGCATTGCTCATTATTTCTTCCAGTGCTATTTGCTTATTTTAATCAACTTAACAAAAATGCTAAGGATGAACAGTTCTGACATGCTAGAATTGTCATGAGAATCACATATCCCTTTGTGTGTCTATGAGAATTAGAGAATAAGATAGGCGAGATCTCATGCTACTTTGATCCCCATCCTCTCTATCACTCTACCACCTCTATCCTGAAGCTCCAATGACTGTGTATATTTCCTTATTTTCAAGAGTTTCTAATAATATAACAAAAGCAACGGTTTTTGTCATATTATTAGAAAAAATCAGTTTGGTAACTGATCAAGATGGACTGAAGCTGAATGAGACAAGGGAAAGAAAACCAATGGAAAGCATGTTACAGAGTTGAGCCTAGATGTGAAATGGCAAAGGCCTATTTATAGTAACAAAGAGAATGAAAGGGAAGGAATGAAAATGAAGATGTATTTTAAGTTAACTTAACCCAAACGTCCTCAGGCCTCACCATTCTGTGGCTCAACATTCAGGCAACATTAATACCTCAGTTTCCCTAGATCATCACTTCCACCTGCTGATGTCAATGTCTGCACTGATCTCATGTTTCTCATTTATTCTTAGATTACCCAAAGGAAGCCTCTTTTCTGCTCAAGGACAAGCGTGCTCATATCCTTCTGTCTTAGCCTCTTTTTTGATGTCTGCTTTTTACATACCAGAGGAGGATGGTGTTTCAATGCTGTTGATCTAACTGCCCCCAGAGTTCTTTCTACTGTTCCAAAGACTTCAAAACTTTTGAGGTGACAAAGAGTACTCCTTGATTTCAGCCAAAAATCACACCACAGCTACACTGTGTTTGAGCAGCACTAGGAGACTAATACTCTCCCAACCCCAATTCATTCTTCATGAAGACTTGTGACATAGTAATAATGCCAGGCAACCCCCATGGCTTAGGTCCCAGTGGATCCCAACATAAGGCAAGCCTGCCTGAGGACTACAGCAGCAAGTCTGCCCATTGACCCCACCAGACAGCCTGCCCAGAATCTCTGAATGGGCTAACTGGTAAAGGGCTTTTGCTGCCAAAGCCAGCCTGAGGACTATAGCAGCAAGTCTGCCTATTGACTCCACCAGAGAGCCTGCCCAGAATCTCTGGATGGGCTAACTGGTAAAGAGCTTTCACTGCCAAAGCCAGCCTGAGGACTACAGCAGCAAGTCTGCCCATTGAACCCACCAGAGAGCCTGCCCAGAATCTCTGGATGAGCTAACTAGTAAAGGGCTTTCGCTGCCAAAGCCAATCCGTAAATATTGGAATAAGGGTCTACTTCAAATGCACAGACAACAACACAAAGCCACAAGGATCATGAATAATCAAGAAAACATGACACCAAAGGAGGAAAACAGAGCACCAATGACTGAGTCTAAAGAAATGGAGATCAATGAACTGTTCAAAGAATTCAAAATAATCCTTTTAAAGCAGCTAAGTGAGAAAAAAAAAAAAAAACCCACATGTAGAAAACTACATGAAATCAACAAAGCAGTACATAAACAAAATCAGAAATTTAACAAAGTCATAGAAACAAACAAAACTCTGAAGCTAAAAACCACAATTACTTATCTGAAAAAAAAAAATCATTGAAAACTTCAACAACAGACTCAATGAAGCAGAAGAATCAGTGAGCTCACAGGTCATTTGCAATTACCCAATGGAACAAATTTTTTTGATGAGAAGACTGAAGAAAGCCTAAGGAAATTATGAGACATCATCAAGTAAAAACATATTATAGAAGTTCTAGAAGGAGTAGAGAAAAGGACAGAGAGCTTACTTGAAGAAACAATGACAGAAAACTTCCCAAATTTAGAGAAGGAAATGAACACTCACATTCATGAAACCCAAATAGCCACAAATAGATTAAATATAGAGATCGATATATGTTATAATCAAATCCCCAAAAGTCAAAGGCAAAAAGAAATTTGAAAGCAAGGGAAGAGCAATTCATCACATACAAGGGTACATTCATAAAACTAAAACAGATTTCTCAGCAGAAACTGCAGATCAGGAGAATGTAGGAGGATATCAATGTGCCAAAACAAAACAAACTGCCAATCAACAATATGATATTCAGCAAGGATGTTCTTCAGAAATGAAAGGGAGATACATTTCCCAAAGAAACAAAAGCTGTGAGAGTTCATCACCTAGACCTGCCTTATAGGAAATGCTAAGAGGAGTTTTTCAAGTTGAAATGAAAGCACACTAACAACATAAAAACACATGAGATTATAAAAACTTACTATAAAAGAATAGTCAAGTTCAAGATATCCTAATACTGTAATGATGGTGCATAAATCAATTTTAACTCCAGTATAAAGTTAGTAGACAAAAGTATTAAAAATAATTCATACTACGATAGTTTGGAAATTGATACATAATATGTAAATTTTGACATCAAAAACATATTTGGGGAAGAGAAGTTAAAATGTAGTTTTTATATGTGATTGAAGTTGTTAGTATCATCTTAAAACAGATTATTTTAACTATGTTTTATGTAAGCCTCATGGTAACCACAAAGCAAAAACAAACAAACAAACAAACAAACAAACAAACAAAAAACCTATAGCACATAATGGAAAAGATAGAAAGAAATGAATCAAAGCATACCAGTAAGAAAATATTAAATCACAAAGGCAGCAGCAAGAAAATAATGATTGAAACAAAGGAACTAACAAACAGAAAGCAATTAGCTAAGTGGCAGAAGGAATTACAATAATTATTTTATATATAAATTGATTAAATTATCCAATCAAAAGATGTGGAGTGGTTGAATAGATTTAAAAAAGAAAAGATTCAACTATATATTGCCTACAGGAGACCACTTTAGCTTAAGGCACATATAGGCTGAGAGTGAAAGGAGAGAAAAAGATCTTCCATCGAAATGGTAAACAAAAGAGAACAGAGGTAGCTACACTTAAATCAGACAAAAGACTTTAAGTCAAAAGTTGTGAAAAGAGACTGATATGGTTAGGTTTTGTGTCCCTACCCAAATCTCATCTTGAATTGTAATCCCCATAGTCCCCAGGTGTCAAGGGAGAGACCAGGCAGAGGTAATTGAATTATGGAGATGGTTTCCTTCATGCTGTTCTCGTGATAGTGAGTTCTCACAAGATCTGATAGTTTTATAAGAGGCTCTTCCTCGCTTTGCTGAGCACTTCTCCTTCCTTCCACCATGTGAAGAAGGTACCTTACTTCTCCTTCACCTTCCACCATGATTCTAAGTTTCCTGAGTTCTCCCCAGCTGTGTTGAACTGTGAGTCAATTAAACCTCTTTCCAGCACGGCACGGTGGCTCATGCCTATAATCTCAGCACTTTGGGAGACCGAGGCAGGCAAATCACGAGGCCAGGAGTTGAGACCAGACTGGCCAACATAGTGAAACCCCATCTCTACTAAAAATACAAAAAAAAAAGTTAGCCGGGTCTGGTGGTGTGAGCCTGAAACAATTACCGAGCTACTTGGGAGGCTAAGGCAGGAGAATCGCGTGAACCTGGGAGGAGGAGGTTGCAGTGAGCCGAGATCGTGCCACCACACTCCAGCCTGAGTTACAGAACGAGACTCCATCTCAAAAAAAAAAAAAAAAAAAAAAAAATTTTTTAAATCTTTCCTTGAAAAATTACCCAGTCTCGGGTATGTCTTTCTAGCAGTGTGAAAATGGGCTAATGCAGAGACAAAGAAAGTCATTAAATGATAGAGATCGATTCAAGATGATAAAACAATTGTAAACATATATCCACTATCAAAGCACCTAAATATATAAAGCAAATATTAACAGAAATGAGGGGAGAAAGAGAGAGCAATACAATAATAGTATGGGACTTCAACAACCTACTTTCAACAATGAATAGATAATTAAGATAGCAAATCAACTTAAAAAGTGGACATTAACAACACTACAGACCAAACAGATCTAACAGACTTATACAGAACATTCTATCCAACAACAGCAGAATACACATTCTTTCCAAGGGTACACAGAACATTCTTCAGGGTAGATCATGTGTTAGGCCACAATGCAAGTCTTAACAAATTCAAGAAGGTTGAAATTACATCAAGTATCTTTTCCAACCACAATTAAAGTAGAAATCAGTAACAGGAGAAAACATGGAAAATTCACAAATATGTGGAAATTAAACAATATACTCCTGAACAACCAATGTATC
This sequence comes from Macaca fascicularis, assembly GCF_037993035.2. Lineage (NCBI taxonomy): Eukaryota > Metazoa > Chordata > Mammalia > Primates > Cercopithecidae > Macaca > Macaca fascicularis. The sequence goes on from NC_088381.1 coordinate 101,702,096, forward strand.
AAAAAAGAAAACAAAAGGGAAATCAGAAAGTATCTTCAGATAAATTAAAATGGAAATACAATATACAACTTACAGGATGCAGAAAAAGCAGTTCTAAGAAGGAAGTTTAGAGTAATAAACACCTACATTAAAAAAAGAAAGACCTAAAATAAACAACCTAACTTTACACTTCAACAAAAAGAAAAACACTAAGGTCCAAGTCAGCAAAAGGAAGGAAATAGGAAGATCAGAGCAGAAATAAAGAAAACAGAGACTAGAGAAACAACAGAAGAGATAAATGAAACTAAGTTGGCTTTTTAAAAAAATAAACAAAATTGATACACCTTTAGCTAGATTAAGCAACAAAAGAGACACTTCAAATACAATTTAAATTTAAAAGGAGGCATTACAACTGATGCCACAGAAATACAAAGACTCTTAAGAGACTTCTATGAACTATACACTAACAAATTGGACAACCTAGAAAAATAATGGATAAATTCCTAGAAAAATATAACCTGCCAAGATTGAATCATAAAGAAATAGAAAATGTGAACAGACCAATAACAAGGAAATTGAATCAGTAATTTAAAAACAAACAAACAACAACAAAAAAAAGAACAACACTCCCAGGAAAGAAAAATCCAGGATCTGATGGCTTCACTGTTAAATTCTATCAAACATTCAAAGAAGGATTAACACCTATTCTTCTCAAACTCTTCCAAAGAATTGAAGAGGAGGGAACCCTTCCAAACACATTTTTTGGGCCAACATTATCTTGTTATTAAAGTGAGAAAATTTTCGCATGAAAATTTCTTTTCATATGAAAAGAAAATTATAGGCTACTAGCAAACCAAATTCAACAGCACATTAAAAGATCACAGGCGAGGCACAGTGGCTCATGCCAACACTTTGGGAGGCCAAGGTGGGAGGATTACTTTAGCTCAAGAGTTCAAGGACAGCATGGGCAACAGAGTGAGACCTTGTCTCTACTGGAAAAAAAAAAATAGCCTGGCATGGTGGCTCACACCTGTAGTCCCAGCTACTTGGGAGGATGAGGCAGGAGAATCACTTGAGCCTAGGAGATTGAGGCTGTAGTAGGTGATGATCATGCCACTGCACTCCAGCTTGGGTAACAGAGCAAGATCCTGTCTCAAAGAAGAAAAAACATTTTTAAAAAAGATTAAAGAGCGTGATTAAGTAGGGTTTATCCCTGGGATGCAAGGATGCATCCATGCAAGGTATGCAAATTAATAAGTATGTTACATCACATTAACAGAATGAAGGATAAAAATATGATTATCTCAATAGATGCAGAAAAAGCACTTGACAAAATTCAACATCCTTTTATGATTAAAAAAAAAAAAAAAACTCTCAACAGGTTAGGAATACAAGGAATGCACCTCAAACAGTAAAGGCTAGATATAACAAGTCCATAGCAAACATCGTACTGGATGGTGGAAAGCTGAAAGCTTTTCCTCTAAGATCAAAAACAAGATAAAGATGACTATTCTCACCACTTTTATTCAATATAAGACTGGAAGTCCTAGTCAGAGCAAAATTAGGAAGAAAGAAAGAAAAGGCATCCAAATTGGAAAGGAGGGTAACATCTGTTAGAAGATGCCATGATCTTACACATAAAAAAAAAAACTCACAATGGCTGTTGCGGTGGCTCACACCTGTAATCCCAGCACTTCAGGAGGCTGAGGTTGGTGGATCATGAGGTCAGGAGATCAAGACCATCCTGGCTAACACGGTAAAACCCTGTCTCTACTAAAAATACAAAAAATTAGCCTGGTGTGGTGGCACACGCCTATAGTCCCAGATACTTGGGAGGCTAAGGCAAGAGAATTGCTTGAACCCAGGAGGTGGAGGTTGCAGTAAGCCAAGATGGCACCACTGCACTCCAGCCCAGGCAACAGAGCAAGACTCCGTGTAAGAAAAAAAAAAAAAAAAAAAACCTAACAACTTCATCAAAAAACTATTAGAACTAATAAACAAATTCAGTAAAGTTGCAGGACACAAAATCAAAACATGAAAATTAGTAGTGTTTCCATACATTAACAATAAACTATCTGAAAAAGAAAATTCCATTTACAATAGCTACCAAAAAAGATTAAATACTGACATGGTTTGGCTCTGTGTCCCCACCCAAATCTCATCTTGAATTGTACTCCCATAATTCCCACTTGTTGTGGGAGGGACCCAGTGGGAGATAATTTAAATCATGGGGGCGATTTTCCTCATACTGTTCTCCTGGTAGTGAATCAGTCTCATGAGATCTGATGGTTTTATCAGGGGCTTCCACTTTTGCATCTTCCTCATTTTCTCTTGCTGCCACCATGTAAAAAGTACCTTTCGCCCCCCACCATGATTCTGAGGCCTCCCCAGCCATGTGGAACTGTAAGTCCAATTAAACCTTTTTTTCTTCCCAGTCTCAGGTATGTCTTTACTAGCAGCATGAAAATGGACTAATACAAATACTTAGGAATAAATTTAATAGAGGAAGTAAGAGATCTGTATAATGACCATAACACTGATGAAAGAAATTGAAGATGCAAGTAAATGGAAAGACATCCCATGTTCATGTATTGGAAGAGTTAATATTGTTAAAAGGTACAAAACGCCCCAAGTGAGCTACAGATTCCATGCAATCCCTTTCAAAATTCTGACGACATTTTTCGGAAATGTAAGAAAACCATCCTAGTGTTCACAGGAACCACTAAGAGTCTAAGGAGCCAAAGTAATCCCGAGCAAAACAAATCTGGAGGCATCACACTACCTGACTTCGAAATATACCACAAACCTATAGTAATCAAAACAGCATGATAGTGGCATAAAAACAGATGTATAGACTATTGGAGCAGAATAAACATCCTGGAAATAAATCCATACACTTACAGTTAACTGATCTTTGACAGAAGTGCCAAGAACATACAATGGGGAAATGACAGTCTCTTCAATAAATAATCCTGGGAAAACTGGATATCCACATGAAGGAGAATAAAATTAGAACTTCATCTCACACAATATACAAAAATCAACTCAAAATAGATTAAAAACTTAAATGTAAGATCTGAAACTATAAAACTACTAGAGGAAATAGGGAAAAAATTCTTGACATTGATCTAAACAATGATTTTTTTTGGATAGGACCCCAAAAACACAAGCAACAAAAGCAAAAATAAATAAATGGACTGCATCACATTAAAAAGCTTCTGCACACACACACACACACACACACACACAAAAGCTTCTGCACAGCAAAGGAAACCATCCATGGAATGAAGAGACAACCTACAGAATGGTAGAAAATATTTGTAAACCATATATCAGATAAGGGGTTAATATTCAAAATAGACAAGGAACTCAATAGCAGGGAAACAACCCAATTAAAAATTGAGCAAGGGACCCAAATAGACATTTCTCAAAAGACATACAAATGACCAACAGGTATATGAAAAAATGCTCAATATTGCTAGGCAGCAGGGACATGCAAACTAAAGCTACAATGAGGTATCACCTCACACCTATTAGAATGGCTATTATCAAAAAGATAAGTGGAGAAAATGGAATCCTCATACACTGTTGTCAAAATGTAAATTAGTATAGCCATTAAGGAAAATAGTATGGAGGTGCCCCCCAAAAAATCTAAAAATGTAACTATTATCCAGCATTCCCATTTCTGGGGTATATACCCAAAGAAAATGAAATCAATACATTGAAGAGGTATCTGTACTCCCATGTTCATTGCAGCAGTATTCACAATAGTGAAATATAGAGGCAACCTAGGTATACATCATCAGATCTATAGAAGATGAATAAAGAAAATGTGGTATATATACACAGTAGAATACTATTCAGCCTCAAATAAGGAAATCCTGTCATTTTTGACAACATGGATGACCCTGAAGGACATTATGTGAAGTGAAATAAGTCACGCATAGAAAAATATACCACATGATCTCACATATATGTGAAATCTAAAAAGTTGAATTATTAGAACCAGAGTGGAATGGTGGGTTGTCAGGGGGAGGGGGAAGAAGACGACATTGGTTAAATGATAATACAAAATTTCAGTTAGACAGGATGAGTAACTTCTAAAAATCTATTGTACAACATGATTACTAGAATTAATGATAATCTACTACATACTTTAAATTGCTAAGAAAGTAGATCTTAAGTATTCTCACTACAAAAAAAGTATATGAGGTGATGGATATGTTAATTGGCTTGATTTAATCATTTCACAAACATCAAAATATCACATTGTATGCTGTAAATATATACAATTTGTATTTGTCAATTTTATCTTAATAAAGCTAGAGGAATTTTAAAAAACATTGACGAGTAGTTTCTTTATAGTAGTTGATAATGTTGATTCATATACCATAATCTCATTCACCGAGTTATGTGGGTATATGTTGCCTAATCAACTAGATTGACATTCCTTCAAGGGAACCTACTTCTGTATATTCATTCCATAGTGCATATAATGGTTTGAGGCATATAGATCTTGCTCAAAAATTCTGGTTGAGTGACTGGCCAATAGAGAGACCTGAACAAGATTCCCAGGTAGTTGTCTAAAGAAAGGAAACCCTTTCATTCTACACTGAGTAGTAGAAGAAGTGATTGCAAGTGAAAGTAAAGTCTGTTCATTAATTTGATCATATGATCATGTGTTATTATTTGGGGGCTACTATGTGCTGACATCTAAGACCTTTGACAAAGTTAAACTAGAGATATACAATGGCTGAGACAGATGATCAAAGCAATAGAATGACTCTTGGGCCTGTATATGATTATGCACTGTCAGTAGGTATTTACAACCTAACAGAAAAATAGTCCATCAAGAGGTTAAGCCATGAGAAACAGGAAAGGGAGGGTTGCAGAGGCAAATGTGGCCAGTACCTACTCTTAGCACCCAGACTGGGAAAGATACTCTGTTATCATGTTTTAAAACAAAATAAAGTTTTCTGCATGCACAAATAATCTCTAAGGAAAAAAAAACACTAATGGAAATACACTACTTTGTCCATTGGCTGATTAGTTTAGATGGTAACAGAAATTGCTAAACACCACTTCAGATTTGATCATCCAGTTATACAGCTGCTGTTAAATGACTACTTCATAAAAGGTTATTTAGTTTTTTTTCCCCAAACATACATACAAAACCAAGTAAAATAAAACATTCTGACTGACAACTACAAGGGCAGTATATGTTGAGTCCCTTGAACTTTATAGCATTGTGTAGTGGGAAATTAAGTTAAGATAAAGGATAAAAACAGAAGTAGTGTTTAAACTTGTCTTGCAAAGATAAGATTTCGGTAGGTAAAAGAACAAGAGAATCAAACCCTGCTAAAGTTTTTTCTCTTATGCCAGATAGTTGCTCTTCTGATACACTGTAGTGATTGCTAGATAAAGAGTAGTGAGTAACAGCAAGCCCATCACCACTGCTGGATCAAGAGTTCCAAAGACCGGTCCAGCTGATGGCAGGCAAGGGTGTCATTCATTATACAAAGAACAGCGCCCATGTGGGAATGAAGGGACACGGCTGCACAAGAGAATGTCTGGCAGCAAATCAACTCCCTCCACTAGTGAAATACCAACCCCTGCACTAAGCAACCTTCAAAGTCTTTCCATGGCAGGGGAAGGCATTCAAGGCAGGAAGTACAGCACAGGCAGTTAAATGCGTAAGTTGTGCTCCCTTGATTTTGTAGTGTTAGAAAACTGGGCCATTCCATTACTACTAATAATGTAGGCAGAGAAGCAAAGACAAGAATGCTTTGCTTTTGAAGATAAATCCCTACAGGAAAGCTTCTTTGCTCTGTGTAGGTAGAAACAGACAAAAACTTGCAAGAAAATGGTCGCATCCTCTAACACTTTTATCTCCTTGCTGCCTAGCAACTTTCATAGATAGAGTGTGGAGAGGAAAAATTCTCGTGGAAGCCTGAGAATAAGCAGGCACCATGTCTGCAATGTCATGAAACACAGCCTCTGAAGAGCTGCCCTATGAGAGAGCAGGCTGCTCCCAGTTAATAAGGCTTGGGAGAGTGTCCTTACCTCTTCATGTAGAATCTGATTTCCCCTTGGCTCTTTTGGCTTCCTCCTAGGGATGCCAGAAGGAGGAGGAGGAAAGTTGTTGTGTTATTTGAAGCCAAAGAAATATTATGGTTTAAAAATGAGCAAGAACAAGCTTAACTGTATGTTTCCACCACCTTCTTATACCAGTATCTCAATGTCTCAGTCCCTGTTTCAGTTGGTGCTAATCCAGTGACAGGGAGAATAGCTTGCTCTTCTAGCTCCTATAAAGCACTCTAATCTTAAACCAAAATTTGACTCTCAGAGATTCTGAGAAAACAGTAACAAAAGACAGGAAAAAGAATAATTCAATAAAAAAAAATTTCCTTCAGCAAGCATCAGAAGAATCCACTAACTACAAAGCAAAGATTTAAAAAAAAAAAAAAAAACACCTAAATCAGTCAGGCGCAGTGGCTCACAACTGTAATCCCAACACTTTGGGAGGCCAAGGCGGGCAGATCAGCTAAGGTCGGGAGTTCGAGACCAGCCTAACATGGAGAAACCCCGTCTCTACTAAAAATACAAAATTAGTCGGGCGTGGTGGTACATGTCTGTAATTCCAGCTACTCGGGAGGCTGAGGCAGTAGATGTGCTTGAACCTGGGGGGAAGATGTTGTGGTGACCTGAGACTGCTCCATTGCACCCCAGCCTGGGCAACAAGAGCGAAACTCCATCTCCAAAAAAAAAAAAAAAAAAAACCTAAATCCAAAATACATGTATCTAGAGACTGTAGAGAGTTTCTGATTTTCAGATCAAGTAGGCTAAAAAGTATAGAGTATTAGAAAATTAACATTAACGAGGATGATCTATATGTACACAAATAACTTTCTATTCTGTAGAAAATAAACACTCTCAAATGTTTCTGTAGCAAAATTTGTTCAGGTATTAGATTACTGAAATCCTTATAAGACTTGTGGTTTTGAAATTTTTGTTACGTTTCTGTTTAAAATATGTAATAAACCTGGAAAAAGTAAAAATAAACACAAATATACTAAACACTTGGAAATTTTTCCAATAAAATTCTTGATTCAGAAAAACAACCCTGCAGTTAGAGACTATTCAGAAATAAACAATGAAAATATTAGTAAGAATAAGCATTAAATTGTTATCAATACTGTTTCAACTACTATACATTTAATCCTCATAATAACACTATGATAATAACACTGTGTCAAACACTGTTTCAACTACTTTACATTTAATCCTCCTCCTGACACTATGAGGTAGTTCCCGTTTCTCCATTTTTCAGCTGAGGAAACCAAGGCACATAAAGGTCAAATAATTTGCCCAAAGTCATAGAACTAGTAAGTAGCAGGGTCAGAATTTGAACCCAGGCAGCCTGGTTCTAAAGCCCACATTCTTAACCACTACAATGTATGGCTTCATATAAAAACCCACAGGAATGACAGAAGCCAAAAGGAATAAAATTCATACTCTTAACAGCTTTTCATATTTAAAAAAATTGATTAGTGAACCCAATTTGCAACATGATGGCAGACAGTAAATAACCTATTGCCTCCTTCTGCACTAAATGTCTAGAGAGAAGGAAAAAAAAAAAAAAAAAAAAAGAACAGAAAATAAATTGCGGAAGTGGTGTTGCCCTGGCCAAGGATTAGCCAATGTCTCTGCTGATGGTGCAAAGGTGAGAAGTGCAGCCCTGTGTATGTACACGGATACAAGGTAAATACGGGTGGAATCATGGCTTTGACTAGCAATGCCTTGAGTATTATAGCATCAGTACATATTCAGTCTATGATTTCTGTGCATATTAAGTCAAAATTGAGTTCAAAGTCACTAGATCTCTAATGATTTTAATTACAGTAACTGGCTACATCTCTGTAAATGGAAACTGCTGGGATGCAGTGGTTAAGAGCCAGGCTATGAGTGTCAGACCTTGGCTTGACTCTACGGCTTGGCCACCTGCTACTTTTATGACCTTAATGGAGTTACTTAACCTCATTTCCCTCTTACATAAAATGGGAATAACAATAGCCACCTCCAATTCTATCATCTCCCAGGGTTGTAGTAAAGACTAATTAATTATAAAAACACTTATGGTGCCTGGCACAGAAAAGCTTCCTTCTCTCATTTTATATGCATTCTATATACATACAGCACTGGAAAGTAACAACATTTGGCCTGCTTTATAACCAAAAATGGAAGCATACTAACCCTTCAAAATCAGAAAGCAGGCAGAAATAAATTGTTAGAGGAAACTGGAATACTTCAGATCATCTGTAATAATGGGCTAGGCCCTCTTGAAAACAGCAAAAACGAACCTCAAATCCCTGATTAAAACATTAAAATAAGAAAGAAGAAATGCACACCTTTCTTAAAGGTAAGAGCAGCTAACAACACAGAAGTTATTAGAACAAAAGTAACTCTGGAGGTAAGTAAGTATAGAAAGCCAGTTTGTCTGGAAGGGATTTATTGCTCCCACTAGATTTGAACTTGCATGTTAATGCCTTTTGGCTATAAAAGGGACATATGTTAAAGCCCAGACCCACATAAGGTGGCAATGATCGCAGCAGTGGGCTGTCTAGAGCAGCCACTGCCCCATGATGCCAGCTGCAGTGAAGGAGATGCGGCTGGGGCTGTGCACTCCATGGACCTGGCCAGAGCTGGGAACAGGCCCTGCTCCTTTGAGTTGACAGGGCTGGAGCTTTGCACTCCTTAGGCACAGCAATGACTGTCCAGCCACAGCTGCAGACCCAGGCATCCCTATGCTCTTGGGGGCTGGGAGCAAGCAGGAATCCCACCCTCCCAGGCACAACTGCAGCTGCCCAGCCACTGCTGCAGATCCAGGCATCTCTGCATTCTCAACAAAGTGCAGAGAAGGCTTAGAAGTGCTTGCTCCCAGGTCGGGTGAGGTGGCTCACGCCTGTAATCCCAGCATTTTGGGAGGCCAAGGCAGGCGGATCATGAGGTCAAGAGATCAAGACCAGCCTGGCCAACACGGTGAAACACCGTCTCTATTAAAAATACAAAAAATTAGCCGGGCGTAGTGGTGGGTGCCTGTAATCCCAGCTACTTGGGAGGCCAAGGCAGGAGAATTGCTTGAACCCAGGAAGCGGAGGTTGCAGTGAGCTAAGATCATGCCACTGCACTCTAGCCTGGGCAACAAGAATGAAACTCTATCTCCAAAAAAAAAAAAAAAAAAGAAGAAGAAGAAGAAGTGCCTGCTCCCACTGTCTGCCCTCTCCCCACTCCCAGTACTCACTTCAGTCTAGGGGAGCAAAGTTGAGGCCAAGCCCAGGTGCTGTTGCAACCCAGCCAGGTGTGAGCAAGCTCAGGGAAGCACTGACATGACAGCCCCCTGCTGCCTTGGCCTCCTCTGGACTTTGAGCACCAATGAGCATGGGAGGGAAGCTAAGGGGGTTGCTGAGAGGAGCTTGGTGCTGCCCTGCAGGCACCCATCAGCATGAACAGCTTGGGCACCTTAAGCAGCAGTAGGGGGCAAACAGGCTTCTGGGTAGAAATGGGCAGGTCCCCAGTGAAGCCTCATCTTCAAGCCAGGGAAGGCCTAAAGCCTAGGGACCAGGCTGCCATTCCTGCAGACAGGAGTGGGAACTTATGGTACTCTTTCTGGGCCCACCCATGGAGACCCATGAACCAATCAGCATGCACATCCTCCCCTCTGAAGCCTATAAAAACCCTGGACTCAGCCAGACTCAGAAAGACATCAGGACAACCAGCTGCAGAGAGGTGCTACCCACTCCAGGGTCTCCTCCCTACTGAGAGCTGAACAGACATTGGGACAGCCAGCTGTGGAGAGGAGCTACCCACTCCACAGTCTCCTCTCTGCTGAGAGATGAACACTCATCAGGACACCTTGGCTGCAGAGAGGAGCTACCCACTGTGAGTCTCCTCTGAGCTGTTCTATCACTCAGTAAAGTTCCTCTTCTCCTTGCTCACCCTCCACTTGTCCAGGTACCTCATTCTTCCTTAGTGTGGGACAAGAACTTGGGAACTGCTGAATGGTGGGGCTGAAAGCTGTAACACAAATGGGGCTGAAACACACCCTTTGCTCACCACATTGCATGCTACAAGAAGGAGAGAAGAGTTGTGGCCCTTCAGGGAGACCAGACCTAGAAGCTCCCCAAGCCAGGGCTGTGACACCCTCTTTGGGGCTCTGCAGTTTCTGGCATCTCCAAGCTTCCAGGTGCCATGGCAGCTGTGAAAGTTGCTTGCAGGTCACCTGGTTAAGCTGCAGCCTTGTAGGGAGTTGGCACCCATGCTGACACCTGGAGCTGCCCGCCCCACAGCATGCCTGGCTGTGTGCAGTGGCTTGGACCCCACACTGGCTCACTCACCTCACCACTCTGCTCACACTTGACAGGCATGGGATCCAGGCCAGGAGTGCAAGCTGAGCACAGCGTGCCAGGCCAAGTGGGCCCAGTGGGCCCAAGCAAAACTTGGGCAAAGGTGCCACTGGTCACAGAGGTTTCTGGCTGGTGAAGGGATACCCCAGTGATTCCATAACAGCAAGTCTAATGGAAGCCTCTCCCCTCAATAACCTGAGGGCCCAAAGCTGAGAATGAACCAGAGGAATCCAGGCCTCCTGTGAGATCTTACATCCTGTGTAATACCAGAACCAAAACCTCTGGCTAAGGTGGTCCAGGACCAGATTTTCCCTCTGGTGCCTAGAAGAAGAAAACTCAAATGCTCTCCAGAAGACTGTAATTTTTTCTGGTTATCCACTTGTTTCAAGAGATATTTCCAAGACAATAGTCAGTAACCAGTGATGAGGATACATATTAAACACAAGTCAACATGAGGGGAAAAATCATTATCAGGTGTGCACATGCACACAAAGATACACACACCACCCCCCAGATTTGGACTGTCTATGAGAGAACTCTGATTATTAGGTTTAAAGAAATATGGAAGATATGCTTGAAAACATCTGCAGGGAGCAGGAAACTATTACAAACCAATTTAGCAAATTAGGAAAAGAACCAAATAGGATTTCTAGAATTAAGAAATGTGATGACCAAAGTTAATAACTCAGTAAATAGCACACACATACACACAATCAAAAGAAGTTATCAGAATGTATTCCAAAGACATAAACAGATAGAAAATGCAAAAGATTAAGTAAGAAGGCAGAGGTAAGATCGAAGGCACTCAACTGGGGTTCCTGAAGAAGAGAGTGGAACAGAGACCACATTTGAAAAGACAATGGCTGAGAATTGTTCATAACCAATCCAGATTCAAGGAGTTCAGTGAATTTCAGTTGGAATAAGTGAAAATATGCCCATGCCTAGACACAGCATAGTGACACTGCTGGAAACCAAAGATAAGGTGAGCATTCCTAGATGAAGTCAAAGAAAAAAACAACCAATTTTCTTCAAAAGAGTGTCAGATCAACAGCAGTAAGACAGAAAATGGTGGAATGATCTTTTCTTTTAGTAGGTTGAAGATAACTGTCAACCTAGAATTCTATTCCCAGCAAAAATATTTTTAGAACCAAGGTGAAATGAAGATATTTTCAGACAAACATAAACAGAGTTTGTCAGCTAAATAAAGGAAAACTTAACCTCTATCTCTCACGTAGAATTAACAATGATGCAACATGAAAATTAAGAGATGTGAGAAGGATTTGCAAGTTCATCTAAATAAAGATTGAATGAATATAATATGTCTTCAGGGTTTGAAATACAGAAATAAAATACATAACAATAGTATATAAATTGGGAGAGGGATATTTAGAGTTAAAATATTCCAAAATCATTGCATTTTCCAGAAGGATGGTAAAGTTATCAAAGAACTTTAAACTTTGATGCATGCTGTAATTTCTAGGATAACATCTAAAAGGAGAAGAAAAAGAATGTAGAAAGTCTAAACTAGTTGGGGAAAATATTGAATGATAAAATACTGAAAAATGCAAGAAGGCAGAAAATTTAACACACAGGGTAAGTACAAAGCGCAAAATAAAATGTTAGATCTAAAAATCAACCAATGATCACACTTAAGCTACTGAAACATACAAAAAAATGAGGAGGATTTCTACGATCTGTTACAGGTAGTTTTCAGGATATATTTTGAAGTGAAAAAACAAGGTGTAAAAAAATTTGTCATCTTTTGTGTAAAAAAGAAGAAATGGGAATACATATAAGTTTATTTTTGCAAAATAAAACAGAAAGGATGAAATAAAATTTGCTACCTAAGTGGGTAGAATGGAGAGAAAATGGAATCAGTTCTTGAGTATACTTTTTTATATAGTTTTGACTTTTGAACCATGTTAATGTTTTATGTATTTAAAAAATACATTGAAAACAAGAATGAGGAAACCCTAAAATCAAATGCAAACAGAAACTAAAGAACATAGCTATATGTCATATTGATACATAATTACATAGAAGGAAAAAAATAATCTAAATAACTTCTGAACATAGTACTCTGACAATACACCCTCAGTGAAATACAGTTTAATCTAAGGACAAAAAGAAAACTGCAAAGAAATCTTAAATTTGACTTACTGAGTTCGTTGTTGATGAAGCAATTATGAAATATTTTGAATTTCTTGCAGGACTGAGCAAATGTATTCCTGAGAACCCAGGTTTTCATTGTGGGAGAAGAGAGGTACAAATGTCAAATATGTGGAGAAAAGAAAAGAAATGCTATGATTTTAGAATGGAATCGAGGCATCATTAGTTAGTTCTTGCCACAGAAAGGACCTAGAAGCAATTAAATCTCTACAAGGAACACACCTAGTATCCAGATTTCAGTTTCTGAATCCATTCTCCACTACACAAGAGAAATGAACTGATTACAGGGCAGAGACAGGCTAGGTAAAAAGGAAGATCTTATACCAGAGAGTAAAGAAGTGTTCAAAAACTGGTGGGTACTATCAAAAGGACACAAGAGCCCTTGACACAGGAGCTTCAAAGAGCTTTCATGGCCAAATATAGTATCATTTAAATCTTAAAATGAATCATGATAGGAATATATTATAACACTGAGTAAACAAAATCATTCATGAACCCATGCTGATACTAGAAATTTATTTTTTAAAAGATGAGGCAAAGGAGAAAGAAGGGGAAGCTCTTTCTTAGAGTAGGCTGCCAACTAACAAGTGTAGAAGCAACGATAGCAACAGATTCCTTTACAGCCAGAAAAGAAAAAAAGAAATCATCAATGGATGATAAAATATTGGGTAAACAACTGTTGGGAAGCAAAATGTGGAGAAATCTGACAGAAACCCACCGTAACCAATTGACCAAACTTAATATTACTAACAGTAAGGCCAGCTGTGTCACACACATCCCTATTATACCACACTGATAAGGACAGAACATTACCTATCTGTGTAGTACTCCTGCCAAAAATATATACCTAGAGCTAATCATGAAAGGGAAAAGCATCAGACAAATCCAAATAGAAGGATATCTATAAAACAACTGAGATGGATTTTAAAACACACACACAGAGAGAGAGACAGAGAGAGAGAGAGAGAGAGAAAGAGAAAGAGAATGCCATGAAAAACTTTAAAAAAAGAATAACAAATGAAAAGGGGCTGGGGACCTGTCCCACATTACAGGAGACTAAAAGTAAATGAAATGTAGTTCATGACCTTTGGTTGGATCCTGGGTAGCAGGGATATTGATAAAAATCCTTAATGGGACAATTAGGGAAATCTCAATATGGACTATATATTAGATGATAATATTATGTCAATATTAAAATGTTAGAGTGGATAGTTCTATCATTGTGAGAAAAATGTTCCTGATAGTCAACTCTCATATAGTTCATAAAACTACATATATGTATATATATTTATGAATTTTATGTATACCTAAATATGCATTTATGTAGAGACATATTTAGAGAGAATGGGGTAAAATGTTAATAACTGGCAAAACTAATTGGTGCTTACTATACTTGCAAATTTTCAGTAGATTTAAATTTTTCAAAATATAACTTCTATTAAAAAATTTAACTGAAAAATAATTAAACTGAAACATTTATCCATTTAAAAAACAAAGTTTATTATTTGAAAAAATCCAACTATGTGCAGTTAAGAGCCACTTTTAAGCCTGAGGATGCTCAAAGATTGACACTAAAGATGATTTTTTAAAAAGAATGCTGAAGTGGCTCTATCAATGTCAAATGAGAGATTTTTAAACAAAAAGCATCACCAGAGAAAGAGGATAATCTCAATGATTTTTCAAAAAGTTCAAATCACCAAGAAGATGTAAAAAGCTCTATAATTATATATGTTTAATAAAATGGTTGCTTTTCAATAAAGCAAAATGAACACAACTACATGAACAAATAGAAAAACCTACATTCATAATGAGAGATTTCAGCCTAAATCTCAGTTAATGATAGACCAAGCAGCCAAAGTAGCATTCAGAGGAGAGGAGGAAAATCCAGACATGCAAGGACCTTAAGTTTAACATTCATGGATATTTTCTGAAATACTGTTATAGGATGTTTTCTTGCTAAAGAAAAAATAATGAATACAAAAGGAATACATGGAATATAAAAACAATGGCAATCTAGAAGGCAGTAAAAATTCTCTAAAAATTCTTTATTACAGAAAAAAACCCAGAACTAATATCTGAGATTATCTTAATTTGAGAGGTGGATGAAATACTGGAAGAAAACATGCAAACATTTTATGCAAGAGGAAGCTATACATTCTGATTAGAAGATAGAAAAATGTTAAATAGATGTCAAAAATGTAAGGTTAACTGCTAGAAAAAAAGTCATATATTGTTTCTGAACCCCTAGAGTAAAAAACAGGAACAAGAATAAAAGCAAACAAAAAACTGATCAAAGACAAAAAAACAAAACAAACAGGAAAACAAACAAGGTAAAATACGGCATGTCAATCTAACACACAGTGCCTGTAACAGATGGTTTATGTGTGGGGAAGTAAAGATATAGACTTTTTATAAGAGATACCCCTAAAATGAAATACTACCTAAAAGTTGAAAATAGATTGATGCAAAAAAAAATTCTACCTAGAAGATGAGCATAATAATATTAATAGTTGCTTGAACTCTATGTTGTCTGTTATCACCAAAGGAAAAAAGAGGGAATTTTTAAAACTTATAATCCACAAAAATCATAACAGTCACAAAGAATTGTGCTTTTTCTCCAGGACTTCAAAGAATATAAAGCAAAAAGCCTTGTAAAAATACAAGGTGGAGAAAATCCAGAACCACAATAGGTAACACCCTTAGAATCCATTCCCATACTTACTCTCCAGGTTTCTCCTGATAGGTGTATTAGCAAAGTCCTGCAATTTGCTTAGTGTCTGAGTTATCTCCCTGCCCAATCCTAGTATATATCTGTCCTTGGAGCATGCTGAGAATTGACCTTAGTTATAGGGCTAATGGAACAAGGGATGGTTGTGGTGGGTCTTGAGAAGAACAAACATCCCCTTTCAAGGTATCTGCCCCAAATGAGGTTATAAAGGTTTTCAAGCTAAAGAAGTCTAGTCTATTCAGACAATGAAGGCCAAGGACTTTCACTGGCCAAGGAAGCTCAGCATGACTTGGGGTTTCAGGATTGTCAGTTTTATCTGAATCCAATCAGATATTCCAAGTTTCAGAATCCCATTCTTTCCCAGTCAATGCCGTAAATTTTAACACAAGAAATTTTGCAACACTGTGAATTTTATCCTAATTCCACAACCCATGCAATTAAATTTTATGTCTTATTTTCAGAAGTAGCAGCTCTGTGGTAATAAGAAACAGCAATTCTTTTAGGGCTAAGATAGAAGCTCTCTGGTTCTCAGACTGTCACTTGAGCTGAAAGACGTTAGAGGACCTGATTCCATCACTTTCTCTGTGTAAATACTCTAGTAAAGTCAGGAAAATCCACTCCACATCACAGCCCATGTAGTCATCACTACTGCTGGAACAGTCAGGTCAAGCAACTGCTTGGGATTCCAAGGAATCTGCTTCCTTTGACATTTTCATCGCAATTAAACACAAGGACACAAGGGCTTAATTGTGATGCCACAGCATGCAATAGATTTTTCACATCTCATTTCCAATTGGCAAGTAGCTGAGCATTGCACTTAGGCCCAAACAAAGCCCTCAAAAACCGTGTATGTACGTGTGTGCGCACGCTCGCTTTCAGGAGGAGCAGGAGGGATCTCCAGATACCAATTCTGTATCAGTCAGGGTCTAGGCAGGAGATGGAAACTAAGTAATTTGAACAGAGACACTGTAACATGAAGATATATGTATAGGGAGTATATGTTAATACATAAAAGATGTCCCAGGGCTGAAGAGGAGCAGCTGAGGGAGGAAGGAACTTGGAAGGGCAGACCCTTCACAAGGCTGGGCTGCAGCCCACTGGATGGTGGGCTGGAGCTGATCCAAACTCTGGGGGCTGAGGCTGGTTGGTGATCAGGAAACCTCGCACTAGGTGCCACGGGCCGAGCACACGGGCTGAGGACTAGCGCTAAAACTTGCTAAAGGGTAAGTGCCACCTGGTGTCCTGCAATGTATGCTACTGCAAAGCAAGGAGCAAGCCGAAATAGGTGCACACTGAAAACAGAAAGAGAGGTCCCTTCCTCCTGCGACATCCCTCCAGCCCCCTCTACTGACAAAGTTTAACACTGTGTGAGATGGCAAGGGAGAAATTTTTCCAGGGCCTAGCTCCATCATCCAGGTAATGAAGGGTGGATATGGAGTCAACTGGTAACTGTTTAACTGTTGCACTTTTCAGTGGTTAAACAATTGTTTAACCATTACACTTTCCCTTCAACCAGCTCCACAGCTGTTCAGGGCTCTGTGCCTGGAAGAGTAACCCAACCCTCGTTCTCAATGGGGCTGAACTCCATGAAGTGGTGCCTGAGGAGTGTTGCTAGAGCTGTCTCTTAACCTTTATTATGGGGCACATTAGTCCAGGGATGGAACCCAGGGTAAGCCTTGATATCTTCCATCCTGTTTTTCTGAATCTTTTTTGGGCAACAGTGACTTTTACTTGCCCTTGGTAGTTTCATCGAATACTCCAGCCAACGCTGGTTTTTGTTGTTCATGTTTGCCTACTTACCTAGTAGTAATTCCTGAAGCCATAAACGGCCAGGTGGTGCTTTTAATATCCAAATTCAACAGATGTATCACTGTACCTCCTGGTGGAAGTGTATGTCCTTTGGGCACTAAAGCCTCTAAGCCAGCAGAGCCCAGATTCATGGGGACAAGAAACATTTTGTAAGTTATTATGTAACCATTAAGAGTGGAGGCAAGATGACAAAGGAGGAAGCTGAGGGATCTAGAGGTTAAATAATATACACAGCTTGCACAATTATAAACAGCTGAACTGAAGTTTAAAACTAGGTTTGACTCCAAAGTCCATGTTATTTCCAATACATGTTGTTTCTGACTCTCTGCCAAGCTACTATGAAGTAATGGTAATTAATTGACACAATTTCATACCCCAAACATCCGGTACTGTCTCTCAACGTCTAAGAGGCCCACCTACATGTCACACACACAACACCGATGGTTGTGCTTAGCTTCCTGCAGCATTCCCTGCCCATTTGTGTGTTTATCATCCAAAAAGCAGCACCATATATCCAAGGATGTCAAAATCGAGTGTACTTACCTTATCCCAGAGCTGAGACTTTTCCAAGCTTGAAAATACTGTAGCAAGGACTAGTTCACAGGTCCAGAACGTTGGCAGTTGTCCGACCACACACTTCCAACCATGTGGGCAGTGGACCCTGCACTAGTCTGGCTTAAGTGTGGTTTTGCAGAAGGAAGGCACAGCTGGTAATGAGAAGGGGCAATCAGGCATCTGATGGAGGAACGCGCTGACCTCTAAAGACCCCTCCAGTCTCAGGCATAGCAGTTTGTTCAGTAAAGCAGCAGCAGCTGTGGAGGAGCTCAGCCCTTATAGAGGGTTAAAGGTCATCAATGCCCCTTCTTCACAATCTTGGGATATCTCTCTTTTACAGTGATCTCTACCCCCATGGAGACACATGGCTGGGGTTTGGGGAAAACATTAACTGTGCACCTGATAGCAATAATTTAAGCATACCCTTAGAATGACCCTGTATGGCAGATGCACCTGAATGTGTGTTTCGAGCTAGGGAATCCAGGCGCCCAACCCGGAGATTTGTTCCTTGCCTATGGTAAGACCATTAACGTTTAACTACGGTAAATACAGAGTCCTTCTTTTTATTTTTTATTAAGAGGCAGCTGGCCATAATTTAATAGGGAAAGAAATGGCCATGATGTAATTATTCTCCTTGAAGACGAAACTTCATAATAACATTACTTTCATTTGTACAGGTCATCGCCAAGACCAGGCTCCTACGTGGGTTTCAGAGACATGATTGAATTTGTGTAGCTATAAGTGCTCGCACAGGGTCAAGTATTACTCATATACTCATTCCATTTTCCCAATGAGTCAAGTGCAGTATAGAGGCAGAACGCACCTTGGGAAATGTGAAATGAGAAGAAGTGCCTTCAGCTGCTGCCCCATGACAGGGTGCCTCCCATTCCTCCACCCCTCCATCCAAGCTTCCTAAGCCAAGGTCTTATTCGGCTCTGCTTGGGACTGTCTGAAACCCCTATTTCCTGCTCCTCATGCTCTCGGAGTCCAGGTGTCAAATGGTGAATCTGTTTCGCAATCACTGCACATACAAGGAGGCAAATAGGTAGCTTCCCATTATTTAAATCTTTGGAGATAAGACACTAACTTCTTCTACCAGGGCAGTAGTTTCACAGTGTTTGTATTTATTAAACAAGCATGAATAGAATATGCTGGTCATCATGTGGCAGGCACTGTTGTAACCACTCCACAAATATTCACTCATTAAGCCTCATAAAAGTCAACAGGAAATATGTTCTATTATGAGCCCCATTTTATAGACAAGGAAGCTGAGGCACAGAGAGGGTAAGGAACTCACCTAAGGTTACATAGCTAGTAAGCTTAAGGCCAGTTTCAAAGGTTCAATACTTTCACCTATATGCTATAGGGTTAATGCACCTGATAGTAATAATTTAAGCATACCCTTAGAATGACCCTGTATGGCAGATGCCACCTGAATGTGTATTTTGAGCTAGGGAATCCAGGCATGCCAAACCCAGAGATTTGTTATTTGCCTATGGTAAATATCTGAGCCCTGGGTCCATCCCATGGAACATGGGCTGTACAGGGCATTGAGGCCCTTAGTTTTGGGTTAAAAGAAGGTGGCTAGGTAGAGGTTGTTGAGGAGAGGGTGTTAAGTGAAAATGCTACATAAACAGCAGGTTTGCAGGTGGTAGCAGTTCTCCTGGCCAGCCCACTGCCACTGGACTCTCTCCCCCGTACATAAGCACCTAATAAAACCCCATGTCTCATTTGTTGGTGCTGGGGTTCTTCTTTCGCCTCTTAAACCTGGTGCCTTCTCTCATTAAGGTTAGTGGGGTTTCGACACAACATACCCACAAATACAAGTTTGGCTTTTACCATTCTAAATCCTCGGAACAGCAAGCCTACTCTCCACTTAAAATTAGAGGAGAGGTCCCTATTGCAGTCTCAAGAGATATGAAAGAAATGTTTGGGCAGAACCCAAATAAGGATGTATCATTTCCTTAGAAGCTAAGCCTGTCTTAGGCCTTTCTGTTCTGTTTGTTCCAAACAAGCAGTGACAGCAATCTCAAACTTCCTCTGTCATCTGAAGTCAGCCAGTATGCCATGTCACCATCTCTCCTTGCTTGCCAGTAATAACCAACGTGGAACTGACAATACCTAAGACTGTTACCTTTCCAATTTAACACAAACGAGAAACCTGTCCCTGCTGGGGACTGGCAAATACAGTCCATGGGATGAGACTGGTAAGATCCGTAGGGTCAGGGAGAATGCATCTGCCCTGGTCCCTCAGTCAGAGCCCCAGTCCCCGGCTCCTTTCCTCTGTGTGTTCTGCAGCCACAGTCCAGGCAGCTGTGGGGGCAGCAGAGCCCAGTGATAAGAACGGAGGGAAATTCAGGGACACTGACCCTCAGCTGAGACCTCCACAAGCTGATGTAACAGACCTGTCTTCACCAAAATGTTTAACACTCCTGGAAGGATGAAAAAGTGTACTTTTAGCAAATCATAACTGTTCACTTCTTAAGTGACAAGTAATTTGAATTGCTTCACTTCTGGTTTTTTTAATATAGTCAAATTTATTAATTATGTCTCTGAATTTTCAGTTATATTTAGAAAGGCTTTATTTACATCAAAGTTAGTGAGGAAATCACCCATTGCTTACATGCTATCACTGTTTACATTTAAATTTCGAACTCATTTGGAGATTTTTCTTGCCTGTGGTGTGAAATATGGGTCTGATTTTATTTTATTTTCCCTTTATTTTTAGTCGGCATGTAATAATTGTGCCTATTTATGGGATACAGAGTGATTTTCCATACATGTATACAATGTATAATAATGAAATCAGGGTAGTTAGTACCTTCATCACCTGGAACATTTATCATTTTTTTGTGTGCTATGAACATTCAAAATCCTGTCTTCTAGCTTTCTGAAAATATACACTAAATTGTTGCTAGCTACATTCACCCACAGTGCTACAAAATGCTGGAACTTGTTCTCCCATCAGCTGTCACTTTGTATCTGTCAACCAGTCTCTCTTCCCCTCCCCTCCCTACCAGCCTTCCTAGTCTCTAATAACCACAGTTCTACACTTTACCTCTATGAGCTCAATGGTTTTCTTAGCGCTACATATGAATGGGAACATTTGGTATTTTTCTGTGCCTGACTAATTTCACTTAAAATAAGGTCCTCCAGGCTCATTCATGTTGCCACGAATGACCGGATTTCATTCTTTTTTGAGACTGAGTAGTATTCCATTTTTTCTGTATATACCACATTTTCTTTATCAATTCTTCCACTGATGGACATAGGTTGCCTCCATATTTCTGCTATTGTGAATAGAGCTGCAATAAACATGGGGGTGCAGGTATCTCTTTCATACCCTGATTTACTTTCCTTTGGATAAACACCCAGTATTCATTTCTGTTGTTTTGTTTTGTTTTGTTTTGAGATGGAGTCTCGCTCTGTCACCCAGGCTGGAGTGCAGTGGCACGATCTCGGCTCACTGCAACCTCCGCCTCCTGGGTTCAAGCGATTCTCCTGCCTCAGCCTCCCAACTGTGTGGAATTACAGGCACCCGCCACCATGCATGGCTAATTTTTGTATTTTTAGTAGAAACGGGGTTTCGCCATTTTAGCCAGGCTGGTCTCAAACTCCTGACCTCGTGATCCACCTGCCTCGGCCTCCCACAGTGCTGGGATTACAGGCATGAGCCACCATACCTGGCCTCATTTCTGTTTTTGACAGACCAAAAGAGGGAAAGTGCTCCTTTGTGATCTGGAGGGGATGGAATATGTTCTTATACCTGAACCTAACCCTGGTGCTAAATGACTCTAGAGTCGGTGAATAAATATACTAGCCCTTCAGTGAATAATAACAGAAATTCAAGTCAGGTACTTCCTTCAGGGCCTGCAGGATATTTTAGGGGCAGACAGGATTCTTGAAACTTCTTATACTATGCCAGGCAAAGCACATCGGCTCTACCGCTTATATTCCTAGAAAAGGAATACCTGCCATCGCCTACTCTGCCCACATCCCCTTCTGAGAGAAACAGCTCTAAACAGCCCTATAGGATAGGATACCATAGGATTGTATCCCATCCCCTCCATCTACAGCACTTGTGAACATGTGGCCAGAGGGCAGGCAGTCCATCCAGACTTCTGGTCTGGCTCAAAAAGATGAACTTTGTATGGCCAGACGCGGTGGCTCACACCTGTAATCCCAGCACTTTGGGAAGCCGAGGCAGGTGGATCATGAGGTCAGGAGTTCAAGAGCAGCCTGGCCAACATGGTGAAACCCCGTCTCCACTAAAATTACAAAAAATAAAAAATAAAAAATTAGCTGGGCATGGTGGCGCATGCCTGTAATTCCAGCTACTCAGGAGGCTGAGGCAGGAGAATTGCTTGAACTGGGACCCGGGAGGCAGAGGTAGCAGTGAGCCAAGATCACGCCACTGCACTCCAGCCTGGGCTACAGAGCAAGACACTGTCTCAAAAAAACAAAAAAATGAACTTTGTAAATCATATTTTTTTTCTTGAGAATTGGAAAACTGAAAGCAGCTGGAATAGCTAGAAAGTCACGTGGGGCCCCAGGGTCCAAAAGAAACTGAGCAGCTGAGAAGAGTGGGGCAGCAGAAAGAGGCAGATGGCTGCCCTGAGAGGTTCCTCAGTCCTGACTGTTCTCTTAGCTTCCAGTTCTAGTCCAGGTGGCTTTGGTCCCTGTTCTTAGATGTCCATGACATTTCCTCTTGAATCCAGACACTAGGAGAGCACCACCGGAGGACAAGCATGGTGGCCCACCAAGTAACAGCAGAATGTGGAATAAAACTTTGACCTCCAAACCAAAACAGATGTGTCTGTCCCCAAAAGCAGGTGTGATCATGAAGACACTTACAACTAGGTGGCACAGGCCCCACTGGTCAGAATGGAGGTCTGCCCTGCCGCAGGCCGCTAGTGAAAGTGCAGGGGCATCCTGGCTGCCTGCTCAACTCAGGAACATCATGGCACTTGGAGGAAGGCCATTGAGAACAGCTTCATGTCCATCTCCGAATGAGACAATGCTGCAAAAGTTCACCATAAATTATCAAGCGCGATACAATCTTCAAATTGCTCCCACCCAGGCTTGGCTCCTCAAACCTCACTCCTGGTGGATGATGCCTGAAAGGAATGGGACAGCGCCTTCTGAAAGACAAGGAAATGGCCCTGGTCTGCCACACAAACCAAATCCTTAGGTGGAACCAAAGTAGTCACTTCAAATTGTGGTTCCTTTATATCCACCTGAGTTAGAATGGGCCAGGGTGTGGCCATCCGAGGGAGGTGGGAGCTCTCTGAAGCCTTGGAGGAGACTTTATGGGTCTTTGTAGATAAGGAAATGCAGTGCAGATCAACATGGTGAAAAGCACAGATATTCCCTTTTATGCCTCACTCCTTCCAGCAGGCCCTGTTGAGCGGTTATGCCCTGCCAGTGATGTCCACATGTCTTAGTTTGCACATTCCCAGTGAGGTTCATACAAACAGGTACCCACTGCATAATGTTAAGGTTGACATGTAGATTTTTCACCTTAAGCTTGAATAGCTACAAAGAATACGACTTCCAGTATATAGTAAACACCAACATTTTAAAATGAAACTGTTTCATTACTCTCTTAAATGTAAAACCTGGATAGTGAGACAGACCATGGGCGGGTGAAACAGAAGGAACATTAGGATGGAAATCCTTTTTAAGGAGCTGAGATCTAAATGGCCCATCATCATCCATGCAAAGTAGAAAAGGGAGGAACACTAGGCAGAGGGAAGAAGTGCAAAGGCCCTGAGGCAGAAACAACCTTGACTTGTTTGAAGAAGAGGAAAATGGCAGTGTGTCAGAAACATAGCAAATAGGGGATAGCCTAGTAGGAGAAAGGCTGTGAGGAACAGGCAGGGCTGGATCATGTGAAATCTGGAGACCATCTGTGTCGACTGTTTTCCCTTTGCCTCTCCACATTCTGTATCCTTATGCCCACTCTGAGCCACAGGAGCTCAACCTGCATGGGGCTATGTCAACAGATTCTGTTAACTGCTGACTTCTAGATGTGTTTAGCCCAGGGTGTGCTCCTGCAGGTCTGAAGAGGGAAGAGGGAAAGGCCAGGGTGTTTGTTCCCTTCCTTCTCTTCTTGTGGGCCTCTCTCTTTTCTGGTTACTGATTTCTTCCCATACCCCACACCCTTTCCTGCAATCTAGTACTAGGGTTTTCCTAGACCCTCCCCACCTTGTGATTTTCCTGTACCCTCCCTACTGTGGTAAAATGTGCCTTTATTTAACTGTCTTCCAATTAGCCTAATTTGTATGTGTCTCCTAGGATCTGTTGGTACACCATGATGAGGTGTGTAATTTTGTTAGTAGTATTCTTAAGTCATTTGGTAATAATCTTTCATCCTGTGAAGCTACAACATGGATTTTTTTAAACTCTTGTTTCCAAGTGCCTAATGCAGTGTTATAGGAAATGCTTAGTGACTGCATACACCGTGCACAACAGAGCTAAGTGTACTTGAGAGACAACTGGTCCATTGAGAACAAAATGTATTTGGAGGCCATGAAGTTCAAGTTGAGAGCAGCGTTCCCATGCACACCCCTCTCTGGGGAATGCAGCCAGTCCCTGCAAACCCCATTCCCCTCTCCAGGTTAAAAAGTTCCTCTTCGCCCTGATGTTAGTTTGAAAAGTTTCAGCCATAACCATATTTAGTTATATTTGGGGAGAGGGGAGTGGTGGGTCAAAGGCTAAAAAAAACCAAGAATGTATATATACTTAAGTAGCTAACAGTTTACTCCTAACATACTTGTCTGGGAAAGCCGCCATTGGAGATCACGTGACAACAAAACAAAACACCCTTTCTCTTCATTTGGGTGGAAAACTTGTTAGTATGATTAAATCTCAAACCAAGAATCATCATGTAAACTCATGGCTTAGTTGTCACACCGTGGAAGCCTTAAGTAGCTACAAAACTGCTGCTGATGGGAGACTAGTCCACACTCATCACTGCAAGTAACAATGTCTTGTTGTTTTTTAAGTGGGTTTCCTTCATCAAGATAATATGAATTTATGATAAAATGAAATTTACAGACAGCCAGAGGGGAAGCAGGAGGTAGGAGTGAATTGCCTGGTTAAAAACAGGAACATGTGCAGAGGAGAAAGTTTCCCTGCCCTTGGAAGCTGAGCCAGGTTCCCAGTACCCTGACCAGCTGCTCCCATTTGGAAAACCCCTGGCACAAGATACCATGCCAGACGTTTTGCACACGCCTCCTGAGAAAGCCAGAGAAGGCTGAGAAGTATATGCGCCCATGAAAATAAGAAGCAAAAAGGAAAGGGTGTAGAAGTTGGTTAAAAATAAAACTTATCAGATGAGAATTAGGTCCTGAGAATGTTATCTCTCCCCACAGGAGGGTGGAAAAAAAAATAGGCATGTCAAGGAGAACACAGGCCACAGGATGAATAAGCATAAAAATAGGAGGAAATGATCGAGCAAACGTGCCAAACAGCCAGAGGACGCCTCTCATCCTAGAAATGCTGACTTTCCAGGATTGCTCTCCTTCCCTCACCTACTCCCCCCAGAGAGTGAGTCAAGGCCAAAAATCCTGGCCAAGGAACTGTTTCCCGGGAAGACAGACTTCTTTTCCTCTATACCTTTTTGAACTATTTCCATTTTCCCCCCATGTGCATATATTACCTTCAAAAAAAAAAGTGAATGTTTATGGAAACCATTCTTGGAATATTCCTACTCCCAGCATTTTATGGTAGAGAATAGAGAATCTGGAAACTCCAGATAGTTGGTGAACACTTAAATCCTGCCCCAGCTGCTCCCTACTGCTCCCCTTGTCCACACCCAGTCCTGGCTGCAGCCCTGAAGTGAAGAGGCTTGCTGGGACCCCCCATGCTCCATCCCTGCAGCTTTTCAGAGATCTGTGAACTTGATCGCCTCCCTAAGCTCACTTCAAAACATGCACCCAGTCATAAGGGATATGCGGTTTCCCTCAAAAGGCACAAAATGAAGACTACAAGCATACCTCATTTCACTGCGCTCCACTTTCTTCTGCTTCGTAGTTATTTTTTACAAATTGAGGTTTCTAGCAACCCTACATTAAGAAGACTATTGGAACCATTTTTCCACAGCACATGCTCACTTCATGTCTCTCTGTCACATTTTTGGTAATTCTTGCAGTATTTCAAACTTTTTCATGACTATATTATCTGTTATGGTGATCTGTGACCGCTGACCTTTGATGTTACTATTGTAATTATCTCGGGGTCCCAAAAACTGTACCCATATAAGATGATGAACTTCATTGATAAATTTTGCATTCGTGTTCCAACTGCTCCAGCAACTGGCTGTTGCCCTCTCTTGGCCTCCCTATTCCCTGAGACACAACAATCTTGCAATTAGGCCAATTAATAACCCTACAATGACCTCTAAGAGTTCAAGTGAAAGGAAGAGTCACACATCTCCAACTTTAGGTCACAAGTTAGTTGGTGAGGAAGGTGTGTCGAAAGCCAAGATAGGCCAAAAGTTAGGCCTCTTGCACCAGTTAACCAACTCGTGAATGCAAAGGAAAAAGTCCTGGAAGAAAACTAAAAGTGCTACTCCTGTGAACAAATAAGCAAGTGAAACAGCCTATGGCTGATATGGAGAAAGTTTGAGTGGACTGGATAGAAGATCAAGCCAGCTACAACATTCCCTTTAGCCAAAGCCTAATCCAGAGCAAGGCTCTTTTCAATTCTATAAAGGCAGAGAGAGGAGAGGAAGCTACAGAAGAAAAGTTGGAAGCTAATAGAGGTTGGCTCATGATGTTTAAGGTTAAGAAGCCATCTCTGTAACATAAAAGTGCAAAATGGAGCAGCAAGTGCTGATGTTGAAGCTGCAGCAAGTTCTCCAGAAGATCTATCTAAGATCATTGATAAAGGTGACTACACTAAACAACAGTGTAGATCAAACAGCCTTCTATTGGAAGAAGATGCCACGTAGGACTTTCACAGCTAGAGAAAAGTAGTCCATGCCCGATTTCAAAGCTTCAAAGGACAGGCTCTCTTGTTAGGAGCTAATGCAGCTGCTAACTTTAAGTTGAAGCCAATGCTCATTTGCCATTCTGAAAATCCTAATGCCTTTAAGAATGATGCTAAATCTACTCTGCCTGTGTTCTATAAATGGAACGAAGCCTGGATGACAGCACATCTGTTTACACCATGGTTTACTAAATATGTTAAGCCTACAGTTGAAACCTATTTCTCCGAAAAAAAAGATTTCTTTCAAAATATTACTCCTCACTGACAATGCACCTGGTCACGTAAGAGCTCTCTGATGGAGGTGCACAGAGATTAATGTTGTCTTCATGCCTGCTAACACAACTTCCATTCTACAGTCCATGGACCAAGGAATAATTTTGACTTTCAAGTCATATTTAAGAAATACATCTAATAAGGCCATAGCTGCCATAGTGATTCTTCTGATGAATGTGAGCCAAGTAAATTGAAAACCTTCTGGAAAGAATTCACCATTCAAGATGCCATTAAAAACACTGATTTGTGGAAGGAGGTCAAAATATCAACATTAACAGGAGTTTGGAAGAAGTTGATTGCAACACTCATGGACGACTTTGAGAGGTTCAAGACTCCAGTGGAGGAAGGAAGAGCAGATGTAGTGGAAACAGCAAGAGAACTCGAATCAGAAGAGGAGACTGAAGTTGGGACTGAATTGCGCAATCTCATGATAAAACTTGAACAGATAAGTTGCTTTTCATGGATGAGTGAAGAATGTGGTTTCTTGAGATAGAATCTGCTTCTGGAAAAGACTCTTGAAATGACAAATAAAAACTCAGAATATTATGTAATTTTATTTTATTTCTTATAGAGACGAGGCCTCATCATCTTGCCTAGGCTAATCTTGAACACCTGGGCTCAAGTGATCCCTCTGCTTCGGCTTCCCAAAGTGCTGGGATTACAGGTGTGAACCACTGCACCCAGTCTATTATGTAATTTAGTTGATAAAGCAGCAGCACATTTGAGAGGACTGACTCCTTCTACCGTAAGTAAAAGGTTATCAAGGCCAGGCACAGTGGCTCACGCCTGTAATCCCAGCACTTTGGGAGGCCAAGGCGGACAGATTACCTGAGGTCAGGAGTTCGCGACCAGTTTGGCCAACATGGTGAAACACCATCTCTACTAAAACTACAAAAATTAGCTGGGCATAATGGCACACGCCTGTAATCCCAGCTACTCAGGAGGCTGAGGCAGGAGAATTGCTTGAGCCCGAGAGACGGTGGTTGCAATAAGCCGAGATTGTGCCACTGCACTCCAGCCTGGCCAACAGAGCAAGACTCTGTCTCAAAAAAAAAAAAAAAAAAAAGCTATCAAATAGCATTGCATGCTGCAGAGAAATCTTTCATGAAAGGACGAGTTAATTAATATGGCAAATTTCACTGTTGTCTTCTTTTTTAAATTGCCACAGCCACCACAATCTTCAGCAACCACTACCCTGATCAGTCAGCAGCTATCCACATGGAGGAAAGACCCTCTACCAGCAAAAAGAGTATGACTTGCTGAAGGTTCAGATGATCATTAGCATTTTTTAGCAATAAGGTGTTTTTTATTAAGGTATGTACGTTGTTTTTTCAGGCATAATGCTATTGCATATAGATCCCATTGCATGCTGAATAGACACAGTATAGTATAAACATAATTTTTATAGGTACTGGGAAACCAAACAATTGTGTGACTCACTTTAGTAATTTTCGCTTTACTGTGGTTGTCTGGAACCAAACCTGCAATACCTCTGAGGTATGTACCTGTTAAATTAATTTGTAATGACCTAGTGATTAGCCACTCCTAAAATAATGAATTTCACTCAACTGCTCTTAAATCTTCTTGCAAAATTGTGACAATAAAATATAACAGCCATTGTCTGTTTCTCTGACTTTTAAAAAAGAATCACAAAATGACCTTTATTTTCTGAAAAATTTCAGCCCTCAGGAGCATAAGCAGCAAGTACTTCCAGAAAAGTTGACTTTTCTATGTACTGTTTTTAAAAGATCAAACAAGCAAGATCCAAGGAAAAAATGTGATTTTTCAATATTCATAGTTTTTCATGGTGTTTAAGTAAGGCAAAGAGCTGTGTTTTAAAGAAATTAAAATAGCATCTTTCTACAGGCTACCATAAAAAAATAGGTAGACATGGCTCAAATGGTTTTAAGAATTAAAAATGTTTGTCCATCTCTACTTAATGTCCCTCAGAGGTGACAAAAGTAGGCCATTTAACTTATTTGATGGAGAATTGTAACAGAACTCCACTGACATCTCAGCTCTACCTTAAGTGCAAGCTGGAAAGTTATATGTATCAAAAAGAAAGGAAATCTGTTTCCCTTCCTCCCCCTAAGTGCATCTGACACAAGGACATGAGGGCAGCAGCTTGCACATTGTCTAACTGTCCCAGTGTGCTGTGGCCTGATGGAAGGCCTCCAAATTGCACCCAGGAAATCTCAGCTTGCTTTCTCTTCCAGATGGCCTACACTGCTTAACTCTGATACGTGAGTGAGGGCACGCTTCATACAACTCATGCTCAGGTTTCGCCCAAGAGGCTAATGCTGGATGTAAACCCAAAGTTCCTCCACAATCTGTGAGGCATATGGGAAAGATCCCATTGCAAAGTCAGGAGAGAATCCAGCTGATGTTTTCTGCTTGTGTGGTTTTTATTGAATGACTGACACTCTTTTAGGATGGCATGACACCCTTGCTCATAACCATAACATTATATAAAAATATCAAGCAGCAAGCATTTAAAACTCCCCCTCTCCCAACTCCACTCATTCCTGCTCTTTTGGCAGGAAGGAGATTCCAAAGACAACAAATACTGAGGAGCTGGAAGTCTTCTGTCAAATCCTGGTGTGCTACTCCATCACTGCATAACCTTGGACAAGCCACCTAACCATTCTGAGTACGTTTCCTCAGCTGTGAAAGAGGAAGAGCTGACTCACAGTGGTTGCAAAGAATAAATATGTGGGAGCACGTAGCACAGGGCCTGGCATATAGGTATTCCCTGAGTATTGCGAGTCATCTTACCCATTGTTCTCAGCTTCTTTACATCACAACTCTTTAACCTCTCTAGCCATGGCCTTGCAAATGTAAAGGTGGTGAACCATGGTAAATCCTGACCTAGCAACACAACAAGAAAACAGCGTACTAAAACCCATACTGGGATGAGAGTAGATTGGGTCTGAAAGTAGACTGGGTCTTTAATATAAACCAGCATATATTATCCAACAGAGTTCAACTATAGACAGCTTCATTTGAAAAGTTTATTTCCTCTGGGCACGGTGGCTCATGCCTGTAATCCCAACACTTTGGGAGGCCAAAGCGGGTGGATCACGAGGTCAGGAGTTTGAGACCAGCCTGGCCAAGATGGTGAAACCCCGTCTCTACTAAAAATACAAGAATTAGCCAGGCGTCGTGGCGGGCGTCTGTAATCACAGCTACTCAGTAGGCTGAGGCAGAGAACTGCTTGAACTCGGGAATCAGAGGTTGCAGTGAGCCGAGATCACGCCACTGCACTCCAGCCTGGGTGACAGAGCAAGACTCTGTCTCAAAAAAAAAGAGTTTATTTCTATTCTGTTCTAACAATAGTCTCTAACCACCTTACTAACCAACTCTTCATGCCATTCAAAAGATTCAAGACTGAAGCTAAGTCAATGTTGTATCATTTTTAAAATAACTTTACTAAGAATATCCCTTCTGCTTGTCCTCATAGTCAATCAAATATATAAGTACCTGACATGTCCAAACTCCTATCTTATACAAACTGCTGACCCAGCGTGGTGTTTCCCATCATTGCTTTTTAAAACACAGGAAATTTCAATACTGAATGGGCAAAAGAAATTAGGACAAGCCAGCCTCTAAAAAACCTGAGTTAAAGAAAAACAAAATCATGTCTGAATGGATAATTCATGATTCTGACAGTCCAGCATTTAGTGGTATTAAGCACTCTACTAAGGATCTATCTAATGCACTTAGGTAAGACTTTTTATTTCCATGAAATTGGATCTTTGGTTCAAAATTTAATCTCCTACCAAGAACTCTGGACTATATAAGTGACATAATGGTGAGGTAGGCTCTTAATATTTCATTGCCGGGAATATAAATAAAATTGATCAGATTATTTGCCAAATAATGTTTCTTTAGCAGGGCTAACTCCTCCCCTAAGTGGGCTGTCAAAGAGAGGAGCAAAAAACAGACTCTGAGCATTAAAGTTGTATTTTCCAGCTTAATTTTCCAGGATTCAAATTGAGCCATTAAAAAAAAAAAAAAAATCAGTACACATAAAAAAATTGGTTTGTTAGCTTGTAGGACCTTTGTCTGGAAGGAACAAGCAAAGCCTTGGAGGTCAGCTCTTTTGGCATATTGACTAAAGTGAAAGATACAAGACATGCTTTTGGAACTATATGATCCTCCTTCAGAATACTGTCACTATCATTCTTATGACATTAGGAATCATGAAAAATACATAGTTACAATTTTACAGAATATAAAATTCTTAATAAACTTCCTTTCTTTCCTATTGAAATTTTTCAAAATTGTTTGAAAAAGGGAATTTACTCTGTCCTATCTGAAACTAATGTTATTCTACTAATGTTGTTTCCAGGATATGGAAGGGCAAAATATAATTTGTTCAATTTTCAGATTCATAGTGGTCAGTGAATAACCTATTCATGGGTAAACAAATATGAAGTGACACTATGACCAAAGCTTTCTAAAACTCTTAGCGTAAATGTATAAGTCAACAAGGTTACAAAGATATGTGTAAAAATTCTAGCAAGCCCTTCCTGCCAAAGATGGAATAGATTAATCAAACCATAGAATGCTAATGTAGGAGATTGAGTTTATTCAACAAGTATTTACTGAGCCCTCACTATGTTCCAGGCACTATTTTAGGTGCTGAGAGTATATTGCATTGGTTAAAAATACACAAAATTCCTGTCTTCATTGTGCTTACACTCTAGAGAAAGGATACAAGACAATAAACATAATAAATAAGTAAATTACGTAGTGATTTAGAAGGTGGTAACTATTACCATACAACAAAATACAGCAGTCATGAGAATGAATGGTGACATATCTTATCTGGAAATTTTCCAAAACCAGAAGAGGAAAAAGTAAACTTCTATCTTGGAAGACTATATATATATATCCGTACATAACAAAGGAAAATATTTCTGGCTCTTTAATGTTCATGGGATTTTCAAGCAAGAAATTAAAGGGATTTTTAAAACATGAAAGTAATACTGAAAACTAAGAAAAGTAGCTTTTGTAAAATACGTGCTCAATACCGAGTTATTGAGGCAATGCGATCTGTGCTTACTGCAGGAGTAGAAGCTTCCACAGTTCTAGCAAATTCCATGATTCTGGCCATACTGCCAACCACAGCGGATCTGGAGAGCCAAGTGGGCGAAGAAAGGCTGCTAGGGACAGACAAGAACTCAAATAGCTTTGAGATTTTTTTTATTTCCATTTCCTTTTTTAAAATACAGCACCCTGTTTTTTATTGTGTTAAAGGGTGAGCTCATTAAAAAGGAAAACTGAAAAAAAAAAACAAAACAGGAACACCCACATTTCCAACTCCACCTCCCCTCTCAAATTGTTCAAGATGCACACATGTTTATTGTATATCAGTAGACCTAGCTCTTTCCACAGTTATCAGAGGTTAACACAAAACTACCAGGGAGATATTTTTCCTTTGATTTAAATTCAAATTCCATTCCAACAAAGCAACCAAAACAACTAATATCTAGTTTTTTAGTTTTTCTAAGAACTGAAAATGGAGAAAAAATTGTGTTGCCATCTTTATTCAGAAAGTCATTATTTTCAGCAAAATGGGGCTGAGGCAGAAAATCCAGGTTGCACGACTGGGAAAAAAGGAGTGTCTGCCCCATGGGACACTTATAAATTGTTCACTCTGACAGCAGCCCTTTCTAGAGGTATTAATGTCATTAGGTTGTGATAATTCTCCAGAAAGCCCAACAGCCCTGGATTAAGAACATCTGGAAATTGTTCAGATGACACAGATTTCTGTTTCCTGCTGTTAAGACTTCCATGATGCCTCTCTGTGGCATCTACCCCCTCCATTTTTTTCTTTACAAACTTCCTCCTTTCAAATCAGGAAGTATACATAAAGTGCAAGTAAGGTTCATTCCCTCGCTATGCTCCTAGGCTCTTCTCTTGACAGTCAGTATTACCGAATCTATCAGTTCAACCGCTGGCCGAGTAGAAGTCTGCAGGAATTTCTGGAGTTAGCAAATGAGTTCATCTGGCAAAGAATATCTGAAGATCAACAGTCTTGGCAAGAAAACATGAAGTACCACACACAAGACAGGGATGTGAAGGATGCAAGAAGTAGCAGGGAGATTGTTGTCACTGAAGAGGCCATCTTTGGATCTCAAAGAATTTAAGAGAATTCAGGAACCATTACTAAAATGAACAAGGCCAGCGGATTTCAGAGCACGGTCAGTCTTCAGTGAGGGCAGATTCAGTTTTCCCTGGGTTGGGGATAGAAAGGAGAATAAAGAGGGTATGGAGTCAGCTCTGATGAGTTTTATGTCACAGATGTCACCAAAAAGCCTCCAGTAAACACTTCCCATCTTATATAAGCCCCCTAATAGAGCTCTGCAAAAGGATCCTCTCTTGACTTTGCAATGGGATCTTTCCCATATGCCTCACAGATTGTGAAGGAACTTTGGGTTTACATCCAGCATTGGCCTCTTGGGCTAATGTGTTGAGCATAAGTTGTATGAAATGTGGCCTCACTCACATATCAGAGTTAAGCAGTGGAGGCCATCTGGAAGAGAAAACAAACAGATATCCTGGGTGCAATTTGGAGACCACTTTGGTATTTGAGAGGTATACAGTCCAAATGGGCTATGGGCTAGGCAATATTATATATGTGTCCTTACCGCAGGATCTCTTAGAGCCTTAATTTAATATGCTAGTGAGCACTGTGACTCTTTAAGACAGGCATACAGTATGCAACATTTCCCACATTTCTGGGACCAGGAATTTACCAACTTGGCAGGATTTGTGTTTTAATGCAACATATTTTGGGAAATGCTGCCTTCTAATACTGGTTGGATGGGATAGGAATAGTTATATGAGTTTATATAGTTATATGAGTTATATGGGATAGGAATATGTTATATTAGGAATAGTTATATGAGCTATATGGGATAGGAATATGTTATATTCAGTTTATATTACATGAGCCCTGCTGTTATACTGAGAGTCACAGTCTCACCCAATATAATAAATTTTGCCATCATAACTGGGTTCCATTACATTTCCTTTGCAATATGCCAAAAATCATGGGCAAAATTTAATGTTACATTTGACTGGTTAACACTAATAAGAAAAAGTTAACTATTTCCCATCTATCATAAACCATCATACATTCAGTGGGCATTCTCAGGGGAAGCCCCTTGCATTGTTTCTGATTTTTCTAAGAGCCCTGAGGCCAAGGTTTCAGGATAAAACCCATCAAGATGTCATTATATATAAAGTTAGGCTGTAACAGATTGAACAGAGCATGTTTAAAAATATATAAAATTGAATAAAAGTCAAGGATTAACTTGATCAAAAGTCACAGAAAATTATCAAATACATACTAGTTAAATTCCTGAATTTCTTTTTGGCTTCTGCCCTTTCTTCAGCATCAAAGTACCAGACAGTCATAGCATATCTGTGAAAGATAAGCAGATATAAGGAAAGAGGTTTAATACTACTACTAAAAACACAAATGTCCTATAAATCTCACATTAAAACTTTTAAAGTTTTCCATATTATTGTAAGTCTACTCTAATTTTTTTTATTTCTTTATTTTATTTATTTATTTTTTTTGAGATGGAGCCTCGCTCTGTCGCCCATGCTGGAGTGCAGTGGCGCAATCTTGGCTCACTCCAAGCTCTGCCTCCCAGGTTCTCCTGCCTCAGCCTCCCGAGTAGCTGGGACTACAAGCGGCCACCACCATGCCTGGCTAATTTTTTATATTTTTAGTAGAGACGGGGTTTCACCATGTTAGCCAGGATGGTCTTGATCTCCTAACCTTGTGATCCACCTGCCTCGGCCTCCCAAAGTGCTGGGATTACGGGCATGAGCCGTTGCGTCCAGCCAATTTTTTTTATTTTTTTATTTTTTTATTTTTTTTGAGATGGAGTCTTACTCTGTTGCCAGGCAGAGGCACGATCTCAGCTCACTGCAACCTCCGCTTCCCAGGTTCAAGCGATTCTCCTACCTCAGCCTCCCAAGTAGCTGGGACTACAGGTGCATGCTACAACATCCAGCTAATTTTTGTATTTTTAGTAGAGATGGAGTTTCACCATGTTGACCAGGATGGTCTCGATCTCTTGACCTGCCCGCCTCGGCCTGCCAAAGTGCTGGAATTACATGTGTGATCCACTGTGCCCGGCCTGTCTACCCTGATTTTAATTTAAAATTAACTTCTCTGGTTTTAATTCTATTTCAGTGTAATAAAATGCATAAGGAATTCCAGGTATGTGCCAGAAATTTTCTTGGGCATTAGGAATTCAAATGACCCTGTGATCAGATCTTCCTCTGTGATCTCAGGCTCAAAGTAGGGGAGACAGGTGATTTTGCAATAATGTAACAGGTAAACATGGTCTCTACAGAAAGGACTAGAAGGGAGTCATTCTGCTAAAGACTGGGAGACCCAAGTTGGTAGCGAGAACATAGAGGAGAGATGACATTTGAGTGAAGCTTTGAAAAACGACTTATGTAAATCACAGTATGTTTAAAACTCTTGGCTTGCTTTCTTTAGTTTTGGACATTGAGGCAAAATTGCAATTGAATAATAATAATGCCCCAGAGCTTTCTACTGCATCCCCCCACTAATTTGCTTTATCCCATTCATTGGATAGACTATAATGGGAACCATTTCATACTTGGTTTTTTTAAAAGTTTCATTTTGTAATGATTGTTAGCTACTGAAATTTCTACAGCACTTGAGTCTTTTTCAAGGGCTTCTCATCAAATTTGCTAATGTTTTCCCTGTAAGGCCAGTCATCATGATACTGGGGAATAACCAAAGGCTTCTGCCACAAACAACAGGGTTTAGTCACATACCCCATAAAACACAAAAGCTGACTTCAGTGGTAGAATTCGTTCCCTGCTCATCTAGAAGACATTCCAATGTGGCAGTTAATATGTAACTGGGTTTAGGGCTAAGCTGTGTGATTTCGGGAGGACACATGTGATCTTAATTTAATTAGGCTTGTCAGGGTTTAATCATCATCCTATCAAAACTCTCTCCTCCTGCCCCTGAATGCTAGTCTCAGTATAAGCTGCACTCCGTAGCCCTCCAATGCTGCCTGGTTTATTGCTTTAGACACAGACAAAGGTAAATAAGAAGCACAATTGAGAATGAAGATTTTTATCAAGATTGTCTAAATTGGTCCTAAACAATACTAAGGTGCTCAGCTACTCTGAGAATCTTCATGTGCACATAAAGAAAAGATTAATAAAACATTCAACTGTTGGACCATGGATACAGCAAGCCCAAGCCAATTTCAAACCAAGGAATAGACAAAAAGAGAAAGTCAAAACAAATTACTCTTTCTTTTCTCAAGGTTCTTTCTCTGCTTGCAACTAGTGGCTTGTAAACTCATCCAAAGTAACCAGACAGAATTCCTGATATGTGACAGCCAACATTCTCTAGGCATAGTTCAACAGTAGGTTTTTTTAAAAAGGGAAAGAGAGGTAAGAGAAAGGAGGAACGGAGAGAAGAGAAAAATACTCTTGAGAAATTGGAATCCAATATGCTCACCTAATAGAAAACAACTTGTTAATAGTACTTTCAAACTGAGGTTAGCTTTGGTATGCTAAAGAATGCAAAGCTTCCCCTTTAATTTTTGTAGACTCCAAACAAGTTCGCTATCAGCTATGGGGTGTGATCAATCCCCCACATGCACAGGACACGTTTAGAGAGTTCCCTGGAACTAGGGTTTATACAACGAACTCCGGAAGAGGAATCATGGCTCCGGCTATTACCTGGTTGCGTAAGAAGGCTGCACTTCGTGTGGGTTCCTGCGATCTGACCAGAAGAACAGGAGTCTGTCAAAAATGGGCTCCACATCTGCTATGAATGATTTCCCCTCTGGAAATATCCGCAGGATCCCACCATGTAGCTTAAAGACACAAAGAAGGGGGATTACTTCTTACCTCTCATGTAGTTTATCGACAACCATATTTCAGCCCCATTTAGAAACATGCCATCTGCTAACCACCACTCCAAATGCATGGTACCCCAGATTTTTACTTCAACCTCATACTTTGTACAAATTTTTTTTTTTTTTTTGAGATGGAGTTTCACTCTTGTTGCCCAGGCTGGAGTGCAATGGCATGATCTCGTTTCACTGCAACATCCACCTCCCTGGTTCAAGCAATTCTCTTGCCTCAGCCTCCTGAGTAGCTGGGATTACAGGCATGTGCCACTATGCCCAGCTAATTCTGTATTTTTAGTAGAGATGGGGTTTCCCCCATGTTGGTCAGGCTGGTCTCGAACCCCCGACCTCAGGTCATCCACCCACCTGGGCCTCCTGAAGTGCTGGGATTATAGGCATGAGCCACCACGCCTGGCCACTTTGTACCAAATTTTATACCAAACTTGGCTAGAGATACCTCCTTATTCACCTTAAACCAAAAAAAGCATTCCCACCACCCCCCCCAGTCATAAAGCCCATGGACGTAAAATAGAGTACTATTAGATTGAATCATACAGATTTGCTAATATTTGAGTGTTTTTGACTTTAAAAAAAATACCCAGCAATTTCACATGGTTCCATCTAACCATTAACAACTTTCTAAGAAAATCATCACATGTAACTTCCCCTTCAATTAGAATTTACTGCTCTTCTGAACTCCCTTAACTCCTATCTGACCTCGTTAGTTGGAAGTTACATGCTCTTTTTTTTGAACTCTCAGACCACCTAATCTGCACCTTTTATGACATATATCACTGTTTTCCTTGAATTACTTTTTCTTTTACACGTCAACCTATTTCATCCTACTAGAATAACATTATTCAGTGTAGAGTTCAGGCCTCACACATCAATGTTTCTTCATAATACAATGACTGACACTAGCAGGAACTCAAATATTTGTTGAATGATTGCAGACCTTCCAATTTGTCATTACCAATCTGATAACTTTATTCTCTTGTCTCTATTAGCACTTCTCAAGATTTTAAAGACGACCTAATGGATGTACCCCAGTCATGTTACCAATGTATTCCAGAGATGTTACCAAACAGGGAGAAGAGATAGGCCTTTTCACTGATTCGATGGTTTCCCAAGTTTCGTTTTTCTGACTTTGGATAAAATATTATTGCTTTACGACAGCCAGTATTTGCCTAATGAACAGGAAATGGAGATGCAGAAGGTTCAAAAGCCAAATAAGCTTGAAAAGTTATCTGACTTCCCAGACTCCTAAATCATTCTTAACTTTCGGAAAGCATACAGAGTCCACACAAATGTCTGTGAGCATGGAACCAGGCTTCATATCTCCATCTATCTATAAGTTCTATAATACAAAAATAAGCCACAAAGCCTTTGGCATTCACAAACCATAGTAAGCCATGGCAAGCAGCGATCAATGAGACATATCACCCTGAGGGAGAGGACTGTGTGGGAAATCTCTCTTGGGGATGGTTTTATATCCTACAGTTCTATTTTTGTGGAACTTTCCCAATGCTGCTTCTGGGAGGGAAAAGTGTACATCTTATTCTGCATTGAGAGTCAGAGCAACTCTGATTTAAACTGAAAAAAATTAATCATTAATTCTAATATCAAATTACCTTCTCTTCATCAACCACCCTTCTCAGAGGTAGGGTTAATAATCACCCTACCTATCCCCCTTCAAATTAACTTCATTATTTTCTTCTTA
Organism: Macaca fascicularis; assembly: GCF_037993035.2. NCBI lineage: Eukaryota > Metazoa > Chordata > Mammalia > Primates > Cercopithecidae > Macaca > Macaca fascicularis. The sequence continues at coordinate 101,740,658 of NC_088381.1, forward strand.
ACAACTTTAGTACTAATTCCACTGTCGCAGGAGGTTATGAAGTGGAAATAGAAATGTTTCATCAGTGGGAGATAGGGCAACTATGAACCCAATATAAACTCTCCTCTAAGTTATCTGAATCATTTTCCTATAGTTTTTAACCCCACACTCTACTCCCATTATTCAAGAGTACCTTGGCATCCCAATTCTTGTTCAGATAGTAGATGCAGGTGATGCAGCGACCATCACCGTTGGGGTTGTCCACATGGCGAACATAACCTGTTCCATTTCCCGGATAGCAAGCCACCATTGCCTATGGAGAAATCCCAAGAAAGCTGGTTAACAAAGCTGAGACAGACAATCTTCTCCTCCCACTGGTGAGCAGATAAGTAACACAGTCTCCTTGGGTGCTATGTGACATTTACAGGTAGTTGCTGGCTTCTTAATTTCATGTATGGTACATAAATTTGGACCCTTCTGTGCATAAGAGTAATGGCCAGGTCATACTATGGCTCTGTCCAGTAGAAAGTAGTTCAACAATATTCCCAAAGTTCTAGAACATTTTACACAGTCTTTCTTAAAGTAACCTAACTACATGCCCTATTTGCATAACCTATTTGGATGCCCTGCCTTTCTTCAATACTCGTTTTTAGAAAAGCAGTTTCTAGTTTCCCATGCTAGACCTACAAAATCAGAGTCACTAGGTGTGGAGCTTAAGGATTATGACTGTTTAGCAAGTGCCCCTGAATCACTCACACTGTTTCAGAACAATGGCTAAAGGTACTTGCATACACAAAGTGACAGAACCAATCACCAAAGGAGGAAAAGGTCAGGCTTACTCAATAAAATGCTTAGGATAGAAGGAACAGAGGAAGATCAATAGGAAGCCACGCCCTAACTTGTTAACAAAGACAATACAGGGAGATTCCTTTCAGGAAAAAAGCCATGCATGTATCTTAATATGTGTTTCTTAATGCATGTCTTCTTCCTAATAATTATCAAATCAGGTGATAATCTGAAGCTCTCTTTGTCTAACTGCTACCTGTATCAATCAGGTGGAGGAATAAAGTAGAAAGCCATACCAAAAATCCTACTGAAAATTACTATTAGAGAAAACAAACCTCTAATTGTTCCATGGGAAAAACTGTAACAGAGAGTGGGGAGAGGGAAGAAGGCAAAGTACAGAAAGCCAGTTCTTTTCTTCACAGGATACTGCCATGTTTTAACAATATTTTTTATAGGGATGCAGTAGGTGCAAGGAAAATATTGGAACCAACAACATAAGATGAGAACAGGGAATTTTTTTCCTATTCTACTCACTGATGTATTCTTAGCACCTAGGACAGTGCCTGACATATAGAAGGTATCCATCTAAAATGTGATAAATAAATCAATGAACTAGTGAATGGCTCTTTCTCTAAAGAGTAAATTCACGTTTTACCAAGATCAATAGCTATTTCTGTCATTTTAAAAGACCTATCTTCAAACATACATGTAAGGATCCAGTCCATAGATTTCCTGATAAATGGCAGCATTGCTTCATCGGTAAAATGACCATTTGAGTACAGCCCCAAGCTAATGGGCTAGTGGTTCAATGAATCAACTTGAACGTGGCTGCCGAGTCACTCTCAATAGTAGCATGAAACTACTGCTCCTATGACATGGAACTAGGCATCACACACCTTGCATACTAGATCGTGCATACCAGATCGACAATAAGGCTGAATAGTAACTTGACTTCACAACAATTTTAAATCTTAAATCACCATCTCCCTCAAACTCCATATCCTCATGCAGCAAACAATCCCCATATCCTGCCTTTGAACATGAAAATGTCAATGCAATGTCATCCTTAGAGCTCAAGTTAGGCTGTTAGCTTGAGCATCTTTCAGAAGGTGAAACTGTGAGGCAACATCAGCAATAAAGGTTTAACAAATGAAGGTACCACTAAGCAAAGCATGGCTTGAGGAAGGGTGATTGGTAGCAAACAGAATTGAAGGGCCTAGCAAGAGAAGAAGAGATAAATAAAGTCACCTATAATGACTACAGAATTACCCACCCCTGGAAGCAGCTATTAGGATTATAAGAGCCACCACAGAGCCAATAATGAAAGTCGCTTAAGCCACAAACAATTACAGGCTGGATTCACTATTATCTCACGCTCCCCCCACTGAGTGTGTCTGAAAAGAAAAAGTACGACATCAATGCTATAATCTTATATGCTGAAACAGCTCTTCTCTAAGGAAAAGGTCAGTGGTCTGGATGCCTACCATAGTTCACTCTGCAACTAACTGTGATCCCAGGCTGTCTCTTTCCTATAAAGAGGGGATTGGGTTACACATCTGTCAAAGGCCCAAGAAGATCTAAGACTTGATCTAAGCATCAACCCTTGAAAAAGCAACATCGTTCTTCAGGTCATTAAGGAGTGTTTCTCTGCCTCAGAACTCAGCTCAGATTAAAATATTGGGGAAAAAAAAAAAAAAGATGGATACAAACTCACAAAAGTACACCCTCTACTAAATGCTGCATCTATAAAACACACAGAGACAAACAGCCAATTCCAGAGGACTTACTATTAGGACAAAACCCCTACATGTCAGCAAAGTATCTGTCTGCTTAAGAGGGAGGAACAGAGATAATTTTTCTGGCCAGAGTGAATATTCACCCTCTCTCCTGGTTCCAGAAACCACATGCATCAAGTTGGAAACAATGGAAGGAAATCATTTCAAGCATCAGTGGGCCAGTTGAGGCTACATTCGGCCAATTTTATCAGTGTGTTTTCTGGATGAGTGCCATAGGAGATGGGTCTTTGCTTGGGCACATTCCCAACTATTTGCTCGTCTTTGACAGGGTCTAAAACCATGAGGCTAAGGATGCACCAAGAAGCAAGCCTGACTTCAATAACTAGCCATTCACTTCTGTGCCAATTTGTGCACGGGGCAGTAACAAACTCCGGAAGCAGATCCGTCCAACTGAGTTGCTATCTAAACCTCATCAAGCCGGGGAAGGGATTTAGTGTTTAACAGAAGAGAAGTCTTCAATGCTGTATTGTTAAAAGAACGGGCCAGAACAATTTAATGATCATATAACAAACATGCCAAGCAATAAACTGACACATGTCAAGAGGATGCCTACTTTAGTACAGGCTTTTTTATTTTCTAAAACTTCCTGACTAGATTAATATTTGAAATTTACAGAAGTTTAACACTTTAGTGTCATCTCCAGCAGCCAATACAGTATAGTCCTATAGTTCTATTCTTGGATATGCTGCTAAATCCACGTGTCCCCCTACACATTTACCGTTCCGTCCACTGACATTATACAGTGTACCCACCCCACCTCCCACCATCCCCATTCCCAGAGGCCTCCCCTTAGCTCTGTAGCAATAAGAAATGAGTGGAGAGGTGAATCAGGCAGGCCCAGGCTGGCTCTAGACCAGAATATGTGCTCTAGACACGTATGCAGCCATGTCCAGACAAGAAATGTGTATGTATTCTTTGAATATATACACAGATATATAGAACCATAACAGTCAAAACCCAGTATAAAAATGTGGTCCCCAAATGCCACAGGTGGAAAAGAAAACTGGTTCTGGTAAGAGTTACCAGTAAGCTGACTTCATTAAAAACAAAACAAAACAAACAAACAAACAAAAAACACCTATCTCATCAAGTCCAAAGGTAAAGTTGAAAAATAAAAGTCCAGGATTTCCATTCCAATGCCTAAACAGAATGCTCCTGAATGCCATCAACCGCAGCTTGACTGCATATAAAAGCCACTTCAAAAACTCAGCATCAATGACCTCCACCATCCACTCAGCAATGCCGATCATTTTTTCAGACCCACAGGTGAGAAGGGGGTACACCCACCCTGCGGTTAGACTTACCACTTCTCTACTAATAGTTACAACATGTATTTTCATAGAAATGTATTTTAAATTGCTCATGATGTGAGACAGATTCGCTAGTATGACTCAATCTTGAACAAGTTATAATAAAGTGGCATTTTATACAAAATTTAACCTACCAAATTAAAGTATTAATTACATCTCATTTTATTTGCAAAATTTGCAATAAATGAAAATCCATTGTTTAAGATTTGTTGAGAATAGCATGATTTCAAAACTATGTGGTTAAAAAAAAAAAAACAAACTATGTGGTTGAAGGAGCCTTAAACTAGTATTCTGATCTGCCGACAAATACTAGATCCCCTCTAGCTGCCAAGCAGAAATACCAGCCAACCTCTGTGAGGATTCATTTCGAAGTAAGCAGGGTCTCGAGCAAAGCGTACTTTAAATAAAATGCAACCTAAGTACGGGAAAATCTGCATTTAACTTATTTACACCTTGGTTTGTTCATCTGTGAAATGGGTTTATGAAGACTCAAGGAGATAATCCACGCAAAATGCTTAGTGCATGGCCTGGCACACAAAGTGCTTAATAAATGTTAGCTATTTTTAAAGATGATGTGTTATGTTTGTCTTCCCCTCAACTGAAGCTGTAGAATGTCTCTTCTTCAGAGATCCAATTCTACTTAAGTGTTTTGTAGTTTTGAATCCAGGACTGGCAAACTAAAATAGCTTTTGATGTTTGCCAGTAACAAATGATTGAAGCCAATCAGGTCTACATGAGTCAGAACTCTGGAGTGTGTGTTATGCCACCTACACTGAGGGGACTTGCTGTTACTTTCAAAGAGCGCAAATCTTCCAATTTTATGAGAGTAGCAGGTGATCAGATTTTTATGTAAACTCTCCTGAATGTTGTTGATCCCAACTTTTTAATCAGGGCTATAAATACATATATATAAAATATATACACATATATAAATACATATACATATACATATATATATATATCAGGCTATATTTTGAGATCACTGTGTGAGGCCTTCCAAGAAGTGAAGCTACTTGGAGACAGCTGCTGAGTGGGCACCTTCCCCATCTGTCTCCACCAGACTCAAACACATCCTGTCCAAAGACAATGCCTCATCCTTAATGCCATCCACATTCCAATTGCATCCTCATATCTCGCTCCATCAAGTCCTTCCCCCATGTCCACCCAGTACAGAGCAACAGAGACCCAGGATCCTTCCCTTCTTCACCATAAGGTACGACGACACAGACAACTAGATGTGTAAAGAGTTGGGGGCTGGGCGCAGTAATCCCTGCACTTTGGGAGGCCAAGGTGTGTGGATCACAATGTCAGGAGTTCAAGACCAGCCTGACCAACATGGTGAAACCCTGTCTCTACTAAAAATACAAAAATTAGCCGGGCATGGTGGGGCGCACCTGTAATCCCAGCTACTCAGGAGGCTGAGGCAGGAGAATCACTTGGACCTGGGAGGCGGAGGTTGCAGTGAGCCGAGATCGCACCACTGCACTCCTGCCTGGGTGACAGAGCGAGACTCTGTCTCAAAAAATATAAATAAGTAAATAAATAAATAAGAGTTGGGAAGAAATACATGAGACCATGCACCTTCTTTTGCTTGGTAAAACAGCCAAGCAACTCATCACAATGTAGAATGCGATAGCTGAGGTTTCTGGCCAGAAATGGGTCTCATTTATATTCGGGTGAAACAGCCTAGGTGACAAACTTGCCAATGTTTTTAGTCAGCTGTGGGTAGAGGAGCTAAAGGCTGCACTTCCAGGGCTATTTTTCTGGGGGGTTTATGTTCAGCACATATTTTAACACACACCTTGACTGCAGCCAGTGAGCAGGGCAGCCCCATGATCACATACTTTAGGTCCTGCCTTCATCAAGGCACCCTGCTGCAGTAGGGGCCCCATTTGGTAATTCATCTGAGGGAGAAGAAAGGGGATTAGTAACTGGAACAAAGGCACTATATGTGCTAGTGACAGCTCTAAAACTGAAATTCTCCTATTTAAAAAGAAAGAAAAACCGAAAAACCCTTTAGGTATTCAAACTGCTATATGCAGGCATACTGGAGGAAAGGCTGGAGTGAGAAAAAAAAACCTGGAAGAGACATGCTCTTTACAAGTTTTATTAAAAAAAAAAAAAAATCTAAAGACAAATTAAGCCAAAATGTCCAATTCCATTATTTTCCACTTGGCTCTGACAAGCAGTAAGAGAAAAGAACTCAAAAAATTATTTGCCACTTAAATCTGGAGGACATGAAGAGCAAACTGGAATTACTACTTTAGCCTTCTATCATCTCCCTTGTCCAGGGATATGTGATCTTCAAGGACATTTTGTGGGATCTACTCTTGTCAAATAAATTAAATTCCTACAGAACAATGTTCGCAGGGCCTCTTTACAAGACGATGGCAACTATGCAAAGCTTTCTCCAAGTTTTAAGAAAATGTCACTGACACAAAGTTCACATTTGCTGCCAGTTGGATTTATCCTTTATACAGAATTGGACAAAAAAGGTCTCAATGTGATGATGAAGCAGTGCTAACTAGTAAGTATTAAAAGTGCTTTAGAATTTTTATGCATTCAAACTTCACCTAGACAGGCATGAAGAAAATAGTTGTAGCTAACGTGAGCTCTTAGAAAGGTAGGAAATTTTGTGTAAACTGTCATCAGTTATCTTGGCATCTTGCTGGTTATCTTTGTTGTTGGTTAAGAGCAAGCCTAGCTATTCTATTTCCTGACTTCCAGTGCCTCTAGTTACAGACTGATTTAACGAAATGAGGGGGAAAGAGAAAATACACTTTTGGTGGGCCATAACACAAGCCATGTCCAGCCACCATGTGCACCTTCCCAAAGCTTCACCATCTCACCAGACTATTTGGAAGATTCAGAATACCAGACAAATCCCTGTCAGGTAGGTAATCCTTTCAATATACCCCAAATTATTCATGAAAATATTTTTTACTACTCTATTTCCACAATGCAGACTACTTCTGCCTTCCTCATTTGTCCTAAATCCACACTAAAAATAATTCCTCTCGCAGAACCTACTTACCCAGAACACTACACATGACCTCCCTCCCAATGTAGAACAACAGTCATCATACACCTACACCTGAATTTTCTAATACTGTAGAAACTTCAGAACTTCTGAAAATAAAAAATAAGAAGTAATAACCGACTCTTGGTTGCTTTAGTGAAGTGGGTCTGCCCACGCCCTCCTGGTCAGGTGAGAGCACCGTGCCTGAATAGCAGACAATTTACCATCTTCACTTTAAAACCTGTCCTCAGATGAACTTGGTCCTAGCTTCAGGATCATTAACTACCCAGAGACTGGAAGCATCCATCTAGTTCTCCTGGGTCAGTGATGATCGTTCTACCAGGCACAATAGCCCTTTGAGATTCTTACACTAAAAGGATGTAAGAAATATGCATGCACACATAGAAGTCTGCACAAAAGTCCAGGGGGTTCAAAGGCCTCTAAAGTTGAACTGTGCTGGATCAAGATTCTATTCCAGGAGATCTCGCACTTCATGCACGACCTTCTGAGTGAATCACCCTCCCCCAATGAGCCACTGAAAGGCTCAGAGACCAGGAATTTAAGAGACTATTGTCATTCCTTTCTGCATTGTGGTTAATTCTTCTCCTTGGAGGGGATTCAGCCAGAGCCCATGCAATTAGGCACAGTAAACAGGCCCGGCGACATCGCCATATTAATACAGGGTGTTTGGGTTTGGGCAGGCCGCCCTTCCCGTGGAGGACTGGCTCTAAGCCAGCAGGGTGATGGCTGAGTGACAGGGCTACGTGCGCTGCGTGAGGGTGGCAGCCAGCCCACACCCGAGCACACCGCCAGGCAGCCTAAGCTGGGAACGGACATTGGGAACCATCCCCCTCCCCCATCGCTACCCCAGTCACCAGAGAAATGTTTTCAACCAGGCTTCCTCACAATTATAAAATCAGCAAAGGTCAGTCCAGCCCAGGGATAAGGACATCGAGACGCATTTAACCATTTCCTTTCTGATGCCTTTCCCCAAATATTAACAGCTGCTGTTTCCTGGGAATTCATGTAGCCGGGTGGCATTTTGCACATACCTTGTTTAATTTCCTGGTTACTGGGAAGGTGAGCAGCAGTGTGTGCCCTGAGTCACACCGCTCACAAGTCCTTGGTTGAAGTCATTAACCCTAGAAGTTACCCTATGGACCTAGAAGTTATCACAGGTTATTTCTTTAGAGAAACATAATATTCAACTTCCTTTGATATGAGAAAACAGCCTTATCAGAACAATAAAACATCACCTATGGCTCTCTAAAGGCTTTGAGCTTAACAGAGACAAGGAATACTTGTGACTGCAGGCCCATCAGAGAATGGAGTATTTGAAATTTTCATCTGAACTTAATCCTAAAATACTTAAAGAATCCATAACTCAAAATAATTGGTAAGACAAGACTTTATTAATGGATAATGTACCAAAAAATGAAGTTACCAATCAAAACATCATGAAAAATGCCTTGAAACAATCATCTTAAAACAGGAGAAACCTACATATGCATTTCGGCACTTGGAAAAACAGATCTGCTGAATGAAAAAAATGACACACAGCAAGTCAGCGTAGATTAGAACTCATGAAATTCAGTGGCTATATTTATTTACTAAACAAACATTTGTATAGAGTTTACTATGTGCCCGACACTGTTCTGTGTGCTTCACAGATCGGACCCTCCTTCACACTTCCTAACAACTGCAGGAGGTAGGAACATTATCTCCATTTTACAGATGAGGAAATGGAGGCACAGACAGCTTGGGTAAGTTGCCTTTTTGAACCCAGTCGGTCTGGCTGAAGAGTGCGAGGTCTTAAGTCATGCTTTACCAACTCAGTTTATCTAATGTCTAACATTGGCAAATTCACCCCCACCTCATTTTTGAGGGAACTAAGATCTTTGGTTCTACTTGAAATATTTGACTCCATCTACCTCATCCTTGCCTATCACCCTTCCGGAGTGACAGAAAAATCACAAAATACAAAAAATTGCAAGAATATTTTTTAAAAGAGTATGCTTGGTATTCAGTCTGTAAACTCAAAGGTCCAAAGGGGAAATTTTAACAAAGGCAAGAGGCCAAGAAAATTGACACTTGTACAAGTTGTCTTGTCTTTGCTTTGGTTATTCCCAGTGCAGGTCAACCTCAAGCCCACCAAAAACTCTCTGTAGCCCCTGCAGGGCCCACATGGGTCTCAAATGCAGTTGTCTTGCCAAAGGCCAGACATTCACCTCCGTTCACCATAACAGGAGGGAATTGGTTCCAAAATTTGCTTCAATTCTAGTTCTGGAAAATTAAATATATTGGTACAAATAATAGGCTATAAATGTGTGTGTTTCAACACGTAGATTTTTCTCAAAGATTTCCCAAGTGAACTAAAAATCTGTTTTTTGGTTTTTTAGTTTTAGCAATAAATAATCTAAAGTCTGATCAACTGACGTCTGACTTTCTTGTTAACAAGGAAACTGTAGGAAGATACGCCACCGTCCCTATCTAATCTCTTCTTAATGCATTAACTTTACTCAATGGTTCTCAAACTTTAGCATGTATGAGATCAGCTGGAGAACGTGTGAATTTCCAACTCAGGAGGTTTGGGGAGAAGCTGAAGCATTTGACTTTGCTGCATGTTTCCAGATAATGGTGATGCTTCTTATCCAGGGACCACAGAGAACAACGGCCGTATATGGCAAAGTCAAGAGTTTTTGTGCAGCGCCTCACCCTAAATGATAAAGGTAAAGAGGAATTAGTCAACTGCACTAATTAATTTGGGGAGCTGAAAGTGGGTGGGTAGAACAGTAATGAGGAGAATGACTCTGGCAGTTTCTGGCACCAGCTTTGCAGTGTCATTCCTGAAGCTGGCAGGAAACTTTCCAATTGTAACTTTCTAGCATTGCTGTTTTGTGTGGGCCTCTGCCTCTGAGGATTACTGTCATATCAGCGCTGGGGTTGAATGTTGGTGCGAGTCTACTCTCTCCAGGAATCAAATAAGAGGCACTGAAAGCAACTATTTTCCTTCTCAAATGGAAATGTCATCTCAATTTTAATGCCTTATAATCCTAGAGGTAGACATACAGTATTATTGTGCCTATGTCATAGATGATGAAAATGGGCTCAGAGAACTGACTTGCCCAAGACCATAGGAAGACGAAATAAAATCTGAAGTGTCCATCCTAGTGTCAAGTGGTAGGTGCTGACCAAATTTAAGTTCAAAAATGAAAACAAATATCTAACTCAACCATAAAGAAGTAGAAATGGAAGACCATGAAACTTGCCAGGGGCTGAGCTAGGACCAGAACCTGGGGCCCTAAGCCTCATGGCCCTGGCATCTCTGAGCCAGACCTGTAGGTATGAGCTGCCAGGATCCAGGTGTGACTCAGGTATTTCTAGGGTGAAGCCTAGGATTTCGAAATGGAGGGAAAAAAAACTTAACAAAGCTAAGGTCCTCCTTTGAGATGGTCTCACATAACATGTCACTCTAATAAAATATTTAAATACTTAGGCATCAAATTAGAGACCGAGCTGCAGCCACCCATCTTCCCCCATCATTTCCCCCCACCCCCCAAAAAAAATTCTAGCTTTTTTTTTAACACTCAAATATCCATCAAAATCAAAGTTCCTTTTGAAGATGAAATTAAGCCAACAAGCACCTATGAAGTATAAGGGACTGTTCTAGGCACTAAAAGTAGATACAAAGCGTAACAGTCTCTGCATTCAAGGAATTTCTGAGCACACGGTGGGCAGCATAAACAGCCCAACAAACCCAGGAACTGGGCAGCCTGGATTGAGCCACCAGAGTTCTGGGGAGCAGAAGGGAAGACTTCAGGGAACAGGTACTAGAAGGCGGTAGAGATGGATTTTTGATGAGTGGGAGACAATGGGGAAGCTCATTATGCCTGGCAAGTTAGTTTCTGGCATTTCAGGGACTGGGAGGAAAGGAAGGCAGTGGTGGGAAAGTAAGTGTAGAAAGGTCAGATGTGGTCAGATATAGAGGGCTGTCAACACTGGCTAAGTTTATAGTCTTTACAGTGCTGTACAGTAGATAATGAAGAAAGAACATGATTGGATTTTTGGATTATTTTGTTTTAAGCACGGAGACTGCATGATTAGAATTGGGTTTGGGACTACTACACTCTAGCTAAAGTACATAAAATGGATTACAGGGAGAACAAGAACCAATGGCAAGTGATTTATGGTTACAGCAAGTTACTTTTTAAAAAATTCCCCACTCAAGGATTTTTCTACTAAGAAAGGGATGAAAATTTAGTTTAAAAAAAAAGACAACTTGAGGTTCTGTAGTGAACCTAAAAAGCAAAACTAAACAAAACAAGCACAATAGGCCCTTCACGAGCAATACTGTATGTTCTTGCCTGAGTCTTCAATATTTTGTGTTTAAAAGGGGTTTTGTTGGCCTGGCCTGGTGGCTCACCCCTGTAGTTTCAGCACTTTGGGAGGCCTGGGCAACATGGCAAAACCCCATCTCTATAAAAATAAGTAAAAGGGGTTTTATTTATTCCACTCCAGTCATTCAATTTAACCTGCAAAACAATATGAACATTAAAGAAGTCATTTTCCTTCCCAAAAAAAGGACTCATCAGTCATGTGGGTGGCATTGAGATTTCTGAATGATGGTCCCTTAGGTATGACCAGATAGATGAGTAGAAATGAGAGGGAAGCTAGAGTGAGGGCATGGGCTGAATCTTTGTTCTCAGTGTCCGGAGAACACACAGCAAGCTCCTTAAGATGTACAAACTGTCCCAAACAGTATATCCTTACAGCTTCCAAGCAATGCTCAAATGCAATTATCCTGACAACTTCAAAACAACTTCAGGTTCTCATATTAGAATAAAAAAGAGATGTTACTGGCACCTGGAATTGAGTTTTTCATTTTGTCTTCTTCCCACTGACAAAGAATTGAGGTTACTATCATATTATTTGATTCTTTGTATTCTGGAATTATTTTTGTATAGCAACAGTAAGTATTTTGGCCTCATTTTGGAAAGAAAAAATAATGTTTAATATGAGATAGGCACATGTACTCCAGAACTTGAGAATCATTGTACCTTCTAAAGAATCAAAAATTAGCTTGATCTAATAAGGCGGTATTGACACTGTACTGAACATGGAGAACACTAAGTAACAAGGTACCAAATGAATCCAATACAAGATCTGAAAGCCTGCATTATACACCAGCAAACCCAGGGCCTGTAAGGCTGGGATTGTGTTGGGACCGGGGCAGGAAAACATGTAGTCACTACAGACTCACCAAAAACAGGGACAGAAACTCACTCACAAATCAATATCGAAACAAGATGCAAAATTAAAGCAAGTGTCATACTGGTTTAAGATGGAAATAATCGAGAGAAAGGGGGTACAAATTCTATGTATAATTAACCAAGACAACTAATCTTGCTTGGCAAACAGACACATAGCACTGAATCTGAGCCAAATCAACGGCTCCTGGCAATCTGCCAAAGCTGAACTCCTTAGTCTGGCATCATAAAATGATTTGTCTGTTGTATTTACAATTCCAGTGCCTCTGGATTCAGCTACCCGCTGGGCACCCCTGGCAGATGCCCAGCAAAATACATCTGAACTATCATTACTGTCAGAACATGTGCATTTGACAAACACTAGAGAAAAGCGACACCCGTTTCTTAGAGCAATATTAGTTAACAGCTACAAAGTGCTGCTACCAAGGAATTGTCGAGTCTGTTGCCGCAATAATTAACAAAAAATTAATAACCTTCTCCATAATGGTAACCTGCAAGCTACTCCTTGGTCTTCAGTGGGCACAGATCAAAATGTAATTTAATTTACCTACGGCTGCAAAGTTGGGTCAAAAGCAGAGGCCTTGCCAAACCAAACGTGGCCCGCAGGTGAGCAACCTTCCCAGCTTTATCCTGGAATACACAAGATGCTGGGGGTGCTTAAACTCTGCTCATCAGAGGTTGGGTAGAACTGCACCCTGACCTTTAAGCTTCCTCAGAGAAGTCTTTCACACATGGTGTGTTCTTGGGATAGGGTCATAAAATGGAGGGCTGTTTGTTACTTATGAAGTTACAAGTTTTTCCAGCCAGATTCAGGAATCAGGAAAAATTTTACCAGTTTTGCTTGAGCTGAAGCAGAAAGGTTAGAAAGGGAAATAATTCATGATACTCCAAAGCCTAATGCAGAGACAGGCTTGCATAAACTCCACCTAAGGGTGTTTATCGATTTGCAGTCAGAATTATATTTAAAATTCCCAAATAAAATGGTGATGCCACTGAATTAACCTACTGACCCTGGGCCCAGTCTATCTGACTCATGGACCAACCCCAGCCAGTGTAGCCCCTTCTCTATTTTTTTTAATTATTATTATTTTTTTTTTTTTTTTTTTTGAGACAGTCTCGCTCTGTCACAGAGGCTGGAGTGCAGTGGTGCAATCTTGGCTCACTGCAAGCTCCACCTCCCGGGTTCAAGCACTTCTCCTGCCTCAGTCTCCTGAGTAGCTGAGATTACAGGCACAAACCACCATGCCTGGCTAGTTTTTGTATTTTTAGTAGAAATGGGGTTTCACCATGTTGGTCAGGCTGGTCTGGAACTCCTGACCTTGTGATCTGCCCGCCTTGACCTCCCAAAGTGCTGGGATTACAGGCATGAGCCACCACACCGGGCCACCCCTTCTCTATTAAAGTACCTTTTACCCATCCCTTCCCAAGGACCTGCTCGAGATATCATCTCTCCAAATATGAAAACAACTGCTGAATGACTGAGACATTGGATAGATGTGATTTCTAATATCTCTCTAGCCCTAAAAACCCATATTATTAACATCTTGTATAGTTTTGATCACTTGTTCTGGTTGCTTCATTTTAAGTTAACAGAGAAATTGGAGAAAACCCAAAGAAAAACAATGACTAATGAGTGTAAACGTGCACTTTCTAACCAGAAAAAGAGAAAGAGTTGGTGACAACCACTGCACCCTACACTCAACTCTCAGCTTAGTTCTTCAGGTAGTTTTATAATCACTCGGCACCTCCCTTCCCCCATCCACGGACAGGTCTCCCGCAGTGCACAGCACTGAGTCATCTGGGAATGAATTAAATCGATATCCCTGATTATCCACTTCACTGAAGCAGATAAGGTTATAGTGAAGTGGCCAGTGGCCCAAAATTGAGCAAAAGAAATTACAAATTAAACACACACACCCCCCTGCCTTCTTTGTTTCCAATTGTCATTCACAAAGTAGACAAAAAACCCCATGAAAACTTGCCCATTGGAGAGACTTGTTTCACTGTCACTGGGGCTGTATTCTGTAAATTACTGTGGAGTAATTTCCTTCCTCCAGGAGCTAAGTTATTTTTAATACAAAAGCTTTTATAGGAATCCCTTACATCCTTACAGAAAGATGATCCAGAGCTTCAAACTCAACACTCCTTCTCCCCAAAATACCTTATTCACAGATAGATTTTTAAGATTCTAATTGCAGAGATACCATTTATGGTATCCATCTCTCCAACTCTGTGCTTTAAAAACTCTAACTCTCATGGGCCCTGGCAACCATCTTTGTGACACATGGTTTCCACATGCCTCCCACCGTGCCTGACTACGGCTGATAGGTCCCTTGAGCCAAGGTGAGACAATCAGACTTGCTCCCAGGCAATGAAAATAGGGATTCGGGAATGTTACTCAAGTCTCTGCTCATCTGGAACTAAAGGCTGAGGTGGCCATTGTGGGGCAGCCATCTTGAGCCCATGTGCATGGGAGGTCAGCAAAAGCTGGATTGAAAAGAGAGGAAGAAATGAAGAACAAAAGCAGGGAAGCAAAGATGGAGGTCATGAGGCTCCTGAGAAAAGAACACACCAGCTGTCCTGGATGTTAAGGACTTTCTGGTTCCTAGTTCATACCTCTAAGCTTGTGAGAACCCTGGCTGCATTTCTTGCACTTGGGTCCTGAGAGATCACTTCATAGTACAGTATCTCATTTTTCCCTTAAAGTAGCTTGCAACCATAATAAGCTCCATTAAATAATGTATATTCCTGACCTCACATGAGAAGGGTGGGCCAAAAATGTTATTGCTCAACAGCAAGGAATAAACACACCACCTTGCAACACATCTTCTTTTATTCATAAATGTTTTGCTGTTTCATCATTCCTCTTTATTGTTTCCAGGGGAGGACCAATCTGTCTGTTCACAATGCAGTCCTTACAATGTCATCTTCCAGAGCTAGTCTGGTCAGGAATCCTACAAACAAACCCTATTAATAAATGTTTTCCTAAAAATAACAGTAGGGGCAGGGCGCGGTGGCTCACACCTGTAATCCCAGCATGTTGGGAGGCACCAAGGCAGGCGGATCACCTGAGGTCGGGAGTTAGAGAACAGCCTGACCAACATGGTGAAACCCCATCTCTACTAAAAATACAAAATTAGCCGGGCGTAGTGGTACACGCCTGTAATCCCAGCTACTCAGGAGGCTGAGGCAGGAGAATCACTTGAACCTGGGAGGCGGAGGTTACGGTGGGCCAAGATTGCACCATTGGACTCCAACATGTGCAACAGGAGCAAAACTCTGTCTCAAAAAATAAATAAAAATAACAGTAGGAAAACATCAGCACAGTACTCCATTTTCTCTTCAGATGTACTCAACTGACCCACTTCAATGTTTGAGGGTTTTCTTAAGCCTGAGAATTAGTCAAGTGTGAATGAGATGATCCTACAATTCGAAGTATACGAAAGTATAAATTCGTTCATCATTGCACCATCACCCTGCACAGTACCCCACACAGGGTGAACACTCCATAAACATTTGCTGAATAAATGAAAAGTCAGAAGTAGGAGAGAATAAAAGGAAAGAACACAGCCTCTGGATTTAGACAAATCTAGGTTAGGATCCCAAAATTCCCCTCTGGAGACTTAAAACACTGATGAAGGCTCAGAATGCTGCTAAAAATTTCATATACATCATCTTATTGAATGCTTCTTCCCCCAGCAGCTTTAAGGCATTATTTCCCCTCATTTTACACCTGGTGTAAACCAAGCAACTTGCCTAAAGCCACAAGGTTAGTAACACTGAGCCTAAGCTGGTAGCCCCCACTTAAACTGTTTCTTACCACTGACTTTGAAACTTTGGGCAACGTATTTAATCACTCAATGTGTTTAAGACTGTGTTTCTGAAGATTAAGCAAGATAGCATCTGTAAAGTGCTTAGCACAGTGCCAGACAATACAAACTGCTCAATAAAAGGTAGTTCTTATTATTAGTGTCACTAACTAGTGAGCCTACAGTGAACTGTTTGAAGCAGAAGGACTTTTGGTTCTAAAAATTATACATTCTCTGGAAAACAGCCATTTTTCAAGACCTAGGCAGCCAAAGAAAAAGGAGCAAAATATGACCAATATTTATCTTGGATATGGTCTAAAATCTCCAAAAGGGAGTAGCAGATAAATCCATTGCTAGCCTGAAAGCAATGATCATGCGTGAAGTTAGGGGGCGCCATACTGCTGTACATTACAGCAACCACTTCCCAAGGGGTCTTCAACACCCTTGGAATTTTCTCCAGCAAAGACGAGGTACATAAATTCTGACCATTAACCACTTTCTTGGCAGGAAGCGGAACCATCTAATATTTCTTTCTATATTCTTCCACAATTTCAATTTTAGGTCCAGTGCGTCTTTCTGTTTTACTCCCAATGCCTTTGCTATTGCTTCATTGAGATAAAGGACAATATTATATTATCCAATGACCTTTCAAAGTCCAGCAAAGAACCAAAAAAAAAAAAAAAAAACCCAAATTTAGGTAAGTGTATGAATAAGCAAAACCTCAAGAAATTTTAAGTAGCTAAAAAACAATTGTTCTAAAATAAATGTACATATTGGCAATTGTTGAAATTGGGTGATGGGGGCTTATTAGCCTCTTATATTTATGTGTGTTTGAAAATAACCTTAATTAAAAGTTAAAAATAAAGTTAAGGACCAAGCACAGTGGCTCACACCTGTAATCCCAGAACTTTGGGAGGCTGAGGCGGGCAGATCATGAGGTCAAGAGATCGAGACCAGCCTGACCAACATGGTGAAACCCCATCTCTACTAAAAATACAAAAACTAGCTGGGTGTGGTGGCCTTCCTGTAGTCGCAGCTATGCGGGAGGCTGAGGCAGGAGAATCGCTTGAACCCAGAGGGCGGAGGTTGCGGTGAGCCGAGATCACGCCACTGCACAACATCCTTGGGACAGAGCAAGACTCTGTCTCAAAAAATAATAATAATAAATAAATTTAAAACTTTAGTTTTTCTTGAAAACATGTGTGAAGGATGCACCAGTAAACTGGGTCTCTGTCACTGCTCTGGAAAGCAGCACAAAATAAGGAGCTCAGTTGAGGGATAAAAAGTGAGTGAAGAAAAAGAAGGAATAAATTAAGGTGAAACCAAAATAAATCATGTAGAAACGGAAAGTGTTTCTATGATGACTTTAATAATGAACTTCAAACAAGAAACCCAAGACCACAAGACATCACTAAGGAGACTTCTGTATACAAGCAAAGCACACTTAAAAAACATTTAGCTACACTAATTGCTCAAGCCTGGTTTGCATTTGGTTCTAATTGGCCAGGGAATATTCCAATCGAAAGGTGATTTATCTAAAGGGCAGGGAGTTTTGTGACAAACCAGCCAAAGTAAACCTAGAAATCTGGGGGTGGGACAGGATAAATTTTTTCAACTCATGATCACCTTCTGACAGGGTCACCTGAAAAGTTTTTCATTCCACCCAAAAGATAACCTAAAATTGATGAATCATATCTACAAGATCTTTCCCTTACCCTTACACAGTGTTTTTCATTCCACTTGAGTTAAATTCTAGTCTGAACTCCTATCCCTATCCATTAAGTCAAAGCTAAATAAAAATATTTAACTTTCAATGTCAGTGGCCTCTTTCTATACCAATTAATTCTGATGTCCCTCAGAGCAAATTCAGCTCCTAGAATGGTGAAGAAAAATTCCTAACACCTGAGTTTACAAGAGACATTCAAAAACCCTATAAGAAGCCCTCTGCTCTTCAGGTAAAACTACCAGCACCTCAGCAACACTGAAGCTGACCCTTCCCCTCCCCCCCAACCCCACCACAGAAGACAGCAAGGTCATTTAATGCAAAAACCAAACTAGTCAAAGACAAATGACTAGTCCACCACCAACACAATGGAAGAAGAGTGAAGAAACACTTTAACATCAATCTTCTACAGAGTTCCGCTAACATAATTTTTTTCCCCAAAGTAAAATTTAGAAAGCAGGATCTTCTAAGATTTACTTTACTTGGGTGCACTAATAACGATGCTTTCAGATACTCTATTCATGGCCTCTTGGCTTGGAAGTTGTACAACAAACTATGACTCCCCACTGCACTCATCCATCTCCACCCTTCACTCCCACACGTTTCCAATTCTCACCACTTAGCCTTTATTCAGAGTGTTCCTCTCCGTGTACTAGAGAAAGGAGAGAACAATGGTCTGTTTTGAGACAGGATCAGTCTTGAGACTGATTTGAGAAATACTATATTTATTGTCAAAGAGTGGTACATAGGTGTCAGAGAGTGGTACCTCTCATGCCATGGTATACTCTGCTTCGCTGTTTCAGTAAAAGTTTTCCATAGTTCTGAATGTCCCTTGACCACACCGTAAGACAAGCGCAAGTCACTCAGAATTGCCACTGGAAAACTGGCTCAACTATCATTTGAGGAAAGGCTGAGAAAGCCTATCCCAAAGTAATGTACATGCACCAACATCGCGGTACCTACATGTTCCCGTTTTCCTGCCAATCTACCTGTGTTTCCAAGATAAATTACCACCCAGGGAGTCACTTCCTGCTATGTGAACAAAAACACTGTTTCTTTCCGGAGGTGCTTGACTACTCTCTCGTGAGCACTTAACTGGTTGTTTTGAGTGGACTTTGTTGTCAATTGATAGTTAGGAAAAGGAAGGTGGTGGTGTAGGGCTAAGCACCAGGAGAGAATTTTCGGTCAAGAAGATGGTCTAACAATGTGCTGGGTCCCAGAGGGCAGAAGCAGCATTCAGGAGTAGAGTTTTACCCTTTCACACCTGCCCAACTCCACAAACCAACTGCCACATGGCAAAATCACAACTGCCTCCAGAATTCTGAGTGCTTTTGTAGAAATCTCTTCTGACCACAATGAAGGGCAGTATTAGGTGGCCTTAAAGTAGGTATTTAAGATCATAAGGACACGTGTGTCTCAGATGATACACAGTGTTTCTAATACCCTTTCCCTCCTTTGGATCTTTGAGAACCTCTTGTCTTAAAAGCGGACCAAAGCCACAGCTTGTCTGGCTTTTGTCACCCACAAGAGCCAATATTTCAAAGTCAACAGAAGGTCATCATCATGATTCACCTGAGCCCCTTAACGTGGACTTTCGCTCAGAGGAGCTGGGGCGAGGGGTGGGGTGAAGCAGCAAGTAGAGAGAAACCAGGCTGACTTCTTGGTTAAAAAACAAAGTTCGCTTGCAGCCCTGGGAAGGCGACAGACAACGGACTCCGAGTGCCTCCCGTCCCCGCGGGGGCAGCTGCGGCAGGGCGCCGAGCGCGTCCTACCTTAGACCTCTCCTTGACGTAGTAGTTGCCCAGCCGGCTCCCGCAGTAAAGGACCAGCCTGTCGATGAGGGACAAGAGGAAGCTGATGGCCTCGCAGCCCTCCTCGTTGCCCCCGATCCACGTGATCTGGTCTCCCCGCAGGTGTCGCTTGGAGACGCCGGCGCGCGGCCCCGCCAGCTGGCCGTCCCGCAGGGCCCCGGTGCAGTGCAGCTGCTTGACGCGCTCCAGGACGCAGTCGCCCACCACCTCGCCCAGGAAGTTGTCCAGGTAGCAGAAGCCCACCTCGTGCAGACAGGGCACGATGTACTCCAGGGCAATTTTCTCCAGGTCCAGCCTCATGATGTGTCCCAGGGGCATCTCGCCCGCAGAATCGAGGTCCGGGATCCCCAGCGTGCAACCAGACAGGGAACGATCTACACGAGCGCGAAGCCGAGGCACGGGGAGAGTGGCCCAGGGTTCAGAAACCTGCGGCTGCCACGGTCCCCGAGCCGCTGCAGCGCCGGGGACAAGGGAAAGTTGCTCGCAACTCTCAGAAGAAGGGATCCGCGTTCGGGAACCAGCGGGAGTGGTGCGGGGCTCCACGACCTGTTTCCGGACTGGCCCGGCGAGCAGCGCGGCGCCAGGAGTCGGAGGGCGCCTTTTGGAGATAGGAAGCCACCACTGCCGCGACTGCGGCCAGACTCCGGGAGACGCTGAGGTCCGGCCCTTAAGCCGGCCGAGTCCGCGCGTCACGGGCCCCGCCCCGGGACCGCCTCCCAGACCGCCCCTTCCCCCGCCCCTCGGCCCGTCACCCCCGCCTGCTCTGCCCCTCCGCGAAGGATCCCAAAGAGACCGGCGCCAACCTTAGTTGTTTGTGACCAGGGGAGCGGCTGGAGAACAGACTGAATTTTTAGAATGCGCTGGATTTGCATATTGTTTTGCATAAAATCACATAATAAACTTGAAAACCTGGATCCTACACTGAAAATGTAAATGGAATTAACTGCCACATTCTGGGCTGGTCATCTCATAGACTTTTGAGCAAAATAATAACCCCAAAAACAAATATATTTATTAAGCAGTGGTCTTGTTCTACCTTTACCTGGTGTCTTTCCTTATTTACCCCATTCCTCTGCTGTTTGACCCAGTTCAAGCCACTGAGAGATTAGGAGGTATCTAGTTTTAACTACAATTAATGCACTAACAAATATTTCCCTCAGCCCCTACTGTGTGCAAGGCACTATGTGCTTGAGGAGCTGGGGATGAGCACAGTGAAGAAATGCTGAGTCATATCTGATTGAACTCTGCAAATGGTGTATTTTGTTTTGCTTGATGTTTTCCTCTACTTATCTTTCAAGCTTCCTATTAAAATATGATGTTCCGAAATTCTACCTTCAAAATTAATCAGATGCTTCTGTAACAGAAGTATGTCCCCCAAAAGGTACACTGTATTCTAGGTCTCTTACTTTTCCCACAAGCAGCTGTACTTTCACAAGAGGGACAGACACCACTGAAAAGACTTTGGTTATCTACAGATAAGTCAATTTGCTTTATGGAGTTTTGATTCCCTTTCCTACTGAACACCAGCGATCAGAATCAGGAAAAAAAAGAAAAGAAAAATTCATAAATTGCATGCAAAGCTATTTGCACCTTTTTTTTAAAAAAAAAAAAAAGAAAAGAAAAAAAGAAAAAAAAAAAGGACCTTTAATTAATTTATTTATTTATTCTGAGACAGAGTTTTGCTCTTGTTGCCCAGGCTGGAGTGCAGTGGTGTGATCTCTGCTCACCACAACCTCTGCCTCCCAGGTTCAAGCGATTCTCCTGCCTCAGCCTCCCAAGTAGCTGGGATTACAGGCATGCACCACCAGGCCCGGCTAATTTTGTATTTTTAGTAGAGATGAGGTTTCTCCATATTGGTCAGGGTGGTCTGGAACTCCTGACTTCAGGTGATCCGCCCACTCGGCCTCCCAAAGTGCTGGGATTACAGGCGTGAGCCACTGTGCCCGGCCTATTTGCACCTTTTTTACTTCATATTAGTGTACACTCAGGTTCTTTATTTAAGTTGAAGAAAAGAATGTACAGGCTTTTCAGATATTGTTTATTGTGGAAACAAATTTCTACAGCTTTTTCACTTTTCTTCTTCCTCCAGCAGCCCTCTCCTCTCTGCCTCTGAGGGGAGAAAGGGAATGACATCCAGGACAAGAACAAAGAGTAGAAGAGGAAAGGTACTGCTACAAGTTGGAAAGAAGGAGACAGAGGCACGTGGTTGAGTAATAACCTGGGGGATGTTGAGGGGGAGCAGTCAATGGTGGAGTGCTTGAGAAACTTTGATGAAACGTCTAGTTATATTGAGAGAGGTTCTCTGCCAAGTCAGTGATTAGTTGGCACCTTTGGTATTACCTTTGAGCAGGAGGTACCCCTCCTTGGGGTAAAGGCTTGAATAGGCCATCACTGCTCAAAGAGCTCTTGTCTAAATTCCCAAGGCAGCTCCATGATGAGAGGAGACCATCATCCTTGGAACCCCAGTGTTTAGCACATAGTGGATGGCTAATAAATAGTTACTGGGAACTCAATGTCTAACCCTGAGCCATAGCAGCCTCCACTTGGGATTCAGTATGTCTGGGCTTATCTGGAAGGATCTATTTGCAAAAGGGGCTGGGAGCCTCCCCAAAGAGAAGTCACTGGAAAAGAGTCAGGCAAATTAGCCTGACCCAGCACAAAACAGAGGCCAGTGGAGGGAGCAGTTAGGAGTTCTACAGGGCATTTGTCTCTCGGCTTTGTCTGAGCAGTGGACATTTGAGTGGTGGGAGCCAGAGACGTCAAGTGAAAGCTGGAGGACTGTTAAATTGCAGCAAGAGGCCAGGCGCAGTGGCTCACGCCTGTAATCCCAGCACTTTGGGAGGCCAAGGCGGGCAGATCGCCTGAGGTCAGGAGTCTGAGACCAGCCTAGCCAACATGGTGAAACCCCGCCTCTACTAAAAATACAAAAATTAGCCACGAGTGGTGGTAGGCATCTGTACTCCCAGCTACTCAGGAGGCTGAGGCAGGAGAATCACTTGAACGCGGGAGGTGGAGCTTGCAGTGAGCTGAGATTATGGCACTGCACTCCAGCCTGGGCAACAAAAGTGAAATTGGCCTCAAAAAAAAAAAAAAAAATTGCAGCAAGGAGTGAAATGGAGTGCAGTACCAAAAAGGAGGCAAGCCCTCCTCTCCACTTCTGCTTGAACCCTGCACAGAAGGAACAGATTTGCCTCCTGCAGTGATCTCCTCCAGGGGCACTCTGGATAACAGGGTGACCAGGAGAAACCTGGTCTAAGGCAGCCTGAATGTAGACCCTGGTTGGCATTGGGTTGTGCGTTTTGCAGCTTTGGGGACTGTGTAAATCTCAGAAGTAGATATCCCTGAAGAGGGACAGAATCAAAAAGGGGGAAGGTGACAGATAATCCTTAGTAACTGGCTGAAATGTTTCTAGCTGAAGGTTTTTTGTAGATACACCTTATATTCCTAGGAATGAGAAGGAGGGAATTTACAAAGGAATGGAAGCCGACAATCACTGGTAGAGGGGTGGTGGTCAATAAAATACAGAAAATTATACACCCACCTTCCAGAATGAACATGTTGACCCAAGACTTCAAAGTAAAATTGTAACTAGTTATAACTAGAGCAATAGTCTAAGCGAGTTCTAGTGACAACCGTTCTAGATTACATTGGTTGTAAAGCATGGGCAGTTTAGAGAGGAATTCAGTCCCTTGGCACCATCCCTGCTTGGCAAGGGCACTCATTAATCAATCAAGGACCTCCCGATCAGCTCAGGGCTGCCAGCACTGCATTTGGCAGAGGAATCAGAGATACTGTGACTGGCAAAAATCATAGTGTGTGATTGCATGGAGGAACACAGACAGGCTGGAGCCAGGCACAGGCTCTGGATCTGAGCATCAGAGAGGGAAAACCCAAGCTAATTGTTAAAGTGCATTTGCTTTAGTTATTTGTCCACTAATTTGTGTCATAATAATGAATATTAAAATACCTTTCCATAATAACTAAAACAAATTAATTTCCCTGTAATTTAATTATAGCAACATTGTCTTCCAGTGTGCATCTGCAGTACAGATGCAGTCATTTTCAAGCATGTGGAGGAGTAGAGGAGAAAGAAAAATGTTGAGTTTCCTTACCTTTAAATTTGAACTGGAAGGGATATTAGTGGTCACCTAATTCAACTTCATTTTCCTACAGATGAGGAAACCGAAGAGTCTCAGTTGAGTGGAAGAGGAAGCATGGGACGCTTCTGCCTTCTCAACTATAACACTGTCCTATGTATGTATGTATGTATTCTTACTTTAATGAGGTAAAATTCACAAAGCATAAAATTTATGATGTTTTAATGAACAATTCATTAGCATTTAGTACATTCACAATGTTATGCAACCACCACCTCTCTCTAGTTCCAAAACATTTTTACCACCCCAAAAGAAGACTGTACCTATTAAGCAGTTATTCCCCATTGCCTCCTCTCCCAAGCCCCTAGCAACCACCAATCTGCTTTCTCTATGGATTTGCCCATTCTAGATATTTCCTAATTATGGAATCATATAATCTGCAACCTTTTGTGACTGGCTTCTTTCACTTAGCATGATGTTTTGTACCATTTACCAGGACTTTCTTTCTTTTTATGGCTGAGTGATAATTCCGTTGTGTAGATAGAACACAATTTGTTTATCCACTCATCCACTGATGAGTATTTGGGTTGTTGCCACTTTTTGGCTATTATAATAGTGCTGTTATTAACAGGCATGCATAAGTATTTTGAGTACCTGTTTTCAATTTTTTGGGGAATATAACTAGGAGTAC
This sequence comes from Macaca fascicularis, assembly GCF_037993035.2. Classification (NCBI taxonomy): domain Eukaryota; kingdom Metazoa; phylum Chordata; class Mammalia; order Primates; family Cercopithecidae; genus Macaca; species Macaca fascicularis. The sequence continues at coordinate 101,764,946 of NC_088381.1, forward strand.
AGTTTTGGGGGCAAACGGTAATTTTATAACTTTTTTTTTTTTTTTTTGAAATGGAGGTTTGCTCTTGTCGCCCAGGCTACAGTGCAATGGCGCAATCTCGGCTCACTGCAACCTCCACCTCCTGGATTCAAGCGATTCTCCTGCCTCAGCCTCCCAAATAGCTGGGATTACAGGCACCTACCACCACACCCAGCCAATTGTTTGTTTGTTTGTTTGTTTGTTGTTTGTTTTGAGACAGAGTTTCACTCCTGTTGCCCAGGCCAGAAGTGCAATGGTGCCATCTCAGTTTACTGCAACCTCCACCTCCTGAGTTCAAGCAATTCTCCTGCCTCAGCCTCCCAAGTAGCTGGGTGGTAGGTGCCTGCCACCATGCCCACCTAATTTTTGTATTTTTAGTAGAGACGAACTTTCACCTTGTTGGCTAGGCTGGTCTCAAACTCCTGACCTCAAGTGATCCACCCACCTTGGGCTCTCAAAGTGCTGGGATTACAGGCATGAGCTACTGCACCCGGCCAATGTTTAACTTTTTAGGAACCACCAAACTGTTTTTCACAATAGGTGCACCATTTTACATTTCCAACAGAAATATGGGAAGGTTCCATCATGTCGTTTTTTATTTCTAATGAAAACTGTCCACATATCTTCTTTTCCATCAAAGTACTGCCATACCTGAGGTTCTCTTCCTCCTAGCTGGTACCTGAATATTTTTTGTGTGTGTGTTTGCCATCCTAGATCATCAGAAGGTTTATCATTATTTTGCATGACTTCATTGTGAGCAAAGGCAATCTTATTTATTGGTCCATTAAACATTTTTGCAACACTTGGTACTGTGCTAAAAGTTTACAAACATTACTTCAATTAATTCTTATAGCACCACCAAGAAATCGGTACTATTATTCTTCCCCATTGTGAAGATGACAAAAATGGGAAATAAAGAGGCTAAGGAACTTGCCCAAGGTCACACTGTAAGAGTATAACAATGTAGGACAAAATCTGAGAGATTCCAAGGTAGTAACATGGGGGTGCGGAGGGAGAACCATTTTGAGCCACCTGTCTGGCATAAAAATGTTTCTGCCCTTAAGTACTCTATTTCTTGTTGTAACTCCAGTTAGAACACTTTCACCTGTATGACTAGTTTAATTATTGGTTTCTTTACTGATATTTGGTGCAGAAGGGAGATAAGCAAAACTTCCCGTAAATTATATAGTACACTACGTTAAGAGTCATTTTCCAAACTACAAATTAGGTTTTGCTCCCTGCTCCATTCCAATTATGGCCCAGGATTTCCAGGAATCAACATAGATTTAGTGATGCGCAGGTCTGTGGAGAACGGTTGGTAATAAGCTGCCCCTCAGTGTGGTGGAGTGTGTGGTCCACCCCTCAGGACGCAGGAGTGAATTTATTTTAGTGGAGCTGATGAAATAAGAAGAAAGTGCCTGTAGTAAATTTATGGTCTGGAGCTCACTGGTATAAAGTGGGTTTAGAGAAGGAAGGATCTGATTATGTCCCTTTCTCTCTGAGGAGTTGAGCTATCCTACCCTTTCCCAGGTCTAAGAGGATGGCAAAGAAAGTTACTTTCTCTATCAGTTCTTGTTTCTCAGCACATAGACAAGTTTCAGCCTCTCTCATCTGCTCTTTGATCATTCTGGCCGTGTGCAGATTCTGGGAAGTGTGACAGTATCAGAAATGTTCATTAATGTTTTCCAACTCAGCTCTCATTTAAGCTGAAAGTGTCTAAAAAGCCTTTGCATAGATCATTAAAATACTGTCAAATTGTGTCTTTGTACAGTGTTCATTGTATCTCTTTTGGAGTAAACTTTTTATTTTAGAACACTTTTAGACTTACAGGCAAGTCGGGAAGGTTGATACACAGAGTGCCTGTCTACCCCACTTCCCCTGTTGTTACCATCTGACATTAGTATAGTACGTGTGTCATATTTTATGAACCCATACTGATACATCGTTAACCAAAGTCCTGATTTTGTTCAGATTTCTTTGTTTTTTACCTAGTGGCCTTTTTCTTTTCCCGGATCCTGTTGAAGTTTGCAGAGGTAGAAATAAGTTTGTAGGGTTTTTAGGGAAGTGATACTAAATTCTTCGTAGCCCTTTAGCCCTACAGAAACGGTTCCCAAAATCCCCAGGGTCAAAATGAATGGTTACCTACAGAATGTGCCTTCTTCCTTTCCTAACAGTTCATATCAGTGGCTGAAGGTCAGTGGCACCATTGCTGTGGGGCCCTCTTTCTACAGCCAGGGGTCTCTGGGGTTCAGGTAGCTGATCCCGCCCTTTCCTGCTCCTGGCCTGGAAGTGGGAGTAGGCAGTGCTAAGCTCCACTGGCCCTGGACTTCCCAGTTCCGACAGACCTCTCTGCTTTTGGCCATATATTTACCTTCTCCCTCCCTCCAGAGAAAGAGCCTGATTGCTCTAAGGCAGTGGGTCTCAAACTCCAGTGGCCATTAGAATCACCTGGCCAGCTTGTTAAATCACAAAGCGCTATGCCTTACCCTTAGTTTCTGATTCAGTAGATCTGGGATGGGGCCTGATAATTTGCATTTCTGACAAGTTTCCAGGAGCTGCTTCCGCTAGCCTGAGACCATATTTTGAGACCCACCATTCCAAGCCAATCAGTTTATGTCATTACCCTGGTAACTGTTAGTGATCTAGAGATGGGCAGGTGACCTGCACCAGCCAAATCCAGTGATTGAAAACCCTGGTTGTACCCTAGAATCACTTGGGAGCTTCTGAAAAATGACTCTCAGCTGGACCCCACCCCAGATTAATAAATTAATGTTTTTGAAGATAAAGCTTTAGGTATCTGCAGTTTGAAAAGAAAAAATAAATAAATAATGCTACATACTATGTTATTAAATAAACAAAATAAAAATAAAATAATAGCAATAAACAAGTGCAGTCATGCATTACTAAACAAAGGAGATATGTTTGGAGAAATGCATCACTAAGCAATTTCGTTGTTGAGAACATCATAGAGTGCACTTACACAAACCCAGATGGCACAGCGCACTATATCCCAGGCTCTGTGGTATGGCCTAATGCTCCTAGGCTACCAACCTGTACAGTATGTTACTGTACTGAATACTGTAGGCAACTGTAACACAATAGTACTTGTGTATCTAAACATATCTAAACAGAGAAAAGGTACAGTAACAATGCAGTACTATATTATAATCTTATGGGACCACCATCCTACATGTGGTTTGTCGTTGACCAAAATGTCATTTTGCAGAGCATGACTGTAATGAATACAGCTTTAGCACTTTGGTGACTTCAATGTGCAACAGTGCTGAGAACTACTGGCCTGCTTGAACTGAAGAGAATTGATACAAAGGGAGACATCTCTCCCTTTCTTTCTCTTTCTTGCTGCACATGAAGAAGGGAAACAGCCCAGTGGCCTCTGGCAGCCATCACATCCCCATGAAGGGAGCCAGTCTCAGGATGCAGCCAACATGGAGGAAGGCAGAGCAGAGTACTGAAAGAACTTGGGACCTTGGTGACATCACTGAGCTGCCTATCTTACTGTCCCTGGAGCCTCTCCTACCTCTGGACTTCCAGTTATGTGATATATATATATATATCCTTATTTGTATAATATATTTGTATAATATATTTCCTTATTTGTAAAGCCAAATTAAGTTGTGGCTTTCAGCTACTAGCACTCAAAAGCATTCTAACAGATAACACCGAAGAAATCTGTAGTCACCCCATAGCCATAATAAACAGTCCCTGCCCTTAAAGACACTTTGCCCGGGTGTCTTGCGTTCTGCACATTCCAGAGGACCAGCTTCCCCATCAGAAGTCTGACTCCATGGAAACCAGATGGGGCAACGGGGTGGTTCTAGTGCAGACTGTAGCTGCAGCTCCTCTCCACCTCTAGCCTGCTCATTTCCAGCTCAGAAATTCTACTAATGGCGTTTTTTCTTCCTCAGAAAGGAAATGAACAGGATAAGACCTGACATTTTACCTTATAGTTAAAATAAATAGTTTTTTGTCTTTTACCTAAGCAAACAATCACATAATAGTCAAATTGGAGGTTACAATTGTATCATTCACAAATGGCTTCCTTAAATAGCAAATTTGTTTCCAGACAATTCCTTTCTTAATATTTATATTTAGATAGGAAATTTTTATATTTATAAAATATATTTTTAATAGGAAAATATTTATAATTTATAATAGGAAAATGTTGGTAGAACATAAATAACACTGGAAGCTAGATGAAACAAAGCCAATGTTTTATTGAATGTATCTAGTATAATGGGTTATAAGATGGAATATAAGGTAAGAGTCCGTGTGTGAGAGACAGAGAGAGGTGCCAAGATGTTATTAATGATTGTTTCTGAGTAAGTGGGAATATGGACCTTCTTATGTTCTGTTGTTTATGTTTTCTAATATTTTTCTAATGGGCACATATTGCTTTTGTAGAAAGAAAGAAAAAGAACTTTTTTAAGGATATGGGATTGTTTTGCTACTTAAAAACAAATGTTTCATTCCTCCATGGGTCATTGGCTTATTTGAGCTAAGTACCATTCCCAGCATCCTGTGCACTGCTTTGCTGGAGGTGGCTGAAATCCTGTGAACTACATTTCCCAGATTCCCTTGCCAGCCGGCCCAGTTAGATGCTCCAATGGGAAGCACTGGTGAGAAGATGCATGAAATGAGAGACCCATTTTTCTTGTTGTTGTTGTTTTGTTTTAGGCTCTTCTGGAAAGGGGCGTCGCAGTGACTGGCAGCTGCAGGGGCTCCAGTAGCCTTTAGCAGTTCCAGCAGCCGCATAGGTGTCAGGCATTGGCCAGCTCCAGCAGCATCGGTAGCTTCCTGCACTGTCAGATGCCAGACACTCCTGGGCTCTGATAACATCACCCCCTCCCTGGTATTCCTCCTGCCCTTCAAGTGGCAGTGATTTTCTGCAGACACTTATCTCTAGGTTAACACATCTTCCCCTTTTGGTTCCTCCAAACTTCCCAACACTTCTAAGACTGATTTCTTATGTTAAATTCCTTCTATTTAAAAATACTAGAATGAGGCCGGGCGTGGTGGCTCACGCCTGTAATCCCAGCACTTTGGGAGGCTCAGGCAGGCGGATCACGAGGTCAGGAGATCGAGACCATCCTGGCTAACACGGTGAAACCCCGTCTCTACTAAAAATACAAAAAAATTAGCCAGGCTTGATGGCGGGCGCCCGTAGTCCCAGGTACTTGGGAGGCTGAGACAGGAGAATGGCGTGCACCCAGGAGGCAGAGGTTGCAGTGAGCCAAGCACTCCAGCCGGGGTGACAGAGCAAGACTCCGTCTCCAAAAAAAAAAAAAAAAAAAGAAAAGAAAAAAGAAAGTAATGGCTAAAACAGCAACTACTTTTGCACCAACCTAATAGGATGTCAGCATTGTCCATCTCAGCTCCTTGTTTATTTCCTATGTAGTCCCTACTAAAACATGACATTTTTGTTTGTCTGTTTGGTTAAATGGATCTTTTTATGTTTCTCTCCCACGGGAGTATGAGGGCAGGGACCTGTTCACCACAGTATTTCCAGTGCCCAACACAGTGCCTGACACAAATCAGCTGTTCACTATATGCTGAATGAATGCTCTGCATGTTTCTTTACATATTCATGCCTAGAAATGAAGAAAATGTGATTTAATTTCAGTACATTCTGTATTTGTTAGATGCTTCGATTGCTGTGTTTCTCTAGAGAATAAGCCACAAGTTAATTAAAATCTTAAAAAGCAGGAATTTAAAAAATAAACATTTTTGGAAAATAGACCAAGTGGATAAAAGATAAATAAAGAGCTGAAAACATTTTCTGAAGATGTCACAGCAAAATTTTCTACCAAGTGTAATTTGGCCTAAATCCAATTTTTCGGTTGACAAATTTGCTTTGACCTAAATTGATTTAACTCTATTAGGTAAAGTTGATGCGGTTCTCTAAACTGGTTTCTAAGTCACTTTTAAGGCTCTGTGAAGGACAACCAGAGATTTTCACTTATAATCATATCAAGTTCTGGAAGCAGTTTTAGCTGTTGCGTTCTTCAGTTAGGCATCTGTCCCATTCATTCAGTCAACAAATGTTTTCTTTCATTCTTTCCATGTGCCAGGCACCGTACTCAGTGCCAGATGCACACACAAAGAAGACAGACAAGATCCCTGTGCTTCTGAGAACCACATGCAAAAGAAAGACAATAAACAAGGAAGGGGCCGGGCACGGTGGCTCACGCCTATAATCCCAGCACTTCGGGAGGCCAAGGCTGGCAGATTATCTGAGGTCAGGAGTTTGAGACCAGAATGACCAACATGGAGAAACCCCGTCTCTACTAAAAATACACAATTAGCCGGGCATGGTGGCACATGCCTGTCATCCCAGCTACTCGGGAGACTGAGGCAGGAGAATCACTTGAACCTGGGAGGCGGAGTTTGCAGTAAGCCAAGATCGTGACATTGCACTCCAGCCTGGGCAACAAGACCAAAACTCCGTCTCAAATAAATAAATAAATAAACAAACAAGAAAGTACATGAATGAACACAACAATTTCAAGTTTGATTGAATGCTGTGAGAAAGTGAAACAGCTAAATGCAATAGGTGTGGAGGGATACCACCAAGTCTGTAGTGGGAAAAACTTTGCCTGAGAAGGCAACACTTGCCGTGAGGCCAGAGTTACCAGAAGGAGCCAGCAGGGCCACATTGAGACTTTAGAGGTCTTACATGCACACAAATGTTCATTGCAACACTATTCACAATAGCAAGGACATGGAATCAATCTAATTGCCCATCAATGACAGATTGGATAAAGAAAGTGTGGTACATATATACCATGGAATACATATATACCATGATAATGTCTTTTGTGGGAACATGGTTGGAGCTGAAGGCTATTATCCTTAGCAAACTAATGCAGCAACAGCAAACCAAATACCACATGTTCTCACTTATATGTGAGAGCTAAATGATAAGAACTTATGAACACAAGAAGGAAACAACAGACACTGGGGTCTACTTGATGGGGGAGTGTGGGAGAAGGGAGAGGAGGAGAAAAGACAACTACTGGGTACTGGGCTTAATACCTGGGTGAGGACATAATACGTACAACAAATTCCTGTGACATGTGTTTACCTATGTAAAAAAACTTTCACATGTACCTCTAAACCTAAAATAAAAGTTTAAAACAATTATTTTTAAAGAGAGACTTTCGATGTCTTAAACATGATGATATTATAGGGTCTTCTCTCTCTTCTACCCCAAGTAATTCAAAATAAAAATAATCAACCAAGCCTTAAAATAAATGCAAACAGCCGTGCGTGGTGGCTCACACCTGTAATCCCAGAACTTCGGGAGGCCAAGGCTGGTGGATCATTTGAGTTCAGGAATTTAAGACCAGCCTGGCCAACATGGTAGAGAAACCCCATCTCTACCAAAAATACAAAAATTAGCCAGGCATAGCGGCGTGCCCCTGTAATCCCAATTACTCAGGAGGCTGAGGCAGGAGAATCGCTTGAGTCTGGGAGGCAGAGGTTGTGGTGAGCCATAATCGCGCCACTGCACTCTAGTCTGGGTGACAGAGTGAGACCCTATTTCAAAAAAAAAAAAGTTGCAAACAAGGTCAACACAGTTCTGCTTTCTTCCCAATGGCAACTACTTGAATACTTCTATGGTAATATCTAAAAACTCTTTTAAAATTATTTTCTTGTTTTAGGACCCTGCTGATTCTCCAAATATATGTCTAATCTGTTTACTGAGTTACCTAGCACTTGGAGTCATCCATGCAAAAATCTGTAGAAGAGCATCCAGGAAGAGGGAAGAGCAAATGCAAAGATGGACGTGAGAGCTTGGTGCATACAGCCATGGGCCAAATAAAGTTTCCTTGAAATAGCCTTGCCTGTTCTTTCACATGTTGTCTGTGGCTACTTTCTCACTTGCATGACCCTGAGAGTGATTGCCTCAAACTTTGTTTCTTTTATGGCTTCACTCTCGTGTAGTCAATCGCTGCAGCACAACAGTACAGTAGACACGGTATCGGGCTAAACCTAAAATATGTGGTCCATTACAGAAAATATTTGCTGAGCCCTGGGCTTGCTTATTTATTTATTTATGAAGTGAGATTAGGAGCTGTTGGAGACTTTTCAGTTGTGGAGGATGCAGGACTTCATTTTTATTGTTTAAAAAGTGGCATTGGTCGCAGTGTAGAGAATGGATTTGGGGGTAGGCACCACAGAGGCAAAGAGAACAGGATGAAGGTTTGGTGCTAGCTGCTGGGGCTTGGAGTTGGGTGAGAGCTATAAGCATCAAATCTCCTGAAGGGATCAACCCTCATGTAGCTACAACATGGGCTCATTTTTCTCTTGAAAGAGCTCTCAGAGTCCTTCACACAGTGTCCAGCTCTTCTCAGTATAGGGCGCAGTCCCACAGGACTGCTCCCACTTTGCAAGCAATTGGTTGTCACCTATACTTCTGATCAACTGGCTATAAATCGGGGTTCCCACCAGTCACTCCTCCGGTTTGACTAATTTGCTAGGATGGCTCACAGAACTCAATGAAGCACACTTTGTGAATAGCCAGAGGAAGAGGTGGAGGGGGCAGGGTATGGGGGAGGTGCTACGGAGCTCCCAAGTGCTCTCCAGGAACACCACCCTCCCAGCACCTATGCATGTTCAGTGACCCGGAAGCTCATTGAGGATTGTTCAAGCGTTTCTACAGAGCTTAATCTCCATCGCCCCTCTCCCCTTCCAGGAAGCTGGTGGGTGGGGCTAAAATATCCTACTCTCTAATCCTCTCCACACTTGGTCTTTCTGGTGACTGGCCCCACCCTGACTTATCTCATCTCAGGTATGATCAAAAGGGGCTCCTTATGAATAACAAAAGATGCTCTTATCACTCAGGAAATTCCAAGGGTTTTAGGAGCCTATGATAGGTACTGGGGACAAGAATCAAATATACATATTTTTTCTTTTTACTTGGTATAACTAAGCAACTTTTATTTGGTGTTCTATAAGAATTTATTTCTTCTTATGCCACAAATACCTTTTGAGTCTTCCCATTGATTAGCCCTCTTATTTTAGAGGCCTTTGACAGTGTTTCTGCCGACTTTAGGCCTTAGGAAAAGCCTCTGAAACTTTGGTATCCCATTCAGGAACAGATGTCTTGAAAAGCCCCCTAGAGCCTCTGTAAGCCCTCAGAGCCACAAGGAACACACTGTGGCTGCTGGTACTCGTTCTTCAGCTCCTCATGGTGACAAGCTCGTGAAAACCCTGGGGGCTGGTGCTGAGACTACTCCTTGCCACCCCAACCCCACCCCAACCCACACTATGCCCCTGTTCCAAGGTCCTCATGACAGAGCGCACAGCCTTCTGGGCTTGGCGGATGCACCTACCTGTGTGGGCTTCCCTGCTCGAGCACTGAGTCCTGATGGGAGGCAGGCCCGTGCCCCTTTAGTGTGATCCCCAGCAACGGAGCCTCTTTTCTCTAACTTGAGTCGACCACGTTTCTGGTCGGGTAGCTTTTTTATCTTTGTAGCTATCTTATTTAGAAATAAAATGAGAGGCAGGTTTGCCTGACTTCATTTGGCTTAGTGATTTTGGAGTCCTGAGATATATTTTCCTTTCACAATTATATGCAAATCCTACATGATTTTATAACAGGGTGTATTAGTCTATTCTAATACAGCTGGCACCTCATTCTGCCTCTACTTTTTTCTGCCAGTACAGTTGGCCCTCCATACCTGTGGGTTCCACATCCTCAGATTTGACTGATCACAGGTCAAAAATGTAGTTACACCTGCAATGGTTGCTACTGTCCTGAACATATGCAGGCTTTTTTCTTGTCATCATTCCCAAAACAATACAACAACTATATACATAGCATTCACTTTGTATTAGGTGTTATAAGTAATCTAGAGGTGACTTAAAGTGTACAGCAGGATGTGCGTAGGTTATGTGAACCCAAAAGCATCTGAGACAGGTCTCAATCCATTTAGAAAATTTACTCTGCCAAGGTTAAAGACACGCCCGTGACAGCCTCAGGAGGTCCTGAGGACACGTGCCCAAGGTGGTGGGGACACAGCTTGGTTGTATACATTTTAGGAAGACATGAGCCATCAATCAGTATGTGTGAGATGTATATTGGTCCAGTCTAAAAAGATGGGACATCTCAAAGTGAGGGCTTCTAGGTCATAGGTAGATAAGGGACAAAAGGTTGCAATCTTTTGAGTCTTTGGTCAGCCTTGCACTAAATACGCAATTTATATTTGAGAGGGGAGTGGTGGAATAGTCACTTATGCCTTAGTCTGGCTCAGTGAATCTGCATTTTTACATAAACAATAGGGAGGAGGAATCGAATCAATCAGATATGCAGATATCGGGTGAGCAGAGAAATGACTTTTTAGTTCTATCCTTTGTCTGTGCCTGTTAAGATAAATTATCAATTTACATTGCCAGGGTAAAATTCAACAGAACCATTTTAGGGAAAAGAACTCGACGCCCACAAGGAATTTCCTTGTGAAGAAATTGTGAGGGAGGTGTGTAGCTTTTTTATCTTTGTAGCTATCTTATTTAGGAATAAAATGAGAGGCAGGTTTGCCTGACTTCATTTGGCTTAGTGATTTTGGAGTCCTGAGATATATTTTCCTTTCACAATTATATGCAAATCCTACATGATTTTATAACAGGGTGTATTAGTCTATTCTCATGCTGCTATGAATAAATACCTGAGTCTGCATAATTTGTAAAGAAAAGAAGTTTAGCCAGGCGTGATGGCTCACACCTGTAATCGCAGCACTTTGGGAGGCCGAGGACGGCAGATCACCTGAGGTCAGGAGTTCAAGAGCCCGGCCAACATAGTGAAACCTCGTCTCTACTAAAAATACAAAAATTAGCCAGGTATGGTAGCATGTGCCTGTAGTCCCAGCTACTAGGGAGGCTGAGGCACGAGAATTGCTTGAACAGGGCAGGCGGAGGTTGCAGTGAGTTGAAATCGTGCCCCTGCACTCTGGCCTGGGCGATAGACTGAGACTCCATCTCAAAAAAAAAAAAAAAGAAAGAAAGAAAAAGAAAAGAGGTTTAATTGACTCACAGTTCCACATGCCTGGGGAGGGATCGAGACATTTAAAATCATGGCAGAAGACACCCCTTCACAGGGCAGCAGGAGACAAAATGAGTGCCAGCAGGGGAAATGCCAGACCTTTCTAAAACCATCGGATCTCATGAGAAATCACTCACTATCACAAGACCAGCATGGGGAAAACTGCCCCCAGGAATCACTTACCTTCCACTGTGTCCCTCCCACATTATGTGAAGATAATGAGGATTACAATTCAAGATGAAATTTGGGTGGGGACACAGCCAAACCATATCACAGGGACCTGAGCATCCTCAGAGTTTGGTATCTGCAGGGGTCCTGGAACCAACACCCCACAGATGAAGAGGGAAGACGATTGGGAAAAAAAGTGGAGGGGGCTGCAGAGGATGATGGAGGTTGAAGGGTCTGACAAAATTCTTTGACTGATCAGGAGTGGCTGGTTTCTGCCATATTTCTTTTGTTCACGCTCAATATAACTATATTCAAGGTGGAATTCAATTTTAAAGGAATAAACCACTTTCTCCCAAATCATTGTGGATTTGAATTGGAATCTTTAGTGTGGGCACCCCCTGAAGGTGCCTTCATTTTATAAGTCTGAAGGCAAATCAGATGAAGGCAGAGCCTCAGAAACACCACAAAATCATATTAATAACAAAAGAAACTTATATAAAATATTTTTAGGTATTTTTATTCATTAAAGGTAAGTCAGGAAGGGGAAGGAAGGAAGGAAAGCAGGCAGGCAGGAAGGAAGGAAAGAAGGAAGGGAGCCGGGGAGGAAGGAAGGAAGGACTAAAACAAATTTAGCCTAAAGCTGTCTCCTTACATATTTAAGTTCAGCCTAAAGGTTTTTCTGTATATCATAAACTAACAAGAAGAGGTGTAAACAGACTGTAGCCTACACTTGTGCCAATCACCAAGTTTTGGCCAATCAAATGTAGCCAACTGCTCTGACTGTGTTCAAAGAAGGCAAACACTGAGCTATAACCAATTCAGCTGTTTCTGTACCTCACTTCCATTTTCTGTATGTCACTTTCCTTTTTTTGTCCACAAATCTTCTTCCACCACGTGGCTGTGCTGGAGTCTCTGAGTCTATTCTGGCTTGGAAGGCTTCCCGATTTGCAAATCATTCATTGCTCAATTAGACGTCTTTAAATTGCATTTGGCTGAAGTTTGTTTTGTCTTGTTTTGTTTTGAGATGGAGTCTTGCTCTGTTGCCCAGGCCGGAGTGCAGTGGCGTGATCTTGGCTCACCACAACCTCCACCTCCCGGGTTCAAGCAATTCTCTTGCCTCAGCCTCCCGAGTAGCTGGAATTACAGGCACGTGCCACCACCCCTAGCTAATTTTTGTATTTTTAGTAGAGATGGGGTTTCACCATGTTGGCCAGGCTGGTCTGGAACTCCTGGCTTCAGGTGATCCACCCGCCTTGGCCCCCCAAAGTGCTGGGATTACAGGAGTGAGCCACCGCACCTGGGCAAGCTCAGTTGAAGTTTTTGTTTCATCAGAAGGAAGGAAAGAAGGAAAATTAGAAAAGTAAATGGAATCATGTCTTACTAAACACAGTGGCACTACTCTTAAGCCTGCCTCTCCATTTTTCAAATGTTCCATGCCTCACCTCCCTTGCTTTTTAAAAAAATTGTGGTTGAACAAACCCCGCATAACTTCACTTCTTGATTTACGTGACTGTGACGCTTCCTGCTAGCCTGCTTACTACTCATTTGGCCTCCTCAAAATTTCTCCAAAACTTCCCAGAAGCAGCATCAGTTTTGTCTGACAACTGGCAAAAAGGAAACACATAAAAAGTGAATACTCACGCCACTTTTAAAAGATAAGAACTGTTTAGAGGCTGCTTGCCTCCAAGAAGACTGAGGAGCTTAGAGAATGATCTGGGAATGTCTTCAGCGTATTGCTATCTTCTTGATAAACATGAGATGAAGAAGAGTAGCTGCATTTCAAATTAGAGATCAGAAAACCCAGGGAGAGGAAACGACTCTGGAATTAGGATCCATTAGTCTGAGCTCCTTAGGGGCACTTCAAGGGCTGGGAGAACTAGGCTGATAAAGGCAGGGAGTTGTGATTAAATGGATGAAGGACACCTGAACTTTACCTGCAGCATTTAGTCTTCATGTGAAAGTGAGAGTGGTTTTGAAGCCTTAAGGAGAATGGGGTGGAGGGCTATGCAGGATTGGGGACTCATGCATTGAACAGAGTAGTAGTGGATTTCAAAGTGGTGGAGCATATCATAATGACCTGTGGTACGTTTTTCAAACTCTCAGTTTTGTTCCATTCCTGTTCTCTATTGCACCCCACTGCCCATGTTCTCTTTTTTAGTTAAACAGATCAATTTTCCTTAGAAAACTAAAAATAGTACTACCATATCCCCCTCCTATCACTGTGCAATGGAGCCTCTGTTACTCATAGGAGATTATCTATCTCCCAGTTGTGTTAAGGTTAGGAGTGTATCCAAGCTTTGTGGGTCCTGAAACTGATACAATTTTAGGGAGCCACTTTAAGAAAATAAATACAATTTCTATAAAAATTATAAAACATTGATGTGAGAAATTAAAGAGGACACACAGAAATGAAGAAATTTCATGTTCATGGATTGGAAGAATCAATATTATTAAAATGTTCATACTACCAAAGCAATCTAGACATTACAATCCCTATCTAAATGCAAATGACATTCTTCACAGAAATAGAAAAAAAAAAATCCTGAACTTCATATGGAACCACAAAAGATCCAAAATAGCCAAAACTATCCTAAGCAAAAAGAACAAAACTGGAGGAATCACGTTATCTGATTTCAAATTATAGTACAGAACTATAGTAACCAAAACAGCATGGTACTGGCATAAAAACAGACACTGACCAATGGAACACAATATAGGACACAGAAACGAATTCACACATCTACTGTGAACTCATTTTCAACAAAGGTGCCAAGAATATACATCAGGGAAAAGACAGTCTCTCAATCAGCAGTGCTGAAAAACTGGATATCCATATGCTGAAGAATGAAGCTAGCCCCCATCTCTTGCCATATGCAAAATCAAATCAAAATGGATTAAATAATTAAATCTAAGACTTTAAACTATGAAACTATTCAAAACAATATTGGGGAAACTCTCCAAGACATTGGACTGAGTGAAGATTTCTTAAGTAATACCCCACAAGCACAGGCAAACAAAGCAAAACTGGACAAATGGGATTACACCAAGTTAAAAAACTTCTGCACAGCAAAGGAAACAATCAACAAAGCAAAGAGACAACCCACAGAATGGGAGAAAACATTTGCCAACTATCCATTTGACAAGGGATTAATAACCAGAATATATAAGGCTCTCAAATAACTCTATAGGGAAAAACCAAAAATCAGATTTAAAAATGGGAAAAATATCTGAATAGACATTTGTCAAAAGAAGATTTACAAATGCCAAACAGGTATATGAAAAGGTTCTCAACATCACTGACCATCAGAGAAATGCAAATCCAAACTACAATGAGATATGATCTCACCCCAGTTAGAATGGCTTTCACGCAAAAGGTAGACAATGATGAATGCTGGTGAAGATGTGGAGTAAAAGGAAACCTTGTACACTGTTGGTGGGAATGTAAATTAGAATAACCACTATGGAGAACAGTTTGAAACAGTTCAGTTTTCTTTTTAGTTTTAGTTAAACAGTTTAGTTTTCCTCAGAAAACTAAAAATAGAACTACTATAGGATCCAGCAATCTCATTGTTAGGTATATACCCAAAAGAAAGGAAATCAGTATATTAAGGGATATCTACACCCCCAAATTTATTGAAGCACTATTCACAATAGCCAGGTTTGGAAGCAACCTAAGTGTTGCCTACGGTTGAATGGATAAAGTAAATGTGGTACATAATGGAGTACTATTCAGTCATAAAGAATGAGAGCCCATCATTTGCAACAACATGTATGGAACTGGAACTCCTTATGTTAAGTGAAATAAGCCAGGCACAGAATAACAAACTTTTCATGTTCTCACTTATTCGTGGGAACTAAACAAAAAAAATTAAAAAACAATTGAACTCATGGAGATAGACAGTAGAGTGGGGTAGGGAGAGTCAGAATGGTTAGTGAGTACAAAAATATAGTTAGAAGAACGAACAAGAGCTAGTAATTTCATAGCACAACAGGGTGACTGCAGTCAACAATAGCTTATTGTAGATTTTAAAATAGCTAAAAGACTATAATTGTTTGTAACACAAAGAAAGTATAAATGCTTGGGGTGATGGATACCCCATTTACCCTTATGTTATGTTTATTATTATACATTGTATGACTATATCAAAATATCTTATGTACCCTGTAAATATATACACCTACATACTTAATGACGTCCAGTTCCATCCATGGTGTTGCAAATGACAGGATCTCATTCTTGTTTATGGCTGAATAGTACTCCACTGTGTACTATTTACCCACAAAAGTTAAAAATTAAAAAAACTTAATTAAAAATTAAAAAGAAGATAAATACAATAAATGCCTATAGTCGACATAAAACTCATTCAGAGCACTTCAGGGCCACATACAGATCTGCATCATTCGTTTTAGTAATGGCATGATGTTTAATCATGTAAATACACTATAATTTACTTGCCCACCCCCACTGATAGATCTGTATATTGTTTCCAGTTTCTTGCTATTACTGTACATCCAAGGCTGCCATGAGTACTTTGGTACATACATCAATTCCCATACTTAGAAGCATATCTGAAAGGCAAATTTTAGAAGTGAAATCACTGCGTTAAAGGGTTTGTGTATTTCTAATTTTGGTAAATATTACTAAATCACTCTCTATAGAAATTGTTCCAGTTTAAGGCTGGGCGCGGTGTCTCACGCCTGTAATCCCAAGCACTTTGGGAGGCCAAGGCCAGTGGATCACGAGGTCAGGAGATTGACACCATCCTGACTAACACGGTAAAACCCCGTCTCTACTAAAAATACAAAAAAAATTAGCCGGTTGTGGTGGCGGGCGCCTGTAGTCCCAGCTACTCGGGAGGCTGAGGCAGGAGACTGGCGTGAACCTGGGAGGCGGAGCTTGCAGTGAGCCCAGATCGCGCCACTGCACTCCAGCCTGGGAGACAGAGTGAGACTCCGTCTCGAAAAAAAGAAAAGAAATTGTTCCAGTTTATAGTCCCATCAGCATAATATGAGGGAAGCTGTTTCCCACACCCTTGTTGATACAACGTTATTATCAATGTTGTTTTATCTTTGTCACTTTGACAGGTTAAAAAAATTATTTCTCTCTCCTTTGTTTTCCACCATCAGTGAGTCTGAGCACTTTTCCTTATGTCTGAGCCGCATATGTAAGGTTCTTCTTGATGTTCTTGTTTTGATGATCCATTCATACCCTTTGCCGGGTTTTTCTCTATTGGGTTATTTAATTTTTTCTTACTGATTTGCAGAAATCCTTTATATTTTAGGGAATTTAGTCCTTTGCCTATTATGTGAGTTTGAAGTATTTTCCCCAGACTTTCACTGGTCTTTTGAGTTGGCTTATAGGGCGTTTGCCATACATATATATTTTTTAATGTCATTAAATTTAGCATTCCAGGAGTGGGCTTATTTTAGCTTTGGTGGTCAATGAAGGCTCCTCTGAAAAGGTAGCATTTGAGTGAAAACCTAAATTTCACGCCACAGGCAGGAGACAAGTGCTCTAGTCAGGAGGCTCTGGGGCAAGAATGTGCTGGGTGTGTTTGGGGAACTGAAGGAGCCCTGGAGCGCACAATACACAATGAAGCAGCGAGTCATACCAGGCCCAAGCCGGGAGGTTTGAAAGCCAGGGACAGACATGAGCTAGCTTTTGGACCCCAGAGAGAAATCAAAATCAATGGGGGGGAAAAATGACGTTAAGGCAATTTTAGGTTCTATGTAACTTTTAGATGAACATTCCAATAATTATCACGGTCCAGTGTGGAGTGGGCTCCAGGGGTATTTGTCAGCTTATTTCCTGTCCCTGAAACTTGTCAGGCAGCAGTGTAAAACACACCTGTGTGGAAACACTGTAGAGGAACTCAAGCATTACTTGGAGGTTTGACTAGTTGACATCTATCTCCAGTCTAAGCTTACCAAGATTCCGAGATTTTCTGTGATGTGTATGCCCCTGCATTTGTCTTTCCTTGTGGTTTCCCTCATTTTCTCTTCTTAAATATACTTTCTTTCTTTCTATTATCCTCCCCCATGTGATAGTACTGCCAATGGTTTATTCTTGGCTCCACCCATACCACTGAAGGCCAAGTTTATATACTGTTTACATGGAAATATCTTTCTATTTTCAGTGACACCTGTTTATATCTATGGCTTTCACATCTTGCACATACCTGACGCAGGAACCTTCTTTGACCGGGAGTTTCTGAGGACAGGAACCACATCATTTCCCTCCTATGTTGTATCCAGGTACAGAGATATGGATCCACTAGGCGCTCAATAATCAGGTGATGCTAATATGCATTTACAGGCTGTTTTTGCAAAATTGCTAATTACAGACAGTATGGTTTCCTCTTAACAGTTGAGATCTAGGTACGGTGAGGGTAAAGAATGCCCTAAGGAATCAGGATAGGAAACTGATTTGGAAGCCTTCCCTACAGATAAGTTAAAGTCACAATTATGGATGGAATCACTAATGCAGGATGCAATAGAGTGAGTACAAGGAGGCATAAAAATAAAGAAAACATCCATGAGATCTCTAGCACAGGAACACCTTAAAAACTGGGAGATGCCCAATAAGAAAACAAGTCCTAAAATGCTTTTTAAAAATCCACCCCAGGCCGGGCGCGGTGGCTCACGCCTGTAATCCCAGCACTTTGGGAGGCTGAGGCAGGCGGATCACGAGGTCAGGAGACTGAGACCACCCTGGCTAACACGGTGAAACCCCGTCTCTGCTAAAAACACAAAAATTACCCGGGTGCGGTGGTGGTGCCTGTAGTCCCAACTGCTCAGGAGGCTGAGGTAGGAGAATGGCGGGAACCCGGGAGGTGGAGCTTGCAGTGAGCCGAGATTGAGCCACTCACTCCAGCCTGGGCCACTGAGCGAGACTCTGTCTCAAAAAATAAATAAATAAATAAATAAATAATCCACCCTGGATTTTGTGGGAGATGGGAGTTGTCCTGCCTCAGACACATTTAGTACAATTAGATACACAAGCATAAGAAATCCTACGTTTTATGATTTGCTCCCTGTTTATGTTTTTACAATTTTTTGCATACACGAGCAAAGGAAAACATTAGCAAATGGGGAGGAGGGGTAAGCAGCCCAAAATATCAACAAACAGGAGTTGATTTTCTGCTTTTAAAAAAAATCTGAAAATTCGTTCAACATGACAGCTAATTCATTTTACTCCTTGCTTACCATATATTCTTCTTATCAATGGGTACATTAAAAAACAAGTACAAAATTGTTATTACAGAACAAGGTCAAACAAAAAGAAAAAAATACAGAACATAATGAATATTTCCTATGTAAATCCTGAATTTAGAGTACCAAAACCCAGTCGAGATCTGACCTATGCTAGGCCCTTGAAAAAGTTTCTACTTTCTTTTTTTTTTTCTTTTTGAGACAGACTTTTGCTCTTGTTGCCCAGGCTGGAGTGTAATGGCATGATCTTGGCTCACTGCAGCCTCTGCCTCCCGGGTTCAAGTGATTCTCCTGCCTCAGCCTCCCAAGTAGCTGGGATTACAGGGATGCGCCACCACACCCGGCTAATTTTTTTTTTTTGTATTTTTGGTAGAGACAGGGTTTCTCCATGTTGGTCAGGCTGGTCTCGAACTCCTGACCTTAAGTGATCCACCCGCCTCAGCCTCCAAAAGTGCTGGGATTACAGGCATGAGCCACCATACCCGGCCAAAAGTTTCTACTTTCTAAGGCTTTGAATTTAAGACTTCTTTTATTCACTATTTGCCAACATGACCCCAGTTCTGACTCTCAGTTGGTGAGTATGTGAGACTTGGAGCAAATCACTTCCCCTTTCTGGGTCTCAGGATCTTCTTCTATTGAGGGACACAGGATTTGACGGATTCTCCCAGATCCTGTCTCCTATGGTTCTATGAAAACTTTACTTTCCACTGCCTTTTTCCATTCATTTTATGGCTTAGGAAAGAGCTGTTGAATTTTCAAGCAATGCTAGGATTCTGTAGAAGGAGATACATCTGGTCTGCTGGTGCTTCTCCTAAAGTAATATACATATGTTCTGTCCGTAAAACATCCCAGCAGTACCCAAGCGGTGCCTTTCTGCACCTTCTCCTAGAAGTAGGCACAACTGCTATCTCTGTGATAAGATCACACAACTTAAGAAGCTTAAAAGTCATTTATGTTGTGAACCAAAAGGCCATGGCTTGATTTTATTTGCAATCTAATCTAGCCTGATCATAAACGAATCATTTGGAGCAACTAGATTTTGAGTTGCTCCAAATGTTTTTTAGCTCACAATTATTTTTATGTGTTCTTTGACACTAATGGTAATAATAAACAGTAAACCATTCACAGAACCTATATTTGTGTAACTTATGTGGTGCATGCCCATTTGATGAACCTTGATACTTAGTTAGGAAATGTGGAATCCCGTAAGAGCAGGTTTCCTCAAGGCAAACCACTCATGAAAAAAGTCAGAAGTTTGTGTCTAATTCCTGTTTTAGAAATGTTATAAACTTGCAAATTTATTTTCCAGTTGATTCAATCTGCCATCTCTAAATCTTTAGGGAGAATTACAGAAACGGAGATAAAATCTTGGTAATTTATTCAATTTTATCACTTCTACTGATCCCATAAAAAGACTCCATCTGTCAAATTATCTTTTCTTAAAAAAAAAAAAAACCTTTTCATAATTTTCTTCATATGGGTATGTTGAAATGAGTAGTTTAAGTATCTGTGTCATGAAAACTATTGACGTTCCAATAAAATCTGTTCTTTCTAAATTATCTGTTCTTTAGCCTCTTTTGAGAGAAAACTTCAGCTTCTATCATTTGTTTATAATTTGCTTGTGCAGCATGGGATTTATTGCTTTGGGTGAATATATTATGGCATATTTGAATAGTGTAGAATAAAATATTCTTATGTTAACATATTCTGTGATTTGGATTCCAATCCATAATCAGTACATCTTTCTTTTTAAAATTTCTGCCTTGGTTTTCTTGAAAGTCAAATTGTAAGAATAAATGGTAAGAATAAAAAGAAGAGAAACCTAGTTGAATCATATCTTCAATCATTTATTTTATTTGTTTTCTTATTTATTTATGTTGCTCTGGTGGTGGTGGTTGTTGTTTTAAAACAGGGCAGGCTGGAATGCAGTGGCTCGACCTCAGCTCACTACAACCTCCACCTCCCAGGCTCAAGCGATCCTCCCACCTCGGGACCACAGGCACACACTACCACACTTGGCTATTTTTTAAATTTTTTGTAGAGATAGGTTCTCACTATATTGCCCAGGCTGGTCTCAAACTCCTGGACTCAAGCAATCCTCCCGCCTCAGCTTTCCAAAGTGTTGGAATTACAAGTGTAAGCTACTACGCCCAGCCTGATCATATATTTTAAATCTTGTTTCTGTAATCACAGGCTATGTTAATGTCAAGCCACCTGAACATCTAAGCTTCGTTGGAAAAACACTCCCACCTGCCCTGAGTTTTCTGATTTCTACTCTTAAGTAGGTCTTCATGATACTAATCTTTGATTAGCTCTTTTATTCTCTCAATGACTATGCCAGAGCTTCTGTTTTCTCTTCAAGGTCCCATCTACAATTGTGAAACAAAATATGGGACACCCAGTTAAATGTGAATTTCAGATAAGTAATAAATAATTTTTAGTGTAAGTATGTCCTATGCAATATTGACCATGTCCTGTATTTATATTTGCTATATCTGGCAACTCTACCTCTAATCTCTCTTCCTCTCCTAACTAACTTTATCTTGTAGTAAAATTTGAAGTCATTACCTGGAACTTCCTCATCTTCCTGCCATCTCCTCTACAACTTTACCTACCTGAAGACATATCTTCATCTGTCCCTCTCCCACTCTAGTTACTGGCCTGTTCAGGACCACCCACTCCCTGCCCATCTCCTGCATTAGATGTCCTGACACAAAAGTGCACAGCCAGAGGCTGTATTGCAATATGAATAGATCCTACAGAACTCGGCACTGAATACATGTCTTTAGTGGAGGAGAAAGAGATTTGAAATGTATGAAGCCAAAAGCTAGTTTATGGAAAACTCTTCAGAATTTTACAACTCATACAGAAAGAAACCTCATAGCTTTCCCAGCTTTGACAACAATCGCTTCCCCAGATTTGACAGCAATCTTAAACAAATTTCATGGCACTACCAATAATTGTGATGCTGAAAGAAACTTCTTAATTATCCATTTTTAAGTTTAAATAACCATATGGGAGAAAATACTAAATCACCCTTTTGTTTATTCTATGAAAAATATTATAAAATCATTGTCATATGAAGAAGTGATTAACGACTATGAAGTCAAAAATTTAGGGGAAAAAGTACTTTAAGGATAGTTTTTTAAATTAATGTGATTTTCTAGATTTTGTGATGTTTGTGGTATTTGTTAACTTTTAAAATTTTGTAATTATTATCAATTATTTTCTCATTGTGAATAAATACTTATCTTTGTGCCTAATTTTGTATTTATAATTTTGTATTCTTTTTCTTAAACTGAGTCCCCACCATTGTGCAAACTCAAGGTCCCATCCAAACCCTGATTCATCCCCATCTGGAAGGAATATCAAAATGGGAAGCACAAACGGAGTCATCAGTTGGTGGAAAATGGATAGAGCCCACACCACGTGAGAAGGGGAGTGGACAAAGACGTAGAAAATCTTTTGGAGGAAACAAGAAGCAAACTTGATAAATTCCAGAGATGAAAAACAAATGGGTTTGGCAGTTCTTCACACACTTTTGGAGTTCTCTTGACAGACAAGTCAGGTTCATTTTGGGATAAATGGCTTCTCCACCTTTGCTCCATCTTCATATCATATTCTTTAGGATTCTGTCCACGTCCTTCCCTCCTACTTGGCACAACTGAAAATTAACTACACGTAACTTCAATTAGAGACTTAAGCAATTGACTACATGATCTCATCTACTTCCATGTTAATCAACCCCTATAATCTAATGACTTTTATCTATATTTTTAGGACTCTCTCTCAAGCTTCATACTCACAGGGAACTCTTATGAAGCATTTCCCAGCACACACTGATCACTCTAACTGCCTTCCTCCACTACCTTCCACCACCACCCTTTGGCAGAGAGGGCCAAAGTTTCACTGATTTACCTTCTTCAGACAGCTGGACATGTAAAGGGTGAGGTTGAGCTTTGTGGTGCGGCTATCCCAAAGCGGAGCAGGGAAGCCAGGGTGCAGGGAAAGGAAAGAATGAGCAGACGTGCAAGCAGAAGCAGAGATAACCTATAGCCAGAAAGGGCACCCAGCTATCCCATCTTTGTGTCAGAACCTCCCCAAGACCCCAGTGACAAGACACCTCTGTACTCTCATAACAAATTTTCTCCTTTGAGTTCAAGTTGGCGTAAGGTGATTTCTGATACTTGTATCCAGAAAGGTACTTCTAACTGTTAGATCCAGCCACTAGGTCATATTGCAAACTCAGATAAATCAATCCAAAAGCAGAACAAAGAGAATTCTCTTTTGCAAACAGAGGAAATGTTACAATTAGAACACATTTGGGGAGCATCTGAGAATTTTTTACTAGGTAGAATTTTTGGAGCTCACTTCAACTGAATAGTAGAAAACTTTTTTGTTCAGTATCGTATCAGCTTCATTACAGTCACTTGGATCACAGTCCAGCTGCTTTTTTATGGATATATAACTTGATATAATTGGGTTTCTTTCTCGGAGATTAAGATTATTCCACATTTCCTGAGTGGTAGAATGAGCTGCAAATTGATTAAAAATATATACTTACGGAGTTTACCAACAATAATTATGAGAAATGTTTTCTAACATAGCATATTATATTGGACTGTATGCAAATAAAGTCTTTATTTAAATATTAAAGCTGCCTTAACCTAATGATGCAAGAACACATTATTTGTTTGTTATTATTTTCTAAAATGACTGTATAACTGCATCTTAAAGAACTTACAAATGTGGAGAAAAATTTCAATAAGTGTAAAATGTATGGTAAAGTTTCAAAAATTTCAGGAAAATGAAACTTTTAAAAAACTCTCTTTACAAGATATACGTGCTAGTATACTCATTGCAGCATTATCTAAAGAGTAGAAACAACATAAATGTCCAACAATACAATGTTTTTAAATAAATTACAAGATTCTATGAAGCTATTAAAAATGATGATGTATGTTCTCACTTACAAGTGGGAGATAATCTTTGGTGCACACAGACATAAAAAAATGGGAACAACAGACACTAGGGACTTCAAAAAGAGGGAGTGGGGCAAGGGCTGAAAAACTTCCCACTGGGTGCTGTGTTCACTATTTTGGTGACAAGATCAAATAGAAGCCCAAACCTCAGCATCACTAAATATACCCTTGTAACAAACTTGCACACGTGGAAAGCAGCACATTTCAATCCTGTTCTCATAAAACAAGTAAAAGAAATACTATATGAATCTGAGATTTCAAATGATGTATGCCAATTGTAAACACTGGTACTTTTCTTGGGTAAACTATTTGAATTTCTATATTATCTTAGATAATATAGAAGTTATTTTTATTTTTGGATACTTTTATTATCTGATTTTTAAATAACGCTGAAAAATATCTACTTACAAAGGGTAGAGTCAAAGAGTTTTGAAATAGAAGGGAAAGTAGAAGATTCCCTAATCCAAGTCCCCCGCCCCTCCAATCCCCTGCAACATCCAGTACTAGAATCCATTCTGAGGGTTTTTAACAGACTTATTTACTAGGGAACACCCAGACTTAATTAATAGGGAACACGCAGCTTTTCAAATGTAACAATATAATTCTGATGGCAGCAGAATTGCATTTAGGAGAAGAATATGGAATACTTTGTAGTACTCTGGGTATGGTAAGACCCCAAGAGCATGGGTGTAAACCCACGCTAAAGTGCTATGTAAGGGATAAGGAGAATAACGTGTGTTCTTTTGAAATTATTTTTGCACCAACCACTATTTAGGTTGGTGCAAAAGCAATTGTGGTTTTTGCTATTGAAAGTAAGGGCGAAAACCGCAATTACTTTTGTACCAGCCTAAAGTGGGAACAAGGCTTGCAGAGGAAGATGAGTGAAGTGGGCATTTAGCAAGATGGAGAGAGGCAGGCTTCAATCCTGCCATCTCTGAGTGAAGCTGGCTGGAAGTCTTTCCACCTAGTGCTCCATGAAACTCTGCTTTGTTTTGTTTTGTTTCTTTTCTTCGATGTGAACAGCTCCTTGTCTCCTTTGCTTTGTTCTCTCCCACTCTAATGCTTTTTGTGAAAATCAAAATTGGAGATAAGTTTTACATCTGGATTGACGTGCTGCAAAATGGCACAATTGAAATCAGGCACCTGGAATCAGCATTAACCACAAGAAAATAACTTGCCAAACTCTTAGGGACAGCTCTAGACTTTCATCTTGTGAAAACTGAGGGATAGGCTGGGTCTGGTGGCTCACGCCCGTCATCCCAACACTTTGGGAGGCCAGGGGGCATGGATCACTGGAAGTCAGGAGCTTGAGAGCATCCTGGCCAACATAGTGAAACCCCGTCTCTACTAAAAATACAAAAATTAGCCGTTCATGGTGGGACGTGCCTGTAATCTCAGCTACACTGGTGGCTGAGGCAGGAGAATCACTTGAACCCTGGGAGGTGGAGGTTGCAGTGAGTTGAGATTGTGCCACTGCACTGTGGCCTGGGCAGCAGAGCGAGACTCCATCAAGAAAGAAAGAGAGAGAGAGAGAAGGAAGGAAGGAAGGAAGGAAGGAAGGAAGGAAGGAAGGAAAGAAAGAAAGAAAGAAAGAAAGAAAGAAAGAAAGAAAGAAAGAAAGAAAGAAAGAAAGAGAGAGGGAGAAAGAAAGAAAGAGGGAAGGGAGGGAAGGAAGGAAGGAAGGAAGGAGAGAAAGAGAGAGAGAAAGGAAGGAAGGAAAGAAAGAGAAAAAGAAAGCAGGAAGGAAAGAAAAAACAAGAAAGAAAGAGAAAAAGAAAGAAGAAAATGAAAGAAAGAAGAAAGAAAGAAAGGGAAAGAAAGAGAAAGAAAGAAAGAAAGAAAGAAAGAAAGAAAGAAAGAAAGAAAGAAAGAAAGAAAGAAAGAAAGAAAGAAAGAAAGAAAGAAAGAAAGAAAGAAAGGAAAGAAAGAAAGAGGAAAAAGGAAGGAAGGGAGGGAGGGAGGGAGGAAGGAAGGGAACAAAAGAAAGAAAACTGCGGGATAAAAGTGAGTCAATCTTACTTAGGTGTCAACAGGCAGAGGCGCCGGGTGACATGTGGGTCACAGAAGGCAGATCCCATCATTGTTTCACAGCTCTGCTTCTTCCTCCCTCCCACCAACTCAAAATCGGCTTCTGTATATCCCCATTTCTTTGGTCCTACAGCACAGAATCAGTTTAATCCCTGTTCCAAATGAAAGATAAAAGAAGGATGAGACTCTTGAAATATTAAACCAAAGTAATTTTCATTCCCCTTAACTGGTGGTGTCCTATGACCCCTTGCTCGTTGAATCAATGAGTTTCACTACTTCAGGGAGAGGCTGAATACCTAACTAGAACAAAGTCATTACTCAGCTTACAGTGTCAAACTAAATTTCTTAAGTTCACAGCAAGATCATTCCAAGCTTTGTTCAGAGAAAAAAGGGTTTTGCTGAAATTCAAAAAATTTTCTTTTCCAACGTTTAGAGCAAAGCTCTGGGGTCTGAGCACAGAGCTTCACTAGAAGGCTGTGGTCTTCCTGCGGTGTGTGCGTGCAGCCCTGGAAGTACACGGAGACTTCCTCAGGACGTCTTGGGCACTGGGAATTTTAAGAAAAAAGTTTTTGACATTGTCAACTTCCATGTGTATTCTTTCCTAAAATTAATTAATTTGCCTTTAGAATTGACTGTGATTGGCTGGTCCTCCTTACCCAGCTGGTCTTTTCAAATGGTTTGCTCTCCTAGTTTACAAAAGAAAAATATGCCTCTCACCATCCAGAATCCTAAAATAGTACATGTTCCCAGGGTACAAAAACCTCCAGGGCACCAAATAACAGGACAATTGAAGAATGCGTGCCCCTGAAGGAGGTTGTTTCTGAGCAGTGCCAGGTGAGCTCATAGAAAAATCCCGAGGGCCCCGGGGCCTCATTTCATCCAGGTTGCAGAGCCATATGCAGCCCTATGCCTCATCTGCTTATCTTTGGTTCTATGTATTATAAATCAGAAGTGATATGGTTGCCATGAGGAATGGCAATGGATATGGTTGCATATGGAAACATTAACTTAAATCGAAAAATTAAATCAAGACTTGTCCTGACAGAAAGTACAGCTGATTTGGCTGGACGACAAAAACTGACTTTGCCCATTAGGATCCGTGCAGACATTTTCCGTAATTGAATGAGCAAAATCTAATGTTCTGGTTTTCGAGCAGCCAGCAGCTGCAGCTGGATTTGGTTACATTTACAGGACATATACAATATAAAATACAGCACAGATTATGTCTTTTGCAACTACGAAATTTATGATAAAAAATTTTTAGATGTCAACCTAAAAAAAGTGCACGTGTTTCAGAATTCCTTAACAGGGAAGGAAAAGAAAATGTGCTAAAAACCAATATAGACAGGTGCGGTGGCTCATGCCTGTAATCCCAGGAGGCCTTTGGGAGGCCAAGGTGGGTGGGTCACCTGAGGTCAGGAGTTTGAGACCCGCCTGACCAACATGAAGAAACCCCATCTCTACTAAAAATACAAAACTGGCCAGGCGTAGTGGTGCATGCCTGTTATCCCAGCTACTAGGGAGGCTGAGGCAGGAGAATCACTGGAACCCAGGAGGTGGAAGTTGTAGTGAGCTGAGATCGCGCCATTGTACTCTAGCCTGGGCAACGAGAGCAAAGCTCTGTCTCAAAAACAAAACAAAACAAAACAAAAACAAACAAACAAACAAAAAACCAGTATAGGGAAGCAGGTTAGGGTGGAGAGGCGTTTGGGGTTAAACATGAAAGTGAAGTAGGAAGGGGAGAAGAAGTGGAGGGCAACAGATCAAATGTGAATGTGGGAGCTCCTGCTCAACCCCACTCTGGGGAAAACTTAAGGGTCAAAGAGCCAGTGGGGAGTAGGTAATATTAGGAAGGAACAGATGTGCTTGGGAGAATCCAGAGCGCAGGAACTTGTTTCTTGCCGTCTAGGAGCTCTGGAAAATTTCAAGCCACTGCAATATGGGCTAACCAAAAGGCAGTGGAAATGGTGCCAAAATATTGTCAGGTAGAGAAAGCACTGAGAGACCACCAGGACTGACTCCCCACGGCTGCCCTGTGGTGGAGGGGATATTTCCAAGAGCCCAAGTGACCTGAGGAGTGTCACAGTCCACAATCAAGAAATAAATCTGGTCGGGCGCAGTGGTTCACGCCTGTAATCCCAGCACTCTGGGAGGCTGAGGCAGGTGGATTGCTTTAGGCCAGGAGTTTGAGACCAGCTTGGCCAACATGGCAAAACCTCGTCTCTACTAAAAATACAAAAATTAGCTGGGCGTGGTGGCAGGCATGTGGAATCGGGAGGCTGAGGCAGGAGAATCTCTTGAACCTGGGAGGTGGAGGTTGCAGTGAGCTGAGATGGCACCATTGCACTCCAGCCTGTGCGACAGAGCACAAGACCCTGCCAAAAATAAACAAACAAATAAACAAAAAGAAATTCGTATCTCACAGTTTTTAAAATCATATGCCAATGGCTAATTTTCAGGAACAATCCAGGAAGTATCATAATTTCTCATTATGCAGAAGGCTGCCAAGGATTTCACAGGGCAGTGTGTGAATAGTCTAAAAGACCCTGCCATTGTTAGCATGTTCTAATTCCAGGTAAATCATCATTTAAGACAGCTTCTTGGGGAGGTGGAAGACTAGTACTACCCAACCATAGGACCCCTACCCTGCATCTGAGAGTCGTAAGTAATTTAGACATGCAACAACTCTTTCATCAGAGTAACATATAGAGAAAGTCATTGAGTTTTAGAGCTTGAAAGTACCTAAAAGATTGTTTGGCCCTCTGCTCCCATTTGACAAATATGGAAACTGAAGCCCAGGGCAGTAAAGGGAGTTGGCCTATGTTTGGGAGCTGGTATCAGAAGCAGTGATTCCCACTGGCTCACTTTAAGACTGGGTTCTTTGTAGTGCTTTTTGGTACCAGCCTTCTTGTGCTTTAGATTCTCCCCTCTCAGTGAGGATGCTCTGCAATGTGCTCAGAATATCTTTAGGTTCACTGAGCTGTTGATGCCTACAAAGTATTCAGGAGCACTAGCCCTTTTTTTTTTTTTTTTTTTTTTTTGAGATGGAGACTTGCTCTGTCGCCAGGCTGGAGTGCAGTGGCGCGACCTCGGCTCACTGCAACCTCCGCTTCCCAGTTTCAAGCGATTCTCCTGCCTCAGCCTCCCGAGTAGCTGGGACTACAGGCATGCTCCACCACGCCCAGCTAATTTTTGGATTTTTAGTAGAGATGGGGTTT
Organism: Macaca fascicularis; assembly: GCF_037993035.2. NCBI lineage: Eukaryota > Metazoa > Chordata > Mammalia > Primates > Cercopithecidae > Macaca > Macaca fascicularis. The sequence goes on from NC_088381.1 coordinate 101,793,634, forward strand.
CACCATGTTGGCCAGGATGGTCTCGAGCTCTTGACCTCGTGATCCACCCACCTCAGCCTCCCAAAGTGCTGGGATTACAGGCGTGAGCCACCATGCCTGGCCAAGCACTTGCCATTTTAAACTGGTTGACTGTATATGAAAGAACAGCAGAAGGAGACAATGGGGTTAGGAATTGTGGAAATGCTTTACAGGGGGCTGCCCAATAGGACCTTGTGCAATTTTGGAAATGTTCTATATCTGCTATCGTGACCACTAGTGAGTAAGGCTATTGAGTACTTGAAATATAGCTAGTGTGATTGAGGAACTGAATTTTAAATTTTGTTTAATTTTCATTAATTTTACCTTAAATTTAAATCACTACATGTGGCTAATAGCTACTGCACTGGATAGCACCGCTGTATCATACTCACAAAAAGGAAGTTTCTCTTCTTTTTCATCACCGCTGTTAGGAAATTGGTTCAAACTGATCATTTTCTGCCTACATACCAATGTTTTCTTCAGCTCTTTTACCTTCCAGTTCTTGAGGAGACAGGTTTTTATACTGTGTCAATACAATCATTCTCTGGAAAACCAAATGTGTTCCTTTGCAGGCGGAAGTTTGAGAATCAATCTTAGCCTTTTGGGTATTTGTTTTTTCTTCAACTTTTAAGTTTCAGGGTACATGTGTAGGATGTGCAGGTTTGTTACATAGGGAAATGTGTGCTATGATGGTTTGCTGCACAGATCAACCCATCACCTAGGTATTAAGCTAATAATAAACTATTAATAGCTAATTAATGCATAAGTTATTCTTCCTGATGCTTTCCCTCCTCCCACCTCCTGACAGGCCCTAGTGTGTGTTTTGCCCCAACCTGTGTCCATGTGCTCTTGTCTTTCAGCTCCCACTTACAAGTGAGAACATGTGGTATTTGGTTTTCTGTTCCTGTGCTACTTTGCTGAGGATAATGGCTTCCAGCTCCATCCATGTCCCTGCAAAGGACATGATCTCATTCCTTTTTATGGCTGCACAGTATTTTCTGGTGTATATGTACCGCATTTTCTTTACTTAGTCTATCATTGATGGGCATTTGGGTTGATTCCATGTCTGGGCATTATTTATTTAAACCTTTAATTTTCTTTTATTGTATATGTGATTTTCAAAATTAAATTCAGTTCAGAAGTCACCTTCTCAGCTTTAATAGCTTTAACTTCTAAATAATATTTTCCTTAAGGTCCCTCCTTTTCAGATGGTGTTCGATCTTTAGCACTTCTCTACTAGTTATCTATTGCTGTGTAACAAATTATCCCAAAATATAGTGGCTTAAAACACTGACATTTATTGCCTCACAGTTTCTGCTGGTCAGGAAGCTGGGCAGCTTAGGTGGGTCCCCAACCTCAGGGTCTCCCAGAAGGCAACACTCAAGGTGTCAGCCAGACTGCAGTCATCTCAAGTCTCCACTGGGAGATCTGCTTCCAAGCTCCCTCATGTGGCTATTGGCAGCCATTAAGTCCTCACCGGCTGTTGACCAAGGATGGCTACTCACAACATGGCAGCTGGCTGTTGCCTGCTGGCTACCCTCAGTTCCTTGCCACAGGTCCCTCTCCACAGAGCAACTCACAACATGGCATCTTGCCTCATCAGAGAGAAAGCAAGAAGGGCCAGAGAGAGAGAATGTGAGCAAAAAGCCTAGTCTTTTGTCACCTAATCTCAGAGGTGACATCCCATCACTTTTGCTGTGTGTTTTTTGTTAGAAGTCAGTCACTACGTGCAGCTCACACTCAAGGTGAGGAGATTACGCAAGACCAGAGGGCAAACACCAGGAGATGGGCACCACTGACAGTCATCAGAGGAGCTGCTTTCCACAACTACTCTAAGGGGCCTTCCTTAAGCTCCTTCCTTAGCTGGTCTGTCTGGAACCTTAGCTTCAGGGCCAGCTCTACTCAAAGTCAGAATGTGGGGGAGTCCAATGTGCCCCAACTAGACAGTGGCAGGATGAGAACTAGAATCCAAGACTCCTGGGTTCCTGGTCAGCCCTGTTTTCTGCTGCATGTGATGCCTGGTTAGACCTCCAGCACAGGCACAAGGAGCCTCACAATCCCAAGAAAAGCATTTTAACTTCAAATAATAGGTACTAAGGTTTTTGAGCAGGACAATGCTATGACAAAAGTGATTTTTTTTTTTTTTTTTTTTTTTTTTGAAACAGTTTCACTCTTGTTGCCTAGGCTGGAGTGCAATGGCGCGACCTTGGCTCACTGCAACCTCCACCTCCCAGGTTCAAGTGATTCTCCTACTGCAGTCTCCCAAGTAGCAGGAATTACAGGTGTGCACCACCACACCTGGCTAATTTTTGTATTTTTAGTAGAGATGGGGTGTCACCATGCTGGTCAGGCTGGTCTCAAACTCCTGACCTCAGGTGATCCACCCACCTCGGCCTCCCAAAGTTTTGGGATTACAGGCGTAAGCCACCGTGCCCAGCCTCACAAAAGTGATTTTTTTTTTTTGAAACGGAGTCTTGCTCTGTCACCCAGGCTGGAGTGCAGTGGCCGGATCTCAGCTCACTGCAAGCTCCGCCTCCCGGGTTTACGCCATTCTCCTGCCTCAGCCTCCCGAGTAGCTGGGACTACAGGCGCCCGCCACCTCGCCCGGCTAGTTTTTTTGTATTTTTTAGTAGAGATGGGGTTTCACCGTGTTAGCCGGGATCGTCTCTCGATCTCCTGGCCTCGTGATCCGCCCGTCTCGGCCTCCCAAAGTGCTGGGATTACAGGCTTGAGCCACCGCGCCCGGCCACACAAAAGTGATTTTTAAGAAAGATTAATGCGATGACTATGTGTAAAATGACTAGAAATTATATTAACTCCTATTTATTTATAATTAGCATATGTTTGTAGCCTATTCTGTTGTTATAAAAATATCCAATGTATTTTTTTAAGTACTAATAAAATGGTCTGTGAAAACATTACTTGGGCCAAATATATGTTTAGTAATATATTACAAGGTCTGTGACCAGATTCTGTTTAACACACGATATTTTCAGGTGTATGTTGAATTAACTCTCAAACGTATTTCCAATGAATATATAGGGATTTCCAGAAAAGGATATTTTCTACTAACATAGGAGGCTCCTGGAAACTCAGGACTCATAAACCCTGAGAAACCACTGTAGACTGAAAAATGTTTTAAAGTATCAGACTGTGGAGTCTCCACCCCTAGTGATATCGACACACAAACTTGCATCTAAATGAGTAAGATGGTGTGGCAGTCTTCTAGTTCCATCAGTACTCACCCTCACCTTCTCATTTTCGTAATACATTTTCTAAAGCTTGCCTGGGCACATTGCCCCATAAAGACTACATTTCCCAGCATCCTTTACAGTTGGGTCAGCCACAAGACTAAGGTCTGGTCAACTGGGTAATAATGGAAGTGATGTGAGTCATACCTAGTTGTGTCCTTAAAAGGAAAGGTATGTGCTGCCCTTGCTCCTTCTCCTCTTCTTACTGGTTGGTATGCAGATATGAAGACAGGAGCCGGGAGTAGCAACCTGGTAGTCAGTGATGGACGCTCCCATATCAGCCTTGTACCATTTATCTCTGGAAATTTCCATGAGAGTTTTAAACTTATTTATTGAATAAACCACTCAATCTTGGATAACACGTCCACCTTTCCTTTTTCTTGGTTCTCTAGTGCCCCTACCCCCAAAAATAATGGGCAGGTGCCTAGGCAAAGTGACAAGAGGGATGTATCAGTCCATTTTAAATTCATATTGTCTTCTCCTGCTTACCTGTAATATCACCAGGATCATAATATCAGCAGCAAACTTCTATTGTTTTCTTGTTTTTGTTTTGTTTTGTTTTGTTTTTGCTATTTGGCTTTATTCCCCCTCTTTATTTGCCATAATTAGATAAGCAATAGTATCTTTTTTTTTTTTTTCTTTTTTGAGATGGAGTCTTGCTCATCGCCCAGGCTGGAGTGCAGTGGCGCGATCTCGGCTCACTGCAAGCTCCGCCCCCCGGGTTCATGCCATTCTCCTGCCTCAGCCTCCCGAGTAGCTGGGACTACAGGTGCCCGCCACAGCGCCCGGCTAAATTTTTACATTTTTCGTAGAGACAGGGTTTTACCGTGTTAGCCAGGATGGTCTCGATCTCCTGAGTTCGTGATCCACCCACCTCGGCCTCCCAAAGTGCTGGGATTACAGGTGTGAGTCACCGCGCAGGCCAGCAATAGTATCTGAAGTTCAGACTTGCTAATGAGCCAAGTGCGATTTTACATTTTCCTCTCTCAAGTTCAACCAGGGTCAGGGTCTAGGGATCCATCCAGTAATGTGCCTATGAATGTTTAACAACTGACTCTCTAGGGGAAAACCAGCCCTGATTTGTGCTGTTTGCCAGTTTCTATAGTGTAAATACTCCTGCCATTGGTCAATTTCCAGCCAGCAATATGTCACTGAACACAAAGTCGGAAAGAAATGTACACAATCACCTCTTGCAAGCTAGTACTATTTAGCTCCCGAACATCACTGAGATCTAGCTATCTATCTCAGCCTGGGACTGCTTCCGATTTCTTCTCTTGGTTATACTCCAAGAGGAGGATGCCAAGTTTACTGTGATGCAGCAGGAACAGTAAAGACAAAGTTTGGGATGGCTCTGATGATCTTTGAACTATCCCTGTGGCCTTACCGTCATCTGATCTATGATGCTCTTGTAATAACATTTCATCCTTTTGGTTAAAGGCAGTGGTTGAAAAATTACCTGCATATTGGAAACACCTGTGTAGTTTTAAAAACTAGCAATCCCTGAGTTCCAGCACCAGCAATTCTGATTCCATTGACCTGGGTTTGAGAGTGTTGAAAGCAGATGATTTTAATGTGTAGCCAAGGTCAATAACTATTGGCTTAAAGTAATAACATCTCTTATTTATGTGACAGATGGTTGGTGTTATTTTTGCTTTAAGCATAAAGAGGAAAAAATTTACATGGCCTGGTGAAAAGTGAACAAGTAAATGAATGGCAAGGCTAGGATAATTCCTTTAGTGAAAGGGAAGGTTGAAAAGAAGGGGTCTGTACTCTGCCACGTCTCTGGGTCCTGAAAAGAACTTTAAATATTATTTTTTGAATCCTTAGAAAGCACTAGTGATTCTTCCTTTTTAATTAGAAAGTTTAGTGAGCATAGGAAATGCTGAAATTCTAGAAAACTGTCACAGACAATTTACTCATCTCTGCTATATTTTGCATCTATATAAACTGGTATTATTCATTGCAAAACCTAGTTCAATTTCTTTCCCTCCCTATTAAACTTGCATTTATTCTTAGAGGCAGATGCTAAATTTTACTTTATTCAAAAATCTCTAGACAACTACATCTTGTATTTTTTGAACATTAAGTTAACCTCTGAGGTTGTGACTTGAATTTTGCATATTGATAAAGGTCCTAGTTTACTAGTGAATCATTTTCATGTAGTAACATTTCATACAGTCCTCCATATGTCTATATGCAGAAACACAGATGATATAATCAAGATGATAAAGATTTGTTGAGCCAAGCGTATAATCAGTAGAGCAGAAGAGGGTCAGCATGGACGAACATCGGAGCAGGAAGACCTGGAAGCCTAGGTTCTAAGCTTGACAATGTATATAAGTCTGAAGCAGTTTCCTGACCTATAAAATGAGGGCATAGAACAAGATGAGTCTCGTCCCTTTAACTTTAATATCTTGATAAAGTGTCTCAAGACTGAAACCATTAGTAGTGTCAATGAACCAAATATCTCATGGGTTATTTCCTCGAGTTGTGGCAGATATTGACAAACTCTGAGGATGAGTGTGTATTTCTAGACTATCTTTTTCTGAGTTTATATTCCTTCTAGATCAGAGGTTGCAAATAAGTTTCATTTTCAGGTAGTAGCCTCCCAAAGCACTGTGTTGAGGTTTCTGAAGCCAGGACCAAGCTTGATGGGAGTTAATAGTGCCATGATAAATAAGTGGTGACTGTCTTGGGCCTGAAAAGATGGAAAAACAGTATGTGTGTCCTGTACCTCATCCCTGTTGCCAACCTTTTCATTTAGGTCAATATTTCCTTTATCGCCTATTAGGTAGTTTGGAGCTGAAGGAATTTGGGTGGTTCTGTATTCTGCTACTTTCCACCAGGAAAATTGAATTCATTGTCAAAGTGGTATTGGATCTAAATGTAGTTCAGCAAAGAAAATTTAGTTACTGCATCTTTGATAAGCAGCTTCACTTTAGATTACAAGTTTATAATGTTTAAAACAACCATCAGTGGATTCACTTAAACAACTTAATATATTTAAAGATTTAAAAACCCTGTTATTTAATATTGTTTTGGCTAAAACAACAACAAAAAAATGCTTTTTGATTCTTTTGCTTTTAAGCCAGTCCCATTAGACACAGCCTAAAAGATAGAAATCGTGACCTTCCTTTACTTCCACCTCCTTAGGTCTGGATGGCTGCAGTTTTCTCTTTAGGCCACGTGACACCACAGCATGATCTGGAAAGTAATTAACTACTTTAGAAGTTAATCCAGCATATACTTTGAAGCACAAGCAATTCCATCCCTAATCGTTGCTTGGCAGATTGATTCTTCCTTCTGGCTCTTGAAACTGTACGTAGTAATTGCCCTGGAATTTAAAAATCATCTGGGGAATTCCTTGTTCCACATTTAGGGCACAAACAGCTAATGACTTAGACACGTTGCAGTCTCTGTGTGTGTGTGTGTAAGAGAGAGAGAGAGAGATCGAGAGAGAATATATTTTCAGGGGGTGGAAAGGCAATGTCACTGTGTGAATAGAAAATGTGTCTCTTCCTCTCACTGTAAGATCTGAAAATCTCTTATCTGACCAGATTGTAACACTGAGTTGCCAAACTAGCAAATTGATAAAGTGTTGGAATGTGTTTGCAGAGAGGAGTCTTTACAGGAAGGGCTTCTTAGTTGCTCTTGTACACAGGAACTCTGGTTGCAGAACTGCCTGCTTTCACGTTGGTTCTGATGATGCTGCTATGTTTGCAAAACAGTGCTGTGACTACTGTCTTCAGATCAGCAATTAGTCAGCTTGTGAACCAACCATTCTTTTTTTTCTTTCTTTCTTTCCTCCATTTTTTTTTTACAATATCTTTGTGACATTCAAACATTCTTTTTTTTTTTTATCAAAAGATTTTACTTTCACCCTGTCCTCATGTGATTGATTTCCTTTTGTGTCTGTTATCTTGGTTTGATTGTTTGACTGTGTTGGGCACACCATCCTCCCTAAACTTACCAAGTTCCCTGACATTGAGGGTGTGGGTCAGGTCCTCTTCCATTTTCTCCCATCTTCTCCAAATTTACAGTCTCATCTAGCACTTGATTTACAAAGAAGTCCTCACTAAATGGTGTGCTAATTGACTATCATAATGGTTGTGTTTTGTTTAGATTAGTTATTTATACTGTATCTCTTCAAAAATTGGGGTTTTCAAGTGGGGTTTTCAGTTACCAGCTATCCGTCAATCAATATAAATCCCCGAATTGTCAAGCAGACCTCAATGTTTTAGTAGTTTGAAATAATTAAAGGTAATTGAACCAGTAAATTACTCCCAAACCAGAATTGAGCCTCCATTTTTTTAAATGTAAACTTGGCATAATAAGCACCAGTGCAAAGAGAATATGTTGTAGTAACATCTCAATGTTTGCTTCCAAAGGTGTTTCTCTGTCAAACACTTCCACTCACTGAAAGAAGATAGCTTCTCTTTAAGAGAGTACGCTTGCATTTGCCTTCTTTGTTTATTTAATTTGAGACAGAGTCTCACTCTGTTGCAAACTCCTCCTCCTGGGTTCAAGCCATCCTCACGCCTCAGCCACCCGAGTAGCTGGGATTACACGCATGTTCCACCATACCCAGATAATTTTTGTATTTTTAGTAGAGATGGGGTTTCACCATGTTGGCCAGGCTGGTCTCAAACTCCTGACCTCAAGTGATCCACCTGCCTTGGCCTCCCAAGATTCTAGGATTACAGGTGTGAGCCACTGCTCCTGGCTTCAGTTGCCTTTTAAATCTGTATATGCAAACTTGCCATAATATGTACCAATGCAGAAAGAAACATGATTTGGGAATAATTCAAGAAATCGGTCAAGAAGAATTTATTATTTACTTTTAGTAAGAAGAAAACAGAAAACTTGAGCTTTGCTCTCAAGTTGGTTGTGGTTTAGTTGGAGGAGACAAGACTGAGGTGCATGAAACAACACTTACAATGTGAGCATTTTATTATGAGGCCCTGACTGTGCTCTGTAATTTCAGAGAGGAATAGGAACCCTAAGGACTGGCTGAAGGATTCAGTGATGACGGTATTGAACCAGGTTAAAGGAGAACAAGGTTTGGAAAGGCAGATGTGAGATGGTAAGCATTCCCAGTGAGGCATCTACAGGGACACAGCCCTGGAAGGAATAACCAGAGTGGTGGTCAGTGGGGCAGCCAGCCCACCCAGAGCACGAGGCTGGAAAACTGTGGGAATTATGTAAACTTCACAGGAAGGGCTCAAATTATGGAGGGCCTTTAAAGCCACACAGAGAGGCTCCAGGTTGATGTAACGGAAAATAAGGAGCCATTAAAGGATTTTGACCTAGGGAGTGATGATATAAAAGTGGTTTTCACACTCTATTTTGGGCAGTGATACATAGGATGAAGTAAGATGTGGGAAAGGCAGCTGAACTGACCTAGCAGTGAGATAAAACAGGACATTTTGGCTATGCAGGGGACTGTGGGGACAGCAGCAAGAACTAGGAGGTCAAAAGAAAATTCAACTAGTCTTGGTGTCTGGCTAGATGTGAGGATAGGGATAGAGTAAATCAACAGTAAATTTGAAGGTGGGTGAAGGGGGTAGGGAGGAGACTGATGACAGGATCAATAAGTTATAGGAAGATCTGTCTCTGAACATGTGGAATTTGAAATGACAGTGAGCACTGTAACAAGGTAACTCCGAAGGAGACTAATTTAAGGAGGTAATGAGACCTTTTTTCCAAACCTGAGTCTGCAGTTCAAGGCTGCAGTGAGCTATGATTACACCATTGCACTCCAGCCTGCAACAGAATGAGACTTGTCTCTAAGCACAAAAATCACCTGAGTCTAAGTTGTCTAACCTCACTAAGTAGGATAATAGTACCTGGTTCACATGGCTATGGAGCTGATTAACTGTGGTAAGAATGTAAAGATGTTTCATAATATGCTATGCAAATGCAAGCCTTTGGTATTGTACTGTGTGTGTATGTCCTCACCAGTTGCATATGCTACTAAGTAGATATTAAAAACATAAACCTCCTGATCATAAATTTCACACTAGTGTGTTTTGAGCTGTATCTCTTCCAGTAGCAGGTAGACTGGTAGTAGTAAAATAGGTAAGAGACAATGATGAGGGTCTGGCCCAGAGCAGTGACCACGTAAGTAGAGCTAAGTAGACTTACTTGCTTTTTAGGAGGTAAAAAAAAAAAAAAATGACAGATTTTAATCATTAATTGGATGTGGGAAATGTGTAAGAAGGAGGATTCTAGGATGATGTCCAGGCTTCTTGTGTGGGCAACTGATGGATTGTAGTTTAAATCTTTGAGACAGAAAAGACTGGAGAAAGAGTAAATTTGAACAGGGAGGAATATCAGGAGTTTAGTTTTGGACATTGTGGTAGGCAGAATAATACACCCCTGCCAAAGTTATTCACATCCTAATTCCCAGAACTTGTGAATATGTTCCTTACAGAAAAAGGGACTCTGCAGACATGATTACATTAAGAATTTTGAGATGAGGAGATTATCCTGGACTGTCCAGGTGGGCGCAATGTAACCACATACATCCTAATGAAGTAGGAGGCAGGAGAGTAAGATTCAGAGTCATGTGATGTAAGAAAGAGAGGCCATTGCTGGCTTTGAAGATGGAAGAAGTCACAAGGCAGTGCAGGCAGCCCCTACAAGCTGGAAAAGACAAGAAAATGGATTCTACCCTAGAGCTTCCAGGAGGAATGTAGCCCTGCTGATCCCTTGATTTTAGTCTAGTGAAACCTATATTGGACTCCTAACCTCCAAAACTTTCAGACAGTACATTTGCATTGTTTTAAGTCACTACGTTTCTGGAAAGGTTTCTAACAGCAACAGGAAGCTGTTTGAGGTATGTGGGCATTGCCCAAATAGAGATCTGGAGGACAGTTTACATAGCAGTCTGGAACAGAGTTATAGATTTTTGAATCATTGGCACATGCTATCCATCTATTTATATCTATATCTATATATGTTGCAAGACATATTCTGATTTCAGAGATGTTAAAATGCAATATATATATAAAATACATATATTATATATAATGTAATACATATATATTATATATAATGCAATACACATATATTATATATAATGCAATACACATATATTATATATATTATATATGTATTGTATTTTAACATCTCTGAAATCAGAATGTATCTTGCAACTGATAAGGATTATAATCATTACAGGCAACATACACATAGTTGTGTATGTCCAAGTGACTGGATTGGACAAATGTAACACTTTGCACATTTCAGTCAACAAAACACTTAAGCACTATTTGAGAAAGCCACATGAGTCCTGGCTGTTGTCTGAAGACTTTCTATTAGTAAGTTTTAGAAAGATCAAACAAGAGCCAACATCAAAACTTTCAGAGTGAGTGTCAATGACTTGGAAGAAACTCTTTTGGACATTAGTGGAGGTCTCTTGCCCTGTTGCCCAGCCTAGAATGCAGTGGCAAGATCATAGCTCACTGAAACCTTGACTGCTAGGCTCAGGGGATCCCCCCACCTCAGCTTCCCAAGGAACTGGGACTGCAGGTGCACACCACCACACCTGGCTAATTTTTACTTTTTCGTTTCTTGTAAAGACAAAGTCTCGCTATATTGCTCAGGCTTGGTCTTGAACTCCTGGACTCAAGCGATCCTCCCACCTCATCCTCCCAAAGTGTTGGGATTACAGGTGTGAGCCCCACACCCAGCTAAGAATTCTTTTAAGTAATGCTGATTTATCAATACTTTAGATGGAATAAGACACAATACTGTGATGGAAAAATAAGGATAAAGATAGTTTGAGTTAAAAGGTAACTGAAAAGTTAAACTCTGAAAAATGTCAGATATATAGTATTTTACTTGTATTTCCTTTTTTATATGCACAAAAGTCTAAAAGAACTTTTTCAATAATTATGAAATAAACATTTTAAGTGATAAGAAAGCATTATGTAAACCACATGTTTTCTTCTGTCATTCATAAAATAATGGTGCATTTTGCAATTGAATGGTGTCTCAAACTCCATGGTCTTTGTAGCTGTGGAGAAAGGTGAGATGATTAAAAGAGCATAGAACAAGTGGAGCAAAAGATCCAGAGGAAAATCTTTAGAAACATTACCAGGTAATTTGAAAATATATATCTGAACCATAAAAATATTTATACTTCTTTATCCTGTTTTGGGTAATTCATTCCAAGGAAGTCATCTAAGAGGAGAAAAGAAAATTGTATTAGGGCATGGTGGCTTACTTCCACGGGGAAGTAAGATGGGCATGGACAGCAGTCTCAGAAGCTGGACTGTGACCCTGAGTCTCAGCCCTCCACCACTGGCAAGGACACAATGCTTGTGCCAAACTAGAGACATGGTCCATTGTTTTTTGTTTGTTTGTTTGTTTGTTTGTTTGTTTGTTTTTAGACAGAGTCTCGCCCTGTCGCCCAGGCTGGAGTGCCCTGGTGGGATCTCAGCTCACTGCAAACTCCGCCTCCCGGGTTTACACCATTCTCCTGCCTCAGCCTCCCGAGTAGCTGGGACTACAGGCGCCCGCCACCTCGCCTGGCTAGCTTTTTGTATTTTTTAGTAGAGACGGGGTTTCACCGGGTTAGCCAGGATGGTCTCGAACTCCTGACCTCGTGATCCGCCCGTCTCGGCCTCCCAAAGTGCTGGGATTATAGGCTTGAGCCACCGCGCCCGGCCAGGTCCATTGTTATTCAGAATGTAGTAGCAGCTCTGGTGAGCCAACAGCTTTGGTGTCCTGGTCATCTTTTTCTCTCTCCAATAGAGTATGCAGAGCATCCTGACTGCTCTGTGTATTTCGCATTTATTCTCACTGAGAGAGAGGAGGAAACTGGATCCGTTTGATACCATCCGATATGGTGCCCTGCTATTGGGCAGTCTCCTGTAGAGCCTCTGCATGGGCCTTTCTCATGGACATGGCTGCCCTTTGACCCAGGCACAGACCCCCTGGCTCAGTAGTCATCATAGGAATGGCAGAGTCACATGCATGGAGCATAATTGACTATGAAGACTTGGCTTCTTTCCCCAGAGGCAGGTTATGGGCATGGCGGGCACTTCGAATTTAGGGATTACCCAGACTACACAATTTGGGAAGAAGGGAAAGTGTGTGCTTTTTATTGTTAAAAAAAAAAAGAAAGAAAGAAAGAAAGGAGTCTAAATATCTGAAAATAGTGAAATGGTTATTCCATTCCTGTAGCACATTCACTCAATAAGAATTGTATTCACATTTTAGAAGGGATAATTACGATTAACAACAATAACAAGTAGCAAAATGGAAAAAGGAGACTATAGTATTGAACATAGCTATGACTGAAATTTTACAAAAATATACATTATATGGAAAATTATAATCATTGTGAAGCAAATGGGATTATGAGTGACTATTTTCTCTATAGTTTGAATTTTGTGCAACATTATTACATTATTTGATAATCATGATAGAAGTAGGAGAAAGCATGATTTAAACAATTGTAGTTCATGAAGTAAAGCCATCAGTCCAACTTCCTAAAAGATGGACAACCTAGAGTTGCAAATTGCTGAAATATGAAATGATTGATAGAAACTATAGACAAGTGACCAATCAAAAGGTCTGACCTAAGTAAGTAGTGCTTATAAATGGACTAAAAAAGACCCAAGGCAGAATAATTCATTTCCCCTCATGTTTCTTTCATTAAAAGCAAATTTGTTTCCAGCGCAATTGTTCTTACAAAAAACAAAATAGATTTTAATATCACTAATACTTTAAAATACCTTGACTTCTTCAAAGATCTCAAAGGATTTTCACACATAGTGGGCTTTTCTATCTTGGCAATTGGGTACAATTATCAGTCCCATTTTACGGAGAAGAAATTGGCAAAGACCTGTCCAAGATCTAGCATTGCCGAATAATAATTTTCCAGCTAGCTAAAAACTCATCAAGTTTTATCAATAATTTTCTAGCTAGCTAAAGCTTAGATGTCGAGTATCCCTGTACTTCTACATTTACCATTACTCTCTTTCATCAATGCATTAAAATTTTCTCTGTCTTCTTAAACAGGATATATTCAACATAATTTCACTTTTAAAATGGTGGGTTCTAGTTATTAAAATAAATATCAATAATTATATGCTAACTTACTTTATTACTTTGTAGGTTATTTACATTTCTAATAATTGGCATGGAAAAATGGCCCCAGATATGATTTTTGCCTTTTGCATTGCTGAATCATTATTCCTGAATTTACATGTCAGGGTGTGTGTGTGTGTGGGGTGTGTGTGTGTGTGTGTGTGTGTGTGTGTATGAAACTATATACCCACTTCACCCATGTAGTCAGAATGGAAAAAGCCATAACTGGGAAATACGATCTGCTCCTGCATAGGACCATAAATGTTTGTTTGGTACAGGAGTGGGCACATGACTGAAGATGTGTACGCACAAGCGCTCACACACACACTCACACGCGCACACACACACACACACACACTCACACTCATATGCCATCCAGGCTCAGCGAGCCTGCCTTTCTTACCCCTCCTCCTTAATTCTACTTCTGATTTGCCTTGGACATAGAGCCTAATAAACAAGTTGTGTAAAATAAGAGTTTAAAACTTTTGTGTTAGGTGCTTTTCTATGTGCAATTCTTTACGCAAAATTATAAGCTTTGGTATATGGCTATTCAGAGACTCTTTCATGGAGAGTTAAGATTGTTGGATAAAGAAGCCCCAATTAAAGGAAGGTTGAGAGATATCTACGTGCAAGACAGGGACATAATTATATTTGTGCTCCACTCCATAATTTCTGAACAAGCTCCCTCATTTTATCTGGAATTATTCACGCCCTTTATTCATATGATTAAAATTGGAAAAGCCATCGTTGGGCAATGTGATCCCCTCTTCCCATAGGGTCAGAGAGGTTTGGTACAGGGGTGGACACATGACTGGCATTCAGTTTCTTCCCTGGACATTTGAAATAGGAAGGGAGGGAGGGAAGAAGAGCGAGAGATCATTCTCTCTCTAAGTGGCCAGACCTGTCAAATGACAATTCTGAGAGCTGTAGGTCATATTTCTGTCATGTGAACTTCAAGGCAGAGAAGGCAGTAAGAGAGGATGGAGCAGACGCACAGGGATGAGAAATAGGGAGAAGCCTGATAGCCACCGAGAGTCTGGGTCTAGTCCCTTCAGGAGGCCCAGCTAAATCTTTGCCCTTGGATTCCATGAGATACTCATGCATTCTGAGGGTGATATTCAAAATAGTTAATATGAAACTGGGGGAGAAAATTAGAACAGACAGGGTCAGACACCTGGTACATGGTTCTGGAAGTCCACTGCCATTCCATACATTCCCTCTTTTGCTGTGAAGTACAGAGAGTCCTGAGAAATCCCCAAGTGACTGAGGCAGACAGGAGGCATTTGGGGGTGTCAGAGTAATAGGAACGGAGGTATTTTACAATATAAACAACCATTGTCCCCAGGCAAGTGCAACCAGCCAACTATCAGCCCTGTCTGTATTCTTATAATAAATGTTGCTAAGCTAGTTTTAGTGGTTTCTGATACAATTTTAAGAATCCTAAAGAATATGATTTGTGCTGTGTCATGGTTTGCCCTCTATTTTGCTGACCAAATTTGATGGCAACCTCATAAAGCCTCAGGAGCTGGAACAAACCTTGAAATAATTGTCTAGTTTCCGACCCAAATTTATTCTTCATTCTAATAATTTATCGCAAGGTAGAAAAAAAACTGTGTCTTGTAATTCTATATCAGAAATACAACTAACAAATTAACTTTTTCTTATTACAATGTAATATATGTTCATTGTAGAAAAAAAGTTAAAATATAGGTGAAGAAAGCAAAAAAATTGACACTCACTTATTCAACCACCAGTTAAGGAATAAAAATCACTACTAACTCCTTTGTGTGTATATATTCTGATTTCATGTATTTATATAATTCCTAGTTTTTGAAAGAATAATTTTACATGGGAACCATATTTTACTTAATGTATTATGATCTTTCTTTCTACAAAATCCAGGTTATTTAAAAAAACTCTAGTCCTATATTTCATTTCTTGAGTGCTTAGGCATTAGAGGGAATAAGGAGGACAGAGCTTCAGAGTTATTTGAGGTGCAAGGTTTATGTAGCTCTTTGCTCCTTGCTCACAGTCCAGATCTCATGAGAAAAGGCTGAAAAGGTTGACCTTATTTCCCGGCAGAATTATTCATGTTATCACTTTTACTTAGGATGCTACCAGCTAGTCATGTCTGACTATCTGAGAAAGGATGAATTTATACATTCAGCAGCAGATACACTGAAATCAAAAAAGTCCATTATTTAATCTCCAATATTAGCTCCTCATTGCAGAATGAGAGGAAGATGAATGAGTTATGGAACTTCCTATATCACTTAGCTTCCTTCACTTTTATCCATTGGGAAATCAAGTTTTTCAATAAGAAAAGCAGTTTGCATTTAATCACCAAGACATATATCCAGAGTATTGTGAAATGATACAAATTGCTGGCGTTACAGAGGATCTCCCTGGTCAAAGGAAGTGGTGGAATGGAGAAGAAATGGAGATGCCTGAGGATTCCAATGGAGAGGTCACAGACCAAGAGTCACGGTCACAGTAACAAACGTTGGTGAAGATGTTGAGAAATTGGAACCTTCATACACTGCTGGTGGGAATATAAAATGGTGCAACCACTCTAGAAAACAGTCTGGCAGTTCCTCAAAGTATTAAACATGGGGTTATCATATGGCCTGGCAATTCCACTCCTAGGTATATACCCAAAAGAAGGAAAGCTTACATCTATACAAAAGCATGTACACAAGTGTTCATAGTAGCATTATTCATATAGCCAAACAGTAGAAATAATCCAAATGTTCATCAACTGATAAATGGATAAACAAAAATGTAATTCAAACAGTGAAATAGTATTAAGCTACAAAAAGGAATGAAGTGGCCCAGGCACAGTGGCTCACACTTGTAATCCCAGTACTTTGGGAGGCTGAGGCGGGTGGATCACCTGAGGTTGGGAGGTTGAGACCAGGCTGACCAACATGGAAAAACCCTGTCTCTACTAAAAATACAAAATTAGCCAGGCATAGTGGCACATGCCTGTAATCCCAGCTACTCGGGAGGCTGAGGCAGGAGAATCACTTGAACCCAGGAAGCAGAGGTTGCAGTGAGCTGAGATCACGCCATTGCACTCCAGCCTGGGCAACAAGAGCAAAACTCTGTCTCAAAGAGAAAAAAAAAAAAAGGAATGAAGTATTGACACAGGCTACAATATGGATGAACCTTGAAAACATTATGCAAGTGAAAAAAGTCACGAAAAACTGCATGATTTCATTTACATGAAATGCCCACAATGGGCAAATTTATAGATAGAAAATAGATTAATGGGCTGGGAAAATAGAAGAGGGGAAGTGGGATTGACTGCTAGTAGGTACAAGATTTCTTTTGGGGATACTGAAATGTTCTAAAATTAATTGTGGTGATAATTACACAACTCTTATCTGTTGTATTGTATACCCTAAATGGGTGAATTGTATGGTATGTAAATTTATTTCAATGAAGATTTTTTAAAACAAGAGAGAAAATTATACTTCCACAAGTCCATTTCACCTTCCTCAACTTCTCTGGCTGACATCAAGCCTGTTGTACCAAGATACCACTATAGAAATAGTGTGTGGTCTTTCAGTACAATGTTCAACTGTAAGTCAGGGCTTTAAAACAAAGCCCAGATGACAGACCAATATAGCAAACCAAATTTAGGCCTTGTTAAAAAATACCACAAATGGAAATGTTAGCTTTAGGGCCTCATGAGCTATTGCAACATAGTTAAAATTACTATAGATATGAGATCTGTCAAATGGATCAAATGACAGTCCCTGATTTGAGTTAAAGTCTTCCAAAGATCATAAGAGAATACAAGAGTAATTTTTTAAGGCCTGAGAAAACAAAAGAAAGGAAGGAAGAAAGGAATGAACGAGAGAAGGAAAGATGAATGAATATGTTCACTAAAAAAATAAGTTCATCAAAGGGCTCAAATGCCTCCTTCTTCCTTCTCCTCCTCCTCCTCCTCTTCTTCCTCTCCTCCTCCTCCTCCTCCTCCTCCTCCTCCTCCTCCTCCTCCTTCTTCTTCTTCTTCTTCTTCTTCTTCTTCTTCTTCTTCTCCTCCTCCTCCTCCTCCTCCTCCTCCTCCTCCTCCTCCTCTTCTTCTTCTTCCTTTTTTCTGCTTGCCTTGTCTTTCTAAAAGGATTGAATGGTTCTGGTGTTCAGGGCCCATGGGCCCCCTTTTGAGTTCTTCCACAGCATTTATACGGCCCTGTGAGAGTGAATTCTAATGACCCAAGGCCCTGCATAATCCAGGTTGTGCTCACAACTTGCTTCATCTCACTCCACAGCTGCCTGTGCACACCCCACTCCCACACACTGGCTCCTTCCATTCCTCATATCTGCCAGGATCCCCTGACCTCAGGGTCTCTGACCATACTGGTCCCTCTGCCTGAATGCTCTTCCACACTCTTTTCATGGTTCTCTTGTTTTCATCCTTTAGGTCTTAGCTTAAATGTTATCTGTCAGAGAGGCCCTCCCTCACCACTGCATATGAATTAAGTAGGTTCCCGTGAGACTCTATCATCTCATCCAATCGGTTTACTTCACAGTATTTATTGCAACAACATTCCACAAATAATCATGCAGTCCCTGCTTATGCACTGGGTACTGTTTTAGGTGTTGGGGATACAGCAGTGTACAAAACAACTCAATTCTAATTTGTTGTTTCTTGCTTCTTCGTTGTCTTCCCCATGAATCTAGAACTTCCTTGTAAGCAGGCACTGGCTGCAAGGGGAGGCAACATGGTGAAGTAATCTTGAGCAACAACTCCAAGCCAGAGCTTTGGTTAGAATCCTGGCTCTTATTACTTCGCCAAATGAATTAATTGCTCTGGACCTCAGTTTCCCCATCTGTAAAACAGGCATAGTGACAGTACCTTCTTCTTGGGGTTGTTATGAGGACTGCACAAGTTAGCATGGTTTAGTCACTTGGAATAATACTTGGCAATTAGCAATCCCTATAAAGATGTTTGTTAATGTTTTTTGATTGTTGGACCAATACAGTACCTAACAAATAGTTGGTTTTTAGTTAAATGAATTAATAAATTGCGGTGCCTACAGTTAAGCCTACATTTATAAGCAAGCCAAAACAAGAAGACAGAGCAGATCAGCAAGAATAAAAGGCTCCCTTTCATCTTGGAACTATTTGTTGGAAGAAAGCCTTTGGTTTTATAGATAGAATGTGACATTTTTGGTCAATTCCAAAGCAGTGGCAGGATTTTCTTTGGAATCTGCTGGAAATATTGTGGTTGTTTTCACTGAAAGAGGTTCTGGGGCTTTCCAGGGAGGAAGGGCTGTCAGCATCCAGCTGAGTCTGTCGTCTGGCTTCCATTGTCACATGAAAGAAACTCTCTGTCTCCAGGAGCTGGTGGAAGAATCACAAAGACACTTCTGTACTTATCCTCAATTTCTCCTGTCCTCTTCTCACTGCATACATCTACAGTGTCTAATTGATATATTTATCCACTAGAAAATCACAGTTGAGTTGTGAAGGAGCTAAATGCAAACTCTTCTGGTGGCATTCCCAGTAGCTCCTTCCAGTGAACGTTAGCTATCACATGTATGAAATGCAGCGCGTCAGCACCTGAATGTTCTGTATGTGCAAACTGCCAGGAAACACAAAATAAAATAGAAGAATGATGATTCAAGCAATCAAAGCCATTGGGAGCCATTGGCAGGTATTTACCGGGATCCTACTAAGCTCTGGCCATTTTTGAAGATGCCATGGGAAAGACCAAAAATACAAGAAAACAACACATTTTGTCACAGATTTGCCTTTGAGAAGTCAACAGTCTGTTTGGATCAAAATTTTCATACATCAAAATGGGGGAAACTTTATAAAAACATATATATGTGTGTGATAGGCAGAATAATGCCCCTCCCACCCCCGCAATCCTAATTCCAGGACCTGTGAATATGTTAGGTTACATGGCAAAGGGGAAATTAAAGTTGCAAATGCTGTTAAAATTTCTGCATCTGGCTTCCATTGACCTTAACATGGGGAGATTATCTTGGATTATCCAGTGAGCCCACTCTAATCACAAGAATCCTTAAAAGTGGAAGAGGGAGGCAGAGGAAGAGAGCTAGAGAAAGAGATATGACAGTGGAAGTGGGATAGAGAGGTTATGTTGCTGGCTTTGAAGATGGAGGAAGGGGACCTCAGCAAAGGAGGGCAGGCCACCTCCAAAAGGCAGAGAAAGAAAGGAAACAGATTCTTCTTTAGAGCTTCCGGAGGGAACGAAGGCCTGCCATCTGGATTTTAGCCCTGTTCAACTTCTGACCTGCAGAACTGCAAGACAATAAATTTGTGTTGTTTTGAGCTACAAAGTTTGTAACAATTTGTTAAAGCAGCAATAAAAAACTAATACAACATATCATAAAATCCTAAGTTGAGTAGTATGAGAAAATAAATTAGGAAGCAGAAAGAGAGCAATGCTGACTATAGTTAAAGAAAATGACAGTGAGTGGGGTTTGAGATTGTTGTTTTCACAGCTTGTAGGACAAATGTGGAAAGACAAAAGCTGAGGAGGGATATGTATCAAATCCACAGCATCATGAAGGAAGCAGAGATTTTTTTTTTTTTTTTTTTTTTTTTTTGCTAAACCCCAGATTATCAGAATCAGGAAGCACCTCCCTGAAACTTGAAAGAGGGAGCTTTAGGATGGTTGGCGAGGAGGGAAAGAGAAAGGAAGAGAGTGGGGAAAGAAGGAAGCAAGGAGAGGAAAAAAAAAAGAGAGAGAGAGAAGGGAGGAAGGAAGGAATTGCTTTGTGCAATTTAAGACCCTTTTATCCTTTAACAGAACAGAAGCTGAAAATATTAAAAGCTTTAAACTTTTCAGATAAATGTAGGGTGCCAGATCCAAAATGAATTCTGGGAAACCAAAATGTTTGGGGTGAAAATCAATCCTTTGTTGGATAATTTGCCCTCCCCTGGCCTGAGACACTAAATCCCGTCGGAGACAGACCCAGCTTTGAGCGACTTAGATATGGCCATTTTTGTTCTTATCTTTGGTTCAAGGATTCCTCAGAAAATAACAAAGCTGGCTTAAGTGTTCCTCTGCCTCCAACCTATAATGTGCCTGTTTTTCTAGTCTTAAAAAAGCAAACAAGAAAGGTCCTCATGTGCTCTTTTAGGGATGAAATTGAAACCTGAGGTCTTGACCAGCTCAGAGCTTCTTTCATAACTGTGGGGGCGTTAGTCACACAGTTGTTCTCTTGCTGCACAGATACAAAATTACTCTTCTACAGAAATTCTTCTTCCCCCTCAGACTGTATTCTCTGCTTCTTACTGGAGTGCCTTCCTCTGAGCTATTGAACAGCATTCTACTCTTCAGGATGCTACAAAATAACGGGAGGTGAAGTGATGCTGTGGAACTTGCCAGGCCTCAGTGGTTGTTGCCTCCTGCAGCACAACCCACATTTGCACAGATGGAATATGTGGGCTGGGTTTGGATGTGTTGCAGGAGAAAGCTGACCCTGCCAGCCCATGAAGCTGGACACTTGGGCGTTGAGGAAGGAAGCATTGGTGGGAGCATTACTGCAACTGTTTTCACAGTCATGGGACGAGACCCAGAGGCCAGACACTCAGCATTACTCACCCTTGGAGTCTCCTGGGCTGACAGGTGATAATTTCCTAAAAGCCTGTGAGTCCAGTTAGGTCTTCAAACCAGCAAGGTTTGGGAACTGGATATGGTGGACACCTTCTGATCCATAGTTTGACAAGACTCAAAAAAAAAAAAAAGGAAAAAAAGGAGAACTTAACCTACCAGTCTCATCCATTTGCTTTCCTATGGAAATGGTCACAGTGACTACAAAATCAGCTGTAATTCATTTTTAAAGCCAAGTATGTACCTGTCGTGTTTCCTGTTAAAATGATGGACTTAAAAATGTTTTGGGTTTCCAGCAGTTGTTCAAAAGCAGATAGGAACTATAACTGATACACATAGACTGCTAAAATAAAACCATTTTAACCATGACGTGACCATTAGATAAGGCAGGTCTGCCTCTTTTCACTTAAAGATGTCACTGGTCATTTATAAAATTTGGGAAGTGGAGGGCTTCTTTGACCAACATTATTGACTGTCACTCTTGCAGGAAGTAGCCTTATTAACAAAAAAGTTTTCCTTTTCCAAAGGAAAACCTTGGAGCTAGTTCAGTACATATTTTATTTTATTCTTTTTTTTTTTTTTTTCTTTTTTTTGAGACAGAGTCTTTCTCTGTCACCCAGGTGGGAGTGCAAGTGGCACAATCTCAGTTCACTGCAGCCTCCACCTCCCAGGTTCAAGTGATTCTCGTGCCTCAGCCTCCCTGGTAGCTGGAATTATAGGCACAAGCCACCACGCCCAGATAATTTTTGTATTTTCAGTAGAGATGGGGTTTCTCCATGTTGCCCAGGCTGGTCTCAAACTCTTGACCTCAGGTGATCTGCCTGCCAGCCTCCCAAAGTGCTGGGATTACAGGTATGAGCCACCACACCCAGCCTAGCAGGCATTTTAAATGGACTGTGTTATCAACTGAAGGCCAAAAGAGCAGTCGGAAACAAATGACCTTAAAGTGAATTTTCTGCTGTTGAAAAAAAAAAAAAGCCCTAGGAATTAGCATCTCTGCCCTGCTATTCCATTGATAGGGATTTCTGCTGATATTCAAAGAACTTTGCTTTTTTATCCCTGCCACACCTCTTGTTCTTTCCAATGTTTATTTCTATATCAACCGCCAATATATGAGGTGATTTTGTGCATAAGGTCTTTCCTAAAGCTCGGCTCAGTTCTATTAACCTTTATGCAGTAATTTATAGTTAAGGTCTAAATGGCACTGGTGCATGTAAATAGTGTCTGCGGGCTCTGCCGCCATGAGGAAAGTACTGTGCTTAAGTGGCTCCAACACATTTGCTCAGAAAATTGTGGAAGGAACTGCTGCGATCTCTGTAGGAAATTATTTAGTGAAATTCTACAGAAGATTAATGTTGCCTTGTAACAGACTCTTTGATGTGTTGAGTCTACAAGTTTTAGTGTGGAATCTAAGGCTTTTTTTTTTTCTCCTTAACATCAGTCTGAGCTGCATCTAAAAAGAAGAAATTTTGGAAAACAGAAATCTGAGGGACTTTCACATTTCCTTGTGATTTGTCTTCAAGGATGAGTGGATTTGAGAACTCTTTCTACATTTTAATAGTGAATGCACAGAAAGTAGAGATCAGCTTGGCCAAGCTGATGCCATGGAACAGATTCTTCAAATTTCTTTACAACCTTCCTTTTACCTCTCTCATCCAAAAGCAGTCTCTGTCTCTGGCCATTCTCCAGACCTGACTCTGCAGACTTATGGAGACCCTACAATATTCACCTGGCCCAGTGAATCCACTGCTCAAAGGTCCTCAGCACAGCCAACAAGAGCCAGAAGGTCAGTGTCCAGCCAACAAGAGCCAGAAGGTCAGTGTGGCCAGAGCATGGCAAATGGGGTAGGGAAGTGGAAGATCACTCCAAACCCCACCCTTGGAAGGGCTTAGGAAGAAAGAATTGGGTCATCTCAGCTTGTCTGCAGAGCAGCCAAAATTCTGAACCTGTGGTCCTCTTGGGGCGCTTTCAACCTGGGTGTGCCCTGAATGCTGCCAGACCTGCATTCCTGGGACCTGGCTAAACAACACTGTTCCAAAGTATAAGTGATGTATAGTCAATGAAGAGCATCAACACCGAATACAGTTTGTGGACCTGGCTTGAATCCTCATTTGAATAAACCAACTTTAAGTAGACATTCTTGGGACCTTGAGGAAATAGGATTCAGACTAAGTAAAGATGAAATAAAGAAATTACTGTTAATTTGTAGGTTAAAATGGTATTGTAATAAGTAAGGAAAGTTCATCATTTTCTGAGTATTTATGAGTGAAATATCATCATATCTATGATTCAAATTAAGTTAATTCAGCAAAGTGTACAAGAGACATGGCAAAATGTTACTAATTGTTCTGCTAGGTGATATGTGTATGGAAGTTTATTATGCTATTTATTTTTATAGTGTTTGGAAATACTCATAATAAAAAGTTTAGAACATAAAAAGAAAAAAAAATACCATTAGTTATTAAACTACATACTTCAAGCCAGGGAGGAAGGACTGAGGGTTTGTAACCAAAGAAGTAAAAACATGAGGTGGTTCTTTGTGAACAGAGGGAGCCTTCCTCCATCATTTTCTCCCTGAGGCGCTGGTTTCTAATTATTAATTTATTAAACATTAGTTAGAAACTACTGGGAGTGAGCCCCTAGGGGAGATAAAAACATGAAGGATAAGCCACCCCCACCGCCCTCAAAGAGTAAGAGTCTAGGAGCAGAGCAAGTATGCAGATTCCATAGTTGCACTCTGGAGCCCGACCACCTGGGTTCAGTTTCCAGCTATGACACATACTAGGTGTTTATCCGGACCAGTTATTTAAGCTTTCTGTGAATACTAAGTGGATTTATCTTGTAGGCTATCATAATCATTAAATGAACTAATGTATGAAAAGTTCTTAAAATTAGTACTTTGTTTATATTTAAAAAAAAAAAAAAGCAATATACAAAATACACAGTGAAAGTTTTTCTAGAAAGAGATTTTGATATAATCCCAATGGGGAGAATTCATTCCAGGATCCAGGGCACAATATGAGCAAAGATTCAGAGAGTAAGGCATAAAGAGCGCTTTGGAAATAGCAACCAATCCATTGCAGTTAAGACTTCTGGGTCTGTTTAAAGGAGTGCCGAGAAACGAAACCAGAAAGGCAAGATGGGCCCAGATTACCCAAAGGGCCAGGAATACCAAGACAAAGAGTTGTGGCTCTGTCCTGCAGGTACCAGAGGACCACTAAGAGTGTTTGAGCCAGGGAGAAGCATGAATGTTGGCGAAACACTAATTATTCCCTGTGTTTTAAATAAACACTGTGTTCATAGCAAGTGCCAGACGTTGTGGGCAAAATGGTCCCTGCCCTCATGGAAGCTTCAGTTTAGAGGAGGAAGGAGATGTTAAATAACCGAACAAATAAGAGTTATGAAGGAAAAGTGCAGAGTGTTCTGAGAGCTCCTAAGAAACCTAATGTAGCTGGAGGGGTGAGGAAGTCAGGTTGAAGAGGTGACACCTGGCTGAGATCTAAAGATATGCAGGAATGGGCCAAGTGGACTTGGAGAGAAGAGCTTGCTGGGCAGAAGAACAGGACAAGCATGGGCTCTGTGGCAAGAGGGGAAATGACACTCCAGACCTTCTGGAAAAAGGCCAGTGGAGGTAGAACCAGGGGCCTGGGAGATTGTGGTTTGAGATACGAAAGTGTTAGGCAGGGTTAAATTACCCACCACCTTGGCCACACTAATTGAGCCAGGTATCAACACCTGACCAAAACACAGGCTCCTTTAGACTCCTCTGCCAAGTCACCATGAGGTGACCTCAAGTGATACCAGATAGTTATTGCCAGAACCAATCAACGTCTCTCTCTTGGGGAGTTTGAACGTGAGACAGAGAGGGAGAAAAAGACTCAGAAATAGAGAAAAACAGACTGACAGATAAATAGAATGCAGTGGCAATGCAGAAACAGACATGACATGAACCCCATAGGCCATATTAAGGATCTTGGTCTTTATGTTAAGCACAAATACTGGTAAGAAATGATGGGAACTGGATGAGGATTACAGAAGCAGATACGAAGCAAAGGGGGTGGTAATTTCAAAAATATGTCCATAATGACACTTCTCCCTTAATTCCTTCCTCTTGAGTGTGGGCTGGACTTAGTTGTTTGCTTTTAACAAACAGAATATGTAAAAGTAATAGTGTGTGACTTCCAAGATTAGGTTCTAAAGAGGACTGCAGCTACCACCTTGAGCACATACATTCTCCCCCAACCCACTCCTCCTCTTCTCCCGCAACCCCTCCCCAAGTTGGGGAAGTAAACTGTCATGTGGTGAGAAGCCCTGTAGAGAAGTCCATGATGAGGAACAGAAACCTCCAGCCAATAGCCAGCAAGGAACTGAGATCTGCTTATGATAATGAGTGATTTTTTAAAAAAATTTCCATGTTAACTTTAGATTCAGAGGGTACACGTGCAGGTTTGTTACAAGGATATATTGCTTGGTGCTGAGGTTTGGGCTTCTACTAGTCTTGTCACCCAAATAGCAAACATAGTACCTAATAGAAAGTTTTTCAGCCCTTGCCCCCCAACGTTTGAAGTCCCCAGTGTCTATTGTTGCCATCTTATGTCTGCGTGTAGCCAAGATTTAGCTCCCACTTATGAGTAAAGACATGAGATATTTCGTTTTCTGTTTCTATGTTAATTCGCTTAGGATAATGGCCTCCAACTGCATCCATGTTGCTGCAAAGGGCATCATTTCATTTTTTTTATGGCTGTGTAGTTTTCCATGATGTATATGTACCACATTTTCTTCATCTAATCTGCCACTGATTGGCACCTAGGTTGATTCCATGTCTTTGCTATTGTGAATAGTGCCATGATGAACATATGAGTGCATGTGTCTTTTTGGTAGAACGATTTATTTTCTTTGGGGTGTATACCCAGTAATGGGATTGCACGGTTGAACGGTAGTTTAGTTTTAAGTTCTGTGAGAAATCTCCAAACTGCTTTCCACAGTGGCTGAAGTAATTTATGTTCCCATTCGGCAGCCTCACCAGAATCTGCTGGGTTTTTTTGTTTGTTTGTTTGTTTTTACTTTTTTATAATAGCCATTCTGGCTAATGTGAGATGGTATCTCATTGTGGTTTTGATTTGCATTTATCTGATAATTAGTGATGTTGAGCCTTTTTTCATGTTTTTTGGCCACTTGTACATCTTCTTTAGAGAAGTGTCTGCTCATGACCTTTGCTCACTTTTTTTTTTTTTTTTTTTTTTTTTTTTAATTAAACAGGGTCTTGCTCTGTCATCCAGGCTGGAATGCAGTGGTATGACCATGGCTCACTGCAACCCCAAACTCCCGATTTGCCCACTTTTTAATGGAGTTATTTATTCCTTGTTGATTTGTTTAAGTTCCTCATAGATTCTGGATATTAATTCTTTGTCAGATGCATAGTTTATGAATATTTTCTCCCATTCTATAGGTTCTCTATTTACTCTGTTGATGGTTTATTTTGCTATGCAGAAACTTTAGTTTAATTAGGTCCCACTTGTCAATTTTTGTTTTTGTTGCAATTGGCTTTTGAGAACTTGGTCATAAATTCTTTGCCAAGGCCAATGTCCAGAAGAGTATTTCTTAGGTTTTCTTCTAGGATTTTAATAGTTTGAGGTCTTACAAAGTCTTTAATCCATTTGAGTTAATTTTGTATATGGTGAAATATAAGGGTTCCAGTATCATTCTTCTGCATGTGGCTAGCCAGTTTTCCCATCACTATTTCTTGACTAGGAGTCCTTTCCTCATTGCTTTTTCTTGTGGACTTTGTTGAAGATCAGTTGGTTGCAGGTATGCTGCATTATTTCTGGCTTCTCTATTCTGATCCATTGGTCTATGTCTCTATTTTTCTACCAGTACCATGCTGTTTTGTTTACTGTGGCCTTGTATTGTAGCCTAAAGTTGAATAATGTGATGCTGCTGGCTTCGTTCTTTCTGTTTAGGATTGCTTTGACTATCTGGGCTCTTTTTGTTGTTGTTGTTGTTGTTGTTCCATATGAATTTTAAGATTTTTTTTAAATTTTTAAAATAATACTAGAGATAGGGTCTTGCCATGTTGCCCAGGCTGGTCTTAAACTCCTGGGCTCAAGCAATCCACTCACCTCAACCTCCCAAAGTGCTGAGATTACAGGCATGAGCCACCAGGCCTGGCCAGTTTTTCTAATTCTATAAAAAATGACATTGATCACGAGTGATCTTAAAAGTGGTTCTCCATCCATAATCAACCTTTGAGATGACTGCAGCCCCAGATAACAACTTGCCTACAACTTCATGAGAGATCAACTAAGCTAAGCCACTCAGATTCCCAGCCTTCACAAACTGTATGAAATAATGAACATATTTTAAGCTGCTAAGTTTTGGCACAATTTGCTATGCACATTGCGTAATGAATACAGAGGGAGATGAGTGAAATTCATATTACATAGGTGGAATTGCTAGGACTTTGCGATCATAGCTATTGGGTATGGAGGTGCAAAAGAAGTAAAAAGAATCAGAAGCTTTGGACCTAGCTCACTGAGGCTCTATTTTTAGAGAAGGGGTTGGAACACAGGAGGAAGAATTTTGGGGAGAAAGAAAATAATTTCCATTTTGAACTCATTAAATTTGAGAGGCTGATGAGATTTTCAGGTAAATATGTTCCCTGAAGATTTGAAAATATGGCAGGGTGTTAGAGTGGAGAGGGCTATATGGATAGAAATCATTGGGGTATAGGAGAACCATGGCAGTGGAGGGCATTTCCAAGGAGAACAAGGAGATAATAAAGGCAGATGAAGGACAAACAGCAAGAATTGGATACATTTTTGGTCCCAAAAGTGGAAAAAGAGAAGTAATGCTAAAAAAAAGAAAAAGGGTAAAAACTCTAAAGAGAGTTTTGATAAAGAGATGTTCAACAGTATCAAAAACTATAGAAAGAGATCCCTATCTCTGGAAAGTTCGACCTCACATGCATCTGCATATTAAATTATCTATAAATCTCCTAGTTGGGGTAAGTCAACACTGGCTGCACAGATTAAATCAAATTTCAAGAGCTACAATATAAAAAACAAGAACTGAATTGTGGTCACCCCAGCAAAGCACTCCACCATGTGAAGCTCCCCACAGGTGGTCTATGTGTCTTTTTACAACACTCGTCTCAAATTGCAATAGAAGGGATGCTCATGGTTCTCTCTAGACAACCTGCTCTTTTTACAACGGTAGTTTTTCAAATTGCAAAATATGGAGACCTTCTCATTTACCTCAGGATAAAGATACTTAGGAGGCTTGAGGAAGCAAATAAAATGGTTTCCAGGGCTGCATGTAAGACCTCATGGAGAACTGGAACGTGGTTCAGGATGAAGCAGCAGTTTCTCCAGCAGCCTGCCATTCCTGAAGCATCTCCTGCACTGATTCCTGTCACTACTTGCTTCTTCTTGTTAATCTTCTGCTAGCAGATGCCTTTCTATGCCTCCATTCATATCCTCCTCTACTGAAGTCATTACTTGCTTCGTAGTGTCTGCTCACTGCCTTCTTTCCACGTCTCTCGGTTTCTGTGTCAACACTGAACTGCTGTCTGTTTATCAGTCGTCTGCTTTTCTCCAACTCTCTGTTTCTGTCTCTAGTTCAAATTCCCCCAAGAGAGACTTTGATTGATTCAGAAAGTCCCTATCCAGTGCCACTCTAGGCCACCTCCTAGGGGCTTTCGCTTTTAAGCCTAAAGCAGTGTGTCTTTCAGTCAGTTGTTAATTCCTGGTTCAACCATTCGTCACCAAAATGGTGGGGGAAGTGGATATCGAAGGCTAAAGAATTCCCTGTGGTCCCTTTTCCCCAAAAGGAGGCAGTGGGCCTGGAAGCTACTTTGTCTTAATGCCGTTTCAAGTAGCATCTCCCAGTGAGCTAATGGTTTAAAACTTCCTCTTCTGAGTACAGATTCCTTCTAGAAGGGTTTTTATCTTTAACATTAGCTCAATGTATAGCAACAACTACTTGTGGTACTAACCCTCAAAGCCGCACATGCTGGCTGCTTACTGATTAAAAATCACAGGTAAAGACAGAAAATACCAGCTTAACAAGGCTTTGATAAACTGAAAAAGCCTAAAATGATTTCCGTGAACTCTACTAACAGTAGCCAGTTAGGTCCTGCTCTTCATTCATATTCATTCATTCAGCACCACCTAGTTAGTAGGTATTCTAGTGTGAAGAAGAAGCTGGTTAAGATAGAAACCCTACCCTCCAGGAGCTGACTCCCCAAGACAGAAGAAAGCAGGTACGTCTTTCTTCTCATCTCTCTCTTCCCCAGTTCAACTCTCTCTTTCCTCCCTTCCCCTTTACTTCATGAATTTTTTTTGGAAATGTGCCCATTCATAGTCAGTTCCTTCCTTGCCTGTGTTTCCTTTATTTATTTTTTTTATGTTTTAGAAACAGGGTCTCACTCTGTCACCCAGGCTAGAGATTACTTATTATACTAGAAAAGTAAGTTAGAAGTAAAAAATTTTCTATTAAAAAAAGGAAAACAAATGAGAAGGAATGAGCAACTGTGAACAAATGAAGTGGGTAAAAGTTTCCATGGCCCAACTGTCAAGGTTGTTTTGGTTTCTTTTTTGTTTTTTGACAATCTCTAAGGAAGCCCTGTGGAGTGAAGGAGGAACATAATAATCTGCAAATGACTAAAAAAAAATTTCTTTTGATTTGCTTGATTCATGTAAATTGCTTTCTTATTCTTGGAATTCAAGTGACCATATTCTTACTTTACTATAGAAAAGCAATTGACATGATAAAAATAAGCAAGCCATTTGGGAAGTTGGGACTTTTGAGGTAGGTAATGGAAAATTTGGTGGTGAGGGGCCAAAAAGGGATGATTTTTCCTAGACGTGGGAGCTTCCTGTAATGTGGAATGTGTACGTGTGAAATCACCAGTCTCTATATTTGCAATAACTTAATAACATGACGGTTCCTCCACCCGTCCTCTTTCCCCACACTGAGTTCCAGTTTCACACCGGGATACTCATTGTAAAGCTTTACAAAGAAAGGAGGAAGTAAACCTACCAACAAGGCAGCAACGTGTTTCAAATACCACATTCTTAACAGATGAAAAATTTTTTAATCACATTCATTAGCAATGCCACATGAGTCAAAGTGGATGGTCCAAATCTTGTATTTAATTTTCTTCTTGTGTCCTGGGCCTTTCAAATTGATTAATTATTGTTTACAAGGCCTTGCCTTGCTGGCGTACCTTTAGCAGACACTACAATCTTAGCAAGGGTCAGCTTCATTTTGCTGCAGGGTTGCACCTGCTCCCTCATCTGAACTAAAAAGGAAGTAAAAACATGGTATTTAAGTGGCCACAGCCTTTTGTCTGATGCAGGAAAGCAATGAGAGCTCCTGTTTCTTCACTGTTGTTCACGCTAAAGGGTCTCCAAGTGTATAACACTTAGAGGAATTAGTTCCCTGCTCCCTAAAAGCAAAGAGCTCCACAGAGAAGAGACAGCAGCTGACCAGTGAGGCCCAGTAATTCCCAGCAGCACACCAGGGGCTAACAGAGGAGACTACTGTGTTTGAGGAAACTGATGGGATCTAGAGAGAAACCAGTGCTTAATGTTTGTCTATCATTCCTCCTAAAAATTAGGTAAGAGCAAAAATAGGCAAATTGCTGCTTGAGGAATAACTAATTTAGTAATAGTTCAGAATAATGCTTCGCCCTTAGATTCAAAGTGGTGTTTTAAGTGACATTCTATGAGCAGAGCCTGCCAGCTGACAAAACTTAGGTAGTATTTGGCTCCCTAAGAGAAGGCAAACCATGAGCATGTGGATTTTGTTTTGTTTCGTTTTTGTGGAGACGGAATCTCGCTCCGTTGCCCAGGCTGGGGTGTGGTGGTGCCATCTTGGCTCACTTCATCCTCCGCCTCCTGGGTTCAAGTGATTCTCCTGCCTCAGCCTCCCAAGTAGCTGAGATTACAGGCTCGTACAACCACGTCCAGCTTTTTTTTTTTTTTTTTTTTTTTTTTTAGTAGAGAAAGGGTTTCACCATGTTGGCTAGGCTGGTCTGCAACTCCTGACCTCAGGTGATCAGCCTCCCAAAGTACTGGGATTACAGGCATGAGCCACCGCGCCCCGCCGCATGTGGATATTTTAATTCAAGTTGAATACAGATCTCATTGTGCTTGATATTGAACTTCCTGGGATTACTGTGGCCCATTGCTTGAATCTTAGCCCTGGCATTGCTAAATGCAAGCAGCTCGGGAGAATGTGGTGGCTTGCTTCAGAGAAAGAATAAAAGCACTTCTGACAAAACCCCAGAAGCTAAGGTTATTCACGATTATAAAAGCAGTAACAAAAGTGTTGAATGTTGGTTCCACTGTTGACAATTTTAGAAAAATGTTGTTCGTCTGTCCTTTGATTTTATGAGGCAATTTTGAAAAACATCAATCAAAGACCTGCCTGAATCTCCAGGTGTGAAAACAGGGGATGATGGGAAATTTAGATGGTCAAACTATGGGCAGAGGTTTTATATTTGTGATTGGTAGAGAGAAGGAGGCCTGTATCTGAGGCACAATAGATAGGAAACACCAACTTCATCACTTAAAGTGTCATCCTCACTCTCACCCCACAACTGGAAACAAGTGACAGTGTTGCTCTACGTAAAGCTAGCAGACCTCTTCTAGATTAGGGGGACTTGACAGAGCCATTTAATTACTTTTTGGGTTAAGAAGTTGTCATCATTATCTCCATTAGTTAATAAGAAGAGTTACTACCAGTGACTAAAAAGAAGTAATTACTATTAGAATTTTTAAAAATTACACACACATTTCACAACTTTTTTTTTTTTTTTTTTTTTTGAGAGGAAGTCTCACTTTATCACCCAGGCTGGAGTGCAGTGGCACAATTTTGGCTCACTGCAACCTCCACCTCCCAGGTTCAAGTGATTCTCCTGCCTCACGGTCCCAAGTAGCTGGGATTACAGGTGCCCACCACCACGCCCAGCTAATTTTTGTATTTTTAGTAGAGATGAGGTTTTACTA
This sequence comes from Macaca fascicularis, assembly GCF_037993035.2. Classification (NCBI taxonomy): domain Eukaryota; kingdom Metazoa; phylum Chordata; class Mammalia; order Primates; family Cercopithecidae; genus Macaca; species Macaca fascicularis. The sequence continues at coordinate 101,825,610 of NC_088381.1, forward strand.
TGTTGGACCAGGCTGGTCTCAAACTCCTGACCTAGTTGATCTGCCGGCCTCGTCTTCCCAAAGTGCTGGAATTACAGGCGTGAGCCACCGCTCTTGGCCACATTTCACAATTCTGAAAGGCAATAAGTGTTTTTAATAATGAATGATTCCAGGCAGGGCTTGATAGCTCACACCTGTAATCCCAGCATTTTAGGGGGCCGAGAAGGGCAGATTACTTGAGACCAGGAGTTCAAGACCAGCCTGGCCAACATGGTGAAATCCCATCTCTACTAAAAATACAAAAAAAATTAGCTGGGCATGGTAGTATGCGCCTGTAATGCCAGCTACTCATGAGGCTGAGGCAGAAGAATCACTTGAACCTGGGAGGTGGAGGTTGCAGTGAGCCGAGATTGCACCACCACACTCCAGCCTGGGTGACAGAGCAAGACTCCATTTCAAAAAAAAAAAGATTCCAAATAGACATACAAACTGATACACACATGTGTGTATGCACATCTTAAGCATGATTGCATTTTTAAGTAGCAGGACAAAATATACTTTGAAATGATTAAGCATCTTCCTTTGGAAAATACCACATGCTTAAGAGATCTCACTGGCAGCTCAAACATTTCCCCCCCACCCCCTACCTCAGGCAGGTGCTATTGTATGGGGTAGAAGCAAAGAGGGAGACTCATCTAAGACCATGAAGCCAACATGTGAGAATGAAAAGGAGAGAGGAATATGGTATCAAACATCAAAATTTACTCAGTCTAGCAGATCATTCAGTCTTTGGAATTCCTTTTATTTATCTTGGAGTTCAAAATTCTGACCTATGTTTGTCTCAATTTAGATTACTGCCAAAATGGGGAAAAAATACCCCACCCATGAAGCAGCTGAATTAAAAGAAAACATAAACTGACCTTTAAAAATAGTTTGAATTAAGCTTCTTTGGAAAGGGAGACTATAAGATTGACTAATGCTCAAAAATGGTAATTTTCCTTTATTTAACTTAAAGTAATAATTTATCTCAAAATAAAATCACAGTTCCTTATAAAGATGATGGTACCTGGCTTTTCATTTGGAAGAGTTTTCCAGAAAGCAACTCAGGAATGTACAAAGTTAAACCTATATACACACCAGGTGTATGCGTTCAGGGGTATGTTTTGTTTACCTGTAACTGATTTTAACTGAACTACTCTTCTTTTAAAGAAAAATGTGCATCACTTTCGTTTTAGTAGAGTTTTTTTGTTTAACTCAAATCAAAAAGATGCCAAAGAATTAATAGCCTTCTTCAATTTTTGAAAATCTTACAAATTAATGAAAAGATAAACAAGAAAAAAATTATGTCAAAGGACATAAATAATCCTTTATGTCCTTAATGGTCAATAATCATTTGAAACAACATTTAACTTCATTAAGAATCTAAGGAGTACAAATTATAACAAGTATAAGATACCATTTGTCACTAATGCAACTGGAAAGAAAAATTTTAAATACTTAATGTTGGGGAATGTATATAAAAATAAGTACAATGGTATACACTGCTAGTATAAATGTAGTGTGAGTGTTTGCTTGCGTGTATATATACATCTACATATATACCTTCTAAAAGGTATTGATTCAAATTATATATACACATATATTATATAAGTATATATTTATATGAACATATACAAATATATGTATATGAATTTATCTATATACATAATACATATTATAAATATATTTATATTTAGTGGACAATAATCATTTCAAACAATGTTTAGTTTCATTAAGAATCTAAGGAAGAATCTTCCTGAAGCTTCTTCATGGAATGAAGAAATGGAATGGACCATGAAGAAATGGTCTTCATGGAATTCCCAGCATATCTCACACCAGAGAGAGAGAGAATATAACATCCATTGTTCTCCATTACTATTCTCGTTACATTAAGGATGAACAACAACCAGGAAGTGCACAACTCTGGCAGCCATGAGCATATCTGAATATGTGATTCCTAATATTCATTTCCTATGTGTTACACACACACTCACACACACACAGAGTCATGTGTGTTTTAAAGCCTTAGAAGAGTGCATATTCTTTGAGTCAATGACTAGATATCTAGAAATTTATTCAGAAATAATCACAGATATGCTCAAAGATATAGCTACAAGGATGCTCATTAGACAGCTATCAAAAACACCAAAAATCTGGCGACAGCCTAGATATCCAACAGTAGTGGGTTGCTTAAGTATGTTATACAACATTTATACAGCAGAACACTATGTGGAGGCAGAAGAATATTTAATGTTTATAAGACATTAAATGAAAAGGGAGCCAGGCATGGTGGCATGCACCTGTAATCTCAGCACTTTGGGAGGCTAAGGTGGGAGGGTAGCATGAGCCCAGGAGTTCAAGGTTGCAGTGAGCCACGATTGTGCCACTGCACTCTAGCCTGGGTGACAGAGTGAGACCATGTCTCAAAACAAAAAAAAAGAAAGAAAGAAAGAAAGAAAGAAAGAAAGAAAGAAAGAAAGAAAGAAAGAAAGAAAGACAGAATCAATGAAAGAAAGAAAAGCAAAGGGAGATTTCAACACTATTTATTGCATTACTTCAGTTTTGTATTTACACAGTGAAAATTATAGTAAAACAAATCATGCTACTGGTGGTTTATCTCTGGGAGCTGGGATTATTGGTGATTTTGATTTTATTCCCATTGTTTACCTGTCTTTTTTATAATTTCATTTTAAAAAACAGCTTTGTTGTCATTCACATATCATACAACTTTTTTTTTTGAGACGGAGTCTTGCTCTATCACCCAGGCTGGAGTGCAGTGGTGCAATCTCAGCTCACTGCAACCTCCACCTCCCAGGTTCAAGCAGTTCTCCTGCCTCAGCTTCCCAAGTAGCTGGGATTACAGGTGTGCACCACCATGCCTGGCTAATTGTTTTGTATTTTTAGTAGAGATGGGCTTTCACCATGTTGGCCAGGCTGGTTTCAAACTCCTGAACTCAAGTGATCTGCCCACCTCCACCTCCCAAAGTGCTAGGATTACAGGTGTGAGCCACCATGCCCGGCTATTACTTTTATAATTAAGAAAAAAAGCAATAAAATTATTCTTACTGATTGAGGTAAACCTCTTTTGGGCAAATAATTAATCAACATTTCATCTCAATTATTTTAATATTGGGTTCTTAGCTAGCATTTATCCAGCATTTTGCATGTTGCAATGCACCTTTACTTTTATACAAAGTTCTTCTGCCCAAGTAGACCTTATTGCACATAAACAACTAATGACCTACACCTGCTAAAGTGCAAGCAATTAAGTTTTGTTGGGGGTCATTGCTCCCTCTTAATGGAAATTACACTGTGAATAAGACAACAGAAATATATGTCATGTCTGCCTTTCTGACACACTGTGGGTTTTCATAGGATTCTCAGAATGACTCCTACCAGAGAGAGAAAGAGAATATAATATCCATTGTTCTCCATTACTATTCTCATTACATTAAAGATGAACAACCACACAGGAAATGCAAAACTCTGGCAGCCACAAGCATATCTGAATACATGATTTCTAACATTCATTTCATTTTCCATTAACACACAAAACTACCTTATTAAACGTGAATAAAACCTGCATCCAGAGACACTTAAAATGTTGGCCAATTCCTCACTGAAAGGACCTTAATGATGGTGGGAAACTTGAAGAGGAGCTTGGAGAGAGGTTTGCAGGCTTCGGGTTGCCAGGGACACTTACCTTCTTGGCTTGAGCACCTCACACAGTCTCAGACGACAGAAAGAGCCAATGTGTTGAAAAACAAGGGTCAGTACAAGGGTTAAATGAAAGCGAAATCATGCTGACCTAGAAATGCAAATCAATGTGCCTTAGTTCTCTGTAGAACTTGTGTTGCCTGAACACTCTATTCTTTCTTCAGATTACCTAGTGTCCCAAGAGAGACTTCAGTGATTTGGAGAACAGTGATGCAATGTGGAGAGACGCGGCAGGCAGCGACAGAATCTAATTGCATCTGAGAAGCATCTCCACAATTTACAGTGGCCTTCTCACAGGGAAAAGCGGGGGGCCGGTTTTGAAGTTGATTTCCCTTTCTTTATATTGCTTTTACCATCCTTCCCAGCTCAAATTCAAAGCTCAAAATCGGAGGTGATTTTTAAACAGTCTCTTAACCCATCATAAAAGTAAGAACATGTGCACTTAGAGATTTATAATTCTCATCTGCATTTTGTTCTCTAAAGTTGCAAAGTGTGCAGGAAGCTCCTGGTTGCTGATAGAAAGCTGCCTGAAATATAAATTTCAGGTACACAATCTGGCTGTCATCACTAAAGGAATTAGAAGGGAGAGAAGAAGGGAAAATGGAGGGAGACAATAGGGGCAGGGGGACAGAAGAGAGGTGATAAATCAGAGATGAGTGCTGATTTTAAAGAAAAAACAAAAGCTAAGAACTTATTAGAGGGACTCAGGAAAGAAAATTGAACAAGGTAAGGCAAGAATAAAGGGCAAAGTGATTATGAATGTGGATCTAGAGCCAAATGGGTTGGATCTGAACCATCACTTAATTTCTGGACAACTTTAAGCAACCTACTTACCCTATTTGCCTGTGCAAACCAGGCTGGGCGTGGTGTGAGCCACCGCACCCAGCCTGGTTTGCCTTTGTTTTAAGAAATAATTATGAGAAGTCAAGTTCTGAGACTTGCATACATGGAACTTGCTCTTTTTCACTCCTTGTACAGGGAAATCTACATCTGATGGTCCAATTTATAAACTTTTAGGATAAGAATGAAATACAGATTTTGCAAATAATTCTTAAAGACCTCTTTTACGTAATGAACTATGGAAGACAAAGGTAAATGAGACACTTTCCTTGTTCTTAAGGAGTTTGAGATCTAGAAGGAATGACAGGTCTGTACTAAAGTCCCAGGAGGCGGTATCTAATAGCTGGTCAGGAGGAAAACTCTCAAGTCTGGAAAGAGCAGTTCCTAGGTTTCAAATTGGAAACTGAAACATGGGTACTGCCTTCAAACGCGAGGCCAGTCCCATGTTTTGCAGGTTAAAGGATCCCACTTAAGTTTTGGGCTGGAAAACCAGCCAAATAGATACTGTCTCAACTCCATGACAGAAGATAAATGTACTATCAGGGTCCATGTATAATAAACATAGACAGACAAAAATCATTATTAAATTGAACTTTTTTTTTTTCAGGGGGAGGGGTGTGCCTGAAGTGTTGAGTCTAAAAAAGAGTATTTGCCAAGGAAAAAAGATGTCCTATTATTAGCATCCAATTAGAGAACTATTTGTACAGCCAGGAAAGTCATGGATATTGTGTCACATAGTTGACATCCATGGGTTTGTCTCATAAAAGTAACATGAAAAAAATCCACAGAATTCCACCTGGCACTAGGAAGGCTATGAGCTTTCAGTGTCCGCTCTCCAAGGAACTGCAAACTCAAGGAGCCAGCTTACCTCACGTGTTCCTGCACTTTGTAAAATTTCTTCAGAAATTTAAATTAAAACCAGTTCTTCAGTAATGATCCTTGTTTTCATCTTTGCTTTCATCTTTGCAACAATTTAAACATGTTGTTTATTTTCTGAGTGTCTGCCACGAGACTGGGAAATTAGGTATATTGAACATAAAGCAAAGCTGATTCTAGGAATTTCCAAAGTCAAAGACAATTCCTAGAATGTCTTTACATCAGGGAAACTTCAGGGTAAGTTCCAGAGAGTCCACTTTCCACATGGCACTGTCCTCTAATAACTGAAATGATTAAGGCCTGAATATGTGTTGAATTGCTTGAAATAAGAGTCTAGCCTTTAGCTAATAGGTTCTGTCAGTCCGTCTCCTGAGTTAACCAAAACGAATTATTGGCTTCTACTTCTCTTTCTAGCAGGCTAGTGCTACTAAGTAGAAAAAGTAATTATATTAATGGAAAAAACAGTGTCCAACACATTCTCTAAGACCTGACTCAAATGTCACCTCCATTACTGCTTCCTTGGTTACATGGCTCTTTTGAAGAGTGCTTTCGGAACTCTTTACAAGCAGAACTTTACAAGCCTGCTTACATGGCTCTTTTGGAGTCTTTGTCACATTGAATGGAAACTGTTTCCAGTGCCCATGTGCTCTTCTTTATCATTAGCTCCTCAAGGGAAAGAATGGGAACATACATGTCTGATACATAGTAGGCATCCAATCTGAATTAAATGAATAAAAGTGAAACAGGGAGAAAACAACATACAAACACAATCAGTGAGACAGGTGGCCCAAACCCCGTCTCTACTAAAAATACAAAAAATTAGCAGGGCGTGGTGGCGGGCACCTGTAGTCCCAGCTACTCAGGAGGCTGAGGCAGGAGAATAGTGTGAACCCGGGAGGCGGAGCTTGCAGTGAGCGGAGATCGCGCCACTGAACTCCAGCCTGGGCAACAGAGCGAGACTCCATCTCAAAAAAAAAAAAAAAAAATCCCACCCGCCCTTCACAAGGGCATACACAGAAAGAAAAGCAATGAGATCTACTTGAGATTGTGGTGACACATCCAGTAGGCTGCTGAAGAAGTTGGATGTCACCCATGAATGGGTGTGAAAACCAGTCCTTTCTCCCTGCAGCTTGCCACTTCTCTTTGCAGGTGACTTTGCCTTGCTATTTCCCCTTGGCTCTGGCCCTACTGGTCAAGGCGATGACCAACTCCAGAGGCTGGATGTATTATCTGGGGCAAGTCTCAGGCTCATGCCCAGGGAATACATATATGGCTGGGGTATGTACATATTATCCCATACATAATTAGGTATGTATTGGAGGTCCTTGTTGTTTTTTGTTGAGTTTTAATGGAGAAGGGAGAGGAATGGGTTTTACAGGCAAAAGCATCCGTGAATGAACAATGTCACCTCTGAATGGGCCACATTTTTGAATTAATAAATCTAGTTGCACAGCCTCTCAAAGATACACCATGAAGTTTCATCACCTCATTATACAAGCCTTAATCAAGCAAGAAGGAGGGGCTGTAAATTCTATACCAAACCAGAGTTTCAAGAAAATCTTACATCTTTTTACTTTGATGCTTTTCGAAGAAAATTTGTGTCTTTGTAAACACTCCTGGTGGTTGTTTCTATAAACGTAATTTTTTAAAGCAATCTTTTAGATTAGACGTGGATAAACAGTGCCAGAAATGGTATATAATGTTTTAATTTCTAACTTTAGTATTCATTTTAGTATTTCTAATTCTAGGAACAGACGTTCTTGAAAACTCTTCTTCATTTTTTGAATTGAGAATCAAAAATTTGAGAGCTAGCAAGGGCCTTGTCAGTTATCTAGTCCAGTGTACACAGACTGGACTTTCTCCTGCTGCACAGAAGTAAAAAGAAACAAGTTCACCAACCTTTGCACTGTCATGAATCTAATAAACAGGATTTGGCCAGGCGCAGTGGCTCATGCCTGTAGTTCCAGCACTTTGGGAGGCCGAGGAGGGTGGATCACCTGAGGTCAGGAGTTCGAGACCAGCTTGGCCAACATGGTGAAGCCCCATCTCTACTAAAACAAAAAATTAGCCAGGCGTGATAGTGGGCGCCTGTAATCCCAGCTACTCAGGAGGCTGAGGCAGGAGAATCACTTGAACCCGGGAGGTGGAGGTTGCAGTGAGCCAAGATCATGCCATTGTACTCCAGCCTGGGCAACAAGAGTAAAACTCCATCTCAAAAAAAAAAAATAATAATAATAATAATAAACAGTATTTGATTACAGATTACTGAATGGTAGTATTTTCCAAAATGTATTTCATATAAAACTAGGAATTTCTGAGATAATGTTTTTAAAGATTATGTAATCAAGAAAGTTTTACAACTACAAGGCTAAACAAAATTTTTAAAGCTCTTTTGATTTTTTTAGAACTGTCAGACTTCTCAGAACCTTCAAGACACTAATGTGTACACCATGAATATCCATGAAAAAGGTAAAGCATGCAATGAAAAGGGCCCCCAAACTCCCTTTTTTAATAGATCAAAGTTTAGGAAAACTGGCTGCAAGATGTTCAGCTCTAATATGTAACTGCAATTTGCGGTAGCTATTAGCTTCTAACCATAAACATAGAATGTAAAATTGACCTTGAGCTTCCTAGTAGCCAATGCAAAGATGTGATACATTAATAGATTAAAAGTTCATGGTGTTCATCCAATGAAAACAAACTGGTTATGTATATAACTATGATTTGGTAATCAAAATAATATTAATAATACTTTTTTTAAATAACAAAAAAAATGTAAAGAAAAAAAAACAGTAGTTCCCGAAGCAATAATTATTTTCAATACTGTTCCTCAAGGGTGTTCATAAAGAGGATCAGGATGGCAACCTTCGCAACACCTCTCTTCAGCACATACGATAATCAGTTTGCAGACAGTCTGATCCTTTTCTGGCATATTGCCATAGGGCAGTTCGGTGGAAACAGGTGTGTAAGAAGTCACTCCAGCTGCCACATGTTCATAGCTCTTACTTGTCTAACTCAACCCAAGACTCTAGTCCCACTCTGCCACTAACCAGTCGTGCCTGTCTCTAAGAATGAATCATTTGCCTACTGTGGAGTTGAACTAGATGTTCCCTGAAACTCAGTTTCAAAGTTCCAGAAGCCTATAGGATCTATTTCTTATTTTTCTCCAGAAAAAAAAAAATTCAAGCTTCCAGTGTCCTTTATAAGTATACATTGAACCCTGTATGTATGTGTGACTTAAGTAGTGACACTCATAGGGCACATTGCTAATTTTTTTTTTAAGAGAGATGGAGTCTCACTGTATTGTCCAGGCTGGTCTCAAACTCCTGGGCTCAAGCCATCCTCCCACTTCAGGCTCCCAAAATGCTAGGATTACAGGCATGAGCCACTGTGCCCAGCCACATCACTATAACCTTGAGTACACTGTCAAAAATTTGGAAAAACTAAAAGAAAAAGAGAGAAACCAAGAACAGAAGTAGGAGAGCCCCAAAAATGATTCTATCCTCTTGAGCATTTTCCTTTAAATCAACCTTAGTTTCTTTAGGAGGGTTTATTAATAATAATGACAGAAATAATTATAATAATTTGCTTTAAATCAGCCTATAGCTTCTTAGAAGATAATAATAATGATGACAGAAGCAGCAGCAAGCACTTATCTGGTGCTTCTTATGTATCATGTCCTCTTGTAAGCATTATATATAATTACACTTTTAATTCTCACAATAACACAGAAAGGTAGATACTATTCCTATCCTATTTCACTGATGAGAAAGTTGTGATTCTGAGGAGGTGAATAACTTGCCTAAAGTCATGTGAGTGGGAGCAGCAGATCAGGAGTTCAAGCTGGATCCAGAGTCTGAGGTTTAACTAGCACATGCTGCTGCCTCCCGGTCAGTTCCTGTGGTAGGTGACTGCTTGCTGCTGGTGTAAGAGGTGCCCACACTCCAGCTAGACATTAGATATTAGAGAAAGCACCTCCTCTCAAAATAAGACTTTGTTGAAAAATAAAGGCGGACTTTCTAAGAAGAGCAACTCTATAAAGGCAGAGAATAATAAAGGTTTTAATGGTTGATGATGATGATTATTCCAATAATATTAATAATAGAAGAGAAAACAATTCTGCAGTTCTCTTGAAAAATTAAAGGTAGCTTCCACCACAACAATGCAGTAGTTATTAACTCCTTTGGTAAAGCTTGAACCAACAGACCGCACCAAAAGTCAACAGACTTCAGATTGCAAGGTGAAGAGAACAAACTTCACAGGGAGCAAACTGTTGGGGAACAAAGGAAGCCTTTGTTTCACTCTCAGATGTGCAACTGATGTGCAACTTTTGCACAGACACTGGGGTGCCCACGCTGTCTTTCCTCCAGGTTAACACAAGACACTAGTCTTTTCTCCAACACCTCCTCTTTCCTTCCAGCCCTTCTCCCTTCTCTTCTCCTGCCCTCTCCTCCCCGGTCAGCATGTTCTTTCCTGTTCAGGGACATAGAAGAGGGGTATATTTGACAGTCTAGCAGCATTCTAACACAGAATCACATGTTGTAACCACACATTCAGGAAACATGCTTCATACTTCTAAAACCCTTCATTAGAGGATCTCAAAGCACTCTTCAAACAGTAATTAATCATCTACTCCGATGAATGTTTTCCTCCTAAAGGCTAGAAGTAGAAACACAACAATTATGTGACTTACTCCTCAAACTACTACCAGCATATTCATTGAAATCCTTAAGCCACCTCCCCAACACACACACCCACACTCACATGTCCACCCACATGCAGAAAGTAGAGGAAGGGGGAGAGAGAAACAAAGAAACCATTTAGTGGCAAGGCCCTGAAATTCTTCACTCTTATCTTCACAGCAGAGGTGGGGCCCAGCTCATCTGTACACCGTAAGTGTCAACAAGGACCTAAAGTTTTCTGGCACACCATTAATAGAATGAATGAGAATCTATTGCCATTTGTGAGGTTGCCTGTCTTCTCATATTAACCCCTCTTCTTTAAGCCATCCACACCCTGACTAGTATAGGCTTCTTAGCTAAACCAGGCTTTTCTCACCTCCTACTCCATTTTGTAGTCCTGAAGTGCTGAGCTTCTCCCATAAAGAACTGTGCATTTCAGAACTGGGTAAATTGGTTCTTCAAAGTGGGTTATTTTCAAAATTAATGAAATGTGTTTGACTTATTGGAGTGAGCTACAAAATCTAGGAAATTTTCTTTTTCTTTTCTTTCTTTTTTTTTTTTTTTTTTTTTGGAGATGGAGTTTCACTCTTATCACCCAGGCTGGAGTGCAATGGCGCAATCTCAGCTCACTGCAACCTCCACCTCCCGAGTTCAAGTGATTTTCCTGCCTCAGCCTCCCTAGTAGCTGTGATTACAGGTGCCCGCCACCACATCCAGCTAATTTTTGTATTTTTAGTAGAGACGGGGTTTCACCATGTTGGCCAGGCTTGTCTCGAACTCCTAACCTCAGATGATCCACCTGCCTCAGCCTCCCAAAGTGCTAGGTTTATAGGCATGAGCCACTGCGCTCAGCCAGGAAATTTTCTTAATGAGTATGGACAATCTATGTCTTCAGCTAACTTTTGCTTCTCTTCTGCTACCTCCCTTTGGTTTCTCTCCTACCTGGAGTGCTGAGACCATGGAGAAGTCTGGGAGCTGCTGTTCCCTGAATATTCCCTGTGGCTTCCTCCTCAGGGTACTTTCTCTAGTTCCAACATCCAGCCCCAATGGCCCAGCCTGGCCATAGGGGCAATCTCAGGCCATTTCAAGTTGGTCCCTAAGGGAAGAAGCTGTGTTTCATTCCAGGGCAGACTGTAAGGGTCATGAGCCCCTTGAGGCCCGTGACTTCACATCACCCATCATCCAGACGCTTTGCATCTCAAGAACCATCGCCTATACAGGCATACCTTAGAGATACTGTTCAATTCCAGCCATTGCAATAAAGTGACTATCACAATAAAGCAAGTCACACAAATATTTTGGTTTCCCAATATATATAAAATTTATGTTTATACTATACTGTAGTCTATTAAGAATGTAATAGTGCCTGGCCAACATGGTGAAACCCCATCTCTACTGAAAATACAAAAATTAGCTGAGCATGGTGGCAGGCACCTGTAATCCCAGCTACTCAGGAGGCTGAGGCAGGAGAATCGCTTGAACTCAGGAGACGGAGGTTGCAGTGAGCCAAGATCGCACCACTGCACTCCAGCCTGGGCAACAGAGCAAGACTCCATCTCAAAAAAAAAAAAATTTGCAATAGCATAATGTCTAAAAAAAACAATGTACACACTCTAACTAAAAAACACTTTATTGCTCAAAAATGTTAACTATCATCTGAGCCTTCAGCAAGTCATAATCTTTTTGCTGGTGGAGGGTCTTGTCTCAATGTTAATAGCTGCTGACCAGTCAGGCTGGTGGTTGCCAAAGGTTGGCGTGATTGTGGCAATTTCTTAAAATAAGACAACAATGAAGTTGCAACAACAATGGACTCTTCCTTTCATGAAAGATTTTTCTGTAGCATGTAATGCTGTCTGATAACACTTTATCCACAGCAGAACTTCTTTCAAAATTAGAGTTAATCCTCTCAAACCCTGCTGCTGCTTTGTCAACTCAGCTTATGGAATACTCTAAATCCTTTGTCGTCATTTTAACAATGTTTCTAGCACCTTAATAAGGAGCACATGCTATCTCAAGAAACCACTTTCAGTTGGGCACAGTGGCTCACACCTGTAATCTCAGCACTTTAGGAGGCCAAGGTGGGTGGGTTGCTTGAGCCCAGGAGTTCAGGACCAGCCTAGGCAATGTGGTGAAACTCTGTCTCCACAAAAAATACAAAAATTAGCCAGGTGTGGTGGCACATGTCTGTAGTCCCTGCTACTTGAGAGGTTGAGATGGGAGGATCACCTGAGCCTGAGCCCAGGAGGTGGAGGTTGAAGTGGAGTAAGATCAAGCCACTGCACTCCAGCCTGGTCAACAAAGCAAGACCCTGTCTTGAAAAAACAGAAAGGAAAAGAAAAGAAAAGAAAAGGAGGGGAGAGGAGGGGGGAGGGGAAGGGGAGGGGGGGGAAGGGGAGGGGGTAGGAGCAGAATGGGGAGGGGGAAGGAGGGGGAGAGATGAGGGAGGGGGGAGGGGAGGGGAGTGGGGGGAAGGAGGGGGAGAGATGAGGGGGGAGGGGAGGGGAGCAGAGGGGAAGGAGCGGGAGAGATGAGGGAGGGGAGGGGAGCAGAGGAGGGAGGGGGAGGGGGAGGGAGGGGAGGAAGAGGGATGAAGGAGGGGAGGGGAGGGGGAAGAGAGTGGGAGGGGGAGGGAAGGGAGAAATTTTCTTTGCTCATTCATAAGAAGCAACTGCTCATCTCTCCAGGTTTTACCATGAGCTTGCAGCAATTCTGTCACATCTTCAAGCTTCATTTCTAATTTTAGTTCTCTCGCTATTTTCACCACATCTACAGTTACTTCATCCACTGAAGTCTTAAACCCCTCAAAGTCATCCATGAGGGTTAGAATCAACTTATTCCAAACTCCTATTAATGTTGATATTTTGACTTCCTCCTGTCAATTGAAAATGTTCTGAATGACATCTAGAATGGTGAATCTTTTCGAAAAAGATTTTAATTGACTTTGCCAAGATCCATCAGAGAAATTACTATGGCAGTTACAGCCTTATGAAATACATTTCTTTTTTTTCTTTTTTTTACTTTTTTTTTTTTGAGACGGAATCTTGCTCTATTGCCAGGCTGGAGTGCAGTGATGCGATCTCGGCTCACTGTAACCTCTGCCTCCCGGGTTCAAGCAATTCTCCTGCCTCAGCCTCCCGAGTAGCTGGGATTACAGGCATGCACCACCACACCCAGATAATTTTTGCATTTTTAGTAGAGATGGGGTTTCACCATGTTGAGCAGGATGGTCTTGATGGCCTGACCTCATGATCTGCCCACCTGAGCCTCCCAAAGTGCTGGGATTACAGGTGTGAGCCACCGCACCCAGCCATGAAATGCATTTCTTAAATAATAAGACATGAAAGTTGAAATTACTCCTTGATCTATGGGCTTCAGAATGGATGTTGTGTTAGCAGACATGAAAACAACATTCATCTCCCTGTACATCTCCATCAGAGCTGTTGATCGACTAAGTCATTGAACGTTGTCACTGAGCAGTAATATTTTGAAAGGAATCTTTTTTTCTCAGAAGTAGGTCTCAACAACAGGCTTAGACTACTCGTAAACCAGTTGGGCATGGTGGCTCACGCCTGTAATCCCAGCACTTTGGAAGGCTGAGGCAGGGATTGCTTAAGCTCAGGAGTTTGAGACCAACCTGGGCAACATGGCAAGACCCCGTCTCTACTAAAAATACAAAACAAAAACAAAAACAACTCAGTAAACCACATTGTAAACATCGTGACGTCATCCAGGCTTTGTTGTTCTATTTCTAGAGCACAGGCAGAGTAGATCTAGCATAATTCTTAAGGGCCCTAGGATTTTAAGAATGGTTAATGTACACTGGCTTCAACTTTAAAGTTACCATCTGCATTAGGCCCTATCAAGAGAGTCAGCCTGTCCTTTGAAGCTTTGAAGCCAGGCATTGACTTACTCCCTTTAGCTATGAAAGTCTTAGATGGCATCTTTTACCAATATAACGGTGTTTCATCAACACTGAAACTCTGTTATTTCATGTAGCTCCCTTCATCAGCAATCTTAGCTAGATCTTCTGGAGAACTTGCTGCAGCTTCAATAACAGCACTTTGTTCACCTTGGACTTTTATGGTATGGCGATGTCTTCTTTCCTTAAACCTCATGGACCAACTGCTGGCTTCCAACTTCTGCAGCTTTCTCACTTCTCTCAGCCTTCAGAGAATTAAAGAGAATTAGGACCTTGCTCTCAATTAGGCTTTGGTTTAAGGGAATGTTGTGACTGGTTTGTTCTTTCATCCAGACCATTCAAACTTTCCCCATATCAGCAACAAGTCTGTTTTACTTTCTTAAAATTTATGTGTTCACTGGAGTAGTACTTTTAATTTCCTTCCAGAATTTTTCTTTTGCAATCACAAGTTAACTAACTGTTTAGTGCAAGAGACCTAGCTTTCAGCCCATCTTAGCTTTCGACATGCCTCCCTCACTAACCACTGTCATCTCTAACTTTTAACTTAAAGTGGGAGACACGTGACTCTTCCCTTCACTTGTACACTTAGAGGCAACTGTAGGGTTATTCATTGGCTCAGTTTTAAGATTGGGAGGGAATAGGGATTGTCTTAGAGAATAGGGAGGCCTGAGGAAAGGGAGAAAGATGGAGAAATGGCCGGTCCATAGAACAGTCAGAATATACACATTTGTCTTGTATGGGTGTGGTTCATGGCACCTCAAAACAATTACAATAGTAACATCAAAGATCACTAATCACAGATCACTATAATAGATAATAATTATAATGAAAAAATTTGAAATATTGTGAGAATTACCAAAATGTAACAAAATGACATCAAGTGAGCACATGCTATTGGAAAAATGGCACACAGTGTTGCCAAAACCTTCAATTTGCAAAAAATGCAATATCTGCAAAACACAACAAAGCGAAGCACAATCAAAAAGGTATGCCTAGCCAGGTGCGGTGGCTCACGCCTGTAATCCCAGCACTTTGGGAGACCAAGGCAGGCGGATCACGAAGTCAGGAGATTGAGACCATCCTGGCTAACACGATGAAACTCCGTCTCTACTAAAAATACCAAAAAAAATTAGCTGGGCATGGTGGTAGATGCCTGTAGTCCCAGCTACTTGGGAGGCTGAGGCAGGAGAATGACGTGAACCCAGGAGGTGGAGCTTGCAGTGAGCCGAGATGGCGCCACTGCACTCCAGCCTGGGCGACAGAGCGAGACTCCATCTCAAATAAATAAATAAATAAATGGTATGCCTATAGCTTGTTGTCCTCCACAGTGAGCAGAATACTCTTAAAAGCAGATTTTGACTCTATCAGCTGTGATCTGTAAGATTTAGGGTCTCACCTGTATCTCACCATTTTCTAGGAATGGCATAAGTTAATGTCATTCCTACCCTGCTTCAAGTATCATATTAGAATTCTTGCCCTCAACCTTTCAGGGAAGGGGAGTGGGACATTGAGACCCTCCTCAGTCTTGCCTTTTGACCTTCTGGGTGTCTCTCCACTCATTTGGACATGCATTATATCCCATTGTTTTTCTTTCATTCATCCATCTTAGTAACCATTATTGAGCACCTAGTGTGTACAGACATAGTAATGAACAAAATAAACATGGGTCCTGTCCTCTGGGAGTTATACTCCTGAGAGCAGACAAATGATAAACAATCAGACAAATAGCTGCATCATTATAGAGTCATGACACATGCTTTCTGAGAGTACAGGACACCACGAAGGAATATAACAGGCCGATCTAGTGAAGGACACTTGTGCAACAGCATTTGTCAGGCCATCTGTCCTGAATGCTTGGCTCGGTGGGTGCCACAGCCACAACATGCTTCTCATAGTTGCCTTCCATGTCTGGTGAGGATTCCTTAAAAGAAAAGCAGCTGTCATTCAGGGTTTGCCTCAGAAAGAAATCAGGATTGGCATCCTCCTTCGTTTGCTTTGATTTGTAGAGTTTGAAGAGACTTCAAGAAGCCAGATCACCTGCCTTGCAACTCTGGGGCATCATTCACATCACAATCTATGAATGGAGCTTCCAGAATTGCACACATAGTCAGTTAATGACAAGCCCTGAATTTTTAAGTAAAAGTTTTAATTGGATGGAAGGATAATTGAGCAACTGTGACCTTACAGAACATTTGTTACCACTCCTCTCCCATTCTGCCTTTAAGATGACATTGGCAGAGATTTCAGCTATCCTCAGTAACTCTCTCCAGGAAGCATGAAAATCACTCTAATGAATTCCATACTTCCTTGCTTTCCTTTGTGATGGTGGGCACTGGCCTGAACGGAAACCTTTGGTCTGGTGACTTAACCATTCCACTATAAAGGAAGGGAGGCAGAAGGAGAAAACAAGGAGGCAAGGAAGGAAAGAAAAGAAAGAAGAGGAGATGGAGAAAAAGGAAGAGAACGAGAAGGAGGAGGAGAGACTGAGGCGGGAAGATCACTTGAGACCAAAGTTCAAGACCAGCCTGGGCAGCATAGCAAGACCTCATCTCTACAAAAAATAAAAAAACTAGCCAGCCATGATGGTGTGCACCTGTAGTCTTAGCTACTCAGAAGGCTGAGGCAGGAGGATTGCTTGAGCCCAGTAGTTAGAGTGCAATGAGGTAGGATTGCACCACTGTGCTCCAGCCTGGGCAACAGAGGAGGACCCTGTTTAAAAAAAATAGAGGAGGAAAACAAAAATGAGGAGAAATAAAAATAAAACAAATATTTACGGCAATATTTTACATTAATGTAAAAAAAATCCATGATGAACAAACTATCAAAATTTTCAATGAAGACAGGCTCAATATCACTGATTTTTCCTTTTGCCTAAGGTTCCAGTATGGCTCAGCATGACACTGACACCCACATTCATTTGTGGGAGCGTGCGGGCTTTGTTTGTTCTTACTAAGATTTGAGAATCCATGGGCCCAGGTGAATATCTGGAGCTGGTGTTAGTAGCTAGCGAGAGCCTATTCTATGCAACTCTTTCCAACTCCATGTTAAGAACATGGTATTGATATCAAACACGGTAAGAGTGTTTAATCAGGGAAATTTGCCAAGGCTATAAGTTAGGGGCTTTTTCTCCCCAGAGAGCTGGTTTACCAACATCTACCTACTGGAAGGCTTATTTACTCTCTGTTTAGGAACAAACACTGGTGAGGGTAGGTTTTAGTTAAAGCTGTCTCTACTATGGGTACAATTGACATTTGGGCCTGGCTAGTTCTTTGTTACGGAGGCTGCCCTGTGCATTGTAGGATGTTTAGCAGCATCCCTGGCTTCTACCTTCTAGATGCTGATAACACACCCCTGTTACCCCAATGGTGACAACCGAAAGTCTGCAAACACTGCCAAATGTTCCAGGGGGTGGGGAGGGGCTGGAAAGGGGATGGCAATTTGTTTGGTTCGAGAACCAACAGTGATCAGAAGAGACAGCCCCAAACTGAAGAAGCCAGAATGCTGTGCAAAGCAGTTCCTTCCTGCGCTTTCTAGCATAAGGAGGCAGCGGTTATAGCCTATTGACCTTGGAATGATCCTACTGGGCGGTGGGGTTGGGGAGGTGGGGGAACAACTTTCCCAGTTCCTTGGTGGAGGTTTGTCAAGCTTCTCTTTGCCTGAGGATTGGCTTCCTTAGACAAACAAACATTTGGTTAGTTTGACGGGTAATCCAAATTATGATTAGAAACAGATTACCTAGCTGGAGACTTGTTTGGCCGGGAACAAAATCACACACACAAATCCCTAATCACTTTCCAGGAAGAGGCCTCTCTTTAACTGGGACTGGGGACAAAAGCCTTTTCTTGAACTTTTAATCTTTTCATATATTCTTAGATCCTTGTGCCTCTCCTTGAAAAAAGGAGGCAGCTTCTAGCCAAGTGGAGTCTCTGAGCATACTCCACTGCCAGTGCGGGGTCAGGCTACGGTGTGTGTCCAAAGGGTGGTCACCTGCGATCAGAACTTGCATGCTAGATTTCTGATTTTCTAATCACCAAGATTTTGAAGGAAATATAAAAGGAAATAATCTTTGAGACAGCATTCAAACATTTTTTTCTTTTTTGAGACAGAGTTTCACTCTGTCACCCAGGCTGGAGTGCAGTGGGGACGATCTCCGCTCACTGCAATCTCCGCCTCCCAGGTTCAACTGATTCTCCTGCCTCAACTTCCCGAGTAGCTGGGATTACAGGCGTGAGCCACTGTGCCCAGCCAGCATTCAACTATTTTTAAAGAATATTTAATTTACCATGTCTAAAAACAGTTTGCAAGAAATTTTTAGCCACTCCATCCTATGTCATACTCACATATGCACACACACCCACACGCCCACACACACACACACTCATTTTGGTAGCAGCTGTAGCCAGATGGTATCTTCATCCTGGATGCCTCTTGATTCCCAACACATAGCTGTTGAGTCTGCCCTCACGTTTTCCAGCTGTTGTTTGCAGAATTAGAAGCTGGACAACTGAGGGAGAAGAGACAAAGTCAGGCTAAGTGAAAGAGGACAGAACCAATGTATCCCCTTCTTGGAATCTCAAAGATCCAAAGACTGTGTTGGGAGAATCAGGACTGGTCATCTAGGCACCAGAAAACACTCATCCACCTTCTGTCACCCATGCAACCAGAAACCCAAGCCTTTCTTTAGGTGATTAAGGAAACTAAACAACTTGCCATTTCAACTAGTATCCCTGGGATGACAGCTCCCAAATCTTTATCTTTAGCCTTACCACATACTTGAGCTCCAGATCTGAATTTCCAGTGCCTATTGGCCAGGTGCAGATGTACACCCCTCCAGGCCCTCAAATGCAATGCTAGCTACATAGGGATCACCATTCCCAGCCTAGCAGCCCCTCTTCTGGGGCTCCCCCTCTCAGTAGTATCTCTCCCCGTCCACACAGGGGCTTGAAGCCTTGGGTCACGTTCAAAGCCACCTTCTCCACTCTGATACCCACTCTCTCTCTCATATCTGCCTCTTATTTTCATTTCTACGGAAACAATTCTCTCTCCTGCCTAAATGACTGCACCACTCTGGCACCAGTCGCTCTGTCTCACCCAGACACTGTTTCCTAAACAGCTCAAACATTGCCTCCTAGGTATCAAACATCAGTGGCTCTTCTTGACCTATAGTGCTCCTAAACAAGTTTTTCAAGGGCAGCCACGGTTTACCTGCAACCCCATTTTGCTATTCTCATCTGTCCTTGGGTCCTTCCCTGTCTTCCAGCCCTTACAAATTACTTGTCTAATGTAGGAGATGGCAAACACACCCTTACCCTTGCTAAAACTACTTCCTCATCCCTTTTTCTGACTATTAACATTAGTCCTAGATCAAATGCTGCCTCCTTACCCTGGAAAACCTGTTTCCTCTTCATTCCCGTGATACTTTGTAATACATAATATATACTTTAATAGGCTTTATTCTTTAGAGCAATTTACATTTCACATATACATTTTATGCTCTAGCCAGTCCTCCCCCTGCACTGAGGGAGGAGGCACAACACCTACATCTACTAGTTAATTGCTTGGGAAATAGTTGTTGAATGAAAACCAATTCCTAGAAAAAGACAGCCCAATGAGACAGGTGAGATCACGATAAGATTAATTTCAGGGGCAAGTGTATCCAAAGCATAATATATAATAACAGGGGTGTGTGGGGAGGTGGGAAGAACAGGGGCAGAACCACATCCCCTTTTTGGCATTGAGAAAAGGGAAGAGTCCCACCCCACATTAAAAGTGCAATTTTTATCCACCTCCTTCATCTATGGGAAGGATGGCAACTAAGCAATGTCCCAATGACTGTGCCATCACAACCTGAACACTCCCCTAGGGCTAAGGGTTCAGAAACCAACCGCCCGGAAGTTTGCTGTGCCAAGCACACGCTACTGAGCTTTGCTCCAAAGAGTTCTTTAAATGTGGTAACTTGATACTAAATCTTCCCTTCGTGCTGATCACATATTTAAACTGTGGTTCTTCTACTTGAAACGATCTTTTTTTAAAAAGCCTCAGAGGACTACTGATTAGAATAATTACAAGGAAAACACACTTCCTAACCCAAACGTTACTTTAAAAGCTGTCGACCCTGTCGAAGTGACTAGAAAAACTGAAAAGGTGGAGAGGCCAATGCGTTATTATTTTTTTAAACTCACATTCAAGTCTTATTTGCTGAGCGCCTACCCTATTCACAGAAGTTACTGGATCTGTCACATGTCACACGAGGTAAGTGGCGTTATCTCCTTTTCAGAAATGAGAAAACTGAGATTCAGGAGCATGTATGTGGTCTACTTTGTCTCTTAATTAGCTCATAAGTTTTTTGAAGTGAGCCTATGTGTACTCAAACTATAGTGTCTCCCACAGTGTCAAAGAATGCTACGTGTTTGACAAGTACTTACTGAGCCTCAAAAGTAAGACGTCCTACCCTTTTACGGAAGTCATGCCTTTGGTAATTTTTCTCCTCAGAACCCCCACATGGCAGCCAGGAGAATACGCCCCCAGCCTTCCATCCACAAGGAGTGCGTAATTAACAGAGCGCCTCAGGTGCTGAGCTCTGAAAGCCCAGGGCCAGGTCCCACCTCCTATGGGCTCCCAACCTTCAGTTGCCTTTGGCCTTAAGTCCTCCACAGCCTTGCCAAACTTTTCTCAGACTGCAGAGGAAGATATAGAGCACTCCACCCAGGGCAGGCACGGTGGCTTACGCCTGTAATCCCAGCACTTTGGAAGGCTGAGGCGGGCAGATCACCTGAGCTCAGGAGTTCGAGACCAGCCTAGCCAACATGGCAAAACCCCATCTCTACTAAAAATACAAAAATTAGCCAGGTATGGTGGTGTGTGCCTGTAGTCCCAGCTACTCGGGAGGCCGAAGCAGGAGAATCACTTGAACCTGGGAGGCAGAGGTTGCAATGAGCCGAGATCACTCCACTAAACTGCAGCCTGGGCGACAGAGTGAGACTTCGTCTCAGGGAAAAAAAAAAAAACCCACACACACACACTCCACTCAACCTTCCTTTCTTCACTCTAGGATCAGACTTACAGTGTGACGACTGTCTTAGCTTCCTCTAGCTCCCTTGCCACTTTCTCATAGTTTCACACTACTAAAATCCTGCCATGTTTGATCCTGTCTTGAGGTCTGCTTCTTGGGGGGACTGGGGACTAACATGCCCCAGTTTTTGCTTGAATAAATGATCTGTAATCTTCATTCCCTTAAGAGTATTTAGCAAACACCTATTATGTGCTGGGAATACAAGGGTGAACAACAAAAGCATCTGTGCCCTCATCAGTAACAGATTCATCAAATAATTACAAAAATTAAAAGTAGAGGGAGCTGTGATGAGATGTGAGGGGAGAACCTGACCTATTCTGTGGGAGTGGGAGGGAATTCCCTGAAGGATGAGGAGTTAACCAGGCAAAGGTGTGGAGTATTTCAGGCTGATGAACAGAAGGCGTAAGGCCCTGCGCTAGTAGGGAGCTCCCCAAACAAAAGGACTTGGAAGAGACTTCAGACAAAGGAGAGGAATGCAGAGCAATGTGACTGAAGAGGACGACCCTTAAGAGAATGAAGAGGATGGCCTTGTAAGCCATCTTGGGAATTCGGAAAGGTGATTTCTCTTTCTAGAGTGCAAGCTCTTTGAAAGCAGTTACCTTGTAGCAGCCCTCTTTGCTAGTTCTGGTATAATGCCTTGCACAATACAAATGCCCACTAAATATTTGTTGAATCCAAGTAACAGAAATCAGTAAGGAAATAACTCGATTTTTTTTTTTTTTTTTTTTTTTTTTGCGTTATTCTCCCTATCACCAAGGGCACAGCAAATTAGCCAAATGCGTCAACCACGTAGAAGGTTCTGGCCCCTGCTGGCTGATAAAACTGATGATGACAATGAGCATGATAATTCCCAGGCATTGGTCTAATTGTTGGAGAGATACAAGCAGAGAGATACTGCAGAACATGCTCTGGATCAAACTGTCTTGTCCAAATACTGGCCCAGCCGGGTGCGGTGGCTCACACCTGTAATCCCAGAACTTTGGGAGACCGAGTCAAGCAGATCACCTGAGGCCAGGAGTTCGAGACCAGACTGGCCAACACGGTGAACCCCGTCTCTAATAAAAATACAAAAATTAGGTAGGCACAGTGGCACATGGCTGTATAATCCCAGCTACTCCAACTGAGGCAGGAGAATCGCTTAAACCTAGGAGATGGAGGTTGCAGTGAGCCCACAGCACCCCCAACTGCACTCCGGCCTGGGAGACAGAGCAAGATTCTGTCTAAAAAAAAAAAAAAAATTGGCCTTACCACTTCCTACTTGGGTGACCTTAAGTTACCTAATGTCACTGCATCTCAGTGTCCTCATCTGTAAAGCAGAATTGATCACACTACCTCCACTGGAGCACTGGGGATGGGAGATGGGTACAGGAAATTGTTACAGAAAGCACCTTCAGCATACTGTCTGGTGCAGAGCAAGCGTCCAATAAACGGTACCAATTGTTAATATTCACACGTGGTCCCCTTGGCTGAGATAGGAGAACATGCACAGGGAGAGTTCCCAGACCAGAGGGAGTTGTCACAAACTGTCATCAGAACTGCATGGGATCACTTCTGATGCAAGAGGCCAGCTTTGAGGACCCACTGGGTAGGCTGCAAATCTTGAAGCCTGGCCAAGCCCAGGCTTGCACTTTATACCCTTGGACTCTGAATCCCACAGTAGTATTTAAATATAGATCTGAACATCAGACTAGACAGTGCACCACTAATGTGCGGGTATAGGCAACATGCTCACAAGGCAAACAGCAGCCGGGGAAAGGACACACAGCTTCTAGCTTTTCTGTCCTAGAGGACAGAGGCTGTGCCTTTTTTGGCTCCATTTCAGAGCCACAAAAGGCAGCATCATGAGCAGACATGGCCTAGTTCCTGCCTCTCGGGTTTGTTTTCCCATGTGGGACATTGTAGTTAGATCCTGAGCTTAGAAGAAAATGCCTACGGAATCAAAAAGGATAAAAGGAGGAAAAATACCTGGCTTCTGCCCCAAACACTGTGCCCTAGCTGGCTCCAGCTGCCTTGGAATGGGGCAGGGTGGTTGGGTTGTAATTGCCCGGGCAGAGATATGAGGTATGCAGGCCTACGTGCACTGCCTCACACATCACGAGGCTGGGAGGGGCTCTGTTTAGTCAGTGTCCAGCTGATAACGACCTGAATCCTTAGGATGCCAGCTGCCTGCCAAGCTGGACATGTCCAGACAGTGGCACCCAGAGGTCCAGGAGACAGAACAAAGGGCCTGTTACTGAGTCAGTCCTGCTTAAGTGTGTCATCCTTACTGAAAAAGGTTTGGGGCAGGCTGGCAGAGAGGCTATGTCCCAGGAAGCCCAGAATTCTGGAATGGAGACAGTCAAATTCTAAAGGGGCTCTCTGCTGGCAGATTCCTGTCAATGATTGAACCTGGGCTCTGTCAGTGGGATCTGGCAGTCGGGCCATACCTTCCTAAGAGTATTCTTTTCCCTGCCTCCCACTGTTGCCAGGCCCAGCTGGCGCTGGCTCTCTTAGTGCCCTCTTTTTTAGGAGGACCGCATCCATCAAGGCCTAAAACCTTCCCTCTCCCCTTGTCACCAGAACATAATGATATTAATGACGGCTAACACGTATTTAGGACTTACATCAGCCACTTACTGCTCTAAGCACTTTATATATATGTTGACTAATTTACTCATCACAACCACCCTATGCGATATGTACCATTATTTTCTCATTTAACAGATAAGTAAACTAAGGCACAGAGAGTAAATACCTTACCCCAAATCATGTAGCTAGTAAGGTGGCAGAGCCAGGAAGCAAGTCCAGGTGGTCTGAACCCAGAGTCCCTGCTCCTAACCATTATGCTATATTTCTTCTCCATTTATGACCAAGTTCTTACTGATTAAAATTAGTTTAAAATCATCCGATTCCTAGGCCTGCTTTTCCAGAATGAACAGCACTCAAGCTCAGAGTTGGGATTTCATAACTTCCTATTTTGTGTATAGGAAAACTGAAAAATGTTTACAAATTAGGAGAGGCTAGGAAGGGAGGCCAAGCAGCTCAAACATGTGGTGTCAGCTTTATGATGAAAACTCTGGTCTTCTTAGCCAAGTGCAGACTTGGACAAAATATCCCTCTTAATGCAAGCTATGCCTTAGATTTTCTAGTTTAAGACACACTTGTAATGCAAAAATTAGCCAGGCGTGGTGGCGGGCACCTGTAATCCCAGCTACTCGGGAGGCTGAGGCAGGAGAATCACTTGAACCTGAGAGGTGGAGGTTGCAGTGAGTCAAGATCACGCCATTGCACTCCAGCCTGGGTGACAAAGTGAGACTCTGTCTCCAAAAAAAAAAAAAAAAAAGAGAGAGACTCTTGTAATTCAGTTAGGGGAACTGGGTACATAGTTCAGAAAAGCAGCTCACGGTTTGTTTATAGCACGCCCCACACCCACCACCACCCAGGCACCTCACCCAAGGGAGAAATAGCAGCCTTACAAATTGGAATGTTGTGGCTAGATTGGTGAGCCATTCCCAGAAAGAGGGAATTCTTTGTAGCCATGGAAGTGATGGATGATCTAACATTACTGATCACTTAATCACTAGGTACTTTATGTCATCTAATGGTTGCAGAAAGCCTAGGACATCGTTACTATTTTCCCCATCTTGTAGATGAGAATACTGATGCTCAGAGATCTTATATACTTGCCCAAAGTAAGTCCTGATGAACCTAGGACTCAAACCCCATCTAAATCTAAACAAGGGAAGCACTCAGTGCCAGTCCAAGCCCAACTTTCCCAGGAGCCTTCACTGTCTCCTCTGACCCATGTCAGCCCCTGTATCTTGACACAACTCTATTCCCTGCCATCTTTGCCACAATCTGCACTTATTACCATTGTTTCACGCTGGGCCAGTCTTATTAGCTAATCAGATTGGAAATTCTGGGGAGCAGCGATACTGGCTTGAACTTTGTTTCAGGCTATTTCAGGACAGACAAACTGGGAGAGCTAAACACCTAGAACCACAGCCTGGTCTCCCTAGTCGGGGTAGATCCGTCACTTCATCCCTAGAAAGTGCCAGTTTGGCTTTACAAGTTTCTAAACCATTCATTGGCACTAGCTTATATGCTATTCTTGCCCTCCTTTGTCAATCTCTTTATGGCTACTGCAGTTGGGTCCAGAT
Source organism: Macaca fascicularis (assembly GCF_037993035.2). Lineage (NCBI taxonomy): Eukaryota > Metazoa > Chordata > Mammalia > Primates > Cercopithecidae > Macaca > Macaca fascicularis. The sequence goes on from NC_088381.1 coordinate 101,850,873, forward strand.
ATTGCAAATCCTCCCCGAAAGTAACTAACTCTGACTGCATTGTCACTAACTTGGGTTTGGCACAAGAGGGAAAGGTAGCTGAGTTTCCAATTCTGCTTCTCTTTGACTATAGCTCACCATGCTGCAGGCCCTTCCTCCTATGATGGTACTAACCAACATGAGCCCTAAGCTCTAATCTCAACCCTTTCCCAAATCCCAACACGTCAGACTAAATAATAATAAGGCCATAGGGCAGGCACACTGAGGCATGTGTGCGTCACTACCCAAGTCAAAGTCAAGATATATTCCAGGGCAGTTTATGATGCAGAAGGCACCCTCTAATTTAACAAAAAAGCAAGAGGGCTGGGTGTTTCCATTATTTCCCAAAGTAAAGAACAAAAGCTCTTCTCATAGTAAAAAGCCTGAACCCACTCAACCTGATCCCGTCCTCCCAGTCAACAAACACATTGATGTCAGTAAGAGTGTCCAGACATATATAATCATGTATGAAAGTCAACAAAAGGAAGGTGTCATCTCTTTCTGCCACCTCTCCAGAAGATGTGATAGTGAGGGTGTTGTCAGCTAACTGCTTCAAAGGCAAGCAGGGCAGTAGGCTGTTCCATGTCTCCTAGGAACATGAACATTACTTCACACCATGATTTACTAAAACAAAAGCAAACAGGGACCAGCAGAGACAGCAGTGAAATGAGATGGTGACATCTTCCTGATGCTTTTCAGCTGCTTGGGTCTCTCCATTTTAAGACAGATAAATGAGGCCATCTTAGGCTCAACCCTTTTCTGATCCCATCTCTTTTCACTGCAATGTACCTGTCCAGTGTGCCGATCCCTCCATGTTTTTAAAGGGAAGTTCCTCTGATCAGTGACCCCATAGGAATATGTCAATGTCTAGCCTCACACTACAGGGTGATGACAGCCAGTCTTTGTTTTTCCTCCTCTAGGTTATGTGAGCATCTTAAACATAGTGGAACTCACAATTCCAGCTTCATTCCAAACTAGTGAGATATTTCTCAGCTGCTTCCTCCACCTGCTCCTCAGGTCCAGAGTACAGGGCATTAGACTAAGTCAGCATGCTAGGTGATAACCACAAAGCTTTTCCTGCCACGCCTGCCATTTCCAAGCCCTTCTCTAATTGCAGTCTCCTCTATTCTAGTCTCAACTCTACTTGCTATTGGTGGAGTGCTTCTCCAGGGATGCATGTGGAGGAAAAGAAAAAGGAACCAGAGATGAAGGGGACATCCTCCTCCCTGGCACTGTCTCCATCTCTCCACAGTACACCCATCATCTCCATTGGAAGGAAGGTACTCATGATCTTCCTTGGAAGGAAGGCACCCAGACCTGCCCTGCAGAGACCATGAAATTAGTTCAGTACTTCTCAATAAATCTGTGGTAAAGGACCCGCTGATTTTTTCTAAAATTCCCAATCTATTATGAATCATCAATTTTGTAAAATAAACAAAAATGAATTATTAGAAAAGAGTTGAAAAGGCATATAAAATACAAGCTCAAATTTTTTGTTATTGTGTCATAAAACTATTCCATCATATCGCTATGAACGTTTCTAAACAATTGCTCTCCATTTCTTCCCTTGTCCACAAACCAGCACAGGTTTGAGTCTCCCTGCTCTAGCTCAAGGTCTTAGCTATTTACTTAACCACTTAGAGCCTAGACCTGTTGTTTCTGCAAGATGGAAGAACAGTCATTATCTCAGGTGGTCAATGATGTCCCACATCTATATATTCCAGGGACTCATTCCTGATTCTCCCTTAAGTTCTAAAAATATTTCAAAGACAATAAAATAATGCTGAACTTCTGAGGAGGGTATTTGTTTGCATTTCTTACTGCTGATCTGGAACCACCTAATACTAAAGCACCTTGGAGAGTAATGAAAGAAATACACAAGAGAAGAAGAGGCAAACACTGGTAGGTCACTCACCGTCTCAGGGCTTCCTTTGTGGAACCAATAGATATTTTGAAAAGCATCCTGAAAACATGTCAAAGGTCTAAGGATTGTTATCATTGGGGCTGGTGAGTCATGGCTCAGAGCGACAGTAATACAGGTGCCCTACTGGCTGTTGTCTCTTCAAAACATGTCACTGGACTGTGAGGGAGGCAACCCTTAAAAGGGTGTGAAATAGAAAAAGGGGACAAACTTGTCCACAGCACTCAGGAGGCTCTGGGAACGAACCAGGAGGAAACAGTAGCCCGGTTAACATAGTTTCTGTACCTCCAGAGCAAGCAATTAAATCTCAGTGTCTACCATAGCAAAAGACCTATTGCACTTCAGGAACAAAATCGGGGATGATTATCCTTTAGTGGGGAGAAGTTGGGAAATGAGGTAGGACATATAGGGTGAGGGGCAGGACTCTGCTATGGACTGAATATTTGTGTCTCCCCACCTCCAAATTTATAAGTTGAAACCTAAATCCCCAATGTCATGGTATTTGGAGGTGGGGCCTCCAGAAGTTTTTATATCGTGATGGTGGAGCCCTCATGAATGGGATTAGTGCCCTTGTAAGAAGAGACATGAAGAGATGCTCTCTCTCTAGTTTCTGTCACGTGGGGATACAAAGAGAAGATGACTGTTTCTAATCCAGGAAGAGGGCCCTCACTAGACACTGGATCTGCTGACTTCTGAGCCTCCAGAACTGTGAGAGATAAATTTCTGTTATTGAAGCCACCCAGTCCATAGTAGTTTGTTATAGCAGCCTAAACTAAGACTCTGTTCCCCCAGAAGCAATTTTTAAAATAGCTTTATTGACATATAATTGGCATCCAATACACTTCATGTGTTTAAAATACAAAATTTGATATGCGTTGACACAGGCACACACCTACAAAACAGTTACAACAATCAACCATCACTGGCACATCCATCACCACCAAAAAGTTTCCCAGTGCCCCTTTATCATCCCTGCCTCCCTGCTCTTCCTTCCCTACCCACAAGATAAGCACTGACCTCCTTTCTGTCATTATATATTTGTTTGCATTTTCTATAATTTTATATAAATGGAAACATGCAGTATATATGCTTTTTGAGGATGGGGGGTTCTGTCTTCTTTAATTCAACATAATTATTTTGAGAATCATTCATGTTGTGGTATGTCTCAATTGTTCATTCTTTTATATTGCTGAGTAAGTAGTTTTTCACTTACAAGCAACTTTACGTCTCAAGCAAGGTTACCCTGGGACTAAAATTTTGAGGGGTTAAGGAAAGTTTATTAAAAATTTGGGCTTTCCCTTAGAGCAGAGCTTGTTGCTGCTATCTTGGGAAATAAACCTTTTTTTTTTTTTTTTTTTTTTGGTCTCAAAATTAAGGATAGTTAATTAAAGAAAAAATAGCCATTTAATATTCTTTAATGATAAAAAGAATTTTGTAATATCCAGGGACTGTGGGCTGTGAGGAGGGAGAAAGAGGCTTGAGAAACCAGGAACCATCATTCGCATCCAAGGTAAATCTCAACCCATTCTGATTCTCAATTTCCTATTGTTTGTTTCTACACTTGTGGCAGTAAATGCACTGAAGAGAATGGTACTATTCCGTTTTGGTTTTGCTTTTGGAATCACTAGAAGGGAAGACTACTCTGCGACTGCAATTATATCATTCATTCATTCAGTCAGTCAGTCACCATACATGTATCAGTGTCTTCTCTATGCTTGACATCACACTGGGGATAAATAGACAGATCTAAGACTTATAGGAAGACTCGGTTCCTGCTTTCACAGAGTTATGGGGGTATGCAGGCATCAAGGCTGCACAGTTTCACAACAGACTGACAGTAAATGAGAGATCAAAGAGATGGCAGACAGGTCAAGATGGTGGTTGAGGCTCTCAAGTTCCCATCATGGAGACTAGAAGACAGGATTGAATATGGATGTGGTGACAGAGGAAGGATTCTGACTCATAGACTATCAGAAAACACAGGCCCCATTGACAATAACAGAGAATACAACCCCCAACTCCCTCAAAGGAGAGGTGGGGAAGACTGGAAGATGTAGGCGCATACGGAGCATGGCTCCTGTCTCCAAACACTAGCCTTGAATGTGCATATTGTTGTGCTACCAAAAAGTAAAGAAAACTATTTTCCTTTTTTTTGTTTTGTTTTGTTTTTTTAAGACAAGGTCTCACTCTGTTGCCCAGGCTGGGGTGCAGTGGCGTGATCACAGCTCACTGCAGCTTCAACCTCCCAGATTCAAGTCATCCTCCCATCTCAGCCTCCTAAGTAGTTGGGACCACAGGTGTGTGCCACCACTCCTAGCTAATTTTTTAAGTTTTTTGTCTATAGAGATGGAGTCTCCCTATGTTGCCCAGGCTAATCTTGAACTCCTGGCCTCAAGTGATCCTCCCGCCTTGGCCTTCTAAAGTGCTGGGATAAAACCTGGAACCAATTTTTATAAATAGGTGGCAGTAGTCTACAGAAGTTTCCTTTTAAAAAGTGTATTTGTTCCCAATCCATCTGTCATAAAGTTTCACTAAAAGAGCACAAAGGGAAAAATAGCAGGACACAAAACTGAATGAGTAAGGTGAGGATTATAATAAAAAACACAACCTATTGCTTAGGAGGAAGGAGATCTAGTGGAAAAATGTCCAAAGAAATACCAGAAAAGCTAGACATCACCTTTTTGTGTCTTCTTCAAAAATTTCTTTAGTGAGCATTTTCCTATTCTATTTTTGAAGAATTATTTTGAAATATATCCTTCATGGGAAGTCCTGGATTCTCAGCAGAAGGAAACCAAAGTCACCAGCCTGAATTTGCCTGCAGTCTAGAGAGAAGCCTAGAACCAGGGAGGGGCTTCAGGGAAGCCAGTGGCAAAGGAAAGGTGAGACTTTGCCCAGGGGTTTTTGCAACCTGACAACGATACACTGAGGTGCAGAGTGAAGAAGTGCAGACGGAAGGAAGGACTGGCAGGTGTGAGTAGTAGCCTCAGAAGGGCCAGGACCAATGATGCCAAAGACATGGCTGGGCGGCCATGAGAAAGCAATTTCTTTAGAGCTCAGGATCCTTGGATCCTTGTCTTCCAAACGGAAAGCAGTGCTGGATGATCTTTGAGATCCCTTTCAACATACAGGCATTTGAACTGCAAAATTCATGCCAATATATATCCACTGAAGACCTTGGCTGACATTCTCCAACCTCAGCTTCCCAACTGGCTGGGACTACAGGCGTGTCCCACCACACTCAGCTAATGTTTTTTACTCTTTGTAGAGATGAGGTCTCACTATGTTGCCCAGGCTAGTCTCAAACTCCTTGGCTATGTCTGAAGCACAGTGGGTCGACAACTATGAACCTCCTCTCCAGTTGGCTCACATAATCCAAAAATATTGAATATCTGTTACTCAATATATAGTGATGTATATTTTCTAGAAAAAGAGTTGTGTTGTGCAAAAGCAATCCCACATTAAAGCAAGGGCTAAGAGGGCAAACCTGTGGGGTGTTTTGTTTCGTTTTGTTTTGTTTTGACGGAGAAGTCCCCAGGCTGGAGTGCAGTGGCGCTATCTCAGCTCACTGCAACCTTTGCCTCCCGGGTTCAAGCGATTCTCCTGCCTCAGCCTCCCAAGTAGCAGTAACAACAGGCGCCTGCCATCACACCACACAAAAATACAAATAATTTTTTGTATTTTTAGTAGAGATGGGGTTTCACCATGTTGGCCAGGGTGTTTCTCGATCTCCTGATCTCATGATCCTCCTGCCTCAGCCTCCCAAAGTGCTGGGATTATAGGCGTGAGCCACCGTGCCCAGCCAAACCTGCGTCTTTTATAAAGTTCCAATCTACTCTGATTGAGGACGTTGGAAAAGGGATTCTCTAAGGGTCATGGGATGGAAACTGACACACACCTCAAAGGGGAGATGCCGAGACATCAAGGAAAAAACTATTTCCCTCATGGACGTTACTGTCAGAAGGGGTGTCTTTATGACGCCCAGAACTGTCTCCAGTCACCACTGTTGACTAAAGTTAGAGCAGCTGTCTCTTAGTGAGGAATGTAAAAACTCACGCACAGATAGGTGGAGCAGGAAGTTGGGGGAAGGTCAGAAAGAAAATAAAAGGGTTTCCTGTGATGAGTCACTGCCTTTCTGGGAAACCATTTCAGAAGCCACCATGAACTCCCCAACACCTGTCCAAGCCCTGTACTTCGTGCTGAAATGAAGTGTGGCAAACAAAGTTCTAAGCCACATCTGACAGCTCACAGGCCACATGCAGAGCAGAGGTTTGAAAAAGAGCTGTGTGAGGCCAGCACACATGACAATCTGCACATCACCTGCCAGAGTCTCCAGCGCTCACCTTTGGGTGAACTGAAGACACTCAGTTCAAATTATCCTCTTCTTTAAATGGAGCACACTTTATGCTATTGTTTCCTGCAATGGCCACAGCTTGGATCTTCAGATAAAGTGTTTAAGTGTAGAAAGTTTACTGAATCTAGAGGAAAAAAACAAATCTGACCATAATCCTGAGTCTATGAAGTAAAATGGGAATTGGCGGATCCCACATGAGATGAATTCTGTTTGTTAATTTATGTTGATCTGGAAACAAAACCAACTTTTATCACTTCATCCACTAAAAGGGATCTGTGCAACAAACTGAAGAAAGTCAACCAAGACATAGAAAGACACAGGTGCCAGAATACAGGGCATCCAACCCAGGAGAGCAGGACAGAGGAATTCCAGAATGATGGCAAGGAGAACACAGTGGCCCTGGAGAACCACCTTTCCCAAATACGGGCAGGACAAGAGGCTTCAGGAGGGCTGTCTCAATAAAAGAGGGAATAATGTTTGCACATGGATCAGGATGTGATGCACAGTTCTGTCAGGGAGCTTTGTATGCAAAACCAACCAACTAAGCCAATTAAAACAAAAATAAATCAATTATTCACTCCAGAGGTAAAGAGTTAAATAAGAGAGAACGAGTAATCTTAGCACAGTATATGGCTCAGTGTGGATGATAGTCACACACTTACAGAAATGTGACCACTGAAATATTTGTTTCATCCACATCATAAAACAGTGCTATAACCATATCTTGAGCAAGGGAGGAAGGTGAGAGTGACAGAAAGGGGGATGTAAGCACAAGAAAACTAACTCCTCATCTGACTTAGCAGGAAGTCAGTGCATAATATCCAAACTTGCAAAATCAAGAAATAGCAGCATAAGCATGTTGTTTAGAAGGTTTTCGGATTCAGAAGCAGTTGCCTCAGGGGTATGGAATCAGGTATGAAACAGGGTGGCCTCGGCAAATGTTTCTTGATGTAACATTTGTAGTGCTGTTTTGACTTTTTCTTTTTCTTTCTTTCAAGAGAAAGTTTCTCTCAGTCGTTCAGGCTGGAGTGCAGTAGTGCAATCATGACTCACTTCAGCCTCCACCTCCCAGGCCTTTAAGAGATTCTCCTGCCTCAGCCTCCCAAGTGGCTGGGACTACCAGTGTGTACCACCATACCCAGCTAATATTTTGATTTTTTATAGAGACTATGTCTCACTACATTGCCTACATTGGTTGCAAACTCCTGGGCTCAAGCAATCCTCTTGCCTCAGCCTCCCAAAGTGCTGATTACATGTGTGAGTTACTGCACTGCACTGTTTTGACTTTTTAAACTATGTACATATATTGTTATAACTGTTAAGGCTACAGTTGAGAAGATCTTTTTTTTTCCCCCCTCTTTGAACCAATGCAAAAAAAAAAAAAAGCATGTTACCAAAATTGTAAGTTGTATGAAACCACATTTATATCTATTACATACATAGAAAAATATCTAAAATGACATATACCAAGGTGTTAACAATGACTACCTCTAAGTGATAGAATTATGATTTTTTTTAAATGTATCATTATTTTATTCCTTTTTATTTTCTTCAAGATGGAGTCTTGGTCTGTCTCCCAGGCTGCAGTCCAGTGGCACGATCTCAGCTCACTGCAACCTCTGCCTCCTGGGTTTAAGCGATTCTCCTACCTCAGCCTCCCTAGTAGCTGGGATTACAGGCGCCCGCCACCATGCCCGGCTAATTTTTGTACTTTTAGTGGAGACGGGATTTCACCATGTTGGCCAGGCTGGTCTTGAACTCCTGACCTCAAGCAATCTACCTGCCTCAGCCTCCCAAAGAGCTGGGATTACAGGCGTGAGCCACTGCGCCCGGCCTATTCTATTTTTTAATACATATATATATTAACTCTGTGAAAAACAAGAAAATTAATAAAGCTTTTAAAATGAAAAAGAAGAGTGAGAACAGCAGAAGAAAATAAATGATAGTGGATTTGAGTCCAGAAATCAGGCCCTGCTACTTCCTAGTTTTTTATACTTGGCAGATTCTTATCCTTTTGGGACTTTAGATTCCTCAGTTTTAAAGTGGCAATACTGTTATCTATTCTCTCTCCTGTGAGGGGTTATTGCAATGTTGCGCAAACCTGCCCAGATATAGAAATACTAGGCCAGACGCAGTGGCTCACGCCTGTAATCCCAGCACTTCGGGAGGCCAAGGCAGGTGGATTGCTAGAGCCTAGGGGTTCAAGCCCAGGAGTTGAAGACCAGTCTGGGCAACATGGCAAAACCCTGTCTCTCCAAAAATTTTTTAAATTAGCTGGGCATAGTGGCACATACTTGTGTCCCAGCTACCAGGGAGGCTGAGGTGAAAGGAGCGCTTGAGCCCGGGATACAGAGGTTCCAGTGAGCTGTGATTGTACCACTGCACTCCAACCTGGGCAACAGAGTGGGACCCTGTCTCAAAAATAAACAAACAAAACAGATATAAATATACCAGATAGGACAAGGGGCATGAGAAGAACATGCAAAATGGGGGAGTCTCTGTACTTCGCATGCCTTCAACGGCATCATGGCCTTTCTTCCCTAAGGATGTTCACTCACTGGTCACGCTCCCTCAGCCCACCTCAGGGAAATTCCTCCAAAGCTCCTTTATGCACAAGCTGGCTAGAGATTGAAATTCAAGGACTCTTCCCTTGTGCCTCTTCTTGTTTTGTGACTTTCAAGGGCAGCCTTGCTGAATCAGATCTTCTATATCCACCTTATGCAGAAACGTTGCATTTACCAGGATGCGCTGACTTGCCCCTACCTCCTCCCAGGCCCATTCCTCTCAACTACAGTCACCTGCCAAGCTACCATTTTTGGGATTTTGAACAGGGCCTGGTGGGGAGAGAGAAAGAGAGAGAGAGAGAGACTCAAAGGTGTGTTCCTCTAAAGACATCTCCAAGAATGAGAGACCTTAGTCCTGAGGACAGTTTCCTTAGAACCAGGTTGCTTTGAAAGGCTGAAGATTCACAGTCAGAATCTAGGAGAGACTTGAAAGTTTGCAGGGGGACGTGAGTATATTTAAAAATTAATCAACTTTCATCCAAAGCTTTGGAATGCAGCAGTGTCCCCTCAGCCAAATTGTAAAGCCTGAACCACCAGCTGGTGCTCTGACTTCATTCTCACCATCAAAGCCACTTGCTTTGACAAAGTGCTCCAAGAGGAATCCTGAACTGGGAGTTATTAGAGTACGCAACCCACAGCCTTATCGCTAACTCTGCTAGCCATGCAATCTTGCCAAGTCATTTAACTTCTTTGTGTCTTTTCCTTATCTACAAAATAAGGCAGTCATTATGCTGGTTTCATGCTAAAGGACTCGTTCTCTTCTGCAGGCGTGCTCACAGCTTCCGCCATCTGTGGTTCCTCTGATGTTTTCGAGAGTTTCTCTTCATTCTCCTGTCTATTCTCATTTCTTCCTTCCTCAATTGTCTCTGTATCTCTCAGTCCTTTGGCCCAATTTTAAAGGCACAGGATCAACATGTCCCTGAACAAAACGAGAGGAGAGCTGCCTCTGCCTCCCCAGCTACCAAACCCCACAGCTCTCATCTTCCCCCATGGAGTGCTGGTCTTCCAGCTGTCCCCCAGCAGCAAGCTTCCTGGAGGTACAAGCCACTGACACTTATGGAGTAAAAGATGCCCAGGGGCTGCCCATGGGGTCCTTGATAGAGTAACAGGATTTTTTGGGGGGGAGTTGGGGGGGCGGGTAATTGTGTTAGTCTGCTTTGCATTGGTGTAAAGGAATACCTGAGACTGTGTAATTTATAATGAAAAGAGATTTATTTGGCTCACAGTTCTGCAGACTGTACAGGAAGCATGGCACAAGCATATGTTTCTGGTGAGGCCTCAGGAAGCTTCCAATCATGGTGGAAGAGAAGACATGTTATATGACGAGACAGGGAGCAAGAGAGAGAGGAGAAGGTGCCAGGCTGTTTTAAACAACCAGCTCTCCTGTGAACTCCTAGAGTGGGAACACTCTCAATACCACGGGGAGGGCGCCAAGCCATTCATGAGGGATCACACACCTCCCTCCAGGCCCTACCTCTAACACTGGGATCACATTTCAACATGAGATCTGGAGGGGACAAGCATCCAAACCATATCCAATCTCAAGGACCCTTTTTTGCCCAGAAAAGATTAAGAGCTACTTTAATTTTTAAAACTTAACCTTCAATGTGTTTAAATTACTAATTTAAAATCTTAGGTCTGCCTTAAGATTTTAATTTTAATATAGAGATTTTATTACTCTTCATAAATATAAAAAATGTTAACACTTTTTTTTTTTTTTTTTTGAGACGGAGTCTCTCTCTGTTGCCCAGGCTGGAGTGCAGTGGCACGATCTTGGCTCACTGCAATCTCCACTGCAATCTCCACCTCCCAGGTTCTAAGCAATTCTCCTGCCTCAGTCTCTGGAGTAACTGGGATTACAGGTGCGCACCACCACGCCCAGCTAATTTTGTATTTTTAGTAGAGACGGGGTTTCACCATGTTGGCCCGGCTGCTCTCAAATTCCTGACCTTAGGTGATTCACCCTCCTCGGCCTCCCAAAGTGCTGGGATTACAGGTGTGAGCCACCATGCCCGGCCAACAATCACTTTTACGGGGGCTTTTTAATTAAATGCTGGGTCCCATTTAAAATTTAGTTTGTAAAACTCATTCAAATATTTCATATCATGCTTATATATCAATATATTTTATTTCTCTCATGTCAGTTGTCTAAAAACTTCTTATAGCTCTAACAAATTAAACTTTAAAATGCGAAAAACCATATTCTCTCAAGTATCCCAATACCGATCGCAATTTTAGAATGTCTTTTAATTTAAAATTAGAAAACTAAATCAATTTCTTAATTACATATTTTGTTTGTTATCAAAAGGATAATTGTTATTCTAATGGGTCAGTTTCCTTTAAATATTACAAATACTTAAAAAACTGAATGTGTATAACAAAAACATTATGAATTTGATTCTCTTAAACATTTCTTCGTTTTTTCCTAAATTTTTGCAGGATTAAAAATGCTTACCCCATAAGGTAAAAAATCATGTCATTTTAAACACTCTTGGGTTACCTTCCCAGGCAATTTTGTGGGTTCCATCTCAGCTATATTAGGTTTGCTACCAATCTCAGATCCCTGCCTCCATCCCGCTGTCATGTTCAGGCCTGTTTCTGAGTTGTCTTTTCTCAGAGCCTTCCTCCCATCCATTCAGGTAACTCCTTACCTGATGCTTTTCTCCCAAATCACACTTGGTTGATTTCAACTAATGTATAATATATGCTGCTCCATTCTGTTCTGATTTTTCTTTCTCTCTCTCTCTTTTTCTTTTTTGAAACAGAGTTTCGCTCTTGTTGCCCAGACTGGAGTGCAGTGGCGCAGTCTTGGCTCACTGCAACCTCTGCCTCCCAAGTTTAAGCAATTTTCATGCCTCAGCCTCCTGAGTAGCTGGGATTACAAGCATGCGCCACCATGCCCAGCTAATTTTGTATTTTTAGTAGAGATTGGGTTTCACCATGTTGGTCAGGCTGGTGTCGAACTCCTGACCTCAGTTGATCCACCTGCCTCGGCCTCCCAAAGTGCTGGGATTCTGATTTATTTGTCTATTCATCCTATTGGCACCACAGCGCTTACAGACATTTCAATGCCATCCTAAGGAATTCCTCACTGAGATTTGTCTAACTCAGTTTTGTTTTCGCAGTTCCAAGTTCATGCCACTGTTGGGTAGAAGAAGGCAGGGAGAGAAGACAGAGTGGGTAAAGAGCATTTCCATTGCTGAATGGCTTTCCCCATGGCACCCTCCTGTCGATAAGGATCAGGGAACCAAGCACAGAATGTATCATTGTCCCTGCACTCTTTCTCCATCATGGGGTCATCACAGTTGCCTCTCATCTGCCTGACCTCAGGATTTCCCCTGCAGAGTCCTGAAGACTTACCAGGGACCAGGCAACCCAAGAAACAGTTTACCAAGCCAAAGGTCAATGAGTGATTTCGCTCATGCTCTCACATTCTCTCCATCTTTCTCTCTCTCTCTCTCTCTCTCTCTCTCTCACACACACACACACACCCCTAATCCTCTGTGGCTCCAAACACCGGCTCAAAATTATTCCTGTCAACCTTTGTGAGGTCAGGCACTTCCTAAGCAGATGCTGCTAATTCTATCACATCCTTCAGCTGTTGGCAATGACGTTGCCTAGCCTATTTCCTTTTTGGTTTGCTTTTATAGCACTCTTACTTGAATATCAAATGGCTTTTTGTACCAAGGCAGCCAAGTTGAATGTCTAGTTTAAAACAGACAATTTTGGGGTGAGGGAATAATTTTGTATAAACAAAATAGCCTTAGGCAAGTCTCCTTCTTCTAACCAGAGGCTGTTGTGGTTAAGTGAAAGAGCACTGGCCACGGAGCGGGAGGGTGTGGGCTCCATTTCAATAGCTGCTGCAAACTCTACAACTTGGGCCTAATTCTGTGAGCATCAGTTCCTTCACCCGTGATATCACTGACATGGACATGGGAGCAATTGCTAAGGTCATTGCCAAGAATAGATTTAAAAGCACATGAAACACTAGAAGTTTTTTCTTCCGTGGCCTCCGGTATCTCACATGCTCCTGGTTTCCTTTAGTCTCATTGCCTGGTCCTCCTCAGTCTCTTTGCTGGTTCCTCTCTTCTCCCCAGCCTCGGAATATTGGGCTTAACCGGACTTCTGCTTTCCTTCTCTCCTTGCTCCACTGGTGATCTTATCCAGTCGCATGGGTTTTAATATCATCTATAGGCTGATGACTCCCACATTCATATCTCCAGCCCAGGATTCTCTGAATTCCAAGCTCATACTTCTACCAGTCTATTCACCATCTCAACTTGGGTGCCAAATATTCACCTCAAACTATACATTCTAAACCTGCTTGCCTGCAGTCTTCCTAGTTTAGCTCACGGCAATTTCATCCTTCTGGTTGATTGGATCCAAAATCATAGAGTCATTCATGACTCATCTCTTTCATACCTCCCATCCTTCCATTCCATCAGCAAACTTTGACTTCTATCTTCAAAAGATAACGCAAATTGGATTGTTTTTGCATCACCAACTACTGCCCTGAGGCAAGGCAGCAAGAAATCTCACCTGGATTCTTGCTGGAGTTTCCTAAATGGTATCCTTGGTTCTGCCCTCACTCCCTTCCACTCTCCTCAGTCTGTTTTCAAATAGCAGATGCAGTGATCTTGTTAAACTATACATTGGATCATGTCACTCCTCTCCTCAAAACCCTCCAATTTCTACCCATCACATTCAAGGAAATTACTGTTATGTATCACTCACTATAAAAATGGGGATCATATTATGCACATGTACCCTACAACTTAAAGTATAATAATAATAAATAAATTTAAAAAAAAAAAAAAAATGGGGATCATGATAACACCTACTTCATAGAGTTGTTTTGAGGATTTAAAAAATCAACATATGTGACCGGGCACGGTGGCTCATGCCTGTAATCCCAGCACTTTGGTAGGCCGAGGCGGGCAGATCACGAGGTCAGGAGATCGAGACCATCCTGGTTAACACGGTGAAACCCCGTCTCTACTAAAAAGACAAAAAAAATTAGCCGGGCGTGGTGGTGGGCGCCTGTAGTCCCAGCTACTCGGGAGGCTGAGGCAGGAGAATGGTGTGAACCCAGGAGGCAGAGCTTGCAATGAGCCGACATCGTACCACTGCACTCCAGCCTGGGCGACAGAGCGAGACTCCATCTCAAAAAAAAAAAAAGACTTTGGAGGTATGCACTATTATACCCATTTTACAGAGGAAACTGCATTACAGAGAGATTAAATAAATAAGCTCCCTAAAGTCACGTCGCTAGGGAGTGGCAGAACTAGGCTTCTGCTGCAGGTCCTTGGCCTCCACGCCCTGTACTTTCGCTACACTGCCTCATCAGTAAGCCTTCTTCCATGACACGCTCTAGATGCTGAATAGTACCCCCCATCATATGAAGGGAAAATTCATTTCTTAACCAATTCCTCACAAAGTCCTCTGATCATTCCAAAGGCTCTAACTTAGGCTAACAAATTCATTTACTCAACAAATACTATTGAACAACAATGTACTAGGTATTGAAGACACACCAAGGAACACCCAAAAAATGGACACAAAGTTCTGTCTTCATGGAGTTTACATTCTGTTAGAAGTACTTTTAATAATATACTGTTAGAAGTACTTTTTATAGTGGAAGCATCACTAGAGACCTGACTTGCCTACTGACTCATTGTTTTTCTCTCCTGAAGCGATCAGGCTCAGCTTCATTCATTTGGCACATCTTGTGGGCAAGGCACTTGGCTAACATCTGTGGGAGGAACAGAAATGATTCAGACATGGACTTTGCTCAGGGAAGGTTGTATATTACCATGTGCCTAGGTTTCTCAGCAGCAGTACTTGTTGAACATGTTCCTGGGTCTGTCCTGTGCTCTCTCATTTAACATCTAAGCTCCCTAAGGGGGAAGAACATCCTTGTGGTTTCGTTTTTCTCTGCCCACAGAGCCTAGAAGAGTGCTTTAAATACACTGGCTTTGCAGTTTATGTTCTTTATTGAGTACTAACTTCTAGAAAGATTCCTCAAAAATCTATTTGGCCATAAATTTTGCTCCCCACTCTTCTGTCCTTAATACCACATTTATTCCATCAGCAGACAGAAGAAAACTAAGACTATAAGAGCTAACCTTTTATAATTGTTAATATTTTCATTATCCTTTCCCTAATTAATTTTAACTATTTTAACCATTTAGCCACTCGGATGGAGGAATCCTGATAGTCTACGGAATGGTCACGTCAAAGACTGATTGCCCCCTGCCACCCCCAACCAACACATACACACTTTAAACCCTTCAGTGATTTCTCACCGTTCTTAGGAAAAACAGTCAAATCTTCAGCAAGGTCTCTAATGCACAAGGCCCTGAGTGGCTTGGCTGTGCCTGCCCCTCGGCCTTTTCCTGCAGTGTCATGAGTTATCTTGCTCTGGGCACTGCAACCACAGGGCCTGCTTGTGGTTTCCAAACACTCCTGCTCCATCCTGCTGCAGGGCATTTGCATGTGCAGTTCCTGCTTCCTAGAAAGCATTTTCTTCTTCATCCTTTAGACTCAACTCAATCATTACTTCCTTAGACAAGCCTTCACTGGCCCCGGGGCCCCGACTCCACCCAGCATCATATCTTCTCCTAGCATCGGCCCCTCTCCTTCAGGCCCCTCTTCAGCCATTCCTTCATCCCAGGTATAATTTTACTTTTGTAGGTGGAAATATGTTATTAATGTATTTCTCCTCCACTATGCTTCATAAGTACAAAGACCATTTCTGATTTTTCTCACCATTGTATATCCAGAGATGAGCATAGCACTTGAAATTTGAAAAAAAAAAATTACTCACTCAACAACTATATAATGAGCACCTTCTGTGTGCATGGCCCTGTTCTATGCACTGGGAATACAATAGTGAAAAGCCAAAATCCCTGCCTTCCTGGAGCTTATATTCTAGTTTTGGATAAGAGACAATAAACAAATAAGCAAGATGACTGCAAGGAAGGATAAGTGTTATGGAGAACATATTTCTGAAGGGAACAGGATGTGAGCACTGGGGACGGGGTAGGAGAGTATCTCAGACAATGGTCAGGAAAGGCCTTTACGGGGATCTGGCATATAAGCCAACTCCTGGGTACTCTGAAGTGGGGACTGAATTTTATTGCAAAAGTTAGGACAGTCCCAGGCAAATCAGGACAGTTGATTACCTTAGCATAGTATGCTGCCTGCTTCAACCACTCACCCAGAAAATGATTCTCCCACACCTTCTAAATCTCATTTCCAGAAACACTCCTTCATGAGAAATTAATACAGCTTAGAACACAGTAAATGCTTTGTAATGATGAGGCGACTTCCCAGGAATCCACACCCACTAACTTTAGAAGCAGCCCTGGCTTTGGGATTCCCAGTCAAATCCAGGCCCTCTCCCACACCCCTCCCACTCTTAGAGACCCATACTTGGATTTCCATGTGGATGGAATCCACCCAACAGGAAAAGCTCATTTCCTCCCTCCATCTGGCTCACTCTCCCAGCCTGGAACCTTCCCCCACAATATCCCTCGGCAGACTCCTCTTCTGCACTCCCTCCTGGCTGGCTGAGCTTCCGGCCAGTTCTATCCAATAATAAACTACCTGTAATGAACCACAGAGCAGCAGATCCCTCCAGTGGTCCCCTGCTCCTCGGGGCACACACTTGAGCAGGCCCTGCTTCAACAATTGGCAGCTGCCCGCTTGGCACAGGCACTCACACAAATTCTTCCCTACTCTCATTAGTCTAAACTATGTCTTTATTTAATGGATTGAGAAACAGTTCACTGGCTAACCTGATTTTTTGTTACATCTCCAGTCAAATTCCTAAGCCACTGTTAAAAGCTTTCCCTTTTCTCTTAGCCCCTTTCCCAGCCCCAACTCTCCCCTCAACAACTATATGAGCAACATTAGTGCCTACCTCATTGGGATATTAGAAGGATTAACCAAATTAATATATACAAAGCACCTAGAACAGTCACCAGTACACAGTAGCCCTTCACATGAATATATTCAATGAATGAAATGCTAGCCCTTATTATTGTCCCTGAGATCTGAGAGTCATTTGTACCTATGATTTTATTTGAAGAGACAAATTATCCTGTTGCCCAAATGCTCCCCTAACAAACTTGAAAGTCCTACAACCAGCATCTGTCTTTAAAAAGAGCACATGAGGTCAGGCACGGTGGCTCAGCCTGATTTCCTAGCATTTTGGGAGGCCAAGAGTTCAAGACCAGCCTGGGCAACATGGTGAAATCCCATCTCTACTAAAAATACATAATTTAGCCAGGCATGGTGGTGCATGCCTGTAATCCCAGCTACTTGGGAGGCTGAGGCACAAGAATTACTTGAACTGAGATTGCATCACTGCACTCCAGCCTGGGTGACAGAGCTAGATTCTGTCTCAAAAAAAAGACAGAAAGAAAGAAAAGAAAAAAGCACATCAGGAGGATGGGAAACATTACAACAATTATCCCATTTTTCTCTCCAGAAGAGTTTATCAGATTAAATAGAAGTAGAATACTAGGGACCATAGCTAGACGGGGAGGACAGAGTTTGAGGCTTGTTTAGAAGAGAAGGTCAGAAGCTCACAGTGTAAGAAGGGGAGGCATCATGAGAGCACTGGACCCTTGACGGGGTGAAGGGAGCAAAGCTGAGGGCATGGAGAAGTGGAAAGGGTGTGGAGAAGAGTGATTACGAAGACAAAATTCAACTAAGTTGATGGAGCCAGGTCCTTTCCTAAAGCCACTTCTTCCCTCCCCACCTCTGCCCCAGTGAAGACTAGACTGCATACTGCAGGCATCCTACTCAAGAGAAAAGAGCCTGGATTTTCAAGCCAGCATAAACTCAGAGCAAGTCCCAGTCCTACCATTTACCAGTTGACTAAGTCCATTGACCTTTCTGAACCATGGATTCCTCCTCTGTAAAAACAAAACAGAAACAGAAAAACTCTCAAAGCAAAGTTGTGAGGATTCAATAAGATAAGGCATGTGACAGGCCAGCTAAGTGCACAGTTTCTAGGAGGTGCTCAGATCATTTAGTTTTTCAGCCAGCTCTAAGTCCACAGCCTCTTGCACTTTTTTCTATCTAGTTTTTACATGTAATTTATTACATTCAGTTCAATTGAACAAAGATTTTATAGGATGCCAAGCACTAAACTCTGGGGATACCAGAGGATCAGGTCCCCTTGCTCCCCATGGTCCCCCAAAACTTGTAGCCTATAGGGGAAACTAAAGATTAAATAGGCAGTTACAAATGAACAATGAACATTCCAATAAGGGAAATACAGAAAGTGTCAGAACACAGATAGCTCTCACATTACA
The DNA here is from genome assembly GCF_037993035.2 of Macaca fascicularis. Lineage (NCBI taxonomy): Eukaryota > Metazoa > Chordata > Mammalia > Primates > Cercopithecidae > Macaca > Macaca fascicularis. The sequence goes on from NC_088381.1 coordinate 101,869,053, forward strand.
CAATAGATGTAAAATGAGCTCTATGTAATTTATGTTAAGTGTCAAGACATAGGAATCAAGCACTTCCACAATAAAAATCTAGGCGGATACCTCAATGGAGCAGATTTTTATGTTGATGGTAGTTTCCAAAGTTAGCACAAAACTGAAAGCAGTCACTTAAAAACAAAATCCCTTAAATTATCCATAAAATAGAGTATATATGGTTTTGGTGTACAAGTATGTATTGCTGTGTGCATGTAAATATGTAATAATCTACAACAGATACTTAATAAAGAATAAATATGCAAAACATAAGTTTACAGATTTTACTACACAGAATAAACCAAAAGTGAAATCAGAAAGTTTGCAGAATCAATGTTCTAAAAACTTCCAGTGGAAATGCATGTTTTGTTTTGATAACAAATTCTAAAGGGCCAGGATACAGCTGCAAGGCAAAGCACATTCACACTCTTCAACTACACTGGGCTTTTTAAAAGTGTAAATAAAGGCAGTAGCTTCGAAAATCATCCTTTGGTTCTCTTAGTTGTCAGACTTCTGTAGGAGCCTGTCAATCTTACAGAGTATTAATAGAAAGAAAATTACCACCCCCCAAAAACCCTTATTAGCCTTTTATTTTTGAACAGGTTATGGCATCACAAAATCTCAAAGTTGTAAGGGAACCGAAAGAGCACTGGCCCAACCTCTCATCATATGTTTCAATCCCTCCCAAGGGATCAAACAGCCTCTACATAGATGTTTCCAGTAGCTAGAAACTACCCATTCCATCTTAGAACACCTCCAGCAGTAATTTAAATATACAATTGCTTCAAAAATTTAATACATCAAAATTATGTGTTGCAGGAAGATCTTCCTGGCGGGGATTCACTTTGAAAGTATTATGAAGAATTTACTCTGCAAAATTCTTAGTGTATAAAAGGGTCATACAAACTAATAAGAAAATCACTAAGATCTCAATAGATAAGTAAAAATGTAAATCATCACATTTGTATTTAAAAGGTCAGTCAGCCGGACGCAGTGGCTCACTCCTGTAATCTCAGCACTTTGGGAGGCCGAGGCGGGCGGATCACCTGAGGTCGGGAGTTTGAGACCATCCTGACTAACATGGAGAAACCCTGTCTCTACTGAAAATACAAAATTAGCTGGGTGTGGTGATGGGTGCCTGTAATCCCAGCTACTCGGGAGGCTGAGGCAGGAGAATCACTTGAACCCAGGTGGCAGAGGTTGTGGTGAGCACCATTGCACTCCAGCCTGGGCAATGAAAGCAAAACTCTGCCTCAAAAAAAAACAAAGTTCAGTCTACCTCATTTAATATGTAAAAAATTATCCCACATTTTAATCCATTAAATAACAAAGGTTAAGATAAGACACACTGCACCAAAAGAGCAGTGAGATATAAACTGATGGTAGAACTGTAGATTGCTACAACTTTTATATATTTCATTTTGGCAATATTCATTTGTCAAAGAATAAGATTAGAGATTTGTTGTTGTTGTTGTTGTTGTTTCATCACAGCTGAGTCTACTAATTTACCAGGCAAGCGAACACAAACCAAAACAGAAATTTGCAATGTATCCCTGTTAGGGAAATGTCAGGGGTTGCTTTTTAAGTGCTGAAGAGAAGTCTGATGATTACTCTAATTAAGCATTGACAACTAGCATTCTAGACAGTCAGTCGTTTAAAGAAGTGTCACTGTCATTGGTCAGGAAAGAGTTTTCAATCAGGTCCTGTGTGTAGGTGGGGCTGGGGGCGGTTCCGTAAAGTTCATGGCCAGCTTCAGCAGGTTAGAACCAGCTGGGATAAAGCACAGTCTTTAGTTTTGATATTTCCTAGGCAAGAAGGGAAATTTCTTCCTTGTTTTCTTCACTCATTCAACAATGCACATTAAGGCTGGGCACGGTGGCTCACACCTGTAATCCAGTACTTTGGGAGGCCCAGGTGGGCAGATCACTTGAGATCAGGAGTTCGTGACCAGCCTGGCCAACATGGTGAAATCCCGTCTCTACTAAAAATACAAAACAAAATTAGCCAGGCATGGTTGTACGAGCCTGTAATCCCAGCTACTCAGGAGGCTGAGGCAGGAAAATCTTTTGAATCCAGGAAGCAGAGGTTGCAGTGAGCTGAGATCACGCCACTGCACTCCAGCCTGGGCAACAGAGTGAGACTCCGTCTCAAAAAACAAACAAACAAAAAAAACATGCACATTAAGAACCATCTCCATGCTGGACACTGGTGATACAGCATAAAGCAGGCAGAGATAGTTCCTGTCTTCATGGAAATTGCCACCAAGTAATGTGATCTTGTCATGAAAATGTTTATATTATTAAACCTAAAAATTTCACTTTAGGAAACTTATGTTAAGGAGATAATAAGCTAGTCAAATATTTATACACAAATATATTCATTGGAGTATTGCTTAAGCCAAAAAATAGACAACCTAAATTTCCAACAGTATGGGAATTGCTTAAAAAATACATAAAACATTCATAAATTGACTGTAAAAGGTTTAATGACATGGGAAATGTGTACGACATAATATTAAGCAAGGCAAATAATATTTTCAAGACATAGAATGTTGCCGCTATTATATTAGACATTATATAAAATAAACTTTTAAAATACTTGGTGGCTGATCATGGTGGCTCACATCTGTAATCCCAGCTCTTTGGGAGGCCAAGGCGGGCAGATTGCTTGGGTCCAGGAGTTTGAGACTGGCTGGCTAACATGGTGAAACCCTGTCTCTATGAAAAATACAAAAATTAGCTGGGCATGATGATATGCACCTGTAGTCCCAGCTACTCCGGAGGCTGAGGTGAGAGGATGACTTGAGCCCAGGAGGTCGACGCTGCAGTGAGCTGTAATCACACCATTGCACTCCAGCCTAGGCAACAAAGCAAGACCCTGTCTCAAAAAAAATAAATAAAATAAAATAAAATAAAACAAAATGAAATATTTGGAAAGAAATATGCCTCAAATGCTAACATTTTATTGGTGTATGAATGCTGGATTACAGGATTTTTTTTCTTTATATTTTATTCACTTTTATGAGAGTTTGTATTAATTTTATAATCTAGAAAGAATTTGGCAAACATCCCCTCTGAAAAAAAAAAAAATCAGAACAAACACTACCCCCTAATAGGAAAAACTCTACAAATGGCTTAACTGTGTATACAGTCAAGATCCTAGAACTTAGGTCTCTGTATCTAAAGGCAGAATTTACATGTGAATTAATCTCATTTTTGTTTCTGCTGACTCCATAGAAACTGTGCTCTCCATGGCTTCCTCAAGACGAGCAAACAAGAGTGATACAGATTTTTCTGAGGCGGACAGTGTCTCTCACTGCCCCCGTCCCCAGTATCCTACGACCAAGGAAAAGAATCTCATGTGTCATTTCTGTGGGCCACGGTAGTTAAGGAAACTCCATGTATTCTCATCTGGAGGCTCACAGCAACCCTGATAAGTGGCTACGTGGGGACAATGTGAAGCTCGGCTGCCCTTCCCTAAGACCCTGGCCTTGACAGTCCTCAGGGGCTGGAGGCCCCCCTCATCCATGTCCCCACAAGATTTCTGTCCATGGCACCCAAGGACCCACTCAAATGATCTTGAATGGACCTGAGGAAGGCTGGCCAGTTATTGGTTTTGTAAGCACAGTTGTGCCTATTTAAATCTACCAGAAAGTACAGGGATATGGCGAGTGGGAAGACATGACACCTGTTAATACAAACTCTCCCCTTTAACTTGTTCTTTCCAGAGAACACAGTATGGGAGACACCGCTAAAACAGGCCACGTTAGCACTAGAACTGATAAACTGAGAGCTAAGATAGAAAAGTTATGATGAACTGTCATCATTGTCAACAGATGAATACCTAAACCTCAGCTTTGATTTCCTCTGCCAAAGGGATTGGATGGTGCCTGCCCTTGCCACTCCACGGTGTTCTTTGGGGATGAACTGAGCTACAACGGTGAGGGAGCAGGTGGGATACTAACTGGCCCTTCCCCTAGATAGGAGGCCATCAAGTGCAGAGACAGAGATCTGACCTGGGCCTCTGCAGGCTCCCCCAGGAGCCAAAGAGAGGCCTAACCGAAGCGCCCTGCCCAAGGCCGCCCTAACGCGACTCTGGCCCCTCTTGCCTAGCAGATACTGGCTGGTGCCCTCGCTTCGGATGCAAGATCCTAGCTCTGCTGCAGCTTTCGAGCCGGAGGGACAATCGAAATGATCAAAAACGCCCGGCGGGCAGCCTTGGCGAGCGCGCGGCGGGGCGCGGGGTGAAGTCCTGCCAGGGCGCGCCGCGGCGGACACCGAGCCACACGCACTGTGCCTGCGCCCGCGGCCGCCCCGAAGGTAGTCTGCAACTCACTGCGCCGCAGGCGGCGGCGGGGGCTGGACAGCTCGCCCCGCCCGGCAGGCTCGCAGCTCACGTAGCGCAAGCGTGAGTCAGCGCGTTCCAGCGCAGCCCCGGGCGGGGGGAGGGCTCCCGCGCGCAGCGCCGGCCGCCCGCACGTACCGGCCCCGGGAGGGGGCGCCTAGGTGATTCCACTCGCGGGCGCTCTCTGCCCTGCAGTATCCCCACGCCCCGGGTTGTCCCCCTCGAAAGCTACGTGGGCGTGGGGCTCGCCTTCCCTCCGCGGAGTCCGCATCGGTGCCTGCCCGCCCGGAAGGAGGGGCGCGAGGCGTGAGGGGCAGGACTGAGCCCGGCCCGTGGCTCTTCCTCAGCCGGAGCTCCACCTTCTTCTCCTTGTCCCTTGCGTTTCCCTTCTTTGAGGCACACACTCGCTCGCTCACGTTTATCCCGACTTAGTTGCCCCCGGCCCCCGCAGCTGTCATGCAGGTAGATGGAAATGTAGCTGCGAGAGTCCAGCCTCAGCGGGTGGCGCCCAGGCTGACTGGGGAGACTAAAACCAGTAAAGGGTGGGTGGGGAGTCCTCTATCAACCTAATCTCACATGCAGTGGGATTTATCATTCCAGTCGGTCTGCATTTCCTCAAATCTGCACCTGTTTAGTTACGACAACCAGCTTATAAAAGGAAGTGGCCTACGTGCCTCACAGCTGAATGACGGAATTAGAAGTACTCTCTACTAAATGTGTGAAAATAGCAGGACCTCCGCTTAAGTTCTAGACCTACAAGGTTGCAAGCCTGGGCCTCCTGGGGGCAGGAAAAAATTCCAAGCCCTCCTTTGCCCCTTGGTAAAATGTTCTTTCACAAATTAGAGCCAAAGGCACATCTGTGATGTGCCTATGTCACTTTTTCAAAGCCTTGCTCAGGCGTTGGAATGTGTGAGGAGGCAGACGAGGTGGGTGCTTATTAAGGGAAAGAGATACATGGGGAAGGGGCAGAGGAAACGTTGATTAGGAAAGGACCATGCAGTAATGAGTAAAGTGACTGACGGAACGTTACTGAGCCTGTCATGGAGATCAGGCACTATTTGGGCACCAGTGATGCAAAATACGTGGCTCCCCATGGTCCCTGCTCTCAGGGTTACAGATAAGTGGGAGACATTAACTAAGTAGACAGTGAAACATAAGGAAGACTTAGTATAATGGTTCAGCACCCAGGCTTGGGAACCACACTGTGCAGGTTCTGATGCTGGCTCTGCAATTTACAGACTGTGTGATCTTAGCCAAGTGAGTACCCCATCTGCCCTCGCTTTCTTCTTTTGGAAAATAAAAATGGTAAAAATGACTTACTTTTTAGGACATTTCAGAGGTCTAAATACATTAATACAAGCAGAGCACTGGAATACAAGTAGGCACTGAATAAATGTTGTTAAAAGAATAAATGGAGGAGATACAGGCAGGGGCTGCCAAGCGTAGCAGGGCAGGCTGTATGCTGTACAACTCCAGAAGACACGTTCATAGACGTGAATGGAGCTTTCTGGAACTGTGCAGTGTCATGGTCCTGAGTGAGTGATGTCTAGTTCAGCATAGTTCATAATAGGAAAAAATGGAAAATTCAAATGCACATATCTATAAATGTGGTACATTCACACAGTGGAGTACTATTAGAGATATTAAAAGGGATAAGCTGCATCTATGTGTATCAAAATCTCAAAAGTATATTGAATGAAAAACAGCAAGTTGCAAAATGATACATGTAGCATGATGCCATTTATAGAAAGAAAATGTACATACACACAAAAAATCCCATATATATATATATATATGCTGGAAAAATACACGCCAAACTTAAAGCTGCCTTTGAATGGAAGGGGAGGAATTCAGATTTGAAATGGTAGTCATAGGAATTTAGCTTCTTCTCATATTGTAATAATTGTTTCAAAGAATAATGTGCTTATATATCATACAGTTTTTTATTTTAAGGAATAGATATAAAATAAAATTAGAAGCAAATATGTCAACACTGGCTAATTGTGGGTTGCTGGAATATGAGTAATCATTATTTTTTCATTTGTACTTTTCTGAATATTCAAATTAAAAATAATTACAACCTCGCAAATTAAGTGCTATGCTAAAGGTATAAAAGGGGTGGGCGTGGAGAGCATGTCTCGGGTGAGGCTACACTTGTACACCCACAGTCTTGGGTCACAACAGAGAATGGAGCAAGCTCCCCAAGACCCCTCTGCTCTAACCCCACCCTGTGGCGGGCCGGGTGCCTCCGGAATGCCATGGCTGGCCAGGGTTTCCAGACCAGGGCTGTCCTGAGCACGATGCTGCTGGCGCCCATGTTTTGCAGGTTCTTCTTTCAATCCTTGCCCTCCCTAAAATACGGCATTCTGGATGGTGCCTGAGAGGGAAACAGCAGATGATAGTAGAACCCTTGAGGACAGGGAACCATCCATGCTCTACAAGGGGGTCACCTACAATTCTGAAAATTAACTGAGTCATTGAATGCAACGCAGCAAGTAATGGTAAAGGTGGAAATGGAAACGATATCCACCTTATATCTATGAATGTCTACTATTCTCAGCCTCTGTGGAGGACCCTTTCATAGGTGTTGCCCTCTTTTGGAGCAGCTCAACGGATTGGTCAAGACTCCAGGCTTTGTAGTTACTCAGACCTAGGCTCAAGTAGCCAATGACTACAATTTGGGGCAAATTACTCAGTTTCTCTGACTCTCTGTTTCCTCTTCTGTGAAATGGGGATAAGAGTGGTGCTGGGAGAACAGAATAGATAATATATGCAAAGCACTTAGTAGAGTGGCCCCCCCCCAGGGAACCCCCAGTAAATGGTGGTTAAATGTCGATCAGGAAGTGGGATCTTTTGATAACAGATGGATCCTGTTTTAAAGAGGAGATTTTTTTTTTTCTCTTATCCTATGACTATCCTTTACCCTAGTAAAGGGATAAATAGCTGTGTAGGAAAAGAATGAAAGCCTGTGTCTGTCAGTGAGGTGGGACTGAGCTTGAAATTGACATTCTACAAGAGTTTGACTAGGAACTGTTGTTTGGAGAAGCCCACTCTCCCCCCCCCTTAAAAAAAAAAAAAAAAAAAAAAAAAAACCAGTGGTGTTTTTGTTTCTTAATAGCTAAAACTACCCACTGAAAGCCCCAAACAGGATTCTCTTACATTTAAAAAATTAGTCTGACACCAGTGCCTTCTGAAAGAAGCTGACTGAGCTTTTGATTAAGTCAAACACACTAAGAATTTCTTCTTTCTCTCTTGTTTGCTTTCTCTCTCTGGCACCCATAGACGAAAAATGTCTCAGGGATTTTTAACTCAGTTATGCTGAAAATCCAAGATTTAAACCTGATTCCCAGCTGCTCCTTTAGAACGTGTTGCACGAGAGATGTTGTTCAGTTCAACTAGCCGTGGGGAGGGGTAAACACACACTGCTGGATGATGGGACGTGCAGAACGTCAGGGGAACATAACCAAACAGAGTTAAGCATGTGCTGTGACTAATAGAGGACAGCCTGGGGTGTGTCTGTCATAAAAGAAATCACCTCCCCACTGGGCCCCAGTACCTGAGAGAGGCCAGGAAAATAGCATCTGATTCCCAGAGAGTGTTTATCCTGCCAGGCTGCATGTGGCTTCAGTTATCACAGCCATGCTCTTCCGAGTTGCCTCCTGTGTTGGTTCAGGAAGGGGTGCTGCCACAGAGGGTCTATGCAATCTCTCCGGGTGAGCCCCATATCAAGGAAGCCAGCAGCCCACCGCAGAGCAAGACAGAACACTCCCCCATCCCTGGCCCTGGCCTGAGCAGAGATGCCCAGACACTTCCCCAGGCACCTGCAACCCAACACTCCTCCCTGTCCTTTCAACACAGTTTGTCTGGGAGTGTAGGGAGGCTCCCAGCAAAGTCACCATGACTGGCACAAGTAACCTTACCCGCATGTTCTGGGACAGCACTAACCCCTTCAACAAATGCAGTTTGTTGTATTTTTCAAAGGAGAAGAAATTTTATTGGTGGTGAAGATTGCATTTTTCATGCGTGTTTTAGAAACACACATGGTATATAAATAATACATATAGTTTTCAAAAAGAAACTTGGATGAAATAGAAATATATGAAGAAGGAAATATCATCACTCCTGTACAGGATTGAATAGTGCTCCCCTACAATTTATGTCCATCCAGAACCTGTGAATGGAAATAGGATTATTGCAGATGTATCAAATTAACATGAACCCTGAATCCAGTATTACTGGTGTTCTTATGAGAAGAGGAAAATTTGGACACCGGCACACAGGCAGAATGCCAGGTGATGACAGAGGCAAAGAATGGAATACTGCAGCTACAAACCAAGGAGTACCAGGGATTGCTGCAAACCACCAAAAGCTAGGAAGAAGCAAGGAAGGATCCTCCCCTGGAGGCTTCAGAGGGAAAATGACCCTGCCAACACCTTGATTTCAGACTTCTAGCCTGCTGAATTGTGAGATAAATTTCTGTAATTCTAAGTTACCCAGCTTGTGGTAATTTATTAACCAGCCCTAGAAAACTGATACAGCCCCTAAATCCACCAACCAAAGTTACACACTGTTTACATTTTAATGTATGTCCTTCAATTCTTTCTATAGCCAAATGCATCTTATGAAATCGGTGTTGTTTCAGGGTGGGCAAGTCTATGCAAACCTATCCCAAAGTCGGAGGAAGCTGAGAGGCTAAACACAGGCTGACAAATCCAGTTTCTTAGGAAGAAACATTTAATAAGGACTTTTTTTTTTCTTTTGAGATGGAGTCTCACTCTATTGCCCATGCTGGAGTGCAATAGCGCCATCTTGGCTCACTGCGACCTCTGCCTCCTGGGTTCAAGCAATTCTCCTGCCTAAGCCTTCCGAGCACCTGGGATTACAGGCATGCGCCACCATGCCTGACTAATTTTTGTATTTTTAGTAGAGACAGGGTTTTGCCATGTTGGTCATGCTGACCTCAGGTGATCCACCCACTTTGGCCTCCCAAAGGGCTGGGATTATAGTTGTGAGCCACTGTGCCCAGCCTTAATAAGGACTTGTGAACAGAAGCCATGTCTCAAGCCATGGTGGATCCCAACACCTTTATCCCCCAGAACCAGGGATTACATACAGTAGGGGAGAGGCAGAAGTGCTGCAGAGGACATGCCTAGGAATTTGCCCTAAGGGCAGGATTTATAACAAGTAGGTGTTCTTACACAAGGGACAATAGATAAGCTGGAAATCCCAGAGGCCTTCCCAGAACCGGGGTTAATCAGAAGCCAACATGATGGATTAGCATCCATGGAACTGCTTTGGCCTCCACAGGTGTCCAGTTGCCTTGGTTTGGGAGAATTTTAGGTACAGTTCTAATTGACTTCAGGCAGCATCTACTGCTTTTCCAAATAACTAAGTAGCTAGGAGAGTACTGAGGAATGCCCTCTGAGTCCTCCCACCATACCCCCAAACTCAGAGCCGGAGGTCTTAGTCATCTAAGGTGATGATGTCCCTGCCATCACCTCCAGGGGACTGTGCAAATTATTCTGGGAGGAACTCTTTCAGGTGGCCTTACTGGCTGATGCATCCAGCAGGGACTATGTGCCAATCATACTTCTCTACCCTCATGTTCTAGGGCAATGGCAGCCTCAGCCATGGAACCTCCTTGCCCTAAACTTTCCCCAGCTCCAAAAGGAGAAGGTCGACTGCAGACTAGATTTCTCTACCGGGATAGATCACTGACACTCAGCTGGATTTGCCCTATACTAGCCAGGTGCTCAGTCACCTACCTTTGAAACCTCAGCAGTAGTTTTCACTCTTCTCTCTCCTTTTCCTTTTACTCCAACTCTTCTCCTCCAATCTAAGTAAATGTCAAGTTCTGAAATCCCTGTGTAACATTTCACAAATTCACCCTCCTTCCATGGCTGCCCTAGCCTGGGCTCTAGATCAAGGTCAACATCAACAGTGATAATTCATGTGAATAGTATGTACTCTTGATATGATGTGATGAAAATAGCAGCTACCATTTGTGGTCTGCCTGTCTAAAACCATAACCCAAATCTAATGAGGAAAACACTGGACAGATCCAAGTTGAGGAATATTCTACAAAATATCCAACCATTACTCCTCAAAACAGTCAAGGTCATCAAAAATAAGAAAAGTTTCAATACCTCACAGCCAAAAGAAGCCTAAGGAGACATAACAACTAAATTTAATGTGGTATCCTGCGTGGATCTTGGAACAGAAAAAAGGACGTCAGATAAACACCAAGAAAACCTGAATAAAGTGTGGACTTTAGTTACTTATATCCTTTGGTTTATTAACTGTGGCAACCATACCATACTAATGTCAGCTGTTAATACTAGGAGAAACTGGGTGCAAGATGTATGGGAACTCTGTACTATCTTTGCAATTTATCTATAAATCTAAAACTGTGCTCAGAAATTATGTTTATTTTTTAAAGCTGTGTGTGCACAGGGCAAGAAGCTGGTTATGGATGAGGGTGAGGATGGGGATAATGAGGAGTGTCCTTAGGGTGGCATTTCTCTCCTGACTGAAAAATCAAAACGCCATTATATGTACCCACTCCTTTCTCCCAACCACCAGCAAGGGTATCCAGAATCCAAAGAACTAATGGCTCTTCCAATAAAACAGAAGGGCAAATTACATTGTCTCCCTTGCCTTGCTTGTGTTTCAGAGAAGTAAAAATAAATCAGCAACACATAGGGCAATCACCACACGAAAATTTTTAACATATTGCCCTACCATAATAATAAGGTCCTGAATTTCTCTTACCACTTTATCAACCACTAACTACCCTGCACAAGTCCCGTGTTTTAGTCAAATTGGTCCAGAACAGTGGTTCTCAAGCTCGCTGTACATCAAAATCACCTGGTAGGCTTGTTAAATAAAGATTGCTGAGCCTCATCCCAGAGTTTCTCATTCACTAGGGCTAGAGTGGGGCCCAAGAATTTACATTTCTTGCTAGTATCCAGGTGATGCTGATGCTGCTGGTCCAGGGACTATAGTTTGAGAATCACTGATTTAGAATTCTCTTCTTCATCGACATATTTATTTTCCTTTTTATCTCCATGCCTCTGCATAGTTAGAGTCCTATCTGGAATGCAGTCAGAATGTATTGGTTAATACGACGTACCAGACATACCAATAGGTTCTTAGTCTGTAGCAGTGAGCAAAAGAAATAAGGTCCCTGTTTTCGTTTAACTTACATTCTAGTAGTCAGACAGATAATAAATGAATAAATAAATAAGAGAATTACAGATTATGACAAGTGCTCTGAAGGAAATAAACAGGGTAATATAATATTGAGTAATTAAGGATAGGAGGTATATGAACATTTCTTGGGTGCCTGATCACCATACATTCTCCCCATTCTTACACTACCATGAGGTTCTTGGTAACATTGGTTGGGTGGGATTGACCCTACATGTCTTCATTCGGGTGGCTATAACAAAATATCTTAGACCGGATAATTGTTAAACAACAGAAATTCATTGCTGACAGTTCTGGAGGCTGGGAAGTCCAAGATCAAGGCGTTGGCAGATTTATTGTCTGGTGAGGGCTTCATAGATGGCACCTTGTTGCTGCATCATCACATGGAGGAAAGGGCAAGGGAGCTCTCTCAAGCCTCTTTTACAAAGGTACTTATACCATTCATGAGAGTGGAGCCCTCGTGACTTAATCACTTCACAAAGGTTCCACTTCTTAATACTGTCATATTGGGTATTAGGTTCCAATACCTAATACCTGAATGTTGGGGAAATACCAACATTCAGACCATAGCACAACCCATAGCTCCAAAGGTGGGCCTTAACTAGCTTAAACCAATTGGCACAACAATCTTTCTGGCCCAGCGGTGGGGTGGATATTGTGTGCCCTTTAAAAAAGCTTAGATGCCCTTTACTGGGCACAGTACACACCCTCCAGCTGCTATGAGTATTGACAGCAAACGCTTCCAGCTGCTCATTTTTTCCAGAGAATTACTCTGGCTGACAGAAGCTGCCCCACCTGAAGGTAGCCCACAGCAGGTAACTAATATGTGGGTACAAAAGGCCATGTTGCCTCCAAGGGAGCCAACTCTGCATTGTGACTTAGGCTCCCTCTGTAGATCAGGCCAAGGCTGGAGTTGACCTGAGATCCTGTTATTGCTATGTGCCTTAGTCCACTCAGGCTGTGACAACAAAATACCATAGACTGACTGGCTTCTTAAACAACAGAAATTTATTTCTCAGAGTTTTAGAGCGAAGGCAGGCCAAGATCATGACACCAGCAGATTTGGTATGTGGTGAGGGCCTATGTTTTTGTTCATAAATGACTGTCTTTTTGCTGTAACCTCACATGGCTTCCTGAGGTATCTCTCAGGAAGGTGTCTGAAGAAGTCACATTTAAGACACAAGAGCCAAGGGGGTAGAGGCAGAAGGGAAGAAGAGAGGATAACTAGTGAGAAGGCCATGAAGTGGGAAAGAGGTTAGCAAGCCGGAGCAACAGAGGCCAGTGTAAGCACAAGGGAGAAGAAAGAGACAAGATCAGGAAGCTGCGCAGAGACTTTGGAGGTGTGGCTTATGCAAGAAAGGTGAGTAGACTCTATCAGCAAACCCTCACTCAAAGAGCCTGGTCCTAGCATGAAAAGATTAATGAATAATTCTACATTTAGGTAGTTTAGGTCAAAATATTCGTTTAAAATGTATCCATTTTTATGATTCTCAATTTTAACAAAATTTTCAATTAAACAACTACCCGTTGCAATTTTCATCAGCTCAGAGGCGTCTGACTCTATTGCATCATATGGATATACTATAGTCTACTTACTGCTTAAGGATGAGCTTGCTGAAGAGTGAAAAAAAGAGAACAAAATAAACTTATTGTTGCCAGTCCTTCGCATAACGAATAGTGCTACAATGAATAACCTTGCGCATCTTTGTACAGTTATTTGAGGAAGCCTGTAATTTTATAAATACAGAATTTCTGAATCAGAGAATCCATATTTTAAACAAGTATTGTCAAGTTGTTCCTGAAAGTAGATGCCAATTTATTCTCCACTTGTAGCAAATCTTACTGGACACTTTATCAATCAGATAGGCAAAAAATATCTCACTAAAGTCTCATTTCTGATCAAACTGGTGAAAAAGTGCTTTATTTTACATTTTCTAAATTATTGAAGAATATTTTTATTTGCCTATGGGCCATTTGTATTTCTTCTATGATGAATTCCTAACTCATGACTCCTTTTTTATCCTTCTGTTGACTTCTTTGTCTTCTATTAGCTTGTGAGCCCTCTTTGGTTATCATGAATATTAGCCGTTCATCTGTCATATGTGATCGAAATATTTTCCCCATTGTTGGTCTTTGACTTTGCTTATGGTGTGTTTTAGATTTCTAGGTATTAAAATTACTTTTCTAGAAAAGCCTCTAGGTTTCATTTCATGCTTGGAAAAGCCCGTGCACTGAAGATTAGAAAGCCTCTTACCTGTGTTTTCTCTAAAATATTTATGGTTTAATTTTTTACATTTAAATTCACTTGGAATTAATTTGGTATGAGAAGGTAAGAATTCAGCTTATTTTCCAAAAGTCTAGCCAGTTGTCCCAAAATGATTTGTTGAATAATCTGTATTTTCCCTACCAATATGAAATAAAATTATTATCAAATATTAATTACTTTTATATACATGGCTCTATTTTTAGGCTCACAATTACATTTCATTGACATATCTATTCCTACACCAGGACCACATTGTTTTAATTACTGCATAAAAATGCTTTCTTTATACCTGCCTTTCCTGGGCTGTTCTCATTGCCAAGTTTTAATGGTTATTTATTTGTTTTATCCCCCAAGTGGGCCTAAGTTCCTTTAGAGCAGGAACTGTTGGTTAAGCATTTTTATAGCCTCAACAACTTGGCTGAGTATTTATTTTTCTTAGTAGCTTTCCATCCTGCTTCTCCACCCCATGGTGATTTTCACAAAGTAATCACTCATTTATTAAATTTTAAGTGTTAAAGAAGAAACAGCAAGATGTTCAAAGAGATAGAAAATAAAAAGATTGAATTCATCAGAGGCAGAAACAGACAGCACTACTGGTAGTAATGGAAGGCAACTGGAGTGATAAGTAGCCAAAACTGAGATATCAGTCTGTCCAGAATAGCACCTGTGTTATTGGTGTCATTGAATCAGCCCTGGTACTTGGTCAAGTGTTCTAGTCAGCAGATGTTGGAGACTGAAGGAATGACTGCCTTAATCATCTAACTCTGTAATGCCAGCGTTGAGAGCCGACCACCACTGCCTCACTCCTTTCCCAAATAATGACTGTCACTCTAAAATACTGTGTCAGATTTGGCATACACAAGCCTAATCATTCTGAGGAGCTCTCTCCCTTTCAAAGGAGCCATGAGAGTGTTGATGAATTGCCTCTGTTAGGAAACTATACATTTATTCTAGTGATTCTGCCATCGACCAAAAAGTTTTATTGGCATTGCCCTCAGAGTCTGGGGATAATCCACATGTAAGAGGATTTGGGGTTAAAGCTGCCAGCTGAGAGTTCAACTCCCCAAACTAACACTGAATCATTTTCCAAAATTTGCATTCATGTTAAATTGTTAAAATTGTGCATTTCCAGTCATGTAGAGATTGATTATGGAGGTCTGGAATAGATTTGAATATGTATGTCTAACAAGCACCCCACGTGTTTATCAGTTTGGGAAATACTAACATAACAGATTGGATTAATCTAGGTAGAAATGGGTTATCTCAAAGACTTACAAAACACAGGAGTCCAATTAAGTTAATTCAGGTGTATCCTTAAAACTAGAATATAACTAAAGAAAAAAACTGAATTATTTATACTAAAATGTATTTTTAAAAACAAAACAAAACAAAAAACCCTGGGCTAATAGAAGAGTATGGTGCTTGACTCAAGTCTAAAAAAACAATAACAAAAAAAAAATCAGAAAAATGGATCAGTACTACTACAGTGAATGAAGGCCTATAAAGACCAGCTAAAACAAGTTTTCAGCCTCCCTTTGATAAGAGAATTTCAGAAAACTTCTGGCAGTGGCAGCTTCTAGAATTAAGTGTAACTTAATATAATTAAGTATATTCATGTATTCTTAAGTATATAAAAAGAATGACAACTTTAAAATATAAAACTCATCTGAATGTAGATGTTTCAACGTGGATTACTTTTGAAAGGGCTTATTAGTTTTAAGTATTTAAGCATTAATATTTAAGATTTAGCTTTAAGGCTTATGTAGCTCTGAATGTAACTTGGTTTGTGACTTTGGGCAAGTTACTTACCTCTCTGGGCCTCTAATTCCTGCCTGTAAACTGAAGAGGTTAGATTGTTTCTGAGCACAGACGATCATAGGCTCTCCTGTAAGTCTCACATGTGGTTGTATGACTTCTCCATCTCTACCTAATGCACACACAGGGATCCCAGCTGCTGACATTGGCCTGGAATCTCGTGGCCTCACATCCTCCAGTCCTTCCCTAAGACAAGCCCTGCCTATGGCTTAGCCTGAGGATATAGGCAGAGGAGGCAAACTGCTGCAGAAAACACAGGCTCCTCTCCAGATGACCGCGTGGTCTCTGACAGGTTTTCTGGTCTGTGTTCTAGTTCTATGGGTTTCAAATTATTCCTTCCTTTCCAGTGGGTATTATCTCTTAACCGTCTGCTGGACAAGCAATGTGTGGCTTAGCAAAGTCCCCAAGTTGGAAAGTGAAATGTAATTTTCTATTCTCTCTCTCATCTTTCTTTTGTAGAGGCAGGGTCTTTCTATGTTGCCCAAGCTGGTCTTGAACTCCTGGGCTCAAACAATCCTCCTGCCTTGGCCTCCTAAAGTGCTGGGATTACAGGTGTGAGCCATCACACCCAGCCTCTATCATCACTCAAGGGTCTCTATTCACCAGTAATTATCCAGGCAAAGTCACTTGTCATTAAATGTCTCTAAAACAATGTTGTTATAAAAAGGTGTTGAAAAAAGTAAAAGAGAGAATTGTGTCCTTTAAAAAAGAAGATGGAGATAAAGATGGAAATGAAGACAATAATAGAAAGAGATCTCTATGTATTAGGGATGTTAACCAAATACACCCAATATACATAGAACTCTAAAAAATGGTATAAATGGCCAAAAATCTGATAGTAAAATATTAACAGATAACTTACAGAAAAAACATTATAAAATCATGAACATGTAAAAACAGGTGTTCCAAGATGAAATGAGTGAAATATAAATTAAAATAATACTGAAATAGATTTTTTCTATCAAAGTTTATCAAGAATTAAAAACCTTAACAAAATATTTTGTGGGCAAGGCTGTGCAGAAACAGTCACCTCATATATCCCTGCTGGAAATGCAAAAATGGCACAACACTTATAGCAGGGAATTTGGCAATACCCAACTAAACTACCCTTTTGACCGGTAGTTCCACTTTCATGACTTCACCCAGCTACAACTCTACCAATAAGAGAATACATAGCAGTTAATCATAATAGCAATATTTGTGATTGCAAACTTTTGGCAGCAGCCTAAATTTTCATACATAAGAGGGTAATTAAATAAACAATGGTACATCCATTCAATGGAGTACAGTACAGGTATAAAAAAGAAGAGGAAGATCTCTATGAGATGATACGGAGTGATTTACAGAAGATCACCCCAAGCTAAAATTAAAAAGTGGAGTATACTCTTTAATTTTTAAGCTAAAGTGAAGTGCAAAGAGTAAAGATGGTATGCTACCTTTTGTGTAAGAAGATAAAAATTAAATAAGAAAATATGCATGTATCTGCTTATTTTTGCAAAAGGGAACACAGGAAGAAAAAATGAGAAACTAACTTTGGTTACCCATAGGGTGTGAGTAAAACAGGGTAAAAGGGATAGAGGAGGAAGTGACAGATCTTGAAATATACTTTTCTGGTACCATTTTGGCTTTGAAAGCATGTCACTATTTTATTTACTCAGTTTCACTTACTCAAAACCATAAAGTTAAGCCAACAAAAATGGAAGTAGGTGAGAAACCCAAAGCGCAATACAAATGAAAACAAATGAGCCTTACATTCTCAAATGAATAAGTATAATGGAGAAAAATACCTAAATAACTTTTTAAAAACAGAGATAGAGTACGGCTCTGTCACCCAGGCTAGACTGCAGTGGCACCATCATAGCTCACTGCAGCCTGGAACTCCCGAGATCAAGCCTCCCAAGTAGCTGGGACTACAGGTCCACACCCTAAATAACTGTTGAACTTAGTATTTTGCTTATATAACCTTGATCTAAAGACAAAAAGAACTACAAACAAATGGCAAACTATACTTTAGCATGTACATTTTTCACAGTGGTACAGATAATTCTGAAATTATTTTCTAGGCATAAAGAATTGGGCAAATAAATATTTTGAGGATGTTGTGAACCAGGTCTCTCACTATTAGAGAAGGGAGATACAAATAAGGAGGGGGTAGGCTGTGAAAAATCTTGTGCTGCTAGATTGAAATTGGATATAGTATAAATTTATTTTATATATACACACACATACCCCCCCCAACACACACACATATATATAAGGGGGTATATGGGGGTGTGGATGGGTGTGTGTGTTTCTTAATTCTGTGTGTTGAAAGGGCCTAGAAATTTTGATATATCAGTAGCAGCAAGGACACCCAGCACCCTCGTCTTGGTTTCTAAATACCATTCCCCACTAAAAGGAACTAGGGTTTCCTGGAGAAATAACTGATTCCAGGGCATGGCCAGAAAAAGTCCAAGATGATATGGACTATCTTGTGTCAGAAAGGAAGCAAGTACTCAACAAATAATGGAGACATGTCAAATGAATACAAGAACCAACTTAAAGGTGCTTCCATTGGTCAAATCTGAGACAATTAGAGCACCAAGATTAAAAACTGTAGTAATGGACAATAACCAAATAAATAAAAATAAGAATCCATGAGTCCATACTGATAATTAATGATGCAGGTAACTACTCCCTTACAACAGAATGTCAACTAATAAATGTAGAAAAATGAAGGTGTTAGAAAAATCAACATGTTATAACCATCATGGTAATAATTGATTTAGATAAGAATCATCAATAAATGATAGAACTAATGGTTAAAAGTTTTGATGAGGAATAGTTTATCTACATTGTCTCAAAATATCTCACCACAAATTATGTATTAATTACAGAGGGAAAAGTAATAACTTTGCAGTGGAGAAATCTGGCAGATACTACCTTAACCAAGTAACCAAAGTTAGCATCAATAATGGGTCAAACTGATATCTAGTGTTTCCTGATGGGATGCACTGGGAAGGAAATGATATCACTGGTTTAAGATTCCTGTCAAAAATGAATACATCATGAGGAAACATCAGAGAAACCCAAATTGAGGGCTAGTCTGGAAAATAAATGGTCTGTACTCTTAAAAAAAAAAGTCAATGACATGAAAGGCACATAAAGCTCAGGAATCATTACAGATTATGCAAATTAAAAATCCATATAAATAAAGGTAATGCTTAATTCTATATTGGATCTTGGACCAGGAAAGCAAAATTGTTAAAAAGAACATGATTGGTGAAAATTGAATAAAGTCTGTAGACGAGAAAATAGCATTATGTCAATTTCAAAATTTCCTGATTTAATAACTGTGCTGCGGTTGTGTAACCGAATATCCTTGTTCTTAGGAAATTTACAGTGAAGTATTTAGGGGTAAAGAGGCACAATGTGTGCAACACACTCTCAAATAGTTCAGAGAATAATAAAGCAAACAGGGCAGAATATTAACAATTAGCAATTCTCAGTGATGTATATATGGAGATTTTTTTGAACTGTTCCAATTTTTCCCTAAGTTTGAAATTATATCAAAATAAAAGGTTTTTTTAAAAGAGAAATAAAAGCCATCACCTGGGCATCCCCCCAAGCCAACAGTGGAACCTGCTGGGTATTATTCTTTGCTTTTTTTTTTTTTTTTTTTTTCTGAGGAACTTGAGAATTACTGAGCTACAGGAAATCCCTGGCATGAAAAGGCCACCTCCAGCAAGAGCCTGTCATGAAAAATTGAACCCTCCTGCCCCCAAGCCCTCAGGCCTCTGTCTCTGAGGTCACCAGTTGGCCCACTAATGTGTGATACCTGATGGAAGGGAAGAGAATGTGTCAGATGCCCAACTCATCGCCATGACCCCAAACTGCCCACGACTTTGCTTTGCTGCAAAAGACAGAGGGAAAAATAGGGAAAAATAATTTTTTAAAAAGACAATCTCAAGAGTCACCTGCACACGTGAAGGCTTGTTTTCCAGCTAGAAATCCCAGGGTGATGATGTGATGGTCCCCAGAGAGTACAGCTTGTGGGTTACAGAGTCATAACTAGGTTTAGTATCCTAGCTCTGCAACTTAATAGCTACTTAACTTTCTGAACCTGTTTCCTCATCTACCCAATGGACATAATTATGCCCACTTCATACAACTATGAAAAAAATAATATATATACACACTCACGTATGACATTTGTCCAACCCAAATTGTGCTCAATTTTTTTTTCCTTTTTCATTGCCTGATCATATAAATATCTTTAGGATTGTGGCCAATATTCACACATGAAAAGCAAGTCAAAAAAATTCCAAATCCAACATGGTAAATAGATAAATTAACTCCAATCAAGAGGTAAACTAGCCAGAGCTGCAGGTTCAAATCAGAAGAAAGGACTGAATAATGGTCTAATTTGAAACAAGGTCAGCTGTGAAGATAGCCCCATTTGTAGGGCATGAACAAGGAGTCCCTTGTTATCACTGTGACTATTAAAAAGGTGCTCAGCATCTTTTTCAGTGAACTGACCATGGAAAGCATTCAGACCTCACAATTGTATCCCAATCAGAACCCCTCACCAAAAGCAACCCCACCCTGCTTGAGATGGTGAAAGCTGTCTGTCAGCTTTAGAATATTTCTAAGTAAACAGGAAGATGATGAAAGAAACGGAATCATGCTATTAATAGTTTTTCATATGTTTAGGAATGATCTGTGTATATTTTATACTTTAAGTTTTTGGAGAGTTTAAGAGATTTCAGGGAATGTTATCGATTTAGCCTTTGATTCAAATTTAAAATATATAATGGAGTGATTTTAGACTTGAATTTTAAGTTGAAAGAGAAAGAATGATACAAAGTTTGTAAACAAAAGTGGAATGCATTGGAGATGGAGTACCTTCATTAATTGAGCTATTGGATGGGGAAGGTTTTGGTAGGTAGGTTAGGCAGTAAAAACACTTTAAAAAATCAAAATATACTTAATTTTAAAATACAGTCTAAAATGTTCAAAATAATTTTTATAAATTAAGATGTAAATAGGAAAAATTGCTCAAGGAAATTTAACCTGTTCACCTAGTCAATCAAACCATAATCAACTCCCTGAATTTATTGTATTTATTTATAAAATAAGAATTATAATTTGAACTTGAAAGGTTAAGGAAAATTAGAGTTTTACTCTTTATCTTTTCACCTTTTTTTTTTTTTTTTTTTAGATGGAGTTTCGCTTTTTCGTGTTGCCCAGGCTGGAGTGCAATGGTGCAATCTCAGCTCACCGCAACCTCTGCCTCCCGGGTTCAAGTGATTCTCCTGCCTCAGCCTCCCAAGTAGCTGGGATTACAGACATGCACCACCTCACTAGCTAATTTTGTATTTTTAGCAGATATGGGGTTTCTTCATGTTGGTCAGGCTGGTCTCAAACTCCCGACCTCAGGTGATCCACCCGCCTTGGGCTCCCAAAGTGCTGGATTACAGGTGTGAGCCACTGCGCCCGGCCTACTTTTTAACTTTTCTAACTTGAATATTAATTTTTAAATCTTGAGGTTTAAATTATATTTTGTGTTCACAAAAACATATTACACAGTCACTAAACAACTCGCCTTGACAGTGCCAATATTTAGGTGGATGAGTACTTAGATTTCTACTGTATTTTGTTTCTGAGGAGTGCTAGGTATAGAAAATGGAATTTACTCAATTTTTAATTAAATATTTTTAAACCATTTTAACTCTCAGGAGATGGGAGAAACAAACCAAAAAATCCATGGAGGATAATGTGATGAATATAGTTAAAAATTACTTTGTGCTTAGTATGTACCCCACATGGCTCTAATGTTTTGTTGTTGTTGTTGTTTCTTTGAGACAGAGTCTTGCTGTTGTCACCCAGACTGGAGTGCAATGGCGCGATCTAGGCTCACTGCAACATCCACCTCCCAGGTTCAAGTGATTCTCCCACCTCAGCCTCAGAGTAGCTGGGATTACAGGCACCCGCCACCACGCCCGGCTAATTTTTTGTATTTTTAGTAGAGACGAGGTTTCACCATGTTGTTCAGGCTGGTCTTTAGTAGAGACAGGGTTTCACCATGTTTGTCAGGCTGATCTCAGGTGATCCACCAGCTTTGGCCTCCCAAAGTGCTGGGATTACAGGCAGGAGCCACCGTGCCTGGCCAGCTCTAATGTTTTACATATACTATTTATTTAAATCTCCTGAGAACCTCATCAAATTTTAGAAGTAGAAGAACCACAAAGAAGAGAAGGTGTTGTGTGGGCTATCACAATCTAGTAAAAGTTCTTATCTTAGCACTTCAGTGTTTTCTAAAGTAGTCTAATTACAATACAGTGCCCTGTGACATACCTATTCATTTATTCATTTACTTTTACAAGTAATATTAAGTTCTTACATGTGTCAGGCTACAGGGTGGCAAAGAGCCTGGTTGTAGGAGGCCAGTTAGGAGGCTAAAGTACCAATCCAAGTGGAAATGATCGTGCCTGGATTCGAGTCATGGCAATGCAGACACTGAGAAAAAGAGAGATAGATCATTCTAATTCCAGAAATTAGAATTGATGTGACTTGGTAGCAATTCCCTGGAAGTAAGGGATAAAGGAAAAGATAGTATCTTCTCCCAGTCCCTCTAAAAAGCGAAGCCTGAGGTCAGAGTTAAGCTGCTAAGAATGCGTTTGGTAGGTAGAAGCCCAGAGCAGTGAGAATGAGGAAAAGAGGGAAGTGGGCAAGGAAAGCTGTGGGGAAATGCAGTGTGCTGCATCATCACTCTGGCTCCTGCTTCACAGCAGGATGCAAAAGAGAGAGAGCGGGTCACTCAGCACACAAGAGTTTGTTCAGCACACAAGACTCCTCAGAAGGCCTGCAAAGAACAAATATACCCTGAAGTAATCAACAAGAGACAGAAATGAGGGGTAACTGCCAAGTCCTTCTGTCTTCTATCTGCAAAGGCAGCCACATGGTTTGGCTGTGTGTCCTCACTCAAATCCCATCTTGAACTGTACTCCCATAATTCCCACATGCTGTGGGAGGGACCCAGTGGGAGACAATTCGAATCATGGGGGCAGTTTCCCCCATACTGTTCTCGTGGTAGTGAGTAGGTCTCATGAGATCTAATGGTTTTATCAGGGGTTTCTGCTTTTGCATCTTCCTCGTTTTTTCTCTTGCCGCCACCGCCATGTAAGAAGTGCCTTTCACCTCCTGCCATGATTCTGAGACCTACCCAGCCTTGTGGAAATGTAAGTCCAGTTAAACCTCTTTTTCTTCCCAGTCTCGGGTATGTCTTTATCAGCAGTGTGAACACAGACTAATACAGAGAACCTAAAGCGGGGGTAGAGCTGTAGAAGGTGGTGATGAGCGTTAAATTTTGTATATGTTTTATTGACTCTCACATGTTGCCGAAAGGGAAATCTGCAGTAGGCAGTTGAATGTCAATGGAGTCTGGAGCTCAGGAGAGACAAAGCCAGGTGACAGAAAGATGGTTGTCATTATAGAGCGTGTGTTCGGCTGTGCCACCCAGAACCCCCTTTTAGAGTTGAAGCACTTGTTCCCCAGCTGCCAGGACTTCAGCCCGCTGATGGCTCACAGCTCAATTCCTCTGCAAGAATGACCTTTTATCAAAGGAAACTGACTTACCTGAGTTGATGTGCCTGCCCTGTGCATCCAATGGCTGGTTGACGTAGGGTTACAAAGGCCTGTCCCCTTTGCTTCAATTCAAGTCATCGCTAAAGGCCATCCCAGCCCTAGAGTTCCCTAGAATTGGATGATGCCACTGTTGCATCTACAGTAGGTCCTCACTTAAAGTGAATAGGTTCTTGGAAACTACTACTTTAAATGAAATGATGTACAACAAAACAATTTTTCCCTTCATCAATGTTATAAAGAAAGAACATCGCACCAAACAACTTTATTGGAGGGCCTGCTGTACATCTTTTAAAGTCACAGTTTCCAAGAGCCTCCTTCATGCCAGCGCTGGTGTAGCTTCTGAGAGCTTTTCCCAGTTCACCACCTGCATTCGAAGGTCCGTGTCAGAGTCTCCCAGGGAACTCAAGGGAATGAAAATTCTAGGTAGACAATTCTTTCAGGAAGCTTGCCTTTGACAATGGAGGAGGATTCCTGAAGAGGGGTATGGTTGAAGGAGGATTTTTTTTTTTAATTTGGAAAGATGAAGCTAGTTGAGAGAGAAGAATTTAAGATTCTAGGTAGAAAACGACCTAGAGGGAATGGGATCCAAATCACAGGTAGAAAGATTGCCTGTTTTAAGAAGAAAGACATTCCCTGTGATGAGAATATGGGAGAGGGAGTGGATCAGTGTGAATGTAGACAAATTTATTTTCACTGTAGGAAAGGTCTGATCATTCATTGAGAGTAAGCAGAATGGAGACTGGGAAGACAGAAGCTCGAAGACAGCAGGGAATGCTAGAAATTGGCTTCGCGGACAATGGCGGGGAGAGTCGCTCGGAGGAATGTATCAGAATTGCCGAGCAGTGCTGAAAGCGGGGTTGAGAATGAGGTCAACAGGAATTTATAGTGGCAATCATCATTGCACTAACCATGGTATAATTACTCACAGGCCTGCTCAGCACTGTGCCTGACAAGCTGAGGATACACTAAATGTTGAACGACGGAACAGACCCAGTTTAAGTGAGCCCTCCAGTTAAAGGGCCACATGTTCTCTGCCATCATAGTTTCATCAACAAAAAGCCACATCGCATCTGCCTTGGGTCTATTTCTCTCTGATATTTTTAGTCTAGAGAAACACTGAGGTGGTTTCCCTGCTTTTGTACAAGTTTGTCGTATGTTTTATCTGTATGCTTTGTAATGCCTGTATGCATTAAGTTGTTTTCCTAAGATCACTAGACTGGGCAGATCAGAGCTCAAGCTTGCAGGTCACCTAACTCCCATTCCACACACTGTGCTATGAGATATGCTGTGTAAAACTGCCAAGTAGTTCCAGATGATTCAGCAGGCCTTCAGTATTACCTGCCTGCCTGTCTTCCCACCTCCCTTGCTGCCTCCCTCCACCTTTCCTCCCTCAGACCTCTTGGAATCTTTTCTGACCTTCCTACTAAGCTGTCCCCAGTTTCATTATGTTCAGCCCTCATTTGCACATGCTCTTGACACCTGGTGTTTGGTGGCAGAAATGGCTGATAAAATTCCACGCTGATTAATTTCATGTTTAATCTAACTGATACTTCTGTAGCCTTTGCAAATAACCTTTTTGAACAAAAACGGCAATGGCTCATTCCAAACCCGATCAAAGAGGTATGCATGACTCACAGCCACTAAATAAACATTGATGCCTGATGGCAGTAATATGGCTATTTATATTCAGAGCCTGATTTAACCAGTGGCATTCCTGTAATAAGATAATAAGCATGAGCTGTTTACTAGAAAAAAAGGAGAGTCTGTGGTGCTGGTGTTCAATAAAATCTCTTAACAGGCAAATGAGTCTCTGAAATTGGTTGGCAAATACATCCGCAATGAGATGTGCTAATTAGCTGCTGTTACTGATTTTCTAAAATAAAGAGTTTAAACTTAGATTAGTCCTGAAATTTAGTACAATAAAAAATACTGGATAAATGATATTATGTTGAGAGTCTTACAGATTATGTTTAAGATAAGTCCAGCAATACAATTAAGAAAAAAGAACTCTGCACCTAAATCATTAGATTTTTTTTTTAAAGACTAAGAAGAGGTTGTAAATGTGGAGAATTATAAGCATAGATATGTGAATCTCACGTTCCATTTTTTCTGTTCAGAGAGCATCTGTAGGTGATCCTCTTCGTCACAATGGCAGGGACATCTATTACTATCAGAACTTTTATTTTTAAATAGGAAGAGCAAAGGAATGCAAGAATTAGCTTAATAGTATTTGGGTAGCCATTAAAAATAGATGAACCTATTCAGAACCAAGACCACAGAGGTTCTAGGTAAGTGTGTGGGAGACAATTATTCTGGACTCAGAAATAAATGATCAAGGCATCAAGCTTGTAAGCCCTCCCCCAGCATCTTCCCCCAAATAAAAGCAGCAGGAACTTGCACCTGCTTCCTTTCTCCTGCTATCGCCCCATGCAGCAACTTCCAGCTGCTAAGCATTCATCTCAAACCTCCATTTTAGCTGCTTTCTTCACCAAATGGGAATGAACTATCTGTTGGGACTTCCTACTTCAAGTAGTGAGAAAATCTTAGGAGATTTCCAAGTATTTTTTTTTTATTCATATATTACTTCTAAAGAGAAATGGATGGGTAATAAGAGGACTCAAGTTGTGTCTCCATCATAATTTTTTTTCAAAACAAGTTTGAATTCAAGGACCTGTTGTTTGACTTTAGGTGGTTGAGATGATGCTTGTTTTCCCAGAGCAAATGGTTTTTTCAAAGCCAGCTAGATGGGCAGATGTCAGCGCTGCAGCCCCAAAGTGGCTGAAGTTCCTAATGTTAGCAATGAGTTAATTCATTCGTTTGGTTTCTGTTTATCTATAGTTAAACAGATAAAAGTTGATTATTTGTTTTAACTAAGATGTTCAATTCTTATCAGAGTCTTTAGTAATCAGAGTTAATTGACTATATTTATCTTTGTTTCCGTTTGACAGTGGGGGATGAGGGGAGGCCCAGTTTAGGTAGCAACTTTTCTAGCTATTATACTCATCAAGAACATGTGCTTTGAAGCCACCTGGGTTTTAGTTCCTGCTATACTTAATAGCAAAATGACCTTGACCAAATACCCCTTGCTTCATGTTCCTCATCTAAGTTGGAGATAACAGTACTCCCATATTAGTCAGGACTCATTCAATTATAGGCAGCAGAAATGTAAACTACAAGGTTAAATCAGATGAAATTCTGACATTCAACCTGCAAAAATGACATTTTCATATGGTTCAATCTAATAGCTTAAGCAAAAAGGAAATGTATTGGTTTTTAAAACTGCAAAGTACATTAGTGGGGGTAGGTAGTATATACATCTGAATCCAAGGCTCAAATGAATAAAGAGAAGCCCTCTATTTCCAGCAACCAACATTGGATCATATGGCATATGAGGACTCTAACTGGTCCTACTTTGGTCATTCTCCCAGACCCTGGTCTAATCACTGGCCTAAGGGACATGACATTTCATGATTGGTCAGGCTTGTGCTTGGGAGTAAGTAGGGCACTATGATTAATAGATTGACAGTCCTGTCAGATAAACCCTGTCTGTCTTGGTCAGTTATATCTCTGGTCCCTAGCACATAATAGTTACCAAAAAGATTAGGTAAATAAATGATTGGGAAAAGGGTATTGCACAGTTTCCTGTCAAAGCAGCAGCAGACAGAAACAATAGAATTCAATGGCAAATGCCTACATCATATGGTTAAGACTACATAAGAAAGTGATACACATGAGACAGAGACTAGCACATAGTAGCACATTGACCTGCAAAATAGATCAGGCAAGCATTGGAGCCCATATTTTCCGTGTAGAGACTGGCACATAGCAGGCACCCAGTTTTCTCGATTGACTGAGTCAGTTAAAAAGTGAACTCGGCCAGGTGCGGTGGCTCGTGCCTATAATCCCAGCACTTTGGGAGACCGAGGCAGGTGAATCACAGAAATTTAAGACCAGGTTGGCCAGCATGGTGAAACCCTGTCTCCAATAAAAATACAAAAATTAGCCAGACACAATGGCACACTCCTGTAATCCCAGCCAGCCAGGAGAGTCCTTGAACCCAGAAGGCGGAGGTTGCAGTGAGCCAAGATCACACCACTGCACTCCAGCCTGGGCAACAGAGTGAGACTCAGTCTCAAAAAAAAAAAAAAAGTGAACTCATAAATAGACAGTGAGCAATCTGGATCCCATTCCTTTGAGAATTGTTCTTCATCCTATTGCAATTGTGATTTTGTGTTTTCCTATGAACATCCAGACAGCCATATAATCAACAGGGCAAGAGAAAATGGGCATTAAATCTAACTGGAGGCATTTTAGTTAAAGACCTACATTAGGAAAACCTTCTAGGATCTAGAAAACAAATCCATGAAACTTAAGGAAACAGGCTAATTTTTATTATAATTCTTCCTGGTGGAAGAAAGTGAGCAGATGACTTTTAAGAATCCTTATCCAGTGACTGGCAGCATTTGTACCTCACATTCCAGCCCATGTGAGGACAAAGGACAGGGGATGGCAGCAGGAGACACAATATCAGAATGTTTGATTTGGAAATGTCCATAGAGCCCATCTAGTCTAATCCTCTCATTTTACTAAACAGGAAACAAGTCCTGGAGGACTGAGGTGGCTTGTCAAAGGGTCACGAAGGCAGAGTTGAATCCAGGTCTTTTCAATCCAGGTCCATTCTTTGTCTTCCATACCACACCACAGGCAGTGGTGGTCCACTCTGAACCAACAATGCCCCCATCACCCTTGTGAGGTGGTCAGGAAAGCAGGTGGAGAACAGGAATGCCTTAGTGAGAAGCTAATAAAGACCCTCCTGTGGTAAAAGGTCAAAGGGCAGGGATCTGTGCGCCCTGAAGTGTAATCCAACTTCCACTTTCAGTCACAAACTACATATTGCTAACCTACAGCTTCCTACCTGCCACTTGCCCTCATAGAGCAGGATTATGGTCTGAAGACAATCCAAAACATATACAATATTTTGAAAATAAAATTTCCTTTGTCAAGCAATTTTAACAAATAACAAGTTAGGTTGCTTTATGAACACCTTCTTTTCTAAAATAAAATTCAGGACACTAATCTGACAAAGGAGTTTTGAGCCTCTTCTGAATAAGAAACAAAATGAGAAAAAAACATTTAGGTGCTGAAATTTTGACTTGGTGTGTTTATGAGAACAGGCAGCTTATTTGCAATTGGGATAAATCCAGGACATGTGCTCACTTAGAGGCATACTTTTTACACATATGTTTGTGCCAAACTGTTAGTTATCCACCAATGTCAGCTCTCCCCTTCCTCACTGGCAGAGCTCCTATATTGCTTGGGGAAAGGGTGTGTATTAGTTCATTTTCACGCTACTATAAAGAACCACCTGAGACTGAGTAATTTATAAAGAAAAGACGTTTAATTGACTCACAGTTTTGCATGGCTGGGGAGGCCTCAGGAAACACAATCATGGAGGAAGGTGAAGGGGAAGCAAAGCATGTCTTACATGGTGGCAGGAGGCGGAGAAGGGAGACTGCCAGAGACGGAGGAGGGAGACTGCCACGTACTTTAAATTATGAGATCTCGTGAGAATCCCCATGATCCCATCACCTTCCACCAGGTCCCTCCCTCAACACGTGGTGATTACAATTCGAGATGAGATTTGGGTGGGGACACAGAGCCAAACCCTATCAGGGTGTCATTATGCCAGCTTAATTTTTTAAGTTACTCATCTCAGATGTAAGCGAAAGTCATCAAGCCTTTCTAGAAAGCCCCTTCTATTTCTATTCTCCCTCTTTCTACATCTTCTGTGTGCTGATCAGGTAGCTGGAGCTCTAGAAATCATATCATAAACATGGGATGAGGATCCATCCTAGAGATTATGGAATGTTGGGCTGCAAAGAGCCTAGGTCCTCAAAGACCTCATAAGCCCCACCACATCGGCCCTACACTGCCCTACACTGTCCTCTTAGGTTGGAGGAAAATAAAGCCCTGCCTTGTTTAAACCAGTTTTCAGATCAGACAAGCACAGTTCCTGACTGATGCAAACTCATGGCATTGACTTGGAAAAGTTGGTTATTTAGCCCCTTCATGCCTCAGTCTCTTCCTCTTTAAAATTAGGTAAGAACATTAACCAGCATTAAAGAACACACAATACAGTAGTTTTAAAATTTTGCTTATTGAGATGATTGTGGCAGAAAATGTTGTGGCAGAGTTCAGAGGAGGAAAGGAATCCTTTACATGGATCTCTGAATTCTGCTAAACTTGAATCAGAACAGCTGCTCTTCTCTTTGATGAGTTTCCCCGTAAGATTTCAGTTGGAGGGGGGAAAAAAGCTTAAAGGCTAAAATATTTGAAAATCACTGGCACAGAAAAACATTTAGGACACATGGGGCATACCATTGCTCATGAGATTGTATTTTTCCAACGTTGCCAATGCATCTGGTGATGCCAGTTGGTTCCTCTGCAGGACCAACATTTCCCACCTGTTGGTTCCTCTGCAGGACAAATATTTCCCTCCTGTAGACTAGCCTCAGGGAGCAGGACAGGGCCACTAAGCGGTGCAAAATGCCCTAATCATTGCAGGAATAAAACCAATCACCCCTGCTTCCTTCATGCTGTGCTCTAACCCCCTAAAGAATAACTAATGAGCCTGAGAGTGGTGAGGCGTGGCAGCTGCTCTGTGAGGTGTCAGAGAGAGACCAGAGGAATCTGAGGAGTCATGTCCATTCAGAAAGTGTGTTGTCACTCAGTGGCTCTCAGCCCATCTTGGATCTTTGTTCACTCTGCACACTATCTCCATTCCCGGCTGCCAAACTCCAGACTCTGCCGGGGATGGTCAAGCTGTCCTTGACTTCCTTTCTCATGCTCTCAAACATCTCTACACAAACACAGATCGTTAAAATGGATCATTCAGACAGAATATATTCTATTTGCATCACATCTTACCTCTTTCTTTCCCCACTCCACTGTACCACCCCAACAACATGCCTGCAAATACATCCTTCTGAATGGGTTTTGGAATGATGATGGGAGAAATAAAAGAGGAAAGATGACATAAAAATTAAGAGAAAGTATTTACAGCATAAGTAGTATGGAGAAGATGGAAGGTCTTTGGTTCTTGTTGGATTCATTGAGGCGGAAGGGAGTGCTAGATATATCATCTCTTGGACCTCAGTACCTCTTGCCACCTTTTTTTTTCTTTTGACACAGGATCTGGTTCTATCACACAGGCTGGAGTGCAGTGGCACCATCTTGGCTCACTGCAACTTCTGCCTCCTGGGTTCAAGCCATCCTCCCACCTCAGCCTCCCAAGTAGCTGGGACTACAGGCATGTACCGCCATGCCCAGCTCATTTTTGTATTTTTGTAGAGATAGGGTTTCACCATGTTGCCCAGGCCGGTCTCAAACTCCTAAGCTCAAGCAATCTGTCTGCCTTAGCCTCCCAAAGTGCTGGAATTACAGGTGTGAGCCACCGCGCCTGGCCAGAAAGCTTATTTGATCCAGTCAGGTGGACCAAGGCAAATGCCTTTGTTGGATGAGCTCGTTTCTCATCCCTTATCCCCTTCCTCCAAATTAGGGTCATATTACTGAGACACTGTTTCTTATATATGAACTTTAAAATGAGGTAACATTGGAATGATGGCTGTTCATAGGATGCAAGGCTGGTTCAATGTTCAAGAACCAATCAATGTAATATACCATATTAATAAATTAAAAAGGAAAAAAATCACATGATCATATCAGTAGACACAGAAAAGACACTTGACAAAATTTGACACCGATTAATGATAAAAACTCTCAGAAAACTAGGAATAGTGGGAAACCTTCTCAATTTGATAAAGAACATCTACGAAAAAACCACAACTAACATTATAATTATAGAAGACTGCTTTTCCCCTGAGATCACGTATAAGGCAAGCATGTCTGCCAGACTGTCTGCAGTCACCACTGCTGTCCAACTGTGATCTAGCCGGCTCAATAAGGCAAGAAAAGGTAATAAAAGGCACACAGAGAAGAAAGGAAGGACTAAAATTAACTCTATTTGCAGATGCAGTGATAGTTTGCATAGAAAATCTCAAGGAATCTACAAAAACATTCCTTAAACTGAGTTCAGCGAGGTCACTGACATAAGATCAACGTATGAAAATCAATTGTGACAATTAAAAAGTGAATTGTATTTCTATATTCTAAAAGTGAATATGTGGAATATATAAATACAATACCGTTTATAATCACTAAAAAAAAAAATACATGAGTGTAAAACGAGATAGCAATGGACTGCCTGCTATTCACAGGTCTCTCAGCTGCTAGAAGGCCCCATTCTGAGATAAGCCACCTCTCCACCCTGACACTAGTAAAGAGGTCAGAAAACCTTGAGTAAGGTTGGAGGTATTAATTTCGGGCAATTAATTACATTCTTTCAGCATCCATCTCCCAGAAGTTTTCACTGGGAAAATCCTTTAGGAGGACATCCCCCATTAGCTATTCATTTTTCTTTTGCACTGACTGGAGAATGAAGTGACTGTCGGCTGTGTCACACAACCCGTCGAAATTCACCCCTGGGTGAAGTGATCCTCAAATAATTACCAAATGTAGTTCAGGTAACTGAATTAGTGAATTACATTGGCTCCTTTGAGATGAAAGACTCTTTAGGAATGTGAAATACTTTGGCTCTTTGTTATTAATAACCTGAACAATGAAAGAACCCAAAGTGGTATTCAATATGCTCCAGGAATGGAATGACTAAAATTAAAGAATGCAATTGATTTTCATTTTCCATACTTTTCATTTTCTATCCTTTTCATTTCAATAGTCAGGACTGAATATGACAAGTCATCAAATCCCCTCTGATGTTAATAAGGCATCAACTACAGAGCTCCAACAAGAGAAAAATCCAGTTGAAGTATGGCAAGTAGTTTATTCTCCTGCTCTCTATGATTTATTATCTTTTCTTCTTACCATCCCATTACGACACCTACAGGTAAAAACCTCCTACCTTGAACTGCTTCATTTTCTTCAACCTTAGTCTAATATTTCGACATTAAACATCTCAACTACCTTTGCATCCTTCAGACAAACAATCACGCCCATGAGTTGTGCTTAGAAGAGCAATGTAGGAGGCCCTCGGCTTGGTGCTCCGCTGCCGGTCATCAATGCAGGGTGTGAGGACAACAGAGCCCAAAGGCAAATCCCAGGCAGACAGACCTGACCTTAAAGCAGGAGGAACGGGATGTGGCAGGGAGGGGTTAAGGTTGACAAATCAAATCCTAGTCTACCTGAGGTTGGTAGAAAGGCTGAAGATGTTTGTGCGGATGTTAGGCCCTAATCATGTTAGATATGGGGGCTGCATTTATTGAATCAGATTTGCAGTTCCTCATCTTTAGTTTTCATTTGTAAAGTGTTGAGGGTTTTCTATTTCTCTTTCTCGGTTTCAAAATACCTTTTAAAAGGTAATATATTTATTTTGGAACTGGAATAGGTAATACATTCACATAGTTCATAATTCAAAAGGTATACAATTATATATAGTGAAACCTCCCTCCCACCCACAGGCACCAGCCGCCCTGTTTCCCCTCTGAGGGCATCAGTGTCACTGACTTCCTACTTTTCCTTGCAGAAATATACAAGTGAATTTGTATAAGACACCATCCATCATCTTCTATTTACACAAATAGTAACTCACTATTCTGTTCTGTACCTTGCTTTTTTCACTTAATGTATTTTGGAGATGATGCCACATCATTTCACTATACAAAGAACTCTTCAATCTTTTCCCTCAATCTTTTTTTTTTTTTTTTTGATGACTAGTAATTCATTACATTAGACAAATGGTATCATTTGTGTAACTACTCTTCGATTGATGATCATTTACGTTACTTCCAATTTTTTGGTACTACAAACAATGCTGCAATGATTAACCTTATTCATAAATGATTTCCATGCATAAGAGTGTGTCTGTAATTTAATATAATTGCTATAAATAGAGTTATGAATATTTGAGTATTATAATCTCTAGAAATGAAATTATTGAATCAATGTGTATGTATATTTATAATTTCAATAAATACTGCTAAATTGCCAATCTGTATCACCTGATATA
Organism: Macaca fascicularis; assembly: GCF_037993035.2. NCBI lineage: Eukaryota > Metazoa > Chordata > Mammalia > Primates > Cercopithecidae > Macaca > Macaca fascicularis. Next base: position 101,902,415 of record NC_088381.1, read on the forward strand.
ATGTCCTTTGCTCATTTTTCTGTTGGTTTCTTGGTCTTTTCCTTACTGGCTAGGATTCATTGTGTACCAATGAGTTGCAAATATGTTTCTCAACTTGTCCGTTGACTTTTGACTTGCTATTGTCATTTTTGCATGCAGATGTTTTTTAAAGCACAGTTGAATTTTTCAGTCTTTATTTTACGACTGCTGTAATTTGTGTCATGTTTTAAAAGGTTTTTTCCAGCTATAAATTACAACAAAAAATCTTTTATGATTTCTTTCATATTTTACGGTTTCACATGTTTATAAAATCTCTGACCCACCCATCTGAGATTTATTTGGCAAGGTGTGAGGTATAGCTCTAACTTTTAACATGTATTTACTGTTACAGCTGACTGCCCTATGGTCCAGACACCATTGATAAAAAATCCAGTTTTCCCCCACTGATTTGAAATGAGTGTTTTATCATATGCTAAATCCCTGTATGTATCTGGGTCTACTTCTTGATTTCCTATTCCATTTCATTGGTCTATTCCTGTGCCAGTGGAACCCAGATTTAATTTTTTAAAACTTAACTACACTTAATTGCACTTCAATTTTTAAAACTTTATGTATCTCCCCAAAGTGACTTTTCCTTTGGGTCAGAGACTGAGCGGAAACGAGGTTTTCTGTCTGTGTCCTGTGACTTTGTTTACTTCCCCTTGCATAACTCATGGCCAGATTTTTCTTAATCTTCCAGGAAAATAAGTTTAGCCTGTACTGTCTGAGTGGTAGAGTCGAATAAACAAAATAAGTGTGGACTTATAAGGAGATGACCATAAGAATACTGTATTTCACTTTTCCAAATCCCATTGCATGACAGACTCACAGGGGACATGCTTTTTCACTTCTAAGACCACTACTTTAAAATCAAGTTATGTTTAATAAACATTAATAAATGTTTATTTAAAATGTTTAATAAACATTTACCACATGGCAAGTTATTTTAGCTAGAATGCTTTTGGCTTCAAGTCATAGAAACCAGATTCAAATACCCTTAAACAATTTTTAAAAATTCATTGATTGGGATAACCGTAATTCCCAAGGGGAATAGGGTTGGGTAGACAGGTTCAGTGGCCAGCCCCGTTATTACAGATTCAGACTCTTACCTTCTTTCTCCTCTGCCACCCTCAGTCATTGGCTCCATTCTCAGGCTGCTCATGGCAAGATGGCTTCGGACATAACAGCACCCTGAGGAAGAAGAGAAAGTGTCAGGTCTGTTTTGTATTACTGTAAAGGAATGCCTGAGGCTGCGCAATTTATAAAGAAAAAAGGTTTATTTGGCTCCTGATTATGAGGGCCTAAGGCTGCTTCCACTCATGGCAAAAGCCAAAGGGGACCTGGCTTGTGCGGAGATCACCCAGCAAGAGAGGAAGCAAGTGAGGGGGCAGGAGGTGCCAGGCGCTTTTTTTTTCTTTTTTTTTTTTTTTTTGAGACAGAGTTTCGCTCTGTCCTCCAGGCTGGAGTGCAGTGGTGTGGGCTCACTGCAAGTTCCGCCTCCCAGGTTCACGCCATTCTCCTGCCTCAGCCTCCCGAGTAGCTGGGACTACAGGCGCCTGCCACTACGCCCGGCTAATTTTTTTTTTATTTTTAGTAGAGACGGGGTTTCACGGTGTTACCCAAGATGGTCTCGATCTCCTGACCTCGTGATCCACCCGACTCGGCTTCCCAAAGTGCTGGGATTACAGGTATGAGCCACCGCGCCCGGCCGGTTCCAGGCTCTTTTTAACCATGAGCAACCCTGGGATCTAATAGAGTGAGAACTCACCCCACCCCCGACCTACCCCAACCCCGGGAGGGCATTAATCTATTTATGAGGGATCTGCTCCCATGACCCACACACCTCCCATTAGGTCCCACCTCCCAACACTGTCACTCTGACGATTACATTTCAACATGAAATTTGGTGGGGACAAGCATCCAAACTATAGTAAAAAGCAGTTTTTCATTTCTTAGGAACAAGAAAACATTTCTCAGAAGTCTCCCATGTCTTGTGGGCCAGAATTGGTGACATGCCTATTTTTGAATCAGTCACTGGCAAGGAAATACAATTGCTCTTAGATCAATCAGACCCACCCTTGGGCTGGGGAAGGGTAAGTTTCTCCTAAGCACATGGCTGCTTGGAAGTGAGTGGATACTGCTGAAAACCTGGATTCCAGTAGTAATGGAGGTAGTTGATAGATGCTGATAATGAGTCTCCCAGTTTCCCTCTCTCACTCCCCCTCCGGACTGGTTTCCTTTGTTAGACATCCAAGTGTGCCCCTTAATATGTATTGAGTATCTGGACATATTCACCGTAAATTCACTTATTTAATACATGTTTATGGAAGTCCTACCATCTGCCCAATACTGTGCAAGGAGTTGAGGACTAGAAGAAGGAAAAATGGGGATCCTGATTTCAATGAGTTAATAGGAGAAGCAGAAAATTAAGGAATTCCATAATACAGTGATGAGTGTTACATACTTCTAACAGTGCTATGGGGCTCTAAAGAACGAGCAATTTCCTGAAGGAGGGTAGAACACATGGGGAATATTCTAGGTGAGCTTTGACAGATGAGTAGGTAAACAAGGGGGAAGGACATCCCAGGCAGGGGAAATAGCTTGTACAAGGGACCAAGAGGGCATTGGCATGGCATGCTCAGGTTACAGTAAGTTTCTTGTGTGTCACGCTATAGGATTAACATGGTGGTAAGGTGCTGTTTTACTCAGGGCATGATGGTACAGGGTCAGGGGGCTTCCGGCCTGGCTAAGAACCTCAGTTTGTACTGGTTAAGAGACGTCATCAGTGGATGCCATCCCTGAGAAGTTCTGACAGCAGTTAGAGTTAATTGTAGCATTTAGTCAGAAACACCAGATCTGTCACAAACAACAGTCAACTTTCTGAGGTCATAGACCACATTTCAGAGACTCCGAAATCTTTCTTTCACCTCACAATTGAGCTTCTTGCAAAAGTAATCTACACTTAACAATCTTCTTCATCCCCATTTAATCCTCTACCACTTATGTTGATAACATAGTTGTTGTTCCTGCTACAGTCACCTGTGGCCTCAATAACTGCAAGACACAAAACAAACAAACCACCACCAGCAGGGAAAATGACTCTTCTACTCTTCTACATTCTACCTTCTAACAACACTCAACTATTTACAATTCACTAAGGACATTAATAGCTTTGGAGACCCCAGATACAGAGAACAGTATGGTGTTATTTTTCCACTTCCGTAAAATTAAAACAATCCTAAATCATAACTTTTCCTATAAGAACTTCAATTGTATTTTAATATCAAATTCTTTTTTAAAAAAATACCTCTCTCTCCCCACTTCCTCCCTGAGTGCCTCTGCTTTGTCGGTTGTGTAAGCACATGTATGATCCACCAATTGAGTAACCCAGCAATGAACACATTGGTGCCTTGTTTGTTGTGGGTTGAATGGTACCTCAGAATGTGACCTTATTTGGAACAAGGGTCTTTATAGATGTAATTAAGGTAAGGATTTCTAGATGAGATCATCCTGGATTAGGGTGGGTCCTAACTGCAATGATAAGCATTCCTTATAAGAAGCAGAAAAGGAAAATACAGAGACATGTGAAGAAAAGCTATGTGAAGTGGGACTGAGAGATTGAAGCCATGTGTCTACAAGGCAAGGAACACCAGGATTGCTGAGAGCCACCAGAAAGCTAGGAGACAGGCATGGAACAGTTTCTCTTCACAACCTCAGAGACAATCAACCCTCCTGACACCTTAAATTTGGATTCTTGTCTCCAGAACTGTGAGAGAACATATTTCTATTGTCTTAACCCACCACATTTATGGTAATTTATTACAGCAGTCCTGGGAAACTAATACAGTCATCTGTCGATATCTGTGGGAGCTTACTTCGAGCACCCCCACAAATACCAAAATCTATGGATGCTCAAGTCCCTGATATAAAATGCCATAGTATTTGCATATAATCTATGCACATCCTCCTGTACACTTTAAATCATCTCCAGATTGCATATAATACCGGTACAATGTAAATGCTATGTAAAGAGTTGTTATTCTGTATTGTTTCGGGAATAATAACAAGAAAAAAATCTGTACATGTTCACTACAGACACAACCATTACAGGCCTAACTACAGTTTCAATCCTAGGCTGGCTAAATCTGTGGATGCAGAACCTGCAGATAGAAAAGCTGACTGCACATTGTTCTATAACATTTTGAATTAAAAACAGAACTTTTGCTTGTAAGAAAAACAAATTCACTCTACTTGTCTCAGGAAGAGAGGGATTTATTTTAAAGAATGGTAATCTCACAGGACACAAAGATAAGGAGCAAGGGGAGTTGTTGTCATCCAGGGGAGCTGACTCTCCAAGTCCGCCCCCTTCCCCTCTGTCATCCTCTCTTCTGGTTGCTTCCTTTGCTTTTACACACTCTCTGGGAATACATGGCTCATCAAGTGGCTTCAGTCCGAAGCCTCCGTAAACTTTAAGCTCACTCACCATCTGTAACTAACTTCATCTGTCAGCATGTCAATTACAAATTTTAAGGCAAGAAACTGGATTGGCTTGAGTTACCAAGGGCTGAATCTCTGACCAGCTAAGGGAGGCCCGTCTCTGGACAGTTATATCATAAGAGAGGTGGAGTCCTTCAGTTCAGAGAACTGCCTCTTCCATGGGCCACAGGAGGATTCCCCAGCCAAGGCCACAGGAGTGCGGGCAAAGCTTGGTCTCTCGGATGCCATCTGGTCATTTGTCTGCCTCCCTCACTAGATTGTAAACCACCTGAGGGCAAGAAATTCATGTTGTGTTGTCCATCATAGTCTCCAATGAGTACAGGTCTTGGTGCCTGAGACATAGGAGATACTCAAGATAAGTTTGTTTAATAACAAGTAGTTGAGTCTTGTAGAATTGTGTCTACTAAACAGACCCCCCCAAAAAAAGGTAAATGTTTATCGTGCTTGCTCTATTCTTACTTGATGAAATGGTAGTTTTAAAGCTGGCTTCTTCCCATTAGTTCGCTCTTATAAATAGAAAAGAGGTTATCTCTATGTATTTGATAAAATGGCACTCACAGATCCACATGACTCCCCTCTGTCCATGCTGAGTGTATCTAAGGTAAGCTGCTCCCTGACCCACACTCTCTCTGTTGACGTCTAAACTCCATAATCTTTTGGCTTCCACTAAGATTCTCCTTGACAGAGAGCTCAGGCAAAGATGACGTTGGGCCATCTTTTGCCTCTAGGTATGGGTTTTATTTTCTTCCCTTTTAAAAAAAATGGATTGTTTTCCCCAGAGAAGATCTTGTGACAAAAGCAATCTGATGGGAAAATCCAATGGAAGCTTCTTCAGGAGTCTGCTTAGCTTTCCAGAACATTTTCCTTTGCTTTAGCTATAGCTGGTGTGTCGAAGCTCTTTCCTAATAGCCTCTCACTTGGGTCTAACCTTGCCCAGTACACAGGACTGTGCCAAGAACTGTAGGAGATCAGAAATTTAAAAGGACTAGATGTATACATAATCTATGCCATCAAACAGCTCACAGAGTGTGGTGAACCCTGCTGGGCCACTACTGGGAGTGGGCCCAGGAATCATCAGCACCTCATCAGTGTGAGATTTGCAAACTAAAAGGGTTATAGCTCAAGAAACTACACTTCTCAGTCTGCTGGGGAAAAGATGCTCATTATAGTATCAGAAGGACAGACTTAGCCATGGGCAGGGGAGGAGAGAAACAAGAAGATTCCCAAAACCATTCTCTTTCTTCCAAGTCAGGCATCCCCCTTGGTTCATCTGAAGGCTGTAATCTCCCAAAGTTGTCATTAAAGCAGCCCCAAGGGAGAAAAATTAGGAAGAGAGCAAGTATAGAGGCTACATTATACTCTGCAAGGCATGGACATAATAATTTCTCCTATGATGAATTAGAATGATAATGTCTGTCTCCAAACTACAGCTATTTCCAAATTTAAATATTAATCACCTCTTCTCTCCCTTGTATGCAGCATCAAGGTAGGCCGGGTGCTGCCAACCGGTTGTGAAATGGTAGACCCTCAGGCAAAGGTGAAATATTATTGCAACCCACACTCACACCTGCATAGTCTCACACACACACAGAGCACATACACACTTATTGCCTGCACTTGTCCAGAGAGACAAATGGCCCAACTGCCTCCATCCAGCTCCCTGCTGGCTGCATTTCCAGAGAGACAAAGCCCCGGCCCAGTATTAGCCATATGCTCACTTCCTCCGGCATTCCCATCCCCAGTTCACCAAGGTGGCTAGGACAGTCTGGGGTCGCCTGCGTAGGGATGAGGGATGAAGGCCCCTGTTCCCATTAGGTACTCAATAGCTGTGAATTAGTAGACAAATGTGTGAATGAATGGGACCATTGGGCAGTTTGACTATCATTAGGGCAGAGTCCACACCCTCTGTCTTAGGGCCTTGGTTGCCCACAAAAAATGACGTCAGACAGAGGCGACCCAGATGAAACATAGGATCTCTCCTCACTGGGAAATTACCCTCCCACACCCACCTACTCCTTTCCCCGTCATCCCTCAACCTGGTGAAAGCTCCAGCCAGCCCAGACAGTGTCACACCCACTCCAGCTCCCTTCCTAGTCGTTTATTCACTCATTCAACGAACACTTACAGGTAGCTACTGTGTGTCAGCCACTGTGCCAGCCCTGGAAATACAGGAATGCCATACAGCCTGCTTGTCAGGCCCTGCTGGGGAGAGGGTGGAAGCTGTCCCCATTCTTTCATTCCAGGCGTGCTCCACACAAGACCATCTCTTCAGAGAACCATGGCACCTCCATTTCTTCCTTCTGAACCCTCACCCTGGTGCAGAAGCAGTGGCTCAGGAAATCTATCCTTTCACTTGCATTATAGGATTTTTTTTTTATTTTTTTAAAGCAGCAGCAGTCACAGCAGCCTTACCTTCCAAGAAGACTTTGACTCAGGCTAATATTTACATGTATTTGCATTTCCTTTGTACACATGGATGGGAAGCTAATGGGAAGAGTTTTACTAGGGAATGAAAATGCTTTCTGGGCCAGTCCTCAAAGTCCTATCACAATTGCCAATGTAAAATCAAGAAGCAACTTGCTTCGCTCCTATCTAGGTAAAATCTGGGGTTACTCTCACCCTGGTTCTTTTTCTCCACAGCCTCACAGCTCCTTGGCTGGTCTGTGTATCTGTTCAAGTCAGGCGGGGATAAGCTCTATTCTGTCCTGGTCTTCCATGCACTGGAAATTTTCTCCTCTAATTCTTCAGGTTTTGGTCATTTTTAGAGAGCTCTATGGGCACCCTCTGGTGGCTGGCTGAAAATTTCATCTGCAAAAATTGCAGTTTCATAGGAATAGCTTTATTCTGTAGTCAGCCTCTTTGGTTGGATGTTGGAAATTGTAAGTTTATTTGCTGTAGTTGGTACCACTCCTTTCATCACATGATAGATTGAGACTGAACAGTCACTTTGTCCTCTCAGGAGGAATGGTACCTTCTAGAAAGGACAGAGCTGAGGAACAGAGTTTCTCAGTGGGTTGCAGTTTTTCCAGGTCAGGCTGAGTGAACAGGCTCAGGGCTGCCCTTCTCCGGGCTCTCAAAAGACTCATTTCTGAAGGAAAACCCAATGCATGCCTGGACCAGGCCAGGCTCCCTGGAGAGTTGCTGAGCTAGAACTATGCCAATAGCTCCCCCCTTTTTTTGTTAAAAAAAAAAAAAATGACCTGAGTTAGGCCAAATAAAAATCTAAGGGAGAGCAGTGAGGTAAAAAGGAATGGAAGCATCTGGGGAGAAGGGTAAATTTTGCAGGCCTAACACGTGACCTTCCTTCTAGATTCCTGCTCTAACACCGGCCCAAGGGGCAAGCATTCCTGAGAATCTTCCTGGCCTCTAAAGAAGCACTGGGACAGGTTGGGGGATAGGAAGGGAGAGAGGAAGGAAGAGAGGCCCTAGGAAGGAGAACTATCCGCGTGAGGATGGAGCCCCCCCACCCCAGTTCTCTCCACGGCCCCCCCCGGGCGCTAAAACCAGGGGTTCTGATGAGCATGATTGCTCTGTCAACACAGTGAACACCAGCACCTGCTTTTCTCTAACTCCCTCTTTAAGGATTTAGTCTCAGGAGACTCCCCGAAGTCCGTTGATGTTGCTTTCATTTTGCAAAAAGAGGCCTAAAGAGGTTAAGCACTAGAGACTTCACCCAGCCTGCCAGCGCCAGGGCCAGGACTGGAGTTCTGTGTCCTGCCCACAGTTCTCTGAAAGATATCCCTGCAGCTGCTGCGGCTCAACCACACCCCACTCCTGCACTCTGTCTATCAGAGCAAGCCAAGCTCCGATAGGCAAATCACGATGAGGCCTTTGTAGGGCAAGGTCTTAAGGAAAGGTACCCTTGAGGCACAGGGGAGTAGCAATGTCCCAAGTGGGTTCCAGAAGCTGAAAAGACAACCAGCTTGGCTCAGATTTCAGACTCTGTGGTTTATGCCTTAGGCATATCATTTAGTTGGAAAAAAAGAGGTGCTGTCTACCAGGAGCAGCCTTCTTTATTGATACCATTTTTCTTGTGCTTGCTTTCACAGCCAGGCCCCAGGGCAGAAGGGAAGCCCCATTTCCCGTGAGCCATCAGTCACCCAACAATGGCGGTGGCTGCCAGACTGGATCTGAGAGCACCACTGGGGAGACAATGTCTTTGGTAGGCAGCCTAGAAGCTAAGGTGTGATTGGGGCAGAGTACAAAACGGACACCAGTGTGATCACACCTGTGAGAATGGACAAAACTTCACTACCCACAGTGTCATCAACCAAGAGACAGGGCAGCTCTGAGATCTGTTGAATATGAACTGGGCAGAACTCTGTCACAAGCACGTGAGTTTCCCCCTCTTGTCTCTGCTTCCAGCAGAAAGAAAATGTTATTGCATGATTATTACATGCCACACAATCACACCAACATGTACAAGGCCTTGTGCTAATTGCAGCTAACAGAGTGCTTGCTAAATATCGGTGCCATTCTAAACCCTTTACATAGATTAACTCATTAATCTTTATGATGACCAAAATGAAGGAGGTATGCCATTATCCCCATGAAAGAGGACAATGAGACAGAGAAACTAAATAACTTGCCCTACATCATGCACATAGTAAGTGGTGGAGCCAGGATTCAAACCCTGGCCATCTGGCTCCAGAGCCTGTGCTCTTAGACACTTCATCCTGCTGTTTCTCTAGGTATGTAGTATAAACTCATGTATCCTTAAAAGCTGCACGTAGTATGCACTATTATTATCACCATTTTACTGATAAGAAAACTAAGTCATATAGGAATTAAACAAAATTATACAGCTGGCAAGAGGCAGAGTCAGAATTTGAATCCAAATAGCTGGACTACAGAATCCCAGCTCTAATATGGTACTCTATCATTTCCCTTTAACAGGGCAATTTTCCAAAGCTCTCACTAGATTTGACCAAATTCCTACTGGACATTGGGGAGCATCACTCTGGCTTTGTGACTGGCCCCAGAGCCCAGGGAGTGGCCTGCCTGCCCTCCTAGAAGCAGATTGAAGGGGCTCCTCCCTCTCTGCCACTGTTCCACTGTTCCAGGAGTCCCTTCAGGTGCTAGTGGATTCATTGCCACCAGCCTCTAACAAGCAAGGCAACATCAGTCTTGATTCTGCCCACGTCACCTGGGTTTGTCTATCTGGAACTTCTAGCCCCAGGGAAGAGTCCCTTTTCCTTAGCTAGATTATTCCAATTTCCTTAGAAGTACAAGTATTTGTTTTATGGGCCATAAAGGCAGAGCCTGATCTTCCACTGTGTATCAGGCCCCCAGACCCCTCAACAGACTGACTGCTCAGGAAGTTGGGGAGTGCATGGCCCAGGGCTGGCATTCATAGGGGATTATCCCATCTGACAGCTTACTCCTTTAAGTAATGGCTTTGGAAAATTTTTCTCCTTTCTGCCTTATTGATCACATACCTGGAGTCCTTGTAAAACAGGCTCTGGCCTTTGTCTTAGAAATTTTCTGTTCTTGCTCTGTTGGGCAGTTGGGCAGTTGAGCTTTATCAACTGGGTTCAACTCCATGAGTCCAGCTTCAAAGTGCCTGGTGCTTATTCCATATGTCTTCCATTCATCCCTCCAGATCACCCCTTCACATTTCTCCAACCTGGCATGTCCCAGGGAGCTGGCCTATAAGGACAGCATCAACAGCTTCCTTGTCCTCTGGCTTTGGTTGGGTTCATCCAGTGGAGGTCACTAGTAGTAAATAAGTAGGCAGGAGGAGAGAGGGGCCAGGCTGTTTGTCCTCCTGGCTTCCTTCTTGCCACAGTATAGGTTATCTGCGTCCCTTTACTGAGGCCACAACTCCTATATTCCAGCATCCATTGGTAGGCAACAAACTACCTCCAGTACTTAACAGTTTAAAACAACAATGATCACTTATTTTATGGATGAACCTACTCTTTGGACAGGGTTTGGTGGGGCGACTCATCTCTGCTCCATGTGGCAGCTTGATTGGAGCTGGAGAATCCACATCTGAGATGGTTTATGCACGTGGCTAGCTAGTTGATGATGATTGCAACCAGCATCAACTGGGAGCTTCGTCAAGGCTGTCAGCAGAGGCCTTCAGTTCTCCTCCAGGTAGGCTTCTCCTTGAGGTTCAAAGGGTTTCCTCTCAGCAAGGTGGTTATATCCAAGAGCAAGTAGTCTTCTAAGAAGAAAGAAAATGGAAGTTTCCAAGAAAGGAAGTGGAAGCTGCCATCTCTTAAGACCTGGGCCTACAAACTAGAACATCATGTCTGTCACATTCTGTTGATCAAAGTAGTTACGAGGCCCCTCTGATTCAAGGTGGGAGAACATAGACCCCAATCTTAAAGGAATATCAAAGAACTTCAAACTATCTTTAATCCACTATGTCTTGTAAGTAGCCTCTCCTATAACTTCTCCAGATTCTAATAACTGCTCTCCCTCCTTGCTCCGTCCAGCCTGGGGCATGGCAGAACCATGCTAGTGCTAGTCTAAAGTACTATACTGTCCTTGGTGTGATTTCTCTAAACCCGATCACATGGTTATAGCAGTCTCTTCATTAAACTCTCCTCAAAATTTCCAACTTGAGCATACTCGGGTATTTGCCAGGGCCCTGGAAACATTTCTCTACCAAGTTCCTGCTTACCACCACAGGAATACTCCATGAGACCACCCTTCTCAAAATCTCTCCTCCCAACACCCACCTGCTGTCAAACTCCCACACCCCAATACCCATTCAACTTCACCTGTCACTTTCCTTCTGGCCTTTGAAATGCCTCTACTCAGCACAACTGGTTAATATATCAAAATAATTCATGCTACCATGCTCATGGCTTGACACCTGCAAGTAAGAACAGCCGAGCCAGCTACATCTCACACGACATGTCATTGAGGCATCCTGGTAAATGGGGTGGGAACTGGGTAAAAGCAGCACTTTATCCAGGAAAATGTTTTATTATAGAGTTTTTCAAGAATCAAAACCTTAGCCCAAAGAGAAATTCCTAAACACAATAATTTCCAACCCTCCAAGTAGGCTAATAAGAGAGTAGTTGGGGTCAAGCTGGGCTTTCTGATCCCCTCAAACCATACAGATCTTTTTGCTCTCAGCCTCCTCAAGACTTTTGCCTTGACCTGAGATCCCCATGCAGAGATTGAAGTTCTATTTTTCTTACTTTGGCTAGTTCCTGATGACCCCCGTGCTTTCAATGGGGGAACTGTGACTGATAAATCCCGGGCCAGAGCCAAAGGGCATATTGACTGCCCCAACGCCTCCTTTCATCCAAAGACTAATGCATTCCCAGCAAGTGAAGAAGAACAAAGCTTGTATTTCTGACACTGCCAAAGATAGCATTCTCTGGATTCTTATCTGGAATGCTGATAATTACGGTATCTGTCACATACTTAATCAGCAGAGTCAGGAAAGGCAGCACTCAACTACTTCCGAAGCACTTTTTCAATTTCTCACACTTCCAGAACTTCTTTTCATTCATTAATTAATCAATTAAAAATACTTATTTGAATACCCACTATAAGGTGGCAGGCAGTGTATGAGGTACTGGGAATCAATGATGAGCAAAAGCAGACATGGATTGGAAGATATATTATTTGATATTAATAAAAGAATCACACAAATAAAAGTGAAATGACAACTTATGATATGAGTTACCTGGTATTACGAGTATGTATATCAAAGAGATTGTCATACTCAAGGAGGTCAGGGATAGGCAGCTCGCTGTCACCCTTAAGTCCCACTGATGTTCCTGCCCTCTACCAAACTCATCCCTACCCTTCATGGATAACCATGAAGCATTGAAATACAAGTGTGAGTCCCTGTGTTTGTAGCCCTAAGCAGCTCATTGCTAAGGAATCCTACCTGAAGCAGCCCTAGCAGCTCCCTAGTCCAACCCACCCACCCTACAGGACATCGGGAGCTATGGGACACCATCCCCATTAATGGGAGAGGTCTGGAGTGGGTCCTGTTAGGAGGCCTCTTGTAAAGCAGCATGAACCTTGTTTCCAAGTGGCATGGTCAGGTCTCCTACAACACACACCTGCCCAAGGACTCTCCACCAGCTCATGTGCTGCTTCCCAGGGAGACACAGGAGCCATCCATGCTGGGGCAGTTCCCACCCTATTTACTAGGATGCCTCAGTTACACGTTGCAGGAGATGTATCTGGCTCGGCTCTCCTTACTTCTAGGTTTTCAGAGAGCTGGTCTTTATACCTTCCCTTAGTCCCTGTGTTACAGGATTCTATCAGGCCTTCTCTACCCATGTCTCTGGCACTATCCTGATGTTTATTCTTAGTTGCTTCTCCTAAATGCTGGTTTTGCCACTTATCAGCTATGTGCACTTGGGCAATACATTAAAACAACCTCTGTTTCTTCATCTACAAAAAAATGGGATAATAATTTCCACCTTGTAAGAATAAATAACAACCACCTTAGTATAGTGCCAGGAGCCCAGAAAGTGCTCCACAAAGGTCAGTTTTCTTTTTATTACTACAAATCTATGACGCAAAACCTCCAAGTCCATACTCAGTCATCCACCCCAAGATGAAAGCAAAGGTGCAGATAATGTAACAACATGCTCCATTTGCTGAAATAGAACATTCCAGTCTGCAGCCTGAACCATCTGGAGGCAGAGAAGCCAGACCCACAGAGAGCACTGAGGCTAGGGGCTGAGCTACACTTTCACAGCAGTAAACGTTTGAGGAGTGGGAGAGGGGCTTTTCCAGGTCTAAGGGAGTCTTTAGGTCCAGAGTGTGGATATTAGAAAGGTTCCAAATAAAGAGATGGCCAACTGCCCTAAAATACTGCACTGACCTGGCTCGCCCCCGGCCTTATTCTGTGAGGCCAGAGGAGGAAGCAGTAACTGACAGGGACTCTATACTCTTCTGGAAAGAACAAGCTCTTCTATGAAAGCTTCAGATGTCACCAGCAATTCCAACAAATGAATCTTGATGACCCTTCCAAGCTGAGTTGGGAATTTAACAGACTCCCTCTGCCTGGATTGGAATGAGGCAGTGAGACAAACCTACATGGAGGTTCAGCACAGCAGTACAAGCCTCCAGAGTGTATGCATAAATGCATACAATTCTGCACGCCCACAGGACAAGGCTGCTTCTCCTTGGGTGACCTTGCTGGCAGCAGTGGCTTTGTTAGTGTGTGGACTTTCATCATATTCAAAAGACTCTACATTTAAAAGGAGTTAAGCTGGAGAAAAAGGAATTAGGAAAGGTCTGTTGGGGTAGCATATGCCTTCAACCGAATTGTCACCCCAGGGCCTTTTTCTCATATACAAGCTTTTCCAAAAGCAAGGATTTATCACAATAATAGCAATAATGATCACTCTTTACTGAAAGCTGACCACGCACCTGGACTCTACTGAGCACTTTACATGAGTTGTTTAGTTTAATCCTCACAACCACTCCATGGGTTAAGTACTGTTGCCTCCATTTTACAAATAAGGAAACTGAGGCAGAGATGACAAATCACCAGCCCTAGGTCACGATAGTTAATAAGTGGTAAAGCTGCAGTTCTCAGTTTGTGAAGAGTAGGGAAGAAAAGCACAGCCTCTTAGAATTAGAGTCCCTTCAGGATAAGGGCTTTTAAGTTACAGACTCTGAGGAACAGAAAGTATCTTGAAGGTGACCCAGTCATTCACTTTGGGCTTTTCTCTCTCCTGTTCACCAGAGGCTGGAAGAACGTATCCCTGGGCCTTCAGTGAAACATCACCTCTTCCCCATGAGTATCTGGCACATACTGTAAACTATGCCAGAGAGATTAGGGAACTTCTCTTACCCCACTTCTTATTTAAGATCAGAGCCAGGGCTGCCTTCATGAGCATGGGAACAGGGAGCCTCCCAGCAACCCTTGTTCTGTTGTTGTCTTGAAATTCTGAATTTCTTTAAAATAAGGAGTCCTGCATTTTCATTTTGCAGGGAGCCTCACAAATTACATAGGTGATCCTGGATTCCATCTTTAGGGCTAGGGCAGGGGGAGGCAGCCAAAAAACTCAACAGCCAGTGTCTTTGCCTTGTGGACTCTTCTAAGTAGTGCATTGCCCGCTTAGAACGCCACACACGATGGAGCCCCTAAGAGCACTGACAAGCCCCTTTTTCAACAAAGGCAGATGAAACTGTTATTTGAAATTTGTCAGTGTAGAAGTTCACTGGTAAATGTGTTTTTTCAAAAAACTAACCGTATAGCACCTGGTACCAACTACTAAAACTGGCCACTACACATCCCAGGTTTTACTCCTGTTCATAAAAATCACAAAGAGACTGCTACCCTTTTCTTATCATTGCTGAGTTCAGGAATGTTAAGTGCACAATCATTCCAATTATCACATTTTGCTCCAATTTCCACAGCAATACAGGGGATCATAAGGAAGAAAAGGAGTACTGTTTGCTGTCCAATTATGTGGAGCATGTAGGAACAGGATTGCACGTCCTGATAGCAAAAACACTTGTGTTTATCATACCCTATGTTTCGGGGCATGCTTCAGTTTACGGTGTTTAAGGATCCAAATGCCTGAATAAAGAACCACCAGCCTTGATATCAGCATTTGCTTTTGCCTAAAGACAGAAGGGAAAATTCTCAAGTACAGAATCTGTGCTGGTGGAGAAGTGGGCTGCTCCAAATCTTAATTTCATGGCACTTACATAGGTGATAGCAGCCCTAGTAGATGTAAAAGACTAAATAAAAATTAAGCAGAGTTTCCAAAGTTTAAGAGAGGAGCAAATTTTTGGAATGTAGATCCATTACACACCCACATTTTACCTCCTTGATCCAAAGACTAGAGATTTTACCCCTCTGGGTTTGGTGTTGGAATAGCTGACCCAAGTCACGTTCATTCCAAGGTATCTTCACTCATTCATTCAGGTCAGGTCAAAACGTGTGGTTACCTTGAATAGGCTAATAGTTTAGAATCTCTTACACCAATATTCCTTTACTATTTGTTCAACATTTGTTTAGCGGGGTGAGAAAAGCTGATTTTATAGTACTAAAAGATGAATTATGTCTTTGTTTATAACTCACATGTCAGCTATCCTCTCATCCTGTATTTTCAAAGCAAAACTCCACTTGTGTAACTGAGCAATGTAATTTACTGACACATTTGAAATGGTGATATAGAAAGGTATTTATATTGAACAACAGACAGTATGTTACTTGAAAAATACCTCCTAGATTTGTCTGTCCTATCAAATGGCTCCTCTTGGCCTTGCAGCTACCAAACATTTCCTGTCCCCATGCTTCTCTCTCCCCTCTTTCTTTTCACTTCCCACCCACTCTGCCCCACTGCCGTAGTTACTATCCGTTTGAATGTTTTCCATCAACTACTGATGAGTATTTATTTTCATTAATTATTTATGAAATCCTATTACTGAAGATGAAGATTTTGATTCAGCACCTATACATTAGCTAACATGTTTCAGAATGCTCATAGCAATACTTCTCGTAAAAGCATAAAACTGGACACAAACCGAAGGCCCATCGACAGGATAAATTATGGTGCATTCACTCTACAGAGAATTATACAATAGTGAAAATGAATGACTTCAGTCAAAGGCAACAACGTGGGTGAATCAGAGGTGACATGATGCTGAAAGGCAAAAGCAAGTCTTGGAAGACCATATATAGCACAATACTCTATGAATAAAGAGCAAACACTACAAAAACTGAGCTTTATGAAGGCGTCTTTAAAGAGCAGTGATAAACCTTTTACAAAGGAAAGGAATGATAAAGACAAACTTCAGGTTAATGGTTGCAGAATGTGGAGGAGACAGCAGTACAGGACGGGAGAAGAACACACAGGTCAGATTACCTTATTGTCAGTGTTCTCATCTTTGGGTTGTGAGAGGGTTCCGAGGTATTGATTGTGTAATAAATATATCAAATAAAAGAGGGCCATATTTGAGCCAGTGATAAATCAGAGTATAGTTAACCCAATTCTGGACATGTGAGAAGTATTTTTTTAAGAGATCCTTTCTGTGCTTCATAAAACTTCTAATAAGAAGAATTCATTCTTCTTTGAAGGCAGAAGAAGGTTAGAAATAACAATTTTTTTTGTTTTTGTTTGTTTGTTTGTTTTTGAGATAGGGTCTCACTCTGTCACCCAGGCTGGAGTGCATTGGCACGATCTCAGCTCTTTGCAAATTCCACCTCCTGGGTTCAAACGATCTACCCACCTCAGCCTCCTGAGTAGCTGGGATTACAGGGGCTCGCCACTACACCCTGCTACTTTTTGTATTTGTTGTGGAGACAAGGTCTTGCCATTTTGCCCAGGCTGGTCTTGAACTCCTGGGCTCAAGCAATCTGCTCTTTTTGGCCTCCCACAGTGCTAGAATTACAAGCATGAGCTACCACACTCGGCCACAAATCTTTATTTTCTATCAAATGTTCAAATTTTATGTGATAAATATTAAAGTTACCAAATGAAAACATTTATTGACATTTTGCCAGTGACATGAGTTATCTGTAAAAAACCTAAATTAACTGGCACTATATTCTTATTTTAGGTTAGCCTCCCAGGCAACTAATCCCCCTGCACTGAACCAGACTGCCTTTGTTTATTCACACATTCCTTCCTTTATTTACTCAATTGACAGACATTTACAGATCGTCTATGTACCTGGACTTGTGTTAGGTTCTAAGGCTGTAAAGATGATTAAGAAAGAACCTCTAAGCTGGGTGCGGTGGCTCACACCTGTAATCCCAGCACTTTGGGAGGCTGAGGTGGGTGGATCAGGTGTTCGAAATCAGCCTGGCCAATATGGTGAAACCCCATCTCTACTAAAAATACAAAAATTAGCTGGGTGTGGTGGCAGGTGCCTGTAGTGCCAGCTACTCGGGAGGCTGAGGCAAGAGAATTGCTTGAACCCAGGAGATGGAGGTTGCAGTGAGCTGAGATCGCGCCACTGCACTCCAGCCTGGGCAACAGAGCAAGACTCCATCTCAAAAAAAGAAAAAGAAAAAGAGAAAAGGAAAGGAAAGGAAAGGAAATGAAAGGAAAGGAAAGAAAAGGAAAGGAAAGGAAAGGAAAGGAAAGAAAGGAAAGGAAAGGAAAGGAATGGAATGGAATGGAATGGAATGGAATGGAATGGAATGGAATGGAATGGAATGGAAAAGAGAAAAGAAAAGAAAAGAACCTCTATCCTCAGGAGTTGATGGTACAGCTGGAGAAACACACATGGAGACAGAAACTGGTAGTATGGTAAACTTAGGAGCTATGAACAAAGAGTACAGGAGCCCAGAAGAGGGTTAGCAGAAGAGAGGGGAAGGAGCGAGAACCTTGGTTGAGTGCCACATACAATGCAGATCTGCTAGAAGTTCTACATGTCTTAACATGGGTTTAACCTTCACAACAACCCTATGAAGGAGATACTATTGTCTCTCTTTTCCTGATGGGGAAACTGAAGTTTAACTATGAAGTGGCTGACACTGATGAGATGGGGGCATTTCATCTAAGTCTTAACAGATGCCAGATTTCTCAGATGCAGTGATGGGATGGGCAGTGCAGGCAAATGAAACAGGGATGGAGGTGTAGAACCACAAAGGAGTTTGTTAACATCAAAGGAAATACATACAAAGGAGTTCTAGAAATTTACAGATGGGTAACCACTGAAGCCTATTTTCCAGATATCCTTGCTCTCCAGAACTCAAAAGGCTTTTCCAGAGATGAACTCCCCAGTGCCCCATGTGTAGGACACTAACATATGCTCTAAGTAGACAGGAAGGCACCTCCAGGGAAAGGAAAATGTGTTTAAGATAAACCTGCTCCTTTGCCCTCACCTTTTTATTATTTCTATTCTCTCACTCATCTTCTTATCTTCGAGAGTCTCTCAAGTATTAGTGGAATTAGTGGGTCGTTGAAACCAGCGAGGATGACTGGGAAGCAGAGGAAAAGTGGCACTCTTAGTGAGCATAAGACCTCATGGTGAGCACAGACTGGCAACCCCAGGGTAAAGTGGGGCCTACAGATCCTGTACCACCCCTCCTCTCTGCTGTCTTTTCCATACCTACTCTCAACCCACAGAGATACAGTCATTAATACAAACTGCCTCTCCAAAGGCTCATATGCCCCCCAGAAAAGCCTGACTCTGACACCGTCTCTCCGTGTAACTCAGAAGGGAGGTTCCTCATCCCACAGTCACCCAGACCTCCTCTATCACAGACTCAAGACCCCAGGGCAAACTTTGAAGTTGTTCAAAGTGAGGATGGAGGATCTTCTCAGATAGGTCACTTTTATCTAGAATCTTCAGTGGAAGGGCCTCTTGGGATAGATCATGGGTTCTGGAAACAGAAGAAGCAGAGTTAGACCCTGCTGGGACTCTACGGACACCAGGGGAATAAAACCCCCAAATCCTTGTAGGAGAAAGGGAGAGAAGAGAATGATGTGTAAGAAGCTAAGGAAAAACTTCCTGCTAACAGACACATGGAGGTAAACAGCAGACACTATTAGCTAATACGCCCTCCTCCTTTCTCTTCCAGAACTCTCCTGAAAGATCTCCTGGTGTGTGCAGCATGTGGATAAACATAGTTTCTTGCTCCAGTTTACTCCTTGCACAATCTCTTCTCCTATCTATAGGCAAGGCTAATTCTTGAGTGGCTTTGATTGAAAACCAACTGTGATGAGCCTCTCCATCATGTCATTTGTACTGAATGGGTGCTGCCCCAGACTTCAAATATTTCAATATGCCTTTCAAGTCACTTTCCAGTCTGCCTAAGCCCTGTGTTGAACCACCCCTGTTGATATGGTTTGACTGTGTCCCCACTCAAATCTCATCTTAAGGTGTGGCTTTCATAATTCCCATGTGTTGTGGGAGGGACCCAGTGGGAAATAATTGAATCATGGGGGCAGTTTCCCCCATACTGTTCTCATAGTGATTAAGTCTCATGAAATCTGGTGGTTTTATAAAGGGTTTCTGCTTTCACTTGGCTGTCATTCTCTCTCTTACCTGCTGCCGTGTAAGACGTGCCTTTTGCCTTCTGCCATGATTGTGAGGCTTCCCTAGCCATATGGAACTGTGAGTCCATTAAACCTCCTTTTCTTTATAATTTCCCCAGTCTCAGGTATGTCTTTATCACCAGTGTGAAAATGGACTAACACACCCTTTACCATACATCCATTGTTACCACCATGGCTGATTCCCCAAACAGTATGCACTCTCTCCATCCTCATGTTCTAGTTGAAGGTACAAGAACATATAAACAGGGATTACAGCAAAACAGCAACAGTCACACAATCCTATAAGATGAAGCATGAATGTCCAAAGAGTATTGCAAATAGAAAGTGCTGAAGAAAAAAGGAGAGAGGGAGGAGAGGAGGGGGGCAAGGGCTGGAAAACTTCCTATCGGGTACTATGTTCACTATCTGGGTGACAGGATCAATAGAAGCCCAAACCTCAGCACCACACAATATACTCTTATAACAAACCTTCACATGTATCCCCTGAATCTAAAATAAAAATGGAAATTTTTTTAAAAAGAGAGAGAAAGTGCTGGAGGAATCGAGAGGGGACAGAGAACTTCAACCAGAGGCAAGCCGACCAGGAGCGGCATTAGAGGTAGAGGTGAGTAGCTAGAATTGTGAGACACAAGGCAGGTCTGCCCGGGGAAAAGTGAATTTCTCTGTCCAAACTATCCAAAACAGAAGGCCTCAAGGCAGCGGTGTGCTGGTAAATGTTTAACAACTGGCTCTGATTTGTAAACTTTGACAATTTCCATCACATAAATACTCTCTCCACGGCCAGTTTCAACCTACCAACATGATATCAGTGCACAAAACTGGCTCTTCTGAACAGGTACAAATTGGCTCAAACAGATCCTGGGGACAAAACTATCCACCTGAGACCTATTACATAGGTTTAGCTCAGTTTCATTAACCCCTAAACAGTACTTTTCGGGATGGTAATGGGCTGACAGAGAATAAATCGGCTGTATCAACACCCAAGGTGCTGACTCCCTAAGCAGAACAGTAGGAAAGTTGACCAATTTTTCTGTATTACAATTCCCTGGATATTGTTTGCAGTTCTTCAGCCCACCTCTAGTCTTCATATTGCCTTCTGTGAAGGAAAAGGCAGCTTAGCAACCTCCGCTGAGTCTTCTGGGCTAAAGAGACTAAGCATCAGCCCAGCCCATGCAGCTGACACCACTGCGGATCCTCCTCATAGCACCTTCCTGTTTCTCAAGCTAACCATTTACCACTGTGAATAGACAGTTGGTATACGACCATCTGTGCTTCCAGGCAAGTCCAGAGACTTCCAGGCAAGTCTTCGGACTTTCTATCCACAGTGTGCTACATGGTGATCTTGAGCCTACGGCCTGGAAGCCGATACTAACCTAACACCTAGAAGCAAAAAATACCTTGAGACTCCCTGAACACAAAGAAAGCTTCCTTTGCGCTGCACTGATAAACTGGACACACCAGAGAAGCAACAACTAGGGCTCCTGCACAGCCCTCTCATAGAAAGTTTGGCTTTCCCCGGTGGCCCTTCAAACATTACCCCACTTCTTTTGTAGCCACTGTATGAAAAGGACACTGCTATATATGTCAGGCCGTAGCAACGTATCAGGACCTACAGCAGCTACCAGAGCAAGTGGGTGGTGGGAAGTGATTGAGTGCGGGTGGAAGAGGGTGGTGGGGCCAGGTCTAGACTACAAGTCCTGTTTAAGGGGTTTTTCTTCCATCCTATGTGTCTCAGGGCAGTGTAGCTTCAGGTGTAAAGGAATGAAAGCATTTTCCATGTTTCCCTTCACCCTATCTTCCAGTTGGAGATCTGCATAGATTTCTCAGAGAACAAGATAAGCCAAAAAATAAGAAGTGAAGAGCCAAAAATATGCCCTGAAAAAGTAATGTAAATAAATGTAGGGTTTTTTTTTTTTCCTTTGTCATCCAGATCCTGCTCTCAATTATTTTTTAATAACTTGGTTATGGACAATTGGAATGAAACATTCTAGGTAGCTGTTCTGAGACACAGTAAATAAGTCCATTTATTATTTCTTGGAGTGGTCCGAACTAGGCAATCGTTCTTTTTCTTGGCCCCTACCCTTTGCTTTCCAAGTGAATTGAGTTAAATTCATTATGAGACATTTTATTGTATCATGCCCCTCCTTGCTAAATACCTGACTGATTTCATTGTTTTCTCAGGCCATGAACCAAAAACCTAACTGGCAGAAGGCAGTGCGTTCTTTTCCAGTGCACATCCATCCCACCGGAGGGGTTTCTGAGTGTATGCTACTGTTCCAAATGCCTGGCTATTGATCCTGATATTGCACAATTTTTCAATAAAGATCTTAATCACACAGACGTAAATTAGCAGACACACTGAGAGAGAGATGCGAGTTAATTTCTAGTCAGAGATGGCTTCTCTGACTAGAAATGCCTGCAGGCGATCGCATACCACGTTGGGGAGGGGAAGAGGTTTCCGCTGGGAGAGCTTATCATTTCTTAAATATTTATGTTTGTTTTCTCCGTTATGAAATTACCACATCCTTCTCAAGAATCCTACCAAATATGTCTATTGTCCGAGGGGATTTCTTTTTCTTTTACTGTGGCTTTCCGCATAGTAAGTACATCACTTTAAAACTCACTGAAAGGCTGGGGACTCTGGTTGCAGGAGAGAGGTGTGAATGCACCGAATTTTCTAACATCTCTCTTTTTCCTAACTGCACAGAGACTCCACTCTGCGCATGCTCACTCTTCCAGGAAGCACAGCTCAGAACAGTAGAGGACCTAATGTCTGGCAAATCTTGGACTCGTCGTTTATAACACTTTTCCTTCTGTTCCTTGCCATGGAATCTGAAGATTATAGAATCAGATACATTTTTGTGAAGTGACCTTTATAATTTACTTAGCTCCACTTTTGCTATCAGCAAAATGGGGACAAACAAATCTGCCACCACCCTCAATGAAGAAAGAATGAATAGCTTGGCTCCCCTGGGGAAGGTGGCATTCTACAGAGCACGAGATAAGTACTGGCAGAGACGGAAGAAAAGGTCCTTCTCACTCCTAGGTATTTTACAACCATGAACCCCAGGATGGGCCAACATCTGTCACAAAAGCCCAGAGACAGCTCCATTTCCTTACAGTCCAGGGTAAGACCTCATCTTCCCTTTCTTATCTCCCAAGATGCTTAGCACATTTTTATGTCCAATAAATGTGGTTGACTAACTAAATGAAAGATGAACAGTCAGCTTGATTAGTGTCTTATCATTGTCTAACATATGTACAAAATTGAGTCTTTCAAAAACTAAAATGAAAAGATTGATAGCTCTTGCTTTGAATTGTGAAATATCCAAAGAACTCAGTGAAGAGTGTCTTAACTCATTTTGTTATCATATCTCAATTTTGTCCCATTCAGCAACTTTCTAGGATACAAAGTGAAGAGGCTAGAGTCTTATGAATAGCTCCTGAAGCCTAATAGATTATTTCATGCGATATTTTACTTTTCGGAATTTCTGTGGCACATGTCAAAACATCATTAGTATGTGTTCATATAATTTGTTAATTTGTAGAGAGGATGCTGTGAATTCTAGGCCGAATTCAATGGTCAGAGAATGTCTCACCTGGATAAAAACCAATCAAGTTGTCTTTCAGGGTGTGCCCTAGCATATCTCTACCTGGCTTCTCTGCAATGTTACTTGCATAGTTAACTTAAATTGTATAATTATGACTAGTATATATACTCTAACTACATATAGTATAAATTATATCATTCTGCCTATAAAATTTTCATCAACTAAATGAACTCCTAGATTTAGAGGAAAGAGATCAGAGCTAATTAGTTTTTTATTTATTTTTGTTATACACAAATAAGTCCTTAATAAGTATCTCTCAGTGATAACCAAGACAGTGGTGGCAAAGATGGAAGCCCCTGGTGGAGCCGAAAACCCTGAGCATCATTGTGTCAGATTTCCTGTCCTGCCACTTTCAGGCTGAAAGTTACTCTTTGATCATTTTGATAATGCTTAAAATATATCCTTGATTCTTTGTTTAGAAATTTTTTTTCTAAACATAGAATAATTTGCAGGTACATAGTAAATATTGGGTATTTATGGGGTAAATATTGGGTACATATGGGGTACATAAATATTTTGATACAGGCATACAATGCATAATAATCACATCACAATAAATACGGTATCCATCACCTCAAGTATTTATCCTTTCTTTGTGTTATAATCCATTTGTACTCTTAGTTATTTTTAAATGTACAATAAATTGTTGACTATATTTACCCCATTGTGCTGTCAAATACTAGATCTGATTCATTCTATCTAACTATATTTTTTTATACCCATTAACCAGCCCCACTCTCCCCACCTCACCCCAGCCTCCAGTAACCATCATTCTACTATCTCCATGAGTTCTATTGTTTTAATTTTTAGATCCCACAAATAAATGAGAACATGCAAAGTTTATATTGCCATGCCTGGGTTATTTCACGTAACATAATGACCTCCAGTTCCATCCATGTTGTTGCAAATGACAAGATCTCATTCATTTTTTTGGCAGAATAGTATTCCATTATATACGTGTACCACATTTACTTTATCCGTTCTTCTGCTGATGGACACTTAGGATGTCTCCAAATCTTGGCCATTGTGAATAGTGTTGCAATAAACATGAAAGTACAGATATTTTTTCAATATACTGATTTCCTTTCTTTTGGGTATATACCTAGCAGTAGGATTGCTGGATTATATGACTGTTCTATTTTCAGATTTTGAGGAACCTCTAAACTGTTTTGCATGGTGGTTGTACTAATTCACATTCCCACCAAGATTATGTGAAGGTTCCCTTTTCTCCACATACTTGCCAGCATTTGTTGTTGCCCATCTTTTGGATGAAAGTCGTAACTGGGGTGAGATGATATCTCATTGTAGTTTTGATTTGTATTTCTCTGATGATCATTGATGTTGAGCACCTTTTCATGTACCTGTGTGCCATTTGTATGTCTTTTGGGAAATGTCTATTCAGATCATTTGCCCACTTTTTAATCAGATTATATATTTTTTTTTAATGAGTTGTTTGAGCTCCTCATATAATATGATGATTAATCCCTCGTCTGATAGTTTGCAAATATGTTCCCCCATTATATGGGTTGTCTCTTCCTTTTGTTGATTGTTTCCTTTGCTGTGTGGAAGCTTTTTAACCTGCAATCCCATTTTTCCAGTTTTGCTTTGGTTGCCTGTGCTTATGGGGTATTCAATAAATCTTTGCCTAGTCCAGTGTCCTGGAGTGTTTACCCAACGTTTCCCCAGTGATTCATAGTTTGGTGCCTTAGATTTAAGTCTTTAGTTCATTTTGATTTGATTTTTATATATGACAGATATAGGAGTCTAGTTGCATTTTTCTGCATATGGATATCCAGTTTTCCCAGCACCGTTGATGGAAGAGACTGTCCTTTCCCCAATGTATGTTCTTGCCAGGCTTGTCCAAAATGAGATCAGTGTAGATATATGGATTTATTTCTGGGTTCTCTAATCTGTTCCAATGGTCTATGTGTCTGTTTTTATGCCAGTACCATGCTGTTTTGGTAACTATAGCTCTGTAGTATAATTTGAAGTCAGATAACAAGATTCCTCCAGTTGTGTTCTTTTTGCTCAGGATAGCTTTGGCTAGTCTGGGTCTTTTGTGGTTTCATAAAAATTTTAGACTTTTTTTCTATTTCTGTGAAGAATGTCATTGATATTTTGATAGGGATTGCATTGGATCAGTTGTCCTTGATTCTTTACAGACAAAATATTTTATTAACATAAGTTTGATTTTCTTAAATAATTCTATAATTAATTCTGAATCTTTTCAAATGTTAAAAAGAAGGTTACCCACTAAAGAAATCACATGTCACACAAAACTATTTTGGGTTCTCTTCTCTAAGAATTTTGCAGACATCTCCTCAGCAAAGTAAGGTTTCTTAATGACCAGAGAGCAACCTGGCCAGGACACCAACTGCATTCTTGCCCACAACTTTAATGGGATACCCTGAACTCTATTAAATATTATCATATCACTGTTCTCAAAATGGAGAGGTCTCACCACTGAAAGTCTAAGATTGAAGCAAAGCATTCTTCCATTTCTCAAAGTCTGCAACCACTACTCTAGTATTATCCTACCCACTCATGCTTTTCTTTGGTCCTTAAGATTTTTTAAAATCTTCTCTATTTCTAGAAACCTTTGAACTAGATGGAATCAGTTTATTTGAATATCCTTATTGGGTAGCGGCACAAACTGCACAAATATTAAATTAACATGTGATAGAATCTCTCATGACTTTGTCCAAATCTAGTCACAGTTCTGGGGACTATGACCACAGCAAATCTCAGGCTTTCTCAAGGTCTCAGATCCTCAAAGACTTCTGCTGGGCTGGACTAGCCAATACCAGCAAGAAGGACAGTGATAATAGTAATGGTGGAAGTAGCAGTAACAGTCATAACATCTATTAACAGAAATCAGGGCACAAAATGAGAAGCCCTATGATGTCCAAACTTCACAGACAACGATGGGGCTGATGCTGATATTTATAACCCAATTAGTGCACAGTCCAGCTTAACTTCAGCAAACGTATCTTCTGCACAATATGTATTTTTAAACATTGACATTCTCTCTTATCTTTTCATATCTTTGGGCTTTCAGCTGGCAGCAAACATTTCAAAATACTGCAGAGTGCTACAGCAACCCATCAATGGTTTACTTTCAGCACCATTACCATCTTTGTCTGTACAACATTAATTTGAGTAGTTTATTGCATTATAATCCTATTGTTTAAGGAGAAAATGAAAAACAAAGGGCAGGTGCCAGTGAGGCAAAACACAGATTTTTATAAACTTATTCTAATTGAGTTCAAGACAGAAATCATTATGGGTATCAAAAAATAAACTCACAAACTTCACTAACAGACTCCTGAGCACTTGGGAAAAATTGGTGCATTCTAGCCAGAGTGTCACACTTGTCCAAGGTTGCTGGTTCAGACCTGGTAGACCACAGTCAATCACACTCAAGCCAATCAGATTCTCCATCTCAGCCGGGAGTGGTGGATCACACCTGTAATCCCAGCACTTTGGGAGGCTAAGGCAGGCAAATCCCGACATCAGGAGTTTGAGACCAGCCTGACCAACATGGTGAAACCCTGTCTCTACTAATAATACAAAAATTAGCCAGCCATGGTGGCATGCACCTGTAGTCCCTGCTACTCAGGAGCCTGAGGCAGGAGAATTGCTTGAATCCAGGAGGCAGAGGTTACAGTGAGCCAAGATCGCACCACTGCACTCCAGCCTGGGTGACAGAGTGAGACTCCGTCTCAAAAAAAAAAAAAAAAAAAGATTCTCCATCTCACCCACCCGAAGCCTTTCTGAAACCTTAACCCCAGAAGTTAGAGGTTAAAACCAAGGGCCTCTAGGAAAGAAAAGCCTTGGTGCTTGTTTGGCTATGTAAATTTTTGAGCCAAAATTTTCTGGATTGTTCCCATTTACAATCCAAGTTAACCGTGGGCTGGCCACGCCTCCCCCTTGGTGCTCTGCAGACACATGCTTTTTGAACTCTTTGGAAGCAAGTCCATGATAAATAAACCAGAACACAACAAATTAAATTTCTATCATGGCATCCATCTCCTAGTATGAAAACAAGCCCCTGATCTTATTCTTTCAAGATTTATATTTCAAGGCAAAATTTTGGCATAATTTAGAATGTTTTCTTTTCTATTGAGTCAGTTTGCTATTTTTGAAACATTATACAAATAACTCACATACACTGCATGGGGGGTAAATCATCTATCTTTCAATGAAAAGTATAAGTTATCTTTAGAAGGAGTCATTTATTTCTTAACATCCCCAAGGCGAAAACCTCCTAAGATGAAGTTAGGACTCTTTCCATCTCTGCCTTATTTGACACCGTATCTATAAGTCAATTTCTCTAAATCCAGTGATTTTCAACATATTATCTTGGAAGTTTGTGCTCTTCACTTCCTAAAGAAGAAAGGCATTTGGAAATGTGCATTCACTTCGTCAAGCATTCATTCACTGAACATTCATTAAGTGCGCAGGATTTCTAGAGCACTGTGCTAGGTATCAGCACAAAACCATGGGATGAACAAAAAGATAAGAAAGGACCCTTCACATCAGGAGTTTAGAAGCTTATAGCACATGAACCAAGCAGTGAATACCAGGAGCAATTAGAAGAAGCCAGTATGGCTCCTAATGCCTAGAGGTTGCTTGAGAAACTGATTAAAAACAAAGATTCTTAGGCTCCACCTATAAGACCCAGATCTAGTGAATCAGAGGGGCCAGAAGAATCTGAAAGTTTTATTTCTATACTAGCCCAGGTAATTCTGAGATTCAGCCCGGTATGGGAATCACTGAATCTTAAATAACATTCTAGAAGCTAAAACAATCCCACACAGCCTCTACCATAACCACCAAAAGTATTTTAATTCATGCTCATGATCCAGATCAAGGTCATTGAGATCCTTGTTTGTGAAGCCACAAAACTAGACCACAAAAAAGAAAAAAAAAAAAAAAGGTCTGACTTGCCCAAAGAGAACTCCAGGAAGAGATATATCTTTGACTAGAAAGCCAAAGGTTTCTAGCTGTCATTATGCCATTAGAAAGTAAAAACTTATTTTAGCAATATGCAAGACTAACCACACAGAATCACAGCTCCTCGGAGCCAGTAGAACTTCATACATAGATCGGAGTTCACAAACTCAAATGGTGGCAGGTCCCAGCCAGTAACAAAAATGACTGAAGCAGGCTGAAGGGAAGGGGGGTACAGGGAAAGGATATGCCCCCATAAGGAGGGCACCTGCTACTCCACTCTGGCTGGCACTTACAATGAAAGAATGTGGGCCCAACATGCTAGGAATTCCAAATTTTTAAGAGAAACCAGAAATCAGATTTGAAAAACTACTGATGCAAGTAAAACAGACTTTTCAGACAGATTTGTCCTGTGGACCATTAGTGTGTAATTCCTGATGTAGTCCAAAGTCTTCATCTGACAAGTGAAAAAATAACCTTGTCCTATTCCTTGTATCTTTTCGATTTGGCCTGCCACACAGTAAGGAAGGAGACTTGTTGTCAAATTAAGTTTTGCTTTTTATCTTGGCTTTGAATTTTTCAATGTTATTTATTGGTCTTGAGGTTCAAATGCGAGTTTGCTAAAAGCCACATACAGTAGTTACTATGCTGCGATGCCCAGATTCCCATTACCCCAGTGAGCAGGCTTCAGCTCTAAGCCCTCTCCTGAAACTGCATCTAGCTGCTTCGCTCAAGGGTGGATCCCCTTCCTGAGGCATCTGGCATGCAATGACTAGAGGGTGCTCCTGTCTAAAGGCCCAGCCCCCTCGCCCAATTCAGTATGACTCTGCCTTCCAGAGGGCCTTCCCAGCTTCAGAGCTCCCTCTGGAGCCAGCCGAAGTCTTGTAGCTGCATCACAGCATGGCTTCTCTCTATGCCCAGTGGGGCTTCCTTTTTAAGCACAGATCCCTAGAGCACTCTCCAATATACTTCCTGCACATATTTGGTCTTCGAGTTCTGCTTCTGAGGGAACCTGGCCTGCAACATGGTGCACATGAGGATCTCTTTGAAAATAACCTCATCTGTGAAAGTCCAGATTTGCAAAGTCAAACAATTTTTTGTTTTCACAAAAAAATGCTTGATACTTCTTTCACTATTGTTTTGTTGGTTTTTGAAAAATGGTACAATGGCAGATGCCTCCTATTTCACAACTCTTACTCACCTCTGCTTTTAGCCACTGTGGTAAGCAGTTCCAGGAGCCCAGATCGCCTGGCGCCACCAGTGTCCCTCCCACCTTAGCTGTGAGCCAAGTTTCTTTCTGCCTTTTCTGATGCTGCAAGCACCCACTGGGCCTTTGAAAACAGCCTGGAAAGTTGAGGGTGTTCACGCCAATGAAGGCTGTGACCCAGTAGATTAGTGTTCCAGCCTCCTGTCCTTTAGCCAAGTCCCCGTGGCAAGGAGCTCCCTTTACCCACTCCCAGTGCCTTATATACACCCTGACATTGACTTTCCTCCTCGATATCTCCATCCATCTCTTTGCTTCCTCACTTCTTTTCCTGAGATCACATCCCAAATCAACCACACCAAGTTCCTGTCTATGAGGCTCTGCTTAAAGTGGGACCCAAACTAAGACACATGCATCCTCAATTTTTAATAACTCAAAACAAGGCAGAAAAGTACAAAAAATAAAGTAAAAGTCTGCTTTTCAGACATCCATCCAGTCATCCTTCTATGCATTAATGCCTACTTACAGGTAACTTTAAATAAATGGGATCAACCAAGATACTCTGTTCAGTAAACCTGCAGGTTCCTTCAAATACTGGTCTACTGGCCACACTTAAAATTCAAATTAACTTCTACAAATTGTTTCATCCATTCATTTAACAAATGTTTATTTCAAGTCCTCTATGTGTAAGGCACAGTGCTAAGTACTGTAGATGTTATAAAGACATGTCCCATGCTCTTAGGATATTCATATCCATCTTCTAATTCAAGTTTCAGGAGCGTATTGATAAACATCAAAACCACATTAGGACTCTTTGAAATCTAATGCCATAGGTTTTAATTAAACTTTTTTTTACCCAGGTGGCATGTACTGGTGAATGGATTCCTGGGTTCAAATCTTGGCTCTGCAAATAAGCAGAAGTGTGATGTTAAGCCTCATTCTTCTTGTTTGTAAAATAAGAGTAAATAGTTGTTATGAGGCTAAAATGCTAACCAATGTAAAGAACTTGGCATAGCACCTGACACACAGTAAGTACTCAATACATTTCAGCTATAATAATAGTTACCATTTTCATCTAACATTAACTTCAGGCCCACTATCTGCATGGGTCCAGGCACCATGGGAACTGGGCAGCTAAATTGGAACTCAAAATACAGACACTGTCCAGTGAGGTTTCTCTCAGCACAGTTTTAACAGCTTGGAGCCCTGTTCCAGCAGCTGAGGACCCCCAAGGCACAAAAAAATCATGTTCACCTGGTCACTCCACGTAACTACAGGGAGATTGGGCTCATTGTCAATTTGGTGCCATGGCCAGTTGAAGCACAGGTGGTGATTTTGCCACGAGTAGAGTTAACTCCAGACTCCTATCTTGAAGACAGCATTTACTAGTGCTGCTGGTAAAACAACAGGGAAAACACAAAAATGAAAGATGCAGAAGGGATGTAAATACTAGATTTGCTTGTCTGTCTGAGCAAATATCTTGCTGGCAAGGAGATTCACGTATGACTCAACTTCTCAAGAAGTATCAAGTCAGGCAGCTGCTCCCCAAGACACACTGTCCCTTCAATATGAGTGGCATGTTCAGAAGGATTTGTTGTCTCCTACCTTTTGTAGTCCTCATAGATTCTGTATAGCCCTATTCCTCCTACATGCTCAATAAATACTTGTTTATAGACTTATAGAATGCTTATAGATCTCTTTGAATATTGTCCTAGCAAGTAAAGAGTATAAGAAGTGTAGATAACTTTTTAGGCAGTGCACCACTTTTGAAATCTGACTTTCTGAAGTTTTTCTGCTTATGCTTTGTAAAATGGTTTAAAGAGAGAGAGAAAGAGAATGCTGATAAAAATGAAATCAGCCTCATGATGCAATCATGTGTGACTGGATGGGAGGGGAACAAGGGTGGCTGCAAGAGAGAAATGCCTGGTACTCCATGCACAAAAGAGTACAAAAAGAAGGGAGGGAGGGAGGGAGGGAGGGAGGGAGGGAGGGAGGGAGGGAGGGAGGAAGGAAGGAAGGAAGGAAGGAAGGAAGGAAGGAAGGAAGGAAGGAAGGAAGGAAGGAAGGAAGGAAGGAAGGAAGGAGAAGCGAAGGGGAGGGGAGGAGAGGGGAGGGGAAGGAAAGAGAGAATGGAAAGAGAAAGGAAAGGAGAGGAGAGGAGGAAGGAAAGGAAGAAGGAAAGAGAAGGGAAAGGAAAAGAAAAGAAAGAAAAGCTCCATTGGAAAACATCCTAAGGTGATGACAAGAACAGGTGGGAGATTATACTGTTTTATAGCCAAGGACAGCAAACCACTGCCTGAAGATAAATTTTGTTTGAACCATTTACTTGTAAGACTGTTAGATACATTTTATTTGAACTGTTCATTTGTAAGACAACAAAAAATACTGTGTTACAATTAAATTAGAAACACTGGAATGTATTATCTCACAGTTGTAGAGGTCAGAACTCCAAAATGACTTTCACTGGGCTAAAAGCAAGGGGCCACTAGGACCACACTGCTCCTGGAAGCACTAGTGGAGAAGCCCCATCCTTGCTGTTTCCAGCCTTAGAGGCTGCCACATTCCCAGGTTCATTCCAGTCTGCAGTTGTATCACCCCGACTTCCAATTCCAGTCACCATGCTTCTCTCTCTGACTCTTACTTTCCTGCCTCCCTCTTTCCCTTATAACCCTGTGATTCTATAGGACCCACCTAGCTAATCCAGGATTCTCTCTCATCTCAAGATGCTTAATTTAATCACACCTACAAAGTTCTTTTTGCCATATAAGGTAACATATTCCCAGGTTCCAGGGACTAGGGCGTGGAAACCTTGTCGGAAGAAGGCATTACTATGCCTACCACACAACCCTGTTATGGAGGCCAGGGATCAATATGCTATTGCTTTCAAAGGAATTTCTAAAACGAAAAGACATAGAAGGAGAACCAAAGATTTCAAAGCTTTTGAAAATAATCCAGTTCAAATTCCATTTCTCAAGTTTTTTAAGCCTCAAATGAGGGCAATACAGAAATTGAATAGTGGGGTGGTCATATGTCAGCATTTAAACCCCTATCCGAGTATGGAAAATTCCCACCTTAGGAGTTTTGGTTGGAATGAGGACAGCTTTTCCTCATAGGGAACAAACATACTAGATACAAGTTGAGTATTCTTTATCTGAAATGCTTGGGACCAGAAGTGTTTCACATTTTGGGCTTCTTTTAGGGATTTTGGAATATTTGCACCAAGTTTAGTACCCCTAATTTAAAAATTCAAAATTCAAAATGCTCAGAAATTCTAAAATTTTGGAGTGTTGACATAAAGCTCAAAGGAAACACTCATGAGAGCATTTTGGATTTTGAATATCTGAGTTAGGGATACTCCATCTGTACTGAGTTTCCCATCTTCCCTTATGGCTGGGGCCAGGCCTGGGATATGGCTGCACCCATCAGTACTCACAGACAGGTGAGTATTCAACAAGATAACACATGAAGCACTTAGCCCAGGACTTAGTCCACAGCGGAAGCTCAGTAAGTAGCAGCTATTATTAAATTTAAAATCACAAAGTGAAAACATTGGCAGAGAATGTGAATTGCTCCCCAGTATTCATTTTCACCTATTTCCTTGGTAATAGAATCACCAGTTTGTAGCTGGGCACATGGCCACATAGAATAAAGCATATGCCAGCCTCTTGAGAAGCTCGGTGTTTCTGTGTAACTAGGAGTAGAAGTAGAAGTAGCACCTTCTAGAAAGTGTCCTGAAAGGCAGGGGGCATGTGCTAATCTGCCTGTCTTGCTAAATGGAATGCAAACATGATGGCTGAAGCTTAAGCAACTTGATTAAACTATGAGGTGGAGCTCATGACATGAGTGGCAAGACGGAAGAAATCTCTGAGAATTGTGGCAGACTCTCACAAATCTTGGATTGATTACCTTCTAGACTCTTACTTCAAATACAAACTTCCATGTTGTTTAAGTCTGTGTTATTTTGGAGTTCCATCACTCACCACTGAATCTAATCCTAACTGACGCAGAAGATAACTTCCAGTTTACCATTTGATACGGGAATCCCTTCTACAACATCTATGACATCCCTAATGCTAAGTCATCTAACTTTTGTTCCAAAATTTCCAGTTATGAAGTCTTCACTACATCACAGGCAGCCTATTCTTACTTTTTTTAAGTTGCCTTCGTATTATGCAGTTAATATGTGAATGCATTGTTAGAAAGTATGTTAAAAGTACAGAATAATACATTTTCAAGCACGAAAGCCCCCATTGTCTCCACCCACTCCCATGGATATTCTTCCCCAGAACTAACCACGGTCAACAGTCCAGCATGTGTCTTTCTAGTCTCCCCCCAATGCCATTACATACACACAAGTAGTGTAATAGTAATGGAGATCAGAGAAGGGACCAGGTGAAAGAATCGACTGCACTCTGTAACTGATTAGATAAGGGAGTGGTCGAATGGAAAGGACCAAGTCAAAAAGAAAATCTAGGGGTCAAGCCTGGGTGAAATTTGATAACAGTGCCATGAATAGTAAGTAAAAGGGAGCACAATAGGAAGAAGAAGGAAAAGAGGAAAAAGGATGATAAGTCTAGTTCTGAACAGTCATCTCCAAAAGTGGGCTGCAGCCCCAGGCAGACATCTAGAGAGGCTGGAAACACTGGGCTGGAGCTGAGGGTGAGGAATGCCACCTTGTGCAAACGAGCCAACTGCTGGAGCACACAGGAGCATATGGAAGCACCTGGGGGAGTGGGGGAATGAGAAGAGAGGGGAGCCAGAGGCAGATCTTTGGGGGAACACCTGCCTTTGGAGGTAAGAGAAAAAGCAAACAGAACAGAAGGCAGATAAATAATTAAGAAGGTAAGGGGAGATTTCCTTAAAATGTGAAGGGATTACTTTTTGTTAAACTTAAAATACTGAAGTAAAAGATTAAGAGAGAAAGAAGAGTTTAAGTGCATGAGGCAACTCAGCAGTCTGTAGCTGAATAAGAATGAGGTCACTGGTAAATTTTGAGGGTAGCCGTTTCCCCAAGCAGTGAGGGCAGACACAAGATTACACAAAATGGAGGAGCAGGTGGGGTGAGGGGAAGTGAAGCAGCAGTCACGCCCGCTTATTGTCAGGACAGGCCAAACTATGTGGCAATCCCAGAATAAATCCTCAAATCTCAGTGGCTTCACATGATAAAGGCTTACCTTGTGTTCACATAAAGTCTGATGCAGGTCAAATAGCTTCCTCCATCTTGTAGCTGTACCTTTAGGGGCACATGGCAGAGGAAGCAAGAACAGGGGAAGTAAGACACTGGTTCTTTATTGTCCCGATGTGGAAGCTACACATGTCACTCCTGCTCATGGTTCATCTGCTAGAATGAGTTCCATGGCCTCAACCGAACAATACACCACACAGAACATTTGGTGAACACAGACTGCTGCAGACACCTGGTTTGAGAGATCAGGAAGTTAATAAATGGGGAAAGTAACCAAGAGGAGGGAGCCTGTGTTCATGCAACGGACAGACTGCAGCATGTTGAGGGGAGGGAGGACAAAGGTAGAGAGGATTAAAGTTATCAAGGCCCGAAGGAATCTTGAGTCTATCCCCTGATATCATAGTTGGCCCTCTCATCCTTACATCATCTGCCATTGAGAAGCATCTTGCCTATGACCACCTCCCAACCCCTGATAGAAATGTTGCCTACAGTCCTTTTCTACATGTTTTCAAGCACACAAATCAACACCAGAAACCACTCGTCCAATAAAGGCTATTGGAATGGATTCAAGACCTTCCTGCAAGGTGAGATAACCATGCCTTACACTTGAAATTTGCCGAAGGCTTTAAAATACATGACTTCGGTTGATCATTATTATAATGGTATGAGATACATGTGGCCTGTAGAATTATTACTACTATCATATCACCATTCTTATTTTACAGATGAGAAAGCTAAGGTGTAGAGAAAGCAAGTGACTTACCCAAGGTCATACGCTGATGCTGGAATTTGGTTCTCGTAGACCCTCTCCTCTATAAGCAAGGTGCCATCTGATCTGTTCTGTGCTTTTGAGGGCAGATTTAAAATGGCTGATACACCCTGCCCAAAGTGGGTAATGAATAGCTTGTGAACTTTGTTTATAACAATTACATGAAGGGAACTGTTTCAACAACTTCTACTCCAACTTTGGACTCTAGCTAAGTTTGTGTTATATATTTAGTCCCAATTCTATTTGCAAGCAGACTTAAATTGGCATAAGAGGGCGGGAGTAGTGGCTCATGCCTATAATCCCGGCACTTTGGGAGGCTGAGGCAGGTGAATCACCTAAGGTGAGGAGTTCAAGACCAGTCTGGCCAACATGGTGAAACCCCATCTCTACTAAAAATACAAAAAGTCGCCGGGCGTGGTGGTGGGCACCTGTAATTCCAACTGCTCGGGAGGCTGAGGCAGGAGAATCATTTGAACCCGAGAGGCAGTGGTTGCAGTGAGCCAAGATCACACCATTGCACTCCAGCCTGGGTGACAGAGTGAGACTCTGTCTCAAAAAAAAAAGAAAGAAAGAAATGGCATAAGAAGTGAATGGCACTATAGCCCAGCTCCATTCCACATGCACCCTTCTGCAGAGGCATTTTGCTAGTGACCCAAAGTCAAACTGGTTGGGCATGATGAGCTGATGTGTGCTGTGCCTGGGCCAGTCCTTTCTCTTTACATCTGTGATGCTTTCTTTTCACTAGGAGTCTCAAAAATGCTACAACATGAAGGAAATGGTGCAATCACCTCTCACAGGGTGCTAATATGTTCCTGGTGCTTTGTACACATGGTCCCCCTGAGACCTCACAGAAGGCTTGCAAAGTAGTTACTCTCAGTTTACAAAGACCAGAGAATTTTGGTGGATTATCCAACATTCTACAGCTACATATAGCATACCTGGATTCAAAGCTAAGTCTATCGCTCTCCAAGACTGGTGCACTTTTGACTAGCTCACTGAAACTCCTGGCTGAGGAACATGATGGAGAAAATGAAAATAAATAAAAAATAATTGTCTTAGAGCATTGCATTAAATCAACGTTCTAATATAGTCTATTTTCTCAAGGAAAGTATACAGGGAGGAAGGGGTGGGTGGGTGGATTGGTGGATGGGTGGATGGATGGATGGATAGAGAGAGATAGAGAGAGAGAGAGAGAGAGATAGATGGATGCTGTACATACTGTCTGGAACGTCTTATACATGCTTTACATATCTGAAGCTATGTTGTCCTATGTTTTCAGAGCTATTGATCAATGCTAGGATGAGCCCAGGACAGGGCCCTGGGAAAGAGCAGCCAAGAAGTGAGAGAAAAGCAAGAGAGAGATGCCCCAAGCACCAAGGGCAGAGAGGAGATCCCATTGCTTTCCCTACCAACACCCCCAGTCTATTTAAAAGATTGCCTTTAGATTTTTATTTTCTTGTAGTGATTTAAACACTTTAAATGTTTGTATTAGAGATAAAGGACGAATTCCAAAGGTTTTGTTTAAAATAACAACCATGAACTTGCTTTTTTATTTTTTCTAAAGTTTGTCCTGGGCTATGGGGGTGAAGACACTTGGTCACTGAGGCTCAGGAGGGTCCTTTTTGCCTGCTGCTTGCAGGAAGGAGGTGGCAGCCCCACATGGTAGAGGCCCTCAGCTCCTTGGCTTTCTTGGCTACCAGAGCCTATTTCCAGCTTCACCTCACAGACACGTGTGA
The DNA here is from genome assembly GCF_037993035.2 of Macaca fascicularis. Classification (NCBI taxonomy): domain Eukaryota; kingdom Metazoa; phylum Chordata; class Mammalia; order Primates; family Cercopithecidae; genus Macaca; species Macaca fascicularis. The sequence goes on from NC_088381.1 coordinate 101,939,345, forward strand.
ACTCAGCCCCGATGCCTGGGACAACCTCTGAGCCCACATTTGCGTGCCAAGGTATGTGTACGTGAGGGCCTGCTCAGGCTGCGATGAAAACGCAAAGCACCTACTATTTTCAGCCTGAGCAGCTGCCAGGGCTTCTCAGCCAAGTTGGTGGAGGCAGCTTTCCACGCCCAAGCTGCCTGGTGTGAAACATGAAGAAAGCATCTGGGGAGGTCAAAACCTTCAAGCTTTCTGGAAACATGAGTTTCCAACACTCCACTTCAATGCTCTCCCTACAGAAACAGATACTTTTCCTTTTTACCAAAACTCCCTGGGAGGAGCCACAATGGTAGGGTGTATCTTCCACAGGTTTCTCTGAAGTACAATGTGATGGGGGGCAAGGGTTAGCCTCTTCCCACCCCAGGCTCCCAAAGCATATACAGATTCAGGATGCTACGGGGAGAAATCAGAATGCTGTGTATGATGGGCGCTGGCTCAGAGACCCAGCCTAGGCAACAACTGACTCCCAGAGCAGGACTTGGGGGAGCCATTCTCTTCCCTCCCAACCCCAATTTTAAGATATGGCTCAAGTCACTGAAGAACCAGGATTTCATTTCCCTTTGTCCTAAAATGACTCCAAAAGAAAGAGTGAAAGTCATTGAGTTCAAAGAGGCCCCTTGGAAACAGGTGTGGACTATGAGGAATAGGCCAGTGGGGTCCCTGACTGGCCCTCTGAATAGGAGACCCACCTCAAAGGCTTTGCCTGGGTCCTGTGGGTCCAGCCCACACCTACGGGGAGATGGAAGGTTGTGCACTTCCCGTAAAAGGATGTGAAGCACAGTGCTTTAGCAAGGGATGGTCCAAGCCAAGACATGACGTGCCTGGAAAAACAACCCAGGTTCCACCCCTAAACCAAAGATAAGTTATGCTTCTTCCGCCAGTGCCCTCCTCCCAGCAGAAACCTGTTAGTTTGACAAAACAGAAACCCAGTCCAGGCCAAGGCCAACCTAGCTGCCTGTAAATGGGAAAGGAATCTATGGGTGGGGATGGGAGGTGGCAGAGGGTTCATTTCAGGCTCCCATGAAAGAGAAAGCTGGTCTTCAGTGCGTTGGCCACCCCTTCCACGCTGCCCTCAGCACATTCTGTTGCCCTAGCACAGCCACTACAATTGCCCAGTGGCCTTTCTTGGGCTACAGATCTTTGCCTTGTTCAACTGAGGAAAGCCGAGACATTCATTAACACAGAAAGCAACCAACAGAGCTGGCTCAGAGCCTGGGTCTGCTGACTTCTCGCCCCATGGTCTTTCCCATCAGAATGTAGATGACCCACCCTGTCTCTTCAGTCACAAAGAGTTCTACTGACAAAAATATCCCCAGGACCTCTGCAATGGCACTCTCTAATGTAATCATTTCCCTGAGTTGACTGAGATTCCAACTTCAAGGACACGTGGAGAGGTGAAGGCTAGTCACCTGATTCGTGATCCTTTCCTCTTTCTTTAGGAGGGAAATACAGGGGAGAGAGCACCTTCCCACTCAGTAGTGAAGCTGAAGCAAGAGGCCCAAAGTGACTGGGCCAAAGGTCACGCAGCAGGAGGGGCTGGAGGTGAAAGAAGACACCCAGTGCACCCCCCTGCTCACAGCAAGTCTCATTTCTCACCCCTTCACCTTGCAGATGGTGAACACGTATCTGCCGGCCCTGCTCCCAGCATCCCAGCCAAAGTGCTTTTCCCTCCCACTCCCCCACTCTACAGAAATGCACCATCCCAACCCTGCAAAGGGCCGGCCAGCTGATGCATTACGTTCCAAGGGCAGGAGCCAGCTATTTTAGATTCTTGCCTCTAGTGACACTATGTGACCTCAAAGTTTTAACCCAAATAGAAGATTTTTCAGAGACACGGCCTCACTCTCTGTCATCCAGGCTGCAGTCTGGAACTCCTAGGCTCAAGCAATCCTCCGACCTCAGCCTCCTGTGCAGCTAGGACTACAGGCCTGTGCCACGATGCCTGGCTAATTTTTGTATTTTTTGGTAGAGACAAGGTCTCAGCATGTTGCCCAGGCCAGTCTCAAACTCCTGGCCTCAAGTGATCCTCCAGCCTTGGCCTCCCAAAGTGCTGGGATTACAAGCATGAGCCACCGTGCCCGGCTCAAATAAAAGTTTAAACCAGGGCTGAGGAGTTGCGGGGCAGGTAGGATAGGAGGCTGGCATCTCTTGGAAGGTGTACTGCCTCCCTGGAAGGAGGTCTTGTCACTCACAGCTGCACAGGAGGCTCTGTCCACAGGCCCAGATCCCCTCTGGGTGTTTCTATCCAGCACTGAGCTCCTTTGCCCCTAAGTATGACAGGTCACTGGAAGCCTCTTGAAACACTGAGCGAAATCTGCCGCCTGACACGTTCTCCCTGGCTAGTTGGCTGCTTTGCATGCCTATGGGGCAAGCAGGCTATTTTTGCGCGGATTTCATAACCCCCTTTGTAGCTGCTGTGGCTGCTGATTGCACATGTGTTTCCAGCTCCACTCCCGTGGTGAGAATGTTTACAGAAACAGGCGCGTTGTCAGAGAATGTAGAGAAAGCAGGATTGAGAGATTAAGAGCACAATTTCCATGTCTAGACATAGTTCACACAGCCGGCATCTGCTCCAATCAGGGTCCCCAGAACTCAGCAACTTGTGCTGATCACTCTCTTAACCACTTATCCCATCTCTGAGAACTTCACTATGAAATCTTCCAAGGCAGTGACAAGGCGTGAGAGGGGCTCTCAGACGTCCTTCCTGAGAATAAATCCAGGATGGATTTCTGACTGTTGTGATAGGAAAACAATCAAAGCATCAGAAAAATCTGCAAACATCTGCATACATTTTTCGTTTTCTGGAACTGCAAGCGCAATTCCAGCCTCTGTGACAGGCTGCCTCTTAGCATCTGGACTGGTAGGGCCGTCTTTATCACTATGCTGGTTGCTTATTTATCGATCCCAGTCTGCTTTCTCCTTTGCTTACCTTCTCACTCTCCTCAGCCCGGTGCGAGCCTGCTCACCTACTGTGCTTTTAATGTATCCTGTTGCTTTTCTTTCCCAACTTTAGACACTATGCCCAGGCTCTGTCGGACACCACTGTTACTCTATTCAATTCAGCTTTCACTTTCAGCCCCACCATGTTAAACAATCCTTTCTGCCCATCCTCCTTTTGCACCTTTGATTCTGTTTGTTTCACACCCCTTTCGTCCTAATCTTCTCTCCTGGCTCCCATCATTTCTGGTGTTAGGATTGCCCATCATAAGCTACCTTGGGCAGGATCTGTGTCTGACTTAGCCTTGTTTCCGTCACAGGCTTCTTGGGGGGTGTTTTCAAGAACCATAATAGCAGCCACCCATCAAGACCAATGTAGTGGCCACCGAATTAATGCTCCACATGTGTTTTTCAATTCTCTCTTACTCCTCATAACAATCTGCTGAGGAGGTTGCCCGAGTTTGCCCATAAAAAAGCTGGGGTCTAAAGGGGTAAAGTTACTTGCCTAGTTCATTGGTAGCGGGCGGAAACAGGCTTCAAATTTAGGTCTGCTCGACTCTGGAGCCTGAACACCTAGGTATCACCCTCACCCTCTTGTGAATGTATATTGAAAGAATCTGGGATGAATAAATAAATATTCAAGACCCACAGCTTTCCAGCCATTTTGCTTCTCATATATATGCTCTGGCTTTTTTATAACTCTCAAGGAAAGCGGAACCCCGCAAAGAGATCTAGGATGTAAACTCAGAGACCAGCCTCATTCTCCTTAATCCCACACCCATCTCCTGCCAGTCCACAGTCCTGGGGCCTGTTACCCAAGAGGACAGAGCTTCCATGCTTTGACAGGGGAATGTGATCTCAGTCCCTTTTTGGAGGCTACCCCTGGGGTGGAGGGTGGGGTGATGTGAAAAGGCATGGAGGGCAACTCAGGGACAACCGCTGCTGTTGTCCTCCCAGCCCAAGCTGGCCCATGCGTAGCCTGGGGCTGTGGCCCGGAATCAGCCTTGCTGCCTGGTTTCTCAGGGTCACTTCTATTCAGGACGAATTTCCCCAGCTCCTTCCAGGTGGTCGTGCCAGTGCCAGTCACTTTAGGGGACAGAGATGCAAGACACGGAAAAGGGCTATAAAAGATTAAGGGGTAAGTGTCCACAGCATCTCTCTCCCCCTGCTATTTGAGGAGAATGCTAAACATCTACAGCTTAACTCTTCCTCCGTCTCCTAAAGAGGAAGTATTCTTACTTTCTAGAAAAGAGGCTAAGTGACCCAAACAATAAAAGAAAGAACAGAGGAGGGAAGGGAAAAGAAAGCAGGGAGCTGTGGTTTGATAAGTGATCTAGATGGTTCACTGTGGCTTTCAGAGGCTGGAGGAATGGAAAGAGGAGACAAGTGGGATCCACCCATGTGGCTTAGGAATTGGATCCTGTTTAATAAAGAGACTGTTGTAAATAATGAATTCTTTTTAAAAAAAATTTAGCTGTATCTCTGTAGAACTGTGTTGCTTTATATATGGTTCCATGCAAAAACTAAGTCACATGTTCATACTCTTCAAAATATAGAGAAAGAAGTGTTTTGCACTCCTCGGTATCTCTAATGTGGGACAAGAATCACCACTTTGAAGTCATGGTTCCTAGGGTTGTTCTCTTGACTTCTCGATTCCTGGCTTCTTCCCCTTCCTCCTCCCTACCTAGACTAAAAGTGGAGAAGGTAGTTCCTGGAGGACAGGAAAGGGTTTTGATGCACAGTGGTGAGCCCAATAAGTGCAAAGTAAATAATTATTAAGAATCCAAGTACCCAAAGTTTCATGTGTCATGAGCTCACAAAATTACGTCATATAAAAGGATATCATAATCTGTTTTCAAACACATACATATAAAAATATAACAGTGGAGTTCTGAGTGTACTTTTGTTTTCATTATATTTTATTTTTGTATTATCCAAATTTTTTATAAAAAACATGTAGTTTCCCCCAGAAAACACTTCTTATAAAGAAAAGAAAATTAAATTATGATGCATTTGGATGATAGGATAAGTCTTTTCAAAAGAGAGGAATAGCCTGAACATAGACCTGAGATCCTGAGAACTCACTAGGGAGAAAAATACTGAAGAAACCACTCTTCATATTCATGACAACCTTCCTGGTATGGGACATTCCCTGCTGGTGGGTTAGCTGGTTTACAAAAGAAAGCGGATGCACTCTCCCTTTAGCAAAGAAAACATATTTATTGTTAATTTCTTAGACCTACAAATATCTTCAAACCTGAAGAAATACTCCTTTTTAGATCAACTAGAGCAGATTTCTTTTTTTTTTTTTTTTTTTGAGACGGAGTCTCGCTCTGTCGCCCAGGCTGGAGTGCAGTGGCCAGATCTCAGCTCACTGCAAGCTCCGCCTCCCGGGTTCCCGCCATTCTCCTGCCTCAGCCTCCCGAGTAGCTGGGACCACAGGCGCCGCCACCTCGCCCGGCTAATTTTTTGTGTTTTTAGTAGAGACGGGGTTTCGCCGTGTTAGCCAGGATGGTCTCGATCTCCTGACCTTGTGATCCGCCTGTCTCGGCCTCCCAAAGTGCTGGGATTACAGGCTTGAGCCACCGCGCCCGGCCAACTAGAGCAGTTTTCTTGTACCTTTCTTGATATTTGTCACCCTCCACTTTGCATTGCATCAATACAGAAGGAAAGACAAGACAACTGAAATTGAAGTGAAAAGATACACATTCAGAACCTGGCTGTACTACTTACTAGCTCAGAGACATCAAGCAAGTTATTTATCCTTTCCGAATCTCACTTTACCTGCCATTCAAGGAATGCAGTACAATAATGGTAATTAAAGGGAAAGGAAGAAAAAAATCAGAACCAAGAAAAGGCAGAAAGAGCACATACACTCCTTGCAATGGTGGATATTGTTTTTATTTTTGAACAATGGCTTTACTCTGCATTTCCAGACATCCATTTTTGTTGTTATCCAACATCTGCCCACCGATCTTCCTTTTGAAGACTACTCCATTAATCCTGAGAGTGGCCGGTACTCCCCCTATAGACATCAGAAGGGACTAGCTTTCCAAACTGAAGCTTGGCTAATCAGAAGCTTTTCCAGGACTTGAATGTAGAGTGACCCAACATCACGAAGGCAGTTGCACATCTTACTCAACCTGGCCCAGCAGCATGAGAACTAGCTCCTGTGACCTCACTATCCAGACTCTTTTGGTTCCTATCTGCTTTCCAGACTTGGTTTTCCAGCATTCCATCTACTTTGTGAGCTCCACTCTGACTGTGCAACATTCCTTTAATGGCAAGTAAAGCAAAACTTGGGGGGCTTTTGGGGTTTGTTTTTTTTTTAGGAATTAAGTAACAACATTTTAATCAATAAATACAAACATGTGTTTGTTAACCAGTTATTATTTGGCACAAAAAAAAGTCACTTACAAAGAATTCAAAAGATAACACCACCTTGAAAACAAAGTGCCAAAAATCTTTGCCATAAACATTTCCTCATTTATAGAACCAGAAGTAACAAATATTTATTCAGAATAAGGCTCGAAATAATCTAAAAAGTTCCAGATATATTTTAAAGTTATAACAGATTATTTTGCATGTAAAACCAAAATAGATTATTTTACACATAGTAGACTATCTGACAACCCAATGAATAAATGATTGAACAGATGAATTGTTGAACACCAGGGAAAGTGAATACTTATGTTCACACTATGGGCTAGGCCTATATTCACTTCTTGGTCTTCTCCTGCCTCACTGTCCCTTGCTCTTCCAAGGGCCTTGGACAGGGGGCTTCCAGGTAGGGCTGGAATGGTAAGGTGTAAAGTGTAATTTGAAAAGGATAAATGACTTGTCCACTGCCCCTGAGCTAGTCAGTGGTACAGCTTGGTCCTGAATCATCCTTTCAACAAATTCCTCTTTTCTTTTTTTTTTTTTTTTTTTTTTTTGAGATGGAGTCTCACTCTGCCCCCTGGGCTGGAGTGCAGTGGTGCGATCTTGGCTCACTGCAAACTCCACCTCCCTAGTTCAAACAATTCCCCTGCCTCAGCCTCCCAGGTAGCTGGGATTACGGATGCACGCCACCACACCTGGCTAATTTTTTTTGTATTTTTAGTAGAGAAGGGGTTTCACCATATTGGCCAGACTGGTCTCGAACTCCTGACCTCAGGCAATCCGCCTGCCTTGGCCTCAAGGGCCTGTAATCCCCAAAGTGCTGGGATTACAGGTGTGAGCCACCACACCCGACCACAAATTCCTCTTTTCTGACTGCAATAGCCAGAATCAATTTCTGTGGTATACAAACTAGAACCTTGGAAAAAATAGAAACGTAAGTTACACAATTCTCAAATCTAAAAAAAAAAAAAAAAAGGATATAGACCATTTCCTCACAAGAGACAATGCTTTTTTGGGACTAAATTCAAAAAGTTATTTCTCAAGAGGGAAGACACATGGAGGAGAGCCTCAAGTCATGCAATAGATCATGTACCTATGATGACCAGATAGTCTTTAACGTGGTGTTTTATGTCTTGTTAACCCAGGTCTTATTCATAAAAGTACCTACTATATTTTTGCTGAAGGAAGGAAAAAATTAATGAGGACACTTTCTAGAAACTTTTCTCAGCTGACATTCTCAATTGGTGTTCAACCACCCTTGTGTAGAGGAGACACAGGATTTCCGTAACAATACCTAAGACCCTCTTCCTCCTCAACTCCCACACCCACCTACAAGCATTGGCAGATCCTACATAATTACCCACACAATGAGCAGTTTCTATTTCTCCTGATTCTTCATTCTTCTTCCCTACCAGCAAGTATATATCCTGTCAGAAATTATTATTTGTGCTTCTCTTTCACGCACCTAGTCCAAAGCCAAAGGTGAAAAGTGACGGGAGTGAGCAGGAGGTCATGGAGCTTATCCCTGAGGACCTACATGGAGGGCATCTTGGAAGTTCACCAAGAGGAGCCAGTGGGCAGGATCAGGCAAAGAAGGGCTGGGCCCTCTGCTCCCTCAGCTCAGGAGCCATTTCCCTGCCTCTCTAGTGGGTTTCATAATTCCATAGAAGATGATTCTGAATGCCACCTAAATAACTTCACACAATTAGAATGGCCAGCCAGACCTAAAATACAGAAGTCTAAAACTACTGCTCAGTGGGGCCTGTCAACGACATCAACAGGAGACAGATGCCCAGGGTATCATTCTGCTAAGACCTTGCCTTTTACCCATCCTGTTGCTAAAGGAAGTTTTCTCCTTCTACATTGCATCATGTTAATCATAAGATTCCCATTTTCTTAAACTTCTAATTTAAACTGTTGAGATTGCAAATCTTTAAGATTCACAATCAACTGGACCAATAATCCAATAATATCTTCTACAAGAGTACTTTTTCCTTAGGAAAGCTGGGCAGTGATGATGAACTAGTAGTATTCACCCTAGGAGGTCATTGCCTGGAGTCCCTGGGAGGCATTAGGTTCCGACATAAGTTTCCTCAGATACCAGGAAAGGCTAGAGTATGGCAATAGCATTCTGGAAGTAAAAAAGTATCACTACCTTCTCCTTCCTGCTCCTGTTCCCCACCACCCCCAGTTTCCTGCCCAAGCCATGTATATGTGGGGAGAGCAACTTGCTCAAATCCAGACCCAGAAGTAAGGAATAGACCCTGGCATCCTAACAAGGCTGGAACCTGCTACACCAGAGTGCCTGCTTTTCATTGAGAAATACAAAGAAGCAGCAGCTCCTCCTTTGGCCTGAGGCCAGCCTCCATAATAGAGTCAGAATGTTCTATCACCCCGATGCAAAGCATCTTGATCCCGGCTGAGTGACTGGAGAAGGAGTGGGAGCAGTTCAGCCTGGCAGGATCTGTACTTCTCTGTCTCCCTATTATGGAGTAATATAAAAATATGTTCCAGCAGCCTCAGGCAAGCAAAGCATTACAGGAGGTCTGAATTCAAGACCCAGTGTCACCTCAGCTCATTAGCTTTTCTATGGATGGCAAAAGAGATTCCCTTCCCCCTTGGACAAGCAAGAGACTCACTGTGTTGAGCCTTGCTCACCAAGTCAAGGCAGATCTCCAGGAAATTAGGCCTGCTGATGTGGAAAAAAAGGAGGCAAGCCAGAGCGAGGGGCCCCCCATGGCCTTCAGGGGAGCCTCCAGGGCTGACCCCTTTGCTTTTCCTATTAAGTACTTATTTGAACTGAAATTTACATGTTTGGCTTCAGTCCAAGAACTAGCATTTTGTTAGACAGCCTGAACTCAGCTCATTTTAAGCATATAATAATGACAACTTGAGGAACTTTTTGTCTAGCATCCTTCAATTTCCCAGGAAGGGAGAAAGGGATGTAAACTTACCTGCTTGGCCCCCAAAGCTATTACTATCACATGTCCAGCCATCCCTCTCAGTGATATTTTTCAGAAAGCAAAGCTTTAAATGAATAGACAAAAAAAACCTTACCTGAACAAATGACAATTTTATAAATACTGAGTTACACGAGTTCTCAGGTGTCTGAGAAGTTGGGTAAATATGTACCAAGGCTGAACAATAATGTAACTATGGTTTTTCCATTCGAGCCAGAAGATGATGGACATCTCTGGATGGCACTGTGTCCAGTGGTTGCTCCAATTTCTTTTCACAAAGGAATCACAATGAAAAGGCAAAAATGGCATTTTCAATGCCTTGTTTGACAGGGTTAGGGAGTTGGAATGGGATGGCCATCCTGGCCACAGGGCCATGGGAAGGAGAGTGGAAAGGAGTAAGAAAACAGAATTGTACACCTAAACACAGAGTAAGGAAGCACTTGTCATTGCGGCCACTTTAGCCACTCGCCCACATACATCACATAATAACCACTCAATGGGCTTGGACAAAAGACAAACCCAAAAGTGGTGTCCAAAGAGCATTTTGACCTTAAATACTTCACATATGAATTTACTTCCTCAAGAGCTTTATCAGGCTGCTGCCATCTTCAGAGAACCTCAACATTATTGTCATAATCCTAAAATCAATTTGCAAGAGGCACTTGAAGCTCTCCCAGAGATGAGAAATGCATGGTTTGTTTGTCCTTCTCTATTGACCAAGTTTTGACTTTCTAAAATACTCTCCCTCCTTGAAGGTTGATTTCAAAAAGTGTTCCAGTTACAATTCTTTTAGACTCTGATCGATCCTCTCCCAGATGCATAAACAAACAAATAAACAAACATCCTGTTCAAATAAAGTGGGGAAAACAGGCTAAGATTATGGGACAGGGAAGGAGCAGTCTCTCTTTCAGTGCCTCTTTGACATCCCCTACCTTGTGTCCATAATAACATCTTCAAAGTTACATGAGGCTTATTGCAGCTTCTTCCTAAAACAAGACTAGTAACACTTTAGCTCTAACATTCCAAAACCATTTTGAGGAATAGCGTATAGAACCAATCCTCTGTATCTTTGCATCTCAGATTGAATACTTCCAAAAATAAGCATGAAAACAATACAGGCACCACTTACTATACTTTAATTAACTCACATAATCTATACAACCTCACTGGGAGTGAGTATCATTACACCCAATCAAAAGGTCATGAAACTCAAGCTGAGAGAGGTTGACTGTTTTAGCTAAGGTCACACAAACAATACATGGCAGAGCGGGGCTTGAATCCAGACCCTCTACCTCTTTCTACCATGTCATAGCTGCCTCTCAAATGTGTCATAGTAGACCTAAGTCTAGTAAACACTAAAGGACAACAAATATCACATTCCCCCATGGGCTCCCCATCTTGTAAGATGCAAACTCCAATGCCTATAGAGGTCAAGCTCTGTGGAGCCCTAGAGAACTGCAGAGCAACTGCGTCCTCTAAAGAGGTGGCTGCAACACAGTCCCAACACAAGATGGCTATAAGAATGAGGAGTTCAGTGGATGGCAAGATGGCTGAATAGGAACAGCTCTGGTCTGCAGCTCTGAGCGAGATCAACGCAGAAAGCAGGTGATTTCTGCATTTCCAACCGAAGTACCTGGCTCATCTCAATGGGACTGGTTAGGCAGTGGATGCAGCCCACGGAAGGTAAGCCAAAGCAGGGTGGGGCAGTGCCTCACCTGGGAAGCGCAAGGGGTCAGGGAACGCCCTCCCCTAGCCAAGGGAAGCCCTGAGGGACTGTGCCATGAGGAACGGGGCACTCTTCACTTTTCCCATGGTCTTCACAACCTGCAGATGAGGAGACCCCGCGGGTGCCTACACCACCAGGGCCCTGGGTTTCAAGCACAAAACTGGGCAGTCATTTGGGCAGGCACCTAGATAGCTACAGGAGGTTTTTTTTTCATAACCCAGTGGCTCCTGGAATGCCAACAAGACAGAAGGCTGAAGCCAGGGAGCCAAGTGGTCTTGCTCAGCAGATCCCACCCCCATGGAACCCAGAAAACTAAGACCCACTGGCTTGAAATTCTCACTCCCGGCACAGCAGTGTCAAGTGGACCTGGGACTCTCGAGTTTGGTGGGGGGGGAGGGGTGTCTGCCATTACTGAGACTTGAATAGGCTGTTTTCCCCTCACAGTGTAAACAAAGCCACCCGGAAGTTCGAACTGGGTGGAGCCTACTGCAGCTTGCCAAAGCCGCTGTGGCCAGACTGCCATGCTAGATTCTTCCTCTCTGGGCAGGGCATCTCTGAAAGAAAGGCAGCAGCCATAGTCAGGGGCTTACAGATAAAACTCTCATCTCCCTGGGACAGAGCACCTGGAGGAAGGGGTGGCTGTGGGTGCAGCTTCAGCAGACTTAAATGTTTCTGCCTGCCAGCTCTGAGGAGAGCAGCGGATCTCCCAGCAAAGCACTCGAGCTCCGCTAAGGGACAGACTGCCTCCTCAAGTGAATCCCTGACCTTCATGCCTCCTGATGGGGAGACACCTCCCAGCAGGGGTCGACAGACACCTCATACAGGAGAGCTCCGGCTGGCATCTGGCAGGTGCCCCTCTGGGACAAAGCTTCCAGAGGAAGGAACAGGCAGCAACCTTTGCTGTTCTGCAGCCTCTGCTGGTGATACCCAGGCAAACAGGATCTGGAGTGGACCTCTAGAAACTCTAGAAGACCTGCAGCAGAGGGGCCTGTTAGAAGGAAAACTAACAAACAGAAAGGAATAGCATCAACATCAACAAAAGGACGTCCACACAAAAACCCCATCCAAAGGTCACCAACATCAAAGACCAAAGGTAGAAAAATCCATGAAGATGAGGAAAAACCAGCGCAAAAAGGCTGAAAATTCCAAAAACCAGAATGCCTCTTCTCCTCCAAAGGATCACAACTCCTAGCCAGCAAGGAAACAAAACTGGACAGAGAATGAGTTTGATGAAGTGACAGAAGTAGGCCTCAGAAGTGACAGAAGTAGGCTCCTCCAAGCTAAAGGAGCATGTTCTAATCCAACACAAGGAAGCGAAGAACTTTGATAAAAGGTTACAGGAAATGCTAACTAGAATAACCAGTTTAGAGAAGAACATAAATGACCTGATGAAGCTGAAAAACACAGCACAAGAACTTCGTGACACATACACAAGTATCAATAGCTGAATTGATCAAGCAGAAGAAAGGATATCAGAGACTGAAGATCAACTTAATGAAATAAAGTGTGAAGACAAGATTAAAGAAAAAAGAAACAAAAGGAATGAACAAAGCCTCCAACAAATATGGGACTATGTGAAAAGACCAAACCTACATTTGATTGGTGTACCTGAAAGTGATGGGGAGAATGGAACCAAGTTGGAAAACACTCTTCAGGATGTTATCCAGAGAACTTCGCCAACCTAGCAAGGCAGGCCAACATTCAAATTCAGGAAATACAAAGAACACCACAAAGATACTCCTCGAGAACAGCAACCCCAACACACATAATTGTCAGATTCACTAAGGTTGAAATGAAGGAAAAAATGTTAAGGGCAGCCAGAGAGAAAGGTCAGGTTACCCACAAAGGGAAGCCCAGCAGACTAAGAGCAGATCTCTCAGCAGAAACATTACAAGCCAGAAGAGAGTGGGGGCCAGGATTCGACAACTTAAGAAAAAGAATTTTCAACCCAGAATTTCATATCCAGCCAAACTAAGCTTCATAAGCAAAGGAGAAATAAAATCCTTCATAGACAAGCAAATGCTGAGAGATTTTGTCACCACCAGGCCTGTCATACAAGAGCTCCTGAAGGAAGCACTAAATATGGAGAGAAAAAACCGGTACTAGCCACTGCAAAAACATACCAAATTATAAAAACCTCAACGCTATGAAGAAACTGCATCAACTAATGTGCAAAATAACCAGCTAGCATCATAATGACAGGATCAAATTCACACATAACAATATTAACCTTAAATGTAAAATGGGCTAAACGTGCCAATAAAAAGATACAGACTGGCAAATTGGATAAAGAGTCAAGACCCATCGGTGTGCTGTATTCAGGAGAGCCATCTCACGTGCAAAGACACACACAGGCTCAAAATAAAGGGATGGAGGAATACTTACCAAGCAAATGGAAAGCAAAAAAAAGCAGGGGTTGCAATCCTAGTCACTGATAAAATAGACTTTAAACCAACAAACATCAAAAAAGACAAAGAAGGGCATTACATAATGGTAAAGGGATCAATGCAACAACAAGAGCTAGCTATCCTAAATGTATATGCACCCAATACAGGAGCACCTAGATTCATAAAGCAAGCTCTTAGAGACCTACAAAGAGACAGGCTCCCACACAATATAATGGGACTGTAACACCCTACTCTCAATATTAGACAGATCAACAAGACAGAAAATTAACAAGGATATTCAGGACTTGAACTCAGCTCGGGACGAAGGAGACTTAATAGACATCTACGGAACTCTCCGCCCCAAATCAACAGAATATACACTTTTCTCAGCACCACATCACACTTATTCTAAAATTGACCACATAATTGGAAGTAAAACAGTCCTCAGCAAATGTAAAAGAACGGAAATCATAACGAACAATCTCTCAGACCACAGACCAATCAAATTAGAACTGAGGATTAAGAAACTCACTCGAAACTGCACAACTACATGGAAACTGAACAACCTGTGCCTGAATAACTACTGGGTAAATAACAAAATTAAGACAGACGTAAATAAGTTCTTTGAAACCGATGAGAACAAAGACACAATGTACCAGAATCTCCGGGACACAGCTAAAGCAGCATTTAGAGGGATATTTATAGCATTAAATGCCCATAGAAGAAAGAAGGGAAGATATAAAACTGACACCCTAACATCACAATTAAAAGAACTAGAGAAGCAAGAGCAAATAAATTCAAAAGCTAGCAGAAGACAAGAAATACTAAGATCAGAGCAGAACTGAAAGAGATAGAGACATGAAAAACCCTTCAAAAATTCAATGAATCCAGGAGCTGGTTTTTTGAAAAGATCAACAAAATTGATAGGCCACTAGCCAGACTAATAAAGAAGAAAAGAGAGAAGAATCAAATAGACATAATAAAAAATGATAAAGGGGATATCACCACTGATCCCACAGAAATACAAACTACTATCAGAGAATACTATAAACACCTCTATGCAAATAAACTAGAAAATCTAGAAGAAATGGATACATTCCTGGACACATACATCCTCCCAAGGCTAAACCAGGAAGAAGTCAAATCCCTGAATAGACCAATAACATGTTCTGAAATTGAGGCAGTAATTAATAGTCTACCAACCAAAAAAAAAGCCCAGGACCAGACAGATTCACAATCAAATTCTACCAGAGGTACAAAGAGGATCTGGTAGCATTCCTTCTGACACTATTCTAATCAACAGAAAAAGAGGGACTTCTCCAAAACTGACTTTATGAGGCCAGTATCATCCTGATACAAAAACCTGGCAGAGACACAACAAAAAAAGAAAATTTCAGGTCAATATCCCTGATGAACATCGATGCGAAAATCCTCAATAAAACACTGGCAAACCAAACCCAGTAGCACATCAAATAGCTTATACACCATGATCAAGTGGGCTTCATCCCTGGGATGCAAGGCTGGTTCAACATATGCAAATCAATAAATGTAATCTATCACATAAACAGAACCAAAGACAAAAACCAAATGATTATCTCAATAGATGCAGAAAAGGCCTTTGACAAAATTCAACACCCCTTCATGCTAAAACCTCTCAATAAAGTAGGTTTTGATGGAATGTATCTCGAAAAAATAAGAGCTATTTATGATAAGCCCACAGCCAATATCATACTGAATGGGCAAAAACTGGAAGCATTCCCTTTGAAAACCAGCACAAGACAAGGATGCCTTCTCTCACCACTCCTATTCAACATAGTATTGGAAGTTCTCGCCAGGGCAATCAGGCAAGAGAAAGAAACAAAGTGTATTCAAATAGGAAGAGAGGATGTCAAATTGTCTCTGTTTGCAGATGACATGATTGTATATTTAGAAAACTCCATCATCCCAGCCCCAAATCTCCTTAAGCTAATAAGCAACTTCAGCAAAGTCTCAGGATACAAAATCAATGTGCAAAAATCACAATCTTTCCTATACACCAATAATAGACAGAGACCCAAATCATGAGTGAACTCTCATTCACAATTGCTACAAAGAGAATAAAATACCTAGGAATACAACTTTCAAGGGATGTGAAGGACCTCTTCAAGGACTATAAACCACTGCTCAAGGAAATCAGAGAGGACAAAAACAAATGGAAAAGCATTCCATGCTCATGGATAGGAAGAATCAATATCATGAAAATGGCCATACTGCCCAAGTAATTTATAGATTCAATGCTATCCCCATCAAGCTCTCATTGACTTTCTTCACAGAATTGGAAAGAACTACTTTAAACTTCATATGGAATAAAAAAAGAGCCTGCACAGCCAAGACAATCCTAAGCAAAAAGAACAAAGCTGGAGGCATCACGCTACCTGACTTCAAACTATACTACAAGGCTACAGTAACCAAAACAGCATGGTACTGGTACCAAAACAGATGTATAGACCAATGGAACAGAAAATAGGCCTCAGAAATAACACCACACATCTACAACCATCTCATCTTTCAGAAACCTGACAAAAGCAAGCAATGGGGAAAGGATTCCCTCTTTAATAAATGGTGTTGGGAAAACTGGCTAGCCATATGCAGAAAAGTGAAACTGGACCCCTTCCTTACACCTTATATAAAAATTAACCAAGATGGATTAAAGACTTAAACGTGAGGCCTAAAACCATAAAAACCCTGGAAGAAAACCTAGGAAATACCATTCAAGACATAGGCATGGACAAAGACTTCATGACTAAAACACCAAAAGCACTGGCAACAGAGGCCAAAATTGACAAATGGAATATAATTAAGCTAAAGAGCTTCTGCACAGCAAAAGAAACTATCATCAGAGTGAACAGGCAACCTACAGAATGGGAGAAAATTTTTGCAACCTATACAAAGGGCTAATATCCAGAATCTACAAGGAACTTAAACAAATTTACAAGGAAAAAAAAAACCATCAAAAAGTAGGTGAAGGATATGAACAGACACTTCTCAAAAGAAGACATTTATGTAACCAACAAACATATAAAAAAAAAAAGCTCATCATCACTGGTCATTAGAGAAATGCAAATCAAAACCACAATGAGATGCTATCTCACACCAGTTAGAATGGTGATCACTAAAAAGTCAGGAAACAACAGATGCTGGAGAGGATGTGGAGAAATAGGAACACTTTTACATTGTTGGTGGGAGTGTAAATTAGTTCAACCATTGTGGAAGACAGTGTGGCGATTCCTCAAGGATCTAGAACCAGAAATACCATTTGACCCAGCAATCCCATTACTGGTGTATACTGAAAGGATTATAAATCATTCTACTATAAAGATACATGCACACGTATATTTATTGCAGCACTGTTCACAATATGCAAAGACTTGGGACCAACCCAGTGCCCATCAATGTTAGACTGGATAAAGAAAATGTGGCACATATACACCATAGAATACTATGCAGCCATAAAAAGGATGAGTTCATGTCCTTTGCAGGGACATGGATGAAGCCAGAAACCATCATTCTCAGCAAACTACACAAGAACAGAAAACCAAACACCGCACATTCTCACTCATAAGCAGGAGTTGAACAATGAGAATACATGGGCACAGGGATGGAAACATCACACACCAGAGCCTGCTGGGAGCTCGGGGGCTAGGGGAGGGATAGCATTAGGAGAAATACCTAATGTAGATGACAGGCTGATGGGTACAGCAAACCACTATGGCAAGTGTATACCTATGCAACAAACCTGCATGTTTTGCACATGTATCCCAGAACTTAAAGTATTATAATAAAAAATTAAATAAATAAAATTTTTTAAAAAAGAATGAGTTCAGTATTGCCAGAGAGTCCAATTTTCAAGAGAAGCTAGCAATTTGAGTGTGTATTTGTGTGTGAGAGCAAGATCACTTCATTTTAGAAATATGGACAACTAATGCACATATTTTATATCCTTGTGCAGACAAAACACATGTCTTTAGGACAAATCTGGTCCATCTGAGAGGCTGGCAGGATCTGTAATGCAGGTGAATTGCTCTCTCTGGCTGGGGCCAATTATTTCCCTAACAGAGAACCACATCTCTACTTTGGGGATCCTTCAGATTCACTTTCCTTCTGAGGTGGTCCAGCTCCTGGACTCTACTGCCAGCTCACTGCTCATTCCACCTTCTCTCAGGCAGAGGCAGCTGGAGGGGAAAGAGCTCTGGTCCTGTGGTCAGGAGATGGGAGCCCACTGCTTCCATGTGACGTGAGTGAGCCTCAGTTTCCTTGGCTAGAAGATTTATGATTTAAACATTAAATGGGGCATGTTGTTTTATACACTTTACGGTACCATGCAAGTAGAAGGTGGTGTTCATTCTGGCCACAGGAGTATAACTGGACGCCATCTACATCAAAATTCAGATGGTCTCCACAGAAAACTCTCTCCTTCTGAACTGGCTCTTCTGAACTGTGTAATGTGCAATCTCTATGCCTTTCACTAGACATTTAGCCACAACCTGCTTTGTGTCATCGGGGATTGGTATTAACTCCCCTGTTTTCAGCTCCTCACACAAGGGGAAGATTATTTTCCCAGTTAGATTGTGAACTCCAGAAAGCAGGGATCACATACTATATTTCTAGCCTCTACCTTAGCCCTTTGGGATCTTCACCAAAAGTGTTCTGTCGGAATTAAGTACAAAGTCTGGCAGATTCTTAGATGGCCTGCATTCACCTTTTACTCATTTCAGTTTAAAAGAAGGAATTGGATTTATTGAACAGTAGAGTGTGGGGGTGATATAGGGAAACTGAGGCAAGCTTGATATGGAGGAAACCAAAACAGAAGAAAGTTGTCATCCTATAAAGCTTCAAGCAATACTGGGAAATGACTGCAGGGGCCTTAGCAGAAGGTGGTGGAGACAGAGAGATGAAATAGGAATTGTGAACCCAAACAAGGACAGAAAGGGATGGGTTGCACTCCTTCCCACTCCTCTCCTCCCACCATTTTCTCATGTAAAGCAAGGGAACCAAGAAACAGATCACAGCAAACCCAACTGGAGAAAAGCAAGCAAGTAGGGAACTCCAGCTAGAGGGAAGCTCTGGATAAGGAGGAGGGAAGGGAGGGGAGCAGCAGAGCGGGACCCCTGCTCCTCTTCCTACTTGCTCCCCCTGCTTGCCATGACCTCCCCCGGCGTGCTGGGTGGCCAGCAAGCCCATGAACCCCGTTCCCAGGAGCCAGGTTTCTAGTGTGCAGCTGAGAGAGCCCTGGTGTGTTGATATGATGCCCAGTCTGGTGTGGGAAAGGGAAGATCTGCCCTGCACACACCCATGGTTACTATGACATCCTCGGACGAGAGCCAAATAGTAGCATCTTCACACAAGTGACTAAGACTTCAAGTTACATGCCAGACAGCATTGGCTTCATATCCTGTTTTAACTTCATGATCTGGATAATTACCAGGTCTTGGTAAGTTCTTCCTTGTTGGCTGGAGTCTTGGGCTTTCCCGGGTGAATTTTAGTTTTACTGACACTGTTTAAAAAAATATTCTGATAAAACTAAGGTATTCCATAATCCTTGCTTCTTGATGTCATTTTTAAAAAACAAACTAACTAACTAAGGCTTTCCATAGTTCAGCCTTTCTTTCCCAACCTCAGGGTTTAGAATGGTTGTCAAACATTTACTGAGTTGTGTGGTCCTCTTCTCCCATCTTCTTCTTTGGCAAGAGTTCAGTTCCCTCTCATTCTTACCTCTCTTCATGCATCTATGATAAAAGATTTTGATCTGGGAATTTACAATGGAAAATGTGATAATTTACTTGTCTGTGGTCTAATATTAATAGGAACACACTGTGAGGCTCCACTTTTGCAGCTCAAATAAATAAAAATAAATAAATACAAGGTCCTGAGAAAGTAAATGGTTTATTTAAGCTTACATTAACTTGAATCGTGGGACTATATTTGTAGCTCTCAAATTCTGAGGCACTGCTCTTCCCTCTCCACCACACTGGACTCTTACAGTGGACTCTCAGAAAGTACTATTGTATTCACTCCATACCAAGTCAACTCAGGGCAAACAATCCCAACTGCAATATTGGAGGGAAAACTGAACTGGAGTTCCTAACACCCAGATGCTGTTCTGCCTTGCTTGTGCCAACTGTGAGACTGTCTGCCCATCCCCACCTCACCCCCAGCTAACTGTGAGCTCCTTGCAGTGGGTTTACAGTGGTGCAGGCTCCGATGAAGGGAGATAGAGTATGTGCTGGCTCCAGCTTTGTGAAGAACCCTTGAATCTCAATAGGAGAGTCATTCTCCACTGAGAAAATCTGAACCTCATGAACTTGGTCACAGATCCTCCTTCCTTGTCCCCCTCTACACAGCCCTCATCTTCTTCCTTCTCAGTCACCTTTCTAGTCTTTCAGCTTTTTAAAAATATATATTTTATTTTATATGTCTCTCAAATATTTTTGTTAATTTTAATTTTTATCTTTTAATTTTATATTTTCTGTTTCTAATCTTTAATCCCTTTTATTATTTTAACTTTCTAATCATAAGGTATTGGTATTTTGTCTTCGTTTTTAATAATTATTATTATTTTTGTTTTTTATGTTTTTAACCTCCATCTCATTGGTTTATAAACTGTCTGCTACTTTAAACCTCATCTACTTTATTTTGGTATTTTTAAAAGCTTAACTTTTTACCTTTGTTGGAATTTTGAGTTTGTTTTCTCTTCTCTTTCACTTTATTTCCTCTCACTTTACACTCTTTTTGGGTTTTTTTCCTTTCTAATCAGTTTTCTCAGGTTGAATCTTTTTGTTTTTCATTTTAATGGCTTTCTAAGTTTCTACTCTCCCTTCATTTAAAATTTTTTACTGGATTTTATATTAGTCAGCGAGAAGTGTAATAAATAGCCCACACCATAAATAGATTTCAAAGGACTTTTCCCCCTGGCTTGCTACCCCCAGTCTTGACTTTGCCTTAGATTGTCCTAATTTTAAGGATGGCATTAAAGCACAACTCTGATGAAAGGAGTTAGAAATATGGAAAGGGGAAGCCTAGAATAAGCCCTGTGAAGCTGGATTAGAATCAGGGGTCTTTGTGTGAACTCATAGTTTATACATATGTGTGTGTGTGTACACATATATTTACATACACACACATAAACATATACATGCAGATATGAAATATATAATATATACACAAACTTATCTGCATATATTTATTACCTAGTTCTGTCTGCTGACAAAGCAATCAGTCCCTAGTAGCAACAAGTACACGTGCTGCCCAGAGCTTGGTTTCTAAATGGTGGCAAGGAAAGTACAAAATGAACCTGGAATATCTTATTATGTGCAAAAGAAAGCTCAAATAATAATGCAGACAATGTCCAAAAAAATCCCTAAATACTGGATTTAGTTGGAGGGCCTCCCACTGGCCAAATCTAGGACATTTCGACCATAAAAACAAATTATAGTAATAAAGTATAACCCACTGAATAAAAGAAGAACCTATAAAACCATATAGGAATAAATAAACAATATATGGAAAGCTCTTCCTTAAGTAGAATACCTACTAATAAATGCAGAAAAACTGATAAGAGTTAGAAAATCAGCATTTTCTACTTATCATAGAAATAATTGATTCAAGAGGAATCATTAAAAAATGCTAAAACTAGTAGCCAAAAGTTGGATGACAACAGGGATATATACACGGCCTCAAAATATTTCTCTACAATTACTTATTAATTTCAAAGGGGGAAAATAGTAACTTTAAGTGGAGAATCTGAAGGATGCCAGCTTAAGCCATGTGCCTTCTGACACAATGCACTGAGACAGATACAATATTGCTTCTGTAATGTTCCCACTGAAAATAAATGACCCTAATCATTAGGTGACACCAACCTAACTTAAATAAGGACTTTCTACAAAACAAGAGAGTGTACTCTTTCAAATATGCCAGCATCCTTCAAGACAAAGAAAGGTATGTAACCCCAGATTAAGAGAAACTGAAAAGACATGACAGCAAAATGCGATGTGTGATCTCAGTTTGGATGGTGGAAAGGATGGACTATTGTTCAGATAACAATAACATGTGAATGTCAAATGTACTGATTTCGATCGTTGCCCTGTGAGTATTTAAAAGAATGACTTGGTTCTTAGGAAATACACACTGAAGTATTTGGGGATAAAACTCTACAATATCTCGCTCACTGAACCTAGGACATGATGAGCATCAAAATAAATAATGACAGTAATAAATTATAACCCAATGAACAAAAAGAAGAATCCATGAATCTACATAGATATAAATAAATACTTACTAAATATATACATAAAAGGAAATAAAATGCTTTTCCTGACAATAAAATTACTCTCAAATAGTTCAGAAAGAGAAAGTGTGTGAATGAGAGCACACACACAAATGACAAAGCAAGTAGGGGAAATGACAACAATTGGTGAATCTTAGCAAAGGAGAGTTTGAATGAAGTATGCTAACAGCAAGCACTGAGATGGAAAGGCAGGTAGACTGATAGTGGAGAGGAGCTAGAAGGCATGGATCTCCACTTCATTTCACTCCCGTGGGAGGGAGACAATGGAGGATTCCTTTCTGTGCTTCACATTCCAGCCATCCTTTAATATGTTTATTTCCAGGTCGGTCCATGTCCCTCCTCAGCAAAGTCAAAGGAGGGTCCTCTTCTTGTAGAGTTCACTGCCTTCATTGTGAGAGTTCTTGCTGGCCAGAATGGGGTCTATTCCAACTGTTTAAAAAGCGTGATCAGCCGTGAGTCTTCCGGTTGGTTACATTCGCAACACAGGTCTACACAGAAAATCAGGAGAGCCTGTTTCAATCCAGATCACAGGCCAGTGTAACCCCTGGAATACTTCTCAGTGAATAAGATGATGGCTAAGGTAGGCTCTCTCAGATCCATTGTCTGCTTCTTCAAGGAGAATAAGACTGTGTTACAGAAGGGGTAGGGTCCTGAAGGACACGTCAGTCAACCTTCAGAACCCTGGCTATGGTGACCACGCACCTTCTGCATTGTCAGATCCTCTAGTAGGATTTTACCGAGGATCGTGGTACCAACTCTCACACCAAGTTTCAGAAAGTGATTTTCCCCTTGGTTCTTTTTTGACTGAAGGATGGGACCTCAGGCCACCCAAACCCACAGCTGCTAGACACCACACTTTGTAGAGATCATTCTTGACTCCATGCATAAATGACTCACCACTGAGCCCCACCCTGGAACCAGGGACCTGACCTAGAAAATCTGAAGTGCTCCCTAATTCCAGGAATTGGTTGGTGCTCCACCTTGGACTAGATGAGCTTTACTTGCTAGATATGGGAAAAGCCAAATGACCTGAGAAACAGCTTTACCAGGTGATATGCTGTAAGTCTTCAGGTGCTTTTTTTTGTTTTGGAAGGTCCCTGGCATTTGCCCATTAATTATTAATAAGTTTCTTAGTTGCAGAGTAGTGTGGTAATGGTAAGAAATTAAATGTGTTGGCTTTTTTAAATGGGTTCTAATATCTGCCTGTAAGAAATCTTAATTCTAGGGCATTAATCACACCATATCAGTGGTTTAAAGTTGAAGAACTGCCAGATAAGAAAAGAGGAAAAAGATATGCATAGCCTTAAAATATCATTCCACATAATATTTATTATTACAAAGGGAAAAATAACTTTACAGTGGTGACATCTAGAGAATACCAACTCAAACCATCTGCCTCCTGACATGAGGGACTGAGAATACAGTAACACTTCTGTAATATTCAGAGGTAAGAATGTGTGAGATCCTCATTCCTCTTCCTTCTGGGCTGCTCTTAACCTCCA
The DNA here is from genome assembly GCF_037993035.2 of Macaca fascicularis. NCBI lineage: Eukaryota > Metazoa > Chordata > Mammalia > Primates > Cercopithecidae > Macaca > Macaca fascicularis. The sequence continues at coordinate 101,962,600 of NC_088381.1, forward strand.
TTACTCATATGAGTGGAACCTCTTCTTTCCAGTCCTAATTCCTTAGGAAGCTGGATGTGATTTGTCTTAATACCTTTCCTCACTCATCCTGCCTCCCTCCAAAGTTTACATTTTTGGCTCCCCATATAGTCTTTTGTTGTTGTTTTGAGATGGAGTTTTGCTCTTTTCGCCCAGGCTGGAGTACAATGGGGCGATCTCAGCTCACTGCAACCTTCACCTACTGGGTTCAAGTGATTCCCCTGCCTCAGCCTCCCTAGTAGCTGGGATTACAGGCACCCCCACCTGCCACCACACCCAGATAATTTTTGTATTTTTAGTAGATCCACCCACCTCGGCCTCCTAAAGTGCTGGGATTACAGGCATGAGCCACTGTGCCTGGCCCCCATATGGTCTTTTTGTGGTGGTGTTTAAATCTCAAATTATTCTGCATCTTCCATGGCAGAGTTGCTTATCCCTAAGATCCTGGACACCCAGGATTTGCAGTGAGCACAATGAGCCGCTGCCAGGTACCATTTAGGAATAAATGGATGAATTTCTTGTGGGGTGATGGGGTCCCTTTAGAGACTCACTAAAGTTTATTATGTATAAAATTCTGCTGGTACTGCTCATGTGGACAATTAAAGAAAATATTTATTACATGTCTGCCCCAGTGGTTAGAATCAAATATTATGTCAAAGCTAGGTCTTGTCTATTTATTATCATCTTCAGAGTTTTGGACCAGTAAGAAGGAGCCAATTTTCCCTAAGTTTTAATTCTAAGCATATCCATTCTGGAGTTAATTTGCACTCATATTTTTCCGGGCTGCTTTAGAAGTCTGGGTAAAGAATGAGTTGAAGGGCTTTCAACTTCTACTTGTCACTATCCTAAGACCTTTCAAAACTTTGCCTGGATGTCTGAAGGAAAAAAATTATTTGCTTCCTTCCTTCCAGTTGGTTACTAATAATTTAACACTACCCTCATCCATACTGGGGCCCAACACACATAAGGCTTTCCCTTCCAGTGCCCAGTAGACTTTAACTACGGGAAGCTAGAGACTGCTGGAAAGGTAAACCAAAACCAAATGAAACAAACAAAACTGTAAAACGTACACCAGGGAAATCAAAACTATCTGGGAGTTTTTCAAACTTAAATATTCTTATAAGCTTTTTATCACATTAAAAATATATATACACATATATATATTTTTCCAACACAGAGTCTCACTCTGTCACCCAAGCTGGAGTACAGTGGCACGATCTCAGTTCACTATAACCTCCACCTCCCCGGTTCAAGCAATTCTCCCACCTCAGCCTCCCAAGTAGCTGGGACTAAAGGTACCTGCCACCACGCCTGGCTAATTTTTTTTTTTTTTTTTTTGAGACGGAGTTTTGCTCTTGTTGCCCAGGCTGGAGTACAGTGGCACAATCTTGGCTCACTGCAACCTCTGCCTCCTGGGTTCAAGCCCTTCTCCTGCCTCAGCCTCCCAAGTAGCTGGGATTACAGGCACCCGCCACCACACCCAGCTAATTTTTGTATTTTTAGTAGAGACGGGGTTTCACATTGGCCAGGCTGGTCCCAAACTCCTGACCGTATGTGATCCGCCTGCCTCGGCCTCCCAAAGTGCTGGGATTACAGGCATGAGCCACCGTGTCTGACCAAAAATAATTTAAAATTAATTTATGTGGTAAGACTTGAGTTTGACCATTGGATGAGGAGATGAGACCAGATTCTGGGATATTGTCAGAGCTATGAATTTGATGACTAACGTCTTTCAAGTCCAGGTCTTGGTTAACTGTTGGGAAGGCTGTTTTCCCAGTTACATAAACCCAAGGAGTTTTATAAGTTACAGATTTGTTTTCTTGCTGAGTCTATGAAGGAGTCTCTTGTATTGAACAGTTGATTTGTAAAAAATAGAAACAAAATTAACCAAATAAGGTACCTATAGAGATGTTCTGCCCTCAGAACTATTAAAGGACTGCTTGGAAGGTGTGCTCAGGTTCCTGTTTGTATATATTTTTATTAACTCTACAACTATTCAACCATCCAGCTAAAACCACCATGAACTCTCTCACAGTTTTTAAAAGGGCATCTTCACTATTCCCAAATTGTAGAACCAGAGAGTTAGCAAAGGTAGCCCCCAAGGTAGCCCCCAAAGCAGCCACCCAGTGATGGTGGTATCCTCTGGGCAAGCTTCTGCAGTACACGTGTCCCAGGATCAAGGAGGAGGGCATTTTCATGGCCATCATTGATGAGTCCCACTTTGCAGCAGGACTATTCCAATCCTGAATGCCAAGAAACTGAAGAGAAGCAAAAAATACATCCAGGCTTTCCACTGCTCTCCACTCCTACTCAGTCACAGCTACCCAAGCTTCTTATTACACAGCTGCAGCTACATGTTTTGCTTCTGTAGTATCGAAAGCTAATACCATAGGGAACTGCATGCCAGAAGAACCCAGCCACGAACAACTACAGCTTGTGGCCACAGGAAAGGACTCTATAGATGGTATTATGCCTATTTCTTTCTTCATAAATTGAATGTTTAGGCCCAGCAAGTCAACAATTTATGGAGGAGAAAGTTATTTCACTACTGATCATTAAGAAACTCCATATTAACTTGCAAAGAAATCTCCTCAGAGTTATACAAGATTTGTGTTCGCTCTTCATATATCTATTTCTTATCTATATTTCAGTAGACAGGAATTTACTGTGGAGATCACATGATCAATACATTATTGATCCTCATTATCAATGATTATTGAGAACTTGCTTTTAATTAACTGTAAGAGTTGGGATCTACAACTGATCAGGTGGAAAGTGCATGAAATATGCCACCAGTTTTTCCTTTGTGCATTGGTACCACTCTTAACAGGGATTAATACGTGCCTTGTCATGGAATACAGAAGAAGAAACACTCACATTCGAATCATGTTATTATTTGTAATACAATGGCCAACTATAAAGTTCCTGCCACAAAGAGGGGCTGCATACAGGTGAATAATTTTAAAAGAAAGTCACTGTTTTGGGTAGGCATCTCACTACCACTTAGACTTGGGAGCCAGTCCACGTGGGTTTGAGTCCCGGCTCTACCACTTACTAGTTGCATGACTCATCTATAAAATGGGGATGGTAATAGTATCTGCCTCATGTGATTGTTCTGAGAGTTAAATATGTTAGTGTGTGTGGCATACTTAGAACAGTGCAGCACACAGTAAACTCAAATGTGTTCATTTGAATATTATTATTTGACTAGAACACAGTGGAGTCAATTATCTGGTACAGTAACTCATTTAGGTACCCAGACATTTTTTAAATAACTAACTTATGACGAAGGTGATAGTTTAGCAATATCTGATTTTAAGTTTTTCCCAAGATAAAATGAGTGCAGCCAGGGCACTGACAACTCTTTTGACTGCCCTCTGCTACACACCCACAACTATTCAAGGAGAGATGTGTGGTCATGCCCTCAAGTATTTCCTGGCCTGTGTGGAGGCAAGGTGGTCTTCTATTTGTGCTCCTCTGATTTCAAACCTGTGTAAGAATATGGCTGTATTCCAGGTACTGCCTCAGGAAGTATTACACCATACTTACCTACCCTCAAAACTTATCAAAATTCTACAGGAAAAAGCATTACTTATGAAAGTTTATCTGAAGGATATACATGCCTCAAAATGACAAATTAATAAAATGATAATAATAGTTCCATAAGGATTTTGTTAGGGTCATTGTCATTTCCATTAAACAGCATCCTCTCAAAATAAATCTAAGTGGAAATTTTCTTTCTGGTCTTGGTATCCAAAATGATAGTAAAGGGTAATGTTTATTGAGTGCTACCAAGAACCCATCACTTTTTAGAGTGTTTTATGGGTTTTTAATCTGTGAAACACTTCTGTGAAATCACCTTTGATTTACAGGTGAGAAAACTGAAACAGAGAGGTTACACAACTTGTCCAAATCTACAAAGGTCATAAATTCTAGAGACAGGATTGAAACACAGGTAATCCAGCTCCAGAGAGCAGTCTGTAAACCATCCCCCACACCACCTCCTAAAACACTTGTTCTGCTCCTGAACAGCTAGTTTGATTTTGTCCCATTGGTTTTTGTGAATCATGAAATTGATTTAAATTCATTGTTAGGAAGCTCAGAGCCAAATTCCTAGCCATGTAAAAGATCTTGTGGCATAAATTTTTTATTTCAATCTCTATCCTAACTCTTTTCATATTTATATTTTTCCTTTGTCCTATTATCCTTACTCCACTTACAAAAATAATCCCGGGGGTGAGGTGGGGGATGAATAGGCAGAGCATGGAGGTTTTTTAGAGCAGTGAAATACTCTATGTGATACTATAATGGTAGATACGTGTCAGTATACAGACATCCAAACCCACAGAATGTACAAAGCAACAATGAATCTTAATGTAAACTATGAACTTTGAGTGACTATGATTGTAAACTATGAACTTGGAGTGACTATGATGTGTCAATGTAAGTTCATCAATTGTAACAAATGTTCCATTCTGACCAGGGATGTTGATAACAGGGGAGGCTACGCGTGTGTGGGGGCAGGGGGTATATGGGAAATATCTTTACCTTCCCCTCAATTTTGCTATGAACATAAAACTGCTCTAAAAACATAATGTCTTAAATAATAATGCTACCTGCCTGATAACAAAACCTGTCAAAAATGGTAAGGAAATGAACATTACAAGCCAGTCTTACTCATGAATATAGATGCAAAAATATTCTTTAATTGGCAAACTGATTTAAGCAATGTATTTTTAAAATACTACATTTAGTTTGGATGTCTCAAAAATGCAAGGATGATTTAGCGTTACAAAATATGTGAATAATGTAATTCATCATATTAACAAATTAAATGATAAAAATCTATAATCACCTGAATCCAAGAGAAAAAAACTACACAATAAAATACAGCACCCATTCATGACTTAAAAAAAAAAAATCTTAACAAACTTGAAATAGAAGAGAACTTTTCTAACTAATAAAAATAATTAAAGATAGACCTATAGCAAACAACATATTAATGGTGAAATGTTGAAGGCATGCCCTTTAAGATCAGGAACAAGATAAGCATTCCCATTATTGCCCTTTCTATTCAACACTGTACTATGCCTGACCAACAGATGAAACCAAGACAAGAAAGAAATAAAACTGTAGTCATTTGTGGATGATATGACTGTGTATGTAGAAAATAAAAACTCTACAGGTAAAATATTAGAATTAATAAGAATCAATATGCAAAAATATGTTGCTTTCTATATATCAACAAAATCAAATAAGAATTAAAAAATTTGTAAGATACCATTCTCAATAGCTGTATTAAAAAGATCTTTATGAAGAAAGCTATAAACCTTAGTGAAAGTTTTTTTGAAGGCAAGTAAAAGTAGAGATATATTATGTTCATGAATGGAAAACTGAATCATGTAAAAGGGTCAATTTTTCTTAAATTGAGGCCATCTCAATCAAAATCCCAACCCTTTTTTGGTAGAACCTCACAAGCCGATTCCAAAATTTATCTGGAAAAACAAAAGACCAAGAAGAGACAAAATCCTACTGAAGAATGACATGGTAAGATAACATTTTCTGCCAGATCTTAAGACTTTCTATAGAGCTTTAGACAGGGACAATGCAGTATTTGTGCAGGGATAGACAAAAGAGGTCTGTTAAAAATGTATATCTATTTGGGAGGCCATTAGGGTGAGGTGGCTCCAGTGCACCAGGTTCCGAAATAAGCAAACCGAAAGGGTAAAATGAAACTTCAGTTTAAATAATCAGAAGCTGCTGACTAACCTCTAGAGGCTTTCCACTGGAATGACCTGAATAAGGCTACTGCTCCACTTTAACTTTTTAAATTTATTATTTATTATTATTAATTATTATTATTTGCCTTTCTTGTGGATTTACCTTATAAAAGCCTTCCCCCTACTCCGCTTCATCAGAGCCACTGAACCACTTACCTTCTGGAGCTGCCCAATTCATGAATTACTATCTGCTCAAATGAACTCTTTAAAATTTTAATGCACCTAAGTTTACCTTTTTAACAGATTGATGGAACTAAATAATAACTCTGAAAATGGTCCTAAAGACATACAGATGTTTGATGTCTGATGGCATAGTTGGTTGACCTTGTAAATTAGTTAAGAAAAAAAAAATTGACTTTTCAGTAAATAGTGCTGGGGCAATTATCCATAGGGAAAAATATAAAATTGAATTCCTACCACACACAAATAGCAACTCCAGGATTAAAGTTCCAAAAGCAAATGGCAAAACATAAAACTTTCAGAAGAAAATATACATAAATAGCTTCAGAAGAAAATATACATGCATAGGAAAGCAGTTTCTAAATAAGACCAGAAGTATAAACCACAAAGTAAAATATCAACAGATTTGACTAAGTTAAAATTAAGAAAATCTGTTTATAAAAGATCACATAAAGGAGAAAAGTCACAAAACTGGAAAAATTATCAGCAACTCATATACATGACAAAGAAATCAAAACCATAATATATCAATAACTTATATAACTTAATTTTTTTTTAAAGGCAAACAACTCAGAAAAGAGCCTTGAATAGGCACATTCACAAAAGAGGAAGCCTGAATGACCAATAGGATGCTCAATTTCTTTAGTAATCAAGGAAATGCAAATTAAACCGCAGTTGGTTACAATTTTATAGCCGCAAGATGGACAAAATATTTTAAAGTTATTAAATGTAAAATTTTAAAATAACAAGCCTTGGTGAGGATGCAAAGCTAAAGGATTCCTCACCCACTGAACGTAAGAGCTAAATTGGGAACAGTCACTTTGGAAAACAGGAATTCCCCAGTGTGGAAAGGCAGTAAAGTCGAACACCACAAGATCATGATGTAAAGGCACAGAACTGGCTTTGGTGAGGAAATAGAGGGTCGGCAAAAAGGACATGGTTCATGGTTAACTCAGTCTCCTGCCTAGAAGTGTGAGCGCCAGGATACTACTGCACTATACCAGCGGGCTCTACTCCAGAGGCAGGCCCCCATGAGAATGGCTTGACCAATGGGTAGGGAGGGAGGGGAGTTGATTGGTGTAAGCTGTCTGGATTTAGATGCCAACTTTTCAGAGTTGTCTGGCAACATCACTGCTAGCATCCTGCGACCTCGTGTGAAACTGGGTAGGGAAAGGGGTAGTTCCTAAGCCCAGCTCTCTTGGTGCTTGGCAACCTGAGCCCCCGGAGCATTTATCAGACAATCATATTTGCCTCTTCACAACTTGTAAAGTTGACCACGTGCTGTATAGCCCAGCAATCATTCCTAATACCCTGGATTACACCCTAGATTATCTCTCATAAATGTATAATATTGTACAGGTACAATAATATTAATAGCTGTATTGCTTGTAATAGCAAAAACTGGAAACAACTCCAAACATCTATCAATAGAATGGATAAATAAATTGTGGTATTTTCAAATATTGGAATACTGTAGAACAGAGAAAATGAATAAAATTTAGTTATATGCACCAATATTTTAAAATCTCAACATATTAAGAATAAGAAGTGAATCACAGAAATCTTTAAAAAGGCAAAAATAAAAGTATTATTTTGAGCTATATTTATAAGTGGTGAGATTATAAAGAAAAGCAATGAAATTATCACAAGGTGGTCACTTTAATATTATTGCATAAGAGATCTTGCAGGAGGGTAGTGGTGAGATGTGATTGCAGAATGGTCCAAAGAGCACTTCTAAAATATTATCAGTGTTCTTTATCTTAACCCGAGTGCTGGATACACAAGTGTTTGCTTCATTAGTTGTCTAACAGTACATATACTTTTTTTACACTCTTCTGTTAATTATTTTATAATTTTATAAAAAGCAGAGAAAAGACATTATGAGAATACGGACAACAAAGATAAATCTTTGAACAGACTTCAATTCTTATCCTTGGGATAAATTTCTAGGAATATCATTGTTAAGTCAAAAGGCATGAATACTTTTAAAGAATCAGCACTGATACACACCTGAGCAGTCCCCCTTATTCTTAGTTTTATTTGCATACATTGCCTTCACTCTTTTCTGAAACATGGTGAAGGCTAAATAAACCAATAATAAGGTAAGGAGGTGGTATGAGATGTGGGTTGCAGAGCTCTGTTGCATGTGTGGTGTTTCTCCCCAACAAGAACTTCAGTTACATTCCCTTGTAAGGGTGCAAATGTGATGGGGCTGTTATCCCAGGATCACAGAGCCTTCTCCATAAACCAAAGAAAAGGACCAGGAAGTCTTCTCACTTTCAGCCTGTAAATACCCTTCCAGGTTCTCCTGCCTTGTCTATAGACAAAGGCCTTCTCAGACCATCTAATATCAGCGTTCCTATCTACCTGGGACTCACTGCAGCCTTTTCCTCTGTGTGCGTGAGATTTATTATCAATTCATTTTGATGGAAATGCAGTGACTTCAAAACCGCTGATAGCTATCAGCAAAGAACCGACAGCTCCTAACATAAACATCCTAAGAGATACTTCCTTTTTTTCTGATGCTTTGCAGGGTATGGAAATAAATATTGTTGACTGGGCACGGAGAGAAAAAGAAAAAAAAAACTGTACTTGCTGCAAAGACCTCAGGAAAAGCAGAAGCCTGTGCAGTGCCTGTGTCCTCAGCCTAGTGTTGTCCCAGAGACAGCCCTGCCCTACGGCCCAGTTCAGTCACAGCTCTGCAGACGCCTACCATTGCACTCTCCTCCCATCTCTAGCAGAGCCCTTCCCAGTGCAAGGCAAATACTTGTCTCTATGCCTGTCTCCCTCTTTCCCCATTTGGCTGTGTCTTGAACATCTTTTATGCTCAGCACCCAGCATGATAACTGATACTTAGAATCTACTGTTCAAAAAACCTCCTTCAAAGATTAGTAGCACCCTACTCTTCCTACCCAAAGGAAAACACGGGTCCAGACTGGCAAACACACACTTCCAAAGCCACAGAGAGTGTGGTAGAGGCAGAACCGTTAGTCTTCTGAATCCCATTCCTATTTACTGTGAGGAATAAAAGTTTCAGTAACAGCTATATTGTATACCAGTTCCTGGCCTCCTCGAGTCTGCATCTCTGCCCTGGCAGAAACAAAATGAGCTAATTAAATGCTTGCCACTGGCTTATTTTGGAAACTTCATGGACTGTGTGAAAGCCCGAATAAATTTCAGGCCACTATTGATTACTTCAAATGCGGAGGAAATCATCCAAGCATGGGAAGAAGGTGAGGATGCTAAACCCGTGGCTGTGAGTTATTAATATTGTAATGCTTTTGCTTATTGGTGCAGAAAAGCAACTCTTGGCTATATAAGGGACTAAAGCTTTAAGGCTATAATGGAGGAGAGTAAATAGAATCCTTCAAGGTTGAAGAAGAGTCCAACCAAATACTCTACCTGATTGCTTTGGAATAACCAAGATCATCCTGCTTACTGTGGGAGAAAGAAAATCAATAGATTGTATTTAGAGGGAACTAAAAGCACAATTGGGTCATCCTCTGTGTGGCTAGTAGAGAATGGTACCTTGGCACTGATCCCCAGAGGGCGGCAATTAAGTGAAAAACAATCCATGCTGCCTAATGTAACCCAGCAGCTTTTAAATATAAAACAGTTCATTGCAAAATGTAAAGGTTTCCAGAGAATCTGCAGAACCACCCATCGTTGAGAGGCCTTCAAAAGGCAAGCAAGGCCTTGCTCATCCTTCTCTCCAGCATATATGCTAGTAAGATGGGATTTCATCCATTGGAAAAACTGATCAGGTTCTGGGTAACAGCATTAGTCTCAATCACAGAGATCCAGGGGATCCAAATTAAATCTCTCCTATTTCTCATGAAGACCTTTTAGACTTTAAGTCCAGAGTTTTGCATGCCCAACTTTTGAACTTTCCTATCCCAAATTAACCAACATCATCCATCATATAGTAAAATTTCTTCAGAGAAATAGGATGCTTTGAAGAAATAGGTGCTATTGTTCAATAGTTGGCACAGGACTGGCCCTAACAAACAAGACTTAGACATACCTAGCCTCAAGCCGTGACCATTCCAACCCATCACCTCTTTGTATTCACCTTTTGGTGGTAAATTTTAGGTAAAAAGTAACTGACATTTGTGAGTTCAAGCAAGGATTCAAACGGACATGTAAACAAGGCGTATTATTTGTTTCAAAGTAAGTTATGTATCAAACTATTTCTAATACCATGTCCAACTACATAATTCTAAAAACACCTTAAAATTAAGTAAACCTTTTTTGCAATATAGATTTGGGGGCCAGGAATAATTCATTCTCTGTAAGCAAAACAGGTTTTGTCCCTTTTACACAATTGTCATTTTCTGGGGAGAGAGCACAGTTGGATTCATGGGTTATTCTAAAGTCAGCCACAGCATGGCCCATCCTTTCCTGTGACCCTTCCACCCAGTCTGTTGCTTGTCAGACCCAAACCCCCTGCCCTGCAAACTGTTGGATCCTCCCACTCCTCGTCCTCCTCTGGCTGTGGCTGCAACCTCCTCTGGGCTCTGTCTCTGGTGCACTTGCTCCACCTGAAGCCTCGTACTGTGCTACCACTATCCCGTGTTTCACGTCCTTTGTAGCTCCTCACTGCCTAGAGAAAAAGCCCAAGCTCTTCAGCAGCATCATCACGACCCCTCTCAAAAGTCCCAGGCTGCCTTCCAGCCTCACCTCTCTACTCTGCAGCATCCTGTGCTCTGGTCTAGCCAGAGTCCCCCTTTCCCAAATAGGCCTCGTATTCATGCCTCTACCTTCTCTGTACAATACTCTGCCTAAAATAATTTTTCTTGCTCCCTGACCATGAAAAATTCTACTTATTCATCTGCACCTCGCTCCCCATTACTTCTTGAAGCTTCCCCCTCTCCCCTCAGGCAGAATTGTCTACCCTTTTCTATACTTCCATTGCTTTCTGAAACAGTATTGGTTACATATTTATCACCCTGTGAACACTACCAGCTCCTCATGGGCAGGGCCCTTGCTGAGCTTAATCTGTGTGTCCTCTCTGTTCCCCTCCATGCCCAGCACATAGAAGCTACAAAACATTTTTGCTGAAAGAATTGATTCTATTGGATTGATTTCCAGAGAAATGGTATTGTTCCCAAGAGTAGAGGTTGGGACTCTCACCTCTATCCAATACTTTACCAACGGCGACAGCTCAGTGAGGTTCGAGGCAACACCCACACCCACTTATTTTACAAGGCCATTTATTTGATCACCAGGTTTCATGTGTAATGCTGATACTGCTGTGTTGACAACACGACATCTTCTTGTTGTCACGCAAGTTTTACCAGGGATGCTTCTTTGCATCTCTATCAGAGAAAGGCACTCTTGAAAATGCCTTCTCTAAATTTGAAGACTGAAGTTACTCCCATCTCAGGAACTATATTGCTATCTGTACATCTTTGGTTTTAACTTTTGTCATAAAAAGTAGTCCCACTCACCGTGCAGGTGTCTCCATTTAATAAAGGTCATGAGATGAGGACTGCGTGGGCATGCTGGCTTGCCTGCTGACGGGCACAAACTAAGCACCTAGGAAGGGATTGCTGAATTATAACTGTTTGTCCAATTTTTAAAAGAGTATGTGGGGATATTTCTCCTCTCATAACTCCCTTCTTTGGTCTTGGGTCTAGTTAAACACTTAGTTCTATACTTCACTTTCAACTCCAAGACATGACGTATTCACCCTCATGAGGCCATGCCTTTTGTTATGATCTTGACTCATTTACTCACTTCAAATACTGCTGAATTTTTAAACATTATTTTATATCCATTCACATGGCACAAAACTTGAAAGGAATTAAACATATATTAAACGTAATACATCACATGGTAAAAAATTCTGAAGAACGAAGATTATAAAGGAAAATTCTTCCTCCTCTCCTTATCGCTCACCCCTCTCTTTCCTTCCTTGAAGGCAATCAACATTGCCTGCTTCTTCTGTGATCTTCCAGGGAGAATCCATGCATAACAAGCATATACACTTCTTTCCATTTTACACAATTGCTAACATATTATGCACACTATTCTGTGATTTATCTTTTCACTTAATTTCTCCTGGGGCTTGTTTTGTATCTGTCCATTAAGAGTGTCCTCATTCATTTTTTATAGAGGCTCAGTCTTCCACTATGGCTTCAAATCACTCCAAGTATGGCAAGTGTCATGCCCAGGCCCTGACACATTCAGGTTGCCTCCTGGTAGCTGCTGTAAGACAAATGTCATGGGTCAAACAGGAAGCCTAGTTCCCTTGAAAAGGAGCACGGCCCCGTGTGCATGTGGCATGTATGTGACTGAAGCCATACTTCGGCCTATGCTGTACCACATCTAGCTGCATTATTTGGCCCACAAGACTTTCTGAAAGTAGAAAAGTATACTTGTAACCTCCAGTGCATCAATAGGGCACTTTATTTTGAGTAGAGCCTTTGGTTAATGCCTCAAGATAAACATACAATTTGCTAAGGATATGCTCAGCAAGTCTCTTAACTTAGTTACAGCAGATCGAAGGAATTTATTATTGGTGAGATATAATTGTTCAACTTATAGTATTTGTACCAATTAGGCATTACTTATACTATAAAATAAATATTATGACTAGAGTTTCAAATTCATCTCCATCATGACCCTTATACGTTTTTTATTGGAATAAGAACCAACTGAACCCTGACAGATATATTTTTGGATCTCTCTTTCCCTTTTGCTCTTTCTCTTTTGCTCTCTCTCTCCCTCTCTCTCTCTGCGTTGTATAAATAGCAGCCATCAGCTACCAGCAACATGTAATCTGGGTTTTTGAAATGTGACTAGTGCCATTTGTGATGTGCTGTAACTGTAAAATATATACCAGATTTTGAAGACAACATAAAATACACATTATTTCATTAATAATTTTATTCTGATTATGTATTAAAATATTTTTGATATATTGAGTTACACATTTTAAAAATTCATTTTACTTGTGTCTTTTTCTTTTTCAATGTGGCTATTAGAAACTTTAAAATTACATTTGTATCTCCATTGGAGAGTCTTAGTCTATACCATGCATTTATTTCCTGCTTAATAAGAAGGCAGACTAGAATGATAAAAGTACTTTCTGCAGGGCTGGGGGAGGTGGCTCACGCCTGTAATCCCAGCATTTTGGGAGGCCAAGGTGGGCAGATCACCTGAGATCAGGAGTTCGAGACCAGCCTGACCAACATGGAGAAACCCTGTCTCTACTAAATATACAAAATTAGCCGGGTGTGGTGGTGCATGCCTATAATCCCAGCTACTCGGGAGGCTGAGGCAGGAGAATTGCTTGAACCTGGGAGGCAGAGGTTGCAGTAAGCCAACATTGTACCATTGCACTCCAGCCTGGGCAACAAGAAACTCCGTCTCAAAAAAAAAAAAAAAAAAGGACTTTCTGTTTTAGCTTCTAGAATCCACTTCTTACTTTCCTTTTGTTAACAGATTTTAAGAAATTTAAAATGTAGAATTCCAATATGATTATCAAAAGGTAACAAAGAGAAGAAACCAAAACATGTGTTTTGAAAGAACAGTTGATATTGTAGATTAGGAATTTCAGAATCATCAAGGAAGACATCACATTCACCAGCAAGTGACATTTGGAAATGCTTGGAGGGGCTCCTAACTCACTGGGAACAGATTAACGGAGCGTGGCTGGAAGGAGCAGTAACTGAAAAGCCAGTTCCTGACTTCCCCAGATCTAAAGCCTTAGAATGATGATACTCCTCTCCAGACATCCTTTGATGCCCTCTTCATCCAGTTTTCTTTTTTCTCTTGCTGATTTCAACTTGAAAACTCAAAAGCAGAGTGTTAACCATACTCAGGTAAAAATCTCTAGGATCTCATCCTTCCAATTTAAAATAAGGTCATCTTTGCAGGCTTCCTTTTTATAAAAAACATGAATTACCAGATCTCTATTTTCATTATCAAAAACAAATATTTTTCAAGTTTCTGTCATACGAAGAACATTGTGCTAGGTACCAAGAATACAAATGTATGAGACACAAATATATGTAGAGGTATACAGTCTAAAGGGAACATACAAAGTAACCCTTGTCTCCCTCTCTCCTTTTTCTCAATCTCTCTTACTTCCCTTTGCTCATGTAATCATTTCTTCTCCATCTGAAAAGGAATACTTTTGTTGTTGTGAACTGTCTGGCCTCCTAGAGTAGCTTGTGAGACTCACTAACCACCATTATATACATAAATGACTCTCTACCAGTGCCCATCCCAGAGCCTACTTGCACGAGTTGCCCATGTGAGAGGCAGCTCAGTCCCAAGTTGCCTGGTGTCTGAAGCATCAGCCATTGTGCGTTGGTTTGGGGTTTACTTGTGATCACCATTGGTATTCTCCGTCCGCAGCATCCGATTACATATAGCAGGCTTCTCCTGATCAGAAGTGACACAGGACTCTCTCTGAACAGTTCAGCTGCTCTTGCTAGGGAAACTTCTTTCTCCCGAAGTGCATTTTATTTACATAATGTGACCTATATTTTGAGTCAGATCATTTCACCCATATCCTGCAAATTTTAGCAAAACCCAGATAGCCAGTTTTGAATGGTGTAAAAACAGAGAAAAATTTAAACTGCATTTGCATAGATTGTTGAGGGATTTTTTTTCTCCGCCCAGGGCTGGACAATCAAGGGAATATGGAAGGAAGATTGTTGTTTGATAATATATTTTCTCTTTTCAAAGCCACATTCCAAGATTTGGCATATTTTTCTATTTCTTCTCCTTGGCTAGATATAGTTTGTTAGTTTCTTGGCTCATATCCCTCCTTGACTTTCATTTACTCCACGTTCTTTTCTCTGTGTTAATGGTTAACAGAGCATGCACTGTAAATTAGCATTTATAAAAATCAATTACACTGCTTCATAAGACAGAGCAGAAACTTAGATTGTCTTCACCAGATCATTTGTATTTATCTGTTAATTATAAACCTTAATTGTCTCTTTTTATCATATTAATTTGCACAAATTGTACAACTTCAGAGTTTAGCAGTTTTTAAGCCCTTGAAATACAATTATTCTCTTAACATTCTTTTCAGAAACATAGTATTCATTAATGATTAGGTTGGTAAAAATTAGCAGTTCTGATAATTGGCCTTGGCTTCTCCTTGGATTTTTTTTTTTTCTTTCCCCGCTAAAGTCCTGGTTCTCACAATTATACATGTCTGTTGGCCTCTTCCTGTGCCTGAGCTCTGTTTTAATTGGACTTCAACGCCCCTGAGACTTCACAGGATTTTGGCTCACAGTAAAATGCAGATCTATGCCAGTGAACTGATTCCAAGCAGGTTTGACTCTTTTCCCCTTTCCCCAGCAGAACTTGGACTTTTGTTCCATGGGGTTAGTCTACTTGCCCTGAACCTTGGTATAAAAAGAGTTCTAGGTGAAGTGAGGAAAAAGGCTTTCCAATTTCCAGTCCCATTTGTGAGACAGTTTTAGCTCTTACACTCTGCAGGTTGGTGCAAGCATGAGGAAGGGGGCTCTCTAGGCACTCCCCAACCCACTCTCAGCTGTGGCTTTGTTTCCACTCAGTGTGCCAGCCACTTAGAAGGACTCATATGTCACATAGCATGTTTGCAAAGACCAAAACAAGCTTTCTCCTTTCAAGAGGATGTACCAATCTGGGGTGTTAAGTAAGTAATCCAGACTGAAGGACACTGCATCCTGACCACCCTGGAACCAAGTGGCTTCCTGCCTGGGGCTCTGTGGGAACCTTCCAGAGGACTAGTATCCACCTCTGATGACACTGACAGACAATCTGCATGCTCTGTCGCCAGAGGCTGAAAAGCTCAGAAGCAAGGAGGTTGAAGACACCCCTTGAAGCCCGGTGCTCCACCTAAGAGAGCAAACTACCAAGAGGGGAATTTCTAAGGTCAATGTCAACCGTCTTCACACCACCTTTCCAGCCCCAATTTCCACACCATCCCTATCCTGCAATCCCCATTTGGGAGCAAATGTCTGATACGACTAGCATTCTTTGAATTCTCTGACTGGGTGTCTGGAAATGCTTAGCTTTCTGTGGTTCTATCCCTTCCAGAAGCAACAGTTCAGCAGTTAGGCCAAATTTTCTCATATATTACCTCAGATGGGACCCTAGTCAGGTACAAGTCGAGTCCTGAAGTCTGTGAGCTGGAGTGTTCCAGGGATTTTTTTCATTTTATTGGTGGGGCTGCTGTGGGAAGGCTGGCTGTCCAGAAGACACACAAGAGAACAGGTCTCTCATATACCGGAATATGGAATCATTTGCTCTATCACTACAGCAACTCTATGATACTCTTCAAGATCAAGTTACTTCTATGAAAAGATGTATTTTTCCATATACAAAGTACTTGCCAGTCAGATCTGTGAATATTCTCCTGATAGCCTGGTTTCCCCCAGTGCTGGCTTGTACCAGCTTATGCCACAGAAATACGGTCACATTACTGCCCAACAATCTCTCCCCATCCCATAATTTCCATCCAATGGGGCATTTCAGCCTCTTATGCCAGTGTCTGGCCACATGGATGGAATCTTGTGACAAAATAGGAAGCTATTCCTGGGGATTGACAAATGTTGACTGAACACGGCCATTTATTCAGCTCCATGGCTCTAAGCCATCACTTCTGTGAAATAGAAGACATGACTGCTACCATTTCCTGCACTGGGTTGACGAGTAATGGCCGAAGGGGTGAGAATGCACCTCCGTGGACAGCAGCTTGGGGTATGGATGCGAGATTGACATGGAGCTCCCCACAGCAAAGAGCCCTTTGTGTGGCAATCTCTCTGCAGGAAAAGCACTGGGTATTCTCGGCCATCTCAGGCTAACTGTGATAGTCTTTGCCTGCTATTTTTTCTTCTCAAGGCCCAGTGTGAATCAACAAGTGTGCCAGCCATGCAGACCTACCCTTGCCAGCTGCCCTTAGATAGGGACCTTGAGGCAGTGTGCAACGTGTGCAACTACATGCACTAGCTCTATTAAAGAGATAACCAGAAATAATGATAATAGTGGCTAATGAGTTCTTTACTTGGTATGGGTACTGGGCCAAGAGCATCATGTGTATTATCTCACCTAATCCTCACATCAACCCAAAGTACTATTCTTACCCTCTTTAGATTTTCTGGGACTAAGCAATCTGCCCAGACTAGAAGCTCCTATGTGACAGGGCCAAGATTCCAGTGCAGGATGGTCTTATTCCAGAATCTGAGCTCTTGACCACTATGTTGTATAGAGGTAGAAACATAGAAACCTGTGTAAATTTGGATGTCTATTGAAATAAATGGTAGTCTCTTAGGGCAGGTTACCTTGATGTAGGGGCTTTGAAAAGGGGTTTGGTTGCCTATGACCTGTTGAGGGCAGGTTCTCTGGGAGAATCCTGTAGGCTAGCGGGAGAAGCAGGACAGTTTGGAAAGGGAAGATGCTGAGTAGGAATGTGGTCTCAGGTAACATCCAGCATGACCTGGTTCAGTGTGGCTCTGGAGCATCAATCATCCAGCAGCCTTGCCCCACCTTGCAGCAAAAGGGCCAGACTCTTAGACCCCCTCATAAATCATTCAGTCATGGGCCACAGGGGTTGAGCAGTGGAAGTTCCTACATATCCCCCAGTGAAGCGACTCCTGAGAAGGTAACAGATATTAAGCCAAGCCATTGGCTATAGCACTTGCAGCAGCTGGAGACCAGGTGCAGCAGCAGGTAAAGGGGATCTAGGTGTGGTGTCAATAGCATCGATTACAAGCACCCAGTACTTTTTGGCAAAGTGCCAGCAAATGAGACCTCTGTGATTATTTTAGGGCATAATTCCACTTGATTTAAAAGTTGAATTTCATCCATCACAGTCCAACTACCATCAAATTTAGGGCAGAGATAAGGTGCTTGTCACTCTCTAAGAAGACAGAACACCAACACACTGATCAGAAACCATCATTCTGCTATTCAAAAACCTGCCTGGCTCCCACTGCCTCCTCCAAACTACCAAGAGGGGAATTACCAACGTCAGTGTCAACAGTCTTCAAACCACCTTTCCAGCCCCAATTTCCACACCATCCCTTCAGACACCCTATTCTGCAATCCCCATTTAGAGAATTCTATCCGCTCAACCATGAACTTCCTCACTCCCATGCTTATATTCATGCTATTACCTGAACTTGGAATGCCCTTTCATCTCTTCTCTGACTACCGAAATCTTAGTGAAGGCTCTTTTGTTGCAAGAAATAGAAATGCACTCTAGCCTAAGTAAAGTGGGATTTATATAAGGAATCAGGATCTCTTAGGAAGAACGGGAAGGCCTTCACAAAGGAAATACAAACAGGAACTGAGAGTCAGTGCTCCCTGACCTGTGGCACTTTAGTTACAGCATATAACTTTGAATGTGGCTTCTCAGATAAGATTTACCTCTTTATTGCCCCCCTCACACAGCAAGGAGGCCCCAACAGCCATGTGCAGACTCTATAACCCTGTTTTTACTTCAAGGCCACAGTTACTAGATCAGGAAGAGATACCTGATATATCTGGGGCAATTAGAATTTAGAAGTAAGACTAAAAGTTAGATCCTTGTTCAGTCTGGCCTGCTGTATTAACAGAAATATAAACCTGGAAATTAATGCGGTGACCCATCTTGTACCTACAAGGTGAACCAACTAGTAGAGAAAATCAATCTGCAAGCAGGAACAAATAAAGCCAAAATGTGGTGAGAACTGGCCAAGTACTGGCAGCTTTTCAGTTTTTAGTTGCAATCTCTTCCTGATGCAGGCAGTTCCAGTCTCTGCCCTTAGGTTCTGTGATATTCTTATACCCTGGATCCTCATAATAAAGTCTTCCCTTCAGTTTAACAAGCTCAAAGTGAATTTGGGAACTTACAAGCAAAGATTTCTTAACAATACCTGCATCTCTCTGTGTCTGTTTCAGTCTTCTCTTCCCCTGTTTTCCCTTCCTATCTCTTCCTTCACTTCTATTCTCCTATCTCTCCCCATCTCTCTCACTGTCTTCCCCCACCCCACCCCCTCTCTGACTCCCTCATCCCAGCTTTGCTTCACTTACCTGCTCCTAAAGCCCAAACATGGCTACAGCAGCTTCCTTAATATCTTACCACCAACAATGCCACCATTCAGCAGTCTAGCACCCTTAGTTCTCAATTCTAAATTCCTAGGAAAATTTAATGACCCAGCCATTGTGTCATTTCCCCTAAGACCTCTGGTTCTGACCAATTAGATCCAGAATCACATACAAACACAGGTGCAGAGTCCACAGCCACTATGGGGAGGCATGAACTAAACATCCTAAATACCAGTATGCCCCAGTAAGGACTTCTCTATCTCCCAATCAGATTTTATTACTACTCCCTGTATATTTCCATCATATCTTGCTTGTATTTCTAATGACCTTGTCATTTGCCATTGTATTAAAGCTTATATATTTATTTGACTTTCCTACATCAAAACCTTCTTGGGGTATAATGGGCATACTGTAAGCACTAAAACATTAACTTGAATCTAATTTGTGTACATGAATGGGGATGTGTCATGTCTGCAGTCTGATTTTTGATGAGTGGTTCAAGAGACGATATATACTTTGGGATGGGGAGCCTTTCCAAAATACTTTTTCTTCCATATTTCCAGTTATTCTGTCCTCTCTGATCCATGGAACTTTACATATATTTATTAAATACTCATCATGCTGAGTAATTACCTAATGCCTCAACTGAACTATAAGGTCTCTGAGGTCATGGGGCCATATTTTGTTTGTTTGTTTATTAATCTTTCAATCCTTAACCTAGTACAAGCCTGACACACAGAAAATATGTACTGAATATTGTTTGTTGAATTGGGTTGAATCCCAACCCATGTGACATTTGGGCTGAGGACATCTCACCTTCTGGCCATCATTTACCTGCCTTCTGAGTCCTTTTTGAGGGTGAGTACAGTAAAGATTTTCTAAGAAGCCAGTTTTGGCAAGACTAACAACCCTCCTTCTCTGGAAGGACTCTCTTTGTTTTATTACAATAGAAAAGCATGATAAATAATTTTTCCCATAAGAAACATGCTTCCTCTTTTTGACAATTTTGACAGCCTATTGTTTAAGCCTGAAAAAGTAGTCCAGAAATAATTTACAGAGGAAACCTGGCTCAGGTGTCTTCCCCAGATGCTATTGGTATCTTGAGACCATCCAGAGAGGTAATTTACACACACATATGCATATACAACAGAATTTAAGTGGGCTTTGTGTTTCCGAGGGTGTCCAAACACTAACATTTGCCATCTGGTCTGCTCAGATGGCTGCTTCTGGTATCTGCCCCAATGTCTGGGTTTGCTTGCTTTATTCTTCAAACATTTACAAAACTTGAGCACTGCGCTAGGCACAAAGGATGCAAAGATGGAATGTGGCATTCTCCACTTTCAAAAAGTAAGTCACAGACCATGAAAAAATAATTGTACGAGGATGCAATAAAGTAAAACTACCACACGCTAAAGTGAATCTTACAACACAATTCATTCAATGGGAGTGTAGGAGAAGGATCCATTAAGTTGGCCTGGGAAGGCAAGGAAGAGTTCAAATTGGAGACAACTCAAGATGACCCACAGAGTAAAATGATCAGAAGGCAAAGGAAAGAATCCAAGGAAACACTAATATTAAAGGATAAATAAAGAGGAGTCTATGGGGGAGACTAGGGAGAAGCAATCAGAAAGGTAGGAGGAGAATTGAGAGAGAGTAAAGCCAGGCAATGTAAAGGAAAGAGAATAAACACATGAAGTTCAACAGGATTGAAAAGCCACCTAAAACAAGCACACACAGGGACCATGTGATTCAGCATTCTAGAAGTCATGCTGATCTCTAAATACCTGGTTTCTTAAGTATCTGCAGAGAAACTTGCTAAATCTAAAATCTTGCTTCAAAGCATAGTCCAGCAGCATCTGCATCATTTGGGCACTTGTTAGAAATTCAGAATCCCGGCCGGGCGCGGTGGCTCAAGCCTGTAATCCCAGCACTTTGGGAGGCCGAGACGGGCGGATCACGAGGTCAGGAGATCGAGACCATCCTGGATAACACGGTGAAACCCCGTCTCTACTAAGAAATACAAAAAATTAGCCGGGCGAGGCGGCGGGCGCCTGTAGTCCCAGCTACTCCGGAGGCTGAGGCCGGAGAATGGCGTGAACCCGGGAGGCGGAGCTTGCAGTGAGCTGAGATCCGGCCACTGCACTCCAGCCTGGGCGACAGAGCGAGACTCCGTCTCAAAAAAAAAAAAAAAAGAAAAGAAATTCAGAATCCCAGACCCATCCAGGAGATTCATGTGCAGGTTAAAATGTGTGAAGCAACCACATCCTTCCTTAGAAAAGTGGCAGTTTGGGATGAATGATCAGATTGATGACCTGCAAAGAACTGGTTTCATAAGGACCCAAATTAAAAAATCAATGCGACAGTTTAACGTCACAAAAAGTAATATGTACAGAGCATTCTTATCCCTAACCTTGATTTAAACACCGTGAATCATGTGTAAGATATTATTACTACCATTTTACTAACCATGTAAAAGGAGCTTGAAGAGGTTAAGTGCCTTGTCAATGACTACAGGGATAATAAATGGCAGAGCCTGGCCTTGAACCTAGATCTTCAGATTTACTTGTAGGGAGGAGGGTTCTGTTCACTGGAAGGAGTGAGAATGTTTCTTTCAGGGTCTGAATGAAATATCAGTTAAGACAATTCAATTTTCTTTGCTCTCATTCTGGGCTTGTCAAGTAGCCTGCTGATGACTGATCTACCTGACTTCCTTTGAGTTTTAATTCTGAGATGGAATGCCCTGAAACAAGGAGAAATGATAATGAAAAAGACAAAATTTTACAAATTAATAAACTGACATTGTTGTTCACAGTTTTTTTCTTTTTTCATAGGTTTTTTTTTTTTCCTGAGTTGGCAGATGGACAGATTTTTCTAAGCTGAGTTTCTGAATTATCAAAGCTCAGAGTCTGCCATAACTCATGTGGGCTTCACAGTGAGACATGATACTGTGAAGGGTTGGGAATCACAATGTCTAAAGAAGTTGGGTCTGATTTGGGACAACAATATTACCCAAGAGACTTAATCTGGCAGGTAAGGTGTGACAGCAGATGCTTCTAGGTTGACACAATCATTTCTTCTGATCAGTCATGTGGACAAATCATGGTTTAATGGAGGCCTGTTTAGTTTGAAAGAGTACTTGGCCAATGAGAGCATCCTCTTCTTCTTGGGAAAGGAATTGACAAGAGTTAGGTAGGGCTCTAATGAAGTGCTCCTGGGTTTAGGGGACGGGAAAGCCCTTAATGAGAAGTGCAATAAAATTTTAAAAATCAAGAAAAACGCCCAGCAATATATCATGAAATTTAAGGGCATGGACTTTGGGAATAGGTAGACGTGGTTTCAGGTCCCAGCACTTCTGCTCACTGTGTGGCCTTGGGCAAATCACTTCGCTTCTCCAAGCTTCATCTGTAAGACGGGATTAATAGTAAAAACTACTTCACAAAGTTGTTGCAAAGATTAAGTGACAAAAAATTATATAAAACAGTTAACATAATGGTTTAACTCAGAGGAAACACTCTAAATTAGAAGGCATTATTATTATCATCATTATCTAGTCTGGGGATTCCCAATGGAGTTAAGGTAAAGGCTTTGGTGGGTGGACCCCTGGGTGCCAGGGATAGGCCCAGGCAGACCAGAAATGAGCAGACAAGCAGAAGACTTCACCTGCTACTGAAAATGAGGCTTTGGAAATATTACTAGGCCTGGTCTGGGCTGAACCAGCTCACAGAAGGCTTTAAGTACTGCACCTGCTAGAGTCCCAAAGGCTGGACACAAACAGGCTTCTAGACAGGAAATTTATTCCTGAGGCCCAGCTTTGGCTGCTAGCCAGTCAGCTCTTTTCTCTTTGTAACAATGATAAAAGCCTTGATAAAGAAATGCCTTAAAACTGTTGACTACAATTATTTATGTCATTCCAGTCAGCCTTGTCTTTCTCAATCTTCGTCCCACCTCACCTCTCCCCCAATCTGAAAAAATACTGGAGCGTTTATTGGAAATGTCTTGTAATTTATGCTGCGATGGGATGATTTCCCTAGAACATAAACAAAGGGAAAGGCCTTTAGGTGACTTAAATCAAGCTGGTAGGGGAGAGGATATAAATATTCCCTCTAGCCATTGGGCAAATTAGAGAAGTGGATGATCTCCCAGGATTTCCTCTGATTAGATTAATACTTAAGATTTCCTGATGGGCTTTGTTATACTTTTAGAGGTAAAAAATAAATAAATAAACTATTTTCAGGGCTCCCAAGAGAGGCCCATTGCAACCCAAGACTGCTAGTTAACTACCTGCTGGGGCCAGGCAAATAAAACCTCCGTATTCCATCACTTCTTCTAGCTGGCCAGAGCTGAATTCTGCAGACCTGTCGCCTGTCCTCCAGACCCCAGGTCTGCACTCTCATTCTGCCCACCACAGACGTGCAAATAGTTCTTAGTCAACAGGAAAATGATGAACTCTTCTTGTTTTTATCTTCACTCTGTAGTATCCAGACTATCCTGTCTTGGCAGAATTATTCAGCCCTTCCTCTTTTTCTAGGGTCAAAGTTTAGCCTTAGGCGCCAGCTTTTCAGTCCCTTCCTTTCTACTTTAGGGACTTTTTTGGTGAAATGCAAGAACTCAGAGGTCAAAACTATTAACATTGTCAAGGATGCCTTTTCCAGCCTGAGAGCTGGGGCCATAGCTGCTTAACAGGGTTCAGCAAAGGCTGGCAAGAGAGTCTGCTGCTACCTGACCTCCGTTCCTCCAGCTCAGAATGTAAATAGGTTTTATTTAATTAAGCATAAATGATACAAAAATGTTGCTAACGTTGGAAACAAAAAAGATTAAATGTGACTGGCAGAGTGGTGGGTGGAGGTGGCAACCAGGAAGATCATAGTCTTCTTCAAGTTACAACCCTCAGGCCGGGGACAGACCATAATCC
Source organism: Macaca fascicularis (assembly GCF_037993035.2). Taxonomy (NCBI): domain Eukaryota; kingdom Metazoa; phylum Chordata; class Mammalia; order Primates; family Cercopithecidae; genus Macaca; species Macaca fascicularis. The sequence goes on from NC_088381.1 coordinate 101,986,528, forward strand.
ACCCTCCCACCTACCCCCAAAACCCACTCTTCCTTTTTCTAAAAAGAACTGCTGGAAATGTGAGCCTTATTCTAATCATGCCAACTGAGAATGCTTCCTTCTTCACCTTTCATGTGTTTGTCATTAAAACACACACACACACACACACACACACACAGGCACAGGCACAAATACAAACACACTTCAATTTAGACCACTTCATACTGCTTTCTTATATAGGTGTCAAGTCTCCTTTGGCCTTGAGCTATGTTTTCCCTTTGGGAAGATATCTTCTTTCCTCTCAGACCATCAGGAAATTCTGGGGGCCTGGGTAGTCAGTCTCTTTGAAGCTTGATTCGTCTAACATAAAAAGAAGGCAAAGTACTTCTCTGAATCCCAGCTTTCCAGGGCTGGTGATTTGTCGCCATTAACAGGGTTAAGCCTCTTCCTGATGGAGCCTTTTGTTTGTCCTCTCAAATGTCACATGGGTCTTGAGGAGAGGAAACCCAACGTCAGCTTCCACTTAGAGCAAGCCTAAGAACTGATGCACCCGGCTGGGAGGCCAGGGCATAGATTTCATTTACACTTGACCTGGTTTTCCTGCATTCCCACTAGTTTTCCTGATTTTCTTTCCCCTCTATGATTCCAGAGGGAGATAACTCAAGGTTCCAATAGACTAGTACCTTAAAGAAAAAAAAGAAAGAGCAAACTCAGACGGCCACAGACCCTTGGCATCCCTCCAGTTGCTGCAGCTTGAGGTAATCACAGTCAGTACCAACACATGAGGGTTATTTGCAAAGTATCAATCTGTCAACAGGCACAAAGAACTGCCTGTTAAATGGCAAACGGATGCATGCAGAGACCATGTTAAGTTTCAAGTTCTAAAAGCAAATCCTTACATATGCAAGGAAATAATCTTTCAAATTAAAACAATAAAAATAAATAATCTGGCAATATCTATCACCAAGACCTTGAAAACAATATCATCAAGGTTTCTAGCTTGAAACTGCATCCAAAAATTTTTTATTGAGTGCCTACTATGTGCAGACTGTGATGGGCAGTGACAGTTCTTCTATTAGTTCCAAAACCTGAGCTTGATCAGTTCAGGGGCTTGAAATAGAGCATTTGACCCAATAGAAATACATGTTCAAGACGGCTATGTAGAATTTTACAGAACTTCAGAGCTTATAGGGGTCTTCAGAAAAGTTCAAAGTCCAGGGAGATGAAGTGACTTATTCAAGGTCAGTTACATCACTCCAAAGCCAAGACTAGAACACAGGTCTCCCCTAAGGTCCAGTCTAGGGCTCTATTTCTCTTGTACTTCATGTCTTTAGCTTGCCAACCTCAGAGCCACAAGGAGGGAGATAGACACTCCAGCAGCAGGGATGGGAGGTACAGACAGCATTAGAAATATCATAACTGAGGCTTGCTAGTAGGGAAAACAGCCTGTAGCTGCTACTGCTCAAGTCACCAGAAATGGTTGGAGAAAAACAAATATCAAAAGAGCCTGTTTGACACTGAAATAAGGAACAATGTGAAGAACAGAATAACTGTAGCTACTCTCCCCCAGTGAAATACACTGCTCAGTTAGCTACTTCTTTGTGTAGCCCCCTCACACTAGTCAAGTGCAATGGAAATAACCACATGACTTCCACAGTGTAGGAAGCCTTGTATCTTTTACCTTCAAACGCTCACTGCTGGATACATCTTTGCCGGACCAGGCCATTATGCTTTGAGAAGACCCTGTTGTCATATGGAGAAGCCCTGTGTTGGCACTTCAGTAGGACAACCCCAGATAAGCCCTCATCCAACAACCAGCACCAACTGCCAGCCCTGTGAGTGAGCCTGTTGGATGACCAGCCCCTTCCAGCCTTCAGAGGACTGCAGCAGCCCCAACATCTGACTGCCACTGGAGGAGAAACTCTGAGGAGAAACCCCAGCTACACCCGACTAACCCAAAGGACCATGAGAGATAATAACTGTGTTTTTATTTTTATGTTTATTTTTATTTTGAGACAGTCTCATTCTGTCGCCCAGGCTCAAGTACAGTGGCGCAATCTCAGCTCACTACAAACTCCACATCCTGGGCTCAAGTGATTCTTCTGTCTCAGCCTCCCAAGTAGTTGGGACTACAGGCATGTGCCACCATCCCTGGATAACTTTTGTATTTTTAGTAGAGACGGGGTTTCACCATGTTAGCCAGGCTGGTCTTGAACTCCTGACCTTGAGTGTTCCACCCACCTTAACTTCCCAAAGTGCTAGGATTTCAGGCATGAGCCACCACACCCAGCCCAATAATTGTGTTTTAAACCACTAAACTTTAGTGATTTGTTACACAGCAATAGATAACTGAAGTAGTTCCTTCACACAAAATGGGACAGACAGGACAATCTCAAAGGCCACCAGTAAGACACCATTTTTAACTACGAACTTCCATGAAATTTTTTTTTAAAATAGCACAACGTGAAAAAGAGAGGCATACATTTTTGTGGAAAAAATGCCAGCAAACATATGAGCACATGACCAGACACATCAGACATCAAGGACACCAAGGGGAAATAGAAACTGTTCAAAGCTAAACTTAATGAATGCCCAAGGGTATTCATTATGCACGTCACCCCAGCAATAAATACTCCAGAAGTAAATCAAATGGAGGACGAAGCAGAAGAGCAAAGAAATGCAAAGAGTAATCAAGGGTAAGAAAGAGGCATATGCTCTGCTTGGTACAAAACCATCTGGAACACACCAGAGGAGGGTGAAGCAGTGCGGGAGGAACCGAGTATCAGGCTTTGGAGACTGAAGAGATTGCCCCGTTGTTCAAAGGAATAACAAGCAAAGTGAAGAGGGATAATGAGAAATACATCAAGAGAGATGTCAGGGCAGGAGACCAGAACTCTGGGAGAGACAAGGAAGGGCTTTTATGAACAACGGTAGCAACACAAGCTAATGGAGCAATTATCACATGATAATCAGGCTTTGGTGCTAAATGTTAATAGTCACTGCCTAGGTTGGACCTTAGAGTAATTCAGCTAGTCAGGAGATCTTAGAAATCATCAAGATCTCTCACTGGGTCCCAAAGTTCACAAAGGGCACAGCTGGAGATCTGGTTTAAAAGAAGCTTTGAATTGTATTCTTTTCTTCAATGATCACAAAGATTAGGGAGCAAGTGCCTGAGTCAGACTCACTTGTTCCAGGAGGAGATATCTGACGGAAATCGAACGTGGCTGAGAACAGGGGTTCTAATGACCTCGGGGAGCGAGGGCCTCACTGTAGAGCAGCAACACTGCTCTGCAGATGACTTCAGTTCTGTGTGTCCCAGCACTATGATAATGGCACCAGGCCCACTGCATTCTGATACTAACACTTCATTTAAGTCTCTGGCAAGGCCCCCTCACAGAGTGAGGTAAATCAGGTGGAGATTATTAGTCATATATTAAAATAAAATATCCTTAAGAGGGCTTCTACTACGTACCAGAAAATGGGCTAGAAGTCTTACATAAATTCCAAGAATCATATGACATTGTTATTACCACCTTGGTTTTATGTGTAAAGAAACTCAGGTTTAGAGAATTTAACTTACTGGTCGAGATGACAGAGCCAGTAATAATAATAATAATAACAGCAAATATTGCATTGAGTCAGGCCCCATTCCAAGTGCCTCCATTTCCACAATAACACTATGAAATGGCCTTATTACTGACCCATTTTAGATACTGAGCAAATGTTAGAACTCGGATTTGGTCCCCACCCTGAACTATACTGTCTGTCAAGCTAGAAGTCCTGGGGCATCCATGTCTTCCTAACTCTAAAAGCTCTTATTCTTTTCTTTGTACCCCACTTCCCCGCTGACCTCTTTGACAGGTTTCCAATATAAAAATATCTAAATTTAAATCTCCATAACATGAATAATTCTTTAAAAAATCATCCTGAACACCATCCAGGGCCCTGCAATTAGCTGCATAGATTATGGTGCAGGGAAATGTAGCCTGCTGCCCATTTAAATCCTGAACTGCTACCCAATGTCGTTGTTACTGGCCCATGTTAAAAGGGGAAAGTGATGCTGACAAGGCCAATTGATAGACGTTGAAGTTGGCTCTTGGGAGTTTTACCTGTGAAAGTCAGAAGCAAGAACAGCTCATTGAATTATGGGCGACAGAAGCTGGGAACAGCTCACTGACAAAGTCCATATCTTGATACAAGATAAGCCTTCCAGATTGAAAAGGCAAGTAATATTTTTTTATTACAAAACAAAAAAGCACAGGTCTGTGGAGAGAGGACCAAGCTGAAAATATAGGTACAAATCATGAGCAGCTAAAGAGAACAAAGGGACTCAAGTTCCAGACACAAATTCACCTGCTTGGTTCCCGCTCAGGAAAAGGCAGGAGGGACAAGGAGACAGGTGCAGTAGGAGACACACCTCTCCTGCCCACGGACACTTGCTTCCCCTCTAGCTGTGCAGAAGCTAACAGCCTACACATTTTTATTAAAAGTTTCTTCTTTCTCAAGTTAATTTCCAGGCAACAAGGGTTACACAATTTAAGGTCGCTGGGTTTTTTATTTTTACAACAGAAATGATTTAGTTCCTGAGTTACTGGAAGCAAAATCCCTAATACCTGAGTAAATGTCAAGGCTTGTAAAGTCCAATGACCCTATGTTTTTGACATTCTTCACCATGCGGCCCCCATGCAAACAGCCAGATTCAGAAGAGGCAGGAGAGCTTCACAACTGAGAACCATAAACAAGTATCATTTAGTTCCTCTTTATGTGCATTTCTCCACAGACTTGGAACACATTTCTCCTGCAGTTCTCACTTGCTACCTGCCAAGGAATGTGTTTTCAATACACAAAACCCAGAAGGCTCAGCATGAAAACAAACACAATGTTAGAGTTCTCCAAACACTATTTAAGAGTCAGAACAAGTCTTTGTAGAATCCGTCAAGGGAGGAGCATCCCTGAGAATCAAGTAGAAGAGATTAAAAACAGAAAAGGTTTCACAACTCAAATAGAGTTCATAGTCCCCCTGGGGGTAGCAGGCACAGCAAAGAGGCCCTTTTGTTCCTTATGGAGGGCGCAGTGAACAACACTGACTCACAAACCCACATGCACACACTACACACATGTGCAAACACACACATCAGTCTCAAACCTCCTCATCCCTTCCCAGCTGTCTGATTAGAAGACTTTAGGCTGAAGGCTGACCGTCCCCTAGGTTGACCCCAAATGAGCCAAATGAGCCAAATCTGGAAGGCTTATCTTGTATCAAGATATGGACTTTGTCAGTGAGCTGTTCCCAGCTTCTATCACCCATAATTCAAAGAGCTGTTCTTGCTTCTGATTTCCACAGGTAAAACTCCCAAGAGCCAAATGAGCACTTTAGCAGGAGTCTTATAGCCACATGCAAATGTTGCTGCAATAGTGGACTATCCAGCCTCACTGTGGTGCGTGGCATGAGGCCCAGGGTGCCCAGGTCTTTGTATTAGTTATCCATTGCAGCACAACAAATGACCCCAAAACTTGTTCACCTGAAACAACAAGCATTTCTTATTCGAAAGAGTTTTTGATGGTCAGAAATCCAACTGGGTCTTTCATGAGGCTGCAGTTGCCTGAGCATCATTTCCACAGTATCTTGTTGGTTCACAGAGGTCAACCCTATTCAGTGAGGCAGGGAACTACCCAAGGCGTGAGTCAGGAGGCCATATCATTTGCGGCCCTCTTGGACAGTGGTTCCCACAGCTTTACAACTGCACTTCCCCTGGTTCCTAAGGCCCCATAAGTCCTGGTGGGTTCCTTGGCCTGCATCCTAGTTCCTCTGCTTGGTAGGCCTCGAACGGCCAGCTGAACAGTGATCACTTGTGACTTTAGGTACTTCTACTGTGTTTGAAACTCAGATGATATTGAGAATGTATTTTAGAATTTAAAATATTTTCAAAATAAAATGCTGCCAACTTGTTACCCAAATTGTTTTGGTCTTGCCATCATTTGTTTATTGTTATTATGAAATTTAAGACTATAATTTTCTGGATTTTTTGCCAGCTGAAAGAAGATTTGTGGTTCACATGCTATTATCCAGTTGCTAGATTTCTCCATTTTAATTGAATAACTACTTGGTAACCACAATTGCAGTTATCTTTGCATGGATATATTTTAATGATATGGTTACTATTTCTGAGTCTCACCAACCTGTAATTATCAAGAGGTCATATTTCCTTAAATATTCAAGAATATTGGTTGGCTACAAATAATAGAAGACTCCATGAAAAGTGGCTTAAACAGTAAGATTTTACCTTCTCATTGCCCATGAAGTTCCACATCTGTGTATTCAGCAGCTCTATGATGCCATCAAGGGCTAAGGTCCTTTCCACATTCTGTTCTGTCACCCTCAGCACACTGGCAACTCCTTCTCATAGTTGCAAGATGTATTATATCAGCTTTTTGGCTTCATAGCCTCTCATAGGCACACCCAGAAACAGAAAGAGAACAACTTTCCCCTTTGCTTCTCATATTTAAGAACAAAGAAACCTTTCCCATAAATGATGGAGAAAATTTCCATTTGTTTTTCACTGACCAGAATTGTATTGCATGCCCATTTTTTCTTTTTATTAGCAAGGGGGATGGAATTGCCATGATGGGATTAGACAAACCAAAATGCACCTTTCATCCTGGGGCTGAGGAGGTGCCCAACCTCCCCTGAAGATGGTCACTCAATATCTGAACTAATTAGGGTGCCATTAATAAGGAAAAAGAGGGTCTTTGCTATTGAATAGGTCATCAATAATATTGAGTCAATAGTTTGATCCCTCATCAGTATACTGCCAGACATCAACCTCTTCTTCTTAACCCTCAATGTTACCCAGATATTTCTGAGAGGTCCCCCAGGAGACTGTCTCATGTATGCTCAAGAAGAAGTAATGACAAGATCACTTCTCTGCAAAAGAAGTACCATTGGGTCCTCCTGCTCTCCCCAGAACTCACAGCTAAGCTCCACATGAAATAGCAGAGGAAGTTTCACCTTAGTCTAAGGCATGCTTCTTAAGTCTTCTTTTTCTATCTCAGAGTTGCCCTCTTCCCAGGATGACTGACAGTGAGAATATCCACTCCCTTCCAGGGAAATCCTACTTGTATCCGCCCACTTGCCATGGAATGGAGTTTAGTCCTGTGGCTCTCATGAGACAATCACATCAGAAAACAAAAACTGAATATCAGTAAAGTCAGGTTTTTCAGCCTGGAATAGCATCATGTGCACACACATCAACAGTGCAGCCAGTACAACTTAAACCAAGCCAAGTCCAAGGCATTTTCAAACTTTCATCACAAGTGTGATGTGAAGTTCAGGCCTGCATATCTTTCCTGGCATTTTGTGATCTCCGGTTCTGATGTCTGTGAACAACTGTTTAAGTAAGACACACACATAAGGGTAAGCAGTAGTACAAGGTAAGAGTAGCAAACTTTTCTCTGTAAAGGGCCACATAGTAAGTATTCTAGGTTTTGAGGGCCTTAGAGTCTCTCTCTAACAACTACTTGCTGTTGCAGTAGAAAGGTAGCCATGGACAATATGCAAATAAATGAACGTAGCTGTGTTCCAAAAAAACTGTGTTTACAAAACAAGCAGTGGGCCAGATTTGTACCACATGACATAGTTTGCCAAATGCTAATATAAAGACCAGGGCAGCCCAAATCTAATGAAAGAAAAGCTTTCTCATGAAGATACAAAGATATTTGGAAATCTTTACTTTGCTAAAATATACACATATTTTACATTAGTAATATTTAAACATCTACTTTCAGGAACACCTTGAGTTCATGGTTTTTTGCCCCAACAATGGCTAGGTACTCAAAATTTTGTTTCCAGAATAAGAGTCCTAAAGCTAAGTTCAAGTTTTCACCTCTTAGGAGGCAGATACTGTTTTAAATTGTAAGTAATAATTTTTCCAGCTTCTGGGAAAACAATCTATAAAATTTAGGAAAAAGAATAAATTTCAAGTTTCATCCAAAACATTATATTACATCTTCAGCTCACTCTTAGAAAGAATGAAGTGTCCTCTAGAGTAACTAGCAGACTCAAAATCCCAATGCCGACTTCTACCAAACATCTGATTCCATTACACACGTTGTAAAATGAAGCCATGACAATCCCCAACTGTCCAATTTGTCAAGAGACAAAACTGTGTCACCTCCAACCTCCAGACATCCAGAACCACCTTCTACCACCCCACATACTACAAACACATATTTTACCAGCGAATTGATTCCCAAACTGAACGGATTTCTAAATGGCTTGTTTTACTACACGATTTTACTTGAAAGGCACAGATGCTTTTCTCACCACCTCCCTGGAGAAAACAGTAACTCATCCTCTGCCACCATCACCACTCTAGGAGGAGGATTAAGTCCAGGAAATTTTAATCTCCTTTAAAATAATGCCCATTGATTGTACATAGTAAACACTTACTGTCCTGATCCACTCTCATGTGTACTTATGAAATTTATTTACTCTCTCCCATCATCAATCATGGACGTCCTGCTCAGAAAGGCACGCATACAGTCTCAGCGAGCTTGCAGTTCAAAAGCTCGGAGGAGCCCTGACTTTACCCTCAGGTCCAGGACATCTTCAGATACATTCTCCCAAGTGGGCAGCAGGTATCAAACATACCAAAACATGGAGACAAGATGCAAACAAGCAAAGAGGAAGAACTGGCTATGGTTAAAACCCAAGACAACGGGTGAGTGAGAAGTTGTTATTTTTTTACATGTAGGTCACTGAACTATGTAAAATTAAAAGCTTATTGAATTTACTAAATGCCCTATATTGTTATAAGAACAAGGCAAATCACGGTTTTCAGTCTTGACCAATTTCCTGAAGTATACCCAACCCTCTAAAAAGCAGTGTGATCACTACTGTCTTAGTCTGTTTTCTGCTGCTATAACAGAATACCACACACTGGATAAGTTATAAGAGATGTTTACTCAGCTCACAGTTCTGAAGGCTCAGAAGTCTAAGATCAAGGGCCAGTCGGGTGAGGGCCTTCTTGTGCATCATAACATGGCAGAAGAGCAAGCACATACAAGACAGAGAGGAAAAGGGGGCCAAACTCCCTCACTCACCAACCCACTCTCAGATCCAGGGCTTGGAACTGGGGATAAGTTGAGTCAGAGAAGTCTGGGTCTGGGAAAGCAAGTGGATGATGAGGTTTGAACAAAGACTGTGGGAGGTAATGAACCTTGTAATCACAGTCAGGGGCTGGAACTAGATGACCTGTGTTTCAATTCCTGTCCTGTCCTTGAACTGTGACCACAGACAAGTTCTTTGATATCTTTAAACTACATTTCTTTATCTATAAAATGATATTGGTAATTGTAGCTACAACCTCAGGGAGTAGTTGTAAGACTTAAATGAGGTAATCCGTGTAAAACGTGTTTGAAGGTTTCCAAATAGGTTGATTGTAAATGTTCAATAAATTCCTAGCATGGGAATAAAATCGGAACTTGGGCCTTATTGAACTAAATAGGACTTAAAGGACTGACATGCAAAGACCTAGATACAAAGCTTGGCCTAAGGCTGGATAATCACTCCCCATGGGGAAAATGAAGATGAGATACAAAAAACATTGGGCAGAGGTGAAAGAAAGATTTGTGTCACAGATTATCTGCCCACCCCAGAACAAGGCATCTCCAGGTGCTATGGACATTTACAGCACTGGGTGGTGGCATTTAGGAGATGAGGCATCAGAATAGTCAGGGTTCAGGGTAAGGCACCCAGCTACTGGAAAACTGAGGTACAAGACAAGGACTCAATTGTGCTGCCAACATCAGAGGGTGACCAGAAAGAGTGATGACACCAAGTTAGGGGGCTGCTGATGTAGGATTGGGCCCAGATTCAGGTGCAGGCTAAGCATATAGACACTGGTGAAGGAATCCAGCTGTAACAGTCAGAGACAGAGCACAGAGAGTGAAGAAATCAGGGTACCTAGTGGGTGAAGGCATTGGGGTATCTAAAGGTCTCTGCCCACTTTTGGCCATAAACAACACCTCTACCTAGCAAGCAATATGAAAAAGGCCACAAAGCTCGAAGCTCCTTCCTCTAGGATCAGAGTTGAGGTCTGCCCTCTGATATCCCTCTTCCTGCCTCTGGTTACCCAGCATTTGGCCTCCACTGCCCAGATCTCTAGGCTTTGCCTCAGGTGATCACCCCGGAATTGACTCCTCATGAGTCTAGACCTGGAGACTTTTCTTCTTAGCTGCAATGATAGTCCCTTGCCTCTCGGCCTGTACTGCCCCTTGGTGTCCACAATGAGAAGATCAAACTCCACTGAAGCTTGTGGCCCAAACACCCTGCTGTGACAGGTGTCAGTTGATAATTATTCCAACTCCACAAGTCTTTAAAAAAAAAAAAAAAAGCAATGTTCTAATGACACTCATAAAAATAATTTTTCTACTCTCATAGTTTTCATGTTGCCCAACTAAAGATAGCTTTGTTTTGTTTGCCAATTCCAATTGCTTAGCAATGGCTGCCTGGGGTGTACGCATATTTTTAATTATTTAACTTTCTTTTTATTGGTTTTATTATTTGTTAATCAGATAGACATGCACGTTTAAAGTTCATAGTCAAATAATTCTATGAGGTTTGTTACAAAAAGATGGTAGTTCTTTGTCTCTCTCAGCTCCATTTCCCCCTTTCAGGAGGCATTGTAATTACTGTCATGTCTTTTTGCCAGTAAATGAAATTGGTCTCTAGACCTCTAAATGACATTTTTGTGTTCTGTTACTTGGTTGTTTTTTCTTTCCCAGTTTTAGGCAATATTTATTGACTTCCAAATATAAAATTTAAATATTTTATTATTTTTATTTTAAATACCCCACTGTACCCATGGACCTTCCCCATCTTCCCAACATCATTATCATTTCTTAGTTTTAGATAAACCAGTATTTGAAATTTTCTTTTTTTTTTTTTTTTTTTTTTTTTTTTTGAGAAAGAGTCTCACTCTATCGCCCAGGCTGGAGTGTGGTAGTGCAATCTCAGCTTACTGCAACCTCCACCTCCCAGGTTCAAGCGATTCTTGTGCCTCAGCCTCCCCAGTAGCTGGGATTACAGGTGCACGCCACCACATTCAGCTAATTTTTGTATTTTTAGTAGAGATGGGGTTTTACTATGTTGGCCAGGCTGTTCTCGAACTCCTGACCCCAGGTAATCCCCCTGCCTCAGCCTCCCAAAGTGCTGGGATTGCAGGCGTGAGCTACCGCACCCAGCTGATATTTGAAATTTCTAGTATTATGACTATGTAAATGCTATTCACAGATGAGCCATGTATTATTCTAATAACTTTTTCTTTTTTGTACAACTTTTTTATTTTCCCTGGAATTAATAATTGCCTTGTCTTCATTTCCTTAGTTTTCTATCTATTTATCACTAGTTTAATGCCTATCTCTGACAGCTGTCTAAATCTCCTCTCAAGGTATTCAATATATATTCAATTAATTCTACTGTATTCAATTAATAGTCTATTAATTTTGCCTTCCTGAGGAAACGTGACCTAGAGCTTTCTGACCTGCCCCAAACCCTCTATATTTTGTACACTCACTGTCTTCCTGGTATCTCCCTTCATGGTTCTGAGAATTCCTTTTGCTCTTAGTTTCCTATGTCTTATCTCTTCCTCTTTCTTTGTTTATACCTTTATTTTCATGGAACTCATCTACCAGTCACTTCCTAAGAAGAGGTATGTGGGAAGGAAATGGTTGTGAGAATGTGTATGTCTAACAATGTCTCTATTCCTGTCTCACATCCAACTGATACTGTGAACAAGTATCAAATGCTAGGTTGGCAATCGTTCCTTCTTAGAATTTAAAGGCCTATAGCTCTATTGTTTCTAAACTCTAATTTTGCTGTTGAGAAGCCCAAAGCCATTCTGATCCTAATCCTTTATGTGGCCTACTTTTCTCTTTCCAAAAGCTTGTAGCATCTTCTTTGTCCTCAATATTCCAAAATCCCAGAATGAGGTGCCCTTGGTCTAAGTCTATTTTCATTCATTTTAAAGGTACTTAGTGAACTCTTTCAGTCTGGGAACTTACGTCCTTTTCTAGAAAATTTTCTTGTATCACTTGATTGACGACTTTCTCTTCTCTGTTCTCTCTATTCCTTCTCCAGGAACTCTTATATTTAGATGTTAGATCATGTAAACTTGTCCTTAGAATTTTTAAATAAAAATTTCATCGCTATTTTTTATTACTTTTTATTTTTGTATTTTTTCAGAGATTTGCTTAACATTATCTTCAATATTTCTATTGACTTTAACTTCTTGATTATACTTTAATATTTTATATATCTTACATTCTAAGAATCATATTTTGCCCACTGAATGTTCCTTTTTAAATAGTACTTCTTTTTTTTTTATACTTCATGTTGTAGGGTACATGTGCACAATGTGCAGGTTTGTTACATATGTATACATGTGCCATGTTGGTGTGCTACACCCATTAACTCATCATTTACATTAGGTATATCTCCTAATGCTATCCCTCCCCCGACCCAACAATAGACCTGGTGTGTGATATTCCCCTTCCTGTATCCAAGTGATCTCATTGTTCAATTCCCACCTATGAGTGAGAACATGTGGTGTTTGGTTTTCTGTTCTTGTGATAGTTTGCTCAGAATGATGGTTTCCAGCTGCATCCATGTCCCTACAAAGGACACGAACTCATCCTTTTTTATGGCTGCATAGTATTCCAAGGTGCATATGTGTCACATTTTCTTTATCCAGTCTATCATTGATGGACACCTGGGTTGATTCCAAGTATTTGCTATTGGGAATAGTGCCACAATAAACATATGTGTGCATGTGTCTTTATAGCAGCATGATTTATAATCCTTTGGATAATATACCCAGTAATGGGATGGCTGGGTCAAATGGTATTTCTGGTTCTAGATCCTTGAGGAATCGCCATACTGTTTTCCACAATGGTTGAACTAGTTTACAATCCCAACAGTGTAAAAGTGCTCCTATTTCTCCACATCCTCTCCAGAACCTGTTGTTTCCTGACTTTTTAATGATTGCTATTCTAACAGGTGTGAGATGGTATCTCATTGTGGTTTTGATTTGCATTTCTCTGATGGCCAGTGATGATGAGCATTTTTTCATGTGTCTGTTGGCTGCATAAATGTCTTCTTTTGAGAAGTGTCTGTTCATATCCTTTGCCCACTTTTTGATTTTTTCTTGTAAATTTGTTTGAGTTCTTTGTAGGTTCTGGATATTAGCCCTTTGTCAGATGAGTAGATGGCAAAAATTTTCTCCCATTCTGTAGGTTGCCTGTTCACTCTGATGATACTTTCTTTTGCTGTGCAGAAGCTCTTTAGTTTAATTAGATCCCATTTGTCAATGTTGGCTTTTGTTGTCATTGCTTTTGGTGTTTTAGACATGAAGTCCCTCCCCATGCCTATGTCCTGAATGGTATTGCCTAGGTTTTCTTCTAGGGTTTTCATGGTTTTAGGTCTAACATTTAAGTCTCTAATCCATCTTGAATTAATTTTTGTGTAAGGTGTAAGGTAGGGATCCAGTTTCAGCTTTCTACTTATGGCTAGCCAGTTTTCCTGGCACCATTTATTAAATAGGGAATCCTTTCCCCATTTCTTGTTTTTGTCAGGTTTGTCAAAGATCAGATGGTTGTAGATGTGTGGTATTATTTCTGAGGACTCTGTTCTGTTCCATTGGTCTATCTCTCTGTTTTGGTACCAATACCATGCTGTTTTGGTTACTGTAGCCTTGTAGTATAGTTTGAAGTCAGCTAGCGTGATGCCTCCAGCTTTGTTCTTTTGACTTAGGATTGTCTTGGCAATGCAGGCTCTTTTTTGGTTCCATATGAACTTTAAAGTAGTTTTTTCCAAATTCTGTGAAGAAAGTCTTGGTAGCTTAATAGGGATGGCATTGAATCTATAAATTACTTGGGCAGTATGGCTATTTTTGCGATATCGATTCTTCCTATACATGAGCATGGAATGTTCTTCCATTTTTTTGTGTCCTCTTTTATTTCATTAAGCAGTGGTTTGTAGTTCTCCTTGAAGAGGTCCTTCACATCCCTTGTAAATTGGATTCCTAGGTATTTTATTTTCCTTTGAAGCAATTGTGAATGGGAGGTCATTCATGATTTGGCTCTCTGTCTGTTATTGGTGTACAAGAATGCTTGTGATTTTCACACATTGATTTTGTATACTGAAATGTTGCTGAAGTTGCTTATCAGCTTAAGGAGATTTTGGGCTGAGACAATGGGGTTTTCTAAATATACAATCATGTCATCTGCAAACAGGGACAATTTGACTTTTTCTTTTCCTAATTGAATATCTTTTATTTCTTTCTCTTGCCTGATTGCCCTGACCAGAACTTCCAACACTATGTTGAATAGGAGTGGTGAGAGAAGGCATCTCTGTCTTGTGCCAGTTTTCAAAGGGAATGCTTCCAGTTTTTGCCCATTCAGTATGATATTGGCTGTGGGTTTGTCATAAATAGCTCTTACTATTTTGAGATACGTTCCATCAATACCGAATTTATTGAGCGTTTTTAGCATGAAGGGTTTTGAATTTTGTCAAAGGCCTTTTCTGCATCTATTGAGATAATCATGTGGTTTTTGTCTTTGGTTCTGTTTATATGCTGGATTACATTTACTGATTTGCATATGTTGAACCAGCCTTGCATCCCAGGGATGAAGCCCACTTGATCATGGTGGATAAGCTTTTTGATGTGCTGCTAGATTTGGTTTGCCAGTATTTTATTGAGGATTTTTGCATCGATGTTCATCAGGGATATTGGTCTAAAATTCTCTTTTTTTGTTGTGTCTCTGCCAGGCTTTGGTATCAGGATGATGTTGGCCTCATAAAATGAGTTAGGGAGGATTCCCTCTTTTTCTATTGATTGGAATAGTTTCAGAAGGAATGGTATCAGCTCCTCCTTGTTCGTCTGCAGCTGTGAATCTGTCTGGTCCTGGACATTTTTCAGTTGGTAGGCTATAAATTATTGCTTCAATTTCAGAGCCTGCTATTTTTCTATTCAGGGATTCAACTTCTTCCTGGTTTAGTCTTGAGAGAGTGTATATGTCCAGGAATTTATCCATTTCTTCTAGGTTTTCTAGTTTATTTGCGTAGAGGTGTTCATAGAATTCTCTGATGGTAGTTTGTATTTCTGTGGGGTTGGTGGTGATAACCCCTTTATCATTTTTTATTGCGTCTATTTGATTCTTCTCTCTTTTCTTCTTTATTAGTCTTGCTAGCGGTCTAACAATTTTGTTATCTTTTCAAAAAACCGGCTCCTGGATTCATTGATTTTTTGGAGGGTTTTTGTGTTTCTATCTCTTTCAGTTCTGCTCTGATCTTAGTTATTTCTTGCCTTCTGCTAGCTTTTGAATGTGTTTGCTCTTGCTTCTCCAGTTCTTTTAATTGTGATGTTAGGGTGTCAGTTTTAGATCTTTCCTCCTTCTCTTGTGGGCATTTAGTGCTATAAATTTCCCTCTACACACTGTTTTAAAGGTGTCCCAGAGATTCTGGTGTGTTGTATCTTCGTTCTCATTGGTTTCAAAGAACATCTTTATTTCTGCCTTCACTTCGTTTTGTACCCAGTACTCATTCAGGAGCAGGTTGTTCAGTTTCCATGTAGTTGAGCAGTTTTGATTGAGTTTCTTAGTCCTGAGTTCTAGTTTGATTGCACTGTGGTCTGAGAGATAGTTTGTTTTAATTTCTGTTCTTTTACATTTGCTGAGGAGTGCTTTACTTCCAACTGTGCGGTCAATTTTGGAATAAGCGCAATGTGGTGCTGAGACGAATGTATATTCTGTTGATTTGGGGTAGAGAGTTCTGTAGATGTCTATTAGGTCCACTTGGTGCAGAGTTGAGTTCAATTCCTGGATATCCTTGTTAACTTTCTGTCTAGTTGATCTGTGTAGTGTTGACAGTGGGGTGTTAAAGTCTCCCATTATTATTGTGTGGGAGTCTAAGTCTCTTTGTAAGTCTCTAAGGACTTGCTTTATGAATCTGCGTGCTCCTGTATTGTGTGCATATATATTTAGGACAGTTAGCTCTTGTTGTTGCATTGATCCCTTTACCATTATGTAAAGGCCTTCTTTGTCTCTTTCGATCTTTGTTGGTTTAAAGTCTGTTTTATTAGAGACTAGGATTGCAACCCCTGCCTGTTTTTGTTTTCCATTTGCTTGGTAGATCTTCCTCCACCCCTTTATTTTGAGCCTATGTGTGTCTCTGCATGTGAGATGGGTCTCCTGAATACAGCAAACTGATGGGTCTTGACTCTCTATCCAATTTGCCAGTCTGTGTCTTTTAATTGGACCATTTAGCCCATTTACATTTAAGGTTAATATTGTTAGGTGTGAACTTGATCCTGTCATGATGATGTTAGCTGGTTATTTTGCTCATTAGTTGATGCAGTTTCTTCCTAGCATTGATGGTCTTTACATTTTGGCATGTTTTTGCAATGGCTGGTACCAGTTGTTCCTTTCCATGTTTAGTGTTTCCTTCAGGAGCTCTTGTAGGGCAGGCCTGGTAGTGACAAAATTTCTCAGCATTTGCTTGTCTGTAAAGGATTTTATTTCTCCTTCACTTATGAAACTTAGTTTGGCTGGATATGAAATTCTGGGTTGAAAATTCTTTTCATTAAGAATGTTGAATATTGGCCCCCACTCTCTTCCGGCTTGTAGAGTTTCTGCCAAGAGATCTGCTGTTAGTCTGATGGGCTTCCCTTTGTGGGTAACCCAACCTTTCTCTCTGGCTGCCCTTAACATTTTTTCCTTCATTTCAACTTTGGTGAATCTGACAATTATGTGTCTTAAAGTTGCTCTTCTCAAGGAGTATCTTTGTGGTGTTCTCTGTATTTCCTGAATTTGAATGTTGGCCTGCCTTGCTAGGTTGGGGAAGTTCCTGCATAATATCCTGCAGAGTGTTTTCCAACTTGGTTCCTTCTCCCCGTCACTTTCAGGTACACCAATCAGACGTAGATTTGGTCTTTTCACATAATTCTCCCATATTCTTCTCCCATATTTCTTGGAGGCTTTGTTCATTTCTTTTTACTCTTTTTTCTCTAAACTTCTCGCTTCATTTCATTCATTTGATCTTCAATCACTGATACTCTTACTGATACTCTTTCTTCCAGTTGATCGAGTTGGTTACTGAAGCTTGTACATTTGTCACGTAGTTCTCGTGTCATGGTTTTCATCTGTATTAGGTCATTTATGGACTTCTCTGCATTGGTTATTCTAGTTATCCATTTGTCAAATCTTTTTTCAAGGTTTTTAGTTTCTTTGAGCTGGGTTCATAGTTCCTCCTTTAGCTCTGAGAAGTTTGATCAACTGAAGCCTTCTTCTCTCAACTCATCAAAGTCATTCTTCGTCCAGCTTTGTTCCAATGGTGGCAGGGAGCTGCGTTCCTTTGGACGGGGAGATGCACTTTGATTTTTTGAATTTCCAGCTTTTCTGCACTGCTTTTTCCCCATCTTTGTGGTTTTATCTACCTTTGGTCTTTGATGATGGTGATGTACAGATGGGGTTTTGGTGTGGATGTCCTTTCTGTTTGTTAGTTTTCCTTCTAACAGTCAGGACCCTCAGCTGCAGGTCTGTTGGCGTTTGCTTGAGGTCCACTCCAGACCCTGTTTGTCGGGGTATCAGCAGCGGAGACCCAGTTGGAAATGCAGAAATCACCCGTCTTCTGTGTCGCTCATGCTGGGAGCTAGAGGCTGGAGCTGTTCCTATTTGGTCATTTTGGGCACGCCCTTCTAAATAGTACTTATTTCTTATTTCATGGTCACAATATATTTTCTTGTGTCCTTAAGGTATATTAACAACAGCCTTCAATTTTTAAAATTTTCATTTCCTGGTTTAGTCTCTGCTTCCTCCAAATTGCTTTGTTTCTACTCTCTCTGATCTCTCTCTCCCTCTCTCTGTGTGTGTGTGTGTGTGTGTGTGTGTGTGTGTGTGTGTGTGTGTGTTTATCTCTCTCTCTCATGTTAGAGCCTCTCCACAGATGTTGTGTAATCTTTGGTTATCTGCTTATAACTGAGTAGGGACTGAAAAGCTGATAGCATGTTCACCCTAAAGAGTGATGAGGATCTCATTAACTGCTTCCAATTACAGTCACCAAAAAGGATCCAGTGAGTGTGTCATTGAACAGTGGATTGGTTACCATTCACAGCAGGAAAGAGGAAATAAATGGATAAAATCCACAGCAGGTTAGATATGGGAGAAATCATCAGAAGAGCTCTCTTCCAAGGTTTTTGGAAGTATTGGATATATTTCTACGGAAACTGAGAATGAGGCAATAAACTGCCTTTCCAAATGGCTTAAGGACAAGCTTAGCCATCACTTAGCCATGACTTTGATGAGTTGAGAGAAGAAGGCTTCAGTTGATCAAACTTCTCAGAGCTAAATTTCACCTGAGATTTCAAATATTCTTCCAGAGAGAGATTTACTGCACTACGCAGAGATACCAATAATTGCCTGCCAAACATACACCTCCCTTGGAAGACCTATTCACATCCCCGGAAAGGACAGTCCTGTGTACCCCTCTCCTCCACCACACCTGAGTGGACCATAAACAGACCTAACTCAAACTGAACACTGAGGTTCTCTCTCCCAGGAAACTTGAAATAGGACACTGAGAAACACAATTAAATGGTGAGGAGTCCTTGAACTGAAAGGCTAAATAGGGTCACAGCAAGAGTTTGTAGCACGACCAGACAAAGAAAGTTCACAAGACAGACAAATAATACCAATATGAAGACAGTAGCAGAAGACAGCAGATGTGTAGAAGGAGCAGAAATAAGAGACAGCATAGCCTCGTGCCAAAACAGACTGAGGAGACGGTTTCAGGTACTGACTTTCCAGATGACCTGATACATGTCCCTTACTGCCCTATGTCCTATCTGTAAGTTCACATTGTACTTGAGCTAGTGTGTGTAAGCTTCTATTCTTTACTATTAAATAATCCCTAAAATATTCACTAAGTATGCTAGTCAGGAATCAACAGGAAAAGATGGTCCACTCAAACATAGTAACAGAGGAAAGCTTAATAATGGGATTATTTACAAAGAAGGGCAGAGTGTAAGGAAACCAACCAAGAATAATGGGGCATCTCAGGTCTAGCAAGAGCGGGGAGCTGATACCACCCTAGGCTGAAAGGGCAAGGGACAGGAGCATCTGTCTGAGTCTGGAGAGAGCAGGGACTTTTTGACAGGAGTTGTGGTCATACGTAGATGGACATAGCCAACCCACAGCAACACAGCAGAAAGGGAACTGGCAGAATCAATATCCTGACCTTCCACTCTGCCTGCCCTCCTGTACCTGTAGATGCCTCTTTTGTCAAACCTACTAGACGACAGAGGGCAAGGGAGCCACTGACACAGCCCATGAGTGGGTGAGAATGGAGAGTGGACTGGAGAGGCAAATGGAAACCATCTAACACACAAGGTAACTTCTGTGCACATTTGCAGGAAAAAAAAACTAGCTCTCTTCTCCTTGCCCCTGGGTAACCTCTTTTTTTTTTTTTTTTTTTTTTTTTTTGAGACTGAGTCTTGCTCTATCGCCCAGGCTGGAGTTCAGTGGCACGATCTCGGCTCCCTGCAACCTCTGCCTCCCGGGTTCAAGCAATTCTCCTGCCTCAGCCTCCCAAGTAGCCCACCATCATGCCTGGCTAATTTTTGTATTTTTAGTAGAGACAGAGTTTCACCATGTTGGCCAGACTGGTCTCGAACTCCTGACCTCAAGTGATATCCACCCACCTCGTCCTCCCAAAGTGCTGTGATTACAGGCATGAGCCACCATGCCCAACCGATAACCTCTTTATGGCCCATCTACTAAACTAGAGGTGGAGAGAGCACAACTAAAATTCAAACTTACCCTAGTCAAATCCAGCTTGCTTTACAGATGATTACATTTAATCACATTTAAAATTGATAAGCATCCATTTTTTAATCATAGATTCAAGTTAAACATGGACTTTCTTTTTTTCTTTTTTTTTTTTTTGTTTTGTTTTGTTTTTTGTTTGTCTTTTTTTGTTTTGTTTTGAGACTGAGCGTCGCTCTATCGCCCCGGCTGGATGTGTGTGTAGTGGTGCGGCCAGGCTGATCTCGAACTCCTGACCTCATGATCCACCTGCCTCGGCCTCCCAAAGTGCTGGGATTACAGGCGTGAGCCACCACGCCCGCCAGATATGGACTTTCTTTAGAGTTTAGAACTAGAATTTCTAGTTTAGAAATTCTAGTTTAGAACTAGAATTTCTAGGTTGTCTACTTATAAATACATATAGATACAAATATATGGAAAGCACATTTCATTTTCCTTCAGAATTTCCAAAGCAAGGGTCTTTCCTTCTATTTCCTTTCCAGCTGCCCCCAGAGCACCTTCTGCAGTGATTCTCAGTGTATGGGAGAAAGCATAAAATAATCAGTGAAGGAGAAAACACACACTCACAGAGGCCACGTAAATTAGGTTTCCTTTTGGAAGAGAAGCTCAGAAATGTTCTAACTTAAGAATATTGTATTTCCTTCCAACTTACTAGCTTTCCTAATAAGAGCGTATCTAATCTCAAGTTATGATAGAAACTTTGAACAAGAAGGTTAGATGTTCCAGAACCATTCCTGTGGCTCCAGCGTGCCTTCATCTCCACAGCAGAGCCTTCTCAAGGCAGGCATTGGAAGTACCAGCAAGTTTGACTGCATATCACCACCGCCGTCTGTTTTTTGATGAGCAGATAAGATTGGTGATAGGGCCTTTCATTTTTAAGTCGTGGTCAGAAGCCCTGCATCACTGAGTCATAGTTAAAGCTGCTTCTTCTGGAGATGGTGGGAAATGAGTGGGTGTACCCAGCCCACCTCTTCCTTGATGAAAGCTGCCTAGGAAAAAACACCTCAATACATCTGGCATGAATGAATCGGCACAGATTCCTGTGGTACAGAGAGGGGAGGCTGGGAAGAAATCTAAACTTGTAGACTCTGAGAGATAGTCTGGCCCAAATGTGACAAAACAGAAAACACCCTGAAACTACTGTTTTTAAATTGAAAACAATAATCACAGGATCCAGGATCTCAAAGCATAAGAAAAGAGGCCAGGTGAGGCAGCTCATGCCTATAATCTCAGCACTTTGGGAGGCTGAGGCAGGAGGATCACTTGAGCCCAGGATTTTGAGACCAGCCTGGGTAACATAGTGAGACCCTGTCTCTACAAAAAAATTTAAAAATTAGCCAGGCATGGTGGTGTGCAGCTGTGGTCCCAGCTACTTGGGAGGCTGAGGCAGGAGGATCACTTGAGCCCGAGAGGTTGAGGCTGCAGTGAGCCCTGATTGTGCCACTGCACTCTATCCTGGGCAACAGAGCAAGATCCTGTCAAAAGAAAAAAAGAAAGAAAAGAAAGAAAGAAAAGCCGCCTTTCACATCATACTGGTGACATATATGCAAGCTGAGATCACATGAATTTTAACATCCTTCCTTCATGGATAAGAACCATTTGCATGGAAGTGTGATATCCCTACACAAGGTTATAATACTGAAGTTTTTCATCTGCTCATTATGATCCAAGGCTCCCAATACCCAGACTTTCAATTAGCTCTACTTTCTACTAATGGCCATTCACAGGAATGAGCTGATAGCAGCAATAGATTATAATTCTTGGCAGAATCAGTCTGCATGCCTTCCCAATGCTTAGTGCTAAATCATCACTTATATCACCACTATCACAGTCCCGAAGAGACAGGGGATACGGACAAAAGTGAGAGGCAGGTGAAGGATAGAGCATCGCTAATGTCAATCTATCTGATATGGACAAGCCACTAGGCTGCCAAGAAGATCAGTCTAAACAAAACAATGACCACCCATAGCTACATGTCAATAAGACCCAATGAGCTACAGTACACAAAAATCTGTGCCTTCCCTGGAGGTTTGTCCCATAGAAAATAAGAAAAGGATCCAACAAAGGGGATTCATAGGACTACATAGGAGAGACTATAGCAGCAGACATCATGTATTTATCCTGGCTTTTGTTAGGGTAAATAAAAGCAGAAGACTTTCCTGGTTGGCAAATCTTTTGCAAACTCCAGAAATTGCATTGTATATATCCAGTGACATATTCTCTCTCTAGTGAGGAGATAGAGGAAAGGGACATTTGGAGAGAAGAGTGCCAAATAGGTCTTAGTGAAGTTTCAATCTGTGAGATGACATTGTGTTGTTCATTCTGTCCTACAGTGGGGACAAATATCTGGCAGAAACTATCTATTAGTGTTTTCTTTGAACTGACCTCTTGAGTGACCAAGGTAGATTGCAAAAGAGTGTTTCTATTATGATTTAATTTTATGTAAAATTATAAATTTGAACACAAATATAAACACAGATGCATAGAAAGATGACTGGAAGAATGTTGCAAACATATGAAGAGTTATCTCTAGATAGTAATTGTTCAGGGGATTTCATGATTTTCAGCATTGTTTGATTTTCTACAAGGAAGAAGTATTATCTTCATAAATAGATAAAACTAAATAACTTTCTTTAGACTAATCAGAAACCAGCAATATTCAGAAATTTTATTATAAAAGGCGAAGGAGAGAACAAACATTTATCACCTGGCTTCCTTGCACTCAGGACTATGTTTGGCAACAAACCTCGTGAATTATTATTTTTCTTATTTTACAGATAAGAAACCAAAGTGCAGAGAATTTGCCTAACTTGACCAAGACCTCTACCAGTGTTTTCAACCTTTCAGCAAAAGGGAAATCCCAGAGCCAAAATGCTCTTTCACACAGCTTGAGAAAGAATCCCAGGGAAAGAGGGAGTTTGAGATGGAAGGCATGAGTGCAGGCCGATCTCTCCAAGTCCTCACTGAGAATCCCTCTGACTATTGGCAGAGCTACATGTTGTGAGTCCATCAATACAGAGAATATTGCCCCCTTAGCTGAGGTGTGGCCAAAACAAATGAGAGCAAGATGCTTTGTGATCTTCGAGTAGCAGGACTAGCTGTGAGGAGTCCCAGTGTCACCCATGACATGTGTTCTGGGGAAAATCCACAGTGAAGGCAGCAGAGCCATTGTTTGAGGTCTAGTTGAGGGTCGCCCCCACATCAGAGCACAGTGCTAGCAATCAGGATTACCATGGTAACCACTTGAAATAGCTAAGCTTCTCTGGGCCTCAGTTTCCTCAGCTGGAAAGCAAAAGGGTTTGCCTAGAAAATCTTTAAAGTCCTTTCCAATTCTAGGAATCTATCACCATGATCTAATCCCAGCCATCGCTTCTGTCATAGTCATTAGACAATTGCCCTAGCACGTTCAACTGGTCCACCAGACATTGCTTCGGGGCCTAAAATTACGTGTGGTAATGCAGAGATGAAAAAATCTCTTTTGTAATCTGCGTAGGATTTTGCTACCTACTTAGCTTAGTTTCACAACCCACAATTATCTTTGAAAAACAGACAAGTCAATTTACTCTCTCATCTATGTTCCAGAGGGGGGCCAATCCCACGCTCCTCCTTCTTACAGAAAAATCCTAAAATCTCAGAGAGGAGTCAGGATACTCAGGAGATTTGGCAGTATGAGCTTGGAATCTTTCCCACTGGGTCCCGAACACTTTATCTCTTAAGAGCTGCTTTTGTAAGGCAGGCAAGAAAGGCTGAGTTAATACTGAGAGTTTATAAATGGTTTCGCAAATTAAACAGAATTCTGTCTCTGAAAGGCAACCAGGAGAGTGTTTCTGTTCTCCTGTTATTTGCTCACAAACAAAAATTCAAAATGCCGATAAAAGCCCCTTAGTGCTTGCAGGTAGCCACTTTCTTATCAAAACAAGACAGAAGAGTAAATCGAACCATCCAGAAAATCACATATCTACTCCTTAATAATATTAATTGAGAAAATCTCAGACAGTGACAGTGTGAACAATTAAAAACATGAGATGCAGATGGCTGAATCACAATAATCAAACTCAATTGCTATTTGGAAAGAAAGAGCTGGGAATGAATTTAAATATGTGGTTCAGAGGTCAATTTCTAATATTTTATCCTGTGCAATCCACATCCTGCTTTCAAAGGTAGGTGGGCAAAGATACCAAGTCTTCCAGATGGGGGTGGGAGGCCTTCTTTGATTTGGAAATTCTGCATAAACAGCATCAAGCCAATACCCAGCCTCCCTCAGCATCTCAGTTCACCATGGAGGCACCATGAACTACAAAAACAGTGACGTCCCTCTCTTCTCACCCTTTGCAGAACAACTTGTGGTCCAGAAAAATAGGTTAGAAAACTTCCTCTTCATGGGCTCTGGAGAATCATTTGTGGTATTCATTCCAGGAAATCAATTTCTGAAGTCTATTTCATAGACTCTAATGAGTTTCTTATTTAAAAAACAACATTTGGCACTCTATTCAAATATATTTCATGCATTTCTATTGAGTCATTTATTTGACAAACCATGTGCTATCTGCTTCCTTTTTGAAAGGCTATATTTTAATTGGGTCAAGGATATGTGTGTTATATTTTTTAGAGAATTTTTTTCATTTCTAGAGGAGAGTTATATCTAAGGGTACATCTTAATTCAACATAGCAAAAGAGTCTGTTTACCTTCCCCGCCTTAGCATGTTCCACCTTTTAAAGAGGCTAATGAGTGACTCATGTTTTTGGCTGACTTTTTCTTGAATATCAGGTCCTCTCTGAGTGAGCAACTCATCTTCTGCACAGATACTGCGTACCCACCCACCCATCCCAGCTTAAATACTGTTTGTCCTGCTTCCTCTGATAGGAAAAATTATTCAAATTCTCTCTTCCCACTCACTTCTTTAGTGACGAGAATGGGTGAGGTTAAAGAATTTGGTGGCACCAACTGTGAGATTCACCCTTATTGTCTATCCTTTTGAACTGTCTTCCCACTCACTTCTCTAGCTACAAGAATGGGTGAGGTTAAAGAATTTGGTGGCACCAACTGTGAGATTCTCCCTTATTGTCTATACTTTTGAACATCTCACCATTAAGCACCAAAAGACCAGCCAGGTACAATGGCTCTTGCCTGTATTCCCAGCACTTTGGGATGCCAAGGCAGGCAGATCACGAGGTCAGGAGTTCAACACCAGCCTGGCCAACATGGCGAAACCCCGTCTCTATTAAAAATACAAAAATTAGCCGAGTGTGGCAGCACAAGACTGTAGTCCCAGCTACGTGGGAGGCTGAGGTAGGAGAATCACTTGAACCCAGGAGGCGGAGGTTGCAGTGAGTCGAGACAGCGCCATTGCACTCTAGCCTGGGCAACAGAGCAAGACTCCATCTCAAAAAAAAAAAGTACCAAAAGACCCTAACTGCACTTAGGATTTACTTTTTTCAACCATGAATGCTTTCAAACCTGATTCCAAATTCCAAAATCATGCAAGGAACTGAACATACCCAGGCAGACAGCAGGAAAAGTTAGAGAACTAGTTACTGTGCTACATGTTTACTGTAAACTGTTTCCTACTTCCCTACTTTTGACTGCAATGCTCATCTTCCCCTTCACCCAACTAATCCCCAATTCTCTCATCCTTAAGGTGTTACCTGTTCCAGTAAGTTTCCTCTGTCCCTAACACTCCCCACCTTTGTTGTCTATCATCCTCCATAGCTGCTTACATCTCCGTCATTGCATTTAACATCGCTGTGTTATAATTATCACTTATGGGTCTGTGTCTTCAATAAAGACAGAAACTAAGTCTCTTTCATTTTTGATTGCCCATTCTTGGTCCAGTCTGGTGGATAGAAGGCATTTAGAGTGAGAATGAATGGGCATCAACTGCTCTCTGACTCATTTAAGAAAACAAGAACAATTTTAGATTTGAGGGAAAAATGTATTAAACTAGTGAGAAAAAGATCTGAAAGTCCTAAGCAGAAAATTGTTTTAAGTAGTATATATGGCTGCTTGTTCTCCCACGTGCTGGTGCACTTGTTTCACTCTGACTTCAGAGTGGATATTTATATTTGTGGATGACTCCACAAACCCTATCACTTTGGGCTATCACCACAGATATTTCCATCTCCACTTCCACCTGCTCCACAACCTTATCCATCACTTCAAACATATCATCCCCCACCACCTCCCCCACTATCTTACTTCTACTACCTCCTCAACCTACTCTATTATCTCAACCACCTTTCCACCCACCTCCACTACCTCTTTCACCTTCTTAGCCATGACCTTCACTACCTCTATTACCTCCATCACCCCGACCAACTCTTCTACCTCCACCTTGGCTTCACCACCAATTCGTCCACCACCTTCACCACCTTGTTCACCATCTCCAACACCTCCACCCCAACCATAACCTCCACCACCAGCTCTACTACTTCCACCTCCACCACTCCTATTACCATCTTTTCCACCCCCTCCACCATCCCTAGCTCCACCTCTATCACTTGTCCCACCTCCATAACCTCCTATGCTACTTCCTCCATCCCCCCACTACGTCCTTTACCTCCACCTCCACCTCCACCTCCATCTCTACCCAGCACCATCTCCTCCCCCTGCATCTTCACACTCACCACCCCCTCCACCACAGCCTCCGTCACCACAGGTATTTATTCTCTTCAAGAATCATCTTACTCAAATATATATGGGGAATATAACAGAAACTGATTTCACCATCTTTTCTGCTGCTTCACTGTCCCTTGCCTTCTCTCCTGCTCCTGCCACATTTTTTCTTTTCACATCTCTGCATTCCACAGCTATCTTTATGCTAATCTCCCCCTTCTCCCACTATAAACCTAGCAGAGATTCAGCTCTCAATACATGTTTAGAAGTGAAATTGGTTTGCAAGGCTTCCCTGGAAGTTGTGGGAGCTTGGAGCTAAGGTCAGAGGAGGCAGAGAAAAATAAAGCATGTTCTCCCTGTTCTCTAGCCCCAGAACCAATATTCTATGCAAGAAGGTAGAGCACAAGTTATTTCACCCACTGAAAATACATTAGCCAAGGTAACAAAACCTAGAAACAAAGTACAGCATAAACCGGGCATGCTGCCTGCTCCAGAGATAAAACTGAAGTCTGGACTACAAGTCTAAAAGGCCCATCCATTCCCAAATGATTGCGTTCCTTCTGTCATTGATGCATGATTATCACAGCAGAAAAAAATTATGCAGCCTTAAGTTGCATGTGTTTAGGATGTTGGAGAACGACACAGTAAGGATTCAAGGCTTAATGAGTATAAACATATAATACAAAGAAAATTCAGCATAAAAATACAACTCAGCAGGTCCTGTGTCTCCCTTACAGAGACTTTGATGGAAAGGCATGGGGATTTTCAGGTGTTACAGTGGCCACCAGAGGGAAGTAAGTCTGAAGGATGAGTCAAACCCCAGATCTATGGAACACCCTGGAACACAAAGATAAAACAAGAAAATCCATAAAAGTCACTGGAACTACTATTGCCAATGCCACCAAATTGGCTCAGAACTCTTACTGCACTTTTCAATCTTATCATTTTAAAAAGATAAAGAAAAGAAAAGATAATGAAATAAAGATAAAGAAATAAAGACATGGATTTTTCAAACAAATGCAAAAGCTTCAGACACAAAATCTCCACCCCCAGACTTAAAAACATGCAGAATAATGAGTCAGTTTTGATCCCAGTTCCTACATTTTACCCTTTCACAAGATGAGACAAAGAATGAAATATAGAAATGAATATATGAATGAATGAATGAAGAAACAAATGAATGAAATATAGAAAAGAGAAAGTTTCTAATGCTGTAACAGTCATCAACATAGAATGCCACACTGAACGTAACAACTTTGCTATGGATGTGATCAAGGTATACATGCGGGAAAATCCTGTTCTCAAGGAAATTCCAGGTATTTTACATCAAATCTCATCTGGTGACAATGACAAGAAAAACATTTTTTTGTGTTAAGGTCCCAGGTCAAGTAAAACCCTTTAAGAGGCCGGGCGCGGTGGCTCAAGCCTGTAATCCCAGCACTTTGGGAGGCCGAGACGGGCGGATCACGAGGTCGGGAGATCGAGACCATCCTGGCTAACACGGTGAAACCCCATCTCTACTAAAAAATACAAAAAAGTAGCCGGGCGAGGTGGCGGGCGCCTGTAGTCCCAGCTACTCGGGAGGCTGAGGCAGGAGAATGGCGTAAACCCGGGAGGCGGAGCTTGCAGTGAGCTGAGATCTGGCCACTGCACTCCAGCCTGGGCAACAGAGCGAGACTCCGTCTCAAAAAAAAAAAACAAAAAACAAAAAACCCTTTAAGAGCGGCCTCCCCAGAACACCCCACCCACAACAGCACATACCCCCTTCCAACTGTCCTTTTCTGTCTTCTCGCCCAGCTTTATGTTTTCCTTCTTTTTCCGATTTATTTCATTTTTCTTATCTATTTATCTCACCCTGCGTTATTTTTCCTTCTTATCATCACCCAACATAATATGTATTTGTTTATCTACTTATTGTCTCCTCTCACTAGAATATAAACTTCATAAGAGCTTTGACCTCTTCTTGAGCTTCTATTTTTGTTCACTCACAGCAATATCCCCAAGTGCTTAAGATGGTGCTTGGCACAAAACATTTATATTTTGCAGTGAAAAAAATCTATAGGCTAATAAAATAAATGATATCTCTAAATAATATAAACAACTGATAGCACAAGTACAAAATCATATTTTTGTACATTTCCTCAGTTTCAATGCTTCCAGGCAAAGGAAGTCAAAATCTGTGGCTCTGTGTTTGTTCTAGTCTTTCGTTCTATTCTACTTCTAAATCTATGAAAATGGATCCTGTTCTTTAGTCTCCCAGGCTGCCCTCCATCTTGGCTCTTTCCCCTTGAAGGAGAATAAGAAGGACCAGGAGAGAGACCAGGAGAGGAAAAAATGGCATAAGGGACTATAAAAAATGTTGGAGGGCAAAATTTAGTATAGAATTTAAAATTTGGTACACACCTGCCTCTACTCCCTGTCTCTTGTTTTAACTAAAAATTTATCTTCTAAGATAATAAGATGAGACAGGGAGAGATTTGGGAAAAAAATCTATGCTTGACAAAGGATCCCACCTTTCTATCTATAAGGCTTTGGAATAACTCCATCTGTAGTTCGGGAGTAGAAATAGTCTTTATGAGGACAGGTAATTATGTATGAAGATTATTAAATGGGAAATTATATGTGTTAGAATATAAACACAGTATGCAGGAAATAAGAATACATGGCATCTCTGTACACTTGCTTAGATGATGGATAGAGAAAATACTGGCTACAAAAATTATGACCCTCTATCCCGAGTGGGAGATTTCGGTGTAGAGGAGCTTGGTGTGTGATACTAAAGTTATCTGCCAAGGTAGGAAACCCAAGGGACAGGGAACATGGCCCCACAGTCCCAATAATAGCTAGTATTTATCAAGTACTTACTATGTTCTAAGCAATTTTACAGGGTTAATTCATTCCATTCTCAACAACAGATCTATGAGGTAATATATCAACCCCATTTTATAGACAAGAAAACTAAGACTCAGAAACATTAAATCCCTTGTCCAAAACCACATGACCAGCAGGAAATGAAGCTGATCTTTGAACCTTGACAGTCGGATTTTGACGCCAGCACCGCCGTGCTTAGTCCCTGCTCTCTGAGGAGATGCTCTGCCCACACTGGGAGGCAGCTCTAACTGCTGGGGTCTGTCCATTTTAGCTCTACACATCTTAGCTACACACAAGAAGTAGATAAAAGTTCCACCAAGAAGGCGGCCCAAGAAGGATCAAAGACGTAGACAGCTTCCACCAGCCACTCGGAAGATCTGTGAAGAGTCCCCTACCATGCCGTCCTCCTCCTGCCAACATCTCTGTCAGTATCACATGTGGCCTCCCCTCTTCCCTCCCTGCCCTGCAGTTCTCCTGTTTAAGATGAAAGGAGGAGGTAGGGAGAAGGTGTAAGAAGTAGAATTCGCCATCAGCCCTTTAGAGAGCCACAAGCTATCTCTTCTCACCTATGAATTACCCCTGACTAGCCTCAGGTAAAAAACAAGTTCAAGGGTGTTCATTAAGATTCTTAAATTCTTTTCAAATCAAATATGTAGGATTTAACAAAGAAACATGTGGTACCTGAAACATTTATGGTTTACTTCATGCTTTTCCTTTACACATGGAAAAAAAAACTAGGAAGGATACTCCCACTCCTAGTGTCCTATTCAGACAAGATGGTCCTTGAAAAAACTGTTAGAACTCCCTGTGCTATAGCTTTATACAGCATAGTTCTTTCCATTCATGTTCATAGAGCCATTTTTCTCAAAGCGGGCCCATAGCAACAGCAAGTGCTAGGCTGGGAAGGATTTTGCCCTCAACTGCCTACTGAGCCTAGCACTTTCTTCCAACCCTTCACTTTTTTAAATGCAAAAATTACTTTGGAAGAAAATTTATATCAAATTATACTACTATGATGACAGACACTGTGATATATCATCCATGTCCTCCTTCAGGAATGAAGGGTTTACTACTGCTTATTATCCCTGTTTGGATTGCCTTGGCTGAAAAGAGTCACCTCATTCAAGCCAATGCACCCTTGCTGGCACAGAGCCCATTTAATGACTAGTAATAGTGGTAGTAGTGGGGTATAAAGTCCCGGTTTTCCCACTCTAACGCAAGACAACTCTAAAGGGTTACCCCAACTTCAAAACTTTCCATAATGTGTCCGCTCTGCAGAGGCTTCTTCACAGCCCAGCCTCGGCCTCTGACCAATCCTGCTTACGTCTCTTCCTTCCCTTCCCTTCTACAAATGTTGACCCCAAGGGCACTCACTAATAAACCTCCTACATGCTCATCTCCATCTCTGAGTTGGCTTCCTAGGAAATCCAGACCACTATACCTATTAAGCCAACAACTGTAATTACCCCTCATTTCCCAGGTAAAAAGGTTTTAAATCAATAAGTAACTCACACTTACCCTGGCCACACCAGACCAGAGGCAAACATAGACGACATCAATGATACTCTGCAAAGCAAAATACCTGTAATTCTAGCCCTGCTCTTTTTCCTGGGTTCTCTTAAAGGCGCTTTAGAATGTGCCGCATAAACCTATGAACTATTCTCCTCCTCTTGACACCTCGACGTTCTCCATAGTGTCTGTCGTGAACATCATGGCACTCATGAGGCTGCTCTGAAGATCAGACTCCCAGGGAAGGATGCGGCTCCAGTAGCTCTATATTCCCAATCATTGTGCCAAAGTTCAGAGAAATCACCTTCAGTCAGGGAGCTGCCTTCTATTCTCTATTTTGTCATACTTTCCAAATTTTTTCCACAAACTATAGAATTTAGGTCTAAATAGGAGAGAGGATTTCTTTATGTTCAGTTGGTATTCTTTGGTTCATTACAGAGCCTCCTACCAGCTACACCAGAAAATGAATTCGCCAGACAGTGGACGGAAAGACATATGAAGTGATACAGGCTTCATACTGAAAACACATTTTTTGAATTCATCTTTATATATAAAACCACATTACTTTTAGTTAGCTTTCATTTCTGACATTAATTTCTAGTTTTATCACATCATATTCAAAGAACATAGTCTAAATGAAGCTGAGCCTTTGAATTAAACTTTATTTATGCCTACACAGGCCTGAAAATCATATATTTTATGTATTTGTTCAATCTCTTTTTAGATATATTTTATATATTTGCTTTTTCATTTTCCAAAAAGGTTTGTTTTTATTCCAACCATAAGTATTGATTTATCTATTTTTTTCTCTTAAGTTAGTTGTTGCTTTTGATATTTTGAGATCTTACTGTTAGCAGCATATATGTTCATGATGGTGTCATATCTTCAACATGTAATGTTTCTTGTCCCTTATTAGGTTTTTCACCTTAAATTCTATCTGCTCTGATATTAATTGCTACCTATTATTTCTTTGCTTCAGACATGACTGGTATATTTTTTTTCCATTCCTTTATTTTCAATCAGTCTATATCCTTTTGTATTTAAAATTTATGATTCTTATAAATAACATCTATCCAGATCATGGATCTAAAAAATCTTTCTGTCTTTTGGTTGTTCACATTAACTCACTTGTATCTACTATAATTACTGTTACTTTGACACTTTGCTATCTTATTTAGTGCTATTTGCCATGTTTTCCTTTTATTTATTTCTTTTTCTTGGTTTTCTTTAAATAGTCTACATTTTATTCTGCTGATTTAAATGTCATAATTCTATAGTTATAGTTGTGGTGGTTGCCCCAACTCATTAACCTATACTTATAATATGCTCATTTTTCCTAACAGTGTCTAACACTTACCAATATCTATATCCCTCCGCTGAACAAGAATCTAAGTGTCTTCTCAGTAGCTTCTGATCAGTCCCCACACCACTTCCCAAATGTCTAAGGAGTTTAATGTTTGAATGTGACTGTAAAATTTGTTGTTGCTTAGTCCTCACACACATTTCAAGTTTGTAATTTCCACAAAACACAGTTATAAGCAAAAGAACTCTAGCCTGTCTAGTTACCTACCTAATCTTTCCTCTCCTGCATGGAAATATGCATTTTCCATAGTCAAATCAAGTGTTGCATTTTCCTAAATCCAACTTGAGCCCAGACACCTTGCAGTCTGTGGGATCCCCAAGGGAGGTGTATACAAAGGAAAGCAAAGTAATAATTTCTGAACACTCTGTGGTTTCCCTTAAGTGACTCAGACCTAATTAGGTCAAGCCTAAAGGAGTTTCTTTGCTCTTCTCTGACTATTCCCTCTGCCTAAGTTGGTCTTTAATCTTACCACAGAGTGGAAAGGAAAGCTCCAAATAAGGGGCAAGTACAGCATGGGCAGAGAAAGACAGATGGCAGTGGAGTCTGCCTAGTGAAAAGCGGGCACGGGCTGGGGACAGCTGTCCTGGGCCCTTAGAGAAGACCTTAGAGAGGGTCAGCTCACCACTCCTAGTACCTGGAGAAATAGAAAGACAAAGTGAAGTGAAGCCCACCCCAATATACTCATCATACACAACCCAAACGGCATCCTGGGTCTGACTTCCTACCACAAAGGCTGAAACAGGTAATGGTATAGAATTGTGACACGTGTGTTGCCTGTGCCATGTAGTTCAAAAACTGTATATTGAACACCGACGATCAATGGAAAAACACAGATGAATGAGCCTCCATCCCCACCCTGCGAGTGCTCACAGACAGTTGGAAAAGGCAGATATATTCCAGAATGTGAGATATTATGTCATAATGAAAAATTTCTCAAAACTCAGCAATTCCCAAGAAAGTCACTGGGACTCATCATCCTAGGGGTACGAGACCAACTAGAGTCAAAAGAGGAAAAAGTACTTTCTTTTCTGGACCAATTCCCTAGCATACAAATCACTAAAAAGACTTCCCTTCCCCCAAATTGTCTCTTTTGCTTTTTACTAATGCTGGAAATTTCTTTCAGTGGAGACAAAGCCAGTCTTTCTGCAATTAGAGAAAACACGCTTAAAATAGAAGTGCTGTGGGATGGTTAGCATGAGTGGAAATTAGGTCGAACCCATGTGTGAATGACTAATATCAGATGATCACCAGTTTTGATAGGCGATAGAGGTTAGTGATTCATAAACCCTGGGAGCTGGGAGGCCCAAGAGTCCCACTGAAAGAAACTGGAACACCAAAGAATACACAGGTATGTGTTACAACGTTGTTCAGGCTTTGCTCTGTTGATTTCTATTGATTGGAAAAACAACTAGAACCTGAAGCGATATTGCCTGTCTCCTCTTCTCAAGTCATCTCAGAACGGACCGTTTTGGAATCCTAGTCCCCGTCTTCATCTCCTGATATCTAGGACTGTGAATTCATATTCTGAATCCCACAAATCATAAACACCTCTCACCTAGCTCTTCATTCCCAGATGTCTGTCCAGAACTATCCACATGCCAGTACTTCATCAGCAGATTAACTTAATCCTATTCTCTATTGATTCACAGAGTGACCTTAAAATTCCTCCAAGGAGTCTCCAGGTCCTTCGAGGACAACGAGCATCACTTGCATCTCCCATGCCTGCAATTATCTGATCGTTCCTCCGTCACAGTAACTTCATCCACAACTGTTCTTTCAGCTCCCCGCATTTGTCCCTTTCCTCAAACAATTAGATCTCCGCGTGGATAGACAGTTGAGATGGAGGGTTCTTTTGTGGGGAGGGGGCGAATCTGATGCCATTTATATCCCTTCAGAGCTCCAGCCTGGTTTAATAATCCCCAAGCACCACTTTGCGTGCGGCAAGGTATAAATATATGCTAACAGGAGGTCTGGCTCCTTGTCACAACACATTGCAGGCTGCATTCGTGCAAGATAGAATAAAAAGATTAGATGCAATCTTGAAGTCAATCAGAAAGCAAGAGGAAACCAAAAAAAATGGAGCTCAGATTGTCAACAAGGAGAGGCAGAAAAATGACTTGAATCGAATTGCAGTTTATCTCGTTAAGCGTTAAAGGAAACCAATTTCTTTCAGAAATTGGAAGGCAATTTAAACATTTCTACAGTTTTACTAAAGTTTGAAAAATTCCAGTAAAAGAATAAGATTTTCTTTATTTCCGCGTATCTGACATTTTCCCTGTACTCTCAGGGACTAGAAGGCCCTAGATAAGAGGATATTTAAGGAAAAGTGAGCACTTATCAACAAGTAAGGAAAATAATCTATTAAAGAAATACTCACGTGGTTTCTTCAGCCCCTTCAGGTTCCACGCCAAAAGACCCAAGGAAACTAGAACTGTGTAGGAAAATACCAGGATACAAAATCTGGTCTAGCCCTGGATAAATCACCAGGCTGGGTTAATTGACAAACATAGAAGTCACATTCAACCTATAAAAGCAAATACATTGTGCCAGTCTCAAAGCCAAGCTGCCTTCCACTGGGGTCGATGCCATCACAAGCTAAAGACACTGTTCACAATGAACTTAAGTCTTTTGTGATAAGCCCCCTTCCCCATTCCTAGAATCATAAACATTGACAGTGGCCCCTGTTTTGCAAACCGTATAATGGTTACTCCTCCTACCCATGCTGAAATGTATAATTCTCCCCAACTATTGTATCCCATAGAAATCACTAATTAAACTTCTATAATCAGATTTAAAATCAAGCTTTCCCCAGTCCCATAGTCCATCCGGAAATGACTGTTAGCCAACAAAAGCAGACTTTTTTTTTTTTCCTGCATTATCCCGGACAATGAATTCTCATTATTTCCAGAAACACCAGGGCTTAAAGGATACATATACTGTACTAAGAATAGCCATTACCTCAGGAAGAGGATCAACCAGAGTACCTGAAAGGGGCTCCCATATTTTACTCAGTCTATACATGTATTGTTTTTATCTTCTACAGTGAAAAAGCAAGTATTGCTCTGTAATTTTAGAAAATGCACTTTGGCCGGGCGCGGTGGCTCACGCCTGTAATCCCAGCACTTTGGGAGGCCGAGGCGGGCGGATCACAAGGTCAGGAGATCGAGACCACGGTGAAACCCCGTCTCTACTAAAAATACAAAAAATTAGCCGGGCGCGGTTGTGGGCGCCTGTAGTCCCAGCTACTCGGGAGGCTGAGGCAGGAGAATGGCGTGAACCTGGGAGGCGGAGCTTGCAGTGAGCCGAGATCGCGCCACTGCACTCCAGCCTGGGCTGGGCGACAGAGCGAGACTCCGTCTCAAAAAAAAAAACAAAAACAAAAAAAAGAAAATGCACTTTAAGATGTTCTGAGATAAATAAGTTAAGATTTTTTTTTCAGATTCAAGCCCCTAAAACCTGCCAACTCTAACCTCTTGGAGGGCCAGGTGTGGTGGCTCACACCTGTAATCCCAGCACTTTGGGAGGCTGAGGCAGGTGGATCACTTTGAGCTCAGGAGTTCAAGACCAGCCTGGCCAAGATGGTGAAACCCTGTCTCTACAAAAAAAAAAAAAAAATACAAAACTTAGCCAAGTCGGGGGTTGAGCATCTGTGGTCCCAGCTACTCAGGAGGCTGAGGCAGGAGAATCGCTTGAGCCCAGGAGGTGGAGGTTGCAGTGGAGCGAGATTGCGCCACTGCACTCCAGCCTGGGTGACAGAGTGAGACCTTGTCTCAGAAAGAAAGAAAGAGAGAAAGAGAAAGAGAGAAATAAAGACAGAAAGGCAGGCAGGGAGGCAGGCAGGCAGGAAAGAAGGAAGAAAGGAAGATAGGTTAATGTTTGGTATGAGGTAGACATTGCTCAGAGTGTAACTTGCCAAAATTGTGGCTTTTGTCTTCATTCATTGCTTTCTCTTCACACTTATTCAGTCAACAAACATTTACAGAGCACTTACTACCTCATAGACTGAAAAAGGCATCTGACGTGAAGCTAAAATTTTCCTTAAAAAAGAAATATGATAATTAATGATGTGGCCAGTTGTTATCCATTATAACGAAAGACAAAATCTCAGACAGATTCACCAGAGATAACATTCAGGAACAAAAAACAAGTGCCTTCCCTGGTTTCTCACTTCTACTGATAACTTTTTCCTTTCAATAACTTGTTATGTGCCAGGAGCAAACAATATGAAATCCATTCCTAATGAGCAATAATTACAGCTTTAAGAAGCTGTACAATCAGTGTTCAGTGATTTCATTATTAGATAGCACCATAAATTATGCTAATGCTGATAACAGTTCTGGATGAGAGAGGTCCAGATCCAGGAGATTGCACTGAAA
The DNA here is from genome assembly GCF_037993035.2 of Macaca fascicularis. Classification (NCBI taxonomy): domain Eukaryota; kingdom Metazoa; phylum Chordata; class Mammalia; order Primates; family Cercopithecidae; genus Macaca; species Macaca fascicularis. Next base: position 102,023,117 of record NC_088381.1, read on the forward strand.
TTATTTACATCCTCTATTTCTGAAACAATAGACCCGGCAATTTGAAAATCAGATGATCCGATTTATTCTGGCAGGACACACATGTAACAAGTTGCATCAACCATAAAATTAAATAGGCTTTCTTTTTATTTTTTCCTTTTTTCTTCTTAAAGTTTTTCTTCAATCTTCTCTTACCTTGAGTGTTACCAATCTCCTTTGAGAGGAAATTCTAAGTATTGTAAAAAATTACTCAGTGATGGTGGTTGATGATGTCAGAAAAGGATGACTTTAGTGTACCTATGTCTTCATAAAAGCTAAGCTTAAATATGCTATGTCTGGGCCGGGCACAGGGGCTCACACCTGTAATCCCAGCACTTTGGGAGGCTGAGGCAGACAGATTCCCTGAGGTCGGGAGTTCAAGACCAGCCTGGCCAACATGGTGGAAATCGTGTCTCTACTAAAAATACAAAATTAGCCAGGCATGGTGGTGCACAACTGTAATCCCACCTACTCGGGAGGCTGAGGCAGGAGAATTGCTTGAACCCAGGAGGCGGAGGTTGCAGTGAGCCAAGATCACACCATTGCACTCCAGCCTGGGCAACAAGAACAAAACTCTGTCTCCAAAAAAAAAAAAAAAAAGGCTATATCTGAAAAGTCACAATTACCTACTAGGATGCAGAAAAGGGGTACAGACTTATGGTGTTAGGGAACGATTGCCTCTTCGAATCAAAGTCTAAGCTTTTAAGGGACAGCTGTGAAAGAAGAATCTCCAGATGGATGTGGAGAGATGCCCTAGGTCTCCCAACTTTATCGTCCTGTGCTTAGAGTTTGGAATTTTCTCACTTCAGTTAATAGGTTTGTTTGTTTGTTTGTTTGTTTTTGTTTTTCTGTTTGTTTTTTTTAAAAAAAGCTAATTTTTTTGAGTTCTTTATATGCCAGGCCCTGTGCAAAGGGCTTTATGTACACTCTGTCATCCAATCCTCATTAAAACCCTGCATAATAGTTTTATGATTGATTCTCATTGTGGAGATGAAGAATAAAAGTTTCAGAAGGCAAAAAATAAAATAAAATAAAATAAGCAAAAACTAATTTGCCTAAGAACATACACTTAGAAAATGGAAAAGCCAGGATTCAAACCCAGGGGAACCTGGGCTTGCTGCTTTTGACAGGAAATGCGAGGAATCCAATGCCCATCTGGCTCCAAATGCAGGGGCTTTGCTGAAGCCTCATAAAGGGCAACAAAGGGGCAAAAGATACTACATGACACCCAGAAAGACTTTCTAAAATTCCTCATTAAGGTTTACCAAAGATATGGAGCGAGTAGAGCACCTTACACTACTGCAGAGGATGCCAATTGGTACAACCACTTTGGAAAACTATTATATGTTGCAGTATCAACAAAAGTTAAATATACACATATAGCCTGTGACCCAGCATTACACTCTTAAGTGTCTACCAAACAGAAATGACATGCACAACAATATTCACAGCAGCATTGCCCAAAATAGCTCCCAAATTGAAAACAACCCAAATGTCCATTAACACAGACAATGAGCATATTCATTAATTTGCCCATGGATAAATGGGGAAATTAATTATGGTATATTTATTCAATGGAATACCATACAAGAATAAAAAATAGATTACTGATACATACAAAACCACATATAAATCTCATAGACAGAGCCAAGGGAAAGAAATAAGAAACAAACAATAAATACTATATGATTCCACATATGTAAGGTTTAAAAACTCACAAAACTACTCTATGGGACTAGAATCAGAATAATGATCTCTCTTGAGCTACTGACAAGGGTGTAAGGGAGCCCTCTGGGGAGACTGAAGTGTTCTATATCTTGATGTGGGTAGTAGTTACCCAAGTATATTCATATGTAAAAATGCATTGAGCAGTACACTTAACATTTGTGCATTTTATATAAGCTATATCTCAATTTTTTAAAATAAATAAAAATTCTCATTGGGTCTCTCTGTCCCCAAAAGTCCTAGTCATCATAGCAGTTGGTCCCCCAAACTGTACCTCTGATTATTTCTTTCAACTTCAGCACCCCCCTTCTCTTGGTCCCTTCTCATACCTTCTAGATATATTATTTTCTGTCTTGCTGGTAGATTCATGTCCTTTCTTACATAAATCAATTTAGTTCCCTCTGGCACCTTCCGTTTCTCTTTACTATTCATTAGTACAATCAGGAGAATGAAAATCCCAGCAGCCAAGCAGATCAAACAAACAACACTCTTTAGAAGAATATTAGTGCACTTACAGAGACAGATTATAATCATTTGTTTCTATCTCCTCTGAGAAAGAGTAAGCTCCCTGAGGGGGGTGGGTACATATCCCAGATGCTGGGTAAATGTGGAGCTGTATTAAATGAACACTCTTACTTCACACTTAAAGTTGTGAAACCTGGGGCATTCGCTAACTTCTCATCACTCACTCCAGAGATGCCAGCAATGGATTAAAGTAATAAACAAGGATACTTGGAGTCAAGATCATAAAACTATGTTTCAGAGGCATTTGCCTGGGAATTACAAGAAAAGCAAGATGGCAGATTTTCATTATCCTGGGTCACTTTTATTATTTTAATCTTTTTATCTCTCTCTAACTTACTGCCTTTCACTGAACAGGCATAACCAGGCAATTCCACTGTTACAAGGGAATAGAAGAACAATAATTCCTTTGCAGTGTATAGGAGAAAAGACAAGAAGTCTAAGTAAACAATTAAATTGTCTAACCTCTGAAATGTAAGAAACAAGCCAGGAATCGGACTGGCACCTATTTTCTTGCTGTTGAATATAGTGGAGCCTAGAAAGGTGATTAGTTCCCGTTTTATTACACAGGTGGAAGAGTCTTTCATCTGTTTGGTTGGGAAGGTGCTCAAGTGTGGGCATCTCGCAGGAATAGTCTTATCTCTTTAACTTGGGATACACCAGCTACCAATCACTATCAGAACCCCAAAATTCAACATCAGGGAAGCAAGGGAAAAAATAAAGGCAAAGGATGCATTAAACCTATTACTTATCAAGAAAGAGTGGCTTGTCTTAGAGTCCATTTCAAAATGCTGTGCCAGGCCAAATTTAGAGGAGAGAAAATGTTTTGTTCAAATCTCTCACTGAAATATAACTAAATGGAATAAAAGTCTAAGGTCATGTAACAGGCCTCAATTGTAAGGCCACAGGTGACAAAAGACTAGTTGAAGGATAAGCCATTTTTTTCGAATACTGATGTATTACCAACGTTGACAGAGCATTATATCACACAAAACATTACCATGTTTAGAAAGAGAATGTGCCATTCCTTTCCAATCCCCCAGGACAACCACCTCAGTTAGATGACTTCTGTATAAATACAGAAGCTAGCTGTGAAGAAATACACGTTCACTTCTTAGAAAAGTATTCCTGTGTTTATCTTTTGGTAGACCTGGGCTTGTCAGACATAAACCATTCCTTGTCAGCAACAAGTAGGGGTTTATTTTTGTCATTCATAAAATAAACCAGGTCCCAGCCAAAGGAAATGAGTCTTAGAGGCAACCCCGCCATAGACATGCTGTAGAAGCTACAAATGGCTCTGTGGCCCAGGCCATAAACAGTCTTTAGGAAGGCTGGTGCTGAGCTGTTGATATTAAAAATCACCTCATTAATTATGTTTGTAAACAATGCAGCTGCCTGTGCTTGCAAGCTGGCTTCCTCAGCATAATAATATTTGTAACAATAATAACCATCATTTCAAGCATAGCAATAAATAGTCAATCCAAGAACCTCACGTGAAATCACATGTGGGAGCTGCCACCTGGTCATTCAAAACACCTCTTCAGAAGGTAGGAAGGCTGTTGTTTGTTTTCCACTCAGAAGGCACCTTATCAGGATCAAGCACTCCACTAGAATCACCCCCCTCACTTTTTGGAAAAAAAAAAACTGTCAACAGCTAGTGTGGGCAGAGTAACAAAACCAAGAAGAAAACCAAGAGACAAAAAAAAGGAAGAGTTTCCCCAAAAAGCACAGCTTGTGGCATAGCCTCCAGAAAGCATGAGGGGAAAGGGGCCCGCTCCTTTCCCCCGGTAAAGGCTCAGTGAGGTTCAGATTGTACTTCAGGAGACCAACACACCAGCCATGCCTTCTTGGCGCTCGTTCAGTTACACTTTTATTGAACACCTACTATGCACCGGGTGTGCACCAGGTGCTGGAGAAAAATTCACAAGCAGATATCCATTGCAGATGCCTGTCGGTGATGTAATTAGGACATACCTGGCCGACTAGGTAATATGTAATCTAAGTGGCCTGGTATTTCATTTCATTAAAGTCATACCTTTGGAGCACATATTTCTAAAGTTAGACCAGCAATTGTAAGTCCTTAAAATTGCTAAAAGCGAGAGAAAAATATGTTTTCTTGTAACAGAGGCTTCTTTCCACATGAGAGAACAACACCTTCATACCTCATTTATGCCTCCTCCACATGTAAATTTTAATTCTGAACTTCACCAGAGAGAGATAAATGTGGCATCCAATTCCAAAGCATTACCCATTTTCTCTGTCTCTGTCCCTCTCTTTCCTCTCTCACTCTGTGTATATATTAATTTTATAGATCTTTTTATTGTCTGAACTACACTGGTTGCGTGAGAAGCAGAACAATAGGCCAAGAAGTTCCATTTCACATATGCCATCCTTATAATTCAAATAGGACAATAAAAAGAGAGAGAGAGAGAGATCTATAAACTGGTGATAAATCAGTGTCCTAAACCAAATTAACCATCGAAATAGATTATCATAAAAATAACGCCATGAAAAATATTCTTCACCTTCCTGGTTCAGCTGCCTGTAATGGAGAGAGGGAAGGTATGTGTGTGTGTGCGTGCATGTACATTGCCACACACACACACATATGCAGACATGCGCACACAGGCCGGAGGGCACACAGTTACATGCTGCTTGCTCCTCCAGGAACAGAGAATGCTAAGAAACCTCAGGATTGATCCCTAGCCTTCCCAGTTTGTAAAGCTCAGCTTTCATCCAACCTAGTAAATAACAATACCGTGTGCCAAGTGTTATGTTAGACCCTGAGGATACAAAATGAGCTAAAGTGGACACAATCCTTATCCTCATAAAACTTCCAGTCAGGGGTAGAATAGATGGATATTAATCAAATAATTATATGGATAAAATTTTTCTATGCATCCTAATAAATGCCTAAGAAAATGCACCAGTGGCTAAGAGAGCACTGCACAAGGGAACCCAGCTTAATCTGAAGTCAGAAATGAATGCATCTTCGAGCTGAAGAACGAGTAGAGGCCAGAGTGATATAAATGGCCCACCAGCAGGCAGCATCCTACATCGGTAGTAGGAGTGAAATGCACTTTGATCACAGGAGAAGGTTGAAGGAGAATGGATGAGCCAATGTGATTGGGACCACAAGCAACAAGAGGAGGGGGAATGTTCCAGACAAAAGGAACCACATATACAAAGACTCTGAGGACAGGAGAGAAGCATATAACAGGAACTGAAAGGCAGCCACAAAGGCAGAGCAGAGAGCAAGAGGAGGGCAGTGTGAGATGCGATGAAAGGGACAGAAGCCAGATCATGGAGATTATTATCATGTGGAGGGGGAGGATGATGCACGGGAGTGCTCAGTTTTCTCTTTCAAAAGCTCACTTTGTTTTCATGTGGAGAACAGGTTGACATGAAAGAAGGAAGGAGCTGGGAAGACAGTTATTAGTTCTCTTGCCAGTCCTCCACCTGAGTCTTGGTGAGATATCGGACCAGCAGTCTAATACTAATTAGCTCTGTGACCTTGGATAATTTGCTTCACCCCTTTAAGCCTCAAATTCCCCACCTGTAAAATGGCAATAATAATGGTTTTGGTGGGGATTAAATGAGATCATGCCTGTGGGGCACTCAGCCCTCTGTAAGCCTTCAATAAATGTTAGCTGTTGGTAGTGCTGGAGATGGAGAGAAATAGACAGATTAGAGAGATATAATAGTCTACCAGCAAGCAATCACCCTACCTAACTCCTACCTAAACTCCTGAAATGTGAGGAGGCACATTTTTTTTTCATAGGAGAAAGGTCAGGGAGGAATTAATGAGGAAAAGCAATTGGTACCAACATGAGAAATTTCCCAGATTTGTGACTTTTTTTTTTTTAAACAGTCTCACTTTGTCCCCCAGGCTGGAGTACAGTGGTGTGATCCAGGCTCATTGCAACCTCTGCCTCCTGGATACCAGCGATTCTCGTGCCTCAGACTCCTCAGTAACTGGAACTACAGCCGCGTGCCACCACACCTGGCTAATTTCTATATTTTCAGTAGAGATGGGGTTTCACCACATTGGCCAGGCTGGTCTCGAACTCCTGACCTAAAGCAAACCACCCACCTCGGCCTCCCAAAGTGCTGAGATTACAGGTGTGAGCCATTGTACCCAGCCTGAAACCATTCTTGTTCCTTATTACTAACACTGCCAGAAATATTTAAGCTATGAAAGATATTCTCTAAGCTATGAGACCTTAGAGAAGTAATTCCTAAAAAATGCTCAATATCTTCAACAAGCTTTGTGACAACAGCAACAAAAAGACTGCAAAAAAGTAGATGACTTGCCCAAGATCATAAGGCTGTTAATGACTGAAGCCAAGAGTGCAACCTGGGTTAAACTCCAAGTCTGTACCCTTTCCAGAAGGGGACATAGCCTCTGAGAAGTCCAAATCCAACCCATTCCTTCCAGATTAGTTTAGTCAGAAAAACAAACAACAGCAAACCCCAGGAAACAAGGTACAGTTGAAAGTCCAGTTCTATTGTTTATATTGAAAATAATGGTGACGCTACATTGTTTTGGTATTTGGTAAATCGTGTCACACTAATATAGTGTTATAAAATAGCTCTTGCCTTTGGACATAATAACGTCTTTTTGAGGGCTTTATCAAAATGCATACAGGAAGCTAAATAAACAAAATCAGTGTTATTTGTCCAATGCCAAAGGCAACTGTTATTTACTTTTAAGGCAAGTTGGATGACAGGCTATTTGCATATCCAAAACTTCTAATGCAGTAAGAAAAAAAAAATTAACCTCTGTATTAAGCACAGACTCAAGGACTGAGAGACTTCCTTAATTAAATCAAACTGCTTTTCCACAGAAGCTTTAGGTAGAACCTACTTATGGGAAGCTTAAGGTAATTGATCCTGAAATTAAGCACTCTTTCAAAATCTGGGCACCAGACTTTTGGTGTACTCTATGCAAAAAAACTCACAGAAACCAGAAGTGGTTTCCCCTGGCTGATCTTTGAGGGTGTCCCCTTTAAACTTGGCAGCCTCCTTCCAAAGAAGATAAAATCATGCAGGGCTATGGATTAGCTATCATGTCATTATAGCAGGCACAGCCGTCTGTTACAGGTAAATTGCTAGGCAATGTAATAACAATGCACTTTATTTACTGTGCAGGGTGCTTATCTACAGAAATGTTCCCGACAAACAAAGAAAGGCACAGCTAAACACCTTCTCTTTAGAATTACAGACTGAAGCTATGCCAGCAGCTTCAGAGAATAAAAATGCTAAATAATCTCTGTATAAACAGAGTCCCTAAAAACTCAATGCATTTCCTAACAGAAGCAGAAAAGGCAACTGGTGCCCGGGATGTCCACGAGGTCTTTCTCAGGCTCCTATCACTGCTGACTAAATCACATCCCAATTTGAGGAGGAACCAACCAATAGTCAGGTTAAGACCAGACTAAGAGCATTCATTGTTGTTAAATGATGATGATGAGGTTGATAAGGTTGACTACCATTTGTCACATGCTTGTCATCTGCCTTGCACTTTTTTTGTCTTTTTTTAATTCTCAAAACAATCCTATGTTAGTCCTGCTCTTAACCTCATTTAACAGATGAAGACGTTCACAAGTAAGGAAACTGTCCACTCAGCTGTTCACTTGAAAATTCAAAAATAAGCCTGCCTCCCTCCAAAACTAAAGATATGAACCTCTGTGCTAGACCGTTCTCAAGAATCTGAGGAATTCGCCTGAGGCTGGACTTAGCAGTCAGGACTCCAGCCCTCCCCTGCTATTGGCGCCTACCTTATGCACACATCCCACCCACTGAAGCATCCACTGGGGTCACACTTTGTGCCCCACAGTGAGGGCCATCAATACAAAGGGGGCTGTTTTACTAAAAACCTAGTAGATGCCTTTTAAACATACAGTCATCCATGAATAGAATAAGTGAACTAATGAATGAAGGAATGAAGAAATCTAATTAAGGAGTCTAGGATGCAGCCTACAGAGACATGACTGGAATGTGATTGCTCTAAAAGAAAGCTGTGACTTAATCAATAGTATTAACATATCTGAAGAAAGAATGTGTCCACAGAAGGAAGGTGGTCTGCCCAGAGTTCAGAAAAATGGAGCACTATCGAATTTGGTGTTTATCCAATTGTGCCCAAGGGAGAGAGGGAGTACATCTGGCATTGATAGAAAGATGTGCCAGGATTGCTTAGTTCACTTCAGTAGTCTTTGTAAACCTACTATGTGCCATGCTGTACAGTAGGCATTGTGAACGAACACACACACACACACACACACACACACACACACACCCCTTAACACGGAGGAACTTGCAATGACAGTAGGAGAGACCAGCACATACACAGTTCTTAAATGCTGAGTGCCACAACTGAGATATGTGAAAGGTGCTACATAGGACAGAGGAGAAAACCTTAGTCCAAGGTCTGGGAAAACTTCCTGAAGTGACCCTTGAGCTGTGTTTCAACAAATAAGCAAGTGTCATCCAGGCCATAACAGACACAAAACAATTATAAACAGAAGAACCAGCAGCTGTCCACATCTCAGCAAGTCAGGATAAAAATAGTGCCTATTGCCTATTAGTACAGAGACAGAAGATGGTGTATTTAAGTGGCCTACAATTTATCCTTAGGGAAATAGGGAACCTTTGAAGGATGTTAGCTGGGGAATAACAAGATAAACTTGCATTTTAGAAAGATCATTCTGGCAGGAATATAAACAATGGAAGTGAATACAAAGAAAAGCCAAGAAGGCCTAGAGACCAGTTAGAAGCTATTATCAAAGACCCTGGTGAAGCTCTGTCCTAGATCAAGGATAGCTAGGATAAAGACAAGAGGGAAAAGTAAATATTTAGGAAGTGATGTTGACCGGTTGGATGGGAAGCTTGAAAGAGAGATGAGAAATCAAGAGTGATTCCAAGTTTCTGGCTTGGATGTGGTGTTAATGATAGATTGGATGAGAAGGATAAAGAGATAAGGAATCTAGGATGATTCCAAGTTTCTGGCTTGGATGACCAAGTTGATGGTAATATCATGAACCACGATAGAAAATATAAGAGGAGCAGCAAATCTGGATTTGGAAGCTGAAGAAAATGAGTCTTCTTCTGAACACGTTGAAGTGTCCACTGGACATCCAAGTGGAGCTGTCCATCCAGTGGGCTATTGGATATATAATTCTGCAACTCAGAAGAATCATCAGGGATAAATACTTGGGCCAGCTGTAATGGTTCACAACTGCCATCCCAACAACTCAGGAGGCTGGGGTGGGAGGATCACTTGAGGCCAGGAGTTTGAGACAAGCCTGGACAACATAGGGAGAGCCCACCGCTACAAAAATAAAAATAAACTAGCTGGGTGTGATGGTGTGAGCCTGTAATCCCAACAACTCAGGAGGCTGAGGCAGGAGGATCACTTGAGCCCAGGAGTTTGAGGCTGCAGTGAGTTATTATTGTGCCATTGCACTCCAGCCTGAGTGACAGAGTGAGACTCCATCTCTAAATAAATAAATAAATATTTGAACATCGTGATCAAAGAGATAATAGTTAAAACCATGAGAGTAAGAGATTAGCCAAGGATGGATAGAAAGATGGATGGATCAAAGGCAGGGAGGAAAAGAAATAAGCTAATTAAAATGAGATTATTCTATATTAGCTAGCTTTAATTTTTGGAAAGTTAGAAAACTTTGTTTTACTTAACAAGGGATAAAGAAACTGAAGAAAGTGAAGGAGAATAAACTTCAAATAAACATTTCTTTGCCAGTAATGGTATTATTTCTGAAAAGAGCCTTCTAGGGTAAGAAAAATATATATATTTAAAAAATATAAAGCGGCCAGTCATTCAAAAAACAAAAACACTTTCTGCTAAGAAAGATGAGGAAATTAGGACTCTCACACTTCCACCCACGTTCCCTGATAAGGATTATAACATTCATTCTCTATTCTGTTACCATTCATTTCTACTTTTGTTTAGACTTAGTTCTTACATTTACATGAATTAAATGCCCACTACCAGTCTTTCACTGTGACTGTTTCATTCCTGAGTCCTGTATTTTGATTTACCTCTTGTATGGCTTCATCTTGTCACTGAGTAACTTTTTTTCCAAGAAGTGTTTGTACACCCTGTAATTCTTGGGTCAATGCACGAGAAGGTTTACCTGTTATCTTTACATTTGACCAACTCCTTGGCTGGATATAATATTTTTGACTCACTCTTTTCTTCAGAAATTTTAGACATTACTTCATTGACTACTGGCGCTGAGCAAAAGTCCAAGGCTAGCCAGATTTTCCCTTTCAATAAATGATTCGCAAAGCCCATGTCTTTAACCAAATGTAGGGGAAAGAAAACTCAATCTTTCTCAATATGCTTGGCTCCTTGATGGTTTGAGGTGGACAAAACTCTCTGGCAATATTCAACAACATTTAAAAGCTACAAGCAGGCCTGGCATGGTGTCTCACACCTGTAGTCTTAACACTTTGGGAGGCCGAGGCGGGCAGATCACTTGAACCCATGAGTTCAAGACAAGCCTGGGCAACATGCTGAAACCCTGTCTCCACAAAAAAAATACAAAAATTAGCCGGGCATGGTGGCACAGGCCTGTAGTCCTAGCTACTCAGAAAGCTAAGGTGGGAGGATCACCTGAGCCTAGGAGGTTGAGGTTGCAGTGAGCCCTGATCATGCCACTGCACTCCAGCCTGGGCAAGAGTGAGCCTTGATCTCAAAAAATAAGTAAAAATAAATAATAAAAGCTACAAGCCCTTCTCTGCCTCATTAAGTCTTCTCATCCTTCAAGACTCTGCTCAAATGTTCCCCACCACCCTATAAGCCTTTCTCCTCCCCGCCATTCTAGGCAGAATTACTATTTTCAAAGAGTAGTTATTCCATTTAACATTGTAAGTATGCCTGTTTTCCCACTAAATTATAAACAGCTTGAGAGGAGAACCATGTTTTCTTCATTGTAACCCCAGCATATATCACTCAGCTATTAATAAACATTGTAAGGGTTCAATGTTTCCTGAGTAATCTATCTGTTCTCACTTTTCCCCCATATATCTATCTGAGGGACTCCTTAGAGCAGGTGTGCGCAAACTTCAGCATGCATCCGAAATACCTGGAGGACTGGCTCAAACAGATTGCTACACCCCATGCTCAGCTTCTGATTTAGAAGGTCTGGAGTGGGGCTCAGAAATTTGCATTTCTAACAAGTTCCCAGGTGATACCAATGCCACTGTTCCCGGAATCACACTTTGAAAACCATTAGAAACAGAAATAGACGGAACGAATCCTGGCAAATGGGAAAATGAGGTTCAGATGAGGACCTTACATTCATCTCCAAAAGCATCCACATCTGAACTAAGTCCACAAAAACTGCAGACGAAGTTGTTTCTTCTAGTGTAAGCCTAGAATTAGCCCAAATGTTAGAGCATGTGGCCCATGAGAAAAGACATTTCATGATCGCCTCCCTTAATTTTTCTTTCTTGATTCATCTTGTCACTCATGAATAAAGTACCTTTAATCAGTTACTTACCATGATTCTCTATTATAACTATTAACTATACCAACCCTAATTCAACGGTCAGATGGGAGTATACATGCAGAGGAAATTCATGTACTTCAAACTCTCCTTCAAAATAAAACAATAATCATAGTCATTTAAAAATCCATTTCTCTCTCACCCTTATTGTGTTTTCTCAGGCTTTTCATTCTGTCCCCTGCCTTCTTATCTCCTACACAAATGAAACAGTGGTGATTCTTACGTCAAGATTTTGCAAACCATCACCAGGTACACATTCCCTACCACATCATCCTTGCCATTTAGCCATTCGGTCCCTGGAGAGGATGGTCAGTGGCCCCAAAGCTTCTACAGCAACCTCTAAGTGGTGATTTTTGTGCTCCTTTCCTTCAAGGGCTTAATTTCTCGGAGCACTAAATCTCCTCCGGTTTTCTGCACGCTAGCACGCGCCGCGGTGCACTAAAGTTGCGTTGCAGTGCCACCTACAGTCTGCTTCTGGTAGAGACCCAGAGCTACCCAATCCAGGGCCCTCTCCACCAGCTGACCAGTTAAAGCAAAATACAGTCATTCTGGATTAAAGTGGACTCTGCCTTTTTAAGAAACTGCTCAGTATAAAGTCAAGGAGGCCTCCTATCTGGAGCTTCCATCTGGAAGTATGGATTGTTAAACCATCCTTTGAAATGGTGTCATCAGCTTGGATTTTGGCTTCACATTGTGTTTTTAACTTTGGAGGTTTTAAACACCTTCATGGCAAGAGACCTTCTGTGGTGACAGTTTGAGAAGAGGAAAACAGTGGCTGGTGGGCCTTTCCTTTCTGCTTCTTGTGATTGTGGCAGTGTTTGAGCTTCGTTGAGATATGCAGGGTGAATAATCAGCTTGGCCCGGCCAGGGAGCCAGATTGAAATGGAGCGCCTGTGCGCGCGCATTCGGAAAGCGGCAGCCACATTAGGAGCCTAGGGTCCATTAGCTCTCATATAATGTTTCTTCTCAGGCAGATAAGTACAGGCATCAAACATCCCGGCCCTTTTATGGCACATAAATCACAGGTCAGCGCCTTCCACGGAGACTCCTGCTTGCTAAGTGAGTAGTTACACCAGGAGCAAGGAAGCAACATTTCAGCACACTTAGAGACCCAGGGGGATGAGCTGATTGCACAGGGCAGAGCCAGGAATTTCTCCCTGCAATTGAATGATTAAAACCTTTCTCCTGCTTGAGAACTGGCACATTGTTTCCAACTTTCCACAGGCAGCAGCTTGCACCCAGATCTGCCCTGGGTCCCAGGCCGCCATTAACTCCTTTCTCAGAGAGTTGGTTTCCACAGCCCCTACAGAGCAGAGCAGGCTTTGAGACGCCATCTCTTAGCCCGCCGCTCATTGAACTGAGGTGAACCTTTTTCCTCATTGAACCCACAGAATCTCTGTCTTGATGATTTACGCCAAGAGCCTGAGAAAGCTGGAAGCTGAGCCACCTTAACAGGAGGGCCCTAAGTGAGGGTCCGTGAACTTGGCCTGCTGAGGTCCTTGAAACTGCCCTGGCTTCTGCCATTCCTATGTCTACGACCTTGGCTTTTCTGTGGGTGACGAGTCCTGTACCCAAAACCAACTTGAGAAGATTGGGCTCCTCAGTACCAAAACTGGTATCTAAGAAACGCTAAATCTTAGAACACACATCAGACTCAGGTGGGGCTTTCTGCTCCCTACCCCACACCATGGGGAAGAATCTCCACAGCCTGCCCTCAGCCCACCAATGTTCCTACCCTCCAGCCAGGCAGGAGATGGCTACCCCCGTGGGGCAGGGGTGCGGACACGGGAAGGCGGTGGAGACCAGTCCACAGACGGCTGTCTACCCGCAATCCATCACTGGTTAGCAACAAGAAAAGCACAGAAACAGTATTGGGAACTACTATGACAATTTTTCAGCGCAATTTAATATTTATCAAATCTAATGATAAAAAATTAGAGCTTGTGTTTTGAATGCCGTTTTCCTTTTCATTTTTCTAGTATTTTATTTTTGTTGTATTTTATGTATTTATCCAAAGGAAAAGATATAATTATATTGAAGAAACACCTGCACCCCCACGTTTATTGCAGCACTGTTCACAATAGCCAAGATACAGAATCAACCCAGGCATCCAACAACAGATGAGTGGATAAAGAAAATGAGTACTATTCAGCCATAAAAAGGAATGAAATCAAGTCATTTGCAGCAACATGGATGAAACTGGAGGACATTGTGTTAAGTGAAATAAGCCAGGGACAGAAAGTTAAGCACCACATTCTCATTCATATGTGGAAACTAAAAAATAATAATAATAATAAGTTGGTAAAAGTAAAAAGCAGCACAGAGGATAGAAGAAGCTGGAAAGGGTAGGGGGAAAGGAGGGATAGGAAGAGATTTGTTAAAGGACACAAAATTACAGCTAGATAGGAGGAATAAGTTCTAGTGTTCTATACCACCATAGGATGACTGTAGTTAACAATAATATATCATATAGTTTTAAGTAGCTAGAAGGAGGATGTTGAATATTCCCAACACAAAGAAATGACAAATGTTTGGGATGATGGATGTGCTGATTACTCTGATCTGATCACTATACTTTATAATATTGGAGCATCACTATGTACTGCTGTGAATATGTACAATTATTATTTGTCAATTAAAATTTTTAAAATTTTTTTTATTTAAAAGATTATCAGTCCACAAATGATTGGAAATAAAAACAAAACAAAATACATAAGTACTTCATTATCAATAGTTCGAAGTGCACTACTTTAAATTCCCCTCTTCACTCTGGCCCAGGGCCTTTCGCCATCCAGCAGACAGGATCTCAGAGAAGGCGGGAATGCAGCTGTGCCTTCTCTGCAAGGAAAAGCGATGACTCAAGCAGAGGCAAAGCCTACTGTTCACACCTGACTATGAAGAGAACCCGTGCTCGGATCATTTGGGTAGAGGCAGGGCCTTGGACTTAAGGCTAATCACCCCAAACATTCCAATATAGAAAAGATCTTAAGACCCATGGCATCCTCATGGAGTTAAGAACAAGTGTTCCAAGCCAGTCAGGAAGCACTTCCAAAGCAAACTTTTGGGCTGTATCCAGGGATGAGTCAAGTGGCCCAACTGAGTTTGGGGGACTTGTAACATCTCTAATCAGTGTTTCTCTATGCCATCTCCCTCAAATACCCCCCCCCCCCCACACACACACACACACACACACACTCTTCATCCCTCCCTGGAGCTTGTCCACTTCTCTGAGCAGCACCAATTTCCTTGCAGCCAGTAGCAAGAGCACAGATGTGGAGAATGCATGGCTCCCACATTTCTTGATATAGACTTGAGGTCTTGCCTTATCCTCTCCAAGGAAGAGCTGAGGCCACTGGGAACATGCAGTGGGCCCATAGGCCATGGCAAAGCCTCCCAACTCTAAGTTCTCTCTGTGTTTAAGTCTAGAAAATGAAACACTGACATGGAAACATCTTTCAAAAAAAAAAAACATGTGACTCTAACACATTAAAATAAAAAAGTGTAAGGAGAAAAGGAGGAACAAATAAATGGAGAGCAAGGTAGAAAAGGAGGCAGGAAAGGAAGAGGGGATAGAGGGCTATAAATTTCATAAGGGCAGAGAACATGTCTGTGTCCCAGTGCCTAGCACAGTGCTGGGCACATAATGGCACTCAACAAATGTTTGTTGAGTGAATAAAGAAAAGAAGGAAAAATTGACACAGGAGCAAGGAGGGAGAAGATGCTCAAGAAGCATGCAGCTGCCCAGATTCCTCCTGGCCTTCTACCGGGGATCTCACTGCTGTCCCCCAACCCACAGGAGGAAGCAGGCAGCAGGGAGGGCCTGGCTGCACAGGGCACACGCTGCTGGGCAGGGTGGTGGCTGCACATGGGTTCCTTCTCTAAAGCAAGGCTCCTTGTTGGTCTCCTTCTCTCTTTCTTTTTCATTCCTGAAAAACATTCTTTTAATGCAGGGAAGAGTCATTGATTTCATTTGAAACAATGCCCAACAGGATATGGCGTCTCAAACAGCTCTTTGGCCCTTGGCAACTGTTGTGTGCAGGTGTTTCATGCAAGTGCCGGGCAGCACGTACAGCACTGAGACCCAGGCAGCACTGGGCGTAGGCCTGGAGAGTGGCCCAGGGCACACAGGACTTATAGCACCAAGCCCTGCGGCGTCTTCTACATGCCAGGAATTCGACTCCTTCCCACATGCCTCCCTCACCCCTTGCTAACCTCACTTCCAGCCCCCAGTCTGTAGTAAAATAGGAACTGGGTTTTCCCTCTTGTTATTTCTTTTTTTGTTGTTTTGTTTTTTTTTTTTTTTGAGACTCCCTCTTGTTATTTCTATAACTCATAACATAAAAACAAACCATAGTCCCAAAGAGAGAAATGTATCTGCAGTAAACAAAATGGAAGTAAGGAAGAAGGAAGACTGCTTGGTAATGACATACAAAAACAGGATGGACTTTGACCAACAACGGCAATAACAAACATGTGAACACCGATAGAGCAGAACAAAAAGTTCATCAATAAAAATCAGTGCATATACACACGTACTTTTAATCCAAGTTTCCAAGAGTAAAGTGGAAATAAGGAGTATTGCAGCATGAAGAAGTATCTCCAACCCATAGAACTTTACAAGTAGCCCTTGACAGAGTTTAGCAGTCTCTATTATGCAGCAATTACACTACTAGCTATATACCCAACAGAAGTGAAAACACATGTCTACAGGAAAATTTATACATGGATATTTATAGCAACATTATTCATAATAACCAAAAAATTGAAACAACCCAAACTGAAACAATCAATTGATGAATGGAAATAACATGTGGTATATCCATACAGTGGTATGTTATTTGGCAATAAAAAGGAATGAATACATGATACACAGATGTAACAGGATGAAACATGACAACATTATGCTACGTGAAAGAAGCCACACACAAAGGATCACATATTGTATGATCCCTTTTTCTTTTTTTTGAAATGTCCAGAATAGACGGATCTATTGAGACAGAAAGTAGATTAGTGTTTGCCTATGGCAGGGAGGGGGATGGCAGGATTTGGGGGTGACAGCTAAGGGGATCAGGATTACTTTGGGGGGTAGTACAAAGATTCTAAAATTGACTGTAGCGATGGTTGCTCAGCTCTGTAAATATACTAAAAGCTATTGAAACATATAAACTGGTAAATTGTATGGAATATGTCCATGTAAATAAAAGTATTAAAAAAAAAAAAAAAAGGAGAGGTGGTTTCCCAAGCAGAGATAAGAAGGGTGCAGCACGGCCAATGGATTTCACTGACAAGGAAAGGGTAAAGGAAACATGCTAAGTCTTGCAGTGCCAGGAGTGATTTTGTCGCTCCTTTTTATCCTCACGGACTCTAAGTCTCTGCTCCAAGACTTCACCAAGAAGGTCCTAGAAAAGAACCTCTCTCTTTTCCCCCTGTGTTTTCATAATGTAAATAACTGATAAGTGCTTAAAGTGTTACCCTTCTAGAGATATTTCTATTTTCAGATCATAATCATAGGAATGTAGAATATTTGAGCCTTAGGAACAATCTCGTCTACTGGATTTTTGTATACTCTCTAGAGCCCTTTCAGGGCTGTAAAGTTGGAGCCAAGAAGGGAAGGGCTGTGGGCAGTCATACATTTTAGAAAAACTCCCTCTCTGTGTGGTTAAATAACATGTTTGAGGGTTTAAAAGATAAACCCTTAGCTATCCAGAATGAATAACTTATCAAGAACAATTCAGCCCTGAAGTTTTTGGAGAATTGACATTTGACGGCTTTTCCCATTAAAGGCACCATGAGGCCCACATTCCCCATCATGAGCTCCAGAAAGCCATTCACAGGCTTCCAGCACATATGACAGCTGCCCTCTTCCACATCTGGACATTACCCCAGACCCTTCTCTAGGCCCTGCCTGATGTGACATCCCCTCCAATGCACTACCATCCTGTCCAGGCACCCGTGGCTGACCCAGGGCAATAAATGGCCCAGACCACATTTGTGCCCAGCATACAGGTCACTAGGAAAGCCTTCTGAATCAGGTCCTGGATGAGCCTGTCTCCAGTGCTGGATTGGTAACAACCTGTTTCCATCAACAGGCCAAAAACAGTCCAGAAGAAAAATAGTTACATTTGTCCATCACACCAGCCACATTTTCTTACCCACACACAAAAAAACAATGGCACAGTGGAATCTCCTGACCTCCAACCAAAAGCTGAAACTACTACATGATGATGGCTGCAATAAACTACATAAAACCCTACCTAGAAAACTATCAGGATTCCTTGTACTCCACTAAGTCCGGAACAATCAACTTGACCAAGGTAGCGTCAAAAGCTCCAGAGGGTCAGTACCTGGAAGGTCTGTGATTTCTATTTACATTTTTTATTTGAATTCTCTCTCACCCATAGCCCAATTACTTTCCAGCCCTTTCCTGAGCCTGCCTTACTAAAATCTGTTACTGGTAACTCAATGTGTAGCAAAGGTATAAACGCTTCAAAAAATTGATGTTAGGTAATAAGTGAATGAATTAATGATTTCAGAAGTCAAATAGCTTTGAAATTAAGAATATTTTAATTTAGTCATCCCTATTTTTATAATTTCTCAACTTACCAACTTATTCAGGACCCTCTTAAAGTGAACATAGTCCCAGATTCATAGGGCTTGGAAGGGACCATAGATACTACTCACTCTAATTTTAAATTCTTGCAGAGCGAGTGTCCTAGAGGCCATGTGAGGGCACAGGCAGGAGGTCAAGCGGAAAGGCACCTGAGGTCCCCATTCCCATTTTGGTTACTACATTAGGATAAGGCTAGCTGCTATAGTAAATAAACCACAACATTTCAGTGGCTTAGCAACACAGAATTTTATTTTTTATTCTTATAATAGTTTGATGTCGGTGGTGTTTCTAGCCTGCTGGTGGCCCTTTGCCTCCTTCTGTCGTGTTCTATCACACCTACAGCCCCAGCCAGGAGACAGGACGGGAGACCAGAGGGAGCACATCCGTTTCCTTACCACCTTGGCCTATACATTGGTCATGGTTTTGTCAGGAAAACAAAGCCTAGCCACATAATCCAATGGGGCAATTTGATATGGACAATAGCAAGAACCAAAAAGCCAAATAGAGGAGGTAAAGCAATCCAGAGATTCAGCAGGAAGCTGCTCCCACTCATAACTCACTCATCACTTACTCCTTTGAACCAGAGACGGCTGCTGGGCAACTGAGACCATGAAAGAAGGGGCTGTTACTTAAAAGCTGAGACCACAAAGATGTCACCAGAAGCAAAGAGATCAAAGCTAAAATATCCTAGCTTCTCCCTTCCTCCCTTCCTCCCATCTCCAACCAGCCTGCCCACTGGCCAAACCTAGCCAAAGCTGGGAAGGAAGCCTGGAAAACTGTGGTTGGCAGGGACAGATTCCCTACAGAATGAGCAGAGCAGGTGATGGGCAAGGAAAACGATCTGAGGGCAAATGACAAATACGATCTGTAGGTGACACACATCGCCTTGCTCACGTTTCATTTGTAAGGATCTGTTACAGAATCACACGGAGAAGCAAGGGGTGCCGGGGAATGTAGTCCTTGGCTGGGCAGCTGCTTCACAGGCACATCATGGAAGGAAAAGCGCAAACTTTTAGCGGACAGTGAGCCATCTCTGCCACAGCTGGGTTTTCATAGATTTTTCAATCCACCCAGAAGCTCCATTTTCACATGAAGCTGGTAAGGGACAGATCATGGTAATTAATTAATTAGTTAAAATAGAAAACCCCTGATGGCTCTCTAGACAGCATGGTTGTTTCTCCCTCCTCATCCCATATCTTAGACCGACGACCAGTGGGAAGAGGAGGAGAAGTTGACAGCAACTGTTTGGTGCTCCTAAGAGGAAGGGGCTTCCTATAGGTACAAGAGTCCTGGCTCCTTAAGCGAACTGTCGATGACATGATGCTCTCATGAACTTTGGGGTGAACTGGGCAAATCTGAAAGCATGAAAGACTCGGTCAACGAGACAGATCTGGTTTCTGCCTTCATGGAGCTAATGCCTCTATTAGGAGTTGAACACTAAGTGCTATGCAGAAAAGACACGGAGCTCTAGGACGAGGATAACAGATGGATTTGCTCTGGGTACGCTCAGTCCTCCAGCTTATACTTCAGTTCCAAACATTTATTTTTAGGTCAGCCTTCCTCTGCCATCATCTTAAAGGTATGCTTACATTCTTAGTCTCTGTATTTATATTCCAACCAATGCAGATGGCTTCTCACTCTTTAATCTTCAAACACAACAAACCATTTGTATCAACTCTTTCTGCTGCACTCCTGGCCTCCAGGTAGGGAGGCTGAGGCCTCTCTCCACATCAGCCAGAGCAGCTCCGCTTGGACCTGTTTTATATATTAGGTTATTTATCTAATTTGGATGGAAAGTTCACAAGCCATGTATCTAGCTTCATTCTCCCTTTTACATATGAGAACGTGGAAGTCCAGTGAGACAAGGGGACTTGCCCGAGACTGCATATAGCTCATGTGTCATGGAGACAGGCCTAGAATTCAGGGTCCAAACCCCAACACAATGTCCTTTCTACTGTTCTCAGGAATTCCAAACAAGAATAGCTTCCAGAGCACATGTTCCTCGTGGAAAGTACCAAGAAATTCTCTGCTGCTGAAGACTGCACCCATGGGACACGCTCTGCAGAGGTGCTCATTTCCTTATTAATTGGAACTCCTTTGATTTCAAGTGACAGAAATCCACTGAGACAGCTTAGGCCAACAAGGGAGACTCTATTATAAGGGACTCATGGAACTCAGAGCAGGAATACAGCTGGACCCCAGGTATGTGCCGGAACCAACTATTCCAATAGCTTTGGAAATCTCTCTCCACATTCTGCTTTGGCTTTTTCTGCACATCCACTTCATCTTCTACTCTTTGCAGGCCAGACTTTTCTACTTTATTATTCGTATGGCAGAAGACAGAGCCCTACCAGCCCCCAGGGTTTATGTTCTGAGGCTCCAGGCTCCCCTACACACTCATTTTTTGGTCAGTTTTAATGGAATGGCATTTATATACAGTAAAATGGACTCTTTGTCAAATGTATTTGGCCAGTGTATACAGTCATGCAACCACCACCACAATTAAAAGATTTCTATCATCCCAAAAATCCTTTGTGCTCTTATCAGTTAATCTCTTTCCCCAACTTTCATCTCTGGAATCTGTTTTCCATTGGTATCAGTTTGACTTTTCTAGAATTTCATATAAATAAAATCATAACAGCATATAGTATGACTTTTCTTAATTGACATAATGTTTTAGAGATATATCCATGTTCCTGTTATGAGTACTGGTGGTTAGTTCCTTTGTGTTGCTCAGTAATGTTACATTGTGTAAATACACCACAATTGGTTTATCCATTGTTGATGGACATTTGGATTGTTTCCAGTTTGCAGCTATTGTGAATTAAGCTGCTCTGCGCATTCAGGTACAGGTCTTTGTGTGGACATACGTTTATGTTTTCATTTCTCTTAGGTAAATACTTAGACATGGGATTGCTGGGTCACATTTTAAGTGTGTGTTTAACTGTATAAGAAACTCAAAGTGGCTTTGTTTTCCAAAGTGGCTGTACCATTTTGTGTTTCATTAGTAAATATACTGCTTCACACCCTCTCCAACAGGTGGTATGGTCAGTCTTTTTAATTTTAGTCATTCTAATGGGCATTCTAGTGGTATCTCATTGTGGTTTTAATTTGTATTGTCTTAATAAATAATGTTTAGAATCTTCTCATGTGTTTCTTTGCCATCCATATATCTTGTTTGGTAAGGAGTTTAATTCTTCGGTCAGTTTTTGGAGGGTTCTTTGTTTTCTTCTTGAGTTGTAAGAGTGTTCACATGTTCTAGATATAAGTCACTTATCAAATATGTGTTGCGCAGTCCAGGCGTGGTGACTCACAACCTGTAATCCCAGCACTTTGGGAGGCTGAGGTGGGTGGATCACGAGGTCAGGAGATCTAGGCCAGCTTAACCAACATGGTGAAACCCCGTCTCTACTAAAGATACAAAAATTAGCTGGGCGTGGTGGTGCGCGCCTGTAATCCCAGCTACTACTGGGGAGGCTGAGGCAGGAGAATTGCTTGAACCTGGGAGGCGGGGGTTGCAGTGAGCCGAGATTGTGCCACTGCACTCCAGCCTGGGCGACAGAGAGAGACTCCGTCTCAAAAAAAACAAATAAAAGATAAAAAATAAAATAAAAATGTGTTTTGCAAAAATCTTCTCCCAGACTGTGGCTTGTCGTTTTTATTTTCTTAACAGTACATTTCAAAAAGCAGCTTTTAATTTTTGTGAAGTCCAAATTTATCCATTTTTTTCTCTTATGTTTCCTACATGTTGTGTCCAATCAAAGAAATCTTTGTCTGATCCAAGGTCACAAAGATTCTTTTCTGCGATTTCTCATGGAAGCTTACAGCTTCCATCCGTGATCCCCTTTAAGTCCATTTTTATCTATAGTGCATCTCTCACTTGCTCTGACTCACACTCTTTCTCTCCCTTCCCCAGACCTAATTATCTGGGTGGGACTCTGACTGGGGAGCTTGGGTCAGTTATTTACTCATAAACCAATCTACATGGCCAGAGGCAGAGAAAAGTCTCTTGACCTGAGCTTGATCACAGCCAGCTCTGGTCCAGTCAACAGCATCCAGAGTTCCAGGGTTCTGTGCAAAATATGGCTGCCATGTGGCCCATGTGGTTGCAGAAAGGAGATCAGTAACCAGAGAATGGGGATGCATTATAGATTATATTAGGTTATATTAGGCAAGATAACCTAATAAGTGTCTATATACCCTGCAATCTGGCTCTATCCATTTTAGGCATCTTAAGTAATTAACCTGGAATATTACAAGGCTTCTTATTATTGAATGAACAGATCTTACCAAGATTCAAACATAATTTTTCCTATTGCTCACCAAACTCCTAGTCATGCTCTCATCCCTAACCTACTAAAATATCACCACCATTGTGAAGACTGTGGGGAACCCTCAGCAGAGTTAATACGACTACAGCACTTAAAACATATTTGCCTTCTCCAAAAAACAGTTAGCTCCTTGTGGACAAGAACCTTATGCTGTTTGTCTCTATCTCAACAGCTAGTTTAATTCATGGCATGCAATATTTTGGGGTAGTTGTTGAATGCTGCATTTTTCCTATAATATTTGTCAAATAATTTATTTGGTAATGAGAAAGGGACAACTTTGAAGACCCCAAGTGATGGAATTGCCTTGCAGAACTTTTTTATAAGAAAAATCCTCGCTTGAGATTGATGGCTGATTCACACTCAATGGGGAAAAAAATATAGGTAGAAAATCCAATATCAATCTCACTCTGACTTTTCACCCTTGCCCAGGGGAAACATAATTCAAATGCTTCCTTGCAGTCACGATGCACAATGTTGAGCTGGGTCCCACTTGCTAAGGAATAGTTAGCATCATCACTAAAAAGCCCTGAGGCCCATGGTGTCCACTACATTTAATCTCACGTCACTCTTATTAACAACACAATTGCTACTTTGCTGGCCCAGATGCTCAAAGAATAGCAAATATTAGGGCCAGGGCAGGGATGTTTATGGCAACAAACTATGATAAATGAAACATTATGGAAAATGTATAAAGAAAAGTATTTCCTTCGAATAGTGGTTTCTAGATAGGACTTAAAGCAGAAATCGCCAAGATGCAAAGCAGAAGATAATCAGGTCGGAGTAATAAGTTTAAATAAAAACTGCTGTTAAAGAAATTTATTTGAACCCCGCTGATATTAAATATGAGCACAAAGGCTATGATTGCCACACATTCTTTGATTTAAAAATAAAACTCTCTAAATGTTTAGAACAGATTCTTTAAATAAAATAATATAGAGACACGGAGAGGAAATTTCCAAAATAAAACCTTTAAACAAATCTTAAGTAGTGGTGGAAAGTGCACATCCTGCTTCCATTTTAAGTGCCAAAGAAGGCTCTTTGAAGGATACAAATGTGTGAAGCAGAAAGACTCCAGAGGATGTGGAAAGAACAGAGAACGAGCCTTGCCTGGGCTCCTATAAGCCTCCATGGGCCCCCATCCTTCTAGAGTCCCTTTGTTCCCACCCTTGCCTCCCACTAAGCCCACCCCTGTGTGTGGCATATTTGAGTAATTCTGCTGAAGTCTTTCATGTATATGCAACATTGCGAGTAGGTAAACAAAAGTGATGTCTGGATCCCTCCAGCAAAGGACAGATGACTCTGATTTAGAGAAAACTAGATTAACTGATAACTCAAGTAGCTGGATAAGAGACAGAAGACAGGCAAAGGATGATTTTTTTAAATTGTTTAGACTTAGTCAAAATCAAAGACTGCATGACTCAGAAGAGGGGCCCTCAGTCTAAAATAGAGTGGATGCTGGTAGCAAGAGCTACTGCTTCCTCCTTGGTGGGCTACTGCCTGAGATGCCTCTATCACCATCCAGGAGGTTCTGGACTTTACGTGGACTTTATCATCATCCTAGGAAGCACTATGAACTAGGGACTTAAGTCTTGCCCATGGATACATGGGTTATGTACTTGTATTTGATTTCTGTTTCTTATGATTTTTCTGCCAGTTTGGGGCAGGGTAGTGGGTGTGAAAAGAAATAAAGTATAAGCGAATTGGGCATATATAACAAATTCCAGGAAGCAGAAAATTTCATATGCTTGTTACTCCACTAACTTAGCCACCATTATTATGAACTGAATTTCAAAAAAAAAAAATCATTTAAACAATTGCTATTGGCCGGGCACAGTGGCTCACACCTGTAATCCCAGCACTTTGGGAGGCCAAGGCGATTGGATCACTTGAGGTCAGGAGTTCACGACCAGCCTGGCCAACATGGTGAAACCCCATCTCTACTAAAAATACAAAAATTAGCTGGGTGTGGTGACAGGCACCTGTAATCCCAGCTACTTGGGAGGCTGGGCAGGAGAATTGCTTGAACCCAGGAGGAGGAGGTTGCAATGAGTTGAGACTGTGCCCTGTACTCCAGCCTGGGCCACAGAGGGAGACTCAAAAAAAAAATCGCTGTTTTAGAAGTCCCTAAAGTTTACTAAAATTAGATATTTTAGTATCATTTGTGATTATGTTTTGATCTCTTTTAATTTGCTGGTGGAATTATCTGCTGTTTAAATTTTAGAATATAGATAATTTACTTACAATGGTATTTCTCACACTGAATTTGGCAGCTCTGGGAAATTTCTAGAAATCAGACCCACTGAACAATCCACAATTTTGTGATGCTGGTGTCTCTGAGCTATCTGGATGGGTAAACTGGAACTTCTGATTCTAAATAAGAATACCTGCCTAAACAGTTACCTAAAGTTTTCATTTTTTTCAACTGTCAAAATACTTCTACCTCACACCAAAAAGTAAGTGCTGTGGCTTGAAAGATGAAATTTGAGGAAGATATATATGATTGGCCAATAAGCTCTCTTATTTATTTGTCCAAACTTTGCATCTGTCCTATAAAATCCAACTGCAAGTGACTTAATCAAAGGTTAATTTGGTAGAAAGCAATTTGGCCAAAAGTAAATTTGTCAAAATGAAAGAATGTAGTTGATATAAAAATTTGATTGAAAAATATTGACACAAGTTACCGATATTTTTCTTCAAATATTACTAACTCTGAAGCTGCCCTCCCTGGGTCTCTTCTGGAGAATCATTACAATTTTGTTTAACTTTAAAAATTCAGGTTCATTTTTAGCTAATCATTCCTTTTCTGTTCTGTTTGTGATAGTAAAAATTTGGACTAAGTGTCTAATGATAGGAGGAGTCCCACACTTGAGCTGCTACTAAAATCCATAACCTTCAACTTTAGCCAGCAAACTTTCACTTTGTCCTCAATCTACCCCAATCCCACCTCCTTCACCCTCGCTCTCAGGAGATGGCTTTGCCTCCTTCTTTACAGAGCACCAGGCATGAAGCCTCACATTCCTGTTGGGCCCTCTGCAACCTTACCTGCCTCTGTCTGTCTCAGCAATGGAAGGCTCTGTCTTTAGCCACAGCTGTTTCTCCTGGGCTCTGAAGCTTCTCTGTCTATCTGTCTATCTCTCTCTTTTTCTCTCTCTGTCTCTGTCTCTATCTCTGTCTCTCTCTCTGTCCCTCCAACAATCACCCTCTTTCTATCCTGTGCCATCAATCCCTCCTTTACTCAAGCGGCATGTAAACAATCATAAGCCTCTTCATACTAAGGCGATAAGGACTCTTGACTTGACATTCTCCTCCAGCCCCATTCCTTCCTCCCCTTCACAGCCAAACTTTCATATGGAGTCATCAGCTCTTTGTGCTTCCACCTGCTCCCTTCCAATTCTCTCCTTCACCAGCCCCAATCTGGCTTTGGCTGACTGCCAAGGCCAATGGCTAACATTCTGCCACGTTCCATGGGCAGGTTTCTGTGCTCATCCTACTTGACCTTTCTGCAGTATTGGCTGCCAAGTATTCCCTTCCTGGCAAAACCTCATTTCCTTGGCTCCCATGACACCTATCCTTTCTTTTCTTTTCCTTCTCCGTCTCCTCTGGGGGCTCTTCTTTTCCCACTCACCTTTTGAAGGCCATTGTTTCTTAACCCCTTCTTCACACTTCTGCTCTGTTCCCTCTGCAGGCTCCCTGAGCCACCACAGCCCACCTTTATCCTGCGAACTTCAGCAGAGTGCAGTGGTTAAAGATGTGGAGGCTGAGTTTGAATTCCTTGTTGCATCACTCACTAGCTGTTTTTACTCTTTTACCCTCTTCAGTCTCAGCTTCCTCATCTGTAAGTGGGAGTGATAATACCTATGTCAGAAGGTTATTGTGAGGATCAATTGTGATGATGCATGTAAACAATCAGCATAATGCTTGGAAATGCACTAATAATTAGCCCAGTAAGCGTTACCTATTATTATTATCTTGTAATGAGCTCTAGAACATCTGGAAAGCTAAAAATGTATAGCTCATTACCAGAAATAATACAACCTCAGTATTAGGAGATCACTGAGACTAGAAGATGGTGCATAGCCACTCTTTCTTCCTCAGCTTCCCTTCTAGTCCAGACACAGTCTGCCTTGGGTGGGATCAGACGATGTTCTTCTTTGCTGAGTCTCACGTTTTCTTTCCTTTCTACACCTCTGTCCTCTGTCAGGGTCCCAGCTCCACCCTGCCAGCATCACCCTATGTGGCATGGACTGTTGCTGGCTCTCCCCTTGGTAGGTACATTTCTAGCACCCTCCATAGAAGCAGGTCCCACAAACCTATCTCTAGCTAATAATGACTGCCTCTCTCAGCATAGTTTGATGTTTGTTCATACTATAAGATTCTCCGCATCTGGGGTGAAGGTCAGAAGGGACAAAGAGGGTAAAGGGGACAGAGAGGTTTATTCTGCCATATCAGTATATTATTATTCCATCATAATTAATAAGTATGATAATATATATCCAGAGACATACATTTAGACCAAACATCCCCCTGTGCTTCAGACTAGAATGTACAATAGCCAACTTTACAGCCACTAAAATGTCTTACTATACCTTAAACGCAATATACCTAATACCAAATTAATTATCTTTTTTCCTAAAACTATTTCTTCTATTATATCTACCACCTACCCAGATGAGCAAGCCAAGAACTTAGGAACCTTCCCAGCCTCCTTCTCATCGCTTATTCCCCTCATGCACTTCTTCCTCCTTCCTTGCAACTACTCACAACTCAGATCTCACCTCAAGTCTTGCCTTGCACCAATTTAGTTCTGAACTAGATTACCTGAGTGGCTACAGCAATGTGTACTTATCTCTGTGCTGGTACCATCATGCTGTGGGGTAGCTGCGGGTCTCAAACACAACCATCTTTACACTCTCAGTACCTAGGATAGGGCCTGGTATCTAGTGTGTGCAATAAAAATCTGGTTACAAAAAAAACACGTGGAGAAGGTAGGGAAGAAAGGAAAGAGTGACACAAGCAAGGAAAAAAGAAGAAGCCTCTTCCATGGAAAAGGTCCATTTTTCATCTTATAAGTTTTTCTTTTGTGGACTATTTATGAGCTTATATTTGAGGTGTCAAATACTCAGACCCATACATACTGGCCTCTTCTGTCGTGCTCAGCTTGCTCTGAGGGTTAGGGCTTCAGAGCGTTGTGAAATCCCACGAATAGTTGTTTACAACTGATGGAAAGAAAGTAATAAATGCCTCCTGAGGTTTCTCTCTTTACCTTAAATATTTCCTCCTCTGACTTCTCCTTAAGGCCCATGTCTAGCTCCTTCAGGTTTTGTTGGGCCTTCTTCTAAGCCTCCAGTTCTACCTGTTTACTTCCTCTTGGCATCTTATTTTTCTACAGGAAAGAGCCTAAATGGAGGACAGCAGGCAGAAAGGAAGGAAGTTTAGAAAGATTCATGTTTAGAAAGATTTCACTTGGAATAATGAAGAGAAAACCATCTACGGAAAGAAAGAAACAGAGCTTTCAGAGACACAAGAGCAGACACACAATATGATGTGTACCAGGGAGTGGTGCCCCTGAAAACGAAGGTTGTCTGTCTCTCTAATTCAGGTTCTCCCCACCTCCCACTATATCTTCTTGCCTTTGATGTTGATTATTCTACATAGAATTGCTTGAAATTTCTCATGAATTAGCCCAGTAAATTTCCATTGCTTTTAAACTATTTATTAAACAGGATTCCAGTTTTTTCTGTTGAACATTTAAATAAGATTTGAACAAATCATAATTTTTCTTAAAAAAAAAAAAAAGCATGACTCATATGTTTATTGCAGCACTATTCACAATAGCAAAGTCATGGAATCAACCTAATTGTCCATCCATAGTGGACTGGATAAAGAAAATGTAGTACATAGGCACCATGGAATACTACATAGCCATTAAAAAGGAACAAAATCATGTCCTTTGCAGCAACATGGTTGCAGCTAGAGGTCATCATCCTAAATGAAATAACACAGAAGCAGAAAAAAGTGAGAGGTAAACACTGTAACAGATGGAAACAATAGACACAAGGGACTCCAAAAGAAGGGAGGAAAGGAGAAGGGGGAAAAGTTGAAAAACCACCTCCTGGGTACTATGTTCACTATTTGGATGATGGGTTCCCTAGAAGCCCAAACTCCACCATTACACAATATACTCATGTAACAAATCTGCACATGTACCCCCTGAATCTATAATAAAAAGCTATAAATAAATAATTAATTAAAAGCATGCAATGTTTATCCAGTGAGGCACATAAAACACCAATGGCCACTTGTCAGAAGAGATTTAGAAGTGGATTTTCAGTGAAATTGGTATATATTGTGATTGCTTCAGCAGACAACTTGCACAGTAGTTATATCCTTTCAAAGTTAAAGTTATGATGGTGAAGAGAGGCTTCATCACATACAACAGCTACCTGTCTGAGGAAGAAAAGCACTTTGTTCCAGATATTCCAGCAGAAGCAGTATTACCATTTCAACACAGACATTTTTCTGCTTTAGACAGTATCTAAATACTTCCTGAGTTCCCGAGGATTCCCTTTTTGTTTCTTGTGATTACATTACAGAATGGTGATCCAATTTGGATCTGTCCTTATCCTTACTCACACAACATACACACATACACATGATGCTTGTATTGTCCACAGAAAATGAGATATTTTCTGACTTAGAGGTTCATTGTCAACAGGATCTTGGGCACAGATAATTTATCAATGGTTTCAATTTTCTTGAAGGTATTAACCTGCCTAAATGTAAGCTGGATGAGCATATCAAATTCCATCACTCTTCTGAAGCCACTTCCTCAGGGATTACCAGTCACTATATGGCTGCCAATTTTAACAGCCTCTTCTCTGTCCTCACCTTAATCAGCCTCCGTACAGCAGTTCACAACTAACTCTGTCTTGACACCCCCTTGATCTACGGCTTTGGTGATACCATTCAGAGTCAGTCCTGTTCCTACTCAGACCAGAAGCCAAGAGAATGTGTATGGAACTGGGTTTGGAGGTTCTTGAGCCTACAAATTACCCATATAGGAATAAGGGACACATATCTTTTTGTCTAAATTGTATCCATAGATGTATACCAGAAAGTGGGTCATTATAGAGTCCTGTCCTTCCCCTGAGAAGAGGGACTCAGAAGAAGAGAGAAGGATTAATACTGTCCACCTCGGGAATGAAAGCAGTGATTCAAGGCAAATTCTAGTTACTATCTCAGCAAAGCAGTCAGGAACAGAGTGGGAATCAAAACTATATAAATTTTTCAAGATTCTCTAGATCTTATAGGGGTTGTTAGTTTTATTATTCCCATTATATTAGGCAGTAGTGATTAGAAGTAAAATTTATTTCAAAAATAAACCAACAGTAAATAAGAGGGCCTGGTTGCTTGTCTTCAGGGACCTAGAGGAAGGAATTAGAAGGAGCTGCAGACACCACATCCCTCTGAGAGACAGAACCTCAAGAGAGTCGGAATTGGCAATGCCAGCACCCAGGAGGAGAAGCAACAGGTTGTATGCCTCAGACCTCTTGCAAGGAACTTGCAAATGACAAACTGGTCTGATCTAGCAAGAACAGGGGGCAGGTAGTGAGATTCTCAGTGTACTTTGCCAGTTCCTTTTCCTTCATCCTCCTCCTAAATGCTTAAGATTCTTAAATCTATATCTCCAGCCGTGCCCCCTCTCCTGACTCCAGACCCACATTCCTGATGATCTACTGTACACAGGCCCCCCTAGCCCAGTATATGCAAAATGAACTCATCACCCTTCCCATTTTTATCCCATATCTCTCCCTTCTCCAGTATTCCTGACCTCAGTGGAAGACACTGCCAATCTCCCAAGCACTAAGGCCAGACACGCAGTACTATCTCCAACTATCCTCCTCCTCCTCCAGATGCGGTTCATCACTAAGGTTCTTCAATTAGATCCTATGTGTCTCATTCTTTTGCTTCTCACGGTCCCTGTTCTATCTCAGGTTCTATATTCTCTTGTACGACTATTACAATAGCCCCCTAACTGCTCTCCCCATCTCCAACATGCGGCAGGTCTGGTTTTTTACAGTTAATCCTCACAACTCAGTTGAATTCATTTCCATACAAAACTGTATATAGTTCTTGAGGTTTTATTGCCATTGATGGGAGGAAAACTTAAACTTGTCAAATTTAAACTACAGTAATGCCATCATCTCTGGCCTAAAGTTCTTCCTAAAGCCCAATTCCTATTCCTTGGGATGACTTCCCCAAATAAACTATCCACATTCAAACCCTTATCTCAGGCTCTGCATTCTGGGGGAACCCAAGCTAAGACCTCACTTGTCCTATAGTCTGGAAATCTTCAAAGCTACATTTTACTTTCCCCTGTGTGCTTCAAATGACCTAAATTCTACCAAGCATCACATAAGACTTTAAGGACCTAAATGAGCCATGTGGGGGATGGTGACACAAGGCAGACAGGTCAGTGTGGCTGCTAAGGCTTTGTTCTTCTGCAGTAGCTGCGGCTGAGATTCGTGTCCCCAGTTCTCAGCTCATAGGTGCCAAGTGATGAGCAGAGGCTCTAGTCGGGTTTCTGGAAGCCCCATTACCTGATATGGTTGGAGCCTCTTTGAGCTGCATTGCTCCTGACTGGATACCATCCAACCTTGCTTCTCTGGTCTCCCTGGAATTTCCAGAAGCTACTAAAACCCCATGACAAATTCCTTTCTGCTAAAATTAGCCTTCATAATTCTGTTTTCTGCGATTAAGAATCCTGCCCCAATATAGTCATCTAAAGTCTCATTCAATGATAGATATTTATTTTGGGTTGCTTATAAAAGAGAGAAGCCATCACTTTACAGTTACTGTTGAGCAAAAATATCTTGTATGTTGAAAGACGTTTTTATACCAGGAGGTTTTGTTTTTAGCTCCTAGACTTCTATCTATGTGGATTCATTTAGATAGCATTAATAAATGACTTGCTATTAATCACAAAAGCAAGACTTTTATGAGCCTTGCTACATATATACATAAGGCCCTATTAATACCTAATATATTTTAATAATAATAGCTATATCTTCAGTAACTGACGCCTATTGTGCATCAGTAACTGATATATTCTCAGTATCTGATATCTGATTAATCCTCACAACCACAAAAACCAAAGTTCAAATTACACAAACTGTTGGCAGTTGCAGGGTTTTAACCCAAATCTTTCTGACCTCAAGCCCATGCTCTCTCTGCTACGCTATGTTTCTCCCTGACTAGAGACCTCACCATAATCTGAGTCACACACGTCTAGTTGGGGCTCAGGCTTCCAGTTGACACTACGGTGTAAGTCAAGCTCCCAGGAGAAGTGTTGGGTTCAGGGTATACACATGCAAAGTCTAGGCACCCTTCTCAAAGACAGACCTGTGGTCTACCTATTTGAAGGAAATCACCAAAATATTCCCCTCAACTCACAGTTGCTATATTAGGTAGAATTGTGTTCTGTTGTAACAGAATAATCTAAAACAAGCATAATTTAAACAACTTAGTTTATTTCTCTTTCACTTTCAAAAAAGTATAGAGATTGGTTAGTCCAGAGCTGAAATGGAGTGCCACACTCTCAGGGACCCAGGGTTCTCCTATCTTACTGTTTCCCTGCAAGCGGCTTCCATTCCCAAATTTACCTCATGGCCCACAATGGCTGCTGGAGTTAAGCTATCACATCTATACTCCTACCAACAGGAAGAAGAAAAGGAAGAACAAAAGCACACACTTAAAGAGTCCCTTTAAGGACATCTCCTGTAAGCTGTACTCACCACTTTCACTAATATCCATTAGACAGAACTAATTGTCCAGGACTAATGGAACCAGCAGTCCACCATAGCTTTACTGTGGGCATCTCTGTGCTAAAACAAAAACCTGGGTTTCTATTTTTGTGGAAGAAACGGAGGACACATATCAAAGGATAATTGCTGGCCAGGCCTGGTGGCTCATGCCTGTAATCTCAGCACTTTGGGAGGCTGAGGAGGATGGATCACTTGAGGCTAGGAGTTCAAGACCAGCCTGGCCAACACAGCAAAACCCCGTCTCTACTAAAATTACAAAAATTAGCTGGGCGTGGTGGTGTGTGCCTGTAATCCCAGCTACTCAGAAAGCTGAGGCAGGAGAATCACTTGAACCCAGGAGTTGGAGGTTGCAGTGAGCCAAGATCATGCCACTGTACTTCAACCTGGGCAACAGTGAGACTCTGTCTCAAAAAAAAAAAAAAAAAAAAAAAAAAAAAGTGATTGCCAACACTGAGACCAGAGTCTTTCATATAAATGGTTCATTTGATTCCTTAAATAATTTTTGCTTTTGTTTAGTGATGCAAACAAAAAAAAAAAAAACAGTTTGTCTTCTGAAAAACAGGTCAAGTCTTGGAGAAATGGGAATGATGATGGCTTCCATCCTACTATGTGAGAAAATAGAAACCCAGCAGCTTGCCTGACGCCAACCAAGCTTTCTAAATGTTTACTAATTATATTTTCAACTTTTCAGGAAATCCCTCTTTTAAAATGGCTCCACAGCTACCCCTCTGCAGGAATGAAATTCAGCAGGGATCTTCAGTCCATGGTGACCAAAACTGAACATGGGGCAGACGTGACAAGCGTCAGGTCCCAGAGCCATCGTTTCATCTCCATAAACTATTTACTCTGGCCTTTTCCTTTCCTTTCTCTCCATTTTTTGTATGACAGAGTGTTAATCACTTTTCATGTGCCAGCTCATTCATTCATTCATTCATTTATTAAATAAACATTAAGCACTTTTTAGGGCTTTCCTTAGGGAAGCTCACCACCTACTGCATGGGACCAACCTATGAACAAATAATTGTGAAATCATGCCGTAAATGCTGTATAGAGGAATAAAAATGTCCCGTGGGAACCTGGAGGATTTCTATAAGACGCCACAAAGGAGACATCTTCGAATTGATTCATCTTTGAATCCCTAGTACCAGAAATAAAGTAAATATTTGCTGAATAAAAAACTTAATTATTCTTTGACACTTGGTTCTCAGAATCTTCCTGATGAGAATGAAACTGTTCTGTTGCTCTATAGAAGCACTCAACAAGAAACAGAACAGCTCTTTCCAGGAACGACCAGCTCTTCACCAGGCAGGTGAAGAACACATAATCTCCTCCCCACCCTCCAAAAAAAAGAAAGTTTCTTCATCTATTCCATTTAAAGATTCTGTAAAATCATCTACTGTTGTGTTTGATCATCCCTATAGGAAGTAAGAATATCCATATAAAAGATTGCTCTCCTACTGGAATTTGAATTCATTTCTCATTTTAAAATTTACTAAGATACAAAAACAAGAAATGTTATGAAGATTTGTTGGCTTATAAAGATGGCTGTAAGTACTTAACATATGTGAGTTTCTGTCTTTTCCTTGGTTGACATAACAATCTGGTCAAAAAAATAACTTGGTTAGAAATAAAATCTAGAAACAATTTTTGCCTATATTCCAGAATGGGAAGAGGGTGTGTACTTTTAATTTTAGCCATTTGTTTTTATTCTAAGTGGCCTGTAATAACAGTAAGTTAGAAAATATAGCTGTTCAACAGTAGGGAACCGATTAAAGAAATTGTAAGTTACAAAATAGTATGTATAACACACACAGAAATTATAAACTATAAACTGATATGCAAATTGAATTTTCTAACACTGAATAGCCAAATGTTTTATTTCATGAAAATAAAACAGGCTTAATTCACTAAAGATAAATCAGAAAGTTTTTTCAAAATCTCAGAACCTTTTCCTTTGTTTTACTATTTAGGAGTTTATTTTATTTAATACAAAAAACAATGCATACTCATTTCTATAATTTACAAGGGAATTTAAAAATGTAACAATTACCCATGACTATACATATCAGAAACAACCAGTTAACAAATTAGTAGATATCATTTTTCGTATATATTTGGTTTTTATAAAAATGGAATCATATCAACAATAGTTTTATAACCTTCCAAAAATTATATGTCCCCCCAACCATGCTAGCTTGATGACATAGTTCATATGATATATTTATCCTCAGAAA
The DNA here is from genome assembly GCF_037993035.2 of Macaca fascicularis. Classification (NCBI taxonomy): domain Eukaryota; kingdom Metazoa; phylum Chordata; class Mammalia; order Primates; family Cercopithecidae; genus Macaca; species Macaca fascicularis. The sequence goes on from NC_088381.1 coordinate 102,057,914, forward strand.
GAGTTTTAAGAAATACTGGAGATCAATACAGAGTAAAGCCACAGTGGAGGAAGCTGGTGAACTCCTGGACTCCTATAACACATTAAGGAATCATCCTGAAGTTTGAGTCCTGAGTCCTGTTCTGCAGCAAATACGCTAGGAACAAACGCTCAGTCCTTCTGAGCCTCCATTTCCTTGCCCATAACACGAGGATAATCATGCTTGTCTCTCACAAATATTCCAACAAATGAGATCAACTTTTTAATGGCCTTTGAGTTGTGGAAAAAAATAGCATCATAGTATTTTATTATGTTGCAGCCCGCTCATGATTGGTATTATAATTATTATTATATTACCTGGCTTTGAATTTTAAGCTCTCCTTTTTAGGATATTTTAGCTTATTGGTTGCCCATGACACTTTCATCACTACTGGATCCTGTTGTTATTGTTTAAGAGAATATTGCTTTTAACTTACTTGAATAAAGATTCTCAATTCTTTTTTATGGACTTTTTTTTTTTTTTTTTTGGTCAATTCTTACACGAACAGTATGCTACTAGGGGGTACAGGCTGGGTTTGACATTGTCTCAGTATTTCCTGCACCATCTGTCTGCTGCCCTCCCAGACCTGCACCATCAGGATTTCTGCAGGCCCATGCCTACATGAATCCCGGGTGTGTGGGGCACACTGTTGTCCCACACCAGCCTCCCTTTGTAGAGGATTGGGAGATGCAGGCCACTGAGACTCTTGTAGGTAGTTATTCAGATGGGAATTGCCAATGCTGGGAAGTGAATCTTGCTGCCAGGAAAGATTGATGCAGCCAGGAACCCCTTGCTGAAGGTTACCTGAGGCCATTTCATCAGTAACCTCTGCTGAACTATAACACAAGCACTGGGAAAAGGCCAAAAGTTAACCTGAAGCCACCCTACCTCCAGCCTTCACCTCAGCCTTTATCATGTCCAGGCCTCAGATCCCACAAGCATGGGATCCCTTTATCTAAAGCATGGCCATTCCCTTCCTTACTCATTTAAGGTTCATTCTCTTTACCAGATACCACTAAACCTACTCAGGGTACAACCAGGATAATCTAAAATATAGGTACTAGTCTGCTGATGACACATAGGATTTTTCTAAACTAAGTAAGATTTATTTTCCTCTTCTAACTCTGTTTCTTTTTCTTCTAATTCCAATTTTAATTCTTCTTCAAAATCTTCTTTTTTTAAATTCTCCATGAATTCCTGTTTCACAAAATGAACTCAAGTCACTTGACACTTGTACTAAGAAAAAAGTATAGAAACAATGCCCAGCTTCCCTTGGGAATTCATGGTCAGCACTGAAGAGGTGGGGGTCTTTCCTAGGCATGTCAGGATTTCTGTCCCTCAGGACAGACAGGCCTGGCCCTCAGTGCCCCTTCTCCCCACTCACAACTATTCAGGACCAGCAGAGACCCAAGCTTTGAAAACAACCGGCGAGAAACAGGTGTCTTCCGGAGAGCCCGGTGCTTCCCAGATGGGAGAAGCGATTAAAGGGACAGGAAGTGTGACCGCTCCTCAGCAAAGCCAGGGACAGACTGAGAAATGTGCTTTTCTTATGAAAGTGCCAAGGTCATTATTAAATGGATGGAAACTATTGTTCATAAAAGGCACTTGTATAGAAATGAAACTCTCTTTACCGCCTAGTTTAAATTTATCTCAAAACAAAGTGTTGTCAATGAAGAGTTGGACTGCTTCCCTACCATGCTTTAACCACACACGAACACCACATAAATCTCCCAGGCCCTATTCCAGGTGCTCCCCAAGTGGCAGCTGACATCTCCACCCCAACTTTCCTTCTGTGTGCCTCAGTACTCCAGGGACCGCATTTCAAAATACCCAAAAGTAAAAAGCATCCCCACTTTAGAAACTAGCCCCTAATTCATCACCATGAAGTTTTAGAAACAATGGCAAAAACAAAATTACTAAATGGTATTTTTCCTCTAGAGTTCTGTGGGGGTCCAACTCATTTTAAAACAACATTTAAAAAAAAAAAAAAAAATTTTCCAGTCATCTTCCTACCTTCTCCTTTTCCAGAATGGATTCTTGATCATACTGACCTCAGCACCTCAGGCTGGCAGGAAAGCCGCCTAGATTCCCTGAGGCATATCAGAGCCTGGTGCAGGAAACCACATAAGGTCTTGCGGTGTAACCCCTGGCCTGGTCTGGGTTACTCGCACTCCCTCTTAAGTAAATTGCATGTTATAGAACCTGGTCTCAGAGTGTGGGAACCACAGTGACTGACACCCCCAACCCCTGGGTCAGGTGGAGGGTTCCTAGTGCGAGAAGCAGAAAGAGGCTAGAGTTCGTGTTTTTAAAAGGTCAGAAAGAGACCATGAAATCCCAAAGATGGCAAAGTGGTTCTAATGTCAAAACTCAGGATTTTAGGCATCATCTGGCATTTATGGCCTCCATATACTAGGAAGATTTAAGTGTGCACCCACCTACACGCTGGAGCTGTACTGGCTCAGAGGTTCCCCAACCCAGCTACCCCTCCGAACCCACTGGGCTGCTTTTCATGAAACATCAATTCCTAGGTCCTCAAAATGACTAAATCAGAATTTCCAGAAATGGGGCATGGAATCTGAATTTTTCCAAGCTCCCCGGAGGAGCCTAGTTGCAGAGCCAGGTTTGGAAATGGCTGCCCTAGATCACCTTCCACGCACTCTTCCACAATCCTAGAGACCTATATGAGTTATTGAGCTTCATACAGCCTGCCTACATGCTCCGAGACATACATACTGAAATGCACTTCCTTGAGAATAAATAAGAAAAAGAAAATGATAAAACAGAAACACAAATTCATTCCCAATGTAAGTAAAGACATTACAGCCCTGGTCTCTACTTCTGGCCAAGATGACTCTTCCCCAGCTCAGAGTATACCATGTTAAATGGAGAGGGAGAAAGGCAGTTGGTTGCAAGATTGATGCTAGAAGTGGATTTTACGCCATAGACCTGTGCCACAAATGTGCACGCTCTTCCCCATGAGCCACTGTAGACATGGATGCCCCATATAACTCCTGAGCTACCTAACTCCTGATTGAGTCTGCCCTGTCACTTCCTTCAGTCCATGAGGAGAAGACCTACATACTCAGTGCATACACACATGCTGTGCTCAACCACAAGGGCTAACTTCCTCAGAACAAACTCCCTAGTGGAACTAGCTCTGACTTTAACCCAAACTCACGTGGTTCTGCCACACCACCCTGACTTCGACCCAAATTCAGCACCATTTAGGATCCAAGGGGCCAGCTCAATGTATGCTTTAATGAGATTCGTATGGTTTGTGACCAAAGGAGATGAGGAATTGTATCCTTTTTCAAATTGAACTCTAGCTAAAGTCCATTTCTCAGGCCCTCCTCCAAAAAGATCACCAAAGAAACCAAATGCTCTAAATAATAAAAGGCACCAAAATAGAGGACACAGAAGTCCTTTTCCCATTCTTCCAAGAGCCTACTCTGATCCAGCATGTGCATATTTGTATACTTAAGGTATATTTACAAAAGATGTGATACCAAAAAAAATATTTTATGTCCCATCCTTAAAAAAGAAATAGAAGATATGACAATGAAAAAAAAATCACATTATCCATCTTGAGCAATATAAATCAATATCCATCTACACCACTGATTTTAACACTTAACCAAAGAAAAACAGTAATAACAGTAATCACCTGACCTTGGATGGTCCTATTGTTTTGTTCTGCGATAGCAACTTAAGAAACAAATTATTTTATAGGCACCTGGTTCATTATGCATTACAAATTAAATCTTCATTTATCTATATGCTCCAAATAGTATCTATCCATCGCCATCACTTAAAAACACATTGCCCTTCTTTCTAGCCTTGTTAATTTCCAGATGCTGATTAAATTTAAACTCATAAAAATACCTGTTTAGCATGCATGGTGAGATCATCCTTCAATATCCATTACCCACTGTACATTCCAGCATGTTTACCCACTGTTTTCTGTTTGTATTCTCATCTATATGCCTTAGTTTCAAGGGACAGACTGGGGATTTAACCTAAAATTCAATCTCTCTCCCATTTTGATTCCATCCATATTGTCCCCTCTGCCTGATGCTTTTGTAAGCAACTTTCTTTCAAATTATTGCTGAGAAGAATGACTTCCAGATAATAGCACTTAAATATGGAACAGTAGGATGATAAAGGGATCCTGGAAGAGAGCTATCTTTCAGCCCCTTTTCACCAAGCCATTACACAAAAAGAGAAGACTTTCGATCTCTAGAGATCCACAGTGAGTTATTTATTGCCATAAGAAGGCTGACAGACAGTCTGAAAGCCACACAGATAATGAATGGCATTGCTCACAACCAGCACCTAACATAAAGCACACCGCCCTCCCACACGGGTGTCCCAAAGGCCTGGGAGAAGACTCGAAGAATCACCCAGCAGGAAAATGATATTCTCATCCTGTTTTCTCACTAGCACAAGTCCTCACAAGTGGATACATAGCAATAAAAATAAAGTAGAGCCCCACCTTGAGATGGCCGTGTTGGGTTCAGCCCTCTGCCTCTACATGAGGTGGCTCTGCTCTGGCCAGCCTTTCTCAGCTGGAGAGGTGCTCCTCTCTCAAGAACTTACATTGGGACTTCAGATGCATCTGCCCCACATAGGTAGGTCCATGCTGCCATGCCCATTTTAACAGAGAAAGGCAGTATACCACCACACATACAAACAGTCACTCTCTACAGCAGTGTACAAGCACAAAAACAGGCATGGGCTAGGCACGGTGGCTCACGTCTATAACCCCAGCACTTTGGAAGACCAAGGTGGAAGGATGGCTTGAGCCCAGGAGTTCAAGATCAGCCTAGACAACATAGCAAGACCCCATCTCTACAAAAATAAAATACCCAGTTTTGTTGTTGCACACTTGTAGTCCTAGCTACTCTAGAGGCTGAGGCAGGAGGATCTCCTGAGCCCAGGAGTTTGAAGCCACAGTGAGCTATGATCATGCCACTGCTCTCCAGCCTGGGCAACAGAGCAAGATAATGTCTCTTTAAAAAAAATTTTTTTTAATTAAATAAAAACAGGCTATGATACCCACCACACATCCTTTGAACCCAAGAAAAGGCAGAAGTAATCATTTGAGTTACAGTTCCTCTGTGACAGAAGCATCCCTACTCCTTCAGCCTTTATTATGAAACTCAACGAACTTTTCTGCAAACAGCCAGATAGCAAATATTTTAGACTTTGTGGGCTACATTAAATCTGTCAAATCTTCTTCTTCTTCATGTTTTTAAACCTTTTTAAAATGTATAAATTATTCTTAGCTGGCAGGACACTATAAAAGCAGGCCACAGGCCCAATTTGGTCTATGAGCTACACAGTTTGACAATCCCATCTTATTTTAAAATACGAAGTACAAATTGTTTGAGTTTCTCAAACTCATGTAATATAAGGCTCCTTTTAAAGAAAAAAAAAAATTATCATTGTCCTCTAAGAGTACATTCACAGATCCCTGAGTACCACAAGTTTCAAACTAAGAACTGTATTCACATTGACTCTGTGACTTTAAGGAATCTCCTGTTACCCAGGCAGACAAACATGCAACATAAACTTGCAGTTCTCAGTTAAAAGGCAATTGCCAGAGGATCTAAAATCAGCTTATATTAATGCTGACATTTTCAGCATATCTGAAAATCAAGACATTTTCAGATTTTAGAGAATTGGGACCCAGCATACTTGAGCTGCATTTAGAAATATTAAACATTCTTGGCTGGGCGCGGTGGTTCCCACCTGTAATCCCAGCACTTTGGGAGGCCGAGGCGGGCGGATCACAAGGTCGGGAGATCGAGACCACCCTGGCTAACAAGATGAAATCCCGTCTCCACTAAAAATAATAATAATAATAATAACACAAAAAATTAGCTGGGTATGGTGGCAGGTGCCTGTAGTCCCAGCTACTCAGGAGGCTGAGGCAGAACGGCATGAACCTGGGAGGCGGAGCTTGCAGTGAGCCGAGATTGTGCCACTGCACTCCAGCCTGGGCAACAGAGCAAGACTCTGTCTCAAAGAAAAAAAAAGAAATATTAAACATTCTCCAAAATGAAAGGAAATAATACCAGATTGAAATTCAGTTCTGCATAAACAAATGAAACATTCCATAACTGATAAATATATGGGTGAGTATAGGAGCATTTTTCCTTATTTTCCTGCATCCTTGAACTCCCAAGCAACCTCCACCTCAGCCTTCTGAGTAGGTAGGACTACTACAAACTAGTACTACAGACACATGCCACCATGCGTGGCTACTTTTTTTTATTTTCGTAGAGACAAGGTCTCTACAGCCTGTTGCCCAGGCTGGTCTCGAACTCCCAGCCTCAAGTGATCCTCCTGACTCAGCCTCCCAAAGTGCTGGGATTACAGGCTTGAGCCACTGTGCCCAGCCTTTGCTTGTTTCTTCATTTCCTTAAAAGACAATTAGCTGGTCCATCAAAAGATAAATGGATAAATAAAATTAACCATTTCACCCTTTTAAGGTGAAATAACACTTCCTTTAAATTAAATTCCTTTAAAAAGGAATAAAGTTCTCATACATACTACAACTTGGATGAACCTTAAAAACATCATTCTAAGTGAAATAGACAATGGTGATGGTTTCACAACACTTTGAATGTAATTAACGCCACTGAACTGTACACTTAAAAATAGTTAAAATGGCCCAGGAACAGTAGCTCATGCCTGTCATCCCAGCACTTTGGGAGGCTGAGGCAGGCAGATCAGCTGAGGTCATGAGTTCGAGACCGGCCTGGCCAAAATGGTGAAACCCCGTCTCTACTAAAAATACAAAAATTAGCTGGCATGATGATGCGCACCTGTAATCCCAGCTACTCTGGAGGCTGAGGCAGGAGAATTGCTTGAATTTGGGAGGTGGAGGTTGCAGTGAGCCGAGATCGCACTACTGCACTCTAACCTGGAAGAGGGAGTGAGACTCCGTCTCAAAAAAAAAAAAAATAGTTAAAATGGAAAGTGTTGTTATATATACAATTACTTGTCACTTAACTACAAGAATACATTCTGAGAAATGTGTCACTAGGCAATTTCATCGTTGTGCAAACATCATAGAGTGTACTTACACTAACCTAGATGGTATAATCGACTACACACCTAGGCTGTATGGCGTAGCCTATTGTTCCTAGGCTATAAACCCATACAGCATGTTACTGTACTGAATACTGCAGACAACAATAACACAATGGTAGGTATTTGTGTACCTAAACATAGAAAACAAATTTTTCAGAACAGTATAATCTTATGGGACAATAAGATTGTGGTCTGTCACTGAGCAAAACATCATTATGTGGCACATAACTGTACTTTGAACTGAAGAAGACTGGAAGCACCTCAGAAGCAAGGTCTTTCTGATCCTTTCATGTCCTCCTGTCTGCCACCCCCTCTTTCTCCCCTGAAAGCAAATCACAGAACTAGAATTTCTCTTCCCCAAGGCAGGTCATAGAAACTAGAATTCCTCTTCCCCAAAGTAAGCCATAAAACCTAGAAAAGTGGCTCTCTCCTTCCTCCCTTCTCCCTTGAAGACTCTCATTACAGAGAGGTCCTGCCTCATACGTGGTAGGAGGGGAAGAATGCTACACAGAGAGGTCAAAAGAACTGAGCAGACAGGCCTTGCTGGATTTCCCCTTAGTCTATTACCATTAGATCATACCCTTTTGTCCAATCACATTTCTACATGGCTGTCCATTCTTCATCAAACCTAAGCATAAACGTAACCTAAGCATAACAGTGTTCCCTAGGTATTTGGGTCTTCATTTCTGAAGGGTCCTGAGACACACAAAACTTTGATTAAATAAACTTGTAATGCTTCTTTCTTGCTGACCTGTCTTTTGTTATCAGAGTGTTGGCTATGTCCCTTATGATGGATGAGGAAAGATATCACATCTTTCTACCCCTGCAGCAGTTTGAGTTGGGTTTTCTGTCCCTGGCAACCAAAAAGATTCTAAATGATTCATTCCTGTGGGAAGGGGTCTTGTAACCTAGAGAGTAGATACACTTGCAAGTTATATTCTCAGAGGGGCAGCCGCTATTAGCAAGAGAAGTTTATTGCTTAAATCAGGAGTCAGAAAACTTTTAATGAAAAGGGCCAGAGAGTAAATATTTTAGGCTTTGTGGGCTACATGGCCTCTGTTGCAAATATTCAACCGTGCTATAATACAAAAGTAGCCATAGACAACATGTAAAAGAATGAGTGTGGCTGTGGTCCAGTCAAACTATGGACACAAATTTGAGTTTTGTGTAATTTTCACATGCCACTTACTTTTCTTCTTTTGATTTTTTAAACCATTTTAAGATGTTAAGCCCATTCTTCAGTCACGAGCTATACAAAAACAAGCAGTGAGAGGGAGTTTCCCCACAGGCTGAGTTTGCCAACCTCTGGCTTAGATCCTCGTCTCTGGGTGAAGTGATGATCCTCTATTGCCTTCCCAGGGCAGGAAAGATAACAGGTCTCCCTGGCTACAATTACAAGGAGGGCAAACAAAGTGGATGGGACTTTCCAGCTTTACTCTAGACTAACTATGATTGGATGAGAAAACAGTCCAATGGGAAGAGTAAAAAATAAAACAAATGCACTGCCCTTCTTCTGAACTGCAGGTGTGTTTGGGATAAGCTATGAGTAAGATTATGTTCTTTCTGAAAACAGATTCTTCCTGCCATGCCCATCCCAACACTGCAGGGCTTAGAGATAAGATTCTAATTATTTCTCATTCCTAAATATTCTTGCAAAATGAGATCCACACAGGTATTCCAATCTCTCCACTGCATGAAGACACTGAAGGGAAACACTTTCTTGGCTAGTAGGCAACAGAAACTCTGAAATGGTGGGATAGCCTTCAAACATAAAGAGAAAAGGAAGCCTTGAAGTAGATGAAAAATGGAGACATATGTTACTTTCCTCCTTAGAATTAGACTATGGGTCACCAGGAAGGAAAACCATCAGCGCACACATGTTCTGCTGCAGCAGTCAGGGGTCTTACGCAGATGCAGAAATTTTTGACTTGATCAGAAATAGAAAAGAAACTGGGGGAGGAACTAAGACAGCACATTTCAAAAACACGGAGTTGCCACATTTAGAAAATAGAAAAGCAACCAGTTAAATTCAAATTTCAGATAAACAACAAATGATGTTTTAGTATAAGTATGTCCCAAATATTATATCCTGTGCTCTATCTGGCAACCCTACAGGCTGTGGTGAGGGAAGGAGCTAAGGTCTCCCAGCTTTGTCTGCAAAGAGGAAAGTGGGACTTTGGGAAGGAGATGGTGGCCCAGAGCTTCTGGGCACTCATCAGGCATCCCTTTTTAGTTCTAGCAATTTTCTACCCTTCATGTAGAATAAATATTTGCCAATCGGTAAAGGCACCATGTTATTGTGAGGCTTTCACACTATGAAAGCCTTAGATTTCAGGTGGGTAAAAGTCTGTGGTCCCCAGTGCCTTAGAACAGCATGGATTACAGGCATGAGCCAGGCACGGCAGCTCACGCCTGTAGTCCCAGTGCTTTAGGAGGTCAAGGAGGGAGGACCACTTGAAGCTATGAGTTTAAGGTTGCAGTGAGCTAGGACTGCGCCCCTGCACTCCAGCCTAGGTGACAGGGCAAGACTCTATCTCAAAAAAATTTTAAAAAATAAAAAAACATGGAAGATAAGGCTGTGGCAAAACTTCCCTCTGTCTTTGTCTGTCTTTCCCTCCTCTCCCCTTGCCTGTATCCCTTTCTTCCTTCCCTCCCCTCTCCTCCCTATTTCAAACTCTATCTCTATGTCTTTCTGCATTTTAGTTACAGTCTTACCTAGTTTCTGCTTAAATCCCTTCTCATATAAAGACTTAGGGAACCTCAAAAATGAGCTACTTAAATGGGTAAATTCCTTTTAATTCCCCACTGAGTTCCAAAACAACACTGATTCTTCCATTGACTGAAATAAGGATCCCCTTTCCTCCAGCTCTGAACTAGCTATTCCCAAACTATAAATGTTCAATTACTTCCCAGACAGCAAATGCACAGTTTGCCTCCTCCATGCTATATATTTTCTGTGGTTTGCATTATTGTTTGCTAAATACACTCAGACACTCTATTTACCTCTGGCCACAACTCTGAGACCTTTATGTGGCTTCCAACCCTCTAGGAGCAGCTCAGATAAATCACTGCTCAGCCATTTAGCACACAAAGAGGAGACGATTTCAATTTTCCAGATAGGGCCATTTGTTTAATTTATTTGGCTGCTGGGGAATTGTGGAAATGATGCTAATGTAGACTAGGAAAGAATACCACAAAGCCCTTCAGGTTTCATCTCACCTCTGATGGCACAGTCCAAATATTCTTACCAGTATCTCTTTGAAAATTCAGCAGGCTTCTATTCCTTCAACTGGGTGGTGAGTTCATGACTGTGTCCATGTATTGTTATTCTGTATGCCTTACACTGAAATTATAAATATCCTTGGCATCTATTCATATTTTAATAAAAAAAGTTTTAGTGCAAATTCCATGTATCCCACCCCCTAAGAAAGAAGTAAAATGCCTTAACCTTTATGCCAACTGACAAAGCTATCACTTTGCAGAAAGTAAGTCAGACAGTAGATTCCTCACAGATGGTTCCATTTATTGTACATCTAAGAGACAAATCGTTGCACTACATAATTGGAAACCTGAGTTCCAATCCCAGCTTTGCCTATATATAAGGCCATCATTAGTCAATAAATTCCTCAAAAATAGGGATCGTAGCCTACTGTTCACTGTTTCCCTCTAGTTAATTCTTAAGAAATAAATTATACATGACCTATTTGCCTAAAATACATAATATTATAGAGATAGATGAAGTTCCACCTTGGAGCTCTTCAGTCTTTTTCTCACCAAATACTAAGAGATAATCACTATTATAATCTGACCTGTATCTTTCCCAGGCTGTTTTCCTGTGCCATAGAATAGATACAGTATTGATTTTTTTGTGGTTTCTTTTTCACATAAATGGTCATAGAGTACATATAACTCTACAACTTGCCCTTTTTATTTTACAATGTATTCTTAGATCAATCTGTGTGAGTACGGATAGCTCTAATTTTTTTCCTGCGAACTTCTGTGCAATATTTCACCATCTAAATATACCACTTCCTACCTATCTACTCCCTGATAAGATTTACACTTTTTGCAATTGTTCTCGACACCAACAACCAATTTCTTTGCATTCTCCAGTGCCTATGTGCCAGTTTCTCTAGAGCAGATGCCTAACGGGGGAATGCTAGATCATAGGATATGGACATTCTCCATTTTAAGAAGCAATATCAAATTGCACCCGCCCCCAAAATCTGGGATCATTTTACCATTTCCACCAGAAGCACAGAAGAGTAGCCTGTTTCCCTACAACTCAACAACACTCGATATTAATAAACTTTCCATTTTTGCCACACTAACAGGTAAAAAATTAGTAGTAACTTAATTTGCATTTCCTCGCTAGCTTAGTTGTCAAGTGTTATTTAGCCTTTTATGTTTTCCTCTTCTGTGAAGCCCATATTTATATCATTTACCCATTTGTGGGCTTACTCTTTCCTTATTGATTTGTAGAGTTCCTCACATATTCTGAATACTAATGCTGTGTTCCGCATGTTGCTTTTGTTTACTTTTTGAAACACCAACACCTAGCAAAATGCCTGGTTCCTAGTACGAAGTGAAATTATTTGTTGACTACATGAATAACTGAAGGTGGCAAAAGAGCCATAGAGTGGACAATCCCTCTGTGACTCACAACAGGGTTATAGTATTTTCATTACTTAGTTATAAAGACCAGGCAAGTAGGCACATTAAATATGACCCATTAAACCATGTATCCTACTCATTTCTGAACCCTCAATTCTTAGGGAAGGGTCTTCTATGGAATAATCACTCAGTAAATGTTGAATGAAGAGCAGAATGGAAGAAATCAAAAAAGCCTCCTCCTCACATATCTGAGAGAACAACTTTCCATCCCATAATAAGTCAACAACAAATTGTAACAAAATCTGGCAAGTGGCCAGTACAGAAAAATGTATTCTCTCTCTGCTCCACTCAAAATCTCTTGATCTCCACAGCAGAAATTGAATATTAGACAAACAGTGGGTACATCACAAGAAAAGCAAATAGAAACAAACAGAATACTCCAAGCCACGTGACTCAATGTAGGGAATGCAATTTAAAAATCTGATGGCTTCATCCACTGCTCCTCCCACTGGAGATTAGGGAATGGACTGAGGGGCCGGGACTGCTTCTCCCCCTTGCCCACCTCTTCCTCCTTTTCCTCCCCTTACCTCCCATCTCTGCACTTCAAGGTACTCCCTTTTTTTTCTCTCCAGATTGTTGTTCTTTTCTATAAAGTGTTGATCCCTGGATTTTCCTGGATTGTCATGATTTCTATTGAAAGACTCACAGCAGAAATACCACCCACATTCATATACATACAAATATGTTTCTTTTCTTCTGCTTTCTTGCTCCATCAGAGCTCTGTGGAGCTATTTGATTTAATTATTTCTGGCACTTTGCCCATCAAAATGTGCAGCTCTTCAAAAGGATGGAAATGACAGTGAATCTGCCTCCTCCTGAGCTACTGAGGTTTTCATTTGAATCCTGTTGTCTTGGAAACAAGCGAATTTCATTGAATGTACACCCACCGTAGTGGTTAAAATATCAACTACAGGCACAACTCCCCCACAATCCATTCCCTGTCTTGCCCAACTCACAGGTTGGTTGGCTGCCGGAGTGGAAACAGACTGTGTCAAGACATCTGGATTCCAACCTCACCTCCAATTCTATCCACATGGTTCTAGACAAAACATATCACTCTTTTTGAGTCTCTATTTCCTTATGAAAAAGAAATTAAAATAAAAGCACCACCTCTTCCATCTCTCTTAGACTCATTGGAAAGCTCTAAAGAGAAGATAGACATGAAAGAGCACTTTGGAACCTGCAAAAAGCTAAACAAATATTACTATGTTCCTCTTGCTAAAAACAAATTCCCTAGATTTTAGCTCAGATATGTATAAATAAGGTTGCTGGCTTTTATCTTTTCCTAATTGTGAAACAGACCACCCTTAAAGACTTAAGCACCTGTGAGCTAAAAATGACTGTTAATGACTAATGGTTACTCATGTTTTTGTTCATTATGCTAAATCAAAAGAAACTTCACGCACACAGGAGGCAGAGGTATGTGCCTGTTGCTGTTGACTGCTCAGTGTGTCCTATTAGGAATAGCCTAATATTACTTCTGCTTCAGTTATCTCTGGCTGCATAACAAAATACCCCCAAAAGTTAGTGGGTTTAAGCAATCTTCTTCTTTTGCTCATAATTTAAAAACCAGAAATTCAAAAAGGTGTTGCCTGGGGAAGTTCATCTCTACCACACTTGGAGTCAGCTGGGGCAGCTGGGGTTGGAGGATCTGTATCCAGGATGGCTTCTCCACTCATATGTCTGACTCCTCAGCATTCCTCAGCATCCCTTTCTCCCACATGGTATCTCAACTTCCAGCAGCTCTCTGCATGGTTAAGGGTTCTCACAGCATTATGGTCTCAGGGTAGATGCTCTTATTCCATGGTGTCTGGCTTCCAAGAGGCAGGAAGTAAAAGCTGCTAGGCCCGTTAAGGGTTATGCTGAGAAATCAGACAGCATCACTTTTGCCATGTTCTACTGGTCAAAGCAGAAACAGCTTTGTCCATATTCAAGGGAGTGGAGAAATCATCTGCATCTTTTGATAGGTGAGTAGCAAAGTCACATTGCAGAATAGCATGTGGAATGGGAGACACTACTGGGATCATCCCTGGAAGATACACTCTGCCATAACTTCTTTGGCACTTGTCATCCCTAGCAAAGCATCCCCCAGTTCAGCCACACCAGAATTAAAAGTCCCAGGTCAATAAAGCACCTACTAAGACTTTGACCATGTCTAGGTCTTATTATCAGAGCCTGGGGTTTTCTAGGAGCCAAAGGAACGCCTACAGATCAGACACCATGGAAACTCCAGTCTGGTTCACTCACATCTGGAACCAAATGTGGTACCTCAGTCCTCTCCACATCTAAGCACATTTCTAGGGCACCTTTGAACACAATAACCAACTGGGACCATGAAAAATGCAACATTCAAGACCATGTTTATGTCTTGCTACACACATGTAATGTGTATCATCTTGAGTTAATTACATAACCTCTCTGGGTCTTAGTTTCCTCAATTGAGCAACGGGGGATTTATACCTCTACTAATTTACCTCCCCACAATTCTTGAGGTTATCAAATGAAATAATGTATTTAGCTGTCTTCTTAAGTTGTAAACCAATATATCAATGTCAATTATTATATTAGAGAGACAAAAGAGGCAGACCTTGGCTTTGCCTCATTATGAATGTATGACTCTAAGCAAGTTTAATTAAATACTCTGTGCCTCCATTTCCTCTTCCAAAATGTCTGGTTTGATGTGCTGTATTTCACAAGGCAACATATAAATGCAAAAACTCCCAACCACTGACCAAGAGAAAATGAATGCATATTGTAGCCACCATGGAGAAGACCTATAGGTGTGGTTTTGTCATTGAAAATATTAAGCCAAACATGGGATAGCTAGTACAGCAAGGTACATCTTTCATAGCAGAGTGAATATAATATATAGTGACTTAGAGAGGGCTCTGTAACCAGACTTGTGGACTTATATCTTGATTCTGCCTTTGATCAGCCATGTAACCTAGTACGGAATACCCAACTTCTGGCCTTTATTTTCTCATGTATAAAATGAAGGTAACAATGTCACTTTCCTTGTAGGGCTGTTGCAAGAACTAAATGACTCGGTGCACTGCAACCAGTATATAAAAACATAATAAACATTAATAAATGTTAGCTATTACTATTCGTTGCAGTCTTTTTATATTTGCTATGTATCTGTTTTGGTCACCTGGTAAAACCGGGGGGATCTTCACCCAAAGTTTGATTCAAACGTTAAGACTAATGACTCTTGGGTTTTTGGAATAGACCAGTATGCTATCTGCAAAAAAATAAGAATTTTCTATTTTCTCTTTTTAATAACTATGCCTCCTATGTCTTTTCCTTGTCTTAATGCATTGGTTAGAACATAGAAAGTTAAATAATAATGACAGTACACATCCCTACCTTATTTCTGACTTTAATGAGAATGCCTTTAGTGTTTTGCATTAAGAATGATTTTAGCTGATCTGATGCAGTGACTCATGCCTGTAATCTCGGCACTTTGGGAAACCAAGGTGAGGGTCACTTAAGCCCAGGAGTTTGAGATCAGCCTGCACAACATAGTGAGACCTCATCTCTACAAAAAAATTTAAAAGTTAGCTAGGCCTGGTGGCCTGCACCTGTGGTCCCAGCTACTGGGGAGTCTGAAGCAGGACAATTGCTTAAGCACAAGAGTTCCAGGCTATAGTGAGCCGAGATCGTGCCACTGCAACCCAGCCTGGGTGACAGTGCAAAACTCTGTCTGAAAGAAAAGAAAAAGAAGAAAAGAAAAAGAAAATCTCATCTACCCTCTTAGATGTTATCAGAAATAACTATTGATTTGTATCAACTGCCTTTATAGAATCTATCATGATGAACTTTCATTTTTTATCTGAATTATTTGTTATCATCTTGAATATAGGATTTTCTATAAATTAAATACTTTTTCATTGAAGTAAGTATTATTGGACATAGACTATAGGAAACTCGGACTTTAATCCTAGCTCTAGTTTGTTTACCACATCCAAAATTGAAGGCTCCAGTATGTTATTCACTAGAACCAAAATTGAAGATAATTTTTTTTCTTTGAATCTGTTTCAGGTGAGGGGAGAACTACAGGGGCAAGAGACATCTGTTTTACACCTTCACATAGTCTATTGTGGGATCCAAAGGAAAATCTCCAATTTTTCACTTCTCATTATTCCAAGACTCACTTGAAAGATGTTCATTCAGATTTTTACAGCTTGCATAAAAGCCTTCTAAAAATTGTACTCCTTCTCACTTCACAATTATTTTTAAAGATACGAGCAATTTGCATTCTCTTTTTGGTTTAACATAGAAGAGGCCTCTCCGGCCAACATACACGCCATGGAAGTAGACTGTAGAGCTGATAACCATTCCCGGAGGCCGCTGAAGTCCACAGTACATGGACATGGCAGTTTGAGGTTTTTCTGTGACAGGACCCGGTTTATTCTGCCTCAGCAGGGTGGTCCTTTTAGAGTGGCAGGTGCCAACCTATCCCAGGTAAAGGGAAGTCCTGAGGGCCAGCTAAGTCCGATGGTGGAAGAAGAGAGGGGCATGCAACCCCTAAAATTCAGTGAAGCCAGGCCTAGGCCTAGAGACAGCTGGGATAGGTCAGGACAGGGTAGAAGGCACTGGACTGGAACCATGGCTATAGGGCTGTGGACCCAGGCTACACAGGTGTCCAGGGAAGCAGGGCACAGGGTCATGCGACATGAAACACAGGCACAGGGATCACAAGTAAGCACAAAAACAAGTGAGCACAGACTCACAGGCCAAAGGGTCAGCCAGCCACGGCTAGGCCGGTCATGTGGACACAATGGTGGTGTCATACACAGCTCACAAGGGAGCCTCAGTGGCAGGTTTTGAATCAGAAAGTTTGCAGAAAAGCATGCTTTCTAAAATGATGGGAACAATTCTCCAGACCAACCTACAGATTCAGTCAGCCTCCTCCCCATAGTCTTTGGTTCCTGTAGGGTTTCTTTAGCTCCTCTGAAATGTGAAGAAGGTAGCCTGTCCCTAGGGATAAAAGTTTTGGACAAAAGTAGTAGAACTGAAAATGCTTATGAGGCCCTTGGTGACCTCTAGTGCAAAAATAATTGTCATCCAGACTGGGGAACAAACTTATCTAGAAGTTAGACAACGCAATTAAATTCACTTTCTTAATTTGACATTTATCTGCTAAGAAGGTTTAGAATAATCTTGCACCCTACCTATGCAGCTTTTTTCTAGGCTAAAAATATGAATAAATCTTAAACTGTTTAACAAAGACATTCTCAATTATAAGAAGAAATTAAGTATCTATATAATACTTAACTTTTGAGATATTCAGGTACAGGTAGGGAAAACAAGTCAAGAGGGATGGTCTTGGTGCAGAGAATCTGACTCCCACTTTTTAATCCACATGGGCAAAATAGGGTCAAAACCCCCAAATTTACCTCCAGGAATGAGCTGTAGCTGGCCACCAGGAATTCTAAGAAGGAGCAAATATTTCCTTCCAGTTAGAGTTAAAAGTGGTAAAATCCCATGCAAGCATAATTATTGGCTCCTGTGACCACACCATAAAAACAACATGCATGTTTTTGACCTCACATTGGCTTCTGTCTCCATCTGGTACCCCCACCAATTTCAGGTTCACATCTTATCCCATTGAAGTCTAGCAGAAAAGTAAGCAAGTTTTGCTTTCAATAGTCCAAGGAAAACCTAGGACTCACAGAGAGGTAGCATAACATAGAATACCACAATGATTCTGGATCAAGGTGCCAGGATCCAATGCCAGATCCCCACTTCCTAGCTTTGGAACCTTGGGAAAGTTAGCGAATGTGACAGGCATTTCACAGCTCACTAAAATCTGGTTGTGCTGACTATTCTTCATTAGCCCTTCCAAGTCCATTCTCCATCCTTCACCACCTTGACCTGTGCCAGAGGGGGCTGATTTATATAGCTTCCATCCGTGAGTACCCTTGCCCTTTGGCTTCTGGTTGAGTTGAATCAGTAGAAGGTACTGGCAAGAAACTATAGCATGAGACGAGTGTGAGATCCGTGCATTTATTTTTCCTGTAGGGTCATAGATTGGGCTCTTAGATTTAGTGTTTGGGAGCCTGTGAATTAAACTAACAAAAGATAAAATAGCTAAAGAAAAATACAAATTTTTATTTGCATAGTATTTGGGAAATGGCAGATTCTTCGAGTCACAGAAAATTGTGACTCAAAGAAGTGATTAAAACTTGGGGCTTATATGCCCTGTAACAAAGAAAGAGGAGTTAGTTAAGATTTTAAGGGACAATAAATGATGGGAAATGACTGAGAAATACACGGGGGAAACTAATAGAAGGTAAGATTCATTTTAGTAAAGTCTGTTTATGCAATTTCTCATCCCAGCACTGACTTTTCATCTCCAGTGACAGGAGGCATTCTTTCCTCCTACTACAGGAAACCTCCCTTCAAAGGGAATTCAGGCTGGACACGGTGGTTCACACCTGTAATTCTAGCACTTTGGGAGGCTGAGGTGGGAGAATTGCTTGAGCCCAGGAGTTGAAGACCAGTCTGCGCAACATAGTGAGACCCCAACTCCACTGAATGAATGAATGAATGAATGAATGAATGAATGAATGAATGCCCGGCATGGTGGCATATACCTGTATTCTCAGCCACTTGGGAGGTTGAGGTAGGAGGATCACTTGAGCTCGGGGAAGTCGAGGCTGCAGTGAGCCATGATCACGCCACTGCACTCCAGCTTGGATGAATTTGCAAGAATTCAAAGAACAGTTACTTCCACAGACACACCACATTTTTTTTTTACAAGCAGAGGGGGGAATTCATAACAGTTGAATTCTTTTGGAAGGCTCTGCTTTTTCAGGTATATAGGAGGAGTGCAGAGAAAGTCTCTTCCTGTATCTGTTGATTCTCAAATAACTTCAACTCAAAATAAGCCTCATGCCACAATGACATATTCTGGACCCCTTCAGAGGATTAAAGTTAGAAGTGTTTATAACACAGTACAGCCTATAAAAGGAGCTCAGCAAATGTAAGGTTTTTTCCTACTTATTATAGAAAATTTCAAACATATATTCAGAAATTGAAAGGGTGGTATAATTAACCCCAAGCATCTATCATCCTGCTTCCACAATTATGGGCTCATGGTGAATCTTGTTTTATTCTAACTACTTCCCTGTAATTATTTTGAAGCAAATCTTTGACACTGTATCTTTTAATCCGTAAATTTTTAAAAATTCTTTTTTTAAACAACTATAACATTGTTATCACACCTAAAAAATTAACAGTAATTCCTTCATATCATCTCATATCCAGTCAATGTTTGACCTTCTCCAACTGTCTCATAAAAATTTTTAGGTGTGTTTGAACGAAGATCCTAGTAAGGGTCATTCAAGTCGCTTTTAGTCTATAAATTCCCCTTCATCTGTTATGCCTTGTGATGTGTTTGTGGAAGAAACCAGCTTGCCCCATAGTGTTTCTCACAGTCTGGATTTTGCTGATTGTATTCTCATGGTATCGTTTAACATGTTCCTTTTTCCCCTGTATTCCCTGTGACTTGGCAGCTAGATCTAGGCTTGATCAGATTCACATTTAATTTTTTTTAATCAAGAACACTTTGTAGGTGGTGATATATTTGGTTGGCTCTCTTTTTGTAATATTAGCAGCCAGTTATGATCATTGCCAAAATTCATTAATCCATTAGAGGCCGCAAAAGGTAATATTCCAATTTTATTATTCTTTATTCATGCATGGCAGCAATAACTGTATAAAGAGAAACTTCCCCCTGAAGGGACAGCTCATAAGGGAATTGTTGCATAAGTGTTTGGTTCTTTCTCTTTATTTGCCTGATTTCGAATAAGGAATTTGTTCCAGAGCATTCTTTAAAGATGACTATATAGGGATTTTCTTCAAGTAGTATTCATGCTCATGGATTTAAAGATACTTTTTATATTTAAATCCATTGTAATTACTATCCTTATTGATGCTCAATTTGTCCCATCATTGGCCAGGTGGAACCTCTTTAAGGTAGTTCATGAGTTCTTTTGACATGTCCCTAACAATTTTTTATAACGTCCTTCATGCTTAATATGACAAGATGTTCCAGATTCATCCTGTATATTTCCTGCCTCAGACCTGGAATTTGCCACTTCTCCAAGAACCCCTCCAGTTCCTTCAGTGGGAAACGGTATTTAGAGACAACAGTACGTGCTGTAGAGATGGTCAATGCCATTACTTGGTTGGTCATTGTTTTCATGTCTTTTCCATGGATAGAACTGGCAAATGCAAACATATATATAAAACCCATTGTGCATTCCTACTGATACTTCCAATTCAAATTAAAGACCATGGGCTTTTTTTTTTTTTTTTTTTTTGAGATGGAGTTTCACTCTCGTTGCCCAGGCTAGAGTGCAATGGCGTGATCTCGGCTCACTGCAACCTCCGCCTCCCAGGTTCAAGCAATTTTCCTGCCTCAGCCTCCCAAGTAGCTGGGATTACAGGCATGCTCCACCACGCCCGGCTAATTTTGTATTTTTGGTAGAGACGGGGTTTCTCCATGTTGAGGCTGGTCTCAAACTCCTGACCTCAGGTGATCCGCCTGCCTCAGCCTCCCAAAGTGCTGGGATTACAGGCGTAAGCCATTGCGCCTGGCCAGGCTTTTTATTTTAATATATTAGAATGTATATCTTTACCTCCCTTTTTAACGTCAAAAATTCAATTTCTCATTGAAATCAACATAATTATTCATTTGTCCTCACAATAGTCTCAGTATAACAAAAACCAACCATACCCCTAGAAATTAGAAGCGGGAGTATATTCCCAGGAGAAAGAAAAAAGTCTAGGCAGATAAAACAGCACATGCCCACTATAGGGTCACCACCTTACCTCTGGGCTACCACAACACAGAAGTCCTGGGAATGTGGAGGGGGCTTAGAGCTTCCTCCCTAGCTGGAAATGAAGAGGAAATACTCCACAATGATAGAATTAGTCATTCGATTTATGTGAAGAAAACCCCACGGGCACCAGCAAGAAGGTGCCTGGCTCTGACTCCTGTATTTTCCCTGTTGCTTAGCTTCAGCAGATGGGAGCGAAGGGAGCAAGCTCAATTTTGACAAGCAGCAGCCACAACAACTTAAGCACAACAGCCAAGGAATACATTCAAGATTAGACTGTTTTCTTCTCGCCCATCCATCTTTCTATAGGAACTCAGAGCTCACCACAAGAGCCTTTCTAGGCAACACTGGCCCAAAAAATAATAGCCTTTGAGAGGCTGGAAAAGCAAACCATTAAGCCAATGGAAGAAATAAAATCATCTTTGTTTAAGTCTTAACCAATAAGAAAGACCATGGGGATGCTTGAGAAGTGAGAGAAGCAATAAAACTTTTCCTGGAGGTATAATGTGGCCAGGGGTACTAGGAAAGTGACTCCAGGGTAGCCAGGTGGCTCAGGGGTATTTGACTAGAGCTGTGCTTCTCCTGCCTTCCTTAGAACAATTCCCAGCTCACAGGAGCAACCCCAGCACCCAGAGAGCAGTGTTTGCATTACGCCTGTTAAATAATGTACTTGTCTTTGCTTCTTCACCAAGGTTCTCCATACCCTGATCAGAAGTGTCTGCTCCTCCACACACAGTTAAGCGGCTGATTCACATAAACCCCAAAAGCCAGAATGACGGGAAAACATGTGGAACAAAATTTTCCAAAATCCTCAGCCTTGGTATTATGAGGGTCTGAAATGGAGTGAGGGCCAGACAAGGGTTGGAGATAGAATGAGGGCTGCTAAGACACTCAGATTTTCAGCAATGTGGACACGGGTTTATACCACACAGAAAATCCAGTTTTTCACACATTATATCTGCTTGCCTCCCAGTTCCAATATCTGTGTGGTGTTTCAATATATCTTCAGTTAAATTGAGCGATATGTGTGTCTGTCGTGTGTGTGTGCACATGTGTGACTTTTATTATTCCCATTTTACAAATGAGGAAAATGAGATTCAGAAAGGTTGAGTAACTTGCCCAAGGGCACACAGCTAGTAAATGGTAGCACCAGAGTTGGATCATAGGTCTGGCTGACCCTACCTAATCATCTCTCAAAGGCTCCACCTCCAAATATTGTCACACTGGGGTTTAGGTTTCAACATATGAATTCGAGGGGGCAACATAACATTCAGCTTATAGCATTCCACCCCTGGCTCCCCAAAATTCATGTCCTTCTCACATGTAAAATATTTTCATTCCATCTCAAAGCCCCAAAAGTCTTTCCCTATTCCAGCATCAACTCTAAAGTTCAAAGTCAACTAAATTAGATACGGATGAGACTCATGGTACAATGTATCCTGAGGCAAAATTTCCCTCTAGTTGTGAACCTGTGAAAACAAACAAGTTATGTGCTTCCAAAATACAATCAGGAGATAGGCATGAGATAGACATTTCCATTCCAAGAAGGAGAAATAGGAAAGAAAGGGATGACAGATCCCAATTAAGTCCAAAACTTAAACAGGCAAACAACATTAAACCTTAAGGCTCAACAATAATCCTCCTTAGCTCAATGTTCTGCCTTTCAGGCTCATGGAGGTGACAATGTCACCCTCATGGCTTAGCAGAAAGGCCCCCATAGCAGCACTCCCAGGCTGGGGTTTTGGGCCCATGGTAGTCCCAGCTGGTCTTGTCCTTTGAAGTCTAGGTGGTGGCAGCCATGTCTGCATGCCTCTGCTTGGCATGGTCTGTGCCCCAGCTCTCTGAGGGGACCCTTTCCAAGAGGCATTTGGTAGGAGTACCCTAGCCCAGGGTACTCCCGAACCAGAGAGGTGGCCTCTCCCTTTGAAACCACTCTGCTTCCCAAGCCTTTGTACTCTAGGCCTGTGACAGGAGTGGCAACCCTGATGATCTTTTCAAGGTCACTCTTCCATTGTCTTGAACAATAGCTCCTGGCTTTTTTTGAGATGGCCAACTAATCTCCTTATCAAAAGGTCATTTGTCCACACCATTAGTGTTCTCTCCCAAATAGGTCTGCATTCTTTCCATATGAATAGGACGAGAATTCTCCAAATCTTAAGTTCTAGTTTCTTTTTGCTTAATTCCATCTTTAAAGTCATTTCTCTCTTCTCACATTTTACTGTAAGAAGTCAGCCAGGTGTAGTGGTGCATGTTTGCAATCCCATCTATTTGGGAAGGCAAGGTGGGAGAATTGCTTGAGCCCAGGAGATCAAGGCTGTAGTATGCTATGAACATGCCTGTGACTAGCCACTGCACTCCAGCCTGGGCATTGTAGAGAGACCCTGTCTCAAAAAAATAAAAAATAAAAATTAAGATGTCAAGAGGAACCAGTATGCTTCTTCAATGCCTTGCTTAGAGATTTCCTCAGCCAAATATCCAATTTCATTGCTTACAAATTTTACCTTACACAAAACACTAGAACATGAACACAATTCTGCCAAGCTCTTTGCCACTTTATAATAAGGATCATCTCTCCTCCCATTTCTAGTAATATGTTCTTCATTTCCATCTGAGACCTCATCAGAATGGCCTTTACTGTCCAAATTCCTATCAACATTCTGTTTGTCATCACTTAGGTATTCTCTAAGTTTGAGGCTTTCTCTCCAGCTCTCCTCATTTCTTTCTGAGCCCTCACCAGAATCACTCTTCACATCCCTATTTCTTGCATGCACTTCAAAACTCTTCCAGCCTCTACCCATCATCCAGTTTCAAAATTACTTCCATATTGTTAGGAATTTATTACCACAGCACCCAATTTCTTGGTATCAATTTCTGTCTTAGTCCATTCAGACTGCTATAACAGAATACCATAGACTGGGCGGCTTATAAACAACAGAAATTTGTTTCTCAGAATTCTGAGGGATGGGAAGTTCAAAATCAAGGCACTAACACAAATCCAGTGTCTGGTGAGGGCACTGCTCCTGGTTTGGAGAGAGCCACCTTCTTGTATCCTTAATGGCAGAAAGGCCAAGGGAGCTCTTCTGGGATCTTTTATAAAAGCACTAATCCCATTCATGAAGGCTCCATTCTCACAACCTAATCACCATCCAAAGTTCCCACCAACAAATACTATCACACTGGGGATTAGGTTTCAACATATAAATTTTGGGGAGACACAACTATTCAGTCTACAATAATAACCAATGGTGACAAATCAACTATGCAGCAAAGCAACAATGAGACTAAATGAAAGGGACAGAAAAATAAGTGTAGGCAAAGATGAATTTTTTTTAAGAAGTGATAGTAAAGCAAACATAACACAAGCTATTGAGGAGCCAAGAAGTTCTAAATCAAAAAAAAGGCTGAATTTCTCACACAAATCTCTGCAAAGTCTATGTCTGCAAGACAGACTTAGCAGAAAAACTTCTCAAGATCTATATACTCCAGCTAGGTGTGGTCTGCACCTTATTACCAAGAGAGCAAAAGTCAATATAAATGGAAGAAAAAATAATATGAAGCTATTTCATCTTGATTATAATTATATTCAATTAAATTCAATAAGCAATAAGTATCCACTAACCCCTTCAACACCCCAAGCAACATGCTATAAGTTGTGAAGGAGCACTAAGCATGAATAAAACAAGGTTTCTGCCTTCAAGAAATGTATGATGAATAAATCACAGATGTGTTAAAAAAAAAATTGTTTTAGGCATATCAGTTTCTTCAATCAACTTTTGGTGAATTTAATTTGACTAAATGGCTTTGGGGAATTGATCTTCAGAAAATCAATCTGCTGCCATGTGAGCAACTAACTTTAGAATATCATAATGATATAAAAGGAATAAAAAGGAATACAAATAAACTTGGTGATGAGAGAAAAGAGTTTCTACAGGGACATTTGAATGAGTCTTGAGGAATGAGTAGGAGTTTAACACATGTAGAAAGGAAGGTAATAGCACAACGCAGAAGTGGCAAAGTGCCAGGCCTGTTTTGTGACAGCAAATTCCAAAATTCGAGCAGATAGAGACCCTACCCGTGCTCCCTCAGATGGTCTAAAAAGTATTCTAGTTCCTGCTCTCATTTCAAAAATGACTGTTCTAGTCAGTCAGAAACAAGCACGACAACAAGGCCTGCCAAATGAAACCAGCCATCTTTTCAGTGTTCCCATCAGACCCGCTGTTTGCCATCACATCTGCTCTCCTAGTCCTCTCTACCTGCCCCCACCCACAACTAAACCAGGAGAACACAACTGGCAGCTGCAGGCACTTGAGAATGTTCCTCAGACCAGCAGTCCTTGCCCAGGCCAATACAAAGGCAATCAAAGAGTAAGGCCTTGATGCGCCCTCATTTCCCCAGCTGAGGAAAGCCCTCCAGGATCCAAGCCTGGGATTCCTCTTCCCAGTTTCTTGTTCCAGTCATAAAACAACTCTCTCCTCAAGGGAACATGCCTTAGAAAATAAAAAAATAAATAAAAAATAAAAATAAATCCATCCTTAAAGTTATTCAAACAAAGTTAGCTACAAGTTTGCCCTCTCTTGCCTTTTATCGGAGGAGAGTACACTGCAACCGAATTCCCTGGCCAGCTCGCTAAGGTTTCTGAACATCCGGGCAGTTTATCATGTCACTCAAGTGTATCATTTTTTTCTAAACAGTTTTTTTCACTTTCTCTGTTTGTTTCTGCATTGGAGCCTCCACCCATGAAATTGAAAGATTTCTAGTAGAAATTCCTTTGTTGCATCAGCTTTGGAAATATGGATTACAGTATTCTCTGAAAAACATTTATTACCCTGAACTGTGACTCAGACGTTGTTGCATTTCTGGGGTTATAGATTTTCTTTCAGCTAAACTAAGGCTCTAAGTCACAGTGACAGTTGTAATGTGTGTAATACCACAGTACCAGATTCTATTACACACATATTTTTGCTAGAGGTTTACGATGTTAAAAAATTTCTTCTCTTTTCCAATACCTTTCTGTACCTGTTGTGTAAATATATTAGAACCTATAACACCAAAGTCAATTTTCAGATGAAATGCGCACAACAACGGTAGTTTGTCCTTTAAAGAAAAAAAGGGGAGGGGAAGAATGTTGCATCCAAGCTAATGATATTCAAGCACAATATTGAATTGTAATAAAAGATGAATGAGAGAAAGTGTGTGTCATTGTGAGGGATGGAGAAGGTTACAGAAAGCCGAGGCCAGAAACGGATTTATCATGGATGTTGCTGCAGGCATTGTGTTGAAAAATCCGCAGGCTTATTAGCAAGTGTATTTAATGGGAAAACAGGCCAGTCTACTAAGGAAAGAATTTCTAAAGATTATCTTTTATATAAGATTAAGATAAAACTTGAAAAATATGTGAGAGAAATCTCAACTAATTCTCGAGGGGGTGAAACTTCAAATTCATCAATGGGTCCTGTCAATTCCATAAGGAAGAGGTTTTTGTTAAAGTGCTATAGATGCTGTAATTTTTCAAGGTAGGTAAGAAAAGGAACAAATAAAAGAATGAAGTGGACTTAATTAGCACACCCACTTGCAAAGCCTTAATCCATTCGAGAGTCATGCCAACAAATCCTTCTACTTTTCTTTAGAATCTGAATTTTATCTAACATTCAAAATAGTTCTCCTAGGTCTTTTTGTTGTTGTTGTTTGTTTGTTTGTTGTTTGTTTTTGAGACGAGTCTCGCTCTGTCGCCCAGGCGGGAGTGCAGTGGCGCGATCTTGGCTCACTGCAGGCTCCGCCTTCGGGTTCACGCCATTCTCCTGTCTCAGCCTCCCCAGTGGCTGGGACTACAGGCGCCCGCCATTGTGCCCGGCTAATTTTTTTTTATTTTTATTTTTATTTTTAGTAGAGACGGGGTTTCGCCGTGTTACTCAGAATGGTATGGGTCTCCTGACCTCGTGATCCGCCCACCTCGGCCTCCCAGAGTGCTGGGATTACAGGCGTGAGCCACCGCGCCCGGCCTCCCCTAGGTCTTTAACCATATTGCTGTCTGTCTCCTAAAAGAATCCAGTGTGACTAAAGCTTTTATGGGAGGGAAAATCTGATTGCAGTTGACCAGATCATCTGAGACAGATGATCTGAGACAGATGATTTGGCAGTGGAAAGATGAAAACGGAGATATTTAAAAATTCCTCCTTTATACTAAATTTTACCTTCTTACACTTTCAATCTTCTGCTTAATCAATGACCAAAAGAATAATTAACTGAATTTCATTTTACCTTCCATAGCTTCTACATTCATATGGAAATGGAAAACAATAAAACAATCTAAAGGACACAGAATGAGAAGAAAAACTGGGAGATAGCTCAACCCGGTCAGTCACCTCCATATTCCTTAATGGGAGATGATGTTCACCTCAAAGTTTGTCCTCAGTGGCAGAAAGTGCAATTGCGATTTTGTTCAATTTCAGTTTATTCAGTAATTACTGAAAGAAAACCTTGAGACTATCCGGGTTTGGGACCTTTTAGTGGTGTTTGCTTTGTTTGGTTTGTGGGAGGAATCTATTATCTTGCTGTGTCTTGTTTCAAATGTAAATTTACGGCCGGGCGCGGTGGCTCAAGCCTGTAATCCCAGCACTTTGGGAGCCCCGAGACAGGCGGATCACGAGGTCAGGAGATCGAGACCATCCTGGCTAACACGGTGAAACCCCGTCTCTACTAAAAAATACAAAACACTAGCCAGGCGAGGTGGCGGGTGCCTGTAGCCCCAGCTACTCGGGAGGCTGAGGCAGGAGAATGGCGTGAACCCGGAAGGCGGAGCTTGCAGTGAGCTGAGATCCGGCCACTGCACTCCAGCCTGGGAGACAGAGCGAGACTCTGTCTCAAAAAAAAAAAAAAAAAAAAAAGTAAATTTACAATGCAGTACAAATAAAAATATTAAAATTCCTGTCAGTAATAAGTATGTAGTACCATAAAAATATTTATACCCTTTGATCTAATGATTCTACTTGTGTGAATCTCCCCAAAGAAAATTACCTAAAATGCAAAACAACTTAAGCTCAAATATTTTATGTGAAAGATTGTTTCCAATACAAAAGGAGGGACTGCTCTTTTAATAACTTACCTTCTTATCTTTTCAATGATTTGTTTAGGTGGCAATGGCCCAATCTCAGATGTAAATCATGGCAATGATTAGTCCAAGAATGGGCATGAGACCCAGTTCTGGCCAAGGAGACATAGGAGAAAGCCTCCCTTGGAAAGATTCCCAGCAGTAGAACTAACTAAATCACAGGGTATAAGTATTTGTAAGGCTCTCAGTATTTTGCGAAGTTTTCCTCTCCTGCCTCCCACTCCCTAAAAAGCACATTTTTTAAAAGTCCCTTTTCTACCTGTCCCCTTGCTTCCTGTTTAAGACTCAACTAATACAGACCCAAAGCTTGGAACTGTAGCAGTCATCTTGAAACTAACATCAAAACCCCTAATGAGTCACAGAGATGTCAACCTATCACCCTGATCAACCCAGGAAACACTTACTTCCATATTGTAGGGAAAGGCATTCTAACTGAAATGCCTCTCTATACTAACCCTAACCCTTCTAGAGAAATGTGTGTGTGTGTGTATACATACATTTAGAGAAATACATATAATCTAGAGAAATATATTTTATATATTATATATATATTTCTCTAGATAATCTAGAGAATGATATGTTTTGGCTCTGTGTCCCCACCCAAATCTCATCTCAAATTGTAATCCCCACGTGTTGAGGGAGGGACCCGTAATCCCCACGCATGGAGGGAGGGAGGTGATTGGATCATGGGGGTGGTTTCCCCCATGCTGTACTCGTGATAGTGAGTTCTCACAAGATCTGATGGTTTTATAAGTATTTGGAAGCTCCTCTCTCCTGCTGCCTTGTGAAGAGGGTGCTTGCTTCCCCTTCCCCTTCCACCATGATTATAAGTTTCCTGAGGCCTCTCCCGCCATGCGGAACTGTGAGTCAATTAAACCTCTTTCTTTAAAATTACCCAGTCGCAGGTAGTATATTTATAGCAGTGTGAAAACAAACTAATACAGCATACATTGCTTTTATTATCAGAAGCAACGATCTATTTAAAAAAAAAAAAAAAAAGACTGCCAGGCATGGTGGCTCATACCTGTAATCCCAGCACTTTGGGAGGCTGAGGAGGTCAGAACACCTGAGGTGGTGGGTTCGAGACCAGCCTGACCAACATGGAGAAACCCTGTCTCTACTGAAAATACAAAATTAGCAGGGTGTGGTGGCGCATGCCTTTAATCTCAGCTAATTGGGAGGCTGAGGCAGGAGAATCAGTTGAACCCCGGAGGCAGAGATTGCTGTGAGCTGAGATCAACCCATTGCACTCCAGCTTAGGCAACAAAAGCAGAACTCCTTGTCAAAAAAAAAAAGACAAAAAAGCCAGAAAAGGCTCCTGTGAATTCAGTGAATTAAACTGAGAGATTATATACCAATTCAAAAATAATACCCAGTGTAAATATGGCCAAGTATCATTTTCTAGCCTAGGGGCCATGAATATTGATCACCTCCAAGGACCTTACTGATCTAGCCAGAGAAGGAAAAATTGATGAATTAAGCACAATGTCTGATAACTGGATTATCTATCCTTACCAGTAACAGAACAATTATGACTTTTTCTTTTAAAAAAACTAAATGGATTATTTTTACAAATGTGGCTGTTGCTCATAGTAAGAAAAAAATCTAGCAAAACAGAATACTTTACAGAAAAAAATGTTTCCTATCACACTAGTCCATCTAAATAACCACTGTTAACAGATCTGTGTGCATTTTCCAAAACATTATACTAGGGCATATACAAACTTTTTAAAACAGACATGAGCTCTTGCTATGTAAACTCTTACAAAGGTTTCCTTCTCACCACCCCCATCCTTGGCATTGTATTGTGGACATTTTTCTATGTCTATATAGAAGTTTACCTCATTCTTTGTAATGGCAGCATGAAGGTCTAGTGAATGGATATACTACAATTTATTTAATGGACATTACAGTTATTTAGAATTTTTCTGGCCAGGTGCGGTGGCTCACGCCTGTAATCCCAACACTTTGGGAGGCTGAGGCGGGCAGATCACTTGAGGTTGGGAGTTCGAGACCAACCTGACCAACATGGAGAAACCCCATCTCTACTAAAAATACAAAATTAGCCAGGCATGGTGGTGCATGCCTGTAATCCCAGCTACTCAGGAGGCTGAGGCAGGAGAATCACTTGAACCCAGGAGGCGGAGGTTGTGGTGAGCCGAGATCGTGCCATTGCACTCCAGCCTGGGCAACAAGAGCGAAATTCCATCTTAAAAAAAAAAAAAAAAAAAAAAAAAAAGTCCTCTCTATTACTGAATTTGAAGGGGTCATCAATAATACCCTCCATTTCCTATTGGATTTCAGAACAATCTGAAAGATTAAGACATGGTATTCAGACACCTAAAAATTAAGTATCACTTTCATTACTGGTTAAGGTGATTTGGGAGAATATAGTTTAGGTGTGAAAGCCAAATGAGATTGCTAAGAAGATGCCCACCACCACCACAATTTAACTTAGACTCCAAAACTGTGGGCTTCACCACAAGGGCAGAGCTCACCCTACAAACAAGAGCAAATGAAACCACTACCTCTGAAGGCAGGTGGATCCAACCAAAGGGAGAGGGATAAGGGAACTAAACGTGAGAGGATGGGGTAAAAGGCCAGGACTGTTAGCCTGGTGGAGTTCCCTCCACATGGAAACACGTAGTCAGGAGAAAGGAGGCCTCTGCCCTCACCGTCCCAAACTATTACAATTTCAGCAAATATCTTTGTGCAAATAAATTTGTGCTGTTTTTTGAGTTTTGCTGTAGGACAAATTCCTAGACTGCTAGATCAAAGGATAGATCTATTTAAAATCTAGAAACATATTCCAAGATACCCTCCAAAAATGTGGCATCAATTTACAGTCCCACCAAGAGTATGTTTTAGTCTGTCCTATTCAACTACCCTCATGTTTTAATATCTATCATCAGCATATCATCCAATAGATTGTTATTATTTATATGTCTTTGACTACCAATGAAGTTGAACACTTTCATAAATGTATTAGGTACTTACATTTCTTCTTCTGTGGCTGGCTACTCAGGAACACACACTTGTTTTGCTAGCAATGATAGTCCATTAGTTTGCACCTTCCACCCTCTCTCACCCAGTCCTCTACAACCAACAGTATGGATCTGTGAGATATTCAGATGAAGTTTGAGGTGGCATTTCTAAGAATGAATTCAAGTTTTCCTCTGGAAATATAAGCCAAGCAAACCTGTTCCTTTGCCTTTTCTAACACTATGCTTGCGAAATTATTTAACCAGTCTGGACACAACTATAATAATAAAATACCAAAATATCACTGAAAGCCAAGAAGTCAAATTTGAGATCTAGCTCTGCCATTTAATAATCTGGGTTACCTGAGGGCAATCCACTAAATCTCTCTAAGATTCAGTAGTTTTTATCAAATGGTAGTAGAAGGAGATGAACCAGCGCAGTAGTTATCAGTATTTCTTTTTAGCAGAAGAACCTTGTGTGAGTACAAAATGTAAAGGGGAAAAAGTCAGCACAACTCTCTTGAAAGTCAGGGTGGGAGACCCCAACCCCCAAGCTCAACAGCCTCCAGGTGGTCCCCTGCAGTGCCCCCCTCACATATTCCCCATGGAATTTTTAGGACACAACTGGGCTCAGCTTAAAAACCACTGGGCTTAGAAGAACTGTAAAGTATCTCCCAGCACTACTCTAGTTAGGATTTAAACGAATAGAAATGCTGAATCACTCTAGTATACAGTCCCTTGGAATCCATGGAGGATTGGTTCCACGACCTACCTTGGATACCAAAATCTGCAGATGTTCGAGTTCCTTCCATAAAGTAGTGTCATATTTGAACATAACCTATGCACATCCTCCTGTATACTTTAAATCATCTGTAGATTACTTATGCCTATTACCATGTAAATGCTATATAAGTTGATGTTATACTGACTTTTATTTGTCTTATTTTTATTGTTGTACTGTTGTTTTCTTCTATTTTTTTCCAAATATTTTCTATCTGCAGTTGGTTGAATCTGTGGACTCAGATATGGTAGGAAGGCTGATTGTATAAGCAAGTACTTCTATATTTCCCTCATGATATGGTCTGGCTGTGTCCCCACCCAAATCTCATCTTGAATTGTAGTTCCCATAATCCCCACATGTCATGGGAGGGACCAGGTGGGAGGTAATTTAATCATGGGGGCAGTTGCCCTCATACTGTTCTCATGATAGTCAATGCATTCTCACGAGATCGGATGGTTTTACAAGGGGGTTTTCCCCCTTTGCTCAGCACTTCTTGCTGCCACCATGTGAAGAAGGATGCATTTGCTTTCCCTTCCACCATGATTGTAAGTTTCCTGAGTCCTCTCCAGTCAGGCTGAACTGTGAGTCAAACCTTTTTCCTTCATAAATTACCCAGTCTCCGGCAGTTCTTTATAGCAGTGTGAAAACAGACCAATACACCTCACTTGGGTGGCTTTTTTTTTTTTTTTTTTTTTTTTGAGACTGAGTCTG
The DNA here is from genome assembly GCF_037993035.2 of Macaca fascicularis. Classification (NCBI taxonomy): domain Eukaryota; kingdom Metazoa; phylum Chordata; class Mammalia; order Primates; family Cercopithecidae; genus Macaca; species Macaca fascicularis. The sequence goes on from NC_088381.1 coordinate 102,090,134, forward strand.
GCTCTGTCGCCCAGGCTGGAGGCAGTGGCCGGATCTCAGCTCACTGCAAGCTCCGCCTCCCGGGTTCACGCCATTCTCCTGCCTCAGCCTCCCGAGTAGCTGGGACTACAGGCGCCCGCCACCTCGCCCGGCTAGTTTTTTGTATTTTTTTTAGTAGAGACGGGGTTTCACCGTGTTAGCCAGGATGGTCTCGATCTCCTGACCTCATGATCTGCCCGTCTCGGCCTCCCAAAGTGCTGGGATTACAGGTGTGAGCCACCGCGCCCGGCCGGGTGTGCTTCTAACCTTGAAGATAAGTTAGTAAAAACGGACACAAATAGCATTGTAACAGAATGATCCTAGGTCAAAATGGACTCTAGGACTTCTTGAACTCTTAAAATATTCAGATTTGGGTTCTGAGATTTGGGGATATGTCTAATGTCAAATTTTTGTAAGATTCCTTTGTTGGTACCATAAGATCCAGCCTTGCCTGGTAGGTAAGGGTGGGGTTTCCCCTTGATGGGATTGGTTATTTATATTGTTAATTGGCCCGAGGTGACATCAATCCAACAGTAAAGCTGAGGACTTTGGGAAGAAGTCTTAAATCAGGTAAAGAAAAAGTATCCCCAGGACTTGCTTCATAATGTGTGGGGTCCAGGACAAAATGAAAACACAGGGCCCCTTGTTCTTATCCCAAATGTCTTATCAGCATATTTATCCCAAACAAGCAAACTGTGCATTCCACAAAAGGAATTCTGATGAATTCAAATATCTTCTTACAGGAAAACAGAGATTGTTCTTTAGGGAGGGTTAGGATTATGCATACTCCCTTGGTTTCATACAAAGTGTCCTACCTATCTTTATGGAGATGCATCAAGCCTGTGGCCAAGCAAAGTTATGCCCACAATCAGGCCTCAAGAAAATTCATCCAGGCACATAGGAAATTAGAATCACTGCATTTGCAAGATTAGCTTGTGCCATGGTTACTTTTAGGTGCCAACTTGACAGGATTAAGGGATATCCACATAGCTGTTAAAGCATTATTTCTTCAATTTATTAAAGAGTGTTTCCAAACCAGACTGTCATCTGAATCAGTAGACTAACAAAGATCTGCCCTCACCCAATGTGGGCAGGTACCATCCAGTCTCCCAAGAGCCCAGATAGAACAAAATGGCACAGAAAAGGCAAATTCACTCTCTCTCTCTTCTGGAGCTGGGACACCCTTCTTAAGTTCTTGCACATCAGAACTCCAGGCTCTATAGCCTTTGAACTTGGACTCCGAGACTTGCACCAGCAGCTCCTCAATTTCTCAGGCGTTTGGCCTAGGACTGAAGGTTACACCATTGGCTTCCCCGGTTGCAGAGCCTTCAACTTGATCTAAGCCACGCTACCAGCTTCCCTGGTTCTCCAGCTTGTAGACAGCCTGTGGTGGGATTTCTCAGTCTCCATAATCAAGACTGAGAGCCAACTGCCCTAATAAATCCCCTCTCATATATTTATATATCTAGATATAGATATGCCATTGGTTTTTCTCTCTAGAGAACCCTGACTAACACAGCTTGTATCTTTTGAGGTCTTAATAATTAAAGGGAGAAAGGTGGTATAAGCAAATGGAACTTTCTGTAGTGTAGGCCCAGTTTGTATTGTAGAGGGGTTGTCTTTGTAGACAAGACTATCCTTTAAAAGCATTTGCTCTCCCTAAAATATTTCTTTCACGTAGTCACTCTTGCCTAAACATTGCCAGGGGCTCCTGAATGCTGGATAAAGGCCAGCATTCAGGCCCTCTATCATTTGACCCAACTTTATCTCTAACCACTCCCCAGAAAGACCCTCTGCTTCTGCCCATCAGAGTGAGCACCACTTTTCCACCTCCCCATCCTGGTCCATTGCCTAAAAGGCTCCCTCACTCTCTCTGCCTACCAAAGTCCCGCCCATCTGCTAGAGTTACGTGTGTTTATTTTTTCTTATTTGGCTTTCTCTTTTTTTAACCTTATTTGTCTGTAATGAATATATATTACTTATATTACTTTTTAAATTATTTTTAATTTTTTAAAATATTTAGGCCAGCCACAGTGGCTCACGCCTGTAATCCCAGCACTTTGCGAGGCCGAGGCGGGCAGATCACTTGAAGTTGGGAGTTCGAGACCAACCTGGTCAACATGGCGAAACCCTGTCTCTACCAAAAATACAAAAATTAGCTGAGTGTGGTGGTGTTCACCTGTAATCCCAGCTACTCAGGAGGCTGAGGCAGGAGAATTGCTTGAACCCAGGAGGCGGAGATTGCAGTGAGCCGAGACTGCACCACTGTACTCGAGCCTGTACGACAGAGTGAGACTCCGTCTCAAAATATATATATATATAAATATTTACCTCATCTTTCAAAACACAGTTTAAATTTTAGTTACACCATAATTGTCCCAGATGAGAGAAATGCTAATAATAATAATAGCTAACATTTATTGCACACATACTAGGAGCCCACCACTGTGCTCAGTTTACATATAAATATATTACCTCATTTACTCCTCACAGCCAACCTATGAGTTCCCAACCTACAGATTAGAAAACTGAGGGTCAGGCTGGACACAGTGGCTCACGCCTGTAATCCCAGCACTTTGGGAGGCCAAGGCAGGCAGATGACAAGGTCAGGAGTTTGAGACCAGCCTGAACAACATGGCAAAACCCCCCCTCTACTAAAAATACAAAAATTAGCTGGGCATGGTGGCATGTGCCTGTAGTCCCAGCTACTCAGGAGGCTGAGGCAGGAGAATCTCTTGAACCCAGGAGGCGGAGTTTGCGGTGAGCCAAGATCACACCACTGCACTTTAGCCTGGGTGACAGAGCAAGACTCTGTCTTAAAAAAAGAAAAAAGAAAAAAGAAAACTGAGGGTCTGTGAGGTTGTTATACAACTTACACAGGTTTCACTGCTGGCAAGTGTCAGAGCTAAGGTGTGAACCCAGCTCACTGACTCACTATCCCCCTCACCCCCTACACCCCTGCCCTTAACAACCGCTTTCCTTGAGTTGGTCCATAAGGCAATAGCCATGAGCTGCCTCATCTTGTAGATAATTGTGTATTTACCCATTTCTCCTTCTACACTGTAACTTCTTTGAAAGCATTTTGGGGTTTTACAGAATGCCTAGCACAGAATTATACATATATTTATTGAATTTTTCAGATAAGAAAACTTAAGGCAAAGACTAAGCAAGTTGCCAAACTGGAATTAGAAACCAACAAGTCCTAGCTCAGCCGTGCATGGTACCTTTCCACCACACACATCGTCAATGCTAAATACATATTATTGAATGAATTTACTTCTGGGGCCTTCTTTACTGGATCCCTTTCAAGTTATACAGTTTGGTCATAAATGCAAACCAATCTGAATATTAATAATAATTGAAAAATAAATTAAAATTTGATAACTCAGTTTTCCAAGTAAGTTGAGTTGGCTAGAGTGAATGCCTAATATGATAGAGTTTTCTGCCAATGTTCATTTTATTAATGCAAAATAATTTTAAAGCGTTGTAAAAATAGTGGCACTATTAATAGTAGTAAGAGTTGTATGAAACATTTGCTTAATTAAATTAAGTATCAGATTTGTATTAGAATACACATGTTTAAAGTTAATCATCAAATAACACCTAAATTTGAAGCCGTTTTTATATTATATTTATTTAATGACATATTACTGAAAAGTTGCATTTTTTAAAGTTATGCACATCCAGAATAAAAATGCTTAACAGAATAATTCTGTCACAGAAACTATGGTTTAACCTCCTTTACCAGAAGTAGCTGGAAACCCTGACCCTAAGCTGTGAGCCCCCTACCAAATCTTAGACATAAATTTTACAACAGAAGTTATCAAATCTTTCTAACAAAAGCGATCCTCCCACCTCAGCCCCCCAAGTAGATGGAACTACAGGTATGTGCCACCATGCCCAGCTAACTCTTGTATTTTTTTGTAGAGACAGGGTATCACCATGTTATTCAGGATGGTCTCAAACTCCTGGACTCAAGTGATCCACCTGCCTCAGCCTCCCAAAGTGCTAGGATTATAGGCAGGAGCCACTGCACCTGGCCCCTGTGGTTATATTTTTCTAATGATTACTAAAACAAATACATAACTATTAAAATTAAAAATTTTCATTCATGTACCGCCGGAAATCATCCCAGTGGTACACATACCACAGTTTGGAAAACACTGTATTGTGTAAATAAAGACCACAGACTCAAAATTGTAAGACTCTGTTGTTCACTAAAGTCTGCAGGGAGAAAGAAGAAAGCACACCCACACAGAAGTGTCTCAATAACAAATATTCTTTTATATATCTTTTTTTCCAGAAGTTATTGGGATTCAGGTGATATCTGGTTACATGAGTAAGTTCTTTAGTGGTGATTTGTGATATTTTGGTGAACCCATCACCCAAGCAGTATACACCACACCCTATTTGTAGTCTTTTGTCTCTCACCCCACTCCCACACTTCCCCCAAAATCCCCAGAGTCCATTGTGTCATTCTTATGCCTTTGCGTCCTCATAGCTTAGCTCTTACATATCAATGAGAACACACGATGTTTGGTTTTCCATTCTTGAGTACTTCCCTTAGAATAATAGTCTCCAATCTTATCCAGGTCACTGCAAATGCCATTAATTCATTCCTTTTTATGGCCAAATAGTATTCCATTGTATAAATATACCGGTTTCTTTATCCATTCATTGATTGATGGGCATTTGGGTTCGTTCCACAATTTTGCAATTGCAAATTGTGCTGCTGTAAACATGCATGTGCAAGTATCTTTTTCATATAATGACTTATTTTCTTCTGGATAAATATCCAGGAGTGGGATTATTGGATCAAATGGTAGTTCTACTTTTAGTTCTTTTTTTTTTTTTTTTTTTTTTTTTTTTTTTGAGACGGAGTCTCGCTGTGTCTCCCAGGCTGGAGTGCAGTGGCGTGATCTCGGCTCACTGCAAGCTCCGCCTCCCGGGTTCACGCCATTCTCCCGCCTCAGCCTCCCAAGTAGCTGAGACTACAGGCGCCCGCCACCACGCCCGGCTAGTTTTTTGTATTTTTAGTAGAGACGGGGTTTCACCGTGTTAGCCAGGATAGTCTCGATCTCCTGACCTCGTGATCCACCCACCTCGGCCTCCCAAAGTGCTGGGATTACAGGCTTGAGCCACCGCGCCCGGCCTACTTTTAGTTCTTTAAGGAAACTCCACACTGTTTTCCCTAGTGGTTGTACTAGTTTACATTCCTACCAGCAGTGTAGAAGTGTTCCCTGTTCACCACATCCATGCCAACATCTACTGTTTTTTTTATTTTTTGATTATGGCCATTCTTGCAGGAGTCAGGTGGTATCACATTGTGGTTTTGATTTGCATTTCCCTGATCATTAATGATGTTCAGTATTTTTTCATATGTTTGTTGGCCATTTGTATATTTTCTTTTGAGAATTTTCTATTCATGTTCTTAGCCTACTTTTTGATGGGAATGTTTGGTTTTTCCTTACTGATTTGTTTGAGTTCTTTGCAGATTCTGGATATTAGTCCTTTGTCAGATGTAGCGATTGTGAAGATTTTCTCCCACTCTGTGGGTTGTCTGTTTACTCTGCTGACTGTTCCTTTTGCCATGCAAAAGTTCTTTAGTTTAATTAAGTCCCAACTATTTATCTTTGTTTTTATTGCATTTGCTTTTTGGTTCTTGGTCACGAAATCCTTGCCTAAACCAATATCTGGAAGGGTTTTTTCAATGTCATCTTCTAGAAATTTGTACAGTTTCAGGTCTTAGATTTAAGTCCTTAATCCATCTTGAGTTGATTTTTGTGTAAGATGAGAGATGAGGATCCAGTTTCACTCTTCTACATGTGGCTAGCCAATTATCCCAGCACCATTTGTTGAAAAGGGTATCCTTTCCCTACTTTATGTTTTTGTTTGCTTTGTCGAAGATCAATTGGCTGTAAGTATTTAGGTTTATTTCTGGGTTCTCTATTCTGTTCCATTGGTCTATGTGCCTATTTTTATACCGGTATCATGCTGTTTTGGTTGACTATGGCCTTATAGTATAGTTTGAAATCAGGTAGTGTGATGCATATATTCTTTATGTCTTGCTTTGGCTACGCAGGGTCTTTTTTGGTTCCATATGAATTTTAGAATTGTTTTTTCTAATTCTGTGAAGAATGATCGTGGTAGTTTGATGGGGATTGTGTTGAATTTGCAGATTGTTTTTGGCAGTATGGTCATTTTCACAATATTGATTCTATCCATCCGTGAGCATAGGATGTGTTTCCATTTGTTTGTGTCTTCTATGATTTCTTTCCGCAGTGTTTTGTAGTTTTCCTTGTAGAAGTATTTCACCTCCTTGGTTAGGTATATCCCTAAGTATTTTATTTTATTTTATTTTATTATTTTATTTTTGGCAGTTGTTGTAAAAGGGGTTGAGTTCTTGATTTGATTCTCTGCTTGGTTGCTGTTCATCTTTAGAAGAGCTACTGATTTATGTACATTAATCTTGTAACTGGAAACTTTGCTGAATTATTTTATCAGTTATAGGAGCTTTCTGGAGGACTCTTTAGGGTTTTCAAGGTAAACGATCACATCGTCAACAAACAGTGACAGTTTGACTTTCTCTTTACCAATTTGGATGCCCTTCATTTCTTTCTCTTGTCTGATTGCTCTGGCTAGAACTTCCAGTACTATGTTGAAGAAGAGTGGTGAGAATGGGCAGCCTTGACTTTTTCCAGTTCTCAGAGGGAATGCTTTCAACTTTTTCCCATTCAGTATTATGTTGGCTGTGGGTTTGTCATAGATGGCTTTTACTACATTGAGGTATGTCCCTTGTATGCCAATTTTGCTGAGAGTTTTAATCATAAAGCCATGCTGAATTTTGTCCAGTGCTTTTTCTGCATCTATTAAGATGATCATGTGATTTTGTTTTTAATTCTGTTTATGTGGTGTGTCACATTTATTGATTTGCATATGTTAAACCATCCCTGCATCCCTGGTATGAAACTCACTTGATCATGTTGGATTATCTTTTTGAAATGTTATTGGATTCAGTTAGCTAGTATTTCATTAAGGATTTTAGCATCTACATTCATCAAGGATATCAGTCTGCAGTTTTCTTTTTTGGATATGTCCTTTCCTGGTTTTGGTATTAGGGTGATGCTGGCCTCATAGAATGAATTAGGGAGTGTTTCCTCTTTCTGTGTCTGTGGAATAGTGTCAAAAGGATTGATACCAATTCTTCTTTGAATGTCTGGTAGAATTCTGCTGTGAATCCATCTGGTCCTGGACGTTTTTTGTTGGCAATTTTTAAATTACCATTTTAATCTTGCTGCTTGTTATTGGTTTGTTCAGGATATTTAATTCTTCCTGATTTAAGCTAAGAGGGTTGTATTCTTCCAGGAATGTAACCATCTCTTCTAGGTTTTCTAGTTTATGTGCATAAAGGTGTTCATAGTTGCCTTGAATGATCTTTTGTCTTTCAGTGGTGTCAATTGTAATATCTCATGTTTCATTTCTTAATGAGGCTATTTGGATTTTCTCTCTTCTTTTATTAGTTAATTTATTAGTTAACCTTGCTAATGGTCTATCAATTTTATTTACCTTTTCAAAGAACCAGCTTTTTGTTTCATTTATCTTTTGTATTTTTTTGTTTCAATTTCATTTAGTTCTGCTCTGATCTTGGTTATTTCCCTTCCTCTGCTGGGTTTGGGTTTGGTTTGTTCTTGTTTCTCTAGTTCCTTGAGGTGTTACCTTAGAATGTCAGTTTGTGCTCTTTCAGTGTTTTTTATGTAGGCATTTAAGGCTATGAACTTTCCTCTTAGTACTCCCTTTGCTGTATCCCAGAGGTTTTGATAGGTTGTGTCATTATTGTCACTCAGTTTGAAGAATTTTTAGTTTCCATCTTGATTTCATTTTTGCCCCATTGCTCATTCAGGAGCAGGTTATTTAGTTTCCATGTTTTTCCAAGTTTTCCATTTAATTTCCATTTAATTTTCCTTTTATTTGCATGGTTTTGAAGGTTCTTTTTGGAGTTGATTTCCAGTTTTATTCCACTGTGGTCTGAGAGAGTGCTTGATATAAATTCAATTTTCTTATATTTATTGAGGCTTGTTTTATGGCCTATCATATATGGTCTATCTTGGAGAAAGTTTCATGCACTATTGAATAGAATGTGTGTTCTGTGGTTGCTGGATGAAATGTTCTGTATATATCTGTTAAGTCCATTTGTTCGAAGGTATAGTTTAAATTCACCGTTCCTTTGTTGACTTTCTGTCTTGATGACCTGTCTAGTGCTGTCAGTGGAGTACTGAAGTCCCCCACTATTGTTGTATTGCTGTCTATCTCATTTCTTAGGTCAACTAGTAATTGTTTTATAAATTTGGGAGCTCCAGTGTTGGTGCATATATGTTTATGATTGTGATATTTTCCTGTTGGACAAGGCCTTTTACCATTATATAGTGTCCCTCTTTGTCTCTTTGAACTGCTATTGCTTTAAAGTTTGTTTGGTCTGATATAAGAATAGCTATCCCTGGCTAGGCGCAGTGGCTTATGCCTGTAATCCCAGCACTTTGGGAGGCGAAGGCAAGTGGATCACCTGAGTGAGATCAGGAGTTCTAAACCAGCCTGGCCAATATGGTGAAACCCAATATCAACTAAAAATACAAAAAAATTAGCCAGCCATAGTGGTGGGCACCTGTAATCCCAGCTACTCGGGAGGCTGAGGCAGGAGAAACACTTGAACCTGGGAGGCGGAGGTTGCAGTGAGCCAAGATTGTACCATTGCACTCCAGCCTGGGTAACAAGAGCAAAATTTTGTCTTAAAAAAAAAAAAAAAAAAAAGCTACTCCTCTCACTTTAGGTGTTCATTTGCATAATTTTTCCTTTTTCCACCCCTTTAAGTTTATGTGAGTCCTTATGTGTTATATGAGTCTCCTGAAGGCAGCCAATGGTTGGGGAGTTCTTATCCATTCTGCGGTTCTGTATCTTTTAAGTGGAGCATTTAGGCCATTTACATTCAATGTTAGTATTGAGATGTGAGGTACCCTTGCATTCATCATGCTATTTGTTGCCTGTGTACCTTGGGTTTTTTGTTTTTGCTTTTTAACTTGTATTTTTGTTTTATAGGTCTTGTGTGATTTATGCTTTAAAGAGGTTCTGTTTCGATGTGTTTCCAGGATTTGTTTCAAGATTTAGAGCTCCTTTTAGCAGTTCTTGAAGTGGTGACTTGGTAGTGGCAAATTTTCTCAGCATTTGTTTGAAAAAGACTGTATCTTTCCTTCATATATGATGCTTAGTTTCACTGGATACAAAATTCTTAGCTGATAATTGTTTTGTTTGAGGAGGCTGAAGATAGGGCCCCAATCCCTTCTAGTTTGTAGGGTTACTACTGAGAAATCTGCTGTTAATCCGATACGGTTTTTTGCTGTTATTGTTGTTGTTTTATTTTTTTACAGGTTACCGAGTGCTTCTGTCTCACAGGTCTTAAAATTCTTTCCTTCGTCTTAATTTTAGATAACTCGATGACAATGTGCCCAGGTGATGATCTTTTTGCAATGAATTTCCCATGTGTTCTTTGTGCTTCTGGTATTTGGAGGTCTGGGTCTCTAGCAAGGCTGGGGATGTCTTCCTCAATTATTCCCCCAAATATGTTTTCCAAACTTTTAGATTTCTCTTCTTCCTCAGGAACCCTGATTATTCTTAGGTCTGGTGATTTGACATAATCCCAGACTTCTTGGAGGCTTTGTTCATATTTTCTTATTCTTTTGTTTGTCTTTGCTGGATTCGGTTAATTCAAAGACCTTGTCTTCAAGCTCTGAATTTCTTTCTTCTACTCGTTCAATTCTATTGCTGAGACTTTCCAGAGCATTTTGCATTTCTATAAGTGTGTCCAATGTTTCCTGAATTTTTTATTATTTTTTCTTTATGCTGTTTATTTCCTTGAATATTTCTTCCTTCGCTTCTTGTGTTCTTTCTTTTTTATTTCCTTGCATTGGGCTTCACCTTTCTCTGGTGCTTCCCTGATTAGCTTAATAACTAACCTCCTGAATTCTTTTTCAGGTAAATCAGGGATTTATTGGTTTGGATCTATTGCTGATGAACTAGTGTGATTTTTTGGTGGTGTTAAAGAGCCTTATTTTGTCATATTACCAGAGTTGGTTTTGTGGTTCCTTCTCATTTAGGTAGGCTCTGTCAGAGGGAAGGTCTAGGGCTGAAGGCTGTTGTTCAGATTCTTTTGTCCCACACATTGTTCCCTTGATGTAGTACTCTCCCCCTTTTACTATGGATGTGGCTCCCTGTGAGCCGAACTGCAGTGATTATTGTCTCTTTTCTGGGTCTAGCCACCCAACAAGTCTACCCAGCTCCAAGCTGGTACTGGGGGTTGTCTGCACAGAGTCCTGTGATGTGAACCATCTATGGGTCTCTCAGCCATGGATACCAGCACGGTATTTGTGGTGTCTCCTGGGTCCTATAGGAGCAGTCTGCTTCCTTCAGAGGGTCTGTGGGTCCTCTCAGGATACTTTTATATATTTTCATGTGGAACAAACATGAAGAACTAGATTGGTGACTTAAGTAAGCCATATCAGGAGTCTTTTCCAAGAACTGCTTTTGTTTGCAGTGAAGGGCCTCTTGGATTGAGGGATCCTGTGGAGAGAGGTCTCTCATGACTAAGAGAACTGGGTACTTCTAGCAGGAGTGGGAAGTGGAATCTTCCTCAACTCACAGCTTGAAACTTTGTCACAACATTACTATCCAATATCTCTGTATTTTCCCTTTCTCTGTCTTGCCAGAGACCTTGTCCCTACCTAAAGAAGAGGAAGTGGGACAGGAAAGAAAAGAAAAAGGGTAAGAAAGTCCCATCCTACCATGTCTGAATTGCATGGTCTTAGTCAGTCCCCATGACTTGCTGCTTCTTGCTTTGCAGAACAGAAAAAACTGCCAACACACAGTATCATGGCCATGCCATGGTGTAAGATAGAATTCAGATAAAACCCAGTAGCAGCCTTTGTGGTGGGCTTACCCACCTCCTCTCTGATAACTGACAGGGCACAGAAAGCAAGTGACTGCTCTGGGTAGGAATGACAATCCAGGATGCTCCACCAAATCAGCAAAATAACACGTTGCCACCCAATGCCTCTGCCTGCAACATCCAGATCTGCCATCTCTCTCTCTCTCGTCTCACAATCATATGTCTCTTGTATTTCAACAGGATTGGCTAGACTTAAAGTAATTTTTTACATATTAAGTATGTAAAGTCACCTCAAATTTTTATGGTTTTTTAATGGTTATAAATGTAGTAAAAGCTTCATATAGAAATATTTTTTAATCTTTTTACTTTACATTTTCAAAAGCGGAAAAGCATAAAGAAACAAGAAAAAATAATACCCAAAGTTAATATTATTGTTGCCATTTAAATTTTTTTTTTTTTTTTTTTTTGGATACAGAGTCTTGCACTGTCACCCAGGCTGGAGTGCAGTGGCACAATCTCCACTCACTGCAGCCTCTGCCTCCCGGGTTCAAGTGAGTCTCCTGCCTCAGCCTCCTGAGTAGCTGGTATTACAGGCGCCTACCACCACGCCCGGCTAATTTTTTGTATTTTTAGTAGAGACGGCGTTTCACTATGTTGGCCAGGCTGGTCTTGAACTCCTGAGCTTAAGCAATCTGCCCACCTCGACCTCCCGAAGTGCTGGGATTACAGGTGTGAGCCACCGCGCCCAGCCCATTTTAATATTCTTCTCTCTAGTTTTTTTCTGTATATTTTCACAACCTTAAAAGATACTAGATTTTTAATTTTTATAAATATTTCTTGTAAAAATATTTAATTTTCTTTTTTATGAAAGTATGATGTGTTCATGAGAGAGATAAAAATAACCATTCATGATCCCACCTCCAGGAGGCAATGATCATTAATATTTTTATTCGTTTAAGTATAGTATTTTTTATCCTGACTCATTTACCTTTCTACATAAGCATTAAAATTTTTGTAAACATCATTTAATTAGGGGAGAGGAGGTCACAATTAACTCTTTTTAAAAGTTAGGCTTATTAAAATATTATTTATATATAGTAAAATTCACCCTTTTTAGGTGGGCAGGATGATGAGCTTTGACAAATGTATAGAATTGAGTGACCACCACCAAAATCAAAATGTATGTCGTCAATACATGTTAACCTCTCCCTATAAAAAGAATCACTCTCTGAAAACCTATCCACCTGAAATTGTCCTCTGTATAGGATAGGAGCTCAATAATGGCAGGATACATTTATAAATGATAGGCAGACAGACATAGCTAGTGTCAGTATGGGGATATGAGACGTTTAATGTTAGAGTAGGTAGATAGGCAGATATGAGCAGAGCAGGATAGGGCCCCAAAGAATGTCAGGTGACTGTCAGGCAATTGTCAGGCAGCTGGCAACAGGGAGAGGGAAATTTCCTAACAGGACACATCTCGAGCTTATGGGCAAGAACATCCTGATAAGAACTTCGAATAGTAGAGTGTGACTTTCCTCTGGGGACATGTGCAAGCATGCAGAGAAAGGGGCAAAGTGGCAGAGTCTGACCTGGATATGACCTTCCTCCGGGAACACTAGACCTGTAAGGCAAAATTGCCCTAAGAGAGCATGCGCATAACTTCAGCCACCAAACTCATATGTGGCCCCACCCAAATTACGGCAAAACACTGTGTAGGCATTGATTAGCCAACAGCCTGCCCAGAGGGAGGGATGAAAGGAAGAGACTAGGAGGAAAAAAAAAAAAACAGAAAATAGTAAATCTACAGAGCCCTGAACCAATGATCAGGCAAGGCACTTAATCTTTTGAGTTGCCTACTTGGTTCCTTCTGAGTGTACTTTTCTTTGCTTCAATAAACTCTCCTTTCTGCCTTAAATCTACTCTGTCTCTTGGCTGAATTCTTTCTCCCAAGAAGACAAGGATCAAGGACTGTGGAGCCTGCCCAGACTTGCCACCAGTAACATTATGAAACCAGCCTGACTGGATGTGAATTCTTTTTCTCCACTTGATGTGTGAATTTGGAAAAGTATTCAAACTTCCTTAGTGGCAATTTCCTCATGTATAAAATGAGGAAAATAAACACTACCTGAGAGAGGTATCCTGAGTACAAAAAAGTAACACATGCAAAAGGCTTAGGATACAACCTTGCACAAAGTAAACAGCGGATCAGTGGTAGTTATTATCATTTTTACAACAACAATAAGCAAAATATTTGATATTCTTGCATCGTGGAGAGAGTCAGGCCAACCTGGGTTTGATTTCTGGCTTTTCCTTCAAGTAGCTGATCAGTCTTTTGCTATGTGACATAGCTTGAGAAATAGGTTGAGGTTTAAATGAGATATATTCATTCACTCATTCAATAGACAATTATTGGGTACCCACTGTGTGCCCGGCTCTGTTCTGGACACTGAGGATATAGCAGTGGACAAAACAAAGTTTCACTCCTAATAGAGATTATACTATAGTGAGGAAACAGGCAATAAACAAACAGATATATGATTAACTCTCACACAGGGATAAGTGAAGAGAAAAAAGGCAGGGAAAAGAGAGTGGGTTGTTTTTAATATGGTGATATGCAAGCATTGCCCTTAAGGAAATGAGGGAGGCAGCCATGCACGTTTCTGGGAAGAGCATTCTGGACAAAAGGAACAGCAGGACAAAGGCCCAGGTGAAATGAGCCTGTCATGTCAAAGGGGAAGTACATGAAGTAAAGTGCTGGAGAAAGGGACGTTAAAAGAGGTGAAAGAGGCCAGGAGCAGTGGCTCATGCCTGTAATCCTAGCACTTTGGGAGGCTGAGGCAGGCAGATTGCTTAAACTCAGGAGTTTGAAACCAGCCTGGGCAGCATGACAAAACCCCATCTCTACAAAAAATACAAAAAGTAGCCACGCATAGTGGTGCATCCCCATAGTCCCAACTACGTATGTGACTGAGGTGGGAGGATCGCTTGAGCCTGGGAGGTGGAAGCTGTAGTGAAGTGAGCCATGTTCATGCCACTGCACCCCAGCCTGGGAGACAAAGTGAGACCCTGTCTCCAAAAAAAAAAAAAAATCAGAGAAACACCAGGGGCCAAAAAACTTAAGCCTGGGGATTCTGAGAGGGATAGGAAGTCATTGGAGGGTTTTGAGCAGGAGCTTATATTGATCAACTTGCATTTTAAAAGGATTACTCAGGTAACTGTTTAGCAAATAGTCTATAGGAAGATGTAGTAGGCTGGTAGGCAGCCGGAACTGACTGGCCCTGTTTGAGAGATGCCATGATATGGTAACAGGTCAGATCAGGTGGCAGAATCCAAACAACTCAAAAATATCTATGACCTGTGGGGATAAATTATGTCCCCCCAAAAAAAAGATGTATCAAAAGCCTTGGCCCGGTGTGGTGGCTCACACCCATAATTTCAGCATTTTGGAAGGCCTAGGTAGGTGGATCACTTGAGGTCAGGAGTTCAAGACTAGTCTGACCAACATGGTAAAACTCCATCTCTACTAAAAATTCAAAAATTAGCCGGCTATAGTGGTAGCTGCCTGTAATCTCAACTACTTGGGAGGCTGAAGCAGGAGAATCACTCGAACCCAGGAAGCAGAGGTTGCAGTGAGTCGCGATCATGCCACTGCACTCCAGCCTGGGCAACAGAACAAGATTCTGTCTCAAAAACAAACAAACAAAAAAAAAGACTAATCCCCAGTACCTCGCAAGGTGACTATATTAGTCTATTTTCACGCTGCTGATAAAGACATATCTGAAACTGGGAAATTTACAAAAGCAAGAGGTTTATTGGACTTACAGTTTCATGTGACTGGAGAGACCTCACAATCATGGTGGAAGGTGAAAGGCACAAATCATATGGCGGCAGACAAGAGAAGAGAGCTTGTGCACGAAAACTCCCTCTTATAATAACCATCAGATCTCATGAGACTCACTATCATGAGAACAACATGGGGAAGACCTGCCCCCATGATCCAATCATCTCCCACTGGGTCCCTCCCACAACACATGGGAATTATGGGAATTACAAGGTGAGATTTGGGTAGGGACACAGACCCAAACCATATCAGTGACATTATTTGGAAATGGGATCCTTATAAACATAATTAGTTAAGATGAGGTCATACTGGATTAGGGTGGGCCCCTAATCCAACACAGCTGATGTCCTCATAAGATGACAGCCATGTAAAGACAGAGACACAGTGACGACACCACATGAAGACAGAGGAAGAGATTAGAGTTCTGCTGTCACAAGCCAAGGAACACCAAGGATCTACGGCCACCACCATGAGCCAAGAAGAGGCAACCAAGTATCACCCCCACAGGACTTGGAGGCACATCCCTACCAGCACCTTGATTTTGGACTTCTAGCCTCCTAAAGTGAGAGAATAAATTTCTGTGGTTTAAGGCCTCTGAGTTTGTGGTACGTTATTACAGCAGCCCAAAGAAACCAATACAGTACCTATAAATGGTCCTTCTTCTCCACCCGCTGCCTTCCAAGGTTGGAGGAGGCTGGAGTCAACCAACAAACCCCGTCCTTCAGCACTAACACAGCCTCATATTCATAAAGATGATTAGGGAACACTGATGGCTATGACAATGGTGATTTATTTTTCCTTTGTTGTTTCCAGTACACAAAAGGCAAATCTGTGCTGAAGACACCAGAAATCTTTCCAATTAATGCTAATGGGTGACCAGCTCTCTTTCACTCCTTGGGAAATGAGGCCACTAAGAGGAAGTTATCAGTAAGAAATTTATGTTTTAGTAGCATGTTTAATTATGATACAACCACGACTGTCTCTTGCACCAGAATTTAGCATGCAAGATTTACAGCTCTTAGCACAATTTTTGCCTTTGTTGTCTCAAAGAGCCTTGTTTCTGATGTTTTATTAGACTAGCAACCTCTGTTCAATTGTGTCACACTGCCCCCTACTGCTTTGGTCTCATCATCTCATGCTGGCTGCTATTATTTTGAGTTGGTTTTCAGAATGTGTGTGTTTTTTGCCAGGGTCTGTAAACCTGCCCACTCTCGCACCCCAAAGAATACAGAACATTGGGATGGTGAAGAAGGAAGTGGGAATCTCATTTTTTTTATATAACCACTGAACAACCGCAAATGTGTCTATATAGTTCTGAAGCACACCATCTGACTTGGTTTAAGCTTACAAGAAGTACTAAGTTTCTAGAATAAGAGCACATCAGATTCTTTTCTTTATTTCTTGAAGGTGGCAAACATCTTCAAGAGATATCCTCACTTTTCAAGATATGAAATTCTTTTAAGGGAAGCTGATGAAATTTTAACTAATCCAACCAGCCAGAGGAAAGCCATATTACAAAAGGGGCCTCAAAGGAAAGTGGGATTTCTTTTCTGCTTCAAAGGCATAGATGGCAATGCCATGAAAAAGTGGCATGCAGGCGAGGCTCAGAGTGCACCCCACACCCACACAGCCACCAGTCACCCTGAGATGGTGGGTGTACCATCCATCCCAGCCCCAGCCCCAGCCCTCTCTGCTGTTCCTCCTTTGCCTGTGTGCTCTTCCAAAGGTGATAGATCAGCCCTCAGCCAGGAAGAAAAGTGACTGAGGGTCAGGAAAAGGGTATAGGGTTACACAGGGTTACATTAGTAAGGAATCTGGAAATGAACCATTTGGGCTTCATAACACAAATTGGTTCTCAAGGTATTCGGTGAGCGGTGAGGGGGTGGGGGTTCCTCCCAACCAAAAAATATCAGAACCAATTCCTCCGACTCTGCTAGTGAATTTAGTTTTTGTTTTTGTTTTTGTTTTAATTTAGGCTGGGTGCAGTGGCTCACGCTTATAATCCCAGCACTTTTGGGAGGCCGAGACAGGAGGATTGCTTCAGCCCAGGAGTTCAAAACTAGCTTGGGCAACACAGTGAGACCCTGTCTCTATTTTTAAAAAATTTTTTAAAACCACCTGGCCTCATAGCAGGGCAGCTTCCCTAATTCCTGATGTTGCCTTTCTGTTTCTGACCCGCAGAACTCCAGTGGTCCACAGTTCATGCTGCTCTTACCCGGCCTTCCCATGGATGACTACTTAACTGGATCATCTGAGTTTTGCTTCCATGCAATCACACATATTCTGCCACAGATTTGCTACACTTTGGCGTACACTGTAGGCCGGTGACTAGCTCTCAGTCTGGTTTCCTGTGATGCTTGTCACCACTGGAGCTTTGTTCAGATCCCTGAGCTACATACACACACACACCTTTATTCTCTGTGCAACTGCCTTGTGTCCTGCCCTGTCTGGGCCAGCAGCCTCCAGAGGGGCTTGCGGCGCAGGGGAGGATTCTTTTTCTCTGCCTGCACCATTTACTCCTGGGCTTGTGCTTGGAGAAGCACCCTCTCCCAGGGATCACAAAGGAGAGCTGGCATGGGGGAGGGCGTGGAGAACGCCGCTAGAGAACATTTACCCTTCCTGCACTGTGCCAGACAAACGTAGAACCTATTCCATAAAAGATTTTTTATGTTGCATGGTCCAAGAGAATAGCCCAGCTGCTATCTTTGGCTCTCCTCCATTTCTCACTCCCATTCATAAAATCTTTAGAGAAGGCCATGTGCTGCGTTCTCACAGAGAGGATCAAGTTGTGCTCCAACCCAGAATAAAGTTGGATTTGGATGCAGGTGGCTATAAGGGCCCTGAACAGTCTGTCTTTCTAACTACTATGTCTGTCTACTCAAACTCTTCCTACCTAATTATCCCCCATCATGAATCAATAAATCATATGCTGAGCCTCTCTAAAGACCCAACACCGTGACAGAAGCTGAGGGACCACAGAGCTTACCAAACCTCTGGTATTCATGGATTTAGCATTCACAGTGGTCCCAAAGACCCATGACCTATAAAATTTGTCTTTTGCCGAGACTCAAATGTGAATGTTGAACACCATAACACCAGTGTTTGGGAGACAGTCACTTGGTAAATGAGCCTAGTTGGCCTAGTTAGCTATTCCTTTTTTTTTTTTTTTTTTTTTTTTTTTTTTTTTTTTTTTTTGAGACAGAGTCTCACTGTGTCACACAGGCTGTAGTGCAGTGGCACAATCTCAGCTCACTGCAACCGCCACCTCCCGGGTTCAAGCAATTCTCCTGTCTCAGCCTCCCAAGTAGCTGAGATTACAGGCACCCGCCACCATGCCCAGCTGCTTTTTGTATTTTTAGTACAGATAGGGTTTTGCCATGTTGGCCAGGCTGGTCTCGTACTCCTGGCCTCAAGTGATCTGCCCACCTTGGCCTCCCAGGGTGCTGGGATTGCAGGCATGAGCCATCGCGCCCAGCCCCTAGTTAGCTATTCTAAAATCACAATGTTATAATTATTTTTTTCAATTTGCCATATGCCAGGTACTATACTAATTATTTGCTCTATGTTATCTCACTTAGCCATGATTACAGCAACTTCATTCCCATTTTATAGGTGAGAAAACTGAGATTCAGAGGTTAAGAAATTTGCTCAAGATCATACACCTAGTCAACGTGATTGAGCAAGACCACAGAGCTAGTGTGATTAAAATCACATAGCTGTTATAGTTAGTGTGATTAAGATCACGTAACTACTTGGTGTGATTTCAGCAAGATCACAGAGCTGGTTACAGTGATCAAGCGATCACAGAGCCAGTATGATTGGGGCTAGCTGAGCAGGAATTTGGTCCCAGGTCTGTCTTACTCCAAAGGTCAAGCAGTTAACCATCTCAATTCTCCCTCCTGTGTCATTCTCTCCTCACTTCAGGGCACACAGCAATGGCCATGAAGTCATCAGAATGTTGTTACCACATGGAAAATGGCACTAAGTGCTAGAGATACCTTTAGTGAATGTTGAAAGGGCTATTTGTGGTATGAGAACACACAAAGATTACACTTGGCTCTGAATGGAATACACGTCAGAAAAGGTGAAGAGCCTGAACAAAAATAACTCCACTTTTACAAATCAGAGAATTCTGAAAGATCTGGGATGTCAAGGTTGTTAGACACACAGAAAGAAACAGGGGTCTATATGTGGCTATATATGACTATCTACATATAGATAGATAGATAAGGCATATTTTTCCTGCTCTCAAGAGTCTCATACCATTAGCTCACCATGAAAAAGAACAATTCTGCAGTAGGCCAGGCACAGTGGCTCACACCTGTAATCTTAGCACTTTGGGAGGTCAAGCCAGGTGAATCACTTCAGGTCAGGAGTTTGAGACCAGGCTGGCCAACATGGCAAAACGCTGTCTCTACTAAAAATACAAAAATTAGCTGGGCTTCATGGCATGCACCTGTAGTCCCAGCTACCTGGGGGGCTGAGGCAGGAAGATGGCTTGAACCTGGGAGGTGGAGATTGCAGTGAGCCGAGATAGTGCCACTGCACTCCAGCCTGGGTGACAAAGTGAGACCCTACCTAAAAAATAAAAAAATAAAAAATAAGTCTGCAGTGACTGAGCACTGAAGGCATTCACAAACAGAAGGACATGGAAGCAACTGGAGATGTGCCTGAAGAAGTAAGACTTGAGTTAGGCCTTAGAGTTTGGCACACAGTTTAGCTGGATAGAGGAAAGAAAAGAGAGCTTTCAGGCACATGAAACAGACTGAGACAAGACTCAGAGGCATAAACAAACGTAACAGACACAGGCAATTGTAACCCAGTTTATAAGCTCCACGAGGGCAGGAACTCTCTCAGCTTACCAGTATCTCCAGAGACTAGCACTGGCTAGGCACTCCGAAACTATTTGTTAGTAAAACGAAGAAAGGAAAAAAGAAGGGAAGGGCAGAGGAGAGCAAGAGAGAGAAGTGAAGAAAGACTAAACAAGGAATCAACATGTTTGTGCAGAAAAGAGGAATAGGTTGGTAGGATCAGGATCGGGTGGAGTGGAGGTAGGCAGGGCCTGGACTAGAGTCAGGGCAAGGAGCCTATGAAAGTTGGAGGCAAGAGGAGGCAGATGGGAGTGCGCTGGAAGCCACGGAACATGAACCAGCATGTCTGTGGGGTAAAGACTCCGTAGAAGGGGACACAACCCGGAGGCTGGTTGTGGAAGCTAGTGTGGCAGTCTAGACACAAGAGGAAGAAGAGAGAATGACCTACAGGGATGGCAGAAGGAATGGGAGAAGGGATGAAAAAATCAAAGAGCCTATTGAAGGGGTAAAATCTATCCAATGTTGGTAACAGTTGAGTTGGTAGAGATGATAGGGAGAAATTTCTTGTGGGAAGCTTAGAAAAGTGTAGCACACTTAGAAATGGGGAATAATATGGTATAAGAAGACATGATATGGTTTGGATCTGTGTCCCTGCCCAAATCTCACGTTCAGTTGCAATCCCCACTGTTGGAGGTGGGTCTGGTGGGAGGTGACTGGATCATGGGGATGGATCCTTCATGAATGGTTTTAGCATCACCCCCTTGGTGCCAATCTTGTGATAGTGAGTGAGTTCTTGTGAGATCTGGTCATTTAAAAGTCTGTAGCATCTGCCCCGTCTCTCTCTTGTTCCTGCCCCTGCTATGTAAGACTCCTGTTCCTGCTTTGTCTCCCGCCATGATTGGAAGCTTCCTGAGGCCTCCCCAGAGGCAGAAGCTGCTATGCTTCCTGTACAGATTGCAGAACCATGAGCCAATTAAGCCTTTTTTCTTTATAAATTACCCAGTCTCAGGTATTCCTTTATAGCAATTGGAGAATGGACTAATACAAGTAGTAAAAGAGGCCAGCTGGCTCAGTGGCTCATGCCTGTAATCCCAGCACTTTGGGAGGCCAAGGCGGGTGGATCACCTGAGGTCAGGAGTTCGAGACCAGCCTGGCCAACTTGGCGAAACCCCATCTCTACTAAAAATACAAAAATTAGCCGGGCATGGTGGTGGGCGCCTGTAATCCCAGCTACTCAGGCTGAGACAGGAGAATCGCTTGAACCCGGGAGGGAGCCGAGGTGGGGGCAGAGGTTGCAGTGAGCGGAGATCGCACCAGTTCACTCCAGCCTGGGCAAAAGAGCGAAACTCCATCTCAGAAAAAAAAAGAGGTAAAGAGATACTAAGTTCGGTATGTATGTGATATATAACTTTTTCTATTTTTGTGAAACGGAGTCTTGCTCTGTCACCCAGGCTGGAGTGAAGTGGCAAGCTCTCGGCTCACTGCAACCTCCACGCCCCCCAACCCCGGGTTCAAGCGATTCTCCTGCTTCAGCCTCCCGAGTAGCTAGGATTACAGGTACATGCCACCACGTCCAGCTAATTTTTGTATTTTTAGTAGAGACGGGGTTTCGCCATGTTGGCCAGGCTGGTCTCAAACTCCTGACCTCAGGTGATCCACCTGCCACAGCCTCCCAAAGTGCTGGGATTACAGGTGTCAGCCACCACGCCCCGCCTGACATAGAACTTTAAAATTAAAGCTCAAATATAGATCTAAATCTATAGATAACATTCTGCATAGTAGAGTCCACGAGTTTGTTCATGGTTTTATACAAACATATGTTTGTGGGGCCAATATGCATGGTATGGCCACTAAGCAATTTGAATCGAACTACAGAATTTCTGAACTGGAAGAAACACAAGATTGTCTAACACTTATCTGATACACAGCAGACATGTTCAGAACACTCATGCAGTGTACAGCAGTGTTTGCCAACTAGCATCTGTTTGGATAACCTGCAGTGCATACAGCTCACTCCCCTTTGTGGGGTTGGACAGCTCTGTTTGTTAGAAAGTTTTCCCTAATGTTGACATCTTTGACAAAGTGAAGCTCACTTACACCCTAATGGTTAAGAGCCTAAATTCGGCAGTCTTAAAAGATAGGTGAGGAAGATATTGCTACTCTTCCAATATCCACTCTCCCCTTCTTCCTTAGGGAAAAAAAGCAAAAATTAGTGGAACATGTGGCTATCCAGAAAATGACCACCTTCCCCAGATTCGCTCCCAGGTAGTTTGCCACATGACCTAGCTTTGACCAAAAATGAAAGCAGAAGTGACGTGGAGAATTTCAGGGTCCATGCCCTAAAAGGAAAGGAGCTTGCCTTGCATTTGCCTCTTTTTCCTCCTTGCTGTTTAAAATGTTAGTGGGATGCTAACTGCTGGAACAGCTATCTTGAATAAAATGAAAGCTGCACATTGAGGATGGCAGAACAACAGCTAGAAAGTCTGAGACTCTCACCTTCTCAGCCACAGCCCCTCATGGGAAAGTAATAATGGTCTATTTTGTGTAAGCTATTTAATTTGGGTTTCTGGTATAGCAGCCAAATTATATGCTACTTAATGCTGTGAGTTCTAATCTCTGGATCTGTCATTTACTAACAAGTTACTTAACTTCTCTGAGCCTCATTTTCTTCATCTGTAACGGTTATCCTACTCCATAGGGTTGCAGAAGAAATTAGACAGTGCACTGAACTGCACTTAGCACAGGGAATAGTTAATAAATTGTAGCTGTTATTGTTACTACTATTTTTTTTTAGAGATAGGTTCTCATGCTATCACCCAGGCTGGAGTGCAGTAGTGCGATCATGGCTCACTGTAACCTCAAATTCTGAGCTCAAATAATCCTCTCGCCTCAGTAGCTAGGACTACAGATGCATGCCTCCATGCCCAGATATTTTTTAATTTTTTTGTAGAGCAGAGGGCTTGCTGTGTTGCCCAGGCTGGTCTCAAACTCCTGTCCCTAAGCAATCCTCACACCTCCCACTATGACCTCCCAAAGCAACTGGGGTTACAGGTGAGAGCCACAATACCCAGCCTACTACTACTACTTATTAATATAAACATTAGTTATCTCAAAGATAAATCTAATCAACTAGAATTCCTTAGAAGTCCAAAAAATTTTTTACTGAACTTTAATATAGTAGTTGAGGATAAGTTTATTAATCTGAACAACTCTGACATGAATAAATGTCTTCATTTCATAGTCAAGAAGCCCAGAAAGGTATAGAAACTAGCTCGGAGCAATACAACAAGTAAGCGGCAAAGTTTGAATTAATTTTATATCCTTTATCCCCTTGAGGGTCAATCATTTGAGGAGCAGGCAATAGGACAGGAGGGTGTGGGTGTGGGTGTGTGTGTGCGTGGGTGTGGGTGTGTGCACACGTGCACACTTGTGCCAAATACTGTCCAGGAATTTCCCTGTGTCTTTTCGATGTCCAACCTCCTGTGTTCCTAAAGTACCCAAAAGTCATCACCATGGGAAGGGGCTGGAGTCTTCCTTTATGAAGAGGCTGTTCCATCACTACTCAGGGTGTCTCTCGAGCACTTTGCAAGTCTCTCACTAATTGAGAAGGCACTAGTGTTTTCCTTATATGTGAGGGAATATCTAAGCACACAATGCTAGGCCACTCTAAGCTCCTGTCCTATCATCCCTCCCTAAGTTCCTTCATTTTCTCAAAGTTTTACATTTTTCCTTTCCTTCCCACAGTTAAAATCTTAACAGAGAGAGCACTACCTTTAAAACACTGCTCAGTTCTCTTTGTCCAAAAGTTACTTTTTTTAGGCTATAAAAAGCATTAAGAGACAAGAAATGCTAAATATTTGAGGATCAATGAATGGTTGTAAGGAGAGAAGGAAGGAAGGATGCAGTGATAAAACCTCCCTAAAAATAACCATATCATCTGGCAAAATTGAGAAAATGTTCTGTTATGGGGAAAGACACATGAAAAGGAACAGTTAAGTTGTTAAAAGATAAATTTGGGTTTCAAAGGGAAACTTTTTCATAAAACTAAGACATTCTCACTGCAAAACATATTTTCATTTCACAAAAACAAAGAAATAAAACTTCCCTTTGTTGTGACTCCACAGCTTTGCTCCCTGGAAGTAACCATGCCTCTTATTTCCTTCTAGAAATTCCATTTCACATACAATATTATATATATTACACATGCACGTGTACATATGCCCATAAAATTATATGTTTTTTCTTCTTGCATTAGTTCTAAAACTGACTATAAAAAAACTATTTCTTAAATCCTGATTCTTAAAGCAAAACTCCCTACTAACAAGCAGTAAAAGCCTCGCACATGACAATGTAAGGTCTTCACAAGAATCAGCAAAAGTCCAGGTATTCTGTGAAACAGAAATAATCAAATGCTGCAAAATATTTAATTTCCTATTCCAGGAATGTGAAACAGGTGTAATTAAAATAACACTTTTTTAATTAAGTGACCTCTCTTGACCAATCATCTGTGAATAATTCAGATTTCTCCCTTATTATTACTGTAAAATTGAAACGAGGTCATATAAACAGGAAGATCCTCTTTAACTATCTTTAAGCACCAGCAATATATATTTTCCACCAGTTAAAATCCTTAATGATACAAAAAATCTGTCAAGCATAACTCCCCCAATTCATTTGCCTGAAACCATCAATATTTTATCATGCACTTGCAGTTGGCTTTAATTTAACAGTCCAGGTTACTAATCAAACAAAACACCCAAGTCATTAAAAGTTAGCGTGCCATTTAGAAAGTGCATTTCACGTTTATTAAAATACCTTTCATGCAGCCATTAGAAACCTAAAGTTTTAATTACAATCAGATATTTAGTTCTACTCTGGTTATGCATTTGGCACTCTCTTACAACTGCCCTGATTAATCTTCCAGACCAAGTTCATCCATTACCTCCTGAAATTATTTTCCTCTCAACTTCTCCAGAATTCATCTTTCTACTCCACCCACCACAAATAAGTAAAATGCATTTTAAAGGTGTGCAAAATAACTACCCAAAAGATAACTCATTTAAAAGATTTAATTTCAAATATCATTTACCCTTCATAAAATTCCAAAGAGGCATCATTCAAAAAGACAAATTGAAATTGAAAATTAGCCCTTCGTGTCTTTATTGTCAGTTTTCATTATTTATTTTTCTTTCCAATGATAGGGAAAGTTCGACACACATTTTCTTACAGCTTTCTGACTGAGTGATGCAGCTAAGTATTCTTTTCCTTTACCTTTCCAATTTTCCCTACTTCTCTTCCTGCCCTGGCTTACCCTAACGTTCCCTGAAGAGGATTAGCAGCATATAAAACATCAGATTTCGTGTTCAATCTAGCTCCTCTGAATTTCAGCATTTAGACCCTCCATTATCATATTTACTGTAGGTTAAAATACATTTTAGATGGGATTTGGGGCTGATGGTATGGAATCACTTTTAATTTCAAATCCATTAAGGCCTAACTCCTTTATATTTCCTTTAAAAATTATTTGAAAACTAGAAATTTTCTTTTTTTTTTTAAGTTTATCTCTCTCTATCCATAGCTTATCATAAGTGGCTCAAAGGAATCAGTTGGCATCTTCGACCTTCTGCCAGGAAATCTTTCTGCCCAAATCCACCAGTTTGCTAGGTTTATTTTCTATTTTCCACATTATTACAAATAACAATGTTGTCAAATTTTCCTCCACAAGGATCACGTTTTTTCCCACCTCCAAATCCAGTTTTCTCCATGTCCTTCCATGTTCCACCAGCAGTCTTTTCAATGGCCTTCCAGCTTTTACTAACTGGCTCCTCAAGGACTTCCAGCTTCTGCCAACTGCCCAGCCCTAAAGCCAGTGTCACGTGTGTTAGGGTTTTATTAGCACCCCACTCCCAGGTACCAAATTCTGTTCCAGTTATCTACTGCTGCTTAATTAACAGCTTAAAACAACCTATATCATGTCTTGTGATTCTGTGGGTCAGGAATTTGATCGAGACTTGGTTGGGCAGTTCCTTTGATCTACAAGGCATCAACTGCAATCAGTGAGGCCCCTTGCTGGTAATCAGCTCACAAAAGGGCTGGTCGGAGAGTCCAAGATGGCTTCACTGGCATGTCTGTCACCTTTGTGGGGATGGCCTGGAAGGCTGGGCTCAACTGGGACTACTGCATACTAAGACTCCAACATGGCAATCTCTGGGTATGTGGACTTCTTATGTGTTGGCTCAAGACCCCAGAGAAAGCTTTCCAAGAAAAAAGAAGTAAAAACTACCAGTCTTTTATGGCCTGGGCTCAGAAACTCGCACATTGTCACTTCTACCATATTCTATTAGTCAAACAATTATAGTGAACAGATTGAAGGTGCAGAGACATAGATTTTACCTGTCAATGAGAGGAGTGTCAAAAACTCTGCAGCCATTTTTAATCTACCACAAATTCTTTAAACTGGGTATTCTTATTCTTATTTTA
Organism: Macaca fascicularis; assembly: GCF_037993035.2. NCBI lineage: Eukaryota > Metazoa > Chordata > Mammalia > Primates > Cercopithecidae > Macaca > Macaca fascicularis. The sequence continues at coordinate 102,116,220 of NC_088381.1, forward strand.
CAAATGAGGAAACCTGGAAGTGTATATTCAGGGCAACTCAACTCTATGCTCCTGGATTGCAAAATATAATTTTTAAATTAGGAAAACAAAGATTAGAGAGGATAATTAATTTGCCTAAAGTCATACAGTTAGGGCAGAGCCAGAATTCTAACTTAATCATCTATCTGCATGGGAAAGTAAGTAAATTCCCTCACTACTCCCAAAAAGCGGTGATTAAAATGACCATCATTTTCTAGAGAAACCAGGTATGTACCTCTGTGGCCCTGTTTTTTGTCAACTCTGGACACAACTTTCCTCCTTTTCTTTCATCCCTACTCTCAGGTGGATTTCTACAAGGTATACTTCATGAATGTTTATAAAAGAACACGTAATCACGTACTACAAAGGTCTTACCAAGGCAATGTCCTTTTCCATTTGTGAAAGTGCATCTGACAAATTCAGCCTGACAATATGATCTCTCAGAGGTAGAGGAAATAATGGAGGAAACTACTTTTCTAGATCAACACGGAAGAATTGTTTGGTGAAGATAAAGTGACAAGAACCTTGGGGAACAAAGAGACTCTGTCATTTTGGAACAATGACCATTGGCATAGGGAAAACTGACAGTTTCCTGTCCTGCGGTGGCAGGAAAAGAGCATACCTCTGGGGACTCGATCTGGAGTTCTGTGAGGAAAGATTATGCAGAGAGGGTAGGGCTTTCAGAAAGAAAATTCTGAACTAATTACTGGAAACTGTTCCTAGAAAGAAGAATGGAGAGCAAGGACTGATGCAGCTACACCAAAAGTACCTTAGCAAGCTCAGGGCTGGAAAGGATGGACTCACCGCAGATGGAGGTCCACAGCCAAGAGGAAATGCAGACGTGGGTCCAAACCTATGGAAACTGTCAGGAAGGCCAACACCCAAAATGCGCAAGTGCTGCTAGGACAGCGAGCAGAAATATAAAGGTTTCTGTGACTTTGTCTGGAGCAAGGACAAGAAAGATAGAAGTCCCTTGAGTAAAGATTATGGCACGCTGTTAACAGATCATAGAGAAAGCAGGACTGCTCAGATTCTATTTTGATTTTTTTGGTTTTTTGTTGTTTTGGTTTTTTGTTTTTTTCCTGAGACAGAGTCTTGCTCTGTCACCCAGGTTGGCGTGCAGTGATGCAATCTTGGCTCACTGCAAGCTCCACCTCCTGGGCTCAAGTGATCCTCCCACCTCAGCCTCCTGAGTAGCTGGGACTACAGGCATGCGTCACCACACCCAGCTAACTGTTGTTGTTGCTGTTGCTGTTGTTGTTGTCGTTGTTGTTCTTGAGACTGGGTTTCACCACATTGCCCAGGCTGGTCAACTTTTATTTTGCTTCTTTCTTTTCTTTAAAGAAAATAGGCATTTGACTGGAAAGAATAATATGAATATTGAAGAAACTGAAGCCCAGATGGAGGAGATGATGGTGATAAAACCCCCTTGCTATTGCAAATGGGTTCACTGCTTCCTAAGAATCCAGCATAATTTAATAAATGGGATATCAGAACTCTGTAAATGCGAGATTCTCCCCTCTACAGTTTATGATGTAATGGAAAAAAAAAATGTGCCATTCAGCTCCCAAAATGGAAGGCTCAAGTGTCCACACATAGAGAATAGCAGGAAGACAGAGTCTAAATGGAGCTGGCGGGGTAGGAAATGAGGAGTGGCTATTAGCTGTGTTAGCTGGTATGGAGTCTCTTTGGCAGTAATGAAAATGTTCTGGAATTAGACAGTGGTGATGCTTTCACAACTTAGTATTCTAAAAAGCTGACATTATGATCTCTCAGAGGTAGAAGAAACAATGGAGGAAACAGTACCACTGAACTATATACTTTAAAATGTATAGATTTTATGATATATGAATTATACCTGAATTATTAAAAAAATATATATCACATGTTATCTATCTCCTAGGTGTCAATTTTCTTTTCCATGTTCACTCATCTAAAAAAATCAGCGACCTTATGCACCAGTTAAAGGACAAAACAAAAGTCTGTTTCGAAAGTTCTTATTCTGGCTGGGCACGGTGGCTCACGCCTGTAATCCCAACACTTTGGGAGGCCAGGGCGGGTGGATCAACCGAGGTCAGGAGTTCAAGACCAGCCTCAATGTGGAGAAATCCCATGTCTACTAAAAATACAAAATTATCCAGGCGTGGTGGCACATGCCTGTAATCCCAGCTACTCGGGAGGCTGAGGCAGGAGAATTGCTTGAACCCGGGAGGCGGAGATTGCATGAGCCAAGATGGCACCATTGCACTCCAGTCTGGGCAACAAGAGCGAAACTCTGTCTCAAAAAAAAAAGTTCTTATTCTTTGTGACTGATGGTAAAACATACAAAGAAGCTTAATTTTTAGTTTTAGGGAAAAAATAAAGGGCTATAACCAAACCTAGAACATAAGACCTAGAAATAAAAGCAAATACTGGTTTATGTCATTTAAAAAAAGAAAAGAACAAGAAAAATGGATGGAATCACCACTGGGCCAAAATTACACTAAATTACCCTTCACAAGAAAGCTGGATGGGATCATCAATGAGCTAAAGTCGTGAGTCCAGTTCCTCAATAACTCTCTAGGAATCAACCACATGTGCAATTGATGAAAGAGGTATGACGAGGAGCAAGAACAGAAAAGGCTTAGAGGCTTTAGTGGCCAAAAGCTTTACAAGGAACAGCAAAGTGCTGGGGCCACTGAGCTCTTACTGATGCTGAGCTGAGATCTAGTGTCCAGTGGCAGGTGGTGCTGGGGGGAATGGTCCCACTTTAGTTTATGTGGATCATAATCATATCTAGTGCACTGTATGCCATCCTGGGTGCCAGCATCTAAGAAGATCACAGGTTTACTAGAACCTGACACAATATTGAAGGTCTGACACCATGACCCAATTGGAACAATTAAAAGGACAGATGCTATTTAGCTTGGAAAAGTGAAGACAAAAGAAAAATAGGAAAATTGTCTCTTAAAAATTATCATAAGAGGCTGAGCACAATGGCTCACGCCTGTAATCCTCGCACTTTTGAGGGCCAAGGTGGGCAGGCAGATTGCTTGAGCCCAGGAGTTGACAACCAGCATAGGCAACATGGAGAAACCCTGTCTCTACAAGAAACTTTAAAATTAGCTGGGTCTGGTGGGAAATGCCTGTGGTCCCATCTACTCAGGAGGCTGAGGCAGGAGGATTGCTTGAGCCTGGGAAGTTGAGGCTGCAGTGAGCTATGATGGTCCTGCTGCAGTCCAGCCTGGGTGACAGAGCCAGGCCTGGTCTCAAAAAAAAAAAAATTACCCAAAGGATTTAATTCATTTAGGGACTCCAAAGAGAAGGGTGAATTCTTCATGAGTCTTATCAGCAAGGCCTCCAAAATGGAAAAACTTAGAAGTCGCCAAACATTAGAGAACTGAGTTGAGTAACCTCAGACATAACAGATACACGAACCAGAAGTCACAATTAACTGTTGTCACAAATAAATATGAGGGAGCAAGAAAGGGGGTCTCTATTTAAAGTGGAAAAGAAACCTGACCATCAGGGACAAGGAAAAAGAGAAAAGACAATCGGTAGAGATGTGTGTCTGGTGAATCCCCAAGCTCATCACGGGAATCTGTGTTATTCAAACATCCCCACACAGATTTTAGGCAGCCAAACTAGCATCTACTTACCATCCAACGTCTAGAAACTACTCTTCTAGAGAGCTCCTTTGATCATGTCACACCTGCCCTTAAAACTCTTTAATCATTCCCCATTATTGACAAAAATACAATTCAAAGTTTTTAACTTGCCTTCAGAACTCTACCTAGCATGGCCTAGATACACTTTATTTTATTTATTTTATTTTATTTTATTTTATTTTTTTTTTTGAGACAGAGTCTCACTTTGTAGCCCAGGCTGGAGTGCCGTAGCATGATCTCAGCTCACTGCAACCTCTACCTCCCAGGTTCAAGAGATTCTCGTGCCTCAGCCTCCTGCGTAACTGGGATTACAACCATGCAACACCATGTCTGGCTAATTTTTGTATTTTTTAGTAAAGATGAGGTTTCACTATGTTGGCCACGCTGGTCTCAAACTCCTAACCTCAAGTGATCCGCCCACCTTGGCCTCCCAAAGTGCTGGGATTACAGGCATGAGCCACCATGCCCAGCCCAGATATACTTTTTAAAATTTATCTCCCATTTCTTGCTATCATCAGTCCTGTTCTCTGGCAAACTCGTGTAGCTGTCACTCACCAAGTCTGCATCTCTATTTGGTCCTCGTGTGCATCTGTTTATTCCACGTCCTCCACCTGGAATACCTCCCCTCTATGCATCCACTGAATCTGCTATTCATCCTTCCCACCTTAAAGCAAAGGATCAAAAGCCAATTCAAACATTATCCTATCACCCATATCCTCCTCTGAACTTTTGATCCCTTAGTTACTTCAGCTTAGGTCTCCATTTCTTCATCTATAAAGTTATCATAATAATACTAACGACTTCATAGGGTTGTGTGAGAATTGAGTTTACAAATGTGAAGTACCTAAAACAGTGCTGAGAATATATAAACTCTATAAATTATTATTATTCTTATGATTAAGTTTGATCTTATTAGTATGATCCTTTTTACAAAAGGAAGTTAGTAAAACAAGCTATAGGCCAGGTGCAGTGGTTCATTCCTGTAATCCCAGCACTTTGAGACACCAAGGCAGGACTGCTTGAGGCCAGGAGTTTGAGACCAGCATGAGCAACATAGGGAGACTCTATTTCTACAGAAAAATTTTTAAAATTAGCTAGGCATGGTGGTACATGCCTGTAGTCCCACCTACTTGAGAGGCTGAGGCAGGAGGATGGCTTGTGCCTGGGAGATCAAGGCTACAGTGAGCTATAATCACACCACCGCACTCCAGCCTGGGTCACAGGGCAAGATCCTGCCACACATACACAGAAAAAAGCCACAGTTCTCACTGTTGCAGTGGTTCCTGACATGTATCAGGAACTCCCTTTGGCTAACACAACTGCTGGTCTAGGTTGCTTTCCTGGTGAGTGACCTAGATCTCCAACTCTGAGGGGTCCTGAACTCCTGGTTACCATGCCCTTGGCAGGCTACAGCAGCTATAATTCCTTTGTCACATGACAGCATCAAGAGATCCCAGTGGATCTCCTTCTAAACATACTATTTCCTATCCCCATTATGGGAAAGCACCCCCACCCCCCCATGATCAAGGCCAGTTACTCCTGCCGGTATAACTCCTTTCTAAGCCTGATCTCATGTCATGAGAGGCGAGGCATAAAATGACAAGGTAGAGTTTTAGGTTTAGTAGAATTCTGAGAATCCTGATGTATTCCCCTCTGGAAAGCAGAACTCTAGAATGCTAGGACGTAACACTGTAGGACAAGAAGCACAAATTTCCCACGTAGGTCACTGGGATTGATGGTGAGCTTCTTCCACCCCTTCCTCCACCTCTTGGAACCCAGACTCATTCTACACAAAACCACTAATGGCCATTGACTCAAAAGAAATACTACGCCTTAAAGGACAGTGTTCCAATCTTGCAGATTTCATCTTCAAGGTGACACTTTGACTATACCTTCCAAAAGCTATTCCAAGGTTGTTCAGCCAACTAGCATACTATGCAATACCCAGTAAGATCGGTGACTTCGCGATCATATGTCCAATTGTCATTTCTCTCTAACATGTGGTCATACATTGGTCTGTGTCATATGTTGGATCCCATGTTAGTAAATCAGACACTCTGGCCAGGTGCAGTGGCTCATGCCTGTAATCCCAGCACTCTGGGAGGCCAAGGCAGGTGGATTGCTTGTGCTAGGGAGTTCGGGACCAGCCTGAGAAACCTGGTGAAGTCCCATCTCTACAAAAAACTTATCTTAAAAATTATCTGGGGCCGGGCGCAGTGGCTCACGCCAGTAATTCCAACACTTTGGGATGCCAAGGTAGGCGGATCACCTGAGGTCAGGAGTTTGACCAGCTGGCCAAAAATGGTGAAACCCTGTCTCTACTAAAAATACAAAAATAAATCAATAAATAAATAGCTGGGTGTGATGGCAGGCACCTGTAATCCCAGCTTCTTGGGAGGCTGAGGCAGGAGAATAGCTTGAACCTGGGAGGCAGAGGTTCCAGTGAGCCAAGATTGTGCCACTGAACCTCAGCCTGGGCAACACGAGCGAAACTCCATCTCAAAAAAAAAAAAAAATTAACTGGGAGTAGGGGCACATGCCTATGGTCCAAGCTACTCGGGAAGCTGAGGTGGGAAGATCACTTGACCCCAGCAGTTAGAGGTTGCAGTGAGCCATGATCGCACCACCGAACTCCAGCCTGAGTGACAGAGCCTGAGTGACAGAGTGTTTTCCTGTCTCGAAAAACAAAAACAAAGACACTCTGTGAACCCGTGGATAATGGTACTGGCTGAGGAACTGAAGGCAGGAAGGGCAAATCCATACCTAGAATACATTTTGATTCATTCCAGTTAAGAAGAATTGTTGCCCTTTCTAAGCGCAAAAGGGATCTGACACAATCAACTTGTGACCAAGTCGGCTTGGTCTCCTCAATGTGTTTATCATACTGAAGGCTCAGACTCAATCTCTGCTGCCAGCAGCTCAAATAGTCAGCAGTGGCAGTCACTAGATCAGCCTTGGTGAAAGAGAACTCAACACAAAGATAACCTCTATCTCTGCCACCATGGCTATCCATTTATAGGCCCCCGGGAAACACTGGGTGACCAAGGACAAAGGCTAGCTGACATCTACTGGACGAGTCCTGACAACCTGGTTGACCACGACTCTTCTGCAGTGGATGTTCTCTAGTGAGCATGAAGGTACAATAAAAAGATACTGACACTTTTTGCCCACTCCTATAAGTGTATGCATATGTCTCCTCTTAACACCAGGGGGAAGATATTGGTGAGTACACCTGGTCATCAAGTTCATGTAAAGAGAAAAGTTGTCCAAGCCCAAGATACACCTGCATTCCTGGACCGTGGAAAACAGTTTGGCTATCAGTCAGGGGCCTAGAAAAGTGAAGGTGTACTCTTGGCCCTTCCAGGTAAAAGCAAACTGCTTCTGGAGGTTCTTCCAAACTGGTATGGAGAGAAAACATTAGCTAGGTTGATAGCTACATGCCAAGTGCCAGGGGGCTTTACTGATTTATTTCAGTAAAAATTCTGTATCTGAGAGAGAAGCTACAAAGTCACAATCTGATTAAGATTATAATATTCTCAGTCATTCTCCAAGATCCATCCAAATTATGCGTGAGCAAAACTGATGAGTTCATTCCCAGGCTAATATCCCTGTTTACATTAGCCAATTCCTACAGTTCAACTCCTTTCTCCCTAAGCAGGACCAGCACTTCCTGAGTTGTGACATGATAATATTTGATCCAAATTATTAGTCTAATGGCCAGGAAGGGAGATGAGAGTAGATCAGGAGGACAGCACATAAAGCATCTGCTTCAGTTACAGCCTCTACACAGTCTTCAGACAAGGGATAAGTGCTATTATCCTCTAGCAAAAGGAAATGGTCCATTTCCACAGGCTCAAGAGCACAGGGGGACTCTGAGGCCAGTGTCCTCTAGTGCACCCAACTGTCCCCATTCCAAGTCTGAGGGTATTAGACCTTCCCTATCACGACATTGACTTGCAAAAACCTGTTAATGTGATAAGTATCACAAACCCTGCCTCTTTCAATTCTTTAAGGGAGGCAATAACATATATAATTTAAAATAGATACAATATTCCTTCTGGTTTACTATATTTATAGGGAAGGGAAGTTCCAAAAGCTCCTACTTAGTCACAGAGCCAGATGGGGATTCTGACAGTAACAAGTGTGTTTATTCCAATATGGCATTCAGGAAGTGGGAAAATAACCACAGGAAGGGTTCATGGATCAACTGGGCCACTGTGAGTTGGAATTAATTAAAGTTTCCATTTACCACTTGACCACAATAAGCCCCCACTTTGACTGCTACACCACAGTAGCATTTTGCTTCCTCTGGAATTAACATCAATTCAGAGCCAGTGTCTAGTAATACCTTAAAAGTTTAGGTATTGCCTTTTCTTCAGTGCACAGTGACTAGTAAATGGCCACAGGTCCCATTGAGGAAGGCTTGGGGGAATATATAATATAAACTTGTGGCAACATTGCAAGGTTCTTCTCAAGGGAACAAGCTACCCTTCAAGCAAGGGATTCTCAGTCTTTGAGCTGGCTTAGGTCTGGGAAATGGGTGAATAGCCATAACTCTCCATTGCGGTGATTCAAGTCAAGTATTTGGCCACCAGATCTTAAATTTGGTTTCAGGGGGTCTGGGTTGTTGGGGTATTTTCCTTGCCAGATATATGAAGCAATATTCCAGTGGAATGCCCATATCCTTTTTATTCCTAATGACATCACAATAAATTGGCCTCTGGTAGAGAACCCTGCAGGCACCCTCCTACCCTTAGCAGTGCAGTTTGCTGAGGTTCTGGTGGACTAGAGGTCCATGGGAAGCAGCCTGCTGGAGTGCTACAGAAGCTTGCAGGGGAATGAGAGTCAATGGGCCTCCGCCCACTATTAGCAGCCACACCATCAGAGGAAAAAGAAAAAAAATCACACCAAAACCAGGAAGAGACATGCCTCCTTCCTGATACTTTGCAGTATCCCTCCAGTACCCTCTATCAATAAATCCTAATATTGCACCAGATGGCAAAGGAAAAATAATTATATAATCTAGCACCAAAATCACAGAGCAGAAAAGAAAAATTGGAGGGGGGGATTTGGAGCTGAGAAACAATATGTTGATAACTGACACAGTAATCAACTGTGGGACTTCTGACTCCTTGCTTGACAATATGCCAAGGCAGTTCTTTCTCCTTTAATGTGGGCCATGATTTTTTCAATGTTCCAGGAGCCATTTAGCAGCATAGTTGAGACTGTCTCCAGGAGCCCTTGCCAGAACATTAAATCCTAAATCACACAATAATATATTCATATTAATAATCTCTCTCCTCATCTAACTCCATACAGTAGTCTACACTAGCAGCCCACCACTCTCAAGAGCCATTCCCAGGCTAATATGCCTCTTTACATTAGCCAGCTCCTACAGTTCAGCTCCTTTCTCCCTAAGCAGGACCAGCACTTCCTGAGTTGTGACATGATAATATTTGTTAGTCTAATGGCCAGGAAGGGAGATGAGAGTAGATCAGGAGGACAGCACATAAAGCATCTGCTTCAGTTACAGCCTCTACACAGTCTTCAGACAAGGGATAAGTGCTATTATCCTCTAGCAAAAGGAAATGGTCCATTTCCATAGGCTCAAGAGCACAGGGGGACTCTGAGGCCAGTGTCCTCTAGTGCACCCAACTGTCCCCATTCCAAGTCTGAGGGTATTAGACCTTCCCTATCACGACATTGACTTGCAAAAACCTGTTAATTCAGTCTTCTCTGAAGTTCTGCTACACTTATACTCAGATCCTAAGCCTTATCTTAAGCATGTTCTGCCTTCTGGCTGCTGAATTAAAGGTCTTCAGAATTCCACACCATGCTCTATTTTGGAAATGAGCTTGTTATTTTCTCTCTTCAGTACAGCAGTAAGCACCCCAAATCAACCAATTAATTCAACTGTCTTTGAACATCCCTTCTACCTATATCCCCGTCCCAATTCATCACAGATAAAAGTCTTAGCATTTGCAAGGCCACTATATGCCTGCAACACTCCACTTACTGCAGTGATAGTCCTGTTGTCAACTGGCTGATAAGTTATCCTACTTTAGAACCCCACCCTTAGAATCTGTTGCCTTCAATCAGTTATCTTAGGGAAGTTTCCATGCAAGTGCTTTGTTAAGAAAGGGATCTCAGGAAAAACTGGTAAGAGAATGGGGGAAACAAGACAGGTAATGGGAAGAAACCAAGCAAGGTACTGTATTAACCTATATTAACAAATTGCCCCAAGACTTGGCATCTAAAAACAATACACCTTCATTATCTCAGTTTCTGTGTATCAGGAACCCAGGCACAACTTAACTGAGTCCTCTGCTTCATGGCCTGTCACAAGGTTGTAATCAAGGTGTTGATCCAGGCTCATTTAAGAGCCCAACCTGGGAAGGATCTACTTCTACACTCACTCAATGATTATGATCGGCATTTAGTTGCATACGGGTTGTTGGACTGAGAGTCTTGGTTCCTTGCTGACTGTTGGCCAGAGGCTCCCCTCAGTTCCCTGCCAGAAAGCTTGCCTCACCAAAGCGTACAACCTGAGAAAGAAATAGTCTGTTCACAAGACAGAAATCACAATCTTTGTAATCTAATCATGGAAGTGGCATCCCCACACCTTTGCCATACACTAGTGGTCAAAAGCAAGTCACCCTGTCTATCCCACACTCAAGGAGAGGGAATTACACAAGAGTATGAATATAAGGAGGCGGGGATCATTGGGGACCACCTTAGACGCTGCCTACTGCCAGTTCAGTCTCAAAGTCCACAGCTGGTAGCTTCAGCATGATCCTGCAGAACTCTGGAAGTAAGTCAGGCTTCAGAGTCGTTCCAGCCCAGGGAAAGGGGGCTAGGGCTTCATATTCCCATAACCAGTCATTGGTTAGTGGTCCCACCAGTGGGGCACAAATTTCTAGGCAGGTGCCCTTTATGCATGCATGTAAGGTGGGTTCCAGTAGGTGGACAGACCTCAAAAACAAAAAGAAGGGTTATAGGTATGGGCTGTTGGAAGTGAAAGCACATTGAATCTGGTTAAAGGGAATAGTACAAAAAGGCCCTGGGCAGAGCATCAGTATTGTGCTTTCCAGTGAGTGGTGGAATGAAAAAGGCACTTTCCATAAGGTTGTCAATAGCAGTAATGATTAAGCTCCTATTACTTCATGTTGCTATTCCAGTCAGAGGTCTTTGATTTCAAGAAAAGAAAACCTACTTGTTTGAGCTATTGAAAGGCTACTGAGAAACTACTCACAGCACCTAAGACAGGTACTGTCGTGGCTCAAAAGTCCTAATCCTAGGAACTGGGAAAAGGAAAAGCACAGGAGACCCAGGAAGTCATTCTTTTTTTAATTTATACATAATAGTTATACATATCCAGAAAGCCACTCTTGCTTTTTCTATTGCTCTCTGAGATCAAGAGACCTTCATTTCTTTTTCTTTCTAAACCCCTGCCTGACTTTTCTCTCTGAGAACAGATTTTCTCTGCCCGCTGATCCACAGATCATGCTTGCTCTTTTAGCCCCTGGATAACCTTTCAGATCAGCTCTCTACAAACAGTTGCCTCAGTTTCTCCATATTTCTATAGCTATATAGAAGAAAATATTTTAAAATATTAACTGTAGTTATCTATAAGTGGTAGAATTACAAATAATTTTGCTTTTTGCCCTATTCTATATCTTTTTCCAAATTTTCTACAATTAACATGCAGTGCATTTATAATCAGCAAGGGAAAAATCTGGCTAGACTAAATTTTCTCCACCTCATCCCAATCCTCCATCACCAATATCTTTATTTCTTCACCTCACCCCTTCCTGGCAGATGACCTGAGAAAATATATAGTTGTTTCTTTTTAAGAGATGGGGTCTCGATCTGTGACCCAGGCTGGAGTGCAGTGGTGTAATCACAGCTCACTGCAGCCTTGAACTTCTGGACTCAAGCGATTCTCCTGCCTCAGCCTTAGCCTCCCAAGTAGCTGGGATTACAGACACATGCCAGTGTGCCTGGCTAATTTTTTTATTTTCTGTAGAGATGAGTTTTTGCTATGCTGCCCAGGCTGGTCTTGAACTCCTGGCCTTAAGGGATCCTTTCACTTCAGCCTCCGAAAGTTCTGGGATTACAGGCATGAGCCACTTGAGGCCCGGCCTGGAAAGATATAGTATTGTTAGGATAGTGCAGCTAAGTTAAGCAGTGAGGGGCAGTCACTGTGAGCAATGGAAAGTTTTAGTGTCTTATTATTTGCTATGAGGATCTGAAGAACCTGAAAAGGCATACATGAAGCATTCTCCCCGGATGAACATGGGACCTCGGGAGGAGGACTGATGGTACCCTGGGGCAGGAGAGGAAGAAAGGAGACTGACCAGGATAGACACCACATGAACTGTTACGTGACTCTGGGGAGAAGGTCGAGTTTGGCGCCCCCTTGTGGACTTGGTGTATAATCACAAATATGTAATCTCCATATTCATCTACAAGATATTACAGGTATCAATAAGGAATAGCCAATAAACAAAACCAAACCACAGTCTGAGGGATCATATAATAAGTAACAAGGCCGGGCGCGGTGGCTCAAGCCTGTAATCCCAGCACTTTGGGAGGCCGAGACGGGCGGATCACGAGGTCAGGAGATCGAGACCATCCTGGCTAACACGGAGAAACCCCGTCTCTACTAAAAAATACAAAAAACTAGCCGGGTGAGGTGGCGGGCGCCTGTAGTCCCAGCTACTCGGGAGGCTGAGGCAGGAGAATGGCGCAAACCCGGGAGGCGGAGCTTGCAGTGAGCTGAGATCCAGCCACTGCACTCCAGCCTGGGCGACAGAGCGAGACTCCGTCTCAAAAAAAAAAAAAAAAAATAAGTAACAAGACAGAGGTTCAAAAAACAGTGCCAATGAAGAGATCTTTGATTTTCTCTTCACCAGTGATTTTTTTCCTCCCTCTAGCTCAACCCTTACATAAGTATTTTAGAAACCAAGAAAAAAAATGCCAGCAACTCCTATAGATCTCTAATATAATACCGATATATGGACACACAATAATGGGATACTTTTCAAAACACTGCTAATCCTGTTAGCTCATATCGAGTCCCAGCCTGCACCACTGGGACACAAGACTACTGTCCTATACTGTGTCATGCCAGGCTTCAAATAAGCATCATAATAAAGGAGAGAGCCTTCCTCCGTCTTCTAGTAGAATGGCAAATAAACCAACCTGTACATGCTAAGTTCTTGTTTACTTTGTTTTTAATATTAATAAAAAAAACTTTCATAATTTTCCTGGTTGTGATATTACACTGCCTTGGCTCCAGAAATTCTTCCTTGTAGCTAACTTACGCCTCTCATGTAGTCATATAAGTCCATTTCTTCTTGTTCTATTCTTCCTTATAGTGGAGATTAATAGTAGCTTATCTTCCCTAGAAACCCTTTCATTGTTAGAGCTTACCATGGCATTAGCTATCCTTTTTTTTTTTTTTTTTTTTTTTTTTTTTTTTTTTTTTTTTCTGAGACGGGATCTCCTTCTGTCTCCCAGGCTGGAGTGCAGTAGTGTAATCTCGGTTCACCGCAACCTCCGCCTCTCGGGCTCAAGCGATTGTCCTGTCTCAGCCTCCCGAGTAGCTGGGACTACAGGCCCGTGCCCCCACGCCCGGCTAATTTTTGTATTTTTAGTAGATACAGGGTTTCACCATGTTGGCTAGGCTGGTCTCGAACTCCTGACTTCAGGTGATCCGCCTGCCTCGGCCTCCCAAAGTGCTGGGATTACAGGCTTGAGCTACCGTGCCCAGCCTACCTTATCCATTCTTTAAACACCAAGTAATCCACTTTTATTTGACCTTACCTCATTCACTTCATTTTCCAGTTTCAATTAAATTTGTGGCTTCCCTGTGAGTCTACTCCATAGTTTTCTTGCTCTACTAAACCATGGAACTAAATCGTGTGCATCTCTGGATGCTTTCTCAGCCTCACACTCTCCCTATTATAAATGAAAGAAACACCAATGTAAACGTATTTCTTTGATGTGCTGGAATATATGGCTATACTGATGCATGCGATACAAATTCTTTTTCTTCTTTTTTAAAAAATGCAGGACAGAGGGGTCCGTTTGTGAAAGTTATCGATACCTAGTGAAATGGCGCCATCTAGTGCCCTGAACGAGTAACAACATTTGCAAGAGAAGGGTTGGAAGAAAACTGTAAATCTGTAACAGTGCAAAATGACAACTCCCAAAACTAGCAGGGCCAAGGCAATTTAATAACAATAGGTCGATTGACTCTGGGGACTATAACTCTTAGTCTATTGACTGAGCCATTGGAGCAGCTTAACAAATAACATAGCTTTTTTTCCAGAGAGAATGTGGCACTGTTCCGAAAGCACAAGTTTCCACTGGAGGCTTGGGAGGACGAGGAGCGAAGTAAGCACCTACTTCATGCCAGGCACTGCTCTAAGCATTTTACATTCATTTTTTCACTTAATCATCACATCTGCCTTATGAGGCTGTTATTATTATCCCCATTTTACAGATGGGAAACTGAGATTTCAGAGAGGCCAAAATCTTACCCTTAGGTTACACAACAGAGTCAGGCCTGATTCCAAAACCGATGTGCTTTTCTCTACCTCCAGAGAGGATACACAAGGAATTTTCAACTCCCGTTCTTTTTCTTTTTTTTTCTTTTTTTTTTTTTTTTTCTGAGACAGAGTCTTGCTCTGTCACCCAGGCTGGAGTGCAGTGGCACAATCCCGGCTCACTGCAAACTCCACCTCCCAGGTTCAAGGGATTCTCCTGCCTCAGTCTCCCGAGTAGCTGGAATTGGGACTGCAGGCAACATGCCACCATGCCTGGCTAATTTTCGTATTTTTAGTAGAGATGGGATTTTGCCATGTTGGCCAGGCTGGTCTCAAACTCCTGGCCTCCAGTGATCCACCTGCCTCGGAGAGTACTGGGATTACAGTCATGGGCCACTGCGCCTGGCCCTCAACTCCCTTTCTTATCACTCACCACAGGGAAGACCAGAGAGATACTTCTAACACCACATCCCAGGGACTTACCACCACCAGACAGCCCATGCTGCAATGTACAGCTCTGCTGAAAGATGCCAAAAAGGAAGTATGGAAATCCTGGAACACCAAGAGACGAACAGTGCTGGAACAAGGACTGGGTAGCAGCTCTGTTTCAACATTATTTTTTGTCTTGCCATCATTTTTGTCCACCTTAAGTCAGAAGCTCCTAGGGACCAGAGGTTATACTCTTGATATGTTACAGTGCTAAATAAATATTGATCAACTGACTGAATTAAAAGCATAGTAAAACTTCCCTGTTCACACCTGTATCTCTTTTGCCATGACAAAGCTCTTGGCATTGACACAGATTAATCCAAAGAGGGAAGCCTGCATTCTTGGGAAAGAACACAGGTACTGGACAGGCGCAGTGGCTCATGCCTGTAATCCCAGCAATTTGGGAGGCCGAGACGGGCGGATCACAAGGTCAGGAGATCGAGACCATCCTGGCTAACATGGTAAAACCCCATCTCTACTAAAAAATACAAAAAAAAAAAAACTAGCCGGGCGAGGTGGCGGGCACCTGTAGTCCCAGCTACTCAGGAGGCGGAGGCAGGAGAATGGCATAAACCTGGGAGACGCAGCTGAGATCCAGCCACTGCACTCCAATCATCTGGGCGACAGAGTGAGACTCCGTCTCAAAAAAAAAAAAAAGAAAAGAACACAGGTACTGAACTTGAACAAGAAAAAGATGCCAGAGATTAAGTCCCTTTCAGACACAGGCTGACTACTGTCACTTGGCTCATGGAGCCCAGGTAATATCTTAAGAACATCACATATCTTAAGCCCAGCACATATCTTAAGAAAGGCATGGAATAGAAAGGGTCAAAAGTACCTATTTTTCTTTTCCTTTTTTTTTTTTTTTTTTTTTCTCTTTTGAGATGGAGTCTCACTCTGTCACCCAGGCTGGAGTGCAGTGGCACAATCTCAGGTCACTGCAACCTTGCCTCCAGGGCTCAAGGGATTCTCCTGCCTCAGCCTCCCAAGTAGCTGGGACTACAGGCACATGCCACCACAACTGGCTAATTTTTGTAATTTTTTTAGTAGAGATGGGATTTCATCATGTTGGCCAGGTGGTCTCGAACTCCTGACCTCAAGTGATTCACCCACCCCGGCCTCCCAAAGTGCTCGGATTACAGGCATGAGCCACCTCGCCCAGCCAAAAGTACTTATTTTTCTAAAAGTTAAACCTTGTGCAAAGAAGTAGAGGATTTGTAGGAGATTACATTTTCATTCATGTAATCATTTTTAATTCAGCCATTAAGTTTATTAGGTAAATGAATCAATGAGGCAATTAGACAGAAAAAATAAACAAAACAGCAATAATATTACAAAAAAAAAAGAAAAGTAATGATAAGCTCCTGCTATAAAGAGGATGAAAAGACACGGAAAATAGAATTGAAAAAGAACAGAAAAATACAGTGGGTTTATTAAATCTTATGGGTAATTTTTGTTATGGATTTGTTTTTTTTCCTATAGGAACATCACTTGAACTATGAGTGCATCCAGGAAAAAAATGTGTTGAGAATTTTATTCCAACTGGGAAGATAAACAAAAAAAAGAAAATGGAATTTTATATTTATTTTCACACACACACATGCACTCAGTTTTGATTATTTGTAGGAAACTGTAGGATATTCTCAAAGAAAGGAAAGCTTTAGCCTGTTACATGTTCCAACTTAAAGAAATAAACAGTATTCTGCAACGGAGTTAATTAAATTGAGTGTCTTAAGGCTTCCCAAGGAGTCAATAACATCTTCAAATAGAATCCAGGCCACTTAGCTTCTAGGTTTGTCCTAGAATCTCTGTACAGCAAAACTCATTATAGCTATGTGGGCCTTATTCAGTGTGGCCCCCATCAGCAAAACAGAAGGCTGAGAGGTTCCAACACAGTTACCATTTGTGTTTATCCATCCATTGTCTCTTGAGGGCTCTCCATAGAAACCACAAATTTGCGAAACTTCTGCCTGTGCTGAGGGGTACACTCTATGCCATGAAATACTGCTCTGCCAACCAGCCCTAATTAGGGTGCAAATAACTGATGGCAAAGGACAAAGCGAATACCGTATGCAAAGACACAGGGATGTGAGAAAGTGTTTGCTCAGGTAAAAATGAATCATTCAAGAGTTGACATAAAAGGTATGCTCATAGTAAGAGATTATATTGAAAAGGCAGGCAAAGCAGAGATTATGAAAAATCTCGTATGATTGCTACTACAGGTGTATGCACTACACAAAGTGCTTTACATATGTCATCTCATTTCATCCCCACAACATAAGGCTGGCATTACTCTCATTCTCAGTGGTGGACCTGAGACTTTTCTGACTGCAGAGATCACTTTTTTTTTTTTTTTCCTGAGATGGAGTCTCGCTCTGTTGCCCAGGCTGGAGTGCAGTGGCATGATCTCGGCTCACAGCAACCTCAGCTGCCCAGGGTTCAAGCGATTCTCATGCCTCAGCCTCCTGAGTAGCTGGGATTACAGGTGCATGCCACCATGCCCAGCTAATTTTTTTGTATTTTTAGTAGAAACAGGTTTCACCATTTTGGCCAGGCTGGTCTGGAACACCTGACCTCAGGTAATCCACCCAACTCAGCCTCCCAAAGTTCTGGGATTACAGGCATGAGCCATTGCACCCAGCCCACTTTCTGTTTTCTTTTTCCTTTTTTTAAAAACATTTTTGGGACAAGGTCTCACTCTGTTGTCCAGGCTGGAGTGCACTGGCACAATCATGGCTCACTGCAACCTTGACCTCCTGGGTTCAAGCGATTCTACTACCTTTGCCTCCCAAAGTGCTGGGATTACAGGTATGAGCCACTGTGCCCCGCCAGAGATCACCTTCTGAACCAGTACTCTACACCCAATTTCAGAAAAGGAAGCACTATGGATTCACTAAGGACAAGCTATGCTTAATCTTGTTAACTCTTGAAATGGAACTTCACACTATACTTCAGATTAGTGTTTCTCAAACTTAAGTAATGTATGCACCTCTTCAAAAGGAAAAAATGCTCACAAACCCTGTGTTGGCTTAAATTCTCATGAAATATTGTGGCAGAGACCGCTAACATTTCCTTAGTATTAATTCTCCCTACCTTCCTTTTCATTAATAGAATTCCTCAAGTTTTACCTAGAGCTTACATTTTGCAGCCTCCCTTGCAACTGGGTACAGTCAGATGACACGTTTTGGCAGTGAGAAGTGAAGAGAATACAAACAACTTCTGGTCATGTTCTCATTAAGACGCTTCCAGTCCTCGACTTCCTCTGGACCCCTTCCCATAGCTGGAAATCCAGTGAAGTGGAGATGAAACTGTTTCAACCATGTGAATGAAGGCAGTACTTGGGACCTTACTATTCAAAATGTGGCCTGTGAACCAGCAGAAGGAGCAGGAGCTGGGTCTTTGTGGAAATGAGGGCTCTCAGGCCTCAACCTACACCTACTGATGCCAAACTCTGCATTTAAATAAGATCTCCAAGTAATTCATATTCACACTAAAATTTGAGAAGCACTGATCCAGGAGAAGGTAGAGCAACAAGCTAGAAGGAACTTGGGTATCTAGATGACCCAGACTACTAGACCACGTACCAGCTCAGAATTTTATAAGAGAAGTAGACCTTCTCTATTTGTTTAAGCACCTTTATTTTTACCTCTGTTTGATCCAAAATGCCAACTATATTAATATGTACAAATATAAAACATGACTTAAATTCCCACCTTTACAGCTTTTTTAATATAGTGTATTTGTTTTGTACCTTGCCTTTATTCAATACCACAACCATTATTATATCACATATATTATAGTGGTTTTATTGAGTAGTTAAACTGATTATGTGCCAGTCCACAGTCATAAAATTAAAACAAATTTATAAATGAAATAAAAAGAAAACTATAAAACCAATAAAAATCCAAATGAACAATTGTTTTAATATAATGAGGTAGATGATGTTTTTCTGCTGGAACAAAATCACTCTTCTCTTCACAACATAACTACGGAATTGACGTTTCCACACAAATGTTTTTGAGTTTGGCAGATTTATACTACCACATGTTTTTTGATGGCTCAATTCTCTTACCAATCGATTCTATTTGAAGTACTGTCAAATCACCATTAGCATCAAATGTCATGATAGCATATGACTTTGCTTGGTCTAAATGCATCACTTACATACTAATTTACCTCTGTTCTTTTCTCACGCACACAAGATAATCCAAGAAGCACAACTTAACACCATCTGTGTTATAAATACAACTGCAAACACAATTTGTAACATAAGATGGTCACCCAGAAACCTAGAAAAATAAAACTTACATGCACACTAAGAAACTATAAATGTTCATGGCACCTTTATTTGTAATAGCCAAAAACTGGAAAGAACCCAAACATCCTTCAACAAGTGAATGGTGAAATACACCACAGTACATCATACAATAGAATACTACTCAGCGACAGAAAGAAGCATACTGATACATACAACTTGGGTGGACCTCAAGTGCATTATGCTAAGTGAAAAAAGCTCATCTTAAATGTTTACATACTCTATGGACCACTTATATAATATTCTTGAAATGACAAAATTATAGTGATGAAGAACAGACCAATAGTTGTCACAGGTCAGGTTAGGGAGAAAATGTAACTATAACATGGTAGCAACACAGAATTCTTTGGGTGATGGAATTGTCTGCATCCTGGATGTGGCTGTGTTTACATAAATCTACACATGTGATAAAATTTCAGAGAGCTATGCACACACACATACACACACAAAAAAGTGCCTATAGGCCGAGTGTGGTGACTCATGTCTGTAATCCCAGCACTTGGGAGGATGAGGCAGGTGGATCACCTGAGGTCAGGAGTTCAAGACCAGCCTGGCCAACACGGTGAAACCCTCATCTCTATTTAAACACACACACACACACACACACACACACACACACACACACACACACACACAAATTAGCCGAGCATGGTGGCATGCACCTGTAGTCCCAGCTACTCAAGAGGCTGAGGCAGGAGAATCACTTGAATCCAGGAGGGAGGGGTTGCAGTGAGCCAAGAACATACCATCACACTCTAGCCTGGGCAATAGAGCAAGACTTAGTCTCAAATTTTTAAAAAAGTGCCTATCAAAACTAGTGAAATCTGAATAAAATCTGTACTTTAGTTAATACCAATGTCAATTTCCTGGTTTGCTAATGTGCTAGGGTTAAGATGCTATCTTAAACTAAAGGTATATGGGAACTCACTATACCATCTTTACCACTTCTCATGGGTAATGCTCAAGTATTTATACTCTAAAAGTACTTATACTTCTCATGAGTATTTACACTCTTAAAGTATTTCAAATTTTTTCTGATCTTACCCTAATAACAAAGTGGACCAGATGGAACATCTTTTGAGATTGTACCTCATTATGATTCAGGCAAGGCACAACTGGTGTCAAAATACTCAGAGAAAGAGGCATTTACAAAAGGAAAGAAAAATACACCTTCAAAGAGAGCAAGAGAATCAGACTTCCGAAGGACTGGTTGGTTACATAAAAAACATAACAAGGACTTGGCCGGGCGCGGTGGCTCAAGCCTGTAATCCCAGCACTTTGGGAGGCCGAGACGGGCGGATCACGAGGTCAGGAGATCGAGACCATCCTGGCTAACACAGTGAAACCCCGTCTCTACTAAAAAATACAAAAAACTAGCCGGGCGAGGTGGCGGGCGCCTGTAGTCCCAGCTACTTGGGAGGCTGAGGCAGGAGAATGGCGTGAACCTGGGAGGCGGAGCTTGCAGTGAGCTGAGATCCGGCCACTGCACTCCAGCCTGGGTGGCAGAGCGAGACTCTGTCTCAAAAAAAAAAAACATAACAAGGACTTAAAGGAAAAATGTGCAGTATTACCAAAGTTATAAAGTATCCCTTCATGTGTTCCTGGTGAGAAAGCAGCAACTTACTCACTTGACTGTTATATTCACAAAGCTCTTGCCATAGCTCTAGACATCCACATAGCAAATATGGGGTTAGGGGGCTGGTTTTGGAAGGAGCCCAAGTTTTCAATACACATTCATGTTTTATTATTGGGGGACCAGGCCTGTCAGCGTGACTCTGATACTTCTGATTTATCTCAGGGTGCAAAGTTTTTATGTTTTTGGTTTTTACTGTTACAGGTGAAGTGTTTAGACATACTGGAAGCAGAGCAGATCTTGCTTTTATGCAGAACATGTGTGATCTGCCAAAAGCAACTTCACTTTAACCGCTGTCATGACTGGGTCCGAGACTGATTTTCCCCACCACCCACTGTGACCCCACCGGATCAAGGCTGTGTCTGCGTGTCTGCTGTTTCTCACAGAGTATCACGCTGGAGAAATCATGAAGAATGCAGTCAACAAACTGGAGGACTTGGAGACCATTCCAGTTAAGAGTCTGGAACAAACTAATGAAGGAATTGTGAGAACTTAGGAAATAACAAAACAGTCAACATTCATTGGCTTATGAGACAGACACTACACAGAGTGCTTTGTATATATCATCTCATTTCATCCTCATGACAGAAGGTAGGCATTAGTCTCATTCTCAGTGGAGGACCTGAGACCCCCCCGACTCCGGAGCTCATATTCGTAACCAGTACCCTACACCCACTTTTAGAAAAGGAAGCATTAAGGTTCAGAAAGAACAAGCCATGCCTAATCTTATCACCTCTATAAATGGGACTTCCAAACTAACAGATCTGAGAAATAGGACAGACCTGATTTCAGCAAGGGATTGACAAGATTTTTATTATTAAGGAGAATGACGAGTTTGAAATGAGATCTTAAAGCCAGGACACAAGGAACAGAAACAATCACATGTAGGGATGCTTTAGTGAGAACTAAAGCTGCAGATGAAGAGGCTGGAATGCACGGATTTTTCCATAGTCTCTAGGTGTGTTGTGTGTTTTTCTCAATATGTGAATCTAACCAGTGAAATTCTTTCACACCCAGTCACCAGTTTGTTCCACCTGGAAATTACTAATACCTTGTCTTCTTACCGTTGACCTGGAACTGCAGTGTGAGAATATTCTCCCAGGGGGCAGCAGAGAGCAGCAGGACGCTCCAGCATTGGAAGCCATCCCCTGGAACCAGTTCAGACCTGTCCTCAGGGGCACCCAGGCTGGGCCCAAAATCTCAGAGTGTGCAAACACAAGCCTTCATAAACTGCCCCTACTAAGCCTCACCTGCCCCAATCAGCACCACAGCAACAAATCACATTGCCAAGGCAGATGGCGGGAGGAAGGGGGAGCAGGGATAACAAATTGTATACACACCGATGGGGAGGGGGAAGCTCACTTGCTTTAACCCAACTTGTTTTTCAGGTCCAGAAAAGCTGCGCCCTTTGCAGCTTTGCTTCATTCCATGTATTAAATGCATATTCACGCAGAAAAATGTATCCTGAGAGTGTTAAATAAGAAAGGCCCCTGATCTGAGGCTGTCTCTGTACTCAGTTCCTAGGTAATGAACCGCAACCTAACTTAGCACATAAACTGAAAACCTAATTTAGGAGAATAACAAACAGCTGAGTCTCAACCAGTCTGCAGCCCAGCTTCAGCCAATCACAGGCTGCCAACTGATCAGGCCCGAGGCCAAATAAGGCAACGGCTGAGCTGCAACCAACCAGCCTATTTCTGTACTTTAAACTTGTTTTCTATATCACTGCTTCTTTGGAGTTCTCTGAATCTTTTCTGAGTGCTGCCCGATTCATGAATCATTCTTTGCTCAAACAAACTACTAAATTTAAATTGTCTAGAGGTTGTTTTGTTTTGTTAACAAGAGGCTTGTTTAAAAAGGCTCCTACTGAGGCAGGAGAATAGGATCTGGAGGCAGGAAACCCTCACGCAGACTTCCTAGAGCTAAATTAAAAGGAAAACCCTAACTTTCCACACCTAAGCAACAAAAGGACCAGAGGCTACTCCCTTTGATCTTTTCTGCAGGACGAATGGGAAATTGGCTGTCAACAGCAAATCAGACTGATTGCACGTGTAGTCTTCTTTTGCAACTTTGTAACTTCACTCCAACCTCTGAATGGTTGCGGTCCACAACCAGTCAGACTGATTGCAGGCCCAGTTGTGGTTTGTACATACAAGCATAACTCTGTAACTTCACCCTAGCCTCCGATTGGTTGCAAAATGCCTCTGATAGGTTTGCACAGGAGTGACCTTTGTAACTTCAGCCTCTGGTTGGCTGCTTTCAACAACGAGGCTGATTGCGGGCTACCACTTCATTGAAATGAGGTGAGCATGAAGTGGCCAGTGGGAAACTTCTAGGGGGTATTTGGACCCAAAAAGATCTGTATCTGGGCCCTTGGGCCGCCGCTCAGGTTTGCTCCCACCCTGTGGAGTGTACTTTCGTTTTCAATAAATCCCTACTTTCATTCTTTTGTTGCTTCTTTCTTTGCTTTGTTGGGGGTTTTGTCCAATTCTTTGTTCAAAATGCCAAGAACCCGGACAACTTGCAGTCACAACCCCTCTACCGGTGACACTACTGCCTCTCAGACAAGTACACCCAGAGAAGAGCAAGGGGGTGGCCCGAAGGTGAGGTTTCCTTTCTATCCCCTCAAACTTGTACTTTAAGGGCCACTCAGGTTGTTACAAGTACAGATTGGTGGGTCCCACCCACACCCCAAAGCATCACACCTTGAGAACCCTGAGACCCATTTCCTGTTGACACCTGAGTAGTGGAGGTGTGTGAGTTGAAGGGATCCAAACTTTCCAGGTAATTATTACATTGGCGAACAATACAAGGGCCAGAACACGGGCTCTAACCTATGAGGTACACAGCTTTGATTCCAATAGATGATCCACTTTTGCAAGAAAACTTCCCGTGACCAGGAGATAAGACGTCCCTTCAAACTCTACCCTAGAGAGCCAGACTTCAGTTTCCATAAGCCACAAACTGTTCATCTTTGAAACAGGTACCTGGGAGCCAAGGCGGGCAGATCACTTGAGGTCAGGAGTTTGAGACCAGCCTAGTCAACATGACGAAACTCCGTCTCCACTAAAAATACAAAAAGTTAGCCAGGTGTGGTGGCACATGCCTGTGATCCCGGCTACTTGGGAGGCTGAGGCAGGAAAATTGCTTGAACCTGGGAGGCAGAGGTGAGCCAAGGTCAAGCCTGAGTGACACAGACTCATCTCAAAAAAAAAAAAAAAAAGAAAGAAAGAAACAGCTACCTGGGAAACCTTGCTTGTCCCAGGGTTTGGGAAATATCCTGCATATAACCTTAGATAACTACAGTTTTCCCCTTTGGGTAAATAAACAACACACAAAACTCACGCCAGACCTTGTGAGCACGACTCCCAAGAAAAAGCACTACCCCTCCCCTGCCGCCCACTGCCCCCAATTCCTTCTTCCAGCCCCAAACAAGCCCCTTAACTAAAAGGAAGTCCTCTGGGAAAAGCTGATGACCCCACGTCTCACACTGCCTCTGGCAAGGCAGAGGCCCCAGAAACTAAAATTAAACTCCCAAGAGCAATTAACCCAGTTCAGAAGACACATGAGAATTTGGCTGTTTTTAATTTTTTGAGATAATTCAGTCCCTGTATAGAAAAGAAAAAAAAAAAAAAAACTATGAAATCCACAGTCTTCAACATTCTCAATTTTTTTTTTTTTTTTTTTTTACGTTTTGCTCTGTCACCCAGGCTGGAGTGCAGTGGCACGATCATGGCTCACTGCCGCCTTGTTCTCGGATGAAACTGAGGGTCGGGCTGCTATTTCTCATGGCCCAGTAACAAGATGCAGATGAACTGGGGAAGAAGATTTCTGCAACCGGTTACAGGGAGAAGGCCTGGAAATTCTCACCAGACTAACTCAAAATGACAAAGTTTTCCAGAGCTTATATACTTTTTAAGCTATATGTCTACATGTAAGTGTGCATTCATCAAAACACATAAAATTAATTTCTTTTCATCTAAAACTAATGAGTCCTGAAGACCTTCCTCTGGAGCCGCAGTAAATTTACTCAATCTAAATGGGTGCACGTGCTGGAGTGATTAACCTTATCTTGTCTCCTGCTAATCAGGAAGGTTTGAGGAGTTTGTGGAGGCCTGGGGAGTTTCTTCGGAACGCCAATAAAACTTGTTTAATCCTAAACAGGTCCTGTTAAGAATTCCTTCATTATTTTGCTTTAAGGCCCAGGAAAGACCTAGGCAAAACTCTTGGTGGGCTTTTGTTACATCCCAGCCTTTGTATAAGGATACCGGCTCTTTGAGCTTTTGATTTTTAACTGAACTAGTCAGTCAGTGCTGAAACAGTTGTTATGGAGGCCTGCGTCAGTGAGACCCGGCCTGCCACAGCCTCGACTTCCTGGACTCAGGTGATCCTCCCACCTCAGCCTCTGGAGTAGCTGGGACTACAGTTGCATGCCACCACGCCTGACTAATTTTCGGGGTTTTTGTAGAGATGGGGTTTCACCATGTTGCCCAGGCTGATCTTGAACTCCTGGGGTCAAGCGATCTGCCTGCCTCAGCCTCCCAAAGCACTGGGATTACAGTTGTGAGCCACCGCACCAGGCCCCAAATCTTTCATATTAATCAATACTCTCCATCAATCCAAATCCTGGCTGGAAGGAAAATAAGGATGAAGTCCAAACTAAAGAAGCCTTTCTGCCTTAATCTTTCCAAGATTTTGTTTTAGTTCAGAAGTTCTGTTCTTGAATCCTTCCAGTTCGATTTCTTATAGAAGACTAGGTTGGTAAGAAGCCCTTCTGTTACCAGTGAAGGGTGTCCAGGTTCTTGGTGTTTTGAACTGAGATTTAGACAAAATGCACAAACAACGCCAGGAAAGAATGAAGCAACAAAAGCAGAGATTTATTGAAAATGAAAGTGTACTCCTCAGGGTGGGAGCAGGCGTGAGCACAGGGGCTCAAGGGCTCCATTACAGAATTGTCTGGGTTTTAAATACCCACTAGAGGTTTCCATTGGTTACTCAGTGTAAGCCTTATGTAAATGAAGAGGCTAAAGTGAAGTTACAAAGTTATGTTTTTGGTATACACTCTATGTAAATGAAGAGGATGAAATAAAGTGACAAAGTCATTTACTTGGCGTATGCCCTATGTAAATGAAGAGGATATTTCCTGTGGTAGCTGAAGTGTTTCCACTTGATTTAGTTCTAGGAAGTCCTGAGGTTCCCTGCCTCCAGACCCTATTCTCCTGCCTCACTTATAGGCCAACCTGACCAAGAGCCCAGAAGGATTCTTCTGGCGGTTTTTCCCAACAGCCTTTCCTATCATGAACACCAAAGGGAAGTTGTCCCAGATTACTCCAAATCAGGTATTTAAAATAAAAGTGGCCCTAGTCATCTGGGCTCCCATCAATAGACACTATGTTACCATCATATAATCAAAGTGGAATTGTTTCTAAGCTACTTTAGGGCATTTCAATCATTTATTCATTGGTTCAATAAGTATGTATATGCTAGGCTCTGAAGAGACACCAGAGCATGGGCAGACCTCTGCCCCCAGCTTCACATCCAGTGGAGGAATCTAGACAAATATATGGGTAATCATTCATGGCACCTCAGAGCTGCCTTCACTGTGTGCTGTATGCAGGATTCACAACTCCTCCCAGCTCGAAGGTCCACAGACAGCATTTGGGGCCAGTCTCTGAAAGTTCTTTGCAGCCTAAGGGCATATAAGAGCCATTGTGGGCAGGCTTGAGACTCTTCAAACCATTTAAGGCCCATAAAGTCTCCTCACTGAAACTCTTTTCTGATACTTTTCTATTAGGGTGGTGCAAACATGATTGTGGTTTTTGCCAATAAAAGTAATGACAGGCCAGCCGCGGTGGCTCACACCTGTAATCCCAGCACTCTGGGAGATTGAGGTGGGCGGATCACCTGAGGTCAAGAATTCAAGACCAGCCTGGCCAACATGGCGAAACCCTGACTCTACTAAAAAATACAAAAATTAGCCAGGCATGGTGGCATGTGCCTGTAATCCCAGCTACTCAGGAGACTGAGGTAAGAGAGTTGCTTGAACCTGGGAGGCAGAGGTTGCAGTGAGCTGAGATCGTGCCATTGCACTCCAGCCTGGGTGACAGAGCAAGACTCCATCTCAAAAAACAAAAAGTAATGACAAAAATTGCAGTTACTTTTGCACCAACTTAATAGTTATGCCCCATTCCTTCAGGCAGAGCCTGAGCTGTGTGGTCCTCCAGCAGCAGGGCCATGAGAGAGGGAGATCATCCTCAGGATCCAGCCGACTCCTCGGTGAACATGCGCTTCCCTTTCTCTAGTGGACTAGCATAGGAAGCCCATAAATGTTCCCCAGAAGGATCTGGCCTGCTACATCGCATCTCACCTGATTAACTAAGTCTGCCTAATTGACAGGATTAATAAATCAGAGGATATAGAATCACAAACCTTTAGTCCCAAAAGGAATTGAGTGCATTTTTCCCAGCCCCGGAGAGTGTTTTGGAATCTCTCTCCCATGCTTTAGAAATCCTAGAAAGTGGCAGAATGAGGAAGTAAATGCAAGCATCCCAAACACCAACCCAGGCTCCCACATCACCTGTTTACTACAGATACAACTTTGGGAAAAATCAGGTCTCCAGGTCAAAGATTTCTGGCCTTTTTCTTAACCTGCTGTCTGGCAGAGTAATTGTGATAAAGAAAACATGATTTATCATGGTATCATATAATAAAAGTAGAATTGCTTCTAAGCTACTTTTGGGTATTTCAGTCATTCATTCACTTATTCCTTGTTTTAACAAACACATATGCCAGGCTCTCTTTCAGGCTCTGAAGAGACACCCGAGAGTGGGCAGACCTCCGCCCCCAACTTCATGTCTAAGGGAGGAATCTAGACAAATGGACAATGATAAATAAAATATTTTTTTTAAAAAGTGCTGATGAGGGAAGCCCAGAAAGCTTATGGAACACACGGTAAGGGCTCCTTCCTCAGGCCAGTGGGTCAAGGACCCAAAGGGTTAAGGATGAAGAGGGGTCAACTGAGCAAAAAATATTCCAGAAATGGAGAACAGCATGTGGAAGAGAACCAGAGAAGAGGGTATGGTTAGATGGGGATCAGATATGGTTCCAAGGAGGTGGGACAAGCCCTGGAGGAGAGTCCAGAGAGACAAACAAGGGTCAGATTGTGCTGTGGCAGAAGATAGGACTTAATCCTAAACATACACTCATTATTCATTATAGACACCTAACAGACAAAAAAACAAATAATTGCAGAGAGTTATGAGTACCATCAAGAAAGCAAGCAGGGCAGCCTGTAGTTCCAGCTACTCCAGAGGCTGAGGTGGGAGGACCGGTTGAGCCCAGAAGTTCAAGTCCAGCCTGGGCAACAAAGGGGGAGTCATAAACTTTTATTTTATATTTTAAAGAAAGTAAGGCAAAGTGAAAAGAAGTGGGTGGGTGTGTATGGCTGTCACAAGACGCTAACACAACTCGTATCTGGCTGCTGTGAGGAAAACTGAAAGGAAACCAGTCAGAAGTCTTTTGCTTAGTTCACAGAGAAAAATCTGGAGTGAAAAAAAATATTTACTAAAGGGTCATTTCTTCAGATACAAGCAATGGACAAAAGTAGGATAAACATGATCCAGACACATTTTTTATCAAAATCAAATCTTAAATAGCAGCATTTATGGAAAGTGTGCTGTGAGTGAATTTCATGTATATCTTTAACAAGGAGTTTGGTATTTTTATTATTTAAATATCAACTTTGTAACTTACATTACTGAAATTGATCTTTTTGAACTGAGTTTAGAGCTATCCTTTATCCCATAATTTTTTTTTTTTTTTTTTTTTTGGTTAGACTTATCTCGCTCTGTCACCCAGGCTGGAGTGCAGTGGCGTGATCTCGGCTCACTGCAAGCTCCGCCTCCCGGGTTCACGCCATTCTCCTGCCTCAGCCTCCTGAGTAGCTGGGACTACAGACGCCCACCACCACGCCCAGCTAATTTTTTGTATTTTTAGTAGAGACGGGGTTTCACCATGTTAGCCAGGATGGTCTCAATCTCCTGACCTCGTGATCTGCCCACCTCAGGCTCCCAAAGTGCTGGGACCACAGTCGTGAGCCACCACGCCCAGCCCTTTTTTTTTTTTTAAGACGGAATCTGACTCTGTCACCCAGGCTTGAGTGGGGTGGTGAGAACCCAGGTCATTACACTCTTGAATTCCTGGGCTCAAGCAGTCCTCCCACCTCAGCCTCCTAAGTAGGACCCTAGGTGTGTGCCACCACACCCAGCTAATTTTATTTTTTCTAGAGATGGTGGTCTCACTATGTTACCCAGGCTGGTCTTAACCTCCTAGCCTCAAGCATTCCTCATACCTCAACCTCACTGGGATTACAGGCATGCACCGCCACGCCCGGTTATCACATACATTTATTTGTAAGTCTGAATAAAATTAGGGTTAAACAAGGTCTTATTTCTACAAGAAATAATTTGAAAATTAAAATAATTTAAATTTCCTTTCTGGAAACTTTTCCCTCTTAACTGCCTATCAACAGATTATAGAGACATTGAAACTGGCATTGACTTTTCTACATGCAGACAATCTCATATTGATGACCATCTGCCTCCTGCTTTGATAACTGCTGCCAAGAAAAAGAAAACCCTTGAAGGTAGTGAGATCGCAGTGTTACTGGAAGGGTGTCCCTGATCCAGACCCCTTGAGAGGGTTCTTGTATCTCCACAAGAAAGAATTTGGGGTGAGTCCACAGAGTAAAGTGAAAGCAAGTTTATTAGAGAAGTAAAAAAACCAAAGAATTGGTTTCTTTGCACATGGACTGCTTGACTGAGTATACTTATGGTTATTTCTTGATTATATGCTAAACAAGGGGTGAATTATTCATGAGAGTTTTCTGATAAAAGGGTGGGGGGAAAGTGTCCCCACCCTTTTACCAGAAACTGAGGATTTCTCCCCTCTTTAGACCGCATAGGATAACTTCTGGATGTTGCCATGGCATTTGTAAACTGTCATGGCGCTGATGAATTATAATTAGTGTATAATGAGCAGTGAGGATGACCAGAGGTCCCTTTCATCATCATCTTGACTTTGGGGGGTTTTGGCCAGCTTCTTTACCGCATCCTGTTTTATCAGTGGGGTCTTTGTGACCTGTATCTTGTGAAACCAGTCCAGCTAACCTCCTATCTTATCCTGTGACTACAAATGCCTAACTTCCTGGGAACGCAGCCTGACAGGCCTCACCCTTATTTTACCCAGCCCCTGTTCAAGATGGAGTTACTCTGGCTCCAACATCTCTGACAACATTTGTAAGGAAAGAACAGCATTAGGCCTTCTAGCCACCTTATTCATCTCTGAGATTTAAGGGCAATTAAATTTTTCTTTTGTTGACAATGTAGGGAAATTCAAACTTCCCCTTTGAAGGTTCAAGTCTAAGTCTATTGAAATGAATTGATAACAGACAGATTTACAGGAAACAAAGCATATAAATTTATTAACATGTCTGTGTACATGGGAGCCCTGCAAAAGACTCAAACGAGAGCCAGATGACTGAAGGTGTTTTTTACCACTCTGAGGCTACGGAAAGAACAGGGGCTTGGGTTTCTTGCTGGGGGAAGTAATGGGCACAGGGAGAATGAAGAGAGGAAAGTATGACAAGCAATGGCTTCTTGTTTTGTAGATAAAAACCTCTCAGGGAATCTTGGAGATCCCCTCAGAAAGAATAGGTGGTAGCCTATGGTAAGAGCTCTCTGTCAGACTTCAAAAGTGTCAGACTCGTAAACTAAAAATAAAATCCTGAGCCCAAGAATTGTCAAAGAAAAGAGTCAAACTCTGTAAAATATTTAAAGAGGTATATTCTGAGCCAACTATGTGTGATGAATGGCTCATGACACGGCCCTCAGGAGATCCCAAGAACATTGCCTAAGGTGGTTGGGGTACAACTTAGTTTTTCAACTTTTTAGGGAAACATGAAACACCAATCAAGTAAGATGTACATTGGTTGATTCAGTCTGGAAAGGTGGAACAACTGGAAATGGGGGCTTCCAGATCATATGTAGATTCAAAGACGTTCTGATTATCAGTTGGTTAAAAGAGTTAGGTTACTGTCTAAAAACTCAGGAGTGCCTGGGTTAAGATAAGGCATCGTGGAGACCAAGATTTGATTATGCAGGTGAATCCTCCAGGTAGCAGGCTTCAGAGAGAATAGATTCTTAGGGTTTCTTATCAGACTTAAAGAGTCTGTTCTATCAGTAATTCCAAAAGGGAGGAGGGTATAATGAGGTATGTCTGATGCCCCCTTTCCACTTCCCATCATGGCTTGAACTAGTTTTTCAGGTAAGCTTTGGAATGTCCTTGCTGAAAGGAGGGGTCCATTTAGATGGTCAGGGGCTTAGAATTTTACTTTTGGTTTACACAACCAACTGAACAGACTCCCTCTTGGCCAAGGGGTCCCCAAAGAAACCTGAAAAACTGAATTCCCAGCCATCAAGGGAAGGAAAGTTGGACACACTTCATTATACCCCCTCCTTTTTGGAGTTTAGGAACAACTGACCAGCATTAGCATTAAAAGAGAGATCATAAGACACAAAACAGACTCCTTGTGGCAGTAAGATACCAAATTCCAACCTGACTGTGGTATAGCATCACATTACAGCAGACCCTGGAGGAAATCAAAATATTTTACCCCCAAATATATTTATTTGACATATTTTGAAATGGCCCTGCAACCTTACACCTTATACAAAAATTAATTCAAGATGGATTAGAGACTTAAATGTTAGACCTAAAACCATAAAAACTCTAGAAGAAAACCTAGGTAATACCATTCAGGACATAGGCATGGGCAAGAACTTCATGACTAAAACACCAAAAGCAATGGCAACAAAAGCCAAAATTGACAAATGGGATCTAATTAAACTAAAGAGCTTCTGCACAGCAAAAGAAACCACCATCAGAGTGAACAGGCAACCTACAGAAAGGGAGAAAATTTTTGCAATCTACCCATCTGACAAAGTGCTAATATCCAGAATCTATAAAGAACTTAAAACAAATTTACAAGAAAAAATCAACCCCATCAAAAAGTGGGCAAAGGATATGAACAGACACTTCTCAAAAGAAGATATTTATGCAGCCAACAGACCATGAAAAAATGCTTATCATCACTGGCCATCAGAGAAATGCAAATCAAAACCACAATGAGATACCATCTCACACCAGTTAGAATGGCAATCATTAAAAAGTCAGGAAACAACAGGTGCTGGAGAGGATGTAGAGAAATAGGAACACTTTTACACTGTTGGTGGGACTGTAAACTAGTTCAATCATTGTGGAAGACAGTGTGGCGATTCCTCAAGGATCTAGAACTAGAAATACCATTTGACCCAGCCATCCCATTACTGGGCATATACCAAAAGGATTATAAATCATGCTGCTATAAAGACACATGCACACGTATGTTTATTGTGGCACTATTCACAATAACAAAGACTTGGAACCAACCCAAATGTCCATCAATGATAGACTGGATTAAGAAAATGTGGCACATATACACCATGGAATACCATGCAGCCATGAAAAAGGATGAGTTCATATCCTTTTTAGGGACATGGATGAAGCTGGAAACCATCATTCTGAGCAAACTATTGCAAGGACACAAAACCAAACACTGCATGTTCTCACTCATTGGTGGGAATTGAACAATGAGAACACTTGGACACAGGGTGGGGAACATCACACACCGGGGCCTGTCGTGAGGTAGGGGGAGGGGGGAGGGATAGCATTAGGAGATACACCTAATGTAAATATCGAGTTAACAGATGCAACACACCAACATGGCAAGTGTATCCATATGTAACAAACCTGCACATTGTGCACATGTACCCTAGAACTTGGAGTATAATTTTTAAAAAAAAGAAAAGCAAAGAAAAAGAAATGGCCCTGCAAAACCATCTTTTCTGGGGAAAATCTGCAGCCCTAGAGAATCTCCATTAATGCAACCAGGCCTTTCCTTTCTAGGCCACTCCTGGATCTAGGAGAAATTAAATGAGAATCTGACACCTTTAATGTCTACAAAGAGACATTTGGCATCTATTTTAAGAGTTAAAGAAAAAGGAAAGAAAAATGTGGCCAGGCGCGGTGGTTCACGCCTGTAATCCTGGCACTTTGGGAGGCTGAGGCAGGTGGATCACCTGAGGTTAGGAGTTCGAGACCAACCTGGCCAATATAGTGAAACCCCATCTCTACTAAAAATACAAAAATTAGCTGGGTGTGGTGGCAGGCACCTGTAGTCCCAGCTACTTGGGAAGCTGAAGCAGGAGAATTTCTTGAACCCAGGAGGAGGAGGTTGTAGTGAGCCAAGATCATACCATTGCACTCCAGGATGGGTGACAGAGCAAGACTCTGTCTCAAAAAAATAAAAAAAGACACGTAAAGTAGCTCAATAGTCAAACACAGTTTTATTTTGGAGAACAAACTTGAGAGGGGCTTCTGGCCTATTTCGGTCAGGAGCACTCACTCTTACAGTCTAAGAGTATTTATTTTAGGGTGAGAGGGCTTATCACAGGCTTAGAATGTTTCTGTGTGGGGAAGAAGTTTATGGTGAGGTTGGAATGTCTCTGGTCAGAGGGGAGATTATATTGGGGCTGGCATCTCTACGGCTGGATGGGAGGTTTTTTTGGGGCTGGCATGTCTCCGGTTAGGAAGGGGTTTATCTCATAGTTGGAATGTTTCTGGTTGGAGATGTCGTTTGTGGTTTGTGGTCATGCTGACCTTAGCCATTAGGCTGATGCCCTTTGGATTTAGGTGGTTTTTATCAAGGGGAACTTTAGAATGACTGTGCTTGTCCCAGATGGCGATGGTCCTGCACTGTCATCTATTCCCTCTGAAGGTGGCTATCTGTGAGGCTTCATCTACAAAACAAGAACTTTGTCCTCCACAGCCCCCCTTATCTTAACTTAAGCATTCCTTTCTACTTACTTCAAGTCTTTAAACAAATCTCAGCTCTTTCAAACCATTGCCAATCAGAAAATCTTTGAATCTACCTATGAACTATAAGCCCCCACTTCAGGATATTCTATATCTTTAGGCTGAACAAATTCCTTGTATTGGATTTATGTACACCTTCCTTGTATTGATTTATGATTTTACCTATAATTCTTATCTCCCTAAAACGTATAAAACCAAGCTATAACCCAACCACGTAGGGCACACTTTCTTAGGACCTCTTGAGACTGTTCACTGGGCCACAGTCACTCATATTGGCTCAGAGTAAACCTCTTAAATATTTTGGTAGAGTTTGGTTTTTCCATTAACAGACTTTGAGTCTCGTTTTCCTGTGAGTTAATCTTTCCTAGATCTCAATAAGGCAGATGGGGGTGGGGGAGCCTCAGAGAAAGCCTGTTTACTGTTTACCTCACTAATGTAAATTTCCTCTACAGATGCAAATCTCCCCCACAAAAGGACAGCTTTTCCGAGCTATTACTGTGTTTTTAGGCCCTCTGAATAGCCATATCAAAATATGCCAAAGGTATATTTTAGGGTAGCATATTTAGGTTTCCTTCCACAGCTAGAAAGACCAGAATGGTAAAAAATCATTTTCATCAGCCAGACGCTGTGGTTCACACCTGTAATCCCAGCACTTTGGGAGGCCGAGGTGGGCGAATCATGAGGTCAGGAGTTCAACGCTAGCCTGTCCAACATGGTGAAACCCGGTCTCTACTAAAAATACAAAAATTAGCTGGGCATGGTAATGCGTGCCTGCATTCCCAGCTACTCAGGAGACTGAGGCAGGAAAATCGCTTGAACCTAGGAGGCAGAGGTTGCAGTGAGCTGAGATCATGCCATTGCACTCCAGCCTGGGTAACAGAGTGAGACTCCTTCTCAAAAAAAAAAAAAGAAAGAAAAAGAAGAAAAGAAAAACTCTTAGCCAAATTAAATTTAACAGAGTTTAATTGAGCAAAAAAAGATTCACAAATCAGGCAGCCTCCTGAGCCAGAGTGAGTTCAGAGAGACTCCAACATAACCCTGTGGTAGAAGAAGACTGACAGACAAAGGAAAGTGATGTACAGAAAACAGAAGTGAGATGCAGAAACAGCTGTATTGGTTACAGCTCACCATTTGCATTATTTGAACACTATTTGAACAATTGGCCCCCATTAACCGGCCAAAAGTCAGTGATTGGCACAAGAGTAGGTTATAGTCTGTTTACACATCCATTTCAGTTATACCTCACTATGTACAGTGAAACCTTTAGGCCAAACTTAAAATATGGAAGGAAGCAGCTGTAGGCTAAAATTGATTGAACAATTTTCCCCTTTTGGTCATCCTCTCAAATTTGACCAAAACTTTAGTCATTGATGTCACTGTCATCATCATAAATGTACTTATTTTGTCTCAAAATCCACTGGGAAATAGCAGAGCAGTGAGTTCTGCAAGGTGGGAACAAGGACTTCAAGTTACATTTTGTTTTGTTTTGTTTTGTTTTGTTTTTGTTTTGAGACAGGTTCTCACTCTGTTGCCCAGGCTGGAGTGCAGTGGCACAATCTCAGCTCACTACAACCTTTACCTCCCAGGCTCAAGTAATCCTCCCACTTCAGTCTCCCAAGTAGCCAGACTGTGGGCCTGTGCCAACACACCTGGCTAATTTTTGAATTTTTTGTAGAGATAGGATTTGCCATGTTGCCCAGGCTGGTCTCAAAGTTCTGAGCTCAAGCAATCTGCCCACCTCAGCCTCCCAAAATGCTGAGATTACAGGCATGGGGCATTGTGCCCCACCTCAAGTTACTTTTCATAAAAGTTGGAGTAGAGGGTACCACCTTATGCTGTAATGTCTTGTTTACAAGAGAAAAACAAAACCTGGTCTGTTCCAGGATCTGTTTCCTTAGTCTTAGTTTATGTCACATTTAACATAAGTGACTCCATTTTTGTTTGGTCTTGTCTGTTGGGGCCTAGTACATGAGCTCAGTCTAAAACAATGGCCTCCCATAATTTTTTTTTAAAAATTCCCCCTTTTCAGTCAGGTTCTCACTTAGGTGAAAGTATGACCAAAACTTAGAGCGTTAGTGACACTCTCATTACCATCATGTTGGGCATGTGGTCTCAGCACATCATTCATAGGTTATGATGTCCTTGTAATCACACATTTCTTCAAGTTTTTGTCATCCCAGTTGAAGAGAAAGCATTTGACATTCTAGAAATGGCTGCATGCAAACATTTAAAATTTTTGAGAGAATACAGCATGCCAACGACACTACTATTATGACTATCAGGAGGATGATACCAAGAGTTTGGGGTATGCTCCTTAGCCCAGATCTCCATGAACCAAACCAACTAAAATAAAACAGATCAAAGAAAGAGCTAGATAAAGGGTCTACTCACTTTAACCAAGCAGTCTGTTCATTAATCTCCCTATAACTGAATCTCTATAGTACTCAATGTATTTTTCCATGCGCAACAAGAAATGCCAGCAACTACAAATATACTTCTCTGTTTAGCCAGTAAGTAGTCTAGAGCAATACTGTTATTTAGCATAACTTTCTCAAGAGAATTTAAAGTCTATTATGTAACCATAGCCTTCACAGTAGAATCTACTATAGAGCTGATCATGAGGGATAAATTTCTAATCATTGCCTCATTTACTCCCAACTATGGAAAAAAGAGACCTAACAAATGATGCCCATAAAGAAGAGTGAAGACCTCCTGGCAATGTTATCTTTAACCTATGATGCAGGTTAAGAGGAGCGGACCAATGTTCTCTTTCTAATTATGCGATAACAAATGTATCATTAAAATTCCTCACCTACATTGGCCCTTCATCTTCAGTCTATCAACTAGTCCATATATAAGGCTGATTGCAAAATCCTTCAAAAATAAAAGTAGCACCATGAGTACACAGCAAACCCCCTTGTTTATTTCTAAGCACAGGCAAGGAAGAAAACTGAAAGATAAGAGTCTCATGATAGCAGAGAAGTCTTGATCTGTGACCTTGGGAAGAAGCTGTCCATGTCATGGATGCTATCTTCCTCTGGGGAGAAACTTCCCTGCTTAGCTTTACCTTAAGGTTTCCAATGGGTGTACAGATCCAAGAGTGGGAAGGGGCCCTTCTGAGTTGTGTTATGAACTCAAGGTTCAAGGTCCCAAAGTTTTGCTTTGATGGCAAGGATAGTCATTCTCTGATGTTCTCAGAAGATCCAATCTTTAGGTTCTAGACTGTGAAGGGGTTGATTGTCCTCGGTCAGTGGACCATGAAGAGCTGTTTTTATTTGCTTGGTAAAAATATACTTTGGCATAATGAGCTACTTATAACAACAGCATAGGAAAGCATTTTTGTTTGTTTTTTCTTTTGTTTTTTGTTTTTTGGGTTTTTTTCTAGACAAATCTCGCTCTGTGCCCAGGCTGGAGTGTGCAGTGGTGCGATCGCGGCTCACTGCAACCTCTGCCTCACAGGTTCAAGCAATTATCTGCCTCAGCCTCCCAAGTGGCTGGGATTACAGGCACCCACCACCACGCCCAGCTAATTTTTTTATATTTTTAGTAGAGACAGGGTTTCACCATCTTGGCCAGGCAGGAAAGCTTTTATACAATCAGAAAACAAGCATTGAAAATGACAATTGAATGAAATTCCTCCATAAATGCTTACATGACCTATCAGAAAGCAGAAATGTACCTGAAGTTTTTTTTAAGAGGACTTAAGTCCTCTTAAATACCAGTTGGTATTTTGGAGCGTATTAATAACATATTTATTAAAATATAACTTGAAGAAGGTTAAATATCATTTCTTATTTGACAAGGCTTCCCACGTAATTTAACTTGTCAGATAATCCTATTTGTCTCTCTGTTGGATACTTCAGGGGCCCGCTGTAGCATCCAAAAGCTAGAGGTCAAAAAAGGCTTAATTTTTTTTTTTTTTTTTTTGAGATGGAGTTTTGCTTTTGTTGCCCAGGTTAGAGTGCAATGGCACAATCTCAGCTCATTGCAACCTCTGTCTCCCAGGTTCAAGCAATCCTCCTGTCTCAGCCTCCTGAGTAGCTGGGATTATAGGCATATGCCACCATGCCCGGCTAATTTTTGTATTTTTAGTAAAGACTAAAAATCACATTTCATCACATTGATCAGGCTGGTCTCAAACTCCTGACCTCAGATGATCCGCCCACCTCGGCCTCCCAAAGTGCTGGGATTACAGGCGTGAGCCACCGCGCCTGGCCTAATTTTTTTTTTATTTTTCTTGGATAGAGTTGTGCTCTGTCACCCAGGCTAAAGTGCAGTGGTGCAATCTCAGCTCACTGCAACTTCCACCTCCCAGGTTCAAGCAATTCTCCCGCCTCAGTCTCCCGAGTAGCCAGGATAACAGGCACGCGCCACCACGCCCAACTAATTTTTTGTATTTTTAGTAGAGACAGGGTTTTGCCATGTTGGCCAGGCTGGTCTTGAACTCCTGGCCTCAAGTGATCTGCCCACCTTGGCCTCCCAAATGGCTGGGATTACAGGCGTGAGCTACCGTGCCCAGCCATAAAAAAGGCTTAATTTTGAAGCTGGAATTTGATTTTGGGAAGTCTGTCAAATATATCAAAGTTTTAAAGCATCTCACCAAAATAGGATCACAGGTCACCATAAAATAATAATTGTTTATTTAGCCAAAGTGGTAATTAAAAGATTTTTTTTTTTGAGACAGGATTCTGCTCTGTCACCCAGGATGGAGTGCAATGGCATGATTACGGCTCACTGCAGCCTCGACCTCCCAGGCTCAAGTGATCCTCCCACTTCAGCCTCCCAAGTAGCCGAGACTACAAGTATGTGCCACCACACGCAGATAATTTTTGTGTTTTGTGTAGAGATGGGATTTTTCCATGTTGCCCACACTGGTCTCAAACTCCTAGGCTCAAGTAATCCCCCCATCTCACCCTCCCACATTGCTAGAATTACAAGTGTGAGCCACCACACCCAGCCAATTAAAAGATTTAAAAGAAAACAAAAACCTGTACCCCCCCCCCTTTTTTTTTCTGAGACAAAGACTCACTTTGTTGCCCAGGATGGAGTGCAGTGGTGTGATCTCAGATCACTGCAACCTTCGCCTCCCAGGTTCAGTTGATCCTCCCTCCTCAGCCTCCCAAGTAGCTGGGACTACAGGTGCATGCCACCACACCCAGCCAAAATTTTTTTTGGTATTTTTTGTAGAGACAGGATTTTGCCATATTGCCCTGGTTGGTCTCAAACTCCTAGATTCATGCAATCCACCTGCCTCAGCCTTGTATTAGTCTGTTTTCATACTGTTATAAAGAACTGCCTGAGGCTCGGTAATTTATAAAGCAAAGAGGTTTAAAAGACACATTTATATCCAATAGAGACCACACCTGTATTCATATGGGAACAATTGGAATAGTGATATCCTCAAGGTGTAAAACATATTTTATTTGTGTATATATATATCTCAAAAGGAAGGAAATGAAAAAAAGAAAAAAAAAGGTGATAGCTGCAGTTGTGGTTCTGTCACAACCATGAAGTGTCCTGGGCCTCCCGAGGCCTCTGACCAATAAACAATCCATGGGCAGTGAGGACACAGTCTCCTTACAGTTTCCATTGCCAACAGACATCCGTTATTTCTTTTTCCTTTGTATTTTTCCTTTTTTAAAAAAAACAAACAAACACACACCTTCATTTGAGTGTCTTTGTATATGGAGGTTCCACGTCTCTCTTTAGGCAGAGACCAGGCAGGACTTCAGAAAAACCCTCATGAGCACACTGCATTTGAAACATGTTAGACATGTAATTTTAAATGTAGTTTGTACAGCAGTCACACTTTTTTTTTTTTTTTTTTTTTTTTTTTTTTTTTGAGACGGAGTCTCACGCTGTTGCCCCAGGCTGGAGTGCAGTGGCGCGATCTCGGCTCACTGCAAGCTCCGCCTCCTGGGTTCACGCCATTCTCCTGCCTCAGCCTCCTGAGTAGCTAGGACTACAGGCGCCCGCCACCGCGCCCGGCTAATTTTTTGTATTTTTAGTAGAGACGGGGTTTCACTGTGGTCTCGATCTCCTGACCTTGTGATCCGCCCGCCTCGGCCTCCCAAAGTGCTGGGATTACAGGCTTGAGCCACCGCGCCCGGCCAACAGTCACACTTTTTTGTCCGCCTAACAGATGTAAACTTTGTTTTAAAACTGATCAGTTTTCCCAAAGGGCCAGAATTATTCCTTGTTAGAATTGCTCAGTTCAAGTCTGCTGCTTTCCTACAATTTTTCAAATTTTATAATGGATTAAATACAATGAACTCTGTTTAACAAATAAGGTCTGTGTGAAACACAAAAAAATAAATAAATAAAGGAAAGAGGTTTAGTTGACTCACAGTTCAGCATGGCTAGGGAGGCCTCAGGAAACTTACAATCATGGCAGATGGTGAAGGGCAAGCAAGACACCTTCTTAATAGTTTACCTAGAATATTCATGAAAACTGTGATAGTCATCATTTAAAGTTATTGCCCTGTCAATCATTTTTATAGTCTATGAACTTAGGTGTTTACCTGAGTAGGAAACCTAAGGTTAAATACATAGATATTTTACCAGTAACTTAGGATTTAGCTGTTTTCATTAAATGAACAATATTGAATGTCTTATTTATCAAAAATTACACAAGCAAAGATGATTCTGTTTTGGGCTGGGTTTATGATTTTATAGCCCTTAGGGCAAATTTTGACACCTTATAGTATTCTGCAGGGATAAATATGAAGCTGCTTGATCAATAAAAGAAAAATGCTGATAATTCTTAAGACATTTCTAATATTATTTTACCAATAATATTTTAAAGGCATCCTATTTATTAAAGATTTTACTCAAGTCACATGAACTTGAAAAGCATTTAGGTTTATTGTTTAATTCCATGAGCATACTTTAACTTCAGCCAAAATTTTGTACCTTATGGCCAAAAACATATGACAAAATATGTGTACATACACGTAAACACACACACACACACAGACACACACACGCTCATACGAAGGTCCTACAGATTTTAGTTCAGAACTCTAGCCATGAGACAGTAATACAAACTCCCTGTTTGCAAAAACGATAATGAAAAAAAAATTGGATGCAAACAGTGAATTTTATATCAGTAGGAAAGTAACAGCAGACTTAGGCAGAAAAGAAAACAAAGAGATGACAGAAAACTTAGGAGCTTTATAGTTGCAGATCGACCTTGGGGTCCTGAATTTTTTCTTCATGTAAATGTGCACAAAAAGACCACAATATGTCCATTTTGAAACACTTTCAAGTACAAGTGCCACTTTCAAGTACAAGTGCCCCATTGGGGCACCCAAAAGGGGGTCATTCTCCTTGTTTTTCCCAACTCTTAGATAATGTTTTCTACTCTGTTTTTTCTCAGAATGACAAACTGAGTTGTGGCCTAGGGTTTAGTGTAGCGGATTGAAGTGTGCTGATGGTGGGTGGGACCCCACGGTGTGTCACCACTGAGTTATTTCTGCCCTATTATGCATCTCACTTTCTCTCTCTGGCGGTCTAGCTCCTTTGAGAAGGCTCAAAACAGACTGACCAAGCTCCTATATGCATTTCCTGCATGACCCTTTTTAAACGAATTTTGTTGGGGATTCCCTGTACGGTTGTTGCACATACCCCCAGACACTCCCACTCAGGACCCAGTCACGCAGGAGCACCTTTCAGCTGGGAGGAGCAAAACACCCTTTCTCTTTGGAGTTGAGGAAACTCAGTCTTTCATTTTTCTAGTAAAACAACAGTTCAGTTCCTCATGCAAATGCACATATAAGCCAACTGAGATAAATTTTGGGAGAAAAACCAATGGAAAAGACCCTTTAGAATGTACCTTCGAACTAGAAATGAAATGGGGTACCCAAAAGGGGATTGTTCTCCTTGTCTTTAGAAAAAGGCAATGAAGAAGACCCTTTAGCATACTCCTCCAAACTAGAATTTTTTCCTAGGAGGAAAAAAAAAAAACCCACCAGCTCAGAATAAATGGAGGACCATCAGCCAAAGGAAGTTCAGGGCTCCCAAGTAGCTGGGACTACATGTGTGGGCCACCACACCTGGCTAATTTTTGTATTTTTAGTAGAGACAGGGTTTTGCCATGTTGGCCAGGCTAGTCTCAAACTCCTGACCTCAGGTGATCCACCTGCCTCGGCCTCCCAAAGTGTTGGAATTACAGGCATGAGTCATGGCACCCAGCCCAGAAAGGTGTATTCTAGTGTGACAGGTGTTCTTTTTAACTTAGCTATTGTTTCTTAGCGAAAATTGCTGAGTTCAGAGTGGAGTCTGTTAAGGAATAGGACAAAGCAAGTGCTCTGTATGCCTGGACTCAGCATGGATAGATCTGAAAGAGAGGCAAGCCTATTTTACCTGAGGGCCTACCTTTTTTTTTTTTTTTTTTTTTTTTTTTGAGACGGAGTCTCGCTGTGTCGCCCAGGCTGGAGTGCAGTGGCCGGATCTCAGCTCACTGCAAGCTCTGCCTCCCGGGTTTTTACGCCATTCTCCTGCCTCAGCCTCCCGAGTAGCCGGGACTACAGGCGCCCGCCACCTCGCCCGGCTAGTTTTTTGTATTTTTTAGTAGAGACGGGGTTTCACCGTGTTAGCCAGGATGGTCTCAAACTCCTGACCTCATGATCCGCCCGTCTCGGCCTCCCAAAGTGCTGGGATTACAGGCTTGAGCCACCGCGCCCGGCGGGCCTACCTTTTATAAACACTTTATCTCCAATAG
Organism: Macaca fascicularis; assembly: GCF_037993035.2. NCBI lineage: Eukaryota > Metazoa > Chordata > Mammalia > Primates > Cercopithecidae > Macaca > Macaca fascicularis. Next base: position 102,158,569 of record NC_088381.1, read on the forward strand.
CTTTTTCACCTTCAGGGCAGGATAGTAACTAAGCCAAAAAGTTAGCAGATTTAATTTTTCTTATCAATTAGTCACTTAAGCTTTTTCTTTGCCTTTGCTAAGGGATTTACTAAGGCAAAGGCAAAGAAAAAGCTTAAGGGCAAATTAGATTAAATAAAAATACTGAAATCTTTGTACAAGTTTCTGCACATCGATAGGCAATAGACGAGACTAATTTGGGAGCCCTCACTTTCAAATCCACTTCTTCAAGTGCAGTCTTGTTTATTTGGAATGTTCCACTGTACCTTTAAATTATCCATAGTAAGATTTCACCATTCCTGTAAGCCTTCGCTGCTTCCAGGACCTAATGCTTATGTATGTAGAAGCTGGAAGGTATTCGGTTCTTCAGAAATTAAGGATCCCATCATTCTCAGCACACTGTCGCAAGAACAGAAAACCAAACACCGCATGTTCTCACTCATAGGTGGGAACTGAACAATGAGAACACTGGACACAGGAAGGGGAACATCACACACAGGGGCCTGTAGTGGGGTGGGGGGAGGGGGGAGGGATGACATTAGGAGATATACTTAATGTAAATGATGAGTTAATGGGTGCAGCACGCCAACATGGTGCATGTATACATATATAACAAACCTGCACGTTGTGCACATGTACCCTAGAACTTAAAGTATTAAAAAACAAAAAAAGAAATTAAGGATCCCATTTTACCTCAAATATTGGCTTTGGCTCTCCGATCCCCTTGATCAACTTAGCCAACAAGTTTTTCCCCCTACCTAAGCCCCCAAGAAAAAGAGACAAAAGGAGTAGAACACAAAAAAATCCCTGCAAATGTCCAAAAGTTTATACCCCCTGCGGTATTGCCATTTCCTACAGGTTTCTTTCTGACTCAGATATAAGAAGCCTCGCCAGGCGTGGTGGCTCACGCCTGTAATCCCAGCACTTTGGGAGGCTGAGGCGGGCGGATCATCTGAGGTCAGGAGTTTGAGACCAGCCTGACCAACATGGTGAAACCCCATCTCTAGTAAAAATACAATATTAGCAGGACATGGTGGCACATGCCTATAATCCCAGCTACTCAGGAGGGCTGAGGCAGGAGAATGGCTTGAACCCGGGAGGCAGAGTTTGCAGTGAGCCAAGATCATGCCACTGCACTCTAGCTTGGGCAACAGAGCAAAACTCCATCTCAAAAAAAAAGAAAAAAGAAAAAGAAAAAAAAGAAGCCTCTAACTAGATCCAAGCCAGTTGATTATTAGATCCAATCTAATCCTGGATCCAGTCCAGTTTCTGTCATGACTTCCAAACCCAGTTTGGATCAGAAAATTGCTCAGAGAACTCAGAGAGCTCAAAACACAAATCCATGGAGCTTTGGAATCCAAGAGAGAACTTACTAAGATCCCCAGTTACTGCAGGAGAGCAATGGACACAATGGGCCCAGTGGGTACCTTGATTCACTCAGCATTCCTTGGGGTCACCGGAAGCTCTACTTCAGATCCCACTTCTGATGTCATCTGTTAAAAGAAAATTCTTAGCCAAATTAAATGTAACAGAGTTTAATTGAGTAAAGAATGATTCACAAATCAAACAGCCTCCTGAGCCAGAGCAGATTCAGAGACTCCAGCACAGCCACATGGTGGAAGAAGATTTATGGACAGAAAAAGGAAAGTGATGTACAGAAATTGGAAGTGAGGTACAGAAATAGCCAGATTGGTCACAGCTCAGGGTCTGCCTTATTTGAACACCATTTGAACAGTTGGAGCCTTTTGATTGGCCAAAACTTGGTGACTGGTTCAAGAGTAGGTTATAGTCTGTTTACACACCCATTTAGGTTAGAGTTCACTATATATGGAGAAACCTTTAGGCCAAACTTAAAATATGGAAAGAGGCAGCTTTAGGCTAAACTTGATTGAACAATATCTAAATATGAAAGGCAGCAATTCTCAACAGGGTGAAGCGCAACCCTGTCTGTGCTCTCTGTGTGCTATAGCAAAGGTGTTACAAATGCTGGGTAAAAGTGGTTGGAAAACACTCATCTAAAGACCATATCAATTATCCGTCTCTCCAGGTTCACCTAGCTCCATCTCAACATTAATTCAGACTATCAGAAAGCAACAAGCCTGACCCTAATTACTGTTGCTACATTTTAAAAATTGCTTTATTAAATCCCCATACTGAGTCTTTTAAGATTTCACGTAATAGCCTTGGCTTTTGTAAAGAAAAGAGGAAAAGGAGGCTTAGCAAAGGAAACTGCTAGTGACAGAGGTGAATAATGGTCAAAGAGAACAGGGAAAATAATCCAAAAAAAAAAAAAATACTAGGTTCAGGGTTTAGGTATAAGAAGCCATTACAGACCATAGAAAAAAACAGAAAAGCCAAAATCAGATTTTTAGCTCAGAATCCACATCTCTTTCCTGTCATCCTTCTTGTCTGCACCGAGTTGAGGAAGGAGAGATCAGTTTTATGGAACTGAGAGCTAAAGGCCTCTCATTTTACCTCCCCGGTTGCTTGGTTGTCATATCTGCCTGTTGCTGTAAGTTGGACCCAAATGAACAATGGGCCTGTTCACACTGGAGCCTTTTCCAGAGTGATACCATCTGCTTGTGTGATTCATCCATCTTGCAGGGTTACGAAGCACAAAAGCCATAGCTGTTTCTCGGCCACAGCCTGGCTATAGGAAGAAACCAAACAAGTCTGGAAGCTACCCTTAAGGCGGAAGAACTAGCAGCAGTTGAGATCTCATGGGGAAAACATAGGGGATAAGGTCGTGGAAGAAGTTATAAAAGCTGTTTTTCATATTATTTCTCTTCACTAAAATAAAACAATAAAGAAGACAATGGATCATGAGAATTACTAAATGCAGTTCACTATCTTAAATTAATAATGATGGTTATTGTGCAATTATTTTTCCATTTGCCATCCAAGTTTTACTAAAAAACATTTCAAACTTTTTTCTTCCTCAAAGTTTGTACAAGATGAAACTTCTAGATCTGGTAACAGGACAAAAAAAAATCTGGAAATGTTAGATAAAATATAACAACAATAACAAAATTGTTTTGTTAGATATGCCTACGGCTTAGATGTTTGTTCCTACCATATCTCGTATTGAAATTGAATCCCCAGTGTGGTGGTATTGGAAGGTGGGGACCAATGGGAGGTATTTTGAGTCACCGGGGCAGATCCTTCATGAATATATTAGTGCCTTCCCTCAGGGATGAGTGAGTTCACGCTCTATTAGTTCCCACAGAGCTGGTTTAGAAAGAGCCTGGCACCTCCCCCATCTCTCTCTAGCTTCCTCTCCTGCCATGTGATCTCTACACATGCCAGCTCCCCCTCTGCCTTCTTGCATAAGTGCAAGCAGCCTGAGGCCCTCACCAGACAGCAGATGCCCAATCTTGAAACTTCCAGCCTCAGAACTGTAAGCAAAATAAATCTTTTTCCTTATAAATTGCCCAGCCTTGAGTAATCCTTTATAGCAACACAAAAGAGACTAACACAGATACTCAACTGAGTTACAAGAACAAAAGTGTGAAAGCTGAGGTCCTATATTATGTAGGGGCAGGGAAGAAAGATAAAGAGAAGAAATAACATCAAACTAGGAGACCAAAGTCTTGGGCCACAGTGAGGAGGAGTTGAAGCTAAGCCATGTGTAGATTTGAAATCTAAATACCTAAATGTATATACACATGGGACACAGGAATCCTCAAGCCAAGAAATAAACATAAATATTGTTCCTGGGCTGGTGATTTCCTCAGAGTATCTAAAAATAACCAACAGAAATCCACAATTGACGGAATCTTTCTCATTCCAGACTGCTTGAAATTCACAGACACAAAAAATCCCTATGAAGAATTTACAGTTAATAATAAAGTAATAATAAAACATACACAGAACTAATACACCATGAACAAGAGTCAGCCTAGACAACAAACTAGGTAATAGAATCTGAAACACTATGATGAGTATATTCTTCAATGTTTTAGACAGATAATTATATTTATTTATTTATTTATTTTGCATATTTGTTTATTTATTTATATATAGAAAGGCTCTGTCTCTGTCTCTTAGGATGGAGTGCAGTGGTCTAACTACCTGATGGGTTCACCTTGACTGATGCCTAGATAGAACCAATTTATCAAGACAGGGGAATTGCAGTGGAGAAACAGTAATTCACGCAGAGCCGGCTGTGTGAGAGACTGGAATTTTATTATCACTCAAATAAGTCTCCCGGAGCATTCGGGGATCAGGGTTTTTGTTTTTGTTTTTGTTTTGAGATGGAGTCTCGCTCTGTTGCCCAGGCTGGAGTGCAGTGGTGCAATCTCAGCTCACTGCAACCTCTGCCTCCCAGGTTCACTCGATTCTCCTGCCTCAACCTCCCGAGTAGCTGGGAGTACAGGCGCACACCACCACGCCCAGTTAATGTTTGTATTTTTAGTAGAGACAGGGTTTTCCCATGTTGGCCAGACTGGTCTTGAACTCCTGACCTCAGGTGATCCACCCACCTCAGCCTCCCAAAGTTCTGGGATTACAGGCGTGAGCCACCATGCCTGGCAGGAATCAGAGTTTTTAAAGATAATTTGGTTGGCAGGGGCTTGGGAAGTGGGGAGTGCTGATTGGGTAGGTTGGAGATGGAATCATAGGGGGTCTAAGTGAGGTTTTCTTAACGTCTTCTGTTCCTGGGTGCGATAGAAGAACTGATCGAGCCAGGTTATTGATCTGGGTGGTGTCGGCTGATCCATCAAGTGCAGGGTCTGCAAAATATCTCAAGCACTGATTTTGGGTTTTACAATAGTGATGTTATCCCCAAGAGCAATTTGGGGAGGTTCAGACTCTTGGAGCCAGAGGCTGTATGACCCCTAAATTGTAATTTCTAATCTTGTAGCTAATTTGTTAGGCCTGCAAAGGCAGACTGGACCCCAGGCACAAAGCCGGTCTTTTCAGGAAGGGGCTGTTACCAATTTTGTTTCAGAGTCAAACCATGAACTGAATTCCTTCCCAAAGTTAGTTCGGCCTACGCCCAGGTATGAACAAGGACAGCTTAAGGGTTAGAAGTAAGATAGTCGGTTAGGTCTGATTTATTTCACTGCCATAATTTCCTCAGTTATATTTTGCAAAGGCTGTTTCAATGGTGTGATCCTAGCTTAATGCAATCTCAAATTTGTGGGCTCAAGCAATCCTCCCACCTCAGCCTCCCAAGTAACTGAGACTATAGGCATGTGCCACCATACCCGGCTACTTTTTAAAAATTTTTTTGTCAGAGGCAGGATTGATATAGTTTGGATGTTTGTCCTCTCCAAATCTCATGTTGAAATGCAATCCCCAATGGTGGAAGTGGGGCCTAGTAGGAGGTATTTAGTCATGGGAGCAGATATCTCATGAATGGCTCGGCGCCCTCCCTGCAGTAATGAGTTCACTTGAGATCTCCTTGTTCAAGAGTCTGGAGTCTCCCTGCTCTCTCTCTCACCATGTGACTTATCAGCTCCCCTTCCTTTCTGAAGACAGAGTTTCACTCTGTCACCCAGGCTGAAGTGCAGTGGTGCAACCTCCGTCTCCTGGGCTCAAACGATTCTACTGCCTCAGCCTCCTGAGTGGCTGGGATTACAGGCACACTCCACACACCCAGCTGATTTTTGTATTTTTAGTGAAGATGGGGTTTCACCATGTTGGCCAGGCTGGTCTCGAACTCCTGACCTCAAGTGATTCGCCCACCTCGGCCTCCCAAAGTGCTGGGATTACAGGCGTGAGCCACCGCGCCTGGCCTTTTATTCATAAATTACCCAACCTCAGGTATTCTTTTACAGAAACACAAAAGGGACAAACACAGGAGTCTCGCTATGTTACCCAGGCTGGTCTCTAACTGTCCTCCCATCTCAGCCTTCGAAAGTGTTGGGATTACAGGTGAGAGCCACCACGTCCAGCCCTTTTTAATTTTTTAATTGACAAATACAATTGTGTATATTTATTGTATACAACATGTTTTGAAATATACATACATTGTGGAATGGCTAAATTGAGCTAATTAACATACGCATTATCTCACAAACATCATTTTTTGCAGTAAGAACACTTAAAATCTATTCTCTTAGCAATTTAAGAATTCAATACATACATTAACTACAGTCACCATGCTGTATGATGAATATTCTTAAATATTAAAGAAATTAAGAATAAACACCAAGGATAAAGAAAAAAAATCATGAGGAAAAAAGAATAGAAACATCTGGAAAATAATCAAATATACTGACAAGGAAAAATAGTCAATGAAATTAAAAACTCTTCCGACACATGCTACAATACGAATGAACCTTGAGGACATTATGCTAAATATACTGAGTCAGTCACAAAAGACTATTCGATTTCACTTGTATTAGCAACCTGGAGTAGTCAAATTCATAAAGATAGAAATTGGAATGGTGGCTGCCAGGGGCTGGGGCTGGGAGCAATGGGGAGCTGTTGTTTAATAGGGACAGAGTTTCACTTTTAAAAGATGAAAAGAGTTCTGGAGACTGGCTATACAGCAATGTGAATGGGCTTGGCACTACTGAACTGGACACTTAAAAATGATTAGGATGGTACATTTTATGTTATGTTTATTTTAGCACTATTAAAAGAACATTTTTAACTCATTTGAATGGATTAAAATGTGAGTTAGGCCTGGCTAAAGCAAGAAGTCGATTGCGTTCAAATCCCGGCTGAGCCACTTACCACTTAAACGACCTCAGGCAAGTCACTTAACCTCTCAACTCCCCGATCTCTCAGAGGAGGGCTACAGCAGCACAGTTCTCACAGAGCAGTTGTACAGAATAATGAGCTATCACAAGGAAAAGTCAAACGGACACGGTTCCCAGTGTTCCATTGCTAGTAACTGTGATATTCTACTCTGCCATGTGCTTTACCTTCCTTCCTTATTCCCAACTCGTAGATCCCTCTTTCTGTCTTCCCAACAAGAATGATTTACTTTCCTATGCCAGAAATGAAGTTTGGGACAAAAAAAATATAAGGAGGTAAATCTGTGTATACTGGAAATTTCCCTAAGAGAAATAGATTGGTATACGGTCATTTTCCAGAGAAGTCAGGCATTCTTAGGCATTGTTCTCTGTCCTTGTGCAAGAACACTTCTTTTTGCCTGTCAATGGTAAGGGTTTTGTGTTTTTTTGGACAGGGAAAGTAACTTAAAAGCTCCAATATGCACAGGGATAGACACCATTGTTCTGAGAGATGGTGTACCTTATTTCATCTAAGATATTTATAGATATATCTATATTTCATTTTAATATATTAGAAGTTGGGATTGTCTTATAATTGCCAGTATGTTATAACTTAATTGGAAATAACTTTTTCTTTCTTAGTGGAACATAAAACAATGGTGTACCTTGAAAGTCCTAGGCAGGAGGATTGCTTGAAGCCAGGAGTTCAAAACCAACCTGGCCAACATAGAGAGACTCCCATCTGTATAAAAATATAAAAAATAAAAAATAATGGTGTATCTACAATCAATGGCTTCTTTGATTTGATGGAACATGATTATTTTGTAAACCAAAGGAATATGCTCATCATCAGCTGGGGCTGTCACGATACCAGGAAAGAAAAGGTAAAAAAGGAAAGGAGGTACCCTCATACCCATAAGAGCTCTCCCCAAACTTGTGTTGTCCTCAGTGTTTCTCTCTGGGTTAGCCACAGTGGTGCTGCTTTACAGATACTCTAACATCTCAAAGGAGGGCTGATATTCAGCTGGCAGGCACTGGTATGGACAATAGTTATTTCTAATGCACATCTATTCTGAGTGGCTAGAGCTCATGCCATACAAGTTGCTCATATTTATAATATTTCCCTGGGCTATAAGTTGTCTCAAATCTGTTTAGGCGGCAGGCAGGGTAAAAATCATAAATATCCAGTCTTTCTGAACATATACACTTTCAATAAAATGATAATTACATCACCAGATATGAATATTAATATTAAAGTTTTCATATTTAAAGCATTGTCAGTGATTTGAGTGCTGCAAGGAAGCATCATCCAGAAATCTGGAAATAAGACCAAGCTGTCTTGTGAGAATTAAAAGATAAATCAAAACATAATGAATCAGAACAGGGATATGTCATCCTACAAAAATGTCAGAATGGCCCAGGCCTTCAAACCAAAGCTATAATCTGGTTAAATACATTAATTTGTATGAGGAAACAATGGGCCAAATGGAAACAGGTTACATAGCCTGAAAAGCCTAAAAAGAAAGTCAATGTAGGCAATGACCACCCCAGGATAGGCCTCAGGGAGAAGTACTGTGGCCCAATGCAGTTTTGTCACTGTCCTGAAGATAGATACATCTTTATCCGGTGCCATTAAAGATTGGACTCATATAACCAGCTATTCCCGTTCTAGCCTCTGGCTCACCAAACAACCTCCCAATTATAGTTTAGCTTTTCAAGCATGGCATACGTACTGGGAAAGAAGGATCAGCAGGAGGATTCAGTCATCCAGTCCTTTTGGCATTTATAGTTCTTGTTGCCTCAGAGGAAATTAATAAACTGGCCTTCTTGTTTCATTCATCACTGCTATGACCTCAGCCAAGAGGACATCACTACCACTATGCCCACCAGCTGCACAAGAGCCATGCGGAGGAGGGGAGAGACTACAAAAAAAAACTCACCCTTGAACTCAGAGAGTCAGTAAAGCATCCCAGCAGCAGCTAGTGTGGTGGGAGCAGCACAGATGAGCTGTGTCCACAGGATGAGCAAGACCAGGGGCTGGTCCGGAAGGAGCTCACTGCCTAGTACTCCGTGTAGAGTCGCCTTCCAATAAATAGTAGCTGGATCAGTAAATGAATAAGCTGCAAAAACTTGCAGAATATAGTATTTTGTCCATTTTGTCTTAATCAAGGAGTCCAATCCTCTATAAGCCTTCCATTGTTGTACATTTCCTGTCTTCTTGAATCCTCTTGTGCCCATCAGTGCATTGCTCCCTGCTCACTGTTCTGCCCAAACTGCCCTTCTCAGCCTTTTTATCACAGTGAGCAGGATGTAAACCACCACCACTCCAAGTTCCCAAACATCATTATTTGGGGACAGGAGGGAGTTCCTGTCTTCTGGCCACAGTCCTGGCACACTTAACTGCCCTATATAGTTCCAGTTGTTTGTGTTGTTTTAACTTTTTTTTTTCTTTTCTTTTTTGAGATGGAGTTTCACTCTTGTTGCCCAGGCTGGAGTGCAACAGCACAATCTCAGCTCACTGCAACCTCTGCCTCCCGGGTTCAATTGATTCTCCTGCCTCAGCCTCCTGAGTAGCTGGGATTACAGGCATCTGCCATCACGCCCAGCTAATTTTTTTTTATTATTATTTTTAATAGAAATGGGATTTCACAACGTTGGCCAGGCTGGTCTTGAACTCCTAACCTCAAGTGATCCACCCACCTTGGCCTCCCAAAGTGCTGGGATTACAGGCATGAGCCACCATGCCCAGCCTTTTTTTCCTTTAAGTCCCTTTCTGAAGGTTTTCAGGGTTTCCAGTGAGATGAGGTGCACAGCTGGCGGCAGTATGTCCTTCTCTCACTTACAGGTTCTCTGGTCAACATCCTCCCTTCACTCTGATCGTGATTGTTAATTTTATGTATCAAGTTGACTGAATGATTGTGTTCAGCTATTTGGTCAAACACCAATCTAGATGTTGCTGTGCAGGTATTTTAAAAATAGGTGATTAACATTTAAATCAGCGGACTTTGGGGAAAGCAGATTGCCCTCTACAATATGGGTGGGTCTCACTGAGTCAGCTGGAGTCATTAAAAAACTGAGGTCCCTTGAAGAGGAAGGAATTCTGTCTCCAGATTGCTGTCAGACTTAAGACATCAACTTATTGCTGGACTCGCCAGCCTAACTCATGGATTTCAGGCTTATCAGCTCTCATGATTGTGTGAGCGAATTTCTTAAATTAATCTCCGTCTCTCTACTTCCCCCACCCTGTTGGTTCTGTTCCTATGGAGAACCCTGATGATGACACTGGTTATCTCAAACCTCAGAAAAAATGTTTGGGGATCTCTGCTATGTGCCCCAGTAGTGACATCACGGTGAGAAGCAGACTGTAGTCATCCAGGAAGTAAAGGAAGAGTGGGATGATAAAGGGCCCCGCTAAGGGAGTGGATGCAGGAAATGATGTGTAAGAACCTGTCTCCCCTCCCACTCTGAACTTGGCTAACACGGTTACCAGCAAACAGCAGGTGTGATTCTTGTTTGATTTGGAACCAGGGTGTCCTCCTGGGCTAGGAGCAACCTAGCAGGCCCTGCTTTGATGAGAGGAAAAGGTTCTCTATGACTCTCACACACCTCCTGGGGCCCTTGACTTATGGTTCCCGTCAACCACTCTCATGTGGGACAGGCTGTTTACAACATGCCTGGTGTGGCTCACGTTTAGGAAGCGCTTGCCCTCGGCAGTGGGAGAAGGCAGAGCAGAAGCTGATTGCTTTCATTGCTTAATGAGTAAAGACCAAGCTGTTTGTTATAAGAGGGTGTATAGAATTTTCTCCAGTTCTTCCTAATTTCTCTTTCACCTTACTCCTCCCCAGGAGCAGACTTTGGTAAAATTGTGGAAAACATAGACATAACGAACATAATAATGTACTGAACTTATGCTATGAGCCAGTGAGTATAAGTAACGGAAAACTATTTCTGAGGACACTCAATTCTGGGATCAAAAGGCTCCTCCAATGATTCCCAGGAAGGTTCTGTCACTGCCATTCCAGGGAGGAGTTGGGACCTTGGGAAATAGACAGAAGAGAGGGGAAAGGACCAGGGTGGAGGAATAGAAGAGAGATCAGAATGTAAAGAGACCCCAGATATCAAGGGACTGGATGGGAAAAAGCTGCAATGTTTTATACAACCTTCTAGATGCATCTGTGAGCATCTTTTAGCAAGATTCCCCTCAGTAATTGACGGAACCCACATACCCTCCTACAGACATAACCAAGGGGTGACATAGATCACCAGTCTAGAGGAAAGCTGCCACAGTCTTGCAGGGGGTTGAAATCAGGCTTGTTTGCTCTGTTTAGTTTGGGTTTGGCAGAGTTGCACAGAGGAGGAGTGTGGCATCTACTCATGAAGTTGATGGTCAGGTTCCCAGACCATTACACATTAGAAACTCAGTGAAATTAAACTGGCATCTCTCGGGTGAGGCCCAAGCAAGGGTATTGTTTAGGTCCTCAGATGATTGTAATGTGCCCTCTGAATCCCTGCCATCACCAACTCATGGAGAACATGCTCTACAGAGCTACAGCCCAGAGGCCATGATAGAGAGACAAATGGGTTGTAATCACAAATGACACTTTGTCCTTGCAGAATTAATGGGATGTTGTGGTTTATGTTATTAGGCCCTAGTAATAAAGAAATCTGTGGTAATCATAGTGACTGGTTAGATAAGGCATTGTGAAATAAGGGAATGAGGATGTGATGGACAGTGAGAGAATTACGGTAAAAATTCATGAATCTGAGAGCACAACAAAGATCTCAGAGGGAAGTGAGAAGAGAAGTTAAGGATTTAGCTAAAAAGTTAAAACAGGCTGGGCGTGGTGGCTCACACCTGTAATTCCAGCATTTTGGGAGGCCAAGGTGGGCAGATCATCTGAAGTCAAAATTAACTGGGCATGGTGGCACATGCCTGTAATCTCAGCTACTCAGGAGGCTGAGGCAGGAGAATTGCTTGAACCTGGGAGGCAGAGGTTGCAGTGAGCTGAGATTGTGCTGTTGCGGGTGCCATTGCACTCCAGCACTAGGGGCAGAGCAAGACTTTATCTCAAAAAAAAAAAAAAAAAAAAAGACGAAAAAAAGCACACAGTGGGAGCTCAACAGCTGCAATCGTCAATCGTCTAGAAGGCACACAGTCTACATTCGGAGCAGAACACCCTCACTTCTTGAACTGCTAGATGAATTCCTCATTCTCATTAGTTTAAGCCGTTTAACTTAGTATCAAAGTTGCTCACAAGAGACAAAAAGAACTGCAAAGAAATCTGAAGCTTTACATATATTCATGTATTACTTTACTCACATAATATTGTCAATAGTATTAGTGTTGTGACTTCAAAACTGTTTTATGCAAATGTAGAAGAAAGCAAATAAAATACATTGATGTTATTAGGAACAAAGATTTCAGCATAAGAGAAATTAGATAATATAATATAATATAAAACAGAGTTAAGAGGGAAAACTAACCTCTGTAAAGGTGAAACTGGAATTCTCAGTTCAAACACATGATTGTGTATTTCCTAGCTTTGTCCACTAAAAGGAACTAAGAGCAATGAGATCCCGGTAGTGATGAGCACAAATAGTACCCACACCTCGGCTTTTAAATACAGTTCCCTATTCAAAAGGACAAGAAATGCTCAGAGAAATGGCTGGTTCCAGGGCTTGGGCAGAGAACACAAAAGACGAGCCAAGGACATCTTCTGCCAGAAAGTAAAAGAAGTACGGAAGGACCAAGGGGTTTATATCAAAAGAAAACAGGAGGAAAACTGTGTGGCGACATCTACCAAAGTAAACATACCCTACAAGCAAGGAATTCTGCCTCTACCGCTATTCTCCTCACCCCAAAAAAATGTGTTGATCCCAAGTACCAGAATGTTCCTAGGGGCACATAACAGTCAAAACCTGGAATCATCCTTAATGTCCACCTACACTAGAATGAATAAATAAATGGCAGGAGCAATGAAAAACAAAGAACTGCAACTGCACACACAAGAGTGAATCTCATGACCTTACAGATGAGCAAAGGAGTCAGACAGAAAAGCATACATCTGGTATGATTCCATTGACACAAAATTCCAAAACAGGCAAACTGATCAATAGGTTTTGAAGTAAAGCTGGTGATTACTGGTGTGGGGACAAAAGTGATAGGAAGAGGGTATGATTGGGGCTTCAGGCTCCTGGTAATGTTTTGTTTCTTGATCTAGGGGCTAGCTCTTCATGTGTTTGCTTTGTGAACATTTTTTGAACTATAGCCTTGATTTTTTGTGCATTTATGTATGTTACATTTCAATGTAAAAATAATTTACTTTTTAAAAAGACAACTTGTAGACCGGGCACAGTAGCTCGTGTCTGTAATCCCAGCACTTCGGGAGGCCAAGGTGGGCAGATCACAAGCTCAGGGGTTTGAGACCAACCTGGCCAACATGGTGAAACCGCATCTCTACTAAAACTTCAAAAATTAGCCAGTCATGGTGGTGCACACCTGTAGTCCCAGCTACAAGGGAGACTGAGGCAGGAGAATGGCGTGAATCTGGGAGGCAGAGGTTGCAGTGAGCCGAGATCGAGCCACTGCACTCCAGCCTGGGCGATACAGCGAGACTCCATCTCAAAAAAATATATAAAATAAACAAAGAAGAGCAACCGTACCTTTGAAATGGAGAGGTATGGTGATGACCACCTTAATCCAGTGATTGAATTTCACATCACAAATAATGGAACACTGTGGCATTACATGCCTCCTGATATGATGCAAATTAACCTAATCTAAGGCAGTGGGGCTTCTTAATTGCATTAGAATCACCTGAGGAGATTTTCAAACTCCCAATGATACCTATATCAGAATCTACTGGGGCAGGGCCCGGAGTTGCCAAGCATCAGTATTTTTTTTTATTTTTTATTATTTTTTTTTTTGAGATGGAGTCTCGCTCTGTTGCCCGGGATGGAGTATAGTGGCGCGATCTCAGCTCACTGCAAGTTCCATCTCCCGGGTTCACGCCATTCTCCTGCCTCAGCCTCCTGAGTAGCTGGGACTACAAGCGCCCACCACCACGCCAGGCTAATTTCCACGCACGGCTAATTTTTTGTATTTTTAGTAGAGACGGGGTTTCACCGTGTTAGCCAGGACGGTCTCTACCTCCTGACCTTGTGATCTACCCGCCTTGGCCTCCCAAAGTGCTGGGATTACAGGCGTGAGCCACCGCACCCGGCCTAGCATCAGTATTTTTTAAAGCTTCCCACATGACTGTAATGTACAGTTAAGATATTCTGAACAAAAACGTGTACTTGAATCTAACTTCAAGTTTAAAGAATATACCGGAGATAGAGCAGTGGTTCTTACTTCTGACCTCATATTAGAACCATATATTAGATTTTTTTTTTTTTTTTTTTTTTTTTTTGAGACGGAGTCTCGCTCTGTCGCCCAGGCTGGAGTGCAGTGGCGCGATCTCGGCTCACTGCAAGCTCCGCCTCCCGGGTTCACGCCATTCTCCTGCCTCAGCCTCCTGAGTAGCTGGGACTACAAGCGCCCACCACCACGCCAGGCTAATTTCCACGCACGGCTAATTTTTTGTATTTTTAGTAGAGACGGGGTTTCACCGTGGTCTCGATCTCCTGACCTTGTGATCCGCCCGCCTCGGCCTCCCAAAGTGCTGGGATTACAGGCGTGAGCCACCGCGCCCAGCCCCTAGATTTTTGAAAGTAGGGCCACCTGGGCTTCATCCCAAGGGCTTCTGATTTAACTGGATTACAGCAGCACTCAGACATTTGTATTTTCTTTTCTAGGATTTTAGTTTTGTATTTAAAACCCCCAGTGAGAACAGAGTGGACCAATTTATTACTTCTTCTTTGTGAGGCCAATTAATCAAAAACAGGGAATGTAGAAGAAAGCAAATAAAATATATTGATGTTATTGGGAACAAATATTTTCAACATAAGAGAAATTAGATGATATATAACGTAAAACAGAGTTAAGAGGGGGGAAAAAACCTCTGTAAAGTTGAAATTGGAATTCTCAGTTCAAACATGATTGTGTATTTCCTAGCTTTGTCCACTAAAAGGAACTAAGAGCAACGAGATCCCAGTAGTGATGAGCACAAATAGTGCCCACACTTCGGCTTTTAAATACAGTTCCCTATTCAAAAGGACAAGAAATGCTCAGAGAAATGGCTGGTTCCAGGGCTCGGGCAGAGAACACAAAAGATGAGCCGAGGACATCTTCTGCCAGAAAGTAAAAGAAGTACATAAGGACCAAGAGGTCCTTGGTCCAGGCACAGCCAGGGTTAAAACTTACTGGGAAAGAGGAACAAGTTAACATCAAGAGAAAACACAATGTAGAATGTGGGACATTGTATAAGGCCGCTAGCCTGGATTCTTCAAAAGGTCAATGTCATGGGGGGAAAAAAGGACGGATAAAACATTCTATGTTAAAATGAAGTTTTAAAATGTAATGTGTGCATTAATTTGAGAGAAACACCTATAAAGACATTTTGGGGGAGTGAATGCAGTTTTTTTGTTTGTTTGTTTGTTTTTCTGAGACAGGGTCTCATTCTGTTATCCAAGTTGGGGTGCTGTGGGCGGTGTCATCATAGCTCACTGCAGCCTCAGCCTCCTGGACTCAAGTGATTCTCCCACCTCAGTCTCCTGAGTAGCTAGGCCTATAGACATACACCACCACTCTTGGCTTCTTCTTCTTCTTCTTTTTTTTTTTTAGAGATAGGGTTTTACTATATTGCCCAGGCTGGTCTTGAACACCTAGGCTCAAGCGATCTTCCCAAAGTGCTGAGATTCCAGGCATGCATGAACCACTGTGCCCAACCAGAAATTTAAACATTAAGTTGATTTTAGATAGTTTATTTCCTTAGCAGGGATAATGACATTTTGTTTCTGTAGATAAATATCTATATTCTTTTTCTTTTTTTTTTTCTTTTGAGATGGAGTCTTGTTCTGTTGCCCAGGCTGGAGTGCAGTGGCATGATCTTGGCTCACTGCAAGCTCCACCTCCCAGGTTCACACCATTCTCCTGCCTTCGCCTCCCGAGTAGCTGGGACTACAGGTGCCCACCACCACGCCCAGCTAATTTTTTGTATTTTTAGTAGAGATGGGGTTTCACCATCTTAGCCAGGATGGTCTCAATCTCCTGACCTTGTGATCCGTCTGCCTCG
The DNA here is from genome assembly GCF_037993035.2 of Macaca fascicularis. Classification (NCBI taxonomy): domain Eukaryota; kingdom Metazoa; phylum Chordata; class Mammalia; order Primates; family Cercopithecidae; genus Macaca; species Macaca fascicularis. The sequence goes on from NC_088381.1 coordinate 102,174,449, forward strand.
GCCTCCCAAAGTGCTGGGATTACAGGCGTGAGCCATTGCACCCGGCCTAGTTAATTTTCTTAGCAGGGGTAATGACATTTTGTTTATGTAGATAAATATCTGTATTCTTAAGGGATGCATGCTGAATATTGAAAAGTGATATGTCATCATGTGTACATAATTTGCTTTCAAATGGCACAACAAAAAAGAAAACCGAAGTACAGAGAGAGAAAGCAAATATTGCAAAATATTAACAATTGTGAAATTTATGTGGAGAGCATATGGGAGTACACCACAATAATCTTTCAACTTTTCTGTATGTTTGAAATATTTCATAACAAAAAGTTGAAGAAATGAGAAAGATTTTAAATAGAGATTAAAGACTCACTCACAAGGCCATGGAATTTCCATCTGTTTTACTTCTCTGCAGACTAGTCTACTCACAACTCCACCACACTCAATCAATCTTACGCCACACCCAGCAATTAAAGGCTGCCTTTCTCAATCTTTGCCCACTAGATTTTGTGCATTCAAACAAGTGTAGAAAATGCTGGGTTATACTGGATTTATCCACAATCAGGCATGGCAAACTCCACCAGGAAGCACTTCTCTCTTGAGCTGACCTCCCTCGCCTATGATATCCAAGCAGACTGGCAGTTATGGTATCCGTGACAACTTTTGTATCTCATTTGGGCTTGAGAATCAGGCTTCCTCTAGTCTCTGACAGAGGCACTTCAAAGTAACAAGTAAGCAAATATTCTCCTGACACAATACAAGCCATATATGAAATACAAAACTCTCTACCTCCATGCCCTGGCTAGTCCCTTGCTGTGGGACAAAAATGTTTAAGCCATGATGGTGGGGCTCTCTGGTAAGTATTTAGCAAAGGAAAGGAAGCTTTGGAACATGACAAACGGCAAAAGGTGATATCACTCTTTTCCCCCACAACAGAGGCTCTGCCCTACCTGATAAGACTACAAAATGGATAAAGTACTGCCAGTCTGCAAGGAGCTCATGGTCAACCAGAGTGGACAAACACCATGCTTCTAATCAGGCAGACTATAATAAACTGCATGATACGGGTGTTTCCAGAGTGGTGTGGGTCTACAGAAGAGGCAAGTATTAATTCCATCTGTGGGTGCTGGAGAAAGCTACACAAAGCAGTTCCTTGGCTTTGGCAGAGGAAATGTCGAGAAATGAAGGGAAGGGCATCCAGGCCAGGCATAACCATGCCAGCAAATGCACCAGTATGTGAAAGCACCCAGTGTGTTCAAGAAGTGGCACCAATCTGGTGAGGGGAGAACAAGATAGGACCAAGATGGCCCGACTTCTTTGCAGGGCAAATTTTACATAAGTGATTTACTGATCCGCTCTCCTCCTCCTCCTCCTCCTCCTCCCTCTTCCCCTCCTCCTTCCTTCCTTCTTCCTTTCTCCTTCTTCCTCTTCTTCTTCTTCTTATTCTCTCTTTAAGCATTCAAAACAGATCTTGCACAAGAACTCAGGGGAGGGAGCACCTTCCATAAGTGGAATTCTAAACAGGGCTTTCCTAAGGCTCAGAAATGGCAGGTGCCAGGGTAATAGCTGCTTGATAAGCAAACTGTAGGTGTCAGGGCAGGAGATTCCAGGTCACCACAGTGCTCTCAGTGCTCCCTAAAACTAGGCATCTGAGTTCTACAAGTGGGACAATGCAGATACTACTTGTTAAGAGCATACATTTATTGTTAATTTTTAAATTACATTATCCTTGTCAGCACTAGTGATAAAATAAAAATGGCTAAATTAGTTGTGTCAAACACCGTTGGACATCATCTCTGTTGTGGTTGTTGTTGTTGTTTTTGTTTGTTTGTTTTTTGTTATGGAGTCTTGCTTTGTTGCCCAGGCTGGAGTGCAATGGCTCAATCTCCACTCACTGCAACCTCCGCCTCCCAGGTTCAAGTGATTCTCCTGCCTCAGCCTCCCAAGTAGCTGGGATTACAGGCATGCGCCACCATGCCCGGCTAATTTTATATTCTACAAGACGGGGTTTCACCATGTTGGTCAGGCTGGTCTCGAACTCCTGACCTCAGGTATTCCACCTGCCTTGGCCTCCCAAAGTGCTGGGATTACAGGTATGAGCTACCGCACCCAGCTGACATCATCTATTTAAAAACTCCCAAAGACTCCACAAAATAGGTACCATTATTATTGCCATTTTACAGATCAGAAAACTGAGACTCAGACTTCAATAACTTACTTAAAATTACACTAGTAAGTAAAGAAGCTGGAATATGAATTTCATAAGCCCAACTCCAAAGCCTATGCTTCATTACTTAAGTATGTAAGACATTCAAATAATGGTTCTGTTATGGTCTACTGTTAGGCACAAACAAAAGTATTTATTTAGGTTTCTCTGTACTTTAGAGTTGCCAAATTCTTGCTAATACTTTATACTCCCCACAGCACAAAATAATACTGGACACCATTGTTCACATTCGTATTGATTCGTGAGAAATATATAAAGAAACATTTTACTAGACCCTTACTAGTGAAAGAAAATTGAGAAAAAGCAAGAGACTTGATGGGTGGATTGGCTGGTATGTCTGTTAGTCTGTGCATCTGTCTGTCTCTGTCTTTCCCTCAGGTTCTCTTACTGTGTCTCCCTTTCTGTCTCATGTCTGTGTGTCTGTCTCTTTCTATCTTACTTTTATTTTTGCCTCTAAGTCTCTCTGTTTCTCTCTCTCTCTTTCTCTCTCTCTCTCTCTCTCTCTCTCTCTCACACACACACACACACACACACACACACACATATTCAATTAAATTTCATAGCTACGACTGGGAGTGGTAGCTCATGCCTGTAATCCTAGCACTTTGGGAGACCGAGGTGGGTGAATCACCTGAGGTCAGGAGTTCGAGACCAGCCTGGCCAATGTGGTGAAACCCTGTCTCCACTAAAAATACAAAAATTAGCCGGATGTGGTGTTGCACACATGTAGTCCCAGCTACTCGGGAGGCAAGAGAATTGTTTGAACCTGGGAGACAGGGAGCCAAGATCACGCCACTGCACTCAGGCCTGGGTGACAGAGAAAGACTTGGTCTCAAATAATAATAATAATAATAATAATAATAATAATAAATAAATAAATTTCACAGCTGTACATTGCTTCCTAGATCTGGAACAAATTAATATTCTAGAATCAAATAGATATCATAAAACATTCCTGTAGGAAGCCTCACGTCCCTAGGAACTCAAGTTATCAGCTAAAGGGCACTAAAGGACAACAGTAAAGAATATGGGTTCTGGCTGGGCATAGTGGCTCACACCTGTCATCTCAGAACTTTGGGAGGCCGAGGCAGGCAGATCATCTGAGGTCGGGAGTTCGAGACCAGCCTGACCAACATGGAGAAACCCCGTCTCTACTAAAAATACAAAATTAGCTGGGCGTGGTGGTGCATGCCTTGTAATCCCAGCTACTCAGGAGGCTGAGGCAGGAGAATTGCATGAACCTGGGAGGCGGAGGTTGTGGTGAGCCAAGATTGCACCATTGCACTCCAACCTAGGCAACAAGAGCAAAACTCTGTCTAAAAAAAAAAAAAAAAAAAAAAAAAAGAATATGGGTTCCAGGGTCATACCTAATTCCTTGTAAGCTGCATGAATTAGGGCAAATTATAAACTTATATGAACTACTGTCTCCCTGTCGTGAAATGGATAACGTTGTAACCATCACATGGAGCTGTTGTGAGGATTAAACGCAATAATGTGTACAAAGTTCTTAAATGCTAAGCAATAGCAACATTGCTAGTTACTATTGTTACCATGATTATTGACAATGCGTCAATTGCTTTTAGACGCTTAGCCTCTAGGTAGGACATGGCACACAGTAGAATCTCAGAGAAACAAGAAACAAAGAGACAAACTACCAAGACACACATAGAAAGACATGAGACAGAGAGAAAGACAAATAAAGCAAGGGAGAGAGACTGAAGAGTCAGACACACAAACACACACGCGCGCACACACACACATACGGAAAGAGACACAGAGAGGAAAGAGAGGAAGAAGGAAGAGACAGAAACAGACTAACAGACATGTTAGTCAGCCCACTAACCAACTTTTTGCTCTTTCTCTAAATATTTCACTAGTATGGGTCCAAATATGTTTCCTTCCATGTTTCCCATGAATCAATGTGAATGATGAACAAGGAGGTCACGTTCTCCATTCCACCTCCAAGCTTCCCATGCTACAGAGAGGAGCTTACAAATGGGGAAGAGGGTGGCCTCATCCGACACAGTACCACAGAAGCAGTGAACGGCTAGCTAAGGAGAGAGGTGCCCCAGGGGCAGGCTATGCTGGCACTCTCTGGACAACAGGGCAATGCTGGGTTTAGTCGAGTCCAGAATCTGCAGACCTCATTTGCAGAGGCCCCCTTAGTTTAATGAGAAGGAAACCCTTTTTTTGTCCCTGGGAGAGCCAGTGAACAACACCACAGCAACTCACCTCCACGAACAAACAGAGCAAGCTTTCATACCCACATCAAAGGGAAAAACAACTCTGTCTTCCAAAAAAGACATTTAATCCAGCCAAGGGAATTCCTGGATCCTCTCTGTGTTGGCCTTCGGAACAGTATTTTCTGTTGTTGTAGCTGTACATTGTGAGCTTTCTAACACCTGTCATCAACATACTTTGATAAAATCAGGTGAGTATGGATGAGGTCACACTTACAACGAGCAGGTCTTTAGGGAGCAGGGATCGAGCAAATCATTGTGGAGAAGGTATTTTTCTTTCTTATGATGCCAGAGAAAGACTGAATCATGGAGAAAGACTTGAGGAGCACCAGAGTTCTAATACTCAAACTTAACCATCTCAACCCCAGCTAACTGCATTTCTTGGACTGCATGGGGAAAAAAGGAGATGTTACCAACAGGATGTTGAACTGATTTCAGCTCCATGAGTGTGGTCTCTCTTTCCTCCTGTCAGCTGGCTGGGACAGCAGCCTTCTTCTTCCCTGAGGACAGATCCTGTGCCACTTCATTCCCTCACAGCCACCTTCTTGTTCCCTCCTCCTGCTTCCCCAAGGCTGAGGCCAGCTAATTTGAGCCTTAAGATATTGCTGCCACCATTGTTACTAAGCTCTTCTGAGCCCTCTTCTGTAGAGCTTAGAAGTTAGAGAAGCTGGAACTCTTCCAGAAGTTACAGAAAGCTGGAAACTCTCCTCTGCCCTCCAAATCAAAATCACTTAATCTTGTCAGCAAAGGACAGCTGTCCAAACCTGCAAGTTGAGCTGGAATAGGAATCCTAAACTACTGTGGGCCCTGACAACGTCAGTCATTAATGAGGACAGCTTGTTCTTCACATCTTTGAATTTCATTTCAGAATCATTCCTCAGAAGTAAGCAGCTTCTAAGGAATGAGACCAGGCACGGTGGCTCATACCTGTAATCCCAGCACTTTGGGAGGCCAAGGCACGTAGATCACCTGAGGTCAGGAGTTTGAGACCAACCTGGCCAACACGGTGAAACCCCATCTCCGCTAAAAATACAAAAATTAGTCGGGCATGGTGGCATACACCTGTAATCCCAGCTACTTGGGAGGCTGAGGCAGGAGAATCACTTGAATCTGGGAGGCGGAGGTTGCAGTGAGCCGAGATAGCATCACTACACTCCAGCCTGGGTGGCAGAGTAAGACTCCATCTCAAAAATAAAACAAAACAAAACAAAAAGGAATGAGGAGTTACTCAGCCTACCACCTTTTTACAGCTCCCCAGCAGATGAAGTCACTGAAGCCAACAAACAGATCATTTACTTTTATTTCTAAAGAAGTTCAGGTAATCATGGACATGGATGGTGGTGATAGTTGCGCAACAATGTGATATACTTAATGGCACTGAACTGTACACTTTAAAATGGTTAAAATGGTAAGTTTTATGTTATGTAATTTTACCACGATTTTTTAAAATTAAAAAAATTCTAAAGAATAAATTGGCCAGGCATGGTGGCTCACTCTTATAATCCCAACACTTTGGGTGGCCCAGGGGGGTGGATCACTTGAGCCCAGAAGATCAAGACCAACCTGGGCAACATGGCAATACCCAATTTCTACAAAAAATACAAAAATTAGCTGGGCATGATGGCATGTGCCTGTAGTCTCAACTACAAGGGAGGCTGAAATGGGAGGATTGGCCGGGCGCGGTGGCTCAAGCCTGTAATCCCAGCACTTTGGGAGGCCGAGACGGGTGGATCACGAGGTCAGGAGATCGAAACCATCCTGGCTAACACGGTGAAACCCCGTCTCAATTAAGAAATACAAAAAAAAAAACTAGCCGGGCGAGGTGGCGGGCGCCTGTAGTCCCAGCTACTCGGGAGGCTGAGGCCGGAGAATGGCGTGAACCCGGGAGGCGGAGCTTGCAGTGAGCTGAGATCCGGCCACTGCACTCCAGCCTGGGCGACAGAGCGAGACTCCGTCTCAAAAAAAAAAAAAAAAAAAAGAAATGGGAGGATTGCTTGAGCCCAAGGAGGTTGAGGCTGCAGTCAGCCATGGTGCTGCCACTGCACTCCAGCCTGGGTGACAGGGTGAGATTCTATCTCAAAAAATAAAAAAGAATAAATTGAATTCAACATTTTTTAAAAGTACAGCTATGTTCCAGGTAGCTTAATGATTGCTGATTTATTATTATTAAAATATTTTTAAGGGAATCTTAGTAGTATAGAAAGATTACCAGCTTCAAGAATCTGTGAAAATCAAAAGCAGAAAGATACATGTCTTTATGTCAAAAATGCCATTATGGGGCAGGTGTGGTGGCTCATGCCTGAAAGCCCAGCACTTTGGGACGCCAAGGCAGGAAGATCCCTTTAGCCCAAGAGTTCGAGACCAACCTAGGCAACATAGTGAGACCTTGTCTCTACTAAAAATGAAAAAAAAAAAAAAAATTAGCCTGGTGTGATGACAAATGAGTCAGGAGGCTGAGGCAGAAGGATGGCTTAAACTCAGGAGGTCGAGGCTGCCGTAAGCCATGATCATGTCACTGAACTCTAGCCTGGGTGACAGAGTGAGACCCTATCTCAAAAAAAAAAAAAAAAGTCTTTACATTAAAAATAAGTGTACTCGGTCGGGCGCGGTGGCTCACGCCTGTAATCCCAGCACTTTGGGAGGCCGAGGCGGGCGTATCACCAGGTCAGGAGATCGAGACCATAGTGAAACCCCATCTCTACTAAAAATACAAAAAATTAGCTGGGCTCGGTGGTGGGCGCCTGTAGTCCCAGCTACTCAGGAGGCTGAGGCAGGAGGATGGCGTGAACCCGGGAGGTGGAGCTTGCAGTGAGCTGAGATTGTGCCACTGCACTCCAGCCTGGGCGACAGAGCGAGACTCCGTCTCAAAAAAAAAAAAAAAAAAAAAATAAGTGCACTCTTTCTGTCATATGAATACTGTCCCATGAGTAAGATTTTCTAAAGAATGTCACTAAGCTTTTCTTTCAGAAACCGGTTCTTCCACAATGGCAGCTAGAACATTCAGATCAGAGGAGTGGCTTATAAGGGTTTCCAGCTTTTTCTTTAACAATAATACGTTAGGCCGGGCGCGGTGGCTCAAGCCTGTAATCCCAGCACTTTGGGAGGCCGAGACGGGCGGATCACGAGGTCAGGAGATCGAGACCATCCTGGCTAACACGGTGAAACCCCGTCTCTACTAAAAAATACAAAAAACTAGCCGGGCGCGGTGGCGGGCGCCTGTAGTCCCAACTACTCGGGAGGCTGAGGCAGGAGAATGGCATGAACCCAGGAGGCGGAGCTTGCAGTGAGCTGAGATCCGGCCGCTGGACTCCAGCCTGGGCGACAGAGCGAGACTCCGTCTCAAAAAAAAAAAAAAAAAAAAAAAAAACCAATAATACGTTAAACAGTTTGTTCTCATGATACCTCTCAGAAATGTAAAGAGACATAGTACTCCATTAACATAAGTGGAAAATGTTATTTGCTTTTGCAGATGGTGAAATTAAGGCTTGAAAAACCTAAAAGACTGAGCTGAGATCATTCCATGAGAAGTTCAGATTTCATATCCAGAGGTCACACTTTCCTGCCTTCTGGATCAAGATCATTTAAGAAACAAAAGTCACTCACTGTGAATCAATTAACTCCAATGAACATCCACTCACAGAAGCACCTACTCTCCTGAATCATGCCTATTGACTCACAATCCCCCAGGAGAGTACAACACAGGAAGCCCCAAAGTGGAGGAAAGCCCTGCATGCGGCTTACCTGTAGGGAAAGGGAAAAGGTGCAATTAATTGTTAACACTGTCAGTTTCACTGACAAGGAGTAGTGAGGGAACTGTAGAAGGTCTTGCATGATAAGGTAGAAGGAGAGCTCAGCATAGCTCAGGTTTCTAACTCACCATGGATGTCAAGCACAAGTGACAAGGTACATCAGTCAAGAGTGATCGTGGAGACAGAAAACCCAACGATAAGCCTAGGTAAGAAAACAGATTATGACCATCTTTTGACTAACTATCTGTAGAAAGAGATCTAGCCTGCTGCCAGGCCAAGCTGGACCAAAAACAAAACAGAAAGTAATGAAATCTAGCAGGAATGAATCTCACAGTTCCCTACCACCCTACCTACAAACACATCTGCACCTGCCCTGAATTTCATATCCTCCCCACCAGCTCCCACACCCCTCAAAAGAAGAAAAAACCAACCATCCTCTTCCCAACACGGGTCATCCTTCTTGTGTTCTGGCTCCTCCTCTGGCCCCCTCCTCAAGCTATCTATCACCTCTCCCATTTCCTTCACTTCTCCCTTTCTATTGCCACCATTCCTTTAGCATGGTGGTCCTTAGTATTTGTGGATCACAAATTTCTTTGAGAAGCAAGAAAACTTGCACGCTATTTCTAAAGGCTTGAGAGATTCCCAGAGCCCTGGAGCCCAGGTAAAGAATCCCTGCTTTAGTGAAAATCTCTTCCACCTTAAACCTGAGCTGCTAGTGGACATCTCTCTTTCCTTTCAAAGCAAGCTTCTAGGACACAGATCTTTGTGCCCCTTTCTTCCCACTCTCTCCTCAATCCCCTGCCCTTACTCCACTAAAAGGAATCCTGCTAAAGTCACCATTGACAGTCCGAATGCCAAACCCGAGGAGTATTTTTCCCCTCTCATTTGACCTCCTGCTGTATATCACAGCAACCCATCCCATATCCTGAAACTCTTTTCCTCAGTGTCTTGACATCACCGTGATAAATCCCTCTTACAGCCTAGCCAACAATCTCTTCTTTTCTTGGAAATGTCCTTAACACCCAGTTTGGCCCCCAACCACCCTGTTTTTGTACTTGCAGGCCTCCCGCTTCCTGCCAGGGCTGACCACCCAGGGCTGGGCCTCACCAAGCAAGGCCAACCAGGGACTTCCCTAGAATTTTGGAATAGAGAAGAAAAATGAAGTTATTGGATTTCCCAAAATGTTGTAGCCACAAATTCCAGTTACACACCTATGTCTGCATATCTGACTACTCCTGTATCTGCGTAAGACATTCCTTTCTTTCCTTCAGTCGGTTTGCATTGGCTTCTGTTATTCGCCACCAATGAGTCCTGACTAATATCAACATTCCCTTGCTCCCAATTCACCTTTTCTCTCTCTGGCTGCTGCTTCTCATTCTTCTCAGTGGGCAACTCTTCTCTATCTGCCCCTTAAACACTGGTTTATCTATCAGAATTGTAGGGGAAAATGGTTAGGAAGACAGAAAATTAGTCATGTCAGTGAACCAGATTGACTGAAGCCTTTGGATTTAACTGAACCAGCCCAGGCCTCACTCAGAACAACCTATTTGCTATACAGGTTTCCACGGGAACATAAAACCAAGAAAAAAACAATCTGAATAAATAGCTCCAAAGTTGGCTTTCATGAAGCCATACTTTAAAGATGAAAGACTCAAAACATGTATCATTTTTTAGAAAAGACCAGGACCACCAAAAAAAACCACACATATATATATACACTAATATATGTCTGATTTGTAAGATCCAATAATCTGGACAATTTCTGATATGATAGTCAAAAATCTCACTATAAAAGGGGATGGGCTCCTAACATTAGAATCTCTCTGATGTGACACAGTGGGAGGTACAAACATCACTGACTGGTAAACTACTGAAAATAGCAGGTTTAAATCTAACTGTGATCTAGGATATAGACTGTCCTGTGGGATAACTGACCCGGACTCTCAAAGGACTCAGGTCATGGAGAACCAAGGAAGGTCGAGGGACTTCCTAGACTGAGACCACAGAGGGATCCTTCCTCTTCCCAACCCCTGCCACAAAAATCCTATTCCTCTGTCTTCTCTATCTTGAGAAATGTCAAGTTGACCAAGCCAGAAATGTCTCCTTTTCTTGCTCCATAAGTAATCAATTGCCAAATCCTATGTATCTTATAAACTTCTCTATCTCTACCCCACTGTCCTGTTCTTGTCTTCATTGTCTCTCTTAAACTAAATATTAAATAAGCATCCTCACTAGTCTTTCTTGCCTCCAGTCTTGCTGCCCTCCAATCTATCTTCCACCCTTCCTCTACAGAGGATGTTTCAAACACAAAAGTCTAATCACATCACTACCCTGCTCAAAATCTTTCAGTGGCTTCCTAGTGTCTTCAAGATAAAATCTAACAAACTGCTTTTCCATGGTAGGCAAGGCCTTCCGTGATCTTCATCCCTGCCTTCCTTCCTAGTCTCAGTCTCCTTCTGCACCCACTCACAGCCAGTTCTCCAGACATACTCGATTGCTGTGGTGACTCTGAGTACGTGCTGTCCTCCAGAGCCACTGGGCCTGCACACATTCCATTCTCTGAGCTACATTCCATCCCCTCTGCCTCCATACCAACCCCTCCCCACACACTCCTACTAGAGAAGATATGTCTATTGGAAAGCCTTGTCTGCATTGCCCAGGTCTACTTAGAAGCTCCATTTCTCCGATGGTCTCATTGACCCAGATGTATAACCTCATGAAAGCAATTTATTTCTTTGTATTAAATTATTTGTTTATGCAACTGCCTTCCCTGCTAACTATAAGATTTTTAATGACATGGACCTTGTTTTTAATTTGGCTTTTTTTTTTTTTTTTTTTGAGACGGAGTCTCGCTCTGTCGCCCAGGCTGGAGTGCAGTGGCCGGATCTCAGCTCACTGCAAGCTCCGCCTCCCGGGTTCACGCCATTCTCCTGCCTCAGCCTCCCGAGTAGCTGGGACTACAGGCGCCCGCCACCTCGCCCGGCTAGTTTTTTGTATTTTTTAGTAGAGACGGGGTTTCACCGTGTTAGCCAGGATAGTCTTGATCTCCTGACCTCGTGATCCACCCGTCTCGGCCTCCCAAAGTGCTGGGATTACAGGCTTCAGCCACCGCGCCCGGCCTTAATTTGGCTTTTTTAAGTGTCTAGTCCATTCTCAGTTTATAGTAGGCACTCAACAATTGTTTATTTTAAAATTGACAATCATCCCAGTGAAATTGTTTATTTCTTTGTTTTTAAGGACTTTAATTTCCAAATCATAAAGAGCTATGACCAGCTAAAAATAGGAACAAGAAAAGAGACTGGGAATGTGAGCAACTGCAGGAAATGAATTATTTGAAAGTCAAGCCTTTGGCGTTTTCCTTCTCAACTATGAGATAAACCCCAGTCTTCAAAGAATGTTGGGTAAAGTAGGGCTGGGTGGGTTAGGGGGTTGACATGCAAAGGATGAAACAAGCTTATTTTGGATATGGAATGAATTTTATTGGACTAATGAAAATTTACCCACACCCCTATGTTCTAACTCTATGATTTTAAAAATACAATATTCTATGCACACAGGAGGTGGTAACCAAGGGTAAAAAGGAGGAGACTGGTGCCTTCTCAGTCTCTGACAAACAATGCAAAGATTGTAGAGACCCAAACAAAAGGATCTCTGCATGGAGCCCTGTGAATACCAGATAATTTGGCCTCCGGGAGGGATTCTCCACATTTTGCATACCACCAATCACTCTCAAAATCACTCTCAACCACTACGTAGCAAAAGCCCATTTCTGTTTTGTTTTGCTTTGTTTTGTTTTGTTTTGTTTTGAGACAGAGTCTCGCTCTGTCGCCCAGGCTGGAGTGCAGAAGCGCAATCTCAGCTCTCTGAAACCTCTGCCTCCCGGGTTCAAGTGATTCTCCTGCCCCAGCCTCCGAGTAGCTGGGACTACAGGCGTGTGTCACTTCACCCAGGTAATTTTTGTATTTTTAGTAGAGACGGGGTTTCACCATGTTGGCCAGGCTGGTCTCGAACTCCCAATCTCAGGTGATCCACCCACCTTGGCCTCCCAAAGTGCTGGGATTACAGGCATTAGCCACTGCGCCCGGTCACAAAAGCCCATTTCTTTAGAACACGTTTGTATGTTTAACTTCTTCTTATAATTATATTTATGATACGGAGTAAGCTTTAAGAACAGAACAACAACACGGCAGTGGGATTGTTGGAGCGAATTCCATTGTAACTTCTTGCTAGCTGTATGAGAACACTGTGGCCAGAGCTCAGGAGGCCTCCAGGGAATAGCTTGCTCTGGGAAAAACAGGCTTTGATTTAGGCGGCATTGAGAAATCCTTTGAGGGAGACCTTCCATCTGCTGATGAGAAGAATGCTTCCCTCTCATTCTTGGCACCCTCACTTGGCTGGCAAGGTCAGGTGTGTTTTTCCAGTGACTAGCTCACAGCAGGGATAGAGGAGAGAAGCCCTTGGGGGCTGAGACACTAAGGGAACCAGACTGCCCAGTGTCTGGTCAAGGTTTCCAAGGTATTTTTCAAGGTTTCGTTTCCCAGCATTCTGTTTTCAGTTTACCAAGAAAAAGTTCCTAAAGAGAACCTCTTTAGTGGCCTTTGAAGAAGGACAGAGAGAGGGAGGCAGAGCCCAAGGGCCCTGTGAGCAGAGTGGGAAAGACATGGAGAACAAAGAGGCTTACACAGTGGGGTAACTAGGGATTAAAGATATCAATCACTTTGAGAAATAACGTAGAGAAAGAGAGAGAGGGGAGGAAACATACAAATACCAGAATGGACTAGTGTATACCAGCTATTCAGCTAAAAATGAAGAAAGAAAATGGACAGCCAGAGATAGCCTTTGAGAATTTTGTTGAAAAACTACTTTAGATGAACTACCATAAAAGTACTGCTAACAAGCAGGAGAATTTTCAGGGGAACATTAGAAATTCAGCTTCCTGCATTCAGTTGTAAGGGACAAGGAACTAGTCACGCAGTGGAGATGAGAGATAAGCCAGGAATGAAATGAAAATTTTGAAAGTCCCTTGCATAGGGATAGCAGGATAATTATTTAAAGCATGAAGGCAGTAATTTAGGTCTAAAATGTCACCACCATTAATTCTAAGTTTCACTGTAGTCTGTTAGGGAAGAGTTCTCTGCAGATTTTGAATAACTGCTTCTTGAAATGGAAACTCTCCAAAAACAATTGACATTTCTACAATCCTTAAGGAATAGAACTTTGAGAAAAATGACTTCTCAGGTGGCTATCTGAACATCAGTGTCTGAATAACTAACATTCATCCTTGCTTTATGTCACCCTCATTAATCAGTTCATATTAAAGATAATGCCATACATGTAATTATATGGCATACCATTATGTTAAGCATTTAAGACTATCATATTGCACCATATCTTGGCCATGGTGATGTATGGCCCCAATTTGAGAACATGTGTCAATTTTTCATAGATTTTCATCTGTATTCATGACTCAAGGGCCTTTAGCAAATTAATAACCAAAAGAATTTACAGTAGGCTCCTTTGTAAGTCCACAGTCCATTACTTACCATACTTCTCACTTGTTTTAGCTCTTAAAAACTTATTCAGCTTCCTAAAAATATGCTTAACCTGTTTTCCAATTGCCCTTGTTCCTGTGTTAGATGTTTGTTTGTTTGTTTGTCTTTAGATATTTGGTAAGGGGGCAGGGGTCTCTCTATGTTACCCATGCTGGACTTGAACTCCTGGACTCAAAGAATTCTCCTGCCTCAGCCTCCCAAGTAGGTGGGACTACAGGTGAACACCACTATGCCTGGCTTTTTGATTTTTTAAAATCTAAGCATATGTGGTTTCATTTACTTTATTATGATTTTTTTGAACATGTATTTTAGGTTCAGGGAGTGCAGGTTTGTTACATAGGTCAACTGCATGTCACTAGGGTTTGTACAGATAATTTCATCACCCAGGTAATAAGCATAGTAGCCGATAGGTATTTTATCTGGTCCTCTCCCCACTTCTACCCTCCACTCTCAAGTCAGCTGCAGTGTCTGTTGTTGCCCTCCTAGTGTCCATGTGTACTTCTTGATATAAGCTCCTACCTATAAGTGAGAATATGTGGTATTTGGTTTTCTGTTCCTGCGTTAGTTTGCCTAGGATAATGGCCTCCAGCTCCATCCATGTTGCTGCAAAGGACATGATCTCATTTTTTTTCATGGCTGCATAGTATTCCATGGTGTATATGCACCACATTTTCTTTATCCAGTCTACAATTGATGGGCATTTAGGTTGATTCTATGTCTTTGCTGTTGTGAATAGTGCCATAATGAACGTATGTGTGCATGTGTCTTTATGGTAGAACAATTTGTATTCCTTTGGGTATATACCCAATAATGGGATTTTTGGGTTAAACAGTAAGTCTAGGTTTTGTTTTGTTTTATTTTGTTTGAGATGGAGTCTCGCACTGTTGCCCAGGTGGAGTGCAGTGGTGCGATCTCAGCTCGCTGCAAGCTCCGCCTCCCAGGTGCATGCCATTCTCCTGCCTCAGCCTCCCGGGTAGCTGGGACTACAGGCGCCTGCCACCATGCCTAGCTAATTTTTTGTATTTTTAGTAGAGACAGGGTTTCACTGTGTTAGCCAGGATGGTCTCGATCTCCTGACCTTGTGATCTGCCCGCCTCAGCCTCCCAAAGTGCTGGGATTACAGGCGTGAGCCACTGTGCCTGGCCTTGTTTTGTTTTGTTTTGTTTTGTTTTGTTTGAGACAGAGTCTCACTCTGTCACCCAGGCTGGAGAGCAGTGGCGTAATCTCTGCTCACTGGAACCTCCGCTTCCTGGGTTCAAGCAATTCTCATGCCTCAGCCTCCCAAGTAGCTGGGATTACAGGCATGCGCCACCACACCCACCTAAGTTTTTTGTATTTTTAGTAGAGGTTTCCCCATGTTGGCCAGGCTGGTTTTGAACTCCTGACCTCAAGTGATCCACTCAGCCTAGCCTCACAAAGTACTGGGATTACAGGCCTGAGCTACTGTACCTGGCCTGGGTAAGGCTGTTTTAAGTTCTTTGAGGAATTGCCAAACTGCTTTCCACATCGGCTGAACTAATTTACACTCCCACCAGCAGTGTATAAGCATTCCTTTTTCTCCACAACCTCACCAGCATCTGTTATTTTTTGACTTTTTAGTAATGGCCATCTGACTGGTGTGAGATGGTCTCTCATCATGATTTTGATTTGCATTTCTCTAATGGTTAGGTTAAACATTTGTTCATATGCTTGTTGACTGTATGTATGCCTTCTTTTTAAAAGGGTCTGTTCATGTCCTTTGCCCACTTTTTAATGGGGTTGTTATTGGCTTATAAATTTGTTTAAGTTCTTATAGATTCTAAATATTCGACCTTTGTTGGATGCATAGTTTGCAAATATTTTCTCCCATTCTGTAGGTTGTCCATTGACTTGGTTGATAGTTTCTTTTGCTGTAAGCATATGTTATTTTAAAATTACATCACATCAGGCCGGGCGCGGTGGCTCATGCCTGTAATCCCAGCACTTTGGGAGGCCGAGGCGGGCGGATCACAAGGTCAGGAGATCGAGACCATCCTGGCTAACACTGTGAAACCCCGTCTCTACTAAAAATGCAAAAAATTAGCCGGGCGAGGCAGCAGGCGCCTGTAGTCCCAGCTACTCGGGAGGCTGAGGCAGGAGAATGGCGGGAACCCGGGAGGCGGAGCTTGCAGTGAGCCGAGATCGCGCCACTGCACTCCAGCCTGGGCGACTAAGCGAGATTCTGTCTCAAAAAAATAAAATAAAATAAAATAAAATAAAATAAAATAAAATTACATCACATCTGTACACTGAGTCATCTAAACAACGAAGGAAATGAAAGGATCAATATACTAAAAAGTAATGCTGGATTAAACTAAATTCAAGGTCTTACAATAAAATTTAGCTTATCCCACTTATTCTACATTTTTAACTAAAACAAAACTCATCTTTTTAAAAAACTCATCTTTATAAAGTTTTCAAGTGCTTAACAGAGGCTTTTATTCATTATTCCTTACAACAACCTTATTTTTAAAAAAGTCAGCTTGCTCCTAATTATATAACCAGAGAAACAAACAGAGAAGGCAAGATCATTGTCCAGACTTCCCAAACAAATAGGAAAATGCGGATTAAAACTGTCTGTTCAGGCCAGACCTGGCGGCTCATACCTATAATCCCAGCATTCTGGGAATCTGGGGTGGGTAGATCACTTGAGGCCAGGAGTTCAAGACCAGCCTGGGCAACAGGGCGAAACTCTGTCTCTACAAAAAATACAAAAATTAGCCAGTACGGTGGCATGCACCTGTAATCCCAGCTACTCGGGAGGCTGAAGCAAGAGAATTACTTGAACCTGGGAGGCAGAGGTTGCAGTGAGCTGAGATCATACCATGGCACTCCAGCCTGGGACTCTGTCTCAAAACAAGAAAAAACTCTGTTTACACATTTATGGTCCATTTTCTCCAGCATATGTTTTTGTAGAAGATTCTGTTATCAGGTCCCTGGCCTCCCCTGGGCTGCTCACATCAATTATTAACCAACATTACATCAATAAACTCCTGCTGCTCCCACCCTGAGCCCAGATTGCTTGTAGGGGAAGTGGCATTGTCAGAAATCAGCACTTGATATGGCTCTGGAAGATAGCTGCCCCTCTCTTCAAAGGACACCCCTCCTCAGGAATCCCTAAAATAAATTTTCTTTACCTCTGAAGTCAGACAAGCCCAAACATCTTCTTCTAATCTGGTGAAAATCTATCCAGCTGTTTTCATCTGATGTAACAAAGAACAAGCAGAAACTGGATAATACTGTCCTGGATTCTGGGACAAACTCTGTGAGAATCAATAATACATGACCCAATACAGTAAAAGTCGCTTTTGTATGTGGTGCTGTTTGGAGAGATAGATTATTATTTCTTCATTGATGACCTGTAGAACAAGGTGTTTGTTAAAATGCAGATCCCTAGGTCCCAACCCAGACCTACTGAATCAGACTTAAAACTAGAGATGCATTCAAACCAGTGCCACCACCAACACCGCTGTGATTCTTATGCCACCTGAAGTAAGAAACCTCCCGACTAGACCAGGACTTCTCAAACTAGATTGCATGCTTCTTGAGAGCGGAAATCAGTTCCTAGTTATCCTCATAGGCCCCAATACC
The DNA here is from genome assembly GCF_037993035.2 of Macaca fascicularis. Lineage (NCBI taxonomy): Eukaryota > Metazoa > Chordata > Mammalia > Primates > Cercopithecidae > Macaca > Macaca fascicularis. Next base: position 102,191,820 of record NC_088381.1, read on the forward strand.
CAGCTGAGGTGCTTCATAAGTGTTCATTGATTGAACGCATATTAACTGGTTGTTTATTATGTATGTATTATAAGTGTCCACAGTCTTTGATGTTAGAATTAGTTCATGTGTAATTAATTTCTTAGGAAGCAGTGTAAACACCTGTTACAAAGTGTAAACACGTATAAACTCTTTAAACTGATTTTTAGTTGTCCTATTCCCACTGCATGGAGCTTAAATCAACCAGAAGCTTGACTACTCCCTACACAACTCACTGTGTGCACCTGCTCCATCCCAGCCCCAGGCTCATAGATCCTCCAGGCTCTCACATAATAAAAGCTCTTTGGTCACTTTTAGATGAAAATTCTAGTATGGTCAAACAGCCAACCTCCAAACTCTTGATCCAATTAAAGCTTCTCTATTCCCCCAGGAGGGACCTACCAGCCAGGAAACCTGCTGTTTGGATGGGGGTTGTAGGGGGCATAGTCAATGCTTTCTATGCCTCTTCCCCATGCCCTATGCTGCCCCTGGCTTCTGCCCAGGCTGAGGGTGTGGTAGGAGGGGGAAAAGGCAGGGACATGGAGCTATGTCCTTGTGGAACTATCATTTCAGAGTAGCCTTCAGTGCAGCAGATAGACAATTACTGGCTCTTCCTCCTCCCAGGGGACCCAACTTTCCTGCTGTAGTCGCTAGTATAGGCAGGACCTCCTCCAGCTGGTCACCAGTGCCTTCCTTTCTGTTCTAGTTTCCTATTGTCTGGTTCAAGCAACTATATTAATTAGACATGGGGTCTTGCTCTGTTGCCCAGGGTGGTATGCAGTGGTGCAATCATAGTTCATTGCTGCCTTGGACTCCTGGGCTCAAGCGATCTTCCTGCCTCAGCCATCCAAGTAGCTGGGACTACAGACATGCACCACTGCACCCAGTCCAGCTCCAGCCACTTGATGCTGGGTTCATCTTGCCCTCCAGAAGGTCATCTTTTTAAAGATAACCTGAGTACTACTTCCTTCCACGGTTACTCACTGTTCACACCTTCACCAGTGGGAGTACAGTTCCTCCCCAGTCACCTCTTCACTTCACTCTGCCAGGTCAAGTCAGAAGGAAACAGGTCACAGTCCCTACCTCCCTGACACTGAAGGCTCCCTCACTTGCCTTATGACCCTAGGGGCACACTCCGTCCCCTCCTTCAGGAAGGCACTCTGATAACTCTCCTGTCAAAGGATTCTCAGTGCCCACTCCCATAATGGATTCTTTACCCTCCTCTCCCTCACCTAGAGCACATGAGGCGAATGCTGGCAACACCATTTCCATAATCCCTTAGCAAGTGCTGCATAGGGTGATCCAACATCTCATGAGATAGTGGGGACATTTGTCACCTGTCGTAGTGTTCTGGGGAGACAACTAGAAAGTCACATCTGACATCCTGTTACATTAATCAGACTCTCAGTTACAAGAGAAAAGACTCAGTCTTAATTAGTGACTTCATCTTAATTAGTGAAGGTTTGAGATAAGAATACTCACTGAAATAAGGAACACTAAAATATTACGGCAACTCTAAAATACTAGAGCAGCTGTACCCAGATCACACAATGACGAGAAGACACTTCAGAGTGTAAAACAGATCTAATGACCAGGAATTTGTCACTGCCTCAGCAAAGGAGTTTCTGGACTCCCCGGACACAGGAGTGAACTGTCTCTGTTTCTGGAGCCGTTCTTTTTTTGCTTTCACCCACAGATGCCAACCCCTACTCTAAACTCTGTTCCATGGAACACCCGTGTTATAAAAGATGTTAACAGGTGAGAGTCGTTTGTCCAACAAGACTGGGAAACACCAAGTCAATGTTAGACAAGCTTCTTACTGTAGGATTCTCAGTTTTTAATAAGCCAAGGCATTGTATGACTCTACAGAAGGGAATAGAGATGTGCGTTTTCCCAAATGTGATTACCCAGAAATCCGCATTTCAGGGACACCTGTTAACCACTGCTGAGACAGCCCAGGCTACACTGCTGAGAAGTATACGTGCACTTTTTCTACCTCTTGACTTAAGCATACTTGTGGCATGGCATCTGCAGACTGCCCCCTCTCTGTATGTATTTTCAGCTCCTGCTCCCACAACCAACTAACTCTCTCTGTATCTTGATTCTCTTAAAACAAAGAAATTGCTGGTTCCAGTATGGTCACCATCATAATCATTTGGGCAGGTTCTTGGTATCAAGCCATCTTACAAGCCACCAACCAACCTATAGCCTGACTAACTTAGGACTGGATGCCCTCCCCTGACCAAGAGGGTGGAACAAAATATGACCCTTCCATCACTAGCAGGAGACTATGAAGTAAACATAGTCTCTTAGCCCTTTGTGATGGCCAGCACACAGAATGAAAACAAGAAACAAAATGAAACAGGTACCAATCTCTATACCCCTGAAACTCTGAAAGCTCTCTCATGTGACTTACAACCCTGGGGGACTTTGTAACTGCACAACAAATTACATAAATGTTTTTTCAAGTGATTTGACAGTCCCCCCAAACTAGTGAAATACACTGTGATCAAAATGAAACTGGGTTCCAGATTAATCCTTTTCTCTAAGTTTCTTCACTGAATAGGTGAGTCACAATTTAAGTAGGAATAGCAGACACATCGACTTCTTCCCTTAACCCACTGTGTATAATAACTCTACATTATACTTCACTGCTTTTGATTGCTATTTATCCATATGCTTTGACTTGGTTTACTAATGATAAACCAATAGTAAATGTTTTTAGCTTAAACAATCCAAGGTAAAAGAATAAAGCCTAAAATATATTATGGACATCTGTTTTTAAAAGTGCTTATTTGCAACACTCAATTAAAAACAGGCGTAGGTGTGCTTTGCTTTTCCTAGGATGTGCTTATGCAGCCTTCTTCCTGTGACACAGTTCAGTCCTCCTCATCTTCACCTCAGCAATGACATTCGGCCTCATGTGTGGGAAAGTACTGTTTCATTAACCTCATTCCACAACTGAATCAGAAAAATGCACCTTCAACATTATGAAAACATAAGTCAGCCAATGTGACTGAAGGTCAGTTTAAAAAGTCATGTTCTTCCGGACTCCGCCTGTTAGGGCCATTTCATGAGTAATGGCAAGACCGGAGACTCTGCTAAGAGAAAAAGCTTGGCATAATGTAAAGATGTTTTTAATGTAAATGCGTAATTGGCTTTTATCCACACATTTTATAGGATTGATGAGTCATTGTTGCCTGGGGAGCCCCAGCTCCTGAATGTCTGGCAACCCTTAATGTGATTGTGCAGCCCAACCCCTAAATGCCAGCCCACTCTTGGTGTAATTAAGCGGCCAAGGCCATCTGCATAAAGTATGTCCTGAGTTTGGGCCCCACCAGCTGGCCTCACTTGAAGGAGTGCCCAATGGAACAGCCCTATGCAACAGGACATACACCTGGCTGTTGCTCCAGTTTTGATCTGCTGTGACCTTTCAGACAGAGAAGCAAAATAATTGTTTGGAGGAAACTCAATGAAATTAAAGATAACACAGACAAGTAAATTAGAATTCTGGCCGGGCATGGCGGCTCTTTGGGAGGCTGAGGAAGGTGGATCACAAGGTCAGGAGTTCGAGACCAGCCTGGCCAACATGGCAAAACCCCATCTCTAATAAAAATGCAAAAATTAGCCAGGTGTGGTGGCACACTCCTGTAATCCCAGCTACTCGGGAGGTTGAGGCAGGAGAATCACTTGAACCCAGGAAGCAGAGGTTGCTGTAAGCCAAGATCGTGGCACTGCACTCCAGCCTGGGCAACAGAGTGAGGCTCCATCTCAACAACAAAAACAAAAAAAGAGAGACTTGGGTGGGGACACAACCAAACCATATTAACATGTAATAATCAAACTTCTGACCGGGCACTGTGGCTCACATCTGTAATCCAAGCACTTTGGGAGGCCCAGGCAGGTGGATCATGAGGTCAGGAGATCGAGATCATCCTGGCCAACATGGTGAAATTCCATCTCTACTAAAAATACAAAAATTAGCTGGGCATGGTGGCACGTGGCTGTAGTCCCAGCTACTCAGGAGGCTGAGGCAGGAGAATTGCTTGAACCCGGGAGGCAGAGGTTGCAGTGACCCAAGATTGCACCACTGCACTCCAGCCTGGTGACAGAATGAAACTCTGTAAAAATAATAATAATAATAATGACACTTCCAAACGTCAAGGATAAATAAAGGATCCTAAAAGCAGCAAAAGAAAGAAAGAAGACACAATGGAGCTCCAATACATCCGATACCAGATTTCTCACTGGAAATCTTAGAGGCCAGGAGAGAGTACCATATTTAAAGTGCTGAAGGAAAAAAAAAAATGTATCCTAGAATAGTATATCCAGTGAAAATATCCTTCAAACATGAAGGAGAAAGTAAGACTTTCCCAAATAAACAAAAGCTGAGGGATGAGGAATTTTATCAATACCAGTCCTGTCCTACAAGAAATGCTAAAGAGATTTCTTAAATGTGACAGAAAATAATGTTAATGAGCAATAAGAAATCATCTGAAGGTAGCAAGCCCAGTGGTAACAGTAAGTACACAGAAAAACACAGAATATTATAACACTATAATTGTTGTATACAAACTACTCAAATCTTGAGTAGAAAGACTAAAAGATGGCTGCGTGCAGTGGGTCACACTTGTAATCCCAGCACTATGGGAGGCAGGAAGATCACTTGAGCTCAGGAGTTCAAGACCAGCCTGGGCAGCATAGCAAGACCTCATCTCTACTAATAATTTAATTAAAGAAAGACTAAAAGATGAACTGATCAAAAATAATAACTACAACAGTTCAAGTCATAGATGGTGCAATAAGATATAAATAGAAGCAACAAAGTGTTTAAAAGCAGGGGGATAAAGTTAAAGCATAGAGTTTTTGTTAATTTTCTCTTTTTTATACAATCAGTGATATGTTGTTATAATATGTTATAATCTTTTAAAATAATGGCTTTTAAGATATTATTTTCGAGCCTCTAGATAACCTCAAATCAACAAACATACAGCAGATACACAAAAATAAAAAGCAAGAAATTAAAACATACCACCAGAGAAAATCACCTTCACTAAAAGGAAGACAGGAAGGCAAGAAATAAGGAAAAGGAAACCACAAAACAGGGCTGGGCATGGTGGCTCACGCCTGTAATCCCAGCACTTTGGGAGGCCGAGGCGGGCGAATCGTGAGGTCAGGAGATCAAGACCATCCTGGCTAACACTGAAATCCCATCTCTACTAAAAAATACAAAAAATTAGCCAGGCATAGTGGTGGGCAACTGTAGTCCCAGCTACTCAGGAGTCTGAGGCAGGAGAAGGGTGTGAACCTGGGAGGTGGAGCTTGCAGTGAGCCAAGATCACACCACTGCACTCTAGCCTGGGATACAGAGTGAGACTCCGTCTCAAAAAAAAAGAAAGAAAACCACAAAACAACCAGAAAACAAATAACAAAATAGTAGGAGTAAATCCTTACTTATCAGCAATCACATTGAATGTAAATGGATTAAACTCTCCAATCAGATGACATAGAGAGACTGAATTAATTAAAAATAAAAATTAAAAAAAAAAAAAAACAGGACCAAATGATCTGTTGCCTACAAGAAACACACTTTTCTTATAAATATACACATAAGCTGGGCAAGGTGGATCACACCTGTAATCCCAGCACTTTGGGAGGCTGAGGTGGGTGGATCACTTGAGGTCAGGAGTTCAAGACCAGCCTGATCACCATGGCAAAACTCCATCTCTTCTAAAAACACAAAAATTGAACAACAGTGGGGTTTCAAGCAAGATGGCCAAATAGGAACAGCTCCAGTCTGCAGCTCCCAGCGAGATCAACACAGAAAGTGGGTGACTTCTGCATTTCCAACTGAGGTCCCCAGCTCATCTCATTGGGACTGGTTAGACAGTGGGTTCAGCCCACGGAGGGTGAGCCAAAGCAGCGTGGGGCATTGCCTCACCAGGGAAGTGCAAGGGGTCGGGCAACTCCCTCCCCTAGCCAAGGGAAGCCATGAAGGACTGTGCTGTGAGGAATGGTGCATTCCAGCCCAGATACTATGCTTTTCCCATGGTCTTTGCAACCCACAGACCAGGAGATTCCCTCAGGTGCCTACACCACATGGGTTTCAAGCACAAAACTCAGCAGCCTTTTGGGCAGACACTGAGCTAGCTGCAGGAGTTTTTAAATCATATCCCAGTGGCACCTGGAACACCAGCAAGAAAGAATCATTCACTCCCCTGGAAAGAGGGCTGAAGCCAGGGAGCCAAGTGGTCTAGCTCAGCGGATCACACCCACATGGAGCCCAGCAAGCTAAGATCTGCTGGCTTGAAATTCTTGCTGCCAGCACAGAAGTCTGAAGTCTACCTGGGATGCTTGAGCTTGGTAGGGGGAGGGGCATCCACCACTACTGAGGCTTGAGTAGACGGTTTTCCCCTCACAGTGTAAACAAAGCCATCAGGAAGTTCAAACTGGGAAGAGCCCACCGCAGCTCAGCAAAGCCACTGTAGCCAGACTTCCTCTCTAGATTCCTCCTCTGTGGGCAGAGCATCTCTGAAAGGAAGGCAGTAGCCCCAGTCAGGGGCTTATAGATAAAACTCCCATCTCCCTGGGACAGAGCACCTGGGGGAAGTGGGAGGCTATGCTCACAGCTTCAGCAGACTTAAACATTCCTGCCTGCCGGCTCTGAAGAGAGCAGTGGATCTCCCAGCACAGTGCTCGAGCTCTGCTAAGGGGCAGATTGCCTTCTCGAGTGGGTACCTGACCTCTGTGCCTCCTGACTGGGAGACACCTCCCAGCAGGAGTCGACACACTTCATCTGGGAGGCATCTGGTGGGTACTCTGCTGGGACAAAGCTTCCAGAGGAAAGAACAGGCACTAATCTTTGCTGTTCTGCAGCCTCCGCTGGTGATATCCAGGCAAACAGGGTCTGGAGTGGACCTCCAGCAAACTCCAGTAGACCTGCAGCAGAGAGGCCTGACTGTTAGAAGGAAAACTAACAAATAGAAAGGAATAGCATCAACATCAACAAAAAGGACCTCCACACAAAAACCCCATCCGAAGGTCACCAACATCAAAGACCAAAGGTAGATAAATCCATGAAGATGAGGAAAAACCAGTGCAAAAAGGCTGAAAATTCCAAAAACCAGAATGCCTCTTCTCCTCCAAAGGATCACAACTCCTCACCAGCAAGGGAACAAAACTGGATGGAGAATGAGTTTGATGAACTGACAGAAGTAAACTTCAGAAGGTGGGTAATAACAAACTCCTCTGAGCTAAAGGAGCATGTTCTAATCCAATGCAAGAAAGCTAAGAACCTTGAAAAAATGTTAGAGGAATTGCTGACGAGACTAACCAGTTTAGAAAAGAACATAAATGACCTGATGGAGCTGAAAAATACAGCATGAGAACTTCGAGAAGCATACACAAGTATCAATAGCTGAATCAATTAAGCAGAAGAAAGGATATCAGAGATTGAAGATCAACTTAATGAAATAAACGTGAAGACGAGATTAGAGAAAAAAGAATGAAAAAGAATGAACAAAATCTCCAAGAAACATGGGACTATGTGAAAAGACCAAACCTACATTTCATCAGTGTACCTGAAAGTGACAGGGAGAATGGAACCAAACTGGAAAACACTCTTCAGGATACTATTCAGGAGAACTTCCCCAACCTACCAAGACAGGCCAACATTCAAATTCAGGAAATACAGAGAACACCACAAAGATATCCCTCAAGAATAGCAACCCCAAGACACATAATCGTCAGATTCACCAAGGTTGAAATAAAGGCAAAAATATTAAGGGCAGCCAGAGAGAAAGGTCAGGTTACCAACAAAGGGAAGCCCATCAGTCTAACAGTGGATCTCTCTGCAGAAACCCTACAAGCCAGAATAGAGTGGGAGCCAATATTCAACATTCTTAAAGAAAAGAAGTTACAACCCAGAATTTAATATACAGCCAAACTAAGCTTCATAAGTGAAAGAGAAATAAAATCCTTTACAGACAAGCAAATGCTGAGAGATTTTGTCACCACCAGGCCTGCCTTATGAGAGCTCCTGGGGGAAACACTAAATATGTAAAGGAAAAACTGGTACCAGCCACTGCAAAAACATACCAAATTATAAAGACCAACGACACAATGAAGAAACCGCATCAACTAATGGGCAAAATAACCAGCTAGCATCATAATGACAGGATCAAATTCACACATAACAATATTAATCTTAAATGTAAATAGGCTAAATGCCCTCAATTAAGACACAGACTGGCAAATTGGATACAGTCAAGACCCATCAGTTTGCTGTATTCAGGAGACCCGTGTCATGTGCAAAGACATACATACACTCAAAATAAAGGGATGGAGGAATATTTACTAAGCAAATGGAAAGCAAAAGAAACCAAGGGTTGCAATCCTAGTCTCTGATAAAACAGACTTTAAACCAACAAAGATCAAAAAAGACAAAGAAGGGCATTACATAATGGTAAAGGGATCGATGCAACAAGAAGAGCTAACTATCCTGAATATATATGCACCCAATAAAGGAACACCCAGATTCATAGAGCAAGCTCTTAGAGACCTACAAAGAGACATAGACTTCACACAATAATAGTGGGAGACTTTAACACCCCACTGTCAATATTAGACAGACCAACAAGACAGAATATTAACAAGGATATTCAGGACTTGAACTCAGCTCTGGACCAAGAAGACCTAACAGACATCAACAGAACTCTCCACCCCAAATCAACAGAATATACATTCTTCTCAGCACCACATTACACTTATTCTAAAATTGAACACATAATTGGAGATAGAACACTCCTCAGCAAATGCAAAAGAACGGAAATCATAACAGTCTCTCAGACCACAGTGCAATCAAATTAGAACTCAAGATTAAGAAACTCACTCAAAACTGCACAACCCCATGGAAACTGAAAAACCTGCTCCTGGATGACTACTGGGTAAATAATGAAATAAGGGCAGAAATAAATAAGTTATTTGAAACCAGTGAGAACAAAGACACAATGTACCACAATCTCTGGGGCACAGCTAAAGCAATGTTGAGAGGGAAATTTATAGCACTAAATTCCCACAGGAGAAGTGGGAAAGACCTAAAATCGACACCTTAACATCACAAGTAAAAGAACTAGAGAAGCAAGAGCAAACACATTCAAAAGCTAGCAGAAAACAAGAAATAACTAAGATCAGAGCAGAACTGATGGAGATAGAGACACAAAAAAACCCTTCAAAAAATCAATAAATCCAGGAGCTAGTTTTTTGAAAAGATTAACAAAATAGATAGACCACTAGCCAGACTAATAAAGAAGAAAAGAGAGAAGAATCAAACAGACACAATAAAAAATGATAAATGGGATATCACCACTGATCCCACAGAAATACAAACTACCATCAGAGAATACTATAAACACCTTCACTCAAATAAACTAGAAAATCTAGAAGAAACAGATAAATTCCTGGACACATACACCCTCCCAAGACTAAATCAGGAAGAAGCCAAATCCCTGAATAGACCAATAACAAGTTTTGAAATAGAGGCAGTAATTAATAGCTTACCAACAACAACGACAAAAAAAAGCCCAGGACCAGATGGATTCACAGCCAAATTCTACCAGAGGTACAAAGAGAAGCAGGTCCCATTCCTTCTGAAACTATTCCAAACAACAGAAAAAGAGGGAATCCTCCCTAACTCGTTTTATGAGGCCAACATCATCCTGATACCAAAACCTGGCGGAGACACAACAAAAAAAGAAAATTTCAGGCCAATATCCCTGAAGAATATCGATGCAAAAATCCCCAATAAAATACTGGCAAACAAAATCCAGCAGCACATCAAAAAGCTTATCCACCACAATCAAGTGTGCTTCATCCCTGGGATGCAAGGCTGGTTCAACATAGGCAAATCAATAAACGTAATCCATCACATAAACAGAACCAATGACAAAAAACACATGATTATCTCAATAAATGCAGAAAAGACCTTCAATAAAATTCAACACAGCTTCATGCTAAAAACTTTCAATAAACTAAGTAATAATGGAACATATCTCAAAATATTAAGAGATATTTATGACAATCACACAGCCAATATCATACTGAATGGGCAAAAACTGGAAGCATTCCCTTTGAAAACCAGCACAAGACACAGATGCCCTCTCTCACCACTCCTATTCAACATAGTATTGGAAGTTCTGGCCAGGGCAATCAGGCCAGAGAAATAAATAAAGGGTATTCAGATGGGAAAAATAAAGGGTATTCAAATTGTGTCTGTTTGCAGATGACATGATTGTATATTTAGAAAACCCCATTGTCTCAGTCCAAAATTTCCTTAAGCTGATAAGCAACTTCAGCAAAGTCTCAGGATACAAAATCATGTGCAAAAATCACAAGCATTCCTATGCACCAATAATAGAGAGCCAAATCATGAGTGAACTCCCATTCACAATTGCTTCAAAGAGAATAAAATACCTAGGAATCCAACTTACGAGGGATATGAAGGACCTCTTCAAGGAGAACTACAAACCACTGCTCAAGGAAATAAGAGAGGACATAAACAAATGGAAAAACATTCCATGCTCATGGATAGGAAGAATCCTATCATGAAAATGGCCATACTGCCCAAAGTAATTTAGAGATTCAGTGCTATCCCCATCAAGCTACTATTGACTTTTTTCACAGAATTAGAAAAAAACTACTTTAAATTTCATATGGAACCAAAAAAGAGGCTGTACAGCTAAGACAATCGTAAGTAAAAAGAACAAAGCTGAGGGCATCACACTACCTGACTTCAAAATATACTGCAAGGCTACAGTAACCAAAACAACACGGTACTGGTACCAAAACAGATATATAGACCAATGGAACAGAACACAGGCCTCAGAAATAATGTCACACAGCTACAACCATCTGATTTTCGACAAACCTGACAAAAACAAGAAATGGGGAAAGGATTCCCTATTCAATAAATGGTGTTGGAAAAACTGGCTAGCCATATGCAGAAAATTGAAACTGGACCCTTTCCTAACACCTTATACAAAAATTAACTCAAGATGGATTAAAGACTTAAACATAAGACCTAAAGTCATAAAAACCCTGGAAGAAAATCCTAGGCAATACCATTCAGGACATAGGCATGAGCAAAGACTTTATGACTAAAACACCAAAAGCAATGTCAACAAAAGCCAAAATAGACAAATGGGATCTAATTAAACTAAAGAGCTTCTGCACAGCAAAAGAAACTATCATCAGAGTGAACAGGCAACCTACAGAATGGGAGGAAGTTTTTCCAATCTATCCATCTGACAAAGGGCTAATATCCAGAATCTACAAGGAACTTAAACAAATTTGCAAGAAAGAAACAACCCCTTCAAAAACTGGGCAAAGGATATGAACAGACACTTCTCAAAAGAAGACATTTATGTGGCCAACAAACATATGAAAAAAGGCTTATCATCACTGGTCATTAGAGAAACACAAATCAAAACCACAATGAGATACCATCTCATGCCAGTTAGAATGGTGGTCATTAAAAAGTTGGGAAACAAGAGATGGTGGGGAGGATATGGAGAAATAGGAACGCTTTTACTCTGTAGGTGGGAGTGTCAATTAGTTCAGCCACTGTGGAAGACAGTGTAATGATTCCTCAAGGAGCTAGAACCAGAAATACCATTTGATCCAGCAACCCCATTACTGGGTATATACCCAAAGAATTGTAAATCATTCTACTATAAAGACACATGCACACGTATGTTTACTGCAGCACTGTTCACAATAGCAAAGACTTGGAACCAACCTAAATGCCCATCAACGATAGACTGAATAAAGAAAATGTGGCACATATACACCATAGAATACTATGCAGCCATAAAAAAGCATGAGTTCATGTCCTTTGCAGGGACATGAATGAGGCTGGAAACCATCGTTCTCAGCAAACTAACACGGGAACAGAAAACCAAACACCGTGTGTTCTCATTAATAAGTGGGAGTTGAACAATGAGAACACATGGACACAGGGAGGGGAACATCACACACTGGGGCCTGCCAGGGGGTGGGGGCTAGGGGAGGGATAGCAGTAGGAGAAATACTTAATGTAGATGATGGCTTGATGGGTGCAGGAAATCACCATGGCACATGTATACCTATGTAACAAGCCTGCGCATTCTCCACGTGTATCCCAGAACTTAAAGTATAATAATTTAAAAAAGAAAAGAATAACAACAACAACAACAAAAATACAAAAATTAGCTGGGCATGGTTGGCGTGCCTGTAGTCCCAGCTACTTGGGATGCTGAGGCAGGAGAATCACTTGAACTTCTAAGGCAGAGGTTGCAGTAACCTGAGATCACACCACTGAACCCCAGACTGGGCAACAGAGCAAGACATCATCTCAAAAAATAAAAATAAAAATAAATAAGTATACACATAGACTGAAAATGAAGGGATAGAAAAAGATGTTCCATGCCAATGAAAACCAAAGAAGAGAAGGAATAACAGTATGTATATCAGACAAAATAGATTGGAAAAAAAAAAAAAAACTATAATGAGGCCAAAAAGGTCACTATATAATTATAAAGTCGTCAATTCAGCACAGGGATGTAACAATTCTAAATGTATATGCACCTAACACTGGAGCATCCAAATATATAAAGCAAATATTTTTAGAGTTGAAAAGAGGATAGATCCCAATAAAATAATAGCTAGAGACTTCAAAACCCCACTTTCAGCATTTGAACAAGTCATCCAGCTAGAAAATCAACAAAGAAATCTTGGACTTAACCTGCTCTATAGACCGAACGGATGTAACATATCTATAGAACATTTCATCCAGTGGCTACAGAATATACATTCTTCTCCTCAGCATATAGATCATTCTCAAGGATAGACCATATGTTAGTCCACAAAACAAGCCTTTAAAAATTCAAAAAACATGACATTATATCAAGTATCTTTTCTGACCACAATGGAATAAAACTAGAAATCAATAACCAGAGGAATTTTGGAAACTACATAAACACATGGAATTTAAAGAATATGCCCCTGCATGACTAGTGGGCAAATAAAAAAATTAAGAAGGAAATTTAAAAATTTCTTGAAACAAATGATAATGGAAATACAACATACCAAAACCTATGGGATACAGTGAAAGCAGTACTAAGAGGAAAGTTTATAGCTACAAGCACCTACATCAAAAAAGTAGCAAAACTTCAAATAACCTAATGATGCATCTTCAAGAACTAGAAGAGTAAGAGCAAACAAAACCCAAAATTAGTAGAAGAAAAGAAATAATATTGGCAAGGCACAGGGGCTCATGCCTGTAATCCCAGCATTTTCGGAGGCTGAGGCAGGAAGATCACTTAGGCCCAGGAGTTCAAGACTAACCTGGGCAACATGGAAAGACCACATCTCTACAAAAAAAAAAAAAAAAAATTAAATAGCCAGGCATGGTGGCACATGCCTGTGATCCCGGCTACTCAGGAGGCTGAGCTGGGAGAATCACTTGAGCCTGAGAGGTCAAGACTGCAGTAAGCCATGATCATGCCACTGCACTCCAAAAGAAATAACAAAGATCAGAGCAGAAATAAACAAAATTGAAACAAAGAAAACAATATAAACTATCACTGAAATGAAAAGTTGTTTTTTTGAAAAGATCAACAAAATTAACAGGTTAATTAAGTAAAAGAGACAAGTGCCAAATAAATAAAATTAGAGATGAACAACGAGACATTACAACAGATACTGCAGAAATTCAAAGGATCACTAGAGGCTACTATGAGCAACTATATGCCAATAAATTGGGAAAAGTAGAAGAAATGTATAAATTCCTAGACACATACAACCTACCACGATTGAAAAATGAAGAAATCCAAAACCTTGAACAGACCAATAACAAGCAATGAGATTGACCAGGCTGGCCAACATAGTGAAACCCCATCTCTACTAAAAATATAAAAATTAGCCGGGTGTGGCAGCAGGCGACTGTAGTCCCAGATACTTGTGAGGCTCAGGCATGAGAATCACTTGAACCCAGGAGATGAAGGTTACAGTGAGCTGAGATTGCACCACTGCATTCCAGCCTGGGTGACAGAGCAAGACTCTGTCTCAAAGAAACAAACAAACAAACAAGTAACAAGTCTCCTAGCAAAGAAAAGTCCAGACCCAATGGCTTCACTGCCAAATTTTAGCAAACTTTTAAAGAACTAATATAAATCCTACCCAAATTATTCCAAAAAAAAATTAACAGAGGAGGGAATACTTCCAAACTCACTTTGTGAGGCAAGTATTACCCTGATATCAAAACCAGACAAAGACACATGAAAAAAAAAGAAACTCTGGGGCCAGCCACAGTGGATCATGCCTGTAATCCCAGCACTTTGGGAGGCCAAGACCGGCAGATCACCTGAGGTCAGGAGTTCAAGACCAACCTAACCAACATGGTGAAACCCCATTTCTACTAAAAATACAAAAAAAAAAAAAAAATTAGGTGGGTGTGGTGGTACATGCCTATAATACTAGCTACTCAGGAGGCTGAGGCAGGAGAATTGCTTGAATCCAGGAGGTGGAAGTTGAAATGAGCCAAGGTTGTGCCACTGCATATCAGCCTAGGTGACAGAGCAAGACTCCGTCACAAAAAAAAAAAAAAAAACTAAAAAAAAAAAAACCTGAAAAAGGAAACCATGGGGCCGGGCATGGTGGCTCATTCCTGTAATCTCAGCACTTTGGGAGGCTGAAGTGGGCGGATCACTTGAGGTCAGAAGTTCGTGATCAGACTGGCCAACATGGTGAGACCCCATCTCTACTAAAAATACAAAAATTAGCTGGGCATGGTGGCAGGCACCTGTAATCCCAGCTATGTGAGAGGCTGAGGCAGGAGAATTGCTTGAACCGGGAGGTGGAAGTTGCAGTGAGCCAAGATCACACCACTGCACTCCAACCTTGGCAACAGAGTGAGACTCTGCCTCAAAAAGAAAAAAAAAAAAATGTGGATTAAAGACTTAAACCTAAGACCTCAAACTATAAACCTTCTATAAGAAAACATCCAGGAAACTCTCCAGGACATGGACTGAGCAAAGGTATCTCGAGTAATACCCCATAAGCACAAGCAACCAAAGCCAAAAAATGGACAAATGGGATCACATCAAGTTAAAAAGCTTCTGCACAGCAAAGGGGACAATCAACAAAATGAAGAGAGAGCCCACAGAATAGGAGAAAATATTTGCAAACTATCCTTTTGACCATTTGATTAAGAGCCAGAATGTATAAGGCACTCAACTCCATAGAAAACAATCTAATCATCCAATTTAAAAATGGGCAAAAGATCTGAGTAGATATTTCTCAAAACAAGATATATAAATGGCAAATAGCTGTATGAAAAGATACTCAGCATCACTGATTATCAGAGAAATGCAAATCAAAACTACAATGAAATATCATCTCACCCCAGTTAAAATGGCTTTTATCCAAAAAACAGGAAATAACAAATGCTAACAAGGATATGGAGAAAGAGGAGCCCTCATATACTATTGGTGGGAATGTAAATTAGTCAACCACTATGGAAAACAGTTTAGAGGTTCCTCAAAAAACTAAAAATAGGGTCAGGCATGGTGGCTCACGCCTGTAATCCCAGCACTTTGGGATGCCGGGGTGGGCAGATCACAAGGTCAGGAGATCGAGACCATCTTGGCTAACACAGTGAAACCCCATCTCTACTAAAAATACAAAAAATTAGCCAGGCGTGGTGTAGCTGTAGTCCCAGCTACTCGGGAGGCTGTAGTCCCAGTAGCTGTAGTCCCAGCTACTCGGGAGGCTGAGGCAGGAGAATGGTGTGAACCCGAGAGGCAGAGCTTGCAGTGAGCCGAGATTGAGCCACTGCACTCCAGCCTGGGTGACAGAGCAAGACTCTGTCTCAAAAAAAAAAAAAAAAAAAAAAAAACTAAAAATAGAATTGCCATATGATCCAGAAATCCCATTGCTAGGTATACACCCAAATGCAAGGAAATCAGTATATCGAAGAGATATCTGCATTCCCATGTTTACTCTAGCACTATTCACAATGCCCAAGATTTGGAAGCAACCTAAATTTCCATCAACAGATGAATGGATGAAGAAAATATGGTACATATACACAATGGAGTACTATTTGGCCATAAAAAATGAACAGGATCCTGTCATTTGCAACAACATGGATGAAACCAGAGGTCATTATGTTAAGTGGAATAAGCCAGGCACAGAAAGACAAATTTTGCATGTTCTCACTTATTTGTGGGAGCTATTATGTTAGTGCAAAAGTTATCGCAGTTTTCACCATTACTTTTAATGGCAAAAAAGTAATGAGTACTTCTGCACCAAGCTAATAAAAATTAAAACAATTGAACTCATGAGAGATAGAATAGAATAATGGTTACCAGAGGCTGGGAAGGGTAGTCAGGGGTAAGTGGGTATGGTTATTGGGTACAAAAATATAGTTAGATAGAATGAGTAAGATTATAGTATTTGAGAGCACAATAGGGTGACTACAGTCAACAATAATTTATTGTACCTTTTTTTTGTTTTTGAGACGGAGTCTCGCTGTGTTGCCCAGGCTAGAGTGCAGTGGCATGATCTCGGCTCACTGCAACCTCTGCCTCCTGGGTTCAAACCATTCTGTCTCAGCCTCCTGAGTAGCTGGGACTACAGGCGCATGCCATCACATCTGGCTAATTTTTGTATTTTTAGTAGAGACAGGGTTTCACCACCAAAAAAAGTACCATGCCCAGCCTACTGTACATTTTTAAATAATTAAGAGAGTATAATTGGATTGTTTGTAACACAAAGAAAAGGATAAATGCTTGAGGTGATGGATACCCCATTTACCCTGATGTGATGATTACATGTTGTTTACTTATACCAAATATTTTATGAACCCCATAAATATATACACCTAGCATGTACCCACAAAAATTAACAATTAATTTTATTTAAAAAATAATAATATTTGGTTATTAGAGGCTAGGGGTGATGCCAAGGAAAGTATTTAGATTTAGTGATTAAGATAGTGGGCTTTGGCCGGGCACATTGGCTCATGCCTATAATCCCAGCACTTTGGGAGACCAAGGCGGGTGGACCACCTGAGGTTGGGAGTTCGAGACCAGCCTGACCAACATGGAGAAACCCCATCTCCACTAAAAATATAAAATTAGCTGGGTGTTGTGGTGCATGCCTGTTAGTCCCAGCTACTGGGGAGGCTGAGGCAGGAGAATTGTTTGAAACCAGAAGGTGGAGGTTGCAATGAGCCGAGATCATACCACTGCACTCCAGCCTGAGCAAAAGAGCAAAACTCTGTCTCAAAAAAAAAAAAAAAAAAAAAAAGATAATGGGCTTTAAGGTAAGACTTGCAGTGTTTGCTGAGTAACACTGAGCAAATTATTCAACCTCTTGAAGCCTTAGTGTCCTCCTCTATAAAATAGAAATAATTACTGCATCTACTTTGTACAGATAACATAATTTTGTGAAAGAGCTTATAGAATAAGTCTTAATGAATAACTGTAGGGCTTATCAAATTGCTAAGTACATAAGCAATAATTGTTGACTAACTATGATAGTTAATACTCTTCACACCTAGGTCCTACGGAGAACAGGTACCATAAAAAGGAAAGAGCTCTCTTGGTATGCTTGCACACACAGGGCTTTGTGAACTCTCTAGCTGAGTCCAACACCGAGCCCCAAGGTGCAAGGACATTCTTCCTCACCTCACAGATGCCACACAGTTCTGGCTCTGTGGCAACTCTGGGGTTTCAGAGGCAATGTCGGGATGCAAGACACAGACACGTAGCACTGGCACCAAATGAGACAGCAGGACCCAAAGAGGACTCTACGGAGGTGGCAGAACAGTAGCAATGGCAGGCTGGAGAGTGTTCATTGATTAGCACATGGTAGATGCCTCCTGGGACTCCCAGAAATATTTGACATGGTGAATTCCTGCTGGAGTGGGTGAGATAAGAGCCAGTGTCATTCGAGTCATTATGATTGCTGTGATTCCATTTCTACTAATAGTAAGGTATCTTAGATCATATGTAAGGCGTTGTCTAAGAATCAATTATCATGTTGCAATCAACATCATCTTTGACAACAAGAGGCCACACATTTAGTAAGATAACCAAAACATGCTACCTTGTTTAAATATAAGGAGTCTTCATTTTCCTGTACCCAAGAAATGTTTAATATAGCTTTATTTAGGTGATAAATCTATGCAAATGCAAATACAAATATGGGTTCAGATTGTAATATTTGAAGTACTCCCAAGCAAAAGCCAGTGGGAAAAATATATAAATATGTATAATTGTGGCAGGGCTGAACATCAGGAAATAAGATCTTCTCTTCTTGCAGCAGCTGCTTTCACATGTTAATATTAAATCCAGTATTATTCATGATCCAACACTTTATATGCTAGTGGGCTCTCGCTTCAGACAAGCCAGAAGCAAAAAGAGCTTGACTCTGAGGTTTCCATAAGTTCATAAGTGATGATTTATTCAAATGAGGGGGATCCAAACTATCCCATCCTCATTTCTACTACTGACTAAGGTATCCATCCACCCCTGGACATATAGAAAAATTAGTTTTGGTTTCTCCTAACATGACTTGCCTAGAGGTTTGCTCAACTATGCTTGCAAGAATGAGACAGTTTGAAGTTTTCCAGAGGTCACCAATAACACACATTTATGTTTCTCTCAAATTCATTAAAAGGGAGACCAAATGTCTTGGCTAAAGAAAGAGCTGACTACTAAATTTTTAGAAGAAAACTCCTTTTAGCCATTCCAGAGCTCTTTGAATCAAAAGGGAAGTACATGACCACTGCTTTTGTAGATAACAAATTTGTTCAGTAAAAGAAAGACTGCAGATCTGACAAGGAAAAAATATCATGTTCAAGAGAAGATGAACTTTTACCATATTTCATTATAGAAGACCACAATAAAAGAAAAATGACCTCATCAATCCCCCTCCAGGAGCCCTGGTGGGGTTAAGGATAAAGGAGAAAGCCACTGGAACTGGCTCCTGTCGTACAAGTTGCATCCATCAATCCAAGGCAGCTTCAGAGAGATGCATGCAGTCACAGCTGACAGAGGATAAGTCACAATTATCAAGAACTTATTAGCTATTGTTCTAGAATTTAAAAGGGTCATTTGCCTCTATAGGGTAGCAATCAATTGCTTTGTATGGGCTACAACTTATAAGGCCAAGGTCAAAATATGGTGATGGAAAATTAGGTTACATATCATAAATCCCCCAGCACCAATTCTTCTTATCTGAATGAAAGGGCTGTAAACTATTAATCCTGAAGACAGGTTTGTGGAAAATATAACAGAATCCAAAATCATAGTGAACTTTCTGATGGATAATATAGTATACCAGAACAACCTCAAAAAGATTGAAGTTTTTTCACTTGATAAGAAGAAAATTAAATTCACCCTGCCTTGATGCACATGGTTAATTCTTCAGACCAGCAAGTACTCATCAAAAAGGAGGAAAAGATGCTTTATAGAAGAAAGATTCTCTCATTTTTCCTCCTCTTCCCTTGCTATGATCCATAAGAACCTGTGACCTAAATGATTGGGAAAGGGTCACAAATAGCAGATATCATGAGCTTGGCACTGACTAATTCTATCATAGTGTCTTTTTGTCTCTGTAACTAATGTCTAAACAAAAACAAAACTGAAAAAGAAAAGAGAAACAAATTACAATTCTGAACTTCCCAAATAAAAGATGCGTTGTAACTTTTTAGAATCATAAGAAAACATTAACAATTAGTAAATCTAGGTAACAACTACATATATATTACTTGTACCATGTTTCAACTTTTCAGAATGACTGAAAATATTCCAATTTAAAGTTATTTTTTCAAATCTTCTCATGGCTAGTACTATAGTAAAAGTAGCTGTGATTTGATCCATGAATAATTTTGGGTACTCTGTGTATTTCTGGTTTTCTTACAGAATAGTTATGTGAATTTTTATTAGCATAATAAGTGGTTTCTATTTTTATGTATACTGAAGTTTTTATACCTCGCATTGTACCAACAAGAATTTTTTCTTTTTCTTTTTTTTTTTTGAGACTGAGTCTCACTGTGTCACCTAGGCCAGAGTGCAGTGGCATGATCTCAGTTCATGCAACCTCTGCCTCCCAGGGTGAAGTGATTCTGCTGCCTCAACCTCCCACAGCGCCACCATGTTGGCTAATTTTTTTGTATTTTTAGTAGAGACAGGGTTTCACCATGTTGGCCAGACTGGTCTTGAACTCCTGACCTCAAGTGATCCACCGCCTCAGGCTCCCAAAATGCTGGGGTTACAGGCATAAACCTAGAAGCACATGGGCATGAAAACTTTCAAAGTTTCACATTTTACCACTTGGCAATCTCCCACTGCTTTTCCCCATTATTGTTGGACACTATTGTCTACTAAAGTGATCCATTGGAAATGCTAGGTTTATCATCTTTCACTACATCTCAAAGTCTTACTAGCCTACATATATTTCTAATTACTGAGTGACACTTTGCTGTAGAATTCTTTCAGTTGTAAGTATAATTTTTTGCCAGAATATTGTGATGTATCACACCAACATGTCAAATTATAATATGGTGGATACCAATGGCTTAGGGATTAGGAGTGAGTGATGAAATGGTCAATGGATACAAAATTTCAATTCAATAGGAGAGATAAGTTCAAGAGATCTACTGTGCAACATGATGACTATAGTTAATAGCAATTTATTGTATTTTGAAAAACATGAGAATAGTAAGTGCTCTTATCATAAAAAATGATAAGTATGTGAGGTAATGCATATGTTAATTAGCTTGATTGAGCCATTCCACAATGTATACACTTTCAAAATGCCATGTTGTACACAACAAATATATGCAATTTTGTCAATTAAAAATAAAATAAAAAACTCTGGTTGCACTACTATTTGTCATAAGTTTTTAAAAATCACAATACTTTTATATATCTTAGGCTTAATTACTTTTTTATATTTATGCTGACAAAATAGTACTAAAAATAGAGAAGAATCTTAAGGGGGAAAATGTTCTGAAAATATGGTTTCTTCTGCTAGATAAACTTTATAGTAAATAATGTAAGTGGGCTTTTACTTTCCAGGCTCCTAACTAAAAGGTTATTTCAGGAAAACCTTTTTAAAAATTAGGATGAGGCCAGGCATGGTGGCTCACACCTGTAATCCCAGGGAGGCCGAGGCGGGCGGATCATTTGAGGCCAGGCATTTAGGCGTTCAAGACCAGCCTGGCCAATATAACGAAACCCCATCTTTCTCTCTCTCGCTGTCTCTCGAGATATATACACACACACACACACACACACACACACACACACACACACAAATTAGCCAGGCATGGTGGCACACACCTGTAATCTCAGTTATTTGGGAGGCTGAGGCAGGAAAATGCCTTGAACTCAGGAGATGGAGGTTGCAATGAGCCAAGATCGCGCCACTGCACTCCAGCCTGGGTGACAGGGTGAGACTCCATCTCAAAATAAACAAATAAAAATAAAAATCAGGATGAAATGGCAAGAATTAAGAGCAAAGGAGAGTCCTCAGCAACCCAAAAGGTGGGCAGCTGGTCTGTAGAACAAGGAGAGATATTCAATAGCTCCACAAGTTGATGGTGAGCTATGAAGCAAAAGAAGATTTATGGTAGCTCACCAGTACTAAGATACAGGTCCTGCTAAAGAAAAAATCCAGATCCCAACCACAAAACATTTAAGGTCGGTAGTAAACTAAAACTTCAAAATCTTGCATACCCAGCTCAACAACAGATCAAATTGACTCTCTTCCCACTTTAGGAGGGTGATATGAAAGGGTATGCTGCTTTCTGACGGTAAATATTATTTACTTCAATCTCTACTATCTTTTATATTAAATGCCCAGAATGCAATTAAAAACCACAAGACATATATAAAAACAAGAAAAGATGATGTATAGTCATAAAAATAATCAATAAAAACAAATAGAGATGTGGCAGATGTTGAAATTATCAGACTGAGATTTTAAGATAATTATAGTTAAAACATCTATTGGGGGCCGGGCGCGGTGGCTCAAGCCTGTAATCCCAGCACTTTGGGAGGCCGAGACGGGCGGATCACGAGGTCGGGAGATCGAGACCATCCTGGCTAACACGGTGAAACCCCGTCTCTACTAAAAAAATACAAAAAACTAGCCGGGCGAGGTGGTGGGCGCCTGTAGTCCCAGCTACTCGGGAGGCTGAGGCAGGAGAATGGCGTGAACCCGGGAGGCGGAGCTTGCAGTGAGCTGAGATCCGGCCACTGCACTCCAGCCTGGGCGACAGAGCGAGACTCCGTCTCAAAAAAAAAAAAAAAAAAAAATCTATTGGGAAAGATAAGACAAAATGTCTGAAGAAATGGAGAATTTCAAGAGAGATATAGAAACTATAAAAAGAAAACCCAAATGGAAATGCTAGAAAGGAAAATTATGGCATCATAAGTGAGGAGTTCATTAGATGTGTGTTAAGAGCAGATTAAACAAAGCAGGATTGCATTGGGAGTTATACCTGATGTAAATGACAAGTTGATGGGTGCAGCACACCAACATGGCACAAGTATACATATGTAACAAACCTGCACGTTATGCACTTGTACCCTACAACTTAAAGTATAATAATAATAAATTAATTAAAAAAAAAAAAACAAAGCAGAGGATGGGATCATGGAGCCAGAAAACAGGTCAATATAAGCACCCAACTGAAACACAAAGAGGAAAGAAAAGTG
Organism: Macaca fascicularis; assembly: GCF_037993035.2. Taxonomy (NCBI): domain Eukaryota; kingdom Metazoa; phylum Chordata; class Mammalia; order Primates; family Cercopithecidae; genus Macaca; species Macaca fascicularis. The sequence continues at coordinate 102,214,607 of NC_088381.1, forward strand.
AGGAAAAAAAAAAAGAACAGATTTTTGGGACAGTATCAAATGGTTCAACATACATGTAATTGGAGTTCCAGTGGCAGAGGCAGGAGAACATGAGCCATAAGAAATATTTAAAGAGATATTAGCAAAGAACGTTTCTAACTTGATAAAAGACAGCAATTCAAAAGTTCAAATTTTTTCATACATTCCAAGCAGAATAAATGTAAAGAACTCATGCAGGCATATCAAAATGAAACTTCTGAAAACAAAAGTATAAAGCAGATCTTTAAAAGTGCAGCCTGCTGGGCACAGCAGCTCATACCTGTAATCCCAGCACTTTGGGAGGTTGAGGCATGAGGAGCTACTGAGCACAGGATTTTGAGACTTGCTGTGGGCAACACAGCATGACTCCATCTCTACAAAAAAAAAAAAAAAAAAATTAGCTGGGCATGGTGGCAGGCACCTATAGTCCTAGCTAGTTTGGAGGTTGAAGTGAAAGGGTGGCTTGAGTCCAGGGATTCGAGGCAGTAGTGAGCTATGAATGTACCACTGCACTCCAGCCTGGCTGACAGAGTGAGAACCTGTCTTAAAATAAATAAATAAATAAATAAATAAATAAATAAATAAATAAATAAATAAGTGTAGCCAGAAAAGGGGGCTGGTAAATACATCATATACAGGTGGGAAAAGATACAAGCAAAGGCTGACTTTCCCTCAGACATAATGAAAGTCAGATGACATGGAGAAATATATTGAAAGTACTAAAAGAAAAAGAACTGTCAATCTAGAACTCTCTATTCAGTGAAAATACATTACAAAAATGAAGAAAAACTAAAGACATCCTTAGAAAGATGAAAGCTGAGAGAATTTGTCTCCATAGCTCTTCGTTATAAGAAACATGGAAAGCAGTTCTTCAGGCTGAATCTTCAGGCTGAAGGGAAATAAAATCTGGTAGAAATCCAGTACTGCAGAAAGAAATAAAGACCAAGAGGATAAATTATCTGAGTAAATTTTTTTTTTTTAAAATAGTACTTTATCTTACATATTTTCTCCTTAAATTTCTTTAAAATGTCATCAATTTTTTCCAATTTTTTCATGTGGTAAAACACATAACATAAAATTTACTATCTTGACTTCTACAAGTGATATCAGCAAAACAATGGAATAGAAGTTTCCAGTGCTTTGAATGTGGCTTTAAAGATTAGAAAAAATGAAGAGACATTTCCATTGCTCATTCTTTCATAGAAACATCAATTTAGACAACCATCAACACACAAAAATAATTTCACAAGAGCTACAGAATCCAGGTGAGAGTTTACAGCACCTAAGTGAGATACATAAATAAGAAAAGACTCATTGAAGAGAGTCAGAAGGACAATTTACATTACTCACTTCACTCCTACCCTAAGCCCACATAGTGCAGCATAGAGAGAGATGGCCTCTGTGTGGAGAAGGAAAGTAAACTGAGCACCTAATTTTAATTTTACTACAGACCCCAACACCAGGGTTACCCTAGTGAACGTAAGGACTAGGCTGGCCCTCATGGACCCAGGCTCCAGACTGGCCTCTGCAGCCCCAGGTACCAGGCCAGTACCTGTGAAGCAAAACTCTAGGCTGGCACCTGTGGACCTACGTTCTAGGGCCACCCCATGACCTCAAGCTCCAAGCCGGTCCCCTACAGACCCAGGATTCAGGCTTGCTCCTGCAAACTCAAGCTCCAAGCCCATTCCAGCACCAGGCCACCCTTGCAGACCCAGGTTCTAGACCTACCCCAGTAGACTCAGATACCTGGCCTACCCCAAGGCCCAACCCAGGCCAGCTCTTGTAGATGTGGGTACCAGGCCCATCTGCGCATTGACATGGGCATTTGGCCAGCCCACCCAAGGACTCAATCAGCAAACCTGTTCACAGACTCTGCCAGCCCAGAACCTCTGGACAGTTTAACTGGTGAAGGGCTTTCCCTGACAAAGCCAGTCTGGAGGAGGTACCTACTTCAGACACAGAGACACCAACATAAGAACATGAAGATCATAAATAATCAAGGAAACATGACACCACCAAGGGAACAGAATAGAGCACCAGAAACAAACCCTAAAGAAATGGAGATCTACAGTCTGCCTGACAAAGAATTCAAAATAATCATCTTTAATGAGTTCAGACCAGGCTCAGTGGCTCATGCCTGTAATCCCAGCACTTTGGGAGGCCAAGGTGGGTGGATCACTTGAGGCCAGGAGTTTGAGACCAGCCTGGCTAATACGCCAAAACAGCTCTACTAAAAATACAAAAATTAGCTGGGTATGGTGGCATGCATCTGTAATCCTAGCTACTTGGGAAGCTGAGGCACAAGGACCACTTGAACCCTGGAGGCGGAGGTTGCAGTGAGCTGAGATCATGCCACTGGACTCCAGCCTGAGCAACAGAGCAAGACTCTGCCTTAATTAATTAGTTAATTAATTAATAAAGAATTTCAGTGAGCTACAAGAGAACACAGATAGGCAACTAAACAAAATTAGAAGGTCAGTTGTGGTGGCTCATGCCTAATATGTTGGGAGGCCAAGATAGGCAGATCGCTTGAGTCCAGGAGTTTGAGACCAGCCTGGATTACATGGTAAAATCCTGTCTCTGCAAAAAATACAAAAACTTAGCCAGGCATGATGGCACATGCCTGTAGTCCCAGCTACTCAGGAGGCTGAGGCGGAAGAATCATCTGAGCCCAGGACCTCAAGACTGCAGTAAGCTGTGACCCTGCCACTGCACTCCAGCCTGGGTGACAGAGTGAGACTCTGTTAAAAAAAAAAAAAAAAAAAAAAACAGGAAAACAATACATGAACAAAATTGGAAGTTCAACAAAGATATAGAAACCATAAAAAAGAGCTAATCAGAGGGTCTGGAGCTAAAGAATATAATGATTAATTGAAAAATTCCATTGAGAGCTTCAATAGCAGATTCAATAAAGGAGAACAAAGAATAAATGAGCATATAAACAGGTCATTTAAAATTACTCAGAGGAACAAAAAGAAAAAAATGATTTAAATAGAGTGAAGAAAGTCTACAGGACTTATGGAATACCATCAAGTAAATAAATGTACAATTGTGGCAGGCCAAGAGGAGCAGAGAAAGGGGCAGAAAGCTTATTTAAAGAAACAGTGGGAGAAACCTTCCCAAATCTGGAGAGGAAAATGAATATCCAGATCCATGTAATAGTAATATGAGGCTAGGCTTGGCGGCTCACACCTGTAATCCCAGCACTTTGGGAGGCCAAGGCCAGGGGATCACCTGAGATCAGAAGTTTGAGACCAGCCTGGCCAACATGGAGAAACCCCGTCTCTACTAAAAATAGAAAAATTAGCTGGGCATGGTGGCAGGCTCCTGTAATCCCAGCAACTTGGGAGGCTAAGGCAGGAGAATCACTTGAACCCAGGGGGTGGAGGCTGCAGTGAGCCAAGATCACATCATTGCACTCCAGCCTGAACGATAAGAGCAAAATTCTGCCTCAAAAAAAAAAAAAAAAAAAAAAAAGGAATACCAAGAACACCCAAGTAGATTAAATATAAAAAGTTATTCACCTACACAAATTTATAATCAAATTCTCAAAAGTCAAACACAAAAAGAATTTTGAAAGCAATGAGAGAAAAGCAACTCATCACATACAAAAGAACCTGTATAAAACTATCAGGAGGTTTATCAGCAGAAAACTTATAGGCCAGGAAAGAGTGAGATAATATATTCAAAGTGCTAAAAGAAAAAAAATGCCAACCAAGAATACTACACCTGGCAAAGCTGTCCTTCAGACATGAAGGAAAGATAAAGACTCCCAGACAAAGAAAAGCTAAAGGAGCTCACCACCCTATATCTGTCTTACAAAAAAAAAATGCTAAAAGGATTCCTTCAAGTTGAAACAAAAGGATACCAACAAACAACATGAAAACTATAAGAGTATAAAACTCACTGTTAAGGTAAGAGTATAATCAAATTCACAATACTCTAATACTGTAATGGGAGTATATAAATAACTTTTAACTCAGATATAAGTTAAAAGACAAAACTATTAAAAATAACTATATCTATAATAATTTGTCAATGGATACACAATTTTAAAGTGTAAATTGTGATGCCAATAACACAAAATACAGGGGAAGGAGGCTGGGCCTGGTGGCTCATGCCTGTAATCCCAGCACTTTGGGAGGCCAAGACAGGCAGATCACTTGAGGTCAGGAGTTCAAGACCAGCCTGGCCAACATGGTGAAACCCCATCTTTGCTAAAAATACAAAAATTTGCCAGGGGTGGTGGCACACACCTGTAATCCCAGCTGCTTGGAAGGCTGAGGCAGAAGAATTGCTTAAACCCAGGAAGCAAAGGTTGCAGTGATCCAAGATCACGCCACTGCACTCCAACATGGGCAACAGAGTGAGATTCCATCTCAAAAAAAAGAAAAAAAAAATGCAGGAAAAGCAGATGTTGAAGTGTAGAATTGTATGCAGTTAAAGTTAAGTTCTTTTCAGCTTAAAAGAAACTGTTATAACTTTAAGATGTTTAATGTAAGTCACATAATAACCACAAAATAAAAAACATGTAATATATACACAAAAGATAAAGGAATCAAAGCATACCACTATATATATTTTGTAGTAGTATGCTTTGATTCCTTTATCTTTATATATATATATATAAAGATATATACATATACATAATCACAAAGGAAGGGAACAAGCAAGAAAGAAAGGAACAAAAGAAATACAGTCAGAAAACAACAAAATCACAATGATAAGCCCTTACCTAGCAATAATTAAGTATAAATGGATTAAATTCACTAATCAAAAGACACAGAGGGGCTGAATGGATAAAAAATAAAAACAAGATTCAACTATAAGCTGCCTACAAGAGACTCACTTTAGTTTTAAGGATCTACATGGGCTGAAAGTGAAGGAATAGAAAAAGATATTGTATTAAAATGGTAGACTGGGTAAAATGGCTCACATCTATAATCCCAGCACTTTGGAAGGCTGAGGCAGAAGGATCACTTGAGCACAGGAGTTTGAGACCAGCCCTGGCAACATAGTGAGATTCCATCTCTAGAAAGTATTAAAAAATTAGCTGGGCATGGTGACAGGCACCTGTAGTCCCAGCTACTCTGGAGGCTGAGGTGAGAGGATTGCTTCAGCCTAGGAGGTCAAGGCTCCAGTAAGCCGTGGTCATGCCATTCTTACACATACAAAAAAGAAAATAGTAACCAAAAAAGAGTAGGAGTAGCAATTCTTATATCAGACAAAATAGAATTTAAGTGAAAAACTGTAAAAAGAGACAAAGAAGGTTGTTATATAACAATAAAAGGGTCAATGCATCAAGAGGATATAACAACTCTAAATATATATGTACCCAGCATCAGAGCACCTAACTATATAAAGCCAATATTAACAGAATTGAAGGGAGAAATAGCAATACAATAATAGTAGACTTCAATATCCTACTTTTAACAATGTACAGATCATCTAGAAAGAAAATTAATGAACAGCAAACTTGAACAGCACCATAGACCTAATACACATATGCAAAACATCCCATCCAACAGCAGCAAAATACACACTTTTTTTCCTCTATGAGAGTTTATAAAATTATTTTAGAAATTTAAACATCATTGTCTTGATAGAAGAAGTGTTAAGTACATCCACAGAACAATGTATACAGAGTCAACTCATGTAGACACAATTCTTTAGAACACGATCATGTGTATTTTAAGCAGTAAGAAAATGATGGACTATTCAATAAATGATGTTGGGCCAATTTGTTATCTATTTGTAAAGGTAATTAAATAGCTTTCTCACAACATTAGAATAATATCCAAATAAAAAAGATACAACATATGTGAATATTTTGGGGTATCAACCCTCCAAAGTAAAATATAGAACCTAGAAGCTATGAAATGTGAAAGGAATAAAAATAACATGTTATTACATAAGAATTAAAATCTTGAATATGACAAACAGGTCATAAGCAGTTTGTAAAAATTGAAAAGGTTTCTGTTTCAAGACAGCACATTGCTCACACATTAAAACTTCCCCTTCTGTTTAAGAACTTAGGAATTACTACAAATAAAATAAATTATTCATAACGATATGCCAAAACAATATGGGGAATCTTCATTTGATCAGAAACTAAGGAATCTCTAGAAATTAAAAACTCTGCAGGTGGTAGATGACATATAAAAGTCACTATATTAATCTTCCTTAATCACTGAGATTTTTCACTGTGATTCAATGATAGTCAAAGATTAAAGTGTAAAATTTAATGTGTTTCCTTCCAAAAGTGACTTCTTAGGATTCTGTGTGCTGAGCTTAGAATTCTATACTTCACTTGTATCACAGATGAACTTCATTTAAGTCCCATATTCCATATCAGTGGAAAATCTTTCATCTGACTTCAGAAAATCTTGTCAAACCTTTCATTCTGCTCAAAAGTCATGTAAATTTTTCAGTCTCCAATGGTGTTTTTGTGAAGGAAATGCCTTCTTTACTTTTTCTCCTAATTCAAATGTTTAGTAGGTTTGCATAATTTGCTGGTGGGTCCTCCTTCATGTTCTCAAATGTGGCCTATCTCACCACAGCATCCATGGCCTCCTCACTCAGTTCTTTCCCCCAGAAACTTGCAGAGTTTTAATACAGAACCTCTGAGATCCTTCTTCATCTCCTCATACATTAAGAACTGAATGTTGAAGTGGCTTTTGTGCTCATACCAACATTTGATATGGTCAAATCAAAGGCTTCCTACCTCCTTTCTTTCAAAAAATTGTTTCACAAAATTATCAGTGGTAGCTGTAGGCTTACACATTGTCACCATCTTTGAAAAATGAAAATATGAGCACATAACATCCTTTGGGTTTCTGTATAGATATTTCCTTTTGACATTTTTGTTCTTTATCCCTCTTGGAACCAAATAGGATGGGAGGTGGGTTGCAAAGAGATGAGGAGATGGTCTTTCACAAAAATTCATGTTTTTGCTGCTGTACTCAAGAAAGGGAGCTTGATACAGTGTTTCCAGATGTTCATTTCTCTTCCAGTGTTCTTCAAAATAAATCAAGCTTAATATCTGCTGACACCAGACAGTTCCAGATTCAGGGTATGTGACTACGAAGACATCATCATCTCTAATTTCAAACTCATCTAAATTTTCTAAAAAGTCAACATCAATGCTATCATATTGAAGACAATATCCTTTAAATTTTACTAAAGATGTCTCTCAGTCTTCCAAAATTCAGTGGCAGTTCTGCAGGCTGTACAGGAGGCATGGCTGGGGAGGCCTAAGGAAACTTAAAATCATGGTGGAGGCCGGGCGCGGTGGCTCAAGCCTGTAATCCCAGCACTTTGGGAGGCCGAGACGGGCGGATCACTAGGTCAGGAGATCGAGACCATCCTGGCTAACACGGTGAAACCCCGTCTCTACTAAAAAATACAAAAAACTAGCCGGGCGAGGTGGTGGGCGCCTGTAGTCCCAGCTACTCAGGAGGCTGAGACAGGAGAATGGCCCGAACCCGGGAGGCGGAGCTTGCAGTGAGCTGAGATCCGGCCACTGCACTCCAGCCTGGGCGACAGAGCGAGACTCCGTCTCAAAAAAAAAAAAAAAAAAAAAAAAAAAAAAAAAAAAAAATCATGGTGGAAGGTGAAGAGCAGGCAGGCACAATCTTCAATATGGCGGAGCAGGAGAGAGAGAATACACATTCTTCTTAAGTACCTAGAACATTCTCCAGTATGGATCATATATTAGTCCACAAAACAAGTCTTAACAAATTCAAGAGGATTGAAATCTGGCTGGACACAGTGACTCACGCCTGTAATCCCAGCACTTAGGGAGGCCGAGGCGGGTGGATCACCTGAGGTCAAGACTTCGAGAGCAGCCTGGCCAACACGGTGAAACCCCATTTCTACTAAAAATAAAAAATTAGCTGGAAGTGGTGGTGTGTGTCTGTAGTCCCAGGTACTGGGAAGGCTGAGGCAAGAGAATCGCTTGAACCCAGGAGGTTGCAGTGAGCCGAGATCACCCCTTTGCACTCCAGCCTGAAGAACAAGAGTGAGACTCTGTCTCAAAAACAAAAAAATAAGATTGAAATCACATCAAGTAACTTTTCCCACCACAATGGTATAAAAGCAAAAGTCAATCACAGGAGGAAAATTGAAAAATTCACAAACATGTGGAACTTAAACAACACACTACTGAAAAGATCTCAAATAAGCAAACTATTAATAACTTTACACCTCAAGGAACTAAGAAAAAGAACAAACTAAACCCATGGTCAGCAGCAGGAAGGAAATAATAAAGATCAGAGCAGAAATAAATAAAATAGAGACTAGAAAAACAATAGAAAAGAAAAACTAAGTTGGTGTTTGAAAAGAAAAGTAAAATGGACAAGCCTTTAGCTAGACTAAGAAAAAAGAGAGATGACTCAAATAAATAAAACCAGAAATAAAAGGAAACATTATAACTGATGCCACAGAAGTACAAGTGATCATAAGAAACTGCCATGAAGAATTATATGCCAACAAATTTTTAGAATTTTTCAATATATTATAAACATCTTTTCAAATTATTTCAGATAGAGTAATTTTATTTATTTATTTATTTATTTTTTTGAGAAAGAGTTTCACTCTTGTTGCAATGGTGCAATCTTGGCCCACCACAATCTCCGCCTCCCAGATTCAAGCGATTCTCCTGCCTCAGCCTCCCAAGTAGCTGGGATTATAGGCATGCGCCACCACACCCAGCTAATTTTGTATTTTTTTGGTAGAGAAGGGGCTTCTCCATGTGAGTTAAGCTGGTCTTGAACTCCCAACCTCAGGTGATCTGCCCGCCTCGGCCTCCCAAAGTGCTGGGATTACAGGCGTGAGTCACCATGCCCGGCCATCTAATTCTTTTAATAAATAATTTTATGGCATTTCATTGTATAGATATACTATAATTTACCTATCAATCCCTATGATGGACATTTGAAATATTTCCAATTTTTCATGATTAAAAGCAAGGCTGTAGACACATACGTTGCTGATAGGATTATAAATTAGCATAATGGAATGGATAAACAAATTGCTGTGCATAGTCATAAAATGGAATAGGATATACAACAAGGAAAATGAATGAATTACACCTACATATAACAGCAGGATAAGTTATACGAACATAAGCAAAAGAAGCAAGATGCAAAAGAATACGTGAAGCACTTTCCATTTATATAAATTTCAAAAATAGGCAAAACCAAAATATATTATTTTATGGACACACACACAGGTGATAGAAATCTAAAGAAAAGGAAGAAAATCGTTTTCACAAAGTCCAGATCGTGGTTACCTATGGAGCAGAGCTACCCAATGTGAAAATAATGTGAACTACAGAAGTAAGCTGTAAGTTTAATTTTAAGTTTTCTAGTAGCCACATTAAATGAAGTAAAAAGAAATAGTTGAAATTAAATACATTTTATTTTACCTAAGATATTCGAAATATCATCACTTAAACATATAATTAATATTTAAAAGTGGCCAGGTGTGAAGGCTCACAGCATTTTAATCCCAGCATTTTAGGAGGCAGAGACGAACGGATCACTTGAGCTCAGGAGTTCAAGACCAGCCTTGGCAACATGGTGAAACCTCATTTCTAAAAAATACAAAAATTAACTAGACATGGTAGCATGTACCTGTAGTCCCAGCTACTCCGGAGGCCGAGGTGGAAGACTGAGATGGAAGGATAGCTTGAACTTGGGAGGCAGAGGTTGCAGTGAGCCAAGATTGCACAACCGCACTCCAGCCTGGGTGACAGAGCCAGACTCTGTCTCAAAAAAATAAATAAATAAATAAAATAAAATAAAATAAAATAAAAGTATTTTTTTACGTTCTTTTTTTTTTCCCCCACACTAAGTCTTGAAAATCCAGGGTAAATTTTACACTTACAAAACATCTCAATTCAGACTAACCAAAATTCAAGTGCTAAGTAGTCACATGTGGCTAATGCCTACCATATTAGACAGCCCATAGTTCTAGCAGATATGAGACTCAGGAAAGAGGTTACTTCTAAAGGAGAATCATAATTGGGAAGTCTGGGGCAATTATTTCATTCATAACAACCCTAGCTAGTGAGCTGAGGCTGACCTGCTTTTCCTTTCAGCGTCCAGGCATGTCATTGAAAACTTCAGCAAAATTTTTACCACTTCACTTTTCTAGTCGGATGACTACTGTTACAGGGATAACTGCCAGCAAAGGATACATAAATAACGAATCTGTTCGATCTTTTTTTTTTTTTTTTTTTTTTTTTTGGGGGCCAAGTCTCGCTCCGTCACCCAGGCTAAAGTGCAGTGGAACGATCTCGGCACAATGAAACCTCCGCCTCCCAGGTTGAAGCGATTCTCCTGTCTCAGCCTGCCGAGTAGTTGGGATTACGGGCACATGCCACCAAGCCAGCTGGTTTTTGCATTTTCAGTAGAGACGGGGTTTCACCATGTTGGCCAGTCTGGTCTTGAACTTCTGACCTCAAGTGATCTGCCCACCTCGGCCTCCCAAAGTGCTGAGATTACAGGCATGAGACACCACGCCCAGCCTATGAATCTGTTATCTTACTGCAGAGATCTCTCCATTACCTAAGAAAAGCCTCATTTTGAAGAGATCTCTGTAGTCACCTGAGGGCTACATGATCTGTCAGTGGTGCTTCCTTAAACACTTAAAGGGATCTTATGATTACCCCTAAGGGTGCTTTTAGGGGAGACAAAATAACTCCTAGATTCCACACAGGAAATAAAGACCTGAGGGCACACAGGGTGCCCCTGGAAAGAAAGTGTTGTTGGCCTCTCTAAGTGGGACATACATCATTCAGAGGGCATAGTTTGACAGTTCCTCCAGCTTGGCCTCCTGGCAAGCTGGTAAGCCTTATGGTTCCCGGTTCAGTTTGAATAATTGAGGCTAGTCTCTGTTTTTTCTGAAATTGCCTGAGGGCTGTCAGTCAAACTGTCCTATTTATCTATGCCATCAGACAGGTGTTGCTCATTCACCCCACAGAATGACTAAGCAATAGCTACGGGAAGGGAGGTGAGGAAGATATCCAGTGGTGTTAATCAATGTCTTGCATGGGAGATGTAGAAAATGGGGAAATCCTCTGCTTTATCTGATAGATTCTCGTTAAGGTGAAGGGGAATGACAATCAAAATTATGGTGAGCACCATCGTGGGGGGTGGCAGATTCAGCAGTTTCACCATTTAAAGTTTTTGCTACAGTTTGGGAGAGTTGTATCTGGGCATTTTTCTTCCTGAGGAAAGACCCAGGGGTGGCTCTGAAGGACGTTGTTAGAGATCCTTCTCCCCACTCCTGGCATCTAAGGTATTCTCCCCTCATGTATTGGAGTTGCTCTCTCTCCATCACTATAAAATCAATTTGTCCTATTCCAATAATTATCATTCACCTTTTTCCAGTCATCTCTACTCATACCCAGACCTTTCATCCAAAAGAGTCAGGTGAAAAAGGGATAAGGCAATTTTATAAAACGTACAGGGAGACTCATGCCACCTACTTTGGCCTACATGAGCCACTGGGTGACTCATGAAGCAAATGTACTCAACCAAGTCGTGATTAGCCTCATGATACAGAGTCACAGCAACTCAACTACATAATCTAGGGGACTGAGCCAGAATTAAGTTGAAATCCCTAGGCCCCTTCTGGCTGGGCTAGCAACGCACTGGCCTGGGACTGCCAATAGTGAACAGAAAAGCAGCATGGTCAGGGAGTGTTGGATACAATGAGTTCTAAATTTCTCTTTAAAGAATCATTATGTCAGTATGTTCAGTTCTTTGTCCTCCCTTTTAAAGTTTAACTTCCTAGTAGTTTCAGTAAAAAACCTTTTACACCAGTTTTAATCAGTAGTTCACATCTGTTCCCCTGATCACCTGCTCCGTCCTGACTCATCCCAGTCACCTGCTTTGACCTGAATCACCCCTGGTCACCTGCTCTGACCTAAGTCACATTTAGTTACCTGTCCCTAACTGTCCTTCCTGCCAAACTACTCACCCCGCCACTCTGGCTCATACCTCTGCTCTTTTTAAAATAGCCAATCAGAATTAGCTTAGACTGTGCAGTGCAACCCTAGCCTATTAATAGGGGAATGACAGAGCAGTAGCGGCTACTTGCATCAAGAATAAGAACCCCTTCCCCTGTCTTGTTCAGATGTCCTCTCACCATTAGTCCATTCACAAGTCGCACCCTTCTATAGAAGTAAACATTGCCTTGCTGGGAAAATTAAACTTATGTTCAAGTGCTATTTCTTTGCAGCACCAAGGAACAAGCATTTTGTTTCTAACAGGGAGGAATCCAAATTTTAAAATAGCAATAGGTCATCCTGATCATTAAACAGAAAGTGGCTGAGAGATTATCTCTTTCTGAGCATGGCCACATTCAATGACCAAACTGCCTAATTAAGCTACATGCCCAGAAGGAGAAGAGAGAGCTAGAGTAAAATTCTATTTGAATTGATTTTTGAAGAGGCCATTCCAGTATTCAATATCAGATGCCTGTGAATGGTAGGGAGTATGGAATGTCCATCAAATACCTTGACTATCAGCACTTTGTTGAGTAGCTTTTGTGATTAAAAAACAACAACAATAACAACAACAACAAAAAAAAAACCTGCTCCATTGTCAAGCTGCAAAGGCCCAGAAGGCCAAACACATGACACAGATTTGTTTCAAGGGCTGCAATATTATAGCTGGAATCTGATGATCAGGTTAAAACAGCAATATTGTGTTGAAAGGAAGGTGAAAAGCACGTTTCACATGGTGGCAGACAAGAGAAGAGAGCTTGTGCAGTGAAACTCTGCCTTGTATAATCATCACTGAAAAATATCAACAGCGTTGCAGCACAATGGGTAGCCCTGAGAAGAGATCAGAAGTCTAATGTAGTCAATCCGCCAAGAACAAGGTGTGAGGAGATGGAGGTGATGGCTCACGCTATGTGACCCCCCTCACTGCAACATTTTCACAAGTCTGCCTTTCAGGTAGCTTATGCGTCAGAAACAGGGTCTTTTTCTTTATTTTATGCCAAACCTACAGTGGTAGATAGGTCACCATGTCAAGTACAATGATGGATCTAGTCAGAAATGGGAGCAATCTGGACAGTGCAGTCTTGATCAGCAGCTTGATACCAGAGAACTGGCCCTTACTCTAGACATCTACATGAGTAACCCAACAGCTTAACTGTGATTTATTACCACATTTTGCAGCCCCAGAGAGGGTGTCTTTAATCTACCAATCCGTAGTTTTCCAAGTGACAGACTAAACTCCTAGGCCTTTGGCTATAGCCCAGAGGTCAGTAAAAATGTAACAAGCTTTATCAAAAGGAACACTGGCCAGAGATATGAGATAGCCTTAAGTTCTGCAAAGGGAATGGAGCAACCCCACCCATGTTTGGTTCGGCAGAGCTGGCACTGATGCTGAACAGTGGCAGCAACTCAGTGAGTACTGTCAGTTTGAAGCTTAACCAAGTCTAGGGATTTGGTGCCCTGCATCCCAGCCACTCTAGTCACGGCTAAAAGGGACAAACACAGAGCTCAGGCCATGGCTTCAGAGGGTTCAAGCCCAAATCTCAGCAGCTTCCACATGGTGTTGAGCCTGCGAGTGCACAGAAGCCAAGATTGGGTTTAGGAACCTCCGCCTAGATTTCAGAGGATGTATGGAAACTCCTGGATGCCCAGGCAGGTTTGCTTCTGGGTCAGGGCCCTCATGGAGAACCTCTGCTAGGGCAATGCAGAAGGGAAATGTGGGGTCAGAGCCCCCATACAGAGTCCCTACTAGGGCCCTACCTAGCGGAGCTGTGAGAAAAGGGCCACCATTCTTCAGACCCCAAAATGGTAGATCCACCAACAGCTTGCACCATGTGCCTGGAAAAGTTGCAGACACTCAATGATAGCCCATGAAAGCAACCAGGAGGGAGGCTGTACCCTGCAAAGTCACAGGGATGAAGCTGCCCAAGATCACGGGAGTACCCATCTCTAGCATCAGCGTGACCTGGATGTGAGAGGTGGAGTCAAAGGAGACCATTTTGGAGCTTTAAGATCTGACTGCCCTGCTGGATTTCAGACTTGCATGGGGCCTGTAGCCCCTTTGTTTTGGCCAATTTCTCCCATTTGAAATGACTGCATTTACTCAATGTCTGTACCTCCATTGTATCTAGGAAGTAACTAACTTGCTTTTGATTTTACAGGCTCATAGGCAGAAGGGACTTGCCTTGTCTCAGATGAGACTTTGGACTGTGGACTTTTGAGTTAATGCTGAAATGAGTTAAATCTTTGGGGGTCTGTTGGGAAGGCATGACTGGTTTTGAAATGTGAGGACATGAGATTTGAGAGAGGCCAGTGGCAGAATGATATGGTTTGGCTCTGTCCGCACCAAAATCTCATCTTGAATTCCCACATGTAGCGGGAGGGACCCAGTGGGACGTAACTGAATCACGGGGGCAGGTCTTTCCTGTGCTGTTCTCATGATAGTGAATAAGTCTCATGAGATCTGATGATTATATAAGGGGGAGTTTCTCTGCACAAGCTTTCTTCTCTTGTCTGCCACCATGTGAAACGTGCCTTTCACCTTCTGCCATGATTGTGAGGCCTCTCCAGCCATGTGTAAGTCCAATTAAATCTCTTTTTTTTGTAAATTTCCCAGCCTCAGGTATGTCTTTATCCGCAGCACGAAAACAGACTAATACAACATCTCTTCCCAATCAGTAGAATCACCTCGGGCACTTATAAGCATTCAAATTACAATCATGTAAAACATTAATACCAATTATACATTCATCAGTGGAAGCTACAACAGAACACTAAACAGACCCAAAGGGCCACATGCAACAGGGTCACTTAATTTCTCTTCACTGCAAAAATTGCCCAAATCCCATCAGTTGAATTAAGGTGCCCCTTCTTCCCAAGCGGCTGCAAAGACTACTAGTGCCTTGAGTAGTTATATGCAACAGCACACAAAGTTTGAAATATTTCCTCCACAGTTCCCCAGCACATTCAAGCAGTGCATAAGTGCATACTGGATCTTTTTTCTTTTTTTTTTTTTTTTTTTTTTTTTTTTGAGACAGGGTCTTGCTTTGTCACCCAGGCTGGAGTGCAGCAGTGCAAAGACTGCTCACTGCAACCTCAACCTCCTGGGCTCAAGCAATCCTCCCACCTTAGCCTCTCAATAACTGGGACTACATGTGTGCACCACCATGCTTGGCTAATTTTTGTATTTTTTGTAGAGACGGGATTTTATCACATTGTTCAGACTGGTTTCTCACTCTGAACTCAAGTGATCCGCCCACCTCCGCCTCCCTAAGTGTGGGGATTATAGGCATGAGCTATTGCGCATGGCCAGGTCTCACTCTTAAGTTAGGGTAGGAGGCAAAGGAAAGATCAAGCGTACAGAAGAAGAGCAGCTTTTTTTTGAGAAAATTGAGGCGTTGCATTCAATTTCAAGTGGCCCTCACTCATGGCTCATCTAAATGAGCTTCTGAGGTTTTGGACCACCCAAGCTTAGCTTAGTAGCCATAGCTACCATTGCACCTAGTCCAAGACCATGGCACCTGTTGTCCCATTGTCATAAGATCCCTTTTTATATCTGCCCAGAGGAGAGTAACAACTGAGGCACCATTTAGACAGCTGTTTGCATTCTACTTCTCACTGTACAGCCCCTAACTATTAATTAACAAGTAGGATATTGGGGAATCGTTATTCTCTTAACTCACCCAATACTTGGGCAAATGTATTTACCTCTTGATCCAAGTTGTCTCATCTTCAAACCTAGTTTGTGGGTCCATTATCCCTCCTCTTCCAGAAGACCACATCTGCCAACATCCCATCCTCATCACCTAAACTGTCAAAAACTATGAAGAGTCTGAAATTCTACTCTACTTGCAAGCTAGTCTGACAGTTTTGTAGATGTTAGCAGAAGACATGAGATTCAGGGTTAGAGACAAAGAACTTTATTACTCACAGAAATAGTCAAAATATCAACATTTTCTTGTTCTGGTTCCCAAACCCCAGTTTCCACAGGGCAATGCAAAGACCAGGTGATATCTGTACGTGCAGATGGTTGCATTACAGGAAAGGAACCCTGAGCATAGGGAACCTAAAGCTTTTATAATGCCCTTTGGTCCAGAAAGAAACACCCTTTATCTTCCAAGGCTCTAAATATACCTGCCCTTCATTTTGGAGGGAGATACTGTCTCTATCTTCTCTATCATATAAACATCCTTGAAAAATAATGCAGTCAGTACATCTGCTTATAAGATATACAGAAACACTAGTGGTCCATGGAGAATTATCTAATTAGCCATACCTCGTTTTATTGCACATCACTTTGTTGTGCTTCACAGACATGGCATTTTTTACAAGATGAAGGTTTGTAGCAACTCTTCCAATCGACCCTGCAAGTCTATGGCACCATTTTTCCAGCCTCGAGTGCTCACTTCATATCTCTGTGCCACATTTTGGTAATTCCTGCAACATTTCAAACTTTTTCACTATTATTATATCCTTTATGGTGATCTGTGATGCTACTATTTTGGGGTGCAACAAGCCATCCCTATATAACAGGTGAACTTAATTGATAAATGTTGTGTATGTTCTGCCTGCTCCACTGACCAGCAGTTCTTCTGTCTCTCTCCCTCTCCTCAGGCCTCCTCATTCCGAGACGTAACGCTATTGAAATTAGACTAGTTAATAACCCTACAATGGCCTCTAAATGCTCATGTGAAAATAAGAGTCACGCATCTATTTATCATTTTTTGAGATGGGGTCTCACTGTCGCCAGGCAGGAGTGCAGTGGTGCGATCATAGCTGACTGCAGCCTCAACTTCCCAGGCTCAGGCGAACTTCCCACCTCAGCCTCCCAACTTGCTGTCACTACAGGTGACACCACCATGCCTGGTTAATTTTTTTAAAAAGTTTTTGTAGAGACGGGGTCATGCCATGTTGCCCAGGCTGGTCTCTAACTCCTAGGCTCAAGCAATCCTCCCACCTCAGCCTCCCAAAGTGCTGCGATTACAGACACGAGCCACTGTGCCTTGCCCCATTTCTCACTTTAAATCAAAAGCTAGAAATGTTCCAGGCTGCTGAAAGATAGGGAAAAATAATAATAAATTGTTTTAAAGCTAGAAATGCTAATCCTGGGAACACACCAATGGTAAGAAAGTATTACAGACTTATTGCTGAAAATAAATAAAGTTTTAATGGTCTCGATAAAACATCAAACAAGCCACAATATTCCCTTAAGCTAAAGCCTAATCCAGAGCAAGGTCCTAATTCTCTTCAGTTCTATAAAGGCTGAGAGAGGTGAGGTAGCTGCAGAAGAAAAGTTTGAAGCTAGTATAAGTTGGTTCGCGAGATTTAAGGAAAGAAGCCATCTTCGTAAGATAAAAGTGCAAGGTGAAGCAGCAAATACCAATTTAGAAGATGTGGCAAATAATGCAGCTATGGCTAATATCATTGATGAAGATGGCTATACTAAATAAGATTTTCACTGTAGATAAAACAGCCTTATATTGGAAGACACCCTCTAGAATTTACATAGCTAGGAAGGAGAAGTCAATGCCTGGCTTCAAAACTTCAAAGGCTGACTCTTGTTAGGGGTTAGTGCAGCTGGTAACTTTAAGTTGAAACTAATGTTTATTTACCATTCCAAAAATCCTAGGGCCCTTAAGAATTATGCTAAATCAGGCCAGGCATGGTGGCTCACGCCTGTAATCCCAGCATTTTGGGAGGCTGAGGTAGGCGGACCATGAGGTCAAGAGATTGAGACCATCCTGGTCAACATGGTGAAACCCCATCTCTACTAAAAATACAAAAATGAGCTGGGTGCAGTGGTGCGTGCCTGTAGTCCCAGTTAGTCAAGAGGCTGAGGCAGAAGAATCGCTTGAACCTGGGAGGCAGAGGTTGCAGTGAAACGAGATCGCACCACTGCACTCCAGCCTGGCGACAGACTCTGGCTCGGAAAAAAAAAAAAAAAAAAGAATTATGCTAAATCTACTCTGCCTGTGCTCTATTAATGGAACAATAAAGACTGGTGACAGCACATCTGTGTTGTAAAAAACCATTTACAACATGGTTTACTAAATATTTTAAGCCCACTGTTGAGACCTACTACTATTTTGAAGATTCTCTTCAAAATATTACTGCTCATTAATACTGCATCTAGTCACCCAAGAGCTCTGAAGGAGATGTACAAAGAGATTAATATCATTTCCATGCCTGCCAACATAACGTCCATTCTGTGGCCCATGGATCAAGGATTTACTTTGACTTCGAGGTCTTTATTATTTAAGAAAGACATTTTGTAAGGCTATAGCTGCCGTAGGTAGTGATTACTCTGATGGACCTAGGCAGTCAACTGAAAACCTTCCAGAAATGATTCACCATTCTAGATGCCATTAAGATGATTTATGATTCATGGGAGGAGGTCAAAATATCAACAGTAACACGAGTTGGAAAGTTGATTCCAACTTTCATGGATGTCTTGGAGGGGTTCAAAACTTCAGTGAGGGAGTTAACTGTAGTTGCTAAAAATAGCAAGAGAACTATAAATGGAGCCTGACAATGTGACTGAATTACTGCAATCTCACGATAAAACTTGAACAGACAAGATTTTGCCTTTTATGGATGAGCAAGGAAAGTGGTTTCTTGAGATGGCCTATACTCCTGCTGAAGATGCTATGAACATTGTTGAAATTACAACGAAGGATTTAGAATATTTTATAAACTTAGTTGATAAAGCAACAGCAGGGTTTGAAAGTATTGATTCCAATTTTGGGGGAAGTTCCATTGTGGGCGAAAGGCTATCAAATAGCATTACATGCTACAGATAAATCTTTCATGAATGAAGAGTCGATCAATGCAGCAAACTTTATTGTTGTCTTATTTTTTAAAATTGCCATAGCCACCCCAATCTTCCGCAACTATGACCCAGATCAGTCAGCAGCCATCAACATCAAGGCAAGACCCTCCACCAACAAAAAATTATGACTTGCTGAAGGCTCAAATAATCATTGGCTTTTTTTAGCAATAGATAATTTTTTAATTAAGATAGGTACATATGGGTTTTGTTTTTGTTTTTGTTTTTGTTTTGCCATAACGCTATTGCACACTTAATAGACTACAGGATGGTGTAAATGTAACTTTTATATGCAGGGGAAAACCAAAAAACTTCATGTGACTCACTTTATTGAGATATTCACTTTATTGCAGTGGTCTGAATCTGAACCCACAATAACTACAAGGTATGCTTGTAAATACCTTATTTTAAACAAAAAGTGAAAATTATTTCCCTGTTTGTTATTTACTAACAAATAGACTAGACATTTGCATCAGACAGTGAGCATAAACTTCCCTGATCACCTCTCAAGAGACATGCTCCCATTTCTCTTTTGACTCTCCTAAAGATTTCCTGTAAGACTAAATTTTATCTTCCGTATGTCTCACAGGTCAGTGTTCATAATAACCATCAGTTATACAACAGCAATTTAATGAATTTCAGCAGAGTGAGGACAAATTGCAGGTTTCTGAGTAGAGGGCCAGGATAGGTCATCTGGATACCCATTGAAACTAATGATTCTCGACTTTTCCTGCCTTCAACTCACCACAGGAATATTAGACATCCACTTGTTAGTGGTTCTCTATGGGGGATAGTAGAGGAAAGCCAAATTTGGGCATTAATAGAACAAATCTTAAGTTAAATCCTCATATTATTTTTCTTGAGATAGTATGACCATAGCTCAGATATAACCATATCCAAGTTTTAACTACTTCAAACCAAGTAATTACATATTATTCTCACTATTCCTAATTGTGATATCAATTGACTCTAAAAATATTAAACATGTATATATTACTTGAGACCTCTAGACTATAAAATACTTCAAAAGTCTAGTCCTTAAAATGTTGGGCAAAAAATACCTCAATTTTGGCCGGGCACGGTGGCTTACGCCTGTAATCCCAGCAGTTTGGGAGGCCAAGGCAGGTGGATCAGGAGGTCAGGAGTTCAAGACCATCCTGGCCAACATAGTGAAACCCCATCTCTACTAAAGATACAAAAAATTAGCCAGGCATGGTGGTGCGTGCCTGTAATCCCAGTTACTCAGGAGGCTGAGGCAGGAGAATCACTTGAACCCAGGAGGCAGAGGTTGCAGTGAGCCAAGATCATGCTATCGCACTCCAGCTTGGGCGACAGGGTGAGACTCCGTCTCAAAAAAAAAAAAACACACACACACATAATGCCTACTTTTTTAAAATTAGCAACATTTTCATGTTGCAAGACATATAGGATAAAACATACTTACTGCTTATCTGGTCCTCCACAGAAATAATTCAGAAATGTAAATACTAGATCAATATTTAACCATTAAGGAAAAGATATACTGCTACATCAGCTGATTTTTTTCTCTTTGAATTTAATGTATTTACATCAAAAAATTAGGTAGTCATTTTACATTTAAGGAATAAAAACCTTAAAAAAAACAATACAAAGAGTGAAAAGATTTTAACCAAGTTTACATTTCTTTTTGCTATAATTTTTAACAACAATTCGTCTCATCATAACTTAATGCAATGTGCAAATGCAGCACCCATTACAATCATTAAACTAAATTTAAGGAAGTCCACTGTTAATAGTGACCCTCAGAAGAAATGGATTTCTCTTCTATTAAAAACTCTATGGTATATAAGCATTACATAATAATGCTACTTAACCACCTTTTGTCTCAAGAATTATCACCAAAGTTTTGTGGAAATAAGTCCACATAAGAATAAAATATTTAAAAGGTGAAACGTTCTTTATTTTAACTTTAGCAAGATCTTTTCTTTTTCATTAAGAAACAATTTAATAATTTTAAAGCAAAAGCTGTTAGAGTCTAGATAGCTAAAACTGTACTCCTGAGTTCAAGCTTACAGATCTTTTGTAAGTAGTTCTCAATAAAATATCTTCCCTCCCCATACCCCTACCCGAAATCTTATATTGTTCTTACAAAACTTTGGTCAAGAGTAGAAATATATCCAGGCAGATGTATATGCCATACAATAGCAAGAACAGTAAAGCCCAACTAATGATTTTGAGTTTTAAAAATAGAAGGCAATTAAAATGTACTCAAAGTCACATTAAGAAAAGCTTTCACGGGGGTAATATTGAAACAGTCACAAAGGTTAAGAAAATACTGATATCAAAGTACAAATGACTACAATGTTAAAATAGACAAAAACTGCTATACAAGAGCCTCTTTGAAAATTAAAAATAAAGAACACAACACATGAGTCAGGATGATTTTCCTGTTCTACTCATGAATTTTAGTCTTTATAAGGTTGGTTATGTTGACATCTAGAAGAGTTTCTTATCACATCTGATGGTCTCATTCCAACTTCGTAGGGTGGGTCTTCCCCAAGGAACCTCTGATCCTGCCGCATCTTGGTCATTGTACAATTTCAAAGTAGTGCAATATCGCCATGATGTGCTGGGGCATGAAGACGTATCCTGTGTATAGTGCCATCCCCACAATGGAAACCAGCATTGAATCTGAGTTGTAGTTAAGGAAACTTATTATTATTAATTTATTCAAAACTAAATCCCCACATGTTTTCAACAACTCTTTTATGATGAAGTACCCATTCACTTAGTACTTTCTCATTTATATCAAGCACTGATAAAAAAAAAAAAAACAAGAACGATAATGCTAGCTACTAACAACTATGCCTGGCACCATTCTAAGTTGGTTTTTGTTTTGTTTTGTTTTGTTTTTAGCTCATTCATCTTTACTACCACCATATAAGGTAGGTACTGTTATTCTCCCTGTGTAGTCAAAAACATCAGACTGCTTAAAATGTTTTTTTTTCTTCTCTTTTTTTTTTCTTTTTTTTCTTTTTTTGTTTTTGGAGACGGAGTTTTGCTCTTGTTGCCCAGGCTGGAATGCAGTGGCATGATCTCGGCTCACTGCAACCTCTGCCTCCTGGGTTCAAGCGATTCTCCTGTCTTAGCCTCCTGAGTAGTTGGGATTACAGGCGCCCGCCACGACGCCCAGCCAAGTTTTGTATTTTTAGTAGAGACAGGGATTCACCATGTTGGCCAGGGTGGTCTCAAACTCCTGACCTCAGGTGATCCACCAGTCTCGGTCTCCCAAAGTGCTGGGATTACAGGCGTGAGCCACTGCACCCAGCAGGACTGCTTAAAATGAAGCACAGGATGTGACACTGTTCTACCTAAGAAATAAATATACAGGAATAAAATTCTATTTAATGACTGTAAAAGATCTACCAACTTAACTAATAAGAATGTATGATCAAAGAATTTTAGAATTAGTTAGACTAGAATGTGGCTAAAAGTATTTTTAGAGTCACACAGAGCTAAAATCAATCATACACTAGCTTAGGGATATATAAAATGACAGCAACTGCTACTATCAAACGTTTATTTATTATTATCACTATTAAACATCATTATCACTATTGCTACTATTTGCAACAACTTCAAATAAAAGTCATCTTGATAACCTAAACAATAACCTTTCTGTACTGTGCTCCTTTATTACAAAAGGAACTGAAACTGCATATATGGAAGTCAACAAGAGGTCTCTCCTCTGGGGCCACACAAAATACTGCTAGCAAAAATTATGTCAAATCTAAGGGCTTTTGGCTTTGCACAGTTACATAGGATGCTAAGAGGAATAACTGCTTTTGAACTGGGGTCATGCTTTATTAATTCATTCATATTCTCATTTATTCTCTCTCTCCTCTTCCACTTGCCTTTCCCCTTTCTCAACTCTACATACCTTTACATACTATTATTTCTAAAATAACTTACATTCTTTTATGAGAAGATAGGGTTTAAATAAGCAATGTGCTTACTACCAACTAATATTTGTATAACAGGTTAGTTGACAAATCTCTTCCACAATTACATTATCTTACTTAACCCTTATAGCTTTCCTATGAAATGTTTATTATGTTCATTATTAATCAGAAACTGAGAAAACTGAGTAGCTTGCTCAGGGCCATAAAGGAAGTTGTCTTTGGAGCCAGAGGTCAAATCAAGACTGCCTGACTGAAACCATAAACTCATTCTCTTCACCCAGCAAACAAGGGCAGAAAGTCTTTCACAATCTTTTTTTACAATTTACTTTTTAACCTCCCTTAATCCAGTTCTTCCTTAAACTGCCACCTTCTATTTACTAATTTCAAGAAAGAAAGAAAGAAAGGAAAGAAAGGAAAGAAAGGAAGAAGGAAGGAAGGAAGGAAGGAAGGAAGGAAGGAAGGAAGGAAGGAAGGAAGGAAGGAGAGAGAGAGAGAGAGAGAGAGAGAGAGAGAGAGAGAAGAGAAAGAAAGAAAGAAAGAAAGAAAGAAAGAAAGAAAGAAAGAAAGAAAGAAAGAAAGAAAGAAAGAAAGAGAAAGAAAGAAAGAAAGAAAGAAAGAGGAGGAGGGGGGAGGGAGGGAGAGAAGGAGGGAGAGAGGGAGAGAGGGAGAGAGAGAGACAGAAAGAAGGAAGGGGCCGGGCGCGGTGGCTCAAGCCTGTAATCCCAGCACTTTGGGAGGCCGAGATGGGCGGATCACGAGGTCAGGAGATCGAGACCATCCTGGCGAACACGGTGAAACCCCGTCTCTACTAAAAAAATACAAAAAACTAGCCGGGCGAGACGGCGGGCGCCTGTAGTCCCAGCTACTCGGGAGGCTGAGGCAGGAGAATGGCGTAAACCCGGGGGGCGGAGCTTGCAGTGAGCTGAGATCCGGCCACTGCACTCCAGCCCGGGCGACAGAGCCAGACTCCGTCTCTACTAAAAATACAAAAAAAAATTAGCCGGGCGCGGTTGTGGGCGCCTGTAGTCCCAGCTACTCGGGAGGCTGAGGCAGGAGAATGGCGTGAACCCAGGAGGCGGAGCTTGCAGTGAGCCAAGATCGCGCCACTGCACTCCAGCCTGGGCGACAGAGCGAGACTCCGTCTCAAAAAAAAAAAAAAAAAAAAAAAAAAAAAGGAAGGAAGGAAGGGAAGGAAGGAAGATTTGCTGCTTCTATGTCATTGGCATATATTTGTTCATCACCAACACACCATCTGATTCTTACTCCTCCAGACTGTAGGCATTGTCCTAAGGTCACTGGTGGTCTCCATTAAATCCAAAGGCTGTTTGAATTGACACTGTTTTAGTCCTTCTTCTTCAAAACCCTTTGCATTTATGCCTGTAGTCCCAGCTACTCTGGAGGCTGAAGTGGGAGAATCACTTCAGCCCAGGAGTTCAAGGCTGCAGTCAGCCAGGGCACCACTGCACTCCAGCCTGAGCAACAGAGCCAGACCTTGTCTCAAAAAACAAACAGAAAACAAAACAAAACAACCCCTTCCACTCTTCAAAACTCTACTCTGGGCTGAGGTATTTTCTAAGGCGCTCTTTCAATCTCTCTTACCATTTTCCTGTTTTTCATTGGCTCTTTCCTTTATGATGGATGATAGATGGTAAGAGTGAACTTTGTGCTTTCTTTGCAAACATCCATTCTACCTCTCCTCCTAGTATAGCAGCCATGCCCTTTTGGTTGGACTAACCCATCTTCATGGATAACCCCTGACTGGTCTTAACCAATTAGAGGGATCTCTTTCTCTTGGTAACAATGCCCTACCTCAAAACTGATTAATCAGCTCAAAGCTTAGGACTTCTGCCAGGAATTCAGGAACATAGATGCTCTCTCCTAGAATATGCAGCTTGCTGATGGAATCTTGCAATCACTAGAGTCACTTTACCTCCATGAGGAAAGCAAGATTCAGAACAAAGCTAACTCAAGAAGGTGGCAGAACAAAAATAATCACAGAAAAATGGAGTCAGAATCCTCACCAAAAAACCCTTAAGCCCGCCCTACCTCTGGATTTTTACATACTAACCTAATAAATCCCCTTTACTTTTTTTGAGACAAGGTCTCACTCTATTGTCCAGGCTGGAGTACAGTGACACAATCAGAGTTTATGCAGCCTCGACCTCCCAGGCTCAGGCAATCCTCCTACCTCAGCCTCCCAAGTAGCTGGGACAACAAGCACACACCACCATGCCCAGCTGATTTACTATTTTTGTAGAGATGGGGTCTCCCTGTATTGCTCAGGCTGGTCTTGAACTCCTGGGGACAAGCAATCCTCCCACCTCAGCCTCCTAAAGTGCTGAGATTACAGGTGTGAGCCACCAGGCCTGGCTGGTCAATCCCCTTTACTCTTAAAGCAGCTTGTTCAATTTTGTTACTTGCGGCTGAAAACGTTCCAGATCAAATGGAATTCCCATCGTTTTGTCTTGGGCCCCACACTCTCTCATAACTTAAACAACTACAAGATAAGTATACCTTATCCTAAATGCTTAAGATGACAAACATTTCAAATTTCAGATTTAAAAAAAATTTTTAGAATATCTGCATTATACTTACCAGGTGAGCATACCTAATTCAATATCAAAAATGCTCCAGTGGTCATTTCATTTGACTATCATGTTGTTGCTCAAAAGTTTTGGATTTTGGAGCATTTCAGACTTTCAATTTTCAGATTAGGGATGTCCAATCTGCACCTTAATGTTGTCAACCTGACCTCACCTTCCATACTGCAGACAGATATTTCTGCCTACTTACTGTACATTTCCATCTATGGCATTCAACAAGGTAACTTAAATTCAAACTGAACTCATTAACCTTCTCCAAAACTACCTCTTCCTATGAGTCCTATTTTTCCAATTGACACAACTATTTGCCAAGTCATCCAGTCTAGAAGGCTTTTTATTCCTTCTCCCCACATTCAAATTATGACTTCTCAGTTCTTCCCCAACCCCTACAAATGACTCTTAAATCTCACCCCCCAACCTTAATCAATGATAAATGATTAAGGCATGACAGGTATCTGCTTACCTGTCAATCAGTGGCTATAGGGTGGGATACAGAAAATCTACCTAAGCAAGAAAGCTGCTTGGCAGAGGACAATACTGTGGAGAAAGAGGGAGCGATAAGTCATTAGCAGCCAACACTCACGGAGGCTGGGGGGGTGGGGTACATCAGCTATTAAAGGGGACTTAAGCTAGGTGCAGTGGCTCATACCTGTAATTCCAGTACTTTGGGAGGCCGAGGTGGGAGCATTACTTCAACTCAGGAGTTCAAGACTAGTCTAGGCAACATAGTAAGACAATGTCTCTACCAAGAATAAAAATAAAATTAAAAAAAAAAAAAGAAAAGAGACCTAGGTGAGGACCAACCACAAGTACCATGCTGCTTTTCCACTGTACTTCCCAACAGTTCAAACCACTCCCTAATACACATATATCCTACTTGCAGTCATATTACAAGAGTCTCAGAAAACAACATTATATATTTCCATACTGCTCTGGTTTTGCTTATTTTTTAATAATAATATAAGTAAGAATAACAGTGGCGGCAGCAGCTTTCAGTTTGCGAATGTCTAGTGTGTGTCTGGTACTAGTTAAGCACTTCATCAAGTTCCAGTAACCTCCCCAACAACAAAGTAAAGGGGCCAGTTCCAAACCCAATCAGTCCAACTCCGGTATGTCTGTGTTCTTAACCACTACACTACACTTTCCTACATATGAAATGCCCTATTCTCCCTGGTAAAACCTAATAATTCTAGCTCAGTAGTTATCTCCTCTTCTATTAGGCCTTAGGCCTTCCCTGGCGTTCATAATTTTTCCCATTCTTACCCCAGCCCCTTGGCAGAACTAATTATTCCTTAATGCTCATATAGCTCCTTTAATACTTTGTATGAAAGTGAGTAACACAGCACTTACCACCTGACGTTACCTATTTGTAGATGTACTTATCTCACTAAACTTATCAACTCCTTAAACAGAGAAATAATATTATTTTTGTATCTCCAGCATCTAACAAAAAACATGCTAAATAGACATTTGATGACTAGAGACGGTCATGTGACTAAATTCATTATGATGCTTTCTACATATTCCACACATTACTGTGGCTGACAAACTTGATGACGACTACAGAAAAGACAAAACCAGTTTCCAGGCAATATGGTAGTTAAGAACAAATTTTGCTTTTTTTACAGCTTTTATGGAAACCTTATAAATATATATACCAAACAAATGAAAATGGTATAGTAATAATCTTAAGGTCATTGGCTCAATTTCAACTCCAATAGGAGTGATTACTATAAATCAGCTATCTGAATATGTATGTTACATAGTCTTTAAGGTACTAATTCTTCAATTTAGTATGGAGAATATATCACTTAAGGAATATGCATAAATTAGCCTAACAGGGATTATTCCACTACAAATCAAGAATCTGAAACTTGGCCAGGCATGGTGGCTCACGCCTGTAATCCCAGCACTTTGGGAGGCCAAGGTGGGTGGATCACCTGAGGTCGGGAGTTCGAGACCAGCCTGGCCAACATGGTGAAACCCTGTCTCTACTAAAAATACAAAATTATCCAGGTGTCGTGGCGCATGCCTGTAATCCCAGCTACTTGGGAGGCTGAGGCAGGAGAATTGCTTGAACCCGGGAGGTGGAGGTTGCGGTGAGCTGAGATGGCGCCATTGCACTCCAGCCTGGGCAACAAGAACAAAAACTCCATCTCAAAAAAAAAAAAAAAAGAATCTGAAACTTAAGCTCAATTTTCTGAACATTAAATTTTCAAGCTTTTAAACTTTTTACATGCATATAAAAGCATGATTTTAAAATTCTAATTGAAATAGTAACTTATCAAAACTTGAACAGGTTTTTTACCTGGTTAAAATATAAGATACTAGAGTTCAAGACTGTATACACACTCCAGCACGGGTAACAGAGTGAGACCCTGTCTCTCAAAAAAAAAAAAAAAAAAAAAAAAAAGTTGCCCAGCGAGGCAGTTCACACCTGTAATCCCAACACTTTGGGAACTTAAGACAGGTGGATCACTTGAGACCAGTGAGGCAGGAAAATAGGATCTGGAGGCAGGGAACATAAGGCCAATTCACACTTCAGCTATGACAGAAAATAGCTTCCCCATAGTGTGTAGGCCAAGCAGATGACTTTGTAACTTTACTTCACCCGCTCCATCTACACAGAGCGTACACCAGGTAACCAATGGAATCCTCTAGAGGGTATTTAAACTCAAAAATTCTGTAACGAGGCCTTTGAGCCCCTATGCTCAAGCCCGCTCCTACACTGTGGAGTGTACTTTCATTTTCAATAAAACCCTTCATTTCTTCCTTGCTTTGTTTGTGCATTTTCACCAGTTCTTTGTTCAAAACGCCAAGAACCTGGACACCCTCCACAGTTAACATATTTTGGCAAGCCAGCCAGGAGGAAGAGGTAAGCCTCAAGTTTGGGAATTTTTTTTTCCTTTCTCCTTTTCTTTTCTGCTCCATACAGGGGAATATCACGCTCTCTCTTTTCCTTTCCCACCCAGGACCCATATGGGTAGCACCTAAACATGGAAGCAACTGCAGGTTTCTGACCATGGCTAGTGAAACTAAGGGGTTTCCATGTGGAGAAGCCTAACTACCACTGCCCAGTCCACTTAAGGAACCTGGGTCTTTTTTCTTTTTTTTTTTCCTTTCTTTCTTTTTCAGTCTTTTAGCGGCTGTTTTTTTGAGACAGAGTCTTACTCTGTTGCCCAGGCTGGAGTGCAATGGCACAATCTCAGCTCACTGCAACCTCCACCTCCCAGGTTCAAGCGATTCTCCTGCCTCAGCCTCCTGAGTAGCTGGGATTACAGGCGCCCACCACCACACCCAGCTAATTTTTGTATTTTTAGTAGAGACGCAGCTTTACCATGTTGGCCAGGCTGGTCTCAAACTCCTGACCTCAGGCAATCCCCCCACCCTGGCCTCCCAAAATGCTGGGATTACAGGTGTGAGCCACCTTGTGAGGCCTCAGCACCTGTTTATAATTGCCCTGGACTCTTTTTTTTTTAATCTTTTCCGCACATGGTCCCTGATTCCTACATGTGGTGCAGCTCAGAGCAAAGTCACCCATGTTTCAGGGGACTTAAACCTTCTTTTCTTAGACTAAATTTTTCCCTTATCATACTCAACTGGCTAAGGAAAAGGCCCACCCAGCATCCAGTTCTCATTACAGTTCATGGCTATTCTTCTAAAGCTCATAGTAGGCTCTGGAAGGGAAAACCTGCATGTGGCACTGGTGCCCACCTACGATCAGAGACATTGGCACTCTAAGACTGGACCCCACAGGAGACGCTCCAGGGGTCCTGCAGACCTCAACCTGCCCAAAGGGGATGCTCTTGGCAGAGGTTCTGAGGTCTAATACTAGGCCCTCCTTAGAATTTACTCTCGCAGTTGCAATGAATGCTGTTTGACCCCAACATTGTTTGGAATCTGGAGTTTACTATTGAATGGGAAAGTGGAATGGCATTACATGCATCCAGGCTTTTGTGCTGTGGTTCTAAGCAGAGGGCCTGGTTAACAGGTGACACGCTCCTTTGCTACCGTTTGGCCCCAGTGCTCCTTGGAGTCTGGGGAGGTTTGGCCTTTAAAAATCAAACTGCCATGGAGATTGCTTTACCCGAAATTTTGGTTCACAGTCTTCCTTGGATTATCTCCTGGGGTAAAGTAAAACCGCCAAGCTTGTATTGCTATCTCGTGGTCAAGGTTCCAAGCTATTGGATCTTCCTTTGTGTGTGTGTATACATGTCTAGATATGTTTTGTTTTTTTGAGATGGAGTTTTGCTCTCGTTACCCAGCTGGAGTGCAATGGCACAGTCTTGGCTCACTGCAACCTCTGCCTCCCAGGTTCAAGTGATTCTCCTGCCTCGGCCCCCCAGGTAGCTGGGATTACAGGTGCCCACCACCACACCCGGGTAATTTTTGTATTTTTAGTAGAGATGGGGTTTCACCATGTTGGTCAGGCTGGTCTCTAACTCCCAACCTCAGGTGATCCACCTGCCTGGGCCCCTCAAAGTGCTGGGATTACAGACGTGAGCCACCGCTCCTGGTGAAGGATACTTTCATAAATAGAATTTGAGTCATATTTTTCTCTCTCTCTGCCTAATTTCTCCAAAATTTGCAAACTATTTGTGAATATTCTTAATTCATGGTAATGTGTCTGTTTGCATACGGTCAAACAGGGTTGCTAGGGCCGCTCAGGGACAGAGAACCCAGCAACCTGGCATGCCAGCAAAAGGGTAAGAATTTCTTACCACTCAGTTTCTGGCCTGCTTTCTCTATAAGCAAAATGGTTAATCTCTGTAAAGTTTTAAATTAATTGGTTTAATAATAACAAGAGCTTAAATCAAATATTTTGTCAGAAAATAGAAAGTGTAACGCCTTTTAGTTCATGTGACTTTAGCAATCTTTGGGAAATAAAGATGGTTTTAAAGATTATTGGTGGCCGGGCGCGGTGGCTCAAGCCTGTAATCCCAGCACTTTGGGAGGCCGAGACGGGCGGATCACGAGGTCAGGAGATCGAGACCATCCTGGCTAACACAGTGAAACCCCGTCTCTACTAAAAATACAAAAACTTAGCCGGGCGAGGTGGCAGGCGCCTGTAGTCCCAGCTACTCGGGAGGCTGAGGCAGGAGAATGGCGTAAACCCGGGAGGCGGAGCTTGCAGTGAGCTGAGATCCGGCCACTGCACTCCAACCTGGGTGACAGAGCGAGACTCCGTCTCAAAAAAAAAAAAAAAAAAAAAGATTATTGGTAAAAATGTATTCAAAATGTAAACATTTGGTCTAAATTATGTTCAAATACTAGGTTTGCTAAACGCTTTACGGTCATAAACTGCTTCCTTCGCTTTTGAAAATTGTTTAACTTGCCTGCCTTCCAGCTAGGTAAGGCCAGGGGACATGTGGAGTTGGCCACGCCCCTAGTTATGCTAGAAACAGTCAAATCTTACCAGAACATAACTTACCAGGTTTTACACTAAAGTTAAAATTGTTGGCCGGGCGCGGTGGCTCAAGCCTGTAATCCCAGCACTTTGGGAGGCCGAGGCGGGCGGATCACGAGGTCAGGAGATCGAGACCATCCTGGCTGACACGGTGAAACCCCGTCTCTACTAAAAAATACAAAAAACTAGCCAGGCGAGGTGGCGGGCGCCTGTAGTCCCAGCTACTGGGGAGGCTGAGGCAGGAGAATTGCGTGAACCCGGGAGGCGGAGCCTGCAGTGAGCTGAGATCCGGCCACTGCACTCCAGCCTGGGCGGCAGAGCGAGACTCCGTCTCAAAAAAAAAAAAAAAAAAAAAAAAAATTGCTAAGAATCGGGTCAGGTACGGTGGCTCACATCTGTAATCCCAGCACTTTGGGAGGCCGAGGTGGGCGACTCCTGAGGTCAACAGTTTGAGACCAGCCTGGCCAAAGTGGTGAAACCCCATCTCTACTGAAATACAAAAATTAGCTGGGCGTAGTGGCAGGCTCCTGTAACCCCAGCTACTTGGGAGGCTGAGGCAGGGGAATTGTTTGAACCCCGGAGGCAGAGATTGTAGCGAGCCAAGATTGTGCCATTGTACTCCAGCCTGGGCCACAGGGCAAGGCTCTGTCTCAAAAAAAAAAAAAAAAAAAAAAAAAAAAAAAAAAAATTGCTAAGAGTCATCATTGTAACATGCAATAAGACTACCAGAAACAGGTCAGGCACAATGGTTCATGCCTGTAATCCCCCAACACTTTGAGAGACCAAGGAGGGCGGATTACTTGAGGTCAGGAGTTCGAAATCAGCCTGGCCAACATAGTGAAACCCCATCTCAGCTAAAAATATAAGTTAGCCAGGGGTGGTGGTGGGCACCTGTAATCCCAGCTACTTGGGAGGCTGAGACACTAGAAACACTTGAACTGGGAGCAGAGGTTGCAGTGAGCCAAGATCACGCCATTACACTCCAGCCTGGGGCAACAGAATCAGGCTCCATCTAAAAGAAAAAAAAAAAAAACCGTCTCTACTGAAAAATACGAAAAACTAGCCGGGCAAGGTGGCAGGTGCCTGTAGTCCCTGCTACTTGGGAGGCTGAGGCAAGAGAATGGCGTAAACCCGGGAGGCGGAGCTTGCAGCGAGCCGAGATCGCGCCTCTGCACTCCAGCCTGGGTGACAGAGCAAGACTCTGTCTCAAAAAAAAAAAAAAAAAAAAGACTACTAAAAATGTTTTACATGCAAGCTGTGTAAAAATAGTAGAAAAAAAATATTTTTTCTTTTTGGTAAAAGGTTATAAAAGGTTTTTGCTTCTTTAAAATTTCTAGGCCAGGCGCAGGGGCTTACACCTATAATCCCAACATTTTGGGAGGCCAAGGCAGGCAGATCACCTGAGGTCAGGAGTTCGAGACCAGCCTGGTCAGTGTGGCCAAACCCCATCTACGAAAACATACAAAAAATAGCTGGGTGTGGTGGCATGCACCTGTAATCGCAGCTACTCAGGAGGCTGACGCAGGAGAATTGTTTAAAACTGGGTGGCAGAGGTTGCAGTGAGCCGAGATCACACCACTGTACTGTAGCCTGGGTAACAGGGCAAGACTCTGTCTCAAAAAAAATAAATAAAATAAAATTTCTGAGTCATCATTTTGGCAAAATATATAATGTATGGTAATCTGGAATTCCAAAATCAAACTTCAGTTTCAAAATTGTCTTTCCAAATGCCTGACTTTCTGGATGGATCAGAGGATCCCTGAAAACATCCAGAAAAGAGGTAAACAGGATTATTTGACATGTTTAGGTACATGGGATTGCCAAAACGATGTTCAATCTTCTTTACGTTATATTTTTGTTAATAATACTATGTTCCAAAATTGTATGGGATTTCTAAAATTCTAATGTCTAAGTATATGCTATCAACTATAATTATTATGTTAAGTTATTGTAAATCACAGAAATAACCAAATCAAACCAGTTGATACTAAAATTGTTTAAAATAGTTTATAACTAATACTTGGTGCCATATTACTGGGAAGACAATTAAAGCTTCACGCACATTTGGTCACCTGGTGCACCATTTTAACATTTTATAAAGTGGTTTCATTCCACTGCTATCTGGTTGTATAAAGCTTTCCCATGCAAGAGGGCTGATGTTGTAACAGTAGATTTCTATGCTACAGTGTATTTTCACCAGGTAAAAAAAGCTTTTTATCATTTGAATCTTCTGAGAACATTAGAGAAAGACTGTCCTTCCCATCCACACTACAACAAAACTTTGGGACCTTGGGCTTTGGGTTCATGGTCTTGCAACTGAGAGGGGTCCCTCCACGCTTTTGGAACTGCATCCGTTGGCACCTTTGAGATAAAGCCAACCAGGGAAATTTCTCCCAAGAAGATGGCATCCTTGATGTGAACAGCTTTTCCAAGTTCACAGATTAAGACTTCTACTATCATGAAACTCTTATCTTTGAATATTTTTTTCTTGCCTACATCTCTACGAACAATAGAAGTGGAAAAGGGGTCCGTTATGTGCATTTATGGGGTATACTTTTATTTATGAAGGCGTCTGCAGCCAGCCTTCTACCTGGATAACCTTATACTTTGACAGATAACAAATGAAGGCCCAATGTAGGTAAGAAACCTTAATGGTACATACATTGCCTCATAATCAGTCAAAAACAAAACACTGGTTCACTCCTCTTAACCCACATCATGGGTTAAAGAGAACACTGCCAGGAGGCCTTCACTCTTCTAGAAAGGCATCAGTTAGGGCCGGGCGCGGTGGCTCAAGCCTGTAATCCCAGCACTTTGGGAGGCCGAGACGGGCGGATCACGAGGTCAGGAGATCGAGACCATCCTGGCTAACACGGTGAAACCCCATCTCTACTAAAAAAAAAAATACAAAAAACTAGCCGGGCGAAGTGGCGGGCGCCTGTGGTCCCAGCTACTCGGGAGGCTAAGGCAGGAGAATGGCGTAAACCCGGGAGGCGGAGCTTGCAGTGAGCTGAGATCCGGCCACTGCACTCCAGCCTGGGCGACAGAGCCAGACTCAGTCTCAAAAAAAAAAAAAAAAAAAAAGAAAGGCATCAGTTATTTGGCTCTTTTTCCATGGTTTAAAGTGAAAGAAGCAATGATTAGAAATGTATCCCGAAGGCTCTATAGCACATTCTACTTTAAAAGCTATATCACACAACAGACTTTAAATTCTCTTGTGAAAGTTACACTAAATAACAGAATTGGCTAAACAGAGAAGTATCGTGCAGCTGCTGGCACCTGAGGCCTATGGAGAAATACAGATTGCATATTATAAAAATTCAATTGCAGGGGATTAATGAAAAGACCACTTAATCAGCTGGGCGCAGTGGCTCACGCCTGCAATCACAACACTTTGAGAGGCTGAGGCAGGTTGATCACCTGAGGTCAGGAGTTCGAGACCAGCCTGGCCAACATAGTGAAACCTCATCTCTACTGAAAAGACAAAAATTAGCTGGCCGTGATGGTGGGCACCTGTAATCCCAGCTACTCATGAGGCTGAGGCAGGAGAATCGCTTGAATCTGGGAGGTGGAGATTGCAGTGAGCCGAGATTGTGCCGTGGCACTCCAGCCTGGGTGACAGAGCGAGACTCCATCTCTTTAAAAACAAAAAAAAAACCATTTGGTCAAGCAAGCAGACTCTTCACCCAGGTCATTCTTTAATCTATGTAATTTTAGGTGGTTTGGTATGGGGACCCGGGTAAGGATCATACTCTGAACTCTTGGTATTATCCTCCCAACAGTCATAATAATCGTCTCCCTGAAGTGCTGTATTGTCTGAAAGGTTTTAAATGCATGCAGCCATCTCTAGAATGTCATATTATCTCTCTTCAACTGGAATGACAAGAGCTGAAGGAAATGTGCAACCATGAGGACTTAACCTATAAATGATGTGCTGAGACTGGAAACGAAAATGACGGTAACTGAGAGTGGTCCTACAGCCCTAAGTTTTAGTCATACTCTCACCTAAGTGAGAATCTGAACAAAAAGGGGGAATTTTTTCAACAAAATCCTGGGAGGCCATTGTTTTGGACTAAGCTCATCCACTGGGCCCCAACAGACCAAACCAAACCAAAACGGGGTTGTTTGTGCTAAGACTTTAAGGAAACACATGGGTTCTAGAACAGACAAGGTTTTGTTTTTTCTTCTGCAAATCTCTGTAACAAACATTTCTGATAGTATAGGCATCTACCTCTGAAGTTCCCATTAAATCTTTTAACCAAATTCATTCCCTCTCACCTAGAGACCATCAAGCTTCAGATGACCATGCAACAAAGGTTCCAGCCAATTCCAAGTGAAGCCACCACCCCTGGCCATCAAGAAGCTACCCTGCTGGCAGGGCACAGGGGCTCACGCATGTAATCCCAGCACTCTAGGAGGCTGAGGTGAGTGGATCACTTGAGGTCAGGAGTTCAAGACCAGCCTGACCAACATGGTGAAACCCCATCACTACTAAAAACACAAAAATTAGCCAGGCATGGTGGTGGGTTACCTGTAATCCCAGCTACTTGTGAGGCTGAGGCAGGAGAATCGCTTGAACTTGGGAGGCGGAGGTTGCAGTGAGCCACGATCATGCTATTGCAGTCCAGCCTGGGCAACAAGAGCGAAAACTCCATCTCAAAAAAAAAAAAAAAAAAAGCTACCCTACCTTCACTAGATAGAGCAGGGCGAGAGTTCTGTGGTCCCCAATAGGTAGGGACTAGGCCACAAGGCAGCATGAAGTAGTTATAGAAAAATAACATTGGTCCCTCTGCCTCCCATAAAGATTTATGGGAATCACATCTCTCAGTGGGGAGATGAGGCAGAAAAATAGTGTCTGGAGGCAGAGAACATAAGGCCGATTCACACTTCAGCCATGACAGGAAATATCCTCTCCATAGGGTGTATGCCAAGTAAATGACTTTGTAACTTTACTTCATCCTCTCCATTTACATAGGGCATACCCCAAGCAACCAATGGAATCCTCTAGAGGGTATTTAAACTCGCCAGAATTCTGTAACCGGGCCTTTGAGCCCCTGTGTTCAGGCCCGCTCCCACACTATGGAGTGTACTTTCATTCTCAATAAAACCCTTCATTCCTTCCTTGCTTTGTTTGTGCGTTTTGACCAATTCTTTGTTCAAGACACCAAGAACCGGGATACCCTCCACCATTAACACCAAGAATATGAGACCAGCCTGGGCAACATGGTAAAACCCCATCTCTTTTACAAAAAAATACAAAAATTAGCTGGGCGTGGTGGCACACACCTGTAGTCCCAGCTACTCTGAAGACGGAGGTGGGAGGATCACTTGAGCCTGGGAGGTTGAGGCTACTGTGAGCTGAAATCACACAGCTATATTCCAGCCTGGACGACAGAGTGAGACTCTATCTAAAAAGTTTTTAAAAAAATAATAAATTAGCTATACAGGGACACAGTAAGTGAACAAGCAGATAACAGGACAGTGAGGAACTTCTAATAATCAAAAAATGCGGGCCGGGTGTGGTGGTTCACACCTGTAATCCCAGCATTTTGGGAAGCCAAGGTGGGAGGATCACTTGAGGTCAAGAGTTCAAGACCAGCCTGGGCAACAACAGTGAAGCCGTCTTTACAAAAAAAAAAAGAAAACAATTAGCCAGGCATGGTGATGTATGCCTGTAGTCCCAGATACTCAGGAGGATGAGGCAGGAGTATTGCTTGAGCCTAGAAAGCCCAGGTTGCTGTGAGTCAAGATCACACCAGTGCACTCTAGCCTGGATGACTGAGTGAGACCCTGTCTCAAAGAAAAAAAAATTTTTTTTTAATTTCTCGATCACCTGACCTTGTGATCCACCCACCTCGGCCTCCCAAAGTGCTGGGATTACAGGCGTGAGCCACTGCACCTGGCCCCTCTTTTTTTTTTTTCTTTTTTTTTGTTTTTTTTTTTTTGAGACAGTGTCTTGCTCTGTCAACCAGGCTGGAGTGCAATGGCACGATCTTGGCTCACTGCAAACTCCACCTCCCAGGTTCAAGCAATTCCTCTGCTTCAGCCTCCCGAGCAGCTGGAATCACAGGCATGTGCCACCATGCCCAGCTAATTTTTTCTTTTTTTTTGTGGGAAACCAGCTCACGTTTAATTGTGACACTTTAAAATTGTACAAGTATTTTGATATCTGCCCCCCACATTTAGTCTTAAAATGACAGGAAAACAACCAATTACAGGTTTAATACATTTATCTCTTCAGTTCCTATTTGCAGCACCCAATATTCCTTTGAAATATGAAACAGACCTGGCAGTAGCCAACAGTAAATTTCTGCCCACCGCCTCCCACCCCCAACGGAGTTGAAAAGTTCAGGTTTAGTGTTGTTGCAGTGGCACTTGTCCATAATTGGTACCTCCCTATAGTTGGGGGACGTTAAATGTACCAGTGAAAATAGCTTTTTCCCCTTCAAGGGGAAGAAAGAAAATCACTCCTCAAAACCCAGCAGAACTGGCTGTGAGGTCTTTCCTCCTATCTCATTTCTTCAGGGTTTTTTTTTTTTGCAGTGGAGCAAGAGACCAAAACCTAACCTGAGTTACAAGAAACAAGACAGTAATGGCTATAAAGGGAGTGACCAGGAGCAATTGGAACACTCCTTTACCTCCCATATCCAATATATGTGCTTCACAGAAAAAATAATAATAACAACAAATCCACAAAATACAACAGCTAGAATTACAAAATCCATTCATCCAAGGGTGGTGGAAGGCAGGATGGAAAGGTGGAAGGGTAAATGGCACAGGGAGAAAAACAAAGTATTCAAATCAGTCCAGGCACGAGGACTGGCAAATGCTAGAAAATAGCTGCAGAAAAACTTGTGGTCCTTTCAGACTCACGGTGATGTTAAAAATCCACACACTGGTGTCAGGGAACATTCTGCCTTACGTGTACCAGAGACAAAAATTTCAGTTCCTCAGAGAGAAGGGAATATGCAGAGGGCCCTTGGCAGAGTGGGTCCTGCCTTCCCTGGCAGGGGGAGGTGAACAGGGAAAAGAGCTGCCACAGCTTTCTTCCAATCCCGCCCATTCCATTTGGATGGCAGGCAACTCAGTGGCCTGCAGCAGCCTTCAGTTTGGCAGGTGACAGATGCGGTGAAGGGAACTTCTCTGCAGAAGTGGAGCTGCTCGGGGCCGACTGCAGACAGTCTGTCTTGTGGAAGAGTCTGTTGCTTAAGAAGACCACCAAGGAGAAGAGGCGCAACTGGAAGAGATATGCTTTGCCAGGGGTCTTTGCTTCATTGGCGCTGATAATGAATAAAGGAAAGAGGATAGAGAAAAGGCAGCCACTGATAATATATGAGGACTGCACTGCTGTGAGAAAAGCCAAGGGCAAACCAAACCCAAAGTAGTAAGGCCAATTCCTTTCTATGTTAGGCAACTGCTGGTGCATTTCAGTTCCTTTATTGAACCAACGATATTCCAAGCAGTACAGTGAGTAGAGAAGGGACATATGCAGGAGACTACTAACCAGCTGACTGACAAGATGGATGGGAAAGAGACTCACAAACATTCCCTGAATGAGGAAAAGAGCCTGCAGCAAAAGGTTGAAGAGCACGTCAGCAATTATTTTGCTGACACTAGGGAATGGGTGAGGCTTCCTCCCTGATACCTCAAATGCCAGATCAGCTATATCCTGAAACCAAATGGCATTCGCCACTTTGCTAAGCACAAACAAGGGGAGCACCGAAAGAGCACTGAAAATCGACGTGAGGAAGAATTCCAGCCACGACCAAACATCTCCATGTAGTGATGGGTCATCGATAATTCGGGCTGTTACTGACTGAAGCACAGGAATAAATACTCGATAAAACAAGAGGAGACTGAACCAGAACACTCCACCATTCCAAGCACAACACTGGAAAATTCTACTAACAATACGTGGCTCACTCTGTTGCTTCTGTTCTATACTCTGGGCTCTTCTCTGTGCCAAGACACTACTTGCCCTTCTTCGAGGCTGCTCCTCTCTCTCTTGCTGGATTCGAGCATCTAGCTTTGAGATGGTACAAATACCCCAGATGGAGTCTTTGATTCCTCTGGCAA
This sequence comes from Macaca fascicularis, assembly GCF_037993035.2. Taxonomy (NCBI): domain Eukaryota; kingdom Metazoa; phylum Chordata; class Mammalia; order Primates; family Cercopithecidae; genus Macaca; species Macaca fascicularis. The sequence continues at coordinate 102,253,491 of NC_088381.1, forward strand.
GGTCCTGGAGAAAGGTTTTGACACTGTCAGCCATCTCTTCACCACCAAACTATCAACTACACAGAGGAGAGAGAAGTGTCCCCAAATCTCTCATCATGAAGGATCCGCGGCTCCGGCCCGGCCCCTCACCCACCGCGGCTGGCTCTGTCGGGGGCGCTTCCAGGGCCGGGGCCACTGTGCCCGCACTGGGCATGCCCGGGCTGCATGGGGCTAATTTTTATATTTTTAGTAGAAACGGGGTTTCACCATGTTGGCCAGGCTGGTCTTGAACTCCTGGCCTCAGGTGATCCACCCACCTCAGTCTCCCAAAGGGCTGGGATTATAGGCGTGAGCCACCACACCCGGCCTAGGCATTGGTTTTATTATGACATTCAGAAGTGCTCTCACAAAGCTAAACATATATATAACAAAGTATACCGGCTATAATTTGCTATCTGGTATAGATTTCTCAATCCATCTCATTCTGTAACAAGCCTCTCAAAATTTAAAGTATCCTTGACACACTGAATTTTAAGAAATGGGTAGTAGAAACAGTACAGCACTAGAGGAGACCCAGGTTTGAGTCATAACTCTGCCATCTGTTTGTGTCAAAAGCTCTCTGAACATTAGTCTCCTTATCAATAAAATGTGGACATACATCACCTATCTTTCAGGATTGTGAGAATTCAGAATCAAACCTATTCTGCAAGAGAAGGCAATGTAATCCTTATTAAAACTGTTCTTTGAGGGTTTGAGCATTTAACATCATGACTTAGACCTATGTTTGCCCAAGTTCATCCTGCTACTAATTTGTTATTAATTTATAGTGTAATCCTGGGATGTCACAACTTCTCTGGACCTGAGTTTCTTCATAAAATGAGGTCCTTTCTTTCATTAACATGGGATCCCACTTGTCTGAAGAGGACATTTAGGTACCACCTGTCAATCGTCCATAAGGCAATCTTCTGTTTCACATGTACACAAAGAAAAAATGTAAAAATTCATCAGTTTTATGCAATACACATATATTGGAAGATAATATACAAAGTACTAGAGTAATCTTTCTATTTACCGAACTCTTCTTGCTGTTTGTATAAGTGCCAGTAGCTATATACAAATTACTCAGGTCTATATTCTAGAGGGGGTTCCATGACTCAAGCAATAGAGAACAAAGTGCAATCTAGAATACAACCTCAAAAACTAAAAAATGGGCTGTTCTGTTTTGTGTTTATGACTTGTCTGTAAACACTGACTTAAGTGTTTGACAGAGCACCTCTACTGAGCCTTTGCTTCCAGCTATAGTGCATCACTTGATAAAGCAGGTGCTTCATGAACCATCCCAGAACTGAGCAAATAATGTGCCAGGATACTGTGCAGGTGCTGAAGACAAATGTTTGTTCAAGGGCTAAATGAACAATCAGAGGTTCTTTATAACCTGGGCATAACATAAATATTGTATGGGTTCCATGGACATAAAAGCAAGTAGATGTGAAGCCATATATAGAATCTATATGTTGTTTTCTCTTCTTTAAGAGGAATCTCCTAAACATAAGCTAAGTTTCCAGCAAGCTAGGAAAGAAAGAAAGATTTTTTTTTTTTTTGGCCCATAAAAAGGCCATTATCAGCAACTTAAAAAAAAAAAAAAAAGTCCTGTAATAAAGAGAGGAAATGCTTTACATATAAATACAGTACATTAGAAACAAAACCATAGCAACTAACATTTCCTGTTCCAATCAGTAACTCTAAACTATCATCACCCACCTTAGTAATCTAATCACAAGACTTTGGAAAAATTAAAGGTAGTTTCTCATTGGGAAAAGGTCATAGACATTTGTTCCAGTGGGTATGACTTATACATCTTCACTACTCTAAATAATTTTAATGATTTAAGTCTGATTACACTAGTCACATTAAAAAGCAAAGCTAAAACATTTAAAGCAATCCAATCCTATATTAATCAAATTTCTTTTGTAAAATCAATTCTAGGCCGGGCGCGGTGGCTCACGCCTGTAATCCCAGCGCTTTGGGAAGTCAAGGCGGGCGGATCATGAGGTCAGGAGATGTAGACCATCCTGGCTAACATGGTGAAACCCCATCTCTACTAAAAATACAAAAAATTAGCCGGCCATGGTGGCAGGCGCCTGTAGTCCCAGCTACTCGGGAGGCTGAGGCAGGAGAATGGCGTGAACCCGGGAGGCGGAGCTTGCAGTGAGATCGCGCCACTGCACTCCAGCCTGGGTGACAGAATGAGACTCCATTAAAAAAAAAAAAAAAAAAAAAAATCAATTCTAGAATGTTATTTAACCTTAGAAATACTCAAAAGTTGTGATAAATCTAAGAAATCATCTTAATGAAAAGAGAAAACAAAGCATTTGTCGAAGTATTATCACATGCTGTTTACTGAAAAGCAATCAAAGCCCTAAGTGAAAGCAGCTGCAGGCTACTGAATGAGGCCCCAAACAGGAAATCTTCCTTATTACTGTAGTTTTCTTTTCCCTTGACCTTAAAAAACTGCAGATCATCACCAACAGAAATGTAAAGAAAGTGGTGGCTCACGCCTGTAATTCCATCCCAGCACTTTGGGAGGCCAGGGCGGGCATTATCACCTGAGATCAGGAGTTCGAGACTAGCCTGTCCAACATGGTGAAACCCCATCTCTACTAAAACTACAAAAATTAGCCTGACAAGGTGGTGCACACCTGTAATCCCAGCTACTCGGGAGGCTGAGGCATGAGAATCACTTGAACCCAGGAGGTGGAGTTTGCAGTGAGCCGAGATCATGCAACTGCACTGGAGCCTAGGCAACAGAGTGAGACTCCATCCCCCACAAAAAAAAAGAAAGTTAATTTTTCCTAGATATATTGACTATCCCTTGGTACTTTTCTAGTTTCCTTACATTGAAGCAAGTGGAAAATATTATACTGTCACAATTATTATACTGTCACATTCCTCTGTATGTTAACCAATTTGATATTCATGGGTCATGTTAAAGGATAGCACATCACCATCAGAAGTTAGTGTTTAGCAAGCAAAATCCATTCTCTAAGCTTTCTATAGTGTGCTGATTATACAAACCTAAGTATGAAAACCGTTTTTAGAAACTACAACTTGATGACAAGCTCTTTTAAAACTAAACAACAAAGCATGCTGCTGAAATCAGTAATGATTACAAACTGAATATTTTTCACTATGGACTAAAATCCTGGAAATGGTTTGTAGCTCTAATCCCAGAAGACACTGAGGCTATGGTGTCTCTGGCACACCTTTATTGATTTGAGCTTCTATTACCCTCAGGAAGATTTGAAGTCCCATTGTTATGGGAAAAAAAATTCTCAGTCTGCTCTGAAATATAATCTGTTCTGCTACAGCACATGTTTCTGTAACATCAGATAATTCACATATGACTAGTAGAGTATACGAGCTGTATTCCTTCATATGGGATATTTCATCAGGGGAGCAGATTAGTGGGAAAATAATTAGGTGACGCTTGAAAACAAGGGTTTGAGCTATGCAGGTCTACTTATACTTATACATGGATTTTCTTCTGCCTCTGCCACCCCTGAAACAGCAAGACCCCTTCCTCCTCCTCATGATTTTCTTTCCTCTAGCTTACGTTACTGTAAGAATACAATATATAATACATATAACATACAAAATATGTGTTAATCGACTGTTAATGTTATCAGTAAGGCTCTGGTCAAAAGTAGATTATTAGCAAAGTTTCTGGGGAGTCAAAAGTTATACACAGATTTTCAACTGCCTGTGGGGTGAGGATGAGGGCCTGGGGGCAGCACTCCTAACCCCCAAGTGGATCAAGGGTCAACTGTATCACCTCAAGCAGGAAACATCTCTCAACTCAGCTATACAGACAGAAGTCCTTTTAACTATTTTAAGAAAATCAGAAATTCACGTTTGCACCCAGTCTCCCTCTTCAGAGAAAGGCACCTCCAGGGTAGCACAGCTCTCAGCTAGTGTGGCAGGTGGCACTGCCCCTACACTGCCTCAATGGCAGCCCACACTATCTGCATTACATCAGCACCTACTGCTGACATTTCCATTCAACTTTGTCCATGCTTTGGTCATGTCCCCTCGGGCAGCTTCCAGTGAAGCTAAGCTGCCTGCCTGTCTGGGATATCCAAGTTATTCCCTCAAGATGCCAAGTATTGTGTTTGTTAGTGCTTGCATACTAACTAAATTGCATACATTTTGAGTGGTCTGCCTCAATACTATTTTCCCATAAACCCAATTATTTTGCAATTTTTCAGAAGCATATATAATACATGCTGACCAAAATCCTTGTATTAGTAAAACTTCTATTTCTCATAACTATTGATCATAAATACTATCTTTCTACCATTCCATAACTACTATTTTTTCAACATGCCAATTTATAAAAAGTGTATATCCTCTATCAAGTACATCTTCTGGAACACATAGCTTAAATTATTTATTTATTTTTTTGTTTGTTTGAGACGGAGTCTCGCTTTGAGGCCCAGGCTGGAGTGCAGTGGCGAGATCTCGACTCACTGCAAACTCCGCCTCCCAGGTTCACGCCATTCTCCTGCCTCAGCCTCCCGAGTAGCTGGAAATACAGGCGCCCGCCAATACGCCTGGCTAATTGTTTGTATTTTTTAGTAGAGACGGGGTTTCACCGTGTTAGCCAGGATGGTCTCGATCTCCTGACCTCATGATCCACCCGTCTCGGCCTCCCAAAGTGCTGGGATTACAGGCTTGAGCCACCGCGCCCGGCCAGCTTAAATTATTAAATTTGAGCATTTGGGCTTTGTTCTTTAAAAAAAAAAAAAAAAAGAGGCCAGTTCCAATGGTTCACACCTATAATCCCGGCACTTTGGAAAGCTGAGGCAGGAGGATTGCTTGAGGCCAGGAGTTCAAGACTAACCTAGGCAACATAGTGAGACCCTGTCTCTACTAAAAATTTAAAAATTAGGAATGGTGGTGTGTGCCTGTAGTCCCCACTACTTGGGAAGCTGAGGCGGGAAGATCGCTTGAGCCCAGGAGTTCAAGGGTACAGTGAACTAAAGATTATGCCAGCCACTGAACTCCAGCCTGGGCAACAGAGCAAGACCCTGTTTTAGGGGGAAAAAAAAAACACCTATCTTAGCTCCTATGTACCATAAATGTTACAACACTCATAGTCTGGAGGAATCATAAAGTCTTTAAGAAAATGGAGACAGGGCCTATAGTGATCACTACTCACAAATCACTAGAATCACATGCTGAAACACTGCTGCGGAATATCAATGTGTGGCTCCCACTGCCATTAACCCAACCATGATGTTCTCTGCCTGTCCTGGTATAGACCATTTAGTTCTTGTTAAGCACAGGTTTCATTATTTTCTACCTTTACCAACCAAAAACTACTAAAGAAAAAGTCAATATTCTAAGGAGTACAGTTAAGAGATATCCTAACATTCTCACTGAATCAGCCAAATATAAAGGCTAACATGTAAAACAGGCTAGAGCAGTTTTCTTCAAACTAAAGCAGTGGGGCCCTGGAGGTAACAAGACAACTTTTCAGGAGGTTAGGATAGTTTAAGGAGAAACCAGTTAAAGGTGGTCTGCTTCCACTGTACTCCCAGAGCTTGATCTGTCTGAGAATTCTTGTGGTTTGCTGGTTGTCCTTCCCATTCTCCCTTATAAATGTATTTACTTCTCCCACATTACTTCCTAATCTTACAATTGTGTATTTCCCAGCCAGGTACAGGGGCTCATGCCTGTAATCCCAGAACTTTGGGGGACCAAGGTGGGTGGGTCACTTGAGGTCAGGAGTTCAAGACCAGGCTGGCCAACATAGTGAAACTCCATCTCTACTAAAAATACAAAAATTAGCCAGGTATGGTGGTGGGCACCTGTAATCCCAGCTACTCGGGAGGCTGAGGCAGAATTGCTTGAACCCAGGAGGCCAAGGCTACAGTGAGCCAAGATTGTACCACTGTACTCCAGTCTAGGTGACAGATCAAGACTCCATCTTGAGGGAAAAAAAAAAAAAAGGGAGCCAGCACGGTGGCTCACGCCTGTAATCCCAGCACTTTGGGAGGCCAAGGCGGGCAGATCATGAGGTCGGGAGTTCGAGACCAGCCTGGCTAATATGGTGAAACTCCGTCTCTCCTAAATATACAAAAAATCAGCAGGGTATGGTGGCAGGCACCTGTAATCCCAGCTACTGGGGAGGCTGATGCAGGAGAATCACTTGAAACCAGAAGGCAGAGGTTGCAATGAGATGAGATCGCGCCACTGCACTCCAGCCTGAGCAAAAGAGCGAAACTCTGTCTCAAAAAAAAAAGAGTATATTTTTTATACATTCACAGAATATCTCAGGAGAGATGCACAGGAAACTGCTGACACTGGTTGTCACAGGGTGGCTCGGGCAGGGGTGGAAGGAAGACTGTCACCAACTACCTTTTTGTGTCTTTTGTGTTTCAACCATAAGAATGTATAATCTATTTTATCTACGACTTAAAAATTCATATTTTCCAAACTCCCAAATACTTTAATTAGTATATTGAGATGCAAAAAAAGTCCTTTTTGGCCAGGAGTGGTGGCTCACGTCTGTAATCCCAGTACTTTGGGAAGCCGAAGCGGGGAGGATCCTGTGAGAATTAAAAAATGCTAAGTTGTAAGCATCTGAGGATATAGCAAAAATCTAAGAAAATAATTTAGTTGCTACTGAAAATAACATATAGCTTAAAATTTGTAATGCTCTTTTTTCATTATCATTCAAAGACTACCCTCAAACCAAAACACTGATGTTTGCCTCTACCACTGCCTCCTCTCACAGACCTTCACCTATTCCAAACCCCATAACCAGAGTTAACCTTTAAAAACTTAAATAAAAGGGGCCAGGTGCCATGGCTCACGCCTGTAATCCCAGTACTTTGGGAGGCCGAGGTGGGCGGATCACCTGAGGTCGGGAGTTCAAGACCAGCCTGACCAACATGGCGAAACCCTGTCTCTACTAAAAATACAAAATTAGCCGGCTGTAGTGGTACATGCCTGTAATCCTAGCTACTTGGGAGGCTGAGGCAGGTGACTCACTTGAACCTGGGAAGTGGAAGTTCTGGTGAACCGAGTTCGCACCATTGCACTCCAGTCTGGGCAACAAGAGTGAAACTCCGTCTCAAAAAAAAAAAAAACAAACTTAAATAAAGGTAAATTGGATCACTCCTCACTCAAGGTCTATTCTTACTCTGGCCCTTCCAGGCCCTCCATTGACTCTCTGGCCTCACTACCCACCACTTTGGTCCAGGCTCACTCTGCTCCAGCCACACCTGCCTCAGTGACCCTCCTCACATATGCCAGGCAGGCTCCTGACTCAGGGACTTTGCACTGACTGTTCCAGCTCTGCTCTTCCCCCACATTAACTCCTTTACCACCTTTATATTTTGCTCAAATACCCCTCCCTCCTCCATGAAGCCTCTCCTGATATTCTCTTTAAAAACCAGCAACTCTACTGGGCGCAGAGGCTCATGCATATAATCCCAGCACTTTGGGAGGCCAAAGCAGGCAGATCACCTGAGGTCAGAAGTTCAAGACCAGTCTGGTCAACATGGCGAAACCCCATCTCTACTAAAAACACAAAAATTAGCCGGGCATGGTGGTAGATGCCTGTAATCCCAGCTACTTGGGAGGCTGAGGCAGGAGAATCACTTGAACCTCGGAGGCAGAGGTTGCAGTGAGCCAAGATCGTGCCACTGCACTCCAGCCTGGGTGACAGAGTGAGACCGCCTCAAAAAACAAAAAAACAAAAACAAAAACAAAAACCAACAACTCCATCACACCCCCACATTTCTGACACCCCGGGCCATGATCTACTTTTCTATTACTTCGTTACTATGAAAGTTCCATGAGGGCAGGAATCTTTGTCTCTTCTGCTCACTGATGTATCACAAGCACCAAAGCCAGCATCTGGTACAAGGAATGCACACAGTATTTGTTGAATTAATGGATGGCCCCAGCCTACTTTTTCAACTTTATTTCCCACCTATTCTTCCCAAAAGAATGCCTGCTGCAGCCAGTCTGACTGGAGTACTCACCATCCCAGTATGCCTCTGTACCCTGGTCTGTACCTTCTTATCCATGTTGTGGGAAGAGAAACAAACCCACTCAAATGCCTCCCTGAAAGTTCTCTGAGCACTCCCAATCCATCATGCTCTTCCTGCCCTACATCCCAAAGCACCTGCTGCCCGGCTCCCTCAGCTGAAATAACACCAGAAGGCTCTATCTGATAACATGTGTAAATTCTTATTTTTCCTGAAACTACTCCCTAGTTTCCCTAAAGGAAGAAATGAAATCCATCTTCTTGGAAACTCAGACAGAACTCAGGACAATACATTAAAAATGAAAAAAAAAAAAGGTTTTAGGTTCTATTTTTTTCCATCCAAAATGAAAATAGCTTGGAATCCCAGGGAGGAAAAAAAGTGTATATACATATATATGTATACACACACACACACACACACACACACACACATTATATATATATATATATTTTTTTGAGACGGAGTCTCCCTCTGTTGCCCAGGCTAGAGTGCAGTGGCGCGATCTCAGCTCACCGCAAGCTTCGCCTCCCGGGTTCATGCCATTCTCCTGCCTCAGCCTCCCAAGTAGCTGGAACTACAGGCACCCACCACCACACCCAGCTAATTTTTTTGTATTTTTAGTAGAGACGGGGTTTCACCGTGTTAGCCAGGATAGTCTCAATCTCTTGACCTCGTGATCCACCCGCCTCGGCCTCCCAAAGTGCTGGGATTACAGGCGTGAGCCACCGCACCTGGCCCCAAAAATGTATATTTTTTTATCTTTTTTTTTTTTTTTAGAGACAGGTCTTGCTATGTTTAGTCTGGTCTCAAACTCCTAGGCTCAAGTGATCCTCCCACCTCAGCCAACCAAGTAGCTGGTATTACAGGTGCAAGCCACTGTACTCAGCACTTATTATTTTTTTAATTCACACATAATAAGTAATTGTACCTATTGGCTGGACATGGTGGCTCATGCCTGTAATTCCAGAACTTTGGAATTCCAGAACTTTGGAAGGCCAAGGCAGGAGGATCATTTAAGGCCAGGAGTTCAAGATCAGCCTGGCCAACATGGCGAAACCCCATCTCTACTAAAAATACAAAAATTAGCCAGGTATGGTGGCAGGCGCCTGTAATCCCAGCTACTTGGGAGGATGTGGCAGAATTGCTTGAACCTGGGAGAGCATGCCACTGTACTCCAGCCTGGGTGACAAGAGTGAAACTCCATCTAAAAAAAAAAAAAATTATTATTATTATACCTATTTACGGAGTATAGTGTGATATTTTGATACATGTATACAGTGCATAATGTTCAAATCAAGGTAATTAGCATATCTATCACCTCAAATATTTATCTTTATTTGTGTTGGGAACATTCAACATCTGCACTCCTAGCTATTTGAAAATATACAATAAATTATTAATTAGAGTCACCCTACAGTACTAGAACTTACTCCTCTTATCTAGCTGTAATTTCGTATTTGTTAACCAACCTCTGGCTACCCCCTTCCCAACAAAATGGGAAGCGGACTTCCCTTACCCTTCCCAACAAAAATGTATATTCTTATGGTTCACTTGCCTACTTTATTAAATTTTAAAATGTCAGTGAAAAAAAGTATTACTGGATTTTAACCAGTGAAAGTATTCAAAAGGTATGAGCACCTGCCTTCATCTCCTCAAATCTTAGCTTGAGAGGCCCTTCATCATCTGACCTTTCCTGCTATTCACACCCCACTTCACTTGGCTCCGGCCAAACTGGCCTCTCTGCTAGTCCTGAAACATGCCTCAGGCCATTTGCACCTCCTGTGCCTTTTGCCTGGAATGCTCATTCCTCTAGAATTATCTCCCTCCTTAAATATTTCCAAATGTCCTCTCCTGGCCACTCTGGCTAAAACTGGGGAGCAGGGAATTAAAAAAAAAAAAACTCAGCTGGGCATGGTGGGTGGCTCACACTTGTCCTAGCACTCTGGGAGCCCAAGGCTGGCAGATCACTTGAGCCCAGTAGTTGGAGACCAGCCTGGGCAACATAGCAAAACCTTGTTTCTACAAAAAAAAAAAAAAAAAATTAGCCAGGTGTGGTGGTGCATGCCTGTATTCCCAGCTACTCAGGAGGCTGAGGTGGCAGAGAAGCTTGAGCCGAGATCATGCCACTGCACCCTAGACTGGGTGACAGAGCAAGACTCTGTCAAAAAAAGAAAGCAGGAAAGTAAAGGAAAGAAAGAAGGAAGAGAGGGAGGGAAGAGGAGAAAAAGAAAAATGTCCTTCTGCCTTACTTTCCATCCTGTTCTGCTTTATTTTTATCTATAACAGTTGTAACAATCTAATAATCTATATATTTCATTTCTTTATCTAGTGGCATTAGAAGAAAAAATTTATGTTTTATTACAGTTATAGCCCCAATTTCTAGAATAGTATCTGGCAAATAGAAGGTACATAATACTTGTGGAGTACAGAATTCAACAAACATACACATTTTACAAATGAGTAAACAGAGCAATGTAAATTTTGTTAACAGCTCCAAGGTAAGTCAAAGAAGTTCTCCCATGCTTTGGGAGGCCGAGGTGGGAGGATCACTTGAGGCCAAGAGTTTGAGACCGCCTGGGCAACATAGCAAGACCCTGTCTCTACTAAAAATTAAAAAAAAAAAAAAATTAGCCCAGATATTCAGGAGGCTGAGGAAGAGGCTGAGGCGAGACGATCACTTGAGCCCAAGAGTTCAAGTTTACAGTGAGCTATGATTGCACCACAACACTCCAGCCTGGGTGACAGAGCAAGACCCTGTCTCTTAAAAAAATAAAATAATAAAGAAAAAAAGTTCACCTAATCCCTTTAAATTTAAGTTCTCTCTGAGAACTGCATTCTGTTCATCAGAAGCAGCCAAGCTCCAAAACCACTCTAAAAGTGGTTTAAAACCAGGTTTCTTGGCCGGGCGCGGTGGTTCGTGCCTGTAATCCCAGCACTTTGGGAAGTCAAGGCAGGTGGATCACCTGAGATCAGGAGTTCAAGACCAGGCTGGCCAACATGGTGAAACCTCGTCTCTACTAAAAATACAAAAATTAGCTGGGCATGGTGGCAGATGCCTGTAATCCCGGCTACTTGGGAGGCTGAGGCAGGAGTATTGATTGAGCCCGGGAGGCGGAGGCTGCAGTGAGCCGATACCGCGTTACTACACTCCAGCCTAGGCAACAGTGAGATTCCATCTCAAAAAAAACAAACAAAAAAAAAAATCAGGTCTCTTTTCCCACTCTCAAATACTTCTGCAATTGCTTTAAAATAACGAATCAGGCCGGGCACAGTGGCTCAAGCCTGTAATCCCAGCACTTTGGGAGGCCGAGACGGGTGGATCACGAGGTCAGGAGATCGAGACCATCCTGGCTAACATGGTGAAACCCCGTCTCTACTAAAAAATACAAAAAAAACTAGCCAGGCGAGGTGGCGGACGCCTGTATTTCCAGCTACTTGGGAGGCTGAGGCAGGAGAATGGCGTAAATCCGGGAGGCGGAGCTTGCAGTGAGCTGAGATCCGGCCACTGCACTCCAGCCTGGGTAACAGAGCGAGACTCCGTCTCAAAAAAAAAAAATAAAGAAATAAATGAATAAATAAATAATAAAAAATAAAATAAAATAAAATAACAAATCAGCTCGGTGCAATGGCTCACATCTGTAATCCCAGCACTTTGGGAGGCCGAGGTGGGTGAATCACCTGAGGTCAGGAGTTTGAGGCCAGCCTGGCCAACATGACAAACCCCATCTCTACTAAAAATACAAAGAATTAGCCAGGCGTGGTGGCGCATGCCTGTTATCCCAGCTACTTGGGAGGCTGAAGCAGGAGTAGCACTTGAACCCGGGAGGCGGAGGTTGCAGTGAGCCGAGATCGCACCATTGCACTCCAGCCTGGGCAACAAGTGCAAAACCCTGTCTCAAAAAATAAATAAATAAATAAAATAACAAATCAATATATAAACGAATGTTTTTTAAGCATTATTTGTGTGCCCAGCACTGTGGTTTAAAAGTGGAAAAAAAATGTTTTCAAGACACATGAACTGTCTTTCAGGGGGAATCTAATTCCTAACATAAACCAAAAAACTGCCCACATTTTGCTTAAAATAAAATGCCATGGAAACATCAGCAGCAGCAGAGAGATGGGCAAATATAGCCGTGATTATAGACTAATATGACTCTATTTTTTAATCAATAAAACAAGATTACAGGCCGGGCACGGTAGCTCATGCCTGCAATCCCAGCACTTTGGGAGGCCGAGGCAGGCAGATCACCTGAGGACAGGAGTTCAAGACCAGCCTGGCTAACATGGTGAAATCTTGTCTCTACTAAAAAATACAAAAATCAGCCAGGCGTGGTGGCACACACCTGTACTCTTGGCCGGGTACAGTGGCTCATGCCTGTAATCCCAGCACTTTGGGAGGCCGAGGCAGGTGGATCACTCGGGAGGGTGAGACGGAACAATCGCTTGAACCCAGGAGGTAGAGGTTGCAGTAAGCCAAGATGGCGCCACTGCACTCCAGCCTGGGCAACAGAGCAAGACTCCATCTCAAAAAAAAAAAAAGAAAAACGATTAAAATAGCATACTTCTGATTCGAATTATTATTATTATTATTTTGAGACAGAGTATTTGCTCTGTTGCCCAGGCTGGTGTACAATGGCGCAATCTTGGCTCACTGCAACCTCCGCCTCCCGGGTTCAAGCAATTCTCCTGCCTCAGCCTCCTATGTAGCTGGGACTACAGGTGCCAGCCACCATACCCCACTAATTTTTGTATTTTTAGTAGTGACAAGAATTCACCATGTTGGCCAAGCTGGCCTTGAACTCTTGACCTCAGGTGATCCATCCACCTCAGCCTCCCAAAGTTGATTCAAATTATTTTAACAAACTATTCTTAGTTTTTTCACCTCTCAACAGGCATGGTTACAATGTTATCCAGTGAGATACTTCAGGGCCAATCTCACTGTTACAAAAGCCTCTCTTGGTTACAAAACCTGGTCTTTTTTTTTTTTTTTTTTTTTTTGGCGGAGTCTCCCTCTGTCGCCCAGGCTGGAGTGCAGTGGCTCAATCTCGCCTCACTGCAAGCTCCGCCTCCCAGGTTCACGCCATTCTCCTGCCTCAGCCTCCCGAGTAGCTGGGACTACACGTGCCTGCCACCATGTCCGGCTAGTTTTTTGTATTTTTAGTACAGACAGGGTTTCACTGTGTTAGCCAGGATGGTCTCGATCTCCTGACCTTGTGACCTGCACGCCTCGGCCTCCCAAAGTGCTGGGATTACAGGGGTGAGCCACCACGCCTGGCCAAAACCTGGTCTTTTCTTTCCCACCTTTGGATGCCGGTAGGGAAAGGAAACTTTTGAAACGTCTGTTAAAAATGTCTCCTCCTGAGATGAGGTAAGTGGTTCTCAGTCTATGGTAGGTCTCCTTTTGTAGTACATACTGTAATACTAATTAGCACTTATCAGATTCTTTTTTATTGTTATCTTTTGTCTTAATGCAGGTGTCATGTCCCATTTCTCTGTAAGATAGAAACATGTCTGCACGTGGAAAAAGTTCAAATATTCCTTGACAAACCAAACGCTAATGTATCACTTCAAATGTCTTATTAGAAGACAGATGGTAGCCCGGGCATCTCGGCTCATGCTTATAATCAATCCCAGCACTTCGGGAAGCTGAAGTGGGTGGATCACTTGAGGTCAGGAGTTCAAGACCAGCCTGGCTAACATGGTGAAACCCCACCTCAATTAATAATACAAAAATTTAGCTGGGCATGGTGGCACGGCCTGTAGTCCCAGCTACTCAGGAGGCTGAGGCAGGAGAATCGCCTAAGTCCCAGAGGCAGAGGTTGCAGTGAACCAAGATCACACCACTGCACTCCAGCCTGGGTGACAGAGCAAGACTGTCTCAAAAAAAAAATACAAAGAAAGAAAAGACAAGACAGATGGTAAAAGAAAACTTAGCATATAGGCCCTAATGAGGAAGAATTTACAAAACTTATTCATAAATCTCACTGTTTCAAGAACTATTTACAATGTGTCTGACTTGACCCAATAGAGGCTTTTCCTTAAAAACACATCTTAAAATCTTTTTTATAAATTGCAATTTTTTTTTTTTTTTGAGACGGAGTCTCGCTCTGTCGCCCAGGCTGGAGTGCAGTGGTGTCATCTCAGCTCACTGCAACCTCCGTCTCCCAGGTTCAAGAGATTCTGGTGCCTCAGCCACCGAAGTAGCTGGCGTGCACTACCACACCCGGCTAATACTTGCATTTTTAGTAGATACAGAGTTTTGCCATGTTTCCTAGGCTGGTCTCATATTCCTGGACTTCAGCTATTTGCCCACCTGGGCCTCCCAGAGTGCTGGGATTACAGGTGTGAGCCACCGCACCAGACCTGAGATTGACATTTTTTTTTTTTTGAGATGGAGTCTTGCTCTGTGGCCCAGGCTGGAGTGCAGTGGCGCGATCTCAGCTCACTGCAACCTTTGCCTCCTGGGTTCAAGCGATTCTCCTGCTTCAGCCTCCCAAGTAGCTGGGACTACAGGTGTGCGCCACCACACCCGGCTTTTTTTTTTTTTTTGTAGAGATGGGGTTTCACCATGTTAGCCAGGCTGGTGAACCGCCACCGTGCCCGGCCGAGATTGACTTTCAATTTACAACAGCTTTTAACTAACTTCTAGCTATTTGATTTGGGAAGTCAAGAAGCAAAGAATTTCTAAACATCCATTCAGATGCTCAAGGATGCCCCTGGAAAGTACAGTGATAGTACGTTATCAATTTCCCCTGAAATTACAACTTTTTCTTTTTCTTTGAGATGGAATCTTGCTCTGTCACCAACGCTGGAGTGCAGTGGCATGATCTCGGCTCACTGCAACCTCCGCCTCCCAGGTTCAAGCGATTCTCCTGCCTCAGCCTCCCAGTAGTTGGGATTTCAGGCACCCACCACCGCACTAGGCCCACAACTTCAAATTTTTAAAAAGGCATTATATAGCAAGGAAATGTAAACTAATGCATCTATCCTCTTTAAGAAATTAATCTGGGCCAGGCGCGTTGGCTCACGCCTGTAATCCCAACATTCTGGAAGGCCAAGGTGGGCAGATCACTTGAGGTCAGAGTTTGAGACCAGACTGGCCAACATGGTAAAACCACTCCCCCACCCCACCCCCAACCCTGGCTCTACTAAAAATACAAACATTAGATGGGCTTGTTGGTGGGCACCTGTAATCCCAGCTACCTTGGGAGGCTGAAGCAGGAGCATTGCTTGAATCAGGGATGCAAAGGTTGCAGTGAGCCAAGATTGCACCACCACACTCCAGCCTGGGCGACAGAGACTCCATCTCAAAAAAAAAGAAAAAGAAAAAAAAAGAAAATTAATCTGGCCAGGCATGGTGGCTCATGCCTGTAATCCCAGCATTTTGGCAGGCTGTGGCGGGCAGATCACCTGAGGTTAGGAGTTCAAGACCAGCCTGGCCAATGTGGTGAAACCCCATCTCTACTAAAAATACAAAAATTAGCCGGGCGTGGCGGCAGGCACCTGTAATCCTGGCTATTCTGAAGGCTGAGGCAGGAGAATCACTTGAACCTGGGAGGCGGAGGTTGCAGTGCGCTGAGATCGTGCCATTGCACTACAGCCTGGGCAATAAGAGCAAAACTCCATCACACACACACACACACACACACACACAGAGACAGACAGAGAGAGAGAGAGAGAGAGAGAAAAGAAATCAATCTAAAGTCTTACTCTGTTCAGGACTTCTAACTCAGACAGACACCAATTTTCAGACCGGCAGAGGCAAATTTCTCTAAATTTTAGGTTTCTGGGATTGATGATTAAGTTGAATGTAATGTTTAAGCTGTAGAAAGTATGCCTCTTTCCTTTAACATCATGTAGCTGGCCACAAATAGTTCTGGGTGAAGCTTACTAATCGTTAATGGATTTATGAAATTCAAAGTACTTGACAGTAAGCCTCCTGACAAGTTGGGGGAAAAAAAATCCAGCTTTCTTATTCAGTTCTTCCGTCAAGCTAAAACGAGGATTCAATCTCAAATTGATGTTCCAAACTACCAGATAGTTTTAAATGATTCTAGAAGTTGAAGTGGAAAAATATAAATATAACAGCTGATAGTAATTCAAGACTGGCTTATGTCAAATAATTGCATTTCTAACCCCAATAACATGAAATTTGAAATAAGACTTTTTTTAATCTCAAGTTTAAAATCATAAGGTTCTATAATACTGGATGTCAGTTGGTTGCAGGTGTCACCTATTTGAAAAAAAAATTTGAAACTACTTGGTCGCTAAACCAATGGTAACTCAAAACCATTAAAGGCAAATATCTACTAAGGCACTGAATTTCATTTCATAATTTATTTCTCCATACCCCAAAAAAGCCATCACCTAGTTCTTTATAGGATACTGTCACTATTGCAACATAACAGAAAAATCTTAACATCATTGATAACTGTAGCATTTTAGTGTGTAAAATCTATATTAGATTTTAGGTGTAAAAGCTTTTAGGTGTAAAATCTATACTATATTCTAATAGTGCACTCTACATTCAATCTCTGATTTAAAGAGCTTCAATGTAACCCAGCATTGTTTAATTTTAGGATGTGTTATGTGAGTCAAGATACGCTTGCTTCTACAGAGAGACTTCTATTAAATATACATTTAAGTATGTATTTTACAAGGCATGGCCCTGTGAGCCCTAAAGAGTGAGACTAAAGTGCAGCTACAAATAAATGGTGCAGGAAATCAAAGCAAACTATCTTCAGTGTCTAAATCCAAAATATGCATTCTGGTTCTTAAATTCCTAATAAATAAACTGCTTTGAAAGCATCTCAAATTCTTCAAAAGTGCTGAAACAAAAGACTCAGCTTTGAGTACAACCTTAAGCTATTTCAAAACAAACACACTTGATAAGGCTTGGAATGAAATTACTTCAGTCACTCACTGGAATGCAACAATGCATTCGCAAAGTTGTTCTGAAGTAAGCTACTCCAACTAAACCACACTGAAAAGGAGAGAACGTGGATAAACTAAACATGTTCTGTGAAATATCTGTTTCGTATTGGCCTGAGTTTGTAAAAAGTTACATCTCATTCATTATCAGTATTCAATCTGCAAGAATATCATCAAAGGATGTCAATATGGACAAGTAGAGACAAGAAACATCAGACTTTCAGGGAGCCTATCTTCACAATCCTGAGTTATTAATTGAAGTTCTCAAAGTTAGATGAGTTAAGATACAGAAAATGTGCTTTGCACAAATGCTTTGCTTATAGTAACCACTCAACAGTCATTAATAATTTACTAACTATCCACCACAACAGTTTCAAACCCTACCGACAACTAACCGCAAATTGCACCACTTTTCAGGCCGACTTCTACGGACGGTGCAAAGAAGCAATACACTTTTAAAACTCCCCACCTTGAAGACCAAAAAGATACAAATAACTTAAACTGCTGTCAAAAACTACTGGAGTGTCATGCCTACAAATTCAGAATCTCGCTTAAAAGCTGGTTAACTGGTTAGAATTCTTGGTAGACCCAAAGCCAACTACATCAGGAACACTTAAAGGTCAACGGCGTCCAAGCCGGGAGCGATGTACTCCACTGTTACATGATCCCCGCCTCCTACAGGAACAGGGAACTGAACCAAAGGCAGGCGCGGCCGAAGTGCAGGCGACACACTGGGTTACACATCACCCTCGGAGATTTTCTCCAGGAATCAAGACGCTTCCTCCTTGGGTCCAGCGACTCACGGGTGACTCCGGATCTCAAGAGTTCTCGCCTCCCCCACCTCCCACTTAACCCCGCAAGCCCGGCCCTAGGCCCCCAGACCTCCCCCTGCCCCCCGACTCCTCGGCTTCCGCGCATAGGACCCGCGGGGCCGCCGCTCCAACCTCCACCCCAGGCCCCGGGCCTGGGAGCTGCGGCCCCGCGGCCCGCGCCCCCAACCCGGCCCCCGCGCCCGCGACCCGGACAGGATACTGAACACCGTCCGCTCCCAGGGCTCCAGCATGTAGAGCGCCGTGACCAGCAGGTACTGGTAGTAGAACCAGGACATCTGCTTCCAGGCCCGCGCCAGCGCCATCCCCGCCATGCGCCTCCCGCGATGCAGCTCACACGTAAGTCTGTCCGGCCGGCCGCCCGCTCACGTCCTAAAGCCCCCGGCAGCCAGGCCCGCCCGCCCGCCACCCAGCGCCCATTGGCCCGCCCGGCCCCGCCGTCACCCGCGGCACGCCCAGCCCCGCGCGCGCCCAGGCCGCCGTCCCCGAGCCCCGCCCGACCCGCGCTCATTGGCCAGGCCGCTACCTCGCGTCCCGTCGTCCCCTCCCGCTTCCCTGCCCGGGCATCGCCCACGCGAGCCGGAGAACGGTCCCCGCGAGAGCGCCCGGCCGCGCCCCGCCCCGCCTGGGCCGGCCGGTGGTGGGCGGGGCGTCAGTGCCGGCCGGGGGCCCCCAGCCCAGCGGGCGCCGGGTCCATCCAGACTGGCCCAGAGCGGTTGCGGAATAAATATTTCTGGAACACTTGTTATGCCTCAGGCATCCTTCTGAGGAGGGGGATTGCCAGGGAGAACCGAAATGCCTTCGGTTCCTTACCTCGTGCAGCTGGCGGCCTAGCTGGGAGACAGGCATTAATCAAGTCGTGATCGGTGTAAGAGGAGAATAAGGGACTGAGAGAGGGTGAGGAGGTGAACGCCATCTAATAAGGAGGTCTGGAAAGGCGTCCCTGTAGAAGGGATGCACATTCGGCCTCCTTCCTCCCTTCCCCCGCCCATGCACACACACAAAAACACACCCATCTAGACAGGCATAACCCATGCACTCCCTAACCCAAAGACCACTTACCAAAAGTATCTATCCGCCCACCTCTTAGTGGCTGTAGTTAACCACCAAGTGGGTCAAGGCCAGAAGCGCGCTGATCTAGTGGGTTCTGCAGATGACAGGCAGTTTGAGATTGGTGTGAGGGCTGGAGATACCTCCTAGAAATGCACTCCTGGATGCCCGGATTTTCCCACTGCCAAATGGGTCAGCAACATTGCACTGGCCACCAGGAGCTCCATACACTGGTGTAGCATGTGAAATGCCACAATTTAATGGTCTGCTGTTTAAATGTTAAAAGTCTTCCAGGTTAAACAGCCTATTGCTTAAACTTTAAAAGTTTCACGGTTAATAACTATTTATTTAAAAGTATCAAGTGCCGGCCAAGTGCAGTGGCTCATGACTGTAATCCAAGCACTTTGGGAGGCTGAGGCTGGCGGATCTCTTGAGTACAGGAGGTCGAGACCAGCCTGAGCAACATGGTGAAACTCCATCTCTACAAAAAAAAAAAAAAGTTAGCCAGGGGTAGTGGCCTGCACCTGTAGTCCCAGCTACTCAGGAGGTTGAGGCGGGAGGATTGTTCGAGCACAGGAGGTCGAGGTTGCAGTGAGCCAGGATGGCACCACTGCACTCCATCTTAGGTGACAGAGCAAAAGAAAGGAAGGAAAGAAAGGAAAGAGAGAGAGAGAGAGAGAAAGAGAAGGAAGGAAGGAAGGAAGGAAGGAAGGAAGGAAGGAAGGAAGGAAGGCAGGCAGGCAGGCAGGCAGGAAGGAAGGAGAAAAAAAGAAAGAAAGAAAAGAGTAAGTAATATCAAGTGCCAGACATTGGGGATAGCAAACAAGATAGACTGAGACCTGCCTTCATGAAGTACCCAGTCTACTGGGGAAGAGAGGCAACTTAATGGATTACAGTGAGGTGTGGTAAATGATATTTTTGTGGATCCTATCCTTTAGGATACCAAGATAGCCCAGACAAAATCAGATCGGGCTTGTGAAAGGCTTCTGGGAGATGGTGCTTGAACTGAGTGTTGAAGGACAAGCAGAAATGGAAGAATGAATGAGCCTGGGGAAGAGTGGGTGAGACAGACATTCTAAGGATGAAGTTGTAATGTTTTTAGAAGACTGGAAGAACTTCCATGTGGCTGGAGCAAAAATAATGTGTATGCAGTAGCAAGAGATGGGCATAGATAGCAAACAGGGACTATATTCTGAGGGACCTTGTTTGAGAAACTAAGAAATTTTTAACTTGATGTCCAAAAGTTACTAGAGCCAACAGCTTAAATAAGATTTTCTTTCAGGGCTGGGTGCAGTGGCTCACACCTGTAATCCCAGCACTTTGGGAGTCCAAGGCGGGTGGATCACCTGAGGTCAAGAGTTCCAGACCAGCCTGGCCAACATGGTAAAACCCTGTCTCTACTAAAAATACAAAAAAGTAGCCAGGTGTGTAGTGGGTGCCTGTAATCCCAACTATTTGGGAGGCTGAGGCAGGAGAATTGCTTGAACCCAGGAGGCGCAGGTTGTAGTAAGCCGAGATCGCGCCATTGAACTTCAGCCTGGGCAACAAGAGCTAGACTCCGTTTAAAAAAAAAAAAAAAATTGCTTTTTGGAACAAGACTTGGGTGGGGGTAGTAGCCTGGAGGCTACTAAGGAAAAAAACAGGTTGAGAAGACATCACAAAAGTAGTCTTCCTTACCCCTCACTTGGAACCTCCTTACCCCTCAGAGGTCCAGGTACACATGCCCTCCTACTTTCAAACTTAACTGTTTTGGACTTCTTTCTGTCCCTATTCCTGTTCCAGCACAGGCAAGCTCTGTTCCCTTTTCCTCGAGAACTCCAAGTACCCTCAGCATCTGGTGATGCTATGTAAAATTTACCCAAGATTGGAAGCATCACCCATAGCCACCCTTCCTTTACTGGGCCCTCTCCCTAGCAGCATTTCTGCCAGATGGTTGTCCTCACTGTTAGTAGCTCCCAATCCACTGCGTGTCTCTTGGAAACCAGCCCTACCACCTCATCTCACTAAAGTTGGTGACTGACTAGAAATGAGGAAAAGAGGCTGAGATCCTGGATGATGACAATACAGAGAATCCGAGGGAAGACGTTTGGCTGAAAAGGTATTGATTTTGTTAGGATGAAACTATGTCTGAGGTACCTGAGGGATATTTAAGTGGAGGTATCCACGGGACAACTGAGCACATGGTTTGGAACTCAGAAGTGAAGCCTGAACAGAACTAGAGGCATATGAATTTTCAATATGTCTCTGGTCATTGAAGCCAGAAGAGCAGATGAGGTCACCCAAGGAAAGCACATAGAACGGGAAGAGCAGGGTACAGAATAAACCCAGAGATTCTGGCGTTTGGCCAATGAGAGTCCAAAGGAAGCCAATACAGGAAAGGAGCTACTTAAGATTTGACAGCAATGAAGAGAGACATACAGGAGAAGCTAACGGAGGAAGGGACAGCCAGCAGAGCAAATGGCTCAGGGAGGATAAGCAAAATGAAGAAGGGAAGCGCCAATTTGTTTTGTCCACATGGAGCTAGATTAATGACTCAGCATTTCATTGTGGAATGATGATAGGGCAGAAGCCAGATTATAGAAGGCTGAGGAGAGAACGGGAAGTAAAACAATGAAGACAGTTCATTCAGGCTTAGTTTTGCAGGAGGCTTGCCTGTGAAGGGAAGGAGATAGAATGGTGGCAAGGGTTTCAGTTTGGTTTCATTTTCAGATGGGAAAGGGGTAAGCACATTTATAGGCTTAGAGTAAAGAGATGGATAAAGATGGTGGGCTGGGGGACCAGATCCAAACCCTTAATAAACAGGAACTGGTAGCTCTTTCCCCAAGAGGAGGAGGATGGAAAGATGGGAGCCAGATGGACACAAACACAAATGAGTAAGTTAAGGAACTCCCTACCTTACAACCTCACTTTTCTTGGTGAAAAAATAAAGGCCTGTTGTTGAGAGTGAGCAAGATGTTGAAGTGCGGAGGGTATGAAAAAGAAAAAGGGAGATGGGGGAAGCTTCCTAAAGCTGCCTAAGGATTGTCAGGCAGAAAAACCATACAGTTTTTACCAACAATACACAAGTACCGAGTATATATAGAACTAGAGAAGTTGGGTTAGGAGACTTCCTCCAAGGCAGGGTTTGCTGGATGGATACAAGGGAGAAATAAGCAAGAAGGTTGCTGGAGAGAGAATAATTGAAATAATGACTACAAGAATTAGGTCACAGAGGGAAGTAAATGATAAAAAGGTAAAATGGAGTAGTCCAGAGCTGTGTGAGGTTGGAAACTGTAGGAGTAGGTGCATGGGAGAGAGTCTGTGTTGGAGGAGGAAGGCCACAGCTGTGCTTCTGAAGCTTAGGAGCACAGAAATAGGCCAGTCTTAGACAAAGATCAGGCACAGGTTGTGACCATGGGATAGGCAGCTAAAGTGGAGTGGAGGGGATAGTAAAGACCACAGGATGCCGGGCGCGGTGGCTCAAGCCTGTAATCCCAGCACTTTGGGAGGCCGAGACGGGCGGATCACAAGGTCAGGAGATCGAGACCAGCCTGGCTAATACGGTGAAACCCCGTCTCTACTAAAAAATGCAAAAAACTAGCCGGGTGAGGTGGCGGGCGCCTGTAGTCCCAGCTACTCGGGAGGCTGAGGCAGGAGAATGGCGTAGACCCGGGAGGCGGAGCTTGCAGTGAGCTGAGATGCGGCCATTGCACTCCAGCCTGGGCGACAGAGCGAGACTCCGTCTCAAAAAAAAAAAAAAAAAAAAAAAAGACCACAGGAAAGATAAAGTTGTCCAGGATAATGGCAGGACTAAGTGTCGAGAGGGAAAGTCTATAAAGCAAATGTCAAAGTCTGCAGTGAGTGTAGAGAAAAGCTCAGGAGACAGGCGGATGAAGGGGGCAAAGCCCAGTGGCACATGGTTTTGGTTAGGAGGCAGTACTGGAGAGCAAGCAGAAAGCCAATCCCACCCCACCCCCAGTCCCACCCCCAGCTCTGTGGTAGGAGGACTTAGGTCATATCCTCAGGGAAAAAGAAAGAGATAGAGTGTTCCCAAAGAAGGTGACAGCAGAGGAGTCTTTGTTTATACAGGAAAGTGAAGTCGGGGGCAAGAGAGAGAGGGTTGGCAAGAAGGGTTCAGTTGCAGTGATGTTCCTGGAAGATGAAAATACCAGGGCAGGTGAAGAGATGAAGACTGAGCGGTTGTGGCCGCGCTGCCGACCTCGACCAGCAGTCGGTTTCTCCACGCAGAATCCGGGAGTAGGAGACTCAGAATTGAATCTCTTCTCCCTCCCCCTTCCTGTGAGATTTTTTTGATCTTCAGCTACATTTTCAGCTTTGTGAGAAACCTTATCATCAAACACAATGGCCAGCAACGTTACCAACAAGACAGATCCTCGCTCCATGAACTCCCGTGTGTTCATTGGGAATCTCAACACTCTTGTGGTCAAGAAATCTGATGTGGAGGCAATCTTTTCAAAGTATGGCAAAATTGTGGGCTGCTCTGTTCATAAGGGCTTTGCCTTCGTTCAATATGATAATGAGAGAAATGCCCGGGCTGCTGTAGCAGGAGAGGATGGGAGAATGATTGCTGGCCAGGTTTTAGATATTAACCTGGCTGCAGAGCCAAAAGTGAACCAAGGAAAAGCAGGTGTGAAACGATCTGCAGCGGAGATGTACGGCTCCTCTTTTGACTTGGACTATGACTTTCAACGGGACTATTATGATAGGATGTACAGTTACCCAGCACGTGTACCTCCTCCTCCTCCTATTGCTCGGGCTGTAGTGCCCTCGAAACGTCAGCGTGTATCAGGAAACACCTCACGAAGGGGCAAAAGTGGCTTCAATTCTAAGAGTGGACAGCAGGGATCTTCCAAGTCTGGAAAGTTGAAAGGAGATGACCTTCAGGCCATTAAGAAGGAGTTGACCCAGATTAAACAAAAAGTGGATTCTCTCCTGGAAAACCTGGAAAAAATTGAAAAGGAACAGAGCAAACAAGCAGTAGAAATGAAGAACGATAAGTCAGAAGAGGAGCAGAGCAGCAGCTCCGTGAAGAAAGATGAGACTAATGTGAAGATGGAGTCTGAGGGGGGTGCCGATGACTCTGCTGAGGAGGGGGACCTACTGGATGATGATGATAATGAAGATCGGGGGGATGACCAGCTGGAGTTGATCAAGGATGATGAAAAAGAGGCTGAGGAAGGAGAGGATGACAGAGACAGCGCCAATGTCGAGGATGACTCTTAAGCACATAGTGGGGTTTAGAAATCTTATCCCATTATTTCTTTACCTAGGCGCTTGTCTAAGATCAAATTTTTCACCAGATCCTCTCCCCTAGTATCTTCAGCACATGCTCACTGTTCTCCCCATCCTTGTCCTTCCCATGTTCATTAATTCATATTGCCCCGCGCCTAGTCCCATTTTCACTTCCTTTGACGCTCCTAGTAGTTTTGTTAAGTCTTACCCTGTAATTTTTGCTTTTAATTTTGATACCTCTTTATGACTTAACAATAAAAAGGATGTATGGTTTTTATCAATTGTCTCCAAAATAATCTCTTGTTATGCAGGGAGTACAGTTCTTTTCATTCATACATAAGTTCAGTAGTTGCTTCCCTAAATGCAAAGGCAATCTCATTTAGTTGAGTAGCTCCTGAAAGCAGCTTTGAGTTAGAAGTATGTGTGTTACACCCCCACATTAGTGTGCTGTGTGGGGCAGTTCAACACGAATGTAACAATGTATTTTTGTGAATGAGAGTTGGCATGTCAAATGCATCCTCTAGAAAAATAATTAGTGTTATAGTCTTAAGATTTGTTTTCTAAAGTTGATACTGTGGGTTATTTTTGTGAACAGCCTGATGTTTGGGACCTTTTTTCCTCAAAATAAACAAGTCCTTATTAAACCAGGAATTTGGAGGAAAAAAAAAAAAAAAAAAAAGAAAATACCAGGGCAGAATGGGAAGGCAGAACATTGGTACCTTAGCAACGTAATGCTGATGGCAAAGTGGGCCAGGCTGACCTCAACATCTGACTCAAAGCAGCATCAGGACAGACACCAGCAGAACCCAAGTGGTTTCCAGGGCTATGGAGCAACCTCTGATTGCTGTCCAATCAGCAAACCAGGACCTTGACTCAGTTTTAGTCTTTCAAATACATGTTACTAAGAAGTCATTTTGTGCGTTAGCAAAGCTCAGCCCTGAGGTAGCAGGTGAGGCAGGTGATGGAAGCAACCAATAGCCCATGAAGACTGCCCAACCTCAGGCCCTCTGCCCAGAGGAGAAGGGGCATAGGAAAGCATGTCAGCCCAGGGCTGCCAGCCTCTTCAAAGCAGAGCCCTGGGTCAAAGCTACTGACACAATTAGGTCTGAGTTGGGTATGCAAAAAATTTCAAATAAAAATAGAATGCCAACTGCAGCAACTTAAAAGAAACACACACATACACACACATACACACACACACACACAACCACATAGTTGTATTCATAAATGAGGTCAGTGCCTAGCTGAAATCTAATAAATAGACCTTAATTCAACCAACATTTATTAAGGATCTAGTTACTATATATTTTCAGAGTTGTATGAAAATTAACAGTTTTTAGATGGGTATAAACAATGAATATTTGAGACGGGCATGGTGGCTCACACCTATAATCCCAGCACTTTGGGAGACCAAGGCAGGCAGATCACTTGAGGTCAGGAGTTTGAGACCAGCCTGGCCAACATAGCGAAACCTCATCTCTATTAATAATACAAAAACTAGCTGGGAATGGTGGCACGCACCTGTAGTCCCAGCTACTCTGGAGGCTGAGGCACAAGAATCGCTTAAACCTGGGAGGCAGAGGTTGCAGTAAGCCAAGATTGGGCCACTGCACTCCGGCCTGGGCAACAAAGTGAAACTGTGTCTCAAAAAAATAATAATAATAATAATATTTATATTTTCCAATTTTTGTATGCTCTTTATACTACAAGAAACATTTGCTAAATATCTAGCATTTTTTCCAGTACGGTTTCACAGCTTCTCTTCTTAAACTGCCCAATTCTATCCATTTCTCTCTTACTCTGCACTCAGTGGGCAGCCTCCCTCCTGCTCTGCCTGTCTTGTGCGCTCCCAATGCTCTGAGATCCTCCAAACATCCTTTACAAGCCCTCCCCTTCCTCACAACCATCACCACCCTACACTTACCACCCCACATTTTCTCCCAGCCTCATGAGAGTTGTCTCTAATCTGTAAAGCTATGCCCTCCTCTTGGACTTTGTCACTTTCTGTCACAGATCAAGAGTCTCGTCACTTTCCTCTCCCACTTTCCTGCACCTTTCAAACATTCTCAGC
Organism: Macaca fascicularis; assembly: GCF_037993035.2. Lineage (NCBI taxonomy): Eukaryota > Metazoa > Chordata > Mammalia > Primates > Cercopithecidae > Macaca > Macaca fascicularis. The sequence continues at coordinate 102,279,644 of NC_088381.1, forward strand.
TAATCTTTCTGCCCTTTTTGAACTACTTCTCCCCACTTTGCGGGTCCAAATCCTTTTTTTGGAATGAGAGTTACAAAATTACATTAAGCTATCATTTTTTGGCTGCGAAGTACCTGCAGTTGTGGTGATACCTAAAGCCACCATTCCTCTCGTTGGGTACCTTAAGACCTAGCCCAGCCACCCCTCCAAAACATACAAAATCTGGGTTCTCTTTCTACCCTCTAGTGAAACCATTTCCTCAAGTTCACCAAAACTTCCTTCAAGCCAAATTCAATAAAGTTTAATCATCTTCTTACTGAACCTCTCTGCAGCACTTCACACTACTGAACTTTTTTTTTTTTTTTTTTTTTTTTTGAGACGGAGTCTCACTCTGTCACCTGGACTGGAATGTAATGGCACAATCTCGACTCACTGCAACCTCTGCCTCCTAGGTTCAGGCGATTCTCCTGCCTCAGCCTCCCTAGCAGCTGGGACTACAGGCGCGCACCACCACGCCTGGCTAATTCTATATTTTTAGTAGAAACAGGGTTTCACCATGTTAGCCAGGCTGGTCTCAAACTCCCGACCTCAGGTGATCTACCCACCTCAGCCTCCCAAAGTGCTGGGATTACAGGCATGAGCCACCGTGCCCAGCCACTACTGAACATTTCTACCTTCTAAAAACTCCCCACAGTCTTGGTTTCTACCACACTGCACTATCCAAACTTCTCCTGGAGTTCTCACTGCTCCTTGGATTCCTTTGAAAAAAACTATTTTCTTCTGTATTCCTAAAGATCTGTTGTCTCCTCTGCCTCTCCCCATTCATGCCTGCTTCCTCAGGTGGCTCGGCCCTCCCTTTGGATCCCAAACAGCACTTCAGGTCTTTATTCTACCTGCTGACAGGATGTATTTAAATATAATTAAAATGATAACAATTATCACTAACACATTACAATCATCTGGTCCTTCCTAGTTTACAAAGTGCTTTCATTATCTCATTTCCTCAGAGCAAGTATGGCTCCTATTTAATAACTATGGACACTGAAGTTCAAGGACACAAACTAATCTTGCACCAAAAACTAACTTTTCTTTCCACCTTTCTCATTCCTGTTTATGGCAGAAAGAACCTTGATTTTCAGGCCAGAAATGGCATACCAGTTTTACATCCCTTCTCCTCCCCCGACCCCTTGTTTCTGTTCCTAGGTGACGACAAGTCATTCCTCCAAGTGTCTCAGGTCTGCCTCCTTTGTTAGGACATGTCCCCATACAACCTCACTCTCATCAAGTGCGTGAGCTGACCGTTGTCACCCAAATGTGGCTTACCTGCTGTCGCTGGCTATCCCTGTTTATTAACCATGGCTCATCTTGTACTTTCAGATCGAAGAAAACTTTTATACTAAAAATACTTCCAACCTATGCGAAAAAAATGACAGGTTTTCAGAAAACTATTCCATGTTGTCTGTATCCGGAAAGTTTTCACTTAAGTTGTCTTTTCAGTTCCAATTACCCAGTAGTTCCACCAACCCCTTCACTTACTGCCCATTACAATGTACCCACAATACAGCAGCTGAGCCAGTGCCAAGTTACAGAAAGATCAATGTCACATGACCTCTGCTCTCAGAGAGTCTATGATCTAAAAAGAAATACGTTCATATGGCCTATGGAAACGATGGTGTAATTAAGTTTAAGACTGTACATGGTGGCTCACGCCTGTAATCCCAGCACTTTGGGAGGCTGAGGCAGGCAGACCACCTAAGGTCAAGAGTTTGAGACCAACCTGGCCAACATGGTGTAAACCCGGTCTCTACTGAAAATACAAAAATTAGGCCGGGTGTGGTGGCTCACGCCTGTAATCCCAGCACTTTGGGAGGCCGAGGTGGGCGGATCACCTGAGATTGGGAGTTTGAGACCAACCTGACCAACATGAAGAAACCCTGTCTCTAGGCCGGGTGCGGTGGCTCAAGCCTGTAATCCCAGCACTTTGGGAGGCCGAGACGGGCGGATCACGAGGTCAGGAGATCGAGACCATCCTGGCTAACACGGTGAAACCCCGTCTCTACTAAAAAATACAAAAAAGTAGCCGGGTGAGGTGGCGGGCGCCTGTAGTCCCAGCTACTCGGGAGGCTGAGGCAGGAGAATGGCGTAAACCTGGGAGGCGGAGCTTGCAGTGAGCTGAGATCCGGCCACTGCACCCCAGCCTGGGCGGCAGAGCAAGACTCCGTCTCAAAAAAAAAAAAAAAAAAAAAGAAACCCTGTCTCTACTAAAAAAAAAATACAAAATTAGCCGGGCATCATGGCGCAAGCCTGTAATCCCTGCTACTCGGGAGTCTGAGGCAGGAGAATCGCTTGAACCTGGGAGGCAAAGGTTGCAGTGAGCCAAGATCACGCCATTGGACTCCAGCCTGGGCAACAAGAGCGAAATTCCATCTCTAAATAAATAAATAATACAAAAATTAGCCGGGCATGGTGGTGGGCACCTGTAATCCCAACTACTTCAGAGGCTGAGACAGGAGAATCGCTTGAACCCGGGAGGCTGAGGTAGAAGTGAGTAGAGATTGTGCCATTGCACTCCAGCCTGGGCAACAAGAGTGAAACTCCATCTTAAAAAAAAAAAAAAAAAAAAAAAGACTGTATTAAGGGCCTACCTTTGCCAGGGGCTGTGGGAGTGGTAGGGCAGGTAGCATAGAGCCAGCACTTGAGGAGTTCATGGCCCAGTGTAGGAGACATGTGCACACAGGAAGGCCACAAAATATGGGATTCCTCCTGCCTGCTAGGTTTTCATGATATTCCTAGACTGACAGCCACAGTAACCTCTGGGTTCTAGGTCTGAGTCCCTCCTGCCAGGACTCAGCTGAGCTATTCCAGGAGCAGTGATGGAACTGTTTGTGAGGGAATGAGAAGGAAAAGGAGGAGCTGAAAAGCTGGAGAGCTCCGGGGCCAGCAGATGGAAAAGTAGGGGTGACATTTGGTTCCCAGGGCAGAAAAAGTGCTGATCTGGTCGCTTGATATAGTGAAGAAAAAGATCAAGCAAGTCTAGTAAATTCAAGTATAAATGAAAGAAAACCCTCAAGATGTATTACACAATGTCTCAAAACACAGTAAAAGGTTGCTAAAACTTTTATGCATTTTTTATTATAGTAAATACTGAAAGGCACAAATAAAGAAAATAAACAGAACTACAATCAACATTTCATCCATATGTATTTTATTCAAATAGGCTCTCATTGTGGAATAAGAGAGTTCAGCAAATGCATGTGCCTCAAAATGGAACAGAATCAGCCAGGTTCGGTCTCATGCCTGTAATCCCAGCACTTTGGGAGGCCGAGGCAGGTGGATCACTTGAGGTCAGGAGTCCAAGACCAGCCTGGCCAACGTGGTGAAACCCTGTCTCTACTAAAAATACAAAAATTAGTGGTGGTGTGCACCTGTAGTCCTAGCTACTCAGGAGACTGAGGCAAGAGTATCGCTTGAACCCGGGAGGTGGAGGTTGCAGTGAGCCGAGATCATGCCACTGCACTCCACCCTGGGCAACAGAGCAAGACTCCATCTCAAAAAAAAAAAAAAAAAAAAAAACAGGTGGGGGTGGCAGCGGGCAGGCGCGGTGGCTCACGCCTGTAATCCCAGAACTTTGGGAAGCCAAAATGGGCAGATCACTTGAGGTTAGGAGTTCAAAACCAGCCTGACCAACATGGTGAAACCCCATGTCTACTAAAAATACAAAAATTAGTTGGTTGTGGTATGGGCCCCTGTAATCCCAGCTACTTGGGAGGCTGAAGCAAGAGAATTGCATGAACCCAGGAGGTGATGGTTGCAGTGAGCTGAGATCACGCCACTGCAATCCAGCCTGGGCGACAGAGCAAGACTGTGTCTCAAAAAAAAACCAAGGCAGCAGGCGGATGCAGAATCAAATTTGGAGTTTCTCTCAGCAATGTTATGTGTAAAGGTAAACACATTGAACCATGGCTAAATATGGTAATTTCATTCAAGATAAAGGAGTTCTAAGAAGGTTTATCTAACCACCATACATATAGTAGCTAATCACTTAACTACTGTATGCCAGGCCCCAAGGCCTGATTTCTTTTTTTTTTTTTTTGAGACCGAGTCTCACTCTGTCGCCCAGGCTTTAGTGCAGTGGAGCGATCTTGGCTCACTGCAACCTCTGCCGCCCGGGTTCCAGTGATTCTCCTGCCTCAGCCTCATGAGTAGCTGGGACTACAGGCGTGTGCCACCACGCCCAGCTGAGGCCGCACCTGGCCTCCAAGGCCTGATGTCTAACACTCTTGTTTGGCACCAGCCTACTCAATAGTCACTTATGAGAAACCAAGGAGCAGTTGAGGATGTCCTGGTAAACGAGGACCCCTGATGTCAGCTGACAGTCTTTTAGATGGTTTTCTAGATGGGCAGCTGGCAGTGAAGGCTTTTATCCCACCACACAGGGGCTTTACTGTCAGCACCATCAGTCCCTACTCTGACCTCAAATCTTCAGGAAAATGAAAACTTGATTTTCCTTGCAAAATGCATATCTACAGACCTGTGGGAGGAGAAGGGTGGCAGGATCTTGTCCTCTTCCCACCAGAAATAAATGCAAAGAGTTCATTCAAATACCCAGATAAATCAAAGAGGAGGCTGAGGGAGGGAGGTCCAGACCGCGAAAGCCAATGAGAACGGAGGAGGCCAAGGAGCCAAGCCTCAAGAAGTCAGAGGCTGAGGATACAAGGAGACGAAGAGGCTGAGACTCCAAGGATGCAAAAAAGGTTGTGGAGGCTGGGGAAGCAGAGGAAGCTGAGGAAGCTGAAGAAGTTGAAGAAGCTAGTAGTTGAAGAAAAGGCTGAGGAGGCTGAGGTGCTGAGGCTGCCATGAGAAGGCGAAGGCCTGGAGGTGCAGTATTTGGCTGGAAGGGTGGGGCTCTGCTGTTTGGAGGAAGGGAAGTCCAAAAGCAAGAGCCAAGTGTGCCCTGTCAGATGCCATCAGTCTCGAACCGGCCTGTCTCTTTAGCAAATGAATGTAAACTAGAGGCTTTATTTAAACAAGTTTCACATAACATCTCCTACTTCTTCTGACTCATTCTAATTTCCAAGTCCAAATACAGTAGTGATTTCATGGTTAGCCTACTTTATGTTGCAAATAAATATCAGTCCATGCCCATTGTGTCATTCTTTGTATCCTTTATAATAACCTCTGGGGATACAGATAGAATAGAATGTAAAATAATTTGTCTTGGAAACTTGCTGTGAAAAGTGAATCACTTTGACAGGTGACCAGAAATTTTAGGGTGCTTACCTAAAGTCTAAAATTCATATGTAAGTGATTTGGCTATTTTAGAGAGAGATGATTCGATTAGCAGTTCACTATGAGGCAGAATTCTATAAAATAATAATTTGATAAAGTAAAGTAACTTCCCTTCTATAACTCTGAAAATTATATCAAATAGTTTTTAGACTGTGCTGTTTGAGCTGGACATAACTGAATCAATTTAAGGTCCTGAAAGAGTTTGTACAAATTTAAAGTGGAGGTGGTTTCCAACTATTTGCTTAAATTGCACATCTGGTCATTAAAGCAAATTAGTGTTTTATGTCATTGACGCTAGAATGCTGAGCTTCCTACTGCTTAACTTCAGTCTCATCTGGAATGTGTATTATATAGGCCAGGGACTTAGGAGCAGCTGTACCATATCATTCTATCACATTATATATTATCTAATCACAAGTTTAGAAATTATATGTACAATAAAGGCTGGATTATCTGATATTGCCCTATCTGATGTTTTTTGTTTTTTGTTTTTGAGATGGAATCTTGCTCTTTTCGCCCAGACTGGAGTGCAGTGGCATTATCTCTGCTCACTGCAACCTCCGCCTCCCAGGCTCAAGCAATTCTCCTGCCTCAGCCTCCCGAGTAGCTGGGATTATAGGTGCCAGCGACCACACCCAGCTATGTTTTGTAGTTTTAGTAGAGACGGGGTTCGGCTATGTTGGCCAGGCTGGTCTCGAACTCCTGATCTTGTGATCCGCCTGCCTCGGCCTCCCAAAGTGCTGAGATTACAGCCATAAGCCACCATGCCCGGCCCTAACTCATTATAATTTTATAAATTGTGTGTACAATGAAGTTGGATTATCTGTCATTGATCTAATGAGTTCTAGGAATTAGAATCTCTGACACCCTCCCAAAATAAATCTTCATGCTAGTTGGCTACTCATATGGCTTGGCTGTCTCTCCACTCAAATGTCACCTTGAATTGTAATAATCTCCATGTGTCAAGGGTAGGGCCCAGTGGGAGATGACAATTGAATCATGAGGGCAGTTTTTTTCCATACTGTTCTCCTGGTAGTGAATAAGTCTCATGAGACCAGATGATTTTTTTATAAGGGGTTTCCCCTTTCACTTGGTACTTATTCTCTCTTGCCTGCTGCCATGTAAGACGTGACTTTGCTCTTCATTCGCCTTCAACCATGATTAGGAGACCTCCCCAGTCACGTGGAAATGTGAGTCAATTAAACCTCTTTCCTTTATAAATTACCTACTCTCAGGTAGGTCTTTATCAGCAGTGTGAGAACAGACTAATACAGCTATTAATGCTGAAATTCAACAAATGTCAACACATTTTGAAGATGTCAGAGTTGTTTCAAAGTCTTAAGATAAGCAGAGTAAGCCAGGGGAAAAAAACCTTTCTCCCAAAATTCAAACAATAAGAAAAACTTCAGAGATTCATTAGAAATTCCTCTTTTAGGCTGTGCATGATGGTTTATACCCATAATTCCAGTGCTTTAGGAAAAATGCTCAAGGCCAGGAGTTCAAAACCAGCCTGGGCAACATGGCAAGACCCCTATCCCTACGAAAACTTAAAAAAAAAAAAAAAAAAAAGCCAGGCATGGTGGCACACACCTGTAGTCCTAGCTACTGGGAGGCTGAGGCAGGAGGATCACGTGAGCTCAGGAGTTCAAGGCTGCAGTAAGCTACACTACTACACTCCAGCCTGGGTAACAGAGTGAGACCCTGTCTCCACAAAAACAAAAAACTAAAAACTGAAATAATTGAAAAATACATTAAATATGATTACACAACATAGGAAACTGAAGAAAATTACAGAAAAGGGAAATCAACTGCAGAATATTCATTAAAATAATCTGACTTCCACACAGACCAATGGAACCGAAAGAACCCAGAAATAACGCTAAATATGTAAAGCCAACTGATCTTCAACAAAGCATACAAAAACATAAATTGTGGCATTGATACCCTGTTTAATAAATGGTGCTGGGAAAACTGGCAAGCCAACATGTAGAAGACTGAAACTGTACCCCCTATCTCTCACCTTATACAAAAATCAACTCAAGATGATCAAAGACTTGAATCTAAGACCTGAAACCATAAAAATTCTAGAAGACAACATTAGAAAAATTCTTCTAGACACCGGCCTAGGCAAAGAATTCATGACTGAGACCCCAAAAGCAAAGGCAATGAAAACAAAAATAAGTAAATGAGACCTAATTAAACTAAAAAGCTTCTGCACAGCAAAAGAAATAAGGAGGGTAAACAGACAACCCACAGAATGGGAGAAAATATTTGCAAACTATGGATAGAACAAATGACTAGTATTCAGAATCTACAAGGAACGCAAACAAACCAGCAAGAAGAAAACAAATAATCTCATCAAAAAGTGGGCAAAGAATATGAATAGATATTTCTGAAAAGAAGATATACAAATGGCCAACAAACATATGGAAAAAAATACTCAACATCACTAGTCATTAGGGAAATGCAAATTAAAACCACAGTGAGATACCACCTTACTCCTGCAAAAATGGCCATTATTTTTATTTATTTATTTATTTATATTTTTTGCAACAGAGTTTCGCTCTTGTTGCCCAGGCTGGAGTGCAATGGTGCCATCTTGGCTCACTGAAACCTCTGCCTCCCGGGTTCGAGCGATTCTCCTGCCTCAGCCTCCTGAGTAGCTGGGATTACAGGCATGCGCCACCATGCCCAGCTAATTTTGTATTTTTTGTAGAGATGGGGTTTCTCCATGTTGGTCAGGTTGGTCTCAAACTCCCAACCTCAGGTGATCTGCCCGCCTCAGCTTCCCAAAGTGCTGGGATTGTAGGCGTGAGCCACCACACCCAGCAAAAATAGTCATTATTAAAAAGTCAAAAAACAGTAAATGTTGATATGGATGTAGGGGAAAGGAAATGCTTATATGCTGCTGGTGGGAATGTAAATTAGTACAACCTCTGTGGAAAACAGTATGGAGATTCCTTAAAGAGCTTAAAGTAGATCTACCATTCCATCCAGCAATCCCACTACTGGGTTATCTATTCAAAGGAAAAGAAGACTTTATATGAAAAAGACACGTGTGGCTAGGCGCAGTGGCTCACACCTGTAATCCCAGCACTTTGGGAGGCCGAGGCCGGTGGATCGCGAGGTCAGGAGATCGAGACCATCCTGGCTAACACAGTGAAACCCCGTCTCTACTAAAAATACAAAAAAAATTAGCTGGGCATGGTGGCAGGCGCCTGTAGTCCCAGCTACTCAGGAGGCTGAGGCAGGAGAATGGCATGAACCCAGGAGGTGGAGCTTGCAGTAAGCCGAGATTGTACCACTGCACTCCAGCCTGGGCGACAGAGCGAGACTCCATCTCAAATAAGTAAATAAATAAATAAAATAAATAAAAAGAAAAAGACACTTGTACACATATGTTTACAGTAGCACAATTCACAATTGCAAAGGTGTGGAACTAACCTAAATGCCCATCAACTAATGAATGAATAAAGAAAATGTGGTATATATACACCATGGAATACTTCTCAGCCACAAAAAGAAATATAATGTCTTTTGCAGCAACTTGGATGGAGCTGGAGTCATTATGCTAAGCCATTATGCTAACACAGGAGTGGAAAACCAAAAACTGAATGTTCTCACTTATAAGTGGGAGCTAATCTATGAGTATGCAAAGGCATTTAGAGTGACATAATGGATGAACTTTAGAGAGTCAGAACGGGGTGGTAGGAGGGGGACTAGGGATGAAAAACTACATATTAGGCACAATATACACTACTCAAGTGACAGGTGCACTAAAATCTCAGAATTCACTGCTACTTAATTCATCCATGTAACAGAAAACCACTTATACCCCCAAAAGCTATTAAAATAATTTTTTTTTCTTTTTTTTTGGACAGAGTTTCACTCTGTTGTGCAGGATGGAGTGCAGTGGTAGAATCTTGGCTCACTGCAACCTCCACCTCCAGGCTCAAGTGATTCTCCTGTCTCAGCCTCCCGAATAGCTAGGATTATAGGTACCCATCACCACCACACCCAGCCAATTTTTGTATTTTTAGTAGAGATGGGGTTTCGTCATGTTGGCCAGGCTGGTCTGGAACTCCTGACCTCCGGTGATCTACCCGCCTTGGCCTCCCAAAGTGCTGGGATTACAGGCGTGAGCCACTGCACCCAGCCTGCTTCTGTCTCTTTAAAAAATATTTTAAGCCTGTAATGCCAGCACTTTGGGAGGCTGAGGCAGGTGGATCACCTGAGGTCAGGAGTTCGAGACCAGCCCGACCAACATGGTGAAAACCCTTCTCTACTACAAATACAAAAATTAGCCAGACGTGGTGGCATGACCCTGTAGTCCCAGCTGCTTGGGAAGCTGATGCAGAAGAATCACCTGAACCCAGGAGACAGAGGTTGCAGTGGGCCGAGATCGCGCCACTGCACTCCAGCCTTGGTGACAGAGCGAGACTCTGTCTCCAAAACTAAAAATGAAAATAAAAAAGAAAAGAGACAGAAGCTAGGAACTTTGGGCCAGCAAGCTAATAATAATAATAATAATAATAATCTGGCTCCAATATTCCCAATAATATACAAAGAATTCTTACCAAATCAACAGTAAAAAAGATAAACTAGTGGCATAGATCCTTCTGTCTTCCTACAGAATCTTTGTTAATGTTCACTTTACTCCTTTAAAAATAAAAAAAAAAAGGCCCGGCATGGTGGCTTACACCTGTAATCCCAGCACTTTGGGAGGCCGACGCAAGTGGATCACCTGAGGTCAAGAGTTCAAGATCAGCCTGGCCAACATGGCAAAACCACATCTCTACTACAACTACACACACCACACACACACAAATTTGCCAGGCGTGGTGGAGCGTGCCTGTACTCCCAGCTACTCAGGAGGCTGAGGCACAAAAATTGCTTGAACCCAGGAGGTGGAGGTGGCAGTGACCCTAGATCACCCCATTACACTTGCCTGGGTGACAGAGCAAGACTCTGTCTCAAAAAAAAAAAAAAAAAAAAAAAAAAAGGCAGAGAGAAGCAAGAGTCTAAAAAAAAGAACAAAAAAAAATGAACTATCCCAACACTTCGGGAGGCAGAGAGGGGTAGATCACCTGAGGTCAGCAGTTTGAGACCAGCCTGACCAACATGGAGAAACCCCATCTCTACTAAAAATGCAAAATTAGCCGGACATGGTGGCGCATGCCTGTAATCCCAGTATTTTGGTAGGCTGAGATGGCAGATCACGAGGTCAGGAGTTTGAGACCAGCCAAGTCAATATAGTGAAACGCCGTCTCTACTAAAAATACAAAAATTAGCCAGGCGTGGATTCAAAAATTAGCCAGGCGTGGTGGCACACACCTGTAGTCCCAGCTACTCGGGAGGCTGAGGCAGAAGAATCGCTTGAACCCAGGAGTTGGAGGTTGTAGTGAGCCGAAATCTCACCACTGCACTCCAGCCTAGGTGACAAAGCAAGATTCCATCTCAAAAAAAAAAAAAAAAAAAAAAAAAAAAATTACCTGGCGTGGTGGCACGTGTCTGTAATCCTAGCTTCTCGGGAGTCTAAGGCAAGAGAATCGCTTGAACCCGGGAGGTGAAGGTTGCAGTAAGCCGAGGTGGTGCCATTGCACTTCAGTCTAGGCAATAAGAGCGAAACTCCGTCTCAAAAAAAAAAAAAAAAAAAAAAAAAAAAGACACTTCGGGAGGCCGAGGCGGTGGATCACGAGGTCAGGAGATTGAGACCATCCTGGCTAACATGGTGAAACCCCGTCTCTACTAAAAATACAAAAAATTAGCCGGGCCTGGTGGCGGGCGCCTGTAGTCCCAGCTACTTGGGAGGCCGAGGCAGGAGAATGGCGTGAACCCGGGAGGCGGAGCTTGCAGTGAGCTGATTTCGCGCCACTGCACTCCAGCCTGGGCGACAGAGCGAGACTCCGTTTCAAAAAAAAAATAGACAATAGAAATGAATGAACGAGTGTTTCACAGAAGAATTACAACTTATAAACATGAAAAGATGCTTGACATCAGCAATAACTCAAGAAATTCAAATTAAAGCAATGATTAGATATTATTTTTATCCTAAAAGATTGGCAAAAGTGAAAACGATAGTCACTGTTATTATAGGTTGAGGAGGACTTTAATCACTATTAATAAAGGTGTAATTTATTGCAAATTGCTGAAAGAGTGTGATTTGGCAACCTATATAAGAACCAGAAATTTCACTTCTGAGAATTTGCCCTAAGGCGATAAATCCATCCTGGTGACCAAAAGCACATAAATATTGTTTATGGAACACAGGATGTGGCTGCAGACTGACTCTGGTTCCACCTTGCATCAACCTCAACACACAACCTCACCCCTTCAGGGGATTCCACCAGGAACCCAGTCACAGTGAGGATGCAGGGATTTTTGCAGCTTGCCAAGGTAGGCAGGAACACAGGTGGGACATCACATCTCTCAGTGGCATTTCACCGGAAAATCCTCTAAAGATCTGCCTCTTCACTTCAGCCTCCAGCTCTCCTCTGACCCACCCTGAGGTCCCTTCAATCCCTTATTATTCAGAAAATCAGGTGGCCAGTCTTGAAAAGCCAGCCCCAGAGGCTGGCATTTGCTCCACAGGCAGAGTTTGTCAGACCAGATCATTTCTGCCAAAGAGGAAGGATTGTCATATTAACTGCTGACAACATAAAACTGTCTCTGTGTTAATACATTTACAATAGCAAAAAAATAGGCCGCAGGTATAAATGTACAGTATAGGGTATTACATAAATTATGATACATTCATACAATGGACAAGCTTTTGAAAAGAATGAGTTGGGCCAGGTGCAGTGGCTCATGCCTGTAATCCCAGCACTCTGGGAGCCCAAAGTGCACAGATCAGGAAGTCAGTAGATCAAGACCATCCCGCCTAACACGGGAAAACCCCATAGCTACTAAAAATACAAAAAATTAGCTGGGTGTGGTGGCACACACCTGTAGTCCCAGGTACTTGGGAGGCTGAGGGAGGAGAATTGCTTGAACCTAGGAGGCAGAGGTTGCAGTGAGCCGAGATTGTGCCACTGCACTCCAGCCTGGGCAACAAAGCGAGACTCTGTCTCAAAAAAGAAGAAAGGGAAGGAAGGAAGGAAGGAAGGATGGAGGGAGGGAGGGAGGGAGGGAGGGAGGAAGGAAGGAAGGAAGGAGTCCAGCCTGGGCAACAGAGCGAGACTCTGTCTCAAAAAAGGAAGGAAGGAAGGAAGGAAGGAAGGAAGGAAGGAAGGAAGGAAGGAAGGAAGGAAGGAAGGAAGGAGTTGGGTCCATTTTGGACTAACATGGGATGAGCCAGGTGTGGTGGCATGTGCTTGTAATCCCAGCTACTCAGGAGCCTAAGGTGGAAGGATCACTTGAGGCTCGAAGTTCAAAAGCATCCTGGACAACATAGTGAGATCCTGTCTCTAAAAAATAAATAAAATAAAATTCAGTGATGTCTAAGAGGTAGAGTTGGCTGGGCGTTGTGGTTCATGCCTGTAATCCCAGCACTTTGGGAGGTGGAGGTGGGTGGATCACCTGAGGTCAGGAGTTCGAGACCAGCCTGGCCAACATGGCAAAACCCCGTCTCTACTAAAATTACAAAAAATTAGCCAAACGTGGTGGTGCATGCCTGTAGTCCTAGCTACTCGGGAGACTGAAGCAGGAAAATCACTTGAATCCAGGAGGCGGAGGTTGCAGTGAGCCAAGATTGCACCATTGCACTCCAGCCTGGGCAACAAGAATGAAACTCTGTCTCAAAAGAAAAAAAAGAAAAAAGGTACAGCTAAAGGCAACAGACTTGCAGAACAGGATATATGCTATGAACACATTGTCAGTTTTGTGCATTGAGGTACCCCAATGTCTTGAGCAATGCCTGGCATAAAAGAGGTATTCAAGTATTTGTTGAATGGATGAATGCTTGTTAAGAGAAAGATGTAGGAGGCCTAGAACCTTGTCTACCATTATCTCTAGAGTCTCCCAGTGGCTGGGAAATTGCCTAGGGACCCATAGTGTGTCCTTTAAAAATATATAACAGGACTGGTGATGTAGCTTATGCCTGGAATCTCAGAACTTTGGGAGGCTAAGGCAGGAGTATCACTTGAGCCTAGGAGTTCAAAACCAGCCTGGGCAGCATAGGAAGACCCTGTCTCTACATAAAATTTAAAACTTAGCCAGGCGTAGTGGTACATACCTGTAATCCCAGCTACTCAGGAGGCTGAGGTGGGAGGATCAATTGAGCCTGGGATGTCAAGGCTACAGTAAGCCGTGATTGTGCCACTGCACTCTAGGCTGGATGACAGAACGAGACCCTATCTCAAAAAGAAAAATAAAAAAATACACAATAGGCCGGGCGCGGTGGCTCAAGCCTGTAATCCCAGCACTTTGGGAGGCCGAGGCGGGTGGATCACGAGGTCAGGAGATCGAGACTATCCTGGCTAACACGGTGAAACCCCGTCTCTACTAAAAATACAAAAAACTAGCCGGGCGTGGTGGCGGGAGCCTGTAGTCTCAGCTACTCGGGAGGCTGAGGCGGGAGAATGGCATGAACCCGGGAGGCGGAGCTTGCAGTGAGCCGAGATCACACCACTGCACTCCAGCCTGGGAGACACAGCGAGACTCCGTCTCAAAAAAAAAAAAAAAAAAAATACACAATAGTTATCAGCTGCTAATCCAGAGCACAGAGATACTGAAGAAAGAAAGAAAAGAGATCACTTTTTACTTTACATGATGCTATATTGTTTACCTTACATGCATGTAATACTGTTATGAAAATTCATAATAGTAGAGGTTGGGAGCAGAAAGCTTGAAGTTCTGAGAAAAACATGGGCAAATAAGTATGATATCCTGCAATCTGCTATACCTCAAATTGTTCTCATTTTAACTACTTCACTCAAGCCATTTTCTTCTAAACCTCTCTAGGTAACCCAGGAAAAAATAAAAATTAGCATCTGTATGACTGCTTGACCAGGCCTGTTTACATTAACAATCCCTTCAGGTCCACGAGTTTCAGCCTTAGGTAACACGCATTTTTGATTACCTGAAAACCACCATTTCTCCAATACAACAATAGCTAAAGCTTTTACCATAGCATAAATTAACATTTGGGTATTGTTCTAAAATGACATGTCCACAGTTCCATAGTTGAGTGAGATTTTGGTTTTTTTTGTTTTGTTTTTAGACAGTCTTGCTATGTCACTTGGCTAGAGAGCACTGGTACAATCATAGCTCACTGCAGCCTCCAACTCCTAGGCTCAAGTGATTCTCCCATCCTCACCTCCTGCCCCAGCCTCCCAAATAGCGGGGACTACAGATGACCACCACACTCGAGAGTTTTCTTTTTTCCCTTTACGTGGATTGCTGATTTGATGGCAGTAGTAAAAAAGTCAACACAGGCCGGGTGCGGTGGCTCACGCCTGTAATCCCAGCACCTAGGGAAACTGAGGCGGGCGGATTACCTGAGGTCGGGAATTCAAGACCAGCCTGACCAACATGGAGAAACCCTGTCTCTACTAAAAATACAAAAAATAGCTGGCATGGTGGTACATGCCTGTAATCCCAGCTGCTCAGGAGGCTGAGGCAGGAGAATTGCTTGAACCCAGAAGGCAGAGCTTGTGGTGAGCCAAGATTGTGCCATTACACTCCAGTCTGGGCAACTAAAGCGAAATTCCATCTTAAAAAAAAAGTCAACACAAAATAGAGGGAGGTTTCCTGGCTCTGCTGCCCCAGTCAGTGCTAGCCCCTGACCTTCAGCACTGTGACAAGTCCTAAATCTCCTTAACTTCCCCATCAATCCCACGAAGAATACCTTAGCTGGTGCTCTTACTCATTACTGCTCACTGAGGTACCCCATGAGGCAGGAAGAGAGCCTTCCCTTCAGGCCTTTGGCTGGGTATACATATATATAGTTTTTTATATATAATTATATATAGTTTTATATTTATAGTTACATATAGTTTTATATTTATAGTTTTTTGTGTATATATAGTTTTGCGAAATGGTCTTGGGACCCCAAAATCACTAAGCTAAAGTCAAGCTGGGAACTTGACTTTTAGGGTAAACCTTAACCTTAGGCTTAAAGCAAACCTGCCTCTCATTCTATTCAAAGTCATCCCTCTGCTCACTGAGATAAATGCGTATTTGATTGCCTCCTTTGACTCATCAGAAACTCAAAAGAATGCAACAGTTTGTCTCTTATCTACCTATGACCTGGAAGCCCCCTCCTAGGTCATAGGTAGATAACTCAGCACTTAGAGTTATCCCGCCTTTCTGGACCTAACCAATGCTCATCTTACATACTTAATTGATGTCTCATGTCTCCCTAAAAATGTATAAAATCAAACTGTGCCCCAGCCACCTTGGGCACATGTCGTCAGGCCTTCCTGAGGCTGTGTCATGGGCATCGTAGAAAGTATAAAAAGTTTCCTCTTCAAAGTTCCCCTTCTTATTAAAGAATAAAACATAAGTGTTAGAGGCCAGGCGCGGTGGCTCACGCCTGTAATCCCAGCAATTTGGGAGGCCGAGGCGGGCGGATCACGAGGTCAGGAGATCGATACTATCTTGGCTAACACGGTGAAACTCCATCTCTACTAAAAAATAGAAAAAATTAGCCAGGCGTGGTGGCGGGCACCTGTAGTCCCAGCTACCCAGGAGGGTGAGGCAGGAGAATGGCGTGAACCCAGGAGGCGGAGCTTGCAGTGAGCCAAGGTTGTGCCACTGCACTCCAGCCTGGGTGACAGAGCGAGACTCTGTCTCAAAAAAAAAAAATTAAAATAAGTGTTAGAAATAATAGTTTCTTTTAAAGACTAACTTTCTTCAAGCCTCCTTGCTTTGTGCTAATAACTCTTTGTTAAGCTCTATCCTGTGTAACTGTTGGACATGCTCACAGACATGTTCCAGCTCACAGCCTACGCCCCTTCCTTATTTGGAAATATTATTGCTTCCTTAAACCTTTCATAAGCAACTTCTTTATTCTTCCTTGAACTTATCTATTTAGGAAAGTTTCAGGTTATTAGCAAATCAGGTATCAGTTTAAGATTGTGAGGTCCCACGCCAGCCAATGGATGCAGGACACAGCAGTAAGGATGACCCAAATGCATAAGCGATAAATGTCTGCTTTTCCTTTGTTCAGGTATGCTCTTGCCGTTTTTCCATCTGTGATTGAGCACCCTTTCCAGTAAAGATGTCCTTGCTGAGAGATCTTTTGTCTCTGTGCTGACTTTTCTTTGCAGCACTGATTATCTATTTCCAACAACTTTTGTATTTCTAACAGGCACGCATCCTTTTTTTTTTTTTTTTTTTTGACAGAGTCTTGCTCTGTCACCCAGGCTGGAGTGCAGTGGCACCATCTCGGCTCACTGCAACCTCCACCTCCTGGGTTCAAGTGATTCTCCTGCCTCAGCCTCCCGAGTAGCTGGGACTGCAGGCATGTGCCACTACGTCCAGCTAATTTTTGTATTTTTAGTAGAGACAGGGTTTCTCTATGTTGGTCAGGCTGGTCTTGGACTCCTGACCTCAGGTGATCCTCCTACCTTGGCCTCCCAAAGTGCTGGGATTACAGGCATGAGCCACCACGCCTTGCCACATATCCTTAACTTTGGAAAAATGAACTTTCTAAATTGCTGGGACCTGTCTCAGATATTTGGGGTTCATATTTTCAATATATATTGTTTCAATATATATTTTCCCCCAAAATCTCCCAAGTGAATCTGATGTTCCAAGGAAGACATGAATCTATCTGGTGGTTTCAAGTCTCCCCAGCACACAAACTGACTTAGATGCTAGTTTGAAAACCTGGCCACAGGCCTTTCCCACCTCACCTTCAGCTCTGATTTGATTATCAAAGTTTTCTGGCAATTACTGGACTCCAGGATCTGTAGGCTTCAATCAACAGCTCATATCACTTCCCTAACAAGTGGCTGTCCTTATTCTTCTGCTCACAAAGCATAAGGACCCCTATTTTATTTTCTTTTTTTTAAATTTTTTATTTATTTATTTTGTTTTTTGAGATGGAGTTTCTTTCTTGTTGCCCAGGCTGGAGTGCAATGGCGCGATCTTGGCTCACCACAACCTCTGCCTCCAGGGTTCAAGCAATTCTCCTGTCTCAGCCTCCCCTGTAGCTGTGATTACAGGCATGAGCCACCACGCCTGGCTAATTTTGTATTTTTAGCAGAGATGGGGTTTCTCCATGTTGGTCAGGCTGGTCTCGAACTCCTGACCTCAGGTGATCCACCCGCCTCGGCCTCCCAAAGTGCTGGGATTATAGGTGTGAGCCACCACACCTGGTCTCTTTTTTTTTTTTTTTTTTTTTTTTTTTTGAGACAGAGTCTTGCTCTGTCACCGAGGCTGGAGTGCAGTGGTGTGATCTCGGCTTACTGCAACCTTCACCTCCTGGGTTCAATTGATTCTCCGGCCTCAGCCTCCCGAGTAGCTGGGATTACAGGCACATGCCACCACACCCAGCTGATTTTTGTGTTTTTAGTAGAGACGGGGTTTCACCATTTTGGCCAGGCTTGTTTCGAACTCCTGACCTCAAGTGATCCACCGGCCATGGCCTTCCAAAGTGCTGGGATTACAGGTGTGAACCACCGCACCCGGCCCAGGGCCCCTGTTTTCTTTCACATCTGGTAGGAACCAGATCTTGTGCTTTTGAAGATCTCCACCATCAGACTGCAATCTCCTGGTTACTAGAGTCCCCACAAATGCTGGTGGCCCCCACATCCACAAAAGGCTCCTCCATTCATAAACACCACATGCTTGCTCCTACCTTTATGCCTGGAATTTCTTCCCCACTTGCCTCTAAGTGTCCAAATTATGTTAAATCATGTTCTTCCGGATTTAGCTTAAGTTTTCCTTCTTAAATTTAATGAAATTTGCCCTTTTCACAAGATGGCGCTGAATGCCAAGAGGGAAGCCCCTGTCCCTCCTAAAGCCGAAGCCGAAGTGAAGGCTTTAAAGGCCAAGATGGCAGTGTTGAAAGGTGTCCACATCTACACAAAAAAAGAAGACCCACATCCACGTCACCCACCTTCCAGCGGCCTAAGACACTGTGATTCCCGAGGCAGCCCACATATCCTTGGAAGAGCGCCCCCAGGAGAAACAAGCTTGACCACTATGCCATCATCAAGTTTCTGCAGACCACTGAGTCCGCCGTAAAGAAGATAGAAGACAACACCACACTTGTGTTCACGGTGGATGTTAAAGCCAACAAGCACCAGATCAAAGAGGCTGTGAAGAAGGTCTGTGACATTGATGTGGCCAACGTCAACACCCTGATTTGGCCTGATGGAGAGAAGAAGGCATATGTTCAACTGGCTCCTGATTACGACGTTTTGGATGTTGCCAAAAAAATTGGGATCATCTAAACTGAGTCCACCTGGCTAATTCTAAATATGCATATCTTTTCACCAAAAAAAAAAAAAAAAAATTAATGGAATTTAATGATACTCTGCTCTTCCAAAATGTAGTAACAGCAGCAGTCTGCACCAACAATTTGGCTCATCACTTGATTTTTTTTTTTCTTTTCTGAGACAGAGTCTCGCACTGTCACCCAGGCTGGAGTGCAGTGGCACGATCTCGGCTCACTGCAACCTCTGCCTCCCGGGTTCAAGCGGTTCTTCTGCCTCAGCCTTCCGAGTAGCTGGGACTATAGGCACTCGCCACCACGCCCAGCTAATTTTTGTATTTTTAGTAGAGATGGGGTTTCACAATGTTGTCCAGGATGGTCTCGATCTCTTGACCTCGTGATCCGACTGCCTCGGCCTCCCAAAGTGTTGGTATTACAGGTGTGAGCCACCGGCGCCTGGCCCATCACTTGATTTTTTTCCTTTTTTTTTTTTTTTTTGAGACAGAGTCTTGCTCTGTTATCCAGGCTGGAGTACAGTGGCGCGATCATGGCTCACTGGAACCTCTGCCTCCCAGGTTCAAGTGATTCTTGTGCCTTAGCCTCCCCAGTAGCTGGGGTCACAGGTAAGCGCCACCATGCCCAGCTAAATTTTTTTGTGTTTTTAGTAGAGACGGGGTTTCACCATGTTGGCCAGGCTGGTGTTGAAATCCTGGCCTCAAGTGATCCGCCTGCCTCAGCCTCCCAAAGTGCTGGGATTACAGGCATAAACCACCGTGCTCAGCCATTTTTTTTTTTTTTTTCTGAGACGGGGTTTCCCTCTTTGTTGCCCAGGCTGGAGTGCAATGGCACGAACTTGGCTCACTGCAACCTCCACCTCCTGGGTTCAAGTGATTCTCCTGCCTCATCCTCCCAAGTGGCTTGGATTAGAGGTGTCCACCACGACGCCCAGCTAATTTTTGTATTTTTAGTAGAGACAGGGTTTCACCATATTGGCCAGGCTGGTCTTGAATTCCTGAACTTGTGATCCCCCAGCCTCTGCTTCCCAAAGTGTTGGGATTACAGGCGTGAGCCATCGCGCCCAGCCCCTTTTTTTTTTTTTTTTTTTTTTTTTTGAGACAAAGTCTCACTCTGTCATCCAGGCTGGAGTGGCATGATCTTGGCTCACTGCAACCTCCACCTCCCGGATTCAAGCAATTCTCCTGCCTCACCCTCCCGAGTAGCTGGGACTACAGGCCTACGCCACCTCACCCAGCTAATTTTTGTATTTTTAGTAGAGATGGAGTTTCACTTTGTTGGCCAGCCTGGTCTCAAACTCATGAGCTCAAGTGATCCACCCGCCTCAGCCTCCCAAAATGCTGGAACTACAGGTGTGAGCCACCTCGCCTGGCGGACGCACCCAACCTTTTCCTTACATTTTGGATAATGCCTTATCTCTGGTCCCCAAGTCCTCAACTAAACCATCCCAGTAGCCGTTTCTCTTCCCCACACCCCTGACTCCATGCCAAGTTCCTGCCTTGGTCCCTCTATCCCTTGCCCTTCCAGGCCTTCCAGAGGCAGTTATCCTGGCTTTGAACCCCAGCTCACCCTACCTTCATTTCAGTGCTCCCTGATGGCTACCTATTGCTGGTGCCAGGTGCTAAGAGGTTCTGCCCCTCGGCTGGACACCTTCCCGTAGCCTCCTAATAGTGGCCTCTGGGTTCCAACCCTCTCAGACAAATGGAACGTTAGTTACTATATTTCCGAATCCTCCACAACTTAACCAAAGGAATTACATGTATGTTGGGCCATGGCAGCTCATGGCTGTAATCCCAGCACTTTGGGAAACCAACATGGGAGGATCACTAGAAGCCAAGAGTTCAATGCCAGCCTGGACAATATAGCAAGACCCTATCTCTACAAAAAAATATTTAAAATTTAGCCAAGTGTCGGCCAGGCATGGTGGCTCATGCCTGTAATCCCAACACTTTGGGAGGCGGAGGAGGGCAGATCACCAGCAGTCAGGAGTACGAGACCAGCCTGCCCAACATGGGGAAACCTCGTCTTTTCTAAAAATACAAAAATTGCCTGGGTGTGGTTGTGGGCACCTGTAATCCCAGCTACCCAGCTACTAAGGCTGAAGAATCACTTGAACCCAGGAGGCGGAGGTTGAAGTGAGCCAAGATCGCGCCACTGCTTTCCACCCTGGGCAACGAGAGCGAGACTCTGTTGCAATAAATAAATAAATTTAATTTAATTTAATTTAATTTAGCCAAGTGTGTTCGCTTATACCTGTGGTCCTAGCTACCAAGGAGGCTTAGGCAGGAGAGTCACTTGAGCCCAAGAATTCAAGGCTGCAGTGAGCTATGAGTACACCACTGCACTCCAGCCTGGGTAGAGTGAGATGCTGTCTCAAAAAAAAAAAAAAAAAAGCTATATCCCAGGTGTTTGATGATGGCAACTCAGAGATGGGCATGAGGGGCCTCCATTAAAAGAATGTACAGGCTAGTAGGGAAAACAGTCCAGAAGAGGCAGGGATTTTTTCTGCCTGGAATGTCTGGGTGTTAGGAAGGCCTGATAGAAGAGATGACATTTAACATGGGCCTCGAAGGGTGTGTAGGATTCTCCAGCCTAAAGTTGGAAATGGGAGGAGGGGGCCATGTGGAGACATTCCAGACAAAGGAAACTGCATGAGCAGGAGACATCCAGGACTCAAAAGGTCCTGGCCTCTTCAGAATGGCAAGCCCATTGGCTAAGTCAAAGGCTGAGTTTTCACTAAATTTTTCCAGTTAAGAAATGTTTTCCCATTTCCACATGACAGAAGAAAACGTTTTTTGAAAAAAGGGACAAAGCATGGGCATGTTCTCTTACTGGGGGCAAACCTTATCCTTCGAAAGTAGGTCCTTTTTTATAAATATCCCAAAGTCAATTAGAGAATACTCTGGTGATTCATGTAGGTTAGCAAACTGGTTCATGCTCTCTTGAATGCGTAAAAAAAAGTCATGAAATGTTTTTCATGATAAAGTCATGAAACTGATCTTGGCCCATACAGGAATTCAAAAGGCAATTTCAAAAGTTAATGACCAAACCAGAAGTCTGCAATTCTCCTAGACTCCTCCTTCTGCCTCTACCTTCACTTTAGATTACTGAACAAGATATATAATCATTCCCTAGCCATTGGATGACTCCACTATCCTGGCCACCTCTCTCCTTTCCTTCCCAGGCCGTTGAAGGGGTGGCCTGCCCCTCCACACCTGTGGGTGTTTCTCGTTAGGTGGAACGAGAGACTTGAGAAAAGAAATGAGACACATAGACAAAGTATAGAGAAAGAAAAAGTGGGCCCAGGGGACCGGCGCTCAGCTTACAGAGGACCCACGCCGGCACCGGTCTCTGATGTCCCTTAGTATTTATTGATAACTATCTTTACCACCTTAAAGATAAGGGAGTGGCAGGACAATAGGATCATTGTAGGGAGGAAATCAGCAGTAAGACATATGAACAAAAATCTCTGTGACATGAATAAGTTTAAAGGAAAATGCTGTGCCTTGAGATGCATATGCAAACATCTCCATAAACCTTTTAGCAGCATTGTTTCAGCCTATCACATGGGGAGAAACCTTGGACAATACCTAGCTTTTCTAGGCAGAGGGCCCTGTGACCTTTGGCTGTGTACCTGTACCTGGGTAGTTGAAATTAAGAGAATGGTGATGACTTTTAACCAGCAAGCTGCCTTCAGGCACTTGTTTAACAAAGACACATCCTGCACAGCCCAAAATCCATTAAACCTTGAGTCACCACAGCACATGTCTCTTGCAAGGACAAGGTTGGGGATAGGGTCACAGATTAACAGCATCTCAAATACAGAACAAAATGGAGTCTCTTATGTCTACTTCTTTCTATATAGACACAGTAACAGGCAGATCTCTCTTTCTTTTCCCCACAGGCCGTATCTTAAGTTAACCACTGGTTCTCACCGGGATGAGCCAAAGGTGCAGCCTGTATTTTGGTTGGGTGGAGGGTGGTGGAAACTAGTTTGTCATTTCCCACCTTGATGAAAAATGTTTAATTGTTAATGCTTTCCAAGAGCACATGGAACTGTGGGTTATATTTCACCATATGTATGGTATATATATGTATATTTCACCATGTATATATGGTATATACGTGTATATTTCACCATGTATATATATGTATATGGGAACCATGTATATATGTGTGTGTGTGTGTGTGTATATATACAGTTCCCATATTGGAGAGTTCTAACACATTTCTTTTTTTTTTTTTTTTTTTTGAGATGGAGTCACCCAGGCTGGATCTTGGCTCACTGCAAACTCCGCCTCCCGGGTTCACGCCATTCTCCTGCCTCAGCCTCCCGAGTAGCTGGGACTGCAAGCGCCCACCACCATGCCTGGCTAATTTTTTGTATTTTTAGTAGAGACGGGGTTTCACCATGTTAGCCAGGATGGTTTGGATCTCCTGACCTCATGTTCTGCCTGCCTCGGCCTCCCAAAGTGCTGGGATTACAGGTGTGAGCCACCGCACCCGGCCCGGATAGTTCTAACACATTTCTGAGAGTTACAACAGCTTTTTTTGTTTGATTGGTTTTTGTTTTTGTTTTGTTTTGTTTTGTTTCTTTTTGAGATGCAGTCTTGCTCTGTTGCCCAGGCTGGAGTGCAGTGGCGTGATCTCGGCTCACTGCAACCTCTGCCTCCTGGGTTCAAGCGATTCTTCTGCCTCAGCCTCCCAAGTAGCTGGGATAACATGCATGCACCACCACGCCCAGCTAATTTTTGTATTTTTAGTACAGACGGGGTTTCGCCATATTTGCCTGACTGGTCTCAAACTACTGACCTCAGGTGATCCGCCTGCCTCAGCCTCCCAAAGTGCTAGGATTACAGGCGTGAGCCACCCACACCTGTACTGTTGAAAAACAACAGCTTTTCAACTCCCTCTAGGAATCAGTGGGGAAGGTGTGCCTGTTCCCCTTAGGCACCTCCCACGGAGCCTCCCCACATCCATGTTGTACAATGAGCTGCATTAGCCTCATACCTCATCTTCCTCTCTTGTCCTCTAACCCAATCCTCCTTCACTGCTGCCTGAGTGAATATTCCTGGAACCTTTCTGTGATTTTTCATCATCTCAGTAGGATAGGCAAGGTTCTTCATGCTTTTGCTCTGGCGTCTCCCCACCAGGCACACTGAATTATGACTCCTCTCTGTGGAACACGCTCTTTCTCACTTCCCTGTGCTGGGAAGCACCTGAGTCCTTCCGGTGAATTCCAGCTCATCTGTTAAGGATTAGCTCCACTGTCTCCTTCATGCTGCCTTTGTTAATTCCTTCAGGCCTCAAGCACCGCTTTCTCCCTGAACAAGGACACAGGCCCTAGCACACCCCTGCCCTGGAGCACCTGCTGCCTGCATTGTCGCAGTCTACCCAGGGGTTGCATCCACCGTTCAGTGAGCTCCTGGATGACAAGCCCTAGACTTTTTTATCTTTATGTCCCCTGCAGTGCCTGGAACAAAAAAGACGCTCAACAAACTCTTGTTGAATGAATAAGTAAAAGAATGAAGAGTTCATGGCCAGGTGCAGTGGCTCATGCCTGTAATCCCAGCACTTTGGGAGGGTGAGGCAGGCAGATCACAAGGTCAGGAGTTCAAGACCAGCCTGGCCAGCATGGTGAAACCCCGCCTCTACTTAAAAAAAAAAAAAAATTAGGCGGGCGTGGTGGCATGACCCTGTAATCCCAGCTACTTGGCAGGCTGAAGCAGGAGAATTGCCTGAACTCAGGAGGTGGAGGTTGCAGTGAGCTGAGATCAAGCCACTGCACTCCAGCCTGGGCAACAGAGCAGAGCAAGACTGTCTCAAAAAAAAAAAAATTTTAAGATAGTTGTGATGGGCTGGGCACAGTGGCTCACACCTGTAGTCCCAGCACTTTGGGAGCCGGAGAGGGACAGATCGCTTGAAGTCAGGAGTTCAAGACCAGGCAGGCCAACATGGTGAAACACCATCTCTACTAAAAATACAAAAATTAGCCAGGTGTGGTGGTGCAGGCCTGTAATCCCAGCTACTCGGGAGGGTGAGGCAGGAGAATTGCTTGAACCTGGGAGGCAGAGGTTGCAGTGAGCCAAGATCGTGCCACTGCATTCCAGCCTGGGTGACAGAGTGAGACTCTGTCTCAAAAAAAAAAAAAAAAAAAAAAAAGGCTGGGCACGTTGGCTCACGCCTGTAATCCCAGCACTTTGGGAGGCCAGGGCAGGCAGATCACTTGAGGCCAGGAGTTCGAGACAGCCTGGCCAACATGGCAAAACCGCATCTCTACTAAAAATACAAAAATTAGCTGGGCATGGTGGTACATGCCTGTAATCCCAGCTACTTGGGAGGCTGAGGCAGGACAATTGCTTGAACTCAGGAGGTGAAGGTTGCAGTGAGCTGAGATCACGCTACTACACTCCAGCCTGAGCAACACAGTGAGATTCTGTCTCAAAAAAAAAAAAAAAAAAAAGATAGCTGTGATGATAAAGGGCAATTTTTTGTATTACCTAAGGATGAAGATAATTATTTGTCAACCTAAATAACAAAGAGAGGCTCTCTTCTCTCTCTTTTTTTAATTGAGACAGGTTTTCACTCTGTTGCCCAGGCTGGAATGCAGTGACTCGATTTCAGCTCACTGCAACCTCCACATCCTGGACTCAAATGGCCCTCTCACCTCGGCCCCCGGAGTAGCTGGGACTATAGGTGTGCACCACCACACAACTCCCCACTACTTTTTTGTATTTTTTATAGAGACGAAGTTTTACCATGTTGCCCAGGGTCATCTTGAACTCCTGAGCTCAAGTGATCCACTTGGTGTCCAAAAGTGCTGGGATTACAGACATAAGCCACCTCACCCAGCTGCTGAGGCTCTCTAAAAGAAAACATATTTATTTGGGAATACAGCAAGCTTGTCCAACCCGTGGTCCCTGGGCCACATGCAGCCCAAGATGGCTTTGAATGCGGCCCAACACAAATTAGTAAGCTTTCTTAAAAGATTATGAAGTTTGGCTGGGCGCAGTGTCTCACGCCTATAATCCCAGCATTTTGGGAGGCCAAGGCAGGTGGATCACCTGAGGTCAGGAGTTCAAGACCAACCTGGCCAACATGATGAAACCCCGTCTCAACTAAAAATACAAAAATTAGCTGAGGCATGGTGGTGGGTACCTGTAATCCCAGCTACTTGGGAGGCTGAAGCAGGAGAATCACTTGAACCTGGGAGGCAGATGTTGCAGTGAGCCAAGATCAGGTGACTGCACTCCAGCCTGGGCAACAGAGAGAAACTGTCTCAAAAACAAAACAAACAAAAACACAAGAACAAGAGACAGGAAAAGCCACTTCGTTTGAGAGTCTTTAAAGTCATTCATGTTAGCTACTTCTATGTCAACACAGAGGAATTATACACCAAGGTGGTCTAAGATGTTAAGAATTCATTTAAACATGAGACTGCTTCTTTTGGATTCTGTAAGTGCTAATGTTGAGAAATTCATGACTACTGCTTAACTGTTGGCATTTTATTTAAGAATGTTCTGGAAGAGCATCATCACATTTTCCCATCAGAGCTTGTGCAAAGAGGAAGCATTAGTGCCACGCCTCCATCACTAAAGGAGAGGCCTTGCTTTGGAAGGCAGGGCCAGAGATTCTGCAAGTAGCTCATAGCATGGCTTAAGGCTCTGCATGAAGACTCAAGTTAGCCGATTTTGACACATATGCAAATGATTCTTTGCTAATCAAGCAACAACCGGAGTCAGTAGCTTTTACAGCCCTTGGGATTGTGAGGACAAGCTGGTCAGGAGACAGGTGGCGCTCACTACCCCCATCTTGGATCTGTTGAGAGTTGCAGATCAGTAAAAACTTGGGAGCAACCCCGATGACTCATTTCTGAGTTGTCTCAAGAGTGTGTGCCAGGAACTGGTAGAACAAATGGAATCTTTCAAAGGCCCAGCTATCAAGAAGCTCACAGTCCAGATACGTAAGCATTACATATAATTCCATTACCCCTGCAAGGCAAGCAGCCCACACCAGCAACAGAGGCCAACCAGCCACAGGCTTCGCTCAGGTAGCTTTGATTTCATCTACAGATCCTGCTTTATTGTAACATGAGCACTGACGAAAAAGTAAAAATTTGGTAGGACTGGGAAAGTTAAAAATCCACCCTGCCCAGGTTAGGATAACAGACACACAAAGGCATCTACAAAATTAACAAGACAGCATCTCGCCCAATGACACATTACAGCTGTAAAGTATTTTCTTCTTTGAATAACCACTGCTGTCTTACTGAAAGCCTTTGTTCTCTGAAATACAGAGTATCAGAAACTTTGCTGTTTGAAATTCTATCAGTAAGAATGAAACATTCCACTCTTGACCAGGTGACTCTAAGTCACCTTAATACAGAGAAGCAGCCTTTACTGACAACCCAAGTCCAAGGCTTCCAAACGGGGATCTGTGGACACAGCATTCCTCATCTAAACTTTGCAGTTTCCAAAGAAACCACACTCTAAGGGCATTTTGCAGTTCAGGCCTGATATTGATTCTTTTACTCAAGCCCTGTTTTGCTTTGAGGTTGTCAAAACACTGCTTCATTTAAATTTTATCTCCACCCTTCCCCCAAATCCTACATAAACTGTCCTTTGGGGCCAGGCGTGGTGACTCACACTGTAATCCCAGCACTTTGGGAGGCTGAGGCAGGAGGATCACTTGAGGTCAGGAGTTCCAGACCAGCCTGGACAACATGGTGAAACCCCATCTCTACTAAAAATACAAAAATTAGCAAAGCATAGTGACAGGCGCCTGTTATCCCAGCTACTCGGGAGGCTGAAGCAGGAGAATCACTTGAACCTGGGAAGTGGAGGTTGCAGTGAGCCAAGATCGTGCCACTGCACTCCAGCCTGGACAAGAGCAAAACTCCCTCTCAACACACACACACACACACACACACACACACACAGAAAAACAAACAAACAAAAAACTGTCCTTTGGTCCTCTGGTGTACAGTCTACTTCATTGCAACGGGTTAATAAACCTGACTTTCTCAGATTCCCTGAATGGGGACAGATAGCATCGCAATCTATGAGAACCCTGCTGGTCTCAAAAGGGCTACATAACAATCTATTTCGTATAGTATTTGGGATATGACTATACATGTGTGGCAGGGAAAAACATTTAGCAAATTTATGCCTGAGTTTCAGTTTCTTAATGTAGTCATTTGTTAGCTTGAAACTTAATTCTGTCCTTGAATTAAAATTATTAAAATATGCGAATAGCATTTTAAGAGCCTTAAAGTCTGCTTTTAAAAAAAAATGGGCCGGGTGCGGTGGCTCACGCCTGTAATCCCAGCACTCTGGGAGGTCGAGGCGGGCGGATTACCTGAGGTCAAGAGTTTGAGACCAGCCTGACCAACATGGTGAAACCTCGTCTGTACTAAAAGTACAAAAAAATTAGCCGGGTATGGTGGTGGGCGCCTGTAGTCCCAGCTACTCTGGAGGCTGAGGCAGGAGGATGGTGTGAGCCCGGAAGGCAGAGCTTGCAGTGAGCCAAGATTGCACCACTGCAGTCCAGCGAGAGAGCGACAGAGCGAGATTCCGTCTCAAAAAAATAAATAAATATATATATATATATATATATATATGGGACCAGGCATGGTGCCTCACACCTGTAATCCCAGCAGTTTGGGAAGCCAAGGTGGGAGGATTGCTTGAGCCCAGGAATTTCACACCAGCCTGGGCAACATAGTGAAACCTTGTCCCTAGAAAAAAAAAAATTGTTTTTTAATTAGCAAGGCATGGTGGAGCACAGCTATAGTCCCAGCTGCTTGGGAAGCTGAGGTGGAGGATTGCTTGAGAGTGGGAGGTAGGCCGGGCACGGTGGCTCAAGCCTGTAATCCCAGCACTTTGGGAGGCCGAGACGGGCGGATCACGAGGTCAGGAGATCGAGACCAGCCTGGCTAACACGGTGAAACCCCGTCTCTACTAAAAATACAAAAAACTAGCCGGGCGAGGTGGCGGGCGCCTGTAGTCCCAGCTATTTGGGAGGCTGAGGCAGGAGAATGGCGTAAACCTGGGAGGCAGAGCTTGTAGTGAGCTGAGATCTGGCCACTGCACTCCAGCCTGGGTGATAGAGCGAGACTCTGTCTCAAAAAAAAAAAAAAAAGAGAGTGGGAGGTAGAGGCTGCAATGAGCCATGACTATACCACTGCACTCTAGCCTGCTCAACAGAGCAAGACCCTGTCTCAAAAATATATATACGGAAAATTTGCATTCAGAGAAAAAAAAAATTATCAGAGTTTGGTCAGAGAAAACCTCACAGGGCTGAATTCCCGGCCAATTCATACTAATCCTGTAAGATTTGGCTCAAACATTCTCTCTTCTTGAAAGCTGTCCCTAATCCTTCTCTTCTATACTCTGGTGGCACCTGGTGTTATATTTGTGGCATGGCACACGCCAACCACAATATTGGGGTTGTTGGTTTACCTGTTTTCCCAGTTCATCTCAGCTCATTGAGAGCCGGGTCCCATCATTGATCTGTACATTGCACCTGGCACACAGGAGGAACCCAACTGATGATGAATAGATGGAACTGTGAATGAAGGGGAGGTTGGAAGCAAGAAAACCAGTTGGCAGATGGTTGTAATGGTCCACAAAGGATGAAAATAACCCGAACTTAGTGTTTGACTAGATGAAAAAGTAGATGAGTATGGAACATTATATTTTATTTTATTTTTATTATTTTTTGAGATGGAGTTTTGCTCTTGTTGCCCAGGCTGGAGTGCAATGGCGCGATCTTAGCTCACAGCAACCTTTGCCTCCTGGGCTCAAGCGATTCTCCTGCCTCAGCCTCCTGAGTAGCTGGGATTACAGGCATGAGCCACCACGCCCAGCTAATTTTGTATTTTTAGTAGAGATGGGGTTTCTCCATGTTGGTCAGGCTGGTCTCAAACTCCTGACCTCATGTGATCCTCCTGCCTCAGCCTCCCAAAGTGTTGGGATTACAGGCATGAGCCACTGAGCACAGCCTGGTTTTTTTTTTTTTTTTTTTTTTTTTTTCCCTTGAGACGGATTCTCGCTCTGTCACCCAGGCTGGAGTGCAGTAGCGCGATCTCGGCCCACTGCAAGCTCCGCCTCCCGGGTTCATGCCATTCTCCTGCCTCAGCCTCCCGAGTAGCTGGAACTACAGGTGCCCACCACCACGCCCGGCTAATTTTTTTATTTTTTATTTTTAGTAGAGACGGGGTTTCACCGTGTTAGCCAGGATGGTCTGGATCTCCTGACCTCGTGATCTGCCCGCCTCAGCCTCCCAAAGTGCTGGGATTACAGGCATGAGCCACCGCGCCCGTCCTTTTTTTTTTTTTTGAGACGGAGTTTCATTCTTGTTGCCCAGGCTGGAGTGCAATGGCACAATCTTGGCTCACTGCAACCTCCGCCTACCGGGTTCAAGCAATTCTGCCTCAGCCTTCTGAGTAGCTGGGATTATAGGCATGTGCCACCACGCCCAGCTAATTTTTTGTATTTAGTAGAGATGGGGTTTCACCATGTCGGTCAGGCTGGTCTCGAACTCCTGACCTTAAGTGATCCGCCCACCTCAGCTTCCCAAAGTGCTGGGTTTATAGGTGTTAGCCACCATACCCTGCCTGTCTCATACATTTGATATTCTATAGAGATTTCACATGGCGGCATACGTCTCTGAAACCCCTTCATGGTGATTATAAACTGTGCCCTCTTTAAAGACATAGAGCTGGCCGGGCGCAGTGGCTCATGCCTGTAATCCCAGCACTTTGGGAGGCCGAGACGGGTGGATCACAAGGTCAGGAGATGGAGACCATCCTGGCTAACATGGTGAAACCCTGTCTCTACTAAAAATACAAAACATTAGCCAGGCATTGTGGCAGGTGCCTGTGGTCCCAGCTATTCCGGAGGCTGAGGCAGGAGAATGGCGTGAACCTGGGAAGCGGAGCTTGCAGTGAGCCGAGATTGCACCACTGCACTCCAGCCTGGGCGACAGAAGAAGACTCTGTCTTAAAAAAAAAAAAAAAAAAAAAAGACATACAGCCAACAGATCTACTGCTTGATCCCCTTATGTATTAGACTAAAGGAAAATCCTGTCAAGGACTATTTCTGCACCATGGAACTGAAGAATGTCTTTGTTAAATTTCAACCCACTTAAAAAAACAAAACAGGACTGGGCATGATGGCTCACACCTGTAATCCCAGCACTTTGGGAGGCCGAGGCAGGTGGATCACCTGAGGTCAGGAGTTCGAAACCAGCCTGGCCAGCATGGTGAAACCCCATCTCTACTAAAATACAAAAGTTAGCCAGGGGTGGTGGCGTGGTAATCCCAGCTACTTGGGAGGCTGAGGCAAGAGAATTGCTTGAACCTGGGAGGTGGAGGTTGCAGTGAACTGAGATCCCACCATTGCACTCCAACCTGGGTGACAAGAGTGAAATTCCATCTCAACAGAAAAAACAACAAAGGCCGAGCACAGTGGCTCATGTCTGTAATCCCAGCACTTTGGGAAGCAAAGGTGGGCGGATCACGAGGTCAGGAGTTCAAGACCAGCCTGGCCAACATGGTGAAATCCCATCTCTACTAAAAATATGAAAATTAGCTGGGTATGGTACACACGCCTGTAATCCCAGCTACTCAGGAGGCTGTGGCAGGAGAATTGCTTAACCGGGACCTGGGAGGCGGAGGTTACAGTGAGCTGAGATCACACCACCGAACTCCAGCCTGGGCTACAGACCGAGACTCTGTCTCAAAACAAAAACAAACAAAAAGATAAATTTCAACCCATTTTTAAATGGTCTAATTATATGAGTTTCTGATGGACTTTGAACATACGACAAATGGAAGACTCCTCATACAGTGAATAAACGTCAGCGTATCACATTCCCAAAGTAGGGGTTAAGTTAAACCCTTTTAGATAAGGTTTACAAGAGTCATTACAACTTTCCATTCAGATAAGCTGGAAGGTTATCGTGGTAGCCAGTCACCAAATGGCCCCAGTGATCCTTGCTTCCTGGAATTCACTTACTAGTTTACACACCTTCCCACTTGGAATCATGTTTGTACTCTATGTCCAACAGAATGAGGCAGAAGTAACAGTGTGTTGTTTCCAAGGCTAGATCATAAAAGATACTGCCGTTTGTACCTTGTCTTGGTCTTAGATCATTTACTCCAGGGAAAGCCAGCAGTGAGGACGCTCAGCAGTCCTATGGGTCAATCAGAGTCCGAAAAGGCACAATCTTGAACGCCATCATCCTGAATGTTGAAATCCTAAAAGATCAAAATCCTACAAATATAATTCTAGAAAAAATCATTTAAAAGTCTTTAAGGGGGATTTATTTGAGAAATATATAAAAACACAATAGAAGGCTTCATAAACCACTTTACACAATAAAATAGACAACAATAACATTCACTTTTTTGCAAGTATGAACACTCAGATATATTAACAACAGCTGTATGGGCATAACAGTTATGAGCAAATAAGCCATATTCATAAAGAAATAGGTCGAAATGGGAAACATATAAACACACATCACTATAGTTGGTAATTGTGTGCACCCAGCTCTATAACTGAAGTCATCTGAAATACCATGACGAATAATCTAAGTCTTTGACGAGATCAGTCAAAAACTTTGATGGGTCACCACCACATATTCGGTCACCCAAAGAGCCAAGATCTGGAGACTTTTTTTTTTTTTTTTTTGAGATGGAGTTTCACTCTTGTCGCCCAGGCTAGAGTGGTGCAATGGCGCTATCTTGGCTCACTGCAACCTCTGCCTCCTAGGTTCAAGTAGTTCTTCTGCCTCAGCCTCCTGAGTAGCTGGGGTTATAGGCATATGCCACCATGTCCGGCTAATTTTGTAATTTTAGTAGAGACAAGGTTTCTCCATGTTGTTCAGGCTGGTCTCGAACTCCCGGCCTCAGGTGATTAGCCCGCCTCAGCCTCCCAAAGTGCTGGGACTACAGGCATTAGCCACCGCGCCCGGAGATCAGGAGAAATTTTACCACAAATGCAGATGTATGAAAAGAACATCTCACTGGGCTCAGTGGTTCATGCCTGTAATCCCAGCACTTTGGGAGGCCGAGGCAGGCGGATCTCCTGAGGTCAAGAGTTCGAGACCAGCCTGGCCAACATGGCAAAACCCCGTCTCTACTAAAAATACAAAATTTAGGCCGGGCGCGGTGGCTCAAGTCTGTAATCCCAGCACTTTGGGAGGCCGAGACGGGCGGATCACGAGGTCGGGAGATCGAGACCATCCTGGCTAACACAGTGAAACCCCGTCTCTACTAAAAATACAAAAAAACTAGCCGGGCGAGGTGGCGGGCGCCTGTAGTCCCAGCTACTTGGGAGGCTGAGGCAGGAGAATGGCATAAACCTGGGAGACGGAGCTTGCAGTGAGCTGAGATCCGGCCACTGTACTCCAGCCTGGGTGACAGAGCAAGACTCCGTCTCAAAAAAAAAAAAAAAAAATACAAAATTTAGCTGGGCTTGGTAGCGGGCGCCTGTAAATCCCAGCTACTCGGGAGGCTGAGGCAGGAGAATCACTTGAACCCAGGAGGCAGAGGTTGCAGTGAGCTAAGATCCTGCCATTGCACTCCAGCCAGGGCAACAAGAATGAAATTCTATCTCAAAAAAAAAAGAAGAAGAAGAAGAAGAAGAAGATCTCTTCTTTTTTCTTTTTCTTTTTTTGTTTTTTTGAGACAGAGTCTCGCTCTGTCACAACACAGGCTGAAGTGCAGTGGCGCCATCTCGGCTCACAGCAGCCTCCAGCCCAGGCTGGAATGCAGTGCAGCAGGCTGGTCTTGAACCCCTGACCTCAGGTGATCTGCCCTCCTCGACCTCCCAAAGTGCAAGGATTACAGGCGTGAGCCACCGCACCTGACTCTCTCTTCCTTTATTGAGGAAGTTTCAAAAGTTTCAGTGTTGTCACATACATGCATACTGCTTATGCACAAAAAAATCAACATTGTTGCTGGTCTCAGGGGTTCGAAACTAGCCTGGCTGACACGGTGAAACTCCATTTCTACTAAAAAAAACCCAAAAAAAACAAAAATTAGCCGGGCATGGTGGCAGGTGCCTGCAATCCCAGCTACTCAGAAGACTGAGGCATGAGAATCACTTGAACCCAGCAGGTGGAGATTGCAGTGAGCCGAGATCGCACCATTGCACTCCAGCCTGGGCGACAGACTAAGACTCTGTCTTTGGAAAAAAAAAAAAAAAGTCAACATTGTGATAATACACATTCATGTAGTCAAGTTTCTGATGTCCGGCCGGGCGCGGTGGCTCAAGCCTGTAATCCCAGCACTTTGGGAGGCCGAGACGGGCGGATCATGAGGTCAGGAGATCGAGACCATCCTGGCTAACACGGTGAAACCCTGTCTCTACTAAAAAATACAAAAAAAAACTAGCCAGGCGAAGTGGCGGGCGCCTGTAGTCCCAGCTACTTGGGAGGCTGAGGCAGGAGAATGGCGTGTACTCGGGAGGCGGAGCTTGCAGTGAGCTGAGATCCGGCCACTGCACTCCAGCCTGGGCGACAGAGCATGACTCCGTCTCAAAAAAAAAAAAAAAAAAAAAAAAAAAAAAAAAAAAGTTTCTGATGTCCAAGGCAGCAGAAGAAAACTCTGTCCCAACTCTCAGAAAGACCAAATTGTATTCTGTATTTGTTCTTTCTGGGCCAATTGGATGGTGCCCACCAATATTGAGGGCAGATCTTCCCAACCTAGTGCACTAGGAATCACACAGTAATCTACTCTGGAAACATCCTCATAGTCACACTCAAAATAGTGCTTTACAGGTTTCGAGATATTCCTTACCAGTCAAACTGACACCTAAAATTAAGTCTACCCTTGATCAACTTGGCACTCATATACACCTATTTAAACCATTTTTAATTTCCAAATAAAGACAATAACAAAGCAATAGTTCCACCTAACATCATGCAACTAACATAATGCAACTATCTTATGGACAACTGAAAATCCACTAATTCCTTCCCCAGAATTTAGCTTTTGGGATTTTCATCTTTCAGGATTGTGATTTTCAGGATTTTTGATGTCAGGGATTTTAGACTTTAGGGATTTTGATTTTTGGGGGTCTCAACATTCAGAATCAAGGCATTCAAGATTCTGTCTTTTGGCTGGTGTGGTGGCTCACACCTATAATCCCAACACATTGGGAGGCCAAAGCAGGATCTCTTGAGGCCAGGAGTGAGACCGGCCTGGGCAAAACAGTGAGACCCTGTTTCTATCTAATATATGATTATGTCTTTCAGGATTATGATCCAAACCTGCACAGGTGGTCCATATAGCAAGGAACTAAAGCCTCCTGCCAACAGATCCTCCAGCCCCAGTCAAGCTTTCAGATAACTACAGTCTTAACCAATATTTAAACTGTACCTTGGCCGGGTGTGGTGGCTCACACATGTAATCCCAGCACTTTGGGAGGCAAGACAGGCAGATCACCTGAGGTCAGGAGCTCGAGACTACCCTGGCTAATGTGGTGAAACCCCCTTTCTACTAAAAATACAAAAATTAGCCAGGTGTGGTGGTACACAGCTTTAATCCCAGCTACTCAGGAAACTGAGGCACAAGAATCACTTGCAACTGGAAGGCAGAGGTTACAGTGAGCCAAGATGGCACTACTGCACTAGAACCTGGGCGACAGAGTGAGACTCTGTCTCAAATAAATAAATTAATTAATTAATTACGCCTGTAATCCCAGCACTTTGGGAGACCGAGGTGGGTGGATCACGATGTCAGGGGATTGAGACCATCCTGGCTAATATGGTGAAACCCCGTCTCTACTAAAAATACAAAACAAAATTAGCCGGGCGTGGTGGCAGGCGCCTGTAATCCCAGCTACTCAGGAGGTTGAGGCAGGGGAATCACTTGAACCCAGGAGGCAGAGGTTGCTGTGAGCCTAGATCACGCCACTGTGCCACTGTACTTCAGTCTGGGCAACACAACGAGACTGTGTCTCACAAAAAAAAAAAAAAGAAAAAGAAAAAAAAAAAGAAATTGTAAAAATACTTCTCAATAACTAATAACTTTTTTTTTTTTTTTTTTTTTTTTTTTTTTTTTTTTTTTTTTTTTTTTGAGACGGAGTCTCGCTCTGTCACCCAGGCTGGAGTGCAGTGGCTGGATCTCAGCTCACTGCAAGCTCCGCCTCCCGGGTTCACGCCATTCTCCTGCCTCAGCCTCCCGAGTAGCTGGGACTACAGGCGCCCACCACCTCGCCCAGCTAGTTTTTTGTATTTTTTTAGTAGAGACGGGGTTTCACCGTGTTAGCCAGGATGGTCTCGATCTCCCGACCTCGTGATCCGCCCGTCTCGGCCTCCCAAAGTGCTGGGATTACAGGCTTGAGCCACCGCGCCCGGCCCAATAACTAATAACTTTTAAAATCATAATTGAAAAATAACAATAGTTGAAACTGAACAAAAAGACTACATATACAACTTGTGTGATGCAATGAAAGGAGAGAAAACCTATAGCCCTAAATGTTTACATTAAAAAAGAGAAAGGCTGAAGATGAGCGAAGCATCTACCTTAAGAAGATAGAAAAAGGCCAGTTGCAGTGGCTTACGCCTATAATCCCAGCACTTTGGGAGGCCAAAGTAGGCGGATCACCTGAGGTCAGGAGTTCGAGACCAGCCTGGCCAACATGATGAAACCTCATCTTTACTAAAAATACAAAAATTAGCCGTGCCTGGTGGTGAGCGCCTGTAATCCCAGCTACTTGGGAGGTTGAGGCCAGAGAATCGCTTGAACCCCGCAAGGCAGAGGTTGCAGTGAGGTGAGATTGTACCACTGCACTCCACCCTGGGCGACAAGAGCAAGACTCTGTCTCAGGAAAAAAAAAAAAAAAAAAGAAGATCGAAAAAAAACAACAGAATAAATGCAAGTTGACTAGAATGAAGGAGATGATACAGATAATATTAAAAATTAATGAAATAGGCCGGGCGCGGTGGCTCAAGCCTGTAATCCCAGCACTTTGGGAGGCCGAGACGGGCGGATCACGAGGTCAGGAGTTCGAGACCATCCTGGCTAACACGGTGAAACCCCGTCTCTACTAAAAAATACAAAAAACTAGCCGGGCGAGGTGGCGGGCGCCTGTAGTCCCGGCTACTCGGGAGGCTGAGGCAGGAGAATGGCGTAAAAACCCGGGAGGCAGAGCTTGCAGTGAGCTGAGATCCGGCCACTGCACTCCAGCCTGGGCGACACAGCGAGACTCCATCTCAAAAAAAAAAAAAAAAAAAAAAAAAATTAATGAAATAAGACCAAAATTCCATCAAGGAAAAAAGAAGGAGAATTAAGTATTACAAATGGAAAAGGAAGGTGCCACTATATATCCAACAGATATTAAAGATAATGAGAGAAAGGTATGAATAACTTTATTCAATAAATTTGAAAACAGAAAAAATGAACAAATTCTTTTAAAATCCCGATAAATTGGCTGGGCGTGATGGCTCACGCCTGTAATCCCAGCACTTTGGGAGGCTGAGGCAGGCGGATCACTTGAGGTCAGGAGTGCAAGACCAGCCTGGCCAACATGGTGAAACCCCGTCTCTACCAAAAAACACAAAAAAATAGCTGGGCATGGTGGCACATGCCTGTGGTCTCAGCTACATAGGAGGCTGAGGCAGGAGAATCGTTTGAACCTGGGAAGCAGAGGTTACAGTGAGCCGAGATGGCACCACTGCACTCCAGCCTGGGTGAAGGAATGAGATTCTGTCTCAAAAAAAATAGTTAATAAATTAATTACCTAAAATCCTGATAAATCATCCTGATAAATGGTCATTTATCAAAATGAATTCAGAAAGAAAGATAAATCTTTTTTTTTTTTTTTGAGACACGTCTTGCTCTGTCACCCAAGCTGGAGTGCAGTGGCCCAATCTCGGCTCAGTGCAATTTCCGCCTCCTGGATTCAAGTGATTCTCTGACCTCAAGCAATTCCCTCTTGCCTTGGCTTCCTGAAGTGCTGGATTACAGGTGTGAGCCATCATGCCCAGTGTATGCTTGTTTATTTTTATAATCATTTTATTTTTGTTTGTTTGTTTTGTTTTGTTGGTTTTTTTTGAGACGGAGTCTCGCTCTGTCGCCCAGGCTGGAGTGCAGTGGCGCGATCTCGGCTCACTGCAAGCTCCGCCTCCTGGGTTTACGCCATTCTCCTGCCTCAGCCTCCTGAGTAGCTGGGACTACAGGCGCCCGCCACCGCGCCCGGCTAATTTTTTGTATTTTTAGTAGAGACGGGGTTTCACCGTGGTCTCGATCTCCTGACCTTGTGATCCGCCCGCCTCGGCCTCCCAAAGTGCTGGGATTACAGGCGTGAGCCACCGCGCCCAGCATCATTTTATTTTTTAAATTTTCTTTTTTTTTTTTTTTTTTTTTTTTTTGAGACGGAGTCTCACGCTGTTGCCCAGGCTGGAGTGCAGTGGCGCGATCTCGGCTCACTGCAAGCTCCGCCTCCCGGGTTCCCGCCATTCTCCTGCCTCAGCCTCCTGAGTAGCTGGGACTACAGGCGCCCGCCACCGCGCCCGGCTAATTTTTTGTATTTTTAGTAGAGACGGGGTTTCACTGTGGTCTCGATCTCCTGACCTTGTGATCCGCCCGCCTCGGCCTCCCAAAGTGCTGGGATTACAGGCTTGAGCCACCGCGCCCGGCCCTAAATTTTCCTGCCTCAGCCTCCTGAGTAGCTGGGACTACAGGCGCCCGCCACCGCGCCCGGCTAATTTTTTGTATTTTTAGTAGAGACGGGGTTTCACTGTGGTCTCGATCTCCTGACCTTGTGATCCGCCCGCCTCGGCCTCCCAAAGTGCTGGGATTACAGGCTTGAGCCACCGCGCCCGGCCCTAAATTTTCTTACAGAGACAGGGTTTCACCATGTTGGTCAGGCTGGTTCTGAACTCCTGACCTCAAGTGATCCACCCACCTCAACCTCCCAAAGTGCTGGGATTACAGGCATGAGCCACCGTGCCTAGCCATCATATTAAATTTATAACAAACTAGCTTGAATCAATAACAACTGAGCTTAGGCTAGGCGCAGTGGCTCACGCCTGTAATCCCAGCACTTTGGGAGGCCAAGGCAGGTAGATCACCTGAGGTCAGGAGTTCAAGACCAGCCTGACCAACATGGAGAAACCCCGTCTCTACTGAAAATACAAAACCAGCTGGGGTGGTGGCGCATGCCTGTAATCCCAGCTACTCGGGAAGCTGAGGCAGGAGAATCGCTTGAACCTGGGAGTGGGAGGTTGTGGTGAGCCAAGATTGCACTCCAGCCTGGGCAACAAGAGTGAAACTCCGTCTCAAAAAAAAAAAAAAAAATCAACTGAGGTTAAATAGCATATAAAACCCTGTTCCTATATAGCTATCTCCCTCTCCTTTATGTTGTGATGATCACAAATTATAACTTCATATACTGTGATTTGCTGCCTCACTTTTTTTTTTTTCTGAGATGGAGTCTTGCTCTGTTGCCCAGGCTGGAGTGTAGTGGTATGATCTCAGCTCACTGCAACCTCCACCTCCCAGGTTCAAGCGATTCTCCTCCCTCAGCCTCCCTGAGTAGCTGGGATTACAGGTACCTGCCACTACACCCAACTGATTTTTTTTTTTTTTTTTGAGATGGAGTCTTGCTCTGTTGCCTAGGCTAGAGTGTAGTGGTTCGATTTCGGCTCACTGCAACCTCCACTTCCCGGGTTCAAGTGATTCTCTGCCTCAGCCTCCTGAGTAGCTGGGATTATAGGCACATGCCACCATGCCCAGCTAATTTTTCTATTTTAGTAGAGACAAGGTTTCCCCATGTTGGTCAGGCTGGTCTTGAACTCCTGACCTCAGGTGATCCACCCACCTCAGCCTTCCAAAGTGTTGGGATTACAGGCATGAGCCATTGCACATGGTCTACTCCAGGTGATTTTTTTTTTTTTAAGAAGGAGTCTCGCTCTGTCGCCCAGGCTGGAGTGCAGTGGTGCAATCTTGGCTCACTGCACACTCCACCTCCCAGATGCACACCATTCTCCTGCCTCAGCCTCCCGAGCAGCTGGAACTACAGGCACCTGCTACGACGCCCGGCTGTTTTGTATTTTTATTAGAGACGGGATTTCACCGTGTTAGCCAGGATGGTCTTGATCTCCTGACCTCGTGATCTGCCTACCTCGGCCTCCCAAAGTGCTGGGATTACAGGCGTGAGCCACTGCGCCCGGCCCAGGTGATTTTTTTTATTTGTGTTTGTACTATATAGAGATAGGGTCTCCCTGTTAACCAGGCTGGCCTCAAACTCCTGGGCTCAAGGGATCCTCCTGCCTCAGCCTCCCAAAGTGCTATGATTATAGGCATGAACCACTGTTCTAGTCCAAAGTGATGTTTATGTGTAAAACCACTGAGAAATTTCCAGTAGAAGTGGGATGAGGGTGCGATGGAGGGGTGGTTGTTGGGCGGGTACCTGGAAAGGAAGTAAGGTTTGCAATGACGGTAATACAGGAGCTCTTTCAAAGTACGATATGGCAAACACAGATTACAAGGAATAGACTGGAAGTGCTATTCTGCAGTGTATCACCTGGCTATAAATGGAAACATTTAAAGAATGTATAAAAAATAAAAATAGCCTGGGCACGGTGGCTCATGCCTGTAATCCCAGCATTTTGGGAGGCCAAGGCAGGTGAATCACCTGAGGTCAGGAGTTCCAGACCAACATGGCCAACATGGTGAAACCCCATCTCCACTAAAAATACAAAATAAGCTCGGTGGTGTGGTGCATACCTGTAATCTCAGCAACTTGAGAGGCTGAGGCAGGAGAATCACTTGAACCCAGGAGACAGAGGTTGCAGTGAGCTGAGATCACGCCTTTGCACTCCAGCCTGGGCCACAAGAGCAAAACTCTATCTTAAAAAATATAAATAAATAAATAAACAAAATAAAAAAATAGAGGCCAAGTGCTGTCCTGCCTGTAATCTCAGCACTTTGGGAGGCCGAGGCAGGTGGATCACTTGGGGCCAGGAGTTCAAGACCAGCCTGGCCAACATGGTGAAACCCCATCTCTACTAAAAATACAAAAATTAGCCAGGTGTCCCAGCTACCCAGGAGGTGGAGGTTGCAGTGAGCTGAGAGTTGAGATCAGACCACTGCACTCCAGCCTGGGCGACAGATCGAGACTCTGTCTCAAAAAAAGAAAAAAAAAAAAAAGGGGCCAGGTGCAGTGGCTCACATCTATAATCCCAGCACTTTGGGAGGCCAAAGCAGGTGGATCACGAGGTCAGGAGATCGAGACTATCCTGGCTAACATGGTGAAACCCTGCCTCTCCTAAAAATATAAAAAATTAGCCGGACGTGGTGGCACGTGCCTGTAGTACCAGTTATTCGGGAGAGTGAGGCAGGATAATCACTTGAACCTGGGAGGCGTAGGTTGCAGTGAGCCGAGATCGCGCCACTGCACTCCAGCCTGGGTGACAGAGCGAGACTCTGTCTAGAAAAAAAGAGAAAGAAAGAAAGAAACAGCCCAAATCATATCATTCTTTTATTTCTAAGAGAGGGCCTCAATCTGTTACCCAGGCTAGAATGCAGTGGCATGATCAAAGCTCAATTCAGCCTTCGTCTCCCAAGCTCAAGTGATCCTCCCACCTCAGCCTCCCAAGTAGCTGAGACTATAGGCAGACACCATCACGTTTAGCTAATTTTTAATTTTTTTTTTTTTTAGAGACAGGGTCTTGCCATGTTGCCCAGGCTGGTCTTGAACTCCTGGGCTCGAGCGATCCTCCTTCCTCAGCCTCCCAAAGTGCTGGAATTATAGTCATGAGCCACTGCATTCGGCCATATCACTTTTTTTTTTTTTTTTTTTGAGACGGAGTCTCGCTCTGTCGCCCAGACTGGAGTGCAGTGGCCGGATCTCAGCTCACTGCAAGCTCCGCCTCCCGGGTTTACGCTATTCTCCTGCCTCAGCCTCCCGAGTAGCTGGGATTACAGGCGCCAGCCACCTCGCCCGGCTAGTTTTTTGTATTTTTTAGTAGAGACGGGGTTTCACCGTGTTAGCCAGGATGGTCTCGATCTCCCGACCTCGTGATCCACCCGTCTCGGCCTCCCAAAGTGCTGGGATTACAGGCTTGAGCCACCGCGCCCGGCCGGCCATATCATTTTTTTAAAGACTGAAAATAAAATACACAGATGCCTACAATGCAATTTCCCCTCAAGCTGCCACTGATGGTTTTTATATTAATACCTAAAAAAATTATATCTTGGTTGTTTGCAACAGAATAAATAGTAGGCACAAGAGGTGGCAGCAGAATTTTTTTTTTTTTGAGACGGAGTCTTCGTCTGTTACCCACGTGGGAATGAAGTGGCACAATCTCGGCTCATTGCAACCTCTGCCCCCCAGGTTCAAGTGATCATCCTGCCTCAGTCTCCTAAGTAGCTGGGATTACTGGTGCCCACCACCAGGCCTGGCTAATTTTTGTATATTTAGTAGAAATGGGGTTTCACCATGTTAGCCAGGCTGCCCTGGAACTCCTGACCTCAAGCGATCAGCCCACCTATGTCTCCCAAAGTGCTGGGATTACAGTGGTGAGCCACCGTGCCCCGCCAGAATGTTTAAGTCTAGTTAAACTCACCATAAATTTATATTTTAAAATGTGCATTCATTAAGTTTAGAATACTGGTAAGTGTCCTCTTTTTTCAGAGAAGGACCTTTATTTCTTAAAGTATCTGACAGTACCTATTCCATGCAATTGTTTGTTTCTTTGTTGTTTGTTTTGAGACAAAGTCTTACTCTGTCACCCAGGCTGGAGTACAGTGGCACGATCTCAGCTCACTGCAACCTCTGGCTCCCAGGTTCAAGCAATTCTCCTGCCTCAGCCTCCTGAGTAGCTGGAATTACAGGTGCGTACCACCATGCCCAGTTGATTTTTCTATTTTTAGTAGAGACCGACAGGGTTTCACCATGTTGGCCAGGCTGGTCTCAAACTCCTAAACTCCTGAACTCCTGATCCACCCCCTTGACCTCCCAAAGTGCTGGGATTACAGGCAGGAGCCAAGGCTAGTGGCGTACTCCACACAATTGTAACAGTTACTAAATATTGTTATTCCATCCTGTGGGGTGGAGGTGAATAAAGATACATCTTAGCAAAAACAATACAGACAATTCAGGAAAGAGTTTCCAGTTTAATTACATCAAAGCTACATCCAAAGTAAAAATAATACTCAGAAACAAAAATTGCTTATAATTCCATAACATTTTAATTCTAAAGAGCCTTAACAAAAAGCCCCCCATTTCCAAATGTTCATCAAAAACAGAATGAATCAGTCTCATCAATAAGGGGGGAAAATCAAAGGAAAAAAGAAAAGGAGAGGGTGAGAGATGTAAGAGATGAATGAAGGCTGACAACTATTCTTCTTTATAAAGAGAAACACTGCTTCCTCAGTGTCACTTATGAACAGGCAGGAGGAAAGTAACTGTCCATATTTGCCTTATATACAGTATTGGGTAATTAAATGCCAGTTGGGCTGTTTAGGAATGGCTTGCTAAAACATTGAAAAAATGAAAGACTTCATCCTTGTCATAGACTGCCACTTCAGTGGAACATTCAGTGCACATGACTGGGTGATAGATTTCTTCCACATCTGTCTCTGCCTTCTCGGCAGCATCTTCCTGGTTAGACCTCATCTTCTTATGGCCTCGCCTTTTCTTCCTGTTCTCTGAGGCTTTATATCTTAGAACCTCCTCTTTGTTAATAGAACAATTCATCACAAACATTGCTCTATATTGAGTTTTGTACGATTCATGCCTAAGAGAAAAATGAAATGGAGAATTGGGGTTTATGTTCTATGTTAATAGTTTATCCATTTAGATAAAATTTGAAAACACCAAAAACTTAACTGAAATACCAACCAAAGTAAAGACAGAGGAATAAAGAAGCAAGTTTAAAGAAATTTTAAACAGTTGTTTTAAGAATAATTAAAACTTGTGAACACAGCTCACTGCAGCCTTGAACTCTTAGCCTCAAGTGACCCTCCTGCCTCAGCCTCCCTAGTAGCTGGTATTACAGGCACAAGCCACTGCACCAGGCAGAAGAAACATTTTAGTATATAACAGTATAAAGAAGAAATGTGTGTTGGCCGGGCGCGGTGGCTCAAGCCTGTAATCCCAGCACTTTGGGAGGCCGAGATGGGCGGATCACGAGGTCAGGAGATCGAGACCATCCTGGCTAACACGGTGAAACCCCGTCTCTACTAAGAAATACAAAAAACTAGCCGGGCGAGGTGGCTGGCGCCTGTAGTCCCAGCTACTCGGGAGGCTGAGGCAGGAGAATGGCGTGAACCCGGGAGGCGGAGCTTGCAGTGAGCTGAGATCCGGCCACTACACTCCAGCCTGGGCTACAGAGCGAGACTCCGTCTCAAAAAAAAAAAAAAAAAAAGAAATGTGTCTCTTTCCTTCTGCTTTTTGGACG
The DNA here is from genome assembly GCF_037993035.2 of Macaca fascicularis. NCBI lineage: Eukaryota > Metazoa > Chordata > Mammalia > Primates > Cercopithecidae > Macaca > Macaca fascicularis. The sequence goes on from NC_088381.1 coordinate 102,323,673, forward strand.
TAACTTTTATCTCAAGGGAAAAAAAATTTATTTGCTCTTTAAACTTAGAAAAAAGTTGTTGGAAACTTGCCAGGTAATGTGCACTAATCTTTGACTACTGTCTTTTCACATTGTGGTCTGAGACTCTGCCCTCTTCTCATTTTAGATGGCGCCATTGTGATCAACATTTTAGTAAAAGCTACAGGTTTAAAAGCTTAAGGAGCTTCTGACTTTATAATGTCTACTCTTAGCTATTATATATTTGATCAGTCTAACATAGGGGTCCCCAAAGCCCGGGCCACAGACCAGTACCAGCCTGTGGCCTGTTAGGAACTGGGCAGCACAGCAGGAGGTGAGCAGCGGGCAAGCAAGCATTGCCAACTGAGCTCTGCCTCCTGTCAGATCAGCGGCAGCATTGCATTCTTATAAGTGTGAACCCTATCGTGAACTGCGCATGCGAGGGATCTAAGTTGCGTGCTCCTTATGAGAATCTAACTAATGCTTGATGATCCAAGGTAGAACAATTTCATCCAGAAACCATCCCCCGACTTTGTTCACCTCATATATGTAATATTTTCCTACTTATTTTCCCACTTAGTAAGTTTTTTTTTTTGTTTTTTTTTTCCCTTAGACCTCATGTAACAAAAATACCTATCTGGCTAAAAAAGTGAGCTCAAACTGTGCACTCACTAGCTCCAAATATTAACCTTCACCTTCACTACCATCAAAACCACCAGGAAGTAAGAATGTGCAAGTGGGCACTTCTCAGGGAAAAATAATCTAACCTTTCAAAAAATATCTTCAAACATAAATAGTTCTAGTTTCTTGTATTAACTGTAACTGCTTGCATGACTTTATCTGTCTCAGATCTCTAAGAATCCCTTATCACGTTAATATATATTTTTCCCTTTCTCTGTATCCCTTGTGCATCAGAACAAATAATTTTTTCTAAACTTTCTTTTTTTTTTTTTTTTGAGACAGAGTCTCGCTCTGTCGCCCAGGCTGGAGTGCAGTGGCCGGATCTCAGCTCACTGCAAGCTCCGCCTCCCGGGTTCACGCCATTCTCCTGCCTCAGCCTCCCGAGTAGCTGGGACTGCAGGCGCCCGCCACCTCGCCCGGCTAGTTTTTTGTATTTTTTAGTAGAGACGGGGTTTCACGGGGTTAGCCAGGATGGTCTCGATCTCCTGACCTTGTGATCCGCCCGTCTCGGCCTCCCAAAGTGCTAGGATTACAGGCTTGAGCCACCGCGCCCGGCCTCTTTTTTTTTTTTTTTGAGACAAGGTCTCACTCTCTTGCCCAGAGCAAGAGTGCTGCAGTGCAGTGGCACAATCATGACTTACTGCAGCTTCTACCTCACAGGGTCAAGTGAGCCTCCCACTCCAGCTTCTCAATTAGCTAAGACTACAGGAATACACCACCATGTGTGGCTAATTTTTTCTTTTGTGGGGGGGGGGGTCTCCCTATGTTGCCCAAGCTGGTCTCGAACTCCTGGCCTCAAGCGATCCTCCTACCTTAGCCTCCCAAAGTGCTGGGATTACAGGTGTGAGCCACCACGCCCAACCTAAACTATTTTCTTAAAGAACACTCACTGGTGAAAGCCGGGTGCAGTGGCTCACGCCTGTAATCCCAGCACTTTGGGAGGCCGAAGCGGGCGGATCACGAGGTCAGGAATTCAAGACCAGCCTGACCAACATGGTGAAACCCCGTTGCTACTAAAAATACAAAAAGTAGCCAGGCATGATGTCACATGCCTGTAATCCCAGCTACTCAGGAGGCTGAGGCAGGAGAATCGTTTGAACCTGGGAGGTGGAGGTTGCAGTGAGCCGAGATTGCACCACGGCACTCCAGCCTGGGTGACAGAATGAGACTCCAGCTCAAAAAAAAAAAGAACACCCTTAGAAGTCTTAAATCATTTCCCCAAACTTTAAATAAAATTTTCATTAAAAAAAAAATTACTCCATTGTATTAGAACCTTGCATTAATATGGAACGTAATTTTCACCAGGGCCAATTAGATCATGAAGAAACTTTTGAATATAGGAACCCCGTGTTATGGTTTAATTGGAAGAGAGGCAACTTAAGTACAAAGACCTCATCTCATAAACAAAGTCTTTGTTAACTTATATGCAAAATGCTTAAGGCTCATATGTACAGTAAAAAATTGTTACAAATCATCACAAACCTCAAGCCAGGTAATAAGAATAAACCACAAATGGTTACTCATTAGTTCCTAGAACAAATCGACCACCCATATCATTATTTATTTTCAGTTAACTTGATTCAAAAGATGTACTAAGACAGCCACTTATAAGGCTACTAATAGAAGAAAAAAATCATGCCTATAATCCCAGCACTTTGGGAGGCCGAGGTGGACAGATAGCTTGAGACCAGGAGTTTGAAACCAGCCTGGCCAATATGGTGAAACCCCATCTGTACTAAAAATACAAAAATTAATGGAGTATGGTGGCACACGCCTGTAGTCCCAGCTACTTGAGAAGCTGAGGCACGAGAATCGCTTGAACCTGGGCAGCGGAGGTTGCAGTGAGCAGAGACGGTGCCACTGTACTCCAGCCTGGGTGACAGAGTGAGACCCTGTCTCAAAAAAAAAAAAAAAAAAAAAAAGGAACCCCTAATTTACAGGCCAATTGGATAAAAGGCATGGGTAACCTAGGGACCTCCTACTTGCAATGGCATCTGAAGTGGTGGAGGCAGTCTTAATAAGACTGATCTCAACCTGTGGGTTCTGCACTAACTCCAGGTAGTGTCCGAATTATATTGCAGGACACTCCATGTCCACAGAAAATTGAAAATTGTTTGATATGGGGGGGCAGAAGCTCCACACATTTGGTATCAGAAGTGCTGTGAGTAGAGATATAGTTTTTCTTTTAAGGTATTACATCATTGCACAACACATACGCAGTTTCACCGAATCCTTATTAGCACTGTCAAGTGCTTTATTAGCAAAGCTACTTTTTAAATAAAAATTTTTATCGATATATCATAGATGCACATATTTTCAGGGGGTACATGTGATAATTTAACATATTCATATAATTTGTAAAGATCAAATCAGTATAATTGAGAGATCCATCACCTTAAATATTTATTTATTTATTATTTTTTAAGACAGTCTCACTCTTACCCAGACTGGGGTGCAATGTTGTGATCTCAGCTCACTGCAACCTCCACCTCTCAGGTTCAAGTGATTCTCCTGCCTCAGCCTCCTGAATAGCTGGGATTACAGGCACGTGCTACTATGCCCGGTTAATTTTTGTATTTTTAGTAGAGACAGGGTTTCATCATGTTGGCCAGGCTGGTGTTGAATTCCTGACCTCAGGTGATCCGCCCGCCTCAGCCTCCCAAAGTGCTGGGATTACAGGCATGAGCCATCATGCCCAGCCAATATTTATCTTTTCTTTATGCCAGAAACATTTGAATTATTCTCTTCTAGCTATTGTGAAATATACAATAATTTTTTCTACAATAGATTATTTTAAACTATAATTCATCCTGCTGATCAATAGGCACTTAGGTAGATATTTTGGCTATTGTAACTAGTGCTACAATAAACATGAGAGTACAGATATTGCTTTGATATATTGATTTCCTTTCTTTTGGATATATACCCAGTAGCAGAATTGCTGGATCATATGGTAGTTCTATTTTTAGTTTTTTGAGGAACTTCCATAGTTTTCCATAGTGGCTATACTAATTTACATTCCCACCAACAGTGTTCAAGGGTTCCCCTTTCTCTGCATCCTCAACAGCATCCCACATTCCCTGTCTTTTTTATAAAAGCCATTCTAAACAGGGTGAGATATCTCATTGTGATTTTGATTTCCATTTCCATGATGTCCATTTCCATCCATGATTAGTGATGTTGAACATTTTTTCATATACTTGTTGGCCATTTCTATGTCTTCTTTTGAGAAATGTGTATTCCAATATTTTGCTCAATTTTTTTTTTTTTTTTTTTTTTTGAAGTTTGAGTAAAATTGGTATTAGCTCTTTAAGCCATCAGGTACTGGGCTTTTTTCTTTCTTTTTTTTTTTTTTGATAAGGGGCTTTTTACTATGGCTTTGATCTCATTACTCAATATTGGTTTGTTGAGTTTTTCTATTTCTTCATGGTTCAATCTTGGTAGGCTGTATGTGTTCAGGAATTTATTCACTTCTAGGTTTTCTAATTAGTTGGCATATAATTGTTTGTAATGGTGTCTAACGATTCTTTGTATTTCTTTTTTTTTTTTGAGACAGAGTCTCGCTCTGACGCCCAGGCTGGAGTGCACTGGTGCAATCTCGGCTCACTGCAAGCTCCACCTCCCAGGTTCACACCATTCTCCTGCCTCAGTCTCCCACGTAGCTGAGACTATAGGCACCCGCCACCATGCCTGGCTAATTTTTTTGTATTTTTATTAGAGATGGGATTTCACCGTGTTAGCCAGGATGGTCTCAATCTCTGACCTCGTGATCCGCCCACGTTGGCCTCCCAAAGTGCTGGGATTACAGGTGTGCACCACCACACCTGGCCAATTGTATTTCTTTTTCTTTTTAGATGGAGTTTCACTCTTGTCCAAGCTGGTGTGCAATGGTGTGATCTCAGCTCACCACAACCTCTGCCCCCTGGGTTCAAGTGATTCTCCTGCCTCAGCCTCCCAAGTAGCTGGGATTACAGGAATGCACCACCATGCCTGGCTAATTTTGTGTTTTTTAGTAGAGACAGGGTTTCACTATGTTGGTCAGTTTGGTCTCGAACTCCTGACTTCAGGTAATCTGTCCACCTCGGCCTCCCAAAGTGCTGGGATTACAGGCATGAGCCACCGCGCCTAGCCTGATTCCTTGTATTTCTGTGGTCTCAGTTGTTATGCCTTCTCTTCTGTTTCTAATTTATTTGGGCCTTTTCTCTTTTTTTCTTAGTCTAAGAGGTTTGTCAATTGTATCTTTTAAATTTGTCAACTTTTAATTTCATTAATCTGGCTTGTTTGTTTGGGTTTCCTGGGGTCTCAATTTCATTCATTCCTGCCTTGATCTTTTTTTTTTTTTTTTTTTTGAGACAGAGTCTTGCTCTGTCACCCAGGCTGGAGTACAGTGGCCCGATCTCAGCTCACTGCAAGCTCCGCCTCCCGGGTTCACGCCATTCTCCTGCCTCAGCCTCCGGAGTAGCTGGGACTACAGGCGCCCGCCACCTCGCCCGGCTAGTTTTTTGTATTTTTTAGTGGAGACGGGGTTTCACCGTGTTAGCCAGGATGGTCTCGATCTCCTGACCTCGTGATCCACCCGTCTCGGCCTCCCAAAGTGCTGGGATTACAGGCTTGAGCCACCGCGCCCGGCCCTGCCTTGATCTTTATTATTTCTTTCCTTTTATTTATTTATTTATTTATTTATTTATTTTTTTGAGACGGAGTCTCGCTCTGTCGCCCAGGCTGGAGTGCAGTGGCGCGATCTCGGCTCACTGCAAGCTCCGCCTCCCGGGTTCACGCCATTCTCCTGCCTCAGCCTCCCGAGTAGCTGGGACTACAGGCGCCCACAACTGCGCCTGGCTAATTTTTTGTATTTTTAGTAGAGACGGGGTTTCACCGTGGTCTCGATCTGCTGACCTTGTGATCCGCCCGCCTCGGCCTCCCAAAGTGCTGGGATTACAGGCGTGAGCCACCGCGCCCGGCCCCTTTTATTTATTTTTTGAGATGGAGTCCGCTCTGTTGCCCAGGCTGGAGTGCAATGGTGCGATCTTGGCTCACTGCAACCTCTGCCTCCCGGGTTCAAGCGATTCTCCTGCCTCAGCCTCCTGAGTAGCTGGGATTACAGGTGCACGCCACCACACCCAGCTCATTTTTGTATTTTTAGTAGAGACGGGGTTTCACCAGGTTGGTCAGGCTGGTCTCAAACTCCTGACCTCGTGATCCACCTGCTTTAGCCTCCCAAAGTGCTGGGATTACAGGTGTGAGCCACCATGCCCAGCCTCTTTCCCTCTATTAACGTTGGATTTGGTCTGTCCCGCTTTTCTAGTTCTTTGAGGTATATCATTAGATTATTTGGGTGAAACGTTCTGTAAATGTCAGTTGGGCTTCTTTGGTCTACTGTGTAGTTTAACTCTGATGTTTCTTTATGGTTTTCTATCTGGATGATCCGTCCATTACTGAGAGTGGGGTGTTGAAGTCCCCTACTATTATTGTATTGCAATACTAATACTGTATTGTGTCTCTCCCTTCAGATTTTTTTTTTTTTTGAGATGGAGTCTCACTCTGTCACTCAGGCTGCAGTGCAATAGCACAATCTTGGCTCACTGCAACCTCCACCTCCCAGCTTCAAGCGATTCTCCTGCCTCAGCCTCCCGAGTAGCTGGCTTACAGGCACCTGCCATCATGCCCAGCTAATTTTGGCATTTTTTGGACATGGGGTTTCACCATGTTGGCCAGGCTGGTCTTCAACTCCTGACCTCAGGTAATCCTCCCACCTCAGCCTCCCAAAGTGTTGGGATTACAGGCGCGAGCCACTGTGCCCGGCCCCTTTGGATCTATTAATGTTTATGTACCTGGGAGTTCCAATGTTGGCTGCATAGATATTTATACTGTTATATAAATTCCTCTGGCTGAATTGATCCCTTTATATAGTAAACTTCTTTGTTTCCTTTTTACAGTCCTTGATTTATAGTCTGTTTTAAGGACAGCTATTCCTATACTGGTTTCCAGTTGCATGAAATATCTTTTCCCATTCATGTTCAGTCCATGTGTCCTTACAAGTGAAGTAAGTTTCTTCTAGGCAGCATACAGTTGAGTCTTGTTTCTTGATCCATTCAGCCACTGTCTGCCTTTTATTTGGAGAAGTGAGTCCATTCACATTGTGTTATTACTGATAAATAAGGATTTGCTACTGATATGGCTTGGGTTTGTGTCCCTACCCCAATCTCATGTCAAATTGTAATCTCCAACATTGGAGGTAGGACCTGATGGGAGGTGACTAGATCTTGGGGGCAGATTTCCCCTTGTGCTGCTCTTGTGATAGTGAGTACTCACAAGATTTGATTATTTAAAAGTATGTGGCACCGGCCGGGCGCGGTGGCTCACGCCTGTAATCCCAGCACTTTGGGAGGCCGAGGTGGGCGGATCACAAGGTCAGGAGATCGAGACCATCCTGGCCAACACTGTGAAACCCCGTCTCTACTAAAAATGCAAAAAATTAGCCGGGCGAGGCGGCGGGCGCCTGTAGTCCCAGCTACTCGGGAGGCTGAGGCAGGAGAATGGCGTGAACCCGGGAGGCGGAGCTTGCAGTGAGCCGAGATCGCGCCACTGCACTCCAGCCTGGGTGACTAAGCGAGACTCTGTCTCTAAAAAACAAAACAAAACAAAACAAAACAAAACAAAAAAAAGTATGTGGCACCTTCCCTGTCTCTCTTCCTCCTGCTCTGGCCGTGTAAGATATGCCTGCTTCTCCTTTGCCTTCTGCCATCATTAAAAGATTCCTGGCAGCCGGGCGCGGTGGCTCAAGCCTGTAATCCCAGCACTTTGGGAGGCCGAGACGGGCGGATCACAAGGTCAGGAGATCGAGACCAGCCTGGCTAATATGATGAAACCCCGTCTCTACTAAAAAATACAAAAAACTAGCCGGGTGAGGTGGCGGGCGCCTGTAGTCCCAGCTACTCGGGAGGCTGAGGCAGGAGAATGGCGTAAACCCGGGAGGCGGAGCTTGCAGTGAGCTGAGATGCGGCCACTGCACTCCAGCCTGGGCGACAGAGCGAGACTCCGTCTCAAAAAAAAAAAAAAAAAAAGATTCCTGGCCAGGCGTGCTGGCTCACACCTATAATCCCAGCACTTTGGGAGGTCAAGGCAGGTGGATCACCTGAGGTCAGGAGTTCAAGACCAGCCTGACCAATATGGTGAAACCCCATCTCTACTAAAAATACAAAAATTAGCCAGGAGTGGTGGCGTGTGCCTGTAGTCCCAACTACTTGGGAGGCTGAGACAGGAGAATTGCGTGAACCTGGGTGGTGGAGGTTGCAGTGAGCCAAGATTGTGCCACTGCACTGCACTCCAGTCTGAGTAACAAGCAAGACTCCCTCTCAAAAAAAAAAAAAAAAAAAAAAAAAAAAAAAAAAAAAAAAAAAAATTTCCTGAGGCCTCCTCAGCCATGCTTCCTATACAGCCTGTGAAACTGTGAGCCAATTAAACCTCTTTCTTTGTAAATTATCCAGTCTCGGTTATTTCCTTATAGCAGTGCAAGAGCAGACTAATACAACTACTGGCATTTTGCTACTTATTTTCTGGTTGTTTTGTAACTCTTCCCTTCCTTACTGTCTTCCTTTGTGATTAAGTGATTTTCTCTGGTAGTATGTTTTAATCCATTGCTTTTTGAGTTTGGTGAATCTATTATAGGTTTTTGCATTATGGTTATCATAAAGCTCACAAAAAAAATCTTACAGATATAACAAGTTTCTTTTCTTTTCTTTTTTCTTTTTAATGTTGAAACAGAGTTTCACCCTTGTTGCCCAGGCTGAAGTGCAGTGGCGCAATCTTGGCTCACTGCAACCTCCACCTCCCTGGTTCAAGTGATTCTCCTACCTCAGACTGCTGAGTAGCTGGGATTACAGGTGTCTGCCACCATGCCCAGCTAATTTTTTATATTTTTAGTAGAGATGGGGTTTTACCGTGTTGGCCAGGCTGGTCTCAAACTTCTGACCGCAGGTGATTCACCTGCCTCAGCCTCCCAACGTGCTGGGATTACAGGCATGAGCCACCATGCCTGGCCCAGTTCTTTCTTTTCTCTATTTTTTTCTTTTTTTTTTTGAGAGAGGGTCTCACTCTGTCACTCACGCTGGAGTGAAGTGGCGTGATCTTGGCTCACGGCGACCTCCACCTCCTTGGTTCAAGCAATTGTCCTGCCTCAGCCTCCCCAGTAGCTGGGATTACAGGCACGTGCCACCACACTCAGCTAATTTTTGTATTTTTAGTAGAGACGGAGTTTCACCATGTTGGCCAGGCTGGTCTTGAACTCCTGACCTCAGGTGATCCACCCGCCCCTGTCTCCCAAAGTGCTAGGATTACAGGCGTGAGCCACCATGCCCAGTCCTTTATTTCTGAGACAGGGTCTCACTCTGTCTGCCAGGCTGGAATGCAGTGGTGCAATCTCAGCTCACCGCAACCTGTGCCTCTCAGGTTCAAACAATTCTCGTGCCACAGCCTCCCAAATAGCCGGGATTATAGGCAAATCCCACCACGCTCAGCTAATTGTTAAATATTTTTAGTAGAGAGGGGTTTCATCATGTTGGCCAGGCTTGTCTCAAACTCCTGGCCTCAAGTGATGCACCCGCTTCAGCCTCCCAAAGCGTTTGGATTACAGGCATGAGCCACCACACCCAGCCTGGCATTTTTTTTTTTTTTCATTCTACTCCCTCCTGATCTGTATAGTTTCCATTGAGAAGTCTGTTGCCAGATGAACTGTAGCTATTTTATGTTATTTGCTTCATTTCTCTTGCTCCTTTCAAGATCCTCTCTTTGTCCATAACCTTTGGACAGTTTTATTATTTTATTGTTATATGCCTGGGGGTGGTTTTATTTGGGTCAAATGTGTTTGGTGTTCTCTGGCCATAAATATCTTCTTCTTAAGTTTTGGGACATTTTCTGCTATTATTATTATAATTATTATTTTTGAGACCAAGTTTTGCTCTTGTTGCCCAGGCTGTAGTGCAATGGTGTGATCTCAGCTCACTGCAACCTCTGACTCCTGGGTTCAAGCGATTCTCCTGCCACAGCCTCCCAAGTACCTTGGATTACAGGCATGCACCACCCCGCCCAGCTAATTTGTTTACATTTTTAGTAGAGACAGGGTTTTACCATGTTGGCCAGGCTGGTCTTGAACTGCTGACCTCAGGTGATCACTCACCTCCGCTTCCCAGAGTGCTGGGATTACAAGTGTCAGCCACCATTCCCAGCTACTGCTATTATTTTTTTGAATAAGCTTTCTACCCCTTGCTTTTGCTCTACTCCCTCTTGAGTACCAATTCTTAGATTTAATCTTTTGAGGTAATATTTTATATCTTGTAGGAGATCTTCATTCCTTTTCTTTCTCCTCTGTGCATTTTCAAACAGTGTATCTTTAAGCTCACTGATTCTTTCTTTTGTTGATCCTTTCTGCTATTGAGAGCCTCTAATGAATTTTTTAGTTCAGCAAATGTATTTCTCAGAGTTCCCAGATTTCTTTTTTTCTTCTTGAGATGGAGTCTCGCTCCATCGCCCAGGCTGGAGTGCAGTGGCATGATCTCGGCTCACTGCAACCTCTGCCTCCCGGGTTCAAGCGATTCTCCTGCCTCAGTCTCCCAAGTAGCTGGGATGATAGGCGCTTGCCACCATGCCCAGCTAATTTTTTTTATTTTTAGCAGAGAGGGGGTTTCATCGTGTTAGCCAGAATGGTCTCAATCTTCTGACCTCGTGATTGGCCCGCCTCAGTCTCCCAAAGTGCTGGGATTACAGGCATGAGCCCCTGCGCCCGTCCGAGTTCCCAGATTTCTGTTGTATTTTATTTTGTTCTTCTTTTAGAGACAGAGTCTGACTCTGCCACCCATTCTGGAATATAGTGGCACAATCATGACTCACTGCAGCCTCGACTTCCTGGGCTCAAGTGATCTTCCCACCTCAGCCTCCAAAGTAGCTGGGTCTGTAAGCGTATGCCAACACACCAACTAAGTTTTTTCATTTTCTGTAGAGACAGAGTCTTACTATGTTGCCCAGACTGGTCTCAAAACTCCTGGCCTCAAGCCATCTTCCTACCTTGGCCTCCCAAAGTACTGGGATTACAGATATGAGCCACTGTGCCCATAATTTCTTAATTATTTTGATCTCTTTGTTAAATTTCTCTGATAAATTTCTGAATTGTCTGGGCTGTCTTGGAGAATTTTCTTAAAACTGCTATTTTGAATTCTTGGTCAGAGAGTTCACACATCATAGTATTGTTGGGGTCAGTCACTGATTCCTTGTTTTATCCATTTGAAGAGGTCATGGTTCCATTTGCTACTGTGTCTTGTGGATGTAAATGTATGTCTTTGTATTGAAGGATTATTTATTCCAGTCTTCTCTGCTTGGCTTTTTTTGGTTATTAGTTATGTTTACCTAGAGATACTTTGTAATTTGCAATTTGCATGTTGATATTCTTTCTTCTTTCTTCCCACTATGTCACTGCTTCCTTTTTGGCACTAGATGGCACTTTAAGCCACAGTTCTAGTAAACACTGAGAGTGCTGCCTGTTCCAAATGAAGCCGTGGGTGGGTCCCAAAGAGGACAGGGATATCCTAGTAGGATGGGAATGCTGGCTAAGGGTTCACACTTGGGACCTGGCTTTGTCTCTGCCTATATCCTTCTTTGTCTCTGGCTATCCTCAGTGATATTTTTTCCTTCAGCCACTCTCAGTGCTTCCTATGGGTTGAGGCAGGGACAAATCTCTTACTAGAGAACTCAAAAAGGTAAAGAAGCTGGTTGTACACTTCAATCTCACTTTTTCTAATGTAAAAATCTTGAGCTCAGGGGAATTTTTCTGCTCACTTGGTGCCAGGCAGATTGTGGAGAATGATAAGCAGATATGGAAGAACAATTCTCTTACTGTCTGCTTTAAGTTTTTTTCACTTCTCCGTGGCCCTAGAAACTGTCTCCTCCTTATACTGCGATCTGGGATACTGGTGGTGATAGCTTCAGTGCTGTATATTTGGTTTTGGTATTCTGCAGGTGGAAGGAAAGCCAGTTTGCTTCTATGCTGCTATTTTGCACTAGAAAAGAACCTTTTTTTTTTTTTTTTTAGAGATGGGGATCTCACCTTTGTTTTGTTGCCCAGGCTGGAGTGCAATGGTCATAGCCCACTGCAGTCTTGAATTCCTGAGCTCAAGCCATCCTCTCACCTCAGCCTATCGAGTAGCTGGGTCTATAGGCATACATCACTATACTAAGCTAATTTTTTTTATTTTTTATTTTTTGTAGAGATGAGGTATCACTATGTTGCCTAGGCTGGTCTCAAACTCCTGGGCTCAAGTGATCGCGTCAGCCTCCCATAGTACTGGGATTACAGGCATGAGTCACTGTGCCCAGCTTTAAAAGTATAAAAGCTACTTTTAATAGAACTATATATAACCAAAATTAATTGTATAAAGATTAATCACACAGCACCAAGAATATAAGTACAGAACCTTATCAGAATTCCTGAGTACCCATCTGTTTCTGGGGTGGGCGCAGTGGCTCACGCCTGTAATTCCAACCCTTTGGGAGACCAAGGTGGGCAGATCACTTGAAGTCAGGAGTTCGAGACTAACCTGGCCAACACGGTGTGACCCTGTCTCTACTAAAAATACAAAAATAAGGCTGGCTGTGGTAGCTCACACCTAAGTAATCCCAGCACTTTGGGAGGCCAAGGCGGGTGGATCACAAGGTCAGGAGTTCAAGATCAGTCTGGCCAAGATGGTGAAACCCTGTCTGTACTAAAACTACAAAAATTAGCCGGGTGTAGTGGCAGGCGCCTGTAATCCCAGCTACTTGGGAGGCTGAGGCAGGAGAATCACTTGAACCTGGGCGGCAGAGGTTACAGTGAACCGAGATTGCACCACTGCACTCCAGCCTGGGCGACAGAGTGAGACTCCATCTCAAAAAAACAAAACAAAACAAAATATATATATAGATCTAGATCTAGATCTACATATATAGATAGATCTAAATCTAGATATACACACACACAAAAACTAGCCAGGCATGGTGGTGGCCACCTGTAATCCCAGCTACCTGGGAGGCTGAGGCAGGAGACTCGCTTGAACCCACGGGGCGGAGGCTGCAGTGAAGCGAGATTGTGCCACTGCACTCAGGCCTGGGCAACAGAGCGAGACTCTGTCTTCAAAAAAAAAAAGTCTGTTTCTGATTTAAACAAAATGTGTGTGTGTGTGTGTCCTTCATCCATTACCTTTGACAATCAAGGCAAAGTGTGGTCATGCAGGCAGGACAATTCAAGACAGCATCACTATTTGGAACAGGCTGTTGTTGACATGACCTCTGTAGTCCCAAACCATGGTAACTAGAACAGAAGAAGAAAGTGGGGAGAAAAACATATTAAAACCAGATCTTGGTTTCTAGTGTCATTTTCCAATAAAAAGAACTAGTACTCTTCAAAGAAATGGCTAATTCTAGGAATGAGGAACACAAGATGAACCAGGAGCATCTTTTAGTGCCAGAAAAGACGTTCAAGAAAACAAAAACAAAACAGTGAGGTGGTTATGACAAAGGGAAACAGGAGCCAACTGAACGAGTCACCAACTGCCAAAGCTGAAACAAACTGAGCAACAAAATAAAGCAGTATTGGAATACAACCCAAAGTATAAAATAAATACCCACGAGTCCATGCTAATATAAATGTACTGAATAGATAAATAAATGGGGGAGAACAGACAAATCCCTACACAGAATTCTAAATAATCTATAAAGATGCTCTTCCCTCACATTGGTGGAGTATAACTCCCTAGTCCTTAAGTCTGGGTTGGACACAGTGACTTCCTTCCAAAGAGTACAGTAAGGTAAGGCAGGTAAAGACTAACTTTACAGTAGAGAACATTAACGCTGGTCAACAAGGTGATAAGGTCAACATCAACACACAAAACTCAGGTTGGTAGTATGTACTCTTGATACAACGTGATGAAAATGGCTCTCTACTTCTATGTTCTCACTCATAAAAACCCATAATCCCATCCTAATTATGAGAGAAAACAACAGACAAATTCCAACAGAGGGGCCTCCTACACATACCTGATTAGTGCTCCTCAAAGTAATTAAGGGCACTGAAAACAAGGAAAGTCTAAGAAACTGACATAGTCAAGAAGAGCCTAGGGAGGCATGATAACTAAAAGTAATGTACTATCCTACATGGGATCCTCAAACAGAAAAAGAACAGTACATAAAAACTAAGGAAATTTTTTAAAATTATGAACCTTGATTAATAATAATGTATCAAGGCTGGGAGTGGTGGCTCACGCCTGTAATCCCAGCACTTTGGGAGGCCGAGGTGGGTGGATCACGAGGTCAAGAGATTGAGACCATCCTGGCCAACACAGTGAAACCCCGTCTCTACTAAAAATACAAAAATTAACTGGGCGTGGTGGCGGGTGCCTAGAATCCCAGCTACTTGGGAGGCTGAGGCAGAGAACTGCTTGAACCCGGGAGGTGGAGGTCGCAGTGAGCCGAAATTTTGACACTGCACTCCAGCCTGGGTGACAGAGCGAGACTCCATCCCAAAAAAACAAAAACAAAAATAAGCATAGAGCCATGCTGGAATTACACCTGTAATCCCAGGCCAAGGTGGGCAGACCACTTGAGCCTATGAGTTTGAGACCAGCCTGAGCAACATGGTGAAACCCTGTCTCTATAAGAAAATTTAAAAAATAAAATGAAAATAAAAATAAATAAGCATAAACTGGGCATGGTGGCTCACACCTGTAATCCCAGCACTTAAGGAGGCCAAGGCAGGAGGGGATTGCTTGAGCCCAGGAGTTTAAGATCAATCAGCCTAGGCAACATAGCAAGACCTCGTGTCTATTAAAAATTAAATTAGAAACAAAAAAAACAAACATGCACTCAGGACACTGAGGCAGGGGGATCATTTGAGCCCAGGAGTTCAGGGCTGCATTGAGGTATGATAGCATCACTGCACTACGGTCTGGGCAACAGAGCAAGACCCTGTCTTTAAATTAAAAAAAAGAAGACTGGGTGCAGTGGCTCACGCCTGTAATCCCAAAACTTTGGGAGGCCGAGGTGGGCGGATCATCTGAGGTCAGGAGTTTGAGACAAGCCTGACCAACATGGATAAACCCCATCTCTACTAAAAATACAAAATTAGCCAGGCGCAGTGGCACATGCCTGTAATCCCAGCTACTCAGGAGGCTGAGACAGAAGAATCGCTTGAACCTGGGAGGAGGAGGTTGCAGTGAGCTGAGCTCACATTTGCACTCCAGCCTGGGCAACAAGAGCAAAAGTCCATCTCAAAAAAAAAAAAAAAAAAAAAGGCCTGGCACAATGGCTCACACCTGTAATGCCAGCACAGGAGGTGAAGACAGGAGGATCACCTGGGGCCAGGAATTCAAGATCACGTTGGGCAATATGGCTAGACCTCGCCACTAAAAAAAAAATTTTTTTTTTTTTTTTTTTTTTGAGACGGAGTCTCGCTGTGTCTCCCAGGCTGGGGTGCAGTGGCGTGATCTCGGCTCACTGCAAGCTCCGCCTCCCGGGTTCACGCCATTCTCCCGCCTCAGCCTCCCAAGTAGCTGAGACTACAGGCGCCCGCCACCACGCCCGGCTAGTTTTTTGTATTTTTAGTAGAGACGGGGTTTCACCATGTTAGCCAGGATAGTCTCAATCTCCTGACCTCGTGATCCGCCCGTCTCGGCCTCCCAAAGTGCTGGGATTACAGGCTTGAGCCACCGCACCCGGCCAATTGTTCACTTTTAAAGTGGGCAATGTTGTTATGTGAATTTCATCTCAAAAAAAAAAATTTTAACTGCTCCTTGCAGAGCAGGGATACCCCATAAGCAGTGTACCTAGAGTAGCTTCATCTTAATTTTTTTTTTTTTTTTTTTTCCAGACAGTCTCACTCAGTCAACCAGGCTGGAGTACAGTGGTACAATATCGGCTCACTGCAACCTCTACCTCCTGGGATCAAGCAATTCTTGTGCCTCCAGAGTAGCTGTGATTACAGGCGCACACCACCACACCCAGCTAACTTTTGTATTTTTAGTAGAGACAGGGTTTTGCCATGTTGGCCAAGCTGGTCTTGAACTCCTGACTTCAAGTGATCCACCCGCCTTGGCCTCCCAAAGTGCCGGGATTATAGGCTTGAGCCATCATGCCCAGCCTCATCTCAATTTTTAAAAATCAAATTTGTAAGTAGTTAAAAAGAACAATTTGCTAAATCCACTCTTCATCCACAAAAGCTTTTTATTATTTGAGACAGCGTCTCACTCTGTCGTCCAGGCCGGAGTGGAGTGGCGTGATCTCGGCTCACTGCAACCTCCACCTCCCAGGATCGAGCGATTCTCCCCCCTCAGCCTCCTGAGTAGCTGGAATTACAGGTGTGCACCACCATTGCCCCACTAATTTTTGTATTTTTAGTAGAGACAGGGTTTCACCATGTTCACCAGGCTGGTCTCAAACTCCCGACCTCAGGTGATCCACCTGCCTCAGCCTCCCAAAGTGGCTGGGATTACAGGCATAAGCCACTACCCTGGCTCATCCACATAAACTCTTAATCTCAAAGTAATTTAAAACGACATCTGAAAAAAAAAAGTCAGTTTTTCTTGAAGGAAAGATTGACTAACACAGCCTGAATTCAACGAGTTTTTTTAAAAAATAAAACAATTGTCGGGCCAGGTGCAGGGGCTCACGCCTATAATCCCAGCACTTTGGGAAGCCGAGGTGGGTGAATCACGAGGTCAGGGGTTTGAGACCAGCTTGGCCAACATGGTGAAACCCTGTCTCTACTAAAAATACAATAAATTAGCTGGGCGCGGTGGCGGGCGCCTGTAATCCCAACTACTCGGGAGGCTGAGGCAGGAAAATCTCTTGAACCCGGGAGACAGAGGTTGCAGTGAGTCGAGATCGCGCCACCACACTCCAGCCCAGGTGACAGTGCAAGACTCCGTCTCAAAAAATAATAATAATAAAATAAAATATAAAATTTAAAATTTAAAAATAAATTGTCTCACTAAAATTTGCTGGTTATTTTCAAAATAAACTATTGAGCAGTTTTTTCCTCAAACTTTTTTGTTTGTGTGTGTGTATGTGTTTGTGTAAACATATACACATATATTCAAAATGTGAATGTAGTAAAAATCATCTTTCAATCATTTTTTCCTAAAGATTCTAAACATTAAGTTCTTACCCCCTTCTCTGTGCATCAACCCAGGCCTGATCTCTGTTATCTTTTTCAGGATCATACAGTAATTCGTCATTTGTTGGAATCTTGTGTTGTTTCTTCTTTTTTTTCTTGGTCACCTGTACTAATTTTGAAAATGTTAGGATATGGCTAAGAATCATGTGTCAAGTTCACACTTCTTTAAATGAATAGTCTCATTTCCCAAGCTACACATTTATTTTTATTTTCCCTAAAAAGTTTTAAAAGGGACGGACGCAGTGGCTCACACCTATAATCCTAGCACTTTGGGAGGCCAAGGTGGGTGCATCACCTGACGTCATGAGTTCGAGACCAGCCTGGACAACATAGCAAAACCCTGTCTCTACTAAAAGTACAAAATTAGGGCCAGGGGCGGTGGCTCACGCCTGTAATCCCAGCACTTTGGGACACCAAGGCGGGCAGATCACCTGAGGTCAGGAGTCTGAGACCAGCCTGGCCAACATGGTGAAACCTGTCTCTACTAAAAATACAAAAATTAGCTGGGTATGGTAGCGGGCACCTGTAATCCCAGCTACTTGGAGGCCTGAAGCAGAAAAATTGCTTGAACCCAGGAGGCAGAGGTTGCAGTGAGCCGAGATCATGCCACTGCACTTCAGCCTGGGTGACAAGAGCGAGACTCTGTCTCAACAAAAAAGAAAAAAAATAAAATAAAATATAAAATTAGCCAGGCCTGGTGGCAGGCACCTATAATCCTAGCTACTTGGGAGGCTGACACAGGAGAATCGCTTGAATCTGGGTAGGGGGTCAGAGGTTGCAGTGAGCTGAAATCGTGCCACTTCACTCCAACCTCTGCAAAAGAGCGAAAACTCTGTCTCCAAAAAAAACAAGTTAAAAAAGGCCAGAGGCCAGGCGCAGTGCCTCATGCCTGTAATCCCAGCACTATGGGAGGCCAAGGGGGGAAGATCAACTGAGGTTGGGAGTTTGAGACCAGCCTGACCAACATGAAGAAACCCTGTCTCTACTAAAACTACAAAATTAGCCGGGCATGGTGGAGCATGCCTGTAATCCCAGCTACTCAGGAGGCTGAGGCAGGAGAATCACTTGAACTCAGGAGGTGGAGGTTGCGGTAAGCCGAGATTGTGCCATTGCACTCCAGCCTGGGCAACAAAAACGAAACTCTGTCTCAAAAAAAAAAAGTTAAAAAAACCCTTCATCTAAACAAGTGCTTGTCCAGGTGGGGTGCGGTAGTTCACACCTATAATTCTAGAGCTTTGAGGGGCTGAGACAAGAGGATCACTTGAGGCCAGGAGTTCAAAACCAGCCTGGCCAGCATAATGAGACCCCATCTCTACACAAATAAAAATTAAAAATTAGCCAGGCACACCTGTAGTCCTAGCACACCTGTAGTCCTAGCTACTAGGGAAGCTGAACTGGGAGGACGGCTTGAGCCTAGGAGTCTGAGGATGTAGTAAGCTATAATTGCACCACTGCACTGCTGGAGCCTCGGTGACAGAGTGAGACCTATCTCTAAAAAAGTAAAAAATTCAACAAAAATGTAAAAAATAAAGTTCTTCTCCAACTAATAAGGCAATAAAATGACAAAGGAGGCAAAAATTGTTTATTTACCCAAAACTGGTATTTCAAGGACTAAGTTCAAACAATGAGAATTCAGAAACTCAAAAGAGCCACTCAAAACAAGCCAAGAATATAAATTATTTTTGATGTATGAATTCTCCACGCATTCTCACATATAAAATGCTACTAAAATTAGAACAAAAATATTTCAAAAGTAAATTGAAAAAAAAAAAAACACAGTATGAGGTCCGACACAGTGGCTCACATCTGTAATCCCAGCATTTTGGGAGGATCGCTTGAAGCCAGGAATTCGACACCAGCCTAAGTAACAAAGCAAGACCCCATCTCTACAAAAAAAAAAAAAAAAAAAAAAACACACTATGGCCATCTACATACACTAGACTTTTTGAATATATTCTAGCAGGCAGGGAGTGCTGGCTCATGCCTGTAATCCCAGCACTTTGGGAGGCCAAAGTGGGCAGACAACCTGAGATCAGGAGTTTCAAACCACCATGGCCAACATGGCGAAACCCTGTCTCTTCTAAAAATACAAAAAGTAACCAGGTACAGTAGTGTGCGCCTGTAGTCCCAACTACCAGGGAGGCTGAGGCACCAGAATCGCTTGAACCCAGGAGGCAGAGGCTATAGTGAGCGAAGACTGTGTCACCGCACTCCAGCCTGGGTGACAGAGTGGCACTCTGCCTAAAAAATAAATAAACAAGGCTGGGCGCGGTTGGCTCACGCCTATAATCCCAGCACTTCGGAGGCCGAGGCGGGCAGATCACAAGGTCAGGAGATCGAGACCATTCTGGCTAACATGATGAAACCCCGTCTCTACTAAATATACAAAAAAATTAGCCGGTCGTGGTGGCGGGCGCCTGTAGTCCCAGCTACACGGGAGGCTGAGGCAGGAGAATGGCATGAACCTGGGAGGAGGAGCTTGCAGTGAGCTGAGATCACACCACTGCACTTCAGCCTGGGTGACAGAGCGAGACTCAATCTCAAAATAAATAAATAAATAAATAAATAAATAAATAAACAAACAAACACGTACATTCTAGCAGGTCAATATTTAAGTAATAATGCATAAAAGTATAATATTGTTGTTTACCACAGAAATTTGTTACTCGAATATTTCAGTGTAATTACTGAAATAATTAGTTTTAGCTCTTGTTATGTTCAACTTTGCTTAAATTTTATAAAAATTCAATTTTGAAGAACACAGAGGCTGATTAAAAAGCAACGCATTAAGAAAAATTCTGCAAGAGGAGGCCAGGCATGGTGGCTCACACCAGTTATTCCAGCACTTTGGGAGGCTAAGGCAGGTGGATCACCTGAGGTCAGGAGTTTGAGACCAGCCTGGCTAACATGGTGAAACCCCGTTTCTCCTAAAAATACAAAAAATTAGCCGGGCGTGGTGGCAGGAGGCTGTAATCCCAGCTACTCGGGAGGCTGAGACAGGAAAATTGCTTGAACCCAAGAGGCAGAGGTTGCAGTGAACCAAGATGGTGCCATTGCACTCCAGCTTGGGCAACAAGACCAAAACTCCGTCTCAAAAAAAAAAAATAAAAGTTGGGAGTCCAAGGCAGGTGGATCACGAGGTCAGGAGATCCAGGCCATCCTGGCTAACACAGTGAAACCCCATCTCTGATAAAAGTACAAAAAATTAGCTGGGAGTGGTGGCAGGTGCCTGTAGTCCCAGCTACTCGGGAGGCTGAGGCAGGAGAATGGCGTGAACCCCAGAGGCAGAGCTTGCAGTGAGCTGAGATAGGGCCACTGCACTTCAGCCTGGGTGACAGTGCAAGACTCCGTTTCAAAAAAAAAAAAAAATGGCTGGGCGCGGTGGCTCAAGCCTGTAATCCTAGTACTTTGGGAGGCCGAGACGGGCGGATCACAAGGTCAGCAGATCGAGACCATCCTGGTTAACACGGTGAAACCCTGTCTCTACTAAAAAATACAAAAAACTAGCCGGGCGAGGTGGCAGGCGCCTGTAGTCCCAGCTACTCGGGAGGCTGAGCCAGGAGAATGGCGTAAACCCGGGAAGCGGAGCTTGCAGTGAGCTGAGATCTGGCCACTGCACTCCAGCCTGGGCGACAGAGCTAGACTCCGTCTCAAAAAAAAAAAAAAAAAAAAAAAATCTGCAGGAGGATGAAAACATAGAAACTATTTGCAGGCATGAAAACAAATACTGCTGCTATAGGGAACCTAAAGGAAGAGGGGGCAAGAGCCCCGAGGAGGGGAGGTATTGAGTTGGGACACACTCTCTCTTACTTCCTAGGTACACCCAAGTAGCACCACTGTTGGTGCCATGTCCTCACATGCTTGCATCCCCAGCTTTTTTTTTTTTTTTTGAGACGGAGTCTTGCTCTGTTGCCCAGGCTGGAGTGCAGTGGTGCAATCTCAGCTCACTACAACCTCTACCTCCCTGGTTCAAGCAATTCCTGTCTCATCCTCCCAAGTAGCCAGGATTACAGGTGCACGCCACCAAGCCCAGCTAATTTTTTTGTATTTTTAGTAGAGATGGGGTTTCACCATGTTGACCAGACTGGTCTCAAAGTCCTGACCTCAGGCAATCTGCCTACATCTGCCTCCCAAAGTGCTGGGATTACAAGCATTAAGCCACCATGCCTGGCCCCCAGTTTTTCTTATTAATCAATCCTGCTTTTGTTTTCACATAAACGGCATCCAATTTACTTTTTTTTTTTTTTTTTTTTTGAGACAGTATCACTCTGTTGCCCAAGCTGGAGTGCAGTGGTGCAATCTCGGCTCACTGCAACCTCTGCCTCCCGGGTTCAAGTGATTCTCCCGCCTCAGCCTCCCAAGTAGCTAGGACTACAGGCGTGCACCACCATGCCCGGCTTATTTTTGTATTTTTAGTACAGACAGGGTTTTACCAAGTTGGCCAGGCTGGTCTTAAACTCCCAACCTCAGGTGATCTGCCTGCATCAGCCTCCCAAAGTGCTGCAATTACAGGCGTGAACCACCATGCCCAGCCGTAATTTCTTAAAAGACCAAACTCAGAGGGAAATCCTTACATCCAATAATTGTTAGGTAAACCCTTTTTTATAAAATATAACTGCTTAACCTGGTAAATAGGCTACTTACCTGCTTTGTCTTCATCCTCAGAATCAGAATCAAAATATATATCATCGTAGTACCTTGTAGGAGCTGTGGCAACTTTTCCATTTCCTGAGGAAGATCCTATTCAAACCAGAAGTAAAGTTTACAGACTAAATCATACATAATTCACAAGGTGAAAAACTCCATATATTCTTCCATCACCTCAAAGCAATATCAACTCATTCACAATCTCATTTGATGGTGAAATATTTTCACATCAGTGACTTACTCGATGTCTATGCCCTATACAGTTACAGAGAACTGGCCCTCCTTAAAATGTTCCAAATCTTCAGAAAATTCTTCTCTCTCCCTTCCTACAAATCTCATTAAATAAAATAGCCATATTTTCAGGCTACCAGCACACATATCTCTACCTTTCAGTCATGCAATATACTATGCAGAACATAGAACAAACATTTTGTTCTAAGAAACATTAGGAGAAAAAGGGTAAAAACCCTACAGGAAGTCAGGAGGAATGAGTCAAGGACACATTCTTCTCCTCAGTTGTGCCCAGGGCCATGACATTACCTATACTTACGTCATCATATGCCCATATCCCTAATTCCTTAGTTAGCATCAGCTTTAGTTTTTATTATATTTTTATATGCTTTCAGATCTTTCCAGCTAATACATAGCATATCAACATGGAAATCAATGCTGACGAGTCCTACTTCCTTTTTTTTTTGAGACTGAGTCTCACTGTGTTGCCCAGGCTGGAGTGCAATAGCATGATCTTGGCTCACTGCAACCTCTGCCACCCGGGTTCAAGTGATTCCCCTGCCTCACCCTCCTGAGTAGCTGGGATTATAGGCACCTGCCATCGCACCTGGCTAATTTTTTGTATTTATAGTAGAGACGGGGTTTCACCATATTGGCCAGGCTGGTCTTGAGCTCCTTACCTCGTGATCCACCCAACTCGGCTTCCCAAAGTGCTGGGATTACAGGCATGAGCCACTGCACCCAGTCAAAGAGTCCTACTTTCTTTTTTTTTTTTTTTTTTTTTTTGAGACGGAGTCTCGCTCTGTCGCCCAGGCTGGAGTGCAGTGGCGCGATCTCGGCTCACTGCAAGCTCTGCCTCCCGGGTTCACGCCATTCTCCTGCCTCAGCCTCCCGAGTAGCTGGGACTACAGGCGCCCACAACCGCGCCCGGCTAATTTTTTTTTGTATTTTTAGTAGAGACAGGGTTTCACCGTGGTCTCGATCTCCTGACCTTGTGATCCGCCCGCCTCGGCCTCCCAAAGTGCTGGGATTACAGGCGTGAGCCACCGCGCCCGGCGAGTCCTACTTTCACAAACCAGTTTTCAGGTCAGGTAAATTTTACATAAAGACCAAGTATCAAAATGAAGTATGTTTCATTACTCACTAAATGAAACAGGAATCTGTGATGATACATAATGAAATCTGACACATTTTAGTGCCATCTAACCCTAAAAATACTTCTGTAAGTTTGTGTGTCTTTTAACTCTAGGGTAAAAACTGCAAAACAAAATTATGCAAGTAAACAGTATTAACTAATCTCTTTCCAAGAACACAAGACAGTCATCAAAGAAAACTCCAGGCCAGGCACAGTAGCTTACACCTGTAATCCCAGCACTTTGGCAGGCCAGTGCAGGAAGATCACTTGAGCCAAGAGTTTAAGACCAGCCTGGGCAACATAGTGAGACCCTGTCTCTACAATTTATTTATTTTATTTTATTTTATTTTATTTTATTTTTTAGATGGAGTCTAGCTCTGTCGCCTAGGCTGGAGAGCAATGGCACAATCTCAGCTCACTGCAACCTCTGCCTCCTGGGTTCAAACGATTCTCCTGCCTCAGCCTCCTGAGTAGCTGGGATTACAGGTGCACACCACCACGCGCAGCTAATTTTTATATTTTTAGTAGAGGTGTGTTTCACTGTGTTGGCCAGGATGGTCTCGAACTCCTCACCTCGTGATTCACCCGCCTCGGCCTCCCAAAGTGCCAGGATTACAAGCGTGAGCCACCAAGCCCAGCCTCTTTTTTTTTTTTTTTTTTTTTTGAGATGGAGTCTCACTCCCTCGCCCTCTCTGGAGTGTAGTGCCACAATCTCGGCTCACTGCAACCTCTGCCTTCCGGGTTCAAGCCATTCTCCTGCCTTGGCCTCCCGAGTAGCTGGGACTATAGGTGCGTGCCACCACACCCAACTAATTTTTGTATTTTTAGTAGAGACGGGGTTTCGCCACGTTGGCCAGACTCATCTTGAACTCCTGACCTCAGGTGATCCATCCACCTGGGCCTCCCAAAGTGCTGGGATTACAGGTGTGAGCCACTGCACCCAGTCGCTACAAATTATTTTATTTTATTTTATTTTATTTTGAGGCGGAGTCTCCCTGTCTCTCAGGCTGGAGTGCAGTGGCCCTATTTCAGCTCACTGCAAGCTCCGCCTCCTGGGTTCACGCCATTCTCCTGCCTCAGCCTCCCGAGTAGCTGGGACTACAGGCGCCCGCCACCATGTCCGGCTGATTTTTTGTATTTTTAGTAGAGACGGGGTTTCACTGTGTTAGCCAGAATGGTCTCAATCTCCTGACCTCGTGATTCACCCGCCTCGGCCTCCCAAAGTGCTGGGATTACAGGTGTGAGTCACCGCGCCTGTGCCAAATTTTTTTTTTTAATTAGCTGGGCACAGTGGTACATGCCTGTAATCTCAGTTATTCAAGAAGCAGAGGTGGCAGGATCATTTGAGCCCAGGAGTTTTAGGCTACAGTGAGCTATGATCATGCCAGTGCACTCCAGCCTGGGTGACAGAATGAGACATTGAACCTAAAGTAATAAATAAATCAATAACTTCTTTAATTGAGAAAAAGAAGACTCTAGCTCAGACTGCCAAATACATTTACTCCTTCATTCAATAAATATATATTGAGCACCTATTGAAAGTGCTGGGGACACAGAAGAGCACAAATAAGGTTCCTGCCCTTATAGAGCTTACAAAAATATATATAAAATTGAACTAAAAGTTTACCAGTTCCCAGAGAGGATAACTTGTCCTCCATTGTTTTCATGGTAGAATTTAATTCAGCTTCCATTTCCTTTTCAAATTCATCTTCACTAGATGATTCACTTTCTCCAGTAAGACATTCTCTGATGAGTTTTCGTTTTTGGTCAGGAGTTCCATGTAAAAGCACATCCACTTCATCCTCAGAGCTAGTATATATTTAAATCCAAAAGAATATGAATATTTAAAAATTAAAATAATTTAAAACTCCCAGCATCTCACTGTTCAACAACAATTGTAAGTATTACATGGTTGCATTTGATATACTTATATATTACATATAGCTATTCTCACTTAATAGGCCAGTTCTGCATATTTCCAATCTTTTTTTTTTTTTTTTTTTTTTGGAGATGGCATCTTACTCTGTCACCCAAGCTGGAGTGCAGTCGCATGATCTCAGTTCACTGCAACCTCCACCTCCCCGGTTCAAGCAATCCTCCCACCTCAGCTTCCCCAGTAGCTGGAACTACAGGCACATGCCACCATTCCCAGTCTTTTTTTTTTTTAATTTTTGTAGAAATGGGGTTTTGCCATGTTGCCCAGACTGGGTTTTTTTTTTCTTTTTCTTTTTTTTTTTTTTCTTTTTTTTGAGATAGAGTCTCGCTCTTGTCACCCACGCTGTAGTACAGTGGCATGATTTCTGCTCACTGCAACCTCCGCCTCCTGGGTTCAAGCAATTCTCCTGCCTCAGGATTCAGAATCCGTCTCAAAAAATACATAGATAGATCTATAAATAGATAGATATCCTGGTTGTGATACTGCACTATAGTTTTGTAGTATGTTAACACTGGAGGAAACTGGAGAAAGGGTACACAGGATCTCTCTGTATTATTATTATTATTTTTTTTTTTCTGAGATGGGGGTCTCACTGTGTTGCCCAGGCTGGAGTGCAATGGTGCCATCTTGGCTCACTGAAACCTCTGCCTCCCAGGCTCAAGCCAACCAACTGCCTCACCCTCCCACCCTCACCACAGATATGCACCCCCATACCCAGCTAATATTTTGTATTTTTGGTAGAGACATGATTTCATCATGTTGCTCAGGCTGATCTTGAACTCTTGAGTTCAAGTGATTCTCCTGCCTTGGCCTCCCAAAGTGCTGGGATTACAGGTGTGAGCCACTGCACCAGACCTGTATTATTTCTTATAACTGAATGTGAATCTACAAAAACTTCAAAATAAAATGTTTAATTTTAAAAAACTGAATCACAAAGCGAGAGTTATTTTTTCTACAAATTTTCTTCAATTCTTTTGATTATTTCAACCAAAGTCTCAGTTTTCAGCACTACTGGGAAAGGCAATAATAAATCATGGACACTGGATATGCAAGTTAAGTATGCCAAGAATGCAAGGTTCTGACCACTGTTCACTCCAGCCATTTCTCAGGATTGTGTTTGCAACAAACAACCTTGAGGAATGAGATAATGTCTCCTTCCAGGACAAAGAGCAGGTGTATTTACTGTCTGCCATGAAAGAGGTGGATTCTCCAAGCTCAAGTATTCTTTAGCCACGATGCCAACCCACTGAATGTGCAGCATTCTTCTAGGACCATCAGCATAATACCTGTAGGGTTGACAAGCAAGAGCAAGCCACACAAACATGATGCTCATGCTGCTTGCTGTGCTATGTGTAGTCTTATCTTTGACCCAGGAGTCTCATGTCTTCGGTCAGCTACCGTGAAACAGTAACAGGCTACAATGTATTAGCTTATAAATAGTGTAAAATTAAATCCTGACAGACACCTCTCTAACACTAATCTCCCTTTTTAAAATAATAACCATTTGGCTCAGAGCCTTCAACAGGCAATATTGTCTGATAACACTGTTATGTTTTTATAATATTTATCTTTACAGTTACCTTACCAGTGGCAACTGTCACAGGATTATAAAGCTTCCTTAAAGAAATGATACAACAGGCTGGGCTCAGTGGCCCATCCTTGTAATCCTAGCACTTTGGGAGCCTGAGGTGGGCGGATCGCCTAAGGTCAGGAGTTCGAGACCGGCCCGGCCAACATGGTGAAACTCCGTCTCTACTAAAAATACAAAAAATAAGCCGGGCGTGGTAGCTCGTGCCTGTAATCCCAGCTACCCAGGAGGCTGAGACAGGAGAATTGCTGGAACCCAGGAGGTGGAGGCTACAGTGAACCAAGATCACGCCACTGCACTCCAGCCTGGCTGACAGAGTGAGACTCTGTCTCAAAATAAATAAATAAATAAGACATATATATATCTCCTTTCACAGACAGGACCCATTAACTGAAACTCTTTTTCGTAGGGAATCCTGGTATTCATCCTCACTCCCCACAAAAGAAATCTTAACAGCAGTCTGATTTCCCATGCATCCAATGTCTCCCCATGACAATATGAGGAAACATTGTTCTTTTGATATTTTTTTTCTTTTTTTAAGAAATGAGGTCTCACTATGTTGCCCAGGCTGTTCCTTTACTACTAGGCTCAAGAGATTCTCCCGCCTTAGCCTCCCAAAGTCCTGGGATTACAGGCATGGGCCACCACACCTGGCCAACGTTGTTAATGAAAGCACAGCTTTACAGAAAGCTTCTTTGGACAGAATGAATGTTTTAAAGTTTAACAATAGGATTTGCTGACAGCTTAAGAAATAACTAAATTTGTGTGGAAATCTCTTGGCAAAATAGCTTCAAGTTTCCCTGGTAGAATAAAGACCTCCCTTCTGGAAATACCACGAACCTTCTTCTGTGACTATCTCAGGTCAATATTTTCTACAACGCACTGCCAAGATATACGTACTTTATCTTTTTTTTTTTTTTTTTTTTTTTTTGAGACAGAGTCTCGCTTAGTCGCCCAGGCTGGAGTGCAGTGGCGCGATCTCGGCTCACTGCAAGCTCCGCCTCCCGGGTTCACGCCATTCTCCTGCCTCAGCCTCCCGAGTAGCTGGGACTACAGGCGCCCGCCGCCTCGCCCGGCTAATTTTTTGCATTTTTAGTAGAGACGGGGTTTCACAGTGTTAGCCAGGATGGTCTCGATCTCCTGACCTTGTGATCCGCCCGCCTCGGCCTCCCAAAGTGCTGGGATTACAGGCGTGAGCCACCGCGCCCGGCCCGTACTTTATCTTATTACTCTTATTATACTATAAGCCTCTGGAAGACAAGGACCTTATGATTTCCCACTGTTTTTTGTTTTTTTTTTTTTTTTGAGACGGAGTCTCGCTCTGTCGCCCAGGCTGGAGTGCAGTGGCTGGATCTCAGCTCACTGCAAGCTCCGCTTCCCGGGTTTACGCCATTCTCCTGCCTCAGCCTCCCGAGTAGCTGGGACTACAGGCGCCCGCCACCTCGCCCGGCTAGTTTTTTGTATTTTTAGTAGAGACGGGGTTTCACCATGTTAGCCAGGATGGTCTCGATCTCCTGACCTTGTGATCCGCCCATCTCGGCCTCCCAAAGTGCTGGGATTACAGGCTTGAGCCACCGCGCCCGGCCGATTTCCCACTGTTGCTCAGAGTAAGCATAAAACAGTCCCCGTTAAAAAAAAAAAAAAAAAAAAAAAAAAAAAAGGCTATTCAACATTCCCTTATTTCTGTTTATGGCAGTTTAGTCTTCAAGATGGACACTTCACATTAAGTCCTGTGAGCCTCACAACAAACGTAGTGTGTTACACTGTGCTATATAGGTTATACAACTATACGTTATTATAGTTCAATTTTACAGGTGAGTAATCGAGGATAAGTGACTTGCCTTCCGTCACTCTGCTACTAAGCTGTAGAGGTAGGTTTCGATCTCATTGCTTTTGAAGATTTACACGCGATCCCCCGTGATTCCGGAATATCCCTCTTCCTACAGGAGACATCGGCCCCGCCCCCCCCCGGGGCTGCGCGACCCCATCAGGAAAGCCCTTTAGCCTCGCACAAGTGACAGTGAGGCACGACAGGCTCCCGAGCCGCCAGGGTCTGCATAGGCTCGGCAGGCGCAACGAGTGAGGCGATCAAAGCCAGGCCTCGACCCAAATCCTCGGGGGCCAGGGTGGGGCAGGGGCCCACCTGCTTAAAGCCGGATCCTCGTCGCTAGGCTCTTCAACCGCGTAGGGGTCGTAATCATCCGGAAGCCGGTTCATGGTGGCCTGCAGCGGCCTACACCATCCACAAGCGATTTGCAGCGTCTCTGTTTACACTGCCGGTCCAGTCCCTAAAGCTCCCCTGACGCCACTTCCGTCTGAACTTCCGAGTCCCCCTTGCGCGCCTGCGCAGACCGACCAAAGCAAGGGGGGCACGTAGAAGGCGGGGAAGGGGCGGAGCAGGAGCGAAAAGGGGCGGAGACGGGGGCGGGTCTTAATCCCACCATTTTCTTCCGCGGCTTCTGCTTACAGGAAAATAGCAGCTACCTTGCCACCAAAAATAATGATGGGCACTCTCGTAAGTGGTAGTCTCTGAGGGGAACACGCTACATGCAGTGTCTCATCACCTACGAAGCAGGAATCTAGACGCTGAGGGACACACGGCCCGAAATCCAATAGGTCCTCAGACACCAGCACCCGCATCTCGCCAACCTCGCCTCTAACCCTTATGCCTTCCACACTGTGAGGCTCTCAACCGCTCCTTCACACTGTTCACTCCTCAGTCTGACTTTGGCCTCGACAATCTACCGAAAAGTTATATTTTCTCGTCATCTTCCCAGTCCCCACTTTTGCTCAGCCCTCAACTGATCCCACTCGATACTTGAGGAGACCAGGCAGATGACAGCCACTTGATCTCCATCGGGAGACTGTTTCCAACCCTGTTTCTGAACGAGGAACTCGGGTTCCTGCCTCCTACTGAGACACCGTAGCACTCTCTAAAATGTGAAGTAGCTGTAATAAATCTACTCCTATATAATGCTTTACAGTGCAGGTCTTAGTTTTTCTTTTTTCTCGTTTCTTTTGAAATGGCATCTCGAACAAAGTCCACCAATCCCTTTACAAAAGAATGAACTGCTCCTCTGTGTGTACTTCATAGAAGGTGGAATCGGACAGAGGCAGGTTAGCGACAGTTATTCCTGAAATACAGGAGCAAAGTACAGTCTGTTGTGGTTTCCAGGATTCCACGCCTAGCTCAGCCAATTAAGCATGAGACATATACCAGTGAGCCACTTAGTAGTTATGCGAGTGGATAGATTGGTATGTAGAGGGAAAGAGGTCTGCTGTAAAGAACAACACTTGTTTGTCTGTGGGGAAAGAAAAGTAGAATACTTGAGATGAAAGTTGGCATACAAATAGGATACTGTCGCCAGTAGTTATATTACAAACACTGTCGGCCTTTCTAATGTGAATGAACATTACTGTCATTCCTAGTTTAAAGTTAGGTTGCGTGGTTGGATTTTTCCACTATCGTTTTCTAATTTTTCTACCATTTGGAGACCCATAGGGATTTGGGCCTGTCACCCCTTGGATGGGTTCCTAGTTTGTTTACATTTTCCTGAACCCTCCTGAGCGCCCATTCTTGGTCTAGTCCCCGGTCGTGATGATTCCACACTTCCTCAGCAGCATGTTCTCTTGTCTCATTCATGAGCTGATGAGTGTTTCGTCTCTTTAACTGACGTGTTCCCCAGTGCTGTTTGAACTGTTGATTTTCCGTTGCTGGCTGAGTGCGTTTTGTCCTTCACATAACCTTCACTGGTAAAAATAAGCCCATGTGATGTCCACCAGTGGATGAAGGCAGGACCAAGAGCCCTAGCTTCTGGATCCAGGTCTAGCCCCTTCATCTGCTGCTCTGTGGCCCAGGGCAGGTTTGCTTGACCTCTGCCTCAGTTTTCTACTCTAAAGGACATATTGACCTACCTCACAGGGGTGTTGTGAGGATTAATAAACGTTGGTACTGTGCTTTGGAAATGTGAAAACGCTGTGTAAATGTTAAGAAATACTAAGTATAGGGCCAAAAGCTATACAGTGTTTCACTTACCCATTTGCTATTCTGTACCAAGGTGATCTTTTCTGGGGAAGGAAGTAGAGTGGAAGGTGCATCCCTCGGCCCCTGGTTTACATTGTTAGAGTGCTTATTGTGGGAATGCACTCTAAAACGTGGGCGTAGAATGAAAGCAGCAGTCCAGTGGTCCTGCCTTTTCTGCAGTTTCACTTTTCTTCAAGTTACAGCAGTTACCTGAAATCTGAAAACATTAAATGAAAAACTGCAGAAACGATTTATGTTTTAAATTTTATGTTGTTCTGAGCAGCGTGATGAAATCTGTTGCCGTCCTACCTGGAACATTGAGTCACGCCTCTGTCCAGTGTGTCCATGCTGTATACACTGTCCACCCATCAACCACTAAATAGCTGTCTTGGTTGTCAACATAACAGATCACAAGAAGATTGAGGTTGGGTGCGGTGGCTTACCCCTGTAATCCCAGCACTTTGGGGGTCCAAAGTGGGAAGATTGCTTGAGCCCAGGAGTTCAAGACCAGCCTGGGCAACTAAGCGAGATCCTATCGCTAAAAAAATTTTAAAACAACTTTTTGGCTGCCAGCGGTGGCTCACGCCTATAATCCCAGCACTTTGGGAGGCCAAGGGGGGCGGATCACGAGGTCGTGAGATCAAGACCATCCTGGGTAACAGGGTGAAACCCGGTCTCTACTAAAAATAACAAAAAATTAGCCGGGCTTGGTGGCGGGCGCCTGTAGTCCCAGTTACTCGGGAGGCTGAGGCGGGAGAATCACTTGAACCCGGGAGGCGGAGGTTGCAGTGAGCTGAGATCGTGCTACCGCACTCCAGCCTGGTGACAGAGCGAGACTCCGTCTCAAAAATGTGTGTGTGTGTGTGTGTGTGTGTGTGTGTGTGTGTGTGTGTGTATTACATTAGAAGAAAAGCAAACAAGTCTAGAGAGTTGGTTGTGGTCCTAGGACTTGTAACAGGACACGTAAACTGGAGCTGAGGCTGCCATCGTGGGGTGACCTTTGGGGATTCTATGCGCTGATGCTGAGCAAGCAAAGAGAAGCAAGAGTTTGGAGCAAACAGAGAGAAGCAGGGAGGCTTTCCGTGACCCCCCTGTCTAACATGTTAAGCCCTCAACCGCAGCCTTTTCTCTCCACGCCCTCTTCTCTATCCCGTGGTCCACGTTTTTCCCCCTTCTGCTGCATATTACTTGTCTGCTCACTGTCCGTCTCCCCGTTCCATTTCTCTATTGCTTCCCGAAAAGACCACCCTCAAAACGTAAGGGCTTTGCAACAACAATGATCATGCATTTCTATCCCCAAATCCACAGTTTTGATGTTCTGCTCCCTGATGCCTAGGGTCTCGGTTGGGGACTGAAACTGTTTCCATGTATTTCTCTCCACAAAGCCGCGGGCTTCCTCACGACAGGGCAGCCTGCGTAGTCAGCCTTCTTCCATGACGGCGCAAACCTCCCAGACGATTCCCGGAGACCCAGATGCCTTTGGAGCTGTAAGGATGCCTCCCACCCAGGCTCGGGAGCCCCTGGACATGGCTTCTGCCAAATGCCGTTGTGCATAAGGCCAAACCAGATCCAAGGAGAGGGGAATTGGACTCTACTTCTCAATGGGAGAAGTAGTAAAGAAGAAAGTTCTCGGGTTACTGTCCAAAAAAATCGGCCGGGCGCGGTCGCTCTGGGAGGCCGAAGCGAGCGGATCACCTGAGGTCAGGAGTTCAAGACCAGCCTGGTCTGCTAAAATAAAAAAATTAGCCGGGCATGATGGCGGGTGCCTGTAATCCCAGCTACTCGGGAGGCTGAGACGGGAGAATCGCTTGAACCCGGGGAGATCGCGCCACTGCACTCCAGCCTGGGCGGCTGAGCGAGATTCCGTCTCAAAAAAAAAATCGAGGACGGCTCACCATCTGAGCATAAAATGAAGGTTGAACAGATTACCTAGAATATCTCAGATCGGGTGAATTGACTATAAAACATAACAGTGGCCGGGCATGGTGGTTCACGCCTGTAATCCCAACACTTCGAGAGGCTGAGAGTGGGCAAATCACCTGAGGTCGGGAGTTCGAGACCAGCCTACCAACATGGAGAAACCCCGTCTCTACTAAAAATACGAAATTAGCCGGGCGTGGTGGCGCATGCCTGTAATCCCAGCTACTCGGGAGGCTGAGGCAGGAGAATCGCTTGAACCCGGGAGGCGGAGGTTGCGGTGAGATGAAATCGCGCCATTGCACTCCAGCCTGGACAACAAGAGCGAAACTCCGTCTCAAACAACAACAACAACAACAAAACAACAACAACAACAACAACAATAATAATAATATAATAATAACAACAGTGTATTTACAGATTTTCCCAAGTGTTTAAACACGGTCTGTTGTCCAGCGTTATACACTTAACTCGACCAGTGCACGCACGGTTTGCATAGTGGACAACTTTGTACTTTGTCCTGATTTTTTTTCCTTCAAAGTAAGAGGCTTGATTCTCCTCCGACTCCACCCGGCGCCTCGCCTTTAGGTTCTCCTGTTAGTTGCAGCCATTTCTGACAGGCCTACCAGGGAAGATGCTCAAGGAAAACGATGTTCTGTCAAGCTGCTTGGGGAAATCTTAGTGCTTAATGTTTAACCGGGGGGGAGGAGGGGAACCTCATAATAGTTGTGTCCTGTGGGGAAGACTTCTGTTGGGCTGGCGAGAAGAGAAGGGGCCGAAACTTGCTTTTTGCTGAGAGGAAGGTGAGCCCAAACCCGAGCCCCGCCCGGCCCAGACGCTAGGTCCCTCGGGGACTGGGCGGTGGGGCCGCAAGCTCTTTCTCTCTCTCCCCTCCCTCCTCTCTCTCTCTCTCCCTCTCTCCTCCTCTCTCCCCCTCTTCTCTTCTCTTTCTCTCTCTCTCTTTCCCCCTCTTCTTCTTCTCGCTCTCTCCCTCTCGCCCTCTTCTTCTCTCTCTCTCTCTCTCACTGTCTCTCTCTCTCTCTCACTGTCTCTCTCTCTCTCTGTGTGTCTGTCTCTCTCTCTGTGTCTCGGTGTCTCTCTCTCTCGTCCTCTCAGGGCTCCCTTTCAGGTCCCAGACTCCCGGCCGCGCCCCCACTTGCGCCCACCCAGCCCCGAGACACCCAGGCCTGTCCCTCAGTAGGTCCCCGGGCAGGCAGCTGGAGAGACCGGAGCGCCGGGGACGTCCCCCAGCGGGGGCGTGGCGTATGCAGATGAGCACGGCGCGCGGAGGCTGCCGGTCACGTTCGGTCTGGAACCCCACGTCCCGTGCGGATTTCCAAGTGCTGCCGGTGTGACTTTCCTTAGCAGCGAGGGTGGAGTAAGGGGACTGGAGAGGGTGAGGCGTCTGGGGCCGCATGAGAGAAGTGACCGTGTGTTAGAGAGTGGTGGGCACGAGAGTGTGAGAGGAAGCGGGAAAGACATCTCATACTTACCTGGCAGGGGAGATACCATGATCACGAAGGTGGTTTTCCCAGGGCGAGGCTTATCCATTGCACTCCGGATGTGCTGACCCCTGCGATTTCCCCAAATGTGGGAAACTCGACTGCATAATTTGTGGTAGTGGGGGACTGCGTTCGCGCTTTCCCCTGGTATTCAAGAGGTTGAAAAACAGGCGGGAGCAGATGGTGTTTTTTTTTTGTTTTTTTTTTGTTTTGTTTTGGCGAGAAGACTGCTTTAGGTTTTTCTATCCCCGCCCGCGGAAGAGCCTTTGGCAACGCGTTAGCTGAAAACGTTGCCGTCTCTTACTTTTCCACGTCAAAGCCGCCTTTTTCCTGCAAGTTTGGGGTGTGTACAGGAAAAAGCCAGAACAGCTTTCTCCGGCGTGGACTAGGCCCGTGAGGAAAATGTCCCAGGATCTGTTAACCGCTAGCAGAAACGACAGAGTATGTATGGGCAATTAATCCTGGTACAGGCAAGTATCTTTAGAAAGGACCCGTCAGGGTTGACTTCCCCGCGTCCCCACCTAGGGGGAGATCGACTCCGCGGGAGCTGCTGATCCCACCCAGGCAGGTGCTGGGCTTGTAGGCAGCAGGATCTTCTGGAAGGACTAGAACTGACTCATCCCACTCCCAAAGAGAAGCAGACGTGTCATGCATGACAGTGAAGGCCGGACTACAAGGCCCTCAAGAACCGTTTGGGTCCTCGCTAATGGCCTTGGGAGACCACGCAAGACTGGTCAGAAAAGCCATGTAGAAAGGCTTTTCATGGGCCGGGCGCCGTGACTCGCCTCTAAACCCAGCACTTTGAGAGGCCGAGACGAGCGGATCACTTGACGCCAGGAGTTGGAGACCAACCCGGGCAACATGGTGAAAATACAAAAAATTAGCTGGGCGTCGTGGCTCGTGCCTGTAATTCCAGCTGCTCGAGAGGCCGAGGCAGGAGAATTGCTTAAACCCGGGAGGCGGAGGTTGCACTGAGCCGAGATGGCGCCACTGCACTCCAGCCTGGGCGACAGAGCAAGACTCCGTCAAAAAAAAAAAAAAAAAAAAAAAAGAAGGAAGGAAAGAAGGGAGGGAGGGAGGGAGGGAGGAAGGGAGGGAGGGAGGGAGGGAGGGAGGCTTTTCATGAATACTTTTAGAGTCTCCTGACAGCCTCTGTACATGTTCCCAGGAGGAAACAAGACACTCTGATGTTCAGGGCCACCATCCTGACATGGACCTTTCCTTCAATTATAATGTTGCCATTTTGCTATCTTAAGACCCTTATGTCCAAGCCTTCTCAGACCTCAGCACCCCGGGGATATGTGTAATAGAAGGATAAATACAGGCTAGGCGCCGTGGCTCACGCCTTGTAATCCCAGCACTTTGGGAGGCCCAGGTGGGCAGATCACCTGAGGTCAGGAGTTCGAGACCAGCTTGACCAACATGGCAAAATCCTGTCTCTACTAAAACTACAAAAATTAGCCGGGCGTGGTGGTGCGTGCCTGTAATCCCAGCTACTCGGGAAGCTGAGGCAGGAGAATCGCTTGAACCCAGGAGTCGGAGAGGTTGCAGTGAGCCGAGATCATGCCACTTGTACCACTCCAGCCAGCCTGGGTGACAGAGCGAGACTCTGTCTCAAAAAAAAAAAAAAAAAAAAAAAAAAAAAAGTAAATACAGAACTGGAAGAAGGAAAGAAAAATGTTGGCCGGGCACGGTGGCTCACGCCTGTAATCCCAGCACTTTGGGAGGCCGAGGCGAGAGGATCACTTCTTGAGCCCAGGAGTTGGAGACCAGCCTGGGCAACACAGCGAGAGACCTCGTCTCTAAATTAAACCAAACCAAACCAAAACAAAACAAAACAAAAGGCAGGAGGAGGCTGCAGTGAGCAGTGATGGTGCCACTGCACTCCCACCCGAGTGACAAGAGCCTGCCTCAAAAAAGAAAAAACATGTGCCCCTGGTGCCATAACGAAAAGAGACGTTTCCCCTTCCTTTGAGGCGTGAGTCTCTGCTTTTTGAGACAGGGTCTCTCTGTCACCCAGGCTGGGGTGCAGTGGCGTTATCCTGGCTTACTCTGCAGCCTCGAACTCCTGGGTTCAGGCAGTCCTCCGGCCTCAGCCTGCCTCCTAGCTGGAACCACAGGTGTGCGTTACCACACAAGGCTAACTGGCTAATTTTAATTTTGTTTTGTTTTGTTTTGTTTTGTTTTGTTTTGATAGAGACGGTGTCTTCCTATGTTGCCCAGGCTGGCCTCAAACTCCTGGGCCCAAGCGATCCTTCCGCCTCGGCCCCCCAAAATGCTGAAATTACGGGTGTCAGCCGCCACGCCTGGCCTACGTGAGTCATATTAACAGCTAAATAAGCCTCTTGCCAGTTTTACAACCTAGGAAGGTTTACCCTTGAGGGCCTTGAAGCCACCAACTCAAAAGGTAAATATCAAGGAAGATAGTGTCCCCCATCTCTTTTCTATCTCTGGGAATGTACTTGACTGCTGGTTGATTGATTTTTTTTTTTTTTTTTTTTTTTTTGAGACGGAGTCTCGCTCTGTCACCCAGGCTGGAGTGCAGTGGCCGGATCTCAGCTCACTGCAAGCTCCGCCTCCCGGGTTTACGCCATTCTCCGGCCTCAGCCTCCCGAGTAGCTGGGACTACAGGCGCCCGCCACCTCGCCCAGCTAATTTTCTTGTATTTTTAGTAGAGACGGGGTTTCACCGTGTTAGCCAGGATGGTCTCGATCTCCTGACCTCGTGATCCGCCCGTCTCGGCCTCCCAAAGTGCTGGGATTACAGGCTTGAGCCACCGCGCCCGGCTGATTGATATTTATGTACTGGTTTTTTTTTTTTTTTTTTTTTCTTTTTTGAGACAGAGTCTTGCTCTATCGCCCGGGCTGGAGTGCAGTGGCGCAATCTCGGCTCACTGCAACCTCCGCCTCCCGGGTTCAAGCGATGCTCCTGCCTCAGTCTCCCAAGTAGCTGGGATTACAGGCGCGTGCCACCACGTCCGGCTGATTTTGTATTTGTAGTACAGACGAGGTTTCACCATGTTCGCCAGGCTGGTCTCAAACTCTTGACCTCAGGTAATCCGCCCGCCTCGGCCTCCCAGAGTGCTGGGATTACAGGCGTGAGCCACTGCACCCGACCTCTACCACTTTTTGCCTAACTTGAGTTTGGATAGTCAGTAAGAGAGCCGAGACAAAGGTGGGCTAAGACCTGGGCAGAATTTTGATCTGCTCCTGGATCTATGCCAGTAAATTCTGAGACAGCCTGGAGAAACTGCTGAGGAAATCAATGGTAGACTCTGGGACTTCTGGATACAGAACTGCAATGTTTCTTTTTTTCTTTTTTTCTTTTCTTTTTTTAAGTAGACAGGAAGTCTCCATATGTTGCCCAGACTGGTCTCAAACTCCTGGGCTCAAGTGACCCTCCCGCCTTGGCTTCCCAAAGGGATGGGATTGAAGGTGTGAGCCACCGCGTCCGGCCGACAATTCCGTTTATAGCCCCAGGAAATGTCACCCCTTTACATAGGTAGGCAGATGCAAGCCCTGAAATACATGTTGCCAAGAATTTGTCCTCGAGAAGGAAACTTAGCACCATTTGCTACACACAGTTCATCCTCAATTCAACTCCTAATTGGAGCGGTCAGCTGTGTTATTAACTGCCTTTAGCCAAAGGGAAAATAAAGCCTCTGATACCTCCATGACAAGGAGGTAGTGATAACTTGGAGCCAGCCACCTAGGCTAAATTCCCAGAGATAGAGGTCGGGTGCAGTGGCTACCAGCCTGGCGAACATGGTGAAACCTCGTCTGTACTACAAATACAAAATCAGCCGGACGTGGTGGCACGCGCCTGTAATCCCAGCTACTTGGGAGACTGAGGCAGGAGCATCGCTTGAACCCGGGAGGCGGAGGTTGCAGTGAGCCGAGATTGCGCCACTGCACTCCAGCCCGGGCGATAGAGCAAGACTCTGTCTCAAAAAAGAAAAAAAAAAAAAAAAAAAAACCAGTACATAAATATCAATCAGCCGGGCGCGGTGGCTCAAGCCTGTAATCCCAGCACTTTGGGAGGCCGAGACGGGCGGATCACGAGGTCAGGAGATCGAGACCATCCTGGCTAACACGGTGAAACCCCGTCTCTACTAAAAATACAAGAAAATTAGCTGGGCGAGGTGGCGGGCGCCTGTAGTCCCAGCTACTCGGGAGGCTGAGGCCGGAGAATGGCGTAAACCCGGGAGGCGGAGCTTGCAGTGAGCTGAGATCCGGCCACTGCACTCCAGCCTGGGTGACAGAGCGAGACTCCGTCTCAAAAAAAAAAAAAAAAAAAAAAAAATCAATCAACCAGCAGTCAAGTACATTCCCAGAGATAGAAAAGAGATGGGGGACACTATCTTCCTTGATATTTACCTTTTGAGTTGGTGGCTTCAAGGCCCTCAAGGGTAAACCTTCCTAGGTTGTAAAACTGGCAAGAGGCTTATTTAGCTGTTAATATGACTCACGTAGGCCAGGCGTGGCGGCTGACACCCGTAATTTCAGCATTTTGGGGGGCCGAGGCGGAAGGATCGCTTGGGCCCAGGAGTTTGAGGCCAGCCTGGGCAACATAGGAAGACACCGTCTCTATCAAAACAAAACAAAACAAAACAAAACAAAACAAAATTAAAATTAGCCAGTTAGCCTTGTGTGGTAACGCACACCTGTGGTTCCAGCTAGGAGGCAGGCTGAGGCCGGAGGACTGCCTGAACCCAGGAGTTCGAGGCTGCAGAGTAAGCCAGGATAACGCCACTGCACCCCAGCCTGGGTGACAGAGAGACCCTGTCTCAAAAAGCAGAGACTCACGCCTCAAAGGAAGGGGAAACGTCTCTTTTCGTTATGGCACCAGGGGCACATGTTTTTTCTTTTTTGAGGCAGGCTCTTGTCACTCGGGTGGGAGTGCAGTGGCACCATCACTGCTCACTGCAGCCTCCTCCTGCCTTTTGTTTTGTTTTGTTTTGGTTTGGTTTGGTTTAATTTAGAGACGAGGTCTCTCGCTGTGTTGCCCAGGCTGGTCTCCAACTCCTGGGCTCAAGAAGTGATCCTCTCGCCTCGGCCTCCCAAAGTGCTGGGATTACAGGCGTGAGCCACCGTGCCCGGCCAACATTTTTCTTTCCTTCTTCCAGTTCTGTATTTACTTTTTTTTTTTTTTTTTTTTTTTTTTTTTTGAGACAGAGTCTCGCTCTGTCACCCAGGCTGGCTGGAGTGGTACAAGTGGCATGATCTCGGCTCACTGCAACCTCTCCGACTCCTGGGTTCAAGCGATTCTCCTGCCTCAGCTTCCCGAGTAGCTGGGATTACAGGCACGCACCACCACGCCCGGCTAATTTTTGTAGTTTTAGTAGAGACAGGATTTTGCCATGTTGGTCAAGCTGGTCTCGAACTCCTGACCTCAGGTGATCTGCCCACCTGGGCCTCCCAAAGTGCTGGGATTACAAGGCGTGAGCCACGGCGCCTAGCCTGTATTTATCCTTCTATTACACATATCCCCGGGGTGCTGAGGTCTGAGAAGGCTTGGACATAAGGGTCTTAAGATAGCAAAATGGCAACATTATAATTGAAGGAAAGGTCCATGTCAGGATGGTGGCCCTGAACATCAGAGTGTCTTGTTTCCTCCTGGGAACATGTACAGAGGCTGTCAGGAGACTCTAAAAGTATTCATGAAAAGCCTCCCTCCCTCCCTCCCTCCCTCCCTTCCTCCCTCCCTCCCTCCCTCCCTTCTTTCCTTCCTTCTTTTTTTTTTTTTTTTTTTTTTTTTGACGGAGTCTTGCTCTGTCGCCCAGGCTGGAGTGCAGTGGCGCCATCTCGGCTCAGTGCAACCTCCGCCTCCCGGGTTTAAGCAATTCTCCTGCCTCGGCCTCTCGAGCAGCTGGAATTACAGGCACGAGCCACGACGCCCAGCTAATTTTTTGTATTTTCACCATGTTGCCCGGGTTGGTCTCCAACTCCTGGCGTCAAGTGATCCGCTCGTCTCGGCCTCTCAAAGTGCTGGGTTTAGAGGCGAGTCACGGCGCCCGGCCCATGAAAAGCCTTTCTACATGGCTTTTCTGACCAGTCTTGCGTGGTCTCCCAAGGCCATTAGCGAGGACCCAAACGGTTCTTGAGGGCCTTGTAGTCCGGCCTTCACTGTCATGCATGACACGTCTGCTTCTCTTTGGGAGTGGGATGAGTCAGTTCTAGTCCTTCCAGAAGATCCTGCTGCCTACAAGCCCAGCACCTGCCTGGGTGGGATCAGCAGCTCCCGCGGAGTCGATCTCCCCCTAGGTGGGGACGCGGGGAAGTCAACCCTGACGGGTCCTTTCTAAAGATACTTGCCTGTACCAGGATTAATTGCCCATACATACTCTGTCGTTTCTGCTAGCGGTTAACAGATCCTGGGACATTTTCCTCACGGGCCTAGTCCACGCCGGAGAAAGCTGTTCTGGCTTTTTCCTGTACACACCCCAAACTTGCAGGAAAAAGGCGGCTTTGACGTGGAAAAGTAAGAGACGGCAACGTTTTCAGCTAACGCGTTGCCAAAGGCTCTTCCGCGGGCGGGGATAGAAAAACCTAAAGCAGTCTTCTCGCCAAAACAAAACAAAAAAAAAACAAAAAAAAAACACCATCTGCTCCCGCCTGTTTTTCAACCTCTTGAATACCAGGGGAAAGCGCGAACGCAGTCCCCCACTACCACAAATTATGCAGTCGAGT
The DNA here is from genome assembly GCF_037993035.2 of Macaca fascicularis. NCBI lineage: Eukaryota > Metazoa > Chordata > Mammalia > Primates > Cercopithecidae > Macaca > Macaca fascicularis. The sequence goes on from NC_088381.1 coordinate 102,364,212, forward strand.
TTCCCACATTTGGGGAAATCGCAGGGGTCAGCACATCCGGAGTGCAATGGATAAGCCTCGCCCTGGGAAAACCACCTTCGTGATCATGGTATCTCCCCTGCCAGGTAAGTATGAGATGTCTTTCCCGCTTCCTCTCACACTCTCGTGCCCACCACTCTCTAACACACGGTCACTTCTCTCATGCGGCCCCAGACGCCTCACCCTCTCCAGTCCCCTTACTCCACCCTCGCTGCTAAGGAAAGTCACACCGGCAGCACTTGGAAATCCGCACGGGACGTGGGGTTCCAGACCGAACGTGACCGGCAGCCTCCGCGCGCCGTGCTCATCTGCATACGCCACGCCCCCGCTGGGGGACGTCCCCGGCGCTCCGGTCTCTCCAGCTGCCTGCCCGGGGACCTACTGAGGGACAGGCCTGGGTGTCTCGGGGCTGGGTGGGCGCAAGTGGGGGCGCGGCCGGGAGTCTGGGACCTGAAAGGGAGCCCTGAGAGGACGAGAGAGAGAGACACCGAGACACAGAGAGAGAGACAGACACACAGAGAGAGAGAGAGACAGTGAGAGAGAGAGAGAGACAGTGAGAGAGAGAGAGAGAGAAGAAGAGGGCGAGAGGGAGAGAGCGAGAAGAAGAAGAGGGGGAAAGAGAGAGAGAGAAAGAGAAGAGAAGAGGGGGAGAGAGGAGGAGAGAGGGAGAGAGAGAGAGAGGAGGGAGGGGAGAGAGAGAAAGAGCTTGCGGCCCCACCGCCCAGTCCCCGAGGGACCTAGCGTCTGGGCCGGGCGGGGCTCGGGTTTGGGCTCACCTTCCTCTCAGCAAAAAGCAAGTTTCGGCCCCTTCTCTTCTCGCCAGCCCAACAGAAGTCTTCCCCACAGGACACAACTATTATGAGGTTCCCCTCCTCCCCCCCGGTTAAACATTAAGCACTAAGATTTCCCCAAGCAGCTTGACAGAACATCGTTTTCCTTGAGCATCTTCCCTGGTAGGCCTGTCAGAAATGGCTGCAACTAACAGGAGAACCTAAAGGCGAGGCGCCGGGTGGAGTCGGAGGAGAATCAAGCCTCTTACTTTGAAGGAAAAAAAATCAGGACAAAGTACAAAGTTGTCCACTATGCAAACCGTGCGTGCACTGGTCGAGTTAAGTGTATAACGCTGGACAACAGACCGTGTTTAAACACTTGGGAAAATCTGTAAATACACTGTTGTTATTATTATATTATTATTATTGTTGTTGTTGTTGTTGTTGTTTTGTTGTTGTTGTTGTTGTTTGAGACGGAGTTTCGCTCTTGTTGTCCAGGCTGGAGTGCAATGGCGCGATTTCATCTCACCGCAACCTCCGCCTCCCGGGTTCAAGCGATTCTCCTGCCTCAGCCTCCCGAGTAGCTGGGATTACAGGCATGCGCCACCACGCCCGGCTAATTTCGTATTTTTAGTAGAGACGGGGTTTCTCCATGTTGGTAGGCTGGTCTCGAACTCCCGACCTCAGGTGATTTGCCCACTCTCAGCCTCTCGAAGTGTTGGGATTACAGGCGTGAACCACCATGCCCGGCCACTGTTATGTTTTATAGTCAATTCACCCGATCTGAGATATTCTAGGTAATCTGTTCAACCTTCATTTTATGCTCAGATGGTGAGCCGTCCTCGATTTTTTTTTTGAGACGGAATCTCGCTCAGCCGCCCAGGCTGGAGTGCAGTGGCGCGATCTCCCCGGGTTCAAGCGATTCTCCCGTCTCAGCCTCCCGAGTAGCTGGGATTACAGGCACCCGCCATCATGCCCGGCTAATTTTTTTATTTTAGCAGACCAGGCTGGTCTTGAACTCCTGACCTCAGGTGATCCGCTCGCTTCGGCCTCCCAGAGCGACCGCGCCCGGCCGATTTTTTTGGACAGTAACCCGAGAACTTTCTTCTTTACTACTTCTCCCATTGAGAAGTAGAGTCCAATTCCCCTCTCCTTGGATCTGGTTTGGCCTTATGCACAACGGCATTTGGCAGAAGCCATGTCCAGGGGCTCCCGAGCCTGGGTGGGAGGCATCCTTACAGCTCCAAAGGCATCTGGGTCTCCGGGAATCGTCTGGGAGGTTTGCGCCGTCATGGAAGAAGGCTGACTACGCAGGCTGCCCTGTCGTGAGGAAGCCCGCGGCTTTGTGGAGAGAAATACATGGAAACAGTTTCAGTCCCCAACCGAGACCCTAGGCATCAGGGAGCAGAACATCAAAACTGTGGATTTGGGGATAGAAATGCATGATCATTGTTGTTGCAAAGCCCTTACGTTTTGAGGGTGGTCTTTTCGGGAAGCAATAGAGAAATGGAACGGGGAGACGGACAGTGAGCAGACAAGTAATATGCAGCAGAAGGGGGAAAAACGTGGACCACGGGATAGAGAAGAGGGCGTGGAGAGAAAAGGCTGCGGTTGAGGGCTTAACATGTTAGACAGGGGGGTCACGGAAAGCCTCCCTGCTTCTCTCTGTTTGCTCCAAACTCTTGCTTCTCTTTGCTTGCTCAGCATCAGCGCATAGAATCCCCAAAGGTCACCCCACGATGGCAGCCTCAGCTCCAGTTTACGTGTCCTGTTACAAGTCCTAGGACCACAACCAACTCTCTAGACTTGTTTGCTTTTCTTCTAATGTAATACACACACACACACACACACACACACACACACACACACACACACACACATTTTTGAGACGGAGTCTCGCTCTGTCACCAGGCTGGAGTGCGGTAGCACGATCTCAGCTCACTGCAACCTCCGCCTCCCGGGTTCAAGTGATTCTCCCGCCTCAGCCTCCCGAGTAACTGGGACTACAGGCGCCCGCCACCAAGCCCGGCTAATTTTTTGTTATTTTTAGTAGAGACCGGGTTTCACCCTGTTACCCAGGATGGTCTTGATCTCACGACCTCGTGATCCGCCCCCCTTGGCCTCCCAAAGTGCTGGGATTATAGGCGTGAGCCACCGCTGGCAGCCAAAAAGTTGTTTTAAAATTTTTTTAGCGATAGGATCTCGCTTAGTTGCCCAGGCTGGTCTTGAACTCCTGGGCTCAAGCAATCTTCCCACTTTGGACCCCCAAAGTGCTGGGATTACAGGGGTAAGCCACCGCACCCAACCTCAATCTTCTTGTGATCTGTTATGTTGACAACCAAGACAGCTATTTAGTGGTTGATGGGTGGACAGTGTATACAGCATGGACACACTGGACAGAGGCGTGACTCAATGTTCCAGGTAGGACGGCAACAGATTTCATCACGCTGCTCAGAACAACATAAAATTTAAAACATAAATCGTTTCTGCAGTTTTTCATTTAATGTTTTCAGATTTCAGGTAACTGCTGTAACTTGAAGAAAAGTGAAACTGCAGAAAAGGCAGGACCACTGGACTGCTGCTTTCATTCTACGCCCACGTTTTAGAGTGCATTCCCACAATAAGCACTCTAACAATGTAAACCAGGGGCCGAGGGATGCACCTTCCACTCTACTTCCTTCCCCAGAAAAGATCACCTTGGTACAGAATAGCAAATGGGTAAGTGAAACACTGTATAGCTTTTGGCCCTATACTTAGTATTTCTTAACATTTACACAGCGTTTTCACATTTCCAAAGCACAGTACCAACGTTTATTAATCCTCACAACACCCCTGTGAGGTAGGTCAATATGTCCTTTAGAGTAGAAAACTGAGGCAGAGGTCAAGCAAACCTGCCCTGGGCCACAGAGCAGCAGATGAAGGGGCTAGACCTGGATCCAGAAGCTAGGGCTCTTGGTCCTGCCTTCATCCACTGGTGGACATCACATGGGCTTATTTTTACCAGTGAAGGTTATGTGAAGGACAAAACGCACTCAGCCAGCAACGGAAAATCAACAGTTCAAACAGCACTGGGGAACACGTCAGTTAAAGAGACGAAACACTCATCAGCTCATGAATGAGACAAGAGAACATGCTGCTGAGGAAGTGTGGAATCATCACGACCGGGGACTAGACCAAGAATGGGCGCTCAGGAGGGTTCAGGAAAATGTAAACAAACTAGGAACCCATCCAAGGGGTGACAGGCCCAAATCCCTATGGGTCTCCAAATGGTAGAAAAATTAGAAAACGATAGTGGAAAAATCCAACCACGCAACCTAACTTTAAACTAGGAATGACAGTAATGTTCATTCACATTAGAAAGGCCGACAGTGTTTGTAATATAACTACTGGCGACAGTATCCTATTTGTATGCCAACTTTCATCTCAAGTATTCTACTTTTCTTTCCCCACAGACAAACAAGTGTTGTTCTTTACAGCAGACCTCTTTCCCTCTACATACCAATCTATCCACTCGCATAACTACTAAGTGGCTCACTGGTATATGTCTCATGCTTAATTGGCTGAGCTAGGCGTGGAATCCTGGAAACCACAACAGACTGTACTTTGCTCCTGTATTTCAGGAATAACTGTCGCTAACCTGCCTCTGTCCGATTCCACCTTCTATGAAGTACACACAGAGGAGCAGTTCATTCTTTTGTAAAGGGATTGGTGGACTTTGTTCGAGATGCCATTTCAAAAGAAACGAGAAAAAAGAAAAACTAAGACCTGCACTGTAAAGCATTATATAGGAGTAGATTTATTACAGCTACTCCACATTTTCCAGAGTGATACAATTACCAGAGAGTTAAAAACTATCACTGTTATCGCTGTTTATTTTACAATAATTGGTTTAGTCTACAAGTTTAAGGCAAACATACTAATGCATTTGCTTTTCTTCAGAAATCATACTTATAAAGATTACATAAAATCTGTCCCAAAACTTCTAAGAAATATTCAGTAATTAAAAATAAGTCTGATTAAGATGCTTTACCAGGATACATGAATGAACTAAGGTGGTATATAATGCTTTTAAAAACAAAATTAAAAAAAATTCAAAAAAGGCAATCTTCATCTTGTTTGAACAATGCATTCTGAAAAGGTTAAACTTCAGAAATTATTTAAAGGTAAATAAGATTGGCAGCCATAAGGAATAGTATTTATAAAATAAACAGAGTTATAGAGGCTACTTTAAAGAAGAATGAACTTTGGACTTCTGAGTATGACAAGTGCACGATGATGGACCACTGTCGTGGAGAACACAGTGCAGCATCACAGCACACAGACTGGCATCGCCTAGGTGTGTGCTGCTCCATGTTTCTCAGAAAAAGAGGAGTAGATGCACTTTTTCAGCTGTTTTCTGTTGGTTTCCAGTGAGCATAAATGCTTAACATCATTAAGAAAACAAAAATAACATTTGAAGGAAGGCAGCCCTTTTTAACAGGAAGGCGGAGTGTGGCTTATGTGTCTCCATTTAACACTGCCAGGCAGTTCTGCAGCAACTGTAGGTTACCCTAAAAAAGGGATAAAAAATAAATATAAATTTTAGTCCAAACAATCTAGAAGACTCCTACTGAAAATACACTGTTAGAAACCACATAAAATATAGTGTTAGAAGTCATATGACTTTATCGATACATTAGAAATTTAAAAACAGCCATTCATTATATACACATAAAGGGTTAAACACATAAAATTACATAATTTGTTTCACATACAGTTATACTTTCTACATACCAGATTCTTCAGTAAATTTCTTTTTTTCTTTTTTTTTCCTGAGATGGAGTATTACTCTGTTGCCCAGGCTGAAGTACAATGGCACCATCTCAGCTCACTGCAACCTCTGCCTCCCGGGTTCAAGTAATTCTGCCTCAGCCTCCCCAGTAGCTGGGATTACAGGCATCTGCCACTATGCTCCGCTAATTTTTGTATTTTTAGTAGAGATGGAGTTTTGCCATGTTGGCCAGGCTAGTTTTGAACTCCTGAACTCAGGTAATCCACCTGCCTCAGCCTCCCAAAGTGCTGAGATTACAGGCATGAGCCACCACGTCAGCCTTTCTTTGTTTTGATATGGAGTCTTGCTCTGTCACCCAGACTAGAGTGCAATGGCATGATCTTGGCTCACTGCAACCTCTGCCTCCTGGGTTCAATCGATCGTCCTGCCTCAGCCTCTTGAGTAGCTGAGATTACAAGTGTGTGCCACTACACTGGCTAATTTTTTGTATTTTTTAGTAGAGACAGGGTTACGCTATGTTGGCCAGGTTGGTCTTGAACTCCTGACCTCAGGTGATCTGCCTGCCTTGGCCTCCCAAAGTGCTGGGATTACAGGGGTGAGCCACGGCACCCAGCCTTCACTGTAGGATGTTTAACAGCATCCTTGGCCCACCATGTACTGGTAGTAACCATAGAACACACAGTTGTGATAACCACAAATGTCTTCAGCTATTGCAAAATGTCCTCTGGGGGGCAAAATCACCTCTGATTGAGTAGTACTGTTAATAGAACAGTTATCAGAAATCTAAATACAGAGAACTCAGGTCAGAAAGAACTTGAAAAAGTATAGAATCGGCCGGGCGCGGTGGCTCAAGCCTGTAATCCCAGCACTTTGGGAGGCCGAGACGGGCGGATCATGAGGTCAGGAGATCGAGACCATCCTGGCTAACACGGTGAAACCCCGTCTCTACTAAAAAATACAAAAAACTAGCCGGGCGAAGTGGCGGGTGCCTGTAGTCCCAGCTACTCGGGAGGCTGAGGCAGGAGAATGGCGTGAACCCGAGAGGAGGAGCTTGCAGTGAGCTGAGATCCGGCCACTGCACTCCAGCCTGGGGGACAGAGCAAGACTCCGTCTCAAAAAAAAAAAAAAAAAAAAAAGTATAGAATCTGGCCAGGCGCGGTGGTTCATGACTGCAATTCCAACACTTTGGGAGGCCGAGGTAGGCGGATCACCTGAGTTCAGCAGTTTGAGACCAGCCTGGCCAACCTGGTGAAACCCTATCTCTACTAAAAATACGAAAATTAGCCGGGCATGGTGGTGTGCACCTGTGTCCCAGCTACTTGGGAGGCTGAGGGAAGAGAATCGCTTGAACCCAGGAGGCAGAGGTTGCAGTGAGCCGACATCACGCCACTGCACTCCAGTCTGGGGCAACAGGAGCGAAATTCCATATCAAATAATAAAAAAAAAAGTGCAGAATCTGGAAACTGGACACGGACATCAGTCTATAGCAGGACTCAGCAAACTTTTTGTGTAAAAGGCTAAATAATAAGTATTTTAGGCTGTTTCAATAATTCCAGTATGCTACTAGGTAAAAGCAGCCACAAAGCATAAATGAATGAGCTTGGCTGCGTTCCGATAAAATTTTATTTATAGATACTTAAATCTGAATTTCATAATTAATACATGTCATGACATATTATTATTATTATTTTAATTTTTTTTTTGAGACGGAGTCATTCTGTCGCCCAGGCTGGAGTGCAGTGGCGCCATCTCGGCTCACTGCAAGCTCCGCCTCCCGGGTTCACACCATTCTCCTGCCTCAGCCTCCCGAGTAGCTGGGACTACAGGCGCCCGCCACCACGCCCGGCTAATTTTTTGGTTTTTTAGTAGAGATGGGGTTTCACTGTGTTAGTCAGGACGGCCTCGATGTCCTGATCTTGTGATCCGCCCGCCTCGGCCTCCCAAAGTGTTGGGATTACAGGCATGAGCCACGTCGCCCGGCCGACATATTATTCTACCTTAAAAACAAAAACCAGGCCGGGCGCGGTGGCTCAAGCCTATAATCCCAGCACTTTGGGAGGCCGAGGCGGGCGGATCACAAGATCAGGAGATAGAGACCGTCCTGACTAACACAGTGAAACCCCGTCTCTACTAAAAATACAAAAAATTAGCCGGGCGTGGTGGCGGGCGCCTGTAGTTCCAGCTACTCGGGAGGCTGAGGCAGGAGAATGGTGTGAACCCGGGAGGCGGAGCTTCCAATGAGCCGAGATGGCGCCACTGCACTCCAGCCTGGGCGACAGAGCGAGATTCCGTCTCAAAAAACAAAAACAAAAAACAAAAAAATCCCAACCATTTAAAAATGGGAACACCATTCCTGTCTCACAGACTTTACAAAAGAAGATGGGCTGTAGTTTGCCAACCCTTGATGTATAGCAAAACTTCTGGTAGTTCATAACTTTTTATTTTTATTTTTGGACACAGAATCTCATTCTGTTGCCCAGGCTGGAGTGCAGTGGCATGATCTCGGCTCACGGCAACCTCTGCCTCTCGGGTTCAAGCGATCATCTCGCCTCAGCCTCCGGAGAAGCTGGGATTACAGGCGTGCACCACCATGCCCAGCTGATTTTTGTATTTTTAGTAGAGACAGGGTTTCACCATCTTAGCTAGTGGTCTCGAACTCCTGACCTAAAGTGCTGGGATTACAGGCGTGAGCCACTGTGCCCGGCCTCTCTTTAAAAAAAAATAAAAATAAAAATGAATATTAGAAACCAGCTCAGGCTCCGTAAGAGTAACAATGCCAAACTTATCAAAACATTTTGACAGGGTTATTAGACTAAGAAATCAGAAAACAAAAATAGCAAATGTTAAATAAATTTTTTTTTGGCGTCCAGGCTGAAGTGCAGTGGCGCAATCTTGGCTCACTGCAGCCTCCACCTCCTGGGTTTAAGCAATTCTGCCTCAGCTCCCGAGTAGCTGGGATTACAGGCGCCTGCCACCACGCCCAGCTAATTTTTATATTTTTAGTAGAGACGAGGTTTCACCATGTTGGCCAGGCTGGTCTTGAACACCTGACCTCAGATGATCCACCCATCTTGGCCTCCCAAAGTGTTGGGATTACAGGTGTGAGCCACTGCACCCGGCCTAATTTTTAAATGTTTTTATTAAGACTTAAAAAAAAAAAAACTAGTCAAAAAATGATACTGGTTTCCATATTAGGTATTAGATTCTTTCAGAGCTGACCATTGGAGATGATATAGATATTATTCTTACCTTGATTAAATAATCTTTAAAATCCCTCTCAATTCTAAGATTCTCTATTCTTAAAATTACTCTAAGATTCTCTATTCTTAAAATTACTCTAAGGTTTGGGCCAAACTTTATATTAACTACAAGAAGAGGCTTAATTCAAAGTAAACAACTAATGTAAAAAAGACCAGAGGGCCAGGCATGGTGGCATACACCTGTAATCCCAGCTACTCGGGAGGCTGAGGCAGGAGGATTAACTGAGCCCAGGAGTTTGATGCTATCTTGGACAACACAGCAACATTCCAGCTCTAAAACATAATTAAATAAATACAATTTTAAAAAACCAGGCCGGGTGTGGTGGCTGATGGCTGTAATCTCAGCACTATGGAAGGCCGAGGCAGGTATCACCTGATGTCAGGAGCTCGAGACCAGTCTGGCTAACATGGTGAAAACCCTGTCTCTACTAAAAATACAAAAATTAGCCAGGTATGGTGGCCAGCTACTCGGGAGGCTGAGGCAGGAGAGTTGCTTCAACCTGGGAAGCAGAGGTTGCAGTGAGCCGAGATCATGACACTGCACTCCAGTCTAGGTAACAGGGCAAGACTCTGTCTCAAAACAAAACAAAACAAAACAAAACAAAAACCCCCCAGACTAGCTGGGTACAGTGGCTCATGTCTGTAATCCCAGCACTTTGGGAGGCTGAAGCAGGAGGATCATTTGAGGTCGGGATTTCGAGATCAGCCTGGCCAACATGGTGAAACCATGTCTCTACTAAAAATACAAAAATTAGCCGGGTGTGGTGGCACATACCTGTAATCCCAGCTACTCGGGAGGCTGAGGCAGGAGAATCGCTTGAACCCGGGAAGCAGAGGTTGCAGTGAGCTGAGATCGTGCCACTGCACTCCAGCCTGGGCAAGAGCGTGAGACTCTTGTCTCAAAAAAACAAAACAAAACAAAAAACCCAGACCAACTGTTTTGAAGCAGTGAAATAATCTTGGAAAATGTAATTCCAATTCAGGAATAGTTGTCACAGTATCCCTATGAGAATTAAGATTAAAGAATTATCAATGTCATAACTGATTAATTTCTAAATTACAAGTAACTTAAATTATTACATCTTTATTACAACTCTACCTTTGCATGCTTCAGTTCTAACTCTGCCAGTTCCACTAAATTTTTTCTGAATGCAGCAACTCTTCTTGTCTTAAAATCTATAAGTTCTGTGAACAAGAAATTAGGATTATTTAATTTACATAATAGTCATAAAGCATACCTTGTGATTGAAAGTTAACATAACAGTACCTTGTTTTGCAGACTCAGAGATTTTTTCAAATTTCTGACAACATAATTGTTGGGAAGTTTCGGCCTGTAGAACATCTTTATTTTTTGCTCTTGCTTTATCCAGTGCTTTATTAGCATTTTCATAATCCACTAGTGACCTAGACCTTCGATACAGGAGATCCTATAAAACAGAATGCTTCACAATAGTATATATATTGCATGTTTCCAGTAGTCACACCCAGCCACCACTGTCACCACCACCACAACCATCAGAGCTAACACACAGTGAATATACTACATGCTAGTTACTCCAGTTTTTTTTTTTTTTTTTTTTTGAGGCGGGGTCTCACTCTGTCGCCCAGGCTGGAGTGCAGTGGCACGATCTCCGCTCACTGCAAGCTCCGCCTCCCGGGTTCCCGCCATTCTCCTGCCTCAGCCTCCCGAGTAGCTGGGACTACAGGCGCCGCCACCACGCCCGGCTAGTTTTTTTTTTGTATTTTTAGTACAGACGGGGTTTCACTGTGTTAGCCAGGATGGTCTCGATCTCCTGACCTCGTGATCTGCCCGTCTCGGCCTCCCAAAGTGCTAGGATTACAGGCTTGAGCCACCGCGCCCGGCCTCCAGTTTTTTTTTTGAGGCGGAGTTTTGCTCTTGTGGCCCAGGCTGGAGTGCAATGGCATGATCTTGGCTCACTGCAACCTCTGAAGTTATTCTAAATTTTTTTTTTTTTTTTTTTTTTTTTGACGGAGTCTTGCTCTGTCACCAGGCTGGAGTGCAGTGGCGCAATCTCAGCTCACTGCAACCTCAGCTCACTGCAACCTCCACCTCGCGGATTCAAGCAATTCTCCTGCCTCAGTTTCCCGAGTAGCTGGGACTACAGGCGCGCACCACCACGCCTGGCTAATTTTTGTATTTTTAGTAAAGACGGGATTTCACCATGTTGGCCAGGATGGTCTCCATCTCTTGACCTTGTGATCCACCTGCCTCCGCCTCCCAAAGTTATTCTAATTTTTAAATATTTTTGTAGAGATACGGCCTCACTATGTTGTCCAGGCAGGTCTCAAACTCCCAGCCTCAAAGCGATCCTCCTATTTCAGCCTGCTAAAGTGTATTACAGGCGTGAGTCATTGCACTCAGCCCGTTTTTTAAGTAACAGCTTGAATTACATAGTCCATGTACCACATAACTCACAATTTAAAATATGAAATTCGATGGTTTTTAGCAAGCTCACAGAATTGAGGATCACCATAATCGATTTTAGAACACTTTCATCACCCAAAAAGAAACCCCATGCCCATCAACAGCCACGTGCCATTTTCCCATGTGTGCCCATATCCCTAGACAACCGCTTATTTGTTGCCTCTACAGATTTGCCTATTCTGGACATGTCTTTTTTTTTTTTTTGAGATGGAATCTCACTCTGTTGCCTAGGCTGGAGTGTGGTGGTGTGAACTTGGCTCACTACAACCTCCGCCTCCCGGGTTCAAGCGATTCTCCTGCCACAGCCTTCTGAGTAGCTGGGAATACAGGCATGTGCCACAACGCCTGGCTAATTTTTGAATTTTTAGTAGAAATGGGGAATTCACCTATTCTGGACATTTCATAAAAATGGAATCATGTGAGTTTTTTGTGCCTGGCTTCTACCACTTAGCATGTTTCAAGTTCATCTATGTTGTAGCACAAATCAGTGTTTCACTCCTTTCTTTTTTTTTTTTTTTTGAGACAGTCTCGCTCTGCCGCCCAGGCTGGAGTGCAGTGGTGTGATCATGGCTCACTGCAAGCTCCGCCTCCCGGGTTCACGCCATTCTCCTGCCTCAGCCTCCCGAGTAGCTGGGACTACAGGCGCCCGCCACCTTGCCCGGCTAGTTTTTTTGTATTTTTTAGTAGAGACGGGGTTTCACCGTGTCAGCCAGGATGGTCTCGATCTCCTGACCTCATGATCCGCCCATCTCGGCCTCCCAAAGTGCTGGGATTACAGGCTTGAGCCACCGCGCCCGGCTGTTTCACTCCTTTCTACTGCTGAATAGTACTTCACGTATGGCTATATCACATTAATTCATTCATCAGTTGATAGGCATTTGGTTTATTACCACTATTTGGACATAATTAATAATGCTGCTGTGAATATTTACATACAAGTGTTTATATGGACATGGCTTCATTTCTCACTATTAAGGAATGAAATTGCTGAGTCATATGGTAACTCTACATCAAACCTTTGAGAAACTGCCATATGGTTTTCCATAGTGGCTGCACATTTTACATTCCTACTAACACCATATGACAGTTCCAATTTCCTCAGTCACATCCTTGCCAACATTTATTACCTGTTTTTTGGTTTTGGAGAAGGAGTTTCGCTGTTGTTGCCCAGGCCGGAGTGCAATGGCGCAATCTCAGCTCACCGCAACCTCTGCCTCCTGGGTTCAAGCGATTCTCCTGCCTCAGCCTCCAGAGTACCTGAGATTACAGGCACACGCCACTATGCCTGGCTAATTTTGTATCTTTAGTAGAGATGGGGTTTCTCTGTGGTCAGGCTGGTCTCAAACTCCCGACCTCAGGTAATCTGCCTGCCTCTGCCTCCCAAAGTGCTGGGATTACAGGTGTAAGCCACTGTGCCTGGCCTTATCTGTTTTGTTTTTTTTTTCTTTTTTAAATGAAGGCCACTTTGTGGGTATAAAGTGATATCTCGTATTTTTTTTTTCCTGACACGGAGTCGTGCTCTGTCATCCAGGCTGGAGTGCAGTGGCACGATCTTGGCTCACAGCAACCTCTGCTTCCCAGGTTCAAGCAATTCTCCACCTCAGCCTCCTGAGTAGCCGGGATTACAGGTGCCTGTCACCATGCCTGGCTAATTTTTTTTTTTTTTTTTTTTGAGACGGAGTCTCGCTGTGTCTCCCAGGCTGGAGTGCAGTGGCGTGATCTCGGCTCACTGCAAGCTCCGCCTCCCGGGTTCACGCCATTCTCCCACCTCAGCCTCCCAAGTAGCTGAGACTACAGGCGCCCGCCACCACGCCCGGCTAGTTTTTTGTATTTTTAGTGGAGACAGGGTTTCACCATGTTAGCCAGGATAGTCTCGATCTCCTGACCTCGTGATCCACCCGCCTCGGCCTCCCAAAGTGCTGGGATTACAGGCTTGAGCCACCGCGCCCGGCCGCCTGGCTAATTTTTACATTTTTAGTAGAGATGGGGTTTCACCATGTTGGCCAGGCTGGTCTCAAACTCCTGACTTCAAGTGATCCACCTGCCTTGGTCTCCCAAAGTGTTGGGATTACAAGTGTGAGCCACCACGCCAGGCCTATCTCATACTAACGATTTGCATTTCCCTGACAGCTTGTGAGCATCTTTTGATGGTTTAATGGCCATTTGTGTATCTTCTTCGGAGAAAACTTTAAGTCCTTTGCCCATTTTTAAATTGGGTTATTTCTCTTTTTATTTATTTATTTTTGACAAAGTCTTGCTCTGTCACCCAGGCTAGACTGCAGTGACACGATCTCGGCTCACTGCAACCTCCGCTTCCCGGTTCAAGCAATTCTCTGCCTCAGCCTCCCGAGTAGCTGGGATTACAGGCGCCTGCCACCATGTCTGGCTAATTTTTTTGTATTTTTAGTAGAGATGGGGTTTCACCATGTTGGCCAGGCTGGTCTTGAACTCTCAACTCCGCGATCCACCCGCCTCAGCCTTCAAAAGTGCTGGGATTATGGGCATGAGCCACCGCACCTGGCCTTCTCCTTTTTTTTTTTTTTTTTTTGAGATGGAGTCTTGCTCTGTCACCAGGCTGGAGTGCAGTGGCATGATCTTGGCTCACTGCAAGTTCCGCCTCCCGGGTTCAGGTCATTCTCCTGCCTCGGCCTCCCGTGTAGCTGGGACTACAGGCACCCACCACAATGCCCAGCTATTTTTTTTTGTATTTTAGTAGAGACGGAGTTTCACTGTGTTAGCCAGAATAGTCTCGATCTCCTGACCTCATGATCCACCCGCCTCGGCCTCCCAAAGTGCTGGGATTACAGACGTGAGCCACTGCACCCGGCCTCGGCCTTCTCTTTTTATTAAGAGTTCTTCATATATTCTGAGAATATAAATTGTGTTACATCCAGACAATGGAATATTATTTAGCACTAAGAAGAAATGAGCTATCAAGCCATGACAAGACATAGAAGAGGCTGGGCATGGTGGCTCACGCCTGTAATCCCAGCACTTTGGGAGGCCGAGGCGGGCGGATCACGAGGTCAGGAGACTGAGACCATCTTGGCTAACATGGTGAAACACCGTCTCTACTAAAAATACAAAAAAATTAGCCGGGCATTGTGGCGGGCGCCTGTAGTCCCAGCTACTCGGGAGGCTGAGGCAGGAGAATGGTGTGAACCTAGGAGGTGGAGCTTGCAGTGAGCCAAGATCCCACCATGGCACTCCAGCCTGGGCGACTGTCTCAAAAAAACAAAACAAAACAAAACAAACAAAACAAAAAACAAAAAGACATAGAAGAAACTTAAATGCATAAACTAAATGCAAGAAGCCAATCTGAAAACACTATACCCAAATGATTCCAACTATATAACATTCTAGAAAAAGTAAAACTATGGAGACAGTGAAAAGATCAGTGGCTGCCAGGGACTGAGGGAAAGGAGGATGAATGCAGAGAGCATAGAGGATTTTTAGGACAACAAAAATACTACGTATCATATTATGACGGTGGACACATAACAGTGGACACATATCATGCATCCATAACACATTTCTTTTTTTTTTTTTTTTTTTTGAGATGGAGTCTCACTGTGTCTCCCAGGCTGGCGTGCAGTGGATCTCAGCTCACTGCAAACTCCGCCTCCCGGGTAGCTGCGACTACAGGCGCCCGCCACCTCGCCCGGCTAGTTTTTTGTATTTTTTTTAGTAGAGATGGGGTTTCACTGGGTTAGCCAGGATGGTCTCGATCTCCTGACCTTGTGATCCGCCCATCTCGGCCTCCCAAAGTGCTGGGAATACAGGCGTGAGCCACCGCACCCGGCCCTTTCCTTCTTTTCAATAGAGATAGGATCATGCTATGTTGCCAGGCTGGTCTTGAATTCCTGGCCTCCAGCAATCCTCCCGCCTTGGCCTCCCAAAGTGTTGGGATAACAGGGGTGAGCCACCATGCCCAGCCCTGCTTTCATTTCTCTTGGGTGAATACCTAGAAGGGAACTGACTGGATCACTGCATAGTATATTTTGCCTTTTAAGAAACTATGGAAATTTCCCAAGGAGGTGCACCACATTCCTATTAACAGTGTATGATGGTTTAAGTTGCTATGTATCTTTGCCAGAATTTTTCTCCTTTTATCCATTCTAATTAAGGTGTATAGTGATACCTTGTTGTAGTTTTAATTCTGACAACTACATTTTAATCATTTCTTAAAGTTACTAAGAAATTGTTATCTATTAACGACCACATTTGGCTGTGAACAGGGGCTCACACCTATAATCCTGACACCTTGGGAGGCTGAGGCGGGAGGATAACTTGAGCCCAGGAGTTTGCAACATAGTGAGACACTTGTCTCTGCAAAAAATTAAAACAAAAAACAACCACATTTGATAATTTAAAGTCTTCAAAAGTGAATATTTTAGCACTGCCCATCCAATGTAAATAGTCTGTAAGATATAATTTGATATGAACAGTGTATTTATAAGTACCTAAGAATTCAAAGTTAAAAGGTTATAATTTAATAAAAATGATCAGCATCAGTGATCAGGTGGGAATTTTGTGTACAATATCTCAATTCACAAATTAACACTGAATTTGGGTTATCTGATCCACTAAGTTTTCAGTGCTTTTCAGTTATTCGTGTTAACTTTTTCTTTTTTGAGATGGAGTCTCGCTCTGTTGCCCAGGTTGAAGTGCCGTGGCACGATCTCCGCTCACTGCAAGCTCTGCCTCCCGGGTTCATGCCATTTTCCTGCCTCAGCCTCCCAAGTAGTTGGGACTACAGGCGCCCACCACCACACCCGGCTCATTTTTTGTATTTTTTAGTAGAGATGGGGTTTCACTGTGTTAGCCAGGATAGTCTCGATCTCCTGACCTCGTGATCCGCCCACCTCAGCCTCCCAAAGTGCTGGGATTACAGGTGTGAGTCACCGTGCCCGGCCTTGTGTTAACTTTTTTTTAAAGACAAGGTCTTATCTTACTCTGTTGTTCAGGCAAGAGTATACAGTGACAATCACGGCTCACTGCAGTTTTGAACTCCTGGGCTCAAGCAATCCTCCTGTGTCAACCTCCCCTGGGACTATAGGAACATACCACCACGGCCTAGCTAATTTTTAAAACTTTTTGTAGACACAGAATGTCATTTTGTTGCCTAGGCTGGTCTTGAACTCTTGGCCTCATGTGATTTTCCCACACTGGCCTCCCAAAGTGTTGGGCTCACAGGCATAAGTCACAGTGCCCAGTCAAAAAAATTTTTTGAGGCCAGGCGGGATGGTTCATGCCTGTAATCCCAGCATGTTGGGAGGCTGAGGCTGGTAGATCACTTGAGGTAAGGAGTTCGAGACCATCTTGGCCAACATGGTGAAACCCCGTATCTACTAAAAATACAAAAATTATCCAGGTATGGTGGCAAGTGCCTGTAGTCCCAGTTACTCAGGAGGCAGAGGCAGGAGAATGGCTTGGACCTAGGAGGCAGAGGTTGCCATAACCCAATATCACGCCACTGCACTCCAGCCTGGGCAACAGGGCGAGACTCTGTCTAAAAAAAAAAAAATTAATTAATAATAATAATAATTTTTGGTTAGTGTTTTAGTCTTGCAGTTTTTTTTTTTTTTAATTAATTTTTTTTGAGACAGAGTCTCACTGTGTTGCCCAGGCTGGAATGAAATGGCGTGGTCTCGGCTCCCCCTCCTGGCTTCAAACGATTCTCCTGCCTCAGCCTCTGGAGTAGCTGTGATTACAGGCACCTGCCACCATGCCCGGCTAATTTTTGTGTTTTTAGTAGAGATGGGGTTTCACCATGTTGGCCAGGCTGGTCTCAAACCGCTGACCTCGTGATCCATCCGCCTCAGCCTCCCAAAGTGCTGGGATTACAGGCGTGAGCCACTGTGCCCTGCCGCCCACGGCTTTTAAAGGGAAACATGAGTTGCCTTATAAAAAAACATGTTTTTGTTTTATGGTGCTCTGACTCTCAATGGAGGACTTGCATAGACCAAATTAGAAATCCTTTTGCAGCTGGGTGTGGTAGCTCATGCCTGTAATCCCAGCACTTTGGGAGGCCAGGTGAGGGGATCATGGGGTCAGGAATTCAAGACCAGCCTGGCCAATATGGTGAAACTCCATCTCTACTAAAAATACAAAAATTAGCCGGGCGTGGTAGTGGGCGCCTGTAGTCCCAACTACTTGGGAGGCTGAGGCAGGAGAATCACTTGAACCCAGGAGGCGGAGGTTGCAGTGAGCTGCAGTCACGCCACTGCGCTCCAGCTTGGGTGACAGAGCTAGAGTCCACCTCAAAAGAAAAAAGAAATCCTTTTGCAGTATGTGGCTCATGCCCATAATTCCAGCACTTTGGGAGGCCAAGGCACGCAGATCACCTGAGGTCAGGAGTTCGAGACCAGCCTGGCCAACATAGGGAAATGCCGCCTCTACTAAAAATACAAAAACTAGCTGGGCGTGGTGGCACACGCCTGTAATCCCAGCTACTCAGGAGGCTGAGGCAGGAAAACCGCTTGAACCCAGAAAGCAGAGGTTATAATTGGGTGACAGAGTGAGACTCCATCTCAAAAAAAAAAAAAAAAGAGGCCGGGCGCGGTGGCTCAAGCCTGTAATCCCAGCACTTTGGGAGGCCGAGACGGGCGGATCACGAGGTCAGGAGATCGAGACCATCCTGGCTGACACAGTGAAACCCCGTCTCTACTAAAAAATACAAAAAAACTAGCCGGGCGAGGTGGCGGGCGCCTGTAGTCCCAGCTACTCGGGAGGCTGAGGCAGGAGAATGGCATGAACCCGGGAGGCGGAGCTTGCAGTGAGCCAAGATCACGCCACTGCACTCCAGCCTGGGCGGCAGAGCGAGACTCTGTCTCAAAAAAAAAAAAAAAAAAAAAAAAAAAAAGAAAGAAATCCTTTAGCAATACAACTGCTATTTGACCATTTTACTTTTGTTTTCCAAGACATTTTACCCGAAGAAATATACCAAATTCATTTTTTTTTTAAGACAGAGTTGGGGTTTCACCATGTTGGTCAGGCTGGTCTTGAACTCCTGACCCCAGGTGATCCACCCGCCTTGGCCTCCCAAAGTGCTCGGATTACAGGTGTGAGCCACTGTGCCCGGCCAGGTCTTGCTTTTTTTCTTTTTCTTTGTTTTTATTATTTATTATTATTTTTTGAGACAGAGTTTCACTCTTGTTGCCCAGGCTGCAGTGCAATGGCGCAATCTCTGCTCACTGCAACCTCCACTTCCTGCATTCAAGCAATTCTTCCTCAGCCTCCCGAGTAGCTGGGACTACAGGTGCCCACCACCATGCCCGGGTAATTTTTGCACTTTTAGTAGAGATGGGGTTTCACCATGTTGGTTAGGGTGGTCTCAAACTCCTGACCTCAGGTGATCCATCCGCCTCACCCTCCGAAAGTGCTGAGATTAGAGGCATGAGCCACCACCCCTGGCCTCTTTTTTTTTTGAGATGGAGT
The DNA here is from genome assembly GCF_037993035.2 of Macaca fascicularis. Taxonomy (NCBI): domain Eukaryota; kingdom Metazoa; phylum Chordata; class Mammalia; order Primates; family Cercopithecidae; genus Macaca; species Macaca fascicularis. Next base: position 102,382,917 of record NC_088381.1, read on the forward strand.
TTTGCTCTTGTCACCCAGTCTGGAGTTCAATGGCACGCGATCTCGGCTCACTGTAATCTCTGCCTCCCAGGTTCAAGTGATTCTCCCACCTCAGCCTCCCAAGTAGCTGGGATTATAGGCACCCACCACCATGCCCAGTTAATTTTTGTATTTTTAGTAGAGACAGGGTTTCATCATGTTAGCCAGGCTGGTCTTGAACTCCTGACCTCAGGTGATCCTCTGGCCTTGGCCTCCCCAAGTGTTGGGATTATAGGCGTGAGCCACCACACCTGACCACAAATTCATTTTTTTAAAGTTCTAGATTATATCAGAAATATAATAAAGAGGAGACTTTTATGTGGGGTTTCCCACGTGAAATATGTATAATTATATACATATATACAATTTCTAAAAGAAGAAATAAAATTCATATTTGAAAATATAATTTAAAATCACATAAAGGAGATAAATCATCATTAACAATCTGAAGTCTAACAAACTCTCAAGAAATGGCTGTTTGTAAAATGGCTCATTTAAAAAAAGATTAAAATTACCTTAGCAGCTTGAGATTCTCTTAAGTAATATTTTAAAAGATCAGAAAGTTTGAGGTCTTCATCAGCAGACACTCGTGCTTCTATTTTCTGGAAAGGAAAAAATTGAATATTTAATCAACAACTACATTCTGCTCTCAGTGGTTTCCTTCTTAATTACAACTATTATTATAGTTTAAAAAAACTGAAGTTTTAACTATAGTATCCATTCCTATTTATCTAGCTTTCCTTCCCTTTTTGTTTCTACTAGCCTGCTACTTTTCTTGGCAACTCTCACATAAAATGAACAGAAAAAAGATCAGATCAAATGAGACTCGTGAGTTTATGGAAGGACAACTTTTTTTTTTTTTTTTTTTTTGAGACGGAGTCTAACTCTGTCACCCAGGCTGGAATGCAGTGGTGCAATCTCGGCTCACTGCAACCTCTGCTTCCCAGGTTCAAGCAATTCTCCTGCCTCAGCCTCCCGAGTAGCTGGAAATACAGGCATGCACCACCATGCCCAGCTAATTTTTCTATTTTTAGTAGAGACAGGGTTTCACCATGTTGGCCAGGCTGGTCTCAAACTCCTGACCTCAAGTGATCCTCCTGCCTCAGCCTTCCAAAGTGCTGGGATTACAGGTGTGAACCACCATGCCCAGTCAGACTCTAAAATGAGTTTCAATATCATCTTTTACCTTCATTAATATTTTCTCAGGCCAGGCACGGTGGCTCATGCCTGTAATCCTGGCACTTTTGGGAGGCCAAGGTGGGCGGATCACGAGGTCAGGAGTTCGAGACCAGCCTGACCAACATGGAGAAACCCCATCTCTACTAAAAATACAAAAATTAGCCGGGCATGGTGGTGTGTGCCTGTAATCTCAGCTACTCAGAAGGCTGAGGTTGAAGTGAGCCAAGATTGAGCCACTGCACTCCAGCCTGGGCGACGAATCAAGACTCTGTCTCAAAAGAAAAAAAAAACTTTCTAGGTATTTCTTTCTTTTTCAGACGGAGTCTCGCTCTTGCCAGGCTGGAGTATAGTGGCATGATCTCAGCTCCCTACAACCTCCGCCTCCTGGGTTCAAGAGATTCTCCTGCCTCAGCCTCCCTAGTAGCTGGGATTATAGGTGTATGTCACCACACTCGGCTAATTTTTTTGTATTTTTTTTAGTAGAGATGGGGTTTTGTCTTGTTGGCCAGGCTGGTTTTGAACTCCTGACCTCAGGTGATCTGCCCACCTCAGCCTCCCAAAGTACTGGGATTACAGGTGTGAGCCACTGTGCCCAGCTGCTATTCATTTCTATTGTAATTGATATGCACACACAATTTTAAAGGAATGAAGGCTTGCAATGGTAGACTAGTTAATTCAATCTAATCCTCCTGCTGAGGACAACCAGAAATACAGTCAAAGCATTAGTAAAATGTGCCTGAAGACACTGTAGAGTAATAAACAGAAGTGGTATGTACAAGGTGAGATTGAAGGGGAAGTAGTCAGGTCAGACTAAAAAGATAGCTCTTCAGTATGACTGGACAGAGGATTAAAAAAAATACATCAACCAAATGTAATATATGGGACCCTGTTTGTATCCTGATCAAACAAACTATACTATAATAAAAAGCCATTTATGAGACAATTGGGAAAATGTATATACTGGATATTTGATGACATTAAGGGGGAATCATTAGTAACAGTATTGACTATATTAAAAATAATTCTTATACTAAAAAAAGAGACAAGTGTGCATGAAGGACTCAAAACAGAATGAAGATGGACTTTTTGGAATGTAAGAACTTTAAGCAATGTAGAAAACGTTAACATTCGCCAGGTGCAGTGGCTCACATCTGTAATCCCAGCACTATGGGAGGAAAAGGCAGGTGGATCATTTGAGGTCAGGAGTTCGAGACCAGTCTGGCCAACATGGTGAAACCCCCCATCTCTACAAAAACACAAAAATTAGCTAGGAATGTCAGCACACGCTTATAATCCCAGGTACTTGGGAGGCTGAGGCATGAGAATCACTTGAGCCCAGGAGGCGAAAGTTGCAGTGAGCCAAGATCGTGCCACTGCACTCCAGCTTGGGCGACAGAGCAAGACTCTGTCTCAAAACAAACAAACAAACAAAAAAAAAAAACAAAAGGGAAAATGTTAATATTCAGAAACCTGGCTGATGCATTACAGGAATTCTTGTACTATTTTCTGCAACTTTTCCATAAGTCTGAAATTATCGTCAAAGTAAAAATTAAAGTAAGGCTGGCACCTTAATAAGGCTCATGCCTAGCATTTTGGAAGGCTGAGGCGGGTGGAACATTTGAGGTCAGGAGTTCGAGGCCAGCCTGGCCAACATGGTGATACCCATCTCTACTAAAAGTACAAAAATTAGTCGGGTGTAGTGATATGTGCCTGTAATCTCAGTTTGGGAGGCTGAGGCAGGAGAATCACTTGAACCCAGGAGGCAGAGGTTGCAGTGAGTCGAGATTACGCCACTGCATTCCAGCCTAGATGACAGAGTGAGACTCTGTCTCAAAAAAGAAAAAGAAAAAAAAAAAGTTAAGGGGCCAGGTGCGGTGGCTCACGCCTGTAATCCCAGCACTTTGGGAGGCCAAGGTGGGCGGATCACGAGGTCAAGAGATCAAGACCGCCCTGGCCAACAGGGTGAAACCCCATCTCTATTAAAAATACAAAAATTAGCTGGGCGCGGAGGCGTGCACCTGTAGTCCTAGCTACTCGGGAGGCTGAGGCAGGCGAATTGCTTGAACCTGGGAGGCAGAGGTTGCAGTGAGCCGAGATTGCATCACTGCACTCTAGCCTGGCGACAGAGTGAGACTTCATCTCAAAAAAAAAAAAAAAAAAAAGTTAAACTAAAACAACTACACACCTACCAGAATGGCAAGAATTATAAAGGTAGAAAACACTCAGTTTTAACAAGCTTGTAGAATAACCTAAATGCTCATACTTATTCTTGTGGGCATGCAAATTGGTACAATCATTATGGGAAAGTTTTGCAGTTTCTGCAAAAGCTTTTCACATGGTTATCCTATGATCCATCAATTCCCCTCCTAGTTATATATATCCAACAGAATTGTATACTTGTGTTCAGAAGATATACAAGAATAATCTTAGCAGTATTGTTATAAAGAAACCCAAACTAGAAACTATCCAAATGCCTATCAACAGTAGAACAGATAAACAAATTAATAAAATACTATACAGCAAGAAGAATAAAGGAACCAGGCTAGGTAGCTCATGCCTATAATCCCAATGCTTTGAAGGGTGAGGCAGGAATATCAATAGAGGCCAAGAGTTCAAGACCAGCCTGGGCAATGTAGTGAGATTCCCTCTCTACAAAAATTAGCCAGGCATGGTAACACACATCTGTAGTCCTAACTACTTGGGAGGCTGAGGCAGGAGGATGCTTGACCTCAAGAGTTTGAGGCTGCAGGGAGTTATGATCATGCAAGTGCACTCCCACCTGGGCAACAAAGTGAGACCCCGTCTCTAAAACAAAAAGAATAAAGGAACTACATCTATGTGCAACAACATGGTTTAATCCTATGAATGAATATAATGTTGAGTACATTAAACAGACATGAAAGAATATAAGCCAGGCACAGTGGCTCATACCTGTAATTCCAGCACTCTGGGAGGCTGAGGCAGGATGACTGCCTGAGGCCAGGAGTTTGAGACCAGCCTGGGCAACAAAGCAAGACCCTGTCTCTACCAAAGGAAAAAAAAAAGAAAAAAAGAAAAAGAATACATGTTGCACAAGCATTTATATTATGTATAAAACTAAAAAACGGGCCAGGTCGGGCGCAGTGGCTCATGCCTGTTAATTCTAGCACTTTCGGAGGCCAGGGTAGGCAGATGGCTTGACATCAGGACTTTGAGACCAGCCTGGCCAACATGGTGAAACCCCTCTCTACTAAAAATACAAAAATTAGCCTGATGTGGTGGTGCATGCCTGTAATCTCAGCTACTCGGGAGGCAGGAGAATCACTTGAACCTGGGAGGCAGAGGTTGCAATGAGCCGAGATTGTGCCACTGCACTCCAGCCTCCAGCCTGGTTTTGATCTCAAAACAAACAAACAAACAAAAAACAAAACAAAAAACCCGAATCCGTACTGGCAGTGCCTTGAAAGGCAGCTGAGGAGATGAGGCGGCGGCCAGGCATCTGGGTTGCTGGTAATTTTCTATTTATTTTCTTTCTTTCTTTGATACAGGGTCTGTCACCCAGGCTGGAGTACACTGGCACAATCACAGCTCACTATAACCTTGACCTCCTGGGCTCAAGAATCTTCCTGCCTCAGCCTCCCAAGTAGTTAGGACTACAGTTGTGCGCCACCATGACTGGCTAATTTTTGGTAACTTTTGTAGAGAGGGAGTCTCGCTACATTGCCCAAGTTAGTTGAACTCCTGGCCTCTACTGATCCTCCCGCCTCATCCTTCAATGTATGGGATGATGGGCATGAGCCACGTGGCCTGGTTCCTTTATTCTTATTGGTATGTAGTATTTAATTAATTTGTTTGTCTGTTCCAGGAGGTATTCTTTAATTTTTAGAGATAGGGTCTCACCCTGTTGCCCAGGATGGAATGCAGTTGCACGATCATACACCTCACTGCAGCCTCAAACTCCTGAGCTTAGGCATCCTCCTGCCTCAGCCTCCCAAGTAGGACTACAGGTTTGCACCACCACACCTGGCTAATTTGTAAACATTTTGTAGAGATGGCATCTTGCTATGTTTTCCCAGGCTGATCTCAAATTCCTGGGCTCAAGAGATCCTCCTGCCTCAGCCTCCCAAAGTGCTGGGATTACAAGCATTAAATCACTGCACCCAGAAGAATATGAACTTTTATACAAATACCTAAAGGCCATAACAAAAAATGGAATTTCCTGAAAACTCCCAATGGAATCCAAATCTGAATCTGTTTCATCATCCTTCTGAAGTATACTCATCTTCCTCGATAGAGTTAAACAGAACCATAGCAAGTTAAATATTACCATATGCAGATATTTAAATAGCCAAAAGGTTAATAGTGATTACTTTTTTTTTTTTTTTTTTTTGAGACGGAGTCTTGCTCTGTCGCCAGGCTAGAGTGCAGTGGTGCGATCTTGGCTCACTGCAATGTCGGCCTCCCAGGTTCAAGCGATTCTCATGCCTCAGCCTCCCGAGTACCTGGGACTACAGGCATGCGTCACCACGCCCAGCTAATTTTTGTATTTTTAGTAGAGACAGGGTTTCACCGTGTTGGCCAGGATGGTCTTGATCTCTTGACCTCGCGATCTGCCCACCTCAGCCTCCAAAAGTGTTGGGATTATAGGCATGAGCCACTGTGCCCGGCCAATAATGATTACTCTTTTAAAAAAAATTTTATGAATTGTGGTAAAAACCTTTAACATGAGCTCTCTGGGCACAATATTATGCAATATATCTCTATAATTTAGTACTTACTCTTGTTTTATCGAACAGTTCTGAAACTTTGAGAAAAAACCTGTAAAGGAAAATATTTTCATCATATGCCACATTCAAAGTAATTTTCCATTTCAAATGTATGAGAATGTGCTCCCAAACCATATTAATAACACCTTGTCTCATTGCAGTTATATTCAATAGCCCTATTAACTGCAGACTTCATTTAGCTTCACAAAAATCTCCCTGTATTTCTACCAATAAAAGAGATTACTTGAAATCTGTTTACAGATAAGACTATCTGTTCATTTATTTATTTATTTTTTTGAGATGGAGTTTCACGCTTGTTACCCAGACTGGAGTGCAATGGCTCAATCTCAGCTCACCGCAACCTCTGCCTCCTGGCTTCAAGCGATTCTCTGGCCTCAGCCTCCTGAGTAGCTGGAACTACAGGCGCCTGCCACCATGCCCAGCTAATTTTTGTCTTTTTGGTAGAGACAGGGTTTCACCATGTTGGCCAGGATGGTCTTGATCTCTTGATCTCATAATCCGCCCACCTCAGCCTCCCAAAGTTCTGGGATTACAGGTGTGAGCCACCGCGCCCAGGCCTGATTTTTTCTTTCTTTTTTTTTTTTTTTTTGAGACAGAGTCTGGCTCTGTTGCACAGGCCAGAGCGCAGTGGCGCAATCTCAGCTCACTGCAATCTCTGCCTCCTGGGTTCAAGTGATTCTCCTGCCTCAGCCTCCTGAGTAGCTGAGATTACAGGCAATTGCCCCCATGCCTGGCTAATTTTTGTATTTTTAGTAGAGACGAGTTTTCACCTGGTTAAAAATTAGCCAGGTGTGGTGGTGCACACCTGTAATCCCAGCTATTCAGGAGGCAAAGGCAGAAGGATGGCTTGAGTCCAGGCTCGTCTTGGACTCCTGATCTCAAGTGATCTGCCCGCCTTGGCCTCCCAAACTGCTAAGATTACAGGTGTGAGCCAGAGCGCCAGGCCCCATTTCAAGATGACAGCCTAAGCCATACATTAAAGGTGTTTTTGTTGTTGTTGTTCTTGAGACTGAGTCTCGCTTTCTCGCCCCAGCTGTAGTGCAGTAGTGCCATCTCGGTTCACTGCAACCTGCACCTCCTGGGTTCAAACGATTCTCCTACCTCAGACTAAGTAGCTGGGATTACAGGCACCCACCACACCTGGTTCATTTTTGTAGTTTTTAGTAGAGATGGGGTTTTGCCATGTTGGCCAGGCTGGTCTCAAACTCCTGGCCTCAAGTGATCTGTCCACCTTGGCCTCCCAAAGTGCTGGGATTACAGGCGTGAGTCACTGTGCCCAGCCAACAAAATTTATCTAGATTCATTTTAGCAAACAGGCTGAGGCAAGCAGCTCACTTGAGGCCAGGAGTTTGAGACTAGTCTGGGCAACACAGTGAAACTCTGTCTCTACTAAAAATACAAAAAATTAGTGGGGCACAGTGTCACAATCCTGTAATTGAACTACCCTTTAATACTCTGGTGCTTGGTCAGGTGCAGTGGCTCATGCCTGTAATCTCAGCACTTTGGGAGGCCGAGGTGGGCAGATCACGAGGTCAGGAGATTGAGACCATCCTGGCTAACATGGTGAAATCCTGTCTCTATTAAAAATACAAAACAAAATTAGCCAGGTGGCGTGGTGGCACACGCCTGTAGTCCCAGCTACTCAGGAGGCTGAGGCAGGAGAATGGTGTGAACCTGGGAGGCGGAGCTTGCAGTAAGCCGAGATTGCGTCACTGCACTCCAGCCTGGGCAATAGAGTGAGACTCCATCTCAACAACAACAAAAAAAGTCTGGTGCTGGGATATTTTTTAGTTGGTATAAGCATTTGACAGATAAACTAGGTAAAAGTGAAAATAAATTCTTAAGTAGAAATTGGTTATTCATTTTTTTCTTTTCTTTTCTTTTTTTTTTGTGATGGGCTATTGTTCTGTCACCCAGTTCCGGCACAAACCTGTGGTCCCAGCTACTCAGGAGGCTGAAGCAAAAGGATCGCTTGAGCACAGGAGTTCAAAGCTGCAGTGCTCTATGACTGCACCTGCGAATAGCTACTGTATGCCAGCCTGGGCCACACAGGAAGACCTGCTCTCAAAAAAAAAGGGCACAGCACAGTTTCAAGTATTCTGTAAAATATATAATTAAAATGACATTATAAATGAATTAGGGCAAATACTACTCAAAGCAAAAACAATTTTATGAACTTTGCTTTCACTCAAGAGAATTTGCTTTGACAGATTTACGTTAAAGAACAGATGGCAAGGTTTACTTTTTTCCTTCTTCCTGATAAGAAGAATTAACTCTTTGGGAAGGTGGCTTTTTTCCTTTTTTTTTTTTAAGACAGAGTTCCTCTCGTTACCCAGGCTGGAGTACAATGGCGCAATCTCTGCTCACTGCAACCTCTGCCTCCCAGGTTCAAGTGATTTTTCTGTCTCAGCCTCCAGAGTAGCTGGGATTACAGGCATGCGCCACCATGCCTGGCTAATTTTGTGTTTTTAGTAGAGATGGAGTTTCTCCATGTTGGTCAGGCTGGTCTTGAACTCCCGACCTGAAGTGATCTGCCTGCCTTGGCCTCCCAAAGTGCTGGGATTACAGATGTGAGCCACTGTGCCTGGCCGATGGCATGTTAATTAGTGTAAGCTATCATACCGTGCTTTGCCAAAAAGATTGACTTTTAAATATCTGAGACAGAATATACTAGAGAAAAGGTTAAATATCTGAGACAGAATATACTAGAGAAAATAGTTTTCCTGCTTAAAAATGTGTTTAATTTTTAGTTTTTTTGAGACCAAGTCTTGCTTTGTCGCCCAGGCTGGGGAGCAGCAGTGTGATCTCGGTTCACTGCAATCTCTGCCTCCCAGGTTCAAGTGATTCTCACGCCTTGGCCTCCCAAGTAGCAGGGATTACAGGTGTGTGCCACCACGTCTGACTAATTTTTGTGTTTTTAGAGATTGTGCCACTGCTCTCCAGCCTGGGTGACAGAGCAAGACACTGTCTTTCAGGGGAGGGGCGGGGGGCGGAATCAATTTGACCTCCAGTGAAATACATACACACATATACATATATACATATATGTTCTAATTTCCAAATAGCAGTTCTTATTTATAAGCTTTATCAAAACCTAAAAACACTAATATAAATTCTGTTCTTCTACTCTCTTACACACAAATCAGCCCATTTTCATAAAAAAACACAGTTAGGGGAGGAAGAAAAAAATACATATAGAGAGAGTAAAGTCGATTTTTATTTCTCAGATTTTAAAAAAAAGGACAGAAAGGGAGGAGAAAAAATATCAACCCAAGTTTTTTTTTTTTTTTTTGAGACGGAGTCTCGCGCTGTCACCCAGGCTGGAGTGCAGTGGCCGGATCTCAGCTCACTGCAAGCTCCGCCTCCCGGGTTCACGCCATTCTCCTGCCTCCACCTCCCGAGTAGCTGGGACTACAGGCGTCCGCCACCTCGGCCGGCTAGTTTTTTGTATTTTTTAGTAGAGACGGGGTTTCACCGTGTTAACCAGGATGGTCTCGATCTCCTGACCTCATGATCCGCCCGCTCGGCCTCCCAAAGTGCTGGGATTACAGGCTTGAGCCACCGCGCCCGGCCAAGTTTTTTTTTGTTTGTTTGTTTGTTTTGAGACGGAGTTTTGCTCTTGTTGCCCAGGCTGGAGTGTAATGGTGCAATCTCAGCTCACCACCACCTCCGCCTCCTGGGTTTAAGCAATTCACCTGCATCGGCCTCCCAAGTAGCTAGGATTACAGACACCCACCACCACACTTGGCTAATTTTGTATTTTTAGTAGAGACAGGGTTTCTCCATGTTGGTCAGGCTGGTCTCAAACTCCTGACATGAGGTGTTCTGCCCGCCTCGGCCTCCCAAAGTGCTGAGATTACTGGCATGAGCTACCTGCCCAGCCCTCAACCCAAGTTTTTAAAGGAGGTCCTTATTATCAATGTGTTTTGACAAAAATATTCCAAAAGTTTTGCATTGTAAGTATTGTTGGCTGGGAGAAGTGGCTCACACCTGTAATCCCAGCACTTTGGGAGCTGAGTTGGGCGGGCCACTTGAGGTCAAGGGCTTGAGACCAGCCAGGCCAATACGGTGAAACCCCGTCTCTACTGAAAATAGAAAAATTAGCCAGGCATGGTGGCAGGCACCTGTAATCCCAGCTACTTTGGAGGCTGAGGTGGGAGAACTGCTTGAACGTGGAAAGAGGATGTTGCAGAAAGCCATGATCATGCCACCTCACTCCAGCCTGGGCGAGAGAGTAAGACCCTATTTCAAAACAAAAACTAAAACAAAAACCAAAAGTATTGTGTGCATCCAGACTGCCAATAGAAAATTTTCTCTGCTTTATTTATATTTCACATATATATATATACCTATACATATATATACACACACACACACACACACACTTTTTTTTTTTTTTTAAACAGTCTTGCTCCGTCACCCAGGCTGGAGTGCAGTGGCATAATCTTGGCTCACTGCAACCTCCGCCTCCCGGGTTCAAGTGATTCTTGTGCCTCAGTCTCCTGAGTAGCTAGCTGGGATTACAGGCACACACCACCCACACCTGGGTAATTTTTTTTTTTTTTTTTTGAGACGGAGTCTCGCTCTGTCGCCCAGACTGGAGTGCAGTGGCGCGATCTCGGCTCACTGCAAGCTCCGCCTCCCGGGTTCACGCCATTCTCCTGCCTCAGCCTCCGGAGTAGCTGGGACTACAGGCGCCCGCCACCACGCCCGGCTAATTTCTTTTTGTATTTTTAGTAGAGACGGGGTTTCACCGTGTTAGCCAGGATGGTCTCGATCTCCTGACCTCGTGATCCGCCTGCCTTGGCCTCCCAAAGTGCTGGGATTACAGGCTTGAGCCACCGCGCCCGGCCACACCTGGGTAATTTTTATATTTTTTGGTAGAGATAGGGTTTAGCAATGTTGGCCAGGCTGGTCTCAAACTCCTGACAGGTTTTCCACCTCCCAAAGTGCTGGGATTACAGGCATGAGCCACTGTGACCAGCTATATTTCAAGTTTTATTTATTTATTTTTTTCTGAGATGGAGTCTTGCTCTATTGCCCAGGCTAGAGTGCAAAGGTGTGATCTCAGCTCACTGCAACCTCCGCCTCCCAGGTTCAAGCAATTCTCCTGCCTCAGCCTCCTGAGTAGCTGGGATTACAGGTATGCATTTTTGTATTTTTAGTAGAGAAGGGGTTTCACCATGTTTGTCAGGCTGGTCTTGAACTCCTGACCTCTTGATCCGCCCACGTTTGCCTCCCAAAGTGCTGGATTACAGGCGTGAGCCACCGTGCCTGGCCTATTTCATGTTTTAAATTAGAATACTTACTTGCATATATCTGTAGAATCCTGAGTTCCTAAAGCATATAATGAAGAACCAATTCTATTGTAATCATCTGCAGCACCTATGGAGAAAGTTTTAAGAATTTAGTATACCTATTCCTTGATTTAAAAATACTTACTGAGTACTCACCTGTCAAACAATGTGTAATATGAGACACACTAGTAAAGAAAATAACACAAACAACAGGCATGGTGGCTTATGCCAATAATCCCAACACTTTGGGAGGCTGGGGCAGGCAGATCACCTGAGGTCAGGAGTTTTGAGACCAGCCTGGCCAACATGGTGAAACCTCATCTCTACCAAAAATTTAAAAATCAGCCAGGTGTCACGGTGCATGCTTGTAATCCCAGCTACTCAGAAGTCTGAGGCAGGAGAATCACCTGAACCCAGGACGCAGAGGTTGCAGTGAGCCAAGATCATGCCACTGCACTCCAGCCTGGGCAACGGAGCAAGACTCTATCTCAAACAAAAAAACAAACTGGAGGCTGGGTGCAGTGGCTCACGCCTGTAATCCCAGCACTTTGCGAGGCAAAGGCAGGTGGATCACGAGGTCAGGGGATCGAGACCATCCTGGCTAACATGGTGAAACCCCGTCTCTACTAAAAATACAAAATATTTGCTGGGCGTGGTGGCGGGCGCCTGTAGTCCCAGCTACTTGAGAGGCTGAGGCAGGAGAATGGTGTGAACCCGAGAGGCAGAGCTTGCAGTGAGCCGAGATCACGCCACTGCACTCTAGCCTGGGCAACAGAGCGAGACTCCGTCTCAAAAAACAAACAAACAAAAAACAATCAAAAAAAACAAAGTAGAAAGCAAGAAATATAACTTTCTTCATTAATAGACGTGACATGATCATCTACATAGAAAATACTAAGGAATCTACAAAATAGTTACTAGAACTAATAAGTGAGTTTAGCAAGATTGCAGAATATAAGATCAATACTGAAAAAATACACTGTGTTTCTATGTATTAGCAAAGAACAATTTGAAATTGAAATTTTAAAAAACATAACATGGCCTGGCGCGGTGGCTCATGCCTGTAATCCCAGCACTTTGGGAGGCTGAGGCAGGCGGATCATGAGGTCAGGAGATTGAGACCATCCTGGCTAACAAAGTGAAACCCCGTCTCTACTTGAAATACAAAAAAATTAGCCAGGTGTGGTAGCGGGCGCCTGTAGTGCCAGCTACTCAGGAGGCTGAAGCAGGAGAATGGAGTGAACCCGGGAGGCGGAGCTTGCAGTAAGCCGAGATCACACCACTGCACTCCAGCATGGGCGATAGAGCTAGACTCTGTCTCAAAACAAACAAACAAACAAAAAACCAAAAAAACCCACCACCACCACCACCAAAAAATAACATTTATTTATTTGGAGACAGAGTCTCACTCTGTTGCTCAGGCATGAGTGCCATGGTGTGATCATGGCTCACTGCAGTCTCAAGCTCCTGGGCTCAAGCGATTCTCCCACCTCAGCCTCCCGAGTAGCTGGGACCACAGGCGCATGCCACCACGGTTGGCTATTTTTTTTTTTTGGCAGGGGAGGGATAAGGCCTGACTCTGTCGTCCAGGCTGGAGTGCAGTGGTAGGGTCTTGGCTCACTGCAACCTCCGCCACCCGAGTTCAAGCGATTCTCATGCCTCAGCCTCTCAAGTAGCTGGGACTACAGGGGCACGCCACTATGCTCAGCTAATTTTTGTATTTTTAGCAGAGATGGGGTTGTTTTTTTGAGATGGAGTCTCGCTCTGTTACCCAGGCTGGAGTGCAGTGGCTCAACCTTGGCTCACTGCAAGCTCTGCCTCTCGGGTTCACATCATTCTCCTGCCTCAGCCTCCCGAGTATCTGGGACTACAGGCGCCTGCTACCACGCCCGGCTAATTTTTTGTATTTTTAGTAGAGACAGGGTTTCACCATGTTAGCCAGGATGGTCTCGATCTCCTGAACTCATGATCTGCCTGCCTTGGCCTCCCAAAGTGCTGGAATTACAGGTGTGAGCCACTGCGCCCAGCCAGAGATGGGGTTTCATCATGTGGGCTAGGCTGGTCTCGAACTCCTGACTTAAGGTGATTCGCTTGCCTCAGCCTCCCAAAGTGCTGGAATTACAGGCGTGAGCCAACACGCCTGGCGCCTATTTTTTGCAAAGACTGGGTTTCATCATGTTGCCCAGGCTGGTCTCAAGCGATCCAAACACCTCAGTCTCCTAAAGTGCTGAAATTACGGGTTCGAGTCACTGTCTTCAGCTTAATAAAACATAACATTTATAATAGCATCAAAAACCAAATAATCAGGAACCAATCTGACTAAAGATGTATAAGAGCTATACAATGAAAACTACAAAACACTGCTGAGATGAATTAACAAAGACCCAACTCAGTGGAAATATGCTATATTAATGTACCAGAAGGATCAATATTGTTAAGATAGCAATTCTCTTCAAATTAATCTATAGAATCTACACAATCCCAATCAAAATCCCAGCAGCCACTTGTGTAGAAAAAGACAGTTGATTCTAAAAATTTATATGAAAATATAAATATTCTAGGGTTGAGGGCAGCGGGTTCACACCTGTAATCACTCCCTCCTTTGGGAGGCCGAGGTGGATAGATCACTTGAAGTCAAGGGTTCGAGACCAGCCTGGCCAACATGGCAAAACTCTGTCTCTACTAAAAATGCAAAAATTAACCAGGTGTGGTGGCACGCATCTGTAGTCCCAGCTGCTCGGGAGGCTGAGGCACGAGGATTGCCTGAACCTGTGAGGCGGAGGTTGCAGTGAGCCAAGATCACACCACTGCACTCCAGCCTCCAGTCTTAGTGACAGAGTGAGATTCTGTCTCAAAAAAAGGAAAAAGTATAAAGATGCTAGGGCTGGGGGTGGTGGCTCACGCCTGTAATCCCAGCACTTTGGGAGGCCAAGGTGGGCAGATCATCTGAGGTCAGGAGTTTGAGACCTGCCTGCCCAACATGGTGAAAACCCCTCGCTACTGAAAATACAAAAATTAGCCAGGCTTGGTGGCAAGTACCTGTAATCCCAGCTAGTCATGAGGCTGAGGCAGGAGAATTGCTTGAACCCAGCAGGTGCAGGTTGCAGTGAGCTGAGATCGTGCCAGTCACTCCAGCCTGGGCAACAGAGTGAGACTCTGTCTCACAAAAACAAAAACAAAAAGCAAAGCAAAACAAAACAAAGAAAACATAAAGATTCTAAGAGGGGTCAAAAACCACTTTGATAAAGAATAAAGTTGGGCACAGTGGTTCACACCTGTAATCCCAGCACTTTGGGAGGCTGAGTTGGGTGGATCACTTCAAACCTGGAGTTCAAGACCAGCCTGGGCAATATGGCAAAACCCCATCTCTAATAAAAATACAAAAATCAGCCAGGCGTGGTAGTGCACACCTGTAATCCCAGCTACTGGGGAGGTCGAGGCATGAGAATCACTTGAACCCAGCAGACAGGGGTGGCAGTGAGCTGAGACTGTGCCACTGCACTCCATCCTGGATGACAGAGTGAGACTCCGTCTAGGGAGAAAAAAAAAAAAGGAGTCTGGTGGCTCATGCCTGTAATTCCAGCCCTTTGGGAGGCCAAGGTGAGAGGACTGCTTGAGTCCAGGAGTTTAAGACCAACCCGAGCAACGTAGCAAGACCCTGTCTCTACCCCCTCAACAACAACAACAAAAATTAGCCAGGCATGGTGGCAAATGCCTGTGGTCCCAGTTACTCGGTAGGCTGAAGTGGAAGGATCGATTGAGGCTGCAGTGAGCCATGTTTGCACCAATACACTGATCCTGCGTGACAGAGCAAGACCCTGTCTCAAAAAAAAACAAAATACAAAAAACAAAAAACAATAAAGCTGGTGCTGGGCATGGTGGCTCATGCCTGTAATCCCAGCACTCTGGGAGGCTGAGGCGGGCAGAATACGAGGTCAGGAGATCGAGACCATCCTGGCTAACATGCTGAAACCCTGTCTCTATTAAAAATACAAAAAATTAGCCAGGTGTGGTGGTGGGCACCTGTAGTCCCAGCTACTCGGGAAGGCTGAGGCAGGAGAATGGCATGAACCTGGGAGGTGGAGTTTGCAGTGAGCCGAGATTGCGCCACTGCACTCCAGTAGCCTGGGTGACAGAGCAAGACTTCGTCTCAAAAAAAAAAAAAAAAAAAGAAAGAGTAAAGCTGAAGGAAGGACACAAGAAAAAGAAAAGATGTTGAACCACAACAGTCATTAGGACAATACAAATCTAAACCACATTGAGTTACCACCACTGACCTATTTGAATAAAGTTAAAAAAGACTTCAAATTCCACTGGGAAAAAGAAAAAGACTGACTATCCTTGTTGGCAAAGATGTGGGGCAACTGGAACTCTCATGCCCTGCTCATGGGAATGCAAAATGGTACAATCATTGTGGGAAAAAAATGTGGTAGTTTCTTAAAGTTAAATATTCATTTACCACATGACTCAGGCATTCTACTTCTAGGTATTACCCAAGAGAAAGAAAGGATGTCCACACAAAGAGTTATATACAAATGGCTCATATAAATTGTATCTGTAATAGTCAAAGCTAGAAACAAATAATTTTTGTATATCCATTCAATGGAACACTACTTAGCAACAAAAAGAAATGAACTATCGATGTACACAACAACTTGGATGAATCTCAAAATAGTTTTTTGAGTTTCAAAGCTAAACAATAAAGAATACATACTGTATGATTCAATTTATATAAAATACTAGAAAATACAAACTAATCTATAGTGACAAAAAGCAGACCAGTGGCTATCTGGGAATAGGGCGGGAGGGAGAGATTTCAAAGGGCCACAAGAAACTTTTGGGGGTGATGTGTGTGTTCATTATTTTGATTGTGGTAAGGATTTCACACATGTCAAAACTTACCAAACTGTACATTTTGACTACTGCAGCTTACTGATATCAATTACACTCAACACAGCTGTTAAAAAAAACCTCATTGGTCTATTTTGCACTTTGAGTGGTTCTTTTACATATATGATTTTGTAGCATTATGTACTTGGCCGTTTAGAAAACATTGGTCCAATGAATTATGCAGATGTTCTAAGTGGTGACACACTTAAATGTACAATTTTTTAAAAAATCACATTCACTAGTAACATTATCAATCTCTATATAGGTCTTCACTGGCCCATCTAGCTGGGCACAGTGGCAGGCGCCTGTAATCTCAGCTACTTGGGAGGCCGAGGCAGGAGAATTGCTTGAACCTGGGCGGCAGAAGTTGCAGTGAGCCGAGATCGCACCATTGCACTCCAGCCTGGGCAACAGAGACTCCGTCTCAAAAAAAAAAAAAAAAAAAAAAAAAAATTGCAAGTGTATGGCAGGAAAGAATATAGAGACTACTAGTTTAGTATCTATTGGGAAGTAAGCTCATGGTGAGAGATAGAAAGTTTTCCAAAATTCTAATTATCGCTTGAAGTTTGACTTTTCATTGGCAACAAATACTATCTTTGTTTTTCTTGAAATAGCTGATTTTTTTTTGGCCAGGTTCCTCCAATTTAAATAATTACCTGATTTTTGAGAAAACATTTGCCAAATATTCATAAACATAGTTTGTCTATCAGTCATTCTTTAAAGTAAAAGTAGTGTTCTATGAAAAAATTAGCTAGCTCAATCACAACTCAATCACTAAAATGCTTTTCTACAGAACCATCATACTTGAGTATGTAGCCAAAGTGCTTTATGCATACCTCCTATTTCATCACTCAGAATATTTAAAAATGTATACTCAAGGGTAGAGATTACAATCAATTTTTACTGTTAAGGGCATTCTTTTTTTTTTTTTTTTTTTTTTTTTGAGACGGAGTCTCGCTGTGTCTCCCAGGCTGGAGTGCAGTGGCGTGATCTCGGCTCACTGCAAGCTCCGCCTCCCCGGTTCACGCCATTCTCCCGCCTCAGCCTCCCAAGTAGCTGAGACTACAGGCGCCCGCCACCACGCCCGGCTAGTTTTTTGTATTTTTAGTAGAGACGGGGTTTCACCATGTTAGCCAGGATAGTCTCGATCTCCTGACCTCGTGATCCACCCGCCTCGGCCTCCCAAAGTGCTGGGATTACAGGCTTGAGCACTGCGCCCAGCCTCATTAAGGGCATTCTTAAGTGAAAGTCACATTTTAAAAAAATTGTAAGTGACTGGGTGCAGTGGCTCACACCTGTAATCCCAGCACTTTGGGAGGCCAAGGCAGGTAGATCATGAGGTCAGGAGTTCAAGACCATCCTGGCCAAGACGGTGAAACCCCATCTCTACCAAAAATACAAAAATTAACCTGGCGTGGTGGCAGGTGCCTGTAATCCCACCTACTTGGGAGACTGAGGCAGGAGAATTGCTTGAACCTGGGAGGCAGAGGTTGTTGCAGTGAGCTGAGATCGCGCCACTGCACTCCAGCCTAGGTGACAAGAGACTCCGTCTCAAAAAAAAAAAAAAAAAAAAAAAAGCTAGTGCATGGCAGGAAAGAATATAGAGACTACTAGTCCAGTTTGTTGCCACTGCCTCGATTTGTATGTAATTATGCAGCAGCAGCTTTATCCATCATTGGTGTAAACGTCAACATGGTGAAAAAGGCAAAAACTATCACAGTATCATTATAAAAATAGTTATTGTTTTGTTGTTGTTGTCTAGACAGTCTCACTCTGTCACCCCGACTGCAGTGTGGTGGTACGATCGACCACAGCTCACTGCAGCCTCAACCTCCCAGGCCCAAGGCATCCTCCCACCTTAGCTTTCCTAGTAGCTGGGACCACAGCCATGGGCCACCACGTCTGGCTAATTTTATTTTTTGTATTAGGCTGGTGCAATACAAACAGGGTCTTACTCTGTTGCTCAGGCTGGTCTTGAATTCCTGAGCTCAAGTGATCTTCCCGCTTCAGCCTCCGAAAGTGTTGTAATTACAGGCGTGAGCCACTGTGCACAGCTGAAAATAGTTTTGACCTCACAGGCTCACTATAAAAGAGCCAGGGAGCCTAGACTCCAACAGACCACAGTTTGAGAACTACTGCTCTATATTAAGACTTTTTCAAACTATAATATGAACTTTATAATTATTCCATTAAAAGATATAAGCTTTAGCCACAGAAACATCTTACTTTTGTGGGATCTTGTCATTCTATCAGATTTAGCAGATGCATCCTTAACTCGGTTATGATATTCCAAAAGAAATGTTCGTTCATGCTCAAAGAAATCATCTACATCCTATAAGATCAAAAGAAAATACAAACTTTTTTCACTTACTTGCTTTAGTTTAATATGTAAATAACTTTATAAATATAAGAGATTATCAGTAAAATAGCACAGCTATCCTCTAATAGTCAGATGTTACTGTACTAATTTCACCAGCAAGACTTTAATAGACATGCATTTCTATCTATCAAGTAAGAAATCTTCTATGATTTTGTAACTGAAGGCTCCCCAGATAGGTCCAAGTTCACATGCTGTATGTGCTCCCCAAATAGGTCCAAGTTCACATTCTTTCTTCTTTTTTTGAGATGGAGTCTCACTCTGTCGCCTAGGCTGGAGTGCCGTGGCATGATCTTGGTTCACTGCAACCTCTGCCTGCCGGGTTCAAGCGATTCTCCTGCCTCGGTGTACCAATAGCTTGGGACTACAGGTGCACACCACTACACCCAGCTAATTTTTTTTTTTTTTTTAGGCAGAGTCTCGCTCTGTCACCAGGCTGGAGCACAGTGGCACGATCTCAGCTCACTGCAACCTCCGCCTCCTGGGTTCAAGCGATTCTCCTGCCCCAGCCTCCTGAGTAGCTGAGACTACGGGCGCATGCCACCACGTCCAGCTAATTTTTTTTTGTATTTTTAGTAGAGACGGGGTTTCACCATGTTGGTCATGCTGGTCTCGAACACCTGACCTCGTGATCCACCCGCCTTGGCCTCCCAAAGTGCTGGAATTACAGATGTAAGCCACCGCGCCCAGCCTAATTTTTGTATTTTTCAGTAGAGACAGAATTTCGCCATGTTGGCCAGGCTGGTCTCAAGTTTCTGACCTCAAGTGATCTGCCCGCCTCGGCCTCCCAAAGTGCTAAAGTGCTGGGATTACAGGCATGAGCCACCGTGCTTGGCCTCATATGATGTACTTATTTGTGATCTGCCTCTACAATTCTGCCTCTTCAGTAAACATACTATTGCCAGCAGAAGTGATCAATTGTTTTTAAGGAAAAAGAAAACAATTCTGGTGGACAGAGTGAAAATCTATTTTTCTTGGCCTGTTACGTATTCTACTGGCCATTCCTGAAGGCTGCCTAGCCTTAGTCATTAAGGCCCTTTCTTACTGCACTGAGGACCCTGGCCAAACTATCTGAGGGCAATAATACGATTAACCACTGTCTTCAATCTTTTTTTTTGAAACAAAGCTAGCTATACATTAAAAATAAAAATTATTATTATTATCTTCAGACAGAGTCTTGCTTTGTAATCCAGGCTAGACTACAGTGGTGCAAACATGGCTCACTGCAGCCTCAACCTCCCTGGCTCAAGCAATCCTCCTGACTTAGCATCCCAAGTAGCTGGGACTACAGGTGCATGCCACGACGCCAAGATAATTTTTGTATTTTTTGTAGAGACAGGGTTTTGTCATGTTGCCCAGGCTGGTCTTAAACTCCTGAGTTAAAGTGATCCACCTGCCTTAGCCTCCCAAAATGTTAGGATTATAGGAGTGAGCCACTGCACCTGGCACAAAAATGAAATTAATAGTATTTTACCCCCTTGAAAATTACCAATAATTAAGTGAAAAAGCATCAGCTGACAGGATATAATTGGAGACCAGTATCAACAGAACACAAGCAGCAAGAGTCAGTACTGACAAAATGTCATTGAAAACTGTAATTCAGCTGGATACAGTGGCTCACACCGGTAATCCCAGCACTTTGGGGAGGCCGAGGTGGGCAGATCACTTGAGCCCAGGAGTTCAGCCTGGGCAACATGGAGAAACTGTCTCTACAAAAAATACAAAAATTAGCTGGGTGCAGTGGCATGTACCTATAGTTCCAGCTACTTGGGAGGCTGAAGTGGGAGGATCGTTTGAGCCTGGGAGGCAGAGGTTGCAGTGAGCCGAGATTGGGGCTGCACAGCAGCCTAAGGCAACAGAGCAAGACCCTGTCTCAAAACACAAAATAAAATAAAAAATAAATATTAAAATAAAATTCATAACTCATATGTAACAGTTCTCTCTCTTTTTCTCTTTCGCCCAGGCTGGAGTGCAATGGCACAATCTTGGCTAACTGCAACCTCTGCCTCTGGGGTTCAGGCGATTCTCCTACCTCAAAAGCCTCCCGAGTAGCTGGGATTACAGGCATGAGCCACCATGCCTGGCTAATTTTGTATTTTTCGCAGAGACAGGGTTTCTCCATGTTGGCCAGGCTGGTCTCAAACTCCCAACTTCAGGTGATCCGCCCGCCTTGGCCTCCCAAAGTGCTAGGATTACAGGCGTGAGCCACCGCGCCAGGCCAGTTTTCTTAACTGTAGAAATGTGGATAAAACTGGCAGGGTTGTTGTGAAGATTACACAAGAAAATGTGGGCTACCAATCAACACATTATAAGTGTTCAAAAATGTTATTACTCTATTAACAAAATTATCAAAATTATAATCAACATAGTGGTTTACATTTAATGGCTAAGAAAAATGGTTGATATTAATGCATAAGCAGCATCAAATGGAAGTAAGCTGAGTCCTTATTGGAAAGCAGCCATAGCACATGCACTGTCAAGTATCCACTGACCTGTCTCTGAAAAATCAGAGTATAAATCAAATAGTACTCTACACACCAATTTTATTATGTCTATAAAAACAGGCAGGCTGGGCGCGGTGGCTCAAGCCTGTAATCCCAGCACTTTGGGAGGCCGAGGTGGGCGGATCACAAGGTCAGGAGATCGAGACCACAGTGAAACCCCGTCTCTACTAAAAATACAAAAAATTAGCCGGGCGCGGTGGCGGGCGCCTGTAGTCCCAGCTACTCAGGAGGCTGAGGCAGGAGAATGGCGGGAACCCGGGAGGCGGAGCTTGCAGTGAGCCGAGATCGCGCCACTGCACTCCAGCCTGGGCAACAGCGTGAGACTCCGTCTCAAAAAAAAAAAAAAAAAAAACAGGCAATGACGACAAAGCAGCATTCTTTTCTTCCTAGTATTTGCTTGATAATAGAAACATTGTTCTCATATTTTAATGGTAAGAATCTTCAGATAAATCAACTCTTGTACCATTTTTAGAACATCATTAAGAAAAATACAGGTGTTTTCGGCTGGGCGCGGTGGCTCACGCCTGTAATCCCAGCACTTTGGGAGGCCAAGGCAGGCAGATCACGAGGTGAGGAGATCGAGACCATCCTGGCCAACACAGTGAAACCCTGTCTCTACTAAAAATACAAAAAAATTAGCTGGGTGTGGTGGCGGGCGCCTGTAGTCCCAGCTACTTGGGAGGCTGAGGCAGGGGAATGGTGTGAACCTGGGAGGCGGAATTTGCAGTGAGCCGAGATCATGCCACTGCACTACAGCCTGGGCGAGAGAGCAAGACTCCGTCTCAAAAAAAAAAAAAAAAAAAAAGAAAAAAGAAGGAAGAAAAAAAAAAATAGGTGTTTTCCACACATATTATCTCAATCTTTTTATTAAGTCAGTAAGGTGGGTAGTATTATTAACCCCATTTTGAAAATGGAAAATCTGCCAGGGCACAGTGGTTCACACCTGTAACATCCTAGCACTTTGGGAGGCCAAGGCAGGCAGATCACGAGGTCAAGACTTTGAGACCAGCCTGGCCAACATGGTGAAACCCCGTCTCCACTAAAAATACAAAAATTAGCCGGGCATGGTGGCAGGTGCCTGTAATTCCAGCTACTCAGGAGGCTGAGGCAGGAGAATTGCTTGAACCTGGGAGGCAGAGGTTGCAGTGAGCCGAGATTATGCCACTGCACTCCAGCCTGGGCGACAGAGCAAGACTCTATCTTGGGAAAAAAAAAGAAAAAAGAGAGAAAACGGGAAAACCAAGATCCAGAAAAATAAAAGAAAGTAACTTTTCCCAAGGACATGTAGCTTGAAGCAACACCAAAACCCCAACTGAGATCTTTTTTTTTGTTTTTTTTTTGGGACAGGGTGTCTCACTCTGTCGCCCAGGCTAGAGTGCAGTGGCAAAATCTCAGCTCACCGCAACCTCCGCCTCCTAGGTTCCTCAGCCTCCCGAGACCTCCAGGCTGGTCTTGAACTCCTGATCTCAAATGATCCACCCACCCTGGCCTCCCAAAGTGCTGGGATTACAGGCGTGGGCCACCGTGCTCGGCCTCAACAGAGATCTTCTAACTCTAAGCTGAACTTAGGTCTGCCCCTAACATTTCCAAGGCTAAACGTTAAATGTGAAAACAGAGGCAGCATCTCTTGGTACGCTCTGCAGCTCTGTCTGTCCTGCATCTAGGAGGACTTCATGTGCATGTGGGTGGACATTCCAAATTGCACACTGTCCCTCCCCTCCACCCACCTGCCCCATGATCGCCCCTTAACCACTCATGGAATACACATGAATGGCATGAACTCAGGGACGTTGCCCACGTAGGAACTGCAAGGCTTGGGATTTGGGTAGGGAAATAGGGGATTCTAGAAACCTGTAACCTGGTCTGATGTGAAGGGAAGGGGTGTGGGCTGCAGTCGGGCAAATTCCCTTAGCTTAAGACTTCTCATCCATTGTAGAAGGGGACGCTCTAAGGAGAGGAATCCAGGTCAAGGGGATTCCTCCTGTTCCTAGGACTAAAGATTCTAACCATACAAATGTCTTTTACTCTAATTCTGCACATTTGAAATCTCAATCTATCTCCCTTTTAAAAGAAGTCTCAATACCACAGTTAATCAAGTAAAATCTTACCTTTACTCCTGAAACGATTACTCCGTCTGCTGATTTAACCATGTTTTTAAAGAAATCTTCAAGTTTCTCTTTTTTATTTTTTCCTCGCACACTCAACTGAAAGGTAATTTAACATTTTTTAAGGTTACAAAAGGAAAGCAGTACCTCCTTTTTCTTTGATATTTAAATGGCAATCTCAAAAGGATCCTAGTTTTTAATCTTAATATATAAGTGGCAATTTCATCATGTACATCAATGATTTTCAAACTTTAGGGCATAAAAAGGAGTTTGGTAATAATATAGATATTCAGGACTCACTCTCAAAGATTCAGGTTCAGTTGGTCAACAAGAAGGCCTAGATATTTCACATTTTATGAGCATATCTGATAATTCTGTTGCAAGCAGCCCTCTCACCATATTTTGTCAAACACTGCTGTATAAAATTTTAATAGACAATTAAAATTTTGGCTCGGGAATTCCTTTAAACATGTAAAATTTATTGGGGCACAATATACTACTGTACAATAACTCTGAATACATATCCTATACATTTGGAACTCTGCACTCATCCAAGTGTCTCTTGTCTGGCTTTTGGGGTCAGCAATTTATAGCACAAGGGACACAAAAAAGATGACTTTGAACAACATGAATGGTTATCCAAGGGCAAAACCAACAAGCAGCAGCTAACTCTTTGACTCCTAGCACTTGCTGCATCAGGGTGCTCCATAAAGGAGCAACCCATCTAATTCCTGTGTATTTCCATTGCTTCAATGCCCACCTTTATGTAAATGACTCACAACTCTCTATCACTACCTGCTATGGTCTGAATGTATGTGTCCCCCTAAAATTCATATGCTAAAAAAAATTTTTTTTTTTTTTTTTTTTTTTTGAGACGGAGTCTCGCTGTGTCTCCCAGGCTGGAGTGCAGTGGCATGATCTCGGCTCACTGCAAGCTCCGCCTCCCGGGTTCACGCCATTCTCCCGCCTCAGCCTCCCAAGTAGCTGAGACTACAGGCGCCCGCCACCACGCCCGGCTAGTTTTTTGTATTTTTAGTAGAGACGGGGTTTCACCATGTTAACCAGGATAGTCTCGATCTCCTGACCTCGTGATCCACCTGACTCGGCCTCCCAAAGTGCTGGGATTACAGGCTTGAGCCACCGCGCCCGGCTAAAAAAAAATTTTTTTTCAGACACTGTCTCTCTCTGTCATCCAAGCTGAAGTACAGTGGCGTGATCTAGGCTCACTGTAACCTCTGCCTCCCGGGTTCAAGGTATTCTCCTGCCTCAGCCTCCCGAGGAGCTGGGACCACAAGCATGTACCATCATGCTCGACTATTTTTAGTAGAAACAGGATTTCACTGTGTTGGCCAGAGTGGTCCTGAACTCCTGACCTCAGGTGATCCAACCACCTCGGCCTCCCAAAGTGCTGGGATTACAGGCATGCGTCACCACAACTGGCCCGTATCTTGAAGCTTAACTCCCAAGGTAATAATAATTAAGAAGAGGTGGGCCTGAGCCAGGTGCAGTGGCTCGTGCCTGGAGTCCCAGCTACTTGGGAGGCTGAGGTGGGAGGATCATTTGATGCCAGGAGTTTGAGGCTGCAATGTGCTATAACTGCACCTGTGAAAAGCCATTACATTTCAGCCTGGGCAATACAGCAAGACTCCATCTCTTAAAAATAGGTGGGGCTTTTGAGAAGTGATTAGGTCATGAGGGTGGAGCCTTCATAAATGGGATTAGTCCTTATAAAAGAGGCTGAGGGAGGCCGGGCGCGGTGGCTCAAGCCTGTAATCCCAGCACTTTGGGAGGCCGAGACGTGCGGATCACGAGGTCAGGAGATCGAGACCATCCTGGCGAACACGGTGAAACCCCGTCTCTACTAAAAAATACAAAAAACTAGCCGGGCAAGGTGGCGGTCGCCTGTAGTCCCAGCTACTCAGGAGGCTGAGGCAGGAGAATGGCGTGAACCCGGGAGGCGGAGCTTGCCATGAGCCGAGATTGCGCCACTGCACTCCAGCCTGGGTGACAGAGCGAGACTCCGTCTCAAAAAAAAAAAAAAAAAAAGAGGCTGAGGGAATGTTACCCTCTTGCCCCTTCCTTCTGCCATGTGAGGACACAACAAAAAGGTGCCACCTATGAAGCACAGCGCCCTCACCAGACACGCAATCTGCCAGCACCCTGATCTTGGACTTCCCATTCTCCAGAACTGTAAATGATAAATTCTGTTGTTTATAAATTAGCCAGTCTAAGGTATTTTGCTATAGCAGCCAAACAGACTAGAATACTACCCATAAGCTCGTTCCTTAACCTTACATGTTATATCCAATTGCCCACATGATTTCCTTACATGGAGACTGTGACTGTAACCTCACATTAGATGACTCTAACACAGTGCTCGTTAAAATCTAATCTCTGGGCTGGGCGCAGTGGCTCACGCCTGTAATCCCAGCCCTTTGAGAGGCCGAGGCCGGTGGATCACCTGAGGTCAGGAGTTCGAAACTACCTTTGACCAACATGGTGAAACCCCATCTCTACTAAAAATACTAAAATTAGCTGGGCGTCGTGGCATATGCTTATAATCCCAGCTACTAGGGAGACTGAGGCAAGAGAATCTTTTGAACCCGGGAGGCAGAGGTTGCCATGAGCTGAGATCGCACCATTGCATTCCAGCCTGGGCAACAAGAGCGAAACTCCGTCTCAAAAAAAAAAAAAAAAAAAAATTAACCGGGCATGGTGAAACGTGCCTGTAATCCCAGCTACTCGGGAGGCTGAGGCTGGAGAATCACTTGAACCTGGGAGGCAGAGGTTGTACTGAGCTGAGATCGCACCACCACACTCCAGCCTGGGCAACAGAGCAAGACTCCATCTCAAAAAAAAAGAAAAAAAGAAAAAAAAATCTAAACTCCAAAATTTCTGTCTTCCCTCTTTGAGTTGTGGCCCCTTCATCCGAACAGTCTTTCTGACTCCAACATGTTCCCTAAAATTCCACACTTCTCATTTAAATCTTGAAATTTCTACAACTTCTTCCTTTTCCTCATAGCTCAAATTCTACCAGCAAATGACTGAAAACTGTCCCTTTCCACTCCTATTCTCCTAGTAAAGTCTTCATCATCTCTTTCCTAGACTGATCTATTAGTTAATAATTCTCATCTCATTCCAATCCATTCTATTGCCTGGGACAGCTTTCCCAAATCAAATTTTGAGCATCTCATCCTTACTCACAAACTTTAGCTTCTTTTCTCTTTTTTCTCTTTTGAGACAGAACCTCTCTGTCACCCATGCTGTTGCACAATCTCAGCTCACTGCAACCTCCACCTCCCACATACAAGTGATTCTCATGTCTCAGCCTCCCAAGTAGCTGGGATTACAGGCAAGCGCCACCACGCCCAGCTAATGTTTGTGTTTTTAGTAGAGATGGGGGTTTCACCATGTTGCCCAGGCTGGTCTTGAACTCCTGGCCTCAAGTGAATGTCTTGCCTCAGTCTGCCAAAGTGTTGGGATTACAGAAATGAGGCACCGCACCCGGCTTTTTTCTTTCTTCTTTTCATTTTCTTTTTTTTTTTTTTTATTGAGACGGAGTCTCGCTCTGTCACCCAGGCTGGAGTGCAGTGGCCGGATCTCAGCTCACTGCAAGCTCTGCCTCCCGGGTTTACGCCATTCTCCTGTCTCAGCCTCCCAAGTAGCTGGGACTACGGGGGTCCGCCACCATGCCCGACTAGTTTTTTGTATTTTTTAGTAGAGACGGGGTTTCACCGTGTTAGCCAGGATGGTCTCGATCTCCTGACCTCGTGATCCGCCCATCTCGGCCTCCCAAAGTGCTGGGATTACAGGCTTGAGCCACCGCGCCCGGCCTCTTCTTTTCTTTTTTTAAACAGACAGAGTCATACTATGTTGCCCAGGCTGGTCTCGAACTCCTCAGCTCAAGCACTCCTCCTGCCTCGGCCTCCTAAAGTACTGGGATTAAAGGTGTGACTTACCACACCTGGCCCAAATTCTTTGATCTTGAGGTTAACCTGTAAGTACATGAGCACTATGCTACATTTATTTTCTGCGAAAATTATGAATTAATCTTGTCATCCAAACATAGGTTCCAAGATTTGTATCAGTGATTCAGTAAAAAATTTTTTGCCAGCACTATGAACGAAGAAATCGTTAAAGTGCAACCACCCTGGCCTGACGCGGTGGCTCACACCTGTAATCCCCGCACTTTGGGAGGCTGATGCAGGCAGGTCACCTGAGGTCAGGAGTTCGAGACCAGCCTGATCAACATGGCAAAACCCTGTCTCTACTAAAATACAAAAATTAGTTGGGTATGGTGGCTACTCAGGAGCGGCAGAGGAATCATTTGAACCTGGGAGGCGGAGGTTGTAGTGAGCCAAGATTGTGCCACTGCACTCCAGCCTGGGCGACAGAGAGAGATTCCATCTCAAAAAAAAAAAAAAGTTTTTAGGTAGGGAAGGGAAAAATAACGACTGATCAGCACCAATGGTCAGTTAAACAGATTGAGAGTCAATGATTTACCCAAATCTGGAATTCTTTAGCTCAATCACCTCCTCAGAATTCTCTACAAGGCTTCAGAAGACTCCAAACTCAAATTTAAGAACATTAGTCAATGTGATAACCCTATTTCTTTTGTTTTTGTTTTTGTTTTGTTTTGTTTTTTTTGAGACGGAGTCTCGCTGTGTCACTCAGGCTGGAATGCAGTGGCGCAACCTTGGTTCACCGCAACCTCCGCCTCCCAGGTTCAAGCAATTCTTCTACCTCAGCCTCCCAAGTAGCTGGGATGACAGGCATGTAGCCACCAAGCCCAGGTAATTTTTGTATTTTAAGTAGAGACGGGGTTTCACCATATTGGCCAGGCTGGTCTCAAACTCCTGACCTCGTGATCCGCCCGCTTCGGCCTCCCAAAGTGCTGGAATTATAGGCTGAGTCACCGTGCCTCGCCCCTACTTCTCAAGAGATTTGCAATTAAGGATTACAAAAAAAAAATCAGTGTCCCTTGAAGTCACACGATTATTTATTTATTTATTTTGAGAAGGAGTCTCTCTCTGTCGCCCAGGCTGGAGTGCAGTGGCGTGATCTCAGCTCACTGCAAGCTCCGCCTCCTGGGTTCACGCCATTCTCCTGTCTAAGCCACCTGAGTAGCTGGGACTACAGACACCCGCCACCACGCCCGGCTAATTGTTTTTGTATTTTTAGTAGAGACGGGGGTTTCACCATGTTAGCCAGGATGGTCTCGATCTGCTGACCTTGTGATCCACCTGTCTCGGCCTCCCAAAGTGCTGGGACTACAGGCGTGAGCCACTACGCCCAACCAGTAACACAATTTTTTTATTTTTTATTTTTAGTTCTTGAGATGGGAATTTCACTTTTGTCCCCCAGGCTGGAGTGCAATGGCACGATCTCGGCTCTCTGCAACCTCTGCCTCCCGGGTTCAAGTGATTCTCCTGTCTTAGCCTCCCAAGTAGCTGGTACAGGCACCCGCCACCATGCCCAGATAATTTTTGTATTTTTAGTAGAGATGAGATTTTATCATGTTGGCCAGGCTGGTCTCAAACTCCTGACCTCAGGTGATCTGTCTGGGTCAGCCTCCCAAAGTGCTGGGATTACAAGCATGAGACACCATGCCTGGCTAGTAACACGCTTAACAATCATTCTGTCAATTAATCTACTCAAGTTCTACTGAAATAACTGCATTAATACTGAAAAAGTGTCACTTAACTTGAAAAATACAAACAGGCCAGGCGCGGCTCATGCCTATAATCCTAGCACTTTGGGAGGCTGAGGCGGGTGGATCACCTGAGGTCAGGAGTTCGAGACCAGCCTGGCCAACATGGTGAAACTCCATCTCTACTAAAAATACAAAAATTAGGCTGGGCGCAGTGGCTTACACCTGTAATCCCAGCACTTTGGGAGGCTGAGGTGGGTGAATCACCTGAGGTCGGGAGTTCGAGACCAGCCTGACCAACATGGAGAAACCCCGTCTCTACTAAAAATACAAAAATCATCTTGGCATGGTGGCGCATTCCTGTAATCCCAGCTACTTGGGAGTCCGAGGCAGAAGAATCGCTTGAACCCAGGAGGCAGAAGCTTTGGTAAGCCGAGATTACACCATTGCATTCCAGCCTGGGAAACATGAGCGAAATTCCATCTCAAAAAAAAAAAAAAAAATTAGCTGGGACTACAGGTGCATAGTCTTGGGAAGCTGAGGCACGAGATTCACTTGAATCTGGGAGGAGGATGTCGCAGTGAGCAGAGATTGTGCCACGGCACTTCAGCCTCGATGACAGAGCAAGACTCTGTCTCAATAAAAAAAAAAAAAGAGAAAAATACAAACATTCTAAAAAAAGGCCTTGAGCCTTTTCTAACTACTCTTGCCTTTTCCAATGACTCTTTAAAAACAAAACGTGGGCCAGGCACAGTGGCTCACGCCTGTAATCCCAGCACTTTGGGAGGCCAAGGCGGGCAGATCACAAGGGCAGGAGATCGAGACCATCCCGACTAACATGGTGAACTCCCCTCTCTACTAAAAAATAGAAAAAATTAGCCGGGTGTGGTGGCGGGCGCCTGTACTCCCAGCTACTAGGGAGGCTGAGATAGGAGAATGGTGTGAACCTGAGAGGCGGAGCTTGCGGTGAGTCAAGATCATGCCACTACACTCTAGCCTGGGAAACAGAGCGAGACCCCGTCTCAAAAACAAAAAAAGAAAGAAAACTTGACCACCAATCAATTTGATACTCACATCTTGATTATATTCCAAGAAGACATGGAAATTTAAATCTTTTCTCAAAATAGGATGTGCTGCCACACGACACAGGAACACTTCATGCATCGCAACTGTCTTCTTGAATATTGCCAAATATTCACTAGAAACAATACAGAAAATTAAAGGTAAAAAACTCCATCAACTAAAAAGTCACCTGCAACAATTTTTTTCAGAAAATATTCTTTGGATTATTCCAAATGCAAAATTAGAGATACAAAGATATAATTCATGTAAACAAAGGTTTTAGTTGAACTGTTAATGAAATACATAAAACCCAGTTTGAAAAAGATTTCATGCCAGTTAATAATATTTATATCTGATTGTTAATATTTTTAAGTTTTACAAATTTTTCTTACTATGAGAGTTGATGTTAAAGTTAACTATAGGGCTGCTTGTTCTCAGCTCTAGAGAAAGTATGCTACAAATTATTTGATAGAATCTTAATGATTCAATATCCAATTACTGCTTTTAAACAACTTAGTACAAAAAAATTAAAACCCAAACCTCAGTGAGCATATTTTCAACGTTAATAATTATTTTCATCTAATTACCTAAACACACAAGAAACACACTACGAAGAAACTGATTTTTTTTTGCCATTACACCAAGGAAATGTGTTTAAAATATTTTATTTTATTTTATTTTATTTTTATTTTTTTTTTGAGACGGAGTCTAGCTCTGTTGCCCAGGCTGGAGTGCAGTGGCCGGATCTCAGCTCACTGCAAGCCCCGCCTCCCGGGTTCACGCCATTCTCCTGCCTCAGCCTCCCGAGTAGCTGGGAGTACAGGCGCCCGCCACCTCGCCCGGCTAATTTTTTTTGTATTTTAGTAGAGACGGGGTTTCACGGTGTTAGCCAGGATGGTCTCGATCTCCTGAACTCGTGATCCGCCCGTCTCGGCCTCCCAAAGTGCTGGGATTACAGGCTTGAGCCACCGCGCCCGGCCTAAAATATTTTAATACCAGCAGTGAATCTCAGAGACCACAAAGTAATACATGTCAGTTTGGGGGAAAAAAAAACCAAACATTCAAGGAAAAGGCCTGATATTCTTGCTTCAACTACGTGCAAGAAGGGTAAGTTTTACATACCAGCAAACCAGCAAACCAGCAGGACCAATGTTGGGAGAAGTTTGATCTCTGTGAGGGTAGTCATTCAGTGAAGACAAAAAAGAAGGATGCAGAGGATGGAGGTAGCAGTAGAATAAACCCAAGGTTCTCTGTTATCCAACCCCTAACCAGACCACAAAAGAATCATGATCAGGGCCACTGGAAAATCACAGATTCTTCTATATTAATGTGCTCTGCTCATTTCCAGTTTTCAGTCTTATAAACTTTGAATATATATCTGTCTGCTATCAGACCACTGCTTGCATCCAAGACCTGCTTTGCTGATTTATCTTTTCAAGAGTTTAGCATCCTGAAGAGGAGTCTAGTAGCAGTGTCAATATATAACTGATAACTGAAAGTAGTGGAAGAAGAGGAGAGGAAATGTATGAAGGGGAGAAATGACCCAAAAAAGTGACAGAGATGATAACTAAGGAAAAGTATTTCCTTGTACAACTCTCAAAATAGAGAAACATATCCAAGGCCGGGCGCGGTGGCTCAAGCCTGTAATCCCAGCACTTTGGGAGGCCGAGACGGGCGGATCACGAGGTCAGGAGATCAAGACCATCCTGGCTAACATGGTGAAACCCTGTCTCTACTAAAAATACAAAAAAATTAGCCGGGAGTAGTGGCGGGCACCTGTAGTCCCAGGTACTCGGGAGGCTGAGGCAGGAGAATGGCGTGAACCCAGGAGGCGGAGCTTGTAGTGAGCTGAGATCACGCCACTGCACTCCAGCCTGGGCGACTGAGCAAGACACTGTCTCAAAAAAAAAAAAAAAAAAAGAGAAACATATCCAGCAAATCCAAAATTACTCCAAATGTTTAATAAAAGGGGAAAGATTCTGTATGTTTAGCAAATACACTAAAAGTGAAATATAGGCTGAAAATCTGAAAATATACCCCAAAATCTGAAATCTAAAATACTCCAAAATCTGAAAAGTTTTAAACAAAGACATGACGCTCAAAGGAAATATTCATCAGAACATTTCAGATTTCAGATTAGGGATGCTCAATCAGTAAGTATAAAGGAAACAGTCCAAAAAAAACCAAAAATTAAAATCCAAAATGTACTCCCAGGCATTCTGTGTAACTGATACTCAACCTGTACATAATTTCCCTTTCTTCCTTTCTCTGCCTGTGGCTTCTGCCCAAAGGGAAAAGAATACAGAAGCAAAGTAACTAGAGAATAGTTAAAAACTGTTTTTCATGAAATGACTGTATTAGTTTCATATATACTAGAAATGTATTAGATTCTTGAAAAAATTGTGATAATTCGCATTGCATACACATGCATTTTTAAGAAAACAGAATATATGTAGTTGCTCAGTACATTCTCTTTTGAGAATTATGGCAATATGTCCACATTGAAAAAAGAGAACTAGGTTGGTAGTGACTAAGCTTTGTAAATAGAAATAAAACAAAACAATGTCTATTCTGCTTTAAAAAGTCATGTTCTCTATTTCTTTTTCCCCTAAGTCCAAAGACAGACTGGACCTTTTACTTTTTTAAAATAAGCTTTTGGATCTTCCATTTTCAACTTTCAGGGTCTATTTCAAATATGAATTTAAATAATTTTACAGTGGAGACAATTATTCTATCATTTTCCTGTAGGCTCTGATCATGATCATTAATACTGGTTGTGTGACTTAAACCTGCATCTTCCAGACAGGGTCTCCATGGTGAAACAATTAAAATGATGGGATATCAGAAAACACCAAAAAAGGCAAGCACAATTAACAAAGGCAACAACGACCACAAAAAGAAAAAAAAAAAAATCACATACGCTTCCAGTTCCTGTTTCATCTTTGTGAATTCCTCCTTCGTCATCGAGCCTTCTCCTTCACCAAGCTTCTGCAGTTTTTCCCTTGAAGCATCAAAGTCAGGTCTTGGTGGTGCTGGTGGAATCTGTAACAGGACCAAATCACTAATTTTAAGGAAATTTTCATTTCTTGAAGCACTGTACTACTGCCACCATAAAAGACTGTGTCTGGGAAAGCTAAGGGTATCCAGAATGAGCTGAACACCAGGAACACCCAAATTCAGATTGGAGAACTTGACTAGTTGCAAAAATTAAGAGTTTTGACCGAGCGCAATGGCTCACACCTGTAATCCCAGCACTTTGGGAGGCTGAGGCAAGTGGATCATGAGGTCAAGAGATTGAGACCATCCTGGCCAACATGGTGAAACTCTGTCTCTACTAAAAATACAAAAATTAGCTGGGTGTGGTGGCGCACGCCTGTAGTCCCAGCTACTCGGGAGGCTGAGGCAGGAGAATTGCTTGAACCAGGGAGGCAGAGATTGCAGTGAGCTGAGATCGTGCCACTGCGCTTCAGCCTGGCAACAAAGCAAGACTCTGTCTCAAAAAACAAACAAACAAAAAAAGAGTTCTGAGGTCCTGTACACTAAAGAAGAAATACAGCATAGATAAACTACTTTCTGCTATTAGAACAGCAATTCTAAATAAATTTCAATCTGCAGACTCCCACAGCAACCTGGAATCCTCAAATTCATGTGTGTACTAAGCTCTGACCACAGACTGAACACGTGTAACAAATACGCATATCACTTTCCAAAAGTATATAAATGGTATGATTAAACAAAAATGTATTTTTTTTTTTTTTTTGAGACGGAGTCTCGCTCTGTCACCCAGTCTGGAGTGCAGTGATACAATCTCGGCTTACTTCAAGCTCTGCCTCCTGGGTTCACGCCATTCTCCTGCTCAGCCTCCCGAGTACCTGGGAGTACAAGCTTCTGCCACCATGCCCAGCTAATTTCTTTTCGTATTTTTAGTAGAGACGGGGTTTCACCATGTTAGCCAGGATGGTCTCGATCTCCTGACCTCATGATCTGCCTGACTCGGCCTCCCCAAGTGCTGGGATTACAGGCGTGAGCCACCACGCCCGGCCAACAAAAATGCATTTTAAAAATTAATGAACTCCTAATAGCTTTATGCTATTGTGTTTTTTAAAATTAATACTAATTAAAAATTTTTAAATTAATGAATACATTACAATGCAGCAAGGGATGTTAAAACGGGTCCTGGATTGGAGGAATGTACCAAGAAGAAAGAACTGTTTTAAAAATAAAAGAACAAACCGGGTGCAGTGGCTCACGCCTCTAATCCCAGCACTTTGGGAGGCCGAGACGGGCGGATCACGAGGTCAGGAGATCGAGACCATCCTGGCTAACACGGTAAAACCCCGTCTCTACTAAAAATACAAAAAAAAATTAGCTGGGCGTGGTGGTGCGTGCCTGTAGTCCCAGCTACTCGGAGGCTGAGGCAGGAGAATGGCGTGAACCCAGAAGGCAGAGCTTGTAGTGAGCCGAGATGGTGCCACTGCACTCCAGCCTGGGCGACAAAGCAAGACTCCGTCTCAAAAAACAAAAAAAAAACACACACACAGAAAATAAAAGAACAAGACACAGATTAATGACTAACTTCACTCTATTCATCCACAGTCAGGGAGTAAGTAAGCACTTACCTTAAATAAAAATGTAAGATTTAGAAGAGATATATCATTCAAGAGAAAGATGTAAGAAAAAAAACTGTCTTGGGAGGAAGGGTCCATAAATAAGAACTGTTGGCTGGGCATGGTGGGGGCTCATGCCTGTAATCCCAACATTTTGGGATGCCAAGGAATATCACTTGAGGCCAGCCTAAGCAAAGAGTGAGACCCCTTCTCTATAAAAAAATTTGAAAATTAGCTGGGTGTAGACACCTGTAGTCTTAGCTACCGAGAAGGCTGAGGCAGGAGGATCACCTGAGCCTAGGAGTTGGAGGCTGCATTCAGCTATGCTTAGCACCACTATACCCCAGCCTAGGTGACAGAGCAAGACCTTATCTCAAAAAAAAAAAAAAAAAAAAGAA
Source organism: Macaca fascicularis (assembly GCF_037993035.2). Classification (NCBI taxonomy): domain Eukaryota; kingdom Metazoa; phylum Chordata; class Mammalia; order Primates; family Cercopithecidae; genus Macaca; species Macaca fascicularis. The sequence goes on from NC_088381.1 coordinate 102,417,770, forward strand.
AGAAAAGAAAAAGAAAACAAATTACTGAAAAGGGTGGAAGCCACAAGGATGGAGATGAAATCAGGTCATGATGATTAAAAAAAAAAAAATTTTAGAAATCTGAATGCGGTTAACAGCTGAGACCACAATAACCATCTATTATTTACTATAACATCTGGCACATATTTATTTTATTATTATTAATTTTTTTTTTTTTTTTGGTAGAGACAGGGTTTCAACGTGTTGCCCAGGCTGGTCTTGAGCTACTGCGCTAGAGCAATCTGCCTGTCTTGGCCTACCAAACTGCTGGAATAAACAGGCGTGAGAAAACATGACTGGTCACATCTGGTACATATTAAGATTAGATAACCTGAGGCTGGGTGTGGTGGCTCATGCCTATAATCCCAGCATTTTGTGAGACGAGGTGGGAGGATCACTTGAGGTCAGGAGTTCAAGACCAGCCTGGCCAACATGACGAAATCCCGTCTCTGACAAAAATACAAAAATTAGCTGGTCTGGTGGCAGGCACCTGTAATCCCAGTGACTCGGGAGGCTAAGGCAGGAGAATCGCTTAAACCTGGGAGTCGGAGGTTGCAATGAGCCAAACTCACACCACTGCACTCCAGCTTGGGTGACAGAGGAAGACCCTGTCTCCAAAAAAAAAAAAAAAAAAAAAAAAGTTATCTACTTTTTTAGCTGGGATTATAAGCGCACAATACCACACCCAGCTAATTTTTGTATTTTTGGTAGAGACGGGGTTTCGCCATGTTGGCCAGGCTGGTCTTAAACTCCTTGCCTCAGGTGATTCATCTACCTCAGGCTCCTAAAGTGCTGGGATTACAAGCGTGAGCCACCGTGCCTCGTTGCCCAGCCTGGAGTGCAATGGTGTGATCTCGGCTCACCGCAACCTCCGCCTCCTGAGTTCAAGTGATTCTCCTGCCTCGGTCTCCTGAGTAGCTGGGATTACAGGCATGTGCCACCAGGCCTGGCTAATTTTGTACTTTTAGTAGAGATGGGGGTTTCTCCATGTTGGTCAGGCTGGTCTCAAACTCCCGACCTCAGGTGATCTGCCTGCCTGGGCCTCCCAAAGTGCTGGGATTACAGGCGTGAGCCACCGTGGCCAGCCGAGACTTCCAACTCTTAAGTATCTGTCCAACTATGGTTTTTTCTTTCTTTTTTTTTTTTTTTTGAGACAGTGGCTCGCTCTGTCACATAGGCTGGAGTGCAGTGGTGAGATCTTGACTCACTGCAACCTCTGCCTCCCAGGTTCAAGCAATTCTGCCTCAGCCTCCCGAGTATCTGGGATTACAGGCACCTGCCACAACGCCCGGCTAATTTTTAAAAATATTTTTAGTAGAGACGAGGTTTCACCATCTTGGCCAGGCTGGTCTTGAACTCCTGACCTTGTGATCCACCCGCCTCAGCCTCCCAAAGTGCTGGGATTACAAGCATGAGCCACCACGCCCAGCCCCAACCACGGTTTTAAAACCAGTATGGTTTGTAACATCTCCTTAGTCCCTAGGACAAGCCCATTTCAATTCAAACAAACGGTAAGAAATTAAGTTTAAATGAGGGAACGTAACATATCCCACATCCCCTAAGAAAACATTTCAGGATAAAGGTGGTAACCAAACATGTTTCATAACTGACAATTTAAAAAAACATATCAGGCTGGGTGTGGCAGCTCATACCTGTAATCCCAGAACTTTGGGAGGCCGAGGCAGGAAGAATCACCTGAGGTCAGGATTTGGAGACCAGCCTGGCCAACATGGTGAAATCCCATCTCTACTAAAAATACAAAAAAAAAATTAGCAGGGCATGGTGGCGGGTGCCTGTAATCCTAGCTACTTGGGAGACTGAGGCAGGGGAATTGCCTGAATCCAGGAGGCAGAGGTTGCAGTGAACAAAGGTCACACCATTGTACTCCAGCCTGAGCAACACGAGTGAGACTCTGTCTCTAAAAAACATAACAGAGCCGGGCACGGTGGCTCACGCCTGTAATCCCAGCACTTTGGGAGGCCGAGGTGGGCGAATCATTTGAGGTCAGGAGTTCAAGACCAGCCTGGTCAACACGGTGAAACCCTGTCTCTACTAAAAATACAAAAATTAGCTGGGTGTGTTGGTGCGTGATTGTAATCCCAGCTACTTGGGAGGCTGAGGCAGGATAATTGCTTGAACCCGGGAGGCAGAGGCTGCAGTGAGCCGAGATGGAGTCACTACACTCCAGCCTGGGCAACAGAGTGAGACTCCATCTCAAAAACAAAACAAAAAAACAGTTCACAAAAAATGCTAAACAATATTCCAAAACATAATAAAGTACCTAAAACCTCCTAGAAAATGGAATTAAAATGGAGTCTCAATACTTACGATATAACCTGCATAGTCTTCATTTTCAACAAAGGAATCATGAAGCCAGATAAATTCCTCATGTTGCCGAACAACTGAAAACTCGTTTTGTTTAAAATTTGGCAGTGAACTCTGTAAAGATAGAGATTTTCTTGAATAAAAATCAAATTTACACTAAAAAGTTTTTTGAAACTGCATCTTGCTCTGCCACCAGGCTGGAGTGCAGTGGAACAATCTCGGCTCACTGCAGCCTCAACCTCTCAGGCTCGAACAATCCTCCCACCTCAGTCTCCCAAGTAGCTGGGACTATAGGTACGAACCACCACACCTAGTTAATTTTATTTTTTGTAAAGATGAGGTCTCACTAAGATGCCCAGGCTGGTCTTGAACTCTTGGACTCAAGCGATCATCCTGCCTCGGCCTCCCAAAGTGCTGGGATTATAGGTACAAGCCACTGTGTCTGGCCTTAAAAAGTTTTTAATAAATGTTTTCTATCATTTAAAAAAATTCATCTTATTTCAAGACCATCAGTGCCCTTTAAAGTCTATCATAAAACCTGAGATATCTGGACAAAATTATCTTCGGATTGTTGGGAAAGTAAGTTGACAGACTCTTATTATATTGTACTGCTACAGTTACTTAAAAGTTACGTTACTAATGTATATTAAACTCACCTATTCAAACAAAGGAAAGAAATCTGCAATCTGAAAATGCACTCAAGAACTGAAATCTAATAACAATAATAATTTGTGCCTGGCCACTGTGGCTCATGCCTGTAATCCTAGCACTTTGGGAGGCCAAGTTGGGTGGATCACCTGAGGTCAGGAATTAGAGACCACCCTGACCAATATGGTGAAACCCCATCTCTACTAAAAATACAAAAATTAGCTGGGCGTGGTGGCTTGTGCCTGCAGTCCCAGCTACTTGGGAGGCTGAGACAGGAGAATTGCTTGAACCCAGGAGGCGGAGGTTGCAGTGAGTGAGCCAGGATCACACCACTGCACTCCAGCCTGGACGAAAGAGACTCCATCTCAAAAAAAATAGTAATAATAATCATTTGTAAGACAGTAATTTGACAGAAAGAACAATGAAATTGAAAGTAACAAGAATGATAAAAGATACTAATAAAAATTTGGAAAAAATTAAATTTGCCCTCTGTCTAGGTTCTGATTCTCAGAATATTAATCTAAAAAAAGTACATTTTCCTACACCTATTTATGTTAAAATAGTCTCTTTCCAATTATGTTTAAAATCCAAGTACCAGTCAACATATCACATATGTAGTATAATAAATGGCTAAAATAATAGAAAGTACAAAATCACATTTACCTTTGTGTGAACAGTGAATTTTACTTTATCCCGCTCACTAAGAGCATCAGAAATGTCCACCTGCAGCGCAGCATCACTTTGAAGATCTACATTTATTGCTTTAAGCTGGAAGAAGAAAACCAGTATCTTAATGAAAATCATGTGCTTTTATGTAATTTTTTTCTCAGACAATACAAAAACAAAACAAAAATAACAAAAGATTAAGTCTAAAGAGGTACTCATGTCCATATAATATACATATTATATACATTTTGAAGCAGCTGCTTTGGGCAATGCTATTACCTTAATACTGTAGTATTCAATTCTAGAATTTTCATTTTATAGTATTCAACTATATTTTGCTTTACTTAAGTCACCGAGCTAATCATGATTAATTATAGTTTAGTTACAGTTTAATTCAAAAAGAAAACTCTTTTCAGTCAGATGTGATGTCTCATATCTGTAATCCCAGCACTTTAGGAGGCTGAGGCAGGACTGACTGCGTCCAGGAATTCAAGACCACCCCGGGAAACATAACAAGACCCTGTCTCTACAAAAATTGAAAAAAAAAAAGAAAGAAAGAAAATAGCCAAATATGGTGGCACACATCTGTGGTCTCACTACATAGGAGGCTGAGGCAGGAGATGTGAGCAGTAATCATGCCACTGCACTTCAGCCTGGATAACGGAGCAAAACCATCTCAAAAAACAAAAAACAAAACAAAACAAAACAAAAAAACCAAAAAAAAAAAAAAAAACCTGTCTCAAAAAAACCCCAAAAAAACTATTTTCCAAGAAAGTGGTCCATTTAAGTTCAAGTATTCTAAAATTAAGGAATGTGTCGTCTTGAAGCACAAGAAAAATAATAAAAAGACTATCAAACAACAAGTTTAACTCCTGCCTCTTTATATTCAGGAATATACAATGAAACTATCAAATATAATTAAATACATTAATGTAAAGTGCTAAGAAAAATACTAACATACAGTAAGTACTCAATAAATAACTCCATAAGCTACATTTGAAGAAATGAATATATTCCCTATATAGTGCTTCCATTTTCTCATCTGTAAGAAGACTCTTCTTGGCCAGGCGCGGTGGCTCAAGCCTGTAATCCCAGCACTTTGGGAGGCCGAGACGGGCGGATCACGAGGTCAGGAGATCGAGACCATCCTGGCTAACCCGGTGAAACCCCGTCTCTACTGAAAAATACAAAAAACTAGCCGGGCGAGGTGGCGGGCGCCTGTAGTCCCAGCTACTCGGGAGGCTGAGGCAGGAGAATGGCGTAAACCCGGGAGGCGGAGCTTGCAGTGAGCTGAGATCCGGCCACTGCACTCCAGCCTGGGCGACAGAGCGAGACTCCGTCTCAAAAAAAAAAAAAAAGAAGACCCTTCTTGTTTTAAATTTTTAAACTTCATGTTTTTCTTACTCTTTAAACAATAAATACTGTAACTTGTTTGGGTAATTTTGAGACTTAGGATAAGACTCAAAACACTAAAAGGTAAGTCTTAGCCAGCTGCAAAGACATGAAATAGACTGTTTCTTTTTTTTTTTTTTTTTTTTGAGATGGAGTCTTGCTCTGTCGCCCAGGCTGGAGTGCAGTGGCCGGATCTCAGCTCACTGCAAGCTCCGCCTCCCGGGTTCACGCCATTCTCCTGCCTCAGCCTCCCAAGTAGCTGGGACTACAGGCGCCCGCCACCTCGCCCGGCTAGTGTTTTGTATTTTTTTTTAGTAGAGACAGGGTTTCACCAGGTTAGCCAGGATGGTCTCGATCTCCTGACCTTGCGATCCGCCCATCTTGGCCTCCCAAAGTGCTGGGATTACAGGCTTGAGCCACCGCGCCCGGCGAAATAGACTGTTTCAAAGACAGTACTCTAGTTGTAAAACCTAGGACTTAGAGAATCTCACCTGGTCATTAGTATCTCAAATTTTAATTATATTGTAAATGAAAAAAATGCTGAATGCAAATGCAAAATTGTTTACTCAATGATTTCAAATATATATATGTGTATATATAAATTTTATTTTTTGTTTTTGAGACAGGGTCTCACTCTGTTACCCAGGTTGGAGTGCAGTGGTGATCTCTGTTCACTACAACCTCTCCCTCCCGGGTTCAAGTGATTCTCCCACCTCAGCCTCCTGAGAAGCTGGGATTATAGGCGTGCACCCCCACATCCAGCTATTTTTTGTAGTTTCTGGTAGAGACAGGGTTTTGCCATGTTGGCCAGGCTGGTCTTGAACTCCTGACCTCAAGTGATCCGCCCACCTTGGTATTCAAATTGCTTGAGCTCAGGAATCTGAGACTAGCCTGGCCAACACAGAAAAACCCCATCTCTACAAAAAATACAAAAATTAGCCTGGCACATGTTGTACACCTGTAGTCCCAGCTACTTGGGAAGCTGAGGTGTGGGGAATGGCTTGAGCCCAAGAGGTGGAGGTTGCAGTGAACTGAGATCACACCACTGCACTCCAGCCTGGGCAACAGAGCCAAACCCTGTCTCAAAAAAAAAAAAAAAAAGGCGGGGGGGACGCCAGGTGCAGTGGCTCACACCTATAATCCCAGCACTTTGGGAGGCTGAGGCAGGTGTATCATGAGGTCAAGAGATTGAGACCATCCTGGCCAACATGGTGAAACCCCATCTCTACTAAAAATACCAAAATTAGCTGGACATGGTGGCGCGTGCCTGTAGTCCCAGCTACTTGGGAGGCGGAGGTTGCACAAAGTGGAGATCACGCCACTGCACTTCAGCCTAGTGACAGAGTGAGACTCCGTCTCAAAAAAAAAAAAAAAAAAAATCTGTTTCCCTGTTTCCTTTTTTTTCTTTTTTTTTTTTTTTGGAGACAGAGTCTCACTCTGTCGCCCAGGCTGGAGTGCAGTGGTGCAATCTTGGCTCACTGCGAGCTCCACCTCCCGGGTTCACATTCTTCTGCCTCAGTCTCCCGAGTAGCTGGGACTACAGGTGCCTGCCACCATTTTTTGTATTTTTTTTAGTAGAGACTGGGTTTCACTGTGTTAGCCAGGATGGTCTTGATCTCCTGATCTCGTGATCCACCCACCTCGGCCTCCCAAAGTGCTGGGATTACAGGCGTGAGCCACTGTGCCTGGCCTCCTTTTTTTCTTTAATCACATTCAGGCCTTTGTTTTTTGTTTTAAATAGAGACAGGGTCTCACTATGTCACCCAGGCTGATCTTGAACTCCTGAGCTCAGGCAATCCTTTCACCTTGGCTTCTCCAAGTGCTGGGATTACAGGTGTGAGCCACTGAGCCAGGCGAGGCCACTTTTAAGATGTTTATTGTGGTAGCTCCCTGGGAGGTATCTACATCCAAATTCCTGGGAGCTGTAAATGTTACCTTGTATGTCAATAAAGGACTAGGACTTTGCAGATGTCATTCAATTATGGATTTTGAGATGGGGATTTTGAGATTATCCTGGATTATCTAGGTGGGCCTTAAAGGCAATCAATCACATGTTATTTTTTGAGATGGAGTCTCACTTTGTCCCCCCAGGTTGGAGTGCAGTGGCCCCATCTTGGCTCACTACAACCTCCGCCTCCCATGTTCAAGCGATTTTCCGGCCTCAACCTCCCGAGTAGCTAGGACTACAGGCATGTACAACCAGGCCCAGCTAACTTCTGTATTTTTAGTAGAGATGGGGTTTTACCATGTTAGCCAGGCTGGTCTTCAACTCCTGACCTCAGGTGATCCACCCGCCTCAGCCTCCCAAAGTGCTGGGATTACAGGAATGAGCCACAACGCCGAGCCAGCACATTATCTATATACAAAAAGCAGAGGCCAGGTGCTGCCGGTGGCTCACGCCTGTAATCCCAGCACTTTGGGAGGCCAAGGCAGGTGGATTACCTGAGGTCAGGAGCTCGAGACCAGCCTGACCAACATGGAGAAGCCCCATCTCTACTAAAAATACAAAATTAGCCAGGTGTGGTGGCGCATGCCGATAATCCCAGCTACTCGGGAGGGTGAGGCAGGAGGGTGGTGTGAACCTGGGAGGCGGAGCTGGCAGTGAGTAGAGATGAGGCCACTGCACTCCAGCCTGGGCAAGAGTGAGACTCAGTATCAAAAAAAAAACTTTGACACAGAAAAAAATACTCCAATAACTAATGAGAAGGTCTTGTGACCATGGAGGCAGATTAGAGTACTGCAGCCACAAACCAAGGGCTGCTGCTGATGGTAGCCACTGAAAGCTGGAGGAAGCAAGGAATCCTTCCCTCGAGCCTCTGGAGGGAGAGCTGGCCCTGCCAGCTTGACATCCTGACGTCAGCTCAGTGATACTGATTTCTGACTTCTGGCCTTCAGAACTGTGAGAGAATAATTTTATGTAGTTTTTTTTTTTTTTTTTGAGACGGAGTCTCGCTCTGCCGCCCAGGCTGGAGTGCAGTGGCGCGATCTCCGCTCACTGCAAGCTCTGCCTCCCGGGTTCACGCCATTCTACTGCCTCAGCCCCCAGAGTAGGTGGGACTACAGGCGCCCGTCACTATGCCCAGCTAATTTTTCGTATTTTTAGTAGAGACAGGGTTTCACTGTGTTAGCCAGGATGGTCTCAATCTCCTAACCTTGTGATCCACCCGTCTCGGCCTCCCAAAGTCCTGGGATTATAGGCGTGAGCCACCGCACCCGGCCTAAATTTATGTAGTTTTAAGCCATCAAGTTTGTGGTAACTTGTTACAGCAGCCACAGGAAACTAGTTCATTTATCATACAGGTTTTAGAATAATAACTGCGGCATTTCTCCACTTCTTACGTTTTCATTGCTTAGTCTAGCATTTCCAAAACACACCTAGTAAGAATCAACCTGGTTGCTTGTTAAAAATACAGAATCTGGGGCCGGGTGTGGTGGCTCACGCCTGTAATACCAGCACTCTGGGAGGCTGAGGCAGGTGGATCACGAGGTCAGGAGTTCAAGACCAACGTGGCCAAGATGGTGAAACCCCGCCTCTTACTAAAAATACAAAAATTAGCTGGGCCTGGTGGCAGGCGCCTGTAATCCCAGCTACTCGGGAGGCTGAGGCAGCAGATTGCTTGAACGTGGGATGCGGAAGTTGCAGTGAGTCAAGATGGCACCACTGCACTCCAGCCTAGGCGACAGAGTGAGACTCTTGTCTCAAAAAAAAAAAAAAAAAATCTGGCTGTGTGTGGCGCTCACACCTGTAATCTTAACACTGGGAGGCTGAGGCGATTGGATCACTTGAGCTCAGGAGTTCAAGACCAATTTAGGCAACATGGCAAAACCCTGTCTCTAAAAAAAAAAAACCGAAAACAATTAACAAGAACAAAAATTAGCCAAGGGTGGGATTACAGGTGTGAGATTTAGTGTTCATTACATAAAATGTACACAAATCGTCTAGGCAGATTTTCTTCTCAGTTTAGCAAAAAGTCAATCATTTAGAGGGTTTTACTAAGGACAGGAGTCAAGCAAACAACTTGTGTTTCATAAAAATTTTTAAAATGTTATGTGTTTCATAAAAATTTAATTGGCTGGGCACGATGGCTCATGCCTGTCATCCCAGCACTTTGGGAGGCCGAAGCAGGAGGATCGCAAGGTTAGGAATTTGAGACTGGCCTGGCCAACATGGCGAAACCTTGTTTCTACTAAAAATACAAAAAAGAAAAAAAAAATTAGCCAGGTGTGGTGGTGGGCGCCTATAATCCCAGCTACTCAGGAGGCTGAGGCAGGAGAATTGCTTGAATCTGGGAGGCGGAGGTTGCAGTGAGCTGAGATCGCACCACTGCACTCCAGCCTGGTTGAGAGAGCACGACGTCTCAGGTAAAAAAAATTTAATCAACTTTCTGCAACTAGTGAGTTCAGTTTGAAGAAATTTCTAATTAGATTACATTCAATGGCTTAATCTTTTTCTGGGACAATAAACATTGGACTGTCTTCTGTCAGAGGCTGACTAGGTTAAACATTTGTGTCACTGGTCAAGAGAAAGATTATGACAAAAAAAAATAAAAATTAAGTAACATAAATGTAGTATCATTAGAAGAACAATTTAAAGACTTTGACCTGCTGTTCCATATATAATTACTTAGTAAAAGGCTAGGCACGGTAGCTTATGCCTGTAATCCCAGTACGTTGGGAGGCCAAGGCAGGACCACTTGTGGCCAGGAGTTCGAGACCAGCATGGGCAACACAGTGTGACCTTGTCTGCACAAAAAATTTTTAAATTAGCTGGGTGTAATGGTGCACATCTGTGGTCCCAGCTCCTCAGGAGGCTGAGGCTGCAGTGGGCTGTGATTGTCCCACTGCACTCCAGCCTGGGTGACGGAGTGAGACCCTGTCTCAAAAAAAAAAAAAAAAAGACTTGGGCCAGGCACAGTAGCTCATGCCTGTAATCCCAGCACTTTGAGAGGCCAAGGTGGGTGGATCACAAGGTCAGGAGATCAAGATCATCCTGGCTAACACAGTGAAACCCCATCTCTACTAAAAATGCAAAAAATGAGCCAGGCGTAGTGGCAGGCACCTATAGTCCCAGGAACTTGGGAGGCTGAAGCAAGAGAATAGCTTGAACCCAGGAGACAGAGCTTGCAGTGAGCCGAGATTGCGCCACTGCACTCCAGCCTGGGGGACAGAGTAAGACTCTGTCTCAAAAAAAAAAAAAAAAAAAAAAAAAAAAGACTTAGGAAGACATTCACTACTAGTTATTATACTGACTAGTGTACTATGAAGTATCTAGCTTAGAACATCCCTAAAAAGTCAGTTGTTCATATTTTGACAGAAAAAAAATGTAGAGAGATGGATGAGTGGATGGGATGGGGCAAAGAGGAAGGAAGAAAAGAAAGAAAATAACTTTGACTCTTACAATAGTATTCGAACTGATGTTACTTCAGCCCTTGCCCCTCATAAATTTATTCCCTACAGGGTCACCACTATGGTATCATTAAACTAGAAATCATTTCTCTGCTCAAAATCTAAGGAGTTTCCGCTTGAAGAAAAGCTGAATACCTTACAGTGGCCTACCAGGCACTATAAAATCTCCATCTGATATCATCTAATTTACCACTCCTCTGGCTCACTATAGTCCTGCCATATGGCCTCCTTTTTTGGGGGGGATGGAGTCTTGCTGTGTCGCCAAGGCTGGAGTACAGTGGTGCGATATTGGCTCACTGCAACCTCCGCCTCTCTGGTTCGAGTGATTTTCCTGCCTTAGCCTCCCTAGTAGCTGGAATTATAGACATGCGCCACCACGCCCAGCTAATTTTTGTATTTTTAGTAGAGATGGGGTTTCACCATGTTGGCCAGGCTGGTCTTGAACTCCCAACCTCAGGTGATCCACCCGCCTTGACCTCTCAAGTACTGGGATTATAGGCGTGAGCCACTGCACCCCACCCTCCTTGTTCTTTGAACACACAAACATGCTGCCGTCTCAGGGATTCTTTGCACCCGCTGGTTCCCTCTGCCTGGAACACTCTGCCCCCAGATATCTATCTGCACAGCTCACTTTCTTCAAGTCCTTACGTCTTCCTCAGGAAGGCCTTTCCTAGGCACCCTATCTAACAGTGCAGCTCAAACCATCCTCCCTTTCAGCCCAAAAATCCTTACTCCTCCCTCATTTTTCTTCATAATGCTTATTCAAAACCTAATATACTTTACTTTTTAAAAATGTCTTTTCATGACTGTAATTCACCTCCATGAAGACATAGGTTTTTATCTATTTTGTTCATTGCTATATTCCCAATAGAAGTTCTCAACAAATATTTGTGGAATGTAAAGGAGGGAAGAGGAAAGAAAGAAAGGTGGTAACCACAACTGGGCTGCAAAACTATTTTCAGGTAATTACAGTACAATCAATTAAAAACCCCATGATAGAAGCGAATTTGATTGGCCGGGTGCAGTGGCTCATGCCTGTAATTCCAACACTTTGGGAGGCCAAGGTGGGCGGATCACGAAGTTAGGAGTCCGAGACCAGCCTGGCCAACATGGTGAAACCCCATCTCTACTAAAAATACAAAAATTAGCTGGGTGCAGTGGTGTATGCCTGTAGCCCCTGCTACTCAGGAGGCTAAGGCAGAAGGATCACTTGAACCCAGGAGGTGGAGGTTGCAGTGAGCTGATATCATGCCACGGTACTTCAGCCTCGGTGACAGAACACAACTCTGTCTCAAAAAATATATAGATAGAATAAATATAAACACTTGACTCTCTAGGCAATACAGTAATATGCGGTTATTTAATAAACTTTTTTTGCAGCACTTATACGCAAACAACTGTCCCAGGTATTGCGGAAGATTTAAAGTGAGCAAAAAGCCCTGCCTTCAAGAAATCTGTTTGCAATGAGAAAGACAATCAACCTTATGTAATATAAAATTAACTGCTTCCTGCTTTCTCCCCACCACTTTTACCACATGTACAATGTAACCTCATCAACACCTCCAGTCCTGTGACCTTTCCATTTATTTCCAGTCTGTCGGCACTCCCTCTGCTTCACTCCTTTTCCAATCTACTCCGCAAATGCCATTCCAATACCTTTCCTGCTGGCCCCTTCAACTCTCACTGCTCTTTTACCATACCTGGCTTACAAATTCCCATTCAGGATCTACTTATCTTTTATTTATTTATTTTTTTATAGAGACGAGGTCTCACTATGCTGCCCAAGCTAGATTTGAACTCCTGGGCTCAAGAGATCCTCCCACCTCAGCCTCCCAAATGCTGGGATTACAGGCATGAGCCACCTGGCCTCAAGATGAATATAATCTTCAACTTTTACATTTGGGCTGCTGAGTATGGCTACAGAAAAGTCACCATTGTTTGTACTGTTCCATTTCAAATTAACGGTCTCCAAATTGCAAATGCTCTTTTAAAACTACTCAGCAGTCCAGTCCTGTGCAACTTCACTCAGCTCCTCTTTTGATTTCCTGCAGCAACAATTCCAACTTTTACTACATTACACCCCACCCTCAACAAGTGAACTTGCCTCCTCCAGCCCAGAGAAATAAATGCCAGCAGCTGTTTATTCTCTCAGGCCCACCAACAAACCTTTTTACAAATAAATTTTGCCTTACAGCTGGTCATTGTGGGACACACTTGTAGTCCCAGCTACTTGGAAAGCTGAGGTGGGAGGATCACTTGAGGCCCAGGAGGTCAAGGCTGCAGTAAGCTGTGATGGTGTCACTGCATGCCAGCCTGAGCAACAGAGCAAGACCATGTCGAAAAACAAAAACAAAAACAAAATTCTTTACATGAGTACCTAATTTCCAAACCAATGATATTTTTCAGTCTGCTTGGCCTCTCTGCAGTATTCTGCGTTGGTATCATTCTGACCACTCCTTTCTTAAAACTATCTCAACTTTTAAAAAATCATTATTTTTAAAACTGGAGATGGGGCCAGGCGTGGTGGTCACGCCTATAATCTCAGCACTTTGGGAGGCTGAGGCAGGAGGATCACTTGAGGCCAGGAGTTTGAGACCAGCCTCAGCCGGGCGTGGTGGCTTAAGCCTGTAATCCCAGCACTTTGGGAGGCCAAGACGGGCGGATCACGAGGTCAGGAGATCGAGACCATCCTGGCTAACACGGTGAAACCCCGTCTCTACTAAAAAAATACAAAAAACTAGGCGGGTGCCTGTAGTCCCAGCTACTCGGGAGGCTGAGGCAGCGTAAACCCGGGAGGCGGAGCTTGCAGTGAGCTGAGATCCAGCCACTGCACTCCAGCGCGGGCGATGGAGCGAGTCTCCATCTCAAAAAAAAAAAAAAAGAAAAAAAAAAAAGAGACCATCCTGGGCAACAAGGTGAAACCCTGTGTCTACTAAAAATACAAAAATTAGCTGGGCATGGTGGTACATGCCTGTAATCCCAGCTACTCAGGAGGCTGAGACACAAGAAACTGCTTGAATCCGGGAGGAAGAAGTTGCAGTAAGTCAAGATAGTGCTACTGCACTCCAACCTGGGTGATAAAGTGGGACTCTCCCTCAAAAAAAAAAAAAAAAAAAAGTGACGGGCATCTCACTCTGTCGCCCAGGCTGGAGTACAGTGGTACAATCTTAGCTCCCTACAGCCTTGAACTCCTGTGATCAAGCAATCTTCCTTCCTCAGCCTCCCAAGCAGCTAGCTAGGACCAAATGCATGTGTGACCACACCCTGCTAATTTTTAGTTTTTGTAGAGACAGGATATTTCTACATACCCCAGACTGGTTTCAAACTCCTGGGCTCAAGTGATCCTCTTGCCTCAGCCTCTCAGAGTGCTGGGATTATAGGCATGAGCCACTAACCCAGCTTCTCTCAACTTTTGAAGTCTCCTCTGATTCGCCTCCTATCCCTCTCAGCCCCATTAAGCAATCATCTTTGCTCTGGTCCTTAAATGCTGGTTTCCCTTGGGTGCTATCTAATGTTGCAAATATCAGCCATTCTCAACTAATAATTCCTAAGTAATTACATCTCCAATTCAGACCTTTTATTCTAAGTTCCCAATTTAATTTCAAGTTACCAACTAGACATAGCCATCTGGATGTATTTGCTTATTAAACAATTCAGTGCCCTCAATGTATCAAGCACTGTCCTACATGTTAAGGAGACAGCAGTGAAGAGACACAATCCTCAACCTTACAGATCTTACATTCTAGTTTGGCAGGGGCAGGTTAGATGCCTCACAGGCACTTTAAATCCAACATACTTGGAACTAGACTTATGACCTAACCTCTAACCCTGCTCTTCCTATTTTCTCCTTCTCCCTTGCCCAGCCCATGTACTTACTTATTCAGTCACTATGTCCTGTCAATTCTATCTCCTAAACATCTCTTTACTACATCCCTTCCTTCATCCCTCTTCCACTGCCTTAGTTCTACCTTTGTCATTTCTCATCTGGACTGTTGCATTAGCCTGTTAACTGGTTTCTTTGCTTTCTGAAAGGAAGCATCAATCTATCCTCTATATTAGAATAATCTACAATGATATTTTCACCTGGAAATATCTTTCCTCTTTTTTTTTTTTGAGATGGAGTTTTGCTCCTGTCGCCCAGGCTGGAGTATAGTGGCATGATCTTGGCTCACTGCTGCCTCTGCCTCTTGGGTTCAAGCGATTCTCCTACCTCAGTTTCCCTAGTAGCTGGGATTACAGGCACCCACCACCACACCTGGCTAATTTTTTTTTGTACTTTTAGTATAGATGGGGTTTCGTCACGTTGGCCAGGCTGGTGTTGAACTCCTTACCTCAGGTGATCGGCCTCCCAAAGTGCTGGGATTACAGGCATGAGCTACTGCACCTGGCCTGGGCATGTCTTTCCTAGCTTAAAATCCCTCAGTACTTCCCACTGCCTGGAGTCTTTCACTATGCACTTTATACTCTGTCCATACTGGCTGCATGTACCTTTGCAACCTCTGCTCCTGTAAGAACAAGTGCTCTAGGAGGAACCAAATTACCAACACATGCCATCCTCCCCGTTGGAAAGCAGACCAATAGCACAGTGGTTAAAAGCCAGGCCCTAGAGCTAGACTGCCTATTTGACCACAGCTCCTACTGGCTTTTGACTTTGGGCAAGTTATTTAATGTCTCTGCAACTCAGTTTTCCTTTCCCGAACAGGAATAACAGTAGGTGTATTTCATAGGGATTTGAGAATTGAGTTAATACATGGAAAGTGCCTGACATACAGTGAATGCTATGTAAATGTGTAACTATCATTATGTCTTTACTACTACCCTTTCCCCTAAAGTTGAACACTTTACTTTGAACTCCCATACACTTTATTTCAAGGGATTATAACTCTATCTCCTTCACTATACTGTGATGGTCTCAGGGAAGGAACTTTGTCTTATTCACCTTTTTAGTCCTCAGCCAACATAATATATGTCACATTTTTATGTGAAATAACTATCAATAAATGTGGAATGTGTTTAAGCTAAAAAGTGTGCAGGTGCAAAACAAAATGCAAGCATCTGGGCCAAATTCAAGTTGAATTTCAAGTGAAAGAAAAGGTGAGGGGAAAATAAAACACTGAAATGCATGCATAAAACAGACAGTCAAGTGTAGAGGTGCTTGGGCAATGGGGAATAGACTAGAATATGGGGGAAGAGATATTGAGAAATGAAGCCGGTCAGAAAAGGTTATAAACAGAGTTTAATGTTAGCCTAAGGAGTTTGGACCTTACCCCCAAAAAAACTGGGGTCCAAGGAAGTCCTTTTCACTAATGGTGCTATATGGTTTAATCATTTCAGTAATATAAGTAATTTGGGCCGGGCGCGGTGGCTCAAGCCTGTAATCCCAGCACTTTGGGAGGCCGAGACAGGCGGATCACTAGGTCAGGAGATCGAGACCATCCTGGCTAACATGGTGAAACCCCATCTCTACTAAAAAATACAAAAAACTAGCCGGGCGAGGTGGCGGGCGCCTGTAGTCCCAGCTACTCAGGAGGCTGAGACAGGAGAATGGCCCGAACCCGGGAGGCGGAGCTTGCAGTGAGCTGAGATCCGGCCACTGCACTCCAGCCTGGGCGACAGAGCGAGACTCCGTCTCAAAAAAAAAAAAAAAAAAAAGTAATTTGAAGACTGAATTGGAGGTAGAAAGACTAAAGACAGAGACTAAGGATAGGTACTGCTACAGTCCAAGTAAGAAGTAGCAAGGAGTTTAAATGGGACCATGCACATGAAAGATGGGGTAAACAACATTTCCAAGGTGAAATTAACTGGCCGCAATGACTGTTCTGATATAAAATGAAGGATATGACTCAGAGGTTTCTTGCCGGCATAACTGGAAAGTGATGCTATTAACGAAGATAAGGAATACAGAGGTAGGAACAAGGCTAGAAGTATAGGAGAACGAGTAGTTACTCTACCTAAAGTAATTCTTGAAAACAATAAACATATTATTTAGAATTGAAATCAAGTGCAAAGAGAATCATGCCATCACTCTGGCACGCACTGTTCTTATTTAACAAGCACATCAGAAAAAAATGTGTCCAATTCAAAGGGCTCATTTGTTTACCAAATAATATGTTACTGTCCTTTATTTGAGGGAGAAAAACCTATTATATAGAGGTAGGGCTAAAGAGATGAAAATGTGGCCAATATTTTTCAACACTATGTAGTCTTGAAGCCTGTTTTTTAAATTTCTCACAAAACAGTATTTTCCTTTTTTATTATTATTATTTTTTTTGAGACAGTTTCGCTCTTGTCGCCCAAGCTGGAGTACAATGGCAAGGTCTTGGCTCACCGCAACCTCTGCCTCCTGGATTCAGGTGATTATCCCGTCTCAGCCTCCCAAGTAGCTGGAATTACAGGCACCAGCCATCACACGAGGCTAATTTTTGTATTTTTAGTAGAGATGGGGTTTCACCATGTTGGCCAGGAGGGTCTTTAACTCCTGACCTCAGGTGATCTGCCCATCTTGGCCTCCCAAAGTGCTGGGATTACAAGCATAAGACACTGTGCCTGGTCAAAACAATGTTTTCTTAGGGCGCTGAGATTCTGTTCTAAGCAAAACATCATGATGAAAATGTGCGGCTACTTAAAGATTTATTTAAAAACACTGACTTTAATTTTGTTTACCTGTAGCCAGACGTGGTGGCTCACGCCTGTAATCCCAGCACTTTGGGAGGCCAAGGCGGGTGGATCATGAGGTCAAGAGATCGAGACCATCCTGGCCAACATGGTGAAACCTCGTCTCTAATAAAAATACAAAAATTAGCTGGGCGTGGTGGCGAGTGCCTGTAGTACCAGCTACTCAGGAGTCTGAGGCAGAATAGCTTGAACCTGGGAGGCAGAGGTTGCAGTGAGTCAAGGTCGCATCACTGCACTCCAGCCTAGCAACAGAGCAAGACTCTGTCTAGAAAAAAAAAAAAGGGCCGGCGCGGTGGCTCACACCTGTAATCCCAGCACTTTGGGAGGCCAAGGCAGGCAGATCACGAGGTCAGGAGATCGAGGCCATCCTGGCTAACATGGTGAAACCCTGTCTCTACTAAAAATACAAAAAATTAGCAGGGCGTGGTGGCGGGTGCCTGTAGTCCCAGCTACTCAGGAGGCTGAGGCAGGAGAATGGCATGAACCCAGGAGGCAGAGGTTGCAGTGAGCCAAAATCGCGCCACTGCACTCCGGCCTGGGCGACAGAGCGAGACTCTGTCTCAGAAAAAAAAAAAAAAAAAAAATTGCTTACTGCTTTACATGAAATGCTAGTTATCATTTTTGAATGTTCTGCCCCCTTTGCAACTCATATCAATATGTAGTTCATGCTTTTTCTCTAACAAGACGCCCTTTTCTTTTTGAGACAGAGTCTTGTACTGTTGCCCAGGTGGGAGTGCAATGGCATGCTCTCAGCTCACTGCAATCTCCACCTCCTGGGTTCCAGTGATTCTCCTGCCTCAGCTTCCCAAGTAGCTGGGATTACAGCTACCCGCCACCACGCCCGGCTAATTTTTTGTATTTTTAGTAGGGACAGGGCTTCACCATGTTGGTCAGGCTGGTCTCGAACTCCTGACCTCGTGATCCACCCGCCTCCGCCTCACAAAGTGCTGGGATTACAGGGGTGAGCCACTGTGACCCGCCAAGACTCCCTTTCTTAAAAGGCTCAACAAGATGATCTAAACTAAAAATGCAATGCCTAAAAGTTCTAATTATGGCAATCTATTTCTATCAGGACAAACACAATGTAAGGAAATTTAAACAGGCCAGATATTTCTGTTTCTAAAATGAGGAAATAGCAGGATAACTTTGTGCAGCAGTAATCAAATTTCAGTCACAAACAGAAACTCCTTGGGCACTCGTTAAATAAGCAGTTATCGTCCGGGCGCGGTGGCTCATGCCTGTAGTCCCAGCACTTTGGGAGGCCGAGGCGGGCAGATCACCTGAGGTCAGGAGTTCGAGACCCGCCTGGCCAATATGGTGAAACCCTGTCTCTATTAAAAAAAACAAAATTAGCCAGGTGTGGTGGTGGGCGCCTATAATCCCAGCTACTCAGGAGACTGAGGCAGGAGAATCGCCTGCACCTGGGAGGTGGAGGCTGCAGTAAGCCAAGATCGTGCCATTGCACTACAGCCTGGGCGACAGGAGTGAAACTCCCTCTAAAAAAAAAAAAAAAGTTATCAGCTGGGCACAGTGGCTTAGGCCTATACTCCCAGCACTTTGGCAGGCCGAGGCAGGTGGATCACCTGAGGTCAGGAGTTCAAGACATGCCTGATCAATATGGTGAAAACCCTGTCTCTACTAAAAATACAAAAATTAGCTGGGTGTGGTAGCATGTGCCTGTAGTCCCAGCTACTCAGGAGACTGAGACAGGAGAACTGGTTGAACCTGAAGGCAGACGCTGCAGTGAGCCGAGATCATGCCACTGCACTCCAGCCTGGGTGACAGAGCGAGACCCTGTCTCAAAAAAATTAAAAAAACAAACAAACAAAAAAATGCAGTTATCTGCCCTTATGTAGAGGTGGGGCTGAAGAGATCAAACTGTGACCAACAGTTTTCAATACTGTGTATTCCCTACCCTAAGAGATGCTGATTTAGTGAGGAGGTGACAGCCAGAAACTTTCATTTTGATTTTCAAACGACCCAGGTAATTCTAAGGCAAGTATTTCAAGGCCACTTTGAGAAACCTGTGCAGTGGCTCTGATATCAGAAATGTGGTTTAAAGTCCAGCTCTCCCACTCATTGCTGTGTGACCTCAGACCACTAACTTAGTTTCTCTGAAGTTCAGATTTCTCATTAGAAAAAGGGGGATACTAAAGGCTAGAGAGGGATGATGAAATATAATGAAATATAATGAAACAATGATTATGCTGTGCCCACCTATAATTATATAATTATTATGATTCACTCAGTTCCATGGGACAAAAATAAGGAAGAACTGGGCAAGTGTACATATCCATCCTGATGTTCCAAAAGTGTTCTAATTCATGTTTTTTTTCCATTTCCATATTAAAATTTTCATCTACAGGATTCTATAAGAACATCTCCGTCAGGCATGCTCTTTTGTTTTCCTCTTCAATTTTGTAATACACAAAAAAGTTTCTGGGGCCAGGTGTGGTGGCTCACGCCAGTAATCCCAGCACTTTGGGAGGCCAAGCAAGCAGATCACAAGGTCAAGAAATCGAGACCATCCTAAGCAACACGGTGAAACCCCGCCTCTACTAAAAAAAAAAAAAAAAAAAAAAAATGCAAAAACTTAGCCGGGCATGGTCACGGACTCCTGTAGTCCCAGCTACTCAGGAGGCTGAGGCAGGAGAATGGCGTGAACTTGGGAGGCAGAGCTTGCAGCGAGCTGAGATGGCGCCACTGCACTCCAGCCTGGGCAACAGAGCAAGACTCTGTCTCAAAAAAAAAAAAAAAAAAAAAAAAGAAAAAGAAAAAGTTTCTGGACAAATTACTTAAGTACTTCCAGATCCACGAGCAAATCTTCCTGAAGGCATAAAGCCATGAACACAAATATTCCCCAAAAGATACTTTTCACATCATCGACATACTCAAAAATTAATATTTTTATTTTTACTGAACATTATTAGTAAGATCCTTCAAGAAAGCAAATTCTGTTTGCTTGTGCTAGTAGACCCCAAAAATAGGACACAAAGTTATCTAAATATAAAGGTCATATGCTTTATATTTAGAAAAATCAGTTTAATTGTGCTCTAATCAACTCCTCTCACTTCATTAAGTAACTCTGCTAGTTTCCCCTATTTTAAAAACCAAAATACAATTTAAAAAATTTTTTTAGAGACATGATCTCACTGTGTCACCCAGGCCCTCTCAAGCCATAGCTCACTGTTCTTAAGCTCTCAGTCTCTCAAATAGCTAGGACTATAGGCATATACCACCAAGCTTGCCTAAGTTCAAAAAAAAAATTGTTGTTGTTTTTTTTTGAGATGGAGTTTTGCTCTTGTTGCCCAGGCTGGAGTGCAATGGCGCAATCTCGGCTCACTGCAACCTCCACCTCCCAGGTTCAAGTGATTCTCCTGCCTCAGCCTCCGGAGTAACTGGAATTACAGGCATGCACCACCATGCCCAGCTAATTTTTGTATTTTTAGTAGAGATGGGGTTTCACCATGTTGGTCAGGCTGGTCTCAAACTCCTGACCTCAGGTGATCCACTCGCTTTGGCCTTCTAAAGTGCTGGGATTACAGGCTGAGCCACCACATCCGATCTTAAAAATTTTAGGTAGAGTTGGGGTGTTGCTATGTTGCTCAGGCTGATCTTGAATTCCTGCCTCAAACAATCCTCTTGCCTTGGCCTCCCAAAATGCTGGGATTACAGGTGTGAGCCATTGTGCCTGGCCAAAACTAAAAATCTTAGAAACAACCAGTAATTCCATATGATGCTTTTGCTTTAACCTGAAATTCTAAATAATGTCTTTGTTTACACTGAGAAATTAATTTATAAAGTATGCAGCACCTTCTCCATCTTTCCTACTATTTAAAAGTTCGGTTGGGCACGGTGACTCATGCCTATAATCTCAGCACTTTGGAAGGCAGAGGCAAGAGGCCCACTTGAGCCCAGGAGTTTGACACTGGCCTGGGCAACATGGTGAGACCCTGTCTCTATAAAAACAAACGAACAGGCCGGGTGCGGTGGCTCACGCCTCTAATCCCAGCACTTTGGGAGGCCGAGGCGGGTGGATCACGAGGTCAGGGGATCGAGACCATCCTGGCTAACACGGTGAAACCCCGTCTCTACTAAAAATACAAAAAATTAGCCGGGCGTGGTGGAGGGCGCCTGTAGTCCCAGCTACACTCGGTCGGCAGAGGCAGGAGAATGGCGTGAACTCGGGAGGCGGAGCTAGCAGTGAGCCAAGATAGTGCCACTGCACTCCAGTCTGGGTGACAGAGCAAGACTCCGTCTCAAAAAACAAACCACAAACAAAAACCTAGCTAGGCATGGTGGCCCATGCCAGTAGTCCCAGCTACTTGGGAGGCTGAGGTGGGAGGATCACTTAAACCCAGGAGGTAAAGGCTGCAGTGAGCTATAACCATGCCACTGCACTCCAGCCTGGGCAACAAAGGGAGATACTGTCTCATAAAACCAAATAAATAAATAAAAGCTTTATAAAAGTCATCAGTTCATACTAACTACCTCATTTGTTATTACAAACAGCAATAACATCCCACAATATTTTATCACCTACCAAATATGCACTAACAGATGTCTCTTTCACATTAAGACGGCTAAGAAAAAGCAAAAGGGAAAACTGAAGGGCAGGCTGTGAAATGTGAAGGAACCACGAAACCTTGATGAATAGTAATTATCATATATCAACATTTTCCAAGTGCTCACTTGTACAAGGGACTATAAAGATAACCACCCTTCAGCCAAGAAAAAAGGGAGTGGAGAGAGGGGTGGAAGGGAGGAATCAGAGACCGGAAGGCTCTTTCTGAAGTAGAATGCAACTAACCTCAGAACACCGAGAGTAGAATGGAGGTTATCAAAGGCCTGGCGGGGTGTGTATGTGGGGGGTGGGGGGGTGGAGCGTAGATGTTGGTCAAAGGGTACAGACTTGAAATTTGCTTAGATCTCAAATGTTCTCACACACAAAAAAAACTGGTAACTAGGTGAGGCAGTGGATATGTTAGGTTGATTGTGGTACTCATTTCACAATGTATTGGTGTATTAAAATATAATGTATATCTTAAGTATATACAATTATCAATAGTATTTTTCAATATACCTCAAAGAAGCTAAGGGAGAATAAAACACCAAGGAAATCCTGCCAAAGACAGGATTCGTTGGATATTAGAAAAAGTAAAGATACCGTGGGCTACCCGCACTTTGTATAATCTAGTAGGGCACTGGACAGGAGTTGATTCGGCTACTGTAAAAATCTTTGCAAAATGGTAATGTAGACTACACCGGTACTATTTGAGAGACAGAGAGAAGGGTGGGCGGGAGCAAGTTCGAGATGTCAACACCGGGTGAAAATTGAGGGTGCCGCCGGAAGGTCCGAGAATGGGTTTTCATGGCCCTAAAGTGGTGAGGGAGGGTGGGGGCGTTCCAGCTCCCGCCTCCACTTCCACTTCCCCACCTGCACCCCGCCCTCGGAGTGGAGGTCCATCAGAAGGCCCGAACCAGCGGCGGGGAACAAGAAAGCAGACGCGGGTCCCCGGGAATCGGAACCGAGCGGCCCCCAGGGAGGAAGGGCTGCAGGAGGGTGGGGCGCGGTGCAGCGAGGAAACCGAAAGGAGGACTACGGAGAGGGAGTGCGGCGCGGCCGGGGACCCCTCCCCGTACCACACCCGTGGACCCAGGATGGGGAGGGAGGGTGGCAGGGTTCCGCGAGCGAAACGGAGGCAGAACTTACTCCGCGGTCCTCTTCTGAGAGGAAGTCCGGGCCGTCGTCCAGGCCTTCCTGCGGGGTCGGCGGGCCCGACGCGCCGGAGAAAAGGATGGGATGGGGGAGACACAAAGGGAGACATTAGTGCCAGGCTGGCGCGGTCCCCGCGCCCGCCCCGCGCCCGCCGCCCCCACCGCGCTCCCGGGGCTCGGCGCCGCGGAGAACACCCACCATCATGGCTGCTCCGAGGCTAGGGCCAGCGCAGGCGCGCATCCCCCTGCTGCCCGCGGGAGCCGGCGGCAGCGAGCGGGGCGGGGCGGGGCGAGGCGGAGGCGGAGGGGCGGGACCTAAGGGCGGTCCCGCCCCGTCCCCGGCGCTGAAAGCTGGAGTCCGTGAGCAAGGAAGGGTAACAGGGCCCTCCGCCCAAGGTCAAGGCACTGAAGTCGGGAGATCCTGAAGACCCAGACCTCATGGCTGGGAGCACCTCGCTGCTGGCGGGCTCTGACCAGGGAAGGGCCGAAGGCCACGCAGGGATTTCTCCAGTAGCCCTGCCCCGAGGGCTCCAGCGAAAAAACGAAGCAGGCGCCCTCCGGAAGCCACAATACATCATCTAGTCTTTGTATTATGCCACACGATAATTAATCACAATAATATTTTGCCTATGGAAGTTGCTGGAAACAAGGACCTTCACAGAGTCAGTAATCAGGGACTATAATCAAGCTTTTATTGCTGGCGAGGTAATAACTACCTCAGAGTTTGGGGGCACTAATGGTTGCGAACTACAAAAATGAGCTGTTTTCATTACAAGAATATTCCTTTCCTTTGTTCGAAGAAATTTCCCCACAGCTACTCTAACTGTCCAGGTGGTTAGCATCACACGGGATCCACATTTCAAATAACAGGAGAAAATCATTCTTAATCCTAGAATCCACACGTTCCTGAGCTTGCATTCAGTTAAGGAATGGCATCTTCAGATGTTCAGACCAGAAACCCTTAATCCATTGAAATCCGTACTCTAGGATTACGCTGTGGCCCACATCTGTAATCCCAGCACATTCGGAGGCCAGGGTGGGCAGATCACCTGAGGTCAGAAGTTCGAGATCATCTTGGCCAACATGGTGAAACCCCGTCTCTACTAAAAATACAAAAATTAGCCGGGTGTGGTGGCGTGCGCCTGTAATCCCAGCTACTCGGGAGGCTGAGGCAGGAGAACCACTTGAACTCGGGAGGCAGAGGTTGCAGTGAGCTAAGATTGTACCACTGCACTCCAGCCTGGGCAACAGAGCAAGACTCTGTCTCAAAAAAGAAAAAAAGAAATCCTTACTCTCCCTTACTTCTCATATCCAACCAAATCCTATGGCTTCTACAATTGATTGTCTTCCATACCTCTTTAATTAGTCAAATTTTTCCAATTCTCACAGCAATTACCATCAACTCTTGTCTAGACTTTTGCAATACTCTCCTGACTCTACTATTTTCCATCACTCTCTCCTATTTTACACACTGCTGCGAGTGTTCCTCCTGAAACACAGATATTGATGATTATGCTATTACCCTGTTCAGTAATCTTTACAAGCCCCCATGATTCAGTTCCTCAGCCTACAATTTCAAGCCTTCTACATTTGAATCCCTCTCTACTCTGCCAGGCCCTCCATCCTATTTTATTGAAGTGAAGCTCTGAAAACAATATTAAACTTAACTGATATTTTGGCTGGGCGCAGTGGCTCACACCTGTAATCCCAGCACTTTGGAAGGCCAAGGAGGGGTGGATCACCTGAGGTCAGGAGTTCAAGACTAGCCTGGCCAACATGGTGAAACCTCATCTCTACTAAAAATACAAAAATTAGCTGGGTGAGGTGGTGCGTGCCTGTAATCCCAGCTGCTAGGGAGGCCGAGGCAGGAAGATTGCTTGAACTCAGAAGGCAGAGATTTCAGTGAGCCGAGATCATGCCACCACACTCCAGACTGGGTGACAGAGTGAGACTGCATCTCAAAAAGAAAATAAATAAAAATTAAAAATTAAAAAACCACTCAACTGGTATTTTCATAAGAACTTCTAGCTTTCATTTTGTATGTAAGGAGAACTGAAGTATAGAGAGGTTAAGTTACTGCTCCAACAAAGGTTACTCTACAAAATGGGGGGTGAAAGGGACTTTATTTTTTGTCTTTTGTTTCTTGTTTCCCACTGCATTGCGGTGACTACTAAAGTAGTCTTTTTCACTGGGAGTCATGAGGCATCATGTGGCGTCATTGTAGAGTGATGAAGTGTCAGGAGGAATGTTCCAGTAATTTGCTACTGATTAAAAGTGCCACTATTTCCTATCGGTTTGGTTTTAGATTAAAGGTAATGTCTGTAAAGCTCTTCCTAGGTGGAGAGAAAGAAGTGGAGCTACAATAAATTAGAGGGATTTACATATAACTTATAGGAAGGCCAAGTGCATCCTTGTGGACAAAAGTTGAGAAGTGCCACAGAGAACCACCTGAAATGCCTCCTATCATTAACCAAGAGTTTTAAATTTCAACATTTAAATAAAGTCCAGCCTGGGCATGGTGACTCACCCCTGTAATCCTAGCACACTGGGAGGCTGAGGTGGGAGGATTGCTTGAGCCTGGGTGTTGAAGACCAGCCTGGGCAACATGGCAAAACCCTATCTCTACAAAAAAATACAAAAACTAGCCAGGCATGGTGGCACACACCTGTGGTTCCTGCTACTTGGGAGGCTGAGGTGAGAGGATCACTTGAGCCCAGGGAGGCTGAGGCTGCAGTGAACCATATCAAACTACTGCACTCCAGCCTGGGCAACAGAGTGAGACCCTAACTAAAAAAAAAGAAAAAAAAAAGTAAACAAAGTTCAGAAACATTGTAATTCCCAAATGCCAAAACTTTAAAATCATTAGTTATGAAAAAAAGAGGTATGATCTAAAGTACAAGTAACTCAACTAAAATTATCAACAAAGGCATGGTAATTACTGCAGCTATAATTCATAGCTGAAAACTCACATGAGTACAGAACCCAAGCTTGAAACAATAAACTTGATAATTAATACCAGAGCTTTCCTTTCTGAGCAAAGGTGTCCAGCTATATTTTGTGAATGATAAAAAGGAATTGTCAGTAACTGATTCTAACAACTGTCAAAAGGCCAAGTTATAGAAAGTAAGGAATTTCGGAAGAAAAGAAGTTAAGAAAAGTTTACATGACAGATTTTTCTGCTACTGATAAAATAAAGAAGACATTAAAGCTGAACCACTCTTCTAATATTTGTAAGCAAATAATCAATTTTTCATTTTGTTTTGATAGATTTCTATGAAATTATCTACTTCTATACAAATGTAATGAACTAGTTATGCTGAATTGCTGTCTGATTACTTAATAGATTTAGCTACACTAAAGTAAAATGTTATGATTGTGAATAGTAAATAGTGTTCTTCAAAAACAAATGTATTGGAAGATTTTAGAGAAGAGTAAAATTTTAGAGAATAATGAATGTTATTTTTAAATTTTAAAAATAAAAAATAGTATTTGCTTTGAACATTTTTGTCAAACAAAAATCAAGTTTTTTTCTAGAAAACAATTTTAATATAAAATGACAATTATTTCATTATAGAAGAAAAATGTTTAATTCCTTTCCTTTTATCATGTTCTGATCAAAGAAGATTTCACCAAAACATATTTTTGCCAATTTCTCACTTCCTCAAATTCTAGAAGATCCCTTTTTGTTTTGAATAACCTGTGGATCCTAATTTTTTCCTCCTACTCCACAGGAGTTATGCTACAACAAAATTCTCTATAGGAAGATTGCTGAACTCTGTTATTTCCAAGATGTACTGTATCAATCAGGATGCCTTTAGCTGCAAGTAACAGATAACACCAATTCAAATAAACTTAAGCAGTAAAGAAATTTATTATTTTACCACCACAACAACAACAACAAAAATCAAGAAACTAGCTGTTTCTGGGCATAGTACAACCTGTGGGTAATGGTGTCATCAAGGACCCAGATTTCTTCCAACTCTCCATTCTGCCACCTTCAGTAACAATCTCATTCCAAGGCTGCTTCTCTTCATGATCCAAGATGACTTCAGTATTTCTAGGTTTTACACCTTGACGTAACAACATCCACAAGCAGAAAAAACAAAAAAACAAACAAAAAAAAACCTGCCCAGGCTGGGCACCATGGTTCATGCCTGTAATCCCAGCACTTTGGGAGGCCAAGGTGGGTAGATCACGAGGTCAGGAGTTCAAGACCAGCCTGGGCAACATGGTGAAATCCTGTCTCTACTAAAAATTAGCTGGGTGTGGTGGTACATGCCTGTAATCTCAGCTACTCGAGAGGCTGAGGCAGGAGAATGGCTTGAACCCGGGAGGTGGAGGTTTTGGTGAGCCGAGATCGCGCCACTGCACTCCAGCCTGGGTGATAGAGTGAGAGAGACTCCGTCTCAAAAAAAAAACAAAAAACAAAAAACAAAAAACAAAAAACCCCAAAAACCTGCCCAGAAGCGACCCCTCCCTCTCATATACTTTTCGTATTTCATGGACTAGAAATGGGTCACATCCTTACTCTTAAACAATCCCTGGCAAGGGGACTGATATAATCATAATTGGCTTAGAGTCTAAGACTTCGCCCAATCAAGATTTACCCCTATGGCTGCACGCAGTGGCTCACGCCTGTAATCCTAGCTGCTTGGGAGGCTGAGGCAGGAGGATCACTTAAACCCAGGAGTTCGAGATCAGCCTGGGCTACAAAGTGAAACCATGTCTCTGCAAAAAATTAGCTGAGCATAATGGTGTGTGCCCGTAGTACCAGCTACTCAGGAGCCTGAGGTGGGAGGATCACCTGAGCCCAGGAGGTTGAGGCTGCAGTGAGCCTCGATCGCACCACTGCATTCCAGCCTGGGTGACAGAGTGAGACCTTGTAATATATTTAGCTACATGAAAGTAAAATCTTATGATTGCAAATAGTTAATAGTGTGTTTTAATAGTGTTTTAAATGAGTTTTAAGTGTTTTACTTAATAGTGTTTTAAATTTTTATTTATTTCAAAATAAATGTGTTATAAGTGTCTTACTTGTGTTTTAAATTTTTGTTATTTATTTATTTCAAAATAAATACAAAGTAGTAATAAAAATTTTTAAATAAAAAAATTGGCTGGGTGTGGTGGCTCACACCTGTAATCCTAGCACTTTGGGAGGCCAAGGCAAGCAGATTGCCTGAGTTCAGTAGTTCACGACCAGCCTGGGCAACACAGTGAAACCCCGTCTCTACTAAAAATACAAAAAATTAGCCAGGCATGGTGGCATGCACCTTTAGCCCCAGGTACTTGGGAGGCTGAGGCAGGAGAATTTCTGGAACCCGGGAGGCAGAGGTTACAGTGAGTCAAGATTGCGCCACTGCACTCCAGTCTGGACGACAGAGCAAGACTTCGTCTCAAAAAAAGGAAATAAAAAATTAATCAGGAGTGGTGATATGTGCCTGTAGTCCCAGTTGCTTAAGAAGATGAGGCAGGAGGATCCTTTGAGCTCATGAGTTTGAGATTATAGTGAGCTATGATCCTGCCACTGCACTCCAGCTGGGGGACAGAGTGAATGAAACCTGTCGCTTAAAAAAAAAAAAAAAAAGATTTACCTCTCGGCCTGCAACTGGCGTTAGCCTCCCCAAACCAAAAGAAGAATGTGAGCACCTGGATAAAACTGGAGTTGTGGGAAAGGAAAGGAGGGGAAAGGAATGTGAGGTAGAAATCCAACAATGTCTCTTATAAATACCAAAGAAACATTTTTAAGGCCAAAAAGAGGTCATGGTACAATAGCAATCAAAAAAGACATACTGGCCAGACACGGCGGCTCATGCCTGTAATCCCAGCACTTTGAGAGACCGAGGTGGGTAGATCAAGAGGTCAAGAGATGGAAACCATCCTGGCCAACATGGTGAAACACCATCTCTACTAAAAATACAAAACTTAGCTGGGCGTGGTAGCGCACATCTGTAGTCCCAGCTATTAGGGAGGCTGAGTCAGGAGAATCACTTGAACCCGGGAGGCAGAGGTTGCAGTGAGCCGAGATCGTGCCATTGCACTCCAGCCTGGTGACAAAGTGAGACTCCCTCCCCCACACAAAAGAAAAGACGTATTATCTGACACTGTCCAAATTTATTAGATGCAATAGATTTGATAAAATGAATAATTCATAATCCACTAGTTGGAGAAAATCAGTTTTCATGTTTTGGCAAATATCCTCTTAAATGTTTCCCATGCCTATGCCTCAGATAGTATTTTTCTGGCATAACCAAGATCAACATATATATTACTAAGTATATTTCTATTCTTCAGCATGAGTTTTCTTTTGTTTCGTTTTGTTTTGTTTTGAGATGGAGTCTGGCTCTGTTGCCAGGCTGGAGTGCACTGGCCCAATCTCAGCTCACTGCAAGCTCTGCCTCCCGGATTCAAGTGATTCTCCTGCTTCAGCCTCCCAAGTAGCTGGGACTACAGGCGCCTGCCACCAGGCCAGGCTAATTTTTTGCATTTTTAGTAGAGACGAGGTTTCACCGTGTTAGCCAGGATGGTCTCGATCTCCTGACCTCATGATCCGCCCACCTAGCCTCCCAAAGTGTTGGGATTACAGGCGTGAGCCACTGCGCCCGGCCAGCATGAGTGTTTGTTTATTTGTTTGTTTGTTTTTGAGATGGAGTCTTGCTCTGTCGCCCAGGCTGGAGTGCAATGGCAGAATCTCGGCTCATTGTAACCTCCGCCTGCTGGGTTCATACGATTCTCCCAACTCAGCCTATGGAGTAGCTGGGATTACAGGCACCTGGGATCATGCCTGGCTAATTTTTGTATTTTTTAAGTAGAAACAGGGTTTCATCATGTTGGCCAGGCTGGTCTTGAGTGCCTGACCTCAGGTGATCTGCCCGCCTCGGCCACCCAAAGTGCTGGAATTACAGGCATGAGCCACTGCGCCCCACCAAATATATATTTCTTGAAAGACTAGTGACTTTGAACTTTTGTTTGTTAATTTCATGGGGTTTTTTGTTTGTTTGTTTGTTTTTTGAGACGGAGTCTCGCTCTGTCACCCAGGCTGGAGTGTAGTGGCCGGATCTCAGTTCACTGCAACCTCCACCTCCCGGGTTCACGCCATTCTCCTGCCTCAGCCTCCCGAGTAGCTGGGACTACAGGCGCCCACCACCTCACCTGGCTAGTTTTTTGTATTTTTTAGTGGAGATGGGGTTTTGCCGTGTTAGCCAGGATGGTCTCGATCTCCTGACCTCGTGATCCGCCCATCTCGGCCTCCCAAAGTGCTGGGATTACAGGCTTGAGCCACCACGCCCGGCCAAATTCATGTTTGTTATTTCTTCTTTTATAAATTAACTATTTCTGTTCTTCTTTTTTTTTTTTTTTTGAGATGGAGTCTTGCTCTGTCACCCAGGCTGGAGTGCAGTGGTGCAATCTCGGCTCACTGCAAGCTCCACCTCCCAGGTTCACGCCATTCTTCTGCCTCAGCCTCCGAGTAGCTGGGACTACAGGTGCCCGCCACCATGCCCGGCTAATTTTTTGTGTTTTTAGTAGAGACAGGGTTTCACCGTGTTAGCCAGGATGGTTTCCATCTCCTGACCTTGTGATCCGCCCGTCTCGGCCTCTCAAAGTGCTGGGATTACAGGCCTGAGCCTCTGCGCCTGGCAACTATTTCTGTTCTTAGCCTATATATTTTACTGTTACTTTGTGAAATCTCTTTATATATTAAAGACAAAGGCCCTTTGGGCTGGGGGTGGTGGCTCATGCCTGTAATCCCAACACTTGGGAGGCTGAGATGGGAGGATCGCTTGAACCCAGGAGTTCCAGACCAGCCTGGGCAACATAATGAGACACCATCTATTTAAAAAAAAAAAAAAAAATTAGCTGGGTGTGGTGGTGCACACCTGTAGTCCCAGCTACTCAGGAGGCTGAGGTGGGAGGATCGCTTGAGCCCAGGAGGTCAAAGCTGCAGTGAGCTAAGATCCCACCACTGCACTCCAACCTGGGTGACAGGGCAAGACCTTGTCTTTTGTGAAAGAAAGGAAAGAAAGAAAGAAAGAAAGAAAGAAAGAAAGAAAGAAAGAAAGAAAGAAAGAAAGAAAGAAAGAAAGAAAGAAAGAAAGAAAGAAAGAAAGAAAGAAGGAAGGAAAGAAGGAAAGAAGGAAAGAAGGAAAGAAGGAAAGAAGGAAAGAAGGAAAGAAGGAAAGAAGGAAAGAAGGAAGGAAGGAAGGAAGGAAGGAAGGAAGGAAGGAGAGAGGGAGGGAGGGAGGGAGGGAAGAGGGAGAGAGAGGGAGAGAAAGAAAGAAAGAAAGAAAGAAAGAAAGAAAGAAAGAAAGAAAGAAAGAAAGAAAGAAAGAAAGAAAAGAAAGAAAGAAAGAAAGAAACCCTTTGTTAGGTATGATAACGCTATATTTTGTTTTAATTAATTAGTTTATTTTTTGAGATGGAGTCTTGCTCTATTGCCCAGGATGGAGGGCCATGGAGTGATCTCAGCTCACTGCAACCTCCATCTCCTGGGTTCAAGTGATTCTCCTGCCTCAGCCTCCCGAGTTGCTGGGACTACAGGCACGTGCCATCATGCCTGGCTAATTTCTGTATTTTTTTAGTAGAGACAGGGTTTCACTATGTTGGCCAGGCTGGTCTCGAACTCCTGAGCTCAAGTGATTGTCCTGCCTTGGCCTCCCAAAGTGCTGGGATTACAGGCATGGGTCACTGCAGCCAGCCTGCCTTTTAATTTTAGATCATGATGTTATTTCAGGAAAACTCTTTTAAACCATGTTTTTCCTCTGTTCTCACACCACCACAGCAATAATCAGCATAGAGGACTTCTGTGACCAAAGGTGTTTGAGTTTTTCCTCACATACCAAGCAGTGGACGCCAGGTGGATGTTCCCCAAATCAAACTATCTACTTGGAGATAGTGTCAGATCCCAGAAGTTGAGGGCTCAGTCCCCAAGACACCAGGTTCCCCAGTTGCGCCTTTGGAACTTCTGACTGACTGGCTTCAAGTTGGAGTTCCCTCTTTGAGTTTGTTTAACTTGCTGGAGTGGTTCACAAAACTTAGGGAAACACTTACTTACGTTTACTGGTTTACTATAAAGGATATTACCAAGGATAGAGATGAAGAGATGTGTAGGGTGAGGTATGGGGAAAGGGGCGAAGAGCTTCCATGCCCTCCCTGGGCGCACAACCCTCTAGGAACCACCACATGCTTAGCTATCTGAAAGCTCTCCAAACCCTATCCTTGTGGGTTTTTATGGAGGCTTCATTACATAGGGCTGATTGACAACCATATAGAAATGTGACTGGACAAAAAGCACATGATCTAAACCTAACAAGGCCTGTCCCGATTTTTCTTGGCCTCCCTGTGTAACATTCCTTCCTCTAGGGTATGGGCCGGGATTCTCTCTGGAATGAGGGCTTTTAACCCACAATCAGATTGGAGTCCTGCCTTGGGCGGGTGAAAGAAAGACTGGAAAAGGTGAGAAAGAGATTCTGTTTCCTGAGGCCTAATGTACCCCAACATTATAACAAGGACTACAGGAGTTAGGAGTCAGGAATCATACATGATGTATATATCACAAAACCACAGATGTTTTTGACATGCATGAGTTTTTAAAGTTAATGTAGTTAGATCCATTAATCTCCTTTTGGATTTTTTTTAAATTTAAACTTTTTTTTTTTTTTTTTTTTTTTTTGTAGAGACAAGGTCTATCTATGTTGCCCGGACTGATTTCCTGGCTCAAGTGGTTCTCCTGCCTCAGCCTCCCAGAGTGCTAGGATTACAGACGCGCACCATGGTGGCCAGCCTAGATTTCTCTCTCTTTTTTTTTTTTTTCTTTTTAGAGACGGAGTCTTGCTCTGTTGCCCAGACTGGAGTGTAGTGGTGCAATCTCGGCTGGCTGCAACCTGCGCCTCCTGAGTTCAAGCCATTCTCCTGCCTCAGCCTCCCGAGTAGCTGGGACTACAAGTGCATGACACCACGCCTGGCTAATTTTTTGTATTTTTAGTAGAGAGAAGGTTTCACTGTGTTAACCAGGATGGTCTCAATCTTCTTTTTTTTTTTTTTTTTTTTTTTGAGACAGAGTCTCACTATGTCGCCCAGGGTGGAGTGCAGTGGCCGGATCTCAGCTCACTGCAAGCTCCGCCTCCTGGGTTTTTACGCCATTCTCCTGCCTCAGCCTCCCGAGTAGCCGGGACTACAGGCGCCCACCACCTCGCCTGGCTAGTTTTTTGTATTTTTTAGTAGAGACGGGGTTTCACCGTGTTAGCCAGGATGGTCTCGAACTCCTGACCTCGTGATCCGCCCGTCTCGGCCTCCCAAAGTGCTGGGATTACAGGCTTGAGCCACCGCGCCCGGCCTCAATCTTCTAACCTCATGATCTGCCCGCCTTGGCCTCCCAAAGTGCTAGGATTACAGGTGTGAGCCACTGCACCCGGCCTAGATTTCTTATTTTAGTGATAATGCCTAAAAAGACCCTGCCTACTCTAAAATTACATTAATATCTACCATTTTTTTTTCTAGTAACTTTTATTTTTTTTTCTTTTTTTGAGGCAGAGTTTCGCTCTTGTTGCGCAGGCTGGAGTGCAATGGCACAATCTTGGCTCACTGCAACCTCTGCCTCCCGGGTTCAAGCGATTCTCTTGCCTCAGCCTCCTGAGTAGCTGGAAATACAAGCATGCGTCACCACGCCCGGCTAATTTTGTAATTTCAGCAGAGATGGGGTTTCACTATGTTGGTCAGGCTGGTTTCGAACTCCCAACCTCAGGTGATTCAGCCGCCTCGGCCTCCCAAAATGCTGG
This sequence comes from Macaca fascicularis, assembly GCF_037993035.2. Taxonomy (NCBI): domain Eukaryota; kingdom Metazoa; phylum Chordata; class Mammalia; order Primates; family Cercopithecidae; genus Macaca; species Macaca fascicularis. The sequence goes on from NC_088381.1 coordinate 102,451,390, forward strand.
GGTTACAGGCATGAACCACCACGCCCAGCCTTCTAGTAACTTTTTGATTGAACATTATTGACTTCAGTAAATGGAACAAATCAAATGAACAAAATAATTTTATCGATCTTATCACTCCTTGATTTACCCCATAATTCAGGCATTAAAAAATAAAAGCAAACCACGTTTTATTTAAATAAATCAATAAGCAAGCAAGCACTATATCTGGAAGGTCAAAAAAGTAAAAATCATGTCTCAGCAGAATGAGGGTGGAAAAGCTAATGTTCCAGAGATTTAAATCACTCTTAGAGAAATAATCAACTTCCACTTCCCCGGGATTCAGACCTAGGAATCAGCACCAATGGTGAAACAGCTTATCTTGGTGCCTGGAGACCAAGAGGAGAAGTCACATGATCTCTACAGAAACCAAATCTCAGGGCACATGTAGATTTATTGATTAATGTCAGTACCTCTAATTATATTTGGAAGAATTCTATCAGAAGCTAAAGACTATTGAACTGTAACACACTTACTTTCGCCTATTTTTAACGGAAGTTCCTAAAGGGAGAGACATAGGGGACAGTTTAATTTTGCCCCATGCCTATAACAACAGCAGCATTCTATTAAATCATTTCTAAATTACATTTCAATATAATGATTTTATGACCTCATTCCTCCATCACAGAGCTGCAGTGGAGGCACAAGAGATAAGACCTGGAGAAAATGTGGGAAAGAAAGAGCCTAAAACATGACACTCATAAGTGGTCAGCAAAATTAATGTAAAGGCTCAAGGCCAGGCGTAGTGGCTCATGCCTATAATTCCAGCACTTTGGGAGGCCGACGTGGGTGGATCACATGAGGTCAGGAGTTCAAGACCAGCCTGGCCAACATGGTGAAACCTTGTCTCTACTGAAAATACAAAAATTAGCTGGGTGTAGTGGCATGTGCCTGTAGTCCCAGCTACTAAGGCGGAGGTTGCAGTGAGCCAAGATCAGGCCACTACAATCCAGCCTGGGTGACAGAGTGAGACTCCATCTCCAGAAAAAAAAGTAGGGGGGGCTAGGCCGGGCACGGTGGCTCACACCTGTAATCCCAGCACTTCGGGAGGCCGAGGTGGGCAGATCAGGAGATCGAGACTATCCTGGCTAACATGGTGAAACCTCGTCTCTACTAAAATACAAAAAATTAGCCTAGTGCAGTGGCGGGTGCCTGTAGTCCCAGCTACTTGGGAGGCTGAGGCAGAAGAATGGTGTGAACCTGGGAGGCGGAGCTTGTGGTGAGCTGAGATGGCGCCACTGCACTCCAGCCTGGGCAACAGAGAGAGATTCTATCTGGGAAAAAAAAAAAAAAAAAAGGAGGCGAGGTGGCTCAAATTGAAGATTCCGAAAGCCCCTCAATTACCTTTCAGAAGAATTGCACCCAGAAATAACTCTATTTTTTAAGTCACAAAATCATCTAAAATATTTCATTTCCCAAAATTCTATTTTTAGTCATATTGCTAAGAATACACCCAATGTGCAATACAAGACTTAGTTGGTGCTTTTTTCAATCATAGGAAGAGAAGGTTGTAAAATTTTACAAAATTGTTGGACTCTGTGCAGCAAGTAATCCACTATTTCTCTTTAAGAATTTCGGCTGGGCACTTAGCTGGGTGCGGTGGCTCATGCATGTAAATCCTAGCACTTTGGGAGGCTGAGGTGGGCAGTTCATGAGGTCAGGAGTTCAAGACCAGCCTGACCAACATGGTGAAACCTCGTCTCTGCTAAAAATACAAAAATTAGCCGAGCATGGTAGCGCACGTCTGTAATCCCAGCTATACAGGAGGCTGAGGCAGAAGAATTGCTTGAACCTGGGAGGCAGAAGTTGCAGTGAGCCAAGATCACGCCACTGCACTCCAGCCTGGGTGACTGAGTAAGACTCTGTCTCAAAAAAAAAAAGAAAAAAAAATAAATTTTGACTGGGCACAGTGGCTCCCACCTGTAATTACAGCAACTGGGCACAGTGGCTCAGACCTGTCATCACAGCAACTCAGGAGGCTTAAGTGGGAGGATAGCTTGAGGACACGAGGTAGAGGCCAGCCGAGGCCAGTTAGGGGCAGCCTAGCAAAACTCCATCTCTCTAAAAAAATTTTTTTTAATTAGCTGGGTTGTGGTGACATGCACCTGTACTCCTAGCTACTTGGGACGCTGAGGTAGGAGGATCAATTGAGCCCAAGTTTGAGGCTTCAGTGAGCCATGATCATGCTACTGCTCTACAGTCTGGGCAACAGAGTGAGACCGTGTTTCTTTTTTTTTTTTTTTGAGATGGAGTCTCGCTCTATTGCCCAGGCTGGAGTGCAGTGGCGCAATCTTCACTCACTGCAAGCTCCGCCTCCCGGGTTCACGCCATTCTCCTGCCTCAGCCTCCCGTGTGGCTGGGACTACAGGCGCCCGCCACCGCGCCCGGCTAATTTTTGTATTTTTAGTAGAGACAGGGTTTCACCGTGTTAGTCAGGATGGTCTCAATCTCCTGACCTCGTGATCCGCCCATCTCGGCCTCCCAAAGTGCTGGGATTACAGGGGTGAGCCACCGCGCCCAGCCTAGACCGTGTTTCTAAAAAGAAAGAAAAAAGAATTCCTGCCTTCAGAATAAAAAATACAATTCCCCCAAATAAAACATCTACTGCTTCTCTAGAGTTGTTACCTCCCCTTTTCCTTCTATGTGTGTATGTGTGAAGTGTGTGTGTGTGTGAGTGTGTGTAGCCTCTTCAACTTCTACTTTTTCCTGTATTTTGGAATCTGGATTTTAAAAAAATTATCTTTATGATCACTGTCAAAAATGGAATTTTTTGCCAGGCACGGTGGCTCACACCTGTAATCTCAGCACTTTGGGAGGCCAAGGCAGGCGAATCAGTAGGTCAGAGGTTCGAGACATGCCTAACCAACATGGTGAAACCCCGTCTCCAAAAAACAGACAAACAAACAAACAAACAAAAAAAATTAGCTGGACACAGTGTTATCCCAGCTACGCTGGAAGCTGAGGCAAGAGAAATGCTTGAACCTGGAAGGCAGAGGTTGCAGTGAGCCGAGATGGCACCACTGCACTCCAGCCTGGATGACAGAAGGAGACCCTGTCTCAAAAAAAAAAAAAAAAAAAAAGAATGAATTCATATCATATTAACTTTTAGAGGTAGGCGGCTTGTTTGTTTGAGACAAGGTCTCACCATTGTCACCCAGGCTGGAGTGCAGGGCATCATCATGGTTCACTGCAATCTTGACCTTCAACCTCCCAGGCTCAAGTGATCCTCCTGCCTCAGCCTCCCAAGTAGCTGGGACCACAGGAGTCTGCCAACACAACCAGCTAATTTTTACATTTTTATTTTTATTTGTTAAGAGATGCGTCTCTACATGTTGCCTAGGCTGGTCTCGAACTCCTGGGCTCAAGCGATCATCCCATCTTGGCCTCCCAAAGTGTTGGGATTACAGGCATGGCATGAGCATCTGGTGCAGGCTCCACTCTAATTTTAGTTCTCTTGCTATTTCCACCATATCTGCAGTTACCTCCTCTACTGAAGTCTTGAATTGCTAAAACATTTTGATTACTTTTAAGAAAAAGAAGCTTTTAAATCCATGAAGATTGAAATCAATTTCTTTCAAACTTTCATTAATGTTGATATTTTGACCTCCTCTATGAATCCTGAATGTTCTTAATGGCATCTAAAATGGTGAATCCTTTCCAGAAGGTTTTCAATTTACTTTGCCCAGGTCCATCAGAGGAATCATATATATGACAGCTATAGCCTTATGAAATGTATTTCTGAAATTATAAGACTTTAAATTCAAGATTATTCCTTGATCCACAGGCTTCAGAGTGGCTATTGTGTTCAAAGGCATGAAAACAATATTAATCTCCTTGAACATCTCTATCGGAGCTCTTGGGTGACTAGGTGCATTGTCAATAAGCAGTAATATTTTGAAAGAAATCTCTTTTTCTGAGCAGTAAGTCTCAATAATGGGCTTTAAAAATTCAGTAAACTGGCCAGGTGTTGTGGCTCATGCCTGCAAACTCAGCACTTGGGGAGGTTGAGGCAGGTAGACTGCTTGAGCCTAGGGGTTTGAGACCAGCTTTTTTTTGTTGTTGTTGTTTTTTTTTTGAGACGGAGTCTCGCTCTGTCGCCCAGGCTGGAGTGCAGTGGCCGGATCTCAGCTCACTGCAAGCTCCGCCTCCCGGGTTCACGCCATTCTCCTGCCTCAGCCTCCCAAGTAGCTGGGACTACAGGCGCCCGCCACCTCGCCCGGCTAGTTTTTTGTATTTCTTAATAGAGACGGGGTTTCACCGTGTTAGCCAGGATGGTCTCGATCTCCTGACCTCGTGATCCGCCCGTCTCGGCCTCCCAAAGTGCTGGGATTATAGGCACCCGCCATCATGCCCAGCTAATTTTTATACTTTTGTAGAGATGGGGTTTCACCATGTTGGCCAGGCTGGTGTAGAACTCCTAACCTCAGGTGATGCGCCTGCCTCGGCCTCCCAAAGTGCTGGGATTACAGGCGTGAGCCACTGTGCCTGGCCGATTTAGCATAATTCTTAAAAGGCCGTAGGATTTTGGAATGGTAAATGAGCATCGGCTTCAATTTAAAATCACCAGCTGGTTTAGTCCCTAAGAAGAGAGCCTGTCCTTTGAAGCCAGGCATTGAGTTCTCCTCTCTAGCTGTGAAAGTCCTAGATAGCATCGTTTTCTAATATAAGTCTATTTTGTCTACATTGAAAATCTGTTTAGTGTAGCCACCTTCATCAGTTATCTTAGATCTGCTGGATAACTTGCTGCTTCACCTTGCACTTTTATGTTACAAAGATGACTTCTTTCCTTAAACTTTATGAATCAGCCTGTGTTAGCTTCAAACTTTTCTTCTGCAGCTTCCTCATCTCCTCTCAACCTTCACAGAATTGAAGAGAGTTAGGGGCTTGCTCTGGATTAGGCTTTGGCTTAAGGATAATATGATAGCTGGCTTGATCTTTTATCCAGACCACCAAAACTTTCTCTATATCAACAATAAGGCTGTCTCACTTTCTTTTGTGTTTGGTTGGTTAGTTGTTTTGAGACGGAGTCTCACTTTGTCGCCCAGGTTGGAGTGCAGGTTGGAGGCACAGTCTTGGCTCACTGCAACCTCCACCTCCCAGGTTCAAGTGATCCTCCTGCTTCAGCCTCCCAAGTAGCTGGAACTACAAGTATGTGCCACCATGCCTGGCTAATCTTTGTATTTTTAGTAGAGATGGGGTTTCACCATGTTGGCCAGGCTGGTCTCAAACTCTTGACCTCGTGATCCACCCACCTCAGGCTCCCAAAGTGCTGGGATTACAGGTGTGAGCCACCATGCCCGGCCTAATTTTTAAATATTTGTAGAGATGGTTCTCCCTGTGTTGCTCAGGCTGGTCTCTATTTTCTGGGCTTAATCAATCCTCCCTCATCAGCCTCCCAAAGGGTTGGGATTACAGGCATGAGACACTGTCCCTGGCCTTTTAAAATTGTTTGTGGAGACAGGGTCTCACTATGTTGCTTAGGCTGGTACGAAAGAACTTTGATACCTATATTTTAATATGATTTCCTTCTTTTGTAACCTAGTTTATGCATTTAATCATTTTTCTGTAACCCTGCAAAATACCTGACCAATACTCCTCAAAACTGTCAAAGTCATGAACAAAAGGGAAGATTGAGACACTACCACAGACCAGAGGAGACAACTAAATACAATGTGGTTTCTTGGATTAGATCCCAGAACAGAAAAAGGACATTGGTGGAAAAACTAGTGGCAGTCTGGCATCTAGTTAATAATGATGTACCAATGTTAGTATCTTACTTTCAGGAAATGTGCCATAGTAATGTAAGATGACCACTTTAGGGGAAACTGAAACTGAGTAAGGAGCATATGGAAACTATACTTACTGTCAGGCCTCTGAGCCCAGGCTAAGCCATCATATCCCCAGTGACCTGCACATATACATCCAGATGGCCTGAAGCAACTGAAGATCCACAGAAGTGAAAATAACCTTAATTGATGACATTCCACCATTGTGATTTGTTTCTGCCCCACCCTAACTGATCAATGTACTTCGTAATCTCCCCCACCCTTAAGAAGGTTCTTTATAATTCTCCCTACCCTTGAGAATGTACTTTGTGAGAACCACCCCCTACCCCCAAATCATTGCTCTTAACTCCACCACCTATCCCAAAACCTGTAAGAACTAATGATAATCCACCACCCTTTGCTGACTCCTTTTTCGGACTCAGCCCGCCTGCACCCAGGTGAAATAAACAGCCATGTTGCTCACACAAAGCTTGTTTGGTGGTTTCTTCACACGGACATGCGTGACACATTTGGTGCCAAAGACCCGGGTCAGTGAGACTCCTTCGGGAGACCAGTCCCGTGTCCTCACCCTCACTCTGTGAAGAGATCCGCCTATGAACTCAGATCAACCAGCCCAAGGAACATCTCTCCGATTTTAAATCTGGTAAGTGGCCTCTTTTTACTCTCTTCTGCAACCTCTCTCACTATCCCTCAACCTCTTTCTCCTTTCAATCTTGGCGCCACCCTTCAATCTCTCCCTTCTCTTAATTTCCATTCCTTTCATTTTCTGGTAGAGACAAAGGAGACACATTTTATCCGTGGACCCAAACTTCCAGCGCCGATCACAGACTCGGGAAGGCAGCCTTCCCTTGGTGTTTAATCATTGTGGGGACGACTCTGATTATTCATCCATGTTCCATTGGTGTCTGATCTCCGCAGGGACGCCTGCCTTGGTCATTCACCCACGTTCCCTTGGTGGCAAGTCAATTGCAGGGACACCTGCTTTGGCTGCCCCCCACCCCCTTCTCCGTGTCTCTACCCTTCTCTTTAAACTTGCCTCCTTCACTATGGGCAAACTTCCACCCTCCATTCCTCCTTCTTCTCCCTTAGCCTGTGTTCTCAAGAACTTAAAACCTCTTCAACTCTAGCCTGACCTAAAATCTAAGCATCTTATTTTCTTCTGCAATACCGCTTGGCCCCAATACAAACTCGACAGTAGTTCCAAGTGGCCAGAGAATGGCACTTTCTATTTGTCTATCCTACAAGATCTAGACAATTTTTGTTGAAAAATGGGCAAATGGTGTGGGGTGCCTGACGTCCAGGCATTCTTTTACACGTTGGTCCCTCTCTAGTCTCTGCTCCCAGTGAGACTCGTCCCAAATCTTCTTTGCCTCCCGCCTGTCCCTTCAGTCCCATCCCCAAGCGTCTCTGAGTCTTTTGAATCTTCTTTTCTACGGACCCATCTGACCTCTCCCCTCCTCCCCAGGCTGCTCCTCGCCAGGCCGAGCTAGGTACCAATTTTTCCTCAGCTTCTTCTCCCCCACCCTATAATCCTTCTATCACCTCCCTTCCTCACACCCGGTCTGGCTTACAGTTTCGTTCCCCAACTAGCCCTCCCCCACCTGCCCAACAATTTCCTCTTAGAAATGTGGCTGGAGCTGAAGGCATAGTCAGGGTACATGTGTTTTTTTCTCTATCAGACCTTTCCCAAATCAGCCAGCCTTTAGGCTCTTTCTCATCAGACCCCACTTAATATATACAGGAATTCCGATATCTAACTCTGTCCTACAATTTAACCTGGAGTGACTTAAATGTCATCCTGACTTCTACCCTCTCCCCAAATGAACAGGAAAGAGTTTTTTCTCTAGCCCAATCTCACACTGATAACTGCCAGCTTCATGAGCCAGACCTCCAGGAAGGCATTAGAGTAGTTTCCTGAGGAGATCCCCAATGGAACTATCAGGCCAATTCCCCAGGTGTAGCTAGGCGAGATTACATGGTTTCCTGCCTAGTTGAAGGACTAAAAAGGCAGTTTACGGCCAGGCGCGGTGGCTCAAGCCTGTAATCCCAGCACTTTGGGAGGCCGAGACGGGCGGTTCACGAGGTCAGGAGATCGAGACCATCCTGGCTAACATGGTGAAACCCCGTCTCTACTAAAAAATACAAAAAACTAGCCAGGCGAGGTGGCAGGTGCCTGTAGTCCCAGCAACTCGGGAGGCTGAGGCAGGAGAATGGCGTAAACCCGGGAGGCGGAGCTTGCAGTGAGCTGAGATCCGGCCACTGCACTCCAGCCTGGGTGACAGAGACTCCGTCTCAAAAAAAATAAATAAATAAAAGGCAGCTTACAAAGCTGTTAATTATGACAAACTTAAAGAAACTACCCAAGGTAAAGAACCCAGCCCAGTTTGTGGCCCGCTTAGCAGCAACCCTTGGACGCTTTACTGCCCTAGACCCAGAGGGGCCAGAAGGCTGCCTTATTCTTAATATGCATTTTATCATCCAGTCAGCTCCTGACGTTAAAAAAAGCTCCAAAAATTAAATTCCGGCCCTCAAACCCCACAACAGGACTCAATTAACCTTGCCTTCAAGGTGTACAATAGAGTAGAGGCAACGCATTTCTGAGTTGCAGTTACTTGCCTCCACTGTGAGAGAAACCCCGGCCACATCTCCAGAACACAAGAACTTCAGAACGCCTGAACTGCAGCGGCCAGGTGTTCCTCCAGGACCGCCTCCCCCAGGATCTTGCTTCAAGTGCCGGAAATCTGGCCACTGGGCCAAGGAATGCCCGCAGCCTGGGATTCCTCCTAAGCCATCTCCCCTCTGTGCGGGACCCCACTGGAAATTGGACTGTCCAACTGGCCCAAGGCTCTGAATGACTCCTTCCCAGATCTTCTTGGCTTAGCAGCTGAAGAATGATACTGCCCAATCACCTCGGAATCCTCCTGGACCATCACAGATGCTTTGGGTAACTCTTATAGTGGAGGGTAACTCCGTCCCCTTCTTAATTAATACGGAGGCTACCCACTCCATTACCTTCTTTTCAAAGGCCTTTTTCCTTTTCTCCATAACTCTTGTGGGTATCGATGGCCAGGCTTCTAAACCTCTTAAAACTCCCCAACTCTGGTGCCAACTTAGACAATACTCTTTTAAGCACTCCGAGACATTTTAACTAAATTATCTGCTTCCCTGACTATTCCCAGGCTACAGGCACACCTCATTGCTGCCTTTTCCCCCAGTTCAAAGCCTCCTTCGCATCCTCTCCTTGTATGTCCCCACCTTAATCCACAAGTATAGGACACCTCTACTCCCTCCTTGGTGACAAATGATGTACCCCTTACCATCCCATTAAAACCTAATCACCCTTACCCTGCTCAATGCCAATATCCCATCCCACAGCACGCTTTAAAAGGATTAAAGCCTATTATCACTTGCCTGTTACAGCATGGCCTTTTAAAGCCTGTAAACTCTCCTTACAATTCCCCGTTTTACCTGTCCAAAAACCAGACAAGCCTTACAGGTTAGTTCAGGATCTGCACTTTATCAACCAAATTATCTTGCCTATCCACCCCGTGGTGCCAAAGCCGTATACTCTGCTATTCTCAATACCTCCCTCCACAAACCCTCCATAACCCATTATTCTGTTCTGGATCTCAAACATGCTTTCTTTACTATTCCTTGCACACTTCATCCCAGCCTCACTTTGCTTTCACTTGGACTGACCCTGACACCCATCAGGCTCAGCAAATTACCTGGGCTATATGGCTGCAAGGCTTCATGGACAACCCCCATTACTTCAGTCAAGCCCAAATTTCTTCCTCATTTGTTACCTATCTCAGTATAATTCTTCATGAAAACACATATGCTTTCCCTACTGATCGTGTCCAGCTAATCTCCCAAACCCCAACCCCTTCTACAAAACAACAACTTCTTTCCTTCCTAGGCATGGTTAGGTACTTCCACCTTTGGATACCTAGTTTGACCATCCTGACTAAACCATTATGTAAACTCACAGAACCAAACCTAGCCAACCCCATAGATCCTAAATCCTTTCATCACTCCTCTTTCCATTCCTTAAAAACAGCCCTAGAAGCTGCCCCCACACTAGCTCTCCCTAACTCATCCCAACCCTTTTCATTACACACAGCCAAAGTGCAGGGCTGTGTGGTCCGAGTTCTTACACAAAAGCCAGGACCGTGCCCTGTAGCCTTTCTGTCCAAACAACTTGACCTTACTGTTTTAACCTAGCCCTCATCATGTCTACATGCAATAGCTGCCACTGCCCTAATACTTTTAGAGACCCTCAAAATCACAAACTATGCTCAACTCACTCTCTACAGCTCTCATAAATTCCAAAATCTATTTTCTTCCTCACACCTGATGCATATACTTTCTACTCCCTGGCTTCTTCAGCTATGCTCATTCTTTGTTGAGTCTCCCACAATTACCATTGTCCCCGGCCCAGACTTCAATCTGGCCTCCCACATTATTCAGGATGCCACACCTGACCCCCATGACTGTATCTCTCTGATCCATCCGACATTCACCCATTTCCCTATATTTCCTTCTTTCCTGTTCCTCACCCTGATCACATTTGGTTTATTGATGGCAGTTCCACCAGGCCTAATCGCTACACACTAGCAAAGGCAGGCTATGCTATATTCCACATCTATCACTGGGGCTACCGCTCTGCCCCACTCCACTACCTCTCAGCAAGCTGAACTCATTGCCCTAATTCGGGCCCTCACTCTTGTAAAGGGACTACGTGTCAATATTTATACTGACCCCATATCCTGCACCACCATGCTGTTTCATGAGCTGAAAGGTTTCCTCACTACACAAGGGTCCTCCATCATTAATGCCTCTTTAATAAAAACTCTTCTCAAGGCCGCTTTACTTCCAAAGGAAGCTGGAGTCATTCACTGCAAGGGCCATCAAAAGTCATCAGATCCCATTGCTCAGGACAATGCTTATGCTGATAAGGTAGCAAAAAGCAGCTAGTGTTCCAACTTCTACCCCTCACAGCAGCATCCCTCACAGCAGTTTTTCTCCTTCTCATCTGGTCACTCCCACCTACTCCCCCACTGAAACTTCCACCTATCAATCTCTTCCCACACACGGCAAATGGTTCTTAGACCAAGGAAAATATCTCCTTCCAGCCTCACAGGCCCATTCTATTCTATTGTCATTTCATAACATCTTCCATGGAGGTTACAAGCCACTAGCCCACCTCTTAGAACCTCTCATTTCCATTACATCGTGGAAATCTATCCTTAAGGAAATCAGTTCTCCGTGTTCCATCTGCTATTCTACTACTCTTCAGGGATTGTTCAGGCCCCCCACCCTTCCCTACACGTGAAGCTTGGGGATTTGCCCCTGCCCAGGACTGGCAAATTGACTTTATTCACATGCCTAAATACTTCTTGGTCTGGGTAGACACTTTCACTGGATGGGTAGAGGCCTTTCCCACAGGGTCTGAGAAGGTCACCACGGTCATTTCTTCCCTTTTTGTCAGACATCATTCCTTGGGTTAGCCTTCCCACCTCTATACCATCCAATAACAGACCAGCCTTTATTAGTTAAATCACCCAAGCAGTTTCTCAGGCTCTTGGTATTTAGTGGCTCCTATTTTTACCTCAAATCGCCACCCTTAAGTCTCTCTTAAAGTGGATAGAAGGCCGGGTGTGGTGGCTCACGCCTGTAATCCCAGCACTTTGGGAGGCCGAGACGGGCGGATCATGAGGTCAGGAGATCAAGACCATCCTGGCTAACACGGTGAAACCCCGTCTCTACTAAAAAATACAAAAAATTAGCCGGGCGAGGTGGCGGGCACCTGTAGTCCCAGCTACTCTGGAGGCTGAGGCAGGAGAATGGCGTAAACCCGGGAGGCGGAGCTTGCAGTGAGCTGAGATCGGGCCACTGCACTCCAGCCTGGGCGACAGAGCCAGACTCCGTCTCAAGAAAAAAAAAAAAAAAAAAAAAAAAGTGGATAGAAGATCTTCAGTGGCAAGATACCCTCCAATACTTTCACCCTGACGAAGTCCTATTCTTTACTTTTACACTTACTCTTATTCTCATTCCTGTTCTTATGCCACCCTCTACTCTCCCCAGCCATCTCCACCACACTATCAATCTCAGTCACTCTCTCCTAGCCGTTTCTAATCCTTCTTTAACAAACAAATGCTGACTTTGCATTTCTCTTTCCTCCAAAATTGCCGAGGCCTCGACTACTGAAAAAAAAAGAAAAGATGGGACTTCGTATATTTTTAAATGAAGAGTGTTGTTTTTAACTAAATCAATCTGGCCTGGTATATGACAACATAAAAAAACTCAAGGATAGAGCCCAAAAACTCGTCAACCAAGCAAACAATAACGTTGAACCCCCTTGGACACTCTCTAATTGGACGTCCTGGGTACTCCCAATTCTTAGTCCTTTAATACCTATTTTTCTCCTTCTCTTATTCAGATCTTGTGTCTTTTGTTTAGTTTCTCAATTCATACAAAACCGCATCCAGGCCATCACCAAAAATTCTATATGACAAATGCTCCTTCTAACAACCCCACAGTTATCACCCCTTACCCCAAAATCTTTCTTCAGTTGAATCTCTCCCACTGTAGGTTCCCACGCCGCCCCAATCCCGCTCGAAGCAGCTCTGAGAAACTGCCCATTATCTATCCATACCACCCCCAAAATTTTCGCCACCCCAACACTTTATCACTATTTTGTTTATTTTTCTCATTAATATAAGAAGACAGGAATGTCAGGCCCCTGAGCCCAAGCTAAGCCAGCATATCCCCAGTGACCTGCACATATACATCCAGATGCCTGAAGCAACTGAAGATCCACAAAAGAAGTGAAAATAGCCTTAACTGATGACATTCCACCACTGTGATTTGTTTCTGCCCCACCCTAACTGATCAATGTACTTTGTAATCTCCCTGACCCTTAACAAGGTTCTTTATAATCTTCCCCACCATTAAGAAGGTCCTTTATAATTCTCCCTACCCTTGAGAATGTACTTTGTGAGATCCACCCCCTGCCCCCAAAACATTGCTCTTAACTCCACCGCCTATCCCAAAACCTATAAGAACTAATGATAATCCACCACCCTTTGCTGACTCCTTTTTCGGACTCAGCCCCCCTGCACCCAGGTGAAATAAACAACTCACACAAAGCCTGTTTGTTGGTCTTTTCACACAGACACATGAGACACTATCTTTGCAACTTGCCTGTAAATCTATAATTATTGCAAAATAAAAAGTTTATTTTTATTTTATTTATATATTTTTTGAGACAGGGTCTCACTCTTGTCTCCCAGGCTGGAATGCAGTGGTGCCATCTCACCTTACTGCAACCTCCACCTCCCAGGTTCAAGCAATTCTCCTGCTTCAGCCTCCTGAGTAGCTGGGATTACAGGTGCCCGCCACCATGTCTGGCTAATTTTTGTATTTTTTAGTAGAGACCGGGTTTCACCAGTTTGGTCAGGCTGGTCTCGAACTCCTGGCCTCAAGTGATCCTCCCGCCTCAGCCTGCCAAAGTGCTGGTATTACCGGCGTGAGCCACCGTGCCTGCCCTAAAAAGCCTATTTTTAAACAAGCATTATTCTGATAAGGGATTCAGGCATCTACAGCACAAAAGGATTCAGAATGCTTGCCATAGAGCTGCAGATGCTGTTGAGTGAGGGCAGAGAGAGCACCAGGATCAAACGGACAGTCTTGTGGGCCATAAGCCTGGCAGCAGGAGCATCACTTCTTCCCAGATAGGTCCTGTGGCCCATCCTGAGGCAGTGGGTGTGGGAACTGTAACCCCTGATCTGAGCAGCAATAATCCTGAACTCTGGAAGAGGCACGTGCCTCAGCCAGCCACCTGCCACATGAGTTGAAGGAGATCCTGTCTATCAATCATGGCTTAATAGGAAACAGATGACACTTAAATTAAGCTGATTCAAGGAGGTTCATTTACAAAGAAAAAAAGTTCAAAGTTGAAGGTAGCGATAATGCAGGAGATTAGGGTCAGCAGAAATCCCAAAGAATTTAAATCTCCTTAAGGGCAGGAATAACTCCACCAAAGCAGTAGCATAGTAAGAAATCCTTAATGGAACCCCAACAATAGTTTTAATTGACTTGCAGTAAAATGGAATTGGCCAGGCACAGTGGCTCATGCCTGTAATTCCAGCACTTTGGGAGACCGAAGTGGGTAGATTGCTTGAGCCCAGGAGTTTGAGATCAGTCTGAGCAACATGGTGAGACCCTTCCTCTACAAAAAGTACAAAGAATTAGATGGGGGTTGCACGTACCTGTGGTCCCAGCTACTCGGGAGGCTGAGAGGGTGGGAGAATCGCTTGAGCCTAGGAGGCAGAGATTATAGTGAGCTGAGATCACTCCATTGCACCCCAACCTGAGCAACAGAGAAAGACCCTATCTCAAAACAACAACAACAAAAGAAGTAAAAAGCTGGGGAGTATAAAGCAAAACTGACCTTGAGCAGCAAAGTTAAAGAATGACTTTTTCAAGTGCAGACTTAAGTCAGACAAACTGCATTTGAGTTCTGGATTTGCCACTCATTAGCGAAACAGGACTTATTTTTGTAAATATTAAAACAACGAATCTAAATACTTCCTTAAATTTTGTTTGCTAGCTTCCCATCCCTGGACTGAAAGCCTAGAGGTTTACTGCCCCATGACAAGAGAGAGCAGTCACTCGCCTTTTTTTGAAGGACATTTGGGTCGTCTAGTTAGAATATCAAGCTCCTGACAATGTAAACAAGATATTCCTGCCTGCTCCTAAGACCTTTCCATAGTCTAGAGCAGAGGAGGAGACAAGGTTAGGTGGGGAGAAAAGGGTAAAGTGAGAGAGAGAGGAGGAGGGAAGAAATCAAGGATCTTGATTTCTTTAGGTTTGGAGGGAATTGGGGCATTAGACGCTTTGAAGCAACTGCTGATGGTAAGGGAAGGTTCTTGCCCTATTTCCCATTTTAGGACGCAGAGATGACTTGTCTGAAGGGCTGCCCCTTTTCTAATCTGGCAGTTCAGCCCTGTCAGGTAGGGGGAGATCTTGAGATTTAGCTTTCCCTAGGGTGTAACTGAGATCCAGAAGTTTCCCAACCCTCAGCTCTTCCTCAAAATTGGAAGATAGCCGAGTTGGATGCCAGAAGGTCTTCCATATGTAAAGTCCCTAGCCAATATTAGTATTGAGTATTCAGCTATGTAGAGATTTTCTGAGGACTGAGACAAAACTTTGAAAAGGTGTTTTCTTATCTCCATGCCTAGAGATCTTAGAATAGATCACAATTCCTGGCCCTCTTCCTGTCTCCTCCTCTCCCCACTTCCCACCAGCTCCCCTCACCAACTTCATCTGGGATGATTTCAGTCTACGGCTTCTCAGAAGCAGAGAGTTCAGCCAAATGACCTCTTGAGGTTTCTTTTTACTTTATGGCTCAGAAAATGTATTGAATTACTTACTCTTTTATATTCTACAGCCACATTTTTCAGTCACTTTTCTGACCTTGCTATCTACACAATTTCCTCGCCCTGTAGTTTCTAAAAAGGAAAGTCAGATAGAACATGTGTATTCTCATTTTAAAAGCATACTGACAGCATGCGATAAATTCTAAATTATTAAAAATATCTCGGCTGGGCACAGTGGGTTATGCCTGTAATCTCAGCACTTTAGGAGGCTGAGGTGAGTGGACCACTTGAAGCCAGGAGTTCGAGACCAGCCTGGCCAACATGCTAAAACCCTGTCTCTACTAAAAATACAAAAATTAGCCGGGTGTGGTGAAACATGCCTGTAATCCCAGCTACCTGGAAGCCTGGGAGGCTGAAGCAGGAGAATCACTTGAAATCTGGTAGGTAGAGGTTGCAGTGAGCTAAGATTGTGCCACTGCAGTCCAGCCTGGGCAACAGAGTGAGACTCTGTCTTAAAAAAAAGAAAAAGTCGTTCCCCCTCTTGCATTTAATTGAATGGTGTAAACATGGTGTGGGAGGCTTTCAGAAATTCCAGTGAAAACCACCATCACCTGCCACAGAACTCATTAAAACGCTGTGACTGCAGTAGTTATAAAGGTCTGGTGCGAGACAGGAGTGTGGTGTTCTTGAGAAGCTGAAAGATGGTCAGTCTGGCTGATGGGATCTGTCAGGCCTCTGAGCCCAAGTTAAGCCAGCATATCCCCAGTGACCTGCACACATACATCCAGATGGCCTGAAGCAACTGAAGATCCACAGAAGAAGTGAAAATAGCCTTAACTGACGACATTCCACCGTTGTGATTTGTTTCTGCTCCACCCTAACTGATCAATCTCCTCGACCCTTAAGAAGGTTCTTTGTAATTCTCCCTACCCTTGAGAATGTACTTTGTGAGATCCACCCCTTGCCCCCAAAACATTGCTCCTAACTCCACCAGCTATCCCAAAACCTATAAGAACTAATGATAATCCCACCACCCTTTGCTGACTCCTTTTTCAGACTCAGCCCACCTGTACCCAGGAGAAATAAACAGCCATGTTGCTCACACAAAACCTGTTGGTGGACTCTCTTCACACGGATGCACATGACAGGATCCATGGTCTGGAAGTCTCCATAAACGGATGTGGGGGCAACTGGCTTCAACCTTCTTTTTTTTTCCTGGCCACGTAGAGAGACTATATTCCCTGGCCCCCATACAGATAGGAGTAGCTGTGTGACTAAGTTCAATGGAACATGATTGAAAATCATGTGTGCACACATCTGTAACAACTTATCATAACCTTAGTTACTTAACACAACATAAATTTATTCTCCTAATTCTGGAGGCCAGAAGTCTGAAATGAGCTTCACAGGGCTCAAGTCAGGTTGTTGGCAGGGCTGCTTCCTTCTGAAGCTCTAGTGGGGAATTCTTGCTTTTTCTGGCTTCTGGAGGCCTTCTGCATTCCTTGGCTTGTGACTCATTCCTTGCCTCACTCCAGTGTTTTCAATCTTCATATCTCCTACTTCTTTCTCCTTAACTATCTTGCCTCGCTTTTATAAGGTCATTATATTTAGGGCCCATCCAGATAATCCAGGATAATCTCCCCATTTTAAGACCCTTCATTTAATCACAGCTACAAAGTATCTTTTGCAATAAAGATAACAATCACAGATTCCAGAGATTAATATGTGGACATCTTTAGGGGCCATTATTCTGCTATCCACAGTGATCCTAGACACTCCACCTCTCCACATCTGCCAGCTGAATGCAGAGAATGAGGAAGCCAAAGAGATAGGGGAAGCCAAAGAGTAGAAGGAGCCTGTGTTGCTGAATGACCAGGTAGAGCAGACCTCTCTTGCTGACTACACTGGGAAGTCAGCATGTGAAATGAAGGAGAACAAAAATTTATTGTTTTAAGCCACTGTGGTCTTTTAAAGACACACCTCACCAAGCTCAGCCTCCAACTTAAAAAGGACTGGACAGTCCTTTTACCTCTTGCCCTTCTCAGAATTGCCACCACGCCCGGCTAATTTTTTGTATTTTAGTAGAGACCGGGGGCGGGTTTCACAGTGTTAGCCAGGATGGTCTGGATCTCCTGACCTCGTGATCCGCCCGCCTCAGCCTCCCAAAGTGCTGGGATTACAGGTGTGAGCCACCGCGCCCAGCGTGGATGCACTTTCTTACTCAGCCCCAACCTCGTCCCAGACACCAACCCTCCAGTCCTCCAGCAGGCTAGACAGGAAATTCGCCAGGCTGTGAATCTTCTCTTGCCGATTACAGATTCCCAGGCATACGAAGACACTCTAGCCGGACGATCAGTACTTGTTAAAAATCTGATCCCTCAAACTCTACAACTTCCATGGACTGGACCCTACTTAGTCATCGATAGTACTCCAACCTCTGTCCACCTGCAGGACCCTCCCCATTGGGTTCACCATTCCAGGATAAAGCTGTGTCCGTCAGACAGCCAGCCTGATATCTCCTCTTCCTCCTGGAAATCGCAAGTACTCTCCCCTACTTCCCTTAAACTCACTCGCATTTCTGCAGTGAGGATTTTGGGTGCAGAATTCCTCTTTCAGTACACCCTCTCACCTTTTCACTTTACATTTCCAATTCTGCCTGACACCAGGTCTCTTCTTTTTATGTGGCTCTTCCACCTACATGTGCCTACCTGCCACCTGGACGGGCACATGTACTCTAGTCTTCCTTACCCTCAGAATCCATAATAACCCTTATGAGCCTAATACATCCCTTCATTCTATTAGATCTATCCATCCTTACCCTACTCTTTGCAATAGGGCTTTATGCAGTAACCCCTACTACTTGGACTGTGCCCCAAAAACTTGTCATCCCTACTATATTCTGTCTAGTCATACTCCTATTCACCATTCTCAACTACTCATAAATGACCTGCTCTTGTTTACACTGCCGGTTTACATTGTTTCTCCAAGACATCACAGCTTATATCTCCTGGTGCTATTCCCAAACCGCCACTCTTGACTCCTTCTTGATGTGGGTAGATGATCTTTGGTGGCAGGGCACCCTCCAATACTTCCACCCTGATGAAGTTCTATGCTCTACTTTTATACTCACTCTTATTCTCATTCCCATTCTTATGCCACTCTCTACCTCTGCCTAGTTACTTCCAGCATACTATCAATCTCACCCACTCTCTCCTCACTGCCTCCAATCCTTCTCTAGCAAATAATTGTTAGTTATGCGTTTCCCTTTCTTCCTGCTTTTATACAGGCATCCCTGCTCTACAGGCTGACTGGGCTACCTCCCCCATCTCCCTGCACCTCAGAACCTCCTTTAATAGCCCTTACCTTTACCCGCCTGAGGAACTTCTTTACTTTCTAGACAGATTTGGTGAGAACTCCCTAGATATTTCACACCAACAAGCTGCCACACTTCTCTGCATCTACTTACGGCACCTTTCTTCTTATGTCAATTCCACTCCCCCCCACCATATTTGGACCCCTAACCATACAAACAACTATCCCTGTTACCGCTCCTCTCAACAACAGCCTACTGGAATCCCTTTAGGCAGCCTTCCACTGTCCAAATGTTACTCATTATCTCCAGAACCAAGCCACACACATTACCAAACAGATGGGAGCATTCCAACTTCGCATTACTGATAAGCCCTCTATCATTACTGACAAACTGAAAAACATTGGCAGTCACTATTGTTTTTTTTTTTTTGAGACGGAGTCTCGCTCTGCCGCCCAGGTTGGAGTACAGTGGCCGGATCTCAGCTCACTGCAAGCTCCGCCTCCCAGGTTTACGCCATTCTCCTGCCTCAGTCTCCCGAGTAGCTGGGACTACAGGCGCCCGCCACCTCGCCAGGCTAGTTTTTTGTATTTTTAGTAGAGACGAGGTTTCACCGTGTTAACCAGGATGGTCTCGATCTCCTGACCTTGTGATTCGCCCGTCTCGGCCTCCCAAAGTGCTGGGATTACAGGCTTGAGCCACCGCGCCCGGCCGGCAGTCACTATTGTTTAGGAAGACACCTACCCTGCATCTCATTCCATCCTTGGCTACCCTCCCCCTGTCCGTCTGAATCTCCTCCTGGACCCTTCTCTTGCTTGCTTATCCCCAGCCCCATGAATAGCAGTGAAAGGTTACTTGTAGACACTATGCGCTTTCTTGTACACCATGAGAACCGAAGCCCTCCCTCTATGCAGTGGCACCATCAATCCCTTGCTGGATCTCCAGGATTTTGGGTGCAGAATTCCTCTTTCAGTACACGCTCTCACCTTTTCACTTTACATTTCCAGTTCTGCCTGACACAAGGCCTCTTCTTTTTATGTGGTTCTTCTACCTACATGTGCCTACCTGCCACCAGGATGGGCACATGTACTCTAGTCTTCCTTACCCCCAGAATCCAGTTTGCAGATGGGAACGAACAACTGCCTGTCCCCCTCATGACACCAATGCGACAAAAAAGAGTCATCCCACTAATCCCTTTACTTGTGGGTCTAGGACTTTCTGCCTCCACTGTTGCACTTGGAACTGGAATAGCAGGCATCTCAACCTCTGTCACAACATTCCGCAGCCTCTCTAATGACTTCTCTGCTGGCGTTACAGACACATCACAAACTTTACCTGTCCTCCAAGCCCAGGTTGACTCTTTAGCTGCAGTTGTCCTCCAGAACTGCCGCAGCCTCAATTTACTCACTGCTGAAAAAAAAAAAAAGAAAAGAGGGGACTTTGTATATGTTTAAATGAAGAGTGTTGTTTTTAACTAAATCAATCTGGCCTGGTATATGACAACATAAAAAACCTCAAGGATGGAGCCCAAAAACTCGTCAACCAAGCAAATAATAACGTTGAACCCCCTTTGACACTCTCTAATTGGACGTCCTGGGTACTCCCAATTCTTAGTCCTTTAATACCTATTTTTCTCCTTCTCTTATTCAGATCTTGTGTCTTTCGTTTAGTTTCTCAATTCATACAAAACCACATCCAGGCCATCACCAAAAATTCTATATGACAAATGCTCCTTCTAACAACCCCACAGTTATCACCCCTTACCCCAAAATCTTTCTTCAATTGAATCTCTCCCACTGTAGGTTCCCACGCCGCCCCTAATCCCGCTCGAAGCAGCCCTGAAAAACTGCCCATTATCTATCTATACCACCCCCAAAATGTTTGCCACCCCAACACTTTACCACTATTTTGTTTTATTTTCCTTATTAATAAAAGAAGACAAGAATGTCAGGCCTCTGAGCCCAAGCTGAGCCATCATATCCCCAGTGACCTGCACATATACATCCAGATGGCCTGAAGCAACTGAAGATCCACAAAAGAAGTGAAAATAGCCTTAACTGATGACATTCCACCACTGTGATTTGTTTCTGCCCCACCCTAACTGATCAATGTACTTTGTAATCTCCCTGACCCTTAACAAGTTTTTTATAATCTTCCCCACCATTAAGAAGGTTCTTGTAATTCTCCCCATCCTTGAGAATGTACTTTGTGAGATCCACCCCCTACCCCCAAAACATTGCTGTTATCTCCACCGCCTATCCCAAAACCTATAAGAACTAATGATAATCCCACCATCCTTTGCTGACTCTCTTTTCGGACTCAGCCCGCCTGCACCCAGGTGAAATAAACAACCTTGCTGCTCACACAAAGCTTATTTGGTGGTCTCTTCACACACACACGTGAGACACTTATGTCTATATCCTTGCCATGGTCTCATTGTGGGCAGATCGAACTTCCTGGCCCTAGACTTTAGGCTTGACCATGTGACTTGCTCTGGCTAACAGCATATGATTTGAAGTGACAGTGTGCCTAGACCTTAAGATATTGCTTGTGCTTCCACTTGCATTCGTTTGTCTCTGCCATTGCCACAAGCTCAGACTACATCAGTCAAATCCCAGCTGACCTACAAATCTATGAATGATTATTGTTGTGGGTTTTGTTTTGTTTTGTTTTGTTTTTCTAAGGGGCAGGGTTTCACTCTGTTGTCCAGGCTGGCATGCAGTGGCGTGATCATAGCCCATTGCCGCCTCAAACCTCCTGGGCTTAGCCTCCAAAAGCACTGGGATTATAGGTACTGGGATCACTCAAGTGATCCTCCTGCCTCAGCCTTCCAAAGCACTGGGATTATAGGCATGAACTGCCACACAGGACTGATTATTGCTTTAAGCCAATAAATCTTAGGGTGATTTACCAGATAGCAATGATTGACTAATATAAACACTGAGATTTTAATTTTTTTTTTTTTTTTGAGATGAAGTCTCACTCTGTCACCTAGTCTGGAGTGCGGAGGCACAATCTCAGCTCACTGTAGCCTCCATCTCCTGGGTTCAAGTGATTCTCCTGCCTCAGCCTCCTAAGTAGCTGAGACTACAGGCATGCGCTATCACGCCTGGCTAATTTTTGTATTTTTTTAAATTAGAGACAGGGTTTCACCATGTTGGCTAGATTGGTCTCAAACTCCTGACCTCAGGTGATCCGCCCACCTTAGCCTCCCAAAGTGCTGAGATTATAGGCATGAACCACCACACCCAGCCTTAATTTGTTTATTATAGCAGTTAGACTAAAACAGAGGCTGGGAGAATAACTGAGTGAAGGAACTGGAAGAATAGAATGCTGTGGCCAGAGAGGGAGAATGGAATCTATTATTGCAGTTTGAATCTATTATTGCAGCAGAGTTGCAGTTCCCAGTGACAGGAAGATCCAGGGTGTAACCATAGAAGGCAGTGGCTAAAATTGAGTGCAGGCATAGCTCACTAGAGATAAGCAGATCAAAGATAATGACAGAAATTCAGGTGGAATAGAAGACTTGTTATAAACCAAATGCCTGAGCTACCACTAAATGAGGGGAACTGGTCTTGAGACTGGAAAGCTAAACATCAGGTCACTTTGGAAAGAAAAAATTTAGATTGTTATAATGACTCTGAATACTAGCTGGAGCCCTCCTCCTAACTCCCATTGTATGGGAAGGTGAGATCACAATTGGGAGGTGAGATCTTTATGCGGAAAGATAAACTGTACTTGATCTTGGTTGTCTAATCCAGTCCCTTAGAACAAGAAAAGCAGTGGGGCTGGGCAGCCTCCATTGAATGACAGGTGTGAATTATAGTGGAGCTTCTGCTGAGTGGACCAAAGATCAGTAGTGCTGGCGGGGTACTTCAACAAGGCCTGAATTACATGCAAATGCAAAATGTTTTCCCCTACTAGCACATTTAATGGAACATTGCTTTTGTACTAATTGTCTCATAAATTGCACAGAGAAATAGCATGAGAGTATTTTGCATATCCTCTACAGAAATTAAGTTTTCTGGCTGGGCGCGGTGGCTCACGCCTGGCCTGTAATCCCAGCACTTTGGGAGGCCGAGGTGGGTGGATCATGAGGTCAGAAGTTCAAGACCAGCCTGACCAACACGGTGAAACCCCATTTCTACTAAAAATACAAAAATTAGCTGGGTGTGGTGGCACGTGCCTGTAATCCCAGCTACTCGGGAGGCTGTAATCCCAACTACTCAGGAGGCTGAGGCAGGAGAATCACTTGAACCTGAGAGACGGAGGTTACAGTGAGCTGAGATCATGCCATTGTACTCCAGCCTGGGCGACAGAACAAGACTGCATCTCAAAAAAAAAAAAAGAAAAGAAAAGAAATTAAATTTTCTAGTAATAACACAATCATAAGATAAATGAGCTTGATGTTTGAGTGCTCCTAAAAAAGGGCCTGGACATGCTTATAAACTCACTTATTTCTTCTTCTTTTTTTAAATCTTGCTTTTTCTGCTTATGTAGAACTCACTCACTTCTGTAGCTCTAAAGGTATCCTGAAGAAATAAAGTTCATTTTCCAACACAGTTGCTTACACCTGCCTTCTGAAACAGACTACAGTTTCCTTTATTCATTATGTTTTATTTTATTTATTTGTTTGTTTTAGAGATAGGGTCTTGCGATTGTTGGCCAGGTTTGTCTTGAACAGTTAGCCTGAAGCAATCCTCCTGCCTCAGTCTCCCAAAGTGTTAGAATTACAGGCATGAGCCACAGTGCCCTGCCCCTTTCCTCATTATAGATGCCATTGCAGTGGTGCATTTCTAATCCCAAACAGTTTATATTGTATGATAGGCAGAATAATGGCCCCCAAGAAGTCTGTGTCCTAATCCCTGGAACCTGTAAATACGTTACCTTACATGGCAAAAGGGAATTAAGTTAGCAGATGGAATTAAATTTGCTAATCACCTGACCTTGAGATGAGAAGATTATTGTGGATAATGTGTGAGTTCAACATAACATAATAATAAGAGTCCTTATTAGTGGAAGAGGGAACCTGAAGCTGATACCAGAGAGATGGCAGTGTGAGAAAGACAGCCAGACATTGCTGGCTTTGAAGACAGAAGAAATGCACCAAACTCCAGAAGCTGGAAAAGCCAAGGAAACAGATTCTGCCTTAGATCCTCCAGAAGGGGCCAGGCGCTGTGGCTCACACCTGTAATCCCAGCACTTTGGGAGGCCAAGGCGGGTGGATCACGATGTCAGGAGATCGAGACCATCCTGGCTAACACGGTGAAACCCTGTCACTACTACAAATACAAAAAAAAAAAAAAAAAATTAGCCGGGCGTGGTGGCAGGCGCCTGTAGTCCCAGCTACTTGGGAGGCTGAGGCAGGAAAATGGCGTGAACCGGAAGGCGGAGCTTGCAATGAGCAGAGATCGCGCCACTGCACTCCGACCTGGGCGACAGAGCGAGACTCCGTCTCAAAAATAAAATAAATAAATAAATAGACAACAAATCCTCCGGAAAGAATGCAGCTCTGTCAACATGTTGATTTTAGCTCCTTGATTTCAGTGAAGGCCCTTTTTCACTTCTGACCTCCAAAACAAAACAATAATAAATGTGTGTTGTTTTAAACCATTAAGTTTGTGGTAATTCAGCACAGCAGCAATAGGAAACAAATAAACATTGCATTCTCAATTCTGTGAGCTATTCCAGGATCCCTCAAGCAAATCCTCCTTTTTATTTAAGCTAATTCGGTTTGGATTTTGGTCTGGATTTTGGTCTCCTTCAACTCAATTTACAAGATCTCTTATTATAAAACCGTACTTCTCACTAGAACAAAAATCAGACTTTCAGAAATAAAATACATATGCTAAACCCTAAACATGTCATGACAAGATTTCTTCTGCGTGATGAATGGACAGAAAAAGAAATTTGAAGAAGTATAACAAACTAGCACTTGACAGGTAAGATTATGTCACTGAATTAAAATGTAGATAAGGGAGCCACATGTTCTAATTTCCCTGATTTCTTCTTTGTCCCATGGGTTATTTGGCAGTGTGTGGCTGGATTCCAGAAAGATATTCTAAATATCTTTCTGTTGTGGACTTCTAATTTAATTTTACTGTGTTCACAGAAGATCCTTTGCATTATTTGAAACTTTTGGCCAGGTGTGGTGGCTCATGCCTGTAATCCCAGCACTTTGGGAAGCTGAGGGGAGCGGATCAACTAAGGTCAGGAGTTCGAGACCAGCCTGGCCAACATGGTGAAACCCCGTCTCTATTAAAAATACAAAAAAAATTAGCTGGGAGTGGTGGTGGCACGTGCCTGTAGTCCCAGCTACTCGGGGGTTAGGCGGGGAATCACTTGAATCTACGAGGCAGAGGTTGAAGTGAACCGAGATCATACCATTTTGTTCCAGCAGCCTGGGTCACAGAGTGAGACTCAATCTCAGGGAAAAAAAAAAAAAAAAGCCGGGTGCGGTGACTCATGCCTGTAATCCCAGCACTTTGGGAGGCTGAGGCAGGAGGATCACCTGAGGTCAGGAGTTCAAGACCAGCCTGGCCAACATGGTGAAACCCCATCTCTACTAAAAATACAAAAATTAGCCAGGCATAGTGGTGGGTGCCTGTAATCCCATCTACTTGGGAGGCTAGGCAGGACAATCGCTTGAACCTGGGAGGCAGAGGTAGCAGTGAGCCGAGATTGAGCCACTGCATTCCAGCCTGGGGGACAAGAGTAAGACTCTGTCTCAAAAAAAAAAGAAAAAGAAAAACAAAGAAAAATAAACTTTTAATATGAGTTTCAGGGTTTTTTTTTTTTCTTTTGAGATGGAGTCTCGCTCCGTCGCCCCCAGGCTGGAGTGTAGTGGCATAATCTTGGCTCACTGCAACCTCTGCCTCCTGGGTTCAAGCTATTCTCCTGCCTCAGCCTCCCGAGTAGCCAGGATTACAGGCACACACCACCATGCCCGGCTAATTTTTGTATTTTTATTTTTATTTTATTTTATTTTATTTTAGTTTATTTTTTTGAGACGGAGTCTCACGCTGTTGCCCAGGCTGGAGTGCAGTGGCGCGATCTCGGCTCACTGCAAGCTCCGCCTCCCGGGTTCCCGCCATTCTCCTGCCTCAGCCTCCTGAGTAGCTGGGACTACAGGCGCCCGCCACCGCGCCCGGCTAATTTTTTGTATTTTTAGTAGAGACGGGGTTTCACTGTGGTCTCGATCTCCTGACCTTGTGATCCGCCCGCCTCGGCCTCCCAAAGTGCTGGGATTACAGGCTTGAGCCACCGCGCCCGGCAATTTTTGTATTTTTAGTAGAGATGAGGTTTCATCATGTTGGTCAGCCCGGTCTCGAACTCCTGACCTGGTGATCCGCCCACCTTGGCTTCTCAAAGTCTTGGGATTACAGGCGTGAGCCACCTCACCTGGCTCAATTTTGTTTAAACTTTAAAAATGTATTTAGACTTGAAGCCATTATTCTCAGCAAACTAACACTGGAGCAGAAAACCAAATACCGCACGTTCTTATAAGTGGGAGCTGAATGATGAGAATGTGTGGACACATGGGGTTGAACAACACACACTGGGGCCTGTTGGAGGGTGGAGGGTGGGAGGACAGAGAGCACCAGGATGAACAGCTAATGAATGCTGGGCTTTTTCTAGGTGATGGAATGACCTGTGCAGCAAACCACCATGGCACACGTTTACCTATATAACAAACCTGCACATCTTGCACATATACCTCTGAACTTAAAATAAAAGTTGGAAATTTAAAAACATGTATTTAGACTTGTTTTATGACCCAGAAAATAGTCAATTTTGATAAATGTTCTGTGTGCCCTTACAAAAAGAATATGTATTCTGAGAAGAATATGTATAGAATACAGTGTTCTGTAAGTGTCAGTTAGGTCACATTGGTTGATAATGTTGTTCAGTCTTGTCTACTTGTTCTTTTAATTATTGAAAGAGGTGTTCAAATCTGTGACTATCATTGTGGATTTGTCTGTTTCTCATTGTAGTTCTATCAGTTTTTGCTTCATGTATTTTGAAACTTTGCTGCTAAGTGTATAAACACTTAGAATTACATCTTCTTGAGGAATTTGACCCCTTTTCCATTATAAAGTGAACCTCTTTATACTTGTTAATATTCTTTGCTCTGAAATCTACTTTGTCTGATATTGATGTAGCCCTTGAAACTTTCTTTCAAATAGTGTTAGCATGGTATATATTTTACCATCCTTTTCTTTTAACCTGTTTGTATCTTCATATTTGAAATGGCTTTCTTGTTGGATCATATAGTTGGTTCTTGCTTTTGTATCCAACCAATCTTATCCAACCAATTGGTATCCAACCAATCTCTTCCTTTTAATTGGAATGTTTGAACCATTTATATCTAATGTGACTACTGATATGGGATATGTTTGTAATTAAATAAACCATCTTGCTCATTATTTTCTATTTGTCCTACCTGTTGTCTTTTTCCTTTCTCTCCCTTTTCTGACTTCTTTGGGATCAATTCAGTATTTTTATGAGTCCATCTTTTTTTTTTTTTTTTTTGAGACGGAGTCTCGCTCTGTCGCCCAGGCTGGAGTGCAGTGGCCAGATCTCAGCTCACTGCAAGCTCCACCTCCCGGGTTTACGCCATTCTCCTGCCTCAGCCTCCTGAGTAGCTGGGACTACAGGCGCCCGCCACCTCGCCCGGCTAGTTTTTTGTATTTTTTAGTAGAGATGGGGTTTCACCGTGTTAGCCAGGATGGTCTCGATCTCCTGACCTCGTGATCCACCCGTCTTGGCCTCCCAAAGTGCTGGGATTACAGGCTTGAGCCACCGCGCCCGGCCATGAGTCCATCTTAACTCCTTTATTGACTTATTAGTCTTTGTTTTATTTTTTTCTTAGTAGTTGCTTCAGGGTTTGCTACAGTGTGAATGTTTATGCTCCCCCAAACTTCGTATGTTGAAATCCTTATCCCCGAAGTGATGGTATTAGGAGATGGGACCTTTGGGAGGTAAGTGACTGAGGCCGAGCTCTCATGAATGGGATTAGTGCCCTTATAAGAGAGACTGGAGGCTGGGCACAGTGGCTCATGCCTGTACTCGCAGCACTTTGGGAGGCCGAGGCAGGTGGATTGCTTAGAGTTCAGGAGTTCGAGACCACCCTGGGCAACATGGTGAGACCTGGACTTTACCAAAAATACAAAAAATTAGCCAGGCATGATGGTATGTGCATGTGGTCCCAGCTACTTGGGAGACTGAGGTGGGAGGATCTCTTGAGCTCGGGAGGTGGAGGCTGCAGCAAGCCAAGATCATGCCACTGCACTCCAGCCTGGGCAACAGAGTCAGACCTTGTCTCAAATAAATAAATAAGTAAACAAACGGACAAATAAATTAAAGAGACTTGAGAGAGACCTCTCACCCCTTCTACCACGTGAGGGTAGGGTGAGAAGACCCTATAAGGAACTGGCCCCTTCCTACACCCTGAATCTGCCAGCACTTTGATCTTGGACTTTTCAGCCTTCAGAACAGTGAGAAATAAATTTCTTTTGTTTATAAACCACTCAGCCTATAGTACTTTGTAATAGCAGCTCCAACGGATTAAGACAGGATTTATAATATGCATCTTTAACTTACCAATTTGACTTGAAGCTATAATATACCACTTCACATCTAGTGTTAGGATCTTACAGCAGTATATCTTCATTTTCTCCCTCCTAGCCTTTGTTGTGATACATTTTATTTCTGTTCATTACAAACCTCACAGTACATAAGGCAAAAATAATAAACATTGTTTATTAAAAATTGGCTGGGTGTGGTGGCTCATGCCTGTAATCTTAGCACTTTGGGAGGCCGAGGTGGGTGGATTGCCTGAGCTCGAGTTCGAGACCAGCCTGAGCAACATGGTGAAACCCTATCTTTACTAAAAATACTGTAAAAAAAAAATATTAGCAGGGCATGGTGGCCCACACCTGTAGTCCCAGCTACTCGGGAGGCCGAGGCACGAGAATCACTTAAATCCGGGAGGCAGAGGTTGTAGTGAGCCAACATCACGCCACTGCACTCCAGCCTGAGCAACAGAGCGAGACTCTGTCTCAAAAATAAATAAATAAATAAATAATGTATTCTATGTTTACCCCCGTATTTACCATTTTCCATTTTCTTCATCCCTTTGTATAGATCCTGATATCCATCTGGTACAATTTTCCTTCTATCTGAAGAACTTCCTTTAACAATTTTGGTAATACTGGCATTCTGCTTATGAATCCTTTTAGCTTTTGTATGTCTTTAAAAATCTCGGCCAAGTATGATGGTTCACACCTGTAATTCCAGCACTTTGGGAGGCCAAGGTTGGAGGATCACTTGAGCCCAGGAGTTCAAGGCCAGTCTGGGCAATATAATGAGAACTTGTTTCTACAAATTGTTTTTAAAAAAATCAGCTAGGCGGCCGGGCGCGGTGGCTCAAGTCTGTAATCCCAGCACTTTGGGAGGCCGAGACGGGCGGATCACGAGGTCAGGAGATCGAGACCATCCTGGCTAACACGGTGAAAGCCCGTCTCTACTAAAAAATACAAAAAACTAGCCGGGCGCGGTGGCGGGCGCCTGTAGTCCCAACTACTCGGGAGGCTGAGGCAGGAGAATGGCGTGAACCCGGGAGGCGGAGCTTGCAGTGAGCTGAGATCCGGCCACTGCACTCCAGCCTGGGCGGCAGAGCGAGACTCCGTCTCAAAAAAAAAAAAAAAAAAAAAAAATCAGCTAGGTGTAGTAACAGTACTTGGAAGGCTGAGGTGGGAGGATCAATTGAGCCTGGGAGACAGAGGTTGCAGTGGGTCAAGATTGCACCACTGCACTCCAGCCTGGGCTGTGGAGCAAGAAAGATCCTGTCTCAAAAATAAATAAATAAATAAATTAAATTAAATAAAAAATAAAGCAAAAACCAAAAATATTTCCCATAGCTCATTGGTGCTCTGTCCAATTTTTTTGGTCTTTTTCTCTGTGTGTTTCATTCTGGATACTATGCCTTCAAATTCACCTCCAGATATTTTTCTTCTTCAGGGCATAATTTGCAGTAATCCCATTTAGTGTATTTTTTATCTTAAATATGGTATTTTTCCATTTCCAGAAGTTTGATTTGAGTCTTTTTAATATTTTCCATGTTTCTAATTAATATTCTCATACTTTCTTCTACCATTTTGAACATATAGAGTATATGATAGCTGTTTCAATGTCTTTGTTTAATATTATAATTCTCTTGTTTGTTCAATTTATGGATTTATATTGGTTTATTTTTCTCTTCAGTATTGGTTATATTTTCCTTCTTCTTTTAATAGTCGATTGGATGTCAGACATTATAAATTTTACCTTATTGAGTGCTGGATTTTTTTTTTGTATTTCGATACTCCTTTAAGTATTTTTTAGCTTTGTTTTTGTTTTGGTACACACCTTTCTTCAAATCTTCAGCTTTCTCTCTCTTCCTCCAGCTCTCTCCCCAGGGCTCGGCTCTATAAGTTCCAGATGCCTTACTTTTTTCAAATTCTCAGTTCTGGCTCCTTAACTCAGGGAGACCTCGGGGCTTCTACCCGGGTTCTATGGTCTGTGCTGCTACCTGGAAACTCCAGACAGTAAGACAACTGTGAGGCTCATCTCTTTTGTTTCCTTTCAGGGACCACCGTCTCCTGCTCCTGTTGTCCAATGTCTGAAATTGTTGTTTCAGAGATTTCTTTCAGTTTAAATTTTTTTTTTTTTTTTTTTTTTTTTTGAGACCTAGTCTCTCTCACCCCGTCGTCCAGGCTGGAGTACAGTGGCGCGATCTTGGCTCCCTGCAAGCTCTGCCTCCCGGGTTCACGCCATTCTCCTGCCTCAGCCTCCTGAGTAGCTGAGACTACAGGCGCCCGCCACCTCGCCCAGCTAATTTTTTGTATTTTTAGTAGAGACGGGGTTTCACCGTGTTAGCCCGGATGGTCTCGATCTCCTGACCTCATGATCCACCCACCTCAGCCTCCCAAAGTGCTGGGATTACAGGCGTGAGCCACCGCACCTGGCCCAGTTTAAAAAATTTAAAGGCAAGATAGCAAATTTTTCTTTTCTTCTTCTTTTTCTTTTCTTTTTTTTTTGAGATGGAGTCTTGCTCTATTGCCCAGGCTGGAGTGCAGTGGTACGATCTTGGCTCCCTGCAACCTCCACCTCACGGGTTCAAGTGATTCTCCCACCTCAGCCTCCCTAGTAGCTGGGATTATAGGCGCCCACTACCATGCCTGGCTAATTTTTGTATGGTTAGTAGAGACGGGTTTTGCCATGTTGACCAGGCTGGTCTCAAACTCCTGACCTCAGGTGATTGGCCCACCTCGGCCAAAGTGTTAGGATTACAGGTGTGAGACACCACACCCAGCCAAGATGGCAAATTTCATTTCTCTTGCTCCCTTGTGGCAGAAAGCAGAAGTCCCAGGAGCCATATTCCAGTTACCAGATATGTTACTTTTTCCCTGAGCAAGTCAGTTAATCTCTCAGACCTTACTTCCTCAAATGATTTTAAATTATATTTATACATGTGTAATACATATGTTAGCTTCATAGAGGTTCCCAAGTCCTTTGGAACTCAAATAACATTTGGTTCAAATACCCGTCCCATTTTCTCAGAGGATACTCTGGGGTTTAGTTTCCTCTGGGCATTCTCTGTTTCTGAAATCTTGCTTCCAGCAATGCTAGAGCTCCGGTGCTCCATGTCTCTCCTCTCTTTTCCTCACCTTGTCCTCTCACTGGCACTGGAGACTGCCTCAATCTCTTCTCTGTGAAGCACCACTCATCCAGACTATATTATTATTGAAGGAAGAGAGCCTCAGAAGGGGATGACATTCTGGGGCAGGCTGACCTAATCTGGATTTTAACATTTCTTAACTTAAAAATTCCTGGTCCATTCCCATTTATGGAGAAATCATTCTGTCTCTTCCATTCAGGCTGTAGCCTCTAGGCATTGTGCTGGGTCTCTCTTAGGGTCACTACTGGTCTTTATAGTGCCTTTGTGCACATTTAGAAAAAGGCACCCTAGGCTGGGCACTATGGCTCATGCCTGTAATCCCAGTACTTTAGGAGGCCGAGACGAACGGATCACCTGAGGTCAGGAGTTCGAGACCAGCCTGGGCAACATGGCGAAACAGTCTCTACTAAAAATGCAAATATTAGTCTGGCGTGGTGGCAGGCGCCTGTAATCTCAGCTACTGGAGGCAGGAGAATTGCTTGAACCGGGGAGGCGGAGGTTGCAGTGGCTGGGCGACAGAGCAAGGTTCTGTCACAAAAGAAAAAAAAAATGGGCACTACATTTGGGAGGCCTCACAACACATGGCCGGATTGCAGCCCCAGTGCCTCCTCACCTGGCTAACTTACTTGTCTCAATCCCTCAGATTCTAATTTATTTCTTATAGAGTAGCTTAGCTCTTTCTTTACTTGCCCCGAGCCATCAAACTTATTCCCAAAGGGCCTCATTTTTATAATTAATTTTTAAATTGTGCTCCTAAACGAAAATAGTTCTAACTAGCACTGGGATCAGTTTTGATTTTTTTCTTCCCCTGCTAAGTGTACACCATGATGATGGCAGTGGTGAGGAAGACAATGACAACAATCCTTAAGCTAGTATGTTTAAGTTATTACATGAAGAGAAAAAAATACCCTTTTCCAGGAAAATAAATGGTATTTTCTTTGACATGTAGGAGATTTCTTGTTATACCCCTATTCACTACAGAATAGAAACTAGAGTTTCTAAAGTACTTTAAGCTCTCAAAAATAAAAATGCTTAACTCTGCAGATGCATTTGATAAATGTATCTGTATGGCAGCAAGCCAGCAAGTTCCTGAATGACAACAGGATGTAAGCCCAGCTTTATGAAGCATATTTATTGTCAGAGTCATCATATTCTCTAACAGACCATGGGGAAGTAAGAGACATGGGCCACAATTTTGACATCACATGTTTCTGCAATTTAAAAATGCATCAACAGCATTTGGGAGAAACAAAAAAGGCAGGATGTTAAATGTTCACACCAACCATAAGTCACATACTCATTTCAGAATTTTAAAATGAGAACAATAAAAGCATATCACGGAAGCAGAGAGTGTATCTACTTTTTTTTAGGTCCTCTACAGCACATTTCTCTGTATCTTGAAGAAAAAGTCATTTTGCTAACATTGTTGCTAAATAACTGCACAGTAGTCTTTAAAATAGAAATGACATTGAGCCACTGCACTCCAGCCTGGGCAACAGAGCAAGACTCTGTCTCAAAAAAATAAATAAAATAAAAAATTTAAAAATCAAAACCTTCATTTTAGAGATGAGAAAAATGAGGCCCTGGGGTAAACTTCTGATCTGGAATTCAAACTGAAATCTCCCAGTT
This sequence comes from Macaca fascicularis, assembly GCF_037993035.2. Lineage (NCBI taxonomy): Eukaryota > Metazoa > Chordata > Mammalia > Primates > Cercopithecidae > Macaca > Macaca fascicularis. The sequence goes on from NC_088381.1 coordinate 102,484,255, forward strand.
TCAAACCCCCTTCCTCTCTTTGTTGCATTGTGTTGTTTCTCTTTAACTCTGTGAAGATTTATTTGGCTTACTTTTGTAATCCCAGCACTTTGGGAGGCCAAGGCAGGCGGATCACCTGAGGTCTGGAGTTCAAGACCAGCCTAGTCAACATGGCGAAACCCCATCTCTACTAAAAATACAAAAAAATTAGGCGGCCGGGCGCAGTGGCTCAAGCCTGTAATCCCAGCACTTTGGGAGGCCGAGACGGGCGGATCACGAGGTCAGGAGATCGAGACCATCCTGGCTAACACGGTGAAACCCCGTCTCTACTAAAAAATACAAAAAACTAGCCGGGCGAGGTGGCGGGCGCCTGTAGTCCCAGCTACTCGGGAGGCTGAGACAGGAGAATGGCGTAAACCCGGGAGGCGGAGCTTGCAGTGAGCCGAGATCGCGCCACTGCACTCCAGCCTGGGTGACAGAGCCAGACTCCGTCTCAAAAAAAAAAAAAAAAAAAAATTAGGCGAGTGTGGTAGTGGGTGCCTGTAATCCCAGCTACTCGGGAGGCTGAGGCAAGAGAATCACTTGAACCAGGAGGTGGAGGTTGCAGTGAGCTGAGATCATGCCACCACACTCCAGCCTGAGCAAAAGAGCAAAACTCCATCTGCCTTAAAAAAAAATTTTTTTTAATTAATTAAAAAATAAATTTCAGTTTAGTAAATCAATTGTCTCTTTAGAATCAGATTATGAGCTGGAGCAGTGGCTCACACCTGTAATCCCTAGCACTTTGGGAGGCCAAGGCAGGAGGATAACTTTAGGCCAGAACCAAGATCAGCCTGGGTGACATAGCAAGATCCTGTCTCTGTATGAAAAAATATATAATAAAGAAATAAATAAATAAGTAAAATCAGTCAATGTTGCCAATGTTATATATACATATACATATATTTTTATATATAGATACTTTTTTTTTTTTTTGAGATGGAGTCTCGCTCTGTCACCCAGGCTGGAGTGTAGTGGCACGATCTCGGCACACTGCAAGTTCTGCTTCCCGGGTTCACGCCATTCTACTGCCTCAGCCTCCCCAGCAGCTGGGACTACAGGCGCCCGCCACCACGCCCGGCTAATTTTTTTGTATTTTTTTGTATTTTTTTTGAGACGGAGTCTCGCTCTGTCACCCAGGCTGGAGTGCAGTGGCTGGATCTCAGCTCACTGCAAGCTCCACCTCCCGGGTTTACGCCATTCTCCTGCCTCAGCCTCCCGAGTAGCTGGGACTACAGGTGCCCACCACCTCGCCCGGCTAGGTTTTTGTATTTTTGAGTAGAGACGGGGTTTCACCGTGTTAGCCGGGATGGTCTCGATCTCCTGATCTCATGATCCGCCCACCTTGGCCTCCCAAAGTGCTAGGATTACAGGCATGAGCCACCGCGCCCGGCCATATATATATACTTATATATATATATATACTTTTTTTTTTTTTTGAGATGGGAGTCTTGCTCTGTCACTCAGGCTGGAGTACAGTGGTTTGATCTTGGCTCACTGCATTCTCTGCCTCCTGGGTTCAAGCAATTCTCCTGCCTCAGCCTCCTGAGTAGCTGGGACTACAGGTATGAACAACCACGCCCAGCTAATTTTTGTGTTTTCAGTAGAAACAGAGTTTTACCATGCTGGCCAGGCTGGTCTTCAACTCCCAACCTCAAGTGATCCTCTCGCCTCATCCTCCCAGAGTGCTGGGATTACAGGCGTGAGCCATCATGCCTGGCCTCAGGTAGAGTTGTTTCTTTTTTTTTTTTTTTTTTTGAGACAGAGTTTCGCTCTTTTTGCCCAGGCTGGAGTGCAATGGCGCGATCTCGGCTCACCGCAACCTCCGCCTCCCGGGTTCAAGCGATTCTCCTGCCTCAGCCTCCCAAGTAGCTGGGATTACAGGCATGTGCCACCACCCCGGCTAATTTTGTACTTTTAGTAGAGATGGGGTTTCTCCATGTTGGTCAGGCTGGTCTTGAACTCCCGACCTCAGGTGATCCACCTGCCTCGGCCTCCCAAAGTGCTGGGATTACAAGCGTGAGCCACCACGCCCGGCCTGGTAGAGTTGTTTCTAAATGCAGGTCTATGGCTGGTTGCAGTGTCTCACATCTGTAATCCCAGCACTTTGGGAGGCCATGGCAGGAGGATCACTGGAGCCCAGGAGGTCGAGACCAGCCCTGGCAACATAACAAGACTCCATCTCTACAAAAAATTAAAAATTAGCCAAGGGTAGTTGTGTGCACCTGTGTTTCCAGCTACGTGAGAGGCAGACGTGGCAGAATCACCTGAGCCCAGGAAGTCAAGGTTGCAGTGAGCCATAATTGCACCACTGCACTCCAGCCTGGGCGACAGGAGTGAGACCCTGTCAAAAAATAATAATAATAAATAAAATAAGCAATTAAAAAAACCCGAAAACAAAACAAAACAAAAATTTCTTGAATGAGTCACATCACTCATTCCCATGTCCCATGATGGGACACACAAATGTGGGACATTTGTGTGTGTGTGTGTGTGTGTGTGTGTGTGTTTAATTTTTTAGAGATGGGGGTCTTGCTATATTGCCCAGGCTGACCTTGAACTAGCTTCAAGCAATCCTCCTGCCTTGGCCTCCCAAGTAGCTGAGATTACAGGGGCAAGCCACTGTGCCTGGCTAATGTGTGTATGTACTAGTCTGTTTTCACACTGCTATAAAGATAGTACCCAAGGCTGGGTAATTTATAAAGGAAAGAAGTTTAATTTACTCAGAGTTCTGCATGGCTGGGGAAGCCTCAAGAAACTTACAAGCATGGCAGAAGGCGAATGGGGAAATAAGGTACCTTCTTCATAATGTGGCAGGAGAGAGAAGGAAAAGGAACTTCCAAACACTTAGAAAATCATCAGATCTCTTGAGAACTCATTATCACAAGAAGAGCATGGGGGAAACCGCCCCTTTGATCCAATCACCTCCCTTCCTCGACACATGGAGATTACACAAAGGGATGAGATTTGGGTGGGGACACAGAGCCAAACCGGTTAATTTTTAAATTTTTAGTAGACATGAGGTATCACTATGTTGCCCAGACTGGTCTTGGACTCCTGGGCTCAAGCGATCCTCCTACCTCTGCCTTCCAAAGCACTGGGATTACAGGTGTGAGCCACCATACCTGGGCTGAGCTACTTTAATTTATTCTTCTAAAATGCTAATTACTTTAGATTTTGGGAACCAACAGACATATTTATCACATTTCAAATGGTATCTGGCCAGGCACAGTGGCTCACACCTGTATTCCTAGGATTTTGGGAGGGTTAGGTGGGAGGATACCTTTAGTCCAGGAGATGGAGGCTGTAGTGAGCTATGATTGCACCACTGCACACCATCCTGGGCAACAAAGCAAGTCTCTGTCTCTAAAAAGTAAATAAAATAAAATAAGATAAAATGTATCTTAGACACACTTAAAAAAATTCTACACATGCTGCAGATGTAACAGACACACTTTTTTTTCTTTTTCTTTTTCCACAGGCTGGTAGGGTGGAATAAGACACACTTCTGACTAAGGAATCAAGTTGTAACTAAAGAATAGTGATGTTTCGGCCGGGCGCGGTGGCTCACGCCTGTAATCCCAGCACTTTGGGAGGCCGAGACAGGCAGATCACGAGGTCATGAGATTGAGACCATCCTGGCTAACACGGTGAAACCCCGTCTCTACTAAAATACAAATAAATAAATAAAATAAAAAAATTAGCCGGGCGTGGTGGCGGGCGCCTGTAGTCCCAGCTACTCGGGAGGCTGAGGCAGGAGAATGGCGTGAACCTGGGAGGTGGAGCTTGCAGTGAGCCGAGATCGCGCCACTGCACTCCAGTCTGGGCGACAGAGCGAGACTCTGTCTCAAAACAAAAACAAACAAACAAACAAACAAAAAAGAATAGTCATTTTTCTCTCTTTGAGATAAGCCTTCAGAAGGTCACTTGAGAAAGAAATCACAGGAGATTAAGGGTTATTATTTATGATGTTATTTCAAAAATAAGTAAGTTGAAATCATCGACTGCCTGGTTTTCAGAAGGTAACCAGCAGAGGGCACTCTAGGCTTTATAGACTGCAGAAAATGCAAGTTGATCCCTCCAGAAGTCGGGGGTCAGTGCCTGAATCTTTATCTCCAGAAAGGTACTTTCAGTTTATTATTACTATTACTATTACTATTATTATTATTATTATTATTATTATTATTATTATTATTATTATTATTAGACTGAGTCTCGCTCTGTCGCCCAGGCTGGAGTGCCATCTCCGCCTCCCAGGTTCAAGCAATTCTCCTGCCTCAGCCACCCGAGCAGCTGGCATTACCGGCGCCCGCCCCCACGCCCAGCTAATTTTTGTATTCTTAGTAGAGACAGGGTTTCTCCATGTTGGCCAGGCTGGTTTCGGACTCCTGACCTCAAGTGATCCACCCGCCTCTGCCTCCCAAAGTGCGGGGATTAACAGGTGTGAGCCACCCTGCCTGGCCGATACTTTCAGCTTATTATGAGCTCGCCTGTTGAATGACTGTAGAACATTTTCTTGGTAATGAAAACTGAGGCTTCTGAACTCCCAAATAGCCATGTTAATCAACATTTACAAATAATTTTAAAATAATTTCAAGAGAATAAGAAGATGAGCCACAGACTGGGAAAAATATTTGCAAAAGACTTATCTAATAAATGACTGTTATTGAAAAATATATAAAGACCTCTTAAAACACAAGAATAAGAAAAATAACCTGATTAAATAATGGGCAAAAGATCAGAACAAACTCACCAAAGAAAATATACAGATGGCAAATAAGCATATGAAAAGATTTTCATATGTCACTAGGGATATGCAAATTAAAACAACAATGAGATAGGACCATATACCTATTAGAATGACAAAAATTCACAACACTGACAACACCAAATGCTGGTGAGGATGTGGAACAACAGGAACTCTCATTCATTGATGTTGGGAATGCCAAATGATACAGCCCCTTTGGAAAACAGTTTGGCTGTTTCTTACAAAACTAAACATCTTACCACAAGATACAGCAATTGTATTTGTAGGTATTTACCAAATAAGTTGAACACTTACGTCCCCACAAAAACCTGCACATCAATGTTTATAGCAGCTTTGTCCATAATGATCAAAACATGGAAGCAATATGAAAACGTCCTCAGTAGGTGAATGGATAAACTGTGGTACATCCAGATAATGGAATACTTACTATTCAGCGCTGAAAATAAATGAGTTATCAAGCCATGAAAAGACATGGAGGCAACTTAAATACATATTACTAAGTGAAAGAAGCCAATCTGAAAAGGCTACCTATTGTATGTTTCCAATTATATGACATTCTAGAAAAGGCGGCCAGGCATAGTAGTGTGTGCCTATAGTCCCAGCTACTTGGTAGGCTGAGGCAGGAGGATCACTTAGGCCCAGGAGTTTGAGATCAGCAACCTAGTGAGACTGTCTCTAAAAAAAACAAAAGAAAGAAAGAAAGAAAAAAAAAATTTTTTTTTTTTTTCAGATGGAGTTTCACTCTTGTTGCCCAGGCTGGAGTGCAATGGCACGGTCTCGGCTCACTGCAACCTCCGCCTCCCGGGTTCAAGGGATTCTCTTGCCTCAGACTCCCAAGTAGCTGGGATTACAGGTGCCCGAGACCATGCCTGGCTAATGTTTCTAATTTTGTATTCTTAGTAGAGACAGTGTTTCACCATGTTGGTCAGGCTGGTCTTGAACCCCTGACCTCAGGTGATCCACCCATCCCAGCCTCCCAAAGTGTTGTGATTATAGGCGTGAGCCACTGCGCCCGGCCGAAAATGTTTCAATACTAAAAATAAATAAAAATTTTTTAAAAAATTAAAAAGACAAAAGGAAAAACCAGACATACAGGGGTTGGGGAAAAATAAGGGATGAATAGTCAGAGCCTAGAGAGTTTTAGGGCAGTGAAACTACACTGTATGATACTATGATGATGAATACATGAATACATGTCATTATACATTTGTTAAAACCTATAGAATGTACAAAACTAAGAGTTAATTTTTTTTTTTTTTTTTTGAGACAGAGTCTTGCTCTGTCACCCAGGCTGGAGTACAGTGGTGCGATCTCGGCTCATTGCAACCTCCACCTCCCAGGTTCAAGTGATTCTCCTAGTGATACGCAAGTTAAAACAACATTGAGATAGGACCACATACCTATTACCTCTTAGTCTCCCAAGTACTTGGGATTACAGGCACCTGCCACCACAATGGGCTAATTTATTTATTTATTTATTTATTTTAGTAGAGACAGGGTTTCACCATGTTGGCCAGGCTGGTCTCAAACTCCTGACCTCAGGTGATCCACCCCCATCCGCCTACCAAAGTGCTGGAATTACAGGCATGAACCACTGTACCTGGCCTAAATCCTAATGTAAAGTATGAACTTTCATAGTTTATGATAATGACGTGTCAATATAGGTTCATCAATTGTAACAAAGGTACTGCTTTGGTGCAGGATGTTGCTAGTGGGGAGGGCTATGCATGTATGTCTAGGAAAGGAGTATATGGGTTATCTCTGTACTTCTTTGTGTGTGTGTGTGTGACAGGGTCTCACTTTGTTGTCCAGGCTGGGGTGCAATGGCACAATCTCAGCTCACTGCAACCTCCACTTCCTGGGTTCAAGTGATTCTCCTGCTTCAGCCTCCTGAGTAGCTGGGATTACAGGCGTGAACCACCACAGCTGGCTAATTTTTGTATTTTTAGTAGAGATGGGGTTTCACTGTGTTGGCCAGACTGGTCTCGAACTCCTGACCTTAAGTGATCTACCAGCCGAGGCATGAGCCACCGCACCTGGCCATCTCTGTACTTTCAACTTAATATTGCTATGAACCTAGAACTGCTCCAGACAATAGTCTATTAATGGTAGCTCACATCTGTAATCCCAGAACTTTGGGAGGACAAGGCAGGCAGATTTGCTTTGAGTTCAGGAGTTAGGAACCAGCCTGGGTAACACGGCAAAACCCTGTCCTTACTAAAAAAATATACAAAAATTAGCCAAGCATGGTGTCTTGTGCCTGTAGTCCGAGCTACTCAGGAGGGTGAGGCTGGAAGATCACTTGAGCCCAGGAGGCAGAGGTTGCAGTGAGTCAAGATCGCGCCACTGCATGCCAGCCTGGGTGACAGAGTGAAACTCTGCCTCAGAAAAAAAGAAAAACAAAAAGAAAAGAAAATAGTTTATTAAAAGCAATAATCCATGCTCACTTTAACAGCATGTATACTAAAAATTGGAACAATACAGAGATTAGCACTGACCCTGCCCAGGCTGACATGCACATTTGTGAAATGTTCCGTATTTAAAATAATAATGAGAATCTGATGTTCTTTTTTTTTTTTTTTTTTTGAGACGGAGTCTCGCTCTGTCGCCCAGGCTGGAGTGCAGTGGCTGGATCTCAGCTCACTGCAAGCTCCGCTTCCCGGGTTTACGCCATTCTCCTGCCTCAGCCTCCCGAGTAGCTGGGACTACAAGCGCCCGCCACCTCGCCCGGCTAGTTTTTTTGTATTTTTAGTAGAGACGGGGTTTCACCATGTTAGCCAGGATGGTCTCGATCTCCTGACCTTGTGATCCGCCCATCTCGGCCTCCCAAAGTGCTGGGATTACAGGCTTGAGCCACCGCGCCCGGCCTGATGTTCTTGTATCAGTGTTCCCCATTATTACATTTGTTCTTTTAATGAGTCACCTAGTGATACAGGTTTCTGGGAGATAATATACCCATGATTATCAGGATTTCCTTCCTTCCTTCCTTCCTTCCTTCCTTCCTTCCTTCCTTCCTTCCTTCCTTCCTTCCTTCCTTCCTTCTTTTCTTTCTTTTCTTTCTTTTCTTTCTTTCTTTCTTTCTTTCTTTCTCTTTCTTTCTCTTTCTTTCTTTCTTTTCTTTTCTTTCTTTTCTTTCTTTCTTTTCTTTCCTCTCTCTCTCTCTCTCTCTCTCTCTCTCTCTCTCTCTCTCTTTCTTTCTTTTTCTTTCTTTCTTTCTTTCTTTCTTTCTTTCTTTCTTTCTTTCTTTCTTTCTTTCTTTCTTTCTTTCTTTCTTTCTTTCTTTCTTTCTTTCTTTCTTTCTTTCTTTCTTTCTTTCTTTCTTTCTTTCTTTCTTTCTTTCTTTCTTTCTTTCTTTCTTTCTTTCTTTCTTTCTTTCTTTCTTTCTTTCTTTCTGTTTTCTCTGTTGCCCAGGCTGGAGTGCAGTGCTGTGATCTCGGCTCACTGCAGCTTCTGCCTCCCAAGTCAACCGCTTCTCCTGCCTCAGCCTCCCGAATAGCTGGGACTACAAGCGCATGCCACCACACCCAGCTGATTTTTTTTTTTTTTTTTTTTTGAGACGGAGTCTCGCTGTGTCGCCCAGGCTGGGGTGCAGTGGCACAATCTCGGCTCACTGCAAGCTCCGCCTCCTGGGTTCACGCCATTCTCCTGCCTCAGCCTCCGAGTAGCTGGGACTATAGGCGCCCGCCACCACGCCCGGCTAGTTTTTTGTATTTTTAGTAGAGACGGGGTTTCACCATATTAGCCAGGCTGGTCTCGAACTCCTGACCTCAGGTGGTCTGCCCACTTTGGCCTCCCAAAGTGCTGGGATTACAGGTATGAGCCACGGTGCCTGGCCAGGATTTCTTTTATTAATTTTTATTTTTGAGACAGGGCCTTGCTCTGTTACCCAGGTTCGAGTGCAGTGGCACAATAATAGCTCACTGCAACCCCAGGTAATCCTCCCACCTCAGCCTCCTGAGTAGCTGGGAATACAGGTGCACGCTAGCGCACCTGGCTAATTTTTTTAAAATGTAGAGACTGGGCAGGGGAGTGGTTTCCCTATGTTACCCAGGCTGGTTTTGAACTCCTGAGCTCAAGCGATCCACCCACCTTGGCTTCCCAAAGCATGGGATTACAGGCGTGAGCCACCACATCTGGCCTACCAGGATTTCTTTTCTTTTCTTTTTTTTTTTTTTGAGGCGGAGTCTCACTTTGTTGCCCAGGCTGGAGTGCAGTGGCGCGATCTCAGCTCACTGCAAGCTCCGCCTCCCGGGTTCACGTCATTCTCCTGCCTCAGCCTCCCGAGTAGCTGGGACTTCAGGTGCCCACCACTGCACCCGGATAATTTTTTGTATTTTTAGTGGAGACGAGGTTTCACTGTGTTAGCCAGGATGGTCTAGATCTCCTGACCTCGTGATCCTCCCGCCTCGGCCTCCCAAAGTGCAGGGATTACAGGCGTGAGCCACCGCGCCCGGCCACCAGGATTTCTTAATCCTCAACACTCTTGTCTGAATCCACATTCATTGCCTGAACTCAAATGCAGTGGAGACCTATTTTCACATCAGCCTTTAATTAACCCTGCAAAACACTGACATGCTCTGCGCAGTCTGGCAGGACAGCAAACCATGCTCTTTTTCACCTTTTATAACCAGTGTACAAAATAGGATTATCATTTCCCCACAAACATCCAGAAATAACTAGAACTTTACCAGGAATAAACTGTTAGGTGCCTTACATGCAGCAAAGTTCTTCTGAGGTCAGAGGAAAAGTAATATTTGCTGAAGACCTAGTATTCAGGCATTTGACAGGTGTTTTGCACACACAATCTCATTTCATGCCTCTGTGACCATGTCTACCTTATGGCTAGGGAAACTAAAGTTGCCCAAGGATACTTGGCTAGCTAGTGGCAGAGGCAGAAAGAAGCAAACCCAGATATTTTTGGCTCCACGTGCCTTTTCTTCAGAAGAGCTACCTCGACCTGCATTCAAACACTGCCACAATTTTCCCTGGCACTTGCCTGGGGTATGCTCCACAGTGGGGTCCATTTGCAGTGATTTCTGATTTTCCATATTTTAGAATTTTCCTGTTACTTGCAATATGTCTTCTGTTCTTATGAAACTGCCCAAAACCAGGGCAATGGAGGTTTTATTTTCTTGAAAAAAGGATCTTTTTTGTAGGGCCTGGATGGTGGGGGTGGAGGTTGGGTAAGGGCAATGAAGGGAGACTGGTTTTTTATTCTGCGTACTTCCATAATGTTTGATTATTTTATGGTTAGAATGTATTCATGCATTACTTTTTTTTTTTTTTTTTTTTTTTGAGACGGAGTCTTGCTCTGTCACCCAGGCTGGAGTGCAGTGGCCGGATCTCAGCTCACCGCAAGCTCCGCCTCCCGGGTTCACGCCATTCTCCTGCCTCAGCCTCCCGAGTAGCTGGGACTACAGGCGCCTGCCACCTCGCCCGGCTAAGTTTTTGTATTTTTAGTAGAGACGGGGTTTCACTGTGTTACCCAGGATGGTCTCGATCTCCTGACCTCGTGATCCGCCCATCTCGGCCTCCCAAAGTGCTGGGATTACAGGCTTGAGCCACCGCGCCCGGCCTCATGCATTACTTTTTTTTTGAAAAACAGAGAAGGGGCCAGGTGCGGTGGCCGACGCCTATAATCCCAGCACTTTGGAAGGCCGAGGCGGGTGGATCACAAGGTCAGGAGTTCAAGACCAGCCTGATCAACGTGGGGAAACCCCGTCTCTATTAAAAATCCAAAAATTAGTCGGGCATGGTGGCGCGCACTATAATCCCAGCTACTCAGCAGGCTGAGGCAGGAGAATTTCTTGAACCCAGGAGGTGGAGGTTGCAGTGAGCCTAGATCACACCACTACACTCCAGCCTGGGCAACAGAGCAAGAGAGACTCCGTCTCAAAAAAAATTAATTAAAAAAAAAGAGAGGCCGGGCGCGGTGGCTCAAGCCTGTAATCCCAGCACTTTGGGAGGCCGAGACGGGCGGATCACGAGGTCAGGAGTTCGAGACCATCCTGGCTAACACGGTGAAACCCCGTCTCTACTAAAAAATACAAAAAACTAGCCGGGCGAGGTGGCGGGCGCCTGTAGTCCCGGCTACTCGGGAGGCTGAGGCAGGAGAATGGCGTAAAAACCCGGGAGGCAGAGCTTGCAGTGAGCTGAGATCCGGCCACTGCACTCCAGCCTGGGCGACACAGCGAGACTCTGTCTCAAAAAAAAAAAAAAAAAAAAAAAAGAGAGAGAGAAGGAAAAAAAGCAGCTTTCTAGGCAAATACATGAAAACAATGTAGAAAGAGCCACAAAGGAGTATATATTCTATTTTTACGTTATATTTATAGTAATTTAAAGATAAAGACCTCTGTTGAGAGGAAAAAAAGAGGACCAGAGTTTCGTTATATGAATATTTGCTTCTCTTTGTCCCTCACACCCTACACACAGAAACACAAACAAAAGCCTCTCATTGTTTCCCCTGACGGAACAACGATGACTAAGTGGCTGCATAAATCATCCAGAGTTACCAAAACTTCATTCCCAGTCATTTGACACCATTTAGGGAGGACTGTGTTGGAAATGTGCAGCTGTTAAAGTCCCCACAACTCCCACTTAAGAATTAGAAGGTGTAAGAACAGGAAAGTGGTCAATGCTACAGTTTCTAAGTGGAATATGGGTGTTTCATTTAAACAGTTATTCCATCAGTTTGAGGGTGAAAATACACTTCTCCCTTCCTTTATCATAACTCGGGAACAGACTGTTTTCAAAGTAAATTCAAGGCAAAAAGATTGAAAATTGTAGAGTTTGACTTGCAAATTAGAACCTGATGAATTTATTCACAATCCTGTAAACAACTCTACAGTAAGGTTTGTACTGGTAAACTGCAGTGCTGTGGGGTTAATTTCACAGAGATGAAGAAGGGGTTAATAATCTCACCCTGATTATTCAGTATCTACTGAGAAGAGTTTACCACAGAGACACAAAACAATAGAGACTGCATGCCACGTCCCCCACTGCTATGACGTACTCACACTGCTTTCAAACCACATTAATACCATGTATTGTGAATGCGCTACTCATTCTAGTTATTCGGGCAAAAAATATCTTGTTAGTTGGCAAGAGCACCTCAAACCTCTTTTCAATCATCAGCAGTTAGTACTCTACTTTCCCTTGCCCACACCACCTGAATAATCAGGAATGCCTCCGTATTCATCAGTGCCTCCTTCATGGGGCAAATTGTGTATACTATACATATACACATACATATATACACACATATGCCCATATATGTGTATATACATATATAGAGCTATATACTTATATGTGCATGTGTGTGTGAGTGTGTGCACCTGTGTGTGCATGTGTGTGTGCTTGTGTGTGTGCGTGTATATAGTGGCATGCACCATATAACAACATTTCCATGAACCACAAACCATATATACAACAGTGGTCCCATAAGATTATAACACCATAGGCCGGGCGCAGTGCCTCACGCCTGTAATCCCAGCACTTTGGGAGGCCGAGGTGGGCGGATCACCTGAGGTTAGAAGTTTGAGACCAGCCTGGCCAACATGGTGAAACCCCATCTCTACTAAAAATACAAAAATTAGCTTGGTGTGGTGGCGCACGCCTATAATCCCAGCTACTCGGGAGGTTGAGGCAGGAGAATCGCTTGAACCTGGGAGGCGGAGGTTGCAGTGAGGGGAGATCATGCCACTGCACTCCAGCCTGGGCAGCAGAGTGAGACTCCATCTCAAAAATAAATAAATAAATAGATTATAACACCATATTTTTACTGCACTTTTTCTGTTTTTAGATATGTTTAGATACGCAAATACCATTGTGTGACCACTGCCAAAGTATTTAGTACAGTAACATGGTGCACAGGTTTGCGGCCTAGGAGGAATCAGCTGCACCATATAGCCTAGGTGTGTAGTAGCCATACCATCTAGGTTTGTGGTAAGTACACTTGATGATGCGCACACAGTGATGAAATTGCCTAACGCTTTACTTGGAATGTATTCTCCATGGTTAAGTAACACATGACCGTGGGTGTGCGTGTGTGTGTGTGTGTGTGTGTGTGTGTGTGTATATATTTGTGTGTCTTAAGAAACTGAGAGTTATATACATTTTCTCTCTTTTTTTTGAGACAGAGTCTTGCTCTGTTGCCCAGGCTGGAGTGCAGTGGCAGGATCTCAGCTCACTGCAACCTCCACCTCCAGGTTCAAGTGATTCTCCTGCGTCAGCCTCCCAAGTAGCTGGTAGTACAGACACCTGCCACCATGCCTGGCTAATTTTTGTGTTTTTAGTAGAGACAGGGTTTTACCATGTTGGTCAATCTGGTCTCGAACTCCTGACCTCAGGTGATCTGCCTGCCTTGGCTTCCCAAAGTGTTGGGATTACAGACGTGAGCCACTGTGCCCAGCCAGATTTTCCTTTTGCCTGCCTTTCTGTTTTATCTGATCTTTTAAAAATCAAATTATTCCGCGACAGCCTTGTTCTTTATAAACATTTAAATCTAATTATACGTTTAAGATCTGCTCAACAAGTTGAGTAGATTTGCTATAATTATTGTAACTACATTATGTTCACCTATTTGATATTTTTACTTCATTTTCTTGGCTCTTAAGACTTTTTTTAAAAACTGTGCTTTTTAGGGAGTTTCTTAATTTATTGATTTAGTTTGCCTTTTTTTTAAACAATACAGAAATTTATTATTTTACACAACAAGAAGTAGTACAGCAGTGGGGCAGCTTTGCAGTTGGTTAACTCAGTGGTTCAGTGTTGTCAAGGACACAGATTCTTTCCATTTGTTCCCTGGTCATCCCAACCGAATTGGCTTTTGTCCTCCAGTTTGTCCCTTCATGTGCTCCTCGGCAACTTCTCTTCCTGACAATTAGGCTTGGGTTTCTCCCTCTCCGCAGTTCCCAGTGCCTACTCCTGTTTGCTTACCTAAAGGAGTCTTGCCTCAGGAGATCTGGGGTCTGGGGCTTGGAGCTTCTGGCCTGGCCTCCACCCTGCCTCTCCAGAAGGTTATCTGATCTGACTCCAGCTGGCGTAGCTCTGGGCCCCAATGCCCCTCTCCTGGCCTCGTCTTGAGAATTAATTCACATCTTTTTTTTTTTCTTTTTTTTTTTTTTGTCAGAGTTTCGCTCTTGTTGCCCAGGCTGGAGTGCAGTGGCACAATCTTGGCTCACTGGCTCATTGCAACCTCCATCTCCTGGGTTCAAGCAATTCTCCTACATGAGCCTCCCAAGTAGCTGAGATTACAGGCATATACCATGGGGTTTCACCATGTTGGCCAGGGTGGTCTTGAACTCCTGACCTCATGTGATCCACCCACCTCAGCCTCCCAAAGTGTTGGGATTACAGGCGTGAGCCATGGCACCTGACCTTATTCACATCTTGAATTAAAAACCATAAGCAGCTCAGGGATGAAATTCATTGTCTAGTCCTCATTATCTGTGCACTCCATTCCTTCCTTGCCTCTGAGGACACCCCACTCCCCTGGTTTTTCTGGATCTCCAGCATACCCTGCTGCTTCTCTTCTGGCCTGGAAGTCTCCCAACATTCAGACGGGTTCTCGCAAAATATTCTCTCCCCTGGGAAAAGTTACCCTTTTGTGGCTTCTCCTCTCACTCTTTGTAGATCCTTCTTTACCTTACCTAGGGATTGATTCAGGCCTCATCTCCAACCACAGTTTGTCACCTGAATATTCGGTCATTACTGTGAGTTGAATGTGCCCTTAGCTGAATGCCCCCACCTTCCCTGCCCAGATCTGTCATTGTGCGCATGCCGTTAACATTACAATTCTATTCAAATATTGTTTAAAGCTAAGAACTGAGAAATGGTGGGATTATATTCAATACAAGTCATTTTTTTTAAGTACATGGATCAAAAGTGAAGAAGTAAAATTACTGGGGCTTGCATTTAGTTATAAGACCCACTGAAGTGGATAAAATTAATGGGAAAACAACAGCTCTAACTCCAAAAAGGAAAGGGCTGAATTTCAGAGATCGACTGGATAAGACATGACAATTAAATGAAATGTGTGATTTTTTTTTTCCTTTTTTCTTCTGGATCCTGTATATTAAAAACCTACAAAGGGTATTATTGGAATAACTGGGAAATTCTGAATATGAACTGTGTTTTCAATACTACTATTGTATTAATGTAAAATTTCCTGAGTGAGATACTTATTTTATAGTTACATAGGATGAATATTTTTATTCTTAGGAGATACATGCCGAAGTATTTTTGGATGAAGTGTCACAGTGTCTATAGTTAACTCTTAAATGGTTCAGCAAACGATTTTTAAAAAATAGAACGAAAATGCAGTAAAATTTAATTCATAAATCTGAGTGAACATCTGGTGACATATGGTGTCCATTGTACTACTTACAGCTTTTCTATCTTTGAAATTTTTCAAAATAAAAAGTGTGAAAAAGCCGTGACAGGTGGACAGTCACCACTCTGACATAAGGACTGTGTGTGTGTGTATGTAGGGGGTATCATAGTTTAAGTTTATATTTAGAAACTTTAGCAGTATAATCATTCAAGAAAGAAGATCACATCATTTTCTATTTAAAACCTCCATTAACAGTCTAGTGGGTGAAAGGGCTGGTGAGTGATGCTGCTTCCTGAAGGCAGAGGCTGCCTCTATCCCCTCTCTGAAGCCTCCACCACTTGCACAGAACCCTGTTTGCAGGGTACAGGCCCCACAGATGAAGTTGGCCATGACTCTCACTGCCGTAACTGCTCAGGTACAGGCACAGTTCAGTTGCCTGTATCTCTTGGGTTGGGTCATCCTAGGAGGTGGGGAGTAACATGTCAGTCCTGCCAGTTGTCAGGCTCTGGTCTAGACTCTCACATATGTTATCACATTCCATCTGCACAGCCTCCTGGTGAGGGAGGAATTATCATCCCCATCTACAAATGAGAAAACGAAGCCCAGGAGTGGTTTTCAGCCAAAGTCACAAAGCTGGTAAGTGGTGGAGCTGGGATTCCAGTGGAATCTTTCCACCAGAGAAAACCTAACAAATACAGTAACAAAGCTGGTCTGTCTCACTCCACATGTCCTAACTGGAACACGACATGTCAATCCCAGATAATTTACAAAGTCATCAACTGGGTTTCAGAACAAATTTGCCCGTTTGCTATGGAGAAGCTGAAGTCCTCTAAGCCTGTGTTCATCAACTAGAGGGTTGTCCAGATCCCACTGCTGCCCACTGTGTTTTTGACACAAGTCAAATCAGTTTGGCTACATTGTTTGCTGCTCGCAATCACCGTATTGAAGATTTGTCAGGGGCTCTGCTATTGCAGCTGTACTTCAGGGTATGAATCCATTCAGTGTTTGCTTTCTCACCTCTCTCTAGGTTGGTAATGCTAGGTGTTCATTGTGGTTGTTGTTTGGGTTTATTTTTAGAAAGTGACTCAGGAATTAATTTCCTGAATTTCAATTACCTTGCTTCTTACAGTTGGTCCTTCAGGTCCAGTAATTTCAACATTCTGGATATTTTTTCTTTGTGAAAATGTAATTGAAACTAGATACGAACTTTATTTTCATTTTTTTTTTTTCTCAAAGAAAGGCTATTTTAAAAATTTAAAGTAATACTTTTTTTTTTTTTTTTTTTTTTTGAGATGGAGTCTCGCTCTGTCACCCAGGCTGGAGTGCAGTGGCCGGATCTCAGCTCACAGCAAGCTCCGCCTCCCGGGTTCACGCCATTCTCCCGCCTCAGCCTCCCGAGTAACTGGGACTACAGGCGCCTGCCACCTCGCCCGGCTAGTTTTTTGTATTTTTTTAGTAGAGACGGGGTTTCACCATATTAGCCAGGATGGTCTCGATCTCCTGACCTCGTGATCCGCCCGTCTCGGCCTCCCAAAGTGCTGGGATTACAGGCTTGAGCCACCGCGCCCGGCCGCAGTAATACATTTATGTATTTGTTTTATTTATTTATTTAGTTTATTATTGTTATTATTTTTTGAGATGGAATCTCGCTCTGTGGCCCAGCCTGCAGTGCAGTGGCGCAATCTTGGCTCATTGCAATCTCCGCCTCCTGAGTTCAAGCAATTCTCGGGCCTCAGCCTCCCAAGTAAATGAGATTACAGGCACCCGCCACAACGCCCAGCTAATTTTTGTATTTTCAGTAGAGATGGGGTTTCACCATGTTGGCCAGGCTGGTCTCGAACTCCTGACCTCAAGTGATCCACCCACCTTGGCTTCCCAAAGTGCTGGGATTATAGGTGTGAGCCACTGCACCCGGCCTATTTATTTGTTTTAATTTTGATTGATTTTTTTTTTTTTAGATTGACTGCTCCTTGTGGAGCAGGGCTAACCCATAGGCAGTGAGCCCAGAGTTGCCTAAAAGTAACATTATTTTAATCAGATCAAAACCTATAATAAGAGCTACTACTAATGATATGCCAGAAATTGTGCTAAGTGATTTTTATGTATTATGTCATTTGCTTCTTGCAACAACCTTGTGGGTAGGTATTCTTCTGAGCCTTAGGGGAGGTTAAGTAACTTGCCCAGGTCAGTCAGCTAATACACAGCTGAGGTAGAGCTGAGACTGGAACTCAAATCTAGCTAACACCAAAGTGTAAGTTCTTAATCATAGCTGTCTCCTAATTATAAAAACATATGTGCTCATTGTAAAAATATTTGGAAAATATGGAAAGTCTGAAGAAGAAATAAAATTCCTCTGAAATCCTATCTACCAAAAGCAATCACCAGTAACATTGTCGTTCAACCTTTTTCTCTGCACATATATCTTTTGCCTATATATGATATACATTTTTGCATATAATGTTCAGTCAAAAGCAGGAAACAAGACAACACTGAATAATCCTGCTTCTTAAAAATATGTGGAAATGATATATAAATAAGAATTTTACTCCACATTAATATTTATTTATTTATTTATTTGAGATGGAGTCTCACTCTGTCACCCAGGCTGGAGTGCAGTGGCGTGATCTTGGCTCACTGCAACCTCTACCTCTTGGGTTCAAGTGATTCTCCTGCCTCAGCCTCCCGAGTAGCTGGGATTACAGGTGCCCACCACCACACCCAGCTATTTTTTATATTTCTAGTAGAGATAGGGTTTCACCATCTTGGCCAGGCTGGTCTGGAACTCCTGACCTCAAGTGATCTGCCTGTTTTGGCCTCCCAAAGTGCTGGGCTTACAGGCATGAGCTATCACACCCGGCCCTTCATCATGTTTTTTAAACTTAACATTTAACATAACATTTAAATTATATATATAATATATTATTTTATTTACATATATATATATATAGAGAGAGAGAGCGCTCCTACTACATGCCAGCTGAAGTGCTAGGCACAAGGAGAGTGGTGAGCAAAAGAGGCACAGTCGCATCCTTCAGTGGGTGAGCAATCTAGTGGAGGAGATAAGCATTAATCCACTGATCACAAAAAATTTAATCCATACTGTGATTAGAAGGGAAGACACATGATGCTGACAGCACACACCACTGGAGAGACCTGTCCTGGTCTGAGGGATTAAGGACAATATCTCTGAGAAAATGATTCTGGGTTTGAGAGCTGAGCGAAATGTAGAAGCTAGCTGAGCAAAGAGGCTGCATAAGAGCATTGGCAGCAGTGGGAGCAATGAGTGCAAAGGTCCTGTGCCAGGAAAGAGCACAAGGCATTTGAGGAACAGTCAGTGTTGCTATAGCAGCTGTAGCACAGAAAGCAAGAGGGTATAGGAGCTGGGAGGCAGGAGTTCTGGATTAGCCCCTGCAGACCTCATTGAAGATCTTGATCTTTATGCTAAAATGCAAAGCAATTGAAGGATTGTACACAGGATGAGCTCTGAGCTTGGCAAAGATTTCTCTGCCTACAATGTGGAGAACAAGCAGGAGGTGGGCAAGACTATAAGAACTGTAATAACCCTGGTGAGAGATGACAGCAGCCCGGACCAGGGAGATAAAAAAAGTGAACAAGTCTGATATGCTAGAGGATAAAATTTTGAGGACTGGTGATCAATTGGCTAAGGAAGGGTGAGAGTGAAGAAGAAGGAGGTGGCAGGATGCTGCCTGGTTTCTGGCTTGCAGGACTAGAGACCCAGTCTCTGCATCAGGAATACTGGTGGAGAAGCAAGTTTGGAGGAAAGAGTCCAATCATAAAGCTGGGCTAGAAAATCTTTTATTTTATTTTATTTTATTTTTTAGACAGTCTTGCTCTGTTGCCCAGGGGGGAGTGCAGTGGTGCGATCTCCACTTACTGCAACCTCTGCCTACTGAGTTCAAGTGATTCTAATGCCTCAGCCTCTCAAGTAGCTGGGATTACAGGCATGTGCTAACACGCCTGGCTAATTTTTAGTAGAGACAGGGTTTTGCCATGTTGGCCAGGCTGGTCTCAAACTCCTGGCCTCAAGCCTTCCCAAAGTACTGGGATTACAAGTGTGAGCCACCATGCCTTGTCCAATTTTTACAATCTTGTTTATTTGTCTGTTTGTTTTGAAATGGAGTCTTGCTCTGTCCCCCAGGCTAGAGTGCAGTGGTGCAATCTTGGGTCATTGTAACCTCTGCCTCCCAAGTTCAAGTGATTCTCCTGCCTCAGCCTCCTGAGTAGCTAGGACTACAGGCATGTGCCACTACACCCAGCTAATTTTTGTATTTTTAGTAGAGATGGAGTTTTATCATGTTGGTCAGGCTGGTCCTGAACTCCTGACCTCAGGTGATCCACCCACCTTGGCCTCCCAAAATGCTGGAATTACAGGTGTGAGCCACTGCGCCTGGCCTCAATCTTGGCTTAATTAAAAATTAGAAATGTAGGAGTTAGGCCAGGAGCGGAGGCTCACGCCTGTAATCCCAGCACTTTGGGAGGCTGAGGCAGGTGGATCACCTGAGGTCAGGAGTTCGAGGCCAGCCTGGCCAACATGGTGAAACTCGGTTTCTACTAAAACTAACAGAAATTAGCCGGGCGTGGTGGCGGGAGCTTGTAGTCCCAGCTACTCGGGAGGTTGAGGCAGGAGAATCTCTTGAATCCAGGAGGCAGAGGTTGTGGTGAGCCGAGATTGTGCCATTGCACTCCAGCCTGGTCAACAAGAGCAAAACGCCGTCTTAAAAAAAAAAAAAGTAGGAGTTAATTTCCAAATATTTGTGAATTTCCTAAATTTCATTCTATTACTCTAATTTCACTCCAGTCAATCAGAAAACATTGTATGATTTCAATCTACTGATTCAAACCAGAAAAGAAAAGAAAATTATTTATTTAGTTAGTTTTCCCTTTTATCTTCCAGGTTGTAAGCATGGCACATGGTGGTGGTAAATAAAAGGACCAAAGGGCAGTCCACAGATTAATTTACTGGTCAAAGAGGGAAACACAACTTTGTAATGGGAGACATCAGACTGTGACCATTTGACTGCACTGATCAATCTTGGCCTCACTATCAGTGGAGCAACCAGATATTTTGTGCACCTGATGTAATTCAGTAAGAAGGATACAGCATAACCTATAAAATTTCTTACCAAAATTGTGTAACCTGAATCTAAGCAACCGTTTAGATCTAACTACCAGCTTACAGGAAATACAAGAAATAGAGGAACAGGGGCAGGTCATCACAAGGAAACCATCAGACAAATCCAGAATGTAGGACATTCTACAGGACAAACTGACTTAGTTTCTTCATCAAGTCAATGGCATTAAGAAAAAGTAGAGGGGCTGGGGGTATTTAAGATTGTTCTAGATTATAAGAGATTTAAGAATAAAAAACAAACAGTGCGTGGACTTTGTTGGACTCTAGTTTGAACATAGAAGCTGTAAAATGACATTATGGAGACAATTGGGAAAATCTGAATACAGATTAGGTATTAGATTATATTAAGAAATTGTTAATTTGGGCCGGGCGCGGTGGCTCACGCCTGTAATCCCAGCACCTTGGGAGGCCGAGACGGGCGGATCACAAGGTCAGGAGATCGAGACCATCCTGGCTAACACGGTGAAACCCCGTCTCTACTAAAAAGTACAAAAAACTAGCTGGGCGAGGTGGTGAGCGCCTGTAGTCCCAGCTACTCGGGAGGCTGAGGCAGGAGAATGGCGTAAACCCGGGAGGCGGAGCTTGCAGTGAGCCGAGATCCGGCCACTGCACTCCAGCCTGGGCGACATAGCAAGACTCCGTCTCAAAAAAAAAAAAAAAAAAAAAAAAAAAGAAATTGTTAATTTAGCTAGAAGTGATAATGGTCTCTCTCGATGCACAGCCAGGGTTCAGAATCTCTGGACTGAATCTAGTAGGACTCAGGCAGCAGAACTGGGTGTTTGCAAGACCAAAAGTATTCATAATCTCGCTAGATTGATCTCAGCAATGGGGAGAAAAACTCCGCTACAGGAATATCTCTGGATAAGAAGTGGCTGCTAGCCGGGCGCGGTGGCTCACGCCTGTAATTCCAGCACTTTGGGAGGCTGAGGCGGGCAGATCACGAGGTCAGGAGATCGAGACCACCCTGGCTAACCTGGCGAAACCTCGTCTCGACTAAAAATACAAAAACAATTAGCTGGGTGTGGTGGCAGGCGCCTGTAGTCCCAGCTACTCGGGAAGCTGAGGCAGGAGAATGGCGTGAACCTGGGAGGTGGAGCTAGCAGTGAGCTGAGATGGCGCCACTGCACTCCAGCCTGGGTGACAGAGCGAGACTCCGTCTCAAAAAAAAAAAAAAAAAAAAAAAAAAAGAGGTGGCTGCTGAAGTTAATGATGCCTGAAAATTAGGATTGGCAAGTTTGGAATTCATAAAATTTCCAGTAAGCCCAACAGCTTCTTGTAAGCATGTGGATTTCATGGCAGTGAAAGTTGTTCTGGGGACCCCAAGGATCTAAAGTTATGGTTCTTTTCAAAAATCAGTGAATGAGCTGCCATACTTTTCACCTGCTCAATATCACTGTCCAGAAAGAAACTGACCCTTTCTGTTGGTGTTTTGGTAAAACTTCAGCACTGGTCAGTTCACTTATACAGTTCCTTCCTTATGTCCAGGCACTCAGTGGGAAGAATGTGAAAAAGTCTGCATTAGTACATGAGGTTTTAAATTTTGCTTTAGAATAAGGTGTGTTTGTATATGTGTGAGCTGAAGTTCCTGCCACCTTGAAATAAAAAACAGTTGTGATGGTTTGGACTCCTTTTTCTTTCCCCTGCTAATTTAACTATTCATAAAATATATTTTGCCCTTCCTAATTATCTCACCCTAGTAAAATCAACCAGCAATTGAACTGCTGGATCATCACAGTTTGGATGGCCACTTTCCTAGTTCCACTGACCTTGGTCCAGGAACACTGTGGACAGTGAGGTTAATGAATCTAATTTAGTTTTCACTTCTCTCATCTTGATGTAGAGCTTGCAGCCCCAGATCCTACATTTCTAAGTATTGAGGAAAGGAGAGGAGGGAATTTATATTATTGAGTAGCCATTATTGGTCAAGCATTATACTATTTTACCTATGTTCACTCATTTAATTGGGGACAAATGTAATTTAGTAGTTAAGAGTACTGGCTCTAAAAAATGAAATCAGAGAGAGAAATGGGGATGTGAATCTGGAAAAATGTCAATAATTATTGACTTTAAATGGAGAGATACAGGTACTGTGTACCATTCTTTCAACTTTTGAAAATTTTCATAATAAACATAATGTCCTCAAACAGTTAAACCAGCCAGGCA
This sequence comes from Macaca fascicularis, assembly GCF_037993035.2. Classification (NCBI taxonomy): domain Eukaryota; kingdom Metazoa; phylum Chordata; class Mammalia; order Primates; family Cercopithecidae; genus Macaca; species Macaca fascicularis. The sequence continues at coordinate 102,506,689 of NC_088381.1, forward strand.
TGGTGGCTCACGCCTGTAATCCCAGCACTTGGGGAGGTCAAGGTGGGAAACTCGCCTGAGCCTAGGAGTTGGAATCTGCAGGGAGCTATGACTGTACCTTTGCACTCCAGTCTGGGTGACAGAGCAAGACCCTGTCTCTTAAAAAAAAAAAGTTAAACATAATTATCATATTACTAGCATATGACAACTAGGAACATATATTTTTAAGAAAAATGAAAACATACAACTACACATACAAACTTGTACACAAAGATTCATAACAGCATTGTTTATGTATTTATTCATTTATTTTGAGACGGACTCTCCTTACCTTGTGATCTGCCCTCCTCGGCCTCCCAAAGTGCTGGGATTACAGGTGTAATCGTGCCACTGCGCCCAGCCGTATTTATTTTTTAACATTTAAAAGAGACAACAGGTTGGGTGTAGTGGCTCATGCCTGTAATGCCAGCATTTTGGGAGGCTGAGGTGGGTGGATCACCTGAGGTCAGGAGTTTGAGACCAGCCTGGCCAACATGGTGAAACCCCATCTTTACTAAAAATACTAAAATTAGCCGGGCATGGTGGGGCACACCTGTAGTCCCAGCTACTTGGGAGGCTGAGGCATGGAGAATTGCTTGAACCCCAGAGGCAGAGGTTGCAGTGAGCCGACATCATGCCACTGCACTCCAGCTTGGGCAACAGAGCGAGAATTCATCTCAAAAAACAAAAAACAAAACAAAACAAAACACCAAAAAAACAGTTGATCAAAACAAACAAACAAACAAAAAACAGTGGCACCATCTCAGCTCACTACAGCCTCAACCTCCTGGCCTCAAGCAATCCTCCCACCTCAGCCTCTCCAAGTAGCTTGGACGACAGGTGCATGCCACCATCCCCAGCTAACTTTTTAACTTTTTGTAGAGATGGGGTCTCTCTATGTTCCCCAGACTGGTCTCCAACTCCTGGGATCAAGTGATCCTCTAGAGTCCACCTCTTGAATTGCTGGGATTACAGGTGTAAGCCATGATACTCAGCCAATGTGTCAATTTTTTAAAAAAGTTAGCTATTATTGATTATCCAACAACCCTAGAGGTAGTACTATTTCTGTTTTCAGATGAGGACTCTGACACCCAGAAAAGTTGACACTTTGTCCGAGGTCATGAACCTAGTACAAAGCAGGAGCAAGCTTTTTTTTTTTTTTTTTAGACGGAGTCTGACTCTGTTGCCCAGGCTAGAGTGCAGTGGCATGATCTCAGCTCAGTGCAAGCTCCATCTCCCGGGTTCACACCATTCTCCTGCCTCAGCCTCCTGAGTAGCTGGGACTACAGGCGCCCAACACCATGCCCAGCTAATTTTTTTTTGCATTTTTAGTAGAGACGGGGTTTCACAGTGTTAGCCAGAATGGTCTTGATCTCCTGACCTTGTGATCCGCCCGTTTCAGCTTCCCAAAGTGCTGGGATTACAGGCGTGAGCCACCACACCCGGCCAAGCAGGAGCAAGCATTCTAATAACATATCTGACTGCAAAAGCCAGGCTTCTCTACCATGTGATTTTGCCTGCTGGTGTAGACATGTCTTTTGTGGTATAATAAGCCTTCATAGAAGGTGCTCTAAGAATTAAGTAACTGCATGCAAAAAATCAATATGCTACAAAAATACACTTCTAATGTGACATAGCCTTTTATGCCAAAGTGATATTTATTTAATATTCCCCCAGTTTCTCTAGATTGATCATTTGCTACAAAGGGGATCAATAAGATCCCAATTTGTCTTTGTGAAAAATAAATGAAGTGGACTTTCCCTCTATTCATGTGGTATTTCTAAATGGCCTTGAGCTATTTATAGTCAAGTTAATGGAATTAATACTATACCATCAAAAACATATAGCATATTATCTAAAGTGCAGCACGAACACTTTCCTCTTTGTGTTACAGTCATTGACATATACAGATGCTGCTCCATTTACGATGGTGTTATGTTCGGATAAACCCATCATATTGAAAATATCATAAGTCAAAAACTTTCAATTTATGATGGATTTAACTGCAATACTATCATAAATCTAGAAAGGTTCTGAATGCATGTCACTTTCACCATCATAAAAGTTGAAAAATCCACTTTGGGAGGCTGAGGCAGGCAGATCACAAGGTCAGGAGATCGAGACCATCCTGGTTAACACGGTGAAACCCCGTGTCTACTAAAAAAAAATACAAAGAATTAGCCGGGCGTGGTGGCGGGCACCTGTAGTCCCAGCTACTCGGGAGGCTGAGGCAGGAGAATGGCATGAACCCGGGAGGTGGAGCTTGCAGTGAGCTGAGATCGTGCCACTGCACCTCCAGCCTGGGCGGCAGAGCGAGACTCCGTCTCAAAAAAGAAAAAATAAAAAAAGGTTGAAAAATTGTTTAGTCAAACCAAGGTTAAATTGGGACCATCTGCATTTCTTTTCTTCTCTGAAAGCTCTTTTAGGGCAGTTGAGGATGCTACACAGAGAATGTATTCACCAAATTGTTTTTAAATGAATGGACAAATACATGCACACCACACACTTCAACAATCATCACCTCTAATATGGCAATACATTTTTCTACAGATTAAGTACTTTGTTTTTTTCCTTCCGAGAAGGAGTCTTGCTCCGTCACCCAGGCTAGAGTGCAGTGGCGCAATCTCAGCTCACTGCAACCTCCGCCTCCCAGGTTTAAGAGATTCTCCTGCCTTAGCCTCCGGAGTAGCTGGGATTACAGGCGTGCACCACCATGCCCGGATATTTTTTTGTATTTTTAGTAGAGACTGGGTTTTGCCATGTTGGCCAGGCTGGTCTTGAACTCCTGACCTCATGATCTGCCTGCCTCAGCCTCCCAAAGTACTAGGATTACAGGCGTGAGCCACTGTGCAGGGCCCAGAGTAAGTACTTTATGCTAAGGACCAGATGCAGAGTAAGGGTTGAGGTCTTCCTTACCCCAGAACAGGGCAAAAAAGCCAAAATAACCCTTATTGATTAAGCCATAAATTCAACCACCAGTTATTTCCAAAAGGTATGAAAGTTAGCATTTAATCACCTTCCCCCACCCCTTTCCCAAACCAGACACACACACACACACACACACACACACACACACACACACACACACACACACACACACACACACACACACACACATATCCCGCTGGGATTTTCCGGTTTTCCTGCTGCTTCTTTAAACCTGTTAAACAATGTCTGTTTAAGGTTCACAATCTACTATAGGATGTGCTTTAGCTATGTAAGTGGTGCACGCTGCAAAAGTCTTCCAGTTGCTTTGGTTGAAAAAGTCCCTCTGAACACTTAAACACAGAAACCAGTCCTGGCACATCTGACTGGACTTGAGTTTTATGTGTCCCTGGAGGGAAACTACACACTTGGGAGTCAGTGCCGTGTTTGGTACATACTAAGTATTCAACAAATGTTTGCCGAATCAATGACTGAAATTGTCCACTTTTCTTTGACTCCTGATCATGTTGCCCACACTGTATGTATGTATTTACTTGAGACAGGGTCTCACTCTGTTGGCCCAATTTTCATATTTATTGTAGAGGTGGAGTTTCACCATGATGCCCAGGCTGGTTTCGAACTCGAGCTCAAGGGATCCACCGCTTCAGCCTCCCAAAGTGCTAGGATTGCAGGCATGAACCACCACGTCCAGCCATTGCTCACATTTTATATTACCATTCTCATTTTTTCCAGGGACAAATTTGAGTTCCACTGTTTGGGCTAGGGGCAATGCTTTAGATGAGAAAAGAAGAGGTATGTTTGAAAATCAGTCCACTTAGAGAAAGAAGAAAGTGAAGAAATTTATGAACCACTAGAGTCTTTTTATGCTAAAATATTATCTGAAGGTTTGAGCTCTATGGCGGTCAATTCTCTTTCTTCTGTGGTTATGGTGATATGGAAGGGGAGTGCTGGGAAGGGAAGAGCATGGTCCCTTTAAATGACACAGAAGAAGGGAAGGGAAGTGCTGTGGGGGAGGAGGGCGTGGTCCCTGACTAGGGCTCCACCCCCAGGGACCTAGGTGAGGACAGGCATTTCCTGCCCAAATGTTGCATTTCTTAAAACCACCCAAGTCGTCCTCGTTAGTATAGTGGTGAGTATCCCCGCCTGTCACGCGGGAGACCGGGGTTCGATTCCCCGACGGGGAGGCAGTAGTCCTTTTGCCGGGTGCGGTGGCTCACGCCTGTAATCCCAGCGCTTTGGGAGGCCGAGGCGGGCGGATCACAAGGTCAGGAGATCGAGACCACGGTGAAACCCCGTCTCTACTAAAAATACAAAAAATTAGCCGGGCGCGGTTGTGGGCGCCTGTAGTCCCAGCTACTCGGGAGGCTGAGGCAGGAGAATGGCGTGAACCCGGGAGGCGGAGCTTGCAGTGAGCCGAGATCGCGCCACTGCACTCCAGCCTGGGCGACAGAGCGAGACTCCGTCTCAAAAAAAAAAAAAAAAAAAAGACCACCCAGGCCTGCCACGCCCCCATTCTGTGCCTGTAAAAACCCCAGACCCTAGCAAGGCAGAGACAGAAGCAGCTGGACCTGGAGAAGAGCACCTCAGTGGAGAAATACACAGGCAGCTGGACATCTAGAGGAAGGCACGACAGGCACCAGCATGCAGGCAGGACACTGGCCAGCAAAATAAGGTGGAGTTTGGCTGGAGTAGTAGGAGGAGCGTGCGCCAGACTCCCGGGGAAAACCATCTCCCTTCTGGCTCCCCCATCTGCTGAGAGCTACTTCCACTCAATAAAACCTTGCACTCATTCTCCAGGCCCACTTGTGATCCGATTCTTCCCGTACACCAAGGCAAGAACCTGGGATACAGAAAGCCCTCTGTCCTTGCGACAAGGTAGAGGGTCTAATTGAGCTGGTTAACACAAGCTGCCTAGAGATAGCAAAACTAAAAGAGCATCCTGTAACACACGCCCACTAGGGCTTCAGGAGCTGTAAATGTTCATCTCTAGACACTGCTGTGGGATCGGAGCCCCACAGCCTGCCCGTTTGTATGCTCCCCGAGAAGTCTGAGCATGGGGGCACTGAAGAAGCGAGTCACACCCCCATTGCACGCCCTGCGAGGGGGACAAGGGAACTTTTCCCGTTTCAATGGCCTGGTCCCAAACTGATAGTCCTTTGTTAATGTATGCCCTTGAAGAGGGAAGGGAAGGTAAACCAAGAGGCAAATCCATGACCAGTTTTGAAAGAAAATCCTCAAAGTACAGTTCCTATTGAGCAAAGGTCAGTGATATAATTTTTGAAAACAGGACCCTTTTCACAAGATGGCGCCGAAAGCGAAGAAGGAAGCGCCTGCACCTCCTAAAGCTAAAGCCAAAGCGAAGGCTTTAAAGGCCAAGAAGACAGTGTTGAAAGGTGTTCACATCCACACAAAAAAAGAAGACTCACACGTCACCCACCTTCCAGAGGCCCATCCAGAGGCCCAAGACACTGTGACTCTGGAGGCAGCCCAAATATCCCCAGAAGAGCGCCCCCAGGAGAAACAAGCTTGACCACTATGCCATCATCAAGTTTCTGCAGACCATTGAGTCCGCCATAAAGAAGATAGAAGACAACACCACGCTTGTGTTCACGGTAGATGTTAAAGCCAACAAGCACCAGATCAAACAGGCTGTGAAGAAGGTCTGTGACATTGATGTGGCCAACGTCAACACCCTGATTCGGCCTGATGGAGAGAAGAAGGTATATGTTTGACTGGCTCCTAATTACAATGTTTTGGATGTTGCCAAAAAATTGGGATCATCTAAATTGAGTCCAGCTGGCTAATTCTAAAATATATGTATATCTTTTCACCCTAAAAACAATTTTTTTTTAAACAGAGGGGAACACTTTAATGTACTCAAAGACTGTGAAAAAATGATGGGCCTCCCAGATGATTTCTCCCTGAGAAATCTCTGCCTAGAGACAAAATACAGAGGCTAAGTGAGGCAGGATTTTCTACTGTAAAATCTAGAAACACAGGACCTCTTCCTCCATAGTTCACATGAAACTTCACTCATTTCTTCAAAAACCTTTTAATTTGAATACCTTCTATTTACCAAAAACTATTTTAGGTGCTGGAGATCCAAATTAAGGGTTGAAAAGGATGCAAAGCATGAAGAACATCAGGAGATACTCAGAGAAAGTAGCCACCTGGCGTGGTGGCTCATGTCTGTAATCCCAGCACTTTGGAAGGCCGAGGTGGGAGAATCACCTGAGGTCAGGAGTTCGAGACCAGCCTGGCCAACATGGTGAAACCCCCCATCTCGAGGCTGGGTGCAGTGGCTCATGCCTGTAATCCCAGCACTTTGAGAGGCCAAGGTGGGTGGATCGCCTGAGGTCAGGAGTTCGAGACCAGCCTGGCCAACATGGTGAAAACCCATCTCTACTAAAAATACAAAAATTCTTCAGGAAGCCAAGGCAGGCGGATCACCTGAGGTCAGGAGTTCGAGACCAGCCTGACCAACATGGAGAAACCCCCGTCTCTACTAAAAATACAAAATTAGTCGCGTGTGGTGGCGTGTGCCTGTAATCCCAGCTACCCAGGAGGCTGAGGCAGGAGGATCGCTTGAACCCAGGAGGTAGAGGTTGCAGTGAGCTGAGATTGCACCACTGCACTCCAGTCTGGGTGACAGCGAGACTCCGTCTCAAAACAAAACCAAAAAACCCCCACCAGATAAACTTCTTAAAATAAAACCTCTGCTACTGTACAGAGTTGACAATAAGCATTTAGAAACTTTTACAGCCATTTGACATGGCCATAACATCCAAACATGAAACCAGTGGACTTGTCAGGTTGAACAGACTATAGACCAATTTGGTTGTTGCCCAGCTCTAGGGATACGTTGCATCTGGTGCAAGCTGCATACTAGTCATGAACAGTAGGACCCTGTTGTCAATCTATGACAGATTGAAAATTAAAGATGTGCTTCATCATAGACATTTGAAAAGCACTGGTCTACACCACACTGTTCTGCTTCATCTCTTATTCAGTCTTCAGGTCATTTCAATCTGGTATCTGCCCTTCACCTGCTGAAAATACCACAGGAAAGGTCACTGACTTTCGTAGGGCTAAATTCAGTGTATTATTTTTTTGTCCCCATTGTATGTGACATCTCTTTAGCATTTGGCACCCTCTGCTTTATAACATCACAGAAGGTATGTTCTCCTCCTACCTCTTTGACAATTCTTTCTTTTTTCTAGGCTTCTCTTCCTTTGCCCACTATTGGACTGTTTCTCTTCTTCTATGATACAGATTTTTTCTGGGTGTCTTATTCATGCTCCACGGTTTTAACTATATACTGTTGATTTCTAATCTCTATTTCCAGGGTTATAAACTTGATGGTACACTAATGTGCTTAAGACATTTACAAAAGAAATCAGTTTAAAGGTGTTTTTTTTGTTTGTTTGTTTTTGCAAGATAAGCAGAGAATCAGGTTTTTTTTTTTTTTTTTTTCATTTATCTTTTTAAAAAGTGCTTACTTATTTTTTAAGAGAAGGGGTCTCACTCTGTCACCAAGGCTGCAGAATAGTGATGCAATACTAGCTCACTGCCGCCTCTGACTCCTGGGCTCAAGTGATCCTCCCACCTCAGCCTTCCAAGTAGCTGGGACTACAGCTGGATGTGACCACATTGGCTAATTTTTTAGTGTTTGTGGAGACAGGGACTCATTATGTTGCCCAGGTTGGTCTTGAGGAGGATTACCTGAGCCCAGGAATATAATCCTCCCACCTCAGCCTCCCAAAGTGTTGGGATTATAGGCATGAGCCACTGATCCTGGCCTATGATTGTTTTCAAAATTATACATTATTTAGCTCCAGAAATCATTTTTATTCCAAATAAAATCATATATTGAATTCTATATATTAAATGTAATAAAAGCAATTTTTAAAAACTGGAGTGGATTTGAGAGGTCCTGAGCTCTATCCACTCAGTCTTTTACTTTCTGGGGCTTCTCAGGTAATTGCTAAGCCACAGAGATTCTTAACTTAGGGTCTCTGGACCACCAAGGAATTCATGGAAATAATTACATCAAAAACTCCATCTTGCTGGGCATGGTGGCTCATGCCTGTAATCCCAACACTTTAGGAAGCCAAGGCAGGAGGATTGCTGAAGCCCAGCAGTTTGAGACCAGCCTGGGCAACAGTGAGACCCCTGTCTCTACACATAATTTAAAAAATCAGCCAGGCGTGGCACCGCACTCCAGCCTGGGTGACAGAATGAGACCCTGTCTCAAACAGACAAAAAACCCCACAAAAATTCCATCTTTATTTTAATTACTGACCAAAACCTAGCTTTCCTTAAATTATGTGTATAGGCAATAAGCCACAGCTATCAGTAGTACCTATGGTTCCCTCATGGATAGAAATCCCTGACACAGGCCAGGTACAGTGGCTCACACCTGTAATGCTAGCACTTTGGGAGGCTGAGGTGGGTGAACTGCTTGAGCCCAGGAGTTCAAAACCAGCCTAGGCAACATAGTGAAACCCCATCTCCACCAAAATAATAAAATAAAATAAAATAAAATAAAATAAAAATAAAAATTAGGTAGGTGTGGTAGCGCACACCTGCAGTCCTAGCTACTCGGGAGGCTGAGGTGGCAAGATCACTTGAGCCCAGGAGGTGGAGGCTGCAGTGAGCTATGATTATGCCACTGCACTCCAGCCTGGGTGACAGGCAAGATCCTATCTCAAACAAAAAAAGAAAAAAATGAAATCTCTGACATATTCATGTCATGTTATGTTGTTGCAGAGTATCTCCAAGTATCATTTACGTTCATCCACATATTAATGGTAGTTATCAGACTGCCACTAAATATTACGTAATTTGTTAAAGAAACATATGTATTGTGGTATCACAAGTTTTATACATTAATATAAAAATGTATATTATTCAAAAACATTATTCTGAAGAGGAGTTCATAGTCTTTATCAGATGGCCAAAGGATCTTTGGAAAAAGGTTAGGAAGGCTTGTAGAAACTCATGCCTCCTTGACAATACCCATGTGGAACACGGAGCTCCCAATTGGTTTTTACTGTGGCCCTAGGCCTTCTCCCAAATGATTCAATGGAAGTGGTGGTAAAAAGGTCCTTTTTGTTCTTGATATTAAGGAGATTCTTAGTGAAGAAAGCCTGTTGGAACATTTCAAATAATTCTAGGCTGGGCTCAGTGGCTCATGCCTATAATTCCAGCACTTTGGGAGGCCAAGGTGGGTGGATTACTTGAGGCCAGGAGTTCAAGACCAGCCTGGCCAACATGGCAAAACTTTGTCTCTACTAAAAATACAAAAATCAGCTGGGCACGGCGGTGCTGACCTGTGGTCCCAGCTATTTGGGACGGTGAGGCGTGAGAATCGCTTGAGCCTAGGGGGCGGAGTTTGCAATGAACCAAGATGTAGCCACTGCACTCCAGCCTGGGGGACAGAGAGTGAGACTCTGTCTCAATAAATAAATAAGTAAATAAATAAATATTTGATATTTGAAGGGAAATGCCATTTATTTCCTCTAAGTGCTGTTTAACACTAACTTCTAGGCTGGGTGCGGTGGCTCAAGCCTATAATCCCAGCACTTTGGGAGGCTGAGGTAGGAGGATTGCTTGAGCCCAGGAGTTCAAGACCAGCCTGGGCAACAAAGTGAGACCCCATCTCTAAAAAAATAAAATATAAAATTAGCCAGGCATAGTGGTGGACTTATAGTCCCAGCTACTCAGGAGGCTGAGGTGGGAGGATCGCTTGAGCCCAGTTTTAGGTTGCAGTGAGCTGTGATGGCACAATCACACTTTAGCCTGAGTGACAGAGCAAGACCCTATTTCAAAAAATTTTAAAAAATTAATACAATAAAACTCACTTCTAGAAAATCTTTTCTCTTTTAGATCCTTCTTTTTTTTTTCTTGCATTCCATTGCTGCTTATTCAATTGCTTATCACGGTATACTTATTAGTTTACAGGTCTATTTTGTCTCTGGAACTGGATTATAAAAGTGCCCTTGAGAAGTTTATTTCTCAGGATGACCAGGACAGTGTTCTACAAATAGACACTCAATAAATGCTTCCTGATGAGTGCAAGGCCTCTCAGAAAAGTGAACTTATTTATCATAAAAGCAAGATGAAAAAACAATAAGGTTAATTACAAGGAGGTAAAAAAGAGGAACCTTTGATTCTGGATGGTACTTGTGAAAGGAATTGTGTATTTATAAACATTGTGTTTATAAATAGCTTCTATTTACTAGTGAGGATTAAAAATCTTCTTTAATAGAAAGTGATCTTTTAAATGACCTGAAAATTCCATTTTCTGTCACCAGTGAAGAGTAGGCCAGGTTTTGTCTAACGAGCAGATTGTATGATGAAAGAACATTGCTAAATTCAGTTCTTTCTAAAATATTTGATACAGGGGCTGGGCGCGATGGCTCATGCCTGTAATCCCAGCACTTTGGGAGGCCAAGGTGGGTGGATTACTTGAGGTCAGAGTTCGAGACCAGCCTGGTCAATATGGTGAAACACTGTCTCTACTAAAAATACAAAAATTAGCTGGGCATCGTGGTGGGTGCCTGTAATCCTACCTACTTGGAAGGTTGAGGGAGGAGAACCACTTGCATCTGGGAGATGGAGGTTGCAGTGAGCCGATAGCAGGCCACTGCACTCCAGCCTGGGTGACAGAGCAAGACTCGTCTCAAAAAAAAAAAAAAAAAAAAAAAACAAGTTTCTGAAAATTTCACCAGATGGGGAAATGCTGACAATATGCTAGTTAAATTTAGTATTCATCTCAATGTAAAATCTGTATTGGCCGGGCACGGTGGCTCAAGCCTGTAATCCCAGCACTTTGGGAGGCCGAGGTGGGTGGATCACGAGGTCAGGAGATCGAGACTATCCTGGCTAACATGGTGAAACCCCGTCTCTACTAAAAATCCAAAAAAAAAAAAAAAAAACTAGCCGGGCGTGGTGGCGGGCGCCTGTAGTCTCAGCTACTTGGGAGGCTGAGGCGGGAGAATGGCGTGAACCCGGGAGGCGGAGCTTGCAGTGAGCCGAGATCACGCCACTGCACTCCAGCCTGGGAGACACAGCGAGACTCCGTCTCGGAAAAAAAAAAAAAAAAAAAAAAAAAAAAAAAAAAAAATCTGTATTAATCTCCATGATATTAAAAATGCATAAAAAAAGTGGCCGGGCGCGGTGGCTCAAGCCTGTAATCCCAGCACTTTGGGAGGCCGAGACGGGTGGATCACGAGGTCAGGAGATCGAGACCATCCTGGCGAACACCGTGAAACCCCGTCTCTACTAAAAAATACAAAAAACTAGCCGGGTGCAGTGGCGGGCGCCTGTAGTCCCAGCTACACGGGAGGCTGAGGCAGGAGAATGGCGTGAACCCGGGAGGTGGAGCTTGCAGTGAGTGGAGATCAGGCCACTGCACTCCAGCCTGGGCGACAGAGCCAAACCCTGTCTCAAAAAAAAAAAAAAAAAAAAAAGTTTTTAATATATTTTTCTTTCACATTTATAAATTTCCTGAGCCAATTCTGAAGCTTAATTGATCCTAAATGTCAACAATACTAAAAATATAGTCAATATTTTCCAAATAATTATTAAAGCTCTGCATCGTTTCATCTAATTATGAAATTAATCAAGTCCTATCATTTCTCCTACATACCTCTCAAATCCACCTACCCCAAATGTATTTGCCACTGCCTTGATTCAGGCTTCTTAATCGCCTCCAATTTCTTTCTCCTTACATGTATTCTTATCATGATCATAAAACAATCAGGTTTGTATTTCAGAAAGATCGTACCACTCCTTTGCTTATAACCCTGCACCAGCTCTTTTTTTTTTTTTTTTTTTTTTGTGACGGAGTCTCGCTCTGTCGCCGGGGCTGGAGCGCAGTGGCCGGATCTCAGCTCACTGCAAGCTCTGCCTCCCGGGTTTACGCCATTCTCCTGCCTCAGCCTCCTGTGTAGCTGGGACTACAGGCGCCCGCCACCTCGCCCGGCTAGTTTTTTGTATTTTTTTAGTAGAGACGGGGTTTCACCGTGTTCGCCAGGATGGTCTCGATCTCCTGACCTCGAGATCCGCCCGTCTCGGCCTCCCAAAGTGCTGGGATTACAGGCTTGAGCCACCGCGCCCGGTCTAACCCTGCACCAGCTCTTTAGCACACAATTTTACATGGTATCCATGGCCCTCAATGATCTAGCTCATACCCACCTCTCCTGCACTTCTGTCATCACAGTGCCTCACGCTTGACTCAGCAGCTGTAATGAAACATTTGCAAGGCATCTGTGGTTTTTTTTTTTCTCTAGGACAATCCTTTCATACTGATTTCTGGTGAACTCTATCATCCTTTACAACCCAGCTCAAACATTACTTCTGGAAGGCCTTCTCCAAGCCCATCTCAACTCCACAGTTAAGCACTCCCTCTTCTAAATCTAGTAGGAATATATGGTTGTACGTATCACATTGTATTATATCATAATTATTTGTTTATATGCTTACTTGCCTTCCCTATATCATGGAAAGCTTTTTTGAGACCAAGAAAGGTACTTCATGTTTGTTGAACTGAACTGAATCTGATCTAATGATCTGAGCTGAGTAACTGGGAAACAGATGGGATGTTTCCAGAGTGATTCATAGTAGCCAGGATGATCATGTTGCTCCACAGCAAACATAAATCATGTTTCTTTAATCACTAGGATTACCAGACTTTGTTGGAATAGCACACAACACGCAAACTCTCTCTTAGTTAAATGAAGACTGAATACCCACGAGCCAATTAGTCAATGTACGATCTGCATAATTTGAGCCAAATTAGTAAATATCACTTTTTCATCAAATATAGATTGAGTGCTTCTGGCTTAGTGCAAAATATATACATTTTATCTTACATTTTTATATGAAAGGGCAAAGTAGATTAGAGGATGGATTATTTACACTGTGCACCAGGAACTAGCAACTATTAAACTTTATCATACAAATACAAGTGGAAAAGTAGAAACCTGATATATTGGAAACTATTTATTTTGTAAAATAATTCCTTTGGGAAACAGTAAAAATAATGTATATTATCAATTCCCAATGTAACAAAAGCAGGTGGCACAAGAAACAGAAGAAAATTTTGTGGTTTCAGATATTAATGGTAGATGGCACTAAGTCATGCATCAAGCATTCAGGTAGATGCAATGCATAATTTTCAAGATTCAAATCTGTTGTGACTAGAGCCACAATGGTTCTTTCTGGGATGAAAAACACTAAGGAATCTGCACAAAGAATATTTGAGTAAAGTTTCTCTCTTACCAGCATATACTGATAACTTAAAACCAGTTTTAACTACAGGAATCTTCCTATTAGTCATAATAGCTTAACACAAGTAATTTATAGTGTTTAAAGCTAACTTATGATTTAGCTTTCTTATTTGTTCTTTTCTATATTTTACAGAGGTTCCCTACCAAACATGTTATTTTTGAAATAAAAATAAATACAATTTTCTGAGAGTTAGTCAGAAGAATATCATTCATATTACTTAATGATAGTAATCATATCAATCAGTTAGCCCATTTTTAGGATGTTATGAGAATGTCATTAGGCTGTGTTTTTAACTCAAGGGTCATTTTCTTTTTTTTTCTTTTTTTGAGACGGAGGTCTCGCTTTGTCGCCCAGGCTGGAGTGCAATGACGCAGGATCTCGGCTCACTGCAACCTCTGCCTCCTGGGTTCAAGCGATTCTTCCACCTCAGCCTCCTGAGTAGCTGGAGTTACAGGCGTTCACCACCACGCCTGGCTAATTTTTGTATTTTTAGTAGAGATGGGGTTTCACCATGTTGGCCAGGCTGGTCTCAAACTCCTGGCCTCAGGTGATCTGCCTGCCTTGGCCTTCCAAAGTGCTGGGATTACAGGTGTGAGACACCACGCCCGGCCCATTTTCTAGAATTCTATTTACTTATTTCATATATTGCAAAGAGGAAATCAGAAAGAAATAAAACATCCAGCTCAGAACAGGAAGCTGTTTTGTTTGTAGTGGCAATGATACTGAATGACACTTGAATTAACTCCAAAACATTTTCTTACAACCAGAGCACAAGACACCTATCTAAATCAGTCACATGGTATTTCTTAAGAACTGCTATACTGTGATAAATATAATATAAAACATTTTCCTCTAGCAGGTAGATTAAAACAAGTATTTAAATGCTTTCAAAATAAAAATAAACAGAATCTGTGTTGAAGTTAAAAAAATAAGGAGAGGGCCAAGCGCCGTGGCTCATGCCTGTAATCCCAGCATTTTGGGAGGCCGAGGTTGGCGAATCACTTGAGGTCAGGAGTTTGAGACCAGCCTGGCCAACATAGTGAAACCCCGTCTCTACTAAAAAATACAAAAAATTAGCTGGGCAGGCCGGGTGCGGTGGCTCAAGCCTGTAATCCCAGCACTTTGGGAGGCCGAGGCGGGAGGATCACGAGGTCAGGAGATCGAGACCATCCTGGCTAACACAGTGAAACCCCGTCTCTACTAAAAATACAAAAAAAAAAAACTAGCCGGGCGCGGTGGCGGGCGCCTATAGTCCCAGCTACTCGGGAGGCTGAGGCAGGAGAATGGCGTAAACCCGGGAGGCGGAGCTTGCAGTGAGCTGAGATCCGGCCACTGCACTCCAGCCTGGGTGACAGAGCAAGACTCCGTCTCAAAAAAAAAAAAAAAAAAAATTAGCTGGGCATGGTGGTACGCACCTGTAATCCCAGCTACTCAGGAAGGCTGAGGCAGGAGAATTGCTTGAACCTGGGAGATGGAGGTTGCAGTGAGCTGAGATCATGCAACTGCACTCCAGCAAGGCTCCATCTCAAAATGATAATAATAATAATAATAATAATAATAATAATAATAATAATGATGAGATGGCCGGGTGTGGTGGATCATGCCTGTAATCCCAGCACTTTGGGAGCCCCAGGTGGGTGGATCACTTGAGGTCAGGAGTTCAAGACCAGCCTGGCCAACATGGTGAAACCCTGTCTCTACCAAAAAACACAAAAAGTAGGCAGGCATGGTGGCGTGTGCCTGTAGTCCCACCTACTCGGGAAGCTGAAGTGGGAGAATCTTCTGGCCCTTGGAAGCGAAGGTTGCAGTGAGCTGAGATCACACCATTTTACTCCAGCAGCCTGGGTCACAGGGTCACAGAGTAAGACTCCGTCTCAGAAAAAAAAAAAAAAAAGAAGGCTGGGCACAGTGGTTCATGCCTGTAATCCCAGCACTTTGGGAGGCTGAGGCAGGCAAATCATGAGGTCAGGAGTTCGAGACAAGCCTGGTCAACATGGTGAAACCCCATCTCTACTAAAAATACAAAAAAATAGCTGGGCGTAGTAGTGGGCTCCTGTAATCCCAGCTACTCGGGAGGCTGAGGCAGCAGAATTGCTGAAACCCAGAAGGCAGAGGTTGCAGTGAGCCAAGATGATGCCACTGTACTCCAGCCAGGGGGACAGAGTTAGACTCCGTCTAAAATAATAATAATAATAATAATAATAATAATAATAATAATAATAATGAGAGAAGTGTTGCAGTCAACTTCCTAATAATAAATAATTCTACTATGGCAAATATTGAAAGTAGACACATTACTCAATACATGATAGTATTTTTTAAAACTATTAATCAACAATTTTGTTTTCCTTTTCTTTTAAGCCAAAAAAAAAGGAAACCCACGTACTTTTTTTGCTTTTAAATTTTTTTTTTCTTTTTTAACACAATCTCACTCTGTTGCCCAGGCTGGAGTGCAGTGGGGCCAACTCAGCTCATGACAACCTCCGCCTCCTGGGTTCCAGTGATTCTTGTGCCTCAGTCTCCCGAGTAGCTAGGATTACAGGTGAGCACCACCGTGCCTGGCTAATTTTTGTATTTTTAGTAGAGATGGAGTTTCGCCATGTTGGTCAGGCTGGTCTCAAACTCCTGGCCTCAAGTGATCTGCCTGCCTTGGCCTCCCAAAATGCTGGGATTACAGGCGTGAGCCACCGCGCCTGGTCCCCAGGTACATTTTTAAACTTTTTTTTTTTTTTTTTTTTGAGACGGAGTCTCACTCTATTGCCCAGGTTGGAGTGCAGTGGCATGATCTCAGGTAACTGCAACCTCCACCGCCTGGGTTCAAGGGAGTCTCATGCCTCAGCCTCCCGAGTAGCTACGATTACAGGCATGTGCCACCATACCCAGCTAATTTTTGTATTTTCAGTAGAGATGGTGTTTCACCATGTTGGCCAGGCTGGTCTTGAACTCCTGACCTCATGTGATCCGCCCACCTAGGCCTCCCAAAGTGCTGGGATTGCAGGCCTGAGCCACTGTACCCGGCCACATTTTAAAATCTAAATATAACCAGGCACGGTGGCTCATGCCTATAATCCCAGCACTTTGGGAGGCCTAGGCGGGTGTATTGCTTGAGCTCGGGAGTATAAGACCAGCCTAGGCAGTATGGTGAAACCCTATCTCTATTAAAAAACAAAAAAACAAAAATAATAAAATCTGAATATATTTCAAATTAGGAAAATTGTTAACACCAGTTTTGTTAGTTTATTATCCCTTTCCCTCTCACGTGTCTTTATATTCCTTCATAAGATAATTGTCATCAATAAGCAGCCATGAATAAAGGGAATCTCACTTTTTCTCTCCATGTTTGATCTATTACTATTTTACACATAAAAGGTTAAAACACTAATCTTCACATAAAACTCTATTCCACTTATTTCATGAGTCAGGACATAAGACACCTTTCATATCTTCTTATTTCTTGTGTGGTATAGTAAAGTTTTATGATTTCTGGAACAAAATACTCTGTTGCCATTTCTACCTTTTATATTTATTTATTTATTATTTTTATTTATTTATTTTGAGATGGAATCTCACTCTGTGGCCCAGGCTGGAGTGCAGTGGTGCGATCTCGGCTCCCTGCAACCTCCACCTCCCAGGTTTAAGCGATTCTCCTGCCTCAGCCTCCCGAGTAGCTGGGATTACAGGCACAGGACACCACACCCAGCTAATTTTTGTATTTTTAGTAGAGACAGGGTTTCGCCATGTTCCCCAGGCTGGTCTCAAACTTCTGACCTCAGGAGATCCACCCGTCTCCTGAGTAGCTGGAATTACAGGCATGAGCCACCACGCCTGGCCCATTTCTACCTTTTGTAAAACTAGGTCTAGGCCGGGCATGGTGGCTCACGCCTGTAACCCCAGCACTTTGGGAGGCCAAGGCAGGCGGATCACCTGAGGTCAGGAGTGGTGGCGTGCACCTGTCATCCCAGCTACTCAGGAGGCTGAGGCAGAAGAATCGCTTGAACCCGGGAGGCAGAGGTTGCAGTGAGCCGAGATCGAGCCATTGCACTCTAACTTGGGTGACCAACAAGAGCGAAACTCCGTCTCAAATAAATAAATAAAAATTAAAAAAATAAAAATTAGGGCCGGGCGCGGTGGCTCACGCCTGTAATCCCAGCACTTTGGGAGGCCAAGGCTGGCGGATCACAAGGTCAGGAGATCGAGACCATGGTGAAACCCTGTCTCTACTAAAAATAGAAAAAATTAGCCGGGCGCAGTGGCGGGCGCCTGTAGTCCCAGCTACTCGGGAGGCTGAGGCAGGAGAATGGCGTGAACCCGGGAGGCGGAGCTTGCAGTGAGCCGAGATTGCGCCACTGCACTCCAGCTTGGGCGACAGAGTGAAACTCCGTCTCAAAAAAAAATAAAAATAAAATTAAAAAAAAAAAATAAAAATTAGAACTAAAACTAGGTCTAATTATGCCAATTTGAGAACTGCCTTTCTCTTTGCCTGGTGATTTAGTTTGCAGTTTAAAAAAAAATAAAGTCCCCGGCCGGGCGCGGTGGCTCAAGCCTGTAATCCCAGCACTTTGGGAGGCCGAGACGGGTGGATCACGAGGTCAGGAGATCGAGACCATCCTGGCTAACACGGTGAAACCCCGTCTCTACTAAAAAATACAAAAAACTAGCCGGGCGAGGTGGCCGGCGCCTGTAGTCCCAGCTACTCGGGAGGCTGAGACAGGAGAATGGCGTAAACCCGGGAGGCGTAGCTTGCAGTGAGCCGAGATCGCGCCACTGCACTCCAGCCTGGGTGACAGAGCCAGACTCCGTCTCAAAAAAAATAAAAAAAAAATAAAAAATAAATAAATAAATAAATAAATAAAGTCCCCATCAGCTCACAGGAACACATATTAAGGAGGCTTTGGGTTACATGCCCAAGATTTTTGTAATTCACTCCGTAACTATCAAGTTTCCAAGGGAAATATTTGAAATTCTACTATTAAGAACACATAAAATGAGAGAAAATGTGCCCCAATAATATACCATTAACATAAGTGCTTTTTTGTATGTAAGGGAAAAATGGCTACTCATTTGAATGAAAACCTATTTCAAATTTTTCTGTAATGCCAGATAAACTACTAAATTGCTCTGTATGCATAATCAAATTAGCTGTCAGAAGTCAAGAGTAAATGAAAAATGTCTAGATAAAGGGTAATCAAAACTACTTCCTGGTGAACATGTCCAGAGTACATGTAAGAAAATCTAGGCCTGGTGAGGTGGTTAATGCCTGTAATCCCAGCACTTTGGGAGGCTGAGGTGGGTGGATCACTTGAGGTCAGAAGTTTGAGACCAGCTTGGCCAACATGGTGAAACCCTGTCTCTACTAAAAATACAAAAATTAGCTGGGCGTGTTGGCAGGTTCCTGTAATCCCAGCGACCTGGGAGGCTGAGGCAGGAGAATCGCTTGAACCTGGAAGGTGGAGATTGCAGTGAGCCGAGATCGCGCCAGTGCACTCCAGCCTGGGCAATAGAGCGAGACTCAGTCTCAAAATAAATAAATAAAATTAATAAATAAAAATACAAAAATTGGCCGGGCGCGATGGCTCACGCCTGTAATCCCAGCACTTTGGGAGGCCCAGGCGGGTGGATCACAAGGTCAGGAGATTGAGACCATCCTGGCTAACATGATGAAACCCCATCTCTACTAAAAATATAAAAAATTAGCCGGGCATGGTGGCGGGCGCCTGTAGTCCCAGCTACTCAGGAGGCTGAGGAAGGAGAATGGCATGAACCCAGGAGTTGGAGCTTGTAGTGAGCAGAGATCGTGCCACTGCACTCCAGCCTGGGCAACACAGCGAGACTCTGTCTAAAAAAAAAAAAAAAAAATTAACCAGGCATGGTGGCGCGGGCTTGTAATCCCAGCTACTCCAGAGGCTGAGGCATGAGAGATGCTTGAACCCAGAGGCGGAGGTTGCAGTGAGCCGAGATCACACCACTGCACTCCAGCCTGGGCAACATGGCGAGACTCTGTCTCAAAAAAAAGAAAAGAAAATCTAATAAACTAAACTAAAAAAATAAGTCAACTGGTTTTTTTTTTTTTTTTTTTTTTCTGAAACAGGGTCTCGCTTTGTCGCCCAGGCTAGAGTGCAGTGGCACAATCTGGCTCCCCTGGGCTCAAGTGATCCTCCTGGCTTAGCCTCCCAAGTAGCTGGGACCATAAGTGTGTGCCACCTCACCCAGCTAATTTCTGTATTTTTTGTAGAGATGGGGTTTTGCCATGTTGCCTACGCTGTTCTTGAATTCCTGAACTCAAGCAATCCACCCACCTCGGCTTCCCAAAGTGCTGGGATTACAGTTGTTAGCCATCGTGCCCAGCTGGCATTTAATTGTTTTTAGAGTACTTTGCCTATCAAATTCTTGTTCTTACAACTTATTACTTGTTTCAATAATGTAAAAAAAATAGTTTGGGAGGCCGAGGCGGGCAGATCACAAGGTCAGGAGATCGAGACCATCCTGGCTAACACAGTGAAACCCCGTCTCTACTAGAAATACAAAAATATTAGCCGGGCATGGTGGTGGGCACCTGTAGTCCCAGCTACTCGGGAGGCTGAGGCAGGAGAATGTCATGAACCTGGGAGGCGGAGCTTGCAGTGACCCGAGATTGTGCCACTGCACTCCAGCCTGGGCGACAGAGTGAGACTCTGTCTCAAAAAAATTAGCTGGGTGTGGTGGTGGGTACCTGTAATCCCAGCTACTCAGCTACTCACGAGGCTGAGGCAGGAGAATCGCTTGAACTCGGGAGGTGGAGGTTGCATGAGGTGAGATCACACCACTGCACTCCAGTCTGGGTGACACAGCGAGACTTCCATCTCAAAAAAAAAAAAAGGAACAAATTTATTTGTGAGCCTTTAATGATACAGGTACTGTCAACGGCAAGTATGATTTCCTTAAATACTAATAATACTGCAGACACCTCCCTGAGATACAGTAATGCCTAGTTACAGTTCAGCTCTTTTACATACCTTTTATTTAAAACAAAAACAAAAACCAAATCCTGAAAGTACACCACAAAGTTATTTAAACAGCCCCAAAAAATAAGGTTCATGTGTTCAGGCATTTTGCTCTCAAGCTTTCACTCTGGGCCTATTTATTTGCTTATACACAATTATAACAAACCTCGTTTTCCAAATCCACATGAGACGAAAAGCAACTATTAGCAGAAGCTGCTATAGACAAAGCATACTGATAGTAGCAAAATATAATATCTGACAGTTTACAATTATGAAAGTCAAAAGGGGGCTCACGCCTGTAATCCCAGCACTCTGGGAGGCCGAGGCGGGCGGATCATGAGGTCAGGAGATCGAGATCATCCTGGCTAACAAGGTGAAACCCTATCTCTACTAAAAATACAAAAAATTATCCGGGCATGGTGGCGGGCACCTGTATAGTCCCAGCTACTCGGGAGACTGAGGCAGGAGAATGGTGTGAACCCGGGAGGTGGAGCTTGCAGTGAGCCGAGATCGCGCCACTGCACTCCAGCCTGGGCGACAGAGCGAGACTCCATCTCAAAAAAAAAAAAAAAAAAAGTCAAAAGGAAAACTATTAAAAAGGCTTAAAAAGCCAAATTCAATCTTTCTGAGGTTTACTTAAGACCACTCACATACTTCGTGAGATCCTCAAGTCAGTATGCTAATACATTATATAATTAAAATTAATAAATGATCTTTAGTCTTTAATATAATTCATTCTATTTAAGTATTACATTTTAATATTAGCCTATTATTCTAGACGACACCTCCTGGTTTACTTGGGATTGGCCTATCTCAAGCCTATTGTCTTGGCATAATTAATAGCTCCCCCTTTCGTTTTCAAAAAGTGTTCTGGTTTGGACTGTAAATCTTAGGATCATCCTACTGAGCCCTTATTATGTGCTAGGAACTATTCCAAGTGCTTTCAGTTATGCTCACAATCTTATGAGATGTAGTACAATTATCCCCATTTTATAGATGTAGTAACTAAGCTTCCAAGAGGTTATATGATTTGTCAAATCTATCCAATTACTAAGTGTTAAAGGGCTCTATGTAAACAACCAGGCAATCGAATACCAAAGTCCTAGGACTTAACCACTATAACATAAAGTACTATGTCTTCTTAGAAAGATGGGTAGGGGAGGGAGATATCCAAGTTTCTGGAAAAGGATTAAGAGACACCAGATTTCTGTGTCTATATAATCCTTGTTTCCCACAGATTCCATAAGTTTACAATACTGAAACATTTCAGAACATCTTTGAAATAAAAAACTTTTTAGATTTTTATGAGCATAAGCTTTTTTAGAAAACAATCTTAGGATTATTTTTCAAAGATTCTTGAAAGATGCTACTTTTAAAATATACTAAATAGGGCTGGTGCAGTGGCTCAAGCCTGTAATTCCAGCACTTTGGGAGGCCAAGGTGGGCAGATCTCCTGAGGTCAGGAGTTCAAGACCAGCCTGGCCAACATGGTGAAACTCCATCTCTATATATACACTAAATAGGCTCTGCTCAGTGGTTCACACCTATAATCCCAGTGCTTTGGGAGGTTGAGATGGGTGGATTGCTTAAGGCCAGGAATTCAAGACTGATCTAGACAACACAGTGAGACTCCGTCTCAATAAATTAAAAAAAAAAAATTAGTTGGGCAGGCCGGGCATGGTGGCTCATGCCTGTAATCGCAGCACTTTGGGAGGCTGAGGCAAGCAGATCACCTGAGGTCAGGAGTTTGAGACCAGCCTGGCCAACATGGTGAAACCCTATCTTTACTAAAAATACAAAAATTAGCTAGGTGTGGTGGCATATGCCTGTAGTCCAGCTATTTGGGAGGCTGAGGCAGAATTGCTTGAACCCAGGAGGCAGAGGTTGCAGTGAGCCGAGATCATACCACTGCACTCCAGCCTGAGTGATAGAGTGAGACTCTGTCTCAAAAAAAAAAAAAAAAAAAAAAAAAAATTAGCTGGGCATAGTGGTGCATGTCTATAATCCCAGCTGCTCAGGAGGTTGAGGTGGGAGGATCACTTGAGCCCAGGAGTTCAAGGTTATAGTGAGCTATGATTGTGCCACTGCACAGCAGCCTGGGCAATAGAGTGAAATCCTGTCCAAAAAAAGAAAAAAAAATGTGTGTGTATATATATGTATATATGTGTGTGTGTATATATATATATATGTACACACACAGAAGTTATAAAAATAGAGGTTCAATGATTTATAATACATCTTACTTTTAACGAAAACATTTAATATCTACTTACATAGTTATTAACAATGAATAAACATTACATTTACATGGCATTTTCCTGTTTTCAAAAACCATTTCCATATTTAGTGCTCAGGAAACCTATGGTAAACAGATATTATCGTTCCCATACTGTGGGTTAAAAAACTGAGGCTTAGAGATTTAATTTGCCCAATTGCATTATGAGAGGAAAATTAAGTGGAGAGATGATTCCTCTAATTCTACATGGAAATAAAGCAATTAGTTGGATGCTCCAGAGCAAAAGAAAAGCCTCAGACTTCTTTATGGGCTAAGAGGAGACAGAACATCCATAAACTCATGCTGTCTTCAAAAGCAGTATTTGAGCAGGGCGTGGGAGCTCATGCATGCAATCCCAGCACTTTTGGGAGGCGGAGATCAGAGGACAGCTTGAGCCCAGGAGTTGGAGATCAGCCTGGGCAACATGGTGAAACTCAGTCTCTACAAGAGATACCAAAAAAAAAAAAATTAGGCCTGGTGGTGCATGCCTGTAGTCCCAGCTACTTGTGAGGCTGAGGTGGGAGGATTATCTGAGCCGAGAAGGTTGAGTTTGAAGTTAGTTGAAATTTTGCCACTGCACTCCAGCCTGGGCAATAGAGTGAGACCCTGTCTCAAAAAAAAAAAAAAAAAAAAAAGGGGCAACATTTACTGGGACCTGCCTGCACATCTCTAGTAGCTTTAATACTATTCATAGAAAAATGAACATTCACGTTGTTTTGCATCTCCACTTACTATTAAATTTGCAAGCAAAAACAGGAACTATGAAGAGCAAAATGAGATTGTTTTTTCTGAGTGGCAAACCTAATGGAGTGTTCTTAACCTCTTGATGATTTACCATTGTTGAGATTATTCCTTAACAAGAAAACACTTTTAAAAGAATTTCCTCTCAAAGCTTATTTGCCAGATTCCATAAATTAGCTGCTACAAATGTTCTGTATCAAAGAAACTCAAACCCAGTAAGAGGCTTCTCTTCCAATGTACGAAAAAGGCACATTTCAATACACAATGCTGGCCACACTATTTTAGATAATGATGGAAAATGACAGCTGATAGCCAGTTTGGGACACATGCCAACTGTTCCCATTTGTCTGAAAATGCTAAAATTAATTGCTGTAATACTCAGTTTTTAAAGAAAATTGGTATTGATGAGAAATTATCAACTAAAATCCTTAAAAACAGAATATAGATGATGCCTCTTTGATCTGAAACACGTTTTTAAACTTTTAATGTTCTGAAGTGTAAGTAAACACATCTCAACAGCTTTAAATATTTTCATATATTTTATTTTTTAAACTCTTCATATATTTTATTTTTTAAACTCTCATAACTTTGCAAGCTAGCAGTAAAATATTGCCTTCAATATTTTACTAATTAGCACCGTATACCTTTTAAAGCTAACTGGAACATTGATTCATTATAAATGATTGTAAAATAAAATGATCATTTCAAATGCCAAATTAATCTCAAACAACAAGGGAACTATTATTAATTTTATCTTTTTTTTGGCTCTACGCACAAAGATGTATTTCAAAGATGAACTTAACTATATTAGTATCAGTTTTGCCAATCTAGCAAATCAAAGTATCACAGTTTAAAGCAATAGTTAATCTCTGAAATTACTAAAGAGGCATACAAGAAAGAAGGAATCAGCTACAAAAACAAAAGATACTACGTAACTGATTTATAGTCCCTTATTTTTTGAAAGAATGAGGAAATAACTCAATGAAAAATTCCATGGTGCAAGTATCAGTTACAGATATGGTTAAGTATACATCAGTATTCTCTGTTTTGCTTATTAGAGTTTGGCCTTACCAAAAACCATCGAAATGTCCAGGATAACTCACAGGGACTACTGGAAGCCTGAAATAAAATTGCTCAGTGCAAAAAGATCCCAAACCATTTATATAATTTTAAATGGAAGCCTATTTTTAATGTTCACATCTGAAAAATCTTTCAAAAATATGGGAAAAAATCTAATTATACTAAAATTACTTCCACACATTCAAAAAAGCTTTTTAAGGGATATTTTCTTTCCTGTTTTCTGATAAAGGCATTCCTCTGAGCTATGGGGTTAAGTTCTGAGCCACGACTGACTGCTTACTAGCATGCCTGTTTTGCATACCAGTAGAATCAAGTCCAGTTTTGCCATTTGTGGATAACTATGACAAGATACAAAAGCATGTGTTTGCCATAAATAGCCCTGGCTAACAGCAAACCGCTCACACTGAGCAGATCAAATTCTCTATAAGGAGCACAGTCTGGACCATAGCCAAATCCCACTACTAATGTTTAAGACTGCTATATCAATTCCTATTCCAATTCAATTTGCAAAATATATTCAGAAATAGTAGGTGAAATGACTGTTCCGAAACATCAGAAGTATCATTAAACTTTTAAAGGAATTTTACAAATTATTTTCATTATGATCAAATAAGCAATAAGAGCTTCCTGCTTCTACTACACAACTACTTAGAAATGTAAATGTGAATAAAAAAATAACTATGCTAATTTATCCAGAGAACAAATCAGATATTGAAAAGTATTTATGCCAAAGTGCAAAAAATAATTTCTGATCTTCATATTAACACATAGGAAATAAATAATGTTTATAAAAGTACCATTCTTTAACAATGGTATTTTATATTAGTTGGCTTTAAGATAGAATATTTTTTAAACCAAATAAATCCAACAAATCTGGAAAGTATCACACATGAATGTTGTACAAAAAAAATTCTCAAATGACCAGTGCAGAGATTAATAATATTACCCTAGAAGTTGTGTCACATAACATTTTGCAAAATTTCCAAGGAAAACAAGGCAACATTCTCTAATATGCCACAATTTTTATTGCAACGTGGCCATGTTTGTAAGGGTGGGGAGTTTGATCTCAAAACAATGTTCCATTTAAGGCTCTTTTATACAGAAATTGCCATCATGACTGATATTCAAAATATCTTTAGTGTTGCAGGACTCACATGGTAAACATAAAAGTCCTACACTTATTCAGTAGTGTACACTCAATGGAAAACAAAAAGGCATTAATAACAGCTATTTCTTTTAAGAAGGTATGCAGGTAACAGGAATGAACACTGAGGTACTAGGATAAGTTGATGACACAGTTAACAAAACTTAATTGGCATTCCTTTTAGGATATTAAACTTGTTACAAAAAGTGCTTTTAATGCATAGTGTTATATCCGTGCTGCCATGTCACAAAAATAGGCTTGCCAAGGCAGGTGAGGTGTATGAATGCTCAAGCCTCACAGAACTGCAATCAAGTGCAACTATAAATAATACTGAAAAAAGTTGACCATCTGACCAGTGGATAATACTTTCAAGGCATTCAATTAGCTTATCCTTTGCAG
This sequence comes from Macaca fascicularis, assembly GCF_037993035.2. Lineage (NCBI taxonomy): Eukaryota > Metazoa > Chordata > Mammalia > Primates > Cercopithecidae > Macaca > Macaca fascicularis. Next base: position 102,532,568 of record NC_088381.1, read on the forward strand.
TATTCTAAGCTATTCACATTGACGATCACATACATTGTAGTGCTTGCTGCAAGGGAGGCATATAACCAGTTGTTTTGGCTAAAATATGACAGGAAGGCATTCCTTGGGTTCTACATAAAAGTAACAGTATTAAACAGTCTAATGGCAATCACTGATTGGCTGCTTAAATAAATGATATTTCCTTCATTCATTGTGTTGGAAGGGCCCAGTGGAAAGGGGGAAAAAAAACAAAAAAACAAAACCTAATACTATTCCAATGGACTGAGCTGGAGAAATGCAAGCTCCTTAAGATCCAGATGGCACTTGACTGTCATTTTATAATGGTTTTCCTTCAAGTGAAACTACTACATTGCCTCCCAATTTCTCTCCAAGTGTCGAACGGTCCTTAATATCATCCAAGCCATTTACTTGCCACTCATGTTTAATACCTAAAAAGAAGAAACATTACGCTATTACTTTATTATAATGAATAAATAATAATTTCTCTGCACAAAATAATCAAGATTGTACCTGTAAATTTCTTTTTAATGGCATCTTTAGAGCTAGCATAAATCATCTTGCTTTTTAAAGGTGCACTTTCAGGAGCCCTACAGAAAAAAAAAAAAATTACTGAATCCCATTTATAAGAAAAACAAAGGTAAGACTGACTATGATAACAACAATCCTTGCATTTTAAAAGTACTTTTTTCTTTTGTTTTTACACACCAGAATATAAATACTAGGTCTTCTTTCTTAGACTCTTTTGTTTCGTATGTGGCATCGTACAAAGCATATCGGCAATCATTCAGAGGTAGCAACTTCACAAAAGATGTGTAGGGGTCCTCTACAGTATCACCAATGTCACCCACCAAGATCTGCTTTGCTTCCTCTACAATTATTTGTCTTTTGTCATCGCTTAAACAGAAGAGAACTGCTTTCTTTCTCTTTTTGATCTCCTCTTGTGTAGAAGATTTCCTTACTTTCATATCATTAAAAACTTTTATGACTTCATCATTCACTGTAACTCCAGAAGCCTGAAAATAAACACAGAACAGTAATTCAGAACACGTATTTTGGTTTTAACCAAAATTACTGTTTGCCTAGAGAAGACTCACTTTAGTCTGGACATCAAAAATTGCACCGTACCATGTAAGTCGTCCAATCAGATTTGTCACATTTTAAGAATCAGTAGACGATACAGCGAAGGAGTCTAACTCATCCTGCCCATTCATCCTTCTTAAAGGGGTTTGGATGTGGAAGCGAAAGGGACAAATACAAGTTGTCCCATCCCTGAAATGTTTCCTATTTCACTGGGTGATGTCAGAGCTTCAGGAGCGGCAGCAAAAATACCTTCTGTATTGTGTCAACTCGGCTGGCCTTAAAAAAACACTTTTGGATTTCAGTTAATGCTTCTACTATTTTTTTCTTTAAAGTCATCCTAGCCACTGACGTTTCCTCATAAGGAAAGAGAATCAAGTGTAAACTCCAAACCGCCCACGGCCCACAGCTCACATGCAGACACTCCAAAACTAACGGAACGAGTGTAAAAGCATTTACGGCGAGAAAGCATTTTAAAAAGTGTTTTCCCTCTTTCTTAATCTCCCGTAAGGGTTTCATTACAGGCCATCCAGACCCTGACCCACACAGCGTTCGCAGCACGTACCAATTTTAAAGCCTCGCGTGTTAAGTAAAATTAGGAAGCGAAGGGCAAAGGCGGCGCGAGCGGCTGCAGTCCGCAGACCCTCTCGCGCCCCAGCCCGCCCGGCCCCGACCCCGACCCCCAACCTGCGCCGGCGCCCGGGCCCTCCCCGCTCCCCAAAATCCAAAGAGCAGCAGGGCAGGGCCTGACGGCCGGAGGGCAGGCCGGTCGGTTGGAGAGCAGCAGAGCCGCAGAGCAGAAGCGCCCACCTTGGAGGCCAAAATCAGGTTAAAATGGCGGCCTCACTCCCGGGGCCGTGCGGGGCCGCGCGGGGGGCTTTTCTCGCCATGCCGCGGCCTCCCGGCCAGCGCGCTCGTCTTACCATAGTGCCCTCGGCTGTGGCTGCGGCGGCAGCTCGGGCTCCGGCTCTGTGGCACTGGGAGGAGAAGGAGGGGCGGGCGAGCGGGTGGGCAGCGGAGAGTGCGGGGCACGCCGGGAGCTGCAGCCCGAGGGAGGCGGCGGGGCTCGGCGGGCCGCAGGCGGCGGGCGGGGCGGTCACGTGGGCAAGCCGGGTCCCCAGCCGGCGCCGCGCGCTCGCAGGCCGGCCCTCTGTCCCGGCCCCCCGGCTGCCCGCGTCCTCAGCCTGACCCCAGAGCGCGAGCTCTGCAGGCCCGGGGGGCGGCGCGGCGGTAGTGGAGCCCGGGAGCCTGGCAGAGTCGCCTCCAGCCCCCGGGCACCACCCGTCAGTCGGCGGGAGAAAGTGCTGGGCTCCCAGAGGGGCGTTTCCACCGCCTCCACAGGGCCCTGCGCCAGGGGTGGGTGCGTGTGAGGGGAACTCCTGCGAAGGTGTCTTTCCTTAGTTACCTGTGGTTTCCCCGAAAGAGGCTGGATTTCGACATTTTGAGTCTTTTTGGAAAACCCCCAGTTATTTAGAGATAAATTACTACACGGGATTGCCCCAGTTGATAGTACTTAGCAAAAACAAAATGATACACAGTGTTGGTAAATCACTTTTCAAAACTCTAGTTGAAATAATAATGATGGTAAAAAAAAAAAAAATTAGGTGGTAGCATTCCTTAGTAATATCCTTTTACATTTTAGACTTCATAGGAAATGGATTGTGTACTCTCTTAATAGACATTTCATGAAGCTCCAGCTATGACAGCTGACATCAAATAAGCCGACGCAGTCTCTTCTAGCAAAGTCCGTATAACTGCGCCAAGGCAGTTTCTCTCTCTCTCTCTCTCTTTTTTTTTTAAATCTTAACTCCTCCATACCTCAGGGTTCTTCGTCTGTAAAACAAACTGTTATTAAATTATCGTTAAGGCCATTTCCAGCTTTAGATTTCAGTTTCTGAGTATATCAGTGTTCAGTAGGAAATGGTGTGTTTGTGGTGGTCTCAGGATTGAGGTTAGGCAGGAAAATCATGACATGATGTTTGCCCTAGATTGTGTGATAAGTGCTTTTAGCCAAAATTTACTGTATTTTGAATGGAACATGCTAGGCATTGAAACCTAGACCTACTTTTCTGTCTATATCTTGGGTTTGTTTTCTCAATTGGAAGATAGACTTCGTTTAGCGACAAAAATTGAGAAGGAATTTCCCAATGTCTAAGCATGAATCCCAAGCAAGTGGGTAATACTTTATATCTAGCTGGTACATTACAATTTATGGAACCTTTCACTTTATCTGTTGAACTTCCAAGAAGTCATGGAGAATGTCTCTCCAGAGCTCTGATCATCTGCTATGTGTAGGTATTAGCAAATTCCTGTTCGCTTCATCCTGGGGTCACCTTCCCTTCCCGACCTCAGAGATTTGCTGCAGCCTCAGCAGAGACCAGGTCTGATGACACTGGGACCTACAGTGGGTGTCAGAACCTTACCCACTAAAGCTGGGGATTCCAAAGATATTAGTCACCCCCTAGCTCGGACTTCAACCCCTTTCCAAGCCTCTCATTCCCTCTTACCCTCCCCAGACGGAGATGGTAATTCCCATGTTCTGGGATTCTTTTCCTGAAGTTATTTTTGTCTTGCATATATTTTGTTACCTTATAATAACTTGTTTATGTCTTCTGCCACCCTACTGTGCTGTAAGCTCCTTAAGGATCTGAGTCCTAGTTACCTTTGAATTTCTGAAACCTGACACATAGTAGGTGCTTAATAGATGCTGAAATAATAAATTTAAGATGCTTTAGTGCTGTATAGAGAGAATGAAAAGGAAGCTTCTGAAGGTTGTGAAGGCTTTCTACATGCCTTTGTGAGGATGGCTCTGAGAATGTCAGGGTCAGTAGCAGCTTCCTGCCTTCACCCCTGTGAGTTATAACCAGAACTTACCACCACTTGGTAAAGGGGCAGCATTGCTAATCATCGCTGCATGAATTTTGGTCACTGTGTAGTGGAGGGATCTGAGTGTCAGATACGACGTGTATTAGTGTTCAATTGTTGCTATAACAAATTACCACAAAATTACTTGCTTAAAACAACAAAAATTTATTATTTATTGTCTTACAGAGTCAGAGAAATAAGTCTCTCTCTATATATACATAGGTTTTTAAGAGATAGTCTCTGGTTCTGTTGCCCACCCAGGCTGCTGGAGTGCAGGGTGTGATCATAGGTCACTGCAGCCTCAAACTCCTGGCCTCAAGTGAGCCTCCCACCTCAGCCTCCTGAGTAGTTGGGATTACAGGCATGAGCCACCACAACTGGCAGAAATAAGCCTGATGGGGCTAAAGCCCAGAGACTGTAGCGGGATACTCCTTTGCCTTTTCCAACGTCTAGAGGCTGCCCATCAATTTTTTTTTTTTTTTTTTTGAGATGGAGTCTCACTCTGTCACCCAGGCTGGAGTGCAGTGGCGCGATCTCGGCTCACTGCAAGCTCTGCCTCCAGGGTTCACGCCATTCCCCTGCCTCAGCCTCCTGAGTAGCTGGGACTACAGGCATCTGCTACCATGCCTGGCTAATATTTTGTATTTTTAGTAGAGATGGGGTTTCACTGTGTTAGCCAGGATGGTCTCGATCTCCTGACCTTGTGATCCACCTACCTCGGCCTCCCAAAGTGCTGGCATTACAGGTGTGAGCCACCATGCTCCACCTGCCCATCATCTTTGGTCTGTGGCCCCAGGCAGCAATTGCATCACTCTGACCTCTGCTTCAGTCACCACATTTCCTCTGACTCTGTCTCTCCTGCCTCCGTCTTTCACTTATAAGGAACATTATGGTTACCTTGTACCCCACTTGGTAGTTTAGGATAATTCCCCCTCTCAAGATCCTTAACTTAATCACATCTGCGGAGTCCCTTTTGTCATATAAGTTAACATTCAAAGACTTTGGAGGTTAGGATAGGAACATCTTGGTGAGGAGGGGTTGCATTATTCTGCCTACCATACAACTATTCTGAGCAATTTCAAGCTCAAGCAAACAATTAACAGGTGTGACAGAAGGACACCAAACAATCTGGTACTAGGTACTTTTGTGCTGTAAACAACTAAGCTATAATTATCCACTTACCAGACCACACATGGATGGCAGTAACAACTATTAGGAACTTCGTGAGAGCAACCACTGAATGCAATCTCAGCTCAGACACTAGTAGCGGTGCAGTTTCAGGCCATTGATTTAGCTGCTGTAAGGCTCAGTTTCCAAATCATGTGTAAAATAGGGATTCTACGACCTCTTCCCTCTCAGGATTATGGGGAGGATCAAGAGAGATAATGCATGTAAAGCCCTTGTCCAGCACAGAAATAGGAACCCTGGAGCTATTATTACCACCAGTACAGAGTGAAGATGAAAGCAGTGATTTTATCAACTCATAGGCAATAGTCATGAAGCTGTCCCAATCCTCATTGATTCTGAAGGCTCAGCTAAAGTTTGTTTACTCAAGATTCTTTAAAAAATTGGAAAGGTGATCATTCCTTAATATATATAATATATTCCTCCAAAAACAATCTATTTTTATTACATATGTATTTATTTACTTACTCACTTATAGAGATGGGGGTCTTACTATGTTGCCCAACCTGGCCTCAACTCCTGGGCTCAATCCTCCCGCCTCGGCCTCCTAAAGTGCAGTAATTACAGGCGTGAGCCACCACACCTGAGAAACAATGTGGATGGAGTTTCTGTAGTGTGTAAAAGTTTGAAAGAACTATCTAAAACAATGAATCTGGAAGATTATGCAGACAAATTCTGTGTAAGCCCTACTCCCTGTCAAGAGACATCCCATTCTCAGCTTCCACAGCCACTTCCTGACAGAGACAAATGTAAGCATAAAGACACTACCACTTCAAAATGTACCTTTTTACTGACATGCCTTCCTAACTCTGACATATCCTTCCTAACCCACGCCTGAGCTAAAAGACTGATGAGGAGTCAAGTCCTGTATTTTTCTAAATCCAAGTTGAATTTAGACCTAGAAAATAAACACAGTGGGAGGTGTTTTTTGGAGTCCAATCACTGTGACTCACTGTCTGATCCACAAACTCACTTTGGGTCTTACATGTCCCGTCTCTGGTTCTTTCTAATTTAGGAGAATGACCTCACAATAAAGGAATTTATCAGTAATCTGTGTCACATGAAGTGGTAATGAAAAGGTAGCAGTATTGAAATGCAATAATTAGTGAAATGTAGTTCAAAATGGTCTCAAACTATAATTACCGACTTCAATGGTATAATACATACCAGCTTCAACTTATTAACTCAGACACAATTTATCAGATTCACCCACCAGTTATTTGTAAAACCTCAATCACAATGTTAATTAATAATGCATTGATAGTAATTGAATTGTGATAGTAAATAGCAACTGGTTACCTAAATTATACAATCCATATAAAACATCATCTGATAAAAGAAACTTGCTAATAATTTATTAAACACTCCTTTGTTTAACTTACTTTTTTACAAAAGCAGTAGATTTTGGCTGGGTGTGATGGCTCATGCCTGTTATCCTAGCACTTTGGGAGACCAAGGTGGGCGGATTGCTTGAGTTCGAGACCAGCCTGGGCAACATGGTGAGACCTTCATCTCTACAAAAAAAAATATATATATATTAACTGGGTGTAGTGGTACGTGCCTATAGTTCCAGCTACTTGGGAGGGCTGAGGCAGGAGGATGGCTTGAACCCAGGAGGTCGAGGCTGCAGTAAGCTGAGATTGAGCCACTGCACTCCAGCTGGAGTGAGACTCTCTAAAAAAAAAAAAAAAAAAAAAAAAGTAGATTTTATTTTTGTTTTTATTTTTTAAATTTATTTATTTATTTATTTGAGACGGGGTCGTACCATCACCCAGGCTGGAGTGCAGTGGCGCAATCATGGCTTACTGCAGGCTTGAGCTCCCTGGGCTCAGGTGATGCTCCCACCTCAGTCTCCTGAGTAGCTGGGACTACAAGCGATGCTACCACGCCCAGCTAATATTCGTATTTTTTGTAGAGATGGAGTCTCCCTCTGTTGCCTAGGCTTGTCTTGAACTCCTGGGCTCAACGGATCCTTCTGCCTCAGCTTCCCAAAATACTGGGATTACAGGCATGAGCCGTGACACCTAGCCAAAAGCTGTAGATTTTAAAACCATAGGCTAATCATACAGGCATGAAAAATGTAACATATAAAAACTATATGTTAAGGGACATGAGTAAGAGTTGGAGAGAGATCATAAAATGAATACACGCATGAAGAGTTTATTCATTCCATTCATTAATTCCTTTATTTCATTTATTGAGCACCTCTGCTGGGTGTTGGGAATGCAAAGATAAACATAACATAGTCCCTGCCTTGAAGCAAGTCAGTCCTGTGGGAGCACAGCAAGGAAGCTGACATTTATGAAACAGTCCCATGCATGCTACAATGGCATATGCACAGAATGTCTTGTGAGCACTAAAGAGGGCCACCAGTGCAGTGTGGAGTGAGTTCGGTCTTAAGGGACAAGTGGGCATTTACTAGGCAGATGAAGGAAGGGTACTCAAAGCAAAGAGAACCAAATGTACAAAGCTACAGTGCACGAGTGAAGCAGAAGAAACCCCAAGTAGTTTGTTGGAGCCTCTGGGTTTGGAGGGAATAAAGAAGGAATGGTAGGAAGTATCAGATCTTATGAGCCTTATAGACAATCTTACAGTCAGAACTTTATTCTGCAGATCATGAAGGAGACATGATTTTTCAAATGTTTTTAAAATAATAAGTATATTGAGATACTCATAGACCAAGAAATTTGCCTTTTTAAGTGTACCATTCCATGTTTTTTAGTATTGTGCAATCCCATCACAACTATCTAATTTTGAATCTTTTTATCACCCCCAAAAAGAAAACCCCATACCTATTAGCAGTCACTTTACATTCTGTCTTCCTCTGAGCTCCTGGCAACCATTAGTCTACTATCTTTGCAGATTTCCCTGTTCTGGACATTTTATATGAGTGGAATTTTATAATATGTGATCTTTGTGACTGGCTTCTCTGACTTAGCCTGTTTTCAAGGTTCGTCTAAGTTGTAGCATGTATCACTACTTCATTTTTTATAATCAAATCATATTCTGTTGCATAGAAATACCACACTTCCTTTATTCATCAGTTGATGGACATTTCAGTTGTTTGTACTTTTTGGCTATTATGAATAATGCTGCCATGAACATTCATGTACAAATTTTTGTGTGAACAGATATTTTCATTTCTTTGGGTATATACCTGTCAGTAGAATTACTGGGTCATATGGTAACTTTATATTTTAACATTTTGGAAAGGTCTCAAACTGTTTTCCAAAGTGGCTGCCCCATTTTATAATCCCATTCATACATTTTATAATCCCATTCATACATTTTATAATCCCAGTGTATGAGGATTTCAATTTCTCCACATCCTTGTCAACATTTGTTATTGTCTGTCTTTTTTATTTTAGCCATCCTAATGGCTGTGAAGTGGTATCTCATGGTGGTTTTGATTTGCATTTCCCTAATGTCTAATGATACTGAGCATCTTTTCATGTGCTGCTTGTATCTTCTTTGGAGAAATTCCTATCTTTGCTCCATTTTTAAATTGAGTTATTTGTCTTTTTATTCATTTGTAAAAGTTCGTCATATATGCTGGATACAAGTCCCTTACTGGATATATAATTTGCAAAAAATTTTTCCATTTTGTGGGCTGTCTTTTCACTTTCTTAATGGTGTGCTTTGAAACTAAAAAGTTTTGAATTTTGATGGAGTTTATCTAATTTTTCTTCTGTTGCTTGTGCTTTTGGTGTTACATCAAATAAATCATTGCCTAATCTAAGGTTATAAAAATTTACTCACATATTAAGGGTTTTAGAGTTTTAGTGCTTATATTTAAGTCTATAGTCTATTTTGCATTAATTTTTTAATATGGTCAGGTAGTGGGCCAACTTCATTCTTTTGCATATGGATATCCAGTTGTTCTAGCACCATTTATTGAAAAGACTAATTTTTATTTTTATTTTTGGAGAAGGAGTCTCACTCTGTTGCCCAGGGTGGAGTGCAGTGGCGGCATCTCGGCTCACTGCAACCTCTCCCTCCTGGGCTCAAGTGATTCTCCTGCCTCAGCCTCCTGAGTAGCTGGGACTACAGGCACGTGCCACCACATCTGGGTAATTTTTATATTTTTAGTATTTTTAGTTGAGATGGGGTTTCACCATGTTGGCCAGGTTGGTCTCAAACTCCTGGCCTCAGGTGATCCACGCACCTCGGTCTCCTAAAGTGCCGGGATTACAGGCGTGAGTCACTGCGCCTGTCCTCTAATTTGTTTTTTAAAATGTCATTGTAAGTATGCTGGCAATCACATTCTAAGATGCCATGAATTTTTAGATTTATAATTGCTTATTGATGAACTGAACTGCTAACAAGAAAGGAATTTCTCTTGTATTTCACTTGGATTACTTATGCATCTGGAGATTAAGTTATTAATGAATGTCAATGGAAACATATATTTTAATTAATTAATTAATTAATTATTTTTGAGATGGAGTCTCGCTCTGTTGCCCAGGCTGGAGTGCAGTGACGTGATCTTGGCTCACTGCAACCTCTGTCTCCTGGGTTCAAGCAATTCTCCTGCCACAGCCTCCCAAGAAGCTGGGATTACAGGTGCATACCACCACGCCCAGCTAATATTTTGGATTTTTAGTAGAGACGGAGTTTCACTATGTTGGCCAGGCTGGTCTCAAACTCTGGACCTCAGGCGATCCACCCGCCTCGGACTCCCAAAGTGCTGGGATTACAGGCGTGAGCCACTGCGCCTGGCCAGAAACATATGTTTTTAAACCACTTGAGTTGCTACTATGTGCCAGGAACTGTGCTAGACACTGAGTGTAAGATGGTCTAGAAAACAGATATGGTTCCTGCCTTTGTGGAGCCTGTAGGCTAGTGAGAGAATAACAGGGGTCCCTGATATAAACTAGAAGAAGTAAAGAAAGCTTTTCCAGTTGAAAAGTCCTCCAAATGAAGGCAAAGCATGAAAAAAGACTAAGAAGGAGCTTGGCTCTTTTGGGAAAATAAAAGGCCAGTAGAACTGGAGTGTAGTGAACAAGGAGAACAGTGGCAGATAAGGCTGAAGAAATGGTCAGGGGCCAGTTAATGCAAGGCTTTATAAACCATGTCCCAAACTGTGTTTTGAGGCTCCCTGGGGTGCCCCAGCAAACTCACCAGGATGCCTTGGATATTTTTAAAATTTGAGGGAAACACAGCGACATCTGTCGAACATCACAGGAACGACTACCTCGAGCTAGTTTCCACTTTAAATCCAGTTACGTTCCTTTGGATGTGTTTTTCCCTCCTTGCTGTGATAAAAAGCAAGACTTAAGGGAAAATCGGTGTGGAGCAAAAGATGAGGATGGCTGTGTCCAATACAGTTCTAAGGTTTGAAAAGTTATGCAGTGCCCAGTAGATGCTAAGTTGTTAGGACATGAATATTTATTGTTTGGATCTAACTACTTAATAGACCAAAATGTTAGTTATTTCTTTTGGCCTGAGTGGGCCTTGAAAAAAACTGCTGAGACACTATGAGCACCTTGAGCCAAGAAAATGTGGGAGTCTTTACTGTTAAGGATTTTGGGGTTTTGTTCCAAGGGTTACAGGATGTTCTGGAAAGGTATATATGTATGTATGTTTTATTTATTTGACACGGTCTCACTCTGTCACCCAGGCTGGAGTGCAGTGGTGTGATCTTGGCTCACTGCATGCAACCTCTTCCTCCTGGGCTCAAGCCATCCTCCTGCCTCAGCCTCCCGAGTAGCTGAAATTACAGATAAGTGCCACCATGCCCGACTAATTTTTGTATTTTTAGTAGAAACAGAGTTTCGCTATGTTACCTAGGCTGGCCTTCAGACTCAGTGATCTGCCTGCCTCGCCTCCCAGAGTACTGGGATTACAGGCATAAGCCACCATGCCATGCCTGGCCTGGAAAGGTTTTGAAAAAGAGGAGAGTGCTGTGGAGGCTTTAATATTTTCCAGTAAAACAATATTTTAAAAATCTGGACATTTTACCTAAAGTGATTTTTTCTTTCACGTATTTGTTCAATTATCACAATGTCTTACTTAGGCTTGAATTTCAATACTCTCCTTAACAGATAATTTTGCCCCACAGCTAGTTAGAGACCAATCAAGAATGGAAGCAGAGTTGACTTAACTGGCTTTTAAATTATTTCTTCTTCCACAAACTGCCTACAAAAGGCTGAGGGGGATGTGGGAAGGACTCACTACTTTTCTGATGTCCCTGGGGTCACTTAAAGTTGGAAAGGATGGAACAGATTTCCTAGGCCTACAAAGCTGTCTCCTTTCCAAGGTGCTTGAAATTTTTATCCTCTCAAATGGTTTTTGTTTTTTAAAGGCAGCGTCTTCCTCTGTTGCCCAGGCTGGAATGCAGTGGTGTGATTATACCTCACTGCAGCCTTGCTCTCTTGGGCTCAAGTAATCCTCCCACATCAGCCTCCCCAGTAGCTGGGACTACAGGTACATGCCATCACGCCTGGCTAATTTTTAATTTTTTGTAGAGACGAGGTCTCACTGTGTTGCCCTAGCTGGTCTCAAATTCCTAGTCTCAAGCAATCCTCCCACCTCAGCTCCCAAGGTGCTGAGATTGCAGGCATGAGCCAGTTTGCCCAGCCTTTCTCACATGGATTTGAAACATTATAGCAGAGATTGCCGGGGCCACCAATGTCCATTCTTCCCTTGCACTTTAGTAAAAGAATGTCAGTCCCCACTTTATTTGGAGCTTATGTCCCCAGCTAAAAGATTGAATTTTTCCTCCTCTCTGACAAGAGATATGGCTATGTGACTAATTCTACCAATATCAAGTCAACTTCCGAGGAGGCTGCTTTAAAAGGAGCTGACTCAGGCCAAGCGCTGTGGCTCCCCCTTGTAATCCCAGCACTTCGAGAGGCCAAGGTGGGTGGATCACGAGGTCAGGAGATTGAGACCATTCTGGCTAACACGGTGAAACCTCGTCTCTACTAAACATACAAAAAAAATTAGCCGGGCATGGTGGCGGGTGCCCGTAGTCCCAGCTACTTGGGAGGCTGAGGCAGGAGAATGGCGTGAACCCTGGAGGTGGAGCTTGCAGTGAGCTGAGATCACACCACTGCACTCCAGCCTTGGCGACAGAGTGAGACTCTGTCTCTTAAAAAAAAAAAAAAAAAAAAAAAGAGCTGACTCAGCTGGCAGGTGTGTTCTCTCTTGCCTTTCTGTCGTTCCTTCTTTTGGCTTGTGTCACAGATGGTTAGAGGGCCACCAGCCCTCTTGGACCATGAGATGATCTTGAGAATCAGTGTCAGTTGTTAGGATGATGGAGCAGAAAGAGAGAGGGGACCCTAGATCTCAGATGATTATGGAGCCACCATGCCAGTCCTGGACAGCCTTCCTGTAGACTTTAATGTGATAGGGAAATTTCTTTCTTTTTTTTTTTTTTTGGCGGGTGGGGAGGGGAGGACAAAGTTTTGCTCTTGTTGCCCAGGCTGGAGTGCAGTGGCGCAATCTCAGCTCACTGCAACCTTCGCCTCCTGGGTTCAAGCAATTCTCCTATCTCAGTCTCCCAAGTAGCTGGGATTACAGGCATGTGCCACTGCACCTGGCTAATTTTTTGTATTTAGTGGAGATGGGATTTCACCATGTTGGCCAGGCTGGTCTTGAACTCCTGACCTCAGGTGATCTGCCTGCCTCAGCCTTCCAAAGCGCTGGGATTACAGGCATGAGCCACTGCACCCAGCCAGGAAATTTTTTAATTTTTATTTTTTTCGCTCCTTGCAGAACTTCCAGTGTATAAAAGATAAATTTCTGTCTCATTCAAGACACTGTTACTTGGCTTGAATTACTCTTTGTTTTATGTAAGCAGCTCTATCTTAATAGTTGTGATATATGATTACCTGAAATAAGGTTCTAGCCATTGAGCCCTCTGTCCAGGGTGGGGACTGACACCTGAACAGATGATTTATTTTGTATTAAAGGATAATTTTTTCTTTGGGCACAATTTCAGCCCCAAATTTATTCTCAACATTTTTAGCCAGAGCCCTTCTTTGGCATTACTTAGGCAGTTTAGCAGAGTAAGTTATTTTTCCTCTGTCTTCCCTACCCCCATTTATATATATCCTGACCATAAAAATAATTTCTCAATTTATAGATTTTATAATCCATATCCAATAACAATAATTCTATAGCCCTCTTGAACCAGAAATGGAATTATAAATTGTCATGGATAGGAAAGGTGGATAGAGAGAGATGTATATTTATCAGTATCATGTGGAAAGTGCAAAAGGAAAAACAAGTAAAGAACAGCTAAGGTAATCTCAAAGTGAGCACATTCAATCATAACAAGGTAAATATTGTTATTTCCATTTTTACAGATGAAGAAACAGGCTCAGACAGTTAAGTAACTTGTCCATAAGATAAATGTCCATAAAAATCTTAAACTCAAGACTTGTTGATTCTAAAACCTATAAACTTTTTTTTTTTTTTTTGAGACAGAGTCTTGCTGTGTTGCCCAGGCTGGAGTGCAGTGGTGAGATCTCGGCTCACTGCAAGCTCCGCCTCCCAGGTTCACGCCATTCTCCTGCCTCAGCCTCCGGAGTAGCTGGGACTACAAGCGCCCACCACCACGCCCGGCTAATTTTTTTTTATTTTTAGTAGAGACGGGGTTTCACCGTGTTAGCCAGGATGGTCTCCATCTCCTGACCTTGTGAGCCTCCCGTCTCGGCCTCCCAGAGTGCTGGGATTACAAGTGTGAGCCATCACTCCCGGTCTAAAACCTATGAACTTTTTAATGTGTTAGTCATGTGTTTATGAAAATATATTGAAAGATTTTGTGATTAATTTCGACCCCACTGTAGAGGGCTATAGAGATTATTCATGAGAATAAGGTGTTAATTCACTCAGTTGGTGGATTGGTACACTCCCCAAATCTCATCCTGACAGGCCCACCAGGAGATGCGAAGTGATAGCTCCTGAGGCTGGAGGGGATCAAAGACAGGAAAGAGCGTATTTTATGTGGTACTGAGTGAAATCAGTTCTGTTTTATCATAATCCACCCAAATTTAGAATGTGTCATGGGTAAGGTCTTTCAATAGGAGTGCTGATAATGAAGCCTCTGTAGGAATGACATTTTAAGAACATTTGTGTGTGAGGTGTGAGACAAAAGGAGAAATCTATTCCCTCCCCTAAAACATGCCAAAATGGCAATTTGTCTGTTCTCACGCTGCTAATAAAGACATAGCTGAGACTGGGTAATTTATAAAGGAAAGAGGTTTAATTAACTCAGAGTTCCACATGGCTGGGGAGACCTCACAATTGTGGCTGAAGGCAAATAAGGAGCCAAGTGATGTCTTACATGGCGCCAGGCAAGAGAGCTTGTACAGGGGAACTCCTACTTATAAAACCATCGGATTTGGTGAGATGTATTCACTACCAAGAGAACAGTATGGGGGAAACCACCCCCCCATGATTCAGTTATCTCCACTTGTCCCAGCCCTTGACACGTGGGCATTATTACAATTCAAGATGAGATTTGGGTTGGGACACATCCAAACCATGGCAGCAATCAAGTGTTGGTCTAATGTTTACTATGGAAAACAGACATTTGCTCTGAATCATGGAGTACTTGATATTGTATTTATTATATTCCCTCAGAAAGCAGGTATCTTTTCCCATAAGGCATTTTTATCTCTGAAAGAATAGTTTCAGTCCTAGAGATAGTTTTCACCTGAGACAGGCCACAGTTGAAATTCTGAGGTCTTTATATTACATCCAGGTTTACTGACTGTAGTATAAATATTCAATATAAAACAGGGTCTTGCTATTTTGCCCAGGCTGGATTCAAACTCCTGGGTTTAAGTGATCCTTTTGTCTCAGCTTCCCGAGTAGCTGAGACTAGAGCCAAGCGTCACTGCACTCAGCTTCAATATTATTATTGTTGTTGTTTTAATGAAGAACATCCTATTATCTTCTAGTCTGTGGCAGTTCGTATTATTTAAACATTTCTGGCGAGGCACAGTGGCTCACGCCTGTAATCCCAGCACTTTGGGAAGCCGAGGTGGGTAGATCACTTGAAGTCAGGAGTTCAAGACCAGCCTGGCCAACATGACAAAACCCCGTTTCTACTGAAAATACAAAAATTAGCCAAGCATGGTGGCACATGCCTGTAATCTCAGCTACTCGGGAGGCTGAGGCAGGAGAACAGCTTGAACTCAGGAGGTAGTGGTTGCAGTGAGCTGAGATTGTCCCACTGCACTCCAGCCCAGGCAACAGAGATTTCATCTCAAAAAAAAAAAAAAAAAAAAAAAATTCTAACTAAACGTTTGAATCTTTTAAAATTAGAAAATAAACTTATAATACTCTTATGAGATTAATATAATCCATATCATTAAACCATATTCTTCCAGTCTAGCTGAAACTTTGTACCCTTTGATCATCATCTCCTTTATCCCCATTCCCTTCACCCACCCACCCCACCTCTGGTAATCATTTTTTTAGTTTGTTTTTATGAGATCAACTTTTTTAATTCCACATATAAATAAGATCATACAATATTTGTCTTTCTGTGTCTGGCTTATTTCACTTAACATAATGTCCTCCAGGTTCATCTATATTGTTGCAAATGACACAATTTCCTTCTCTTTTGAGGTTAAATAGTATTCTTTTGTGTATATATGCACCACATTTTATTTAGCCACTCATTTGTTGATGGACACTTAGGTTGGCTTCTGTCTCTTGGCTGTTGTGAATAATGCTGAAATGAACATGGAAGTGCAGATATGTCTTCAACATACTGCTTTCAATTCCATTGGATATATACCCAGAAGTGGGATTACTGGATAATAAGGTAAATCTATTTTTATTGTTTTGAGGAACCTCGATGTAGCCCTTTTGACAGGTGTGAGGTGATATCTCATGATTTTATTTGCATTTCCCTATGCTTAGAGATGTTGAGCATTTTTTTCAAACATCTATTGGCCATTTTTATATCTTCTTTTGATTCATGTCTCTTCAGGTCCTTTGCCCATTTATTAATTGGGTTATTTGTTATCTTGGTATTGAATTGAGTTCCTTATATATTTTGGATATTAGACCCTTTTCTTTTTCTTCTTCTTCTTCTTTTTTTTTTTTCTTTTTTGAGACGAAGTCTCACTCTGTCACCTAGGTTTGAGCGCAGTTGCTCACTGCAATCTTCGCCTCCTGGGTTCAAGTGATTCTCCTGCCTCAGCCTCCCGTGTAACTGGGATTATAGATGTGCACTGCTATGCCTGGCTAATGTTTGTAATTTTAGTAGAGACAGGGTTTCACCATGTTGGCCAGGCTGGTCTCAAACTCCTGCCCTCAAGTTGTGTGCCTACCTCACCCTTCCAAAGTGCTGGGATTAGAGGTGTGAGCCACTGGGCCTGGCCTAGCCCCTTTATAAATGTATGGTTTGAAAATATTTTTTCCCAATCCTTGGGTTGTCTCTGCACTCTGTTAAAAGTTTCCTTTGCTGTGCAGAAGCTTTTTAGTTTGATATGAGCCATTTTGTCTATTTTTGCTTTTGTTGCTTATACTTTTGAAGGCCTATTCAAGAAATCATTGCCCAGACCAATATGCTGGAGCTTTTCTTCTATGTTTTTTTTCTAGTAGTTTTACAGTTTCAGGTCTTATGTTTAAGTCTTTTTTTTTTTTTTTTTTTTTTTTTTTTTGAGACGGAGTCTCACTCTGTCGCCCAGGCTGGAGTGCAGTGGCGCGATCTCGGCTCACTGCAAGCTCTACCTCCCGGGTTCACGCCATTCTCCCGCCTCAGCCTCCGAGTAGCTGGGAGTACAGGCGCCCGCCACCACGCCCGGCTAGTTTTTTGTGTTTTTAGTAGAGACGGGGTTTCACCATGTTAGCCAGGATGGTCTCGATCTCCTGACCTCGTGATCCACCCGCCTCGGCCTCCCAAAGTGCTGGGATTACAGGCTTGAGCCACCGTGCCCGGCCTATGTTTAAGTCTTTAATCCATCTTGAGTTTTACTATCATTATTATTTTTTTGAGACAGGGTTTCACTGTTGTCCAGGCTGTAGTACAGTGGTAGAATCACAGCTCACTGCATCCTCAACCTCCCAGGTTCAAGCAGTCCTCCTGCCTCATCCCCACAAATAGCTGGGATTACAGGTGCACACCACCACACCCTGCTAATTTTTTTTATTTTTTGTAGAGATGGTTTTGCCATGTTGCCCGGGCTGGTCTCAAATTCCTGGGCTCAAGAGATCTGCCCACCTCGGCCTCCTAAAGTGCTAGGATTACAGGTGTGAGCCGCTGCACCTGGCTTTGAGTTGATTTTTGTATGTGGTGTGAGATAAGGGTCCAGTTGCAGTTTTCTGCATGTGGATATCCAATTTACCAAAATTTATAAAGAAACTGTCCTTTCCCCATTGTGTGTTCTTGGTACCTTTGTAAAATATCAATTAACCATAAATAGTTGAGTTTATTTCTGTGCTCCTGTTCCAGTGTGAGTGTTTTTATGCCAGTACCATTCTGTTACAACAACTTTATAACATGTTTTGAACTCAGGGAATATAATGCCTCCAGCTTTTTTTTTTTTTTTTTTTTTTTTTTGGCTCAAGATTGCTTTGGCTGTTTGGGGTCTTTTGTGGTTCCACTTGAATTTTAGAATTTTTTTCTTCTATTTCTGTGAAAACTGGCATTGGAACTTGAGATTACACAGAATCTGTAGCTTTCTTGGGTAGTGTAGACATTTTAACAATATTCTTCTAATCCATGAACATAGGATATCATTCCATTTATTTTTATCTTCAGTTTCTTTATCAATCTTTTATTGTCCTCAGTATACAGGTCTTTCATCTCTTTGGTTAAATTTACTCCTGACTTTTTTTTTTTTGGTGGTATTGTAAATGGGATTGTTTTCCTATTAATTTCTCTTTCGGATAGGTTTTAGTGTATAGAAATGCTACTGATATTTGTATGTTTTTTTTTTTTTTTGAGACAGAGTCTTGCTCTGTTGCCCGGGTTGGAGTACAGTGGTATGATCGTGGCTCACTGCAACCTCCACCTCCTGGGTTCAAGTGATTCTCCTGCCTCAGCCTCCCGAGCAGCTAGGACTACAGGCGTGCACCACCACACCTGGCTAATTTTTGTATTTTTAGTAGAGATGGGGTTTCACCATGTTGGCTAGGCTGGTCTCGAACCCCTGACCTCAAGTGATCTGCCTGCCTCGGCCTCCCAAAGTGCCCTCCTTGGCCTCCCGTGCCAGGCCTTATACCTAACATTTAAAGAAGAACTAATATCAACCCTTCTCAAACTCTTCCTGAAAATTGAAGAGGAGAGAATACTTCCAAACTCATTTTACAAGGCCAGCACTGCCCTTATGCCAAAGGCAGACAAGGACACTATAAGAAACCTACAAGCCAGGCTGGGTGTGGTGGCTCACGCCTGTAATCCCAGCACTTTGAGAAGCCAAGGCGGGTGGATCACCTGAGGTCAGGAGTTCGAGACCAGCCTGGCCAACATGGTGAAACCCCATCTCTACTAAAAATACAAAAATTAGCCAGGTGTGGTGGTGCATGCTTGTGGTCCCAGCTACTCAGGAGGCTGAGGCAGGAGAATCACTTGAACCTGGGAGGCAGAGGTTTCAGTGAGCCTCAGTCGTGCCACTGCACTCTAGCCTGGGTGACAGAGTGAGATTCTGTCTCAAAACAAACAAGCAGAAATCCTCGACAAAACATTAGCAAACCAAATTCAACAGCACTTTAAAAAGTTTTTTCACCATGTTCAAGCATGATTTATCCCTGTGATACAAGAATGGTTCAACATACATAAATCAATAAGTGTGATACACCATATTGACAAAATGAAGGACAAAAACCACATAATCATCTCAGTAGTTGCAGAAAAAGCATTTAACAAAATTCAGTATTCTCTTGTGATTAAAAACTCTCAACAATTAGGCATAAAAGGAATGTACCTCAACACAATAAAAGCCATATATGAAAAGCCCACAGATAACATCATACTTTTTTTTTTTTTTTGAGATGGAGTCTTGCTCTGTCATCCAGGCTGGATTGCAGTGGTGCGATCTCAGCTCATTGCAACCTCTGCTTCCTGGGTTCAAGCGATTCTTCTGCCTCCACCTCCCAAGTAGGTGGGACTACAGGCATGCGCCACTACACCCCAGCTAATTTTTCTATATTTAGTGGAGACGAGGTTTCACCGTGTTGGCCAGGCTGGTCTCGAACTCCTGGCCTCAAGTGATCTGCCTGCATCTGCCTCCCAAAGTGCTGGAATTACAGGTGGGAGCCATCACATTGGGCTGCTGTTTTTTTTTTTTTTTTTTTTTTTTTTAAAAACGTGGGCATTTGTTGCTATAGACTTCCCTCTTCTCATGACTGCTTTTGCTGCATCCCTTAAGTTTTGATATGTTGCGTTTCCATTTTTGTCTATCTCAAGACATTTTAAATTTTCCTTTTAATTTCTTCTTTGACCCATTAGTTGTTCAGGAGCGTGTTGTTTAATTTCCATATATTTGTGAATTTTCCATGTTTCCTCCTATTATTGATTTCTAGTTTCATACCATGTGGTCAGAAGGGATACTTAATATGATTCAGTCTTCTTAAATTTGGTAAGACTTGTTTTGTGGACTAACATGTGGTCTATCCTGGAGAATGTTTCATGTATAATTGAGAAGAATTTATATTCTGTTTGCTACTAGAATCTTCTTTATGTCTAGGATTAGAAGCAATTTATTAGGCTGATGGAACTATAGGGTTTTTGTTTAAGTTTTTAAACTTTTTATGATACAAAATGGGAGAAAAAAGCTAGGTTTTTTATAGTATTAAATGATGCACAGAGATTGTGCATTTACATTTAGAACTCTTTTAAGAATTTCAGAGCGTAAGCATGAATGAGGCTTGTTAAAAGAAAAACTTTAGACAAATTAAATTTAACAGTTTAATTGAACAAAGAACTGTTTGTGAATTCGGCAGCCCCCTGAACCAGAATAGGTTCAGAGAGACTCTGGAGCTAATGCATGGTTGAAGATTGATGGACAGGAAAAGGGAAGTGACATACAGAAAATGGAAATGAGGTACAGAAACAGCAGGATTAGTTATAGCTCGGTGTTTGTCTTATTTGAACACAATTTGAACAGTTGACCTCCTGTGATTGACTAAGACTTGGTGATTGGCACAAGAGTAGGTTGTGGTCTGTTTACACATCTAGTTAGGTTACAGTTCACTGTGTATGGAGCAACCTTTAGCCCAAACTTAGGATATGGAAGGAGGTAGCTTTAGGCTAAACCTAATTTAACATGCTCTACTGATGTCATGAGATTAAAAAAAAAGAGCTATGTTCCCTGTGTTCTTTTCTCATGAATATAGTTTAATATAGACTATTAGCCCATTCATTCAAAGATACTGGCTTCCTATGTGTATTGTACTTATTTTTCCAAAGGGCTCGCAATGGGTACTCATTTTTGGCAGCCTCCCTCGTTACAGGACATCCCTTCAAAGTTACCCATTGACCAGACTCCATTTTGTAATCTGCAGTTATAAACCGGTCTTACTAGTGTAAGGATAAACTGCATTCCAAGAAACTGAGTCACAGTAATAAAGGAATCCACAGCTGTTTCCCCAGATTTGTAAATTTTCTTGGATTTCGGTGAACTCATAAATAGGATCTTTAGTTCTCCAGCAAAAAAGATTATGAAAACTATTTGTTGGCTTTAGTACCTGGGAGAGTGTGTTAGAGAGTTCAGTGTGGAGTGAATATTATCAACTCTTGCAAAAAGAGTTATGTTGTTAATTATGGCATGAGCTTGATATCCATTTAATTTTATATCAAAATGCATTTTCCTGGCCCTGAGAGTTTTTCTGCACTGAATTCGGAATTGAAGTACAGTTGACCCTTGAACAACATGGGGATTAGGGGTATCAACCATCAGCCCTCCACACATTCAGAAATCCACATAATACTTTTGACTCCCCAAAAGCTTAACTGCTAATAGCCTACTGTGGACCAGAAGCCGTACTGGCAACATAAACTATCACTTTTTTTTTTTATATGTGATATGTATTATATACTGTATTCTTACAATAAAGTCAGCTGGGGAATAGAAAATGTTATTAAGAAAATCATCTGGGGCACAGTGGCTTACGCCTATAATCCCAGCTCTTTGGGAGGCCAAGGCAGGCAGATCACCTGAGGTCAGGAGTTTGAGACCAGCCTGGTCAATATGGCGAAATTCTGTCTCTAATAAAGACACAAAAATTAGCTGGCGTGGTGGTGCGTACCTGTAATCCCAGCTACATGGGAGGCTGAGGTGGGAGAATTGCTTGAACCCAGAAGGTGGAGGTTGCAGTGAGCCGAGATCGCACCACTGCATTGCAGCCTGGTCAACAGAGGGAGACTCCATCTCAAAAAACAGAACAAAAAAGAAAATGTTATTAAGAAAATCACAAGAAAGATAAAAATATATTTACTATGTATTAAGTGGAAGTGGATCATTATAAAGCTGTTTATCCTCCTCATCTTCATGTTGAATAGGCTCCGGAAGAGAAAGAGGAGGTGTTGGTCTTGCTGTCTGTCTCGGGTGGCAGAGGCAGAAGAAAATCCATGTCTGATAGACCCATGCGGTTCAAACCCATGTTGTTCAAAGGCCAGCTGTATATTCTTCCTATGAGTATTTTAATTAAGAAATTTGTTTTTAAACTGACTTACTTATGTTTTACAAATTTGCTTGCTAGAAATTTCAGCTAATAAAAACTCCACACCATACCTGCCATTACTTATTCCAAATCGTTAGCCCTGTTTGGTCTGTTGAATTTCTCTGATTTTGATTTTTAATTTCTGGGCAAATGGCTTTCCCACAGTTGGCAACACACACACACACACACATTTATATATGTGTGTATATATACATATATTTATGTATTAAATGTATATATATTTTTTATGTGTGTGTGTATATATACACACATACATAAATATACACACATGTGTACTTTTATGCATCTTTTCCTGCTGCTTGAATCAGCATACAACGTACATTTTTTTTAATGAAATATTGCACATACGGGAAATAGGATAGCACATAGTATTCTCCTATTTTTCCATATTTGCATGGGAAATGGAGAGGGGTACAGTTGCACTTTCTATATTTCCTTTTTGTCATATTTGTGTGAGCTTTCTTTTTAACTACAGATACAGTTGAAGTCCACTTTGTACCTCCTCTAATCACAGAGGCAAATATATAATCTTCTTGTCCTTGAGTTTACACTTTTACTACAAATGTATTTTGTCCCTAAACATCTATTACATACGCATTTTGTCCCTAAACATTTATTACATATGCATTTTGCCCCTAAACAGTATGTAAAACTAGCCATTCATGGTGACTCACGCCTGTAATCCCAGAACTTTCGAAGACCAAGGTGGGAGGATCACTTGAGCCCAGGAGTTAGAGACCAGCCTGGGCAATATGGCGAGACCTCGTCCCTATAAAAAATCCAAAAATTAGCCTGACATGGTGGTGTGTGCCTGTAGTCCTAGCTACCTGGGAGGCTGAGGTGGGAGGATCTCGTGGGCCCAGGATGTCCAAGCCACAGTGAACTGAGATCCCACCACGTGCCACTGCACTCCAGCCTGGGCAACAGAGCAAGACACCGTTTCCCTACCACCATCCCCCTCACCAGCCCCCTACCCCCAGCGCCAACAAAGAAAATACTACAGTTGTTTGGTGTAGTTAAAGATTCTACATACACATATATTACCTGCAACCCACTTTTTCCATTCAATATTAAGTCCTTAAGAGTCACCTACATTTACTTTTTTTTTTTTTTTGAGATGGAGTTTTGCTTGTTGCCCAGGCTGGAGTGCAGTGGCACGATCTCGGCTCACTGCACCCTCCACCTCCTGGGTTCGAGTAATCCTCCTGCCTGAGCCTCCCGAGTAGCTGGGATTACAGGCATGCACCACCACGCCTGGCTATACCTTTTTTTTTTTTTTTTTTTAAAGACAGGGTCTTGGGATGGGTGCTGTGGCTCATACCTATAATCCCAGCACTTTGGGAGGCCCAGACAGGCAGATCACCTGAGGTCAGGAGTTTAGACTAGCCTGGCCAACATGGTGAAATCCTGTCTCTACGAAAAACACAAAATTAGCTGGGCATGGTGGTGCGCACCTGTAATCCCAGCTACTTGGGAGGCTGAGGCAGGAGAATCGCTTGAACCCAGGAGGCTGAGGTTGCAGTGGGCTGCAGTCGCGCCGTTGCACTCCAACCTGGGCAACAAGAGCGAAACTCCGTCTCAAAAAAAAAAAAAAAAAGAAGAAAAGAGACAGGGTCTTAGTCCATTGACTAGGCTGGCCTTGAACTCCTAGGCTCAAGCCATCCTCCTGCCTCAGCCTATCGAGTAGCTGGGACTACAGGCATGCACCACTGTGCCTGGCACACATTCACTTTTGTAAATATAATGTATGAATTAGCATTTCACTGTGTGAAATTACCACCATTTGTTCATTGTCTATTTATGGACATTTGGTACGAGTCCCCATTTATCACATTATTTTAGTGCTTCTTAATATTTGACCGTGATTTTTGCCAGTTTGCCTGTGTGGACCAGCATTTCACCATGATTTAAATTTTTGCTTCCCTGATTACAATGGTGAGGTTGACCGTTCTTTTTCTTTTTTTTTTTTTTTTCGAGAGAGTCTCACCCTATTGCCCAGGCTGGACTGTAGTGGCGCAATCTTGGCTCACTGCAACCTCCGCCTCCCAGGTCCAAGCAATTCCTCTACGTCAGCCTCCCGGGTAGCTAGGAGTACAGGTGTGTACTACCATGTGCAGCTGACATTTGTATTTTTTTTTTTTTTTTGAGATGGAGTCTCACCTGTTGCCCAGGCTGGAGTGCAGTGGTGCTATCTGGGCTTACTGCAACCTCCACCTCCCAGACTCAAGTGATTCTCCTGTCTCAGCCTCCAGAGTAACTGGGATTACAGGTGCATGCCACCACGCACAGCTAATTTTTTGTATTTTAGTAGAGACAGGGTTTCACTGTGTTGCTCAGGCTGGTCACAGACTCCTGAGCTCAGGCAATCCACCTGCCTCGACCTCCCAAAGTGCTAGGATTACAGGCCTGAGCCACCAAACCTGGCCTAACTTTTGTATATTTTTAGTAGAGATGGGGTTTCACCAAGTTGCCCAGGCTAGTCTTGAACTCCTTACCTCAAGTGATCTGCCCACCTTGGCCTCCCTAAGCGCTGGGATTACAGGTGTAAGCCACTGCACCCAGCCCTGTATACACATTTCAATACATCATGTAATATATACATATAATTTGTATTAGTCAATTAAAAAATAAGAAAATCAAAAAGAACCACTGCAAAAAAGAAAAAAGATTATGGCTTTTGAATTTCTCCCTTCAAAGTGACATACACATTTAGAGAGACTAAGAGCTTCTTCTGAATTTGGGAGGTGGAGTGACATACTTTTATTTTTATTATACGAAGTTCTGGGGTACGTGTGCAGAACGTGCGGGTTTGTTACATAGGTATACACGTGCCATGGTGGTTTGCTGCACCCATCAGCCCGTCATCTACGTTAGGTATTTCTCCTAATGCTATCCCTCCCCCAGCCCCCCACCCCATGACAGGCTCTGGTGTGTGATGTTCCCCTCCCTGTGTTCATGTGTTCTTATTGTTCAACTTCCACTTCTGAGTGAGAACATGCAGTATTTGGTTTTCTGCTCTTGCGTTAGTTTGCTGAGAAGGATGGTTTCCAGCTTCATCCATGTCCCTGCAAAGGACATGAACTCATCCTTTTTTATGACTGCATAGTATTCCATGGTGTGTATGTGCCACATTTTCTTTATCCAGTCTATAATTGACGGGCATTTGGGTTGGTTCCAATCTTTGCTATTGTGAATAGTGCTGCAATAAACATATGTGTGCATGTGACTTTGTACTGGAATGATTTCTCATCCTTTGGGTATATACCCAGTAATGGGATCGCTGGGTCAAATGGTGTTTCTTGTTCTAGATCCTTGAGGAATTGCCACACCATCTTCCACAATGGTTGAACCAATTTACACTCCCACCAACAGAGTAAAAGTGTTCTTATTTCTCCACATCCTCTCCAGCATCTGTTGTTTCCTGACTTTTTAATGATTGCCATTCTAACTGGCGTGAGATGGTATCACATTGTGGTTTTGATTTGCATTTCTCTAATGACCAGTGATGAGGAACTTTTTTTCATGTTTGTTGACTGCATACATGTCTTCTTTTGAGAAGTGTCTGTCCGTATCCTTTGCCCACTTTTTGATGGGGTTGTTTGATTTTTTTTCTTGTAAATTTGGCTAACTTCTTCATAGAGTCTGAATATTAACCCTTTGTCAGATGGATAGATTGCAAAAATTTTCTTCCATTCTGTAGGTTGCCTGTTCACTCTGATGATAGTTTCTTTTGCTGTGTGGAAGCCCTTTAGTTTAATTAGATTCCATTTGTCAATTTTGGCTTTTGTTGCCATTGCTTTTGGTGTTTTAGTCATGAAGTCTTTGCCCATTCCTGTGTCCTGAATGCTATTGCCTAGGTTTTTTTACTAGGGTTTTTATGCTTTTAGGTCTTTTTTTTTTTTTTTTTTTTTGAAATGGAGTCTTATTCTGTCGCCCAGGCTGGAGTGCAGTGGCATGATCTTGGCTCACTGCAACCTCCACCTCCCAGATTCACGCGATTCTCCTGCCTCAGCCTCCTGAGTAGCTGGGATTACAGGTGCACACCACCACACCCGGCTAATTTTTTGTGTATTTTTAGTAGAGACAGGGTTTCACTGTGTTGGCCAGACTGGTCTCTAACTCCTGACCTCGTGATCCGCCCGCCTCAGCCTCCCAAAGTGCTGCGATTACAGGTGTGAGCCACTGTGCCTTTAGGTCTTACGTTTAAGACTTTAATCCATCTTGAGTTAATTTTTGTATAAGGTGTAAGGAAGGGGTCCAGTTTCAGTTTTCTGCATATGGCTAGCCAGTTTTCCCAGCACCATTTATTAAGTAGGGAATCCTTTCCCCAGTGCTGTTTTTGTCAGGTTTGTCAAAGATCAGATGGTTGTAGATGTGTGGTGTTATTTCTGAGGCCTCTGTTCTGTTCCATTGGTCTATATATCTGTTTTGGTACCAGTACCATGCTATTTGGGTTACTGTAGTCTTGTAATATAGTTTGAAGTCAGGTAGCATGATGCCTCTAGCTTTGTTCTTTTTGCTTAGGATTGTCATGGCTATGCAGTCTCTTTTTTTCAGTTCCATATGAGATTTAAAGTAGTTTTTTCTAATTCTGTGAAGAAAGTCAGTGGTAGCTTGATGGGGATAGCGTTGAATCTATAAATTACTTGTGGCAGTATGGCCATTTTCACAACATCAATTCTTCCTATCCATGAGCATGAAATGTTTTTCCATTTGTTTGTGTCCTCTCTTATTTCCTTGAGTAGTGGTTTGTAGTTCTCCCCCTTGTAAGTTGTATTCCTGGGTATTTTTTTCTCTTTGTAGCAATTGTGAATGAGAGTTCACTCATGATTTGGCTCTCTGTTTATTATTGGTGTATAGGAATGCTTGCGACTTTTGCACATTGATTTTGTATCCTGAGACTGCTGAAGTTGCCTTGCATCCCAGGGATGAAGCCACCTTGATCATGCTGGATAAGCTTTTTGATGTGCTGCTGGATTCGGCTTGCCAGGATTTTATTGAGGATTTTCACATCGATGTTCATCAGGGATATTGGCATGAAATTTTCTTTTTTTATTGTGTCTCTGCCAGGCTTTGGTATCAGGATGATGCTGGCCTCATAAAATGAGTTAGAGAGGATTCCCTCTTTTTCTATTGATTGGAATAGTTTCAGAAGGAATGGTACCAGCTCCTCTTTGTACCTCTGGTAGAATTCGGCTGTGAATCCATCTGGTCCTGGACTTTTTTTGGTTGGTAGGCTATTAGCTACTGCCTCAATTTCAGAACTTGTTGTTGGTCTATTCAGGGATTCAACAACTTCTTTGTTTAGACTTGGGAGGGTGTATGTGTCCAGGAATTTATCCATTTCTTCTAGATTTTCTAGTTTATTCACGTAGAGGTGTTTATAGTATTCTCTGATGGTAGTTTGTATTTCTGTGGGATCAGTGGTGATATCCCCTTTATCATTTTTTATTGCATCTATTTGATTCTTCTCTCTTTTCTTCTTTATTAGTCTGGCTAGCGGTCTATCTATTTTGTTGATCTGTTCAAAAAACCAGCTCCTGGATTCATTGATTTTTTTGGAGGGTTTTTCATGTCTCTATCTCCTTCAGTTCTGCTCTGATCTTAGTTATTTCTTGTCTTCTGCTAGCTTTTCTAGCTTTTGAATTTGTTTGCTCTTGCTTCTCTAGTTCTTTTTTTTTTTCACCAGTTGTCAAATGATCCTTTGTTGAAGTATTTTCCTTTGTGCTTAACTGGCTGCGCATTCCATAGCACCACTGTTGATGTCATCTATGATGTCATGAGGGTGGCGGCCATCAGCATTACAGCCCACGGACTGGGCAGTCCCCAGGATCTCTTTAATGGTTCCAGAGAGTTCTCTGGCTAAGGATCGGTGCCACATCTGTCGAGCAATGTTGACAGTCTCATCATAAGTGATATTACCACTGTGTTTAATGTTCTTCTGTTTCTTTCTATCTCTTGGTTGTTCATTGAGAGCTTTGATGATCAGGGCAGAGGCAGAAGGCACCACTTCAATCTGGGCCTGTCTGTTCTGAATGGTCAGTTTCACTGTAATCCTCAGGCCCTTCCAGTCACCCGTTGCCTTGGCAATGTCATCACCATCCTTTTTTGGAGACAGACCCCGAGGGCCGATCTTGGGGGCCAGGGCAGAAGTGGCACTGACTTCGCCTCTGGTGCACCTCAGGTATACGACTTTGATCTCACTGGGGTCGAACTTCGGCGGCATGGTGGAGGCAGCTGGTGTCGGATGAACGCGGATTCGGGACGACCGAAGAAAGTTGCACCTTGGCCTCCTCTGAGCCAAAAGCTGAGAGCTGTCTAGTTCTTTTAATTGTGATGTTAGGGTGTCGATTTCAGATCTTTCCTACTTTCTCTTGTGGGCATTTAATGCTATAAATTTCCCTGTAAACATTGCTTTAGATGTGTCCCAGAGATTCTGGTACATTGTGTCTTTGTTCTCATTGGTTTCAAAGAACTTATTTATTTCTGCCTTAATTTTGTTGTTTACCCAGTAGTCATTCAGGAGCAAGTTGTTCAGTTTCCATGTAGTTGTACGGTTTTGAGTGAGTTTCTTAAGGAGATTGCTGGCAAGATGGCCAAATAGGAACAGCTGCGGTCTGCAGCTCCCAGCGAGATCGTTGTGGAAGATGGGTGATTTCTGCATTTCCACCTGAGGTATCTGATTCATCTCACTGGGACTGGTTGGACAGTGGGTGCAGCCCCCAGAGGGCGAGCCAAAGCAGACTAGGGTGTCGCCTTACCCTGGAAGCACAAGGAGTCAGGGAACTCCCTCCCCTAGCCAAGGGAAGCACTAAGGGACTCTGTGAGGAACACTGCACTCCAGCATAGATACTGCGCCTTTCCCATGGTCTTCACTTTTTTTTTTTTTTCAAGACAGGGTCTTGCTCTGTCACCCAGGTTGGAGTACAGTGGCGCGATCTCGACTCCCTGCAACCTCCGCCTCCCAGGTTCAAGCAATTCTCCTGTCTCAGCCTCCTGGGATTACAGGTGCGTACCACCATGCCCAGCTAATTTTTGTATTTTTAGTAGAGACGGGGTTTCACCATGTTGGCCAGGCTGGTCTCGAACTCCTGACCTCGTGATCCTCCTGCCTCAGCCTCCCAAAGTACTGGAGTTACAGGCGTGAGCCACCATGCCTGGCCGAGTGACATACATTTTTAGCTCTATTAAGAAAGAGTTCAAACTAAGAGTCTTTGATCTGCTAGGATTTCTAACATGTGAACTCTACATGCTTTCTGTAATTCTACTAGTTGTAGCCAAATTGTTCATAGTGAATCTATCAACTTCTAACTAGCTTTAGTTACAGATCTCTTGCCTCCTATTATTATACAGGATGGATTTTCAGATGCAGGTGTTCTTTTGATTTGTGGTTTGCCCATTTCCCTCCAAGAAGTTGTCAAAAATGGCCTGAACTGGTGGAACCTTTACCATAGTTTATGCTGAGATAGTATTATTATGCCAGTCAGTAAGTTAAACAAATGCAAGACTTTGAAGACTCTGACCTAGTTAGTTTAGACTTTAGAGTGAAAAAAGCTGAAATGAAATAGAGGAAGAGTATTAAGGAAGAAGCGTATAGCTTGGGGAAAAAGATATCTATTTTTTCATTCTGTTTATTGTATTCTTTTTCTCTCTCTCTCTCTCTCTCTCTTTTTTTTTTTTTAATCTCCTCTTTGACCCACATATTATCCAAAAGTATTTTGTTTAGTTTGGCGATTATCCTGCTATGTTTCCATTATTGATTTCTAGTTTGATTTCATTGTGGCCATAGATTACATTTTACAAAATTTCAGTTCTTTTAAATTTAAGGTTTGTTTTATGGCCCAGGATATGATCTATCTTGATGTATGTTCTGTGGGAACTTGAAAAGAAATTGTGTTCTGTTGTTGGGTGGAAGGGTTTCTAAACCTAAATGTTACTGGTTGATGTTATTGTTTAGTTCTTTTATATCATTGCTGATTTTCTGCCTAGTTGTTCTAGTCATTGTTAAGAGGGAAGTGTTGAAGTCTCCATCTGTAATTGTAGGTTTGTCTATGTCTCCTTTCAGTTCTATCAGCTTTTGCTTCATATGTTTTGTGGCCCTAAATGCATGCACACCTCAGATTAACATTCTTGGCTGAGTGCCATCATTGCTTACGCCTATAATTCCAGCACTTTGGGAGGCCGAGGGGGGTGGGTCGCTTGAGCTGGGGATTTTGAGACTAGCCTGGGTAACGTGGTGAAACCCCATCTCTACCAAAAATACAAAAACTAGCAAGACATGGTGCTGTGTGCCTGTGGTCCTAGCTACTCAGGAGACTGAGGTGGGAGGGTCACTTAAATTTGGGGAGGTTGAGGCTGCAGCGAGCTGAGATTGTGCCACTGCATTCCAGCCTGGTGACAGAGTGAGACCCTGTATTAAAAAAAAAAAAAAAAATCCTCTGCACTCTATTTATTCAGCCCTCCCTACCCACAACTCATAGTTCTTGGCCAATCTCTTTTTTTTTTTTTTTTTTTGAAACAGGGTCTCTGTCTAGTGTCCAGGTTGGAGTGCAATGACTGGATCTCAGCTTATTGCAACCACTACTTCCTGGGTTCAAGTGATACTTCTGCTTCAGCCTCCCAAGTAGCTGGGGCCACAGGCGTAAGCCACCACTCCTGGCTAATTTTTGTATTTTTTGTAGAGACAGTGTTTCACCATATTGCCCAGGCTGATCTCGAACTCCCGAGCTCAAATGATCCTCCTACCTCAGCCTCCTAAAGTGCTGAGATTAGAGGTGTGAGCCACTCCACCCAGCCTAGATAACTTCTTTTTTAAATTTATTTTTGTTTTTTGAGACAGTCTCGCTCTGTGGCCCGGGTTGGAGTGCAGTGGCATGATCTCGGCTCACTGCAACCTCCGCTTCCCGGGTTCACGCCATTTTCCTGCCTCAGCCTCCCGAATAGCTGGGACTACAGGTGCCCGCCACCACTCCCGGCTAATTTTTGTATTTTTAGTAGAGACGGGTTTTCACCATGTTAGCCAGGATGGTCTCGATCTCCTGACCTTGTGATCCGCTCACTTTGGCCTCCCAAAGTGCTGGGATTACAGGCGGGAACCCCCGCGCCTGGCCTTTTTTTTTTCTTTTCTTTTTGGAGAAAGAGTCTCACTCTTGTTGCCCAGGCTGGAGTGCAATAGTGTAATCTTGGCTCACTGCAACCTCTGCCTCTGCGTTCAAGTGATTCTCCTGCCTCAGCCTCCTGAGTAGCTGGGATTACAGGTGCATGCCACCGTGCTCGGCTAATTTTTGTAGTTTGAGTAGAGATGGGGTTTCACCATGTTGGCCAGGCTGGTCTTGAACTCCTGACCTCAAGTGATCCACCCGCCTCGGCCTCCTAAAGTGCTGGGATTACAGGCATGAGCCACCGCACCTGGCTGACAGTTTTGTTCTTGAACAAAACTTGAACAGTTTGTTCCTGAAAAATACTGTGTCATTTCTTTCTCCCACCATTTTCTACTGTGTTCTGATTGATTTCTCCTTATAGGTAGAATGTCACTTATTTTATGCTGGCTATTTTCAAGATTTTTTTGTCTTTAGTTTTCAGAAAATTAATTATAATGTCTTGGCATGGATTTCTTTGCGTTTATCCTTTTCAGAGTTTGCTCAGCTTCTTGAATCTGTGGGTTGTCTCTTGGGGAATTTTGAGTCGTTTCTTTGAGGGCTTTTTTAGTCCCACCTTTTTTCTCCTCTCCTTTGGCAGCTCTGATGACATGAATGTTAGTTTTCTTTGTTATAGTTCCCTAAGGTCCTGTTCAATTTTGTACAATTTGTTTGTTCTGTTGCTCAGATTGGGTAATATGTATTGTTCCACTTTCTAGTTTACTGCTTCTTTCCTCTCTCTCCTCCATTCTCCTGTTGAGTCCATCCACTGAGATTTTTTTTTTTTTTTTTGGTTATTGTGCCCTAAATTTTCCATTTGGTTCTTCTTCATATCTTCTGTATTCTGAGACTTTGCATTTCTTTGCTGAATGCGGTAGGCAGAATGGCCCTCCAAAGATATCCATGTCATAATCCCTGGAACTGCGAATATGTTACTCTGTGTGGCAAAAGAAACTTTAAAAATGTGCTTGAGGATTTGAACAGGGAGATTAGCTTGGATTGCCTGGTGGGTGCAATCTAATTACATGGGTCCTTAAAATAGAGAACCTTTCCTGCTTGTGGTTAGAGGAAGATGCGACAGAAAGGCACAGAGATGTAATGTTGCTGGCTTTGAAGATGGAGGAAGAGGGCCACATGCCGAGGAACGTGGGTAGGAGCTGGAAGGAGTGAGGAAATAGATTCTCCCTTAGGGTCTCTAGAAAGTAACAGCCTTGTGGACAAATTGATTTAGCCCAGTTAGGACCCATGTCAGACTTCTAACCTACAGCTAACAAATCTGCATTAAGCTGGTGAATTTGTGGTGATTTGTCATGGCAGCAATAGGAAACTAGTACACTGAAGCTACTTTATTTGTTTCAGGGATGTTCATAATTGCTCATTGAAACATTTTCATCATGGCTGCTTTAAAATCTTTGTCAAATTATTCTAACATGTCATTTTGGTGTTGGCATTTTTTTTTCATTCAGTTTGATATCTTGGTTCTTGGTATGAATGATTTTTTTTTGAGACAGAGTCTTGCTCTGTCGCCCAGGCTGGAGTGCAGTGGCCGGATCTCAGCTCACTGCAAGCTCCGCCTCCCGGGTTTATGCCAGGTACGAATGATTTTTTATTGAAATGCAGACATTTTTATATTGTTATGAGCCTTTTATTTTTTGTTGCAAAAAAATAAAAACAGTCTATAACAACATGAAAAATATGAAAATGTCTGGGTCTCAATCTGTCATTCAGGCTGGAGTGCAGTGGCTTGCTCTTGGCTCACTGCAACCCCCACCTCCCATGCTCAAGCGATTCTCCTACCTCAGCCTCCCGAGTAGCTGGGACCACAGGCGTGTGCCAGCATGCCCAGCTAATTTTTGTATTTTTTGTAGAGACAGGGTTTTGCCATATTGCCCAGGCTGGTCTCGAACTCCTGGGTTTGGCCCACTTTGGCCTCCCAAAGTGCTGGGATTACACTCATGAGCCACCATGCCCAGCCCATGATGAGACTATATCTTATTTAAACCTAGTTTTACCTGGCTTGCTCTGACAGCATTCTGGCAAAGAAAGCCGGGTTGCTTCCTTGTGACTGCCAGATACAAGTAGAAGTCCAAGTTCTCCTGTCAGCCTCCTTGACACCAGAAAGGGGGTGATCCTTGCTGTTGGTGGGCAGTTGTGAGAATCAGCCCTCCAGACGGTCTGTACTGACACTGGGAGGGATTGGGGGTGTCTCATTTCTGCCAGCAGGGATGAAAGGCCTGGTTCCTTACTTGGCCTTTCTTGTTCCTTACTTCTCTGACACCACCCCAGTGGGTGCACTGTTCTGCCTCATTTTATGCTTCTGAGGATGGAAGTGGTAGACTCCCTGCTTGTTCTTTGTTGGTGTGGATATGGGTAGGGCCAGTTTTTTTTTTTTTTTTTTGTGGTGTGTGGCTGGGATAGTGGTTTTTGTCTAGGTTTTCTGTCTTCTTAGGCTGCCCCTGTCCTAGGTCTTTGGCTAGCGAGGCTTTTGTTGTGGCTTTACACTTTGTCTGTGCCACTTGGCTTTTTTAAGTTGCCCCTTCTTTAGCATCAAGTCTGATATATGAGTCAAAAAGAAAACTTAGGGAACTTACCACTGTCTTTCCTCTGGTCCCAAGGTCCTTTAGTCAGTTTGACTTATTGTCACCTTTCAGTCTTATTTTTGTTTTATATAGAACGTCCAGGGTTTTTAGTTATACTGAGTGGGAGGAATAGGAGAGAAGATGCCTACTTTGTCTTACCAGAAGTGAAAGTCTGTCTAAAGACCACTTATTTAAATTTTTTTTTGAGATGGAGTCTTGCTCTGTCACCCAGGCTGGAGTAGCGTGGTGCGATTTCGGCTCACTGCAACCTCTGCCTCTTCGGTTCAAGTAGCTGGGATTACACAGGCATGTGCCACCACACCTGGCTAATTCTGTATAATAAGAGATGGGGTTTCGCCATGTTGGCCAGGCTGGTCTTGAACTCCTGACCTCAGGTGATCTGCCTGCCTCGGCCTCCTAGTGCTGGGATTACAGGCGTGAGCCACCGCACCCTGACCTGGGACCACGTGTTTTTTTTTTAATTTGCAGTGAGCCCAGAGTAGCCAGGACCACTTTTTAAAGCAGATTTTCTCCTAGGTTTTTGGACTACATATTGGCAGATTTTTTTCCAGCACACATTTTCAATAAAGGTATACTCCTACGTGGGTTCCAGTTTTATGTGGGTTTTCAGTTCAATCCTGATATGAGTGAGTCCCAGGGCCTATCTCCTGTCTCCACACAGGTTTTAAAACCTAAGTCCCTGGAATGTTGAGACTATCTCCCCTTAATGGGCTGTGGCACCTGCCACTCCACAACCAGGAGAGCATCGGCTTCAGCTCATGTGACTACTAGAATAGTTTGTCTCTCAAGTGCACTTAGCTATGAATTTAATCAGATAAGATGCTTGTAGTATTTTACTTAGCATTTCTAGGTATTTAAACAATTTAGGCTGGGCACGGTGACTCATGCCTGTAACCCCAGCACTTTGTGGGGCTGAGGCGGGCAGATCAGCTGAGGTCAGGAGTTTGAGACCAGCCTGGCCAACATGGTGAAATCATGTGTCTACTAAAAATACAAAAATTAGCTGGGCATGGTGGTGGGCGCCTGTAATCCCAGCTACTTGGGAGGCTGAGGTAAGAGAACTGCTTGAACCTGGGAGGCGGAGGTTGCAGTGAGCCGAGATCGCGCCACTGCACTCCAGCCTGGGGGACAAGACGAAACTTTGTCTCAATTAAAAAAAAAAAAATTAATTTAGGCTGGGCATGGTGATTCATGCCTATACTCCCAGAACTTTGGAAGACTGAGGTGGGAGGACAGCTTGAAGGCAGGAGTTCAAGAGCAGCCTGGGCAACATAGCAAGATTTCATCTCTACAAAAAATTTTAAAATTAGCTGGGCATGGTGGCATGCACTTTAGTCCTAGTTACTGGGGAGACTGAGGCAGGAAGATTGTTTGAACTCAGGAGTTTTGAGGCTGTAGTGAGCTATAATTGAGCCACTGCACTCCAGCCTGGGCAACAGAGCAAGACCCTGTTTCATAAATAAATCAACACATTTACCACTGTAATTATCTTTTTAAAAATTTTTTTTGAGATAGGGTCTTACACTATCTCACTATCACTGCTCACTGTAGCTTCAGCCTCCCAGGCTCAAGCAATTCTCCCACCTCTGCCTCCTGCATAGCTGGGACCACAGGTGTGCACCACACTGGGCTAATTTTTTGCAGAGACAGGGTTTTGCCATATAGCCCAGGCTGATCTCAAACTCCTGGGCTGAAGCGATTTGCCTGCCTCAGCCTCCCAAAGTGCTGGGATTACAGGTGTGATTTAATCATCTTAAAGTGTACAATTCGTTGGCATTAAGTATACATTGTTGTGCAACTATCATCACTATCCATTTCCAGGACTGTTCATCATCTCAAACAGAAACTCTCTTCTGGGTGTTTTTAACAGGTTTTTAGGTTATTTGCTTCCTCCTGGTGAAGTGGAGGTAGAAAGACATTTCAGGCAGAAAGCACAGCAAGTCAGAGGGCGTAGTCTTACAAGAGTCCCAATATCCAGAAACAATAGAGTCCAGTGTGCAGGAACTAATACATAGGTGATATGGTGCAAGGTGATAGATGAGGCCTGCAGAACGGTGTCAGATCATGCAGGACAAGATAAATCCCATTGTAGGTGATGGGGAAAAGAATTTTACAAATAAGTTGAGACGAGGTGCAGTGGCTCATGCCTCTAATCCAGCACTTTGGGAGGCCGAGGCCGGTGGATCACTTGAGGTCAGGAGTTCGAGATCAGCCTGGTCAATATGGTGAAACCCTGTCTCTACTAAAAATACAAAAAATTAGCTGGATGTGGTGGCACATGGCTGTAATCCCAGCCACTCGGGAGGCTGAGGCAGGAGAATCACTTGAACCCAGGAGGTGGAGGTTGCAGTGAGCCAAGATCATGCCACTGCACTCCAGCCTGGGCAACGCAGCCAAGACCCCATCTCAAAGAAAAAAAAAACAAAAGAAAGAAGAAAAAAGAAAAAATTAAGGTAATGTCTTATTTTAACTCAGTCTGAGAAATGGTAAATAAATTGCAAATTTTATGACTTGCAGATTGAATAATTTCATAGTTGGTCAGAAATAGTTCCTTAGTGTTAATTGTGTAGAAGAAAAGCTAACATAAAAATTGCTTGTTATTAACATTAAAAAATGAAGAATATTGACCGGGCACAGTGGCTCACACCTGTAATCCCAGCACTTTGGGAGTTCAAGGCAGGCAGATCACTTTGAGCTCAGGAGTTCAAGACTAGTCTGGGCAACACAGCAAGACCCTGTCTCTATTCTAAAAAAATTAAAATTTTATTTTAAAAAAATGAAGAATATTAAGTAATCAGATAATTTACTATTAAAATGTAATTGTATTTTCAGAATTGTCTTGATATTTAAATGCTATTAAGTAAAATTTTCTAAGAAATTTAATTATGGCATATAAAATTATACAAATATACCAAAAGTTACAGTTGTAGATATATTCATGTGAAGAATCTAGAAAACTGATAATCTCAAACTACATGAGAAAGATGGATACACTTCCATGTAAATTAAATAATAATGCAGTATCCTCAGGATTTTAAGGAAACAGAGGGAAGGTTCTCTCTCCCGCCTACCAAAAAGTCCTAGAGAATAGGGAAGACACCTGCCTTTTGCATCCTCAAAAGGAAAAGTAGGCTACAAAACTGAAGCCCCTGTATGTCTTCCAAACCTAAGAAATATCTCCTTTTATGTGTATATATGCATAAAAACTTCAATTTCCAGAGTGTTTCTCAACTACGTAAGTGTATTCCAAACTTTCTCTCCTCTTTTTAATGAGAATCCATGCACATCATGCTACTGTTTTTGATGAGCTGGATCTGACTCCTCAAGGGTTTGGGCAGAAAAAGCAGCAAATTACTGCTATAGAGACTCAGGTACAACAAAACGTTGGTTCCTATCGTCTGTTTGTATCACGTGCAAAAGTCCAAATCTGATTGTAAAGATTACAGAATTCTAGATTTCTTGAAAAAATGTTATTTTATTTGTACAGTTAAAAAGTTGTACATAGAAACTTATAATACAGTTCTGTAAAGCTGAAAGAACTGTCAGGGAAAAGGGAGGGTGTTACTTTTTTTGATTGATCATTAAGGAAGTTAGAGGAATAAAAACACAGTAAAAGGTTTAAAACATTAAGGAACATTTTCCAGGTACAAATTTTATAAATACAAAACAAATTCACAAATTACTTTCAATACTAAATAAATATCTCATTAACAAACTTGGACTTAATACCTGCAGCCAGCACTGGTACAGCACTTCAAGGATATGAGATTGGATTCATTCATGTATAGTGTTGAAAGAGTTGAAAGAATGTACTCATTAAACAATTAAGACATAAACACCTTTTCTAAACTGTGCTATAGCAGAAGACTCATCCATGTAGATAACTCTCCCTTAATACCACAACTTTACAAAAAATCATCAATAACAAAATAAGTCATGGGTGAAAAAATATTTTCCAAGATCTCTGGACACATGAATGATCTCAAAAATGTACAACAACCTCTGTAAACCAGTACTGTATCCAATACATCTATCAAACTTACTAGATACTGAACAAAACTGTAGCAAAGGACATCTTTCCTACATTCTCCTGAGTGCTTAATATTAAAACTGTGAATACAGTGCAGGCCACACTTTCATGTGGTTGATCAGCTGTTATTGCTTTATACATATATGTCTGCTTTAGAGCATGATTTAATGTTCCATTTTCATGAACAATTTGTTTTTCTTCAAATATATCCTTTAGAAGGACAAACTTAGATTCGTGACTTTTTCGCAGCCGGTGGTGTGCTAACTTGGTCCACATTACTGGGTGTGATGTGGAGTCCAAGCTTTTGAGCCTGAATATGAAAAAATGCTTGAAGTCTAGTTCCAGCTTTTGCCTCACTTGTGTTACGAGGGTTGTATTCAAAGCAGTTCGAAAACATTAACTCAATATCATCAATAAACTCAGCTAGAAAGGGAAAGAGAGCAAAAAAGATTAGAATGAAACTACATAAATTGCAATAAATATAATTATTGTATCATATCTGGAAATCTTAATAAAATGGAAGCCCACTTTTTTCTTTAGAAAGAGAAGACTCTGGCTAGGCATGGTGGCTCACATCTGTAATCCCAGCACTTGGGAGGCTGAGGCAGGAGGATCACTTGAGCTCAGGAGTTCAAGACCATCCTGGGCAATATAGCAAAACCCCATCTCTACAAAAAATAGAAAAATTAGCCAGTTGTGGTGGTTCAAGCCTGTAATCCCAGGACTTTGGGAGGCCGAGGCAGGAGGATCATTTGAGGTCAGGAGTTCGAGACCAGCCTGGGCAAGACAGTGAAACTGCATCTCTACAAAAAATTAGCCAGGCATGCCAGGCACAGTGGCTCATGCCTGTAATCCCAGCACTTTGGGAGGCCGAGGCAGACAGATCACCTGAGGTCCAGGAGTTCGACAACAGCCTGGCCAACATGGTAAAACCCCATCTCTACTAAAAATACAAAAATAGCCAGGCGTGGTGGCAGGCATCTGTAATCCCAGCTACTCGGGAGACTGAGGCAGAAGAATCACTTGAACCTGGGAGGCAGAGGTTGCAGTGAGCCTAGACTGCGCCACTGCACTCCAGCCTGGGCCACAGAGCAAGACTCCATCTCAAAAAAAAAAAAAAAAAAAAAAGGAGAGGCATGGTGGCCTGCACCTGAGGTCCCAGCTACTTGGGAAGCTGAGGTGGGAGGACAGCTTGAGTATGTGGGGTCAAGGCTGCAGTGAACCAAAATTTTGCCTCTGCACTCCAGCCTGGGCAACAGAGTGAGACCTGTCTCAAAAAAAAAAAAAAAAAAAAAAAAAGAAGAAGAAAAGAAAAAAGATTCTGAAACAAGGTAGCAGAACTGAGGCTTAAAACTGTTTAACTGTAAATACTTAAAAATTGTTTTATTGAAACTATCCAATTATGTGATCATATACATTATGTGATTATAAAGAACTTCTTTGAGTAAGATCAGATCTATAAAATATCTTTAACTTACTTGATCCTAATTCACCTTTCATCCCCACATACACTACTTGTGGAACCTCATGGGATGCCATCTACACAACTGCATCAAGACACATCCTTTTAATAAGAGAAAAACAGCCTCTACCTCTTTAAACAAAAATAAGTATCAAAGATGCTATAACAGAATGCCTTAGAAAAATAAATATCAAAGAAAAATTACTTACATGCTATTTTATATTCACATTTATTCACTTTTTCACGAATTATATTTAAGGCAATGGGCTTTTTGATGATGTCATAGTAGTCTGGGACCTGTAAAATAATTCAAATATCTCTCTCCACACAGAAAACTTAACTGGAAAGAAGTGTTCAAATAACTAAAAGTTTTGCACTAAAAAAGCAACTCAATATTAACCTCTGAATACTAGTGGTCTGCTAAAATCATGTAATATATTTTCAGTAAATACCATATTGTAGAAGCCTATGTGATATCATTAAAAATGTTAACAATTTATTGTGAAAAGAAAAAATGATCTTGCTCATGGCTCTCTCCCTTCTATGTAGATATATAGATATATATACACACATATGTCTATATAAGTATGTCTATAGATATCTTCTATATATATACACACACACACACACACCATTGTCGCCTGTGACCAAAAGAAAAAAAAATTTTTCAATGAGCATTACTGCATTTGTAATAATAAAATGTATGTAGCAAAGTGTAATTTAGGACAAAAATTACCCAGGCAAAATGAGTCAAACGAGTCAAACTAAGATTTAATTTTTTTATGCTATTCAATAGTAATTAATCCTTCTCATTCTTGCTCTAGAAATCTCCAAGTAGAATTCTGATGATGTCACTTCTTCATTCAGAAACCTTTACCTCACACTGGTGAGTGAGGCCCTTTATAATACATTTGTGTGTCTGAGACTTTCTAACCCAGCCTCATTCAAACCATCCACCATTCACCATATTCTCATTTCTGGGTGTCTACCGTATAGTATATATTCCTTTTTCCCTGAAACATCCTTACTCCATTTCTTACTGTTGAAATTCTTTCTTCAATGACCCGTTCCAAATAGTTCTCCTTAAAAAGCGTTCTAATTATTATTTTGTCCCTCTGAAATACTCAAATCAATCTCTGTGCTCTCTACTTCTGTAATACCATGATAACTTCTATTATCTAGGTCCTATTATCTAGGACCATAACACTGTTCTATCTTTGCTATATAACAGATCACATTCTGCCATATATATATAACCTAACTACAACACCATCTCATATCCTTCAGTTTGATTACACCATCACTGTTACCTAAGAATACCTATCTTTTTTATTTTTCCTTTGGAGACAGGGTCTTGCCCTGTCACCCAGGCTGGAGTGTGGT
This sequence comes from Macaca fascicularis, assembly GCF_037993035.2. Classification (NCBI taxonomy): domain Eukaryota; kingdom Metazoa; phylum Chordata; class Mammalia; order Primates; family Cercopithecidae; genus Macaca; species Macaca fascicularis. The sequence goes on from NC_088381.1 coordinate 102,572,957, forward strand.
GGTGGTATCTTGGCTCATTGCAACCTCCACCTTCCAAGCTCAAGTGATCCTCCTGCCTCAGATTCCCAAGTAGCGGAGACTAAAGTCATGCACCATCACACACAGCTAATTTTGTGTGTGTGTGTGTGTTTTTTTTTGTAGAGTCAAGGTTTGACCATGTTGGTTAGGCTGGTCTCAAACTCCTGGGCTCAAGCGATCCACCTGCCTCAGCCTCCTAAACTGGTTTTTTTTTTTTTTTTTTTTTTTGAGACGGAGTCTCACTCTGTCGCCCAGGCTGGAGCGCAGTGGCACAATCTTGGGTCACTGCAAGCTCCACCTCCCGGGTTCATGACATTCTCCTGCCTCAGCCTTCCAAGTAGCTGGACTATAGGTGCCCGCCACCACACCTGGCTAATTTTTTGTTTTTTTAGTAGAGATGGGGGGTTTCACCATGTTAGCCAGGATGGTCTCTATCTCTTGGCCTCGTGATCCACCCGCCTCAGCCTCCCAAAGTGCTGGGATTATAGGTGTGAGCCATTGCGCCCAGCCCCAAACTGTTGAGATTACAGATGTGACACATGCACCCAGTCAGAATACCTATTTTTTTTTTTTTTTTTTTTGAGACAGAGTCTTGCCCAGGCTGGGGTGCAATGGTGTGATCTTGACTCACTGCAACTTCTGCCTCCTGGGTTCAAGCGATTCTGCCTCAGCCTCCTGAGTAGCTGTGATTACAGGCATGCACCACCATGCTCAGCTAATTTTTGCATTTTTAGTAGAGATGGGGTTTCGCTATGTTGGCAAGGCTGGCTCCTGACCTTAGATAATCTACCGCCTTCGCCTCCCAAATTGTTGGGATTACAGGCGTGAGCCACTACACCTGGCCCAGAATACCTTTTATATCAGTGTTTCTCAAAATGTGCTCTCTGGACCAGGACCATCAGCATCATCTGGGGACTTGCCAGAAATCCAAGTGTCAGACATCATTCCAGACCTAATGAATCAAAAACTCTGGGGCTCAGGAATCTATGTTTTAGCAAGCCCTCCAAATGATTCTGATGCATGCAGTAGTTTGAGAACCACTGCTTTACATAAGAAAAATATGATTAATGGTACTCAATTAACTCTATTCATATTCACTACATAGAACAAAAACATTGAGGTCATTGTAACACACCATCATTATTTATAAAGAATCAGTCATGGCTGACTCATTACATGGTGGCTCACGCCTGTAATCCCAGCACTTTGGGAGGCTGAGACACATGGATTACCTGAGGGTAGGAGTTCGAGACCAGCCTGGCCAACATGGTGAAACCCGTCTCTACTAAAAATACAAAAATTAGCCAGGTGTGGTGGCAGGTGCCTGTAATTCCAGCTACTCGGGAGGCTGAGGCAGGAGAATTGCTTGAACCCAGAAGGCGGAGGTTGTAGTGAGCCGAGACCGCGTCATTGCACTCCAACTGGACAACAAGAGCAAGACTCCATCTCAAAAAAAAAAAAAAAAAAAAAAAAAGGCTGGGTGCGCTGGCTCATGCCTGTAACCTCAGCACTTTGGGAGGCCAAGACGGGCAGACCACCTGAGGTCAGGAGTTCGAGAACAGCCTGGCCAACATGGTGAAACCCCGTCTCTAATAAAAATACAAAAATTAGCTGGGTGTGGTGGCAGGCCCCTGTAATCCCAGCTACTCGGGAGGCTGAGGCAAGAGAATCGCTTGAACCCGGGAAGCGGAGGTTGCATTGAGCCGAGATCACGCCATTGCACTCCAGCCAGGGGACAAAAGCAAGACTTCATCTCCAGAAAAAAAAAAAAAAAAAAAGAATCAGTCACAAAATTAGAAGGGACTGAGCTGACTAACTCTATTGTTTTCTTTTCTTTTCTTTTTTTTTTTTTTGAGATGGAGTTTCACTATTGTTGCCCAGGCTGGACTGTGGAGTGCAATGGCACTATCTTGGCTCACTGCAACCCCTGCCTCCCGAGTTCAAGTAATTCTCCTGCCTCAGCCTCCTGAGTAGCTGGGACTACAGGCGCCTGCCACCACACCCGGCTAATTTTTTTGTATTTTTAGTAAAGATGGGGTTTCACTGTGGTAGCCAGTATGGTCTCGATCTCCTGACCTTGTGATTTGCCCACGTTGGCCTCCCAAAGTGCTGGGATTACAGGCATGAGTCACAGCGCCCAGCCAACTCTATTGTTTTCAATATAGGAACTGACATTAAAGACCAGTCTGGCAATGAAGTGAGACCCTGTCTCTTAAAAAAAAAAAAAAAAAAACAGGGCTGGGCGTGGTGGCTCACACCTGTAATCCCAGCACTTTGGGAGGCCGAGGCGGGCGGATCATGAGGTCAGGAGATTAAGACCATCCTGGCCAACATGGTGAAACCCCGTCTCTACCAAAAATACAAAAAATTAGTCGGACGTGGTGGCACGCGCCTGTAGTCCCAGCTACTCGGGAGGCTGAGGCAGGAGAATCGCTTGAACCCGGGAGGCGGAGGTTGCAGTGAGCTGAGATCACGCCACTGCACTCTATGCACTCTAGCCTGGGCAACAGAGCGAGACTTCGCCTCAAAGGAAAAAAAAAAAAAAAAAAGCTGGACCTGGTGGCATGTGCCTGTAGTACCAACTACTCAAGTGGCTAAGTTGGAGGATCACTTGAGTTCAGGAGGTTGAGGCTGCAGCGAATCAAAGTATGCCACTGAACTCCAGCCTGGGTGACAGAAACCCTGCCTCTAAAAACACCTAAGAAATAGACATGGTCAGGTGCAGTGGCTCACGCCTGTAATCCCACCACCTTGGGAGGCCAAGGTGGGCAGATCACGAGGTCAGGAGTTCGAGACCAGACTGACCAACATGGTGAAACCCCGTCTCTACTAAAAATACAAATATTAGCCAGGTGTGGTGGTGTGCACCTGTAATCCCAGCTACTCAGGAGGCTGAGGCAGTAGAATCGCTTGAACCCGGGAGACAGAGCTTGCAGTGAGCCGAGATCACGCCACTGCCCTCCAGCCTAGGCGACAGAGCGAGACTCCTTCTCAGAAAAACAACAACAACAAAAAAAACTAGACAGTGAGTAACAGGTGTTTTGACTACTTCAAAGTTGTCACATGGACTAAATCAGATAATATACATGAATACATTTTATCAAGTCTAGTAATTACCTGGATTTTAGAAACAAGTTTCAAAAAAGGCCAGCTGTCATCATGTCGTACCAGTTCTACAACAAGTTGTTCAAAAGCAGATAATTCATGAACTCCTCCCTGTCGGCCAGAACTCCTTCGACCCAGTGTCACAGGCGATGACTCTGAGTAAATAATTACAACATTTTAGGTGATAACAAAGCAAAATATTTGTTCACTACAAGCCAAACGGGATATATAAATACCAAATTCCAACAGAAAACAGACGCTCCATACACTGAGATGTTAACTATTTTCTGGGAGACACGAAAATCTGACCAAAATCAGACCAAATATTTATTTCCTTTTTGATCTTAAAAATGTCCAATTGCATTACACATTCATTGGGAACAGATTTTCAGAGTGTAATGCAAAAGAAAAATCTAGAACACAAAGTTTTTGGATGATTTTTACTCAATTTTATTAAAAATACTTTTCAGCTACAGTTAACTGAAACTAAGCAATTCTCTAGTATTTCCTAAAGCATATCCTTCAGAAAGTAACCTCTTCAGATCTAGAAACTAGGCTTACATATAAATTACCTTGCATAACAGAAAAGCAATTTTCACTGGTAAAGTAAAAGATTATTCTTACAGATCTTAATTTTATTTATTTATTTAATTTAATTTAATTTTATTTTATTTTTGAGACGGAGTCTTGCTTTGTTGCCCAGGCTGGAGTGCAGTGGCATGATCTTGGCTCACTGCAACCTCTGCCTCCCGGGTTCAAGCGATTCTCCTGCTTCAGCCTCTCGAGTAGCTGGGATTACAGGTGCCTGCTACCACACCCAGCTAATTTTTGTATTTTTAGTAGAGATGGGGTTTCACCATGTTGGCCAGGCTGGTCTCGAACTCTTGACCTCAAGTTATCCGCCCACCTCGGCCTCCCAAAGTGCTGGGATTATAGGTATGAGCCACTGTGCTCAGCCACAGATCTTAATTTTAATGTCTAGATAATGTTCTAAAAGCAAAATGCTTTCTCACAGACCTAAGACAGGTATAGTATAATGAAATCTAAAGTATATGCATTGGTAGAAAGGGTAGTATAGTTCATATATATATTCAGATGTATAAATTCTCTCCTTGCGGTGTAGATCCACACATTTCCCCTTTTATTTCTCTTTAGTACTAGGCTTAGCCATTTCACAAATCAATGGAAACAAAAAAATTTTCTTCCTAGTTTTTTCAGTAAAAATGTTAAGTATATTATTTCTCCAAATAGCTTGGAGAATTGGGGAAAAGCAAAAGAGATAAGGGGATAGGAAAAGCTAAATTAGATCCTGACTGGTGCAAAATTATGACACTTCCCCTAAAAAACTTGACAATCTGGTGACTGCATTAACAGATTACGTGCCATTCTTTCACCAATGAATTCCTTAATCCTGCTGCATATCTGAATAATGCAATATAACGTTATCTAAAATTCTTTGAAGAACAGTGGTTTTTTTTTTTTTTTTTGAGAAACAGTGGCATTTTTTGTGTTTAACTTCATTTAAAAAACAACAACAAAAAAAATAGGGCTGGGATGGGTGCGGTGGCACACACCTATAATCCCAACATTTGGGAGGCCAAGGCAGGCAGATAACTTTGAGCTCAGGAGTGCAAGACCAGCCTGGGCAACTTGGCGAGACCCCATCTCTACAAAGAATACAAAAGCCAGGCTTGGTGGTGCATTCTTGTAGTCCCAGCTACTTGGGAGGCTGGGGCTGGAGGATTGCTTGAGCCGGGGAAGCAGAGGTTGCAGTGAGCTCAGATTGCGCCATTGTACAGCAGCCTGAGTGACTGGCATAATTAACAATAAAATTAAAAAATCAAAATTTTATTACCACTTACGTTAAAAACAAGGGAAAGGAAGAGATTATGAATCTCTTTATGAATAAAGAGATTAGTCTATGAATAATGATTACTATAAACAAAAATGAGAATTAAAAAGACAGCTGAGGCCGGGTGCAGTGGCTCACACCTATAATCCCAGCACTTTAGGATGCCGAGGCGGGTGGATCACCTGAGGTCAGGAGTTCAAGACCAGCCTGGCCAACATGGCGAAACCAACCGTCTCTACTAAAAATACAAAAATTAGCCGGGTGTGATGGCGCATACCTGTAATCCTGCTACTTGGGAGGCTGGGGCAGGAGAATCGCTTGAACCCAGGAGGCAGAGGTTGCAGTGAGCCGAAATCACACCACTGCACTCCAGCCTGGGAAACAGAGCTAGACTCTGTCAATCAATCAAATAAAAAATAAAAAGACAGCTGGTCATCACTTCCTAACAATATTACTGCTTCCAACTCTCCCTTTCCCCCAAATTCAGTATTTGAGATGGGAACCTTACCAAATTATCTGATGTAGCTTGTCTAGGTGATGCTGAGTTTGTGTGTTTTGAAGGAGGAAAAGGTAGGAGAGAGTGAAATGTGTTACAGTGTAGTATCCTGACACTGGTGAAATATTGGCCAAATATCTCCATTAAAAACAGAACATCATTTGCAAGTTTATTACCCTGCTTCACTAGTAGAAACACTAGTAATATAATTCATTAAATAGTTGCCCCTTCAATGACTATTATGCTTCAGGTCAGATTGTTCCCTAATAACTTTGTGTATCTTAGTGACAGACTTTAAAAAATGATCCAAAGTATCTCAACATTCAGTATTTCCAAATTATTCAATCTTTCTAGGGAAGGAAGAGTTTAGATTTCTTCATACCTGGAGATTGTCTTTTTCTGCATCTTCTTGTGGATTCACTCTCTTGGAGAGAAAGTTTTGAAGCAACATTTAAAGATCTTGACTGCTCACTTGACTTTGTGGCAATGACTCTGAAGTTAGGGAAGTTGGGACTATTTTCTGGTGTATTATTAGCACTTTTCCTGCCTCTGCGTTTTCTACGAGGACTAAGCAATTCCACAAATACATCTGCTTGCAGTGGGCCATGACTGTGGCGAGTAGAACGACTGGCAATTCTTAAAGATTTTGTTTCTGTAGGAGGAGCAGAGCTTATCTTTCTTAGGCTTCTACCAGTTTTAGAAGAAACAGTTGTTTTGGGTGTGCTCTGCTGACTCCTTGAAGGGTATCTTCCAGGTTCTTGTCGCTGGCCACGACTTGAGAAAGAAGAGCTAAGTTTCCCTCTTGTTTTAACGGGCAATCTAACTTGTGGTCTTCCTCGTTTGGGTAGGCTATAAATATTGTTAGAAAACACAATTATTGTACACAGCAATGAACACATGATTAGCTTTATTCTCCTTGTTGTATTTAGCCAATGAGTTTATATAAATTTTCTATATAAACTGAGACTTATCCTAGACTCAATTCCTTAAAGAGTCAATAAGTTTTAAGTTTTCAAGGGAATCTAAAATGTGCTTTCATTTATTTCTTTGAAATGTGAAGAGAATTATCTGCAAAGAGAATATTTTATAGTTTCTTTTCTTTTTGAGACAGAGTATCACTGTCACACAGGCTGGCGTGCAGTAGCACGATCACAGCTCACTGCAGCCTGACCTCCCTGTGATCAGGTGCTCCTCCCATCTCAGACTCCTGAGTAGCTAGGTGTGCCCCACCATGCCTGGCTAATTTTTGTAGTTTTTTGTAGAGATGGGGTTTTGCTATGTTGCCCAGGCTGGTCTCAAACTCCTGGACTCAGGCGATCTGCCTGCCTCGGCCTCCCAAAGTGCTGGGATTAGAGGCATGAGCCACCATGCTCAGTTGATATCTTCTTGGTAACTTCAGGACATCATTATGAAAATTAAGTGCTAAATTCTGATAAATTGTAATAAAATGCTCAGGAGAACCAACAAATAGACTTAGTCAATCATGTTGGAAAACTTAAAAAGTAATGAAGTAATCTTAAAATGAAATTCTTTTGTTTCTTTTTGCTACAGGAGACTACCACTTTTCATTATCATTGATACTGAGGTAACCTACAGTTTTAGCCAATGGCTGTCAATGAAGTGGGCCTTGAACCTGTGGTTCCTGAATACCACGCCAAGAACCTCTCTGTTGTCTTCTGATTCTGACTATAAAACTATATTTAATCTTTTAACTGTCCTTAATTAAAAGAATGCAACACCTCCATTAACTCATTATCCCTCTCCCCATATACCTGGACTTCCAGTTTATCCCATGTACTTGCAAGAATTTTCCACATTCTTTATTATCTTTATGCCTAACATAATATTGCCTTCACAAGCTACAGGAAAGATGGCTCTTCTAGCTGGTATTTCTTAAAACCTTGTTTAAAACAGATGTGGTGGCTCTATCTTAACTTCTCCAACTGTGGTCCTTTTGTACTTTGACAGTTCTAGGTTGCCTTGCTTCATACTCATTTTCCTGCTTCCACAAGAATGGGTTTCAAATGTTTAAAAAACCACAAGCCGGGGGGAGGGGGATGATAAGAACAAGGAGCACAATGACTTCCCTGATGTGACTGGCTATGGTCAGGCCTGCTGACAGAAAACCCCTAGTAGATCTGTCTAGCTTATAGCTACCGGTTAGACATAGGCACACCTCATTATATATAGTGCTTTGGGCTTCACTGCATGCTACAATTATAAAGTTTTTCTTTTTTTTTTTTTTATTAAACAAACTGAAGGTTTGTGGCAATTCTGCCTCAAGCAAGTTTACTGGCATAATTTTTCCAACAGCATGAGCTCACTTTTTGTGTCTCTGTCAGATGACTGTTAGCATATTTTAGCAATACATTATTTTTAAATTAAGGTATAGAAATGTACACTTAGGAGACTATAGTGTAATGTAAACATAATTTTTATATGCCCTGGGAAACCAAAAAAATTTGTAACTTGCTATATTGCTGTGGTCTGCAACTGAAACGGCAATATCTTTGAGGTACGCCTGTATATCTACCTTGTGGATATAAATATCCCTTTATTTCAGCCCTCAACCAGAGGTTCAAGTAAGGGGAGACTGCCCCAGTGTTGCCACAGAAGGAATATCCAGGCTCCACAGTCATTCACTAGGCCTGAATGACACAGCATGCTAAGCTGCAGAATACTTAGTTATATGGTAGTATAGAAGCTGTTTCCAGGTGCTAAGGTGGCAGAAGTATAAAAATACAGTGTGCTTCTTGGCATTTGTCACTCTGAGATTCCCCAAATTATCAATACTCCCTTGGGAATATTTTTGAATGTTTATAATACATAAAAAGCAAGGGTAACTTCAGGCCACTATACGTTAGTTTTTTCATTTGTTTTGAGATGGAGTCTCGCTCTTGTCACCCAGACTGGAGTGCAATGGTGTGATCCGTTAGCTCACTGCAACCTCCGCCTCCTGGGTTCAAGCAGTTCTCCTACCTCAGCCTCCTGAGTAGCTGGGATTACAGGTGCCCAACACCCTGGCTAATTTTTCTATTTTTAGTAGAGACGGGGTTTCACCATGTTGGCCAGGCTGGTCTCAAACTGTTGACCTTAGGTGATCTGCCTGCCTCGGCCTCCTAAAGTGCTGGGATTACAGGCATGAGCCACCGTGCCCAGCCTATGTATTAGTTTTAAACTAAGTTACAGACCCTAACTATTCCATTTGTATTTGAATAGTGGAGAAATTGTCTAACTAAGACCTACTGACTCATTTTATTACATGTTAGGACTTACCTGACTTCTTCCTCTTCTTGAGAGTCATCTTCATCTTGTTCTACCTCATACTCTTCCTCCTCACTTTGACCTTCTTCTTCATCACCATCAACTTCATCATCCTCACCTCCCATACTGTCTTCCACATCTTCATCACTTTCCAAGGATGGTCTCTGTCTAGAGGAGAGTCTTCTAGGACGTTGCTTTGGTCGACATTCTGGACAAAACCAATCTCCTTCAGGCACAGTCTGAACAAATCACATAAATGATCATTAATCATCTATTGCTCAAAATCTTAATGTCTCATTTCTAATCTGATAAGAAGAAAAAAATACCTTGAGCTTTGGTCGAACACAGTAGGTATGATGACCCCTATCACAGCCATCACAAAGAACCATGTTTTCAGCATCGCCTTTCTTTCTACATATCTTGCAGCGCGCATTCAGTATAGATTTAGACCAAATCACACTACGATCCAAGGTGGATAGGTGAAGAAAAACTTGGGACAGACTAGCAGAAGAAAGGAGAGACTCTCTCCAACGGTCCAGAATTGTTTTGTAAGAACGCCCACTGTCACTGGCATCTTAAATGAAAAGGGAAAGTGATTACAATTTTTAGGCAAACCTAGTAATCTTCCTAGAAATAGGTGGTAAACACAGGTTAGATTTTACATTTCTTTTCTTCTGATACTTAACAAAAAGACCATGCTGATATTAAAAACAAAAATCTCATGGAAAATATTTGCTGAGCCACATCTCGTTTATGACATAAGGAATTACTTAAATTCATAAATCAAATGCTAAGGGATTTTAATAGCAAAAGAGAAAAATAATTCAGACAATTTGTTCTCAATCTAGTCTTTGTATCAAATCTTGATCTAATTTTAAAAACTGGTTACATATGATTCCAAGTCTAAGTTACTATTCACTTGAATGAAGTATGTTACTTCCTCATCTCATAAAAGATGGACTGTTCTCCAAATTAAATATCTTCTATCTCTAAGAAAATAGTTTTAAAATTGTGGTAAGTAAAAACAATGTGAATACTACCAAAAAGGATTTTTCAGCACTAATATTTATATAGAAACATTTGAAACCTTCTGTCAGTCAACATCACCATTTATCTTCTGGGCTAAAAAATTTAATCATCTGATTAAATGCTATCAATCAATAGTCATTTTATACTGGTGTGTGATTTCCATTTCAATCTTCAATATTGTTACCACCTTACTGTTCCTAAAACATGCAAGGTATATAAGACTCCACACATAATCTTGTTCTATAATACCATTATTTCCTACTATTATCCTCAAATAAAACCTCTTGGGCAGTAGCATAACGGTTAAGAAAATGCAGGCTTTGGAGTCAGTCTGCTCTGGGGTGAGTACTGGCTCCCCCATATGAACTTGGGCAAGTTAACCCATCTGTCTCTCAGGTTCCTCAGCTGTAATACATGGAGAGTATCTGCCTCTAAGAGTTGTTGGAAACATTAAATGAGATAATACGCATAAGGCATATGAAGTGTCTGTCAGAGTAAATGCTAATATTACTATCATTATTTGTGCACGGTATAGCTCCCCTATATGCGGCACTTTAGAAAATATGAAACTAGTCTATTCTATGGTCCCTATACTTCAAGGAATGTTTAGTACAGCTGGAAAAGTGAAGAAATACACAATGAGTTAAAACCAAGAGACCTGTCAAGTACCAATGGACCTCGAGCTCCTGTTTGCCTGTTGGGCAGGGTGAGATTGACAGGACATGAAAACTAGGGCCCATCTAGGTGGTTAGTCCCTCTCTAAAAAGCTAGGACCGGGCCGGGCGCGGTGGCTCAAGCCTGTAATCCCAGCACTTTGGGAGGCCGAGACGGGCGGATCACAAGGTCAGGAGATCAAGACCATCCTGGCCAACATGGTGAAACCCCGTCTCTACTAAAAATACAAAAAAAAAACTAGCCGGGCGAGGTGGCGGGCGCCTGTAGTCCCAGCTACTCGGGAGGCTGAGTCAGGAGAATGGCGTGAACCCGGGAGGCGGAGCTTGCAGTGAGCTGAGATCCGGCCACTGCACTCCAGCCTGGGGGACAGAGCGAGACTCCGTCTCAAAAAAAAAAAAAAAAAAAAAAAAAGCTAGGACCCCAGAAGGCTACCCCCTTCAAGTGTCAGGGTGGAAACAGGTGCTACATAAAAAAATGGAGAGCAAGAAAATTGATTCACCTGGACTTTGGTGTTGGGTAGAAAGGGAACATAATCTCCCTGAGGATCAAGCAAAGCCTTGAACAGGTTAAAAACTGAAAAAACATAGGCTAAGATTTTAAAGTAGTCTAGGGTTGCTAGTGACCTCAAGTGAATGGCTGAAACAAGTACAATTTTTTGCAAATTCTCTCTGAAGACATTTTCAGATCAAATCTGAGGAATGAGAGTTAATCAAAACCACAAGGCACATGTGGAAACAAGACACTAAGTGAAAGCCAGCAGAATCAAACTCATAAAGACTTCAGATACTAGAATTAGAAACAGAATATAAAATAACTGTTTAATATGTTTTAAGAAGTTTAAAATATGAATAACCAGGCAGTTTGAAAAAGAACCAGTTAGAACTTTTCAAAATGATTGAGACTAAAAACTGAGGCAAAAACACGATGGATGAGTCAAATGGCTCTTCAAAGCTGAGATGTTAATGAAGTTGGGAAAATACAAATATATTACTTAGAATGCAGCATCAATATTTTTCTGTCTTTATGTTGTTTTGTTTTAGGTGTGTCTTTTGTAGACAGTATATAAAACCAGCTAGATTTTATGTTAATACAGTCTTTTCTTCTATTTTCTTCACTTTCCTTGTCAACTATCCAAAACTGTATCTAACTTTTAATTGGAGCCAGATGTGGTAGCTCTCACCTGTAATTCCAGCACTTTGGGAGGCTGAGGCAGGTGGATCACATGAGGCCAGGAGTTTGAGACCAGCCTGGCCAACACGGTGAAACCCCATCTGTACTAAAAATACAAAAATTAGCCAGGTGTAGTTGCAGATGCCTGTAATCTCAGCTACTTTGGAGGCCGAGGCAGGAGAATGGCTTGAACCTGGAAGGCAGAGATTGCAGATTGTGCCACTGCACTCCAGCCTGGGTGACAAGAACCAGACTCGGTCTCAAAAAATATGTATATATAATAATTGGAGAGTACAGTCCACTTAAATGCATTTGATTTATTTCTCCCCTCTCATTGTGAGCGTTTTAGTTATCTTAGTTTTTAAAATGTAAGCCTTCATGAAAAGTTCTGGCCTGAGCAGGGCCTCCAAGGAATGAGGTAGCAAGAATAGCTAGTTCAAAGATCATGATCTTCCTGGGTAAATCAGAGAATATTCTCATTGGTAATGGCAAGGAATAAGGTTGCAGAGGTCAATGTGAAGGAATGGGAACAAAGACAAATTATAAGAACTTTTAGAATCTTGGAAATTAGTTTGAATGATTTTTTAATGAAAAGGTTGATGAAATGCTATGGGATTTGATTAACGAGATGGTTTAAGAAAATTAAACCAGCAGTAGCTCAAGGCCCAATTCTTATTCTAGTCCATAATGAATGTGCCTGTTTTTCTGTGTTTGCATAGTACTGATACAAGGATAGAAAACAGTATATACAATTGATTCCATTTTTCTGTTGTTTCCTTATCCTTGCTTTTCCCCCAGATTACACAACCATAAAGGGCAGAAAATGTCTTGTCTATCTTTTATTTTTCATTATGCTAGCACAGATAAATTCCTCAATAAATTATTAAAAGGAGCTTACTAATATAAAATATTGGCAGTCACGTGATCAAATATTATAGTAGGAGACTTCATACTGTTCAATGGCCACTATACAGTAATCCATGTGACCAGGACAGGCTTCTCTAGGGGACAAAACATAAAAACTCTTGTCCTATGTCTCTTCAAGCTAGTAAAAGAAAAAAAATGCTGTGAATAAATACTTTATGTGAAACAGGTAAACATAAGTTCCATAGCCGTTCATTCTTTTCACTGATAGCTAAGTATACAAAGATTCACCAGTGTCAGCTTTCTGTATGCCAATTTAGAAGAGTGATTAGCTGAGGTGTGAAACATAGAAAGGGAAACACTAGGAAGATATTATTTTAAGCTTATCCCCAAGTCCATTCCCTTCCAAAAAAAATCAAATCCAAGGTTTTCCTTCAAAAGCTAAATATGCAAATGAGTACTCAGCCACAGAGAAAGTAAAATCATAATTCTTTAAAAAGACAAAACAGAAATTTCTTTAAAAAGTTAAAAATTTACCATCTCTCACACTAGATTGATCTTCCTCTCTCTTTTTCTTGTCCTTTTTTTTTCTATCTCCCTTTTGATCCTTATTAATTTCTGTGTTACCTAATTTCAAATTGATATAGTTAGTTGAGGATTTTTTTTTATAGCTTAAGGGTTTAACCATAAGTATGACTTTAAAAATAACGGAATTATCAATCTTAAAAAACATCCTCATGTATCTTACCTAAAACATTTAAAACATTTTATCTTCCCCAAATGAAAAGTCTACTTTTATCAGTATGATTAATCTCTAGAATAAAAGGGACATATTAGAGAAGGTAGAACATAAGTAGAATTTTTATTTCTTACATGCTTCCTCAAGAAACTGAAATGATTTCTGAAGCTAAATTGGGAAAATGCTTGCTATGATTAATTTGCTATCCTGAAATATTATCAGGTGAATGGAGAATTTCAATATATATTCCATCTCAAATATTCATAAAGTAAAACCTGCTTTTCTCTCCCCAATTAATGATATTCTTGATTACTTTATTTCAGATAGCCTAACTCCATCTCCTGCTGTCCTGTGCAAAACCTTTCAAAGGCTTAAGTTATTCTAATAACTTTTTATGGAGCATCAACAGTAGACACCCATATTATAAATGACCAACATTTGACTTCAACCAATATTTAACTTTGACACTACCAAAGTAACCAACTTTTCTTACTTCACTTATTTCTTAAGATCTTGAATTATAATTTTCCATCTTTTGGGATGAAATTAATGTTTGAAAACCACTGTATACAAACCAGCATAAGGAACAGTCTCTCTCATATAACCTACTAGACAAGTTGTAACAACTCTCTCAGCATTAACCTGTTTGTCTAAATATTTAATAAGTTGTGCAGATGAAAATACAGACATACTAAACAATTAATTTGATATTCCCCCCTTTGACTTATAAAAAACTTTAATGAAAATTTCAGAAGTGGGAAAATAAGCAGTATTGTGTCTTATCCTTTTACTGTTTTGGAATCGCAGTATTAGTAGTAACAGTATCTTACATTTATAAAAGCTGAATGATTTACAAATAATTTTAAATTGAAATTTTAATTTAGGTAATTGTGTATTAATATGGGGTTGTAATAAATACAGAGTGATCCCTTGTACATAAAGGATCAGAAAGAAAATAAGAAATGCTGAAGACTGGGAAATAAAAGTGACATAGCAAATACCAACTCTGCTGTCTTTGGGAGCTGTGATTATACATATTTTATTTCTTACAATTGCTACTTTCAATGTGGCCAGTGGGTTATTAAGCTTATGGTAGGATTATCAGTTTACAAAAGTGTGAATAGACTTAATGAGATACTGGCCACAAACTCTTCAATTTAAAAAGTTTACAAATATATTCACATTTCAAAACTGCTCTGATTGCATTGTCTATGAATACTTTGTTCTAATACTCAATGAGATATCAAAAAATTATTATTTTTATATTTTTATTTTTTTGAGACAGTTTCTCTCTTGTTGCCCAGGCTGGAGTGCAATGGTGTAGTCTCAGCTCACTGCAACCTCTGCCTCCCAGGTTCAAGCGATTCTCCTGCCTCAGCGTCCCAAGTAGCTGGGATTACAGGCACGTACCACCACACCCACCTAATTTTGTATTTTTAGTAGAGACGGGGTTTCACCATGTTGGTTAGGCTGGTCTCAAACTCCTGACCTCAGGTGATCCACCTGCCTCGGCCTCCCAAAGTGCTGGGATTACAGGCGTGAGCCACCACTCTCAGCTAAAACAATTATTTAAGGATTTTAGTCAATTCAAGTAGTTCTTTCAATATGAGACCAAAAAGATACGGTTTAAGAAAGTTATTTCTTCCATGATCCCATTACAAGAATATAAATATCTCAACATGATGAGTTATAAATTAAACATCTCAAAAAGGCAACAGGGAATTACAGACAGTTATTATATAAACATTGATTTAGAATTCTGAAACAGATATTTTCCCAAAAACATAATGATTAGGTTCCTAGATTAGTCCCTAAAAACCCACTAATTTCATAATTTGTGAAAAAGTGATACAGATAGTATTATTCCTCACTATACATTATAGAGCATTTCCTCACCCGTGTTCCGTTTAACACTTAGTATTTCTGATTTAGCATGTGGGTCAGTGACTCTTATCATCAAATTATGCCCCAAATGGTAAACTTTTAAGTCACTTACTTCGGGTTCTCTTTCAAATAACAGGAAAAAAAAAGTTACACATAATCTTTGATTATTTAAGGTCTGGCTAGTTATAGGTTTTGGTGATCTTTTTTTTCTTTTAAAGAGACAGGGTCGTACTCTGTCACCTAGGCTACAGTGCAGTGGTGTGGTCACAGCTCATTGTAACCTCAAATTCCTGGGTTCATGGGATCCTCCCACCCCAGCCTCTGGACTACAGGTGCACGCCATGATGCCCAGCTAATTTTTTAAAAAAATTTTGTAGAGATGGGGTTCTTGCTATATGATGCCCAGGCTGGTCTCAAACTCTTGGGCTCAAGCGATTCCGCCTCAGCCTCCCAAAGTGTTTAGATTACCGGCATGAGCCACTGTGCCTAGTTGGTAATCTTTCTTTTGGTGAAACTCTTCACAAAAGACTGTATTACTCTAAAAATAAATCTCACCTTAAAAGAACTCATTTAAAAATGAAAACATCTTGAGTTTTTAAGATTAGTTTATCAGTTTCATTATGTCAGACAATAAAATTCTATTAAAGGCCAACTCAAAATTACTTATAACAGAACTAATATTTTGAAATAAAAACAGATACTTACCAAGTGGAGCTTTCAGAAAACGCCGCTCAATGCCCTGCTCTATTTGAAAGAGTGCCATTGCCAGATAATGAACCACACTGCTCACTGACTGTGGTGTACTTGCATTCGTTGATACAGTACTTGGAGTTTCTGTTTTTATCCCCAAAAGTCTACAATTAAAACAATTCAGAGTTTATGGTACTTAAAAACACTATTAGGTAAAACTTGAGTCCATTCATTGGTTCAAATGCTTATTTATACCATTGTAAAAAAATCATTTCCTCAGTCTCAAGGAGTTGCAGTAAACAGTAGGGAAGGGAGATTCATTTAGAAGGACTAAGGGTAAATATTTGAAGGAGAGAGAGAAGAGGGAAGGCTTATAGGAAAGGTTTTAGAGAGGTGACATTGTGATGGGCCTTAAAGCCTAAGTATTTCAGGCAGCTTATCTCTATTTCTCGTTTTGCTTTTTTTTTTTTTTTTTTTGAGACAGAGTCTCACACTGTTGCCCAGGCTGGAGTGCAGTGGCATGATCTCAGCTCACTGCAAGCTCTGCCTCCCAGGTTCACACCATTCTCCTGCCTCAGTCTCCTGAGTAGCTGGGATTACAGGCACCCGCCACCATGCTCGGCTAATTTTTTGTACTTTTAGTAGAGACAGGGTTTCACTATGTTGGCCAGGCTGGTCTCGAATGCCTGACCTCATGATTCACCCGCCTTGGCCTCCCATAATGCTGGGATTACAGGTGTGAGCCACTGCACCTGGCCGAAAATGATCATTTTAAAGTGCAAACTCATTCACTCAAAGCCTTTGTACATGGTTTTTCTTCCCAGTGTCCTATTTTTCTCAACTTTAGGGCTCAGCTTTGCAGTCACTTCCTCTTGCACTTCCTTTACTGTCTCCCATGTTCCACTAACACAAGTAGCCCGCCCATTTACTTCATTTGCACTGGGTATAACCTTCTGTCAGAACACCGTTCTAGTAAATATAATGCTAGCCTCATGTTTCTCCATTGTTCCCTTCTAGATGACAAATTGCTTAAAGGCATATAATATCCAAAATAATCTTGAAAAAAATAAAAGTATCTACAGATATAAGGTATAGATTCTGATTAGTAATAATATTTAATACATATATTAGAGATGAGGTCTCATTGTTGCTCAGGCTGGAGTGCAGTGGCACAATCATTATTAGCTCACTGCAGCTTTGAAGTCCTGGGGTACAACAATGGAATAGATGGGACTACAAGTGCATGCTGATCAGGCATGGTGGCTCAGGCCTATAATCCCAGCACTTCCGTAGGCTGAGGCAGGTGGATCATGAGGTCAGGAGATCAAGATCATCCTGGCCAATGTGGTGAAACCCTGTCTCTACTAAAAATACAAAAATTAGCTGGGCATGGTGGCACGTGTCTGTAATTCCAGCTACGTGGGGGGCTGAGGCAGGAGAATTGCTTGAACCAAGGAGTAGGAGGTTGCAGTGAGCCGAGATTATGCTACTTTACTCCAGCCTGGCAACAGAGCAAGACTCTGTCTCAAAAAACAACAACAACAACAAAAACCAAATGCATGCCACCATGCCCAGCTAATTAAAAAAAAAAGAGACAGGGTCTCACTATGTTGCCCAGGCTGGTCTCCAACTCCTGGCCTCAAGTGATCCTCCTGCTTCAGCCTCCCGTGTAGCTGAGACTACAGGCCCCAGCCATCTTGCCTAGCTCAAATAATACTCAAGTCTACCAGAATTTACTAAGTTTTCCTATAGAAAAGAAGAATGATAGTATAATTACTTTCCGAAATTAATAAAACCTTAAGTTCAAAGATTAAAAAAAAAAAACTTTTGAGAATCATTATTTAAATGAATTGTCTTTTGGTTGCAATAGTACAGAGTGGAGTAACAGAGATCCTGAGGTTTAGAAAATGATCATTCCAGTGGTTACAAATATCAAGGTCCTCATGACAAGTTTTTAAAATAAGAAAAAGCAACATATTTACTTAAAAAAACAAACAAACAAACAAACAAAAACCCTTAAAATGGCAAGGAAAAGTAATGGTTACTTTAGAAAAACCCTTTTGTACCTGTCTTTTACTATGACCTTTGTTTGTTCATCAATTTCCATCTCTTCTACGTCTTCATTCACAGTTTTAATTATCCCATTTTCCTTGTTTTCCTCACTTAATAGCTCATACCGTCCACTTTCTAATGCTGATCTCCAGATATATCGATCTGTAACCTGTAACAAAATTCAAACTTACTAACCATGAAAAATGGAATATACTGTTTCTGAGAGGTATGAAGTTCAATATGCATATAAAATCAATTCATGGATATTTTAGAAATGATTATGAATCAAAAAGGTATCTAAAAATAAGGTTACTAAGTGGCCAAACTGGAATTCATATTCTTCATAGATGAAAACCATACTACCTTACTTTCTGTATAAATAAATCATGAACAGTTCTAAGATTGGTCACTTGATAGCAGCAAAAAAGTGATAGATGATGGCCAAGGCATGAACAGAATACATTATAAGCCATGAATTACAGATTTTTAAAAGGTAACAAAGAAACGAACCAATCAACCAGACTCAGCGGAGAAGGCAGGGGCTAGTCAAGGAAGAAGAAAATATCCTTACACATTACAACATCTGATGAAAATATCAGAAAAAATATTTTGATGCAGGGGAATAAACAAGTTTTCATAAAAAGTTTATCATTCTCTGGTGTTTATTCAAAACACATATGCCTTGTCTATGCCATATAATTAACAAATATGACCAAAATTCTGGACCAAGTAGGTTAGACAAACTAAAAATGGGAACAAGTACAAACCTTAATTGCTCCTAATGTTCCTTGGTAGATTCTATCTTCAATATCTAAAAGAAAATCTCTCAGCCTTAGTTCAAGTTGCTTTTCTGCACACATTTGAGATGGATCATATGCATTGGAAGATCTTCCCCGACTGTATGTTGGTTTGCTATCAGGCTGAGGTTTGTCTGAAACAGTAAATACTTTTATTACGATTTTCTTATTAAAAACTACAATTACTCCATGTGGCTGTTATGATCTTGAAATAATGGATATAAAAGTGCTTTGTAAATCCTCAAGTGCCACAAATGAATGAATATCATTTATCTTATAAAGCCCTTGTACGGCTACTCAGGAGGCTGAGGCAGGATTGCTTGAGCCCAGGAGTTTGAGTCTGCAGTGAACTATGATATGCCACTGCAATCCAGCCTGGGCAACAGAGCGAGACTCTCTCTCTAAATAAATAACTAAAGCCCTTGTATCCAGAATATATAAAGAACTCTTACAGCACAATAAAAAGACAACCCAATTTTAAAATGGGCAAAGGATCTGAATAGCTATTTAAGGAAGATATACAAATGGCCAATGAGCACATGTAAAAGATGCTCAACACTGGCCAGGTGCAGTGGCTCACGCCTGTAATCCCAGCACTTTGGGAGACCAAGGCGGGTGGATCACTTGTGAGGTCAGGAGTTCGAGACCAGCCTGGCCAACATGGTGAAACTCCATCTCTACTAAAAATACAAAAAATTAGCTGGGCGTGGTGGCAGGCGTCTGTTATCCCAGCTACTTGAGAGGCTGAGACAGGAGAACACACTTGAACCCAGCAGGCAGAGATTGCAGTGAGCCCAACAGCCTGGGCAACAAAAACGAAATTCTGTCTCAAAACAAACAAACAAACAAAACACCCCAAGAATTGTGATCTGCAGTTTTTAATCCTGAAAAAAACTGAAGTGGTCATGGTAACATGCCCCTAAATTTAAGCAATTGTTTTTTAAATTTTGATTTAATTTAAAATGTTTTTAGCTCTATTTTCTCCCCCACAGGAAACAAGTAAGCAATTCTTTACCTAGAGAATCTCATTTATTAATATAAAAACTCACATCTAAAAATGCCTTACTGCTTTTTCTTATTTGTCATCAGTGGACAAACCATCAAGCAGGAAATGCTGCTATCCGACCTGCCCTTGCAGCCAAGCTCCAAAGAAGTGACCATTAGTGGAACTTCTCCTTGGACTCTCAGCCAAAACCCTTAATGAGTAACCTCACTCACCATAATCTGTCCAAAACTGATGGCAGCCTTAGAGTCTATTCTTGGATTTCAGAGTCTACTGACCAAGGAATAAGGAGATCAGGGAGAATATGTATTTTGTTATACCATAGATGTGTTCCTCATAATTCAAATAGAACCCAGTGGAATTTAGATAATCTTGTTTCTATAAAGAAATACATTCCCAAACTCTAACTTGCAAACTAAAAGGATAGCCTAAATCAAAGATAAGGTGCTGTAAATGTATATCTAATAGCTTGAAAAAATGCTTAATCCTGAATGACCAGAGATTAGGGGGAGGAAAAAAAAGTAAAAACAATTTTCATTGAAAATTTACCTGAAAAATGAAATTTCTCTTCAGAAAAACGGGCTAGCTGTGCACATATTCTGCTTTTCTCTTGTAACAAAGTTTCTTTTAAGGCACTTTCTCTATGTCCTCTAGAATTAAGAGCTTCAATAAGCTGGTCTAGCTGTTCACAAGAACTGTAAAAGCACCACCGATTTGGCTTATGCACTGGTTTTGGCAGCTGCACAGAATGGTCACGTGGACCTTGCTCAATGTTGGAGGTAGATTCAGACATCAAAGGCTCTCCAGTTTTAGTGGATACCTGAGGATCTTGAGACTGTACATTATTCTGAAATGATGAAGGTCTAGGCAACAGCATGTCTTCAGTAAGACCAGAATAATCCTCTTCAATAAAGAGTCCAGGAATAGAAGGGAAAATCCAGTATCGTCTATACATGCGGTCACGACCCAGGGGAAAGATATTGGTACAGGCTATGGCACTCTGGATTTTTTCTAAGAGCTCTTTCTCTTTTCGTTGGTGTTCCTGTTTTAATGCTTCATCCTCTTCAGCAGTAAGAGGCTCTCTTGTCACACAGTTGATCTCTTCTTGCCTTGTAAATTCTTTAAATCCATTTTGTCCTCTTTTCCCTGTAGTTAAAATAAAATGTTTCATCATCATCATCATATTTCAAGTTTCCATTAGAAAAATATGAGATACAAAGTTATCCCAAGTTATTAGGTGTTATAGACTAAACTGTGTCCCCTCTCCACAACCCAAGTTCATATGTTGAAGCCCTAACCTCCAATGTGACTGTATTTGGAGACAGAACTTTTAAGGAGGTAATTAAGATCATAAAGGTGGGGCCCTAATCCAACATGATTGATGTTCTTAAAAGAACAAGAGACACGAGAGATCTTGTTCTCTGACATGCACAGAGAAAAAGCCATGTAAGGATATATCAAGAAGGCACTGTCTGCAAGCCAAGAAAAAGCCTCTTCAGACACTAACCCTGCTTGATCTTGGACTTCCAGACTCCAGAACTGTGAGAAAACAAATTTCTGAAATTTCTGTTGTTTAAGGCACCCCAGTGTGGGGTATTTCGTTATGGCAGCCCAAGCAGACTAATACTCTATGTTATTAAGAAATCAATATACTTAAATCTAAAGGGGCACAAAAAATCTGTAATTTCCATACTGGAGAGTGCAGTAGAGTATGTTAGTTATCCTCCAGTAGTCATCCCAGTCCTTCCTCTAAGGGAGGAATAACAGCAAACTACTTCTGGAGAAGACCAGCTTATAAATATTTGTCTTTGTGGATCTTTTGGTCTTCACAGCTATTCAATTCCACTGTTGTGGCCCCAAAGCAATCACAGGCAACATGTAGACAATCAGCATGGCTGTGGTTCAATATAACTATTTATGGACAGTGAAATCTGAATTTCATATAATTTTCACTTATCACAAAGTATCATTCTTCTTTTTTCCAGTCATTTAAATTGTAAAAATCCAGCCGGCGCAGTGGCTCACGCCTGTAAATCCCAGAACTTTGGGAGGCCAAGGTGGGCGGATCACCTGACGTCAGGAGTTCTTGACCAGCCTGGCCAACATGGTGAAATCCCATCTCTACTAAAAATACAGAAATTAGCTGGGCGTGGTAGCAAGCACTTGTAATCCCAGCTACTCAGGAGGCGGAGGCATGAGAATCGCTTGAACCCAGGAGGTGGAGGTTGCAGTGAGCCAAGATCATGCCACTATACTCCAGCCTGGGGGATAGAGTGAGACTCTGTCTCCAAAAAAGGGGGAAAAGCCTTTTTAGCTTATGAGTTATACAAAAACAGGGCAGGGCAGGGCCGGGTCGGGCACAGTGGCTCACATCTGTAATCCCAACACTTTGGGAGGCCGAGGTGGCTGGATCACTTGAGGGCAGGAGTTTGAAACCAGCCTGGCCAACATGACAAAACACATCACTACTAAAAATACAAAAATCAACCAGGTGTGGTGACATGCACCTATAATCCCAGCTACTCGGGAGGCTGAGGCAGAAGAATCGCTTGAACCCAGAAGGTGGAGGTTGCAGTGAGCCGAGATGGCACCACTGCACCCCAGCCTGGGTGACAGAGCGAGACTCCACCTCAAAAAACAACAACAACAAAAATGAGGCCGGCCAGATTTGGCATACAAACTGTTATTTACTAACCACTGGTTGAAGGTAACAGAACCACTAGTTTTCAGCTGGGCACTTAGCAACCCAAAAGAAGGACATTTCCCAGAGTAGGCACAACCAAACAAAAAACTTTTGTTCAAAGAGATGGGATCAGAAGCATTGTGTGTACCCTCTGGACTGTGCTTCCCTTTCCTCCTTCCCACTTCCAACTAGCTAGAATGCAGACATGGTGATAAATCATTTTGGAACATGAGAATGGCAGCAAAACCCTAAGGATGGCAGTACCAACAAGACAGAAAGAGCTTGGACCCCTGATAATCTGCCTTGACTATGAAAATATGTTGGAATTAAATTTCTCTGTTGTTTCAGTTGCTGTCAAATTGCTTTGATAGTTGGGAAGTATTTTTTCATTCTATTTCTTTTGCTTGAAAGAGTTTGTGTAAGACTGGAATTATCTGCTTTTTTAAAAATTTGGCAGAATTCACCTATAAAGTTGTCTAGGACTGATGTTTTCTCTGCAGAAAGATTTTAGTACTGATTCAAGTTCTTTAATCGTTTAAGACCATCTACATTAACAAATTTCTTCATAAATCCATTTTGATAATTTGTATTTTTCTAGGATTTTATTTTTGCATATATTTTCAAATGCATCAAAAAATTGTGTATTATCTCCTCATCTTTAAGTTTCTACTCTATCCATAGTTAATGTTGCTCCCTTTCAGTCCTAACTTTATGATCGCCATCTATATAAAAATCAGTTTCAACAAAGGTTTGTCTCGTTTGTCTTTCTCAGAAGAACACGCTTTTAGATTTGTTACTGTTCTTTACTACATTTTTATTTTTTTAAGAAAGGGTCTTCCTCTGTTGCCCAGGTTGGAGTGCAGTGGCACAATCAGGGCTCACTGCAGCCTTGATCTCCCAGGCTCAAGCGACCCTCCCACCTTAGCCTACTGAGTAGCTGGGACTACAGGTGCATGCCACCATGCCCAGCTTGCTTTTTGGGTACTTTTTGTAGTGATGGGGTTTCACCATGTTGCCAAGGCCGATTTTGAACTCCTGGGCTTAAGCAATCCACCTATCTTGGCCTCCCAGAGTGCTGGGATTACAGGTGTGAGCCACTGCACCTGGCCCTACTATATTTTTATTTTCTATTAATTTCTACTCTGATGTATTATTTCCTTCAGACTTAGGGGGATTATTCTTTTTCTCCCACCATCTTCTTAAATAAATGTCTAGCTGAGTTTGTGTTTCTTCTTTTCTAATATGTATTAAAGGTATACATTTTCCCCTAAGTAGAGGGACTGTATTCAACAAGCGTTAATATTCAGTAATCTTTAGTTTGATTCATTTTAAATATTTTTTAGTTTCCATTATAGTTTATCTTTTGACCCAATATTTAGAAGTCTGTTTTAAAACTCTAATCATATTAGGTTTGCTTTAGATTTTGAAATCAATTGCATTGTAATCAGACAATACAGCTTCCATGATAAAGGAAATTTTCCATCTACTTAGAGTAACCATTTAGAAAAAAATACAGAAAAAAGATCCCATCCAAATTACAGGCACAGAATTAACTTAAGGATTTCTTTTGATAGTCATTAAATAAGGTTGGTTAAGGATCCTCAAAAGAAATTTGTATTAACAGCTTTTAAAAGATGTATTCGCTTTGATCTAGCAATTTATGAAATAATTTTAAGGTAGGAGAGAGTTCCACTTTCATCAATATGATACAAATTATGAGCATTATTGATCTTTATATCTCTAGTATATAGGAGGCATCCAATGCATGCTGAATGAGTACATTATAGAATGCAAATTTCTATTTGGCCCAAATAAAGTAGTAAATAAATTCAATGCAACTTGCTGACTAACCAAAAGTTAAAGTTATCAGAAACTGTCCTATTAAAGACATAGGAATATTATCTCTTTTTTCTTAAGTATAGATGATGTGTAAATAATGACCCAATCATAAATGTACTAATAGGACTTCATAACACATTTTACAACTCATCACAGCTAAGAGGTGGGCATTTAAAAAAAAAAACACAGCCTGGAATCACGAACGAAAGCAATCAATATATTTCAGAGGAGCTGAATTAATAAAGTGCTTTATCAGTTAAAAACAAACAAACAAGAATGCTCTTAAGGAATTTCAGTATTACCCCTTCTGCCTCTTTTATGTGATCCTGGGTCATCTTCATCTTCTGTGACCATATCTTGATCTAATTCCTTTTGCTCTGTGTCTTTGCTCTCAGTGCTAGTATCAAAATCTTCCCTTTCTTCCTCCCTTAAGGATAAAAACAAGGATGACATTTACTAATGAATATATAATTCCATTTATGAAATATTTATTGCTTGCTTACGAAGTCCCGGGCATAGGCTTAGGAGGTAGTGAACAACATGACACAGTTTATGGTCTTTCAGAGAAAACAGATAATTACACAAATCATTTAAAAAATATGTAATAAGTACTAAAACAAGAGCAGTTCAAGGTATTATGAAAACATTTCAAGGAGAATGAAACTGACTCTTAGGGATCAAAAAGGCTGGCTTGAAGAAGTGACATTTTACAATTTGAGACCAGGGAGATGGGGAGGAGTGTGTGCTACAGAGGAATAACATACACAATGGAACAGAACTCAAGAGAAACAGGAGGAGCTTATAATTTTGAGAAAAGTGTAACGGAGAAAGCAGTAATCCAAGAGGCAGATGAGAGAAAAAGGCAGGGTGAGATTAGGCTAGGCCTTGTAAGGCCTTATCCAAAAAACAATAGGAAAAAAACCAGAAGAATTTAGAAAGGGAAATGGTATTAGAAAGTACTGTAGCCACTGTGTGAAAAATTACCTGGGAAAGAAAGTAGATGAGGGGCCAGTAATAATAGTAATAGATCAGTAGTGGTCTAGGTGGCTGGCTAGGCGGTGATGGTGGCTTAGAGTAGGAAGGAGAGAAGATGACAAATAGTGGAAGAGAGAAATTCAGAAATAGTAAACAGGCAGAATGAACACAACACAGCTGTTTAATTCATTATGTTATCCAAATTAAAACTAAAATTATATGAACCTTGAAATAAATTACACCATTATGTTCTAAATCCAAAGTTGGGTTTTGCAAGCTCTAATGTAAGGAGAGCCAGGGATAATGTAAATGAATGGGGCTGAATGAATATTTAAAAAATATGAAGATGTGAAAGCCATACAATGTTACTTTTCTTATATACTGAGCTTATATACCATAACAATCACCATTTTAAAGTGTATAATTTAGTGGTCTTTAGTGTATTCACAAGGTTACACAATCATTACCACTGTCAATTCCAGAATACTTTCATCATACCAAAAGGAAATGCCATATCCATTAGTAGTCATTTCCCATTTCCTCTTTCTTGCTGCCCCTGGCAACCATACATCTACTCTCTACTGATTTGCTTATTCTGGACATTTCGTGTAAATGGAGTCATATAACATATGGTCTTTTGTCACTAGCTGCTTTGAGATAGAATCTCACTCTGCTGCCCAGGCTGGAGCACAATCTCGGCTCACTGCAACCTCCGCCTCCAGGGCTCAAGCAATTCTCCTGCCTGTACAGGTGTGTGCCACCATGCCTGGCTAATTTTTTGTATTTTTAGTAGAGACAGGGTTTCACCATGTTGGCCAGGTTGGTCTCAAACTCCTGACATCAGGTGATCCGCCCGCCTCAGCCTTCCAAAGTGCTGGGATTACAGGCGTGAGCCAGTGCGCCCGGCTGTAACTAGATTCTTTAGCATACATTTTCAAAGTTCATCCACATTATAGCCTGCATTAGAACTCCATTCCTTTTTATTGTTGAATAATATTCTCCTGTATGGACACACGAAGAGATATACCATTTGTTTATGCATTCATCAACTGGTGGACATTTGGGTTGTTATCACTCTGGCTATTAAGAATGCTGCTGCTATGAACACTTATGTATACATTTTTGGGTGAAGGTATGCTTTTAATTCTCTCAGGAATATATCTAGGAGTGCAATTGCTGGGTCATACAGTAACAAATGGTTTAATTGTTTGAAGAACTGTCAAACTGTTTTCCAAAGTAACTGGATCATTTACATTCCCACAAGCAATGTATGAGAGTCTTGATTTCTCAACTCCTCATCAAAACTTGTTATTGTTTGTCAATTTGATTATAGCCAGCCTACTGGGTGTGAAGTATTATCTTACTGTGGTTTTGATGTACATTTCCCTGATGATTAATGATGTTGAGCA
Organism: Macaca fascicularis; assembly: GCF_037993035.2. Classification (NCBI taxonomy): domain Eukaryota; kingdom Metazoa; phylum Chordata; class Mammalia; order Primates; family Cercopithecidae; genus Macaca; species Macaca fascicularis. Next base: position 102,599,501 of record NC_088381.1, read on the forward strand.
TCTTCTCACGTACTTATTGCATATCTTCTTTGGAGAAATGTCTATTCAAATCCATTGCTCACTTTTTAAATGGGTTGTTTTAAAAAATTGTTTTTCTTTTTATTATTTCTTCTTTATTTTTTGACATTTAAAAAATTAACTCCCTATTCTGAATCTTTCAATTTTTTATTGATGAGTTGTAAGAATTCTTTTATATTCTGGATACAAATCCCTTATCAGATATACGATTTGCAAATATTTTCTTCTATTGCGAGTTTGTGACCTAAGATCTTAAGGCTTATTAATGGGTATTTTTACACACAAGTATTAAAAAGTCAAAGTCAATATACTAATTTTGGAATACTGAGTTTCTTCAGAACTTTCCTTTGTAGATTTCATTAAAAAAGAAAAAAGATGATTTCTGTCAAATTCCTACTTGTTTTCATAGACAGTCCTATCTCAAATATTCTACAATGCAATAAAATACTTTGGTATCTCTAAATTATTTAAGGTGCAGTCATCCTCTCCCTATATCATCTACCAAAAAACATCCAATCTCAACCCTGTTCTTCTATATGGTGCAGAATAACTATGAAATACAGTATACACCTGTGATACTGGTGGAAGGGAGAGAGAAATATATTATTGGTTAAAAATAGCCTATTGAGTGTTTTTCTGGGAAGTTATCATGTACCTATAATAAAAGACAACTTTTCTAAAAATCTGAGAGCATTTTTAGAGTTTAACGTGTCTGGTTTTTATTCTTTATGTATGGTAAAGCAGATGAAGTGTGATTCACACCATACCCAATAGATGTATCTGCCGTTGAATTTCTTTGCTCATCTTCTTTCAGTTTTTCTTGTTTCTCTTTCAGTTTTTGTTCTTGCTCCTTAAGTTTTTCTTCCTTCCTTTTACGAATTCTAAAAGTTAAAATGAAATATGGTAGGCTATCTGTTGCACATATACTTTTCACTTTTAGCATCTTGTCTTTAATCAAATCATGGAAAGTACTCCAAACATTATTATAAAACTATAATGTAGTAATCATTCATAAGCTTTTTGTTTTCTTTTTTTGAGATGGAGTCTCGCTCTGTCGCCCAGGCTGGAGTGCAGTGGCCAGATCTCAGCTCACTGCAAACTCTGCCTCCCGGGTTTACGCCATTCTCCTGCCTCAGCCTCCCGAGTAGCTGGGACTACAGGCGCCCGCCACCTCACCTGGCTAGTTTTTTGTATTTTTTTAGTAGAGACGGGGGTTTCACTGTGTTAGCCAGGATGGTCTCGATCTCCTGACCTCGTGATCCGCCCATCTCGGCCTCCCAAAGTGCTGGGATTACAGGCTTGAGCCACCGCGCCCGGCCTTCTCTTTTTTTCCTTTGAGACAGAGTTTCACTCTGCTGCCCAGGCTGATCCTGCTTCCCAGGATCAAGTGATTCTCGTGCCTCAACCTCCCGAGTAGCTGGAATTACAGGCATGCGCCACCACACCTGGTTAATTTTTGTATTTTTAGTAGAGACGGGGTTTGGCCATGTTGGCCAGGCTAGTCTCGAACTCCTGACCTCCCAAATCCGCCCTCCCAAAGTGCTGGGATTGCAAGCATGAGCCACCACGCCTGGCCTCATTCACAAGCTCTTAGTAAAGCCATCAAACATCAGTATAATCAATTCCACATTATAGCACCATGTGAAATATGGTTTTAAATGCAAAGAAATAAACAGCTTTCATTAACACAACTATTACAATTATTTCTTACCTGGCAGCTGCTTCTTCCCTCTCTTTTCGATGTTGTTCTGCTTTTAATTCCCGGAACTCCTGCTTTGCCTGTCGTAATATATCAACATAATCTTCAATAAAATCCCTAGTTGAAACTAGGGTCAGTAGCTTTCCACAGAGAGCATGGAGTATCTTCATTTTTTCTCCTGTCAAAAATTGGTAAATACTTCTGTATTATCAGTCACAACAAATGAATTGTGTTTGAACTTTTTAAATTTGTGGCTCAATATGAAAATGCCTAATAAAGAATAGGGAGTAGTCTCTCAAACATGTCAATGACATGTCTTCAGAAAAAAGCAACTATGGGCCAGGCGCAGTGGCTTACACCTGTAATCCCAGCACTTTGGGAGGCTGAGGCAGGCAGATCACCTGAGGTCAGGAGTTCGAGACCAGCCTGGCCAACATGGTGAAACCCCATCTCTACTAAAAATACAAAAATAGCTGCATGCGGTGGCATGTGCCTGTAGTTCCAGCTGCTTGGGAGGCTGAGGCTGGAGAATCGCTTGAACCTGGGAGGCGGAGGTTGCGGTGAGCCAAGATCGCGCCACTGCACTCCAGCCTGGGTGACTGAGACTCTGTCTCAAAAAACAAACAAATAAACAAAAAAGGCAACTTTGAATCCAGTTTAACAGCTATTGATATATGAGGCATTTCAAATGTCTATCTTGTATACTAGTAGTTAAATAAACATGATAAATTTTGTAATTACAAAGAATTGTTTTTCAAGTTTTATTTTACTTATTTGAGACGGAGCCTTGCTCTGTCACCCAGGCTGGAGTACGGTGGCACCATTGGGGCTCACAGCAACCTCTGCCTCCTGGGTTCAAGCGATTCTCCTGCCTCTGCCTCCGAGCAGCTGGGACTACAGGCACACAGCACCACGCCTAGCTAATTTTTGTGTTTTTAGTAAAGATGGTGTTTCACCATGTTGGCCGGGCTGGTCTTGAACTCCTGACCTAGGTGATCTGCCCACCTTGGCCTCCAAAGGTGCTGGGATTACAGGAATGAGCCACTGTGCCCGGACCTCAAGTTTTAATTTTTTGGCTGAGTAACTGAACGTCAATCAATACTAAACTGTAATCATATGAATTAAAAAAAAAGACCATGGTAAATTACTATTTCTAAAAGACTGCACAAAAAAAACACCATAAATTATAAAGACTGCAAATGTTAGGAAGTAAGGTATTCTACTTTATTGTATGTTCTCTAAAGTATACTAAATTAAACTCTTTACTTGTACATGCAATTCTTTAAAAAAAGGAAGTGAAAAATAGCTTCATCTTAACCTTATATACTGTTTCTCATACCTCAAACACTTATTCAAGTGAATGGCAGGATTTAGCAGCCATTTAAACTTCTGATACACTAATGAATACAAGAGAAAGCTAATTTTCTAGCTAATTCTCACCCTTTTAAACTCAGTAGATGTAGCAGACTAATCATACATTTAAAAATATTAGAAAATCCAAATAAAAAAGACAATCATAAATAAAGTTAGTATGAATAACAACAATAGTCTGCTTTATCTTTTTCTCTTTTAATACTGATTTATCATAAAATTTCTCATCAGCTCTTTAGTTTTCTGAGAATAAGAGGGTAGGAAGTGGGCAGGTACAAATTCCAACTTGCAAAGCTTACCTGGTGTCAAATCATACACTGAGGTGCTTGACAGTTTCTTCACTAGACTGGGATTGCTCAAACGAAGCTCCATACAAGCATCATCTGTAGCATCAAATCCTCCTCGTTTTTGATATCTATACTTTGCATTTGCCGATGTTACATCAGCACCTGAAGCTAAGATGTGCAGTCTGAGGATTTCTGAAAGAGTGCAGCTATCAAGATCCAAACTTTTCAAACTGCAGCCTATAGTTGTTAAAAATGAAATAGTCATTTAGAATATAAACAATAAATACTCAGCAATGTAAATGTACCTTTATAAAATTAAAAATAAAAAGCCAAACAAACAAAAAAACAAAACCCACACATACCCTGGTGTAACTGTGGCCATGCAGCTGCCAAAGATGCAACTGCAGACAGTGCAGATTTTGTGGGGTCTGCATCTTCATCCAAAGCCTCTGTTAAATCTTTAAGGAGATAAATACTTTATTCTAGTGCAAATCAAAGCTTGAATATTTGGGAATAATGCCCGTTTTAAATGATGAAAAAAACAGCAAACACCTTAACATTCAGAACCTCAAAAGAACAAACACTAGGTACAAGCATTATTTCACATTCTGCTTCATCACCACCTACAGCTATAAATCCTAAACCATGCACTACACAGACATTTTCATAACTTAACAGAAAAGACAATTTCCAAATTACCAATGAGACGCACATAAACATTCCCCCCAAAAGATAAAATGCACTTTAGAATTAAAAACAAATCTCCTCACTCAATATAACCTTAGAAAAGTCTACCTTGAAAATTGGAATCCATTTAAAGATACCCTAATCTTTTATGTTTTTTTTTTTTTTTTGAGACGTAGTCTTCCTCTGTCACCCAGGCTGGAGTTCAGTGGCACGATCTCGACTCACTGCAACCTCCACCTCCCGGGTTCAAGCAATTCTCCTTTCTCAGTCTCCCGAGCAGCTGGGACTACAGGCACCTGCCACCACGCCCGGCTAATTTTTATATTTTTAGTAGAGACGAGGTTTCACCTTGTTGGTTAGGCTGGTCTTGAACTCCTGACCTCAGGTGATTTACCCACCTTGGCCTCCCAAAGTGCTGGGATTACAAGCGTGAGCCACGGTGCCCAGCCCTTTTATGAATATTTTAAGATTAAGTCATAACAAAGTATAGGTTATAGTCATCACAAAATCATCACAGAAAATGAGCTAAAAGAAGTAAAAGATGGCACTACTGTAATTTAACTATTGAAATATCTTCATTAAAATTTCACATTTTTATTTTGAAAAATTTTACAGACCAAGTGCGGTGGCTGATGCCTGTAATCTCAGCACTTTGGGAGGCTGAGGTGGGCGGATCACAAGGTCAAGAGATCCAGACCATCCTGGCCAACATGGTGAAACCCCGTCTCTACCAAAAATACAAAAATTAGCTGGGCGTGGTGGTGCATGCCTGTACTCCCAGCTACTCGGGAGGCTGAGGCAGGAGAGTCATTTGAACCTGGGAGGCAGAAGGTCCAGTGAGCCAAGATCATGCCACTGCACTGCAGTCTGGTGACAGAGCGAGACTCTCTCAAAAAAAAAAAAAAAAAAAAAAGAAAGAAAAGAAAAATTTCCAATCCAAAAACCAACAGGGGCCGGGTGCAGTGGCTCATGCCTGTAATCCCAGCACTTTGGGAAGCCGAGGCAGGCGGATCACCTGAGGTCAGGAGTTTGAGACCAACATGGCCAACATGGTGAAACCCCGTCTCTTCTAAAATACAAAAATTAGCTGGGCGTGGTGGCACATGTCTGTAACCCCAGCTACTTGGGAGGCTGAGGCATGAGAATTGCTTGGACCTGGGAGGCATAGGTTGCAGTGAGCCGAGATGGTGCCACTGCACTCCAGCCTGGGTGACAGAGTTAGACTCCGTCTCAAAAACAAAACAGAACAAAACAAAACAACAGGAAGATTTCCCTGAATTTTCTAAATAAATTGCTTTAACTTTAAAATGGTGCTTAGCTTACAAATAGAACTAAACAACAAATCTACTGGTATAAATGTATGTAAAGCATTGGTATATCCAGTTATTCCTAATTATAATACATAGATTGATCAGTGTCAAGCTATGAAAAACCCTTCTGTTATATCATAGTACAATGTACACAGATTCAGACTAAGAGTCAGATAATGTATATTCTAGTATCAGCTATACTAGTGCCTCATAATGTGCCCTTGAGACAAGTCACTTAATCTGGGGTTCATTTTTATTTTTTTTGAAGATGGAGTCTCACTCTGTCACCAGGCTGGAGTGCAGTGGCGTGATCTTGGCTCACCGCAACCTCTGCCTCTCAGGTTTAAGCAATTCTCTGGTAATTTTTGTATTTTTAGTAGAGACAGGGTTTCACCATCTTGGCCAGGCTGGTCTTGAACTCCTGACCTTGTAATCCACCGTGCTCAGCCTCATTTTTCTTTTTCTTTTTGAGACAGGGTTTGAATCTGTCGCCCAGGCTGGAGTGCAGTGCTGCGATCTCACCTCACTACAACCTCTGCCTTCTGGGCTCAAGCCATCCTCCCACCTCGGCCTCCCCAGTAGCTGGGACTACAGGTGCATGCCACCATGCCCACCTAGTTTTTATATTTTTTGCAGAGGCGGGGTTTTGCCACATTGCCCAGGCTGGTCTCACATTACTGAGCTCAACTAATCCGCCTGCCCTGGCTTCCCAAAGTGCTGGGATTACAGGTATGAGCCACCATGCCTGGCCCATCTTTCTTAAAGGAATGAGTCTGGATCAGCCATTTTCAAATTCTTCCAAAAAAAAAAAAAAATTTTTTTTTTCTTGAAAACTCAATATAAAAGATGCTCTTGTTAAAGTGAGATATGGAGATGAGAATTCTGCCTTTTCATCTTTCCAACTCTCCTGCAGTGGCACTGACGAATTGCCTTGGATTAGAGTTTGAAAATCACTAGGCTAATCTTCCGTGGTTCTTTAGCCTTCTACTATATGACTCTCCTACCAAAGTCCAAAGCCTGACAAAATTAACCTTAGAAAACAGTCCCTTACTAAAGGAAAAAGGCAGCTCTGGGATCGTATCTAATTACAATCATTGACAATTTCATGGCATTTCAAGCATACATAGGGCCACACAGGAGAAGCTATCTATAAAATTTGCATATATGCCGAAAGTCATTCCTACCAGACCTAATCTAGCCCAAACGACAGAAATCATATTCTTCTGTAGCAGAAAAATACTATATCTAAAATTTCCTCAATGTTCATTTTACATATAAAGCCAAACAAATTTAATTAATGAGCACTCCAAAATTAACAACAGTCCTAGATACAAACTGTAAAAGTGTGTTGGCTCTCATCCTGCAGCAATCACCACATTCAACCTATACCATCTATAGAAAGTTATAATTTCCTAAGACAAAGGCTATAAAAAGGCCTTTAGGAAATGAAAAACCAATGAAATGCATTTTTAATTGTGTTAAATAAAGTAATATGCTAAAATATATTCTTTAACTCTTTATCTATCATATGGCATTCTTAAGAAACTGTAAATATCATTCTAGGATTTGCTTAGTGATAGTCACTTGGGTACATCACACCACGAGAATATAGCCAAATTATATCCAGTATTTTATGACTAACTGCAACAGATATATTTATTGTCATCATAATCTAGAATTAGGTGCATACAATTCTAACACTAGACAATGATCCAACAAATACACAAAACTATTCTATATAAAGAGGATGCTCTTGTTCCCATACTTTGAAGGGCTTTTTAGTTCATAAGACTAAAGAGAGGAACTGATGTATTAAATATAAGATTTTTTAAATTGGTAGTCAAAATCTCTCAGGTTTGATATAAAAACAGGGAGACCAAGGGCCAAAGAAATTAGATCTTCTCAAAGACAGATAATTTTACAGGCAACGCCAGAGGAAACACATATTCAAAATTTCAACTTCTTTACCATATTATGAAGCAACATAGCACAGTTGTAATGAGTCTCTAGATCAGACTGCTTGAGCTTGTATCCCATCAATTCCTTATTAGCCATGTTTCTTCAAACTAAGCCTCAGTTTCTTTATATGTAAAATGCAGAAAATAGTATCTACCTCAAAAGAGTAGTATGAGAATTAAATGAAACAATATGTAGTCTCTTACATCACTTATTTTACATCACGTAAAATGTGGTCAATCATAAATAATAGGGAAGTGAGAAAACAGTGAAAAATGCCAGACTTATTTTTTTTCCCTCCCTAACATTTAAATATATATACATATATATATATGTGTGTGTGTGTGTGTGTGTGTGTGTATATATATATATATATATATTTTTTTTTTTTTCCTTTGAAACAGGGTCTCACTCTGTCCCAGGATGGCGTGCAGTGGCATGATCACAGGTCACTGCAGCCTCAAACTCCCAGGATCAAACAATCCTCCCACCTCAGCCTCCCAAGTAGCTGGGGCTATAGGCATGCACCACTACACCTGGCTAATTTTAATTAAATTTATTTATTTAAAACAGAGTCTTTCTCTATTGCCTAGGCTGGTGTCGCGATCTCGGATCACTGCAACCTCTGCCTCCTGGGTTCAAGGGATTATTGCGCCTCAGCCTGTATGGGATTACAGGCATGCGCCACCATGCCTGGCTAATTTTGCATTTTTAGTAGAGATGGGGTTTCACCATCCATGTTGGTCAGGCTGGTCTTGAACTTCTGACTTTAAGTGATCCGCCCACCTCAGCCTCCCAAAATGCTGGGATTACGGGCATGAGCCACTGCGCCTAGCCTTGTTTTATTTTTTGTAGAGACAAGGGTCTCACTATGTCACCCAGGCTAAATATTTTCAAAGACAGCATTAAAACTTTTATTTAGTGGCCAATATTATTTAGAGAGATACACCTTATATTTATACACAGTCCTATATAGGCAATAGTTATTTTAAAAACTCACAGATCAATCATGAAAGTGTAATGGCAGCTGGGCACAGTGGCTCAAGCCTGTAATCCCAGCACTTTGGGAGGCCGAGGCAGGTGGATCACCTGAGGTCGGGAGTTCAAGACCAGCCTGACCAACATGGAGAAATCCTGTCTCTACTAAAAATACAATATTAGCCGGGTGTGGTGGTGCATACCTGTAATCCCAGCTACTCAGGAGGCTGAGACGGGAGAATCGCTTGAACCCGGGAGGCGGAGGTTACAGTGAGCCAAGATTGCGCCATTGCACTCCAGCCTGGGCATCAAGAGCAAAACTCCGTCTCAAAAAAGAAAAGAGAAGAGAAGAGTGTGTAATGGCAATTCAAACACCAACCATTGCTTATATATATTTTTCCTTTATAATACTAATTTTCCCATACCATTTCCTTTTTACCACACTTTTATTTTCCACCATGACTTCCAAAATTACACAATTCAAATCTGGAATTAAATACAGCTTTATGTCTTGTATTGTTAGAATTTGATCAATAACTCTATAATGTTGGCTATTAATAAATATAATAGCTAAAAGAATATCATTTAATTGACTAAATTATCTGAGATGACAATAGGGGTCATATTGCTTAAAATGGTCTTAATAAGGGACCTATGGTGGTTAGCACTCAAGTTAGATATAAATATATTTTTGCTTGAACTCAGGCTGTAAAATCAAAAGGCAACAAACATCAGTGCATACTCATCAATATCCTGTTGCTTCAGAGACCAGGCATAAAGGAAGATGACCTTGAATTATCTAAGGTCAACAAAACTATCTGACTGGAGGAATGTCCCATCTTTCTGTACCAATATTCTGATATCAAGATGTCTCCTAACAGTTCTTTCTTACTGTGAATTTTTATGTAACACACTCAAGTATTGTTTAATCAAGTTTCTGGTCCTAAATCTCATATATGGTAAAGTTCAGGGTATTATTCAGGAGGCCAAATCAATCTCTTATTAGAAATGCTTAACATTTCCTCTGACTGAGGTGAATCCTAAACAAAATAGTGAACATACTGTTTTAAAAATATGTAAGGGTTTGCCCCAAGAATTATTCCTGCATTAACATGTAGCATACAACTGACTCTAGATATTTAAGCGTACAGAACTTAAAGGGCAAATTACCTAGTTCAAACTATTAAGTAAAATTTTACTTAACTCTGATGTAAAAACTGTCAGATCTAAAATGAAATCAGCAGTAGTATTTTCATTTTAAAATATTAATTACAATTAAAGTATTTCCTGGCCAGGCGCAGTGGCTCACGCCTGTAATCCCAGCACTTTGGGAGGCCAAAGCGGGTGGATCACCCGAGGTCAGAAGTTCGAGACTGGCCTGGCCAACACAGTGAAACCCCGTCTCTATTAAAAACAATACAAAAATTAGCTGGGTGCGGTGGTGGGTGTCTGTAATCCCAGCTACTTGGGAGGCTGAGGCAGGAGAATCGCTTGAACCTGGGAGGCGGAGGTTGTGGTGAGCCAAGATCATGCCAATGCACTCCAGCCTGGCAACAGACTGAAACTCCATCTCAAAAAAAAAAAAAAAAAAGTTTTTCCTTAGTTAGGGGCAAAAAAAACCCCCAAAAACAAAGAAACAGTGCTACAGTGCTAGTTAGCAGAATCTCTTGGAATTACAGATACTGGTCAATGAAATCTATAATGCTCCTAAATCATAGGGAAAGTCTAAAGGAATAAAAGCAAGATAGATCGAGGGAAAATATCTTTAAGGTTGTCAGACACAGGTTATATCAAAACAAAATTTTTATAACATAATCCATATGTTGTTAGCATATGATTCAATATCAGGTAACCTGAACAACTATATTTTATAAGCATAAAAGCCAATTTAATTTAAAATTAGCCTTCAAAAATTAGTTTCACTACAAAACTACTATGGTTCAATCAGCAATAATGTTGAACTCTGACCTTTGGTGTCAGCATCAGTTAATTGCTCTTTGGCTACTTCCTCTTCTTCTTCAGCTATTGCCTGGAAGATTGCAGTCAGGAAGAAAAAAAGCAATTCACACAGTGGGCCTTCACTGTCATTTCCTACAAGAGCTTCCTCTAATACTTCTGTGAATAAAATGTTTAAAATGAATTTAAAGTTCTGTTCATGTACTGAAAAAACAACTCCACTGGAATAAACATGTAATCAACAATAGTATGTGCACCTATTTTCTTAAGCATCAATTTATGAAAGTATAACCAAGTATTATCCAAGCCAAAATAAGAAACAATTTATAATTACAATAAAATACAATAAAATCATAAGCCAAAGTCACCTCATTCAAGTAGGTCAAAATAGCCTCAATAGATCAACATATTTCATTTAAATTTAAGGCATGAATTAAGGCACATTTTAAAAATTATAGTTTTATTCTAATCTGAACAATGCAAATATTTGTTATTGTGCCACTGTTCTTGAGGGCTATATATGTGCAAATAGTGCATAGGAGAGGTCATTATCCGCATTAGGTTTTAATCCTAATATTGTGTCTAAGTCATAAATAAGTGTTTCTTATCTAATTCATCTCACCTAAACCAGCACTGTTTAGACCTCCTTGATCTATAAGGCACAGTGATTCTTGCCTCATCCGGCTCATAAGGAGAAATAAAAGAATTTGAAAGCCCCCCTAAAGAATACACTTTTATTAAAATAAGAGTGGCATTATAGGCTGGGCACAATGGCTCACACCTATAATGAGCCGAGACTGAGGCAGGCGGATCACGATGTCAGGAGATTGAGACCATCCTGGCTAACACAGTGAAACCTCATCTCTACTAAAAATACAAAAAAATTGGGCCGGGCGCAGTGGCTCACGCCTGTAATCCCAGCGCTTTGGGAGGCCAAGGTGGGCAGATCACAAGGTCAGGAGTTCAAGACTAGCCTGGCCAAAATGGTGAAACCCTTTGGCCTCTACTAAAAATACAAAAATTAGCTGGGCATGGTGGCGGGTGCCTGTAATTCCACCTACTCGGGAGGCTGAGGCAGAGAATTGCTTGAACCTAGGAGGTGAAGGTTGCAGTGAGCCAAGATTACGCACTACACTCCAACCTGGGTGATAGAGCGAGACTCTGTCTCAAAAAATAAATAAATAAATAAATACAAAAGAAAAAGAAAAAAATTAGCCAGGCCCGGTGGCAGGCGCCTGTAGTCCCAGCTACTTGGGAGGCTGAGGCAGAAGAATCGCTTGAACCCTGGAGGTGGAGCTTGCAGTGAGCTGAGATCTCACCACTGCACTCTAGCCTAGGCGACAGAGCAAGACTCTGTCTCAAGAAAAAAAAAAAAGAGTGGCATTATAATTCTCTATTTCAAAGTCTCTACACAGATTTTAAGAAAATTATTTTTCCATGTGACAGCCAAAAATTCAAAATCTGATCCAAATCTCTCCTTATACTAAACGCATTATAAATGTTTATACAAAGTAAAAGTATATAAGTACACAGGCCAAAGAGAATTACAAATTAAAGGTAGGCAATAGCCTGTCTGCAAACACCCATGTACCACTCCCTGCTCAAGAAGTGGAGTCTATTCCACCATCCTGTTGAATCCCAAGGTGGCCTCTCACTGCTCTGACCAATGGAATGTGGCAGAAGTAAGGCTGTGCCAATTCCAGGCCTAGGCTTTAAGAAGGCTAGCAGTTTCTGCTTCCTGCTTCTTAGAGTCCCCAGGTACCACATAATAAGTATGAGATACTCTGATGAGATGAAAGGCCACATGAAGAGGACCAAGGCACCAGAACCTGTGTGAGAAGAAGCCATTTTGAATATCTAGCTAGACCAGAGAGATCCCAACTCCAGTGCCCCCACAGAACTTTACGAGATGGCTTGTGTTTTTAAAGGCACTAAGTTTAGGATGAACTATAATGTAGCAATAGATAACTAGAGCACTTGCCTAGGGTTACTCCATCAGGAAACTCATCTTGAAGATCAAAAAGTTCCCCAAATGCATTAAGGAACTCCAAAACCATCAGAGCATCACCAAAGATTTCAGGAGGTAGTCTAGTTTTCACTGGTGTTGGTTCTGGAAGTTCCTGAAAGATTAAACAATTTATATAACTATGTAAACCAAGAAAAGGAAAACTTAAAAGGTAGAGATGACATACTTTTTACCTAACTATTAAGCATTATTCTTTGTAAGCTACTGGTTCTCAACCCTGGCTGTTTATCACAATCACCTTTGAAACTTCTAAAATTATAGATGTCCTGAACTTGTTCCAACTTTACTAAATCACAGTTCCTGAGAAGGGACTGGGAGAAAGGAACATTTTCCTTCCTTTTACTAAGAACATAACTTTAGGCTGAGTGTATTTCTGACTATATTTCCTGGTAAGAGTCTCTTAACCCACATTTTGAAGTCAAATCAGCTGTGAAATACTACCTTCAATGTACTATCTCCTTATGATTTGGAACATAATTAATCTACCATCCACTGATTTAGAAATTGTTCTTTATAAGCCAAGTTGAATGAGTTTGATTTGGACACTTTGGCCATTTCTGGAAACAGGCGGAATCCTTACCTAGCAATCAAGCTAAATGCATGCCTGGCTACAGTGGTTTTTGGATTATTAAGGATTACACAAACTGACCTATTATTTCTACAGAATAAGATCCATTATCAAAGCTGATTATAAAACACTAACAATACTACCTTGGAATTCTAAGTGTGAACATTTGCTTAACTAGCTATTTTCTCTCGGTTAAATATAAAGAAAAGAGGCTGCTATTAAATAAAAGAATGATTTCATCAGCAAAGCCACATAAGGCATGTAAAACCTATGTGTGCCAAACATCACATAACATGTTTATACCTTAAGGTCATCACATTCCATATCTTCTCTAGGTTTACTCCACTGTTTTAAGTATTCCACATATTTTCGCTTTTCTTCACGTAACTTCTCTCTTTCCTAAAAATTTTTAAAAGTTAGTAACAATTCATGTAAGAAATTTACATGGCAACATTGGCATCTCCTGAGAACTTGTTAGAAATGCAAATAGTTGGACCTTACCCCACACCTACTGAAGCAGTAACTCTGAGGTTAGGACTTGGCAATTGGTGTTCTAGCAAGCCCTCCTGGTGGTTTTTAATACATGCTAAAGTTTTAGAACCACTGATCAAAATAATACCTATCAAAATAATGCTATAAAGACTGAAAATGGGCCGAGTGCAGTGGCTCACACATGTAATTCCAGCACTTTGGGAGTCAGAGTCAGGTGGATCACTTGAGGTCAGAAGTTCGAGACCAGCCTGGCCAAAATGGCGAAACTCCATCTCTACTAAAAATACAAATATATATATATATATTTTTATATGATACAAATATATTTATATAAAAATATATTTTAAAAAATACAAATACATTTTTTTTAATTTTTAAAAAATAAGTCTATAATATAGAATTATTTTATATATGTATATAAAAATAAGCTGGGCATGGTAGCACGTGCCTGTCATTCCAGCTACTCGGGAGGCTGAGGCAGAAGAAGCACTTGTACCCGGGAGGAGAGGGTTGCAGTGAGCTGAGATCACACCACTGCACTCCAGCCTGGGCAGCTCTTGAATAAATATTAATTTAATCTGACTTGATCTATAGCTTTCCCTCTACTTCCTATCAATAAGATCCTAGCAAAATAAATTATTAGACTGCCTAAAATGAAACTTCCCCTTATATTTGTAATACATTTGTTATTTTCAAGATTCATTTGAATCTGATAACAGCCTAGAGACACAAAGAGGGAACAATAATTAAAAGCAACAATATTAGAATAGATGGACTTCTTTCTTGTAATTTAGGCTATTTCTCTTACTCACTTGGTCTTTTGAAACTCTTACTTTTTGATTCTGGTGTTTGAAATTGCAAGATAAATATTAACTGCTAAATGTCTCTAATAAAGCAGTGTAAATAAAATATTTTACTATTTTTTCCAGTAAGTATATTTAATATGTTATTATATTATTCTCTTCTTTGAAATTTAGGAACAACAGAGGTAAACAGATGTACACATCAAATTTTCAACGTAAAATGGCCTAGATAGTTACGGAACTTGCTGTAACTTGAATAGTCTGCTTAAATAAATTATCCACCCCCAACTTCAGAAATAATTCTTATAGGATCAAATAAAGTTAGCATTCTAATTCATTGTTGTGAACAGTGTAAATAAGCACATGCTTGGGAAATATTTAGTGATGTATATGTATAGAAAGTTTTGAAAATATTCTTACCCTTTGATTTATTCTACTTCTACAAATTTATCCTGGGACATAGTCCAAAAAAAAAGAAGACTTTATTCAGAAATTTGAACACAGCAGTATTATTTAAAGCACTTGGACTATTTAATGAGTTATGCAGTCATTAAAAATTCCACTTAAGATTATTTAATAACATGAAAGAATGTTTATGATCATGTTAGATTAAAAAAAGCATATAAAACTTTAAATGGTGAGTGATCTGTTTTTTTAAGGCACAGGATAAAGACTAGAAATAAACAAATCAAAGTGCTAATTCTATCTCTGGCCAGGTGCGGTGGCTCATGCCTGTAATCCTAGCACTTTGGGAGGTTGAGGTGGGCAGATCACTTGAGGTCAGGAGTTTCAGACCAGCCCGGCCAACATGGTGAAACCCCATCCCTAGTAAAAATACAAAAATTAGCCAGGCATGGTGGTGGGCACTTCTAATCCCAGCCACTCGGGAAGCTGAGGCAGGAGAACTGCTTGAATCTGGGAGGCAGAGGTTGCAGTGAGCCCAGATCAAACCACTGAACTTCAGCCTGAGCAAGAGAGTGACACTCAGTCTCAAAAAAAAAAAAGTGTTAATTCTATCTCTAAATGTTACCATTAGATTTCTGGTGATTTTTCTGTTCTCTATGTTTTCTGGCGTAAACTTATATTAGACCTTCTACACCAACTCAATGGTCTATTTGACAAACATTTGGTTTCCATTCCAAGATGGCCGAATAGGAACAGCTCCGGTCTGCAGCTCCCAGTGTGATCGACGCAGAAGATGGTGATTTCTGCATTTCCAACTGAGTTACCTGGTTCATCTCATTGGGACTGGTTGGACAGTGGGTGCAGCCCATGGAGGGCAAGCTGAAGCAGGGTGGGGCATCGCCTCACCCGGGAAGCCCAAGGGGTTAGGGGATTTCCCTTTCCTAGCCAAGGCACGCCATGACAGACTGCATCTGGAAAACTGGGACACTCCTGCCCAAATACTGCGCTTTTCCAACGGTCTTAGCAAACAGCACACCAGGAGATTATATCCTGCGCCTGGCTCAGCGGGTCCCACACCCACAGAGCCTTGCTCACTGCTAGCGCAGCAGTCTGAGATTGACCTGCAAGGCAGTAGCCTGGCTAGGGGGAGGGCTGTCCCCCATTGCTGAGGCTTGAGTAGGTAAACAAAGCGGCTGGGGAAGCTCAAACTGGGCAGAGTCCACTGCAGCTCTGCAAAGCCTGCTGCCTCTGGGGGCAGGGCATAGCTGAACAAAAGACAGGAGAAACTGCTACAGACTTAAACGTCCCTGCCTGGCAGCTCTGAAGAGAGCAGTGTTTCTCCCAGCACGGTTTTTGAGCTCTGAGAACAGACAGTGTCTCCTCAAGTGGGTCCCTGACCCCTGTGTAGCCTAAATGACACCTCATACAGGTAGGTGCCCCTCTGGGATGAAGCTTCCAGAGGAAGGATCAGGCAGCAATATTTGCTGTTCTGCAGGCTCCGCTGGTGATACCCAGGCAAGCAGGGTCTGGGGTGGACCTCCAGCAAACTCCAACAGACCTGCAGCTGAGGGACCTCATTCTCAGAAGGAAAACTAACAAACAGAAAGGAATAGCATCAACATCAACAAAAAGGACATCCACACCAAAACCCCACCTGTAGGTCACCAGCATCAAAGACCAAAGGTAGATAAAGACCACAAAAATAGGGAGAAACCAGAGCAGAAAAGCTGAAAATTCTAGAAACTGGAGCGCCTCCTCTTCTCCAAAGGATCACAGCTCCTCACCAGCAACAAAACAAAGAGGGACGGAGAATGACTTTGACGAGCTGACAGAAGTAGGCTTCGAAAGGTCAGTAATAACAAACTTCTCCAAGCTAAAGGAGGATGTTCAAACCCATCACCAAGGAAGCTTAAAAACCTTGAAAAAAGACTAGACGAATGGCTAACTAGAATAAACAGTGTAGAGAAGACCTTAAATGACCTGATGGAGCTGAAAACCATGGCACGAGAACTATGTGACACATACACAAGCTTCAATAGACAATTCAATCAAGTGGAAGAAAGGGTATCAGTGATTGAAGATCAAATTAATGAAATAAAGCAAGAGGAGAAGTTTAGAGAAAAAAGAGTAAAAAGAAATAAACAAAGTCTCCAAGAAATATGGGACTATGTGAAAAGACCAAATCTATGTCTGATTGGTGTACCTGAAAGTGATGGGGAGAATGGAACCAAGTTGGAAAACACTCTTCAGGATATTATCCAGGAGAACTTCCCCAGCCTAGCAAGGCAGGCCAACATTCAAATGCAGGAAATACAGAGAACACCACAAAGACACTCCTCGAGAAGAGCAACCCCAAGACACATAAATGTCAGATTCGCCAAGGCTGAAATGAAGGAAAAAATATTAAGGGCAGCCAGAGAGAAAGGTCGGGTTACCCACAAAGGGAAGCCCATAAGACTAACAGCGGATCTCTCAGCAGAAATGCTACAAGCCAGAAGAGAGTGGGGGCCAATATTCAACATTCTTAAAGAAAAGAATTTCAACCCAGAATTTCATATCCAGCCAAACTAAGCTTCATAAGTGAAGGAGAAATAAAATCCTTTCCAGACAAGCAAATGCTGAGAGATTTTGTCACCACCAGGCCCACCTTACAAAAGCTCCTGAAGGAAGCACTAAACATGGAAAGGAACAACTGGTACCAGCCACTGCAAAAACATGCCAAATTGTAAAGACTATTGATGCTAGGAAGAAACTGCATCAACTAACGGGCAAAATAACCAGCTAACATCATAACGACAGGATCAAATTCACACATAACAATATTAACCTTAAATGTAAATGGGCTAAATGCCCCAAGTAAAAGACACAGACTGGCAAATTGGATAAAGAGTCAAGACCCATCAGTGTGCTATATTCAGGAGACCCATCTCACATGCAGAGACACATATACGCTCAAAATAAAGGGATGGAGGAAGATCTACCAAGCAAATTGAAAGCAAAATAAAGCAGGGGTTACAACCCTAGTCTCTGATAAAACAGACTTTAAACCAACAAAGACCAAAAGAGACAAAGAAGGCCATTACATAATGGTAAAGGGATCAATTCAAAAAGAAGAGCTAACTATCCCAAATATATATGCACCTAATACAGGAGCACCCAGATTCATAAAGCAAGTCCTTAGAGACCTACAAAGAGACTTAGACTCCCACACAATAACAATGGGAGACTTTAACTCCTACTGTCAATATTGGACAGATCGACGAGACAGAAGGTTAACAAGGATATCCAGGACTTGAACTCAGCTCTGCACCAAGCGGATCTAACAGATATCTACAGAACTCTCCACCCCAAATCAACAGAATATACATTCTTCTCAGCACCACATCACACTTATTCCAAAACTGACCACATAGTTGGAAGTAAAGCACTCCTCAGCAAATGTAAAAGAAGAGAAATCACAACAAACTGCCTTTCAGACCACAGTGCAATCACATTAGAACTCAGGATTAAGAAACTCATTCCAAACTGCACAACTACATGGAAACTGAACAACCTGCTCCTGAATGACTACTGGGTAAATAACGAAATTAAGGCAGAAATAGAGATGTTCTTTGAAACCAATGAGAACAAAGACACAATGTACCAGAATCTCTGGGACACATTTAAAGCAGTGTGTAGAGGGAAATTTATAGCACTAAATGCCCACAAGAGAAAGAAGAAAAGATCTAAAATTGACACCCTAACATCACAATTAAAAGAACTAGAGAAGCAAGAGGAAACAAATTCAAAAGCTAGCAGAAGGCAAGAAAAAACTAAGATCAGAGCAGAACTGAAGGGGATAGAGACACAAAAAACCCTTTAAAAAAAAATCAGTGAATCCGGGAGCTGGTTTTTTGAAAAGATCAACAAAATTGATAGACCACTAGCAAGACTAATAAAGAAGAAAAGAGAGAAGAATCAAATAGACATAATAAAAAACAACAAAGGGGATATCACCACCGATCCCACAGAAATACAAAGTACCATCAGAGAATACTATAAACACCTCTACACAAATAAACTAGAAAATCTAGAAGAAATGGATGAATTCCTGGACACATACACCCTCCCAAGACTAAACCAGGAAGAAGTTGAATCTCTGAATAGACCAATAACAGGTTCTGAAATTGAGGCAATAATTAATAGCCTACAAACCAAAAAAAGTCCAGGACCAGACGGATTCACAGCCAAATTCTATCAGAGGTACAAAGAGGAGCTGGTACCATTCCTTCTGAAACTATTCCAATCAACAGAAAAAGAGGGACTCCTCCCTAACTCATTTTATGAGGCCAGCATCATCCTGATACCAAAGCCTGGCAGAGACACAACAAAAAAAGAGAATTTTAGACCAATATCCCTGATGAACATCGATGTGAAAATCCTCAATAAAATACTCACAAACCGAATCCAGCAGCACATCAAAAAGCTTATCCACCATGAGCAAGTGGGCTTCATCCCTGGGATGCAAGGCTGGTTCAACATATGCAAATCAATAAACGTAATCCATCACATAAACAGAATCAATGACAAAAACCACATGATTATCTCAATACATGCAGAAAAGACCTTCAACAAAATTCAACATCCCTTCATGCTAAAAATGCTCAATAAACTAGGTACTGATGGAACGTATCTCAAAATAATTAGAGCTATTTATGACAAACCCACAGCCAATATCATACTGAATGGGCAAAAACTGGAAGGATTCCTTTTGAAAACCAGCACAAAACAAGGATGCCCTCTCTCACCACTCCTATTCAACATAGTATTGGAAGTTCTGGCCAGTGCAATCAGGCAAGATAAAGAAATAAAAGGTATTCAGTTAGGAAATGAGGAAGTCAAATTGTCTCTGTTTGCAGATGACATGATTGTATATTTAGAAAACCCTATCATCTCAGCCCAAAATCTCCTTAAGCTGATAAGCAACTTCAGCAAAGTCTCAGTATACAAAATCAATGTGCAAAAATCACAATCATTCCTATACACCATTAACAGAAAAACAGAGAGCCAAATCATGAGCAAACTCCCATTCACAATTGCTTCAAAGAGAATAAAATACCCAGGAATCCAACTTACAAGGGATGTGAAGGACCTCTTCAAGGAGAACTACAAACCACTGCTCAACGAAATAAAAGAGGACACAAACAAATGGAAGAACATTCCATGCTCATGGATAGGAAGAATCAATATCGTGAAAAATGGCCATATTGCCCAAGTTATTTATAGATTCAATGCCATCCCCATCAAGCTACCAATGACTTTCTTCACAGAATTGGAAAAAACTACTTTAAAGTTCATATGGAACCAAAAAAGAGCCCGTATTGCCAAGACAATCCTAAATAAAAAAAAGAAAGCTGGAGGCATCATGCTACCTGACTTCAAACTATACTATAAGGCTACAGTAACCAAAACAGCATTGTACCAGTACCAAAACAGATATATAGACCAAAGGAACAGGACAGAGGCCTCAGAAATAACACCACGCATCTACAACAATCTGATCTTTGACAAACCTGACAAAAACAAGAAATGGGGAAAGGATTCCCTATTTAATAAATGGTGCTGGGAAAGCTGGCTAGCCATATGTAAGAAAGCTGAAACTGGATCCCTTCCGTATACCTTATACAAAAATTAATTCAAGACGGATTAGAGACTTAAATATTAGACCTAAAACCATAAAAACCCTAGAAGAAAACCCAGGCAATACCATTCAGGACATAGGTATGGGCAAAGACTTCAAGACTAAAATACCAAAAGCAATGGCAACAAAAGCCCAAATTGACAAACGGCATCTAATTAAACTAAAGAGCTTCTGCACAGCAAAAGAAACTACCATCATAGTCAACAGGCAACCTACAGAATGGGAGAAAATTTTTGCAGACTACCCATCTGACACAGGGCTAATATCCAGAATCTACAAAGAACTTAAATTTACAAGAAAACAACATAACAACCCCATCAAAAAGTGGGCAAAGAATATGAACAGACACTTCTTAAAAGAAGACATTTATGCAGTCAACAGACACATGAAAAAATGCTCATCATCACTGGCCATCAGAGAAATGCAAATCAAAACCACAACGAGATACCATCTCACACCAGTTAGAATGGCAATCATTAAAAAGTCAGGAAACAACAGATGCTGGAGAGGATGTGGAGAAATAGGAATGCTTTTACACTGTCGGTGGGACTGTAAACTAGTTCAATCATTGTGGAAGACAGTGTGGCGATTCCTCAAGGATCTAGAACCAGAAATACCATTTGACCCAGCCATCCCGTTACTAGGTACACACCCAAAGGATTATAAATCATGCTGCTATAAAGACACATGCACATGTATGTTTATTGCTGCACTATTCACAATAGCAAAGACTAGGAACCAACCCAAATGTCCATCAATGATAGACTGGATTAAGAAAATGTGGCACATATGCACCATGGAATACTATGCAGCCATAAAAAAGGATGAGTTCATGTCCTTTGCAGGGACATGGATGAAGCTGGAAACCATCATTCTGAGCAAACTATCACAAGAACAGAAAACCAAACACCGCATGTTCTCACTCATAGGTGGGAACTGAACAATGAGAACACTTGGGCACAGGGTGGGGAACATCACACACAGGGGCCTGTTGTGGGGTGGGCAGCAGGAGGAGAGATAGCATTAGGAAAAATACCTAATGTAAATGACGAGTTAATGGGTACAGCAAACCAACATGGCACATGTATACCTATGTAACAAACCTGCACACTGTGCACATGTACCCTAGACATTTAAAAAAAAAAAAATTCAAGGGAGACTACAGACAACTAAAATGAGCACGGAGCATGTAACATGATCCTCTAAGGCTACTTGTGAATATCCCGAGAAATCTCTGAAAATGACTGACTTTGGAGGAAACCAGCTATAGAATTCTCTAAGGAATACGTACCACTCAAGACCACAATCAAAGATTTGATGAAACACTATTATTACACCTTATTTTTCAAATAGGATAAGAACACAGTACTACATTCTTGTTTTTTTTTTTTTTTTTTTTTTTTTTGAGACAGAGTCTTGTTCTGTCACCCAGGCTGGTATGCAGTGGCATGATCTTGGCTCACTGTAACCTCCACCCATGTTCAAGCAATTCTCCTGCCTCAGTCTCCTTAGTAGTTGGGATTACAGGTGCGTACTACCATGCCCAGCTAATTTTTGTATTTTTAGTAGAGATGGGGTTTCACCATGCTGGCCAGGCTGGTCTCGAACTCTTGACCTCATGATCTGCCTGCCTTGGCCTCCCAAAGTGCTGGGATTACAGGTGTGAGCCACTGCGCCCGGCCTATTTTATTTTTCAAACTGTGTATTTTACCTCTTAAAGTTTTACATACAAACTTTTACATATATAATCTTCCCTAAATTTGGAAGTCTAAACAATGAAATCATTTAGAACTGCATTCTAAAAGAGGTTTTAAGTGATGTGTAAAGGCATGTTAAATTTTCCAAAGCAAAAGGGAGATAAAACAATCAGCTTTCTATGCACATTCATAAATGTGAAAGAAAGTAGTAAAAGCATTTGAAAATCAACCATGGAGGTAGATATGTAAAGTAGCAGTACTATATGTAGAGAGTATAGCTAATATACTCAAATGAATACCTTCTCTCTTTCTACTTTAAGCCTCTCTTTTTCTTCTTTTTTCTTTAGTCTCTCCTCTTCAACAATTTTTTTCAGTTCTTCCCTCTTTTTCTCTTTATCTTCTTTTTCTTTTTTCTTCGCTTCTAGGGCATCTGCTTTTTCTCTTTTTAATTTAGCCTTTTCAAAAGCTGTGGAGAAAAATCAAACTTAGAACTATATATAGACAAAAAAGAACACTTGGCAATTTTTTTTGATATAACGACAGAATCCTTGAAATAAATGAGATTAGTAGAGACTCTCAAAATTCCTAGAGGGAACCAGCAGGTGATTAAAATAGGAAAAGCAAATTGGCTAAGTTTATGACAAACTACAGTATTGGGACAAACATATATGTGCCTTTGGAAGCCCTAATACCCAAAGTGTTATCTGAAGACCAGCAGCAAAGTTATCATCACCTTGTTAAAAAATGCAGAATCTCATTCCCCAACCAGACCTACTAATTTAGAATCTTCATTTTAACAAGATCCCCAAGTGATTCATATGTATATTCAAGTTTGGGAAGCAATGTTTTAAAAGGCTTTGTGAATCAAACAAAATAGCCCCAGTTTGTAAGCCCCGGAAACTCAAACTTCTGCTTAATCTAGCACTAAGCAATTTAATAGGGCATATGCAAGACCATGAAATTTTAAGAGATGAAGTGGTCTTATATAAAACAAGCAAACAAATAAACAATAGTTATCTGATAGAAAAAATAACTGCACTTCAAAACAATTAACCAGGAACATGCCATTTCAGAAATATCCCCCACTCAGGCACAGAGAAATATTCTTTCTTATTCCTAATCAGCTTTTGGAAAGAATGTTAAAACTCACCCAGTGACTTCATTTCTTCTTGTTTCAAAAGTTTATCTCTTTCTTTAGTAGCTTTGTTCCTATAACTTGCAAGAGTCTGTTTATTAGCAACATTGTCCTCCTAAAAAAACAAACCACACCAGTATGCCTGGTTCTTATAGTAAGAATAAAAAGCAAAAAAATTAAAACTTTCAGCAATTACACTTTCTTTATACTAAAATGATTTTTTTTCTTTTCTTTTCTTTTTTTTTGAGACAAAGTCTCGCTCTATCCCTCAGGCTGGAGTGTAGTGGTGTGATCTCGGCTCACTGCAACCTCTGCTTCCTGGGCTCAAGTGATTCTTCTCCCTCAGCCTCCTGAGTAGCTAGGATTACAGGCATGTGCCACCACACCCGGCTAAGTTTTTTTTGTATTTTTAGTAGATATGGGGTTCTGCCATATTGGCCAGGCTGGTCTTGAACTCCTGACCTCGAGTGGGCTACTCACCTCTGCCTCCCAAAGTGCTGGGATTACAGGTGTGAGCCACCATGCCCAGTCTAAAATGAGTTTTTATTCTAAAGTATAATTGGGCCGGGCACAGTGGCTCATGCCTGTAATCGTAGCATTTTGGGAAGGCAAGGCAGATAGAATACTTGAGGTCAGGCATTCGAGAGCAGCCTGGCCAACATGATGAAACCCCATCTCTACTAAAAATGCAAAAATTAGCTGGGAGTGGTGACATGCACTTGCAGCCCCAGCTACTCAGGAGGCTGAGGGAGGAGAACTGCTTGAACCCAGGAGGTGGAGGTTGCAGTGAGCTAAGATTGTGCCATGGTACTCCAGTATGGGTGACAGAGTGAGACTCCATCTCAAAAAAAAAAAAAAAAAAAGTGCAACTGAATTGTTAATAACTCTAATCTTAGTAATACACAGAACATGAGTTAACTCTGTAGCTCTATAAATTATTACAAGAATATCTCAGGAAAAATTGGTAATACATAGAAAGAGCCTTAAAAATGCTTTATAAACTTTCAGCTTACTTTATAAACTAGATGGTGTAAATATCAAATATGAAAGATGCAGAAAAAAGACATACCAGAAACATTCTTGTGGCCAATGTCAAATTTTATTTTTATTTTATTTCTTCTAAGAATAATGTCTCTAACCTAATTAACTTGTGTAGGTTTTTTTTGTTTTGTTTTTTTAAGACAGAGTCTTGGCTTTGTCGTCCAGGCTAAAGTGCAATATGGCATGATCTCGGCTCACAGCAACCTTGGCCTCTGTCTGCCTTCCGGGTTTGAGCAATTCTTGTGCCTCAGGCTCCTGTATTTTTAGTAGAGACAGAGTTTTGCCATGTTGGCCAGGCTAGTCTAGAACTCCTGGACTCAAATGTCTACCCACCTCAGCCTCCCAAAGTACTGGGATTACAGGCAAGAGCCACTGTGCCCGGCTGCATTATTGCTTTTTAAAAACCCCCTATAACTTCCTCCTGTCAGAATTTATTCCTATTTTACACTTCAATCCCATAGTTTACTCCCTGCTTTACATTTCAGTAATTGCTCATGTGCTTGCTTCCACTTTGGTATAAAATCCTTGTGGTATGAAAGTCATATCTAATTCACACCTGAAACTTCTACAAGCCTCATTGCTGAGCAGTTATCAACATATAGTACATACTCACATATTTTTTGGTGAGGTAATGAGTTTCTTCCTCTAGGCTATGGATGTGAGGGGAGACAAACATACTTCTTGATTCTGAATACTGTTTTACTAACAGTGAAAATGTAGTTTTAATCAATTCTCTACTTACCTGACTAATAGGTATTCGTTTGGGAGGTCTCCCTCTTCGTCTGTTAGCAGGACTGAAGATAAATGTGGGCGGATCATCAGGAAAGAAATAAGAAAAATCTTGTTCTGCTATTTTATACGTTGAAAGAGATGATGCCTTAACATAAAGACATAGGGTACAGTAATAACACATTAGTAAACAATATACAGATATGCCCTAACATGTCATATGGCCACTATTAATGCTGTTAAAAGACCAGGATAGGCTGGGTACAGTGGCTCACACCTGTAATTCCAGCACTTTGGGAGGTCAAGGCGGGCAGATCATGATGTCAAGAGATCGAGACCATCCTGCCCAACATGATGAAACCCCATCTCTACTAAAAATACGAAAATTAGCTGGGCATGGTGGTGCATGTCTGTAGTCCCAGGTACTTGGGAGGCTGAGGCAGAAGAACTGCTTAAACCTGGGAGGTGGAGGTTGCAGTGAGCAGAGATCACCCCACTGCACTCCAGCCTGGACCCCATCTCAGAAAAAAAAAAGAAAAAAAAATAAGGATAAAAACATTAGAATTTTATGCATTATTGTGTAGTAAAATACGTTTTAATTGGTTTAACCAATCCTTTTTCCACTATATAATTAATTAGCCTTACCAGAAAGAAAACCACAATTCAAAGATTACATTACAATAAAATACCTCAAGAATGGTTGTACAGTTTCTTGTATTTCAAAATTATATATTATACAATACTTTATTTTGCTTTGACAAATTTTGTGAGATTTTCTATGTAAATGAATAATCAATCCATATATTTAACATTAAAAATCCACTGTATTAACCCGATAAATTTTTCGTAACCATTTGCCAACTGCTGAACATTTATTCAGATTTTCCTCCCAGGGTAGAGTAATAATTTAAATACTTAATGTATCAAATTTCCCATTACATCCCTCTAGTCCTGATAAAAGCAGAAATACTTGCAAATTCCTATAAAGTTTAAACAAAGAATTTAAGTTCAGAAGTCAACCTTATTCTTGCCAGAAATGGTGTGGTTCTAGAATAATTACTAAATCCAAGAGTTTATCTCCTTTTACCTTGTATCTAGAATTTGCCTTTTAAAGTTTTTTTATTTTAATTTTATTTATCTATTTATTTATTTTGAGACAGAATCTTGCTCTGTCACCCAGGCTGGAGTGTAGTGACGTGATCTCGGCTCACTGCAACCTCTGCCTCCTAGGTTCAAGTGATTCTCCTGCCTCAGTCTCCTGAGTAGCTGAGATTACAGGTGTGTGCCACCACATCCAACTAATTTTTGTATTTTTAGTAGAGACAGTGTCTTACCATGTTGGCCAGGCTGGTCTTGAACTCCTGACCTCAAGTGATCTGCCCGCCTTGGCCTCCCAAAGTGCTGGGATTACAGGCATAAGCCACTGTGCCCAGTCTTGCTTACCTTTTATCCATGTGCAACCCTAGACTTTTTGTTATTTTTGACCTAATGGCCAAGATCATCATTCTTCCTCTCAAGCAAATGAAAACAAATGCCATTTACAGAAATACCTTTCAGGAAATGTGTGAGAAAATGATGATACAAAATACAAAAAGTTAACAAAACAGAAAAGGGTATTTTGTGTATAATTATTTTTGTGGGTAGAGCACAGCTTTAAACACCTAGAATTCAACCAGTTCTGGCCATGTAATAAATCAAGAATCTATCAAAATTTCACATTAAAGAAGATTTCATTAAAATGATCATATTCCATCCCACATAATCTCTGAATTATGTGGGATAACAGGATTATCTATGGAATAGAATTATGTAATTGTCTACAGAATTGCACCTTAAATATGAATATAAAGCACATGGGTGGTTGCGTCTCAAATATATATACACTCATAAAGGCCAAAATACGTTTTAGTACATTAATTGCCAAAGTTTCTTATTCATACACACAATACACAAGACCCACATTTTTGTGTACTTGTAGGTACTCCTAACAGCAGTCTATGCTCACCAAAACTGGTTATCAAACTTTGTGTGCTTGCTCACAAAGTGCTGTGCTGATATAATTTGGCTCTGTGTCCCCACCCAGATCTCATGTGGAATTGTACTCCCCAGTGTTAAAGAACAGGCCTGGTAGGAGGTGACTGAATCATGGAGCGGAATTCCCCCTTGCTGTTCATGAGATCTGGTTGTTTGAAAGTACGTAGCACCTCCCACTTCACGCTCTCTCCTGCCAGCCATGTGAAGATGTGCTTGCTTTCCCTTTGCTTTCTGCCAAGATTGTAGGCTTCCAAAGGCCTCCCCAGAAGCAGAAGCATGTACAGCCCACAAAACTATGAGCTGATTAAACCTCATTTCTTTATAAATTACTCAGTCTCAGGTATGTCTTTATAGCAGTGTGAGAATGGATTAATACACCAGCATATCCATTAATAATCTTCTATTACACTCTAAGTGAAAAATGTTTATTGTGACCTTAATTCCCATTTATTTGAGTAAAGTTGATCTTCTTTCCATGTTCATTGACTTTTTCCTTGGTGAAATATTTGCTGATTTCTTTTATCACCATTTTCCAATTGGGTCATCTTTGCTCACTGATGTGTAAGAAATCTTTATAAATTAGAGAAATTGGCCAACTGGTGTTTACAATACACATATACAACTATTCACATATATCGATTGCCTACCAAGTGTCAGGCACTGTTCTAACCATTTATTGGTTAGATCATTAAAACTTTTTGTAAGTTTTAATCATTAAAAAAGTTTTAAATCATTAAACTTTTTGTAAGCATCATTTAATATGGCTACCTGATAATGCTATAGATAGAGCATAATTGAATCTTATCAAGGCAGATACATAAATATGCTCACATTTTTAAAAAATTATTTTTCAGATGACGCTATCTTACGTTTTCAAGTTTTTATATTTCTTCCACTGTGAATTTTAATCATATCTATTTGACCATTTTCCTACTGGGGTGCATATGTTTTTCTAGTTAATTTGCGTTCTTCATTATATTTACTCAAGGCATTTTTCCCCCAGTGCTTGCCCTTGAAATCTATGCATGACTTTTTTTTTTTTTGCCTGATACGGAGTCTCCTGTTGCTCAGGCTGGAGTGCAGTGGCGCGATCTTGGCTCACTTATGCATGACATTTTAAAACTTATGTTTATGCTCAATCTCATCCTTGGTATTTTTTTTCTATTTCTCCTAAGTACCTCGTCATATTTAACATTAAAATTTGTTTCATTTCTTTTGAGTTAGATTTAACTTTATTATTCCAATAGTTAACCAAGTGTCCATTTTTTAAATCAATCTTGTCTCTAGAGACCTGAAATGTTAACTTTTCGCATAAACTCATTCTTTTTTTAAAGTTTCTCTTCTTTTTAAACATGTATATATAGTGAAATGCACAAATCTTACACATGCAGGAGATGATTTGTGACAAATGCATACATCTCTCTAACCCATTCTACTGCCTTTTTAAACTTTTAAGTTCAGGGGTGCATTTACAGGTTTGTTACATAGGTAACATGTGTCATGGGTGTTTTGTTGTGCAGATTACTTTATCACCCAGGTTTTAAGCAAGTACCAATTAGTTATTTTTCCCCATCCTCTCCCTCCTCCCACCTTCTGACAGGCCCCAGGTACGTGCTGTTTCTGCTTTTTTTTTTTTTTTTTAAGAGACAGGGTCTTGCTACATTCCCTAGGCTGGACTTGAAATCCCAGCCTCACATGATCTTCCCACCTCAGCTTTAGGAGTAGCGGGGACTACAGGCATGAGGCTCCATTCTATTGCTTTTTTTACTTGGTGTGTCTTTATCCCAATAAAAGTTGAATATTTTGTATTTTAAAAAATTACTTTAAGTTTTACCATTTAACTTTTTACTTGGTGTGCAATGTGAAATCTCTAAAACTTGACTTTTTCCTCTCAAAATGGTTATTAACAAAATATAATGTCTGCTTAGTATTAGCATGATACATTATTATTATTTATTATTATTATTATTATTATTTTGAGACAGGGTCTCACTCTGTTGTCCACGCTGGAGTGCAGTGGTACAATCACAGCTCACAGCAGCCTTGGTGATCCTTTTACTTCAGCTTCCTAAGTAGCTGGGACTACAGTTACCACCACCACACCCAGGTAATTTTTGTAATTTCTGTAGATACAGGGTTCACCATGTTTCCCAGGCTGGTCTCCTGGGCTCAAGCAATATGTACACTTTGGCCTCCTAAAGTGCAAGGATTACAGGAGTAAGCCACGGTGCCCAGCCAATGCTCTTTTTATTATACATTGTTCTTTCATCTAGTAGGCTCTGTTTAGCATTGTTCTTTGAATCTGTCTATTCTTCATAAGCCAGAACCACACTACAGGTATTAGGAAGCTATAGCTGCCCCACTTGATAACTTTTCTTTTTCCAAATTTTCTATTTTCACCTGTCCTTGTTGATCTTTTTTATAAGTGGTAGTAACTGAACCACCTAGCAATTCTAGCAATTTTAAAAATAGTAATTAATCTAATAAATATTTTTCAGAAGTACTAAAAATTGGCTCCAGATTTAAAAAGAGCAATCTTTAATCATCTTTGAAATAACATTTCAGCAATGTTGTAACTTTATAACACTACCCATTTTGTTTTCTGTCTTCCAACAAATAATTTCATTAATTACCTTTATTTTAATGATTCCATCTTGTGGTTCACAGTGTTGCTTCAGAAAAAGCTTTAGTTTATCACGAGAAAATAGGTGTTTTCTCCGGCTACAGGAAGGAAGGAAGTCAAAGAGGGTAGTGTTAGCATCAAAGAGTTCAACCCAAACTCCGTAATTTCTGTAAATTTATAACCTGAATTTCAAGCCTAGGAATCAAAGGATACTTCATCTTCTAACAGTATTTATGTAGAAGTTACAAGAAACTTTTACAGAGGTATTTATGTAGGAAGTTATAAGATCTACATGAGTGAATCTATTATAAAAAGTCTATTACAAAAACAGCATATGCATTTGTTGTTTAGGGGCCACTGGGAAAACAAACTTCAAGAGCCAGACGCGGTGGCTCACGCCTGTAATTCCAGCACTTTGGGAGGCCGAGGTGGGTGGATCACGAGGTCAGGAGATTGAGACCATCCTGGCTAACATGGTGAAACCCTGCCTCTACTAAAACTACAAAAAATTAGTGGTGTTGGTGGGCGCCTGTAGTCCCAACTACTCGGGAGGCTGAGGCAGGAGAATGGCATGAATCTAGGAGGCAGTGAGCTGAGATCACACCACTGCACTCCAGCCTGGGCAACAGAGCAAGACTCCATCTCAAAAAAAAAAAGGAAAAAGTAAACAAAAAAGAAAACAAACTTTAAGGAAAATATGCTATAGAGAGTAAATCAAATTTTATAACATTAGATTATTACCCCTACAAGTATAATCATTAAAATTCTCTTAAAAATTAAAATCAGGCCAGGCACAGTGGCTCACGCCTGTAATCCCAGCACTTTGGGAGACTGAGGAGGGTGGATCACTTGAGGTCAGGAGTTCGAGACCAGCCTGGCCAACATGGTGAAACCCCATCTCTACTGAAAATACAACAAGAATTAGCTGGGCGGTATGGCACATGCCTGCAATCCCAGCTACTCGGGAGGCTTAGGCTGGAGAATCGCTTGAGCCTGGGAGGCAGAGGGTGCAGTGAGCTGAGATTGCACTGCTGCACTCTAGTCTGGGAGACAGAGTGAGACCCTGTCTCAAAAAAACAAAGCAAAACAAAACAAAACAAAAAAATTAAAATCAGTAGACTACCAGAAATCATATTAAGTGCTGCAAATCAACATTCAAGTGGATATTGTAAACAAAGTTGAACATAGCTTATATCAAATTTTAAAACATTTTGTATTTAAATCTCATGACAACCAACAAATTAGTGGGATGAAAATTAAAAGAGGCTTAAAATTAATATTCTAATACTGTTTTTTATTCTCCCTTGCCCCCCAATTAAAAACAACCACAAGAGTAACCACCACCACCACAAACAAAACAAAACCAATAGAAAAGAAATAGAAGTATTTTTCTGGAAAAAAGTAAATGTTTTGAGTTCAATGTATTCCTTTCAAGAAAAAGCCAAGTTAAAAGCTCCAGTAAGTGAATAAACAATATATGATTTTTAAGTAGTGGCCTTCCCAAA
This sequence comes from Macaca fascicularis, assembly GCF_037993035.2. Lineage (NCBI taxonomy): Eukaryota > Metazoa > Chordata > Mammalia > Primates > Cercopithecidae > Macaca > Macaca fascicularis. The sequence continues at coordinate 102,630,501 of NC_088381.1, forward strand.
AATGTATAGTTAGCCCTCCATATCTGTAGATCAAAAGTATTTGGAGAAAATAAAAACTGCATCTGTACTAAACATGTATAGACTTTTTTTGTTGGTCAGTATTCCCTAAACAATACAGTATAACAATGAATTATACTTCATTTACATTGTATTAGGTATTATACATAATCTGGAGATGATTTAAAGCATATGGGAAGATGTGTGTAGGTTAGATGCAAATACTACACCATTTTATGAAATTTGAACATCCAAAGATTTCCCTCCCACACAGATAAACAAGGATAACTATATTCTTTTCCTAGATTTAAAGCTCCATGAGAACAAGGACTCCGCTATATCTCTGCACCATACAGTAGCTGGTAAAGAGAAGGTAATTACTTGTTCACTGCTGAAGAAACTAGTCCTCAAGGACTACATTAGTTTACATGGTAGCTACTAGCCACATATTGTTTATTTATAAATAAAATTTAAAACTCAGTTCCCTCATTCTTTCTAGCTACATTTCAAATACTCAATAGCGACACATGGCTGTTGGATAGCATACATATAACATTTCCATTATAAAAGAAAGTTCTGTCGGGCGCGGTGGCTCACGCCAGCACTTTGGGATGCCAAGGTGGGTGGATCACGAGGTCAGGAGATCGAGACCACCCTGGCTAACATGGTGAAATCCTGTCTCTACTAAAAAAAAAAATACAAAAAATTAGCCGGGCATGGTGGCGGGCGCCTGTAGTCCCAGCTTCTTGGGAGGCTGAGGCAGGAGAATGGTGTGAATCCGGGAACCAGAGCTTGCAGTGAGCCGAGAATGCGCCACGGCACTCCAGCCTGGGCAACAGAGCAAGACTCCATCTCAAAAAAAAAAAAAAAAAAAAAGGAAAGTTCTACATGTCAATGCTACTCTAGCATATCAAGTCTTCTTCTTTATTAGAGGAATATTACCATCTCTTTATTAAAAAAATAGCATCGTACTATTTTTTGATGCTAACAAAGACCTATAAGTCATTTAAGTCTTTTATTATGAAGTATAACTTTCTCACCTTGTAATTCTTTGGCTTACAAATTAGGAAAAAAATGAGCTAACCAAGACTGTAACCATGGTCTAGCAGAATAATTAAAGTATAAGTCAAAAAGTAAATAGAAAAATGAAAAATATTAAATAGGGAATTACATTATATAAGTAACATCCTGAACTAAATGCAAAAGAAAAAAACTCAACTGTGAATAAGGAAAATATCTGTAGTCTCAACAGTGCTACTCATGAGCCCATAAACTAAACAAATTTTTAAAAGTTTGAATAATCAAACATTAGTTTTGGAATATTATTTTTGAATATACAGTAAAATGTAGAATGCTCTAGAGATCTTAAACTAATGACGAGCCCCCCAAAACCAACAAACCAACAAACTACACATACCTCAATACAGCCACAGAAAGTGATATATCTATCTCAGGATTCTCTTAATACTTATATTATTACCACTTTTGTTTGGACACATGAATATATATGGAACAAAAGGGATGAGAACACAAGCAAAAATTATTTTACATTAAATGAAATACAAGACTGACTCCTAGGTGGCAGGTTGATAGTTGGCTGATATCATCTTACTTTCAGATGACTAAGAGTCTAAACCCAACAGGCAACAATAGGGATTTTCCTAAAATATATCTGTATAACCTAAAGCCAGTTATTTTATGTATTAACTACTCACTAAAGCAACTTCTTATATTAACTTCTGTCTCCTCTGATTAGGCCTCAAACAGGAACTTTTTAAAGATACTCATTTTTTATGATTTAGCTTTCTTAATGAATAGGAAAAAACTGATCAAATGTTTGTCTAATGAATACTACAAATGTTAACATTTATAAGTACCTTCATTAATATTAAAAATTGAGTTATCTCATGAAAAGTACTTCATAAATAGGACCCTTTTAAATTCTTTAGATAGAAGACTATTTGGGGTTAGTCATCTAAACAAAGGGCTCCATCAGTCCATTAGGATTTTTTTTTTAAATAGAGACAGGGTCTTGCCACATAGTCCAGGCTGGTCTTGAACTCCTGGCCTCAAGCGATCCTCCTGGCTTGGCCTGTCAAAGTGCTAGGATTACAGACGTGAGCTACTGCACCTGGCCTTCATCAAGATTCTTAGGATTTATTTTAATCAGTCTATGAACATATAAATGTACATTTATTTTTTAAAAGGAAAGCAATCACAGTACTTCCTATTTCTTCTATATCAGACCTTCTTAATCTTACATAATTATTCTACTTTAAACTACTATTGAGAAGATAGTGAGTTTTACCTGATTTGTGTTGCTTTAACAATAGCAGACTCATATAATTCTTTTTTAGTGGGTTGCACTTTATACTTGAATAGTAAGGGATCAATTGCATCTTTTTTCTTCCTAAAAAGAGGAGGGAAAAGACAAATCAGTTAATAATTTGGAAAATGAAATTTTAAATGGAAACCTAGTAAGAATACACTATAACAAAATCACCTATTTCAAACATTTTGTTTGTTTTTGAGATGGAGTCTTGCTCTTGTTGCCCAGGCTGGAGTGCAATGGCACATCTTGGCTCACTGTAACCTCCACCTCTTGGGTTCAAACTATTCTCCTGCCTCAGCCTCTTAAGTAGCTGGGATACAGGCATACACCACCAGTTAATTCTGTATTTTTGGCAGAGGCAGGGTTTCACCATTGGTCACGCTGGTCTCGAACTCCTGACCTCAGGTGATCCTCCCACCTCGGCCTCCCAAAGTGCAGGGATTACAGGCATGAGACACTGTGCTTGGCCAATATCAAAATTTAAAATTTTTATTGTCTTTTAGAGACAGCGTCTCGCCTTGTCACCCAGGCTGGAGTGCAATGACATCATCAAAGCTGAGTGCAGCCTCAAACTCCTGGCCCCCAGAGATCCTTCTACCTTGGCCTCCCAAAGTGTTGGCATTATAGGCATGAGCCACTGTATGTGGCTGTGCATTTTTACTTTAACTAAGGTTTTATAAGTTACTGATCCCTGCCTCCACCATTCTATTAGCCAAAACAGAAAAAAGCACTATTTTATTTTAGGTAGGTATTTTAGCTACTCATTCAATACATTTTCCTTGGGTGAAGAAAATAACTAGAGATGAAGCATAGAGTACCCAGTTTAAAGAGTAAAAAATTAAAAAAAAAAAAAGTTCTTGGATTTGCTTTTAAACTTTCTTTACAGCTATATAATCCAAGAATAAAAATGGAGACAATGTAGTTTAAATTGGCCAAGAGACTACACATTTAATCCCTACCCCCCACCAACTTCACATCTTTTCTTCCCTTTGAGGGTGTATTCATTCATTTATTCAATAGTTACGAGCCTGCAATGTGCCAGAAACTACTCTAAATAGTGAAGATTCAGTAGTCAACAAAATAGAAACAGTGAGGAGATACAAGCAAACAAAAACATATACAACAGGAGAAGTGATAAGTTCTATGACGAGAACAGAGTACAGGGTGGGGGAGCCACTGTTTTATAGAGTGATCTCTGATAAGTTGACCGAGTATGCCTTCAAAGAGGTTGATATTTAAGCAGAGATCTGGAGGGGGGAACAAAAAAAAAAAACGACCAAGAGAGCAACTCATGAAAAATCTTGGGGAAATGAATTTCTAAAAAAAGAGAAAAGAAGTAAAAACCCTGAGGTGGGAGGAGGCATGCACAATTTACACAAGTAGCAAAATGAATTAGGAAAATGAAAAAAGATTCAGAGATGTAGCAGCAGTGCCAGATTACAAGGCTTTGGATATTAACTCTGAGTAAAGTCACTAGAGGATTTTTAATAATAAGGTGATAATAACTTAACTTACACTTCAGAAGGATCACTCTGGCTGCTATGTGGAAAAGACAATCTGGGGCAAGAGTGTAAACAGGAATACCAGTTGGAAAGCTACTGAGAACTGATTGCAGCATGGACTTAAATGGAAGTAGCAGCAATAGAGAGAAGAGGTAGGATTCTGAAAATGCCACCTCTGTGAATGTAAAGAGGATATAAGTGGGGGTTATAGAGAAGAGCAGAAAATGATATGGTAAGATGATTAAGAAAAGCACTGACAATGAGAATCAGATTTAAAGTTACATAAATATAGCACACACAAAGCAGGGGAAGTGTTTAACACAAAAGGGATATGACACAATTAAATAAGTAAAACTATTTACCTACAATAGCATTACATTCTAAGTTGGAAGGCCAAGTATCTTTACACTAAGACTCAGTATATACATAAATCAGTAGATGTATTTAAATATGCACCTGTACTATATGGAATATCTAGTATTTTCTATTCTATTAAAGTTCATTACCAAGTTAATTTCACAACCTACATGGGGCCATAACAACCTGTGGTATGAAAAGCACTGTTCCAAGAGAACAGATCAAAGAAAGAATTCTAAATGTAAAGAAAGAAGCACTGCTGGCCGGGTGTGATGGCTCACACCTGTAATCGCAGCACTTTGTGAGGCCAAGGCTGATGGATCACTTGAGCTGAGAAGTTTGAGACCAACCTGGGCAACATGAGGAAACCTACAAAACACACACACACACACACACACACACACACACACACACACACACACAAAAAAAAAAAAAAAACTCAGTTGGATATGGTGGCATGCGTATGTGGTCCCAGCTACTTTGGAGGCTGAGATGGGAGGACCACTTGAGCCTGACTGGAGGCTTCAGTGAGTTGTAACTGTGCCACTGCACTCCAGCCTGGGTGACAGAGCAAGACCCTGTCTCAAAAAACGAACAGGCTGGACGCAGTGGCTCACGCCTGTAATCCCAGCATTTTGGGAGTCTGAGGCAGGTGGATCACCTGAGGTCAGGAGTTGGAGACCAGCCTGGCTAACATGGTGAAACTCCATTTCTACTAAAAATACAAAAAATTAGCCAGGTGTGGTGGTGTGTGCCTGTAATCCAAGTTACTCAGGAGGCTGAGGCAGGAGAATCACTTGAACCAGGAGGCAGAGATTGCAGTAAGCCGAGATCATGCCATTGCATTCCAGTTTGGGCAACAAGAGCGAAACTCCATCTTCAAAATAAAAATAATAATAATATAAAATAAAAAACAAATGAAGCAATGAGAGGAGTTCTCAGTAAGAAAATTTCAGCCAGGTGTGGTGGCTCACACCTGCAATCCCAGCACTTTGGGAGGCCGAGGCAGGCAGATCATGAGGTCATTAGTTTGCAACTAGCCTGGCCAATATGGTGAAACCTTGTCTCTACTGAAAATACAAAAAGTAGCTGGCCTTGGTGGCCTGTGCCTGTAGCCCCAGCTACTTAGGAGGCTGAGGCAGGAGAATTGCTTGAACCTGGAAGGCAGAGGTTGCAGTGAGCTGAGATTGCACCACTGCACCCCAGCCTGGGCAACAGAGCAAGACTCCGTCTCAAAAAAAAAAAAAAAAAAAAAAAAAGAAAATTTCTTGAAATAAAGGAAAAACAAATGAGTTTTAATGAATTAGTAGCAGTTTAAGAACAAGAGAATTAAGTTATCTTAATACTTTTTGAATAGATATCAACTTAGCAACTACCCACTACTATTTTATACATAAGAGATTGATCAAGTATATTAAGTTGCACTTAAAATTATTACCAGTGGCAATATCTAATTACAAATGTTGTAAATATATATTTTACTATGCATTAAATATATATGAACATATTTTATATAACCAATACACAAAAAATATTAGTTCCCCCACATTTTAGTAAATTATAAAATAATTAATATACTAACAGGAGAGAAAACCAAGATGTGAGCGGTAATTCCTAAAAATTTAGATTCTAACTAAGTATTCAGATATTGGTATAGAGTCTAGAAAACATATATATGGACCTTTTTGGGGGAGACAGGGTCTCACTCAGTTGTCCAGGCTGGAATACAATTGCGCGATCATGGCTCACTGCTGCCTCAACCTCCCAGGCTCAAGTGATCCTCCTATCTCAATCTCCTGGGTAGCTGGGACTGCAGGCATGTGCCACCCATGCCCGGCTAATTTTTTGTATTTTTTATAGAGACAGGGTTTCTCCACATTGCCCAGGCTGATGTATAACTCCAGGGCTCAAGCAATGGCCCCACCTCAGCCTCCCAAAGTGCTGGGATTACAGGTGTGAGCCACCGTACCAGAGCTTATCTTTTTTTCTTTTTGAGACAGAGTTTTGTTCTTGTTGCCCAGGATGCAGTGCAATGGCACAAACCTCGGCTCACTGCAACCTCTGCTTCCCGGGTTCAAGCGATTCTCCTGCCGCAGCCTCCCGAGTAGCTGGGATTACAGGTGCCCGCCACCATGCCCAGCTAATTTTTGGTATTTTTAGTAGAGACAGGGTTTCACCATGTTGGCCAGGCTGGTCTCGAACTCCTGACCTCAGGCAATCCACTCACCTCGGCCTCCCAAAGTGCTGGGATTACAGGCATAAGCCACTGCACCTGGCCCCAGACTATATCTTCATGGATTTAAGGCTGTAAAATGTGCGAGTTTATATGTGCAAAGAATGATTTTTTACTGTTCTTGCTGTACCATGAAATTCATTTGTGAAGATAAACAGAAAATTTTTTCTAATCAGTGAAAATATTCTTACTGGGGCTTTGCTATCTATAATACTTATGCAAAATTCTATATAAAATAAAATCCTAATTGCATTCTTCCCAAAGAAGCACAATTACTGGAGACCAAGAAAAACTGCTTCTTATAATATGAATTCACCTACAAGATAGAAACTACAAGGATAATATTAAAAAGAACTTACATTTTAATCTTTTTTCTTGCTACCCAAAGCCTTGGCCTAAATGGTTGAATCAAGTTGAATTTAGTGATCTCAATCATGATGGTGACTCACCATTTTATTACCAACAAGTGTAGACCTGTGTTTAGTTCTACAACAAGCAAACATCAAATATTGTACTTATAAAATCAGAACACCATTCCTATTATTTATTTACAACAAAATTTCACAAATGTTTATTTCAATATGCCTAGTTATATATGTAAATTTTAATTCTACTTTGATTTTACCATAATAGAAGTTGTTTTTCCTAATATATTATGAACATTTGACAATAAAGTCATAAAAAATTAAATAATTTTCTATATCAGCTCAACAGAAATGACCAAAAAAACTCCTATACTTTCAACATAAAGGTTTCTTTTAAGAGAAATCATCAAATTGTATTCATAATTATTCTACAATGACAACCCACTAACTGATTAGGCACCAGTGGTTACTTATGGTGAGAGATATATAATTTTTATATATATATATAAATATATATATTTAAAATGCTAAGGTTATTTCTCACACATTAAGTTTCCATCCATGGAACTACAAATAGCAAAACAATTAGGTCTGCTTCTTTAAAAATAACACTCAGATTCCATTATCTTACTAACAATTAGTCAAGTTATAATGATAGCTAGACTATATTGCATGAGAGTACATATAATATTTTGAAGCTAGATACATATTATTCCAGACTTTTTTTGTTGTTGTTGAGACAATGTCTTGCTCTGTCGCCCAGGCTGGACTGCAGTGGCGCAATCTTGGCTCACTGCAACCTTCAACTCCTGGGTTCAAGCAACTCTCCTGCCTCAGCCTCCCAAGTAGCTGGGACTACTGGTATGTGCCACCACACCTGGCTAATTTTTTGTATTTTTTGTATTTTTTTTTTTTTTGAGACGGAGTCTCGCTCTGTCGCCCAGGCTGGAGTGCAGTGGCATGATCTCTGCTCACTGCAAGCTCTGCCTCCTGGGTTCATGCCATTCTCCTGCCTCAGCCTCCCAAGTAGCTGGGACTACAGGCGCCAGCTACCACACCTGGCTAATTTTTTGTATTTTTAGTAGAGACGGGGTTTCACCATGTTAGACAGGATGGGCTCCATCTCCTGACCTCATGATCCACCCGCCTCGGCCTCCCAAAGTGTTAAGATTACAGGCGTGAGCCATCACGCTCAGCCCCTGACGTTTCTAAAACAGTTTGCCCTTGTGCTCCTGCAAATCACCACTAGGACAGGATAGGTAACCAAAAGCGTACTCATGTATTCATGTACTATTTTCAGGTCAGGCTAAAGGATTTTTTATAATGTACTTCAACTTTTGGTATGTGTTTAGAGATGGTTCCATAAAACTTGATCCATTGTAAAAAATAGGCAGCAGCCTGATAGCTTTAAATCACAATAACAGACTATATTATTAGAAAGCATCATTCACATACTAATCTGAGCTGCTACAAATACCATATTTGGTTTCTTTTACAAATTCTAAAAGCAACTACACAAACTCACCTATACCTGGCACATCTGGCTACTGAAATCAGATGGTAAACTAGGGACTGAGTCAGGACTATCTATCAATTTAGTTCAGATTCCAGAGAATTTGTGATTGCAGATGAACTTCATTATTTGGCTGTTAACAGGGGAAACCTGTATCAAGTAATTACACACAGTGTGGTCTCACCAAGTTGTAAGGATATTCACATGTAAATTTTATTTAAAAATCTATTAGTAATTTTTGAGTGAAAGGAACAATAGCAGACAATATAACATTAGTGGGCCAATTCTTGAACGGCAAACATTAAGAGTAAAAAAAAATTATTGAAAGCAGACACAATACATATGTAAAATTTCAGAGAGAAAGACTAGGAGATAAAACCCTAATCCTCTTTACCTCAATCTTATATAACAAAATATTGTTTCTAAAATGCAGTCCAAACTCTCATCTAGTCCTATTAAATAATAGCCAAGAAGTCAATTTTTAAATAAAATTTACTTTTACTTTTAAATATAAATATAAATATGCACCCCCAAATATATCAAGATATTTTTAAAACTCTGGTAGTTAGAATATATTATTTAAAAACTCTGTAACTTAGGCTGGGCACAGTGGCTCACGCCTATAATCTCAGCACTTTGAGAAGCTGAGGTGGGCAGATTACTTGAGGCAGGCGATTACTTGGGACCAGGAGTTCGAAACCAGCCTGGCCAACATGGCAAAACCCCATCTCTACTAAAAATACAAAAATTAGCTGAGGGTGTTGGCGCACACCTGTAATCCCAGCTACTCAGGAGGCTGAGGCATAAGAATCTCTTGTGCCTGGGAGGCGGAGGGTGCAGTGAGCCGAGATTGTGCCGTTGCATTACAGCATGGCAACAGAGCCAAGAGTCTGTCTCAACACAAAACAAAACAACAACAACAAAAAAACACAACTCTATAACTCAACAACAAAAAGACAAACAACCCAATTTAAAAACAGGCAAAGAACTTGAATGGGTATTTCTCCAAAAAAATATACAAATGACCAATAAGCACATGAAATGATACTCAACATCATTAGTCATCAGGGAAATGTAAATCAAAACTATGAGATACCATTTTACACCCGATAGGATGACTATAATTTTTAAAAACCACAGTATAACAACTCATGGCAAATGTATGGTGAAATTGGAACCCTCTGACAATGCAAATGAGAATGTAAAGTGGCACAGCTGCTGGGAACAGCAGTTTGGCAGTTCCTCAAAAAGTTAAGCATAGATTACTATACAACCCAGCAATCCACTCCTAGGCATATATCCGCATGAATTTCAAACAAGGACTCAAGCAGATCCTATATGCCAATATTCAATGCAGCATTATTTACAGTAACCAAAAGGTGGAAACAATCCAAATACCTATCAATAGATGAATGGATAAACAAAATGTGATATACACATACAATGGATTATTCAGCCATAAAAAGGAATGAAGTTCCTAATTGTGCTACAACATGGATGAACCCTGAAAACATGCTAAGTGAAATGAGCCAGATGCAAAAGGGATGAGCCGGATGCAAAAGGGCAAACATAACCTATCTATCTATACAAAATATCTAAAATAGGAAAATTCAAAGAGACAAAGTAGATCAGAAGTTCCTAGGGGCTGGGAGGAGGGAGAAAAAGTTATAGCTTAATGGATACAAAATTTCTATTTCAAAGTAAACAGTGGTGATAGCTGTACAACACTGTGAATGTAACTGATGCCCTTTTAACTATTTTTAAATTTAATTTTTAAAATTTTAAAATTTAAAAAGTCAAAGGGCATTAAATATACATTTTTTTAAATTACTAAACTTTACTGATACATAACTATCACCCAAAGTCAACAGTTTACATTAGTGTTCACTCTCAGTGTTACATATTCTATGAGTTTTCACAAATGTAGATAATGACAGGTATCCTCTTGTGGTTTGAAAACATTAAAGAAAAAAATTCCAGAAATAAGTAATTCATAAGTTTTAAATTGCATGCTGTCCTGCCCCATCCCACCCAGGACATGAATCTTCCATTTGTCCTATATAGCCACACTGTATACACCGTGTATATACCAAAGAGAAGCCATAAAGTGCTTCCTTTAAGTGAAAAGGTGAAATTTCTGGACTTAATAAGGAATAAAAAATTGTATGCTAAGCTTCCTAAGTTAATCCATGATACGAATGAATCTTCTATTCATGAAATTGTGAAGAAGGAAAATGAAATTTGTGCATAGTGTATATAGTTTGGTATTATCTGTGGTTTCAAGAATCCACTGAATGTCTTGGAACATATCCCCCATGGATATGGGAGCACTACTGTATTGTACACAATAGTCTCAATGCCCCAGAAACCCTCTGTGCTCTGACTATTCATCCCTCCCTTCTGAAAACCCCTGGCAACCACTTATTCTTTTACTGTCTCCATAGCTTTGCCTTTTCCAGAATGTCACAGTTGGAATCATACAGCATGTAGCCTTTTCGGACTGTATAATGTATATAGGCATACACCCACATGAGTTTAAATATATAGTACATTTCTTTCAGTTAGTACATATGCATTTAAATTTCAGTTAGTACATATGCATTTAAATTTCCTCTGTGTTTTTTCATGGTTTAATAGCTAATTTCTTTTTAGTGCTGAGTAATATTCCATTGTCTTTATGTACCAGAGTTTATCCACTCACCTACTGAAGGACATCTTAGTTGCTTCAATGTTTTGGAGGTACCAGATAACACTACTATAAACATCCATGTGCAGGTTTTTGTGTGAATGTAAGTTTCCAGTTCATTTGAGTAAATACCAAAGCATGCAATTGCTACATCATATAAAAGTATGTTTGGTAGTATAAGAAACTGCCAAACTGAGCTCCTAAGTGGCTATGCCATTTTTCATTTCCACCAGCAATAAATGGAGTTCCTGGTGCTCCACACGCTCACTAGCATTTGGTGTTGTCAGTGTTCTGGATTTCGGTCATTCTAGTAAGTACACAGTCATATCTCATTGTTGTTTTAATTTACAATTCCCTAATGATATATGATGTTGAACATCTTTTCATATGCTTACTTGCCATCTATATGGCTTCTTTGGTGAGGTACCTGTTCAGATCTTTTGCCATTTTTTAATTGGGTTGCTCGTTTTTTTGTGTTTTTTGAGACAGGGTCTGGCTCTGTCACCCAGGCTGGAGGGCAGTGGCTCAATCAGCTCACTGCAACCTCCACCTCCTGTGTTCAAGCCATCCTCCCACCTTAGCCTCCTGAGTAGCCGGGACCACAGGCACGCACCACAATGCCCGGCTAATTTTTGTGTGTGTGTGTTTTTTTTTTTTTTTTTTTTTTTTTTGTAGAGATGGGGGTTTCACTATGCTGCCCAGGCTGGTCTCGAACTCCTGAGCTCAAGCAGTCCACCCCCGTTGGCCTCCCAAAGTGTTGGGATTATAGGCATGAGCCATGGTGCCCAGCCCTCATTTTCTTAATATTGAGATTTAAGAGTTATTTGTATATTTTGGATAACAATCCTTCATCAGATTATCTTTTGCAAAACACTCTGTGGCTTGACTTCTCATTCTCTTGACAATGTCTTTTGCAGAATAAAAGTGTTCATAATTTTAATGAAGTCCAGTTTATCAATTACTTCTTTCATGGGTTATGCCTTCTGTGTCATATCTAAAAAATTATCACCATATCCAAGGTCATCTGGGTTTTCTTCTGTGTTTTCTAGGAGTTTTACATTTAGGTCTACAATCCATTTTGAGTTAATTTTTGTAAAAAGTGTAAAGTCTATGTCTAGATTTTTTTTTTACATGTGTATATCCAGGTTTTTCTAGCACTATTGATTGAAAAGACTATTTTTTCTACTGTTTTGCCTTTGTTGCTTTGTCAAAGGTCACTTGATTACATTTATGTGGGTCTAGTTCAGAAGCGTTTATTCTGATTCATTGATCGATCTGTCTATACTTTCACCAATACCACACTTTATGGATTACTGTAGTTTCACAGTAAGTCTTGAAGCTGGGTGGTGTCAGTTCTCTGACTTAGTTTTTCAATACTGTGTTGGCTATTCTGGGTCTCCCATCTTTCCATATAAACTTTATAATCAGTTTACTGATATCCACAAAATAACTTGCTGGGATTTTGATTGGGAATGCATTGAACCTACATATTAAGTAGGGATAAGCCTACAGATCAAGATGGGAAGAACTGACATCTTGACAACACTGCGTATATCTTGTAGACATAATGAGCTATGTGATGCTGGGCAAATTTCCTAACTCTGAACTTCCATTTCTACTAAGTGATAGAGGATACGTCCATCTACCATTACAGAATGATTCTAAGAAACAAAACAATTTATGTGTTGTTATAAGTGTAAATGAAAAAATGTTAATGAATAAATGAATAAAAATAAATGAATAAGTACTTGTTCCCTTCCCTTTTCTTTAAACAACCTACAGAAACATGAGAAAATCCACATTATGTTTTGATGGCAGGGAAAATTACCTGGAAGTCAATTACTCAAATTAGAGAATTTTTTTTTTTTTTTTTTGAGACAGGGTCTCGCTGTGTCGCCCAGGCTGCAGTGTAGTGGCCGGATCTCAGCTCACTGCAAGCTCCGCCTCCCGGGTTCACGCCATTCTCCTGCCTCAGCCTCCCGAGTAGCTGGGACTACAGGCGCCCGCCACCTCGCCCGGCTAGTTTTTTGTATTTTTTTAGTAGAGACGGGGTTTCACCATGTTAGCCAGGATGGTCTCGATCTCCTGACCTCGTGATCCGCCCGTCTCGGCCTCCCAAAGTGCTGGGATTACAGGCTTGAGCCACCTCGCCCGGCCTAATTAGAGAATTTTTTAAAATTAGGGAATTAATTTAGAAATAATAAGGTCCAAAGACAGCTGTGTTTCACCCTTCCTGTGGTATCTGATGATGTCTACACAGAGCAGTAGCAATCCACAAACAGGTATTTTATGATATTGATATATAGTGAAGGCTGAGATTCTTTAACATAGACAAATTAGTTAAAAATAACTGTGAGCCAGGCGGGGTAGCTCACGCCTGTAATCCCAGAACTTTGGGAAGCCAAGGCGGGAGGATCACCTGAGGTTGGGAGTTCGCGACCAGCCTGACCAACATGGAGAAACCCTGTTTCTACTAAAAATACAAGATCAGCCAGGTGTGGTGGCACATCCCTGTAATCCCAGCTACTCGGGAGGCTGAGGCAGGAGAATCACTTAAACCCGGGAGGCAGAGGTTGTGGTTAGCCGAGATTGCACCATTGCACTCCAGCCTGCCCAACAAGAGCAAGACTCCATTTCAAAACAAAAATAAATAAAAATAAAAATAAAAATACCTGTGAATAGGCCAGGTGTGGTGGCTCACATTCTGTAATCCCAGCACTTTGGGAGGCCAAGGCAGGTGGATCACCTGAGGTCAGGAGTTTGAGACCAGCCTGGCCAACATGGTGAAACCCCATCTCTACTAAAAATACAAAAGTTAGCTGGGTGTGGTGGCGTGCACCTGTAATCCCAGCTACTTGGGAGGCTGAGGTGGGAGAATCACTTGAACCAGGGAGATGGAGTCTGCAGTGAGCTGAGATTGCACCACTGCACTCCAGCCTGGGCGACAGAGTGAGACTCTGTCTCAAAAAACAAAACAAAACAAAAAAATCCTGTGAATAAATAATTGATTAGGCCAGGTGTGTGGGCTCACGCCTGTAATCCCAACACTTTAGGAGGTTGAGGTGGGTGAATTGCTTGATCTTAGGAATACCAGACCAGCCTGAGCAACATGATGAAACGCCATCTCTACAAAAAATACAAAAAATTAGCTGGGCATGGGTGGTGTGCACCTGTAGTCCCAGTTACTAGGAAAGCTGGCTTGAACCCAAGAGGTCAAGGTTGCAGTGAGCTGAGATCACGCCATTGCACACTACAGCCTGGGTGACAGGGTGAGACCCTGTCTCAAAAACAAAATCAAAAAAACAAAAAATAATTGATCAGCTTATTCACTTTTCTCATATCAAGGGTCTATTGCAAGTTAACTGTATACAAGGGATATGGCACAGTCTATTTAGTCAGGAAATTATGACTGATCGCTCCTATGGCCAAATTCAATCATACTTTGTAGTAAACTTCCTACAAATGTCACAAGTAGGATTCACCAATGGAAGTCTTCTTCAAAATGCTACATTATAACAGGCAAAATATTTACTAATTGAAATTCTGAATTAATGTGCTTTGTATTCAAAGTTACAAATTAGCCAGAAAATATGCAGGTAGCTCATGTTCAAATCTGAAAAAGGGACATTCATGAGCTGAATAACAGCATGCTGACCCCCAGAATCTACACATTCCTCATCTCAAATCACCTCACAGCACCTAAAAGAATTAAAAAAGTATAGGAAAAGTTACTACATGGGGCCGGGCATGGTGGCTCACGCCTATAATCCCAGCACTTTGGGAGGCCGATATAGGCAGATTAACTGAGGTTAGGACTTCAAGACCAGCCTGGCCAACATGGTGAAACCCAGTCTCTACTAAAAAATACAAAATCTAGCCAGGCGTGGTGGCACGCGCCTGTAGTCCCAGCTACTCAGGAGGCTAAGGCAGGAGATCACTTGAATCCAGGAAGGTTGCAGTGGGCCGAGACTGCGCCACTGTACTCCAGCCTGGGCGATAGAGTGAGACTGCATCTCAAAAAAAAAAAACATGGGTCGTGTGCAGCGGTTCACATCCGTAATCCCAGCACTTTGGGAGGCCGAGGTGGGCGGATCACTTGAGGTCAGGAGTTTGAGACCAGCCTGGCCAAACAGGAGAAACCCCGTCTCTACTAAAAACACTAAAATTACCTGGGAGTGGTGGCACATGCCTTTAACCACAGCTACTAGAGGGGCTGAAGCAGGAGAATCACTTGAACCCGAGAGACAGGGGGTTCCAGTGAGCCAAGATCGTGCCACTGCACTCCAGCCTGGGCAACAAGAACGAAACTGTCTCGAAAAAAAATTCAGATAAATAAATGCTTACCATATTTAAACATGAATTTTAAAAATACCTTGCATATACAAAAATCTGTGTTCAATCCTTTAAGACTGGGCTTAGTTTTTATACCTTGAATTAAAATTTTCAAGAGGCATTCCAAAAAATTAGAGACTTTATTTGTACTTATTGTTAATGAATACTTACATGTTTACTTATATTTGTACCTATGCATATACTCATCTGATTTATAACTAACTCCATTTAAAGGTTACAATCTTTGACATAGTCCAAACAAAACACATGAAAACATGCTCAAGGACATACATTTACTACTATAATTCCCACAAATTTTGCATCCCAAACCCTATACTTAACGGAAGACATGAACAAGTAATATAGTAATTTATTTTTCTGGTTAATAGTAGTAAGTTGGCCAGGCACAGTGGCTCCTGTCTGTAATCCCAGCACTTCAAGAGACTGAAGTGGGAGGAGCGCTTGAAGCGAGGAGTTTGACACCAGCATGAGCAATATAGCAAGACCCTGTCTCTACTTAAAAAAAAAAAAAAAAAAGTTTTAAATTAAAAATTAGGGCATGGTAGCATGCGCCTGTAGTCCTAGGTACTCAGGAGGATGAAGCAGGAAGACTGCTTGAACCCAGGAGTTTGAAGCTACAGTGAGCTACGATCTCACCACTGCACTCCAGCCTAGGCAACAGAACAAGATTCCATCTCTTTAAAAAAAAAAAATAAGTGAGAGATGTATCAAAAGACTTATACAGGAGCATGTCATGCTTCATTCACTCACTTAAAAATTACTCTGTCAGACAGTGTGCTAGTTAGATGACCTTGTACAAAGCCAATTAACCTTCCTAAGTCTCAGGCTTTTCCTTGTTAAATTAGAATTACAACACTCTTCCAGAACTGACCAAAATGCATATAAAGTACTTAGCACAGTGCCTGATCATAGTCAATTCTCAAATGCTAGTTATAGCTATAATAGTTAATGTCAGGTAAAATGAGAACGTGAACAAAAAGTTTCTGAAAGAACTTATCGACACTGGTGTTTCAGGAGCAAAGTAAAAGAAGTAGGTAAGAGTGATCTCAGATTTCTTTTTTTAACATTATGGTACTGTTCACTAAAAATAGGAAACCAAGGAAGACACAAGACAGGCGGGAGAAAGCATTTTGAAGTCTGAGATGCCTAAAAGGGACCAGAATGGAGAAATAATGATTTAGAATAGTCATTGTGGAGAACAGAAGAGGTTGCTGAGCTAAAACATGTAAAAGAACTTTTAATCGGTTGCAGACTCAGCTGAGATTTTAAATTCCTAGCTACATGTTTGTGTGATTTTTCTCCAACAGCACCCAGCTGACACAGATCATCAACTGTCTGAATTTGAGGTGGTTACAGCGTTTCTTTATTGTGTGTGCCAAAGGGAATGACTGTTAAAGTACAGAATGGATTTTTCCAAGTAAACAAAAGTAGGGACCAGATGCGGTGGCTCACGCCTGTAATCCCAACACTTTGGGAGGCTGAGGCGGGTCGATCACCTGAGGTCAGGAGTTCGAGACCAGCCTGAACAACATGGTGAAACCCCGTCACTACTAAAAATACAAAATTAGCCAGGCGTGGTGGCGCATGCCTGTAATCCCAGCTACTTGGGAGGCTGAGGCAGGAGAATCACTTGAACCTGGGAGACTTCAGTGAGCTGAGATCGCACCATTGCACTGCAGCCTGGGCAACAAGACGGAAACTTCGTCTCAAAAAAAAAAAAAAAAAAAAAAAAGAGGCAGGGGGCGGGGGGGATGTATAAATGACTGAATGAGAGTTAGCATCCATTGCTCTTCAGCAGCTGCATAGTGTTAACTAGGTAAATTGCAGTTTTGAAAATTCTAACATCATTGTTGAACTAGATTGTTTAGATGAGTACTATACCACAGTATGACTAGAAGGAAAAAAGGATGAAAGAAAAGTTATTTCAGCCAGGCGTGGTGGCTCATGCCTGTAATTCCAGCACTTTGAGGGGCTAGGGCAGGCAGATCACCTGAGGTCAGGAGTTCAAGACCAGCCTGGCCAACATGGTGAAACCCTGTCTCTACCAAAGACATAAAAATTAGCTAGGCATGGTGGTAGGCGCCTGTAATCCCAGCTACTCAGGAGGCTGAGGCAGGAGAATCGCTTGAACATGGGAGGTGGAGGTTGCAGTGAGCTGAGATCGAGCCACTGAACTCCAGCCTGGGCGAGAGAGCGAAACTCCATCTCAAAAAAAAAAAAAAAAAAAAAAAAAGTTGTTTCAATGGAGTATCAGTGGGCAATTTGCCAAATAATTTAAAAATTAATAAAAATCACTTACCCATTTTGAAAAGAACAGCTTTGTGTTTCCGAATCATCACTATCACTGATGATAATAGTTTCTCCATCCACACTGTTAACATGTCCATTAGCAAAACCATTTTGATGTGATGGAGGGAGGACTTCCAAAATCCTACATTGCAACCTGAAATAAAATGATACGTTTATAAATGCAAATCATTTGATATTTTACAGCCAAACATTTCAGAGCAACCGATTTGTTTTGAACCAGTTATTTTGTTTTGCAGAGTCTATTAGCTGAGTGATTTAAACAATTTAATTGAAAATCTGTGGGGCCAGGCTCGGTGGCTCACGCCTGTAATCCCAGCACTTTGGGAGGCTGAGGCGGGCAGATCACGAGGTCAAGAGATGGAGACCATCCTGGCTAACACGGTGAAACCCCTTCTCTACTAAAAAGACAAAAAATTAGCCAGGTGTTGTGGCGGGCACCTGTAATCCCAGTTACTTGGGAGGCTGAGGCAGGAGAATGGTGTGAACCCGATAGGCGGAGCCTGCAGTGAGCCGAGATCATGCCACTGCACTCCAGTCTGGGAGACAGAGCGAGACTCCATCTCAAAAAAAAAAAAAAAAAAAGAAAGAAAATCTGTAACATTTAATTTAAGCAAATATTAGACATAATTTAAAGCTGTAAAACTATTTTAAAACACAACTTATCAAGATTATACAAAATTATCTGATTTCCTTCCTTCTGCTAGCTCTGGATTGTTTGTTCTTCTTCTAGTTCCTTAGATTGTAAAGTTAGGTTGCTGATGTGAGATCGTTCTTATATTTTAATATAAGGATTTACAGCTAAAAACTCCCCCCTTAGCACTGCTTTTGCTGTATCCCATAAATTTTGGTATATTTTTGTTTTCATTCATCTCTAAGTTATTTTCTAATTTTCCTTAGGATTTCTTCTTTGCTCCACTGGTTGTTTAAGAGCATGTTTTAAATTTTCATAAATTTGTGAATTTTCCAGTTTTATTTTGTTAATGATTGCTACGTTCATGTTGTTGTGGTCAGAGAAGATACTTTGCATGAGCTTGTGATGCTTAATTTTAGGTGTCAACTTGACTGCAAAAGCAGATAGTCGCTAAAGTATTATTGCTGAGTGTGTCTATGAGGGCGTTTCCAGAGAACAGTGGTGTGTGAGTCAGTGGACTGAGTCGGGGAAGATTCTCCCTCAATGTGAGCAGGCACCATCCAATTAACCGGGGGCCCAGACAGAACAAAAAGGTAGAGAAAAGACAAGTTCATTCTGATTCCTGGAGCTGGGACATCTCTCTTCTCCTGCCTTTGGACATCAGCAACTCCAGGTCCTCCAGCCTTTGGATTTTGGGACTTGTACCAGTGTCCCCTCCTCCATACTCTCTCCCCATCCCTTTTCCTATCTCTCTCTCTCTCGATATGTATCTCCTGTTGGTTCTGTCTCTCTGGAAAACTCTGTCTAACACAGATACATACCTTCTAAAATCCAACGAGACTAAATTTGTGACCTAGCATAAGGTTTATCCTGGAGAATATGCCATGTGCACTTGAGAAGAATGCGTATTGTTGTTGGGTTGAGTGTTCTGTTTATGTCTGTTACATCTAGTTGATTTATTGCATTGTTCAGATCCTCTATTTCTTAACTTCTGCCAGGTTGTTCCATCCATTATGGAAGGTGGAGTACTGAAGTCTCTAGCTATTATTGTGAAAATGTCTGTTTCTCTTAGCAGTTATATTCCTAACTAAAGTTAACTGTTTAGAAAGTCATATATTGGCACAGTATCTTATTTTACAGATTTGGGGCCTTATAATTTTTGAAAGTATCCAATATTTTAAATTCTAAAATTCTTCAGACTATAACCTTTTTATTCTCATGAATTTTGTTGTGACTTCTGATCTCTGGAAAGCTTCCTATTCACTAACTCTATCACCCCTATTCTGGCTTCCTTTACTCTGCATACTATATCTGGATTTTATGGGCCATGATTTTAGACTCATTCAACCACAATTAAAATATTCCTTAATCCCATCTCTATTGTGCCAATTTTCAATGCTAGAAAAGACAGCACCTGTTTTCTCTCCACACTCACTCTTGTTTCAAATTCTTTACTTCCTGCCTTGAAATCATGAGTCTCCTATGAATTCAAGGTTAGGATCTCACTGTTATGGTTGAGATAACTTTTGTTCGTTCTCAAAACAGATTTCCAAAACTTTCTCCTTTCCTCAAGTCCCAGTCTCAGCGCTTTAACATTAGAAAATGAAAGAAGAGATCTTGACTTAGGCTCTTTGACTTCCTTCTCAACATCAAATGTCCATATCCTTTATAACTGTTCCAGCCTGTAACCTCTTCTCTTATCCCGCTGCATTGTTTCTCCTCCTGTGTATCTTCAGTTTTCCTCTGCTAAGAAACATACTCTTCAATATCCCAGAAAGTTTACATCTATCTCTAGCTTTCTAGAGACTCCAGGGTATGGTCTCTTCTCACTCCCTAGAGGGACCTGGCATTGCTGAAGCCCAAGTAGATTCCAAGAACAAAAACAATCCAATTTTTATAAATATCCCCTTATATGGAAGCATAGTGATTGCCAAAGCAAGGGGAAGGCCAAGCAAAGATAATCTGCATCTGTACCTGTTCTGTAGACATTTTGCTTCTTGTAAAGACCATTTACACGCCTGTAATCCCAGCACTTGGAGACGGTGAGAAAGGCAGATCAATTGCTTGAGGCCAGGATTTCAAGACCAGCTTGGCCAACATGGCAAAACCCCGTCTCTACTAAAAATACAAAAATTAGCTGGGTGTGGTGGCACGCACCTGTAATCCCATCTACTTGGGAGGCTGAGGCACAAGAAGTGCTTGAACCTGGGAGGCAGAAGTTGCAGTGAGCCGAGATCATGCCACTGCACTCCAGCCTGGGCAACAGAGTGAGACTCTGTCTTAAAAAAATTTTTAAAAAGCCAGGCGTGGTGGTGCTGCACACCGGTAATACCGGCTATTCAGATCCTGCAACTGCATGCACCCCAGCTTGGGTGACAGAGGGAGACTATCAAAAAAACAAAACAAAACAAAAAAAAACAAAAAAAAACCATTTCATTGGCTAAAAAATAAATTAATAGCAACTTCCTATCAATTTATAATCTGCTCTTTAATGTACCCTCTTCTCCCAGCACTTATTCACTCATCAGTGAAGTCTTCTCTCCTTCCATTTACTGTCATGTGGTTCAGAAGTGTGACTTAGATTGTCTCTCCACTTCCCTACCCTTCTTACAATTTTGGTCATCATGTAAAAAACTTATCCCAAGAAAGTCACAGTAATCTAACTACTGGTCAACAAATCCAAAGTCTTGTCTTAGTTGTCTTAATCTTCTGTAAACCATTATCCACCCCCTTACTAAAAAATTCCACCTCTATTTTTATGGTACAAAATCTTCCCTATTCATCATCTAACCTACCTCCCTGACTATATTTTTTTCTGTCTTTGCCTGCTTCTTTATCTCCTCATACTACCAAAATATACACTGATTTCCCCAAAGTGCTACTGCGTATCTCTTGGTTGGTATATACTTTCCCTTGGTGATTCATCTCAGCTCTAGATAACTGATTGTCTGACTCTCAACTTCTAGAAATGTGGTCAAAAAAATCCATTTCTTCTCCAGAGGGAGTTTATGTAACCAATGAGGTTTCATCTCTATTAAGAGAGTCACAATAATAGTGTTGGTGAGGATGTAGAACCACCTTGAAAAACAGTATGACAGCTCCTCAAAGATTTACCATATGACCCTGTAATTCCACTTTTAGCTATATACCTGAGAGACATGAAACACATGTCCACACAAACTTGAACATAAATGTTCAGAACAGCATTACTCCTAAGAGCCAAAAATTATAAACAATCCAAATATCCATCAACTGATCATTAAAATGTGTTATATACCATACAATAAAATACTATCCGGCAAAAAAATAAACAGGAATGAAGTACTGATACATGGTACAATATTTACGAATCTTGAAAACATTATGCTAATGAAAGGGGCCAGACACAAAAGACCACCTATCGCAGGAATCCATTTATATGAAATATCCAGAAAGGCAAATCTCTAGAGAGAAGATAGACAAAGTAGGTACCAGAAACTTGGTAGCAGGGGGTGGGGCGGGCAGTGTAAGGGGACAGGAGGGCCATGGGCAGTGACTGCTAATGGGCAAAGCTTTCTTTCTGAGATTTTGAAAATGTTTGAAAATTAAAACTACATTTTAAATGGGTGAATTTTATGGTATGTGAAATATATCTCAATGAAGTCATTAAAAAATAGTTGCAAAATATAGTAGGGAGTAAATATAAAGGAGAGAGAGCATTGCTGGGATTATATTTATGGTATCTCTAAACTCCTTTTTTTTTTTTGAGTCTCGCTCTGTCCCCCAGGCAACGTGCAATCTCAGCTCACTGCAACCGCTGCCTCCAGGGTTCAACTGATTCTCCCACCTCAGCATCCCAAGTAGCTGGGACTACAGGCACGCGCCACCATGCCCAGCTAATATTTTGTATTTTTAGTAGAGATGGGGTTTCTCCATGTTGGCCAGGCTGGAGCTGCTATAACTCTTATGTAATCCTGGGGAAGGTTTTATTAACTACAAATATTCTAAGCACATAAATACCTACCATTGGGCTAAATCTCTATTCTCTGAGAAAAAGTGGTTCAAGATTAGATACTCTGCTGTCTGTATCATTCATTTGGTTATCCCATACCATTAACAAATTTTGATATACTGTAGGCATCCTGTCTCATTTACCAACTCTATTCTCCTAGGAACTTTATTCTTCCCATGTTCTACCCTCTTCCAAATGGCTAATAGAGCTGCCATGTTCTCCCAAACTAGTGGCCAGAGTTAGTTGATACAGGGTAGGCTCTACTTTGCTGAGCTTGTATATCTTTTCTAAGATTTTTAAACTTGGAATCTAGAAGGTTAAAATCAGTCCTTGTCTCCCATCATGAAAGTTGTAAGACAAAATTCTGGTGCTGTCGGCAGTCATATATCATGGAGGAGACAGTGTGCAGTGAGAGGTGGTAAAATCTATAAGACAGAAGAGATGGCAAGGGTACTAGAGGCAATTAGTTCTTTTATTCCTGTTCTTCCTCAGATTTAGCTGCACCTTGCCCATTCCAGGCTTAGCTGTTTAATCTTTCCTTCCATTTAACAAACGAATAATTCTACACTCAAACAAAAGAAAACATAATTGGTTCCACGGCACCCTAAAGCTTAAGAATCAACAAAATGTATACTATATGGGTCAACCCCAAAGCATCTGACCTTCTACCTTCTACTCATGTGCCCTCACTGAGATTTATGTAAGTTCAATTAAATTTAAACATCCTAGTCTTGGTCCTTTTCAAGCTGCTCTTTTTAAAAAATTGAGAAAAAAAAAAAGGCTCACTAAAATCAGAAGTGAAAGTAAGAATATTATTGCTGATTTTACAGAAATAAAAAAGGTTATAAGAGAACACTGGCTGGGTGGGATAGCTCACACCTAATCCCAGCACTTTGGCAGGCTGAGGAGGGGAGATGGCTTGAGCCCAGGAGTTCAAGACCAGCTTGGGTAACATGGAAAAACCCTGCCTCTACGAAAATACAAAAATTAGCCAGGCATAGCGGTGTGCACTTGCAGTCCCAGCTACCCGGGAGGCTGAGGTTGGAGGATCATTGAGTCCAGGAGGTAGAGGCTGTCTCAGAAAATATATATATATGTATGTATGTATGTATATATGTATATATGTAGGTATGTATATTTCCTAACAAAGAAAAGCCCAAGAACAGATGGCTTCACTGGGGAATTCTATTCAACACTTACAGAAGCATTAACATACATTATCTCAAAATCTCCAAAAAACTAAAGAAAAGGGAATACTTCCTAATTCATTCTATAAGGCCAGCATTACCCTGATACCCAGGCAGACAAAGAGGTGGCAGAATATATGAAGAACTCTTACAACTCAAAAAAAAAAAAAAAACAAACCCAACCCCAAACCACTCAATTCAAAGATGGGCAAAAGACTTGAATAGACATTTCTCCAAGAAGATACAAACAGCAATAAGCACATGAAAGACGCTCAGCATCATTTGTCATAAGGAAAATACAAAATCAAAACCACAATGAGATATCACTTCACACTAAGATGGTTACGTATTTTTTCTTTCTTTAAAACACAGAAATTAACAAGTATTAATGAGAATGTAAAGAAATTGGAACCCCAGTGCATTGCTGGTGGCAATATAAAATGGTACAACTGCTGTAGAGAACAGTTTGCAAATTCCTCAAAAAGTTAAACATATAATTACTATATAGCCCAGCAATTCCACTTCCAGGTATATATCCAAAAGAATTGAAAACAAGAACTCAGATACTCATACACCAATGCTCATAGCAGTATTATTCACAATAGCTAAAAGGTGGAATCAACCCAAGTGTCCATCAACAGATGAATGGATAAGCAAAATGTGGTATATACATATAATGGAACATTCAGAAATAAAAAGGAATAAAATTCTGATACATGCTACAATGTGGATGAACCTTGAAAACATGTTCATAGGCTGGGCAATAGAGTGAGACCCCCAACTCTACAAAAAAAAAATTTAAAAATTAGCCAGGTGACCGGACGCAGTGGCTCATCATGCCTGTAATCCCAGCACTTTGGGAGGCCGAGGCGGGCCGATCACAAGGTCAGGAGATCAACACCAACCTGGCTAACATGGTAAAACCCCATCTCTAATAAAAAATACAAAAAATTAGCCGGACATGGTGGTGGGCGCCTGTAATCCCAGCTACTTGGGAGGCTGAGGCAGGAGAATGGCGTGAACCCAGGAGCCAGAGCTTGCAGTGAGCCAAGATTGCGCCACTGCACTCCAGCCTGTGTGACAGAGCGAGACTCTGTCTCAAAAAAAATAAATAAATAAAAGTAAAAATAAAAATTAGCCAGGTGTGGTGGTACACACCAGTGGTCCCAGCTGCTAGGGAGGCTGTGGTGGGAAGATCGCTTGAGCCTGGGAAGTTGAGGATGCAGTGAGCTGTGATTATACCACTACACTTCAGCCTGGGCAACAGTGTGAGATGCTGTCTCAAAAAAAACCCCAAGCTTGGCCAGGCATGGTGGCTCAGGCCTGTAATCCCGGCACTCTGGGAGGCTGAGGCGGGCGGATCGTGAGGTCAGGAGTTTGAGACCAGCCTGACCAAACATAGTGAAACCCCGTCTCTACTAAAAATACAAAAATTAGCTGGACGTGGTGGTGCGCGCCTAAAATCCCAGCTACTTGGGAGGCTGAGACAGGAGAATCACTTGAACCTGGGAGGCGGAGGTTGCAGTGAGCAGACATTGCGCCACTGCACTCCAGCCTGGGTGACAGAGTGAGACTCCATCTCAAAAAACAAAACAATACAAAACTCCCAAGCAAACAAAAAAGAAAACATTCTGTTTAGTGAAATAAGCCCCAAAAGGACAAATATATGATTCCACTTATATGAAGTATCTGGAATAGGCAAATTCATAGAGAAAGAACATAGAATAAAGGTTACCAGAAGCTGGGGGAAGGATAGAATGGGGAGTTATTGCTTAATAGGTGCAGAGTTTCTGTTTGGGATGATGAAAAAGTTCTGGAAATAGTGGTGATATTTATACAATACTGTGTACAACATTAAGTACACTGTGAATGTACTTAATGCCACTGAACTGCACACTTAAAATGACTAAAATAATAAAATTTTTATGTTTATTTTACTAAAATGAAAAAAAACAACTTTTTTTATTCTAAGAGAAAAGCTTGAGAAGAGGCTCAATTACCAATCCTACATTGGTAGCAAACGGAAATGATGTCTACAGAACTACAGGCTGACTTTCACCACTGACTGATAGAAATAAACCAGTGTTTCTCAAGAGGAACAACTACAGGAAATCATATCAAAACCTGTTAGGTAATTATGTAGCCTATTGATAAAAAGGTTCTGTACTTTTGTAACATGAGCTGTACAAAAATATGAAAGAAATCAAATGGATCTGCCTTTGAAGGGCTTAGATATCAGATCAGGGCTCATAATATTACTAAGGCTTCTGGGAAGTAATGAAGGAAGCTTTTCAGGGACCCTATGACAAGGTTTCTCAAGTTAGAAACAGAGATGATCTTTGCTGGCAGAGCCCCGATGAATGCTCCTTAAGTGGTAACAGTAGTGGTGGTCATGAGGCAAATACAGGGTAAATGAGTCCACCTGGAACCCAAGTACAGTTGATGTGAGGCCTGACAGTCATCAGTGGGAACAGCTGACCACAGTAGGTCCCACAGGGCTACAATAATTTGAGGACTAATATATTTAAAACCAACAGAAAGAAATGCAATTCCCTGACACTGGAATTACGGAGAAGGAAACCAGTGCAACACAGGGACATTGCCCAGAAGTAAATTATATAAATTGCAATAGTTATTGTCAATGCTACTATTAACTTTGTAGCACACCCAAACCACTGGTAGCATTCCTTGCCAATCTAATCAAGGCTAGCCCTTCCCATAGGTACTTAGGTAAACTTACGTTACCTCAAGATGTCAAGTCAACATCTAATAGATTTCCAGAGACTTAGTCTATGTCTTTCATAGCTACTTGTTACCATTTATTGATTCTAGAGAGTCCAAACAAGTTTATAGGAGTGTATGTAAAAAACAGAGAATCATGAATTAAGACCCAGCTAGAGGATCTTCAAGGGCATAGAAACTATTTGAATTAAAGTTATGCTCCATTATTTGAAAATACAGTGGAAGAATGATTAAGAGTCCTTATTATTAGCGTTCATGTGCGCCAGATTAAATATGTAATTTACATATATGTCTCTCCTCATATATCAGTCAACTCCATAAATTATACATTTTCTAGAAGATGAAATTTCGGCTCAGATTTTTTTTTTCTTTATTTTTTCTTTTTCTTTTTTTTTTGAGATGGAGTCTCGCTCTGTTGCCCAGGCTGGAGTGCGGTGGCACCATCTCAGCTCACTGCAACCTCCACCTCCTGAGTTCACGCCATTCTCCTGCCTCAGCCTCCCCAGTAGCTGGGATTACAGGCATGCACCACCATGCCCAGCTAATTGTTGTATTTTTAGTAAAGACAGGGTTTCACGGTGTTAGCCAGGATGGTCTCGATCTCCTGACCTTGTGATCCACCCGCCTTTGCTTCCCAAAGTGCTAGGATTACAGACGTGAGCCACTGCGTCCTGCCCAGGGTCAGCTTTAAATAATTTGATCTCAGTCACACAACCAGTAATGGTACAGCCAAAACTTTAACCGTGTGACTCTCAAGCCCATATACTTTCTAATTTTCCACTCTACTACTAGAGTTGAAGGGAATGGAAGGATTATGTTGACCCAAGGGTATTTCACAACTTTAAGCCCAGGCAATGTGAGGCTCCTTAAAGTGCTAACAACTTAAACATTTCAGAGTGAAAGCAAGACTGTGGAATGGGAGTAAGTACAGTATAAGGGCACAACATTAATTAGTCATAAATCTGTAATAAGCTGAACATGGGGCCGGGCGCGGTGGCTCAAGCCTGTAATCCCAGCACTTTGGGAGGCCGAGACGGGCGGATCACGAGGTCAGGAGATTGAGACCATCCTGGCTAACGTGGTGAAACCCCGTCTCTACTAAAAAATACAAAAAAAAACTAGCCGGGCGTGGTGGCGGGTGCCTGTAGTCCCAGCTACTCGGGAGGCTGAGGCAGGAGAATGGCGGGAACCCGGGAGGTGGAGCTTGCAGTGAGCTGAGATCCGGCCACTGCACTCCAGCCTGGGCGACAGAGCGAGACTCCATCTCAAAAAAAAAAAAAAAAAAAAAAAAATAAGCTGAACATGGAAATAGCTTTTTTTTTTCTTTGAGATGGAGTTTCACTCTTGTTGCCATTCTGGGATGCAATGGCGCGATCTCAGCTGACTGCAACCTCTGCCTCTTGGGTTCAAGCAATTCTCCTGCCTCAGCTTCCCAAGTAGCTGGGATTACCAGCATGTGCCACCATGCCCAGCTAATTTTGTATGTTTAGTAGAGATGGGGTTTCTCCATGTTGGTCAGGCTGGTCTCAAACTCCCGACCTCAGGTGATCTGCCCACCTCAGCCTCCCAAAGTGTTGGGATTACAGGCGTGAGCCACTGCGCCCAGCTGGAAATAGCTTTTTATGAGGATAGTCTGGAATGTATATACCTTCCTGTAAAAAGCTATTTTTAGTAGCAATTTAAATTTATATCTCAAAAATTCAATGAAACAAAAGCAAATTATAAAACTTTCTATAACTGAGACATATGCAGAATTTCTACAAGGTATTTGAGGTAGAAGGTAAATAGTTAACAGCAAAGGGAAAGGAGATCTAGAAGCCTGGGAAGACCTACTTGAAATAAGACACTGACCCTCTGTTTGGGTCTCCAAAAATGGAATACGCTGAATCTATAGCATACCTCACATCTGCTCCCCATTCTGCCTCATTAACCTTTATTTTCCAGTAATACAGGTGCAAGAATATTTATAAAAAATACTATGCTTGGACAATTAAGTCAATATTTTCTAACAGTGAACTGATTAATTTGAAGTTTAGAGTTAAAAAATGAAAACCTTAAATTAAGGTTATGTGATACCTCATTTTAAGTGGAAGAAACCACAGCATTCAAGCGAGTCAGCTACTCACACACACAGACTATGAATTATGTTGATTACTTGTCAATGAGAAAAAAGAAGTCAGGAAAAGATTGCTTTGTTTATAATTCCTCACTTTTTTAGAGAAATACATCAATGTAGCTCAAAGAATGTTTCTTTTTAAAAATTTATTATTTTTAGTAGACACAGGGTCTTGCTATGTTGCCCAGGCTGGCCTCAAACTCCTGGGTTCAAGCAATCCTTCCACCTCGGCCTCCCAAAGTGCTAGGATTACAGGCATGAGCAACCATGCCTGGCCTAAAAGAATGTTTCATTTTTAACTGTTCTGAGACCCTTTATGGACTACAGAACCAGACCTTATTATTTCTCCAACTGGCATGACCTATTGTAAGTCTAAATATCACAATAATCACTAGATTCTTACTGAAGACTAAATCCATTATTAAAGATATATTTAATACAAATAAGTCTTTTTTTTTCTTTTTGAGACAGGGTCTTTGTTGCTCAGGCTGGAGTGCAGTGGTGTGATCTTGGTTCACTGCCATTTCTGCCTCCCAGTCTCAAGCAATCCTCTAACCTCAGCCTCCTAAGTAGCTGAGACTACAGGTGAATACCACCATCCCCAGCTAATTTTTTTTTTTTTTTTTTTTTGTAGAGATGGGTTTTTGCCATGTTGCTCGGGCTTGTTTTGAACTCCTGGCCTCAAACAATCCTCCTGCCTCAGTCTCTCCAAGTGCTGGGATTACAGGCATGAGCCACTAAGCACAGTCACAAAAATCTTTAGAAAGAAAATTCTACACACAAAATCCATGGATTAAACCCTACATATTTCTAATTAGTTTCCAAATATCTGGATATTATTAATATGCTGCTTAACCTCCTTAGTATTCAAAAGTATCTTATTAAAGCCTTATTAATTAGTGTGGCTACAGAATCAACCCAATTAATTAAAACTACCAAAAACTTTAAAATTCCAACTAGTATATTCGAATAAATAGGTATTCAATTGTTTGTGGACTCAGCTTTATGTCAGCCAGCACACTGGCACAAACATGTAAGACAGTCTTGCCTCCTTACAGCAAAGTTAACATTTTATGATCAGAGACAACAACACATTAAATATGAAAAGCCACCACAGATTTGACAAGTGATCTTTTGTTTCAACACAGTAACAGTATTTTCAAACTAACTGGCCTCAGTGTGAAAAAGGCATAGGAAAAGGCTTCTTGTCTTTCCTCTATTTTGAGCCATCCTGAACACTGAAAACGACTGTTATAACATCAGGATGATGAAGCAGAAAACAAGTAAAACCCTGAGTTCCTGACAACTTTGTGGACCTATCACACCAGCCCTACACTACACACTTCTGGACTCATTTTACACAAGAGAAAAACTCCTATTTTGTTTATGCCATTAAACACTTGAATTATATGCATCCAAGGCAAATCCCACTGATAAGTAAAGGCAATCTACTATTAGGTGTGCTAGATATTTATTAAACACTGATCACTTTATAAACATTTGTGTATGTTAAATTCACTTCATGAATCACAGAACCTGAATAAGGTTTTTAAATTTGAAAGTTACTGGCAATACAGATTTCAAGTCATATTTGTTTCAGAAAATTGAAAATCTGAAGAGAAACAGCAATGTGAGGGAGCCCTGCAGTGACAGAAATGTTCTGTATTATAACTATATCAATGTCAATATTCTGGTTGTGGTACTGTATTATAATTTTGCAAGATAACATCATGGGGGAAACTATTTTTTTCTTTTTTTTTTGAGACAGAGTCTCCCTGCTACCCAGGCTGGAGTTCAGTGGCAAGATCTTGGCTTACTGCAATCTCCTCCACCTCCCAGGTTTAAGTGATTCTCCTGCCTCAGACTCCCAAGTAGCTGGAATTACAGGCACCCACCACCATGCCTGGCTAATTTTTGTATTTTTAGTAAAGACAGGGTTTCACCATGTTAACCAAGCTGGTCTTGAACTCCTGATCTCAGATGATCCACCCACCTCGGCCTCCCAAAGTGCTGGGATTACAGGCATGAGCCACCATTCCCCGCCGGGAAGCAATTATTTTACAACTACATGTGAGCCTACAGTAGTCGCAAAAAAAAGTTTAATTTTAAAATATTAATGATAAACATTAACAAAATATTAACTCAAATTAAAAATATTCATTCCATAAGAGAAATAAATACATGATGAAAGTAATAAATACTACATAAAGCTAGAGTAATGATGACACTGTAGTATTGGTGAAAGGATTGCCAAATAGATCAATGGAAGAGAATCAAGTCCAGAAATAGTCTATAATTCCATTTATATTTTATTTTGGAAAAGGCAAAATTTTGAGGACAGAAAACAGATCAGTGGTTTGTCAAAGGCTAGAAGGTGAAGCAAGGGTTGACTACAAAGGGGGCACAAATGAATTTTGTGGAGGTTCATAGAAAAGCTCTATGTCCTGACTGTGGTGAATTATACGACTGTGTCAAATTTCAGAACTTGGCTGGGCGCGGTGGCGCACGGCCTCTAATCCCAGCACTTTGGGAGGCTGAGGCAGGTGGATCGCTTGAGGATCAGGAGTTCGAGATCAGCAACATGGTGAAACTCTATGTCTACAAAAAATACAGAATTTAGCCAGTGTGGTAGTGTGCGCCTGTAGTCCCAGTTACTTAGGAGGCTGAGGCGAGAGGATGACTTTAGCCCAGAAGGTTGAAGTAAGCTGAGATCACACCACCACACTCCAGCCTGGACGACTGAGCCAGAACCTATCTTTTAAAAAAAAAAAAAAAAAAAAAAAGGCCGGGTGCGGTGGCTCACGCCTGTAATCCCAGCACTTTGGGAGGCCGAGGCAGGCAGATCACGAGGTCAGGAGATCAAGACTATCCTTGCTAACACGGTGAAACCCCGTTTCTACTAAAAATACGAAAAATTAGCCGGGCGTGGTGGTAGGTGCCTGTAGTCCCAGCTATTCGGGAGGCTGAGGCAGGAGGATGGCGTGAACCTGGGAGGCGGAGCTTGTAGTGAACCGAGATTGCACCACTGCACTCCAGCCTGAGTGACACAGCGAGACTCCATCTCAAAAAAAAAAAAGTAAAAATGAACATTTCCTAGTTTTAAAATTAATTTTTTAAAAAAGAAAAGAACAATTAAAAAATTTTTTTAAAAGTCAGAACTCTATTGAAAAGGGTGAATTTTAGCTTAGGCAAATTCTATAAATCTGATTTTTAAAATAAGACTGAAAGTAATACATTTAGCAGAGTTTTATTAGTTTAAACTACTTAGAATAAAAGCTTATCTGAATACAAGTTATTATTTGATTTAAATTATTCTTTAACTTAAAAGAAAAACAATTACTGCTTTTCTAAAAACATAGCTAACTGAGGTAGGTCTACTTGTTAGATCTCATTGAAGTATAGATTGGTCCTGCCTATTCTTATCAGAAGAAAAGCCAGAGAGTTGTGTGTAATGCAGAAAATATGCAAAGTGAGTCCTAAAGCTTGTCTCCATCTCAACCATAAGCATATAAAAATCAATCTTAAAAATCCCTATTTTTTCAGAAAGAAGCATTATACTGGTGTGTTCTCTCTTAAAACCTGAGTTAGTCAAATCAAAGTCAGGTGATTTATATATATCAAAATAAAGTACATAAAAACAACTGAAAGAATTTACAATGAAATTATTATATATACAACTACTTAAGATAATAAAATTAGGCTGGGTGAGGTGGCTCCCACCTGTTATCCCAGCACTTTGGGAGGCCAGGGTGGGTGGATCACCTGAGGTCAGAAATTCATGACTAGCCTGACCAACACAGTGAAACCTCGTTTCTACTAAAAATACAAAAATTATTCGGGCATGGTGGTGGGCCCTTGTAATCCCAGCTACTCGGGAGGCTGAGGCTGGAGAATTGCTTGAACCTGGGAGGCAGAGGTTGTGGTGAGCCAAGATCACACCACTGCACTCCAGCCTGGACGACAAAGTGAGACTCTGTGTCCAAAAAAAAAAAAAAACACAAAACAAAAAATTATTACTCCCTTCTCAAATTCTTCTAGCTGGTATTTTCTAGCTAGACCACCTACTTGTAGATTCCTTTTGGGGAGCTCAAACATAATAACCTTTTTTCTTTGTTTAACCATCCTTAGGGTACATTTATAACAACAAAATCAGTATTTTTTTTTTTTTTTTTGAGATGGAGTTTCGCTCTTGTTGCCCAGACTGGAGTGCAATGGCACAATCTTGGTTCACTGCAACCTCTGCCTCCCGAGTTCAAGCGATTCTCCTGCCTCAGCCTCCCAAGTAAGTGGGATTATAGGCACCCACCATCATGCCCTGCTAATTTTGTGTTTTGGGTAGAGATGGGGTTTCACCAAGATAGTCAGGCTGGTCTCAAACTCCTCAAAATCAATATTGTTAACTGACTCACTGACTGGAAGGAGATGAAGAAAATTGCAAGCATATCTTTGAAGAGAAAACTAAAATGTAAATATCAGCCCATTCTAGTTGCCAATCATAGCAAATTATTAATGCAGGGCTAAATTATTTGGCACTACAGTGCCCTTTATTCATTCTATTTGAATAGTGGTGACATAATCACTAGCCAAATAAGACTTACCTATGTTTTTTTTTTTTGGAGACAGAGTCTCGTTCTGTTGCCCAGGCTGGAGTGCAATGGTACAATCTCGGCTCACTGCAACCTCTGCCTCCTGGGTTCAAGTGATTCTCCCACCTCAGCCTCTCAAGTAGCTGGGATTACAGGCATGTGCCAACATGCCCAGCTAATTTTTTCTATTTTTAGAGACAAGGTTTCACCATGTTGGCCAAGCTGGTCTCAAACTCCTGACCTCAACACACCTGCCTTGCAAAGTGCTGGGATTACAGGTGGTGAGCCACCAAGCCCAGGCTTATTTACGTTTCCTTAATGCATTTACCTTATTCAGTCCTATATTAGTTATTCACATGTATTTCACTTATCCTTGCCTTGTAAACTCTATCCCTACTACAAATATAAACATCAATATAATGTCTGAGAACAATTAAGTACTAATCATTTACTCATTTAATTATCCTGTTGCATCTAGCACCACGGTTTTCAAAGAAGATACTTAAATGGCTGAAATAAAAAAAAAAAAAAATGATTCAAGACTCCATCCTATCGAGTTTTATTTTTTTAAAAATTTTATGTTTTAACTTTTTAATCATTTGTCTGGCATGCAAAGTTTTATTTTGTTTATATACCAATAAATTAGCCTTTTGTGTTTATGTCCCTTGCACTAGAATCTAAGTCATAAGTCCTTGTCTTATTCATAACCCTTTTCCCAATGCCTACCACAGCAGTCAGCACACAATACTTACCGAATGGATTATATAAAATTTGCCTGTGTGTACTTTAAAGTACTAACTCAGAATACTCCCTACTACCTTCAAAGAAAAAAAAAGGCACAAACAATTGCATTTTTCATCCCTGGAAATTCAAGTCAAAAGATAGAATGACAACAAATAAATGAAATATCTGTTTCCCCCATGTTTGCTGTCACCTTCTGTTGCCACTAGATAGCATTCTTTTAACCTGAATCATTCTTTTTTTTTTTTTTTTGAGACGGAGTCTGGCTCTGTCACCCAGGCTGGAGTGCAGTGGCGCGATCTCGGCTCACTGCAAGCTCCGCCTCCCGGGTTTACGCCATTCTCCTGCCTCAGCCTCCCGAGTAGCTGGGACTACAGGCGCCCGCCACCTCGCCCGGCTAGTTTTTTGTATTTTTTAGTAGAGACGGGGTTTCACCGTGTTAGCCAGGATGGTCTCGATCTCCTGACCTCGTGATCCGCCCGTCTCGGCCTCCCAAAGTGCTGGGATTACAGGCTTGAGCCACCGCGCCCGGCCTAACCTGAATCATTCTTAAGAGTGAATGACCAAAAGCTTAATCTGACCACACTTTTGACAAAAATTATAAAATAGGTAAATAAAGTGAAAACTAAATCGTGGGTGTTCGATAAATGCATTTAACTATAATATCTTTTAATCCTGCTTAATTGCTATCCTTTAGTATGCTGTCATACGCACTTATTCCTCCCAAACAAGCACATAACAAGGCTCTGGTTCTGATACTGCCTGTACTTAAAAACGTCATCACTCATGACCTTGGGCAAATTTTAATTAACCTCTGTGTATGGGCTCTTCAAACTGTAAAATGACCAAATGAGCAACTATCACATGGCTATCCTGGGAATTAAATGATAGTACATGCATGCTCTCCCAAGGCACTAGGGCCCATTCACATTTGAGGGATACCCACTCACTGAATTTATGGGGGGAAAAAAAAGGATATATGTCAAAAACCTAGAATAGTTCCTGCACATGGTCAACTCTCAAAAGTTTACTAGTATTGTCTTCATCTCCCTAAAATGACATATAGCAAGCTTTCAAGAACAGTGACTATAATGTAAGAAAACTAGGGACTGGCTAAAAAAAAGATGAGTCATTACAGCTGGCAGATTCTTCACTTGTCTGACAAATAAAAGGAGGATCTAACATTTACTGAGTTCTTTAGGTGTTAAGCACTGTGGCAGACTGTTGCAATTACTGAACTGAATCACACCTTTCTGATTCCTTCCCACATTAACTCTGGATTTACTCATGTGACTTCCTTTGGCCAATGTAACAAAAATACAGCATGCTGAGGCTTGTACTTTCTTGCACTTTGGGGCTTGCTCTCTCTTACTGCTGGGATCTTTCTACCATCTTGTGAACAAGTTAGGTCTAGTCCCCTGAGGAATAATAGGTCACATGGAAATGGACTTTAGGCACCTCAGTCTGAGGCCCCAGACATGTAAGGCTATCCTAGATTCTAGGACCTAGACAATCTAGTCCTATCTAGGTCAGCCCAGACTCTAAGAACATTCCAGCCAACCACAGAATTGTAAGAGTAATGTTTACTGATTTAGGCCACTAACTTTTAGGGGTGGTTTGTTATACAGCAAAGGTAACTACTACAACCACGATATAAATATAGCTATTTTTTTCCAGTTTTAAACAGATCAGGAAAGAGGATTCCTAAAATTAGCAAGTCAGTTTGGCCCCAAAGACTCTTTCTGCTATATCAAGCCATCTTTGCATGCCACACTCTGAGGTTTTAGGCTCTGGTGGTTTTATCCTACAACCCTTATTTAACCCTTTCCTTTGTACCAGGAGACAGTATACTATGGTCCAACTCATCACCTTTGTCACAACTACCCAACTCTGCTATTATAATGCAAAGTAGTCATATATAATAGATAAATGAATGAGTATGGCTGTATTCCAAAAATATTTTATTAATGAACACTAAAATTTGTTTCATATTATTTTACATATCACAAAATAGTCTCCTGATTTTTATTTTGAACCATTTAAAATGTTTTAACCATAGGAATTTTAGGATTATGTTTCTATTTTTATGAAAAATAATGTTGGATTTTTTTTTTTTTTTTTTTTTGGAGACAGGGTCACGCTCTGTTGCCCAGGCTAGAGTGTAGTAGCTCTCTGTAACCTTGAACTTCTGGGCTCAGGTTATCCTCCCGAGTAGCTGGGACTGTAGGCACATGCCACCACACCTGCCTAATTAACTCATGGCCAAATCCAACTCATCACCTTTGCAAGCTAAGAATGGTTTAAACACTTATTATCTGAAAAAGAAATCAAGAGAACAATAGCTACAAAAATATAAAATACGGCCGGGCGCGGTGGCTCAAGCCTGTAATCCCAGCACTTTGGGAGGCCGAGGCGGGCGGATCACAAGGTCAGGAGATCGAGACCACAGTGAAACCCCGTCTCTACTAAAAATACAAAAAATTAGCCGGGCGCGGTGGCGGGCGCCTCTAGTCCCAGCTACTCAGGAGGCTGAGGCAGGAGAATGGCGGGAACCCGGGAGGCGGAGCTTGCAGTGAGCCGAGATCGCACCACTGCACTCCAGCCTGGGCAACAGCGTGAGACTCCGTCTCAAAAAAAAAAAAAAAAAAAAAAAAAAAAAATATATATATATATATATATATATAAAAAATACTTAGGAATAAATTTAACCAAAGAGGTGAAAGACTTGTATACTGAAAACTATTAAAACATTGATGAAAGAAATTGAAGACACAAATAAATAACTCGAAGAGTTAATATTGTTAAAATGTCCATCCTACCCAAAACAACTTACAGATTCAATGCAATCCCTATCAAAATTCCAACACTGGCTGGGCGCAGTGGCTCAAGCCTGTAATCCCAGCATTTTGGGAGGCTGAGACAGGAGGATCACGTGAGCCCAGGGGTTTGAGACCAGCCTGGGCAACACAAGGAGACTCTGTTTCTACAAAAAAAATTTTTTAATTAGGCAGGTGTGGTGGCATGTGCCTACAGTCCCAGCTACTCGGGAGGATAACCTGAGCCCAGAAGTTCAAGGTTACAGAGAGCTACTACACTCTAGCCTGGGCAACAGAGCGTGACCCTGTCTCCAAAAAAAAAAAAAAAAAAAAAAAAAATCCAACATTATTTTTCATAAAAATAGAAACATAATCCTAAAATTCCTACAGTTAAAACATTTTAAATGGTTCAAAATAAAAATCAGGAGACTATTTTGTGATATGTAAAATAATATGAAACAAATTTTAGTGTTCATTAATAAAACATTTTTGGAATACAGCCATACTCATTCATTTATCTATTATATATGACTACTTTTGCATTATAATAGCAGAGTTGGGTAGTTGTGACAAAGACCATATGGACCACAAAGCCTATGATATTTACTATTTGAACCTTTGTGTTTTTAAAATGTGCCAGCTCCTGCTTGGAATTATTCACAGTATATGTTTTTAATTTTAAAAGGTTTTGCTCAGCCTTTAGTGATGAGTAGTTTTGTATTTTTTCATACTTTTACTACTCTCTTCATTTTATTTAAAATTATTTTACACATTATTTATCTTAATTATCCTTTAACTTTTTTTTTTTTTTGGAAGGGAAGGGGGCTTTCCAGCAAAAACTGGAAAGCCTGCTAGACAAATTCTAAAAGAGCTGTAACACTTCCCTCCTTTAACTTTTATCTTTGGATGACCTCTGAATTTGTCTAAGACAGACAACCCCAATTTTAAAACTAATTCAGACGCACAGGTCAAATGAATTCCACTTGCATGCAATAAATACTACAAGCCTCCCAGGCAGCATGGAAAACAAATGATAATTTTACCTTGTCCTCAAAATTATTTCAAGTTTATCTATGAGAAAAGTTTTTCGTTAAAAACTGTGATCTTGGCTGAGTACGGTGGCTCACGCCTATAATCCCAGCACTTTGGAAAGGCCGAGGTGGATGGATCACGATGTCAAGAGATCGAGACCATCCTGGCTAACATGGTGAAACCCCGTCTCTACTAAAAATAAAAAAATTAGCTGGGCGTGGTGGCACGTGCCTGTAGTCCCAGCTACTTGGGAGGCTGAGGCAGGAGAATTCCTTGAACCCAGGAGACGGGGGTTGCAGTGAACCGAGATTGTGCCACTGTACTCCAGCCTGGCGATAGAGCAAGACTCCTCTCAAAAAAAACTGTGATCTTATATGGGCCAACTGGAATGGATTATGATGGAGGCAGAAAAAGATGTGGAAGATATTATTTTATCCAAAAGAGCCTCTAATTCCTCAGATCTGAAACTGTAATAACCATGTAGATATGAAATCCCCAATGAGGATTTAAGGTCAGAATTAGCTATTCAGTCTCACCTCTTTGGTGTGATGAGCCTATTATAATATTTGCCTGCCACTGATAGCTAAGAACTTCAGAACCACTACTATTCTACTTCACCACCCTGCTGCTAATCAATTCAGAAAGACACAAAATGAAGCCAACACTGAATATCCTGTCACATTAGAAAGGAGGTGAACCTCAATTTACTTGCCATTCCCCATTTTTATCATCTTTCTTACGATAAATAAGATCCCCACAGTAATGACCGTAAGTCCTGGTGGAGACTCAGCTGACTGCATGTGGCATCAGTGTAAAGAATAAAGAAATTGCCATAAAAACTAACCACTCTCACCCCAGCATTCACCAATGACTTTCTTATGAGGCATTACACAGATGCTCCTAATAGCCACTACAA
This sequence comes from Macaca fascicularis, assembly GCF_037993035.2. Taxonomy (NCBI): domain Eukaryota; kingdom Metazoa; phylum Chordata; class Mammalia; order Primates; family Cercopithecidae; genus Macaca; species Macaca fascicularis. Next base: position 102,668,907 of record NC_088381.1, read on the forward strand.
TTTGGAAGCCCTTAGAACACTGAAGAAATTTGTATGGTAAGTCTAAACTTCATTGAAATTTTTTTTTTTTTTTTTTTTTTTTTTTTTTTTTTTTTGAGACGGAGTCTCACTCTGTCGCCCAGGCTGGAGTGCAGTGGCGCAATCTTGGCTTACTGCAAGTTCCGCCTCCAGGGTTCACACCATTCTCCTGCCTCAGCCTCCTGAGTAGCTGGGACTACAGGCGCCCGCCACCAGGCCCGACTAATTTTTTGTATTTTTAGTAGAGACGGGGTTTCACTGTGGTCTCGATCTCCCGACCTTGTGATCTGCCCGCCTCAGCCTCCCAAAGTGCTGGGATTACAGGCGTGAGCCACCGTGCCCGGCTTCATTGAAATATTTTGTGAAGCATAAAGCAGTTATGTCCATGCAAAAACACAACATAGCTTTATATGCTATTTGAATTAAATGTTTAGAAAGAGATTCATTTTCTATTTTCATTTGTTTTTGTGACTATGTATGAATTTTTAGCGTATTAAAAAAAGGTTTCCCAGAAATGACTTCCCAATTTATACTATTATGCATAAGGGTTCTAAATGTTAACTGTAATTTGCAATGACAATCCAGGAGCCAATAGTTATCCCTACCTATGTAACAAATCTGCACATCCTTCATATGTACCTCGGAACTTAAAAAAAATATTTAAAAATAAAATAATTTTTAAAAAAGAACAGTTATGCCAAATAACCCTTCTTTAAGAAATTAAAAATTGTATCATTGGCTGGGCATGGTGGCTCACACCTGTAATCCCAGCACTTTGGGAGGCAGAGGTGGGTGGATCACCTAAGGTCAGGAGTTCAAGACCAGCCTGGCCAACATGGTGAAATCCCATCTCTACTAAAAATACAAAAATTGGCTGGATGCAGTGGCGCATGCCTGTAATCCCAGCTATTCGGGAGGCTGAGGCATGAGAATGCCTTGAACCCAGGAGTTAGAGGTTTGCAGTGAGCTGAGATCTAGACTGGGTGACAGAGCGAGACTCAGTCTCAAAAAAAAAAAACCCAAAAACATTATATTAACATATTAGGGTCATCAGAGTTTACTGAAAACAATGCTGAGATGTTGCTTAGGACTTTTTTGTCCTGGAACTAGCAATTTTGATCTTACAAATTCAGTAGTATATACAGAAGGAGCAGGATTGAGAAAAAAAAAAAAAAGGCAGTGTAAGCTGACCAAATGAAAGCTTTCTTTCTGAAAAAGAACTACAATAAATTTAATGTGTTGCTAAAAATCTATACTATCTTTGAGCCTAAATAATCCTTTCTGCTAACCTGTATTTTTTTCTTTTTTTTTTTTTTTTTGAGACGGAGTCTTGCTCTGCCGCCCAGGCTGGAGTGCGGTGGCCGGATCTCAGCTCACGGCAAGCTCCGCCTCCCGGGTTCCCGCCATTCTCCTGCCTCAGCCTCCCGAGTAGCTGGGACTACAGGCGCCCGCCACCTCGCCCGGCTAGTTTTTTGTAATTTTTAGTAGAGACGGGGTTTCACCGTGTTAGCCAGGATGGTCTCGATCTCCTGACCTCGTGATCCGCCCGTCTCGGCCTCCCAAAGTGCTGGGATTACAGGCTTGAGCCACCGCGCCCGGCCACCTGTATTTTTTTCTTCATATTTCTACTCAACCCTTTCTCAAAAACTTCTACTTGATTAATCCCACATGTACCCAATCACTGGCATCCAAGCATGCATATTTAAATCAAAATAACTATATTTGTTTTTCGCTTGAATCTTTTATGTTCATCTTACTGCATCAATATATTTAGCAGCTCTCTTTTGTCCTGAACATTAACGCATTTTATGATTCACTGACAGCATTTAGGCTAGCAATACAAAAGAACTCAAAGATAAAGTCAATTTTCTCATTTTTAATTCTAATATACCCTGAGTACTTAACACTCTGTATCACAGGTTTTTGTGCAAATTTTCTCTCTCTTTTTTGAGATAGCGTCTGGCTCTGTCACCCAGGCTGGAGTGCAGTGGCACAATCTTGGCTCACTGCAACCTCTGCTTCCTGGGCTCTAGCAATCTTCCCACCTCAGTCTCCCAAGTACCTGGCACTACAGGCACGCACTACCAAGCCCAGCTAATTTTTGTATTATTTTTACAGAGACGGGGTTTTGCCATGTTGCTCAGACTGGTCTTGAACTCCTGAGCTCAAGCCATCCATCCACCTTGGCCTCCCAAAGTGCTAGGATTACAGGCATGAGCCATTGCACCCAGCTAATTTTCTTTTACTTCATCTAAATTGCTTAAAGCAATCTACCAATGCAACACAGAAAGTCCACAGGGAATATACCTTAATGGTTGAATAGTTAAGAGCTCTAATTGGTTTATTACCACCTGATGTCTAAACTGATATCAGCTTATAATATTAAAAATAATTAAGGCCAGGTGCGGTGGCTCATGCCTGTAATCCCAGCACTTTGGGAGGTCAAGGCAGGAGGACCACCTGAGGTCAGGAATTTGAGACCAGCCTGACCAACATGGTGAAACCTCATCTGTACTAATACAAATATTAGCCGGGCATGGTGGTGGACACCTGTAATCCCAGCTACTCAGGAGGCTGAGGCAGGAGAATCACTTCAACCCAGGAGGCGGAGTTGCAGTGAGCCGAAATCGTGCCACTCCAGCCTGGGCAACAGAGCAGGACTCTACACTAAATTTCTGATAGTGGTTATCTCTGAAGGGAGTATTTGGAAAATGAACTCCAGGCTTTCATCTTTTGCATTTTTCTCTGATATATGAATCTTTTACTTTAATAGAAAAAAACCAGATTTTTAAAAATTTATAAACTTTACTTCTGATAAGTGGAGCAAATCACATTTGAAAGTTCTGGGTCACTCATTATGATTATGAGGACCGAAATGAAAGCATCTAGCCCACTGCCTAGCATACAGGAAAAGTTTAATAAATGTTAGTGTACTTCCAGTTCTGCAATGTCTTCTAATGCAACCAAGTTTTATACTGACCCACCAGTATAGTTTTTTAACTGTTGCTTATTCCAGCTTCTCCTTTGCTATTAGGTCCCACTTCTTGCTGCTGTCAGGACACCCACCTTTAGAAGTACCTTCTACCACATATTGCTTCATATCTGCCACAAAGTCTTTCAGCTTCCAGAACATCTTAACTGTGCCTCCTTTATAGCAACTTATTCTCTTTCAGTTATTCATAAACTTTCATTAGCTCCTTCAAACTTTGAGTGTCTACACAGAAAGACTTGTATTCATTTTTGTATCCCCCATCAGAGCCCTACTGTGGCAGTCACTCAAATATCTGTATGCACAAATAGACAAAAGCTATCCCTGTGACTAAAAAAAAAGTTCACGCCGGGCATAGTGGCTCACGCCTATAATCCCAGCACTTTGGGAGGTCGAGGCAGACAGATTGCTTTAGCTCAGTAGTTTGAGACCAGCCTGGGTGACATGGTGATACCCCACCTCTATAAAAGATACAAAAATTATCTAGGTGTGGTGGAATGGGCCTGTAGTTCCAGCTACTTGGGAGGCTGAGGTGGGAGAATTGCCTGAGCCCGGGAAATGGAAATTGCAGTGACCTGAGATCCCACCACTGCACTCCAGCCTGGGCAACAGGGCAAGACTCTGTCTCAAAAACAAACGAACAAAAAGTTCAAAGAGGATCCCAAAATAACTTGGGACAGTTTAACACTAATGTTTTAATTTTGGCTCTTGAATAGCTTTTATAGTCTAGTCAGAGGTAAAGCACATGGATGAACCCTGTGGCAGTTACTTTCCTACCCAGTTTTAGATTTTCAGCTTACTTTATGTCTGAAGTTGTATTCCAAAGAATTGGAACTATTAAGTAGTCTGTACACTAGCTAAATAGAAGATTATGTACTACAATATTACAGAGGTTCCTTAAGGGTAGTGCTGACTCTCCAAGTAGGCAAAATTTTAGAATCTCTGCCACTTCTCTGTATCAAGTATCTTTTCTCTTGCACACACTCAACTTTCTCCCAAATGGAATTAGTATAGCCATTCTGTGGTTGCAAAATGTAGACTTTCACAGACCCTGAAGACACCTGTTTTGACAGAGATGTAGATTCCTTCCAGACCCAAAGAACAGTAGGTAGAACTGGTGAAGTAGAAGAGGTTAAAGGTGGAAATTATGCAGAAAAACAGCTACCTATCCAGAAATTAACTGTTTTCAGTATCTATTTCAAAGACTACATCAACATGCCAATTCTTATTTAAAAAGAGATGCTTGTAAAAAGGTTTGAAAATGGCTAGGTACAGTGGCTCACGCCTGTAAATCCCAGCACCTTGAGAGGCTGAGGCTGGTAGAACACTTGAGGCCAGGAGTTCAAGACCAGCCTGGCCAACATGGCAAAACCCCATCTCTACTAAAAATATAAAAATTAGCCGGGCATGGTGGCAGGCACCTGTAGTCCCAGCTACTCGGGAAGCTGAGGCACAATAATCGCTTAAACCCGGGAGGTGGAGGTTGTGGTTGCGGTGAGGTGTGATTATACCACCACAATCTACCCTGGGCAACACAGTGGGACCCTAACTCAAAAAAAAAAAAAAAATGTTTGAAAATGGGTTACCCAAAGCCCACTTTAATTTTAAAAATTACCAAATTTATGATTATATTTTGACTCAATTTTTCAGATTCTCTCAAACTCTATCTTTGGACTGAATGATGACTACACAATAAGTCCAAAATGTTTCTTGGTTGTATGATTTCCACATCTTTTTTCCTGATTTAATTCTCTAGTTCCAGGGGAGGGGACAGAAGATGGGTGAATCACCCAAGTATTTGAGTTTCAGCTCACCATCCTTCCAACGTTTCATTAAACAATGATTGTGTTTGCTCAAAAAAAAAAAAAAGACAGAACCAGGCACAGTGGCCCGTGCCTATACTCCAAGCTACTCAGGAGGCTAAGGTGGGAGGGAGGATCCCTTGAGCCCAAGAGGCCATCTGGGCAACATAGTGAAGTAAAAATAAATAAATAAATTTAAAAAATAAAAATAAAGAAATAATACTTAGATGCCTTACAATCTGTTTGCATGGCATTCTTAGAAGACCACATAGGCCGGGCGCGGTGGCTCACGCCTGTAATCCCAGCACTTTGGGAGGCTGGGGCGGGCAGATCACAAGGTCAGGAGATCGAGACCATCCTGGCTAACATGGTGAAACTCTGTCTCTACTAAAAATACAAAAAATTAGTTGGGCGTGGTGGCGGGTGCCTGTAGTCCCAGCTATTCGGGAGGCTGAGGCAAGAGAATGGCGTGAACCCAGGAGGCGGAAATTGCAGTGAGCCAAGATTGTGCCACTGCACTCCAGTCTGGGTGACAGAGCAAAACCCCATCTCAAAGACAAAAGACAAAGGGAGATAGTTAAAAGTAAATGAAACAATAAGAAAAGAATACTGAAGCAAGCAGATCTGAGTACCTATACCAACTAATTTAACAAAAGAATGGTCTCTATCTCATTTCTCTGTAATTCTGCATGCCTTTTACTGGAAATCTAGGAGATAAGTGATGTTAAATAACTTGCCAAAAAGTTATACAGGTAGTAAGTATGTGGTGAAGGCACAATTCAAACCAAAGGAAATCTAGTCATTTTAGGCAAGTTTATATCTTAAAGTTATTTTAACTGAAATTTAAGTGAAAAGGATAGAGAGAGATAAGGATATATGATGAGGAACTCAGGATCTAAAGTTAAAATTGTGGCTGGGCGTGGTGGCTCACAACTGTAATCCCAGAACTTTGGGAGGCCAAGGCGGGTGGATCACTTGAGGTCGGGAGTTTGAGACCAGCCTGGCCAACATGGCAAATCCCTGTCTCTCTAAAAAATACAAAAATTAGCTGGTCGTGGTGGTAGGCACCTGTAATCCCAGCTACTCAAGAGGCTGAGGCATGAAATTCGTTTGAACTCGGGAGGCAGAGGTTGCAGTGAGCCGAGGTCGCGCCACTGCACTCCAGCCTGGGTGACAGAGCGAGACTCCATCTCGAAATTAAAATAAAATAAATAAAAAATAAAATAAAATAAGATAAAATGTTAAAATTACAAGTCATCTCTGAAGTTTAATTATAAAATTTAATTTTCAATAGAAAATTAGTCAAAAGAAAAAAAAACTACCATATAAGCCTCAAGTCAACAGCAATATTATTCCCCCAATAAAATGCTACCATATTCTCCAGCAATTCAAAATGTGTACAATACACACATACATATATATACATTTTCATTTTAATCTCGCAATAACTCAAAAGGATATCATTTGTCCAACAAAGTCTAACTCCAAAGTCTGCCCTTCACTATCACTACCTGCCTCCCATAAAACTTTTCTCAAACTATAAACAAAAAGCAGAGATAAAGGTATCCTATTAAAACCAAGTGCGGCTAGGCACAGTGGCTCATGCCTATAATCCCAGCACTTTGGGAGGCTGAGGTTGGCGGATCACCTTAGGTCAGGAGTTCGAGACTAGCCCTGCCAAGATGGCAAAACCCCATCTCTACTAATAATACAAAATTAGCCGGGCTTGGTGGTGTGGGCCTGTAATTGCAGCTACTCAAGAGGCTGCGGCACAAGTATCGCTCAAACCCAGTAGGTGGAGGTTGCAGTGAGCTGAGATTGCGCCACTGCACTCCAGCCTGGGCGACAAAGTGAAACTATGTCTCAAATAATAATAATAATAATACCAAGTGTTAAGTTTAGCCTAATGCTGCTTCCCTATATATTTTAAGTTCAGCCTAAAAGTTTCTCTGTATATGGTTAACTATAATCTAACTGGGTGTTTAAACAGACTATAACCTATAACCAACTCTTGTAACAAGTAGCTAAGTCACAGCAGCCATACTTCAACCACTCACAGGGAGCAAACTGTTCAAACCGTGTTCAAATAAGGCAAACAACAAGCTGCAACCAATCTGGCTATTTCTGTACCTCACTTCCATTTTCTGTATGTCTCTTTCCTTTTTCTGTTCATAAATCCTCTTCAACCACACAGCAGCACCAGAGTCACTCTGAACCTATTTCCGGTTCAGGGGGCTGCCTGATTTGCAAATCGTTTTTTGGTCAATTAAGCTCTGTTAAATTTAATTTGTCTTAAGTTTTTAACACATGTGGAGAATGCATGGATCTTTATTGTATTTTTATTCTTTATTTCTTAATTATTTGTTACATATATTTAAAAGGTCTTAGGGCCGGGCGCGGTGGCTCAAGCCTGTAATCCCAGCACTTTGGGAGGCCGAGACGGGCGGATCACGAGGTCAGGAGTTCGAGACCATCCTGGCTAACACGGTGAAACCCCGTCTCTACTAAAAAATACAAAAAACTAGCCGGGCGAGGTGGTGGGCGCCTGTAGTCCCGGCTACTCGGGAGGCTGAGGCAGGAGAATGGCGTAAAAACTCGGGAGGCGGAGCTTGCAGTGAGCTGAGATCCGGCCACTGCACTCCACCCTGGGCAACATAGCGAGACTCTGTCTCAAAAAAAAAAAAAAAAAAGGTCTTAGGCCAGGCATGGTGGTTCACACCTGTAATCCCAACATTTTGGAAAACCAAGGCTAGCAGACTGCTTAAGCCCAGGAGTTCGAGACGAGCCTGGGCAACACGGCAAAACCCTATCTCTACAAAATACAGAAAAATAAAAAGGTAGCTGGGCGTGGTGGCACACATCTGTGGTCCCAGTTACTCAGGAGGCTAAGGTGGGAGGATCACCCAAGCCCAGGAGATCAACCGTGATCACGCCACTGCACTCCAGCCTGAGTGATAGGAGTGAGAAACTATCTCAAAAAATAAATAAATAAATAAATAAGTAAAGGTTTTTTTACCCTTATTGCACACTTAAGAAAAAGAACAAAAAATGAAACAGAGGCCGGGCGCGGTGGCTCAAGCCTGTAATCCCAGCACTTTGGGAGGCCGAGGCGGGTGGATCACGAGGTCAGGAGATCGAGACTATCCTGGCTAACATGGTGAAACCCCGTCTCTATGGCCGGGCGCGGTGGCTCAAGCCTGTAATCCCAGCACTTTGGGAGGCCGAGACGGGCGGATCACGAGGCCAGGAGATCGAGAGACGATCCCGGCTAACACGGTGAAACCCCGTCTCTACTAAAAAATACAAAAAAACTAGCCGGGCGAGGTGGCGGGCGCCTGTAGTCCCAGCTACTCGGGAGGCTGAAGCAGGAGAACGGCGTAAACCCGGGAGGCGGAGCTTGCAGTGAGCTGAGATCCGGCCACTGCACTCCAGCCTGGGTGACAGAGCAAGACTCCGTCTCAAAAAAAAAAAAAACAAAACAAAACAAAACGAAACCCCGTCTCTACTAAAAATACAAAAAACTAGCCGGGCGTGGTGGCGGGCGCCTGTAGTCTCAGCTACTTGGGAGGCTGAGGCGGGAGAATGGCGTGAACCCGGGAGGCGGAGCTTGCAGTGAGCCGAGATCACGCCACTGCACTCCAGCCTGGGAGACACAGCAAGACTCCATCTCAAAAAAAAAAAAAAAAAAAAAACCAGAAACATACTTTAGCAGTATAACAAAGAGCTTAATATGCCTAGTATTTAATATAAATCTCCCACAAATATACTGATAACAAACAAGCCAAAAGAAAAATGAGCAAAGGACTGGAACAAGCAAGCTAAACACTGAGATACCATCCAATGTGGCAAAGGTTAAAAGACTTATTCAGTGTTAGATGAGTGTGGGGAAGCCAGGCCTAGCCTCAATGCCACACTGAATTTCGATGCTCTTGAGTTACCTTATTCATAACTTTAATATTTAGCAAGTCCGCATGTTTGTCTCTCTCCTAACTGAACTCAAGAGCATCTTTTTTTTTTTAATGTATTTTTATTTTTTTAGAGACCAGATCTTACTGTCACCCAGGCTGCAGCACAGTGGCACAATCATAACTTGCTGCAGCCTAGAATTCCTGGGCTCAAGTGATCCTCCTGCTTCAGCCTCCTGTGTAGCTAGGACTACAGGCACATGCCACCATGCCTGACTTTTTCTTTCTTTTTTTTTTTTTTTAATTTTTGTAGAGACAGGGTCTCACTATGTTGCATAGGCTTCTTGGAGCATCTTAATTCTTTCCAAAACCCCGATATACCTAGCCCAGTATCTAGCCTGTAAGAGGCACTTATGAGGCCGGGCACGGTAATCCTGTAATCCCAGCACTGGGATGGGTGGATCACCTGAGGTCAGGAGTTCAAGACCAGCCTGGTCAACATAGTGAAACCCCGTCTCTACTAAAAAATACAAAAATTAGCTGGGTGTGGTGGCGGTCACCTGTAATCCCAGCTACTCGGGAGGCTGAGGCAAGAGAATCGCTTGAACTCCGGAGGCAGAGGTTGCAGGGAGCCGAGACTGCACCATTGCACTCTAGCCTGGGCAATGAGAACAAAACTCCGTCACAAAAAGAAAAAAAAAAAGTCACTTATGAGTAACATAAACATGTCCATGAAACACAAAATCAGAGTAATCAGAAAATAACGGGGCCTGATTTGAGTGCAAAGATGGCTAAACTGATACATTACTTCCTGAGGCTTCTGCATCTTCTTTTTTTTTTTTTTTTTTTTATTTTGAGACAGTCTCGCTCTGTTGCCCAGGCTGGAGTGCAGTGGCGCGATCTCAGCTCACGGCAAGCTCCACCTCCCGGGGTCACACCATTCTCCTGCCTCAGCCTCCTGAGTAGCTGGGGCTATAGGTGCCTGCCACTACGCCCAGCAAATTTTTTGTATTTTTAGTAGAGATGGGGTTTCACCATGTTAGCCAGGATGGTCTCCATCTCCCAACCTTATGATCTGCCCGCTTCGGCCTCCCAAAGTGCTGGGATTACAGGCATGAGCCACCGTGCGCCTGGCCTTTTCTTCATTTTAGAGACAGGGTCTCGCTCTGTCACTCAAGCTGGAGTGTAGTTGGCATGATCATGTAGTTGGCTCACTGTAACCTTGCATTCCTGGCCTCAACTGATCCTCCTGACTCAGTCTCCCAAGTAGTTGAGACTATAGGCATGAGCTAAGTTTCTCCATTTTACCATCCACTAAAGGCAAAAAATTGAGCTCATCCATGATTTCATCATCCATGATTTCTCCTTTCCCCACACATTCCCCTGCCCAACCCAGCATCCATCCCATCCATTAATAAACTGTGTTAATTCTCCATCCAAAATATCCTGAATCCATCCAATTTTCTCCATTTGTACTGCTGCCATCTGATTCAAAGTTCTTATCTGCACTAGAAAGCCTGTTGTAGTAGCCTCCAAACTGGTTCCTGGATTTCCATGCTTGACCTCCTTTCAATCATTTCACCAAACAGCAGTCAGAGCATTATTTTAAATTATTTCCACTTCAGGCCTTTCCCTCTGTCTAGAGAGTTCTTGACATGTTTGGTTCCTTCTCCTTCATTCTGTTCTGAGTTAATGTCACTTCCTCCACAGCAACATTCTCTGACCACCCTAGCTCAAGTGCCAACCACTTCCTCCTCTCACTCTCTACCATACCACTGCCTTCAAAGCACTTCTATTTGAAATTTGTTTTGCATTATTTATACTTCAACAAATACCTGCTCTGCTCACATACTATATGCCATTTTAAGTGCTAGCAATACAGTGAACAAAAATTCCTGAGCTCATGGAGCTTACATTCTGTTGGAGGAAACCACCAACAAACAAAATAAAGAAAATATAGTGCCAAGGTGAACAAAAAACAAAGCAAGGAAGATAAATATAAAATGTTGGGGCGAGGACTGAACTGTATTCTTAAAAATGGTTAAGATGACTAATTTTATGTTAAGTGTATTTTTCCACAACTAAAAAAAAAAAAAATTTTTTTTTTTTTTGAGACAGACTCTCGCTTTGTTGCCCAGACTGCAGTACAGTGGTGTGATCTCGGTTCACTGCAACCTCCACCTCCTGGGTTCAAGTAATTCTGCCTCAGCCTCCCGAGTAGCTGGAATTACAGGCGCATGCCTATAGTTGACCATTGACTACTCCCTTGTCAATAGTGCTCACGGCAAGTTACAGAGAAGACAAAAAACCCAGCTAATTTTTATATTTTTTGTAGAGATGGGGTTTTGCCATGTTGGCCAGGCTGGTCTCGAACTCCTGACCTCGGGTGATCCACCTGCCTCAGCCTCCCAAAGTGCTGGGATTACAGGCTTGAGCCACTACACCTAGTCCACAATTTTAAAAATTTTTAATAAAAATGTTTTAAAAGTTGGAGCAAGGGTGGGGAGGCAAAAAATAAATAAATTTTAGAATAAAATAAATAAAAGTTGGGGCAAGAAAATGCTAAATTTCACATAGGACAGAAGGCTTCAATGAAAGTGATATGTAAGAAGACATGAAGTAAAAGAACTCACCATGTTGATATCTGGGGAAAAAAATTCCAGGCAAAGAGAGGAGTAATGCAAAGGCCCTGAGGCAGGATCATGCCTGGCATATTTGAGAAGCAGCAAGTATGTTTGGCTTTGCGAGTTGGGGAGCCATTAATCCATAGCACCTAAATCAGTGTCTGGTATAAAAAAGGAACTCAAATATATGACTATCGTATAGCAGCAAGATTGGTATAGGTACATCCCTTTAAAAGGTAAATTATGTTGTTACTTCACACTCCATAGGACAGTGTAGTTGATTTATAAGATCCACAGAAAAGGCCAGGTGCAGTGGCTCACATCTATAACCCTAGCACTTTGGGAAGCCAAGGTGGAACTACTGTTTGAGCTCAGGAGTTTGAGAGCAGCCTGAGCAACATAGCCAGACCTCAACTATACTAAAAGTTAAAAAAATAAATAAATCAGCCAGGTGTCATCGCACACGCCTATAGTCCCAGCTATTCAGGTGGCTGGGGCAGGATGATTGCCTGAGCCTGACAGATTGAGGCTGCAGTGAGTTCTGATTGTACCACTGCACTCCAGTCTAGCCAACAGAGCCAGAACCTGTCTCAAAAAAAAAAAAAAAAAAAAAAAAAAATCCACAGAAAAACAACAGTATAACTTAAATCTTAAAAGGGAAAGAAGTTTTCAGTTATTTCTAAATACTTTTCCTGATGATTTCCTGCTATTGGTTGAAAAAATTTAATTACTTAGCTAAAAAACTTACTAGATTATCCACTGGCATCCTGAGTCCCCTTTTCTACTTAACTCTTTTTTTTTTTTTTTTTTTGAGACGGAGTCTCGCTCTGCCGCCCAGGCTGGAGTGCAGTGGCCAGATCTCAGCTCACTGCAAGCTCCGCCTCCCGGGTTCACGCCATTCTCCTGCCTCAGCCTCCCGAGTAGCTGGGACTACAGGCGCCGCCACCTCGCCCGGCTAGTTTTTTGTATTTTTTAAAGTAGAGACGGGGTTTCACCGTGTCAGCCAGGATGGTCTCGATCTCCTGACCTCGTGATCCGCCCGTCTCGGCCTCCCAAAGTGCTGGGATTACAGGCTTGAGCCACCGCGCCCGGCCCTTTTCTACTTAACTCTTAACTGAGCCTCCTTTAAATCATGATTTCCCTATAATTCATCATCCCCAATTAATCTCCTTTTTCATATGCCACCTCTTAGTATTTTGTTTTTACTATTCTTACCTTACCTATTACTCCGTTGTCAATAGTGCTCACAGCAAGTTACAGAGAAGACAAAACAGCTATGTAAAAGATGCCAACCTTAAGGATATATTAGTAAAATACACATATGAACTCTTAATTAGTGCTGTCTCCAGTCTTTGGAGGAGTTGAGGAATTGGGGAGTCTCTAGTCTCAAGTTCCACAAACTCCACCCTCCCCAAAAGCCCCAACCTATGGTACTTATAATCTAAGTGATCATGGGAACAAAGGACCTAAGGAGTGGATCTAATAACTGTAACCATTCTTAGTTTTTAGATAAAAATAACTAAAGTACTGTTCTCTTGTTCTTACAAGCACATTTCAAATTAACCCAGTTCTATGCTTAATTATTTAAATGTATTAGAACAAGAGTTCCATACTTTTTTTACAAAAAAAAACAGAGTACATTCAGAATGTTGCACTTAAGGGAGGAAAACTTCAGGCACAATCGCCAATTACGAATGGCCAATATAGGTGAGGCTCAGTAGCTCAGCCTGTAATCCCAGCACTTTGGGAGGCCAAGGCAGGTGGACTACTTGAGTTCATGAGTTTGAGAGCTGCTGGGGCAACATGGTGAAACCCAATCGCTACAAAAAATACAAAAACTAGTTGGACATGGTGGAATGCACCCATAGTCCCAGCTACTCAGGAGGCTGAAGTAGGAGGATGGCTTGAGCCTGGGAGGTAGAAGTTGTAGTGAGCTGAGATGGAGCCATGGCACTCTAGCCTGGGCAACAGAGCCAGACCTCATCTACACCAAAAGTTTAAAAACAACAACAACAACAACCACAGAGCCAGACCTTGTCTCAAACAACAACAAAAAGAATAGCCAATATATTAAGAAATTAAGCCTTAGGCCAGGCGCAATGGCTTACATCTGTAATCCCAGCACTTTGGGAGGCCGAGGCGGGTGGATCACCTGAGGTCAAGAGTTCAAGACCAGCCTGATAAAGTCCCGTCTCTACTAAAAATACAAAAATTAGCTGGGCGTGGTGGTAGGTGCCTGTAATCCCAGCTACTCAGGAGGCTGAGGCATGAGAATCACTTGAACCCGGGAGGCAGAGGTTACAGTGAACCGAGATCTTGCCATTGCACTCCAGCCTGGGCAACAAGAGCGAAACTCTGTCTCAAAAAAAAAAAAAGGACTTAATTACTTCCCAAAAATCAAACCCAAATAAGTTAGTTCTTAATATAAACACATTTGGTTGCTTGGCTTTGTAAGATTCAAGTAGGGTAGTACCTAACAATTAAAATGGATTATATTAATTTGTTAAGACATTAATTCTAACATTACATATAAACTTAAAATGATTCTCCAAATAAGATAATAGTAACAACATAAATAACTTTTGGCTTCTAAAGTTTAAAATCCAGAAAAAAAAATTTGTATTCAGGGCATCCAAAACAGTTAATATCCTAAAAGTCAAGAGGCTACAAAAGGTTTTAATGCATATAAAGTTTATTATTATAAATGTCAGTGACTAGTCAATCACAAAGCTTAAGACTTCAGGAAAACACTGGTAATTTTTAATTTATTGCCATAGATTATGTCATTTTCAATGTTCATATAAAAATCCACTTTATTTCTGAAGAGCTCGGTAAAAAGGAAAAGCACTAACACTGCATTTGTATACTATAGAAAGGAGAAGTGTATTGTATGTGAGTTATAGCTCAATAAAGCAGTGTAAGAAAGTATGAAAGAAAGAGAACTTAGTGGAGTATATAAAACTCAATCCTGGTTTTGTTAAATAAAATACTAAAACCAATCAATAAATACTGGCATATTTAAACTATTAGGTGACATAATGAGGACACAGTAGATACCATTAGCTAAAGAGTTCTACTCTTAAAGATGGAACTTCCATATAATGGAACTTTATTATACAGTAAATTAAAGAGAAGGAAGGCGGCTTATGTAACAGTAGGCTAACCTTCAAGATCTTTTTAGTGAAAAGGGATCTAGAGTATACATGTTCTTTTGCATTAAAAAGAGAAGGAATTTGTGCATACATATTTGTTACATAAGACATATTATATATATACATACAGACGTATGCATGTATATGTTTTTGGTGGCATATGTATAAATTACCTTTGGAAAGATATACAAGAAACAGCTAACACCAGGGCTATCTGTGGGTTAACAGGATAGCTGGAGCATAGTAAAAGGGAAGATTTCTTAGGTCATCATTTTGTGTGTTTTGAATTTGAGCAATGTGAATATAAACTTACCAAGAGGAAAAATTAAAAGTACTTTACCTTGCACCATTGTTCCTAATGACTTCCACAGTTTCTTCAACAAAGTATCGATCCTTGACATATGCAAAGATATCATCACAAATTTCATGTAAGCGTGAACGATGGGTAAGGCTGGTCAAGTATAAAACTGGAATAATTAGTGGTTCTGGAAAACTCTGAAGATTCTGTCTTGCTTTTTTTTCTGACTCAAGTGCTTCCTGATACGTCAGTCCAGGTCTACCCGTCACAGCACAACTCCACACAAGGCTGTTGCACAGAATGGTTCGTTCAAAAAAGTCACTGATTAAAAAACAAAAACAAAAACAAAAACCCATTACCTATCATTTCACAAATTTTACATTAAAAACTAATAGCATTATCAGGTTATTTTTGTGCTTTTAATGCAAAATTTTATGTAGACTCACAGAACTCAAGGGTTTGGTAACTGGTCAACTTGTAACACTAATACAAACATAAGAAAAAGTATATTTAAACTAGATATGTATATTTTGCAATTTAAAGGCACATCAGTCAAAACTAGACTTTGAGTTCCATCTGTTTTTCAGTGAAAAACTGAAAACTTTAAGCAGCTAACAAGAGAAAAGCTAAATAAACTAGTACTTCACATAACGAAAAATCAGTCATTAAAAAGTATAAAGTTCTTAATTAACATTTCCATTAATGTTAATAGAAAAATACCTATTTTCAGTTTGATCTATCCTTTATTTTCTTGAAACTATACGATGAGCTCACTTGTGTTTAAAAAAAAGAAAAAGAAAAGGTACCTACAGAAGCATAGATTTCTGGAATGTCATACAAAACTCAAGGTAACAGGCAGGAGGGATAACTGGGGAACCATTCTATTCAGTGCTCTTCTATTCTGCTGGAATTCCTTAATATGTGCATTTACTTATTTTCAAAAATTCTATCCACTCTTTTTTTTTTTTTTTGGAGACAGACTCTCACTCTGTCGCCCATGTTGGAGTACAGTGGCTGGATCTCAACTCACTGCAACTTCCACCTTCCAGGTTCAAGTGATTCTCCTGCCTCAGCCTTCCGAGTAGCCCACCACACTTGGCTAATTTTTTAATTTTTTAATTTTTTATTTATTTTTTGAGACGGATTTTGCTCTTGCTGCCCAGGCTGGAGTGCAATGGCGTGATCTCGGCTCACCACAACCTCCTCCTCCCAGGTTCAAGAATTCTCCTGCCTCAGCCTCCCTAGTAGCTGGGATTACAGGCATGTGCCACCACACCCGGCTAATTTTGTATTTTTAGTAGAGACGGGGTTTCTCCATGTTGGGCAGGTCTTGAACTCCCGACCTGAGGTGATCTGCCCACCTCAGCCTCCCAAAGTGCTGGGATTACAGGCATAAGCCACCACGCCCGTCCATGCTTGGCTAATTTTTATATTCTTAATACAGATGGGTTTCCCCATGTTGGCCAGGCTGGTCTCAAACTCTTGACCTTGTGATCCACCCACCTCAGCCTCCCGAAGTGCTGGGATTACAGGTGTAAGCTACCATACCCAGCCCTATCCACTCTCTTTTAAAATGCAAGAGATCTATATTATAGAAAGATTCCTAAGGCATAATGGGTAGGAAAAACACAAATCAATGAATACACAATCCCATGTACATTAATTATAATAATCACAAAAATGTATGTATTTATATACATACTGTAAAAAGATATTCCCTATGGAGAAAGGGGGGGTGACTGGGAAGGAAGGAAAAGGAAAACTTTTTTTGTGATTCTAAATAATTCTATATTGTTTGAATTTTTTTTTTCTTTTTTGAGAGAGTCTCACTCTGTTGTCCAGACTAGAGGGCAGTGGTACAATCACCTAGGATCAAGCATTCTGTCTTGCCTCAGCCTCCTGAGTAGTTGGGACTACAGGTGCACACTAGGACAATCACCAATTTTTTTTGTGGGGGTAGAGATGGGGTCTCACTATGTTGCCCAGGATGGTCTCAACCTCCTGGGCTCAAGTGATCTTCCCACTCTGGCCTCCCAAAGTGTTAGGATTACAGGAATGAGCCACCATGCCCAGCCTGTTTGAATTTTTATTTTTATTTATGTATTTACTTTCCTGAGACAGAATCTCACTCTGTTGCCCAGGCTGGCATGCAGTGTCATGATCTTAGCTCACTGCAACTTCTGCCTTCCTGGTTCCAGCAATTCTTGTGCCTCAGCCTCCCAGGTAGCTGGGACTACAGGTACATACCACTATGCCTGGCTAATTTTTGTATTTTTAGTAGAGATGGAGTTTCACCATGTTGGCCAAGCTGGTCTCGAACTCCTGGCCTCAAGCAATTCACCACCTCAGCCTCCCATAGCGCTGGGATTAGAGGCGTGAGCCACCGCATTCAGCCCTGTTTAAATTTTTTAAATTAGCATTACTCATATATCATTTTGCAATAATTTTTTTTTATTTTTAGGTGGAGTCCCACTCTGTCACCCAGGCTGGAGTGCAGTGGCACGATCTCAGCTCGCTGCAACCTCCACCTCCCAGGTTCAAGTGATTCTCCTGCTTCAGCCTCCTGAGTAGCTGGGATTACAGGTGTGCGCCACCACACCCAGCTAATTTTTGTATTTTTAGTAGAGACGGGGTTTCACCATGTTGGTCAGGCTGGTCTCAAACTCCTAACCTCGTGATCCATTCACCTCAGCCTCCCAAAGTGCTGGGATTACAGGAGTGAGCCACGGCACCCAGTGCAATTTTTTTTTTTTTTTTTTTTGAGACGGAGTCTCGCTCTGTCGCCTAGGCTGGAGTGCAGTGGCCGGATCTCAGCTCACTGCAAGCTCCGTCTCCCGGGTTTACGCCATTCTCCTACCTCAGCCTCCCGAGTAGCTGGGACTACAGGTGCCCGCCACCTCGCCCGGCTAGTTTTTTGTATTTTTTAGTAGAGACGGGGTTTCACCGTGTTAGCCAGGATGGTCTCGATCTCCTGACCTCGTGATCCGCCCGTCTCGGCCTCCCAAAGTGCTGGGATTACAGGCTTGAGCCACCGCGCCCGGCCTTTTTTTTTTTTTTTTTTTTTTTAAGACAGAGTCTTACTCTGTCACCCAGGCTGGAGTGCAGTGGCACAATCTCGGCTCCCTGCAACCTCCACCTCCCAGGTTCAAGGGATTCTCCTGCCTCAGCCTCCCAAGTAGCTGGGACTAAAGGCACATGCCACCGGCTAACTTTTTATTATTTTCAGTAGAGATGGGGTTTCACCATGTTAGCTAGGATGGTCTTGATCTCCTGACCTGGTGATCCGCCCACCTCAGCCTCCTAAAGTGCTAGGATTACAGGCGTGAGCCACCGTGCCTGGCCAATATAATATTTTTAAAATGTAAAAAGTTAGCCCACTGTGGTGGCATGAGCCTGTAATTCGAGCTACTCTGGAGGCTGAGGCAGGAGAATCGCTTCAGTCCAGGAGTTGAAGGCTAGTGAGCCACAATCATGCCATTGCACTCCAGCCTAAGAGTGAGACTGTCTGGAAAAAATTTTATATATATGCATACGGTTATACATATGCAAAAGGGTTAACAATGGCTGCCTCTAAGTGGTAAGATACAGGTGAAATTTTTTCCTGCTTTATACTTTGTTCTACTTTTCTGTAATTATATGTAACCATATAAATAATTATTCTTCAATTTTTTCTCCTTCCTGAAATCTTTACTTCTCCCATCATTCTAAAAGTACTTCAACTGTTATATGCCTATTTCCTGGTTAGTACATCTATCTGTGTAGGTTATCTCTATTAGCTTGCTCTCCAAAAAGTGGGGGCAATTCCATTTAGATTGTTTCCTTTGTACATGTCTATAGAATTACTTTTTAAAAAGGTATCTATGGAAATAAAGCAAGAGAAACTAATCATACCTTAACATAAATGAGATCTACAGAAATAACATGCATATGCCAAGTTATATGGCTCTTAATTCAGTACAAAGAAGATTCTTTTGAAATATCGTTTAGTTTAGGAAATAATGGGTGTATATCACCAAAAATACAAAGTAAAAAACAGTTATCCTTATAAGATAGAAGGCAGATATCCTAAGAATTCAGAGAAAGGGAAGGGAAGAATTCAGAGGGCAAAAAAATATTTTTAAAACTACTATTAGAATTTTTTGGGGGGAAAGTGATGTTAAGAGGTAGGTCTTGGCCGGACACGATGGCTCATGCCTGTAATCCCAGCACTTCAGCAGGCTGAGGCAGGAGGATCACTTGAAGCCAGGAGTTCGAGACCAGACTGCACAACAAAGTGAGATCCTGTCTCCACCAAAAATTGAAGAAAAAAATTAGCCAGGGGGCGCACATCTATAGTCCTTGTTATTCAGGAGGCTGAACCCAGGAGTCCAAGGCTGCAGTGAGCTATGACTACACCACTGCACTCCAGACTGAGCGACAGAGCACAGCCCTGTTTCTTAAAAAAGTTCTAGCTCAGGCACGGTGGCTCACATCTGTAATCCCACTTTGGAAGATTGAGGCAGGAAAAATGCTTAAGCCCAGGAGCTCAAGACCAGCCTGGATGACATGGCAAAACCCAGTCTCTACTAAAAATAGAAAAATCAGCCAGGTCCACGTGGTGACACATGCCTGTAATCCTAGCTACTCAGGAGGCTGAGGCAGGAGGAGCACTCCAGCCTGGGAGGCCGAGGTTGCAGTAAGCCAAGATCGCACCATTGCACTCTAGCCTGGGTGACAGAGTAAGACAATGTCTCAAAAAAAAAAAAAAAAAAAAAAATTAGATTTAAAAAAAATAAGAAAAAGAAAAAAGTAAAGAAGAAAAAAAGTTCTAACTTTTTCCTATAGAAACAAACATATCTGTAAGATTTAGCTTCTCAAGCCAATACATAATTAGCACATAATGTACATAGGTATACTTTTTTCCTCTTTTTTAAATTGATATATAACAGTTGTACATATTAATACCTGTATACAATGTATAATTATCAAATCAGGGTAACTGGGATATCCATCACATGAAGTATACTTTCAATAACTTAAACAATACTAAGTACTGCTCAAGAAAATTATACTTCAAATCTAAATATCTTATACTTCAGTCTGTAAGCCAGTGCTAGTAGAAATAGAATGGTTAGTCACATGTATAATTTTAAATTTTCCGGTGGTCACATTTAAAATTTTAAAAATAAAAATAACTCAATATATCACAAAATAATTTCATTTCAACATGTAATAAACATTTTAAAAATCGAGATACTTTACTTACATTCTTCTTTAAAAAAAAAAAAATCCGCCAGGCATGGTGGCTCACGCCTGTAATCCCAGCACTTTGGGAGGCCGAGGCAGGCAGATCACAAGGTCAGGAGATGGAGCACATCCTGGCTAACACAGTGAAACTCCATCTCTACTAAAAATACAAAAAATTAGCTTGGCGTGGTGGCACATGCCTGTAGTCCCAGCTATTGGGGAGGCTGAGGCAGGAGAATCGCTTGAACCCGGGAGGCAGAGGTTGCAGTGAACTGAGACTGTGCCACTGCACTCCAGCCAGGGCAACAGAGCAAGACTCTGTCTCAAAAAAAAGAAAAAAAAAATCCAATGTATATTTTACATTTACTGCCTATCTTAATTCGAACTAATCATATTTCAAGTACTTAATAACCTATCTGGCCAAGTAATGGCTCCTGTTCTGGACAGCACAGCTCTAGCCACAGCAGCTAAGTGCCTGAGGTACTGAGTAGGAAATATCCCACGCATGGGATATTTCGTGCCATGGCAGGGGGACAGCTAAACGCAGTGAATTGCAACAAACACAATTTAGATTTAACACTGCCTAAAAATACCAAGGAGAACAACGGCACAAATGCCAAAACCAGTGATATATAGCTGCCCTTTTACACCCTAAGGTTTCTACTATCTCCTACAAAATGTTTGTGCCATTTGTTTCCTTTGTGTCTGTTTACTCTACAAAGTTATTGTTACATTATAGCTTCACTGTGCACAAAGACCTACCCTAAGGAGGCAGGACACACTACCACAGTGGCCATTTTAAGGGAGAAAAGTCCAAAGGTCATCTCTCCCCTACTCATAACCCATGAACGGCACAGCACCATCTCTAACATTACACACCTTCACTTTCTCCCACTTCTGTAATTCTACTCACACTTTACCCATTTATCATACACATTTAAATGTGTAGAATTTGTTAATACTGAATTCTAGGGGGTTGGTTACAAAGCCTCTTCAATTTCTACATTATAAGAATATAACTATTGAAACTTACAAAAAATACATTTTACTATTATGAGCAAAAATAAAGTATTTTTATATGAATGTAAATCTAGGCTAATACAGGTTATCAATGTCAGATTTATGACTGCACTCTTTCAATCATCCTCTTCACTAAAGGTGGGCATCCTACTGGCACGGAGACCAAATCCTGCCCTCCACCTGCTTTTGTAGTTTTTTTTTTTTTTTTTGGGAACACAACTATACCTACATTTTTAGGTGTTGTCAGTAACTGCTTTCTCACTACATTTGCATAGTTGGATAAAGAGTTGAATAGGTACAAGAGATCCTATGGCCAAGCAAAGCCTAAAATACCGATTATCTGGCCCTTTGCAGAAAAAATTTGATGACCCCTCCTCTTTACCATTATTTCATAAGGAAAAATTGCTGAGTGACAAGGTACTTTCTTGAAAACACACCTGTAATATTAAGTCAACCAACACTCTGGTGCACAAACTGAGGAACAAAGTGCAACATACTATTAATTTGTTGGGTATTGGGAAAACTAAAAAACTAAAAAACCTAGTAGGGGAAGATTAAATTGTGACATAAAAATCAGAAACTAGGCCGGGCACAGGGGCTCACGCCTGTAATCCCAGCACTTTGGGAGACCGAGGTGGGTGGATCACGAGGTCAGGAGGTCAAGACCAGCGTGGCCAAGATGGTGAAACCCCGTCTCTACTAAAAATATAAAAATTAGCTGGGCACGGTGGCAGGAGCCTGTAATCCCAGCTACTCGGGAGGCTGAGGCAAGAGAATCGCTTGAACCAGGGGAGGCAGAGGTTGCAGTGAGCCAAGATGGAGCCATTGCACTCCAGCCTGGGCGACAGTGTGAGGCTCTGTCTCAAAAAAAAAAAAAAAAAAAAAATCAGAAACGAAGTACAATTCAGATAAAAAACAAAGTGTACTCTACTTAGGGGCCAAAACACTCCCTCTCCATGTATGTAAGCATGTGTGTGTGTGTGTGTGTATGCATATATGCATATATATATGAAGGAGAGAGAAAAATGAATCCCAGCTTTACTCTCTGAATGCAACTGGATAAGTTACATAATCTCTCTAAATTTGGTTCCTCCATGAATGTTAATGTGAAAATCAGGCCAGGCGAGGTGGCTCACGCCTGTAATCCCAGAACTTTGGGAGGCCGAGGCGGGTGTATCACAAGGTCAGATTGAGATCATCCTGGCTAACACGGTGAAACCCCGTTTCTACTAAAAATACAAAAAAATTAGCCGGGCATGGTGGTGTATGCCTGTAGTCCCAGCTACTAGGGAGGCTGAGGCAGGAGAATGGCATGAACCCGGGAGGCAGAGCTTGCAGTGAGCTGAGATCACATGACTGCACTCTAGCCTGGGCGATAGGGCAAGACTCCATCTCAAAAAAAAAAAAAAGAAAAGAAAATGAGATAATTCTTAGCAAATGCCCCTAAAATGTAAGTGCACTCAATAGATATTATCAATTCTTACTGTTCAGATACGACATGCGCAGAGAGATCCTAGAAGAATAACCAGTATGGTAGAGAAACAATGTCAGAAAAACACATATGTTTTCAACAGAGAAAATTAGACATCTGCAAGGGGAGCAGAAAGAGACAGAACTATCTCAAACATCTGAAGATATTTCTTCTTGTCAGCTCCTGAGGGCAAGTATAGGAAACAACAGAAATTCTAGGAAGAAAGAGTTTTTGAATCATTATTATAGGTAGTATAGGGCAAACAACAAGGTATGTCCACAAGTTCTTAGGATGGTTTTCATTGTGTTTTGATGGATAACATATATTAGATTATCAGTGAGCACTCAAAATCCAATCAGATGACCCAACTATAAAATTCTAGCAACTGCTTGTGGTAGACTGTTTGCAAAGAGGGCTAAAGGTGTGCAGGCTCCTTTGAAATATGACATTCATGCTCTTCTCACCAAAAGCTGGAGTCTATTTCATGACCTCCTGAATCTGGGCTGACCTTGTAATCTGTTTTGACCAAAATAATAAAAAAAGTATATTGAGTGACTTCCATTCTCACCCTCTTGAAACTCTAAGACCACCATGTGAAACAGCCTCTTTCTGAGGTTGAAAGACCACATGGTAACTAAAACCATCCCAGCTGAGTTCCCAGACCTGTGACTGAGGCTATCTCTTACTCCAACCAGCCTCAGCCTAGCCTCCAGCTGACTGCAGCTAAGTGAGTGAGCACAGAGGAAACCAGCAGAAAACAAACTGGCAATCCACAGAATAGGGAACAAATAAAATGGGTTGTTACTTAGAGCCACTAAGTTTTGGGGTAGGTTGTTACTACAACCTACAATATTGCAATAACTGATAAATGTATTCTGTCTGAAGAAAAAATATATTTAAAACATCTGAAACTAAGTACATGTCTGCTAAGTAGACAAAAGATAAAATTCAAAAAGAAAAGCATTTAGGAATTTCTGCTATACCAATCAGGAAACAAGGACTTATGGATCCAAGTATCAGGACCATGTGGCAGGCTTATTCCTTAAAGAGGAGCTAAACATCTCATTTAAAGACACTAGCTATGAAAAATTATCCAACTTCCTTTGAAAACCTCATGCTCACCAAACAGCCTGTGATTATAACTAGATTTCATACATAACTGACCATCAGTATAGGAATTGGTCAGTATGAAAGACATTCTTCCCTACTATAAATTGATGATGTTCTGATGTGTCCACTGAATACCTAGAGCTTAATCACTTGGGGTACAGTAAAAAATCAAATGTCTAAGAAGACAGTACACAGTGGTATCTACACAAAAATCTAGGCAGCCAGTTTAAATTCCAGGCAATGCCCCTATTAGTGCATACTTCAACAGATATTAGGAAGAATTTTCCATAATAGCACTATGTGATAGTAAACAGTAAAAAGAGCATAAATTCTAGAATAATTGATATGAGTTAGATTCTAGCATTATCAGTTACTAGAAAAATAATTTTGGACTCTGTAATCTTGCATTTACTCCCCACCCAAAACTTCAGTTTCCTCATCTGTAAAAGGAGGCTGTTGAAGGGACTGACTTATTAACAAGAGAGAGCAGATGAACAATGAAAACAGGATGCCTTATAAGCTAGTCAAACCTCTTCCAATGAAAAGCCAGGGTGAAATATAATTTCGACCACCTGTTAGTGATGTTGTGGAAGAGAGTCATACATTTTGTATGGAAGGCTGGACTCACTCAAAGTTGGGAAATATATTCCAAGTGTCTACATGGCTAAAAAAAATAAGTTATTTTATTTATGAGATTAAGTCACCAGGTAATACAACAAATCATTTTCCTATCCCACAAGTCTAGAAATGCTGGTATTCAGACCTGACTGTTCCATTTTTTAACAATCCACAGCAAAAATAAACAAAATTGTTGTCAGCTCGCCAAAATTACAGAGTATTTTTATTTTTGTAGAAACAAGGTCTTATTATTTTGACCTGGCCAATCTCAAACTCCTGGCCTCAAGTGATCTTCCCACCTCAACCTCCCAAAATGTTTGGATTATAGGCATGAGCCACTGCATGCAGCCAGAATAAATCATATTTAAGAGACTAAATTGGCCGGGCGCGGTGGCTCATGCCTGTAATCCCAGCACTTTGGTAGGCTGAGGCGGGCGGATCACCTGAGGTCGGGAGTTCGAGACTAGCTTGGTCAGCATGGTGAAACCCTGTCTCTACTAAAAATACAAAAATTAGCCAGGCGTGGTGGCACATGCCTGTAATCCCAGCTACTCAGGAAGCTGAGGCAGGAGAATCACTTGAACCTGGGAGGCAGAGGTTGCGGTGAGCAGAGATCACGCCATTGCACTCCAGCCTGGGCAGCAAAGCGAGACTCTGTCTCAAAAAAAAAAAAAAAAGAAGACTAAATTATGCACCTTAGCTTATGCATTTGTCTATAGTTGATGTGCTATTGAGTCTTCTCTACCTATGAAAAAGCAGGTCAATCAAGAGTTAGCAATTAGTTAAGGAGAATGTAGTAAGGAGTCTGTGCTATTTAATCACTGAGGATGCATCCTGGTCAGTCACTGTCTCAAAGAGTTCAGGTTCCTGGAGAAGACAAAATGTGCGGCAACAGGCCAAGTGCAGAGGTTCACGCCTGTAATCCCAGCACTTTGGGAGGCCAAGGCGGTGGATCACCCGAGGTCAGGAGATCCAGACCATTCTGGCCAACGTGATGAAACCTCGTCTCTACTAAAAATACAAAAATTAGCTGGGTGTGGTGGCAGGCACCTGTAATCCCAGCGACTCGGGAGGCTGAGGCAGAGAATGCCTGAATCCAGGAGGCAGAGGTTGCAGTGAGCTGAGATCGCACCACTGCACTCCAGCCTGGGCAACACCGCAAGACTCCGTCTCACCAAAAAAAAAAAAAAAAAAATTAGCCGGGTGTGGTGGCAGGCACCTGTAATCCCAGCTACTTGGGAGGCTGAGGCAGAGAACTGCTTGAACCCGGGAGGTGGAGGTTGCAGCGAGCCAAGATTGGGCCACTGTCTCCAGCCTGGGAGACAGTGTGACTTCATCTCAAAAAAATAAAAATATAAACAAAAATAAAAATAAAAAGGTGAGGCAACAAATACATTGCATGACAAGGCAATAACAGGAGATGCTGCACTAGATAAAATGGAGGGGGTGACCATTGCTGCTTAGAAGGACAAAGAGGAAGCAGGCTATAATATCAAGTAAGATAGAGACAGAAAACTAGCAATTAAAAGGTCACTGGCAAGCAGAAGTGGTGACTCACGCCTGTAATCCCAGCACTTTGGGGAGGCCAGGGCGGATGGATCACTTGAGGTTAGGAGTTCGAGACCAGCCTGCCCAACATGGTGAAACCCTGCCTCTACTAGAAATACAAAAAATTAGCCGGGCATGGTGGCAGGCGCCTGTAATCCAGGTACTCCGGAGGCTGAGGCAGGAGAATCTCTTGAATCTGGAAGGCGGAGGTTGCAGTGAGCCAAGATCATGCTAATGTACTCCAGCTTGGCAACAAGAGCGAAACTCCGTCTCAAACTAAATTAACATAAAATAAAACAAAACAAAATATTTAAAAAAAAAGTCACTGGCAACCTCTACTAACCACATTTACAGGCAAAAGTTACTTTGTATTGTGTTGGGAAGCAAATAAGGCTAGGAGGTGTAGAAAATCTTTTTTAGACTGATTAGAGAAACTTATATTCAAGAAATAAAAAATGCAAGCAAATAAGCGAGCATAGTGGTCTTCAGGCAAATACAAAAGAAAAATATTCAAAATAATGCACTGAAAGGCTAGTCTTCAAACAAATTCACATAAACCAATTGGTGATTTAACAAGTGAAAACAGAGGTTTTTTTTTTTGTTTTTTTTTTTTTTTTTAGGGCTACTCCATAAGCAGTGTTAAGAGTAGCCTGCAGCCCAGCGGGGCATGGTGGCTCATGCCTGTAATCCCAGCACTTTGGGAGGCAGAGGTGGGCGGATCACGAGGTCAGGAGTTCGAGACCAGCCTGGCCAACATGGTGAAAGCCAGTCTCTACTAAAGATACAGAAAAAAAAATAAGCCGGGCGTGGTGGGATGTGCCTGTAATCCCAGCTACTCGGGAGGCTGAGGCAGGAGAATCACTTGAACCCAGGAAGCAGAGGTTGCAGTGAGCCGAGATCGCCCCATTGCACTCCAGACTGGGTGACAGGGTGAGACTCCGTCTCAAAAATAGAGCAGCCTGCAGAGGTTTCCTTCATAGTTTTTCCAGAGTTGTTCCAAAGGTCAGGTTACCATACTACAGACCACCATATACTACTTACCACAAAAGCATTTTTGGAAAGGTCTCTTCGTAATCATTTGTGAGAAACAGAAAGTAATTCAAAATTTAACATCATTAAAAGGCAGTCTTCTTCCAATTTTGTCAAAATTCTTTTCGTTCAGTCATAGAAACCTAATAACATCAGCAATACTCCTTAATTCAGGGTAAATGGTCAAATACCTTTGCTCCCAAACCAATCATCTCTCTGGGACTGCTTGTAATTTCCAAAAGCCCAAACACTTCCGCACAAGGGAAAAATAACAAAAACTGAAAATAAAAATCTAGTTATTTAAAATGTTTAAATGCCCTAAGACTACAAAGAATACAGTTCCTTGATATTAATGGAAGATACAGCTGGGCATGGTGGTTCATGCCTGTAATTCTAGCACTTTGGGAGACCCAGGCAGGCAGATCACCTAACTCAGGAGTTCAAGACCAGCCTGGGCAACATGGCGAAATCCTGTCTCTACATAAAATACAAAAATTAGCCAAAGTGGTGGCATGCACCTGCAATCCCAGCCACTCAGGAGGCTAAGGTAGTAAAGTGGGGGGGACTGTTTGAGCCCAGGAGGTCGAGGCTGCAGTGAGCCAAGATTGTGCCACTGCACTCCAGCCTGGGCGACAGAGCGAGAACCTGTCTCAAAATAAGTAAATAAATAAAAATAATGGAAGATAGATAGTTCTGGAATGTGAAAAATCTTCTGTATTTCAGCATTTCAGATTTCTCCAAGGTTAGAATAATTCGGCTCAAGAACCAAAGTGCATTAAGAATGTTTAATTCACAAAGGATAACAGCCATATTCATCCTACCCTCTAAGGTGAGAAAAGCCCCTTGCTTATATGGAAGGAGAAAACAATTTGAAATTTAAGCCTATTTACTATTTTGTTGGTACTCTCAATTTTCTTTTTAATCATAATTGTTAGCAAGGCCTGTAGCTTTAAAATCCTTAAAAAAAATCCTTATCCAATTACCTAATCCAAGTTCACTTAACTAGTTATGAGAACTCTATTTGAGTAACAAAACAAGTCTCTACAGGAGCAGAGCAAGACGTACACTCCTACTTAAAAGTACTGTCTGATGAAAAGCACTCTATTTACTTCTCTAGATATAACATGTTTAATGTGAAACCCTTTCTGTGGAACTAAAGAAAAACGTTTACTTAAAATAAATGCTCAAAGGAACTTTTCTAATCTCACTATTGATTTCTTAGGTGCAGTTTGTCCAAAACCCTCCCTCGGTCAAGCCCCCACTCAGAAAAGGTGCCTTACACGCGACGTTACTTGGTTGCTATTACACTTGGTTTCCAAGTCACAAAGGGATTCCTTTTCAGGGGAGAGAATAAAGCATAAGAAAAAGAGAGGATCACCCTCTTGGAGTGATTGATCAAGTCAGGTTCTCACTTAGAGATCCTGTTTAAACACAAGACGCTAAAACACACCATCTTGCTCCGTGTCACAGGACCAGATCTCTCGGGATAAATTAAGCGACGGGCTGAAAATGTAGGAGCTGAAACTACACCAGCAGCAGCTCCGCGTTCTTATCAAAACAATAGCGAGTGGCACATGTCAGGCAGCCCACATGCGCAGGGGGATAAAGCGGCGCCTGGCTGAGTCTGGAGTTGAACTTGTCTTAACCCCCTCCCCCAACACCCTCCACCGCGCTCCCGGCTACGCGAAAGTGAAAACGAGGGGCGCCTAAGGCCCTGCTTCTTCCCCCTTCCTCTTCCCCTTGCCCAGCCGCGACTTCTTCCTCACTGATCTCCCGGGGGCGGAGACGCTGAGTTCCCCGGAGACGAGAGTTAGTCACCAAGAAGAGGCGGTGACAGAGAGCGCGGCTCCCGTCGCACTCCGAGGCCTAGCAGCGCCGGACGGGAGGCCGCCTGCGGAGGCTCTCGCGTCCCGCGTCCTCCACCCCTGGCCCGCAGGGACGCTCCCTCCTTCCCTTCTAGAACGAGTCTCAACTCCGCTCCTCTCCCCTACCCCAGGCAGCTCCAACGTCAGACCCCACTCCCGACTGAGAAAACGAAGCCCAGCCCAGCCGTTTCCTGCCCACCGGGGCAGGAATTCCCTCCCCCGACCCATGGACTGCGGCCCCACGTCGCTGACCCTAGCGGGGATCCCCTCGGCCGCCGGGAGGGGATCCCGGAACTGGCCCCGGAGTGCGCGTGTGGCCGCGGCGGGGAGGGGCGAGGCGGGGAGTTTCCGCCGCCCCGCGGCCAGGAGGGCGGGAGGGCGACAGCAGAGGCTAAGAGCGGTTCCCGAGGCCGGCCGGGGACCCCAGCCTCCTCCGCCACGACCAACCCGCGTTCCCCACGCGCGCCGCCGCCAGTTGGCCCCGCGCGTTCTCCAAGTGGAGGCTAGGAGGCAGAGAACCGCGGGCCCGGGGCCACCCGTCACTTTCAAGTCACCCCGCCAGAAGCCCAGGGCGAGGAAAAGGAGAGAGACAAAAGGGCGCTGGGGAGGGAGTCCCCACACCCCCCGCGGCCCCGCACCCTGCCCAGCTCTTACTCGTAGTGGCGGAAGATCTCGTTGGTGACTTTACAGTAGAAAACTTCCTCGTCGGGCCGTAGGTCCGCGGGCGGCTTCTGTCTCACAAACGGCTTTCGGTGTAGCAGCGGCATCTCCCGTCCGCCCGCGGGCTCGCCCGGACCCTCGGCCGCCCGCGCCGGCCCCGCTTCCCTATCAAAATTGGAGGGAAAGGAAAGCCGGTAAGGTGGGGAGCGCTCGGCGGCAGCGTGGGCCGGTCCGCGCGCCGGGAGAAGCTCGGCTGCCTTTTGTGTGACTGACGGGCCGCGGCCGCTACCGGAGCCGAGTTCGTTCCTGCCGCTGCCCGGGCGTCGAGCGAGCGGAGCCGCCGCCGCCCCTTTCCCCCGAGCGCGTCCTGCCTCCTCGCCCAGCCGCTGGCTCACAATGGGGCAGGACGCCCCGCCGCGGGGGGCAGTGCGGGAGCGGCGGCGGCGGCCCCCTCCCCCAGCGCCGGCTCCCCGCCCGCCGCCGCCGCCGCCGCCGCCGCCGCCAGGCTCACAACGTGCTCGGCGCGCAGCCGGCCGGCCGGCCGGCCAGGGCGCTCGCCGCGGGCGGACCCCAGCGCCGCTCCGCTTTGTTCCCGGCTTGCCTCCACTTCCCGGCCGGCTCCCGAGCGACCCTCACCTGCGAGCACGCCGACTGCCACTTGTCCACCTTCTCCACTACAAAGGCAACGAGGGGAGACCCCGTCCTCTCAGGGGACCGCCTCTCTCCGGCCCCGCCGCGCCCCTGGCCGCCACTTCTCCCGCTGCCACTGCCCGACTCCGCGCGGGGAATTGCGTCCCACCGCCACTTCCCCGCCTCTCGGAGCTCCTGGGAAGTTTCTGATCTACTTTCGGCTCTGAAGGAGGAAGAGCTGTTGGGAGGAGCTTTTCACTCCTCGCTTCTACCTTTTTATTGGCTACTCGATGACTTTTACAGCCTGTCACTGATACAGGAAGAGACAGCGGAGAGCCTGGGAGAGCTACATTATTAATTAATGGAGCAACCCCTCGTGAAGATTCAGAAGCATCCTCCATGTTTGAGATTATCAGCCAAAAGATCTAGGGAAAGCGCTGGCGGTTCATAAACACATGGCTAACAAAGTATATCCTTGAAGTCTGCCACCGACGCTTGACTACAAGATGGGAAAAGGGATTCCAATTACGATTTAACTTGTATTTTAAAAATGAGAAAAGAAATGAATAAGAAAATTTGTTGCTATTTTTCTTCTTCCAAATTAGAATCCGTATCTCTAAAAATACTTTGCATGTTTAGTAAACATCTGTCTTGAACTAGAAGATACCTTGACATCAGTTCTATTTAATACTTATGGCAATTAAAAGGTTTAGAGAGCAGAGGAAAAGACCAAAAAAAAATGTATTACAAAGTGTCATCATGCTTGTAGGACCCCAACATTCTTGAAACTAACACACCTTTAAAAAGTAATATTTACAATGCTGTAAATATTTGCAAAGTATCAATGTTTAATTCAATTAGAATTTTAAGGATTATGGATTTACTAGCGAAAATTCCCCTAAAGCAACTTTCCCATATCAGTAATTTTTATTTAGGGAAACAATTTTAATGTACATAATACATGTGACCTTGGAATTCAATACAATTTTCGAAACTAGAAGTGACTCAGAACGTTCACTGGATGTGTTTTAAAGTCTTTTTTGATACTGTCCTTAACATTTGCTTATTTGAAATTAATATGAAAGAATGAAGCTAAAAGTTAGTTTTAAAAACGGTTATTCAGGCCGGGCGCGGTGGCTCAAGCCTGTAATCCCAGCACTTTGGGAGGCCGAGACGGGCGGATCACAAGGTCAGGAGATCGAGACCATCCTGGCTAATCCGGTGAAACCCCGTCTCTACTAAAAAATACAAAAAACTAGCCGGGCGAGGTGGCGGGCGCCTGTAGTCCCAGCTACTCAGGAGGCTGAGGCAGGAGAATGACGTAAACCCGGGAGGCGGAGCTTGCAGTGAGCTGAGATCCGGCCACTGCACTCCAGCCTGGGCGACAGAGTGAGACTCCGTCTCAAAAAAAAAAAAAAAAAAAAAAAAAAAAAACGGTTATTCGACAAAGTTAGTTTTAAGAACCGTTATTTGACAAAGACGTTATTCCTATTACCAATACTGCGGAATGATAATTACAGAAACAATGTGGGATCCGTTTTATAACTTCAAATTTAAGTTCATTTGTACTTTGGAGCAGAAAATGGAAGAAATCTAAATCAAGAGTTACTTTTTTATCTTTCAGGCTGGTTTTAATTGTTCATACACCTAACAAAATAAACATTTGTGAAAGGCGTTATTCTTTGGGTGTTTTAAAATTCATTAATACTATTAATGCACCTTACTATACAGAAGTCACAGAAGTTAGAAATGCTCTCAGTAAGTAGTAAATATATACTTTAGTATCGATAAACTCTTCAAATAAGAGTTTACAGATTTGATTATTTTTCTTTTCTTTTCTATTTTTGGAGACAGTCTCACTCTGTGCCCCAGGCTGGAGTGCGATGGCGAGATCTCGTCTCACTGCAACCTCTGCCTCCTGAGTTCAAGCGATCCTCCTTCCTCAGCCTCCGGAGTAGCTGGGATTACAGGCGCACACCACCACGCCCAGCTAATTTTTGTATTTTTAATAGAAACGGGGTTTCGCCACGTTGGCCAGGGTGTTCTCAACCTCCTGATCTCAGGTGATCCGCCCGCCTCGGCCTCCCAAAGTGCTGAGATTACAGGCGTGAGCCACGGCGCCCGGCGAAGATTTGGGGTTTTAAACCTGTCTCCAACTAGTATACTGAGTGACAAGTTAGAATTCCCTGCCTAGAAAGTATTTATTAGGCCGGGCGCGCTGGCTCATGCCTGTAATCCCAACACTTTGGGAGGCCGAGGCGGGCAGATCATGAGGTTAGGAGGTCGAGACCATGCTGGCCAACGTGGTGAAACCCTGTCTCTACTAAAAGTACAAAAATTAGCTGGGCATGGCAGTGGGTGCCTGTAATCCCAGCTGCTCGGGAGGCTGAGGCAGGAGAATCGCTTGAACCCGGGAGGCGGAGGTTGCAGTTATCTGAGATGGCGCCACTGCACTCCCGCCTGGGAGACAGAGACTCCGGCTCAAAAAAAAAAAAAGGAAGTATTTTTATTGATCTATCAGGTGAAAAATTTAGAGCCCACAAAGGTAAACTCAAAAGGGGGACTGGGAGAATGGATAATTTTCAACCTATATTGAAGCATCACCCCACAACTCAAAATCCCAACTTAACAGTTAAGCTAAATAAAGACGAAATTCTTTCTGAATACTTCAGTATTTATATTTACTAGATCTTACTGTTCAATAAGTCATTCAAATCATGATCTAAAGTCGTTATTTTATTATTAAATACAAATATTTAAGTTGGATTTTTTCTTATACTAGCTTAAAATTTTATTCCATCAAAAGCTATCATACTCAGTTTTCTCACAATCATACTCAAATTTCAATACTGTCATAACTCATTTCTCTGAATTATATACATAGGGTTTATTTTAATGATTTGTGACATTTAATGAAATACGGTTGTTCATTGTTATTTCAGAACAATGTAAGTTTAGAAAATTATAATTAACATGTTCAAAAGTTTAGTTTTAATGTGTTTATAATAATCAAATTAATAGACTACCTAAACTACCTCATGAAATAACATTTAAAGTATTCTACGCCTTCACAACTAAAAGTTTACCTAATTTATGATCTACTTCTGCATTTTGGCATCATGATTTCTTCCCTGCTTTGCTAATTACTACTTCCTGGCTTTTGAGAATAAAAAGCTCATTGCTGTATTCAGAAAGTAGTTAAAGAATCCTGTCATAACACAGGACTTGGTGTAAAAAATTTTTTTGGAAATATTGTCAAGGAAACTGAAAGCTAAAGTGGCACAAAAAAAGAGAAAGCAATGATATTAAAATTATTTAATTTTTAACAGTTTAATGAAACATTTGTCAAGCTCCTTTTGTGTGCCAAGACACTGTACTAGTTCATGTAAGGGATACAATGTAAATAAATGTATCCTGGCTTCAAAAAATGTATAATCTTATAGGAAAGAGACAATGCAAATACAACCAATACAAGAATTATGTGAATCCTGATGATCATGAATAATATAATGCAAAAAGAGAAGTAGAAAAGATTAGAATAAAATGTAGAAGGAAGACCCTAGGATCAGTCCTAAATGAAGTCATCCACAGGGCATGATTTGAAGGGCAACAGAGAACTCATGCTCCAACATATCCTCACCGGTCTCAAGAGACAACCCCATCAATCTCCATTAGTCATCCTTCAGCATGAAGACATGTAAAATGTGAATATTCTAGTTAGGCAGGACATATATTAATATAATACTATCAAGACATAGTTTGATTAAAATATCAATTTGGAGACACATACTGCCTTAGAAGTAAAGACAAAATAAGACTATGGGCCAGGCCAAGTGGCTCACACCTGTAATGCCAGCACTTTGGGAGGCTGAGGCAGATGGATCACTTGAGGTCAGGAGTTCAAGACAAGCCTGACCAACATGGTGAAACCTCGTCTCTACTAAAAATACAAAATTAGCTGGGCGTGGTGGCACACACCTGTAATCCCAGCTACTTGGGAGGCTGAAGTAGGAGAATCACTTGAACCCGGGAGGCAGAAGTTGCAGTGAGCCAACATCACGCCATTGCACTCCAGCCTGAGCAACAAGAGCAAAACTCCATTAAAAAAGAAAAAAAAAAAAAAAAGACTGGAATTTAAGTTTTATTTTTTATTTTTGAGACAGACTCTTGCTCTATCACCCAGGCTGGGGTGCAGTGGCACAATCTCAGCTCACACAACCTCCGCCTACTGCGTTCAAGTGATTCTCCTGACTCAGCCTCCTGAGTAGCTGGGATTACAGGCGCCTCCCACCACACCCAGCTAATTTTTGTATTTTAAGTAGAGACGGGGTTTCCCCATGTTGGTCAGGCTGCTCTCAAACTCCTGATCTCAGGTGATCCACTCGCCTTGACCTCCCAAAGTGCTGGGATTACAGGCATGAGCCACCGCATCTGGCCCGGAATGTAAGTTTTTAAAGTTGGAGCTAGAACAATTTTCCTGCAGCTTCTATTAATATTGACTGATTAACATAAGAAAGCCTTTATACTTAGGTGGTTTAGTGAGACAGTAATCACTTACACCTGAAAGAAACCTTTGGGAACTCTGTTAATTCTTCCATTTTGCACCTGAGGAAATTGACGCTGAGGAACTGGAATCCAGGCCTCCTGAGTCTCCTTGTCCAGTCAGTCTCTTTAGACCACACTGCTCTTTCTTTGGATTCGATAATAGCTAATTTTCTTATATACCCTACTCCCACCCCATTAATGAGCTAAAATACCATTATACATCCTTCTTAAAGTGCTCATATAGGGACAAGCTATATTACTGATGATT
The DNA here is from genome assembly GCF_037993035.2 of Macaca fascicularis. Lineage (NCBI taxonomy): Eukaryota > Metazoa > Chordata > Mammalia > Primates > Cercopithecidae > Macaca > Macaca fascicularis. The sequence continues at coordinate 102,703,685 of NC_088381.1, forward strand.
AGAAATAATTATTTTTGTTGCAGCTGTGTCTTTAACATTAAAAAATAAAAAGTAAAGAAATAATTATTTTTGAGAATCATCCAGGAAAGCAATGGGGTAATAAAAATCATAGGCTGGGTGCGGCTACTCACGCCTGTAATCCCAGCACTTTGGAAGGCTGGGGCGGGCAGATCACTTGAGGTCAGGAGTTCAAGACAAGCCTGGCCAACATGGTGAAACCCCGTCTCTACTAAAAGTACAAAAATTAGCTGGGCGTGGTGGTATGCGCCTGTAATCCGAGCTACTCGGGAAGCTGAGGCAGGAGAATCGCATGAACCCGGAAGGTGAAGGTTGCAATGAGCTGAGATCGTGGCCATTGCACTCCAGCCTGGGCGACAGAGTGAGACTCCGTCTCAAAAAAAAAAAAAAAAAATCATAAATTTGTCTAATTAGACGGCTGACATGAGACCTATCACCATGCTTCCATTAACGCATCTAACAGATAGAAACTTTCATTTCCCTTACCTCTTAGCAATATTATAAAAGTACTTACAGTAGAGCTGCCCTAAGCTTTTCTGAGAAAGATGCCTTACAAATATACACAAGGAACATCTTTAGTTTTGTAATTCCTTTTCTCACGTATCTCTAACATTTGTCTCAAGTCTTCTATGTTCTTTTCAATGTCTTTCTAATGAATTCATGGCATTTTACCCATAAAAGATTTCTATATACAGTACTGTTATTTAGAAGCAATGAATGTATTTTCCTTTGTATCTGAAACCACTGGCCTAGTGTTAGAATAGTGGTTCTAGAACTTGGCTGCCCATTGGAATCACCTGAAGGGTTTTTGAAAAATACTGATGCGCCGGGCGCGGTGGCTCACGCTTGTAATCCCAGCACTTTGGGAGGGCGAGGCGGGAGGATCACAAGGTCAGGAGATCGAGACTACGGTGAAACCCCGTCTCTACTAAAAATACAAAAAAAATTAGCCGGGCGCGGTGGCGGGCGCCTGTAGTCCCAGCCACTCGGGAGGCTGAGGCAGGAGAATGGCGAGAACCCGGGAGGCGGAGCTTGCAGTGAGCCGAGATCGCGCTACTGCACTCCAGCCTGGGCAACAGAGCGAGACTCCGTCTCAAAAAAAAAAAAAAAAAAGAAAAAGAAAAATACTGATGCTTGGGCCATATCCAGGCCCCAGGTCTCTGGGATAGAGACCCAGGCACTGGGAGTTTAAAAATCTACTCAGGTAATTTAATGGACTTCCAAGGTTGAGAATTACTGTGCTCGGACTGTTGATGTTGAAGTGGTAATGTGAGCACATTGGGAATACATCTTTTTATTCAACCCCTTCTGATTAGAGTCATGAATTATGGGATGGTAGTAAAAGTTGAGAGAGTAGTCTATGGTCATCATCTTTATCACAGTAATACTTTACATTTAATGAATGTTTTCAACTCGTCAAGGATTGTGCTAAGGGTTTTAAGGGAATCATCTCATCTCGTGCAATTTTCACCTCAAACTAAGACGTACTTATCACCATTTTACAGATGAAGCCAGTGAGGCTCTGAGAGGTTAATTAAGTAGCATGCCCCAAACCATACAGTTCAGAAACAGGAACACCTGAATTCAAGTCTTATCAACTCCAGAATCCAAGTTTCTTACTACTATTCTATATTTCCATAGGACTGACTTGCTAATCTAGCTCAGATATAAACTGAAACAGGGAACTCGATACTATCCACTGAACAATTTAGAACTTGTAATGATTAAGGTTTGTTAATCATAAAAGTACTAACGAAAACCATGGAAGATTAAAAAAAAAATTCTCTCAAAATAAGGAAAGTCTACTTATAAGAGAAAATACACAATATATAATTCTACAAAATAAAAACTTAGGCTGGGCTCAGTGACTCATGCCTATAATCCCAGTACTTTGGGAGGCTGAGGCAGGTGGATCACTTGAGCACAGGAGTTCAAGACCAGCCTGGGCAACATGATGAAATCCCATCTCTACTGAAACACAAAAATTAGCCAGGTATGGTGGCACATGCCTGTGGTCCCAGCTACTCAGGGGTCTGAGGTGGGAGGATCACTTGGGCCCAGGAGGTTGAGGCTGCAGTGAGCCAAGATCTCACCACTGCACTCCAGCCTGGGCAACAGAATGAGACCCTGTCTCAAAAATAAAATAAAAATAAAATAATAAAGTTCCGCATATAAAAGTTAACACAGGCCAGGCACAGTGGCTCACACCTGTAATCCCAGCACTTTGGGAGGCCGAGGTGGGTGGATCACCTGAGGTCAGGAGTTCAAAATCAGCCTAGCCAACATGGTAAAATGCTGTCTCTACTAAAAATACAAAAATTAGCCAGGCTTGGTGGTGGGCTCCTGTAATCCCAACTACTCAGGGAGACTGAGGCACGAGAATCACTTAAACCTGCGAGGCAGAAGTTGCAGTGAGCAGAGATCATGTCACTGCACTTCAGCCTGGGCAACAGAGCAAGACTCTGCCTCAAAAAACAGCAACAACAACAACAAAAAGCTACCACAAAGTTGAAAGACAATAGCAAGTTGGGGAAAAAAACATTTGTAACTCACTGACAAAGGGCTAATTTCCCTAATATATAAAGAGCTCCCATAAATAATAATAATAAATCACAATAACCCAAGAGAAACAGAAAACAAAGCACAAATGACTTTTCAAACATAAAAAACACTTTGGGAGGCTGAGGTGGACAGATCACTTGAGGTCCGGAGTTTGAGACCAGCCTGGCCAACATGTCGAAACCCTGTCTCTACTAAAAATACAAAAATTAACCAGGCGTGGTGGCGTATGCCTGTAGTACCAGCTACTTGGGAGGCTGAGGGTGGAAAAATCACTTGAACCCGGGAGGTGGAGGTTGCAGTGAGCTGAGATCACACCACTGCACTCCGGCCTGAGAGAGAGAATGAGACCCTGCCTTAACAATAAAAATAAAAAGATTTTTAGTAACAAGAAAAGTGTAAATTAAAACTACACTGAAAGGCCAGGTATGGTGGCTCACGCCTGCAATCCCAGCACTTTGGGAGGCTGAGGCAGGTGGATCATGAGGTCAGGAGTTTGAGATCAGCCTGGCCAGCATGGCGAAACACTATCTCTACCGAAAATACAAAAATGAGCTGGGCATGGTGGCGCGTGCCTGTAGTCCCAGCTACTCAGAAGGCTGAGGCAGGAGAATCACTTGACCCTAGGAGGTGGAGGTGGCAGTGAGCCAAGATTGCACCAATACACTCCAGCGTGGGCGACAGAGCAAGATTCTGTCTCAAAAAAAAGAAGGAAGAAAGAAAGAAAGAAGTAAAAAACATACACACACAAGGTACAGAAAAGTGTGTATGTTTTTAAAAATATATAATATATATTTGCCTGATACATAAAATACATCTGGAAGGATATATAAGAAAATAACACACTGGTTGCCTCTGAGAAAGGGGTGACTAGGAGACAAGGATGATAGAGAAACTTTTCACTGTTGACAGATGAATAAAAAATATAAAGGTACAGAGGTTAGAAGGTAAAGAGGCAAGTCAGGACAGATAGCTGATGTAATAAAATATTTCATTTCACAATTAGAAATATAAAGTTTAGAACTGCAAATAGTAAAAAATGTCTGTGTTAAATATTTTACAGGGCCTACCATAGTGTCTTTCCCAAGACACTATATATCTGTTGGATGGATGAACGGTTACATGGATATATAAATTACAAATTTAATTTGATTATAGTGAGAGAAATAGAGTCAGATAGCTGCTTTCATCTTAACCTGAAATAGAATTTAGATTACACATTTCTGAAAAATTCTATCTAGATTATCTACGTTTATAGTTATTTACCAATTTACAAAACAAATCATACTATGTTCAACCAGATAGATTTATTATTGTTTATAAAAATAAGACACATAAGGAATAATCAGACATAAAAACTGTTTTGACTCCAATAACTTACAATGTGCTTTATGAAGAAGAGTCCTCACGTTGCAATGCCTGTATCCACAGACTACCTGGCCATTATGGAAGGAGAGATAGAACTAAGATAGAATTCAGAACCCAGGTCTGAAAGTATTTTTGCTAAATTCTAACCTAAGAGTTCCTGGTAAAATGTGCTAATGCTACAGGTTCCTATAAAATAAAAACATTTAGGATTTTCTCCTTTTTTTGTTGCCATCATTATACCTGGAAGCCAGAAGTCATAATAACCGCTCTATTTTCTCTAATTCAAATGTTTGGCCTGGGTGTGGTGGTCCACGCCTATAATCCTAACATTTTGGGAGGCCAAGGTAAGAGGATCGCTTGAGGCCAGGAGTTCAAGGCCAGCTTGTGCAACAAAGCGAGACTCCATCACTAACTCAAAAAAAAAAAGAAAAAAAAAAGTTTGTGTTGAAACACCATCTCATTTCCTTACCACAACTGAAATTTCTTTTTTTCAGCTGAAAAAAGATCATTTCATTTCAAGCTACCAGTAAACTGTTTCTCAATCACTTCTCAGCATGTAGACACCACATTCATGGCCCCTAGGAGCCAGTTTATCTACTAGAATAAGCGTCTTGCCCGATTCAAGTACAAAAACCAAATTTCTCTTTACTAAGCACCTTTCTTTTTCCCATTTCTTTTCTTTTCTTTTTCTTTCTTTCTTTTTTTTCTTTTTTGAGACAGAGTCTCATTCTGTTGCCCATTCTGTTGCCCAGGCAGTGGCGTGATCTCGGCTAACTGCAACCTCCGCCTCCCGGGTTCAAGTGATTCTCCTGCCTCAGCCTCCTGAGCAGCTGGGATTACAGCTGCGTGCCACCACGCCCGACTAATTTTTGTATTTTTAGTAGAGACAGGGTTTCATCATGTTGGTCAGGCTGGTCTCGAACTCCTGACCTCATGATCCGCCTGCCTTGGCATCCCAAAGTGCTGGGATTACAGGCATGAGCCACCACACCTGGCCCCTCTTTTACCCATTTCAAACTCTCCTCTTAAAATAAAGACTTCACACTCAATTCCAGTGTAGCAGGCAGAATAACAGCCTTCAGAGATGTCCACATCCTAATACCCATAACCTGTGAATATGTTAACTTACATGGCAAAAGAAACTTGCAGATGTGATTAAGCTTAAGAACTTTAAGGCCGGGCATGGTGGCTCACACTTGTAATCCCAGCACTTTGGGAGGCCGAGGCGGGCAGATCATGAGGTCAGGAGATCAAGACCATCCTGGGCAACATGGTGAAACCCCATCTCTACTAAAAATACAGGCCGGGTGCGGTGGCTCAAGCCTGTAATCCCAGCACTTTGGGAGGCCCAGATGGGCGGATCACGAGGTCAGGAGATCGAGACCATCCTGGCTAACACAATGAAACCCCATCTCTACTAAAAAATATAAAAAACTAGCCGGGCGAAGTGGCGGGCGCCTGTAGTCCCAGCTACTCGGGAGGCTGAGGCAGGAAAATGGCGTGAACCCGGGAGGCGGAGCTTGCAGTGAGCTGAGATCCGGCCACTGCACTCCAGCCTGGGCAAGAGAGCCAGACTCCGCCTCAAAAAAAAACAAAAACAAAAACAAAAACAAAAAAATACAAAGGCCGGGCATGGTGGCTCATGCCTATAATCCCAGCACTTTGGGAGGCTGAGGCGGGTGGATCATGAGGTCAGGAGTTCGAGACCATCCTGGCCAACATGGTGAAACCCTGTCTCTACTAAAAATACAAAAATTAGCTGGGCGTGGTGGTGGGCGCCTATAATCTCAGCTGCTTGGGAGGCTGAGGCAGGAGAATCGCTTGAACACGGGAGGCGGAGGTTGCAGTGAGCAGACATTAAGCCACTGCACTCTAGCCTGGGCGACAGAGTGAAACTCTGTCTCAAAAAATGAAATAAAATAAAATAAATAAAATAAAAATACAAAAATTAGCTGGGCATGGTGGCACGTGCCTGTAATCCCACCTACTTGGGAGGCTGAGGCAGGAGAATCACTTGAACCAAGGAGTCAGAGGTTACAGTGAGCCGAGATCGTGCCACTGCACTCCAGCCTGGCAACAGAGACAGACTCTGCCTCAAAAAAAAAAAAAAAAGAAAGAAAAAAGAACTCTGAGATAGAGAGGGTAGCCTGTATTACCCAGGTGGACCCAATCTAATCACAAAAATCCTTGAAAGTGGAGAACATTTCCTGACTATGGTTAGAGAGAGATGGGATGGTTGAAGAAAAGTCAGAGATGTGACATTGCTCCTTCTGAAAAAGAAAGGGGGCCACACACCAAGTCTCTAGAAGGTCTTCCAGCTTCTAGAGCCCCCTTCAAGCTGCAAAAATTCATCTAGTCATTTCATAATACACTATTACCTTAGCCATATACAACCATAACATATATACAAAATTTGCATGTATATAGTAAGAAGATGATTATAAATGGACGAAGACTTTTTCCTGATTGGATTCTGTCTCCTCAGACCTCTTTAGGGATCTTGCTCCATCAGTCAGTTTTCCTCTAACTCATATCAACCTCTCCTTCACCTCTAAGATCTCTGCCCTTAGGCTGTAAACTAGTGTAGGCCTATTTCATTGCAATCATCAGCACTGTTTCTGTTCTCAACCAACATTTTAAGAAGGAAATCTGTGTTTTTTATTTCTCCTTATTTTCCAACTCACTATAGCCTTTCTACTCCCTACATCCCCCTGAAGCTGCTCTTGATTCTGACACCCTAATTGACAAATCCAAAGAACTCTTCTCCAGGAAAGAGTCCACCTTAGTCACTCAATCTGCTCCTTGGCATCCTGTCCTACCTTGGTCTCTGTGACACAGATTGTCCTGATTCTCCTCCTACTCCCTGAACTGTGCTGAGTCTCCTTGGCATCACCTCTTCTCCCTCAATCTATTCCCTAAAGCCTGGTATTTCCCAGCTTCCTCTCATCTATTCTCTTCTCTTGTCATTCCTCAGGGAGGCCTTCCCTAAATCAACATCTCTTCCTCACAACATTAATTGCCTCCATTCTCATTGGAATATGAGCTCCTCTGGGGTCTTGTTCTTTCCTTGAGGACTCTGCCACAGTTCCTAGAAGATTTTTGAGATGATGAGTGACACCCCAAACTGACATTTTATAAAGATTAATCTGGGAGGGAGTGGTGTGTAAGATTGACTGGCCTGGGTAGTGCCTGGAGATAGGAAAACTTATTGAGAAGGCATAGAAGTACAAGCACGAAGTGAAAGGAAGCCTGAATTATTGCCTTGACAATGGAAGGAAGAAAAGTCAGGAGAAATATTTCAGAGGAAATATTTGGTGACATAATTTGATGATACACTAAGGAAGAGAGAGGAAAAGTCTGAGATGATTCAAAGGTTTCAGGCTTGGGAGACCAGAAAGATAATAACATCATGAACAGAAATGGGGTAACAAGATATTAAATTAGGTTCGGGAGGGAGATGAAGCATTCAGTTTTAGATATGAAGCATCAAATCAGACCTGCCCTGTAGGCAGCTGGAAGACAAGGCTCTGAAATCAAAAGAGAAATCAGGCCGGGCACAGTGGCTCTTGCCTGTAGCACTTTAGGAGGTCAAAGTGGGTGGATCGCCTGAGGTCAGGAGTTTGAGACCAGCCTGACCAACATGGCGAAACCCGCCTCTACTAAAAATACAAAAATTAGCCAGGTTTGGTGGCACTCACCTGTATCCCAGCTACTTGGGAGGCTGAGGCAGGAGAATCACTTGAACCAGGGAGGTGGAGGTTGCAGTGAGCCGAGATTGTGCCACTGCACTCCAGACTGGGTGACAGGGCAAGACCCTGACTCAAACAACAACAAAAAACAAAACAAACAAACAAAAAACAAACAAAAAACCAAAGAGAAATCAAAATTCAGTCTATAGATTAGGGGATTGTTTCCAGAAATGTGATAACAAAATCTACTAGAGTTGATGGATATACAGTAGGTAATTATTTGCTGAACAAATACATTTCTTTATACTCTTCCCTCTATTCAGGCACCCAGCTCAAGTATCAAGACACTCAAGACTCTCCTCGGCACTCAGAAGAATACCTCACTGAGCCACTGGGTAACCACCAGCATTTGTTTTCTCCATTCCTTCTTCTGGGTCGATCATTGTTAGATAGTACAACAATGTGCTCTCTAATCTTAGGGGCCTTTGCTGACACTCGAAACTCCTTTTACATCATCTCATATTGACATTCTGTTGAACACCCTATAACAGGTTTTCCGAACTTCTTTTCATTTTTCTCAAGCCTCCAACCTAGTCTTCCTTTCTTAGCCTCACCTTTGCTCTCAGCAATCAATCACCTTGCCTCCTAATTTATTTACAAAATCTGAGCCATTCAATAGAACTTCTGTTCTCAACCCAATTTTTTTTTTCACCACATCCCTTTTGCCTTCCCTATTGTTTTCTCCTCTCCAAGGCTATATCTATGCCTTTGATCGTATTTGTTTCAACCTCTAGGAGCTTATTCCTTGACTTCCTTAGTATCTCCTCCCTTTGGTTGCTCTTTTCTTTTGGCCTACTAACATATTCAAGCTTCCCTGATCTTCCAAAAATGTTTTTCCTTCACTTTGATTCCCTCAGATGTATTATCTTATCACTCTCCTTTTTTTAATCACTAAATAATATAAACTTTACAACTATGTGTAGTTTTGATTAGTAGTTCGAATTCTTGCTATGACAGTTTTGTGTTGGTATGTTGTATATATTATGTCAGAGTCTCCAAAATATAAGTTTCTATAGGGCAGCAATCATTGGATAAATTAATCTTAAAATGTTTTCAGCTATGACTAATCAAATATTTGTACCATTTGGGATGCTGACTTTCAAGAAGCAACAAATAATCTAATACTACTTTGCCTTTATTTGTTTCCAAGGAGTTGAAATTGTAAATGCACTTAGAGTTATCATATGATTATCTCTTAGTCATAAGTCAGGATTTTTCGCTTTATAACAATAGCAGTTATACTCATTTAAGGCTGTAAGCAACAATCTTGGGCAATTCCTATGGCAACAAACTTGGGTGTTAGCATGAGAAGTGGGCAGTCAAGTTTTAATTTAGAAAGTGCCAATAAGAACACTGCATTTTTCGGCCGGGCGCGGTGGCTCGCGCCTGTAATCCCAGCACTTTGGGAGGCCGAGACGGGCGGATCACGAGGTCAGGAGATCGAGACCATCCTGGCTAACACGGTGAAACCCCGTCTCTACTAAAAAATACAAAAAACTAGCCGGGCGAGGTGGCGGGTGCCTGCAGTCCCAGCTACTCGGGAGGCTGAGGCAGGAGAATGGCGTGAACCCGGGAAGCGGAGCTTGCAGTGAGCTGAGATCCGGCCACCGCACTCCAGCCTGGGTGACAGAGACTCTGTCTCAAAAAAAAAAAAAAAAAAAAAAAAAAAAAAAAAAAAGAACACTGCATTTTTCCATTATTAATTTAAGTACAATCAATCTTACTTTACAAAATATATTTATGTTTTAGAACTTTCTAGCAGGAAACTTAGCAATGCCTTCCCCTCTGTCCTCTACACATATACCTACATTTCTCCTTCAATTATAAAAAGCTACCTCATTCCACCATAGCTACCATCTTAATGGTTGATAAAGTTAGAGAAAACACCAGAATGTGATGCCAGGTATTTGGATCTGAGAGCTAAATAATGAGATATTTAAAACTTAAATGCATCTTTATAACCAACTTTTAGAAAAACTTATTTTTGGCCGGGCGTGGTGGCTCACGACAATAATCCCAGCACTCTGAGAGGCCGAGGTGGGAGGATCATTTGAGGTCAGGAGTTTGAGACCAGCCTGGTCAACACAGCGAAAGCCTGTCTCTACTAAAAATATAAAAATTAGCTGGGCTTGGTGACAGGCGCCTGTAGCCCCAGCTACTCCGGAGGCTCAGACATGAGAATCACTTGAACCCAGGAGGCAGAGATTGCAATGAGCCAAGATCATGCTACTGTATTCTAGCCTGGGCGACAGAGCGAGACTCCGTCTAAAAAAAAAAAACGAAAAACAAAACAACAATAAAAAAACTTATTTTTGTGATTTTACAAAAACCAAATATGTATTATATCACAACAAATGAAGGTTCCACAACTAGAAAATTGCTGGAAATATTTAAAGATACTGTGATTTGTAGTAAAGCAAATGTATTCCTTACGTATAAAAATTAAATGAAAAAAATTGCAGAGCAACCTTGCCAATCACTAAATTTAAGAACAAGAAAGTCATAATGACTCAGATTAAAAATCTGACAGGCCATAGTGGCTCATTCCTGTAATCCTAGTACCTTGGGAGGCCAAAGTGGGTGGAATACTTGAGCCTAGAAGTTCAAGACCAGCCTAGGCAACATGGTGGAACCCCATCTCTACTGAAAATACAAAGGTTAACTGGGCATGATGGCGAGCACCTGTAGGCCCAGCTACTTGGGAAGCTGAGGTGGAAAGATCACCTGAGCCTAGAAGCTCGAGGCTGCAGTGAGCCATGATCAAGCCACTGCACTCCAGTCTGGATGACAGACTGAGACCCTGTCTCAAAAAAAAAAAAAAAAAAAAGTCTATGTCCCAAACATTCTGTGTTATTATTCTCATTTTATAGATAATAAGAGTAAGGCTTACACTCTTACTACAAAATACTAAGAGTAAGGCTTAGCAAGGGAAAAAAAATGTCCGAGATTCCACAGTATGCAAGTGGAAGAACTGGGGTTCCAATTCAGATTGATTATATGTCAAAGTCTATTCGTTCAACAAATATCTCAGTGTCTTCTATCTGCCAGACATGATTCTAGGGACCTTGGGATATATCAGGGAAGAAAACAGAAGATCCCTGCACTCTGGGTGATTACATTCATTAGGTGACAATTTCTCTATATTCTCTCCTGCTACCCACATCCACAAATAAAGAAAAATTTACTTTCCCAAAATTAACTCTTCTACTTATGTTCTTGATCTTTATCAGCTCGAGTCTCCTTTAAAACATAGAATACTCAATTATTGCTTCTTCCACTGTTCCACTGGCCCCATCTAACTATATTAAATATACACAAGTATTATCTTTTTTTTTTTTTTGAGACAGTCTTGCTCTGTCATCCAGGCTGGAGTGCAGTGGCATGATCTTGGCTCACTGCACCCTCCGCCTTCCAGGTTCAAGCAATTCTCCTGCCTCAGCCTCCCGAGTAGCTGGGATTACAGGCGCCCACCACCACACCCGGCTAATTTTTATATTTTTAGTAGAGACAGGGTTTTGCCAAGTTGGCCAGGCTGGTCTCAAACTCCTGACCTCAGGTGATCCACCCACCTTGGCCTCCCAAAGCGCTGGGATTACAGTCATGAGCCACTGCACCCAGCCAAAAAAAATGAACTTTTAGAGTCCCTGGTAGGCCAGAACTTTATTGGACCCACCTAGGATGCTCTTTCCTAGGAACAATGGGACTTAAAAAAAAAAAAAAAAAAAGTAAAGGTATATTAATTAATTGTCCTATCTAGAATGAAAGTTTTCCATTCTAAATTACCACAGCCATCACAAACTCCCTATATTTCTATCAGAGACAGACCACCGCCACAATTTTCCCCTTTAGTGAATCAGTAAACTATTTTTTTTTACTGGTTTGGTTCTCTTGTCTGGCAAGTAAACTCAGTTTGCCTTCAAACGGGGAGGGGAAATAGATAAATCAATGAAACAGAAGAGTCCAGAAATAGCCCAATATAGGTAAGAATTCAGGATACAAAAAAGTAGCATTTTGAAACAGGGAAAATGATTCAGTCAAAATGACAGTGAATCAACTGACCAACTGTTTGGGGGGAAATCAATTAAATCTCTACCTATGTCTTACTTCAAAATAAGTTTCACATGGAATAAATATTATATGAAAAAGAAAACATAAGCATATAAAGCAGAGTTTCATTCTGATGGAAAAGTCTGCTATTAAGAGAAAATGTATGTGAGTATATAACCATGGTGTGGAGAATGACTGCATAAGCATGATACAATAGGTGGAAATAAAATTGAATAGAGTAATAGATTTAACTATATTAAAATTAAAATTTTTCTAACTTCAAAATAAAATTAATGAGCAAATAGAAAACCTACCAAAATATTTGTAATAATTATGACAGGTAAAGGTTTAGGATCCTTAATATATAAAGAGCCCTTACAGGCAAAAAGAAAGAACTTAATAGAAAAATGAACGAAGGGGCCGGGCGCGGTGGCTCAAGCCTGTAATCCCAGCACTTTGGGAGGCCGAGACGGGCGGATCACTAGGTCAGGAGATCGAGACCATCCTGGCTAACACGGTGAAACCCTGTCTCTACTAAAAAATACAAAAAACTAGCCGGGCGAGGTGGCGGGCGCCTGTAGTCCCAGCTACTCAGGAGGCTGAGACAGGAGAATGGCCCGAACCCGGGAGACGGAGCTTGCAGTGAGCTGAGATCCAGCCACTGCACTCCAGCCTGGGCGACAGAGCGAGACTCCGTCTCAAAAAAAAAAAAAAAAAAAGAAAAAAGAAAAATGAACGAAGGATATGAAACCCATTAGTAAAAAAGAAACGATTCAAACATTTAGCAAAAATATATAAAATAAATATCTAAACAATCGACTACTATACTGCCATTAACAATGATGTACAAATGTATTTTATTCCCATGGAAAGTTTTTTTATTTTTGTTTTGAGACAGACAGCTCTGTTGCCCAGGCTGGAATGCAGTGGCACAATCTCAGCTCACTGCAACCTCCACCTCCCAGGTTCAAGTGATTTTTCCTGCCTCAGTCTCCCAAGTAGCTGGGATTACAGACATGTGCCACCATACATGGCTAATTTTTGTATTTTTAGTAGAGACGGGCTTTCACTATGTTGGCCAGGCTGTTCTCAAATTCCTGGCCTCAAGTGATCTGCCCATCTTGGCCTCCCAAAGTGCTGGAATTACAGGCATAAGCCACCACACCCAGCCTCTCTAAAGATACAACAAATTTTTATTACTAGCCAGCAGTTATTTCTGGATTGATTGGTGTTTTTCATTTTTCATTTTTAGTTATTCTGATTTGATTTTTCTGTAATGATCATATATTATTATTTATTTATTTATTTATTTATTTATTTATTCATTTATTTATTTATTTTAGATGGAGTCTTGCCCTGTTGCCCAGGCTGGAGTGCAATGGTGTGATCTTGGCTCACTGCAACCTTCGCTTCCCGGGTTCAAAGAATTATCTTGCCTCAGCCTCCTGAGTAGCTGAGATTACAGGCACCTGCCACAACGCCCAGCTATTTTTTGTATTTTTATTAGAGACGGGGTTTCACCAATTTAGCCAGACTGGTCTCGAACTCCTGACCTCGTGATCTGCCTGCCTCGGCCTCCTAAAGTGCTATGATTACAGGCGTGAGCCACTGAGCCCAGCTGAGCACATACCATTTTTAAGATAATAATAAAACAAGGGGCCGAGCGTGGTGGCTCACACCTGTAATCCCAGCACTTTGGAAGGCCAAGGCAGGCAGATCACCTGAGGTCAGGAGTTCAAGACAGCCTGATCAACATGGAGAAACCCTGTCTCTACTAAAAATATAAAAATTAGTCAGGCGTGGTGGCGCACGCCTGTAATCCCAGCTACTCAGGAGGCTGAGGCAGGAGAATCGCTTGAACACAGAGGGCAGAGGTTGCAGTAAACTGAGATCGCGCCACTGCACTCCAGCCTGGGTGACAGAGGGAGACTCCCTCTCAAAAAATAAATAAAAATAAAAATAAAAAATAAAACAAGGTTACCTGGGTTTTGTTTGTCTTAAACTGCCACAACTCATTAATTTTTATTACAATCAGAAGAGATCATTAAAACTATGGTAGGTCTGGGGAAAAATGTTTACAATACATGATGAAATAGTTTCTCTTTGGCAATATAATTACATATGAAGAATATAAACTGCAAGCAAGGATGTCCCCAAAGCAACACCATCCCAGTCTTTAAAGTATGGCTGCCTGCACCTGCCTCCATACTGTTCCTTTCAGTATCACCAACACAACTGAACATTACTTTTCTTTTTCATTTATAAGTCTTTCTTTCTATTAGTGATAATGGTTATTTCATTTAGAAAAAATACAAGAAAAAGACTAAAAAATTACTGCTCTAGTAAATTAATTTGATCACTGGAAGTCTAGTGGCTAGCACAGGTCAAATGGCCCTAAGCATTGATAAGAAACTTCTCTAGTCTGCAAATTGTTTGTTTTCAATGAGAAAGTTAATTGTTACCTTTCAGAGAAAGTGCCTAAGCACAGTGCCTGATCCATAACAGGCACTTAGTGTCCCCCATTCCCCTCAAGCAGTGTGTTCATGTTTATCCAGACCCTGAAGGGCCCAGCACGGTGACTCACACCAGTAATCCCAGCACTTTGGGAGGCCGAGGCGGGAGGATCACTTGTGCTCAAGAATTTGAGACCAGCCTGGGCAACCTAGCAAGACCCCATCTCTATATTTTTATTTATAAATAAATAAATAAAACCCTTCAAGAGTCTTTCTTTTTCTTTTTCTTTTTTTTTTTTTTTTTTAAGACAGAGTCTCATTCTGTCGCCCAGGCTGGAGTGCAGTGGCCTGATCTCGGCTCACTGACGTCTCTACCTCCCAGGTTCAAGTGATTCTTGTGCCTCAGCCTCCCAAGTAGCTGGGATTACAGGCATGCGCCGCCATGCCCAGCTAATTTTTTGTATTTTTAGTAAAGACGGGTTTTGCCGTGTTGGCCAGGATGGTCTTGAACTGCTGGGCTCAAGTGATCCTCCCGCCTCTACCTCCCAAAGTGCTGGGATTACAGGCGTGAGCCACTGCGCCCAGCCAGGAGTCTTTCTAAACAGCAGCAAAATCAAACTGGCCAATATTTTTATTTAGTCTTCTACCAACGAAGACTGATCATGCCTTATCTCTACAACCTGAGATAACTCTCTTGTACTTTCAGGCTTTGATGTTCTTTTCTTTTAAGAGACCAGGGTCTTACTATATTGTTGAGGCCAGTCTCGAACTCCTGGCCTCAAGCAATCCTCCTACCTCAGCCTCCCAAAGTGCTGGAAAAACAGGTGTGAGCCACCACATCTGGCTGATTTTCTCTTTAAAAAGCCTGGGTGGGTGCCCAGTATAACAGCATCTAGGACCAAATCTCGATACATTATCTTGAACTTAGCCACTCAAAGTTATGGCACTACCCACACATTTAATCTCTATTCCTATGCTATTTGTTGTTTTGGTTCTTTACCAGAGCTCATGTAGGCCACCTGATCTCAATCTAACTCAGTAAAACATCCACTCTGATGTCTGTACACTAACAGCAATGGCAATACTCGAGGCTTCGTTTCAGTTCTCTAGGAGGGTCCCTGATTCATATGGTAGCTCTATCCCACTCACTTTAAAATTCTCGGCCGGGCGTGGTGGCTTGCACCTATAATCCCAGCACTTTGGGAGGCCAAGGCGGGCAGATCATGAGGTCAGGAGATCGAGACCATCCTGGCTGACACGGTGAAACCCCATCTCTACTAAAAATACAAAAAATTAGCTGGGTGTGGTGGCGGGCGCCTGAGGCAGGAGAATCACTTGAACTGGGGAGGCAGAGGTTGCAGTGAGCCAAGATGGCGCCCCTGCACTCCAGCCTGGGTGATAGAGCAAGACTCCATTTCAAAAAAACAAAACAAAACAAAACAAAAATTAAAGTAAAATTCTCTGGGATTTGCTGTCTATGGAATCTTTATTCTCTGTCTTTCTTAGGATTTAGCTTCCCAAAAAGAAGTGCATTCTCCTTGTTCTAACAAAGTAGCAAGTTTTGTTTTAGCCTGAATATTTCTTCTCTGGCTTTTGAATGACTTCAGTCTCATAAATTATCTAGTAGGTAACACAATGCTTTTTATGTATATCCTCAAGGACAGCCTTCAAATTTTTATTTAGCTGTAATTTTGTTGTTCATAATAACGTGGTTACAGCTAAGTAGGGCCCCTGTATCTTCTGGAGTCCACTCCCTACTCCATGCTTCCACACTGGGAAGTATATTCAAATGTTAAAATTCCCAAGAAGCAATCAACAAAGAAGGTTCTCTGCAACTGGTACTTATCTATTTCTTGCATTATCTGTGTACAGTTTGAAGTTTGAAGCAAAGTAGCAGACCTAATAAAAAGCCAGTTTTGAACTGTAGCATTTTGTCTTTTTGTTTGTCTCTTAATTTGACAAACACATTCCAAAGCTGTTGCAACAGTCTGTGCAAGAACAGTGTGTTGTTCCTTAGTGTGTCTCAACGTTCACATAAAACATATATTGCATTATGTAGAGCTCAAATTTATAAAATAAGTAGGACCCAGAAAAACTTAAGGGGTCCCAAAGTTCTACATAATTTTAATTAGCCAGCATAAAAACTACTATTGTCCCTAAATTATATTTTGTACAAGTCAAATATCATTATGTGGACCATTGCTTTACAAATACAGATTAAGAATACATAGTAGACTAAACACATATTTTATTCTATAGGAAACACTTCACGCCTTCCCAGCCCCACAAACACCCATAACACTCATGGCTTCTTTCTTGGTACTCTTATTCCCCTACGTATCTCCTATAACACACTGTACCAATTTGTTTATGTGTCAATAATCCTGGGATGGGAATGGGCAAGGACAGTGTCTTCCTCCTCTAAAACAATACCTGACACTTTGTAGTTCTTTATTTATATATTATGAATAAATGAGTGAATGCTTTGAAGAATCTGGATTGCGTTTTCTGCATCTTTTTTTTTTTTTTTTTTTTTTTTTTGAGACTAGCTCTGTCATCCAGGCTGGAGTGCAGTGGCACAATCCCGATTCACTGCGACCTCCACCTCCCGGGTTCAAGCAATTCTCGTGCCTCACCCTCCTGAGTAGCTGGGATTACAGACATGCACCACCACGCCAGGCTAACTTTTGTATTTTTAGTAGAGACGGGGGTTTCACCGGTTTGGCCAGGCTAGTCTTGAACTCCTGGCCTCATGTGATCCACCCACTTAGGTCTCTCAAAGTGCTGAGATAACAGGTGTGAGCCACCGCACCCGGCCGGTGCTGACAATTCTTATGTATGATTGTGTAGCCACCTCTAGCACAGTGTCTGATACACAGTGTCTGACACACAGTGGGCCTCCAAAAATATTTTTTGAGGAATGAATTTTTAATATTCTAGGTTTATCTTAAACTCATTCAAGCATAAAGTTTCACACATTTCTAAAGTAGGTCTATTTTTAAATGTAGAAGTTTTTTTCATGGTTACTTTGTATTTCTCTGGGGCTTGTGCCATTATTACTGCTATTTAAAATTTTTATTTCATTTGAAATATGTAAAAGAGTATTAACTAAGAACTGATTCATAAATCAAGTGGGTAGATCACAGAGTTTAATTACCTATAAACTGTCAGGGGTGTTATGAACTTTAATACCCATAAAGGCTTCTACCACGCTGGGATGAAAGATGTTCACGAGTAATGAGTAATTATCAACAGTGCAGCCACAATTTGCAAATTTAAAAATACATCTAAAAACCATTTCAGGCCGGGCATGGTGGCTCATGCCTGTAATCCCAGCACGTTAGGAGGCAGAGGCAGGCGGATCACTTGAGGTCAGGAGTTCGAGACCAGCCTAGCCAACATGGTGAAACTCTATCTCTACCAAAAAATATAAAAATTAGCTGGGCATGGTGGCGCTCGCCTGTAATCCCAACTACTCAGGAGGCTGAGGCAGGAGAATTGCTTGAACCGGGAGATGGAGGTTGCAGTGAGCTGAGATTGCACCACTGCACTCCAGCCTGGGCGACAGAGTGAGACTTCGTCTCGAAAAAAAAATAATAATAATAATAAAAAAATAAAAATAAAAATAAAATAGGCCAGGCGCAGTGACTCACACTTATAATCCCAGCACTTTGGGAGGCCAAGGCGGGTGGATTACTTGAGGACAGGAGTTTAAGACCAGCCTGGCCAACATGGTGAAACCCCGTCTCTACTAAAAATACAAAAACTTAGCGTGGTGTGGTGGCAGGCACCTGTAATCCCAGCTACTCAGGAGGCTGAGGCAAGAGAATCACTTGAACCTGGGAGACAGAGGTTGCAGTGAGCCGAGACCTCGCCACTGCACTCCAGCTTGGGCAACAGAGCAAGACTCCATCTCAAAAAAATAAATAGATAAAAATAAAATAAAATAAAAAATAAAAATACAAAATTAGCTGGGCGTGTTGGCATATGCTTGTAATCCCAGCTACTTGAGAGGCTGAGGCAGGAGAATCACTTGAACCCAGGAGGCAGAGGTTGCAGTGAGCCCAGATCACGCCACTGCACCCCACCCTGGGTGACAGAGTGAACCCCTGTCTCAGAAACAAACAAACAAACACACAAACAAAAAACAACAACAACAAAACTCTTTAACACAACCTTCAAAACATTGGCCATTCTGTCTGTCATCTACTCATTAGCTTCCTATACATTTCTTGGCTTCCTTCTCTAGCCTCTAGCCACACTCCCCACTCCTTTCCCTGCCCCCTGGCTTTTTTTTTTTTTCCTTTTTTCTTTTTAGGCAGGGTCTTGCTCTGTGGCCCAAGCTGGAGGGCAGTGATGAGATCTTGGCTCACTGTAACCTCCGCCTCCCAGGTTCTCAGCCTCCTGAGTCGTTGGGACTACAGGCATGTGCCACCATGTCTTGCTGGGTTTTTTTGTTGTTGTTCTGTTTTGTTTTGGTAGAGATGGGGATCTCACTATGTTGTCTAAGCTGGTCTTGAGTTTTTGGCCTGAAGCAATCCTTCTGTCTCAGCCTCCCTAAGCTCTGGGATTTCAGGAATGAGCCATCAAGCCTGGCCAACGATAACATTTTTACTAGAATATATCAATGTCACTTTAAACTGCTATTATAAAATCACAACAACAATAGCAGATAGCAATTATTGAATGCTTACTATGAGCTAGGCACTGTGTCAAGGGTAATACATACAATGCCTTATTTAATCTTCTGAGTATCCTTAGGTATTACTAAGCACATTTTACTCAGAAGAAAATGAAGGCTCAGAGAAGTTAAGATGTCATGCCCAAAGTCACATAATTATTAAGTGATAGAGACAGTACAGCCAATATTCAATCCAGGTCTATCTGACTCACTCCTGAATTCCCTCTCCATCCTTTCTTAACCACAAGTATCTGTATGCTAGGACTCACTAGGACATCATAAGTTATTTGAGATAATAGGCTGTTAGAGAAGGAGCACAGGCTTTGATGTTAGACCAGCTTTGAATTTGAGACCCAGCTCTGGCACAGACCAGCCATTTGATCTTAGACAAGTTACATAATCCTCTCCCTCCACTCCTACCCCAAAACCTTAGGCTCTATATCTATAAATGGAAATAGTATCAGCCATCTTGAAAGATTGCCAT
This sequence comes from Macaca fascicularis, assembly GCF_037993035.2. NCBI lineage: Eukaryota > Metazoa > Chordata > Mammalia > Primates > Cercopithecidae > Macaca > Macaca fascicularis. Next base: position 102,723,044 of record NC_088381.1, read on the forward strand.
AAAAATTAGGTATAATATATATAAAGTGCTTGACACAGCATATGTATTCAATAAATTACTTTTTATCATTGTCTTCTACAATGACTTTATTTTTTCAGTAATTTATATGTTTGGCAACATTGTGTTTTAGATTTTCCAGGATAGTCCATTCTGTGATTCAGAAACACTGTCACCAGAGATACATTTGTCAGAGTATGTATCCTTTTTGTTGTTGTTGTTTAGAAACTAAAATTATCTGGCCTGGCGTGGTGGCTCACGCCTGTAATCCAGCACTTTGGGAGGCCGAGGCAGGCGGATCATGAGGTCAAGAGATTGAGACCATCCTGGCTAACACGGTGAAACCCTGTCTCTACTAAAATTACAAAAACAAAATTAGCTGGGCGTGGTGGTGGGCACCTGTAATCCCAGTTACTTGGGAGGCTGGCACAAGAGAATGGCATGAACCCGGGAGGCGGAGCTTGCAGTGAGCCAAGATCACGCCACTGCACTCCAGCCTGGGCAACAGAGTGAGACTCTGTCTGAAAAAAAAAAAAAAAGAAGCTAAAGTTATACATTTATCTTAGCCAATAAAACATAGGTAAGTCTATAAAACATACCTAATAAATCCATAATTAATAACTGAATGATTATCATACAGCATAAACAAATGCATGAAGAATCCACAGGTTATCAGAAAGATCTACTTTTTTTTTTTTTTTTTTTTTTTTGAGATGGAGTTTCGCTCTTGTTGCCCAGGCTGGAGTGCAATGGCGTGATCTCGGTTCACTGCAACCTCTGCATCCCGTGTTCAAGCGATTCTTCTGCCTCAGCCTCCCGACTAGCTGGGATTACAGGCATGTGCCACCATGCCCGCCTAATTTTGTATTTTTAGTAGAGATGGGGTTTCACCATGTTGGTCAGGCTGGTGTTGAACTCCAGACCTCAGGTGATCCACCTGCCTCGGCCTCCCAAAGCGCTGGGATTACAGATGTGAGCCACCTTGCCCGGCCAGAAAAATCTACTTTATATGGATCAGAAAGAATAGGTAGAGTTCACCAAATTACTTGAGTTTTATCTCTGATTTATTAAGTTCCTGATACATAGGTATAATTTAATATTCACAATTTAACCACATAAGGAAAAGGGAACATCACTGTCTGCACCCTTAAATGCATAGTTACTAGTCAAAAAGTTTCGGTCACCATTTATATAAGTAAAATAAGTGAGCAAATATGTTTACTAAATGATGCACAATATATGTTCATATTCATGTGGAAATTTTAAAAATGTATTTAATTGAAAAGAATAGACCAGGTACGGTGGCTTACGCCTGTAATCTTAGCACTCCGGGAGGCCGTGACAGAGTGACAGACTTGAGACCAGGAGTTTGAGACCAGCCTGGCCAACAGGGTCAGGCCGTCTCTACTAAAAATACAAAAAAAATTAGCCAGGTGTGGTGGTGCACGCCTGTAATCCCAGCTACTTGGGTGGCTGAGGCACAGAATCGCTTGAACCCAGGAAGTGGAAGTCACAGTGAGCTGAGATTGTGCCACTGCACTCCAGCCTGGGTGACAGAGTGAGACCCTGTCTCAAAAAAAAAAAGTATATATAGGATATCTAGCAGCAACAAAGCTAGTAAAAAAGATGAGCTTTTGAATCTGTGATTTTGGAACTAGTCTCCTAATGCTCACTTCAACTCTGAATTAAAAAGAAAAAATTTCCACATGGAAGACAAATCTAAACAATGAACTAAATAAATAACTACTTTATGTTTAAGCAATATAATCTTTCTCACTGTACAGTATTTGTCAATTAATTCGATTAGCAACACTCTTGGAGATCAGCTAATTAAGCTGTTGCCCAGATGGGAATTTCAAAGTTGGAGGGAGAGGACTTTCCCAAACCTTGTCTAAATCCCCTGGCAGCTGTCAGTCATTAATATGTAAATGTGAATCGGTTACCAACTTGTATAAGACTTGTAGGAAACAAGACATGGGAGGTCTGTGGGGAGAGGGAAAGAAAGGGCAATTGCCAAGCTAGTAAGTCTACAGTGGACAATAGGCAGTTTGGGGACTTGCAAAAGAACACAAGTGCCTGGAAGAATAGAAGAGGCAGGCCAGGCGCAGTGACCCATGCCTGTAATCCCAGCACTTTGGGAGGCCGAGGCGGGCAGATCACCTGAGGTTGGGAGTTCAAGACCAGCCTGACCAACATGAAGAAACCCCGTCTCTACTAAAAAAAAAACAAAATTAGCTGGGCGTGGTGGAGCATGCCTGTAATCCCAGCTACTCAGGAGGTTGAGGCAGAAGAATCGCTTGAAGCTGGGAGGCAGAGGTTGTGGTGAACTGAGATCGTGCCATTGCCCTCCAGCCTGGGCAACAAGAACAAAACTCAATCTCAAAAAAAAGGAAAAAAAAAGAATGGAGGATGCAGAAAGCCACCCCAGAAAAGAGATAAAGGATTCATGGCGGCGGGTGGGGGGGGGGCGGGGGGAAGCTTTGCCTATTTCACAATTTTTCAAAAAAATCTGGAGTCATTTATACAGTTGATTCCAAACAGTATTCAAATGAGATAGTCAGGTCTTAAATGCTAAATACAGTTACAGACAACAAAAGTTCTAAATAGCTAAGAAATACTTAAATAATTACCGTTTTTGGGCGGTGTTGGAAAGTTATAGGTTGAATTTCATATTGCTGTGAATATGTTCTATTTACTGGCTTTTTCCTTCCAGCAGTTAAAAACCAGTAACCTACAGGAAAACAGTAGTATAATCTCAACATTCTATTAAACTTGGTCATGGCCAGGCGTGGTGGCTCACATCTACAATCCCAGCACTTTGGGAGGCCGTGGTGGGCGGATCACCCGAGGTCAGGAGCTTGAGACCAGCCTGGCCAACATGGTGAAACCCTGTCTCTACTAAAAGTACAAAAATTAGCTGGGTGTGGTGGCGCATGCCTGTAATCCCAGCTACTGGGGAGGCTGAGGCAGGAAAATTGCTTGAACCTGGGAGGCAGAGGTTGTGGTGAGCCGAAATTGCACCACTGCACTAGTATTTGAGCCAATACTGAAGTGGTAAGGTCAGTTATTGTAATTTATAGTGAAGTAAAGGTGTATGTGTGTTTTGTAAATTTTTCTTCTTTTGAATAGAAATGGTGAGGGGGTCTCACTGTCTTGCCCAAGCTGGTCTTGAACTCTTGGGCTCAAGTGATCCTTGTGCCTCGGTCTCCCAATGTCCTGAGATTACAGACCTGAGTCACCATGGCTGGCCAGGTGTGGCATGTTTTTAATCCCTTTTATTAGAGAAGATGAAATTACTGAACGTTTAAATAAATTATTAGAGAAAAAACATATTCTCCTTTCTATTATTCACTGTATGCAATTCTAGTAAATGGGCCACAATCAGGTATTGAGTTCAAAATCTGAAAATGTAATATAAGAGTACTTGGGGGAGGGTACATGTCCATATTTCTGTCTGTTTCAGATATATACAGGGATGCCAGGGACAGAAAAAAAAAAAGCATATATTCAAATAGGTCCTGGGGGGACAAATGAGTCCACAAACCTCTCCTCAAAGAGCAAAGGCCCCTCACTGTTTTTGGTTTTTATTTTCATATATCACTGACAGAAAAACATGGGGCTTTAGAAAACCACCACCACAGACACATGATAGGGATGAAATTGTTTAGTTAAGGGCTTCCGAGCATCATTTCAAGTCTGAATCTGGAATATCCTGTTGGCAATTTGAAGAAAGGTAGGAAGGTGAACTTTACCTAACAGTGTAGCAAAGAACGACAACAGATAAAAAGAGCAGTTTTTATAGTGGTCACTCATTTATCCCCTGAGATCAGGTAGGCTTGGATTTAAATTAAATCTCTGGCACTTCATGGCTACAACTAAATAGTGTGTGTATATCACTTAACGTCCATGCCTATTTCCTGATCCATAAATGGAGTTAATAATAGTGCCTACCTCAGAGGGTTGTTTTGAGGATCAAATAAAATAGGTGCCTGGCATGAGCAAATTTTATTTATTTTATTTACTTTTTTGAGATGGAATCTCACTGTGTTGCCCAGGTTAGAGTGCAGTGGCACAGTCTTGGGTCACTGCAATCTCCACCTTCCAGATTCAAGCAATTCTCTGCCTCAGCCTCCCGAGTAGCCGGGATTACAGGTGCCCACCACCATGCCCAGCTAATTTTTGTATTTTCAGTAGAGAGGGGGTTTCACCATGTTGGCCAGGCTGGTCTTGAACTCCTGACCTTGTGATCTACCCACCTTGGCCTCCCAAACTGCTGGGATTACAGGCATGAGCCACTGCACCCGGCCCACAAATTTTATTATTAATTATTTTCCCTACCTCTGTTCTTAAGTTGGAAAAGGCAGATTTTAAGGCAGATCATAAAATATGTTTTTTTTTTTTTTTTTTTTTTTTGAGACAAAGTCTGGCTCTGTCGCCCAGGCTGGAGTGCAGTGGCCAGATCTCGGCTCACTATAACCTCCGCCTCCTGGGTTCACACCATTCTCCTGCCTCAGTCTCCTGAGTAGCTGGGACTACAGGTGCCCGCCACCACGCCCAGCTAATTTTTTGTATTTTTAGTAGAGACGGGGTTTCAATGTGTTAACCAGGGTGGTCTCGATCTCCTGACCTTGTGATCCGCCCGCCTCGGCCTCCCAAAGTGCTGAGATTACAGGCTTAAACCACCACGCCCGGTCCGTAAAATATGTTACAGGTGACTGGTTGGTAGATCTCTTCCTTCCTTCCTTCCTTCCTTCCTTCCTTCCTTCCTTCCTTCCTTCCTTCCTTCCTTCCTTCCTTCCTTCCTTCCTTTCTCTCTCTCTCTCTCTCTTTCTCTCTCTCTCTCTTTCTCTCTTTCTCTCTTTCTTTCTTTCTTTCTTTCTTTGAGACAGAGTCTCACTCTGTCGCCCAGGCTGGAGTGCAGTGGCATGATCTCGGTTACTGCAACCTCCGCCTCCCGGGTTCAGGCGATTTTCCTGCCTCAGCCTCCTGAGTAGCTGGGATTATAGGCGCACGCCACTGTGCCCGGCTAATTTTTGTATTTTTAGTAGAGACAGGGTTTCACCATGTTGCCCAGGCTGGTCTCAAACCCCTGGTCTCAGGCGATTCACCCGCCTCGGCTTCCCAAAGTGCTGGGATTACAGGCGTGAGCCACCGTGCCCGGCCAGGAGGGATCAAACTATATCAGATTCGTGAACAAGAATATTTAAGTATATGTAAGGCAGAAGAACAGGAACAGAGGCAGATACAAATCTGTGGCTCCTCATTAAAGTGAGTAGGCAAGTCAGAACATTTTACTGGATGTCAGAACGAACATGAAGAAGTGGTTATCAGGAAAGAAGAGTTGTCCATCAAGGAAACCAAACAAATGGCAAGGCAAAAAGCCAAGCCAGGCAGGTACAATAGCTAAAAAGTTCTGGGAATGCAAGTTGCATGGATAATGCTTTCACATCATTGTTGTTTTCTGATGATACCTCATCAGATGATAAAGGTCCTCTTCCTGGTTTTAAAGTAACAAGGACCCTGACAATGGCAAGCTGTAATTCTAGAGCACTGTTTCTCAACCGTGGCTGCAATTAGGGGTTTGTAAATATACCAATGCCAAGGGTTTCAACCCCAGGCCAATTAAATCAATCTCTGGGGTTGCAACTCGGTCCTCAGTATTTTTTAAAAACTCCCCAGGTGAATTTAATGTAAGCGAAGGTGATGGATTATTATTCTAGAGATAAGTCTCTATAGTACACTGCTTTCAAACTTTGATGTGCATGCAAATTGCTTCGGGAGTCTTGTTAAATTGCAGGTTTTAAATTAGTAAGCTTGAGTTACTAATCTCAGGCCTGAGATTCAGGATTTATAATAACCAAGAAATATTGCAAGGCTGGACCACAGACCACATTTAGAGTAATAAGCATCTAGGAGAATGCTGCAAGACTCTCTTTCTAGCCATGTTTTGTTCAGAATCTTAGATTATATTAAGATCTACAGGTATGGTTATTAAATATGATTATGCAAAAGGAGAGATGGCAAAGTTTTATTTTAGAATTAAGATTCAAAAATATTTTCACAAGTTGAAATAAACAAGACAAAATATACTCTTTTTTTTTTCCTTTTAAAAAATCAATGTGATTCCAATTGTATTCCTTAAAACAAAACAAAACTGAGTCAGGGTCTCACTGTCACCAAGGCTAGAGTGCCGTGGTACAGTCATAGCTCACTGTAACCTCAAACTCCTTGGTTCAAGCAATCTTCCTGTCTTGGCCTCCTTAGGTACTAAGATTACAGGTGTGAACCACTATGCCTGGATCAAAATTTATTCCTTATTAGGGACAATTTAATATCTATCATATAAGCTAGTTCTGAAAAAAAGAAGATACTAAGATATGTTATAAAGCAATAATAATTTCACAGTGCAGTAATCGGTTATAAGTAGATTAATTACATTGAATAGTTAGTAGAGAAATACATATTAAAACAAGAGAATTTGTAATATGACAAAAGTGTTTAAATGAGGGAGGATTATTCAATTAATTGAATTGAAGCAAAAGAAAAAATATTCATCTGGGGGGAAAAGTGAGATCCATATTTCACACCTTACCCTAGGATAAATTCCACATGGATCAAGGATTTAAATGCAAAACAAAACCATGAAAGTGTTAGACAAAACCATGGAAGGGATTTTTTTTTCTGTTATGTCTGAATGTGGAAACCCTTTCTAAACACGATACAAAGGCAAAGGGTCATAGAAGACTGAAAAACTAACCAGAAAAAAATTTGCATGGCAAAAACCTTTATGTGAGAAGCTTAAAAATAAAGAACAAGCTGGGGAGAAAACATGTCTCACTTATAGCCTAAGATGAAGAACTAATTTTTCTAACATTAAAGAGCTCCTACAAAATAGTAATTTAAAAAAAGATCTACAAGCTCCTTGCCCACAAAAGATCAACAAAGTATATGACTAAATTGTTGATAGAAAATGACATAAAACACCTCTCATAATAATTCCTATGGCAGTGTTTATTCTACTAAGGCATGCTGATACCATCCACTTATTTGTGGGTATGCTTTGTATAATCTCTAAAGCAGGCATAATTCTTATGATGCCAGGTAATTGAGCAGAGTCACAGAAAAAGAGTATTTTAAAAGGAGGGAGTCCCAACCTGGCCAACATGGTGAAACCACATTTCTATAAAAAATATAAAAATTAGCCGGGTGTGGTGGTGCACACCTGTAATCCCAGCTCCTCAGACACAGAGGCAGGATTGCTTGAACCGGGGAGGCAGAGGTTGCAGTGAGCTGAGATCATGCCACTGCACTCCAGCCTGAATGACAAAGTGAGACTGTCTCAAAAAATAATAATAATAATAAATAAAAAGAGGGAGTGATCAACGGAGTCAAATGCTGATAAGGGGTCAAGTAAGGTAAGTATAGAAAGTGCCCACTGGACCCACAGATATAAGGCCAATTGATCTGCCACCAGGGTGCCAAGAGAATTCAATATGGTATGAAGTCTTCCAACAAATGGTGCTGGGACAACTGTATGTCCACGTGCAAAATAATAAAGTTGGACCCATACCTCATACCATATTTAAAAATTTACTCAAAATGGATCAAAGAGTTAAAATTGCAAAAGCATTAGAATAAAAAATAGGTATAAATCTCCATGCCTGGGTGAGCTGGCTCATGCCTATAATCCTAGCACTTCTGAGATAGGCAGATCACTTGAGCACAAGTGTTTGAGACCAACCTGGGGAACATGGCAAAACCTCGTCTCTATTACAAATACAAAAAATTAGCTGGTGTGGTGGCACGCACCTGTAGTCCCAGTTACTCCAGAGGTTGAGGTGGGAGGATCACCTAAGCCCGGGAAGTGGAGGCTGCCATGAGCTGAGATTACACCACTGCACTCCAGCCTGGGCGACAGGAGTGAGACCCCAACTCAAAAACAAACAAACAACAACAACAACAACAAAACATTTGTGACTTTGGATTAGGCAATAGTTTCTAAAATGTAATACTTAAAGCCTAAGCAACCATAGAAAAAATAGATAAATTGGACCTCAGAAAAATTAAAAGCTTTTAGGCTGGGCGTGATGGCTCACTCCTGTAATTCTCAGCACTTTGAGAGGCAGAGGCAGGTGGAAAACCTGAGGTCAGGAGTTCGAGACCAGCCTGGCCAGTATGCGGAAACCCTGTCTCTACTGAAAAAGAAAAATACAAAAATTAGCTGGGCGTGGAGGTGTGCGCCTGTAGTCCCAGCTACTTGGGAGGCAGAGACAGGAGAATTGCTTGAACCCAGGAGGTGGAGGTTGCAGTGGGCCAAGATTGTGCCACTGCACTCCAGCCTAGATGACGGAGTAAGACTCCATCTCAAAAAATAAAAATACAGGCCGGGCACGGTGGCTCACGCCTGTAATCCCAGCACTTTGGGAGGCTGAGGCAGGCAGATTACCTGAGGTTGAGAGTTTGAGACCAGCCTGACCAACACGGTGAAATCCTGTCTCTACTAAAAAATACAAAATATTAGCTGGGCGTGGTGGCGGGCACCTGTAGTCCCAGCTACTCAGGAGGCTGAGGCAGGAGAATCGCTTGAACCCGGGAGGTGGAGGTTGCAGTGGGCCGAGATTGTGCCATTACACTCTAGCCTAGGTGACAGAGTGAGACTCCATCTCAAAAAATTAAAATACAAAAATGAGCCGGGCGTGGTGGTGCGTGCCTGTAATCCCAGGTACTCAGGAGGCTGAAGCAGGAGAACTACTTGAACTGGGGAGGCAGAGGTTGCAGTGAGCCAAGACTGCACCACTGCACTCCAGCCTGGGCAACAAGAGCAAAATTCCATCTCAAACAACAACAAAAAAAACAATTTAAAAATAGGCAAAGGACTTGAATAGACATTTCTCCTAAGATGATATACAAATGGCCAATAAGCACATAAAAAGATGTTCAACATTGTTAGTCATTAGAAAAATCCAACTTCAAAACCACAATTGGATACTACTTCACACCTGCTAGATCACCTGGGAAGAAAAACTCAGATAATAGCAAGTGTTGGTGAAATTAGAGCTATTGTATATTAACAGTGGAAATGTAAAATGGTGCAGGTGCTTTGGAAAACAGTTTGGCACTTTCTCAAAATTTAATCCTTTTCCAGTTTAGATTTAAAAAAAAACACAGCTTGCTGCCAGCACTCATTTAATTTTACATAAACATGTTCTTTGAGGCTGAAGAAAATCTGACTGATTTTCATGTGAAAATAAAATACAAAAACTGTTCTTGGAGTTATTTCTAAACAGAACTAACATCAGAATTGTCTGAATCATCAAAATCTTCTATTTCAGAAAAATCAGATCCATCAAATGAATCTTCAGCCAACAACTGTTTGAGAATGCTGCTACATTTTTTAGGATTTGACATTTTCAGTGATCAAGAATTACTATATTTTGTAAATGGAAATACAACTAAAAATGGAATGCTATAAGTAGAATAATGTCTTTTGTTTCCAAAGTCAATATACTAGAGCAATGTGAAAATAATAAATATTAATATGCTTACTAAGGTATTAATAATACAATAATATTTCGTGGCAAGGTTATCTTGGAGTAAACGCTGCAGCTGCAAGCACTGCCAGCGGGTATTCTTGGGGCAAAGGGGTTAAACAGAGTTATCATATGACTTCGTAATTCCACAATTCCACCTAAGAGCATTGAAAACATATGTCCACACAAAAACTTGTACCTGAATGTTCACAGCAACATTATTCGTTATAGCCAAAAAGTGGAAACCACCCAAATGTCCATCAACTAATGAATGGATAAACAAAATAGCGTAACCACTCTGAGGTATATCCATACAACAGAATATTATTGCACAATAAAAAGGAGTAAAGTGCTGACACATACTACAACATGGATGAGCCCCGAAAACATTATACTAAAAAAGAAATCCCATTTCAGTAGGTATAGCTATAAATAGATAAATAAATAAATAAAATATTATCTTTAATGAAAGAAGCCAGTCACAAAAGGTCACATGGTGTGATTCAATTTATATTAAATGTCCAGAAAAGGAAAATCCATAGAGGTGGAAAATAGATTAGTGGTTGTCAAGGGCTGTAGGGAGGGGGAATTGGTAGTGACTGTGAAAGGATACAGCAGTGATAAGAATGTTCTGAAATTAAATGGTAATAATTGAATGAATTTATGAATATGCTAAAAGAAACACTGTATTGTACACTTTAAAAGATACATTGTACACTTTGAAAGGTGAGTCTTACGGGATTTTATGAGACTTTATGAGATGTGAATCATATCTCAATTTTTTTTAAAGTGTTGATTGGATTTCTGAGACTTGGATGTCGTTAGTGGCCTTGTAGAGGAATGTTAGTGGTCAAAGGCAGCTGGCAGTGGACCAAAGACTGAGTGGGAAGTGAAGAATAGTGAGTGCATACAGTTCTTTCAAGAAAGTTAGGTGAGAAGAACAGGGCAGTATCTGAGAGAGATAAAAGATCAAAGAATATTCTGGTTTTGTTTTTGGTTCTGATGGGAGAAGCTTAAGTAGGTTAAAATGCTAATGGAGGCTGGGCGTGGTAGCTCACTCCTATAATCCCAGCACTCTGAGAGGCCAAGGTGGTCAGATTGCTGGAGCTCAGTAGTTCAAGGTCAGCCTGGGCAACATGGTGAGACCCCTTCTCTACAAAATATACAAAAATTAGCTGGGTGTGCTGGTGCCTATTGTCCCCGCTACTTGGGGGTCTGAGGTGGGAGGATGGCTTGAGCTTGGGAGGTCAAGGCTGCAGTGAGCTGTAATCACGCCACTGCACTCCAATGGACCTGTCTCCAAAAAAAAAAAAAAAAAAAAAAAAAAAAAAAAAAAAGATAGATTTAATTGAGAAGAAGTATATTGGGGAGGAGGATGATAAATAATATAATAGAATAATTAAGAGAGCACAAGGTGGTTAAAAGGGATTAAGAACACAGGTAACTGTTAAATAGGAAGTAAGGTGCTGACTGGGGGAAGTGAAAGTCTATATATTGAAGTAGTTTAATTTGAGGAAGTTAAGACGCATTTTATCTGAGGACATCTGTTTTTAGGTGAGTTGATGAAAAGTAAGGAAGTGCAGGCGAAGGGTCAGAAGTGTGGGAAGACCAGAACATGTTGGATGTGCTGGCACTGTGTCTCACGCATGTAATCCCAGCACTTTGGGAGGCTGAAGCGGGTGGATCACTTGAGCCCAGGAATTTGAGACCAGCCTGGCCCACATAGTAAGACCCCTTCTCTATTAAAAAAAAAAAATCTATCTATCTATCTATAGAAATTGACACTTCTGGTCTTAAAGCTTGAAATGTACATTTATTTTATCTGAGTTACTTCCTCAGGAAAGGACCCCCAGGCCTCTGGGAAAGTATCAAATAACTAAAACTCACTGGATCATCTCATCCAAGGAGAGGCCAGGCCCCTCAGTCATCATGATTACTTGCTTAACCGTCCCCGAGTTACTGTTTTCCTATACATTGTTATATTTCTTACCTGCTATATAAACCCCTAATTTTAGTTGGCAGGGGAGACAGATTTGAGACTGATCTCCCATCTCCTCCACTGCAGCACCTGATCAAAGCCTTCTGCCTTGGCAATACCCATTGTCTCAGTCATTGGCTTTCTGTGTAGCGAGGAGCAGGACCTAGACTGAGCCATGGTGTTTTGGTAACAGTCTCAGTACAAAACCACAAACTTCTACTATCGGGACAATAGTAACTCAGTCTCTAGTCCCTGATGATTTGGGAGGTTCAGGGCATCTAATCTGGTCAGTTGTTATCTAATGTATCATCGGGTTGTACTTAAATTCCAGAAAATCCCCAGGAAAGGATAATTCTAGTGAAACCAAAAACCCAGTTTGGTCCTGTTACTCCTTAAGCTTATGGCAGTTGGAATCCCCTGGTAGCACATACTGTCTGAAACTTAGCAGAACTCCTAGGAGAATCTATAATACATCTATCATTTTGGTGATAAGGAACCCCCAACTCACTTGAGTTGAGTCCCTTAGACCTGTGCTAATCCTACTCTACACCTATGGAACAACCCAGGATTCCAAAGATAGACTGGTAGTTTCTTATTAGTTTAATGAAACTGTGGTTTGGACTACATGTGTCAGCTAATGTCTGAGTAGGGCTAAGCCACAGGAAAATATTGTTTCAAGTATTAAAATAATATTTAAATAGTACAATTATAATTATTCTAGCCGGGCGTGGTGGTGTGTGCCTATTAGTTCCAGCTACTCAGGAGACTAAGGTGGGAGGATCACTCAGCCCAGGAGTTCGAGGCTGCAGAGAGCTATGATCATCATGTCACTGCCTTCCAGCCTGGGTGACACAGCGAAATCCAGTCTCTATTGTAAAAAAAAATAATAATAATTAGTCTAATAGGATAGAATAAAAATAATGAAAATTTCTTGATTAGTTTCCATCTTGCATTAGGCTTACATTTATATATATAATATATCATATACATATATATGATATATATATAAGATATATAGATATGTATCTCTCGTTTTGTCTTTCTCCCTCTCCTTACCATGTTTTTTGTTTAAAACTATCTTTATTAACAACAATAATTATAAGTGTAGCATGCAATGCTTTCCAAAGCACTTACTCATCCATTATTTTACTCTATGTAAACTTCCATCTTAGCTAGGTTGGAGATGTATTATTACCTCCAGGTTGCTGATGAAGAAACAGTGGTTAAGCAGTGATTAGTGACTTGTTCAAGATCATATAATTTGTTGGTAGGTGAGTTGTTTTTAGACTTAAGATATCTTTTGTTACTTCCTAACATATACTTTCTATTCATTATAAGGTTGGTGAGAATTTTGATAAAGCTTTCCTTTTATTAAAAAATGTTTTTTAGTCTGTGTCCTGCCGAAGATAAAGGTTTCCTAGTAAAACTATTCTAAACTTTTGTTTGTTTGTTTGCTAGAAAAAGGGTTTCAATAGACTTCTTCTTCTTTTTTTTTTTTTTTTTCGGAATCTCCCTCTGTCCCCCAGGCGGAGTGCAGTGGTGCAATCTCAGCTCACTGCAACCTCCACCTCCTGGGTTCAAGCGATTCTCCTGCCTCAGCCTCCTGAGTAGCTGGGATTACAGGTGTGTGCCACCATGACTGGCTAATTTTTGTATTTTTAGTAGAGATGGGGTTTCACCTGACTCATGATCCACTCGCTTTGGCTTCCCAAAGTGCTGAGATTACAGGCGTGAGCCACCGTGCCCAGCCTAGACTTCTTTTTTAAAAAATGTATGTTGAACATTCAACAAAGGAAAAATGACCATGATTTGTAAATTACTCATATTTAATACCTCTCAACTTTCCAAAACAATGATAGTGATGATGTATTTTAATCACATAAGGGGCACTAGTTTTAGTATGCCTTTACCACTTTATTTTATTTATTTATTTTTGAGACAGGGTCTCACACTCTGTTGCCCAGGCTGGAGTGCAGTGTTTCGATCAGGTCTCGCAGTAGCCTTGACCTCCCTGGGTTCAGGTGATTCTCCCACCTCAGCCTACCAAGTAGCTGGAACCACAGGCTCACACTACCACACTTGGCTAATTTTTAAATTTTTTGTAGAGACAAGGTTTTGTCATGTTTGCCCAGACTGATCTCAAACTTCTGAGCTCAAGCAGTTCTTCCTCCTAGGCTTCACAAAGTGCTGGGATTACAGGTGTGAGCCACTGTGCCCAGCTATTTTATTTTTCAGATAAGGTCTCACTCTGTCACCCAGACTGGAGTGCAGTGTCACCATCGCAGCTCACTGCAGCCTCAACCTCCCCAGGCTCAGGTGATCCTCCTACTTCAGTCTTCCAAGTAGCTGCACTACCACATCTGGCTAATTTTTTGTATTTTTTGTAGAGATGGGGTTTCGCCATGTGGTGGTCTCAAACTCCTGGCCTCATGTGATCTGCCCGCCTTGGCATACCAAAATGTTGGGATTACAGGTGTGAGCCACTGCGCCCGGCCACCACCTTATTTAGTGCTGACTAAACAAATTTCCCTTTGCCAAATGTGATAATAATTTCTTGTAGAATTACTGTTCAGGGTCAACGTTTTCTCTTTTTTCTTTTTCTTTTTTTTTTGGAGACGGAGTTTCGCTCTTGTTGCCCAGAATGGAGTGCAATGGCACGATCTCGGCTCACTGCAATTTCTGCCTCCCGGGTTCAAGCAATTCTCTTGCCTCAGCCTCCCAAGTAGCTGGCACCCGCCACCACGCCCAGCTAATTTTTGTATATTTAGTAGAGATGGGGTTTTGTCACGTTGGCCAGGCTGGTCTCAAACTCCTGACCTCAGGTGATCCACCTGCCTTGGCTTCTCAAAGTGCTAGGATTACAGGCGTGAGCCACCACGCCTGGCCAGGGTCAATGTTCTGAAATAACCTTCAGCATTTGCCAGTACTCACCAAGATCAAATAATCAGCTTTGCTAATTTTTTGTTGTTGTTGTGTTTGAGATGGAGTCTCGCTCTGTTGCCCAGGCTGGAGTGCAATGGCGAGATCTTGGCTCACTGCAACCTCTGCCTCCCAGGTTCAAGCGATTCTTCCGTCTCAGCCTCCTGAGTAGCTGGGATTACAGGCACTCACCATCATGCCCGGCTAATTTTTGTATTTTTGCATATACGGGGTTTCACCATGTTGGCCAGGCTGGTCTTGAACTCTTGACTTCAGGTGATCTGCCTACCTCGGCCACCCAAAGTGCTGGCATTATAGGCGTGAACCACTGCGCCTGGCCCACTTTGCTAATTCTTTTTTTTTTTTTTTTTTCTTGAGATGGAGTCTCGCTCTGTTGCCCAGGCTGGAGTGCAGTGGCGCGATCTCAGCTCACTGCAACCTCTGCCTCCCAGGTTCACGCCATTATCCTGCCTCAGCCTCCCGAGTAGCTGGGACTACAGGCGCCCGCCACCATGCCCGGCCAATTTTAAAAATATTTTTAGTAGAGACGGGGTTTCACCGTGTTAGCCAGGATGGTCTCGATCTCCTGACTTCATGATCCACCCGCACCGGCCTCCCAAAGTGCTGGGATTACAGGTGTGAGCCACCGCACCTGGCCCCACTTTGCTAGTTCTTAAAACATTTAAAGCTAAACCTCAAGGAGTGTGAAAAAGTGGTTAGGGTATCCATAAACGATCTGGTGCTGGGGCACTTCTGACCCTGGGGAGGAATTAAGTGACTCAGTCAGTGGTCATGTGGCTGAGAGGCACGGCCAGTAGGGACTCTGACAGTCACCTTTCTTCTTCCTTCAACCAATCTCCAGGTTAGAAGGTGAAGGAAGTTATTTGCAGCATCATTAGCAATTTCTTTCCCACCTCCACCTGTAACAGCCAAGGCACAAGATACTGAAGAAAAGAAGCAAAGAGGCCTGATGCTTCTGGTGAACCAGTCGGAAGAAGAATCATATCTAAGGTAGACAAGATATCCAAGACATCCACTGTCTACACACACACAAACACACAACTCTTTAACTAAATTCACATTTGTATCTGGTGTTTCCATGCTATAGTGGCTTAACTGGTAATTCTGTAACACAAACATGGAGGTCATAGAGGCTTTCAATAATACAGCTAAGGACTCATATTTTCTATGCTTTTAAAATTATCTTTTTAGGCTGGGCACAGTGGCTTACGCCTGTAATCCCAACACTTTCCAAGGCCAAGGTGAGGGGATTGCTTGAGTTCAGGAGTTTGAGACCAGCCTGGACAATATGGTGAAACCCCTTCTCTACAAAAAATACAAAAATTAGCCAGGCAGGGTGGTGCAGGCCTGTAGTTCCAGCTACTTGGGTCGGGGGGGTGGGGTGGGGTAAAAAGGCAGGAGGATCACTTAAACCCAGGAGGTTGAGGCTGCAGTGAGTCAAGATCATGCCATTGTACTCCAGCCTGGGTGACAAAATGAGACCCTGCTTTAAAAAAAAAAACACACACACACACTTTGGGAGGCTGAGGCAGGTGGATCACTTGAGGTCAGGAGTTTGAGACCAGCCTGGCCAACATGGTAAACCCTGTCTCTACTAAAAATACAAAAATTAGCCAGGTGTGGTGGCTGTGCCTGTAATCCCAGATACTTGGGAGGCTGAGGCAGGAGAATTGCTTGAACCGGGAGGCAGAGGTGGCAGTGAACCAAGATTGCGCCACTGCACTCCAGCCTGGGTGACAGAATGAGACTCTGTCTCAAAAAAAAAAAAAAAAATGCAAATAATATAATAAAATAATATATGCATAGTTTTAAAATTATCGGCATGGTGGCTTGCACCTGTAATCCCAGCACTTAGAGAGGCTAAGGCAGGAAGATCACCTGAGCACAGGACTTCAAGATCAGCCTAGGCAACATAGAGAGACCTCCTCTCTAGAAAAAGTTTTCAAAAATAGCTGGGCTTGGTGGCATGCGCCTATGGTCCCAGCTACTTGGGAGGCTCAAGTAGGAGGATCACTTGAGCACAGGAGGCTGTAGTGAGCCATGATTGTGCCACTGCACTCCAGCCTTGGGTAACGAAGAGACCCTGTTTCACTAAAAAAATTTTTTTTTCAATTTATTTTTAAAAATTGTGGTAAAATATATGTAACATTAAAATTTACCATATGCAACTGGGGTAGATATAAGTCATAAGCAGTACTGGAGAGTAGTGTGACAGTAATTGAAAATGAAAGAGCAGAAAAGAACCTCAAAAGATTATTATGCCTAAAAATCTGCTGCCAGATTGGTTAAAATTATGTAAGACATATGCGCTTCTTGAAGATTCCTAAAAATGAAGATTTACAAGCCTATCTAGTTAAGTTCTTCTACGCATTTAACTGTGTCCCATGTACTAGGTGAGGCAGCATGATGTCATGG
The DNA here is from genome assembly GCF_037993035.2 of Macaca fascicularis. NCBI lineage: Eukaryota > Metazoa > Chordata > Mammalia > Primates > Cercopithecidae > Macaca > Macaca fascicularis. The sequence goes on from NC_088381.1 coordinate 102,739,904, forward strand.
GAAAAGTCCAGGACTTGGAATCAGGGCAAGTGTAATTGTGTCCTGGTTCTGCCTGTTTTTAAGTGGGTGAACATAGACAAGTTACCTAACTTTTCACACTCACTGTGTCTCCCCATGTTTTTTCTTTTTCTTTTTTTTTTGAGATGGAGTTTCGCTCTCGTTGCCCAGGCTGGAGTGAGTGCAATGGCGTGGTCTCAGTTCACTGCAACCTCTGCCTCCTGGGTTCAAGTGATTCTCCTGCCTCAGCCTCCTGGGTAGCTGGGATTACAGGCGCACGCCACCATGCCCAGCTAATTTTTGTGTTTTTAGTAGAGATGGGGTTTTGCCATGTTGGCCAGGCTGATCTCAAACTCCTGACCTCAGGTGATCTGCCCGCCTGGGCCTCCCAAAGTGCTGGGATTACACGAGTGAGCCACTGTGCCTGGTGGTAATTTCCTCATTTTAAAAATAGGAACAATAATAGCACCAACATTAGAATAGTGTTACAAGGAACAAATGAGGTAGAGTATAAGAAAAGTATATTGTGAAGTGCTATGTAAATGTTATTTTTCGACAAAGTTATAGTTTATATACATCTTCCACAGAAGGTTATCCCTTTTATGGCCATTTCTTTCTATAGTTTTTTTTTTTTTTCCATTTTTTATCTTTGTAATCAATATTGACACTTTTTCTTTTCTCAGCATACATTGTATTGGTCATTGGACACCACTTTTTTTTTTTTTTTTGAGACAGTCTCACTGTGTCACCTAGGCTGGAGTGCAGTGATACAGTTTCGGTTCACTGCAGCCTCTCCCTCCCAGGCACAAGCAATTCTCCTGCCTAACCCTCCAAGTAGCTGGGATTACAGGGGCCCACCACCACGCCTGGCTAATTTTTGTATTTTTAGTAGAGATGGGGTTTCACCATGTTGGCCAGGCTGATCTTGAATCCCTGGACTTCAGGTGATCTGCCCGTCTCAGCCTCCCAAAGTGTTAGGATTACAGGTGTGAGCCACCATATCCTGCCTAGACACCACTTTAAAATGGCTGTTTCATGTTACAGATTTAACTTGGGGGAGGCCAGCCTAATGAAAATTTATTATTTTCTGTGAGTCACTATATTTATAACTCAGGTCCTGGCTACCAAGTGAATGGTGGTGCCTGGTTTATGGTTTTGTGGGCTTACTGTCTAGTCTATTATCTGATTTGGGTAAGAGAATATAGATTTGCCCATAACTTAGCCAAATTTTAGAAAGCATACCTATTTATTAGAAAGAAAAAGTGTTAAAGTATGACCTATCAAGCTAGTAATAGCATATATTTGTAACAAACTGTAGAAATGATCCCTGAAAGTACAGTCTTAATGGCATATTTTTGGGCATCATATTCAATAAGATTTAGAGAAGCACAAATACATATAAGGCCCCTCTTCCTTGCTCAATTTCAACACCTGTTTTTTGTTTTGTTTTGTTTTGTTTTTGATTCACTAAAGGGGAAAATGGTGGGGTGGTCAGTCAGTGCCAGGAAGGTAGGTAGTTCATGATGGTTATGCTAATTTAGAATGAAGAAGTTTCATTCTAGATAGGACAATGAATCCAATACTCTTTTTTTTTCCTCCCTAGAGACAGGGTCTCACTCTGTTGGCGTGCAATGGTGTGATCATAGCTCACTGCAGCCTTGAACTCCTGGGCTTAAGCAATCGCCTCACCTCACCTTCCTAAGTAGCGGGCATGGTGGCATAAGCATGGTGGCGTGCACCTGTATTTTTTGTAGAGAGGGGGTCTTCTTGTGTTGTCCAGGCTGGTCTTGAACTCCTAGCCTCAAGAGATCCTCCTAAAGTGCTGGGATTTCAGGCAAGAACATCCATGCCTGGCCTCAACACCTTTTAATAACAACTTGCTAGAGCCACAGAAGTTCTTCTGGAACTTAAGTCAGAACTGGAACATTGCTCTGTTAGAATGAATGAGCAGTAAAGTCAATAGAGAGCTACCAGAGTGTGCATTCCTGAAAGTCCTGAAGAATAGGTGAGTCCAGTTGCCAACACAGAGAAGATAGGGTAGGAACCAAAAAGGGGTTGTGGTTTGCTGAGAATCAGTCACTGGAATGTCAGGAAGAACATTCACACCAAGTCAGGGCCAAGTGAGCCAGAAATTAAGAGACCAAAAAAGATGTCTTACCAGGTCAAAAATTAGAGACTAAGATGAGTCACGCTGCCACAGGGAAAAAAGTGTATCCTTGGGTAAAATAGTGTATACAAACAAATGCTTCCTGGAAACTAGACTCTCCCTTTGGGTTAATGATCAAGAGTTTTCCATAGTCATTGTCTTTTTAAAAAATCAGGTATTTATTGAGCATATGTTGTATGCCATCAGCATTTTAAGAACTGTACTTGGACGTGCACGCACCCTGTCCCTCAACCACCGCTGCTGCCTCCTTCTTCTGTCACTCCTGGTGCTGCACTGTGTGTTCGTTCAGTGAGGAGCTGGTACCTCTTTTGTGAAGCAGCAGCTGAGAAGACTCTGGTATTTGCCACGGCCAAGGAAAAGCCCAAGGCATTGTCAATGAGGCAGCTCAGATTCCCATTTGACAGTCAGCCAATCAATGAAACAGACACACCTGCACAGGTGGAAATGGAGGATGTAGATATAATTGATGTGTTCCACCAGCAGATAGGAGGTGTCTACTGAAAAGGGAAACTGCTTCTTTATTCCAGTTCCCATTTTTTTATTGTACATAAAATAATTGGTATATGTGGATACACATATTGCATTTTTTTTTTGAGACGGAGTCTTGCTCTGTCACCTAGGTTGGAGTGCAGTGGCGTGATCTCGGCTCACTGCTACCTCTGCCTACCAGGTTCAAGCAATTCTCCTGTCTCAGCCTCCTGAGTAGCTAGGACTACAGGCACCCACCACAACCAGCTAATTTTTGCATTTTTAGTAGAGACGGGGTTTCACCATATTGGTCAGGCTGGTCTCGAACTCCTGACCTCAGGTGATGCACCCACCTTGGCCTCCCAAAGTGCTGGGATTACAGGAGTGAGCCACCACGCCCGACCCATATTGCATTTTTTAAACTAAATAGCAATGGTATGTTTTGATTGACATCAAGTGGAAGTGGGATGGGAAAAAATACTGATTCTGTGAAAATACCCGCTTTCTCCATTAGTGGCATGCTCATTCAGCTCTTATCTTTATATTCCAGTAAGTTATTTTGCTCTCACTGTTTTAACAAAGCAACATAAAAATCCTTGCATACCTTGTTCAATTGGAGAATTTTAATGTTTTTCATTTATCCTTGTTAAACCAAGGACAATTTTATAACTTTTTTGTATGCACCTGTTACACATAGGGCACTCTGTCTTGAAGTAGGGATAAATTACTCTGAAAAAAAAAAAAATCATAGTTTTCCCTTCAAGTGTTTTGTTTAAATAAACTTCTTGTTTAAAATGAAAAAAAAAAAAAAGATATTTACTTGTATTATCTTTTAATCTTTACAACAACCCTATGCAGTAGATACTTTTATCTTCATTTTATTTTATTTTATTTGAGATGGAGTCTCGCTCTGTTGCCCAGGCTGGAGTGTAGTGGCATGATCTTGGCTCACTGCCAGCTCCGCCTTGCGGGTTCACGCCATTCTCCTGCCTTAGCCTCCCGAGTAGCTGGGACTACAGGCACCCACCACCATGCCTGGCTAATTTTTTCTATTTTTTAGTAGAGACAGGGTTTCACAGTGTTAGTCAGGATGGTCTCGATCTCCTGACCTCATGATCCACCCGCACTGGCCTCCCAAAGTGCTGGGATTACAGGCGTGAGCCACCGTGCCTGGCCTATCTTCATTCTATAGATGAAGAAACGGAGGCAAAGGAGGATAACAAGATTTTCCAGAGTTACTGATCCAGCAAATATTAGAGCTACGATTCCAATCCAAACTACCTAACTCTAGTGCTTGCACTCTAAATCACAATGGTAGGTGGCTCCCTGTAGTTTTAATTCACATTTATTATTTATCACTTCACTGGGCTCAGCCTACTCTTGAAAGAGATGGCCGAAGATATGCATCTATGTCCGGATATTATTATTATTATTTTTCGAGACAGAGTCTCATTCTGTTGCCCAGGCTGGAGTGCAGTGGCGCAATCTCGGCTCACTGCAAGCTCTGCCTCCCGGGTTCACACCATTCTCCTGCCTCAGCCTCCCGAGTAGCTGGGACTACAGGTGCCCACCACCACACCTGGCTAATTTTTTGTATTTGTAGTAGAGATGGGGTTTCACCGTGTTAGCCAGGAGGGTCTTGATCTCCTGACCTCATGATCCTCCCGCCCTGGCCTCCCAAAGTGCTGGGATTACAGGCGTGAGCCACCACACCTGGCTTCATGTCTAGATATTATTAAGTCTCAGTTTTCTTGTTAAGAACGTAGTATTTGGGTCGGGTGCAGTGGCTCATGCCTGTAATCCCAACACTTTGGGAGGCCGAGGCCAGTGGATTGCTTTAGCCCAGTAGTTTTGAAACCACTTTGGACAGCATAGGGAGGCCCTGTCTCTATAAGAAATTTTAAAAATTAGCTGGGTGTGGTGGCACACTTGTGGACCCAGCTGCTGGGGGCATTGAGGGGAGGATCACTTGAGCCCAGGAGGTTGAGGCTACAGTGAGCCATGATCACACCACTGCACTCCAGTGTGGGCAACAGAGCGAGACTCTGTCTCAAAAAGATAGTATAAATAATAAAAAGAAAAAAGAACATAATATTTAATAAAATTTTGAAAAAGGACAACTTAAGGAAAAAAATCTTTAACTTTATCCCATTTGGAGTTTAAAAGCCTCTATGTAGTTTGCTGCACAAAAGCACTTGCAATTTTGTCATCAGAATTCTTCATGGTCAATTTTGCTCAATTTTGGATCTGTTTTTTTGTAGAAAATAAGTTGGCCGGGCACGGTGGCTCACGCCTGTAATTCCAGCACTTTGGGAGGCTGAGGTGGGCGTATCATGAGGTCAGGAGATGGAGACCATCCTGGCTAACACAGTGAAAGCCCGTCTTTTTTTTTTTGTTTGTTTGTTTTTGTTTTGTTTTTTGTTTTTTTTTGTTGAGACGGAGTCTCGCTCTGTCGCCCGGGCTGGAGTGCAGTGGCCGGATCTCAGCTCACTGCAAGCTCCGCCTCCCGGGTTTACGCCATTCTCCTGCCTCAGCCTCCCGAGTAGCTGGGACTACAGGCGCCCGCCACCTCGCCCGGCTAATTTTTTGTATTTTTAGTAGAGACGGGGTTTCACCGTGTTAGCCAGGATGGTCTCGATCTCCTGACCTCGTGATCCGCCCGTCTCGGCCTCCCAAAGTGCTAGGATTACAGGCTTGAGCCACTGCGCCCGGCCGAAAGCCCGTCTTAACTAAAAATACAAAAAATCAGCCAGGCGCGGTGGCACACGCTTGTAGACCCAGCTACTCAGGAGGCTGAGGCAGGAGAATCACTTGAACCGGGAGGCAGAGGTTGCAGTGAGCTGGGATCACTCACTGGACTCCAGACTGGACAACAGAGCGAGACTCTGTCTTAAAAAACAAAAAACAAAACAAAACAAAACAAAAAAATCATGGACTATTTTGAGGAAGTAAATATATTCATAATCTTGATTGCGTTACTGATATGGGTGTATACATGTCAAAACACATCAAATTGTACAGTTTATTGCATGTCATGAGCTTAAACTTTTTTTACAATTTTATTCTCTTAAAATTTTATTGTAAAAAGATTTAAGCCCATGAAAGAATGAGTGAACTATAATTATATAAAACAACACAGATTAACTTCACAAACATAATGTTGAACAAAGACTGGAAACAGCCAGGTGAAGTGGCTCACGCCTGTAATCCCAGCACTTTGGGAGGCCGAGGTGGGTGGATCACCTTAGGTCAGAAGTTCGAGGCCAGCCGGGCCAACATGGCGAAACCCTGTCTCTACTAAAAATACAAAAATCAACCAGGCGCAGTGGCGCATGCCTGTAGTCCCAGCTACTCAGGAGGCTGAGGCAGGAGAATTGCCTGAACCCGGGAGGCGGAGGTTACAGTGAGCCGAGATTGCGACATACACTCCAGCCTGGGTGACAGAATGAGACTCCATCTCAAACAAAAATAAAAATTAAAAAGAAAGAAGCCGGGTGTGGTGGCTCACGCCTGTAATCCCAGCACTTTGGGAGGCCGAGATGGGCGGATCACGAGGTCAGGAGATCGAGACTATCCTGGCTAACACGGTGAAATCCCGTCAGGAGGCTGAGGCAGGAGAATGGCGTGAACCCAGGAGGCGGAGCTTGCAGTGAGCCGAGATCGAGCCACTGTACTCCAGCCTGGACGACAGAGTGAGACTCCGTCTCAAAAAAAAAAAAAGAAGAGAGAGAGAGAGACAGAAAGAAAGAAAAGAAAGAGAGAGAGAAAGGAGAGGAGAGGAGAGGAGGAGGAGAGGAGGAGAAGAGGAGGAGAGGAGGAGGAGAGGAGGAGAAGAGGAGAGGAGAGGAGAGGGAAAAGAGGCCAGATACAAAGAGTACACCAATGTGTGATTCACTCTTAAGAGATGGTAGTATAAGGCAGTCTTCTGGGGTGGTAGTGATTTTCTGTTTCTTGAGCTGGATTATCACATGGGTATATTTACTTCATGGAAATTCATTGAGCTGTGTAGTTAAGATTTGTCCACTTTTCTGTATGTTATTCTTCAGTAAAATGTTTACCATAGTGAGGCACATGTGCTATAATAAAAGGGAAATAATATGAAAATCAACTGTCTCAATAAAAAATTTACAACTGATATTGCACTATAGTTATGTAAGACCTGACCATTAGGAGAAACTGGGTGAAGGGTTCAGAGAACCTCTCTGCACTAATTTTTCAACTTCCTGTGAAGCTATAATTATTTCAAAATTTAAAAATACTATCAACACTGATATTTTAGTGTGTGAACCCCAATTAGATTTTCTTGATTTTTTTCTTTTTTTTTTTTTTTTTGAGATGGAGTCTGGCTCTGTTGCCCAGGCTGGAGTGCAGTGGCACGATATTGGCTCACTGCAACCTCTGCCTCCCAGGTCCTCCCTCAGCCTCCAAAGTAGCTGGGACTAAAGGTACATGCCACCACGCCCAACTAATTTTTTGTATTTTTAGTAGAGACTGGGTTTCACTGTGTTAGCCAGGATCCTCTTGATCTCCTGACCTCGTGATCCACCTGCCTCGGCCTCCCAAAGTGCTGGGATTACAGACGTGAGCCACTGCACCCAGCCTAGATTTTCTTTCTTTCTTTTTTATTTTTTTTGGAAACGGAGCCTCACTCTGTCCTCTGTTGCCCCGGCTGGAGTACAGTGGTGTGATCTCAGGTCACTGCAACCTCCGCCTCATGGGTTCAAGTGATTCTCCTGCCTCAGCCTCCCGAGTAGCTGGGATTATAGGTACGTGCCACCACGCCCAGTAGAGATGGGTTTTTTTATTTTTCTATTTTTAGTAGAGATGGGGTTTCACCATGTTGGTCAGGCTGGTCTCGAACTCCTGACCTCGTGATCTGCTGGCCTCGGCCTCCCAAAGTGCTGGGATTACAGGCATGAGCCACCGTGCCTGGCCCCAGCCTAGATTTTCTACTTATATCCTCCTTCTAAAAGTTTCCCTTTCCTGCCTACTCCTCAGAATTGAATTGAAAATCATCATTTTCAATAGAGGCTGTCCCAACTATAGATGACAGTTGATAAGTCCTGGGGTGGACATCTGCCCCAATGTGGGCCGGTTGGAGCCTTTTCCTGGGACATGGCGTTTGGACTGAGAAACAGCCATCTCTCTTCATGTGTCCACACTATAATTTGTAAACTGAAGAGCTGCCAGCATGTTCTGTTTTCCACCTTGTGGTTCGGGGAAGCAGAAGAACCTGATGGACAGAGAGAAGGCAGAATGAAGCTGATGTACAAAGGGAGGAGGACACATGAGACAGAGTCTCTTTGACATTCACCTTCCTGGCTCCTTATGTCCAGTTCAATTTGTGTCCTTGGGTTCTGTGAGACTCTTTATGTGTTTAAAATACATTCACCTTGTTATCTAAGAGAAATCAAGATCCATTCAGATTTCTATTACTCGCAACCATAATCCTAACTAGCACATCTACAAAGATGCACAGTTTTTGTCCTGTGGCTTATACTTAGAATATGTCTTTTTTTTTTTTTCTTTTTTTAAATTTATGAAGTATGAGACCAGGAGCAGTGGCTCAAGCCTCTAATTCTAGCACTTTGGTAGGCAGAGGCAGGAGGATTGCTTGAGCCCAGGAGTTTGAGATCAGCTTGGGCAACAAGGTGACATCGTCTCTTAAAAAAAAAAAAATTAGCTGGCATGAACCTGTGGTCCCCACTACTTGGTAGCCTGAGGTGGGAGGATTGCTTGAGCCTGGGAGGTTGAGTCTGCAGTGAGCCATGATTGTACCACTGCATTCCAGCCTGGTGAAAGAGTAAGACCCTGTCTCAAAAGACAAACAAACAAATATAATAAAGTATGACTTTACTGTATGTAAGATAAAGATTGGCACTCGTGCATAGTACAATCACAGATATGCTAAAGATCATTTAACCCATCCCTCTTATTTTCAGGTGAGAAAACTGCAGGTTAAGGGCCTTAGCCAAAGTCATACAGCCAGTTGCTAGAAGCATCAGACCCAGCATCCCGTCACCTTTTCCACGTCAATATTACACGGTAAGTCCTGGAGAGAAACATCAGGATGCTCCACTGAGGGTTTTATTTGTTTGCATATAGTATATTAACTGCATAATGAATTAATCAGAACATAGTCAACAAGGACCTACTTGAGAGATCAAATGAATAAGAGATGATGCATAGGGATATAAATAGTTATAATTATAGGTACTTAATTCTAAAAACAATCTTTAACTTTTATCATTATTAGTCATGGAGGTATTCCATGTGTCACTTAGAACAGATATACATAGTCTATTAAGAGTTAAAAAAAATTTGAGGACAGATTACTCAAACATTTTAATTCAAATAGTATCTAGAATTGAGAAAAAAATTAAGACTATATTCAACAGGATGTAAATACTAAGTTTGACGTAAACTTCCTGAGAAGTGGAGGTTTGTTCGGAAACTTCCTGCTCGGTCATAACAGAGAGCTGGAACATATCAGTCTACCTCTCTTGATCTGGTCTGATACTGTTGGTTCGAAATGCTGATTTGGGAGTATTCTTAGCCAAAGTAGCCAAGCACAGCATTGTGTTGACTGTATTTTGGGAGGTAACTATAAGGTGGGAAAGAAGTATTATCCAGTTTTTAAATAAAAAGGAGTCTAATGAACATGTGACTTCCTGGAAAGCAAAGCACAGAATAGAAAATGTATAATTAACAGCTTTCAGTTTTCTGTTCTCTTTATTGAAGTAGCTTTTCCTATCACTGCCAGCCCTTTGGCCATCCAAAGTTGCAGCTGTCTACTTTTTGTTTATTTTTTGTTAAGACAAGGTTTCACTCTGTCACCCAGGCTGGTGTGGATATGGATGTCCTATACCTAATCAATTTCCAGCTACTGGACGTTTAGGTGGTTGCTAATTTACTACCATTATAAAACAACACTGTAGCAAATCATCATACATAAATCATTCTGCAAATACCTGATTATTAAGTTTTTAGAAACTGAACTCTTTAGTCAAGGTATTTAATCATTTTTAATGATTAAAAATTATTTGTGACACTTTGTGACATAGTGCTTTGTGACACTGCTGTAAGCAACAGATAAGGATTTCCTATTTTGATGGGTGGAACTTTTATAGGGGTGGTAATATCTCTTACGTGAAGACTTGTTTTGTTTTGAAGATGCAGGAAGTGATCTAACAGAGACTTTCCTTGCTGGCACACTGTACCAGGAAGGAGACACAGCACTCTATCCACCCTACTTGGCCAGTTTGGTATTTGAATGGAAAGGGCAAGTTTGTGTTTGAGGTGGTGTGTCACACTTGTGTCATGTGAGACACAATACGTAGATCAAAGAGGAGAAAAACCTTTGGGCAGTTCTATTAGTCTCCAGTGTGCTTTTGCTAAATATCTTCAATTAAGCAATCTAATACAGATGGATGGTACTGGTCTTTCTTCCCTGAATCCTCCCCTCTTCAAAGGTGATAACTAATATCATTATTTTCATTAAATATCCATAGACTGAAAGTTCAGGTTCTCAAAGATAGTTTCTTTCTTTAATTGTAATTTTTACTAAAACAAAGAAAAAGAAAACCAAGTGTCATTAACTTTGATTTGAGTATATGTGTGATGAGGGTTAATCTTTTCCTGTTTTAATGTGTATGATACTAAGTGTATCTGCCCAATTTTTATTTATTTTTTGAGACAGAGTCTCGCTCTGTCATCCGGGCTGGAGTGCAGTGGTGCAATCTTGGCTCACTGCAACCTCCACCCCTGGTTCAAGTGATTCTCCTGCCTCAGCCTCCTGAGTAGCTGGGATTACAGGTGTGTGCCACCATGCCAGGCTAATTTTTATATTTTTAGTAGAGATGGGGTTTTGTCATGTTGGCCAGCCTTGTCTCAGACTCCTGACCTCAGGTGATCCACCAACCTCGGCCTCCCAAAGTGCTGGGATTATAGGGGTGAGCTACCATGCCCGGCCCTGTCTCAAATTTTAGTGCAGTGCAATCTATCACTAAGAAATTTCAAAGCTGTTATTTAAGATGTTAATTATATAATATATAAATATCACAGTTGTATGGTTTAACCTGTTAAGACATGCTTAGAAAAGAGAGCGTGAGTATACTGACTTTATTACAAGCCTATATTGGAAGATATATAGTAATATATAGGTACATATAACTCCCTGTAACAATAGGTTATACGTTGTTTAAAAACATAATGTCAAACAACATTACAGTTGGTAATTTATTTAAAGACTACAAGCTTGCCTGTTCACTGCTGCATTTCTATCCTGGACATTTGTGGATATATTACTATATATTGGGTTTATATACTTTTACTATAGGTATGTAAATATTTGCTGAATGAATAAAAAATAGGAAGATAATTTTAAAAGGTAAAAAATGGCATTTAATTTACAAAACATAATAAACAAAAGTTCTAAGTGGTATTAAGTTCTAGAACAAACCAGATTTGTCAATATAGTTCCAAGTTTAATCTAATTCCAAACTTAAAAATGATGGCATGTAATATCAGTTCATTGAATATTGTAATGAGATATTAAAAGTTCAGAGATGAGTAGTAAAGGCAGAATGGGACTTTTAATACCAGGGTCAAACGTAGCGCTTGGGGTCTGACTAAACATTTGAAAAAGGACATCAGCCTCGGTGGGCAGGTGTCTATGAAGGATGAGAAAGGAGGCAACTTCTTTTTTTCTCTAGTTCTGTGGGCTTCTCTTTAAGGTTTGTTTTTTCACTCTTTATCATCCAAAACTAAAGGATTAATGAACTTTGGAGGATCTGAGCAACCGATCTTCAGTAAATAGGTAACTTGACACAGTCTTAGGGGAATTAATGATAGTGTATGATAGACTTAATGGAAGCTTAGAAAACACTCTTTTTTTGGTTAACTACCATACGCACTCTATTTATTTATTTATTTACTAAAGGTAGTCAAGTGAAGCAGTGCGAGTAGAGAAAGAACAAAGAAATCTGTAACCGGTTGTGATCAATTAGTCATAAACACCACTGCACTCGGACCAGCACATATGCACTCTTTAAAACTTAAAACTTTTTACCAAAATCTTAAATATCAGAACAAGTCAGAAAGCTTGTTTTTTTTAAACCTTTTTTTTTATTATGAAATGTATTACACACAACAAAGACTGTATAAAACATATATATAGATTTAAAAAATAATAAAGAAACATTTATGTACTCACCAGCTTAAGAATAATTTTTTGGTTAGGCACAGTGGCTCATGCCTGTAAATCTCAGCACTTTGGGAGGCCAAGACTTGAGCCCTGGAGTTTGAGACCAGCCCGGGCAACAGAGACCCCATCTTTACAAAAAATAGAAAATTAGGCCGGGCATGGTGGCTCACGCCTGTAATCCCAGCACTTTGGGAGGGGGTGGTGGGTGGATCACAAGGTCAAGAGATTGAGACCATCCTGGCCAACATGGCGAAACGCTGTCTCTACTAAAAATACAAAAATTAGCTGGGTGTGGTGGTGTGTGCCTGTAATTCCAGCTATTCAGGAGGCTGAGGTAGGAGAATCACTTGAACTCGGGAGGCGGAGGTTGTAGGGAGCCAAGATCGTGCCACTAAACTCCAGCCTGGTGACAGAGGGAAACTCTGTCTAAAAAAAAAAAAAAAAAAAAAAAAAAAAAATTAGCCAGGTGTAGTGGCTCACACTTGTAATCCTAGCACTTTGGGAGGCTGGGGTGGGCGAACTGCTTGAGCCCAGGAGTTTGAGACCAGCCTGGGCAACTTCGTGAAACTCTGTCTCTACAAAAAAATTTTAAAAATTAGCTGGGCATGGTGGTGTGCATCTGCAGTCCCAGCTACTTGGGAGGCTGAGGCTGCAGTGACACATGATAGTGCCACTGCACTCCAGCCTGGGCAACAGAGTAAGACCCTATACAAAAAAACAAACAAAATTTCTTAAATTAACTATTTATGAGAATTGTCAGGTTGACTGTCTCTTTTCCAGCTGAGTTTCACAAAATGGAGCCTGCTTAATAAAACAGATCGATACATTCAAATCCACAGGCTCTGGTAATTTGTACTAAAGAATACTTATTTCTAGAATTGACCAGAGTTATCACAGAACTAGGAGTGTATTATTTTACAGAATAGTAGAGAACTAATTAAGTACCTATGACTTGTAAAAACAGAACCTCATGGTTTTTAAATGGAAAAGTCTGACTGGAAACTACAGTCCTTTAATATTAATTTCTAAACTCAGAAGTGAGATTATGATACAATCAGTTGGCAACTATCTAAGTTTTTCCTAGGCAATACCTTCCTTGGCTGGGTAAAGAATGTATCTTCTCACATGCATATTAATTTCTTTGAGTGAAATCTGAGTTAGGTATAAGTTAATATTCATCAAACAGAATCTGTATTAGTTATCTCTTGCTGTATGAAAAATTACCCCCAAACTTGGTGCCTTAAAGCAATAAACAATTATTTTCTTACAGAGTCTATGAGTAAGGAAGCTAGGCAAAGGTTACTTGGGTCTCTTGGCTCTGGGTTTCTCATAAGGCTGTATAAAAGGTGTTGAGCGGGTGCTGCAGTCATCTTAAGGCTTGACTAGATGTTGATGTTGGTAGGACTTAGTCCCTATCAGGGTGTTGGACTCAGGGCCTCCATTCCTCACTGGCTGTGGACTAGAGGCTACCCTCCTTTTTTCTGCCACATGGACCTATCCTTTGGTCAGTTCCCAACATGGCAATTTCCTTTGTTGGAATGAGCAAGTGAGAGCACAAGAGAGAGTGAGAGGAAGATGAAAGTCAGTCTTTTGTAACCTAATCTCAGAAGTGACATTCTGTCACTTTGCCATATTCTATTCTTTTGAAACAGGTCATTAGGTCCAGCCCATGCAAAAGAGGAGGAAATTACACAAGGATGTGAAAACCAGAAGGTATGGTACTTAGGAGCCATTTTAGATGCAGCCTACCATAGTAACTCTAGAAAGAAGGAAATACAAAAAGTAAAAATGCTTCAAAAGCAAGTGGTGCTAAAAAAAAAAAGTAAGAATAGGCTGGGCACGGTGGCTCATGCCTGTAATCCCAGCACTTTGGGAGGCTGAGGCGGGCGGATCACTAGGTCAGGAAATAGAGACCATCCTGGCTAACATGGAGAAACACTGTCTCTACTAAAAAAAAAAAAAAAAAAATTTGCCGGGCGTGGTGGTGGGCGCTGGTAGTCCCAGCTACCCAGCTACTCAGGAGGCTGGCGTGAAGCAGGAGAATGGCGTGAACCAGGGAGGCGGAGTTTGCAGTGAGCCGAGATCGCGCCACTGCACTCCAGCCTGTGTGACAAAGCGAGACTCTGTCTCAAAAAAAAAAAAAAAAAAGAATAGAAAAAGGAAAAGAAAGTGAAAATGCTAACTCAGCTAAGAGTCATCATTAAAGAGTATCTTTTGTATGCAGAGATGGCATTATTGATGATGATTCCTTTGGGATAGGTGGTCGGGAATAGAAAGACTGCTAATTGAAGTAAGAATACTTCTCAGGCTGGGTGCGGTGGCTCATGCCTGTAATCCCAGCACTTTGGGAGGCCAAGGCGGGTGGATCATGAGGTCAGGAGATCGAGACCATCCTGGCTAACACGGTGAAACCTCGTCTCTACTAAAAATACAAAAAATTAGCCGGGCGTGGTTGCAGGCGCCTGTAGTCCCAGCTACTCGGGAGGCTGAGACAAGAGAATGGCGGGAACCCGGGAGGCGGAGCTTGCAGCGAGCCGAGATCGCGCCACTGCACTCCAGCCTGGGCGACAGAGTGAGACTCCGTCTCAAAAAAAAAAAAAAAAAAAAAAGAATACTTCTCACAAAAACAAAGATGGTTCTATGATTTATAGCCATTGTTCACCATTTGTAGAGTTTCTTGCTGTTTTTTACTTTACAATTTTTATAGTGAAGCAAATATTAAACATGAATCAGCAAAGCGGTACTGTGATTTACAACTCAAAAACAATTCTGGGATACACCAATCAATCAATAAGAACTTACTGAGCACCTACATGTGCTAGAAAGTTACTGATACTTGCCGGGCGAAGTGGCGGGTGCCTGTAGTCCCAGCTACTCGGGAGGCTGAAGCAGGAGAATGGCGTGAACCCGAGAGAAGGAGCTTGCAGTGAGCTGAGATCCGGCCACTGCACTCCAGCCTGGGGGACAGAGCAAGACTCCGTCTCAAAAAAAAAAAAAAAAAAAAAAAAAGAAAGTTACTGATACTAGAAAAATATAAAACAGTATCTGTCCTCAACTAGTCTGTGGCAGGTCTCAAAAATCTATGCAATAGGAATTAACCCCTTACCAGGGTATTGTATCCGATCCTGGGCTCTAAATTCAAGAGATGAAGAAAATGGGAAAAAATCCAGAGGCATGATTAACCAAAGGATTAAAAATTAGAAAACACAAAATAGCAAAAAACAAAAACAAAAACAAAAACAAAAAAAACAAAAAACAAACAAACAAAAAAACTCCAAAAAATTAGAAAACAGAATTTATGTGGAAAGGTTAAAGGCACAGTGCTTATTTAACTTGAGAAAGGTGAAAGTTGCTCCAGTAATCATCTTTAAGTTTATGAATAGTTACATAGGAGATGGAAATAAATGTTTGTGCCCTCAATGAGAAATCTACAAGAGAACTGGATTTCTAATATAGTATGTACATTAAAAAGTCTTAGAATATATATATTAAGATAATTGTTTAGGAAGGGTCAATGACTTTTTTTTTTTTTAGGGCTTTCCTCACTGTTTTGACAATTATCATGAAAAAGATTCAGTTTAGAATCTAGAACTGACCTGGATGGGATTCAAGGACAACTGGCAAGGGCTGCAGAGTCCCTGATTCCTCCCAGGCAGTGGGAGCTAAGCTACTAGAAACAGGAACTCAGTTGGTTTCTCGAGTCAGACAAGAAAGGGAAGGCCAGGCCAGAGGCGCCACAGAACTCCCATTAGTTTCGAACGACAACTTTTAAACCTGCAAAGTCTTTGCTCTGGAGGGAGACATTAACTTTATTATACAGGAAAGTAAACAAGCCTGATCTCTGCTCTGAAGGGAAATACTATCTCTAAATTAAGGCTCACCTGTAATCCCAGTGCTTTGAAAGACCAGGGCAGTGGCTGGGTGTGGTGGCTCACACCTGCAATCCCAGCACTTTGGGAGGCTGAGGCAGGAGGACCCCTTGAGCCCAGAAATTTGAGACCAGCCTTGGCAACACAGGGAGACCCCATCTCTACATAAAATTTAAAAATCAGCTGGGCATGGGGGCACGTGTCTGTAGCCCTGCTACTCAGGAGGCTGAGGAATGCACCACCGCACTACAGCCTGGGCAACAGTGAGACCGTGTCTCAAAAACAAGCAACAAACTTTATTTGACTGTTCTGAATATACCATATTGAGATAAACCAGCTGTTCTCAAGAGCCCCTTTACATAATAAGATCAGATAAATTATAATTGTTGAGGTTTTTATACTTTTTTTTTTTTTTTTTTGAGATGAAGTCTTGCTCTGTCGCCAGGCTGGAGTACAGTGGTGTAATCTCAGCTCACTGCAACCTCTACCTCCCAGGTTCAAGTGATTCTCCTGCCTCAGCTACCCTAGTAGCTGGGATTACAGGTGCGCGCCACCACACCCAGCTAATTTTTGTATTTTTAGTAGAGATGAGGTTTCACCATGTTGGCCAGGATGGTCTTGATCTCTTGATCTGCCCGCCGTGGCCTCCCAAAGTGCTGGGATTACAGACGTGAGCTGCCATGTCTGGCACCCCCTGCCCTTTTTTTTTCTCTGAGACAGAGTCTCACTGTGTTGCCCAGGCTGGCGTGCAGTGGCACGATCTCGGCTCACTGCAACCTCTGCCTCCTGGGTTCAAGCGATTCTCCTGCCTCAGCCTCCTGAGTAGCTGGGACTACAGGCGCCTGCCACCACACCCGGCTAATTTTTTGTATTTTTAGTAGAGATGGGGTTTCACCGTGTTGACCAGGACGGTCGATCTCTTGACCTTGTGATCTGCCCGCCTTGGCCTCCCAAAGTGCTGGGATTACAGGTGTGAGCCACTGCGCCCAGCCAGGGTTAAAATATTTTAGAACAATTATTATGCTGCTGTATTAGGAAAGCACATCCTTCCCACTTAGTAACCATCCCATTTAGCCTCCAAAAGGACCAAAAGATGCTTTGTTCTTAGATGATTAGTGGAAGATGATAACCACATCTGTGCCCATTGGCACCCTTACACAGTGACATTTCTGCTATGCCTTCCTTTTTGTCAGAGGTAGCCTTCCGGGCTCATTTCATCCATTTGACAAGAGTGCTGACAAGAAACTCTTAGGTGATCAGGATCTAATAAGCCTGTGAGAGAGGTGGTTGTGTTTAAAACTCCTTTTCAGTTGTACCTTCTTTTTTTTTTTTTGAGACGGAGTCTCGCTCTGTCGCCCAGGCTGGAGTGCAGTGGCCGGATCTCAGCTCACTGCAAGCTCCACCTCCCAGGTTTATGCCATTCTCCTGCCTCAGCCTCCCGAGTAGCTGGGACTACAGGCTCCCACCACCTCGCCCGGCTAGTTTTTTTTGTACTTTTTAGTAGAGACGGGGTTTCACCGTGTTAGCCAGGATGGTCTCGATCTCTTGACCTCGTGATCCACCCGTCTCGGCCTCCCAAAGTGCTGGGATTACAGGCTTGAGCCACCGCGCCCGGCCTCAGTTGTACCTTCTTTATAAAAACTCTGTTTGAAACTTTCCATACCTCTTCTTGACCCAAAGGTGATTATTTTTGTTTGGAAAATATGAGATAACTCATCTAAGTTGAGGTTTTCTTTTAGTACTCCCAGGAGAAGATATATTTCTCTTTTCATTTTGAAAATTTTCCTTTAAAAATAATTTCTTGTTCGTCCCTCTCCAAGATGGCTGCTGAAGATGAGTTACTGCTGCCACAGCTCTCCAAGCTGTTCAAAACCAGCAAAGAGCTTCTGGATGATGCAGAAGTAGCGACTGAACCTGCCGGTTCCCGGACAGTCCAGGAGAAGGTGTTCAAGGGCCTGGACCTCCTTGAGAAGGCTGCCGAAATATTATTGCAGCTCGACTTGTTCAGCTAAAATGAAGATTTGGAAGCAATTGCTTCCACCGACCTGAAGTACCTGTTGGTGCCAGTGTTTCAGGGAGCCCTCACCATGAAACAAGTCAAGCCCAGCAAGCGTCTAGATCATTTGCAGTGGGCTCGAGAACACTATAAACTACTTAACTGTGCCATTGATGTCATGTGGCAGAGTTTGAGCTGCCCAAAACCAAGAACTCAGCTGAAAATCACACTGCTAATTCCTCCATGGCTTATCCTAGCCTCATTGCTATGGCGTCTCAAAGACAGGCTAAGAGAGAGACACAAGCAGAAGAAGGAGTTGGAGCATAGGTTGTCTGCAATGAAATCTGCTGTGGAAAGTGGTCAAGCAGATGATGAGCTGTTCGTGAATATTATCTTCTTCGCCTTCAGAGGTGGATTGATATCAGCTTAGAAGAGATTGAGAGCATTGACCCAGGAAATAAAGATCCTGAGAGAAAGAGACTCTTCAAGAGAGGCATCAACTTCTAACTCATCTCGCCAGGAGAGACCTCCAGTGAAACCCTTCATTCTCACTCGGAACATGGCCCAAGCCAAAGTATTTGGAGTTGGTTATCCAAGTCTGGCAACTATGACAGTGAGTGACTGGTATGAGCAACGTTGGAAATATGGAGCATTACCAGATCAGGGAATAGCCAAGGCAACACCAGAGGAATTCAGAAAAGCAGCTCAGCAACAGGAAGATCAAGAAGAAAAGGAGGAAGAGGATGATGAACCAATACTCTACAGAGCTCAGGAGTGGGATGACTGGAAGGGCACCCATCCTAGAGGCTATGGCAGCCGACAGAACATGGGCTGATCTTCCCACAACACAAGAGGACTGCAGGGTGCACACTTCCCACGCCAAGGAAAACCATGCAGTCCTCACCTCCCTGGGTTTCCGCTTCAGCTGTGTACAACGAAGGCAAAGATGCTAAATCTTGCTTTGCATTCAATGAAGTGTCCACCGATTAAAAAAAAAAATTCTTCTGAGATGCCTTCTCTGTTCTGTCATTCTGCAACTTGGGCTGGAAAATGATACTAATTATTTTTGGCTTCATTGGAGTAACTACTGGCCACTTGAAAATTAAATTTTGGCTGGGCGCAGTGGCTCACACCTGTAATTCCAGCACTTTGGGAGGCTGAGGCGGGCAGATAACCTGAGGTTGGGAGTTTGAGACCAGCCTGGCTAACATGCTGAAACCCCATCTCTATTAAAAATACAAAATTAGCCGGGCATGGTGGTGCATGCCTGTAATCCCAACTACTTGGGAGGCCAAGGCAGGAGAATCACTTGGACCTGGGAGGCAGAGGTTGCAGTGAGCTGGGATCATACCACTGCACTCCAGCCTGGGTGACAGAGTGAGACTCTGTCTCAGAAAAAAAAAAAAAAAAAATTAAATATTATGCTAAATATCTCCCACATTTAAAAGCAAAATTTTCAAATTTTACTTAAGAGCAAAATTGCAGTGGAACAGTGAGTTTTCAAAATGTTTCTAGTCCTGGAATCTGTTTAAGACTTGAAGCCGTAAATAGAAATATAGTAAGTGTTTGTGGGTGTGGTGTCTGCCACCTATAATCCCACCACTTTGGAAGGCTGAGGCAGGTGGATCACTTGAGGTCAGGAGTTCAAGACCAGCCTGGTCAAATGGTAAAACCCCATCTCTACTGGAAAAAAAAAAAAAAAGAGCTGGGCATGGTGGTGAGTGCCTGTAATCCCAGCTACTTGGGAGGCTGAGGCAGGAGAATCACTTGAACTCAGGAGGTAGAGGTTGCAGTGAGCCGAGACTGCACCACTGTACTCCAGCCTGTGCAACAGAGTGAGCCTCTATCTCAAGAAAATATAAATAAAAAAAAAATAAATAATAAGCATTTAGGCCAGGTGCGGTGGCTCATGCCTGTAATCCCAGCTCTTTGGGAGCCGAGGTGGGCGGATCACCTGTTAGGAGTTCAAGATCAGCCCGGCCAACATGGTGAAACCCTGTCTCTACTAAAAATACAAAAATTAGCTGGATGTGGTGGTAGGCACCTATAATCCCTGCTACTCAGGAGGCTGAGGCACAAGGATCGCTTGAACCCGGGAGGCGGAGGTTGCAGTGAGCAGAGATCGCGCCACTGCACTTTAGCCTGGGTGACAGAGCGAGATTCTGTCTAAAAAAAAAGAAAGAAAAAAGAAACATAATAAGGAATTAAAATAATTTTTTACACACGTTTTCTAAAAGCCTTTGAGATATTACCTAAGTTGCTTAATAATTAGCTAGTACAATATCTTGGTAAAGTATCATGATTTTCCTATTTGTCAATTGTTCATTTTACACCTTTTTTTGCTTTTCTACTTTTAAAGATTCCTCCAACTTATAAAATGATTGAAAAAATTAAAATGCAAAATATGTTCTTATTAAACATTTGAATTATCCATATAACTAAGAAAACATTAGGAAATAAAAACTTTACGCTGTGACTTCTGCTACCATCCAGGATGGTGTAACAGGGACCAGAATTAACCTCCCACCTAAAATACTTAAAAAACTGAACAAAAATATGCTAGTTAATTGTTTTCAGATATCAGACAGGAGGCAGTGCAGGACAGTGATTTCTCAGAGAAGGAAACAAAAACGTTGAGTCCTATGATTGCTGTAGGAGAATTTCCAGGCTGCAGCACAGGGAGGAGCACCCCAAACAGATGTTGGCCACCTCTTTGAGCTGAGCAAATAGTTTGAAGATCTGGGAGGTGAAGGCATCAGAATTTACATGGTAAAAATCAGAGAAGAGAACTACATAATAGAAGAGCTCAGAAGGGTTCTCCTTGAGTCTTCAGCTGAGTTCTGATCATCAGAACATGTATGTGAAGAAAACGACCGAGATTTGAGAAAGAAGCACTGGAGAAGAACAGGTAGAACAAAACTTGGATTTAAACAGGACCAGAAACTGTGGTCCAACCACATAGAGTGGAAAAACCTCCTAAGATGCAAGGCATTGAGTAGAGTCTTGAGAAGGTATTGCTTCAGGAGCTGAGCCAAATAAACCCCATATTAAAGGCTGTAATGGACCTTCCTACAAAGATTCAAGGCTGGGCATGGTGGCTCACACCTGTAATTCTGGAACTTTGGGAGGCCGAGGTGGGTGGATCACCTGAGGTCAGGAGGTCGAGACCAGCCTGGCCAACATGGCAAAACCTCGTCTCTACTAAAAATACAAAAATTAGCTGGGCATGGTGGCACATGCCTGTAATCCCAGCTACTTGGGAGGCTGAGGCAGGAGAATTGCTTGAACCTGGGAGGCAGAAGTTGCAGTAAGCCTAGATAGTGCCATCGCACTCCAGCCTGGGTGACAGAGAGACACTCCATCTCAAAGAAAAAAAAAAAAAAAGGTGGCTGGAAGCGGTGGCTCACGCCTGTAATCCCAGCACTTTGGGAGGCTAAGCAAGGTGGCTCATGAGGTCAGGAGTTCAAGACCAGCCTGGCCAACATGGTGAAACCTCATCTCTACTAAAAATACAAAAATTAGCCAAGTGTGGTGGTGGGCACCTGTAATCCCAGCTACTTGGGAGGCTGAGGCAGGAGAATTGTTCGAGCCCGGGAGGCAGAGGTTGTAGTGAGCAGAGATCACGCCACTGCACTCCAGCCTGGGTGACAGAGTGAGACTCCATCTCAGCGGGGAAAAAAAAAAGATTCAAAGTAAGCCTTGAAACAACCAATCAAACTGTTTCCAAGTAATACAACTGCATCCCAGAACAAAACCCAAAACATTTAAATACAGAAAACTCCAGCACCATGGAATCAAAAAATTAGAAGGCTTTTGAACAAGAAAATACAACCTATAACAAGGAGAAAAAACAATCAAAAGAAACAGACCCAGATGTGACAAGGACAATAGCATTTGTTAGTTAAGAACATTAAAACAGCTATTCTAACTATACTCCATATCTTCAAAAAGGTAATGGAAAGTTTGAATATGATAAGAAGAGGAATGTAAGATATTTTTAAGACTCAAATAAAACAGCTAGAGAAGAAAAGAGAAACAATGTCTAAGATGGACAATATACTAGAGGGGATTAACAGCAGATTAAATACTGCTAAAGAAAGGATTAAGGCCGGGCACAATGGCTCATGCCTGTAATCCCAGCACTTTGGGAGGCTGAGGTGGGTGGATCACCTGAGATCAGGAGTTAGAGACCAGCCTGGTCAACATGGCAAAACTCTGTTTCTACTAAAAATACAAAAATTAGCCAGGTGTGGTGGCCTGCACCTGTAATCCCAGCTACTCAGGAGGCTGAGGCAGCAGAATTGCTTGAACTCGGGAGGCAGAAGCTGCAGTGAGCCAAGATTGCACCACTGCACTCCTGCCTGGGTGACAGTGTGAGACTCTGTCTCAAAAAAAAAAAAAAAAAAAAAAGAAAAAGAAAGGATTAATAAACTTGAAGGCATAGCAACAGAAATCATCAAAAATGAACGACAGAAATATAAAAGATTGGGTTGAAAAAAATCAGAGCTCAATGATCAGATCTCAGATCTCAATAATCAGATCTCATCGCACTGTGCGAAAACATTAAGCAGCCTAATACATGTGTAGTTGGAGTCTCAAAAGAGGGAGAAAAAATGGAGGGATAGAATAAATATTTGAAGAAGTAATAGCCAAAAACATTTTCCAAATGTGATCAAAACTATAAACCCACAGATCCAAGAAGTGCAACAAACTCCAAACAAAAGAAACACAAAATAAAACACACCAGTGCACAAATAAAAGTCACAAAAAGAATATATTAAAAACAGGGCCAGGTGTGGTGGCTCATGTATCCAATCCCAGCATTTTGTGAGACACAGGCAGTAGGATTGCTTGAGCCCAGGAATTCGAGACCAGCCTGGGCAATGTGGCAAAAACCTATCTCTAAGAAAAATAAATAAATAAAAAATAAAAATTAGCCACGTGTGTTGCTGCATGTCTGCAATCCCAGCTACTGGGGAGGCTGAGGTGGGAGGACAACCTAACCCTAGAACGTCAAGGCTGCAGTGAGCCATGATCACATGACCACACTCCAGCCTGGGTGACAGAGTGAGACCCTGTCTCAGAAAAACAAAACAACAAAACAAAACAACAAAACAGCCAGAGAAACAAGCTACAAGTGCTGAGGAAGAAAGGCAAAAATGACAGAACAGTGTGGCTCACACCTGTAATCCCAGCACTCTGGGAGGCTGAGGCAGGTGGATTGCTTGAGCCCAGGAGTTCAAGTGGCCTAGGCAACATGGTGAAACCACATCTCTACAAAAGGTACAATTAATTAGCTGGGTGTGGGGATGCATATCTATGTCCCAGGGATTCAGGAGGCTGAGGTGGGAGGATCACCCAAGCCTGTAAGGTAAAGGTTGCAATGAGCCATGATCACACCACTGTACTCCAGCATGGGTGACAGAGAGAGACTCTGTATCAAAATAAAGTGTAAATTCAGTGGTTTTTAGTATCATCAGTTGTGCAAGTATCACCAAAATCTATTTTTAAATTATTTTTATCACCTCATAAAGAAACCCTGTACCTATTAGTAATCACTTCCCATCTTCTCTTACTCCCATCCCAGCTCTAAGCAACCAGTTATGTACTATCTCTGTAGGTTTGTGTATTCTAAACATTTCATATACATTGAATCATATGATCTTTTGTGACTGGCTTCTTTACGCAATGTTTTCAAGATCATTGGGTTGTAGCACATATTATTACTACCTTATAACCTACGTAAAATTTCATCATATGGATATAACACATTTTATTTATCCATTCATCAGCTGAGAGACATTTGTCCCCACCTCTCCTTACTTTCTGGCTTTTATACATAATGTGCTGTCAATGTTTATGTACAAGTTTTTGTGTTGGACATGTTTTCCTTTCTCTTGACTATGTATCTAGGAGTGAGACTGCTAGGTCATATAGTAACTCCATCTTTAGCATTTTGAGGAACTATCAAACTGTTTTCCAAAGCATTTGCACCATTTTAAATTCCTACCAGCAATGTAGGAGGGTTCCAATTTCTCAACATCAACATAAAGTAATTTTTAAGGAAGTTGCTTTCACTCATTTATTTGCAAAGAAGCTCCAGATACAATCTTTTTTTTTTTTTTTCTGTAAGAAAATGGAGTTGGACTAGTTTATTCTGAGACATTTTCAAACTTAAAAAGTCTGTGCTTTTCTGAATTCAAACAGAAAGAATGTCTCTTATTTTTGCACCTTGCAGTTGGCTTAAATATTAATGCCTGTTTGACAAGGAAAATAATGGTTGTTTGGCAAGGAAATTAAACAAAAGATTGAGTCCAAAAATTGAGTCATTATAAGCAAATCATGTATAGTCTCTATGAGTTGTCCCTTCCTGCCTGTTTTCAAGTCAAAAACTTGTCATATTTTGTATTTCTTCAGCTGCTTTTGAAAAGTTCAGGTATTATTTTATTAATGTATGAACAATTCAGTAAATGAAAAAAAAAAGAAGAGAAGAAAACGAACCCACTTTCTATACAGGTAACTTTCAATGTAAAAAAAAATTACATCAATAATTCCCATTTAGGTTACTAGGTTCATAGTATTGGATGATACCAATTACAGTATTAAAGCGTATGTTGTACTTTTATTCACAAAAGTCACAAATTTTGAAGCTTTATTTTTTCCTCTTGGCTTAAGCACCCAGCAGATTTATAAATCATCTCATACATTTGACAATTACTCAAGCAACTCTCACATTATGAGGGAATGCAGAACAAGAATAAGGCAAAATACATTCTCTATTAGAATCTATTGATTTTTGTGGTTAAGTAGGTTACGAAATTTAAAATACAGACGCAGCATAACAAAATAGCATGGTCTTTGGAGTTCAGATAGGAATAGGGTTGAATCCTGACTGCCATTTACTAACTGTATAACTTTTGGAGAGTTTCTTACCTTCACTAAAACTCAGTTTACTCATCTGTTAAATAGGGTTAATACCTCCTGCATCATTGGGTTGTTAGGGTCAACAGCTAATCTCACATAAAATATGTGTAAGCAAATTTTATGTGTTTTTGTATTCTCTGAAAATCTTCCTTGAGGACTCTTGGTATAGGAGTCTGTGATTTAGGTCAGTATGGAAGCTGGGTTATTATTATTATTATTATTTTTTAGATGGAGTCTTGCTCTGTCGCCCAGGCTAGAGTATACAGTGGCACCATCTGGGCTCACTGCAAACTCCACCTCCCAGATTCAAACGATTCTCCTGCTTCAGCCTACCGAGTAGCTAGAATTACAGGTGCTGACCACCACACCCAGCGAATTTTTGTATTTTTAGTAGAGATGGCATTTTGCCATGTTGGCCAGGTTAGTCTTGAACTCTTGACCTCAGGTGATCTGCCCGCCTTGGCCTCCCTAAGTACTGGGATTACAGGTGTGAACCACTGCGCCCAACCCGTATGGAAGCATTTTAACAGAGCCTGCTTGAGATGATTTCATAGCTTATGACCTTTTTCTGTCATTAGGTACAGTTGGGATTTTACACACTTCTTTTTTTTTTTTTTTTTGAGATGGAGTTTCACTCTTGTCGCCCAGGCTGGAGTGCAATGGTGCAATCTTGCCTCACTGCAACATCCACCTCCTGGTTTCAAGCGATTCTCGTGCCTCAGGCTCCCAAGTAGCTGGGATTGCAGGCACGTGCCAGCATGCCTGGCTAATTTTTTATATTTTTAGTAGAGACCGAGTTTTATCATGTTGGCCAGGCTGGTCTCGAACTCCTGACCTCAGGTGATCTGTCTGCTTTAGTCTTCCAAAGTGCTGGGATTACATGTGTGAGCCACTGCGCCTGGCCACCCACTTTCTTTTCTCCTCAGTCTACATAATTCCATTTTCATTAATCCATAATCCATAGTTAATTTATTCCTAAAAGGTTATATTGGGCATTTTTTCCTCATCTCCCTCAAAGAAAGTAGAAATTTGAGAATACCAATTAGTGTTAGAGAACTTAACAACTGGATGATCATTGTTGTTGGCAAAGAGCAACTTGAAGTTGAATGCTCTTGGAAATGAGGATCCTTGATACAAATACGATTACTGTATCTATCAATGTGGTTGGGACATTTCTTCTGATAAACAGATCAATTCCAATTTGTATTCCATTTATGTGCGTTTCCATATGTGTATCTGAAGGAGTGTGTATCATTCTCCATGTACATAATACTCTGGTGAAATCCATGGTCAGAAAAGATGAATTAACTTATTTTACAAGTGGATAAAACTGTAGCCTAAAGTGGTTGAGATGCTTAAAGCATAAGCAATACCCCAGGTTCCAAGGCCTGCCTAAACAATACTGTATCTATGGAAACAGTTACTTTTAAAGTAGGTGTCTGGGCAGGCATGGTTGCTTAGGCCTGTAATCCCAGCACTTTGGGAGGCTGAGGCAGGTGGATCATTTGAGCCCAGGAGTTTGAAACCAGCCTGGAAAACATGGTGGAACCCTGTCTCTACCAAAAAATACGAAAATTAGCTGGGTGTGGTGGTAGACGCCTATAGTCCCAACTACTCGGGAGGCTGAGGTGGGAAGGTCACCTGAGCCTGAAAGGTTGAGGCCACAGTGAGCTGAGATCATGCCACTGTACTCCAGCCTGGGTGACAGAGTGAGACCATGTCTTAAAAAAAAGAAAAAAAAATTAAGCCAGGAGTGGTGCCTCATGCTTGTAATCTCAGCATTTTGGGAGACCAAGACAGGTGGATCGCCGGAGTTCAGGCGTTTGAGACCAGCCTGGGCAACATGGTGAAACACTGTCTCTAGAAAAAATTAGCCAGGCATGGTGGTGCACAGCTGTAGTCCCAAGTACCCGGGAGACTGAGGTGGAAGGACTACTTGGGCCTCGGAGGCTGAGGCTGCAATGAGTTGAGATCATACCACTGCACTCCACTGTGGGAGACAAAGCGAGACCCTGTCTCAAAAAAAATTAAAAATAAAGTACATATCTTTTACTATACTAGCATGTCCCCAGTGAAACCCTTATGTTTGTTTTCTTTCCGCAGCAAGATTCTTTTTTTTTTGAGATGGACTTTCGCTCGTCGCCCAGGTTGGAGTGCAATGGTGCAATCTCGGCTCACCGCAACCTTTGCCTACCGGGTTCAAGCGATTCTCCTGTCTCAGTTTCCTGAGTAGCTGGGATTACAGGCATGCGCCAGCACGACTGGCTAATTTTGTATTTTTAGTAGAGATGGGGTTTCTCCATGTCAGTTAGGCTGGTCTGGAACTCCCAACCTCAGGTGATCCACCCGCTTCGGCCTCCCAAAGTGCTGGCATTACAGGTGTGAGCCACGGCGCCCATCTCCCCAGCTAGATTCGTATTTACAATGTTTAGAACTTTATTTTATGCCCTACCCCAATCCTTGTCTTCAATGCAATTATCCTTGCCTATCTTATACGTGTGTTTCACCCTTGGCAGGTTCCTGTTCAAGCTATTTCTTTAATGTTGGCCTCCTGGCATTCTTTTTTGGCCATGTACTTAGTATTTAACTATTTTTTATGTTGTTAATATAAGGTTCCATGCAGCAGATTTCTTGCTATTATCTTTTGACTTAATGGATTTGCTGTAATGCCTCATTTTCTCAAGTCTCTTCGTAAATGTAATTATTAAAACTATTCACTTCCAGATTTATCTACTCCCCGCAAAGTGATGGGCCCTCCTAAATACTTCATGATTCCTTCTTTCTCCCTCCATTCCCATTGCTGATGCCTTAGTTCATTACTACTGGGTTTCCTGGACCACTCCAGTGGCTGACTTATTTTCTTCGCTGTTGCTTTGCCCTTTTATTTTGTTTTTGTTTTTGAGACAGAATCTTGCTTGTCGCCCTGGCTGGAGTGCAATAGCACGATCTCGGCTCACTGCAACCTCTGCCTTCTGGGTTCAAGCAATTCTCCTGCCTCAGCCTCCTGAGTAGCTGGGATTACAGGTGCCTGCCGCCATGCCCGGCTGATCTAGAACTCCTGACCTTGTGATCTGACCGCCTTGGCCTCCCAAAGTGCTGGGATTACAGGAGTAAGCCACCACACCCAACCTTGTTTTGCCCTTTTAATCCATCCTAAATAATGTCTTCAGAATTATGTTTCTATAATTTTATTCTGACTATATCAGCATGGTAATGAACCTTGGAATGGCTCCCCCTTTCAGAATACAATGTGATCTTTGTTTGCCATGCTATGTCCTTCCTGATCTGGCATTCGTCTACTTCACCAACCTCATGTAATCCTAGCCTGGGCCCTGGTTATACTAAAATACTCTCCTCTATGCCACTGCATATGCCATTCCCTCTACCAGGGACATCTTTCCTTACTCTGTATCTAAACAAACATAGCCCCTCTCCCCTTAGACTGTGAGTTCCTTCAGAGTGGACCCAAGTGTTCCATGTTTGTATCCAGTCTGGCAGAGTGCTGGATAAACAGTGGACACTTAGTACATGCTTGCATAATTAGTGCAATTAATAGCCGAATGGCTGTGGAATTCACCATCAACAAAAATACCTTATAATGTCTACTAATGATGAAGTTTTCATCAAATTTTGGCATGTTTAAGCTGTTGTATCCCAAAATGGGATGAGGCTGGGACATCTGGGGCATCTGCATTACTAGACAGCACTGCAGGTTGGGTGAGGGAATAAGGTGACAAAAAAATGAAGAAGCTGTATGAAGTTATTTTATTTTATTTTATTTTATTTTTTAGACAGAATCTCAGTCTGTCACCCAAGTTGGAGTGCAGTGGCTTGATCTCAGCTCACTGTAACCTCTGCCTCCCGGGTTCAAGCGATTCTCGCGCTTCAGCCTCCAGAGTAGCTGGGTCTACAGGTGCATGTCACTATGCCCAGCTAATTTTTTGTATTTTTAGTAGAGATGGGGTTTCACTATGTTGGCCACACAGGTCTTGACTTCCTAGTCTCAAGTGATCTGTCTGTCTTGGCTTTCCAAAGTGCTGGGATTACAGGCATGAATCATTGCACCCAGCCCTGTATGAAGTTTAATAATTTAAAAAAATCATTGGCTGAAAAAAGTTCCAGAGTTCTAATAGGTTTGTTTTCTATCAATTTAATTTTTATCAAATCAATGTAAAATGGTAAAGAGCTAAGTAATTAGGACATTTACTAAAATCTTAATGTTTTTGTTTGAGTACCAGTAATGCTATATGAAAAACTGGTTTTGTTTTGTGTATTTTTCATTTGGCTGATGAAATACGAAACCATCTTAACTCTATTTTTCTCCTTCCCCACAAACCTTCTGAGATGCATTGCATAACACTGGAGGAGAGAGAGGGAGGTTGAGGTCGAGCTAAGGAGTAACAAATTGTGGGCAGTATAAAGCTTCCAACAGTAAAAATTCTTCTAAAGAAAGAAACTAGCCTTTTTTTTTTTTTTTTTTTTTAGACATAGTCTCACTCTGTTGTCCAAGTTGGAGTGCAGTGGTGCAGCTTCCTGGGCTTAAGTGATCCCCCACCTCAGCCTCCTAAGTAGCTGGGACTACAGGTGTGCATCACCACACCCAGCTAACTTTTGTACTTTTTGTAGAGATGGGGTTTTGCCATTTTGGCCAGGCTGGTCTTGAACTCCTGGACTCAAGTGATCCTCCTGTCTCAGCCTCCCAATGTGCTGGGATTATAGGTGTGTGCCACTGCACCTGGTCTAGAAACTAGCATTTTAAAAAATAACAGGCTAGGCATGATGGCTCATGTCTGTAGTCCCAGCACTTTGGGAGGCCGAGGCGGGTGGATCACCCGAGGTCATGAGTTCGAGACCAGCCTGGCCAACATGGTGAAACCCCATCTCTACTAAAAATACAAAAAAATCAGCTGGGTGTGGTGGCACACACCTGTAGTCCCAGCTACTAAAGAGGCTGAGGCAGGAGAATCGCTTGTATCTGGGAGGTTGAGGTTGCAGTGAGCCAAGATCACGCCACTGCACTCCAGCATGAGCTACAGAGGGAGACCCCATGCCACACGCACAAATAATAAAAATAAATAAAATAAAATGACAGTTACTTGTCTCTAGGCAAATATATAGACATTTAAAAATTAAGTTGAGGCTGGGCGCGGTGGCTCAAGCCTGTAATCTCAGCACTTTGGGAGGCCGAGGCAGGCAGATCACGAGGTCAGGATATCGAGACCATCCTGGCTAACACGGTGAAACCCTGTCTCTACTAAAAATACAAAAAATCAGCCGGGTGTGGTGGCGGGCGCCTGTAGTCCCAGCTACTCGGGAGGCGGAGGCAGGAGAATGGCATGAACCCAGGAGGCGGAGCTTGCAGTGAGCTGAGATCGCGCCACTGCACTCCAGCCTGGGCTACAGAGCGAGACACCATCTCAAAAAAAAAAAAAAAAAATTAAGTTGAATTACTCCACATACAGAATATTGAAGCTGGTGCTGGTAATGTCTTCTTGGTATCCTACAGTTTGAATATTTGCCTCATATTTATTAAAAAATGTGTTAAGCATATAAAGTGATCCCCCCTTAGCCATAGTTTTGCTTTCTGTAGTTTTGATTACCTGTGGTCAACTGTAATCTGAAAACAGCACACAAAAATTTCCAGAAAAAAACAACTCCTAAGTTTTAAATTGCATGCCATTCTGAGTAACATGATGAAATTTCACGCCATCTTGCTGTGTATCCCAGAAGTGAATCATCTCTTTATCCAGGGGATCCACACTCGTCTCCACTACCCACCTGTTAGTCACTTAGTAGCGTCGTCTTTGTCAGATCAAGCCCTTTGTCTCCCGATCGAAGGGCTGGTGGTAAAGTAAGGCTTATTTCTTATTTTTTGTTCATTTTTAAAAATTTAATTAATTTATTATTTATTTTTTTGATATGGAGTCTTGCTCTGTCGCCCAGGCTGGAGTGCAGTGGTGCGATCTCGGCTCACTGCAAGCTCCACCTCCCGGGTTCACACCATTCTCCTGCCTCAGACTCCTGAGCAGCTGGGACTACAGGCGCCCGCCACCATGCCTGGCTAATTTTTTGTATTTTTAGTAGAGACAGGGTTTCACCATGTTAGCCAGGATGGTCTCGATCTCCTGACCTTGTGATCCGCCCGCCTCAGCCTCCCAAAGTGCTGGGATTACAGGCATGAGCCACCCCGCCTGGCCTTTATTTATTTTTTAAATTTTCATTTTTTTGTTTGTTTTTCAAATAATGCTTATTTTACTTAAGAATGGCCCCAAAGCACAAAGTAGTGATGCTGGCAAGTTAGATATGCCAGAGAAACCATGAAGGGCTTCCTTGATTGGGGGGCCGAGGCAGGTGGATCACTTGAAGTCAGGACAGAGTGAGACCCTTGAAGTCAGGAGTTCGAGACCAATCTGGCCAACATGGTGAAATCCCATCTCTACTAAAATTACAAAAATTAGCCAGGCATTGTGGCGGCACACCTGTAATTCCAGTTACTCGGGAGGCTAAGGCAGGAGAATTGCTTGAATCTGAGAGGCAGAGGTTGTAGTGAGCCAAGATCACGCCATTGCACTCCTGTATTTTAATTTCTCTGTGATGAAAACCTAAATGATGCAACAATCCAAAAATATTAGTGTAAGTCTCTTTCAAATATATTGAAAGGAGCTTTCTTGTATCTAGAGTCCATATATGCCATATAAAAAGTAAGAAATCAGCAAGCCTGATTTCAGGGTCTCAGACTACAGACTACAGGAATTTTCTAATTAGAGGATCCTATAGGTCCTGATGCATCAATTGTGGCAGGGAAGTCAGAAAAGTGATCATAGACTTGCTAGTTTTCCTACTATTTGAATAGCAGAATAAACTCCAGGAACCTATTATTAATACCTTAAGAAAATTTTTAAAGTTCAATAATTAATCAGTTTTCCAGGTTAATATTGAGATGGACACAATCTGCCATCACAGGCTGCCACACAGGCTGGAGTGCAGTGGCACCATCTTGGCTCACTGCAACCTCTGCCTCCTGGGTTCAAGCAATTCTCCTGCCTCAGCCTTCCGAGAGTAGCTGGGCCTACAGGCACTCACCACCATGCCAGGCTAATTTTTGTATTTTTAGTAGAGATGGGGTTTCACCATATTGGACAGGCTGGTCTCGAACTCCTGACATTGTGATCTACCCACCTCAGCCTCCCAAAGTGCTGGAATTAAGGTGTGAGCCACCGCGCCCAGCCAATATTCTTATATCCATTTAATATTCATTTATAAGCCAAAGTTAATTCCCAATGATTTATAATAGGATAGCAATATGTTATTTCACAGAAAATAAAACTGAGGCAGAAAAGAATAAGTACCGGCTGGGCGCAGTGGCTCATGCCCACATGCTAGCACTTTGGGAGACTGAGGCAGATGGATCACTTGAGGTTAGCAGTTTGAGACCAGCCTAGTCAACATGGTGAAACCCCATCTCTACTAAAAATACAAAAATTAGTCGAACACGGTGGCATGTGCCTATAATCCCAGCTGCCCATACCCAGCAGAATCGCTGGAACCTGGCAGATGGAGGCTGCAGTGAGCTGAGATTGCACAAGTATAAAGGCCCACTGAGAATTGGTATTTTATTGTATCCCTCACTGCTAAGGAAATGTTGGATCATGAAATCATTTTATCTGTCAAAAATTAGATACACTGGGTGTCATCGCTCATGCCTGCAATCCCAGCACTTTGGGAGGCTGAGGTGGGCAGATCACTTGAGGTCAGGAGTTCGAGACCAGCCTGGCCAACATGGTGGAACCCCATCTCTACTAAAAATACAAAAAAATAGCCAGCCACGGTGGCACACACCTGTAATCCCAGCTAGTTGGAAGGCTGAGGCGGGAGAATTGCTTGAACCTGGGATGTGGCAGTTGCAGTGAGCTGAGATTGCGCCACTGCACTCTAGCCTGGGTGAGACCCTGTCTCTAAAAAAAAAAAAATTAGATACTATGTTTTACAAAGTTAGACAATCAATGTTTGTTTTCATTTTATAAACAGCACTTTTCCTTATAATCTGTAACGAGATTATACTCCTTATAGTTGTCTGAGGAGTTGTCTTAAAAAAGTTTAACATGAAAACATTTCTCCCCTATTAATCTCTTTTCATATCTTGCTGGATATATTTTAACGACAATTTTCTTGCTTGATAAAATAACATACCTGGCCTGTTCTGCCTTATTAATATTTGAAAGCATTATTCATGATAACAACATCAGCATTTTGCACAAGTAAACCTGGTGTACCGATGTCTGCACGAAGCACCTAAATAAGAATGAGTTCACAGACGAGAACAAGGATACTATAGCATACAAACACATAAGAAGTATCTATTGGTTCACTGATGTTGTGAAACAACATGACAGGTTAACACTTCTAAAAACTGGAGAAAGAACAGTATAATACTACCGCTTATGGGAGATGCTTATTATCTAGTAAAACCCATGAACCTGGCCAGGCGTGGTGGCTCATGCCTGTAATCCCAGCACTTTGGGAGGCCGAGGCAGGCGGATCACGAGGTCAGGAGATCGAGACTATCCTGGCAAACACGGTGAAACCCCGTCTCTACTAAAACTACAAAAAAAAATTAGCCGGGCATGGTGACGAGCGCCTGTAGTCCCAGCTTCTCTGGAGGCTGAGGCAGGAGAAAGGTGTGAACCCAGGAGGTGGCAGAGCTTGCAGTGAGCGGAGATTGCACCACTGCACTCCAGCCTGGGCAACAGAACGAGATTCCATCTCAAAAACAAAGAAAAAAAACCCATGAATATTTATTTATTTATTTATTTTATTGTCAAGGAGTATTCTTTTTATTATTATTATATTATTATACTTTAAGTTCTAGGGTATATGTGCACAACGTGCAGGTTTGTTACATATGTATACCTGTGCCAATATTTATTTTAGAAGCAACTATTCACTTAGTCATAACTATGCTCTTTGACTTCCAGTTCAGTTTTTCCCACTATAATTATAACACTAGTTGTAAGAGTCAAAGGACCTAAGTTCAAATTCTGGCTCCATCACCAACTAGGTTTATACTCTTACGTAATCAGTTTCTTCATAAATAAAATGAAGTAATATGTTCTAATTCACAGAATCAAATAGGACCATACAAACATTTTTAAAATGGGTTATAAAAATTATAAAATGTGAATATATGTTAACTGATCTTGTTTGGCTTTTCATCTAAAAATCACTTAGGCTGGGTGCAGTGGCTCACACCTTTAATCCCAGCACTTTGGGAGGCCAAGGCAGGTGGATTACCTGAGGTTGGGAGTTCGAGACCAGCCTAACCAACATGGAGAAACCCCATCTCTACTAAAAATACAAAATTAGCCAAGCGTGGTGGCACATGCCTCTAATCCCAGCTACTCGGAAGGCTGACGCAGGAGAATCACTTGAACCCGGGAGGCAGAGGTTGCAGTAAGCCAAGATAGCGCCATTGCACTCCAGCCTGGCAATAGGAGCGAAACTCCATTTCAAAAGAAAAACAAAACAAAAAAAAAAAAAAGAAAAGAAAGAAATCACTTACATGTATCACCTATCCAAAAAAGTAAACACAACAATTTATTTAAAACCTATAGGAGAGGCCAGGCATGGTGGCTTACGTCTGTAATCCTACCACTTTGGGAGTCTGAGGCAGGCAGATCACTTGAGGTCAGGAGTTTGAGACCAGCCTGGCCAACATGGTAAAACCCCATCTCTACTAAAAATGCAAAAATTAGCTGGGTGTGGTAGTGTGCACCTGTAATCCCAGTTACTTGGGATGCTGAGGCAGAAGAATACTTGAACCCGGGAGGTGGAGGTTGCCGTGAGCTGTGATTGTAACACTGTATTCCAGGCTGGGCAACAGAGAGAGACTCTGGACACTTGAGTTGGCAGAGAGATGCTCAGAGGAGTGGTAAGGGCAGCAAGCCACCTGATGTGGAGACCACAGGGTTTGCTGCAGGAGCATTCTGTAATGGAGCACAGCCAGGGACTGCTATGCCTCTAGGCTCGACTTCCTTCAATAGGAGAGTTTAGCTCTAGGGGAACTGTCAGACTTGAACTCTGCTGGGCAATCTTGCCCATCAGACAGGTGTTGCAGGTGATCAGTGTCTATCTGGGCTGGTGGCCTTGGTGGTAAGAATTTAGACAGTTGTAGGCAAAGAAAGGCAGATTTAGCCAGGCATGGTGGCCCATGCCTATAATCCCAGCACTTTGGGAGGCTGAGGCAGGTGATCACCTGAGGTCAGGAGTTCAAGACCAGCCTGGTCAACATGGTGAAACCCCATTTCTACTAAAACCACAAAATTAGCCGGGTGCAGTGGTACATGCCTGTAATGCAGCTACTTAGGAGGCTGAGGCAGGAGAATTGCGTGAACCCGGGAGGTGGAGGTTGCAGTGAGCCAAGATCATGCCATTGCACTCCAGCCTGGGCAACAAGAGTAAAACCCTGTCTAAAAAAATGGCAGATTTATGGCCGGGCCTGGTGGCTTACACCAGTGATCCCAACACTTTGGGAGACTGAAGCAGGTGGATCACTCAAGGTCAGGAGTTCCGGATCAGCCTGACTAACATGGTGAAACCCCGTCTCTACTAAAAATACAAAGAAATTAGCCGGGCGTAGTGGCAGGCATCTGTAATTCCAGCTACTTGGGAGGCTGAGGCAGGAGAATCCAGGAGGTGAAGGTTGTGGTGAGCCAAGATCGCGCCATTGCATTCCAGCCTGGACAACAAGAGCGAAACTCCATTTCAGAAAAAAGCAGATTTATTAGAGTATGAAAATACATTGCAAGGGTGGAACAGGTATGTCAGCAAGAAAAATACTGACTGAAAAGAGACAAAGGCTTGCTGTGAGTTTTTATAGAATGGTGCTTCTGCTGTGTGTTGAAGAGGGCTTTGTGCAGTACTGATAATGCCAAGGTTTCGGTGACCTAACTTGCAGGTGTCTGGAGATAGGTTGGGCACACCAACTTGACTTATTTGTGCAGGAGGGCTATGTGTCTTTTTTTTTTGAGATGGAGTCTTGCTCTATTGCCCAGCTTGGAGCACAGTGGTACAACCTCAGCTCACTGCAACCTCCACCTCCTGGATTCAAGTGATTCTCCTGCCTCAGCCTCCCAAGTAGCTGGGACTACAGGCGTGTGCCACCACGCCTGGCTAATTTTTGTATTTTCAGTAGAGACAGGGTTTCTCCATGTTGGTCAGGCTGGTCTCGAACTCCCGACCTCAGGTGATCCACCTGCCTTGGCCTCCCAAAGTGCTGGGATTACAGGCGTGAGCCACCGTGCCCGGCTGAGATGGGGTTTCACCGTGTGTTAGCCAGGCTGGTCTTGAACTTCTGACCTCATGTGATCTGCCCGCTTCGGCCTCCCAAAGTGTTGGGATTACAGGCGTGAGCCACTGAGCTCAGCCAGGTTTTATTTTTATTTTTATTTTTTTTTTTGAGACGGAGTCTCGCTCTGTCGCCCAGGCTGGAGTGCAGTGGCCGGATCTCGGCTCACTGCAAGCTCCGCCTCCCGGGTTCACGCCATTCTCCTGCCTCAGCCTCCTGAGTAGCTGGGACTACAGGTGCCCGCCACCTCGCCCGGCTAGTTTTTTTTTGTATTTTTTAGTAGAGATGGGGTTTCACCGTGTTAGCCAGGATGGTCTCGATCTCCTGACCTCGTGATCCACCCGTCTCGGCCTCCCAAAGTGCTGGGATTACAGGCTTGAGCCACCACGCCCAGCCCAGGTTTTATTTTTTAACTGTTCTTTGCTGACCAGGGTCACAGAGTTGGCCTTACCTATGATTGTGGGTGGTTAGGAGGTTACATGGGCCTAAGTCTCTGAATTGGGAGTTACACTGGCAGGGTCGCTGTTGGACCATGGGGGAGCAGCATTTATAGCCTAAAAAGACACATGCACATGTATGTTCAATGCAACACTATTCACAATAGCAAAGACATGGAATCAAACTAAATGTCCATCAATGGCAGACTGGATAAAGAAAATGTGGTATATATTTACCAAGGAATACTATGCAGCCATAGAAAAGAACAAGATCATGTGCTTTGCAGGAACAGAGATGGATCTGGAGGCCAAACTAACACAGGAACAGAAAACCAAATACCACATGTTCTCACTTACAAGTGGGAGTTAAATGATAAGAACACATGGACACATAAAGAGGAACAACAGATACTGAGGCCTATTGGAGAGTAGAGGTTGGGAGGAGGGAGAGGATCAGGAAAAATAACTAATGGGTACCACACTTACCACCTGGGTGACAAAATAATCTGTACGGCAAACCCCCATGTCACAACTTTATCGATATAACAAACTTACAAACATATCCCTGAACTTAGAAGTTAAATACCCCCCCAATACTATATACCTAAACAAATTAATTTAGACTACAATCAATAAATCTTGCAGACAACAGGAAAGATAGTAAGAAGAAACATATTTGCTCAAGAGCAAAACAAACTTTTATTTTAAAAATAAGAGAAAACTTGGCCGGGCGCGGTGGCTCAAGCCTGTAATCCCAGCACTTTGGGAGGCCGAGACGGGCGGATCATGAGGTCAGGAGATGGAGACCATCCTGGCTAACACGGTGAAACCCCGTCTCTACTAAAAATACGAGAAAATTAGCCGGGCGAGGTGGCGGGCGCCTGTAGTCCCAGCTACTCGGGAGGCTGAGGCAGGAGAATGGCGTGAACCTGGGGGAGCGGAGCTTGCAGTGAGCCGAGATCGCGCCACTGCACTCCAGCCTGGGGCACAGAGCAAGACTCCGCGTCAAAAAAAAAAAAAAAAGAAAACTTTACTTTGGATCATATGATTTCTGTTCAAATAAGAACACGGTCTTATAAACATATAATATTCAAAATGTTTTGGGGTCTGATTTTTTTTTTTTTTTTGAAAAGGAGTCTTGCTCTGTCACGCAGGCTGGAGTGTAGCGGCACAATCTAGGCTCACTGCAACCTTCGCCTCCTGGGATCAAGCGATTCTCCTGCCTCAGCCTCCTAAGTAGCTGGAACTATAGGCACGCACCACCGTGCCTGGCTAATTTTTGGAGTTTTTTGGTAGAGACAGGGTTTCACCATGTTGGCCAAGCTGGTCTCGAACTTCTGACCTTAGGTCATCAGCCTGCCTCAGTCTCCCAAAGTGCTAGGATTACAGGCATGAGCTACCATGCCTGGCCTGGGATCTGATTTTTAAAAAATATTTTCCTTCTTTTTTTAAGTGTTAAGAATACTAAAATATGGGCCTGGTGCAGTGTCTCACGCCTGTAATCCCAGCACTTTGGGAGGCCAAGGTGGGCAGATTGCCTGAGGTGAGGAGTTCGAGACCAGTTGGCTAACTTGGCGAAACCTTGTCTCTACCAAAAATACAAAAATTAGCTGGGTGTAATGGCACGCACCTGTAATCCCAGCTACTCAGGAGGCTGAGGCAGGAGAATCGCTTGAACCCAGGAGGTGGAGGCTGTGGTGAGCTGAGATCACACCACTGCACTCCAGCCTGGGCAACAGAGCAAGACTCTGTCTCAAAAAAAAAAAAAAAAAAACTAAAATAATAAATTTAAAGTTGGCTTGGAGCCTCTAAACATATTACTCAACACAAAGAAAAAGTCAATCATTTCAAACTTTTGAAACATGTATGAAATACATGAAATAGACATGTAAATTAACTTCCTGATAGATCACAGCTCTCAAACAATTCCCCCCTTTTCTTTTCCATCTCTGTTCACTCTTTTCTCCCCATACCCCACAACTGTACAGACAGTGTAAAAGAGAATCAGGTGGATCAAGTAATTAGGCAGCCCACAGAGGTGCTCCTAAGGTCCCAGGAAAACCCTAAGGAATAGCTCTGGGCAAACTCTGGAATGCTAACAACGCAGAGGCCACAAGGTAGCTCAAATCAATTTAACCAGTATTTAATGGGCACCTCCTATGCACAAGATACTGTGCAGAGATATACACTGTGATGAATGAGACACAATATTTACTCTCACATATGTTATCTAGTAAGGGGATTAAAAAAGCTACATTAGTAAGTTCATACAGCTGCCATCAAAGGAATAAGCTAACACCAGGGATATGAATGAGGGAAAGTTTACCTCTAGCCTGGAGAAAAGGGAAAAAACAATTTCAATCCATAGGCCTTACCTGTAAAGACAGTGGGTAAGAGACATGTGTGTACATTACTGAAATCCCATTATAATGACAGAATAGGGGTTTTTAAAAGAAGGTGTAAACCTTCAAGGATGGATAGAATGGGAAAGGGAATAACAGATATAAAAATTTGTTAAGTTAGAGAAAAAAGGAGAAGTGATAAGGAATTTAGGAGACCTAAGAAAATTGATTTCAAAGATAGAAATATTGAGAGCTAAGACTCAAATCTGACTTATGCTACAGGAACTCCAAAAGGCTAATAATTGGTGGTACCGGATGAAGTAGTAGGGAGAAATGCTAAAAATAAGAGAATCTAGCTGAAAGTCAGATTAAGACGCAGTCAGATCCCTATTTCCCTTTCTCCTACTCCAGCAAATGAATAGAGGTTTATTCTCTGGAGAGGGTTGAACAGGATAACCAGGGGATTCCAGGCCTCGCTGAAGGAAAGGGTAACGTACTGAAAATCGGGGAATTAAGGAAACATGCACGCAGAATGCGGAGAACCCTGCCTCTTCAACCCTTTTGCTCTACCACTCTGTTCCCAGTATGCTGCTTGCTATTCGGCTAGAAGATTGGAAAGGTTTTTTTCTAGGCAATCAGATCAGCCCAAGAGGAAAGATCTTAAGATATTTCACTAGATATTTCCCAACTAATAAACTACCCAGCAAGATCACTCAATAGTGAAGTCCACAGTTAACAATCCCCACTCAGAACTTCAATCAGCCTTTTTGTTACTCATTCTTAAGTATGAGCAGAAAACCAAGGATTCAGAGAAAAGCCCCATACAAAAAGATGAAACAGGCCAGGCGCAGTGGCTCGTCTGTAATTCCAACACTTTGGGAGGCTGAGGTGGGCGGATCATTTGAGGTTAGGAATTTGAGGTCAGCCTGGTCAACATGGTGAAACCCAGTTACTACTAAAAATACAAAAATTAGCCAGGCTTGGTGGCACGTGCCTGTAATTCCAGCTACTTGGGAGGCTGAGGCAGAAGAATTGCTTGAACCCGGGAAGAGGAGGTTGGAGTAAGCTGAGATCATGCCACTGCACTTCAGCCTGGGCGACAGAGCAAGACTGTTGAAAAGAAAAGAAAGGAGAGGAGAGGGGAGGGGAGGGAAGGGGAGGAGAGGGGAGGGGAGGGAAGGGAAGGAGAGGGGAGGGGAGGGGAGGGGAGGGAAACAAACAAACAACAACAAGAACAAATGAAAAAGTAAAAATTGAACCTTGGAGGCTAGCTGGATTTCAACAGATACAATAAAAAACAATCCTAGAATCCTTTCTGTTAATTTTAAGATCCCTCAAATCCATTTGTCTATAGCTTCAAGGAAGGAAACTGTTAAAGTTTCTAAAAGTCATAAGGTGGTATAAAAATACCGGGTGCGGCCAGGCGCGGTGGCTCACGCCTATAATCCCAGCACTTTGGGAGGCAGAGGTGGGCGGATCATGAGGTCAGGAGATTGAGACCATCCTGGCTAACATGGTGAAACCCCATCTCTACTGAAAATACAAAAAATTAGCTGGGCATGGTGGCAGGTGCTTGTAGTCCCAGTTACTTGGGAGGCTGAGGCAGGAGAATGGTGTGAACCAGGAAGTGGAGCTTGCAGTGGGCCGAGATCGTGCCACTGCACTCTAGCCTGGGTGACAGAGTGAGACTCTGTCTCAAAATAAATAAATAAATAAATAAATAAATAAATAATAAAAATAAAATAAAAAAATAAATACCAGGTGCAGTGACCGAGGCCTATAATCCTAGCACTTTGGGAGGCTGAGATGGGCAGATCGCTTGAGCTCAGGATTTCAAGACCATCCTGGGCAATGTGGTACATCCCTATTTCTACCAAAAAAACACAAAAATTAGCCAGGTATGGTGGCGCACACCTGTAGTCCCAGCTACTTGGGAGGTTGAGGTGGGAGGATCACCTGAGCCCAGGGAGGACCCTATCTCAAAAAACAAAAAAAGATGGTATTAAAAAAGTTTTGTTTATTTATTTATCTGAGACAGAGTCTTGCTGTGTCGCTCAGGCTGGAGTGCAGTGGCATGATCTCAGCTCACTGCAACCTCTGCCTCCCAGGTTCAAGCAATTATCCTGCTTCTGTCTCCCAAGTAGCTGGGATTACAGGGCAGGCACCACCACACCTGGCTAATTTTTTTTATTTTCAGTAAAGACAGGGTTTCGCCATGTTGGCCAGGCTGGTCTCAAACTCCTGACATCAGGTGATCTGCCTGCCTTGGCCTCCCAAAGTGCTGGGATTACAGGTCTAAGTCACCGAGCCGGCCTCAGAGTTTTTATTTTTTTAAGAGACAAAGTCTAGCTGTTATCCAGGCTGGGCTGCAGTGGCATGACTGTAGATCAATGAAGCCTCAAACTGCTGGGCTAAAGGAGTCCTGCCTCAGCCTCCCAAGTAGCTGGGACTTACAGGTGTGTGCCACCATACCTGGCTAATTTTTTTTTTTTTTTTGGGAGAGATGGTTTTTCAGGCTGTTATTGAACTCCTGGCCTCAAGCAATCCTCCCACCTTGGCCTGCTAAGGTGCTGGGATTACAGGCGTGAGGCACTGCACCTGGCCAAAAAGTTTTTATCGGGTTGCTGATGGCCACAGAAGCTACAAGCCAGTATGTGGATGGGTGTCTGTCTGCATATTTTCCTTTGAAAAGGGGTAAAAAAAATCTTCAAAAATGTAAATAAGGCTGGGTGCAGTGGCTCACACCTGTAATCCCAGCACTTTGGGAGGCTGAGGTGGGTGGATCACAAGGTCAGGAGTTCGAGATCAGCCTGGCCAACATGGTGAAACCCCGTCTCTACTAAAAATTCAAAAATTAGCCGGGCGTGGTGGTGCTCGCCTGTAGTCCCAGCTACTCGGGAGGCTGAGGCAGAAGAATCGCTTGAACCTGGAAGGCAGAGGTTGCAGTGACCCAAGATCATGTCACTGCACTCTAGTCAGGGTGACAGAGTGAGACTCCATCTCAAAAAAAAAAAAAAAAAGTAAGTAAATATGTGTTTTGTACACCTTTATTATCTTCTTTAAAAAGAAACCAACAAAAATTACTTGATTATCCATTTATAAACCATGATTTTTAAGAGTTCATAATTTTTAAATCTCAATTTTCAATTATATTGATTCTATTAGTTATGTGATTCTTATGTAAGAGCAAGGTATTATTGTTCACCACATATGGGATAGTGAGAAAATACCATGAACTTATTATTGGACAATGAATTTACTCTGATCATTTGTCTCTCTACCTCTAATATGAGCAATTGGGGGAGAGAGAGATTGGTGGAAAAGAGGAGGGAATGAAATAATTTCCTTCTATAAAAAAGGGGAGGCCAGGCGCGGTGGCTCATGCCTGTAATCCCAGCACTTTCGGAGGCTGAGGCGGGTGGATCACGAGGTAGCAGATCGAGGCCATCCTGGCTAACATGGTGAAACTCCGTCTCTACTAAAAATACAAAAAATTACCCAGGCGTGGTAGTGGGCTCTTGTAGTCCCAGCTACTCAGGAGGCAGAGGCAGGAGAATCACTTGAACCCAGGAGGTGGAGGTTGCAGTGAGCCGAGATCACGCCACTGCACTCCAGCCTGGGCGGCAGAGCGAGACTCCATCTCAAAAAAAAAAAAAAAAAGTGGGCGGGAAGACTACATCCTTAATCTTACTGAGGTATGTCTTTCCACATTAGATTGCACTTGACATCAGAGATACTCAATATTTCTCTGCATTGCCATCAGAATTATAGAACTATTAGTGAAATGATAAAGATTACTGCATTAACCAAAAAAATTCCTTTCCCCTTTTTTGTTATTTTTCTTCTTAAATATGGGAAAAAGAGAAAACCTCTGTTGTAGCCTGACCTATGGCATCATTCCCCCATGAACTGCTATTCTGTGGCATACACAATACCTGCTGAAAAAGAGGTATTGTGAGCATTACTTAGGCCTTTTATGTATTTTCAACATTCAGAGATTAAATACATTTCTAATCAACCTCTAGAGATTCAAAAATGCTGCTACCAAAACTGTATCTGGTAGGAAGACAATTCAAAAAATTTTACTTTCCAATAAAATCAGCAAAGAGAGAAATATGTGAACAGGATATAATCACAACAATTCATCTCTGTTAATGTTTTAAAATATTTAAGATCATTCAATCTGTTTCTATACAATGGCAACCAAGAACAGATTGGAAAACAATGCAAAAGAGATTTGGCTAAGTTAAAACATACCTTTATTCTGTCAGTGAAAAGGTATTTTTTTATGACCATTTCCTGCAATTGGGGAAAGTCTCCTTTCAATTCTACTCCATAGAGTTGCACTGCTGAACTGGAAAGATAACCCTAAAATAGGAAGATACACTGTGATACAAATGAATGAACTCTTACTGGTAGGTTTATTTCTACTTGAAATTTAAAAAAATCGAGCTTTAAAAAATATAGTTTGGTCAGGCACGGTGGCTCACGCCTGTAATTCCAGCACTCTGGGAGGCCAAGGCAGGCGGATCACCTGAGGTCAGGAGTTCCAGACCATCCTGGCCAAGATGGCGAAACTCCGACTCTACTAAAAATAGAAAAAATTAGCCAGGCATGGTGGTGGGCACCTGTAATCTCCGCTACTTGGGAGGCTGAGGCAAGAGAATTGCTTGACTCCGGGAGGCAGAGGTTTCAGTGAGCCGAAATTGCGCCACTGAACTCCAGTCTGGGCGACAGAGTGAGACTGTCTTAAAACATATAAATAAAAATAATTCAATAAAGTAAAAATAAAATGAAAGTAATATCTTGTAGTTTATCTAAAACTTACAACTTCCTGAACTGAAAAAGGCTCTTACTGATCAAAGCCTTGATTATAGTTTATTAATTCCCATTATCTAAAAGTTGCATTTTTAAAAATGGGTTTCCTTTATTTTTGCAACAGGGTGTCACTCTGCCGCCTAGGCTGGAATGCAGTGGCATAATCACAGTTCACTGCATCCTCATCTTCCCCAGGCTCAGGTGATCCTCCCACCTCAGCCTCCCAAGTAGCTGGGACCAGGAGTGTACACCACCATGCCTGGCTAATTTTTGTATTGTTTTTGGAGAGACAGAGTTTCGCCATGTTGCCCAGGTTGGTCTCGAACTCCTAGGCTCAAGTGATCCTCCAGCCTTAGCCTCCCAAAGTGCTGGGATTACAGGCATGAGCCACTGTACCTAGCCGGCCACATGTTTTAATAAGTCTACTAATGACAACCAGAAATCATATTTCAGATTTTGGTAAAACCATTTAAGAACCTAAGAAATAAATACTCACGATTTATTTATTTATTTATTTATTTATTTATTTTTTTTTTTTTTGAGACGGAGTCTCGCTCCGTGGCCCAGGCTGGAGTGCAGTGGCCGATCTCAGCTCACTGCAAGCTCCGCCTCCCGGGTTCACACCGTTCTCCTGCCTCGGCCCCCCGAGTAGCCGGGACTACAGGTGCCCGCCACCTCGCCCAGCTAGTTTTTTGTACTTTTTAGTAGAGACGGGGTTTCACGGTTTCACCGTGTTAGCCAGGATGGTCTCGATCTCCTTACCTCGTGATCCACCCGTTTCGGCCTCCCAAAGTGCTGGGATTACAGGCTTGAGCCACCGTGCCCGGCCCCTCACGATTTAATTTTTAAAAGTCTACACTGAAGTGATGTTTTAGAAATAAGC
Source organism: Macaca fascicularis (assembly GCF_037993035.2). Taxonomy (NCBI): domain Eukaryota; kingdom Metazoa; phylum Chordata; class Mammalia; order Primates; family Cercopithecidae; genus Macaca; species Macaca fascicularis. Next base: position 102,784,354 of record NC_088381.1, read on the forward strand.
ATTGAAACTTAGGATCACAAAAACTTGGAGCAAGATGTGTCCTTGGATAGCATTTAGTTTGCTCATTTACAAATGAGGAACTAGAGGCCTAGAGGTGTTAAGTGGTTTGCTTATGGCCATACAGCAATATCCTAGCTCAACTAAATTTGTCAGCTTTATAAAAGCTCTTATCAACATACTATTTTAGTATAGTACCAAAAAAAGAAGCGGTTATTAGGCAGGCAATAGTGACAAAATAGCAAGTGTTACAAGAAAGAGTCATACGCTTCTGTTTTGTAGATATTCCTTAATCTGCGTTGCAGAAACAAAGAAAGGAAGTAAAGGAAAGTAGTAAAGTAGTAAAGGAAATCAGACAGCTTGTCTTTGAAATCCCAGTTGTCATCATAAACTAGAACGTGTCTACCTATGTCATATCTTATTCTTTTACTTTAATAAAGCCACGCTGTCACCTTGGATGGTGGCAGGCAAAGCTGTTGCTAGCAAAAGAAAATATTTTCCAAATGTTGATGTCTGCAAGTGAGAGGTGACAATGTGCTAGCAGCCCTCACTTGCTCTTGGTGCCTCCTCAGCCTCAGGGTCAGCTCTGGCCGCGCTCGAGAAAGCCCTTCAGCCCCGCGCTGTGCTGTGGGGGTCCCTCTCTGGGGCTGGCTGAGGCCAGAGCCGGCTCCCTCTGCTCGGGGGGAGGTGTGGAGGTAGATGCGCGGGCGTGAGTAGGGGCTGCGTGTGGCGCTCGCGGGCCAGGGCGGGTTCTAGGTGGGCGCAGGCTTGGCGGGCACCTCACTTGGTGCAGCAGCCGGCACCTGCTGGGCTTGATCGGGGACGAGCTCCCTCTGGGCTGCCGGAGTGTCCGGGTGCCGCTAAGTCCCGGGGGGAGTGCCAGTGAGAGGTGAAGCTGGCTGGGCTTCTGGCACTGGTGGAGACTTGGACAGCTTTTCTGTCTAGCTAAAGGATTGTAAATGCACCAATGTAGCAATCAGCACTCTGTGTCTAGCTAAAGGTTTGTAAATCACCAATCAGCACTCTGTCAAAATGGACCAATCAGCTCTCTGTAAAACGGACCAATCAGCTCTCTCTAAAATGTATCAATCGGCTCTCTGTAAAATGGACCAATCAGCAAGATGTGCCTGGGGCCAGATAAGGGAATAAAAGCAGGCCACCTGGGCCAGTAGCAGCAACCCTGGGGTCACTTTCCATGGTGTGGAAGCTTTGTTCTTTTACTCTGCAATAAATCTTGCTGCTGCACATTCTTTGGGTCCACACTGCCTTTATGAGCTGTAACACTCACTGCGAAGGTCTGCAGCTTCACTCCTGAGGACAGTGAGACCACAAACCCACCGGGAGGGACAAACAACTCCAGACGGGAGGAACGAACAATTCCAGATGTGCCACCTTAAGAGCTATAACACTCACTGTGAAGGTCTGCAGCTTCATTCCTGAAGCCAGCAAGACCATGAAACCCACCAGAAGGAAGAAACTCTGAACACGTCCGAACGTCAGAAGGAAGAAACTCCGGACACACCATCTTTAAGAACTGTAACAGTCACCGTGAGGGTCCGTGGCTTCATACTTGAAGTCAGCAAGACCAAGAACCCACCAATTCTGGACACACAAGCTGGACAGTACCCCATAAAGGACTATGCTGGGCCTGGAGCTGATGTCAACCAAGACCTTTCCTGATACGTCAGAGAGTATAGGATGATAAATGAATTTCATTTCCATGAGGGAGAAGTAATGAGAAATAAATCCCAGAAAATTAGAAGAGTGAACATCAAATTTTGCTTGGGTATAAGCAATTGCATTCTGGACTTCTAATTCTTTCATCTATATTTCATCTATAAAGTATATTTCATGTTTTTTTCCTTAATGAAAATCATTCAGAAGTTATTTAGAAAAAATTTGTGTGATAATTTTTTACTCATCCACTCTGACTTATATTAGAGAGAACAAATATTAAGTCTGACATTTAAAAGGCCTTTAGGGAACAGCTACTTAGAAGACCGTCTCTATTTCTGTGCCCCTCATCTCCTTCTTGCTGCTGCTTTAGAGATTCTGACTTTTTCCTTCCTCTACTTCCTATGGCCTGTTGCTGCCTGGGACAGTGTCATAACTTCCATACCATCTGGCTTTCTCACCTTATCCCAGAACCAACCTCGGCAGTACTATGTATTGCTGCATAGACTGTAGACTACCAAACGTATGACTGGCTCTGGAGCTATGCTGAGTGGCAGCCCTAATCAACTTGGAATAGATTCTGGAGGGCAAGAGAGGAGTGATGTGAAAGATTCACATACACCCATAAATTGCTTTTATCCCACTTAAGTTTACCTGCCACCATTTCTAGCCTCCTAATCTATCTTCTCACCCTAGTTTCTGTCATGAAATATCTGAGAGAGCCTGAGTCTGATTTTCTTCTGATATGTAGGTAACCCAATGACTTATTATATCATGTTCTATGTAATAATAATGATTAGGAAGGGGAAAAACCTTGGTCCTAACAGAGGGTGAAAAGTAAAATGGAAGCAGGTAGGCCAATCCCTTAGAAGAGAATAAAAGGTGTGAGTAGGCCTCTGAAGTCATTCTTGGGGGTTGGGCTGTAAGCAGTGTAGTCGTTATCTCCCTAGGATCCTCATCTGCTCTACCCTCTGCAACACTGGTGCTTCTTTGGGTTACAGTCACCACCATAGTCTTGTAGCTAGACATGCCCCTTGTCATAGAGAGGGGGAAAGTCCCTCATGGTGATAAATGTTTCAGATTCATTATAGTTCTCTATAATGGGGAGGCTGGCTTGTTTACCCAGTAATTAAAAATAAGATTTTTATGGGAAGACACATCCTAATCTTTAAATTTTTATCTGTCAAACATAGCTCTTCTATACATATTTTTAACAGGATATTACAGTTATTAACTTTTTTTTTTTGAGATGTTATCTCACTTTGTTGCCCAGGATGGGGCTCACTGCACGCCTCCCACGTTCAAGCAATCTTCCCACCTTAGCCTCCCAGGTAGCTGGGACTACAGACATGTGCCACACCACACCCAGCTAATTTTTGTATTTTTATTAGAGATGGGGTCTTGCCATGTTGGCCAGGCTGGTCTCAAACTCCTGACCTCAGGTGATCCACCCACCTTAGCCTCCCAAAGTTATTAATAACTTTTTAGTGTTTCTTCTATTATTGTCCAAATCCTTTTCATTCTGTAAATTTTAACTACCTCAAATGGAAACTAGAAGTATTATTGAGAAATAGGATCTTAAATAAATCAGGGAAGTTTAATCTCAAATTATAATATGGGTACAATATATTTGTATTAGCAACATATTCCAAATTGGTAGTTAATCTTTGATAATGATATTATCTAACATCAGTAATATAAGCACAAGATTATTTACCCAGAGGGGTAGCCCACTCTATGTAATAATCCTAAATGTAAGTGAGCAGGGAAATATACGTCTAAAGTAACAGACTAGACAAATCTATCCATTCTGAACAAAGACAGAAGACTTTCTGTCACTAGAGAAGTTCTCTAATATGGATTGGGATGCTTCACTCGGTCAAATTATAGCCTGAATGATTTCTCAAGATTATCTATCTCTGTCTTCTGTGTCCATGCCCACCCAATAATATCTGATCACTATCTGATTTCTTAAGTAGAGTTTTTCTTTTAGACAGTCTTGCTCTGTCACCCAGGCTGGAGTACAATGGTGTGATCTCAGCTCACTGCACCCTCCACCTCCCGGGTTCAAGCAATTCTCATGCCTCAGCCTCATGAGTAGCTGGGATTACAGATGTGTGCTGCCACACCCTGCTATTTTTTGTATTTTTAGTACAGATGGGGTTTTACCATGTTGGTCAGGCTGGTTTCAAGCTCCTGGCCTGAAGTGATCTGCCCATCTCGGCCTCCCAAGTGCTGGGATTACAGGCATGAGCCACTGCGCCCAGCCAGATGTTTTTAAGTGACTGGGTCTCCTGTTGTCCAGGCTGGAGTGCAGTGGCTATTCACAGGCCCAATCACACTGCACTGCAGCCCTGAACTCCTGGTCTTAAGCAGTCCTTCCACCTCAGCCTTCCAAGTAGCTGAGACTATAGGTACACACCACCATGTCCAGCTCAAGTAGATGTTTTTATGGGGAGAACATTTCAGCCTCCTTGGAAATTGTATTTCTCATTCTAAATCAATCAGTGTATGGTTTATCAATCTTTGTTCAGTATGCAGAGTATGAGTCAGTTCCTTTGTATTGTCACCTCTGTTTAGTTTCTGAATCTGCAGAGTCGCCTTTAATTAAATAGTTTCTAGATGTGAAAAACATCTCACTGCCCTACTTGACTAGGAAAAAAACAGTTTCTAGGCTGGGTGTGGTAGCCCATGCCTGTAATCCTAGCACTTTGGGAGACCAAGGTGGGTGGATCACTTGAGGTCAGGAGTTCGAGACCAGCCTGGCCAACATAGTGAAACCCCGTCTCTACTAAAAATACAAAAAAAATTAGCTGGGTGTGGTGGCGGGCGCCTGTAATCCCAGCTACTTGGGAGGCTGAGGCACAACTGCTTGAACCCAGGAGGTGGAGGCTGCAGTGAGCCAAGATTGTGCCACTGCACTCCAGCCTGGGCGATAGAGGGAGACTCAGTTTCAAAGCAACAAAACAAAACAACAACAAAAAAGTTTCTAAATATATCCTAGGGGACATTAAGTGACCTATTCTCCTGAGATAATATTCGTTTACTCTCCCTAACTGCAGTATTTGGTAATAACCATGCCACAGGTTGGCCTTTTGCTTTCAGAAAACATTGAATAGCTTAGTCCAAACTTTGCATACTTATGATATGTAAGAAAAAATACACATAAAGTCGTCAGATTTGCACACCTAAGTGCCTACCTAAAGGTGCTGTCTGGTGTGAGCTGCACATCATACAGTAGTTTCTGTTCATTTTTCCTTTCTCATATAATGAATCAATAAGTCTTCATCATAAAGGAATGCACCAAGGTGAACTGTGGGTTCCGGCTGCTGCTGCATCTGGTGGAGAGAAAAACATCAAAAGAAACAAAGTACAAAGAAGTATCTTTTTATTGCTAAATAAAGTAAAATGTCAGTGGTCTATATGCTAACATTCTGAGAGCAACAAAAAGGCACAGTAAGACATTGTTTTGCTTATGCAAGTAACTGCTCTACTTTCGTTTTATTTCTGAGACCTTAGAAATATATAAAACTCTAGTTGAAAGGAATCTCATAGATCATTTTGTCTATCCTAAGTAGTATATTTTACAAATAGTTACCCAGAAAGATTTCTTCAAAGAAATTGTATTAGTTAATAATAGGGGAAAAAGTTTAATACCAGGTCTTCGGAGTCCTGCATGTCAGTGACTTACCATTAAAATATTTAACAAGTAATCTTTTCCCAGAGTGCAGTTTTCAAATAATAAAATGCTATTAAAACTTTGTGCTTATAAATAGTAGTCATTTATCAATATTAGTGGTATAGGATATACTAGCAAGTGGCTACAAAGAAATAAATGTTTGATTCCTTTTACCTTAACGGTAATAAACCACTCTGCTTGAATACCTAAAAATGTGTCTACATTTAAACAGGGAAACCTTGGTTGCTATATAAAAATCAGGTACGGATATATAAGGATCAGAAGGAAATTTAAGATAAAAAGTTGGGCCAGGTACGGTGGCTCATGCCTGTAATCCCAGCTCTTTGGGAGGCAAAGGTGGGTGGATCATGAGGTCAGGAGATCGAGACCATCCTGGCTAACATGGTGAAACCCCATCTCTACTAAAAATACAAAAAAAAATTAGCTGGGCTTTGTGGCAGGCACCTGTAGTCCCAGCTATTCAGGAGGCTGAGGTAGGAGAATGGTGTGAACTCGGGAAGCAGAGCTTGCAGTGAGCCAAGATCGTGCCATTGCACTCCAGCCTGGGCGACAGAGAGACTCCATCTCAAAAAAAAAAAAAAAAAAAAAAAAAAAAGATAAAAAGTTGAAGTTTGTGGGTCAATTATTAACATATAAGGATTACTTTTCTCATTGTATATATTGTGGATTTCACAAAACTGTTTATATGCATAGCACTATTAAGAATGTGTAGATGGCTAGGCGTGGTGGCTCATGCCTGTAATCCTAGCACTTTGGGAGGCCAAGGTGGGTGGATCACTAGGTCAGGAGTTTGAGACCAGCCTGACCAACATAGTGAAACCCCGTCTCTACCAAAAATACAAAAATTAGCTAGGTGTGGTGTTGGGTGCCTGTAATCCCAGCTACTTGGGAAGCTGAGGCAGGAGAATTGCTCAAACCTGGGAGGTGGGGGTTGCGGTGAGTCGAGATTGCACCGTTGCACTCCAGCCTGGGCAACCAGAGCAAGACTCTGTCTCAGGAAAAAAAAAAAAAAAAAAAAGAATGTGCAGAATTTAGCTCCTTTATTCAGTCATTCACAGTCTGAAAACCACACGGAGAATTGCTGTTTTCAGGTTAGTGGGTGGCAATTTTTTTTATTTTATTTTATTTATTTATTTTTTTTGAGACGGAGTCTCGCTCTGCCGCCCAGGCTGGAGTGCAGTGGCCAGATCTCAGCTCACTGCAAGCTCCGCCTCCCGGGTTCACGCCATTCTCCTGCCTCAGCCTCCCGAGTAGTTGGGACTACAGGCGCCCGCCACCGCGCCCGGCTAGTTTTCTGTATTTTTTTAGTAGAGACGGGGTTTCACCGTGTTAGCCAGGATGGTCTCGATCTCCTGACCTCGTGATCTGCCCGTCTCGACCTCCCAAAGTGCTGGGATTACAGGCTTGAGCCACCGCGCCCGGCCTTTTTTTTTTTTTAAATAGAGATGGGGTCTTGCTATGTTCCAGGCTGGTCTTGAACTCCTAGGCTCAAATGATCCTCTCCCTTCAGCCTCCCAAAGGGCTGGGATTATAGGTATGAGCCACCACAACTGGCCAAGAAGAGATCATTAGCCTTGCTTTACAAAACAATATTCATAACATAGGTTTCCCCTTAAGGGTTAGGATTTGAAGGAACTTGAAAGAGAGGACTGCCTGGAGAAGAAACATGAGAACTTTTTTTTTTTGAGATGGAGTCTCACTCTGTCACCCAGGTTGGAGTGCAGTGGTGCGATCTTGGCTCACTGCAAGCTGTGCCTCCTGGGTTCAAGTCACTCTCCTGCCTCAGCCTCCCAAGTTGCTGGGACTACAGGTGCCCGCCACCACGCCCGGCTAATTTTTTATATTTTTAGTAAAGACAGGATTTCACCGTGTTAGCCAGGATGGTCTCGATCTCCTGACCTTGTGATCCACTCACCTCAGCCTCTTACAGTGCTGGGACTACAGGTGTGAGCCACCGTGCCAGGCCAAAAATGAGAACTAATTCTAAAAATAAAGGAATAGAAGAATAAGTAAAAGTGTAAGGTGCAAATGTAGGAGAAGGAAACAAAAAAGTGAGCTTCATCCTTAATACAACTGAGGGAAATGGAACGGAGGAAAAAACAAAGACATGGATGTAGTTAGGATCACACCATTGGCCCTTCTTGGGCTTTGATTGTTTTTCCAGAGCCTGGCAAACAGGATACTCTCAAAAAATATTTGTTGAATGAATAGTACTGATGAGTCAAAGGGGTGAGGACTCAAAAGAATTGGGGACATGGTTGAAGCACTACATGAAAAACTGTTTAAAACCAAATTTAGGGCTGACTAGGCTGAAGAGACTAGGGGGTTAGGAAGAATAGGAGAACCTTTAAGAAACACTCAGAGTAAATTTAACATATTTACTTTTATTTATCTCTTCATGAACTATCCTCAGTCAATGATGTCAGACATTCACTTCTCTTGCTTTATGATCTAAGTGTTGCATTATCAGACTGCACATCATGTGCATTCTGGTGTGACACCATGAGCTGAGACTTTCCCATTGCTCATGAGTGAATGCTAACTGACCTGATTTCTTAATTTTCTTTCTGTATGCTCTCTGCAGCATGGTCTCTGGAATCCCTGCTGGTGTCTGCCAGTCCTGGTGGTAGTTTCGCATAGTTGAGCTGGTTTCTGCAGCATGATATAATGCTGCGGAGGCAAACTGCGGCAATGTTCTTGCTGTTATTTTTGAGGAAAAAGGATGACTTGGCATAAGGAAAAAATTGGGCCCGCCTGCTCTCTTAAATGACTTCCATGCCTCTCTGAACTTGAGTATCTCTTCTATTACCCTAGGGATTAAGATTAAAGCAGAACCAAAATACTAAAGAAAATTTTTTTTTATGAACAGCATAATCATCTGGGGTTCTTTTGTGACTGATGAATCTGAGCTATGAATGGTTGCGCAGTTCCACTAACCTTAGTGGAAAGTATCCTGATGACAGAATAGTGGCACCACCTGTACCCTGCCATTTTAAATACATAAGTAGCGACGTCAATTCAAAAGTAGTAGACATGCAGCCGGGTACGGTGGCTCATGCCTGTAATCCTAGCACTTTGGGAGGCCGAGGCAGGTGGATCACCTGAGATCAGGAGTTCGAGACCAGCCTGGCCAACATGGTGAAACTCCGTCTCTACTAAAAATACAAAAACTAGCCAGGTGTGGTGGTTGGCACCTGTAATCCCAGCTACTCGGGAGGCTGAGGCAGGAGAATCACTTGAACCTGGAAGGCAGAGGTTGCAGTGAGCCGAGACTGTGCCACTGCACTCCAGCCTGGGTGACAAAAGCAAAACTCCATCTCAAAAAAAAGTTGTTATGCTGTATTTGTAAAAATATTATATTACTATTTTTGAAATGCTTTCAATTCTCTGCTGGATCAATCTACAAATGTAGAATCTGTGGATATGGAGAACCCACTGCACATCCTAAGCATTTACGCTATGTCATTAAAATTAAAATTTGTGGAAACTTTACTTTTGAAGGTTGTGTAGTCTCTATTTAACCATTCACTGCTACCCCGAGACAGTTAAATATAGTTATAATTGTGAAAAAATGAGAATATTGCAACAAACATTTTGACAAACATCATCTCTTTGCATCTTCGGTTATTTCCTTACTATACATTCTTAGAAGTGCTTCAACATTTTAAAGGCTTTTCCTACATATTTGCACATTTCTTTCTGTCTTGAAGGACATCAGTTTAACAGAAATAAAAAAGAACACGAGCCTCTGGCTGGGCGTGGTGGCTCACGCCTGTAATCCCAGCACTTTGGGAGACTGAGGCGGGCGGATCAATTGAGGTCAGGAGTTTGAGGCCAGTCTGTCCAACATGGTAAAATCCTGTCTCTACTAAAATACAAAAATTAGCTGGGCATGGTGGTACATGCCTGTAATCCTAGTTGCTTGGGAGGCTGAGGCAGGAGAATTACTTGAACCCAGGAGCTGGAGGTTGCAGTGAGTTGAAACGGCTCTACTACACTCCAGCCTGGGCATGAGACTGCCTCTCAAACAAACAAACAAACAAAAAAGAACACAAGTCTCATCAAACCCTCACAACACTGATTATTATTATAAAAACAAACTTGGGCAGGGCACGGTGGCTCACCCCTGCAATCCCAGCACTTTGGGAGGCCAAGGCAGGTGGACTGCTTGAGTCCAAGGGTTTGAGACCAGCCTGGGCAACATGATGAAACCCATCTCTACAAAAAAAAATTAAAACATAGCTGGGTGTGGTGGTGTATACCTATAGTCCCAGCTACTTGGGAGGCTGAGCTCCGTAGGAGGATCACCTGAACCTGGGAGGTCAAGGCTGCAGCAAGCCGTGATCACATGATTGCATACCAGCCTGGGCAACCAGAGTGAGATCCTATCTGAAAAACAAAAAAACAAAAAACAAAAAAAACAACTAAAAACAAAAACTAGTTGTTTTAATTTGCATTTATTTAATTACTACTGAGGTGGAACATCTCTTAACATGTAAACAGCGAATGTGTGGTAATACTATGTTGCTTGGAAAAAGATTAAAGGAAGGTGCTAATCAGCTGCCTAAAGGACAGTAGAGTTTTTCTCAAATTACGTATGTAGAGGGGAAGAGAATGGAGAAAGAAGAGCTTCTCTAAAGGGCAAAATCAATTCTTTAAAATTTCCTACTTACATCTAATTAAATATATAGGGAAAGAAAAGTCCTCAAAGCTGACAGCCTATGAATCAAACCTCACTTTTTATATCTAGTCAGGTATTCAGTCCCACCACTTTTTCTTTTGAAACCTATTTTCCCTTCATTCCCAATTCAACTATCTCATAGCCATAGTCATCATCTCACAAATGGAATACCATCACAAAGTCATAACCAGTTCCTCAATATCGGCTTCTCCCCACTATAAAATACCTTGTTCACCTAAGCTAATCTTGCTTAAACCTCACTTCTGTATCACTCCCTCTCCTTACAAATTTTTTTTTTTTTTTTTTTGAGACGGAGTCTCACTTTGTCGCCCAGGCTGGAGTGCAGTGGCCGGATCTCAGCTCACTGCAAGCTCCGCCTCCCGGGTTTACGCCATTCTCCTGCCTCAGCCTCCCGAGTAGCTGGGACTACAGGCGCCCACCACCTCGCCCGGCTAGTTTTTTGTATTTTTAGTAGAGACGGGGTTTCACCATATTAGCCAGGATGGTCTCGATCTCCTGACCTCGTGATCCGCCCGTCTCGGCCTCCCAAAGTGCTGGGATTACAGGCTTGAGCCACCGCGCCCGGCCTCCTTACAAATTTTTAATTATTTTCTGTTTTTCAGTGTATCAAATCTCGAGATTTTTAAGGTCCTCCATATCACAAGTCTACTCATCCATTTTCTTAAAATTTTATTTTTAATTGATAATAATTGCATATATTTATGGGGTACAGTGTATACATTGTAGAATGATCAAATCAGGCTAACGTATTCATCATCACATATTTATTATTTCTTTGTTTTTCTTGAGACGGAGTTTCGCTCTTGTTGCTCAGGCTGGAGTGCAATGGCATGATCTCGGCTCGCTGCAACCTCTGCTTTCCTGGTTCAAGTGATTCTTCCGTTTCAACCTCTTGAGTAGCTGGGATTACAGGCATGTGCCACCACGCCTGGCTAATTTTGTTTTTTTTCAGTAGGGACAGGGTTTCTCCATGCTTGTCAGGCTGGTATCGAACCCTCGACCTCAGGTGATCCGCCTGCCTCAGCCTCCCAAAGTGCTGGGATTACAGGCGTGAGCCACTGCACCCGGCCAGATTTATTATTTCTTTGTGTCAAGAACATTTAAAACTCACCCTCTCAACAATTCTGAAATATAGTCACATACTACATAATGACGTTTCCATCAATGACAGACTGCACACACCATGGTGGTCCCATAAGATTATAATGCCATATTTTTACTGAACCTTTTCTATGTTTAGATACACAAATACTTACTATTGTGTTACAACTGCCTACAGTATTCAGTACAGGAACATGCTGTACAGGTTTGTAGAAAGTGCAACAGGCTATACAATCTAGGTTTGTGTCAGTACTGTACATTCCATGATGCTCGCACAACAATGAAATGGCCTAACAATGCATTTCTCAGAACTTATCCTTGTTGGTAAATGATGTATGATTGTATATATCTTTTAGCAAATTTGGTGAATTACATTGATTTTCTAATGTTAAACCAACAGGACATTCCTGAAATAAACCCACTTGCTAATGATGTATTATTCTTTTCATATATCCTGGCCATTTTTAATACACAACAAATGTGATTGAGAGAAAAGTACAATTATTTTTATTCATTTAATAGAACCTATAAAAGCTCTGTAGCTACTGCTCAGCAACATGTTCAATTCTACTCAATGAAGAGGTGTTTACAATAAAGGATACAGAGAATCTCCTGTAAGTTTCTAGTAGCCTATTGTTATTTTAAGCATTTAAATATTTTCTTGATTATCTGGTTAATTTCCTTCCTGCAAACTTTAATTTTCTACCCTTTGTAACTTGATCCTTAAGAGAAACTGTATAAGCAGTTTGGAGCAGTGGCTCACACCTGCAATTCCAGTGCTTTGGGAGGCTGAGGTTGGTAAAATGATTGAGCTCAGGAGTATGAAATCACTCTGGGCAACATGGCGAAACCCTGTCACTACCAAAAAATGCAAAAATTAGCCAGGTATGATGGCACGCACCTGTAATCCCAGCTACTTGGGCTGAGGGAGGAGGCTCACTTGAGCTTGGGAAGTTGAGGCTGCAGTGAGCCCTGTGTTCACACCACTGCACTCCAGCCTGGGTGACAGAGTGAGACTCTGTCTAAAAGAGGCCCAGCACGGTGGCTCACGCCTATAATCCTAGCACTTTGGGAAGCCAAGGCGAGCAGATCATTTGAGGTCAGGAGTTCGAGACCAGCCTGACCAATATGATGAAACCCTGTCTCTACTAAAAATACAAAAATTAGCCAGGCATGGGCCGGGCACAGTGGCCCATGCCTGTAATCCTAGCACTTTGGGAGGCCGAGGTGGGCGGATCACGAGGTCAGGAGATCAACACCATCCTGGCTAATACGGTGAACCCGTCTCTACTAAAAAAATAAAAATAAATTAGCCGGGTGTAGTGGTGGGCGCCTGTAGTCCCAGCTACTTGAGAGGCTGAGGCAGGAGAATGGCGTGAACCTGGGAGGCAGAGCTGAGATCACGCCACTGCACTCCAGTCTGGGCGACAGAGCAAGATTCCCTCTCTCAGAAAAAAAAAGAAAGAAAAGGAGAGACTTTGTGTGAGTTATTGGTTTGGCGTCCTCATTTCTATTTTGCATATTCAGGAAATACTGAAAGCCTTCAGAGTAGAATTTGTTAATAGACTGCTGTTGCATTGTATTTTTTTATATGCCCTATTGGGGACCCCACTTGCAGTTCTGGTTCTCAGCTCCCCTCACTTAATGGACTGCAATCAGTCTCCTATACTTTGAAATCTAGGTCAAGAGCCCACTTCATACACATCATGAAAATAGAAGGGAAAAGATACTCTGCCAGAGGATCAGTAAAATACAGTACTGCTGTATTTTAACTGCTTTTTATCTTTTTTGGGGGGGAGAGGAACTTGTTTTTGCCTACTTTGCCCCTCAGACTTGCTTTATCTTTCTGACATTAGTGCTCATTATTTCCTAGCTTAGCTGTAAAAAGAAACATGTAGCCTCCCACCTTTGTTTTATATCCTGTTTCTTTTTTTTTTCTTGAGATGGAGTCTCACTCTATCGCCCAGGCTGGAGTGTAGGGACGCAATCATGACTCACTGCAACCTCAGCCTCCCGGGTAGCTGGGACTACAGGTGCATACCACCATGCCTGGCTATCTTTTTTTTTTTTTGTATTTTTAGTAGAGACAGGGTTTCACCATGTTGGCCAGGCTGGTCTCAAACTCCTGACCTCAGGTGATCTGTCCACTTCGCCTCCCAAAGTGCCAGGATTACAGGTGTGAGCCATGGCACACAGCTATGTTGTCTAGTTTTAATAAACTCTATGAAACTCAAAACCAAAGCCATACTCAACATCTAGCGTTGTGTCTTGCTATTCCATCAAATGGTATAAAATTCAAGAAGAGTTATAATTTAAATTTAAGGTCGAGACAAATGTCATGCAAGACGTTATTTAAATGACTTAATGCCAGAGATTTAAAAATTTATTTAAAAACTATAGGAGAGGCCAGGCGCACTGGCTCACACCTGTAATCCCAGCACTTTCAGAGGCTGAGGCAGGCGGATCATCTGAGGTCAGGAATTCAAGAGCAGCCTGGCCAATATGGTGAAACCCCACCTCTACTAAAAATACAAAAATCACCCGGACTCGGTGGCATGTGCCTGTAATCCCAGCTACTCAGGAGGGCACTCCAGCCTGGGCGACACAGCGAGACTCCATCTCAAAAAACAAAACAAAACAAAACAAAACAAAACAAAAAACCTCCCCAGGAAAAAGGAAATCTAACCGGGAAAATGAAAAATAGTTGTTTGGAAGAATCATTTGTGCTGTACTTAGACCACTTCATAAAAAGGTATACTAAGAGATTCAGTGTGGGAAGACAAAAAAGTTCTGGTGATTAATAGTGATGATGTTTACAAAACAATGTGAACACATTTAATGCCACTTAACTGTACAGTAAAAAATGGTCAAAACGGGCCGGGCACAGTGGCTCATGCCTGTAATCCCAACACTTTGGGAGGCTGAGGTCGGCAGATCACGAGGTCAGGTGCTCAATACCAGTTTGGCCAACATGGTGAAACCCCATCTCTATTAAAAATACAAAAATAAGCCAGGTGTGGTGCATGCCTGTAATCCCAGCTACTCAGGAGGCTGAGGCAGGAGAATCACTTAAACCTGGGAGGCGGAGGCTGCAGTGAGCCGAGATTGTGCCACTGCACTCTAGCCTGGGCGAAGAGCAAGATTCTGTCTGAAGAAAAAAAAAAAAGGTCAAAACGGTAAATTTTATTTTATATATATTTTACCACAATAAAGAAGGTATACTAATACACTACTTTTTAAAAAGAATTATAAATAACCATACTCCTTTATTTTAAGCTCAGTGATACTCTCATTTCTTTCTTAAAATTTTTTTTAATTTTAATTTTTTCTTTTTTTTTGAGACAGGTTCTCGCTATGTTGCCCAGGCTAGACTCATATTCCTGGGCTCAGGCAATTCTCCTACCTCGGCCTCCCAAAGTGCTAAGATTACAGGCGTGGGCCACATGCCTGGCCTCACTTCTTAAAATATTCGTGTTAATAAACATTCTTCAGAAACTCAAGTTATTTTTTAAATTGTTTAACAAATTGCTTGAGCTTCCTCACTACAGGGTCTGCTGAAGAGAGGCACAGGAAGTACCTTTAGATCAGGTACGATGGCTCACGCCTGTAATCCCAGCACTTTGGGAAGCCAAAGTAGGAAGATCTCTTGAGGCCAGGAGTTTGAGACCAGCCTGGGCAACACAGTGACATCCTATCTCTACAGGAAATTTTAAAAAGCTGGGTGTGGTGGTTTGCACCATAGTCCAGCTACTCAGGAGGCTGAGATGGGAGGACTGCTTCAGCCCAGGAGGTCAAAGCTGCAGTGGGCTTATAATGGTGTCACGGCACACCAGCCTCCAGTCTGGGTGACAGAATGAGACCCTGTCTCTAAAAACAACAACAAAAAGTACCCTTAAAAGAAGTAAAAATAGGGCCGAGCGCGGTGGCTCATGCCTGTAATCCCAGCACTTTGGGAGGCAGAGGCTGACAGATCACGAGATCAGGAGATTTGAGAACATCCTGGCTAACATGGTGAAACCCCGTCTCTACTAAAAATACAAAAAAATTAGCCAGGCGTGGTGGCATGCACCTGTAGTTCCAGCTACTCTGGGAGGCTGAGGCAGCAGAATCGCTTGAACCCAGGAAGCAGAGGTTGCAGTGAGCCAAGATCGTGCCATTGCACTCCAGCCTGGGTGACAGCAAGACACCGTCTCAAAAAAAAAAAAAAAAAAAAAAAGTAAAAATATATTCTTTAGCCAGTGACATTGGCTCTTGTTTACAAAATTATCCAAACATTCCTTCAAGTCTTCCTGATTTTGAAAAATAGAGTCTCAACTGATATCTCTAAAATTTGAGGCTGAGTACAGTGGCTCATGCTTGTAATTTGAACACTTTAGGAGGCTGAGGTGGCAGGATCCCTTGAGGCCAGGAGTGTGAGGCTGTAGTGAGCTATCATGGTGCCACTGCACTCCAGCCTGGGTGACAAAGACCCCATCTCAAAAACAAACAAAACACAGGAAAAAAAAAAAAAAATTCAAGATTTAGATTACAGATGGCTCCACAAAACAAATCTTGAGGGCAAGGATGTTTTAGCAATTTTACAATTGCCAGCTCTAGGCAGTATGCGACATTTTTGTAGGCACTCAGTGCTTTTAGAATAAATGACCTTATGCTGAGGAATGTGAAAAAAGATGTAAATCGGTGCTGTTTTATTGACAAATGGGATATGAAGAATGAAATGTGCAACACAGGGTTTAGATGAAGTGACAGGAGACTCAGCATATTATGGAAATTCTTATCTTGATTTTGTGTATATAGAAATAAAGATGTATTGGGCTGGGCGCAGTGGCTCACACCGGTAATTCAGCACTTTGGGAGGCTGAGGCGGGCGGATCACAAGGTCACGAGTTCAAGATCAGCCTGGCGAACATGGTAAAATCCCGTCTCTACTAA
Organism: Macaca fascicularis; assembly: GCF_037993035.2. Classification (NCBI taxonomy): domain Eukaryota; kingdom Metazoa; phylum Chordata; class Mammalia; order Primates; family Cercopithecidae; genus Macaca; species Macaca fascicularis. Next base: position 102,800,460 of record NC_088381.1, read on the forward strand.
AAATACCAAAATTAGCTGGATGCGGTGGTTCATGCCAGCTACTCCAGGGGCTGAGGCAGGAGAACTGCTTGAACCCAGAAGGCAGGGTGCAATGAGCCAAGATCGTGCTCCTGCACTCCAGCGTGGCGACAGACTGAGAGTCTGTCTCGATAAATAAATAAATAAATAAACAAAGCTGTTCCTCTGGTTTTCTATACTTTCCAGGTCAAATCTCACTATCACATGTTCCTGTTAACTTCAGTTTGACATCTTATCTAAAATGACTCCTAAAATATGTAATAATGATCATTACAATCCCTAAACCTACTGACTCTAACATCACAAAGAATTTTAAGAGGTCAAGGTTAAAAATCTAAAATTGGAAGTCATCAGCTAACAATGACATTTCAAGTCATGAGTTTGGATAAAAATAACCATGGAGATCAACATTCAGCAAAATACAGGCATAGTGGCCAGGCGTGGTGGCTCGCGCCTGTAATCTCAGCACTCTGGGAGGCTGAGGCAGGAAGATCACCTGAGGTCAGGAGTCTGAGACCAGCCTGGGAAACATGGTGAAACTCTGTCTCCACTACAAATACAAAAATCAGCCGGGCGTGGTGGCGGACGCCTGTAATCCCGGCCACTCAAAATCGCTCGAATCTGGGAGGTGGAGGTTGCAGTGAGCCTGATGGCGCTACTGCACCCCCGCCTGGGTGACAAGAGTGAAACTCTTGTCTCAAAAAATAAACATACAGGCCGGGCGCGGTGGCTCACGCCTGTAATCCCAGCACTTTGGGAGGCCGAGGCGGGCGGATCACAAGGTCAGGAGATCGAGACCACGGTGAAACCCCGTCTCTACTAAAAATACAAAAAAAAAAATTAGCCGGGCGCGGTTGTGGGCGCCTGTAGTCCCAGCTACTCGGGAGGCTGAGGCAGGAGAATGGCGTGAACCCGGGAGGCGGAGCTTGCAGTGAGCCGAGATCGCGCCACTGCACTCCAGCCTGGGCTGGGCGACAGAGCGAGACTCCGTCTCAAAAAAAAAAAAAAACAAAAACAAAAACAAAAAAAACAAAACATACATATACACACACATACACACACACACAGAGGCATAGGATAGTTTGCTACAGTTACTAAACATAAGAATATCCTTTTTTTTTTTTTTTTTTTTGAGATGGAGTCTCGGTCTGTCGCCCAGGCTGGAGTGCAGTGGCGCAATCTTGTCTTACTGCAACCTTTGCCTCCCGGGTTCAAGCGATTCCCCTGCTTCAGCCTCCCGAATAGCTGGGACTACAAGGGCATGCCATCACGCCCGGCTAATTTTTTGTATTTTTAGTAGAGGCGGGGTTTCACCGTGTTAGTCAGGATGGTCTCGATCTCCTGACCTCATGATCCGCCCGCCTCGGCCTCCCAAAGTGCTGGGATCGCAGGCGTGAGCCAACACACCCAACGAAGAATATCTTATTTTCTTGAGGTTTCATCAGGCTTCACTTTGCCAGAATACATCTATCCCATTTTTCAATAACTAGATCTGGCTACCACATTTCCTCAGTTTTAACGTGTGTGTTTAAAGAGACAGGGTCTTGTGTCGCTCAGGCTGGAGTGAAGCAGCGGGATAAAAGCTCACTGCAGACTTTTTCTGTCTATAAATCTTCAACACTTGGCTGCGCTGCAATCTCTCTGAGCCTGCCCGATTCGCGAATCGTTCTTTGCTCAAACTGTTAAATTTAACTTGGCTAAGGTTTTTCTTTTAACACTTCCTACTAACGCTACAGCCTAAAACCTCTCCGGCAAAGTGCTTTTTCAGGTGGCAACGTACCAATCCCAACAAGTTTGTGGGAGTAATGAGGAAGAGGACTAACTCTCTATTCTTTCAGAAAAAGGGTTAGGCACAAGGAGCTCTAAAGGCTTGTCCGAAGTCTGCTGCAAAGTCACAAACCACTCAGAACCAGGTCTTCCCACACCCAATTACTTCCAAGTGATACTGTATCCGATTACCCCCATTTTCCAAGAGATAGTTTATTTTTTCCCTCTTTTCCCCTCCCCACTACACTTCCCACTCAGCCCTTTTTGAAATACAAAATAACCTCTCAACTCCCCTCACCAGACCAATCTCTACAGAGCAAATTCATCTACGAGATCCAAGACGCAACTCCCAGCTACGGGGGTAGCCGCAGAAGGGTAAGCCTTTGAAAGCATGCCCACTTGACCACTTTTACAACTTATTTCTGCTCAGAAAGGCGTCAACTACCCGGTAGATAAGGCACCAGCTAGCAGAAACCTCTTGCTCATTTCCTCTCGTACCTTATAAAATGCCCGCTTTTTTGCTCCAAAGGCGAAGCTGCACAAATGTGCCGCTTCCTCCAGGCTGGCTTCGGAAATAAAATCCCTCAGGGCTCGCTCTTGTTAATTGGCCTCTACGTGCCGCGAGCAACTAACTCGCTTTTCCGTTAGAGCACTCTGAGGTCTGGTCAATCTACCCCACAGGAGAGCAGAGACCAGCACAGCGACCCCAAGGAAGGCTTTTGGCTTCACCCCGCCTAAGTCCTCAAAGTCAGCGCCTGAAGCATATCCTTGCCCCCACCGCCTGCCTCTGGCTGTGGTCACTTACACTTACAGATAGTTCGCATCCACTGTAGCAGCGCCTGGCGGTCGGCAGGAACCACAATGCGAAGCCGCCGCAGCATCACTCCCTGCTTCGCGGTGGGAAATTTTACGTTGTAAGAGCAAGAGGCACAGGCACTGGTTGGCATTGCGCATGCGCAAGCAGAGACCGCCCCACCCACCGCGGAACCCGCCTCTAGTCTGCGAAGCCCTAAGTCCCACCCCTCTACGGAGGTTTCTCTTTCGCCCGGGAATCTCTGCCTACAGTCACACCTCCATCTCTCATCTTTCCGCTTTTAGCTGGGAGTGCTCCGCCTAATCACTTTTCTTAAGGTGGATCGTCGAAGCATGACTTCTCCCCCGAAATCACATCCCTAGACAGCCTCCTATTTTACCACTAACTTTACTACTGCAGTTATTCAGCGGTAGGAAACTGAAACCAAAAGCCAATCGATGCAAATAAACATCTAAACTGTTTCAGGAGCCGCGCAGAAAGAACGCCGCGGTGTGCCCCGGAAGCGGAAGCGCATCCTCCTCTAGAAAGGCTGGACTACGCGGAGTGGTGACGTTTCCTCATTGGGCGGAAGGTTCGGTGGCACTCGTCGGTTTTCCAGCTGGTGGGAGTTGGCGACGCGGTGCTGGGCGTTGGGACCCTACTTTTAGTTTGGGAAGTTGGGTTGTGGGGTCATACCTGTCTGTCTGCTCCCAGTTTTCTTGGGTTTTTTCCCACGGCGTGGGGCCTCGCTAAGGAATTCCCGGCCCCTTAGGGCCACGGCGTTAGCGGTGTCTTTTGCGGTAAGTGTCTGGTTTTTCCCGTCCCACACTACGGAGGGGCAGCTAGGGGCAGCCCCAGCGCTGCTCAGGAGGCGAGAGGCTCTGGGGGAAGTCTGCCTCCCTGGCCACCGGCAGTCGTTACCGAGACTGAGGTTCTGTGGCTCTTCTTTATCCCTTGTCTTCCATGAGAAGTTTTATTAAAGATGCACTGTGACCCTTTTGAGTTGTCTGCCGATTTACCTGCGCCAAATAAGATGTAGGCAGTTGCAGGCCTGACTCTTCGTTTTGCTTTCCTGAGCAGGAATTTAGATGAGGCTACTTCCCCGAAAATCTTTCTACTGGTACCAGACTTTTATTTTTCCTGTGTGTGTGTAGTGCTTAACACAATGTCCTGCGTGTAGTAGACGTTCAATAAATGAATATAGAATATCAGTTGAATGCCAATAATGATTTAAGATAGATCGATAGCTCTCTCTGTACCATTTGACGCTGCGACCATCCATTTCTTGAAACTTTCCCCTGCTGCCTTTCTTCATGCTATCCTCACCTGATTGTTTCATATGCTTAATTTAACAAAATATATACTTGTTCTTGGCTACAAGGATACAGAAATGAATAACAGTAACTCTGCTATTGAGAAGCTAACGCACATAAATATACATGATATCAAGATGGGTAATGAGAAACACTAGTTACGTGTAAAGAGCTATGGAAAGCTGTGGGAGAGCTAAAGTGCTCCTTAGGTGCTTTGTGACCCTCAGCCAGTTTCTATTCCAATCTAGCCTCAATATCCTCATCTACCTAATAGGCTTGTCATGAGGAAGAAAGGAGATTAGGTAAGAGGTTTGGTTTGGTTTGGTTTGGTTTAGTGCCTAGAACATAGCAATGGTGATGCCAAAGGGGAGGGAAATATTTCCCTCAAATCCCTTTTCCTCAGTTTTTTTATGTGGCCAACTGGTATTTTCTACCTTAATATAGAGATTATGCAAAAGCATCTTCAGGCCTTCCTTCCAGATTACTCTTCTCACCCGATGTATTTGGAAATTCTGGACCTGCCACAGGATTACAGTAAGATAAACATAAATGTAGCTTTTTAAAAATTGATTTTCTTCTATGTGCCATGGAGAAAGGGAAAGGCTTGAGCATATGCCTCTTATCCCTCTTCCTTTTTTATTTTTCACTCTTCCTTTTTCTTTTCAACTTTAAGGCCAACCATTTCCAAGGAATTCTTTTGATTTTCGTTTTAATTTTCTTCTTGGTAGCATTTTGTGTAAAGATTCTTTTATGGTTGACCTCATAGCCAAAAAGTATCATAAAGAAATGATTCCCGGTGTTTTGAGTTATTACCTCTTGTTGTTAATTGACTTTTTTTGGTATACTTTTTTTGCTGTAGAACTATGAATTGGTGCTGTGGTATTTACATAAAATGAGTTTTAAAATTTGAAAAACAATTACTTTAATGAAGAGAAAGTTGCTTGATACTTCTTGATATAATTGAATATAACCTTTGGTGCTAAGTTAAGGCAGAGGTGGTATGATGCATTATTTATCCTTTGAAGTCTTGTGTTAAACTGTTATATTTGATTGGGAGTTAGAACTTCTGTCATGCTGGGACAATTTCTGGAGTACATAGTAGGTGTTTAATGAATGAGTAAATGAATACAAGTGGCAGCTCCATCCCAACCTCTAGTCTGTTGACTAGTTGCACTGTAATTCTCACAAGGAGCACTTTGGAAAATAATTTTCCCTTAATAATAATCTCAGTCATTACTAAAAATTGGAAATTAGAAAAAGGTATAAGAAAAATAAAAATTGCCGGGCCCAGTGGTTCACGCCTGTAATCCCAGCACTTTTGGAGGCCGAAGCAGGTGGATCACGAGGTCAGGAGTTTGAGACCAGCCTGGCCAAGATGTTGAAAACACATCTCTACTAAAAATACAAAAAATTAGCTGGGTGCGGTGGCAGGCGCCTGTAATCCCAGCTACTCGAGAGGCCGAGGCAGGAGAATCGCTTGAATTCAGAGGGCAGAGGTTGCAGTGAGCCGAGATTGTGCACTCCAGCCTGGGCGACAGAGTGAGACTCCGCCTCAAAAGAAGAAAAAAAAAAGTTGCTAGTTGCTCATCATCCAGATATGACAAATGTTATTTTAACAGTTTATTAAAATATAATTCTTGGCTGGGCAGGATGGCTCAAACCTGTCCCAACACTTTGGGAGGCCGAGGCGGGCGGATCACAAGGTCAGGAGATTGAGACCATCCTGGCTAACAAGGTGAAACCCCATCTCTACTAAAAATACAAAAAATTAGCTGGGCATTGTGGCACTCACCTGTAGTCGCAGCTACACGGGAGGCTGAGGCAAGAGAATCACTTGAACCCGGAAGGCAGTGGTTGCAGTGAGCCGAGATCGTGCCACTATACTCTAGCCTGGGCAACAGAGAGACTCTGTCTCAAAAAAAAAAAAAAAAAAAAATATATATATATATATATATGTATATATATATATAACTCACACACATAACTCTTACACAGTTCACCTAAAGTGTACAATTGAAAGGATTATAGTGTATTTACAAAGTTGTGCAACCATCACCATAATCAATTTTCATACATTTTTATCATCCCATGAAGAAACCCCATACCTATTAGCAATCATTCCCTATTTTACTCCATCTCCTGAGCCCTAAGCAACTGTTAATCCACTTTCTGTCTCTATAGATTTACGTATTCTGAACAATTCATATGGAACTATAATATGTGGTCTTTTGTGACTGGGTTTTTTCACTTAGTTTCGAAGATTAATCCATGTTGTAGCATGTGTTCAGTACTGCATTTCTTTTTATTGCCTACTGATATCCCGTTGTATTTTATTCTACGTTTTACTTATCCATTCATAAGTTGAAAGATACTTGGGTTGTTTCTACTTTTTGGCTATTATGAATAATGCTGCTATGACCATTCATGTACAAGTATTTGGATGATATCTCATTAAGATTTTGATTTACAATTCCCTGATGGCTAATATTTTTTAAATACTTGTTTTTAGACTGTGTTTAACAAAATATGGATTATATTACATATGCAGTTTTGTAGTCTGCCTTTTGCATTTAAGCCTGTTTTTAGCATTAGCAAGCATATTTTACAAAAGAATTTTCCTAATTTTTGCTCCCCTTTTTACTCCCCCCAAAACCATAATTCTTGGGAAACCTTGCTTAAATTAATATACCTAGAAAATACAATCCATGTTAATATATACCAAATTATTATTGGTTGTTACCATGGTATGGGAGCTGGTAGAATTAGGGGAATTATATTTTCTACCTTAAATATTTTTGTAATGTTTCAACTTTTACAATGAACGTATGTCATTTTGTAATCACAGAACATAAAGGTGAATTATTTCCCTGTGGAATAAGTAGATTCAGCATGAAAAACACTTCCTAAATTTGAAAGTCATAATTAACATTGTAAAGTTAGTCATTAAAATATATTTTACTAAGCTGGGTGCAGTGGCTCATGCCTGTAATCCCAGCACTTTGGGAGGCTGAGGCGGGCGGATCACGAGGTCAAGAGATCAAGACCATCCTGGCCAACATAGTGAAACCCCGTCTCTACTAAAAATACAAAAATTAGGTGGGCATGGTGGCATGTGCCTGTAGTCCTAGCTACTTGAGAGGCTGAGGCAGAAGAATTGCTTGAACCTGGGAGGCGGAAGTTGCAGTGAGCTGAGATCACACCACTGCACTCTTGCCTGGTGACAGAACAAGACTCCATCTCAAAAAAAAAAAAAAAAAATATGTGTGTGTGTGTGTGTGTGTGTGTGTGTGTGTATATATATATATTTTTTACTAAATACAATACTTACAGGCCATTTTGTTAACTAAATTTACTTTTCTGTGGTCCTAGACTGTGAACACATATGCTGTGCAGAATTAAGAAAAATATTTAATATTAAAGTCAGAAAAGCAAATACTGGTTATTAGCCTTTGACTACTTTATAGAAAAGTATACGGTTGTCCCTTGGTATCTTGGGGGGATTGATTCCAGGACCAAAATCAGAGGATGCTCAAGTCCCTGATATAAAATGGCATAGTATTTGCTTATAACCTATGCACATCCTTCCATATACTTTAAAGCATCTCTAGATCATTTATAAATACCTAATACAAAATGTAAATAGTTGTTATACCATATTTATATACTTAAGTAAATACTCGTTATACTGTATTGTTTAGGAAATAATGACAAGAGGCCGGGCGCGGTGGCTCAAGCCTGTAATCCCAGCACTTTGGGAGGCCGAGACGGGCGGATCACGAGGTCAGGAGTTCGAGACCATCCTGGCTAACACGGTGAAACCCCGTCTCTACTAAAAAATACAAAAAACTAGCCGGGCGAGGTGGCGGGCGCCTGTAGTCCCGGCTACTCGGGAGGCTGAGGCAGGAGAATGGCGTAAAAACCCGGGAGGCAGAGCTTGCAGTGAGCTGAGATCCGGCCACTGCACTCCAGCCTGGGCGACACAGCGAGACTCCGTCTCAAAAAAAAAAAAAAAAAAAAGGAAATAATGACAAGAAAAGTCTGTACGTGTTCACTACAGGCACAGTTTTTTTTCTGAACATTTTGATTTGTGGTTGGTTGAATCCATGGTTGTGAAGCCCCGGATACAGAAGGCTGATTATACTATGTAGAAGTAATTTTTCTAAGTATATTTAGTTCTTGAGGCTAGTATTGATTCAAAAAGTCATTGACAAGGACTTAGAAGAAAGAACTTTTGGCCAGGTGCAGTGGCTCACGCCTCTCTATAATCTGAGCACTTTGGGAGGCTGAGGCGGATGGATCATCTGAGGTCAGGAGTTCAAGACCAGCCTGACCAACATGGTGAAACCCTGTCTCTACTAAAAATACAAAAAATTACCTGGGCGTGGTGGCAGGCGCCTGTAATCCCAGCTGCTCTGGAGGTTGCAGTGAGCTGAGATTGCCCCATTGCACTCCATCCTGGGCAACAAGAGTGAAACTCCATCTCAAAAAATAAAAAAAGAACTTTTTTGTAGGGATTGTGTTGTAATAGGATTTGACATATCTGATCATTAGACTCTGTTTTATAATCTCAAATCAGACAAATCTGACATGAATATTTATAATTGTTTATGTAGAGGAAGGTGGGTTTTTGGACACTGCAGCTTCTGTTGAATAAGAATCTGGCAGTTGTAATTGGCACTAAATTTTAAAGATACCAGGAGTGGCTCCTGGATGATGGGACAGACACTTTAGTAAGATTGTTCAGAAAATGTCCACCTTACTTACACTCCAGATAATACAGAGATAGATACTCTGTATCATTAAAAAAAGAAAGGAAGTTAATAGTTAATCTGCTAGGTTTTTGAAGACAGCTTTATACGTATTGTCTCATTTAATCCTCACAACAGGTGTTCAAGGTATCTACCTTGGTAATGGTATTATCTCCATTTTGCAAGTGAGGAAAGTGAGGCTCAGAGAGATTAAGTAAATGCCCAAAGTAACATAGCCAGTATATAACAGAGCTAGGATTTGAATCTAAGTCTGTCAGACTCCAAAGTCTATGCTCTTTCCAGTACTTCACACTGCAGCAGTAAGTGTGATACTTGGCCCTGTGCTTACCTTACTTAGGGCACCCCAAACTTCAGCCTGTTTCCATTGCTCACTATCTAAATCCTAGTCAGACCCCAGTTAGAAGACCCTGTAACTCGAGCCAGGATCAGTCCTTGTATGTACTATTCTGATTGCAGTGATACTTACCATGTCTTTGTGAATGTTGCAATTATGCCTTCACAAAGAGGAATATATATCTTTAAATATGATTAAAATATGATTTCTCCCATTATGGCATAGCAGCAAAATTTGTCCTTGCAGTTTCCAGCAGGTATATTCAGCCCTATAATTTAAAGCATCATTCATACTCTAGCCAAAGGACTGTGGGAAGTCATTTTGCTTTTTTTGGCAGGGAATGGCTGTTCTATTCCCTATCCTACTTATATCGTAAAATTGTTGTAAGAGTGGATTGAGGTAATAGATGTTCAACTGTAGAAAAGTACTGTGTGCTAATCTGTTACCTTTCTAAAAGCCCCATCTAAGTAGAGATTCTTCTTTTGTGAAATTCTAGCATATCCAGATTGATTTCTATAAATTCGTTTTAGTTAGGCAAGAGAATCTTGAGAGTGTCCTTGAATTGTAGATTACTCCAATCTGAGATTAAGGCTTAGCTATTAACATACAAAAGGTGTTTTGCACTTTACTGTACATATTAGAACAAGGTGAGATTAATTTTTAAGTATCTTGTTGGAAATGCATGACAGGGAAATTCTGAAGAAGAATTATAAGTAATGACAAATAGATATATTTAATGTACAGTATAAATTACCCAAGTTACTGATTTTCTTTTGATTCATCATATTATCTTCATTGATTTATTTTGGTGGCTTTTAACAAGTATTTGCAATGCCTTTCATGACTTTAGTTCTTTGGTCTCACTTTTTCCCTAAGGCCTTAAATACATCATTTCATTCATTCATAATGTTCATTTTTATTAAGGATTTACTATGTAAGACTGAGGATAGATAAAGCAGTGAACTCACAGGAGAAAGCAAAAGAGGCAAAAATCCCTGCCCTTATGTAGGTTAAATTTTTTTTTTCTTTTTCTTTTTTTTTTTTTTTTTTGTTGAGATGGAGTTTTGCTCTTTCACCCAGGCTGAAGTGCAGTGGCACGATCTGGGCTCACCACAAGCTCCATCTCCTGGGTTCAAGTGATTCTCATGCCTCAGCCTTCTGAGTACTTGGGATTACAGGCATCTGCCACCATGCCTGGCTAATTTTGATATTTTTAGTAGAGACGGGGTTTCACCATGTTGGCCAGGCTGGTCTCGAACTTCTGACCTCAGGAGATTCACCCACCTCGGCCTCCCAAAGTGCTGGGATTACAGGCATGAGCCACCGTGCCTAGCTGCAGTTTACATTTCAATAGTGAGATTATAGATGACAAATAATATAAATAAGCCATATGTCAGTTGATAATAGAACAATAGGAAAAAATATAGGGAAGGGGGTTGCAGTTTTAAATAAGTGATTAGGGAAGACCTCATTGAGTAATGGCATCTGGACAAATCTGAAGGAAATGAGGGAGGGAGTTATGTTGTCAAGCAGAGGAAGAGCATGCCGGCTAGTACCGAGACACTGAGGTGGAAATGTGTAGCGGCAATGGCTAGGAGGTCAGTATGATTAAAATCATTCGTGTGTGTGTGTGTGTGTGTGTGTGTGTGTGTGTGTATGTATGTTGAGGGGGCCTTACAGTCCATTCTGCGGACTTTACATCTGTGTGTATTGAGATTTTAAGCAAAATTCTAACACGGAGTTTTCAGGAACACATCATCCTTGGACACTGTAGAGGAAACACTGTAAATGAAAAGTATTATTAGATGTTCTTATTTCTCTACTGAAATGCAAGATTTTATTTTATTGTTTTTGTGTTTTGTTTTTTTGAGACGGAGTTTCGCTCTTGTCACCCAGGCTGGAGTGCAGTGGCGCCATATCGGCTTACTGCAACTTCCACCTCCTGGTTCAAGTGATTCTCCTGCCTCAGTCTCCCGAGTAGCTGGGATTCTGGGCATGTGCCACCAACCACGGCTAATTTTTGTGTTTTTAGTAGAGATGGGGTTTTGCCATGTTGGCCAGGCTGGTCTTGAACTCCTGACTTCAGTTGATCCACCCGCCTTGGCCTCCCAAAGTGCTGGGATTACAGGCATGAGCCACTGGGCCCAGAGAGATTTTATTATTTTATGTATTAAAACTATATGTATTCATGTATTATATAATAAAGTATATATATTTTTTAATTTAAGGCAAAAATGTTTTAAAATATACTGCCAGTAACTACTTACAGAAGGAAAAGTATATTGGAAAACCTCACAGAAGTTTTTTAAATTTTTTAATTTAAAACAACCAGTTAACATGGAAAGTTAGATTTATATTTAAGAATTAACTAGGCAGCCATAAAAAGAATGAAATCATGTCCTTTGCAGCAACATGGATGGAGCTGGAGGCCATTATCCTAAGAGAGCTAATTCAGAAACAGAAAATCAAATATCTCATCTTCTCACTTATAAGTGGGAGCTAAACATAGATACACATGGACATAAAGATGAAAATGGTAGACACAGAGCATTCCAAAATGGGGGAGTTTGGGAGGAGACTGAAGATTGAAAAAGTACGTCTTGGGTTCAAGTTTCAATATTTGGGTCATACGTGTATAAGCCCAGTCCCCAGCATTACACAGTATACTGATGTAACAAATATACACATGTACCCTCTGAATCTAAAATAAATTAATTAAAAAAGTTAAAGACACTTCCTAGAGTTTGCCCCCAAAAAAGTTAACTAGTATAGCTTATCTATTTATTTATTTATTTAGAGATGGAGTCTCACTCTGTCTCCCAGGCTGGAATACAATGATGTGATCTCGGCTCACTGCAACCTCCACTTCCCGGGTTTAAGTGATTCTCCTGCCACAGCCTCCTGAGTAGTTGGAACTACTGGAGTGCACCACCATACCCGACCAAGTTTTGTATATTTTGTAGAGATGGGATTTCACCATGTCAACTAGACTGGTCTTGAACTCCCAACCTCAAGCAGTCTGCCCACCTCGGCCTCCCAGAGGGCTGGGCTTACAGGCCTAAGCCACCATGCTTGTCCTAGTACAGCTTTTTAAAATGAAGGATGATCTGTTTATGACATGACCTCTAAAAAAGTTAATTGTGGTGTCATGAATAGGATTATATCACTCCCAGTACCACGGTAAAGGATATGAACTGAAACATCTGAATCTTATTTCTTAAATGAAGAATATTAATTAAGGATCAATAATTATTTTGTATAATGGGTATGGCATAAGAAATAAGTCCTGGATCTTTTCCATGAAGTAGTTGGCTCTCAGGTTAAGTAACAATGTAATTGTAAAAAAATCTTATGGTAAGCAATTTTTTTTCAATTTCATCAAGTATTGGTAGTAAGTTTTTTTAAAGTTCTAAATTACCAAATTGTACTTGAGTAAAAGTGTAGTGTTTAATTTATAGCTCAGCCTGGGATATATGTTTGCCAGTGATAGGTCCTCGAATGCATTTTCCCTTCCTGCCTTTTTTTGATTCCTCTCACCTCTTTGCTTTCTCTATGGTGAATGAGTCAGCTATTTAATTTTCCTGTTTGTCTTAAAATTAATTAATTTATTTATTGAGACGGAATTTCGCTCTTGTTGCCCAGGCTGGAGTGCAATGGCGCGATCTCTGGCTTACCGCAATCTCCACTTCCCAGGTTCAAGCGATTCATCTGTCTCAGCCTCCCAAGTAGCTGGCATTACAGGCATGTGCCACCATACCCGGCTAATTTTGTATTTTTAATGGAGACGGGGTTTCTCCATTTTGGTCAGGGTGGTCTCAAACTCCCAACCTCAGGTGATCCGCCCGCCTCGGCCTCCCAAAGTGCTGGGATTACAAGCGTGAGCCACTGCACCCAGCCCCAAATTTATTTTTTTTAATACGGATGTATCAACCCTTGTTGCCCAGGCTGGAGTGTAATGGTGCGATCTCAGTTCACTATAACCTCTGCCTCCCATCTTCAAGCGTTTCTCCTGCCTCAGCCTCCCGAGTAGCTGGAATTACAGGTGCCTGCCACCATGCCCAGCTAATTTTTTTTTTTTTTTTTTTGTATTTTTGGTAGAGACGGGGTTTTGCCATGTTGGCCAGGCTGGTCTCGAACTCCTGACCTCAGATGATCCACCCACCTCGGCCTCCCAAAGTGCTGGGATTACAGGCGTTAGCCACCACGCCCGGCCCTGTTTCTCTTGTTTTTAATCCCCTGTGTATTTTGTAGAGGGGATCTAGTCTGGATAATCTTGGTTGACTAAATTAGACTACATTAGCTCAGAAGGGTTACCAAAACAGTTGTTTTGAAGAGTTACCTTTTCTGCTAATATTGTTCATATTGGAAAATTGATATTCCCCAGACCTTGTTTTTAGAGCCCTTTGAAATCTCTGTTTCCTTCTAACTGTATACCCCTCTGTCCTGACCTGAATGTTTTGTTTCCTGTCCCCTAAATAATGCTCAGTGATCCATAAGTACAGTGCATATATAAGGCATAAGTGTGTCCCAGACTTGTCTCTCTCTCCATTTCTGACTATGCTATTTCATCTTCCTCAAATTCCTTTTTGTCTTCTCCACTTACTAAAATTCTACTATTATTTCAGGACCAAATTCATACTCAGTCTTTCCAATAAAGCCTGTACCCTCTGCCTTAGTCTAAAATTCTTCCTTTTCTTTTTTCTTTTTTTTTTGGAGACAGAGTTGCACTCTGTCACCCAGGTTGGAGTGCAGTAGTGTGATCATGACCTCCTTAGCTCAAGCAATCCTCCCATCAGCCTCCCTAGTAGCTGGAACTACAGGCACATGCCGCCATGCCTGGCTACTTTTTTTTTTTTTTTTTCAAGAGATGAGGTCCTGCTATGTTGCCCAGGCTAGTTTCCAACTCCTGAGCCCAAGTGATCCTACTTCCTTGGCCTCCCAAACTGCTGGGATTACAGGCTTGAGCCACTGTACCTGGCCTTTTTCTTCCTATTTCTTTTTTTTTTTTTTCTTGTTCCAGAGAAGCAGAATCAATAAAGTATGTGAATGTGTGTGTGTGTGTATAAATATATATGTAGAGAGATGGATATAAAGATAGATATTTGTTATAAGGAATTGGCTCAGGCCGTTATGGAGACTTAAATCTCAAGATCTGTAGGATGAGTTGGCAAGCTGGAGACCCAGGAGAGCCCATGGTGTAGATCCAGTCTGAATCTGAAGGCCTGAGAACTCAGAGAACCATTGATGTTCTTTTAATCCAAATGCTTGAGACCCACAAAGAACCATTGTTTCAGTTTGAAGGCAAGAAAAGCTGATGTCCCTGATAGTAAGCAGTCAAACAGGAGGAATTCTCTCTTAGTGTTTATTTTAGTGTTCATTTATGTGCCTTGTCTTACCAGCTAGTAAATAAGCGTCTTGAGGGCAGGGACTACAAACCATATTTGCTTGTTTATCACCCATAAGCCCTTGCATCCTTACAAGTAGTAAGTACATCTAATATATAATACTTTATAAAATAGTAAGATTTTAGAGCTGGAAAGGGTTTTTGACTCTTATTTAACTGAAACAGAAAGTCTGTTGCATGTGACTATTTTTTGGAAAAACCAGGATTAGAATTTTATTTTCAATTCCTCATCCAGGGTTTTTTCTAGTAATTCTTATTAATAATAAATGATAACTTAAATTGTTATCTTATGTTAGAGTTTTCCTGGAATCAGAAACAGGTTTAAAATAGGAAGAGAACCAGCCTTGGCAGTATAGTGAGACCGCGTCTCTACAAATAATAAAAATTAGCTGGGCATGGTGGCAGGCATCTGTGGTCCCAGCTACTTGGGAGGCTAAGGCAGGAGGATTGCCTGCTCCCAGGAAGTTGAGGCTGCAGTCAGCTGCGATCACACCACTGCACTCCAGCTTGGGTGACAGTGAGTAAGACCATGTCTCAAAAAAAAAAAAAAAAGAGTAAAATAATATACCTCTTTCCTTTGTGGTTAGAAGAATAAAATGAAATAATGTATGTGGAATCACTTAGTACAGTGCTTTAATATAGCTAATAGCTCAACAGTTGCTTTTTTGTACTAGAAAAGTTATTAAAACTTTTTTCTTTCTTTTTTTTTTTTTTTTGCTTGGGAGCAAGAATCAAAATAGTTTGCAGAGTCCTTTAATGTAGGAAATTAGGCAATATTCCTGAAGATTTCACCTTATTTTTCTCTTTTAATTTAAAAATGTGTATGATACATAATTCAGTATAAGTATTGTGCCAAAAAAAAGAACACATTTAATGTGAGTTTGTCATTATTTCCTCAAAGTATATTATTTGACATGTTAAATTTGCTGATTCATATGCAAGATTCCAATTAAGTATTTGAATATAAGGCATCATAACCAAGTGGCAGTTTTATCTTTATGACATGACTGTATTTAAGCACAGGTTGAGGCTATGGAAGGTGAAATTACAGTATCTAAACACTAGAGTGATTTGAACTGAAATACTCTTTAGAACTCTTCAGTCATGGAAAATGAAATTGATTATTTTCATTTAATTTTTTTTCCTCTCCAGAGTTCTTCGTAAGTACATCTTAAAGCTGTCAAGATGGTTCTAGCAGACCTTGGAAGAAAAATAACATCAGCATTACGCTCGTTGAGTAATGCCACCATTATCAATGAAGAGGTATGTAAAATATTGTATGAAAAATACATATGATTGTATATTATCACTAGCATTGGGAAGATGGCTTATTAATAATCTCTGTATTTATATGTATTTTGATGTAGACTTAATACTTGTAGACAGAAACCTAGAAGTGGATTCAGTAAGTAGTGTTTTATTGAGAAATTAACTACAACTTCAAATTTACTTCAACTTTCTATAAAGAATTTTCCAAAAAAAATCCAAAACAAAACTGACCTTAGCTTACATGTAAAAATGACATATTTTATCGTTTGAAAGTGTCTTAAATCTGGAACTGTACTTTTGTTTTCTCTGTTGATAAAGACCTAAAATTTCATTACCCTGCTTCTTTCTTCTTGGCTAGGCTTGTGTTTATCTGTCCTTTTCTTTGTGACTTTTATTTAGCAGTTTTGTAAAAGGCTAGCATTTCCATCTTGTCTGTTTTGATTCACTTTCTTTGAAATCTTCAGTTTTTTGGAGATTTTTGTAAGCCACTCCTTAGATCATATTAAAATACTTTTCTTCCTGGCTATATTGTTTTAAGATATTTCTTTGTTCCATTTGTCTCCCACAGATTGTATCTTAATGGTTTACTAATTGAAAAAGATGACTATGGTTCACAAGTATACTTTATATTTTGTATTAACAATGGGCAAGTACTGAATTTGGTGTTAGAAGGCATTGTTTAGAGTCCCACTGTAGCTATTTAGTAGCTGCACGATGTAAATTTGGGCAACTCAACTTCAGATCCCTTAGTGTGTAAAATAGGAAAATAGCATTTACCATAGAAAATAGTTTTAAGTATCAAATGAACTTTCTAACTTGGAGGTTAGAAAACTAATTCTTACGTAGAATTTGATCTCAACACTAAGCTAATGGAATTAAATAATTTTGAGACCATCTTAGAGATCATTTAGTTCAGCCTCTTATTTAACAGAAACAGAAAGTCAGTTTCATGTGATTATTTATTTGGAAGAACCAGGATTAGAACCTTTTTTTTCCTAATTCCTCATACAGGGCTTTTTCTAATACTTCTTATTAAATAATGAATCATAACTTAAATCATTTTTGGTCTTGTATTTCAGAATAAATAAAACAACTTTCCAAACAGTTTTCCCTGTTGGGTAGCCCTTATGTTCTTTGTGTTTATAGTAGAAAGGAAAGGAAACCGGGGGAGGAGTTCTTGGTGGGAAGTAGAGTAACAGCTGTTGCTTAAATTGGCAGCTTCTCTATTCTTGATACTGTGCTGCTAGCTAATTAACAAGGAGAAAGCCCTCTAGTGAAAGATCAGTTCCAGTTTTATCAGACTCCTTTAATGAGGGATAGAGAAAACTGATAAGCCTCTCCTTGTAGGGCATACAAAGTGAGGTGAAGGAGAGAGTTCATTCAACAAATAATTGAGGGCCTATGTTTTTGCAGACATTTTTGCTGGCACCAGAGATACAGTGGTGAACAAAATAGACTAAAATTCCTACCCTCATAGAGCTTACATTCTAGTGTGTGAGCACTTTATATACATGAGTGGCTAAAGCCTCATCTTTTCTTAAGACTTTTAATTTTATGACCTTTTAACTACAGTGCCTTGCAATTCAACAAACATATGATGATAATAAGTTATTAATAGAGGCTAGCCTCCTTTCCAGCTGTATTCTGCTGCTCTAAGTAAAAGTGACAAGACTGGCTAACTTTCTTCTGTCACATTTACTTCCACAGTTGTCCAGTTTTTAAGAAAAGCAAATATTAAGCCGGGCATGGTGGCTCACACCTGTAATCCTAGCACTCTGGGAGGCTGAAGTGGGTGGATCACCTGAGGTCAGGAGTTTGAGACCAACCTGGCCGACATAGTGAAACTCTGTCTCTACTAAAAGTATAAAAAATTAGCTGGGCGTGATGGCAGGTGCCTGTAATCCCAGCTACTAGGGAGGCTGAGGCAGGAGATTCGCTTGAATCCGGGAGGTGGAGGTTGCAGTGAGCCGAGATCATGCCATTGCACTCCAGCCTGTGCAACAATAGCGAAACTCCGTTTCAAAAAAAAAGAAAAAAAGAAAAGCAAATATTGTGACTATATACCACTACGTAATAACAACAGGAGCTCTTCAGTAACTTAGAAAACATCAAAGGCAACATCTATTTGTAGAAACTTTTTTTGGCTTGAATATTGTCTTTATTATTATTACTTTGTATGTGTGGTTTTTTTTGTTTTTTTGTTTTTGTTTTTGTTTGTTTTTTGTTTTGAGACAAAGTCTTACTCTGTCGCCCAGGCTGGAGTGCAGTGACACTATCTTGGTTCACTGCAGCCTCAGCCTCCTGAGTAACTGGGATTACAGACACATGCCACCATGCCCAGCTAATTTTTGTATTTTTAGTAGAGATGGAGTTTCGCCATGTTGGCCAGGCTGGTCTTGAACTCCTGACCTCAAGTGATCTGCCCACCTCGGCCTCCCAAAGTGTTGGGATTACAGGCGTGAGCCACCATGCCCGGCCTATACTTACTTTTACATAGGAATAAAATTGTGGTAATTAATACTTGGGTGTGTAAAACTAAATGGGGTTTCTTATTTTGACAAAATGACTTACATTTAATAAAGTTTTCTCTTCAGAACTAACTGAAAAACCCAGTATTGTGGTATTATTTTATTAAGCTATGGTTATATAATTGATCAACCATTGTTTTTATGGAACTTAATACATTGGGTACTTTAAATTTCATTTATTTCTTTATTTTCAGGTATTGAATGCTATGCTAAAAGAAGTCTGTACCGCTTTGTTGGAAGCAGATGTTAATATTAAACTAGTGAAGCAACTGAGAGAAAATGTTAAGTAAGTTAAATAAATCAGGTAAAAAACAGGCACAGTTAAGTTTAGTTTACAGGAAAGAAGTGCTAATTAGAAGTGTTTGCTATATCAGGAATCATTTCTGCTCTGCAGCACTGGAAAAGTGCTGTGTGAGAGCTCATATGTTCAGCGAGAGCATGTGTAATATGTTTCCATAATGATAGTTCAAAGAATAAACTACATGTGGTTTTCATTTAATTACATTTTTTTTTCTATTTTACTAGTCTTTTATTTGGATGGATTTAATTAAATACTGTGTAGTATTTTAATATATAAAGCCTTTTAACAATTCAGGTTTTTCATAGAAAAGTACTGCCATTTTATTCTTTTTAGGCTTAAGATGATATTAACCGTTATTGGAGAGCTGTATTCTCTTTCGTTCTCCTTTTGGTTTCTCTGTTTCATATTTGAATGAGAAATTAATGTATGTGGTCTCAGTTGTCATTTTCATTGGGAGAGGCACTGAGTTGGCAAGACACACAGAACAATACAGGTAGCTGAGTTAACTGCTTGAATCTTATCCCTTATCATGCTTTAGATATTTCTTCTTGTATTGTTAGACTGAGATTAGTTGTGGGACTACCAGCATTTAAGCATTTAGAAATAGAGAAAGTAGCCGGGTGTGGTGGCTCATGCCTGTAATCCCAGCACTTTGGGAGGCTGAGGCGGGAGGAACATGAGGTCAGGAGATGGAGACCAGCCTGGCCAACATGGTGAAACCCCGTCTCTACTAAAAATACAAAAAATTAGCCGGGCATGGTGGCATACGCCTGTAAACCCAGCTACTCAGGAGGCTGAGGCAGGAAAATTGCTTGAGCTTGGGAGACAGGTTGCAGTGAGCCGAGATCATGCCACTGCACTCCAGCCTGGCCGACAGAGCGAGACTCTGTCTCAAAAAAAAAAAAAAAAAAAAAAAAAAGAAGAAATAGAGAAAGTAGTCCTGATTTCTGTTGTAAAGATATGTAAAATATATAAGCTGCAAGCAAAGTAAATAAAACTAGTTCTTTGTGGTGATATTAGGACAAATTTATACTTTCAGGTGTAATCCTTGAAAACCAAAGTCTTGTGTCTAATACTTCATGGCTAAAGCTCTTTATGATATAGACTTACGAATCTGTAGTAATTACATGCATGTTAATTGGAAGACTATTAATATGAATGAATGAATAGTCGTACATTCTTTGGAGCAGAAGCTTTTGTTTCTTAGAGTTTCTTAACTGATTTTCTCCTCCCCATCCCAATCACCAACCACCATCATAAAGGTCTGCTATTGATCTTGAAGAGATGGCATCTGGTCTTAACAAAAGAAAAATGATTCAGCATGCTGTATTTAAAGAACTTGTGAAGGTAAAAGTATATGAAGATTGTGCTGTGATTCTATACTCGGTGGATAAAAATACATTAGCACTACACATATTTCAGAATATTTTTAACATGTCTTTATGGAATATTCATCTGTATTAACATATTAATGAAAGGATTATTAAGTTTTCTGAGGAACTTTTTTTTTTTTTTTTCCTTTGAGAAGGAGTTTCACTCTCGTTGCCCAGGCTGGAGTGCAATGACGTGATCTTGGTTCACCGCAACCTCCGCCTCCCGAGTTCAAGTGATTCTCCTGCCTCAGCCTCCCGAGTAGTTGGGATTACAGGCATGCACCACCACACCTGGCTAATTTTGTATTTTTGGTAGAGACAGGGTTTCTCTATGTTGGTCAGCCTGGTGTTGAACTCCCGACCTCAGGTGATCTGCTCGCCTTGGCCTCCCAGAGTACTGGGATTACAGGTATAAGCCACTGCACCTGGTCAGGACCTATTTTTATTGTAGACTTTACTGAATATACATAATTCCGAGTGCAGATATGATGGCTAGTACTATTCCTGCAAAAAATGCCAAAACCAAGATGCGATGAGTGAAATTTCACTACAGATTGGTTGATGAAAGGGCCTAAGTTTGGCCGGGCGAGGTGGCTCAAGCCTGTAATCCCAGCACTTTGGGAGGCCGAGACGGGCAGATCACGAGGTCAGGAGATCGAGACCATCCTGGCTAACACAGTGAAACCCCGTCTCTACTAACAATATAAAAACTTAGCCGGGCGAGGTGGCAGGCGCCTGTAGTCCCAGCTACTCGGGAGGCTGAGGCAGGAGAATGGCGTGAACCCGGGAGGCGGAGCTTGCAGTGAGCTGAGATCCGGCCACTGCACTCCAGCCTGGGTGACAGAGCGAGACTCCGTCTCAAAAAAAAAAAAAAAAAAAAAAAAAAAAAGGCCTAAGTTTTTCTTCTTTCACTATCGTGATTTGCTTAGTGATGGTCCTGCTTTTATATGGCAAAGTCACACATAGCAAATATTCTTTTCTACACTGTTCATTTTGTAAGGAATTCCCTTTGCAAAGACCAAGTATCCCAATTCTTGCCTAGATTATGAGCAATTTTAAATTAGTGAAAGTTTTATTTTCAAGTAGTAAATATAGCTGGTTGCCCCTGCCTCATCTTATTGCTGATCATGCAAATTATGGTGAAAATCTTAGAGCTTAAAATATATATATATTGGCTCAGTTGTGGAAGAAAAAAAGAAAGGAGCTGTTAAAAAAATTATTTTAGTCCAGGCACAGTGGCTCATGCCTGTAATCACAGTGCTTTGAGAGGCGGAGGTGGGAGGATTCCTTGAGACCAGGAGTTTGAGACCAACCTGGGCAATGCAGTGAGAACCAGTCTCTACAAAAAAAAAAAAAAAAAAAAAAATTGGTAAAAATAACTGGTGCAGGCTGGGTGCAGTGGCTCACATCTGTAATCCCAGCACTTTGGGAGGCTGAGGTGAGTGAATCACCCAAGGTCAGGAGTTCGAGACCAGCCTGACCAACATGGTGCAATCCCATCTCTACTAAAAATACAAAAATTAGCTGGGCATGGTGGTGCACATCTGTAGTCCCAGCTACTGAGGAGGCTGAGACAGGAGGATTGGTTGAGCCCCAGAGTTCAGGGGTGCAGTGAGCCATGATTGTGCCACTGCACTCCAGACTTGGGGAGAGGGTGAGACCCTGTCTTAAAAAAAAAACAAAAAAAATTTTTTTAGAGCAATAGATGGCTACTAGTTCTACAATCATTTTTCCCCCCACATTGTATGAATATTTTCTTTCTTTTTTTTTTTTGAGTCTCCCTCTGTCACTGAGGCTGAAGTGCAATGGCATGATCTCTGCTCACTTCAACCTCTGCCTGCCGGGTTCAAGCAGTTCTCCTGTCTCAGCCTCCCGAGTAGCTGGGACTATATAGGTGCATACCACCACACCCAACTAATTTTTGTATTTTTAGTACAAACAAGTTTTCACATCTTGGCCAGTCTACCCTCGAACATCTGACCTCAAGTGATCCACCTGCCTCAGCCTCCCAAAGTGCTGGGATTACAGGCGTGAGCCACCATGCCCGGCCTGAATATATTTACTGTTTTGGTACCAACCGCACTGATAGGATTTTGAAAAAGTTGTGTATCTCAGACAAGTATGTAATTTTCATTTACTCCACTAGACTAATTAATTAAAAAAAGAAAAAAAAGAAATTCAGACCTAAAAGAGGTCAGAATTTATCCTGTTCGTACTTACCAGTTTGCAGTTGAGAAAACTGAGCTAGTTAGTGGCAGACCCAGGTATGATCTCCAAACTCCTTGTGTAAGACTCTTCATTTCCTGATTGCTTTTCACTTAGTGTCTGAGGTCAGCACAGTGTGAGTGGAATTTTTTCTTTTTCTTTTTCTTTTTTTTGAGATGGAGTCTTGCTCTGTTGCCAGGCTGAAGTGCAGTGGCACGATCTTGGCTCACTGCAACCTCTGCCTCCTGGGTTCAAGCAATTCTCCTGCCTCAGTCTCCCAAGTAGCTGGGATTACAGTCGTGCGCCACCTTGCCCAGCTAATTTTTTTTTTTTGTATTTTTAGTAGAGACGGGGTTTCACCATTTTGGCCAGGATGGTCTCGATCTCCTGACCTAGTGATCCACCCACCTTGTCCTCCCAAAGTGCTGGGATTACAAGCATAAGCCACCGTACCTGGCCTTTTTTTTTTTTTTTTTTTTAAAAGAGATAGTCTGACTCTGTTACCCAGGCTGGAGTGCAGTGGTGCAATCATGGCTCACTGTAGCCTCAACCTCTTGGGCTCAAACAATCCTCCTGCCTCAGCGCCCCCCAAGTAGCTGGACTACAGATACATGCCACCATGCCCAGCTAGTTTTTGCATTTTTTTGTAGAGACAAGGTTTTGCCATGTTGCCCTAGCTGGTCTTGATCTTCTGAACTCAAGTGATCCACCTGCCTTGTCTTCCCAAAGTGTTAGGATTGCAGGTGTCAGCCACTGTGCCTGGCTGGAAATTTTTATTGTTAGGGGCTCATAACCATAGGCAATTCTGGAGCATCAGGTGCTTTATTAAGAAGCATTTATTGAGTACCTACTTTATTTCAGGAAGTATGCCAAATGCTGCTGACAGCAGAGATAAATAAAACTGGTCCTTATACACAGATGCTTATGGTCTAGAGCAATGGTGTACAAAACAAGGTCAAAATTATTTCCATAATACTAAGACACTATTTGACTTTTGTACTGTGTTGACATTTGCACTGAAAACAATGGTAGGTAAAACTCCCTAGTATGAATCAAGGCAGTGGCACCATACGATACTAGTAGTTTCTGAACTCTTTTTTTTTTTTAAAGACAGAGTCCCTGTCATTCAAGGTAGAGTACAGTGGCATGATCAGAGCTCACTGTGGCCTCAAATTCATGGGCTCAAGCGGTCTTCTCTCCTCAGCTTCCAGAGAAGCTAGGACCAACGGCATGCACCACTGTTGTTTTTTTGTTTGTTTGTTTGTTTGTTTTGAGACAGGGTCCTACTCTGTTGCCCAGGCTGGAGTGCAGTGGTGTGATCATGGCTTGCTGCAGCCTCATCCTCGCTGGGCTCAGGTGATCCCTACACCTGAGCCTCCCTAGTAGCTGGGACTACTACTCTTTGAGCCCAGGAGTTTGAGACCAGCCTGAGCAACATGATGAAACCCCATCACTACAAAAAATACAAAAATTAGCTGGGAACGGTGGCTTACACCTGTAAACTCAGTTACTCGGGAGGTTAAGTTGAATCTGGGAGGTGGAGGTTACAGTGAGCTGAGATCACGCCACTGCACTCCAGCCTGGGCAACAGAGCGAGACCTGTCTTAAAAAAAAAAAGCCACCAGGCACAGTGGTGCATGCCTGTAATACCAGCACTTTGGGAGGCCGAGGCGGGTGGATCACCTGACGTCAGGAGTTTGAGACCAGCCTGACCAACATGGTGAAACCCCGTCTTGACTAAATAAAAAAAGTTAGCCGTGTGTAGTGGCACATGCCTGTAATCCCAGCTACTTGGGAGGCTGAGGCAGGAGAATGGCTTGAACCTGGGAGGCAGAGGTTGCAGTGAGCTGAGATCACGCCATTGCGCTCCAGCCTAGGCCACAAGAGCGAAACTCCATCTAAAATAAAAATAAAAAGGACTTGTGTCTATCATCTGTCTCCGTCATGAGTTTGACAGTATCACACTACTTACTTTTCTGATGAGAGTCACTATTGATATTAATGAATGAAGTTTTTTGATTATGTATAGTGAAATATGTCAGTGAAGAGAGATCTGCCTAGCTCAGTGAACCAATGTTTTGTGAATAACTAGCACATGATATTACAAGATCATGTACCAGTATAAGATTCATTTAAAATGCAAGATGGAATCACAGATTTTAATGTAACAGAGTATAAAAGTTTATATGGTTTTAGATTCTATATTACAGCTAACCTTTATAAACTACCATGATTATAAAGAAGCTCTGAGACCAAGAAGTTGAAAACAGCTGTTCTCAAGAGTGGGAGAAAGAGAAGACAAATTTATTAAATTATTTAGTAAAACATATGTTCCAAATAATGGGTCCATAGAGAGCTGGGAGATTTTGCCATGACATATAGAAAATGGAGGTGAATGTGGAGCAGCATCAGTGTACTGAAAGGATCTATGAGGAAGGGAAGTGGATTTATGTTTAAGACAGATTTTGCCTGTTTCAGAAGTTTGCCTAAGGGGAGGTTGATGCTTAGGAAAGGTATGAGAAAATGTATTTTTCTCTCTTCTCTATCTCATGGCTTTCCTTGAAATTCAGGTATAATATGGATTATGTAATTTTTATGGTTGGCTTGGTAGACTTTCTCTCAAAGGTTTAGACTTTGTGGACCACGTGATTTCTGTTGCAACTACTCAGCTCTGCTGTTGTGGCACAAAAGGAGCAAATGGGTCAGGCACAGTGGCTTATACCTGTAATCTCAGCACTTCGGGAGGCCAAGGCTGGAGGATTGCTTGAGGCCAAGAGTTCAAAAGCAGTCTGGGCAACATAGCAATACTCCGTCTCTACAAACAAATACTAAAATTAGTCAGATATCATGGCACACGCCTGTAGTTCCAGCTACTCACGAGGCTGAGATGGTAGGATCGCTTGGGCCCAAGAGTTCGAGACTGCAGTGAGCCATGATTGTACCACTGCACTCTAGCCTGGGTTACAGAATGAGACCGTGTCTCCAAAAAAAAAAAAAAAAAAACAAAGTAGTAAATGAATGGGCATGGCTGTATTAGATTGAAATTTTTTTCAATGTAATAACTAGAAATGTAATAACTTTATAGCCTGTTGCCCAGGCCAGAGTACAGTGGCCTGATAATAGCTCATTGCAGTCTCAAACTCCTGGGCTCAAGCCATCTTCCTGCCTCAGCCTCCTGATTAGCTGGGACCACAGGTGCATGCCATCACACCTGGCCAATTCTTTAAATTAGTAGGGACAAGATTTTTTTTTTTTTTTTTTTGAGACGGAGTCTCTCTCTGTCACCCAGGCTGGAGTGCAGTGGCGCGATCTCGGCTCACTGCAAGCTCCGCCTCCCGAGTTTACGCCATTCTCCTGCCTCAGCCTCCCGAGTAGCTGGGACTACAGGCGCCTGCCACCTCGCCTGGCTAGTTTTTTGTGTTTTTTTTTTTTAGTAGAGACGGGGTTTCACCGTGTTAGCCAGGATGGTCTCGATCTCCTGACCTCGTGATCCGCCCATCTCGGCCTCCCAAAGTGCTGGGATTACAGGCTTGAGCCACCGCGCCCGGCCGGGACAAGATCTTACTATGCTGCCCAAGCTGGTCTCAAACTCCTGGTCTCAAGCAATCCTCCTCCTTTGGCCCCTAGAAAGGGCCGGGATTATAGGCATGAGCCACCACACCCAGCCTCCATTGAAACTTTATTTGCACATAGTTTACCAACCCCTGATCTGGGACATTAACTATTATGGATTTATTATTATATCATACATTTCAAGTTCCAAACGACTGACTCCCACGTGAATTACTTTTTAAATGTTCCATGCTTTTTTTTTTTTTTTTTGAGATGGAGTCTTGCTCTGTTGCCCAGGCTGGAGTGCAGTGGTGCAATCTCAGCTCACTTCAAGCTCCGCCTCCTAGGTTCACGCCATTCTCCTGCCTCAGCCTCCTGAGTAGCTGGGACTACAGGTGCCCACCACCACACCCAGCTAATTTTTTGTATTTTTAGTAGAGACGGGGTTTCACCGTGTTAGCCAGGATAGTCTTGATTCTCCTGACCTCATGATTCGCCCACTTCGGCCTCCCAAAGTGCTGGGATTACAGGCATGAGCCACCATGCCCAGCCCTAAATGTCCCATGCTTTTTTAATTTGGAGACTGTCCCTATATGAACCTCAGTTTTCCGCTGACTGTCATTTTAAAGTTGGTGATTGTTTTTTACTAGCCCTCTAAATGTAGTAACTTTGCAGTAAATATTTGGCATTGGAGAATTTACAGTTTGACCTTGAAAATATTTCACATATAATCTGTAATTTTGTTAAGTAAATATTTGTCAAATTGAATATGAACGTTAGCACTCTTGAGTATGGCATCCGCTAGCCACATGTGGTTATTGAGCATTTGTAATGTGGCTAGTCCAAACTGAGATGTGTTTTACATATAAAATACACACCAGATTTTCAGACTTTGTATGGGAAAATAAATGTAAAAATCTCATTAAATTTTTAATATAGATTACATATGAAAATGATAATTTTTTAGATGTATTGAGATAGATATTAAATTTAGTATCACCTGTTTTTACTTTTTAAATGTCAGTACTGGAAATTTTAAAGTTCATGTGTAGCCTTCACATACATTTTTGTATTACATTTCTGTAGTGCTGATGTAGATTCCTCCTGTGGCTTAAACTTGTTTTTTACATTTTATTTTATACTCCAGCTTGTTCTAAAAAATGTTGTGAGATCTTTACTCTGAATTGATTTGGAGTATATACTTGATTATGACTTGTTAAATTCATGTTCTTAAATTTTACTCTGTTTATACAAAGGAGAATAGTTATATTAGAATAGCGTATGGTAGCTTTTTTATGAAAATGCCCTTATTTATATAATTTAAAAGTTGTGGCAGCACGGTGTCTCACGCCTGAAATCCCAGGACTCTGAGGCTGAGACAGAAGGATTGCTTGAACCCAGAGGTTGGAGACCAGCCTGGGCAACATGGCAAGACCCTCTCTTTACAAAAAAAATGTTTTAATTAACTAGATGTGGTGGCGTGTACCTGTAGTCCCAGTTACTTGGGAGGCTGAAAGTGGGAGCATCATTTGAGCCCAGGAGATCGAGGCTGCAGTGAGCTCCGATTATGCCACTGCACTCCAGCCTGGGTGACAGAGTGCGACCCTATCTCAAAAAAGGAAAAAAATGTTGTGGG
The DNA here is from genome assembly GCF_037993035.2 of Macaca fascicularis. NCBI lineage: Eukaryota > Metazoa > Chordata > Mammalia > Primates > Cercopithecidae > Macaca > Macaca fascicularis. The sequence continues at coordinate 102,827,722 of NC_088381.1, forward strand.
GAAGGGGTTTTGAATTTAAATGTATGTTAACCTGATTTTATTTTTAATTTATTTTTGGTATTTAGCTTGTAGACCCTGGAGTTAAGGCATGGACACCCACTAAAGGAAAACAAAATGTGATTATGTTTGTTGGATTGCAAGGGAGTGGTAAAACAACAACATGTTCAAAGGTAAATTGAACTTAATTTAAAAAGAAGCCATATGGAAGATAGGTTTGTATAAATCAAGTTTTGTACTTAATGTAAAAATATATTATAAAGCCTGGCTTTATAATATTGAAATGTATATTTTATTAATTATAATTAATTAGAATATATTAATATATAATATGTTATATATATTTTATTAAAATATATTTGTGATATATTAAAATATACTATAATATATTAAAATATCTTATAAAGCCAGGCTTTATAATATTGTTGCTTTATAATTTTGTGTTACTTGATGTATGTTTTTAAATAATTTTTTGTAGGATAAGAGAAGAGATCCTCATACTTTATTTCTTTTTTGTAAGAAGGTAGACATCTATAACTATGCTATTTTATTAAAAAAAGACCATTCCTATCCTTTCAGGAAGTGAGTGTATTATTTTTGGAGAAGAGAACATGGAGTTTACTTTATCCTCTATAGCTCAGGACTCCTTTTTCATGTTCCTACCCAGCATGCTATAGATCTTCATTTTGCATATCCTTATACAATGTTTTTTTAGATAGAGTCTTACTTCGTTGCCCAAGCTAGAGTGCAGTGGCATGCGAACATAACTCACTGTAGCCTTGACCTCTTTATGCTAATTTTTAATTCGGTTTACCACTCCTTTTTCCCGAATTGGGTGTCTCAACAATATTATGGGATTTTTCCACAAGCTTCATATATGTTATAGTTTGAGGGGGAAAAAGAGAAAAGGATGATTTTTAGATCGTTTTGTTGTTGTTTGTTTTTAATTAACGTTAATAGTAATTAACATTTTTTACTATGATCATTTGCTACTTGATCATTTTATATTTGAATGCTGCTGCATGACAATTAGAATGTAAAACTTTGTAGGAAATTTGCCATATTCAAAAATCTTTAATAATCAGGAGAATTATACAGTTTTATTTTACTCCTAAGGTAAATAATAAGGAAAAACAGAAGAAATTATATGTATAATTTGTTATACTTTATGATATTATATTTTTAAATCTTTTCTCACCCAGTTAGCGTATTATTACCAGAGGAAAGGTTGGAAGACCTGTTTAATATGTGCAGACACATTCAGAGCAGGTAATGTCTTGAAATTTGAAAATTGTTTTCTATAATTTTTATTTTCAAGTTTGAGGATTCATGAACTCTTTATCTTCTAGGGGCTTTTGACCAACTAAAACAGAATGCTACCAAAGCAAGAATTCCATTTTATGGAAGGTAGGTTACTGTTTTTTATTTTAACACTCATATGTCTCTTCTTGTCTGTCAGCTTTTTTTTTTTTTTTTTTTTTTTTTGAGACAGAGTCTCTCCCTCTGTTACCCAGGTTGGAGTGCAATGGTGCGATCTTGGCTCACCGCAGCCTCCACCTCCTGGGTTCAAGCAACTCTCCTGTCTCAGCTTCCTGAGTAACTGGGATTACAGGAGCCCACCACCACGCCCGGCTAAGTTTTTGCATTTTTAGTAAAGACAGGGTTTCGCCATGTTGGCCAGGCTGGTCACTCCTGACCTCAGGTGATCTGCCTGCCTTGGCCTCCCAAAGTGCTGGGATTACAGGCATGAGCCACCACGCCTAACCATGCCCTGCTAATTTTTTTTTAAACTTTTTGTAAAGACCCTGTCTTTACAAAAGATCCTGTGTTGCCCAGGCTAGTCCTGAGCTCCTGGACTCAAATGATCCTTCCACCTCAGCCTCCCAAAGGGCTGGGATTACAGGCTTGAGCCACTGTACGCAGCCACACACATATTCTTATTAAGTATATTTCTACATGAGTTTTTGGTGGTGGTTCTTAATTTAGGGGAAAAACTTTTTTTTGTAACATTATATGTCTTTATTTGATAGTAGCGATCTGCATATAAAAAGTTGCCACTAATCAGAAGAATGCAAATTAAAATATCTAATTTCTTGATTTTTCAAGTTGACAAAGATTGTATTAGGGATTGTGAAAATGTAGTGAAATAGGGATGACATTAAACTGTTATGGAGGAGGTTTGCCTCATAAAAATGAAAAGCCTTAAATGGTCATACCATTTGTTCCAAATTCAACTTATAAGAGTGCTCAAAGAAGAAACATTTACCAATTATATTGGCTGTATTTTTAATATCAAGAAATTGGAAAAACTGCCATGCACAGTGGCTCATATATATAATCCCAGCACTTTGGGAGGCTGAGATGGGAGGATCACTTGAGCCCAGAAGTTGGACACCAGCCTGAGCAACATAACAAGACCTCATCTCTAGAAAAAATAAATTTAAAAAATTTTTAGGCCGGGCACGGTGGGGTTATGTTTGTAACCCCAGCAGTTTGGGAGGCTGAGGCAGGTGGATTATAAAGTCAGGAGTTCGAGACCAGCCTGGCCAACACAGTGAAACCCTGTCTCTACTAAAAATACAGAAATTAGCTGGGTGTGTTGGTGGGTGCTTGTAATCCCAGCTATTTGGGAGGCTGAGGCAGAAGAATTGCTTGAAACTGGGAGGCAGAGGTTGCAGTGAGCCGAGATCATGCCACTGCACTTCAGCCTGGGTGACAGAGCTAGACACCGTTTCAACAACAAAAAAAAATTTTTTAGGCCAGTCGCGGTGGCTCACACCTGTAATCCTCGCACTTTGGGAGGCTTAGATGGGTGGATCACCTGAGGTCGGGAGTTCAAGACTAGCCTGACCAACATGGAGAAAACCCATTTCTACTAAAAATACAAGATTAGCTGGATGTGGTGGCGCATGCCTGTAATCCCAGCTACTCAGGAGGCTGAGGCCGGAGAATCGCTTGAACCTGGGAAGCAGAGGTTGTGGTTAGCTGAGATCGCACCATTGCACTCCACCCTGGGCAACGAGCGAAACTCCACCTCAAAATAAATAAATAAACACATTTAAAAAAGAAATTGGAGGCCAGGTGTGATGGCTCATGCATGTGATCCCAGCATTTTGGGAGGCCAAGGCAGGCAGATCATGAGGTCAGAAGTTTGAGAACAGCCTGACCAACATGGTAAAACCCCGTCTTTACTGAAAATACAAAAATTAGCTGGCCTGGTGGCAGGCACCTGTAATCCTAGCTACTTGAGAGGCTGAGGCAGGAGAATCGCTTGAACCCAAGAGGCAGAAGTGGCAGTGAGCCGAGATCTCGCCACTGCACTCCAGCCTGGGCGACAGAGTGAAACTTTGTCTCAAAAAAAAAAGAAAAAGGAAAGAAATGGGAAAAACGTCAAATGTCTAATAGGAGGGCATTATTTAATAAGCAATATAGCCATCTGATAGAATGCTGTATAACCTCAAAGTTATGTTTTACAGAAATATTTTTTCTTTTTTCCCCCTGTGTTATTTTTAAAGAGACATGGTCTTGCTCTGTTGCCCAAGTTGGAGTGCAGTTGCTTGATCATAAGCTCACTGCAGCCTCAAACTCATGGACTCAAGTCGTCCTCCTGCTTCAGTCTCCCAAGTGGCTGGGACTACAGGTGCATTCCACTATGCCAACTAGATTTTTTTTTTTTTTTTTGTAGAGTGGAATCTCACTGTATTGCTCAGGCTTGTTACAAGAATATCTGCTGGTTTCATAAAATGCTTCCAAATGGATATTAAATGGAAAAACGTGTGAAACACTGTGAACATGAATTCAATTATTAAATAAAATATAAAAAATAAATTTGAAGGAGACACAGTTCATTCAGAAAAGACGTGCGATAGAATCATACTGGGTTTTGGAATTGGAAAATTGGATAATGCTTCATGCTTTTTTAGAAGTAGATTTTGTATTTAATACTTTATAGATTTTCTTCTTCTAAATTGAAATTGGGGTCATTTTGGCTTTTTCAAAATAGATTAAAGGTAAACTAACAATTTCTGAATTAGTAATATTTGGAAGTTTTGCCGTTTTGTTAAATCATTTGTCCATGTTATATAGCTATACAGAAATGGATCCTGTTATCATTGCTTCTGAAGGAGTAGAGAAATTTAAAAATGAAAATTTTGAAATTATTATTGTTGATACAAGTGGCCGCCATAAACAAGAAGACTCTTTATTTGAAGAAATGCTTCAAGTTGCTAATGCTATAGTAAGTAGCTTTCAATGTAAAAACACTAGGACTTTGGTTAATTTAATTATAAAACCGGATTGAATATATGACCAATATAATTTGTTTTGGGCACCTATATCTGTGTGGTAGTGACTTAATTTCATCATTTTTGCTCTCCGTTAAATATAAACTTCTTAAATTTGAAAAAATAATTTCCTTTCTTACTTAATCATCCTATTAGTATGCATAAGAAAACGTTTAAAAATTAGTAATTAGGCTGGGTGCAGTGGCTCACATCTATAATCCCAGCACTTTGGGAGGCTGAGTCGGATGGATCACAAGGCCAGGAGTTCGAGATCAGCCTGGCCAACATGGTGAAACCCTATCTCTATTAAAAATACAAAAATTATCTGGGCGTGGTGGCGGGTGCCTGTAATCCCAGCTACCTGGGAGCTAAGATAGGAGAATCGCTTGAACCTGGGAGGCAGAGGTTGCAGTGAGCTGAGATCATGCCATTGCACTCCAACCTGGGCAACAAGAACAAAACTCCATCTCAAAAAAAAAAAAAATTAGTAATTAGCCTTTCATGTCTGATGAATTTCCTTTTTAAAAATTCAGTTGGAATACTTAGGTGAATTTTGAGAATTTTCCAAAATGAAGCATTAAAAAAGTATTATCATTTTTTGTCTCTTTAAAAGTGTGATGGAAATAATTTGGGGGAGGAGAAGCAGTTTATAGATATCTGCAGCATATATTATTTAGGAACTCATGTCTTGGCATTGGAGTATTAGCAGTAATTCTTTGGTTTGTGGTTAATGCTAGTAAGTTTCTTTTTATTTATGTTGTTATTTTGACCAAGTTGAGCAGATCTAAGGGAAATAGCCTCAAGTGTGTTTTATCCATTTTGTTTTCAGTATACACTCTTCTGCTTTGATTTGCCTTTGCACTTTTTTTGCCTAGAATGCCATTCTTTCAGATCTTTGCATAACTTTTTCCTTTTTATTCAGGTCTCAGCTCAAACATTAGGTCCAGAGAGGCCTTCCCTGACTGCCCTACTAGAAGATGCCTCCCATACTTCAAAACTGATACTCTGTATCCCATTTTAGTTGTTATACATCTGAAATGTTTATCTATTTATTATCTATGTCCTCTGACTAGAATGCAAGTTTCTTAGGACAAATATTTTCTCATTTACCTTTTTGTTCTCAGGACCTAGATGGTACCCAATAATACATAGTACTTCAACAAATATTTATGGATTGAATAATTATTTATATTGTAAATATTGTGGGGCTTTTTGTTTGTTTGTTTGTTTTTCTTGAGATGGAGTTTCACTCTTGTCGCCCAGGCTGGAGTGCAGTGGCATGATCTCAATTGACTGCAACCTCTGCCTCCCGGGTTTAAGTGATTCTCCTGCCTGAGCCTCTCATGTAGCTGGGATTACAGGGGCTTGCCACCACGCCTGGCTAATTTTTGTATGCTAATTTTTGTATTTTTAGTAGAGACAGGGTTTTCACCACGTTGGCCAGGCTGGTCTTGAACTCCACCTCTGGTGATCCACCCGGCTCAGCCTCCCAAAGCGCTGAGCTTACAGACATGAGCCACTGCGCCTGGCTCTAAATATTGTTTTGTAGCTTCTAATGATGACATTTGCTTAGGATCAATAAAAACCTTTTCTAAAGTATCTTTTCTATTTAAACTTTCTAGCAACCTGATAACATTGTTTACGTGATGGATGCCTCCATTGGGCAGGCTTGTGAAGCCCAGGCTAAGGCTTTTAAAGATAAAGTAGATGTAGCCTCAGTAATAGTGACAAAACTTGATGGCCATGCAAAAGGAGGTGGTGCGCTCAGTGCGTAAGTATCATTGATACTGTTGTCCTCTGTCTTGGGATTGTATGGGGAAGAGTATGTGTTTATAGCTTTCATATTGATCATTTAAAATATGTTTCAATAGTGAGCCTAATATGGTTTGTAAAGGAAGTTTAAATAGAAATAATTTTGGAGCCTGTCTGATATAGTTCTATTACAACTTGCGAAATGAAACTTGAGTTTTGTACCTTTGTCTAATTAGCTTTGGAGGCGGATTCACTTCAAATATCAGATCTGCTGGAAATTTGTGGGGCTCTTTTGAGGTTATTTTATATTTTCTTTTTTTTTCCAGAGTTGCTGCCACAAAAAGTCCGATTATTTTCATTGGTACAGGGGAACATATAGATGACTTTGAACCTTTCAAAACACAACCTTTTATTAGCAAACTTCTTGGTATGTACAGTGGTGGTGATGTAGACAAATCTCCAAGAAATACAATGTATCTTTAGGACAAAATAGGATTTTAATTCTGTCCTCACTAATTTAAGAACATCAGTTCCTTCTATGACTTACTTTCCTTACCTGTAAAATAGAGATAATGCTTATCTGCTTTCTGTGGTGAAAGTGGTAAAATGAGGTGTCTAGTAGAAAGTTCTTTGGAAAAGTTTTAGAGCACAATACAAAAACAAGTGGTTTTAATAATAGTAGATGTAAGGGCAATAATACTTTGGCAATGTCTCAAGGTGGTATAGTTAGAGAGCATGGAATTTGGAGTTAAACCCTGGGCTACAGTCCCTGCTTTGTGACTTGTTTGTTGCTACTTAACTTTTTTTATTTTTTTGAGTTGGAGTTTCGCTCTTGTCACCCATGCTGGAGTGCAATGGCGGGATCTCAGTTCACTGCAACTTCTACCTTCCGGGTTCAAGCGATTTTTCTGCCTCAGCCTCCCAAGTGGCTGGGATTACAGGCGTGCACCACCAGGTCCAGCTAATTTTTTTTATTTTTAGTAGAGACGGGGTTTCACCATGTTGGCCACGCTAGTCTCGAACTCCTGACCTCAGGTGACCCACCCACCTCGGCCTCCCAAACTGCTGGGATTACAGGCATGAGCCACCGTGCCTGGCCATGCCACTTAACTTTCTTAGCTTCGGTTTTCTCATTTGTGTAGTGTAGTAAGAATACCTATCATAATAACCTCACAAGGTTATTATGTATGTGAGTGTGTTTTGTATAATGTAAAGCAGGGTATAGTATTAGTTGTTAATTTTTCTTTTTTGCATCTTATAGGTATGGGCGACATTGAAGGACTGATAGATAAAGTCAACGAGTTGAAGTTGGATGACAATGAAGCACTTATAGAGAAGTTGAAACATGGTATATGAGTGACAAAAAAGCACTTCATCTCAGATGTCTTCCATTGACTTTTTTTAATAAAGTTACTATTAAGTTGTTTGAAATATAATATTTATTAGAGTCAGATCTTCTACTGCTTATTATTTTACATGATTTATATGCAAATCATTTAAAATCTAGGTGCCTGAGCAGTTACAGAATTCAGTGTTTTTGTTTTCTTTATTGTAATAAAATTAAGATTAAAATCAAGGCTTTCACTAGATTCCTTGAAATGTATGTTTGTTTGTTTGTTTTTTAAGATGGAGTCTCACTCTGTTATCCAGGCTGGAGTGCAGGGGTGCAATCTTGGCTCGCTGCCAACTCTGCCTCCTGGGTTCAAGTGATTCTCCTGCCTCAGCCTCCTGAGGAGCTGGGATTACAGGCACGTACCACCAGGCCTGGCTAATTTTTGTATTTTTAGTAGAGATGAGGTTTCGCCATGTTGGCCAGGCTGGTCTTGAACTGCTGACCTGAGGTGATCTGCCCACCTCGGCCTCCCAAAGTGCTGGTTTTACAGGTGTGAGCCACTGTGCTTGGCTGGTTCCTTGAAGTTAAACAGGTTAAAAGTAAGTTAGAACACAAGGATGAAATTAAATATACCACATTTTCTTTACCCCACATGAAAGACCCCTCCTGTAGGGAAGGATGTTACTCGATTAGGAGCTCAGGTTCTTAAATAATAACATACCAGTGTTTGTATCTCTGATCTATTATTCAGCTGTATAACTTTTTGAAATTACTTAGCCTCAATTTTGTCATCTGTAAAAAGTACATAATACTAACTACTTCATATGGTTGTGAAGACTGCATTCGCCGATGCATGTACAATGTCTGGCACATCATAAACACTCCGTGTATATTATTCTCTACCATTCCAGTTGTTCTAAAAATAATCTTTAATTACCATAGCAACTATTCGCCTCTTTGCTGCTTCTCACTCATCTTACCAGATAATTGTGCCTTTACCTTTCTCTTAAATGCTGGTGTTTCTCAGGGATCATTCTAAGTCATCTTTCTCAGGCGCTTCAGACTCATGTATCTGTGTTTACTAGACCATTCTTGGATGTTTCACAGACATCTCAAATTCAGCACATCCTTATTCCCATCCCAACCTCTCACCTCGTCGTCTCATCAATGAATATTAACATCATTTATATTGTTGCCAGAGTCAGAAACTTGGGTGTCATTATTATTTCTTCCTCACTCTGCCCACTCCTTTCTCCATCAGTTAACTAGTCCTAGTGTTCCTACCTCCTAAATATCTCCATTCCATCCCCTTCTCTGTAGCCGCTCTACAACTATGCTAGTTCATCTCTTTCCTAGATCTTCTTATTGTAAGTCTTTCAACAGATCTTCCAGCTTCCTGTACTCTTCCCCGTTGATGTATTTTTTCATACTACAGCCCAAAATAATCTTTCAAAACTGCAAATCTGATCCCATTACTGCTCTTCTTAAAATTCTTTAATGGCTTTCTATTGCCCTTATAAAGTTTTTAACTGATTTTATGATCTAGCTCACATCTTCCATGTTGTGTTTTAGCACTGTTGTTCTTAGTATTCTGTGTGTCAGCTATGCTTGACTTGTTTTAGTTTCTCAAATGTACATTCCTGTCTCACATCTGGGCTGTTGCCTTTGCTTGTCCCTCTATCTCTCTTCTTACCTCTGCCATCATCTCTGACCAAGATGGCTAACTGCTACTTATACTTCAGATTTCTCCTTAAATGTCCTTCTTCAGGGACATTTCACCTGAACCCTAGACTGAGTTGGAACCTTCTGACAGATGTTTCTATTGCTTCCTACAATTTTTTTATTATTCACCACAATTATTTGATGTCCGTTTTTCCTGCTGGATGGTGAAGGTAGAGGTCATAGCTGTGTTATTCATCTTTTATGTTCACAGTACCTAGCACAGTGTCTGGCACATAGTAGGCCTTCAGTAACTATTGAATGAATGAATTTATACTTCGTTGCCTGTTTCTTTGCACCTTTTTTCCTTTTCTTTTCTTTATTTTGGCACAGAGTTTCACTCTTGTCGCCCAGACTGGAGTGCATTGGCACAATCTCAGCTCACTGCAACCTCCACCTCCCAGTTTGAAGCAATTCTGCCTCAGCCTCCCCAGTAGCTGGGACTACAGGCGTGCACCACCACGCCTGGCTAATTTTGATATTTTTAGTAGAGATGGGGTTTCACCATGTTGGCCAGGCTGATCTCGAACTCCTGGCCTCAGGTGATCCGCCCGCCTCGGCCTTCCAAAATGCTGGGATTACAGGCATGAGCCACCATGCCTGGCCACTCCTTCCTTTTTCTATCTTGAATAATCCTACCACTGTTTCTGCTAGCACTACGAAGCTGGGTGTATATTCCTATTCTGTTTCCTTTCTTACTCCTGACTCTCCTGAAGTCTTTTGTTTCTGTTCCTAATATTCTACTCATTCTGAGATCTCCAAGGGTCTCCTAATTTCCACATGTAGTGACCTTTCTTGTTTTCCTTGGTTCCGAATATTTAAGTGTTTTCTGCCTTTTCTGTTTTCATACTCTAAGTTCGATGTCTCTAGATTTCTTATATTATCCTAGCTTTAATTATCACTTCTGTATAAATGGCCAAATATGTATTTCAACCTTAATCCTCTCTTCCACTGTTTAATTCTGTGTTTCTAGTTGCTTGCTGTAACGTTTCTTTTAAGATACTGTACTGTCACTTCAAATTCAGAATGCCTGAATCAAATACCTTTTCTCTTTTTATCTTTAGGACATAAATAGAAAATACTTTCTCTTTTGGCTTGTTCCATCCCTGTTTTTAAAGCTTAGATTAATATACATACAATGAAATGCTCAAATCCTAAGGATATCTTTCTTTTTTTAACAAATGCACAGTAACCAATACCCAATCAAGAAACAGAACATTTCCATTACTCTAAAAGGTTTGCTTATGCCCTTTCCCAGTAATACTTCATATTATAGAAGTCCTGGTCTATGCATGGTGGCTCATACTATAATCCCAGTGCTTTAGGAGGCCAAGGTGGGAGGATCATTTGAGACCAGGAGTTTGAGACCAGCCTGGGCAACATAGTGAGACCCATATCTCTTAGAAAAATCCAGTGGCATGCATCTATAGTCCTAACTACTCTGGAGACTGAGGCGGGGGGGTCACTTGAGCTCAGGAGTTTGAGGCTACCAGTGAGTTATGACTGTACCACTGCAATCCAGTTTCGGTGATAGAGCACAACCCTCTTAAAAAAGTAAAGAAATTCTGAATATATCCTTTTTTTTCCAATCTCTTTTCTCTAAGCATATTTTGATATTCGTTCATGTAGTCATACTTATCTATAGTTTGTTCTTTTTATTACTGAATAGTATTTTTTCCACAGGTATCCATTTTCCTGTTCATAGATCCCTAAGCTATTTAAGAAACTCCAAACAATCTTCTAAAGTGTTTTGCTATTCTGTCACCAACAATATATGGCAGTTCTTTATGGTCCACATCCTCTTTAACTTTTGATATTGTCAACCTTTAAAATTTTACTCATCCTAGTAGGGATAGTTTATGTGCCTTGTTTTCAGGTTTCTTGTGTGTTTGTATATGTGTTTTCTCAGATAGAATGTTAGCTTCTCTAGGATAGGACCTGTCTATGTGTCTATATATTCTCCCTAGCATTCATCCTGTCATCTTGCACATGGTAACTGCTTGGTGAATATTTATTGATTGTATATTTTATAAGTATGCTTCAAGATGAATTCATGATTAAGGATGAAATTAGTTTTGTTGAATGGAAATGTACATACTGTAATATATCCAAATTATATTGTATTTCAGGTCAGTTTACGTTGCGAGACATGTATGAGCAATTTCAAAATATCATGAAAATGGGCCCCTTCAGTCAGATCTTGGTTAGTTATCCTTAAAAGTTTATACCTTCTTTTGTTTTTATTAAATTTTCTAAGAATAGATACACTTGCTTTAATTATTTTTACATTTGGGTAAAAATAGGTATCTTAAGACTTAGTGTCAATATTAAACCTAATAGTTAAATGTGGACATTTTGAACTATTAATCTTAAGCTATTATTGACTTTATGTTTAAATCTGTTTTAGGGGATGATCCCTGGTTTTGGAACAGATTTTATGAGCAAAGGAAATGAACAGGAGTCAATGGCAAGGCTAAAGAAATTAATGACAATAATGGATAGTATGAATGATCAAGGTAAGATGGCAGATTATTTTCCTCAGGGGACAATATTCTGAATATCAGTAAGATGAGAGAGTTTCACTGTGTTCTTGTGGACAAGATGGGGAGAAATTTTGACTGAAAGATTATTTTTAGGTAGATTTGTAATAGCTTGAAAGCTCTTACTCAAAGGGTTATGATCATTGGATTGCCTTCATCAGTGAGAGAAATGTCTACTACAATACTTCTCCAAATGAGATACAAGGAAAGAACACTAGTTCTTCATGATGTTGATAGAGATAACTTAAAAGGAGAACTCTGTAGTCAAATTTGGTGGAATACTAGTTTTTAAAGAGTTAAATTTGGCCGGGTGAGGTGGCTCACGCCTGTAATCCTAGTACTTTGGCAGGCCAAGGTGGGAGGATTACTTGAGGCCAGGAGTTTAAGACCAGCCTGGCCAACATAGCAAGACCCTGCTTCTATGAAAAAAAAAATTTACTAAAAGTCTCTTCATAGCTTTAATATTGCTAACATACATTGGGAAACTAAGAAATGGATAGCTTAAGCAATGCTTAGAAAAGTCTTTCAGTCTGAAACATAAGGTTTCAGTTTTCTCAGTATACTGCTGTGTTCCCCTGACCCTATAAAGGCATACCTCAGAGATATTGTGGGTTTGGTTCTAGACCACTGCAGTAAAGGAAATATCATGCAGTAAAGTGAGTCATACAGATTTTTTTGGTTTTCCAGTGTATATAAAAGTTATGTTTACACATACATATACTGTAGTCTATTAAGTGTGCAAGAGCATTGTGTCTAAAAAACAATGTATATACCTTAATTTAAAATAGTTTATTGTTGGCTGGGTGCAGTGGCTTACGATGCCTGTGATCCCAGTACTTTGGGAGGCTGAGGCAGGTGGATCACCTGAGGTCAGGAGTTTGATACCAGCCTGGCTAACATGGTAAAACCCCGTTTCTACTAAAAATACAAAAAAATTAGCCAGATGTGGTGGCACATGCCTGTAATCCCAGCTACTTGGGAGGCTGAGGCAGGAGAATCGCTTGAACCTGGGGGCAGAGGGTTGCAGTGAGCTGAGATCGTGCCACTGCACTCCAGCCTGGGTGACAGAGACTCTGTCTCAAAAGAAAAAATAAAAAGTTTATTGCTAAAAATGCTAATGATCATCTAAGCCTTCAGTGCATTCTAATCTTTGCTGATGGAGGATCTTAGCTTGATGTTGATGACTGCAAACTGATTACAGTGATAGTTGCCAAAGGTCAAGGTGGCTGTGGCAGTTTCTTAAAACACAAGAATGAAATTTGCCCGATTGATTGACTCTTCTTTTCACAAAAGATTTCTCTGTAGTATTCAATGCTGTTCGATAGCATTTTACCCACAGTAGAACTTCTTCCAAAGTTGGAGTCGGTTCTGTCAAACCCTGCTGCTGCTGCTTTATCAACTAAGTTTACGTAATATTCTAACAATTTGAACAAATTTTCATATCTGTGCTTTATCTACTATCTAATTTGTTGTTATTTTTTGTAGTCTCTTTTTCCTGAGCTCCAGGTTTTCATAGTAACCCAAATAAGATTGTCCTTTTCTTTTAAGGTTGTCTTTTTCCTCATCATCTTTAACACTGCAAAAATGTTTGCACGTAGAATTCACAATTGTGGCATATCTGAAGTATCCATTCTGTGCCAGGCACTGTCCTGATCACTTTAAATATGTTAATTCATTTTATCATTATAACAACTCCTATAGCATATTCAGTTATTATCTGCCTTTTTCAAATTAGGAAACTGGTACAGGGAAGTTGAGTAATTTGCCCAGTATAGAACCTTTCCTGACTTCCTTCCTTCTTTGAATGAAGGCCCCTTCCTCTGTTTGCTTAACTGTCATATTGCTTGCCACGATGTGCTGCTATTAGTTTTTCTTTCATTTGATTTGAGCTGTTGGAAGGAATATTATATATATTTCATAAATCTTTTATAAGGAAGATGTGGCTTAAAAGCTGCATTTATCAAATGGATTTGGAGGTTTTGATTGTGACTTTATTTTGAGATACTGTATCTTCGTTAGTATTGCATTGATAATTAGACTTCAACTGGATTTCAGTTCACTTCTGGACAACATACTTAGAGGGTATAGACAAATTAGAAGATATAGGAAATCAGGATGATCAGTGGGGTTCTAAACCATGTTAGAAGAGTCAAGAGTTGGATATTTGTCATCCAGTGAAAATTCACAGGAGACATAATGGCCTATGCATTTGAAAGCTGGCCAGGTGTGGTGGCTCTCACCTGTAATCCCAGCATTTTGGGAGGATCACTTGAGGTCAGGAGTTCGAGACCAGCCTGGGCAACATGGTGAAACCCTGTCTTTACTAAAACTACAAAAGAAATTAGCTGGCTGTGGTGGCGTGTGACTATAGACCCAGCTACTCAGGAGCCTGAGGTGGGAGAATGCCTTGAACGCTGGAGTTGGTGGTTGCAATGAGCCAAGCTTCCACCACTGCACTGTGGCCTGAGTGACAGAGCAACACTCCGTCTCAAAAAAAAAGATTTTGAAAGCGTTATTTTTTATGCGTGGCAAGGAGACATATACATGAATGGGAATGGAAGTGCCAGGTAAACGGATTTCAATTTAATATGTGTAAAGAAAAGATTTTTCCCTAAGTATAACAGAATGGCATAGATAGCTTTACATTAGATAGCAGGTCATCTTCTCCTGGGGATATTAAGACCAAGGCTAGATAACCATTTATTTGGGGGATATTGCAGAAGGAATGCAGACATAATGGACATTTTGACTAAAGTCCATTCCATTCCTGAGATTGCATGCAACTGAAGAAATGCACCTCATATTCTAAGAGTCATCAAACAACTGTGGGAATTAATTCACTCTTTTTTTTTTTTTTTTTTGAGATGGGGTCTCGCTCTGCCGCCCAGGCTGCAGGCTGGAGTGCAGTGGCCGGATCTCAGCTCACTGCAAGCTCCGCCTCCCGGGTTTACGCCATTCTCCTGCCTCAGCCTCCCGAGTAGCTGGGACTACAGGCGCCCACCACCTCGCCCAGCTAGTTTTTCTTTTTGTATTTTTTAGTAGAGATGGGGTTTCACTGTGTTAGGATGGTCTCGATCTCCTGACCTCGTAATCCGCCCGTTTCGACCTCCCAAAGTGCTGGGATTACAGGCTTGAGCCACCGCGCCCGGCCATTAATTCACTCTTAAAGCTACTCAGAGAATTAAAATACTAGTAGTAGTAATTACTTGATTATAGGAAATAATTTTTCTGTTGATTATGGATAGAATCTTCCTCCTTCTGCTTGCTTATATAGTCTGCATTTGTGAATTCATGATTAATATTTACGATAGAGCTAAGGTGAGCATTTGTGTTCATTTTTTAAGTATACCATATACCTCTGGTGTTTGGAGGGCCTGGAGAGGGTAGACATATGAAGTATGGAAGTGGTGGACATGGGGTCTCAAAACATTCTATTAATAGTTTACTTAAACTGTAGGGAAAGTACATGTGCGTTTTATTGTTTTTATAGCAAAAGTACACGTTTGTTTTACTGTTTTTATAGCTTATGAATACTATAAATGTTCTTTTGAATATATTCCGTATTTTCTTTTTTTTTTTTTTTTTTTGAGATGGAGTCTTGCTCTGTCGCCCAGGCTGGAGTGCAATGGCACAATCTTGGCTCACTGAAACCTCTGCCTCCCAGGTTCAAGCAATTCTTCTGCCTCAGCCGCCCGAGTGGCTGGGACTACAGGCGCGTGCCACCATGCCCAGCTAATTTTTGTGTTATTAGTAAAGACGGGTTTCACCATATTGGCCAGGCTGATGTCGAACTCCTGGCCTCATGAGCCGCCTGCCTTGGCCTCACAAAGTGCTGGGATTACAGGCGTGAGCTACCACGCCCGGCCTCCGTGTTTAAGTTTTAAAACTCAAAAGCAAACATAGCAAATGATAACATTTGTTAAATCGGGGTGGTAGTTTGACTATGTATTATATCTGTTTTTCTGTAAGTAAGATATTTTGTAATATAAAAAGAAAAATGAGATAGTTATCACTTTAAAAACGTATCTGCTAAGCTCTTATGTATTGCCCATTTGCACATAACTGCTTTGATGGTGAATGATAATTGTGTGTGAGAGTAATTGACTCTTGTCTACAGAACTAGATAGTACGGATGGTGCCAAAGTTTTTAGTAAACAACCCGGAAGAATCCAAAGAGTAGCAAGAGGATCAGGTGTATCAACAAGAGATGTTCAAGAACTTTTGACACAATATACCAAGTTTGCACAGATGGTGAAAAAGATGGGAGGTATCAAAGGACTTTTCAAAGGTAAGAAAAATAAGCTTATTATTAACAGACTGAAAAGAAAGGAAGTTGAGTACAAAGTTAAGAGTACTGCCAGTATTGGAAAATTCACAGCTGAATTTCATGTTATTTTCAAGTACTTCGAGGATTTATGTGACCCATGATTTATCTGTTTTCATATTCAAGGTAATAAACATTAATATTAAAAAAAACTTTACATCTCTGTAGTGTGGGTAAATGAAAAAAATAATAATGCTTTTCTTTTTGTGAACATATTGTATTAAATTTAGATAATATAAGGAAAAAAAAAAACACATTACCTTTACTCCCCAGAGAATCCAATGGATCCTACTGCAAATAACAGTTGTTATAACTAAGTTTTCTTCTGATACATCATTAACTATTTTTCCATGTTGTCAAATATTCTTCAAAATATAATTCTTGCCCGGGCGCGATGGCTCATACCTGTCATCCTAGCACTTTGGGAGGCTGAGGCGGGCAGATCACTTGAGGTCAGGAGTTCAAGACCAGTCTGGCTAGCATGGTGAAACCCTGTCTCTACTTAAAATACAAAAAATAGCCGGGCATCATGGGGCATACCTGTAATCTCAGCTACTCGGGAGGCTGAGGCAGGAGAATCACTTGAACCCAGGAGGCGGAGGTTGCAGTGAGCCGAGATTATACCACTGTACTCCAGCCTAAGCAACCGAGTGAGACTCCATCCCCCAAACACACACACACACACTTCTTAACTGCTGAGTAATACTCTTCTAGTTATGCATGTATCTTTGTCTAATGTAATGCCACTTTTTTGGACAGTAAGGCTGATTCATTCACTTCTATATCAGATTAGTTTTTGTGCAGTTCCGTGAGACCAGGGATTTTGTCTGTTTTGATCGGAAACATAGTAGATGCTAAATAAATTTTGTAGTAGTATAATTTCCATTATATTTATTTGTTTGTTTATATTATTTTGAGAGAGTCTCTCTCTGTCACCCAGACTGGAGTGCAGTGGCGTGATCTCGGCTCACTGTAGCCTCTGCTTCCCAGGCTCAAACGATTCTCCTGTCTCAGCCTCCTAGTAACTGGGATTACAGGCACGCACCACTACTGCCTGGCTGATTTTTGTATTTTTAGTAGAGACGGGGTTTCACTATGTTGGCCAGGCTGGTCTTGAACTCCTGACCTCAAATGATGTGCCCGCCTTGGCCTCCCAAAGTGCTGGGATTACAGGCTTGAGCCACAACATCCAGCCTCATTTCCATTGTAATGGTTGAATGTTTTCTCAGTATGTGTGTTTATTTAGTTTAACATTTCTTTGTACATTTACTGGTTTGAATTTCCTCTGTGAATCGCCTCTTCATGTTCCCTGTCCAGTTCTTCCATTTTTCCCAATTTTATCTTTGTAATAACTCCTTAAAATCTTTGGTTTATGTCTTCGAATATTTTCCCCCAGTTTTTAATTTACCTTTTATTTTTATTTATATTTTATAACGAATAGTAGTTGCCCTTTTTCATGTAGCCAGCCTGTCTTTTCTTTTTATTTCTTTTATGCTCATAAACAGCTTCCCCATGTTTATTTTTTCCTTTTTTTTTTTTTTTTTAAACAGAGGTTATCAAGTTAACCTTCTCCATGTTGATACCACAGTTGTCACCATTTTCTTCTTTTTTTTTTTTTGAGACAGAGTCGCTCTGTCGCCCAGGCTGGAGTGCACTGGCGTGATCTCGGCTCACTGCAATCTCTGCCTCCTGGGTTCAAGCAATTCTCCTGCCTCAGTCTCCCGAATAGCTGGGATTTCAGGCACGTGCCACCATGCCCAGCTGATTTTTGTATTTTTAGTAGAGACAGGGTTTCACCATGTTGGCCAGGCTTGTCTCAAACTCCTGACCTCAAATGATTCACCCGCCTTAGCTTCCCAAAGTGCGCTGAGATTACAGGCGTGAGCTACCACGTCTGGCTTCTACTTGTTTTTGGTTTTATTTTGTGTTTGACTTTTTATCTCAATGGAATTTATTTTGCTGTGTATTGTGTATCGTAAAAAGATAAGTTTTTCCAAAGACTATCAACTCTTCCAGTCCTCTTTTTAATTTTTTTCTATAATGTAAACAACTAATTCAGAGTCTGTGAAAATTTGCCTTGAAACCCATTAAAATGAATTTATTATTTCCAAAAATACTGATTAGACAAGCTCCAAAGATGAACAATACCACTGAATAGCTTCTAAAAGCATGAGTATTACCTTTTATCTTTGAAGCTTTCCTTATTTTCCTTGTGATATCCTATTTGCTCTTTTGTGATAAGGAAGAAAAATTAGACAAACATGTTGAAAACTGGTTATAAATTCCTGCCATCCCATGCTATTTCAGATAGTGATTAATAAACACATTACATCACTGTAATGTCTTTCCCATGTAGTCCTGACTAGTCTTGATAGGACAGATTCACCATCTAGATCATTCCTATGTACTGATTCTTCAATAAAAGAATAACCCCAGGATGAAGTTGGCAGTGGATATACACACAGCTGTGTCACACCAAACTTGAAATACTTTTTAGAAGTTTTAAGTGCTGATAAACAAACTCTTAGGATAAATCACTAATGAGCATGGAATTCCCAGCTTCTTCAGTTTTATTCATCATAAATGGTTTTCACAGATTTTATCATAAAAACGTATCTTCTCTTTCATTCATAGTTTATAATTCACATGATTTATTCACATTAACCAGCTGTGATTGGAGAATCAAGGGGAGCTTTGAGTCCCATTTTTTATAAATGCTTCTGAGAAGTACCATAGTTAATGCCCCTTTCAAATAAATAATTTTGGATGGGTGTGGTGGCTTACACCTGTAATCCCAGCACTTTGAGAGGCCGAGGCAGGAGGATCCCATGATCCCAGGAGGGCAAGGCTGCAGTGAGCCATGATTAGGGCACCGCAGTCCAGCCTGGGCGACAGAGCAAGAGCCTGTTTAAAAAAAAAACACACAAAAAAAAGTTGTTGAAGCAATTCTATGCATTGTTGTAGTGAAGATCTCTTGCCTTCCTTTCTTTTATGAGTACAGCTGTTGTCTAAAGGATGTTTTTACCTATTCTGGCTCAGAGTGCATTTATTTTTTGTTGTTTTTTGTTTGTTTTGTTTTGAGACAGTCTCGCTTTGTCACCCAGGCTGGAGGCTGGAGTGCAATGGCATGCTCATGGCTCACTGCAGCCTTGACCTCCCAAGCTCAAGCTCTCCTCCAATCTGAGGCTCCCAAGTAGCTGAGACTATGGGCGCGTGCTGTCACACCCAGCTAATGCTTTTTTTTTTTTTTTTTTTGTAGAGACAGTGTTTCGACATGTTGCCCAGGCTGGTCTTGAACTCCTGAGCTCAAGTAATCAGGCTCCCTTCGCCACCCAAAGTGCTGGGATTACAAATGTGACCCACCTCACCCAGGCTGCATCTCTTTCATTGGCTGCCCTTTTTACTGTGGTGTTTTGACATAGTGTAGAAATTCCTTGACAAATGAAGTTGCATTATTTGTCTTTGTATTCTCTGAAGGTTTTCATTACTTAAAGAAAACTTCTGGCTAGGTGCCGTGGCTCACACCTGTAATCCCAGCACTTTGGGAGGCCGAGGCGGGCAGATCACGAGGTCAAGAGATCGAAACCCTCCTGGCCGAAGTGGTGAAATCCTGTCTGTACTAAAAATACAAAAATTAGCTGGGCATGGTGGCGCGTGCCTGTAGTCCCAGCTGCTCGGGAGACTGAGGCAGGAGAATGGTGTGAACCTGGGAGGCGGAGGTTGCAGTGACCGAGATCGTGCCATTGCACTCCAGCCTGGGTGACAGAGCTAGACTCTGTGTCAAAAAAAACAAAAAACAAACAAAAAAAACTTCTTAGATACATGCACACCTTGACATTCTCTCAGACTCATACTTTACTTTCTACTCTTCTTTTTTTTTTTGAGACAGAGTCTTGCTCTGTCGCCCAGGCTGGAGTGCAGTGGCGCAATCTTGATTCACTGCAACCTCCACCTCCTGGATTCAAGCAATTCTTCTGCCTCAGCCTCCCGAGCAGCTGGGACTACAGGCACATACCACCATGTCTGGCTATTTTTTTTTGTATTTTTAGTGGAGACAGGGTTTCACCATGTTGGCCAGGCTGGTCTCAAACTCCTGACCTCAAGTGATCCGCCGGCCTCGGCCTCCCAGAGTGCTAGGATTATAGTTGTGAGCCACCATGCCTGGCCCAACAGACTCATACTTTCACATTCATCTACCAGCCATCTAGTCTCTTTGCTAATTAACCCGTGTCTATAAACTCAGCTTTTGTCCAGCATTCCCCTGTATCACTATTAAGCAGTCGTTATAGCTTACTATTAAAAACCACTGGCTGGCCAGGTGTGGTGGCTCATACCTGTAATCCCAGGACTCTGGGAGGCTGAGATGGGTAGGTCACGAGGTCAGGTGTTTGAGACCAGCCTGGCCAAGATGGTGAAACCCTGTCTCTCCTAAAAATACAAAAATTAGCCGAGTGTGGTGGTGGGTACCTGTAATCCCAGCTATTTGGGAGGCTGAGGCAGGAGAATCACTTGAACCTGGGAGGCGGAGGTTGCGGTGAGCCAAGATTGCACTGCTGCACTCTAGCCTGGGTGACAGAGTGAGACTCCGTCTCAAAATAAATAAATAAAAAATAAAACACTGGGTACAGTTTTGCTAATAGTGGCTTATTCACAACAAATAAAGTATTAGCATAAATTGCAGCCTTAAGAAAGGCTTTTAAATGTCCTTTTATATAGAATTTTATATGTCCTTCTTCAAAAAATAGTATGTAATTGAGATAAAGATTAGAAAGGAATATGTAGAAATAGAAATAATTTTGTTAGAGTGATAGGATTATGTAATTTTTTTCTTTGTATTTACTCACTTCATCAAACTTTCTATTATACTCTGATTATACTGATTATATTACCTCCTGTACTGACTCAAAATCTTTTTATTTTTTCCTCAGGTGGTGACATGTCTAAGAATGTGAGCCAGTCACAGATGGCAAAATTGAACCAACAAATGGCCAAAATGATGGATCCTAGAGTTCTACATCACATGGGTAAATACCAAGTTGTTAGCAGTTGCTAATGCAGTTTAATTTATAAGGGTTGAGTTTGAATGATATAAGCCTTTTGTTGTAATATTACGAAAATCTGTTCAAAAGGTGTGATTTCAGGGAAATGGTCATCTGAATCCTAAGTTGAATTAAATTGTAATAGGGCTTATTAGGTGAGGTCTTATTCACTCTTCTGCTGCCATCTCTGTGATGTTTGAGCAAGCTGTTTAATCGTCTTTTGTTTGTTTGTTCTGGTGACTTTTTAGTCACATATCTGTTTTAGAACCTGGATATTTTTAATTATATGACTGAGGATTTTTAACTTCAGTTCTACTTTGACTGTATAACCTTTACAAAGCTCCTTAAACTTTCTGAACTGCACTTTCCCCTTTGGTAAAATCACAGATCATATCTCATCAAGAAATTGTGACAATTAAATGAGGTAATATATATGAAGACATTCAGTAAAATTCTGGGCATATAGTAGATGTTCAATAAATGAATTCTTTTATTTTTGTAAGTCCTGTGGAATAATCCCCTATTGATTATTTTTTATGTAACTTAGAGTAAGACCCTTTTGGATTGATAAGAAAAAAATTTTTTGTTTAGATGTATTGACTGTGTGACAGGTAGTATCCTAAGATCTTTTTATGTATCACCTCATTTATTCCTCACAATAACTCCATAAGACAGGCTATTATTCATTCTCTTTTATTGATGAGGATAATATAAATTTTTAGGTGGTTCGTTCTTTAAGGCTGATAACTAAATTGCAATCAGAATTCAGTATTTTTAGAAGTACTTATTAGGTAAAAGTAATAAATGTTTCCAGTTCTGCTTAGTTATCTGTTTTTAACTCTACTTCCCTACTTTTGCCCTAGGTGGTATGGCAGGACTTCAGTCAATGATGAGGCAGTTTCAACAGGGTGCTGCTGGCAACATGAAAGGCATGATGGGATTCAATAATATGTAAAGAAAATGCCTTAATATAAACTGACTCAGTTGAGTACCTAATTTGCTGAGACCTCAGAGTTTCCCTTCTTTTTGCAAATTGGGGGGAAAGTGTATTTTTCTTGCTTATCATGCACTCTTTCTTTTTCTTCTCGCCCCCTTTTCCCCTCCTTTTCTTCTTCCTTCTTTCTTTCCTCCCTTTAATGTAAGGGGGAAATACATGGTTTTTGTGGAAATCATTGTATGTTTGCTTTAGATTTTCTTCTGTTTTCACCATCATAACACTTAAGTTAAATCATGATGTAAAATTTTAGTACTTAAAGGTTTTTAATCGTCTCGAAGGCCAAGCATCACATTTGTAAACAGTCCTGGTCAGTAGTTAAATAATGTTTCAATTAAAGTGCTGTAAAATAAACTTCAAAGTGGTTATAAGGGGTTGTTAACTTTCTTTATGGTTAAAAATTATCAGTTTATCACTCAGTTTAAAAACTCAGTGGAAAAGCCAATAGATAAATGTCATTTAAAACTATGCCTGGGGCCGAGCACGGTGGCTCACGCCTGTTATCCCTGCACTTTGTGAGGCCGGAGCAGGTGGATCACCTGAGGTGAGGAGTTCAAGACCAGCCTGGCCAACATGGAAACCCCATCTCTACTAAAAATACAAAAATTAGCTGGGCATAGTGATGCGTGCCTGTAGTCCCAGCTACTCAGGAGGCTGAGGCATGAGAGTCACTTGAACTTAGGAGGCGGGAGTTGCAGTGAGCTGAGGTCCCACCTCTGCACTCCAGCCTGGGTGACAGAGTGAGACTACGTCTCAAAAGAAAACAACAAAAAAAGAGAAATTAAGAGGCCAAGCATGGTGGCTCCTGCCCAGGCTGATCTGGAACTCCTGAGCTCAAGTGATCTACCTGCCTTGGTCTCCCAAAGTGCTGGGATTATAGGCCTTAGCCATTGCACCCAGCCAATCATTGATTTTTTTTCTTTTTTCTTTTTTGAGACAGAAAAGAAAAAAGAACTGTTGCCCAGGCTGGAGTGCAGTGACGCGATCTTGGTTCACTGCAACCTCTGCATCCCAGGTTCAAGTGATTCTCCTGCCTTAGCCTCCTGAGTAGCTGGGATTACAGGCATGTGACAACACAACTGGCTAATTTTTTTTTTTTTTGAGATAGAGTCTCCTTCTGTCACCGATGCTGAAGTGCAGTGGCATGATCTCTGTTCACTGCAACCTCCGCCTCCCAGGTTTGAGCAATTCTCCTGCCTCAGTCTCCCTAGTAGCTGGGAGTACAGGTGTGTACCACCATGCCCGGCTAATTTTTTGTATTTTTAGTAGAGATGGGGTTTCACCGTGTTGGCTAGGCTGGTCTCGAACTCCTGACCTCAGGTGATCCACCCATCTCAGCCTCTCAAAGTTCTGGGATTACAGGCATGAGCCACTGCGCCTGGCCAATTGTTGTATTTTTAGTAGAGATGGGTTTCACCATGTTGGCCATGCTGGTCTTGAACGCATGGCCTCAAGTGATGTGCCCACCCTCTCCTCTCAAAGTGCTGGGATTACAGGTATGAGCCACCATGCTCGGCCTGTTTTCTGCATACCAAAAATACACTTGAAGAAGTTGATATATTTCGATGATAATAGCTAATGTATACATCTTCTAAAGGAAAAATAATTGCAAGTATTAGGTTGTCACTATTATATATTAAAAATAATGACCTGACAGGAGTTTGAGACCAGTCTGACCAACATGGCGAAACCCTGCCTCTATTGAAAATATAAAAATTTGCTAGGCGTTCCAGGTGGCTGAGGAGGCCTCACAATCATGGTGGAAGGCAAAAGGCACATCTTACATGGTGACAAGAGAGAATGAGAACCAAGCAAAAGGGGTTTCCCCTTAAAAAACCATCAGTTCTCATGAGACTCATTCACTACTATGAGAACACTATGGGGGAAACCACCTCCATGATTCATTTATGTACCACCAGGTCCACAGACCCCCTGGTGTCTCCCAAATATCATGTCCCCACATTTCAAAACCAATTATGCCTTCCCAATAGTCCCCCACAGTCTTAACTGCTTAACTTGCTTAACATTTCAGCATTAACTCAAAAGTCCACATCCAAAGTCTCATCTGAGACAAGGCAAGTCCCTTCCACCTTTGAGCCTGTAAAATCAAAAGCAAGTTAGTTACTTCCTAGATACTATGGGGGTACAGGCATTGGGTAAATACAGCCATTGCAAATGGGATAAATTGGCCAAAACAAAGGGGCTACAGGCCCCATGCAAGTCCGAAATCCAGTGGGGCAGTCAGATCTCAAAGCTCCAAAATGATCTTTGACTCCTTTGTCATACATCCATGTCACGCTGATGTAAGAGGTGGGCTCCCACAGCCTTGGGCAGCTGTGCCCCTGTGGCCTTGCAGGGAACAGCCCCCCTCCCGGCTGCTTTCACAGACTGGTGTTGTCTGTGGCTTTCTAGGTGCACAGTGCAAGCAGTTGGCGGATCTACCACTTTGGGGTCTGGAGGACGGTGGCCCTCTTCTCACAGCTCCACTAAGTAGTGCCCCAGTGGGGACTCTGTGTGGGAGCTCCAACCCCACATTTCCCTTCTGCACTGCCCTAGCAGAGGTTCTCTTTGAGGGCCCCGCTCCTGTAGCAATCTTCTGCCTGGACATCCAGGTGATTCCATATATCCATCCTCTGAAATCTAGGTGCAGGTTCCCAAACCTCAGTTCTTGACTTCTGTGCACTCACAGGCTCAACACCACGTGGAAGCTGCCAAGGCTTGGTACTTGCACCCTCTGAAGCCATGGGCTCAGTTGTACCTTGGCACATTTTAGCCATGGCTAGAGTGGCTGGGACACGGCACCAAGTTCCAAGGCTGCACACAGCAGGGGGCCCTGAGCCCAGCCCACAAAACCATTTTTTCCTCCTAGGCCTCTGGGCCTGTGATGGGAGGGGCTGCTGCAAAGTTCTCTGACATGCTCTGGAGACATTTTCCCCACTGTCTTGGTAATTAACATTTGCGCCCCCCCACCCTTTTTTTTTTTTTGAGACAGAGTTTCATTCTTCTTGCCCAGGCTGGAGTGCAATGGCACAATCTTGGCTTACCACAACCTCTGCCTCCTGGGTTCAAGTGATTCTCCTACCTGAGCCTCCTGAGTAGCTGGGATTCCAGGTACATGCCACCACACCTGGCTAATTTTGTAATTTTAGTAGAGACAGAGTTTCTCCATGGTGGTCAGGCTGGTCTCAAACTCCCAACCTCAGGTGATCTGCCCACCGCAGCCTCCCAAAGTGCTGGGATTACAGGCATGAGCCACCACACCTGGCAGCTCCTCATTACTTATGCAAATTTCTGCAGCCAGCTTGAATTTCTCCTCAGAAAATGGGTTTTTCTTTTCTATCACATAGGCTGCAAATTTCTAAATTTTTATTCTGTTTCCCTTTTAAAATGGAATACTTTTAATAGCACCCAAGTCACCTCTTGAATGGTTTGCTGCTTAGAAATTTCATCCGCCAGAGGCTGGGCACAGTGGCTTACGCCTGTAATCCCAGCACTTTGGGAGGCTGAGGCTAGCAGATCACGAGATCAAGAGATCGAGACTATCCTGGCCAACATGGTGAAACCCCATCTCTACTAAAAATACAAAAATTAGCTGGGCATGGTGGCATGCGCCTGTAGTCCCAGCTATTTGGGAGGCTGAGGCAGGAGAATTGCTTGAACCCAGGAGGTGGAGGTTGCAGTGAGCCAAGATCATGTCACTGCACTCCAGCTTGGGTAACACAGTAAGACTCCATCTCAAAAAAAAAAAAAAATTTCTTCCACCAGATACCCTAAGTCATCTCCCTCAAGTTCAAAGTTCCACAAATCTCCAGGGCAGAGGCGAAATACTGCCAGTCTTTTTGCTAAAGATAGCAAGGGTCACCTTTACTCCAGTTCCCAAAAAATGCCTCATCTCCATCTGAGACCACCTCAGCCTGGATTTCATTGTCTATGTCATTTATCAGCATTTTGGTCAAAGCCATTTAACAAATCTCTAGGAAGTTCCAAACACTCCTACATTTTCCTGTCTCATGCTGAGCCCTCCAGACTGTTCCAAGCTCTGCTTATTACCCAGTTCCAAAGTTGCTTAAACATTTTTGGGTATCTTTATAGCAGTACTCCACTCTACCAGTACCAGCTTACTGTATTAGTCTGTTTTCATGCTGCTGATAAAGACATACTCAAGACTGGGTAATTTATAATGAAAAAGGTTTAATTGACTCACAGTTCCATGTGGTTGGGGAGGCCTCACAATTATGGTGGAAGGCGAAAGGCACATCTTACATGGCAGTAAACAGGAGATAGTAAGAACCAAGCAAAAGGGATTTCTCCTTATAAAACCAAGGTAATAAGTCTCATGAGACTTATTTGCTACCATGAGAACAGTATGGGGTAAACTGCCCCCATGATTCAATTACTTCCCACCAGGTCCCTCCCACAACACGTGGGAATTATGGGAGCTACAATTCAAGATGAGATTTGAGTGGGGACACAGCCAAACCAAATACCAAAATTAAATCCTTTAATAATTTGAACAAGGGGCCAGACATGGTGGCTTGCACCTGTAATCCCAGCACTTTGGGAGGCCGAGGCAGGTGGATCACGAGGTCAGGAGATCGAGACCATCCTGGCTAACACGATGAAACCCTGTCTCTACTAAGAATACAAAAAATTAGCTGGGCGTGGTGGCGGGTGCCTGTAGTCCCAGCTACTCGGGAGGCTGAGGCAGGAGAATGGCGGGAACCTGGGAGGCAGTGAGCCAAGATCGTGCCACTGCACTCGAGTCTGGGTGACAGAGCGAGACTCCATCTCAAAAGAAAATAAAAATAATAATTTGAACAAATTTCCATTTGTTTTTCACTATTGTTAAAATTGACTCCATTGTTTTTTGATATACTCCCAACTTAGACCACTAGCTAGCTGTAATACTGTACAACATTGAATTCTTCCTGAATTTTACTATAATGTTAAATTTATGTAACCATAAAACTAGGTATAGCTTCCTTAAGCTTACAGTACTCATATAATTATAAGACAACAACAAATTGAGAAATTAAATATCAACAAACTACAAAATGAAGAAAGGGGAAATGAATGACTTTTTATTAATTTTTTTTTTTTGAGACAGGGTCTTTGTCACCCAGGCTGGAGTGCAGTGGTGCAGTCATGGCTCACTGCAATCTTGACCTGGGCTTAGGCAATCCTCCCACCTCAGTCTACTGAGTAGTTGGGACTATCAGAGTGTGCCACAACACTCAGCTAATTTTTTATTTTATTTCATTTATTTTTGAGATGGAGTTTTACTCTGTCACACAGGCTGGAGTGCAGAGGCACAATGTCAGTTCATTGCAACCTCCATCTCATGTGTTCAAGTAATTCTCCTGCCTCAGCCTCCCAAGTAGCTAGGACGACAGGCATGTGCCACCACACCCAGCTAATTTTTGTATTTTTAGTAGACATGGGTGACTCACGCCTGTAATCCCAGCACTTTGGGAGGCTGAAGCGGGCATATCACCTGAGGTCAGGAGTTCAAGGCCAGCCTGGCCAACATGGTGAAAGCCCGTCTCTACTAAAAATACAAAAATTAGCTGGGTGTGGAGCCATGTGCCTGTAGTCCCAGCCACTTGGGAGGCTGAGGCAGGAGAATTGCTTGAACTTGGGAGGTGGAGGTTGCAGTGAGCCAAGACTGTGCCACCTGTGCCACTGCACTCCAGCCTGGGTAACAGAGTGACTCTGTCTCAAAAAAAATTTTAAAAAGATGGGTTTTCACCATGTTGGCCAGGCTGGTCTCAAATTCCTGACCTCAAGTAATCCACCTGCCTCGGCCTCCCAGCATGCTGGGATTACAGGTGTAACCCACTGTGCCCGGCCAATTTTTAATTTTTTTTGAGATGGAGTCTTGCTCTGTCACCCAGGCTGGAGTGCAGTGGTGTGATCTGGGCTCACTGCAAGCTCCACCTCCCGGGTTCACGCCATTCTCCTGCCTCAGCCTCCCAAGTAGCTGGGACTACAAGCATGCGCCACCACACCCAGCTAATTTTTTTTGTATTTTTAGTAGAGACGGGGTTTCACTGTGTTAGCCAGGATGGTCTCGATCTCCTGACCTCATAATCAGCTGGCCTTGGCCTCCCAAAGTGCTGGGATTACAGGCGTGAGCCACCGCGCCCAGCCCTGAATTTTTTAATTTTTTGTGGAGACGAGGTCTCACTGTGTTACCTAGGCTGGTCTTGAACTCTCAGGCTCAAGTTATCCTCCTGCCTTGGCCTCCCAGAAGTGCTGGCATTACAGGCATAAGCCACGCTGCCCTGACAGAAATTAACGATTTAAATGTGATAGATGTCAGTGCTCTGAAACTATCATATTTAATGGTATATAAGATACAAAGGTATATATATGCCCAATGCATCACAATTTTCTGGAGAAATTTTTTGGAAAAAATTAAATTCTTTTTATCATGCAATAACTGTGTTATATAAACCATTATTTTGTTCAAGTAAATACAATATGTTACAATGTGAGAGTAAGTCCCAAGTTCTAATATGCAGTAATAATGTACTGTTATTAGTAATGTGAAACATAGTATCACATAACTAAAAAGAAATATAATGTTATATATGAATAATGATAGGTGGCAACAAAACCAGGAAATTTGTTGGCGCTAAAGCCCCATAATATGCATATTAATGTAACAGTAAAATTAATATATTAGTATTTTAGTGAATTTAGAAAATATAAACAGCAAACCATAATATAAAATAAATTTGAATGACTTTATTTTACAGGTAGCTCTGGTACGTATACACATACAAGCAAATATTTCAGTAAAAAGATGGAACAAAGTATTGAAAATTAAAATGTGAAGGAATTTCAACTTGATACTTATGTAGAGTAAAATATTTTACTATTTGAATACAGAGAGCAGCCAGAGAATTTGAGTGAGGTCTAATAAAAACAACAATGTCAGTGAGAATCATGGTTAAATAACAATATAATTACTGATCTTCCTCAAGACTTAGGAATAGTTATTGACAAATGAATAGTTATTGGTAAAGCCAAGTAAATGATCATATCCAAAACCAGAAGGCCATCATCATAGCTAAAGTCTATATGATTTGATTTCCTTATCACTATCATTCTTTGGATTCACTGGATTAGTCATCATCCTCAAAATTCTGCCCCAAGTTCTAATTATCACGTTCCAAACATTTAGGGGTGACATGAAGCTTGAACCTAGTACATTCTTTGCTTTTGAGCCATGAGTTGTAGGAATGATGAGTTTACACCTCACATGCTGGGGATTAATTTAAACTTTACCTTTAAGTCAGCCTTTGGCTTATTTTTGTAGCTAATTTTGTAGTTAATGGATGCACTATGAAATCTTGCTATGATAGTTTTCCTCCACACTTTGCCACTAGGGGTAGATAGGTACTCAGTGTTCAGTAATTGCTCACCTAAGACCCTAAACCCTATTTCTCTTGTAGTGGCCTTTATCTATAATATGGGCATATTTAATACAATATAATTTTTGGAGTTTTTTTTTTTTTTTTTTGAGACGGAGTTGTGCTCTGTCGCCCAGGCTAGAGTGCAGTGGCACGATCTCGGCTCACTGCAAGCTCCGCCTCCCAGGTTCACACCATTCTCCTGCTCAGCCTCCCGAGTAGTTGGGACTACATGCACCCGCCACCACACCCGGCTAATTTTTTGTATTTTTGGTAAAGACGGGGTTTCACCATGTTAGCCAGGATGGTCTCGATATCCTGACCATGATCCGCCCGCTTCAACCTCCCAAAGTGCTGGGATTACAGACGTGAGCCACCGCGCCCGGCCAATTTTGGAGTCTTTTAAAGTAAAAATACGCCTTGTAAGCTGGTAACTATGGTATTATTTCCTTTTATTAATGCAGTGCTGACTGCCATACAGGTTCTTTTGAGTTTGATGCATATGCTACTTTTTGCAGTCCTTTCATTACGTTTTTCTCTCTTCATTTGAAGAGCATGTTATATCTTTTAGCTTCACTTGACTTAAAAGGTTCTCCCATTAGCCTAACACAGTGCATTCTTGGTACCACTTGGATCATAAGTGGAAAAACAGCCAAGAAATTGCACAGTAATACTTGTTTGTAAGAGGAATGATTCAGTTGAATCTGACACTAAGAAACTCCCCTACCTGAGGTCTGAGATTCCTCTGACATTGCTGCATATAGGCTTTTCCTTTGCAGCCTGTGACTGTGGACTATTTTTCTTAAGCAAGATATGCTAAAGTTTTGTGAGCCTTTTTCCAGAGAGAGGTCTCATATCTGCATCAAGTGAGAACATATAATGTCTGCATATTTTCATATTTCAGGAATCATGTTTGCTTGTGTTTTATGCTTTTATATAGAAAGGGAAACTTGTACCTCAGTTACCCAAAAGAGGTAGGAATTGTTATTGGATATCATCATTGGCCCATGCTTTCTGACCCTGGGAAATCAATTAAGGGGTTCATAATCTCAATTCTGTCAGAACTGGTATAAGAAATAACTGCATGTTTCTTGGCATTCCACTTGGTAGGAAATAAGAGTGTGAAACTCTTCAGCTGATGTGTGTCCCTTGTTTTTTTGCAATTTCCTTCTTACTGTGTTAAAAAAAAAAAAAGCACGATCTTGCTCTGAGAGGTGAAGCATTCTTAATTATATCTTTTAAGATCAATAATATAATCCTTTCAAGGATTATGTCTTTATTATAATAAAGATAATTTGTCTTTAACAGAATCAATAATATAATCCCTTAAAGGATTATATCTTTGCCAGGCACAGTGGCTCACACCTGTAATCTCAGCACTTTGGGTGGCCAAGGTGGCAGGATCACCAGGTCAGGAGTTCAAGACCAGCCTGGCCAACATAGTGAAACCCCATCTCTACTAAAAATACAAAAAACAGGCCGGGCGCTGTGGCTCATGCCTGTAATCCCAGAACTTTGGGAGGTCGCGGTGGGCAGATCACGAGGTCAGGAGATCAAGACCATCCTGGCTAACATAGTGAAACCCCATCTCTACTAAAATTACAAAAAAATTAGCTGGGCATGGTGGCGGGCACCTGTAGTCCCAGCTACTAGGGAGGCTGAGGCAGGAGAATGGTGTGAACCCAGGAGGCGGAGCTTGCAGTGAGCTGAGATCACGCCACTGCACCCCAGCCTGGGTGACAGACAGACTCCATCTCAAAACAAAACAAAAAACAAAAAACAAAAAATAAGCCAGGTGTGGTGGTGTGTGCCTGTAATCCCAATTACTTGGGAGGCTGAGGCAGGAGAATCCTGTGAACCTGGGAGGCAGGGTTGCAGTGAGCTGAGATCGCGCCATTGCATTCCAGCTCATGTGACAGTGCAAGACTCTGTCTAAAAAAGAAAAAAAAAAAGGATTATATCTTTATATTTGTTATAGATTCTTATCAGAAGACCCTTAGGGTTCTACAGATTTTAGATTAAGATGCATAGCTCTCCAACATTAAAATTACTGAGTCTAGGCAGAGTGTGCAAAGAAAGCTAGTATTTTATGCCTAATACCATATAGAAAATTCTAGGCCGGGCACGGTGGCTCACAGGCTGAGGCGGGTGGATCACTTGAGGTCAGGAGTTTGAGACCAGCCTGGCCAACATGGTGCAACCCCGTTTCTAGTAAAAATGCAAAAATTAGCAAGGTGTGGTGATGTGTGCCTGTAATCCCAGCTTCGGATCTGAGGTGGGAGAATCACTTGAGCCTAGGAGACTGAGGCTGCAGTGAACCAAGAGCACGCCACTGCACTCCAGCCTGGGTGACAGTGAGACTGTCTAAAAAAATATTTTGGTAGATATCATTGGTATATTCTCACCACACACACACAAACACAAAACCTGACCAAATTTTAATAAATAAAACAAAAAGCTTACATAACATCAAATCTAAAAATTCACGTGGTATTTTCATCTGCTTCTTACATATAGAGCTTTAAAGCTTACTAACAGACTTTTTTTTTTTTTTTTTGAGACAGAGTCTTGCTCTGTCGCCCAGGCTGGAGTGCAGTGGCCAGATCTCAGCTCACTGCAAGCTCTGTCTCCCGGGTTTTACGCCATTCTCCTGCCTCAGCCTCCCTGAGTAGCTGGGACTACAGGCGCCCACCGCCTCACCGGGCTAGTTTTTTGTATTTTTTAGTAGAGACGGGGTTTCACCGTGTTAACCAGGATGGTCTCAATCTCCTGACCTCGTGATCCGCCCGTCTCAGCCTCCCAAAGTGCTGGGATTACAGGCTTGAGCCACTGCGCCCAGCCACTAACAGACTTTTTAAAAAAAACATACTTTACTCATTTCCATCCAAATCTTTCCAAATAACATACTCACCTTTGGTGTAGAAATTTCTTGCCTTCCTAACACTTACTGGCCTTGTATTTTTTGACGTTTTCATTCTCAATGGGGTGGAATGGCTAAATGTGTAGGTGGTGGAATCATACTGCCTGGGTTTCAATCCTGGCTCTGCTGCTTACCAGCTGTGTCACTGGAGCAAGTTGCTTAACCTCTCTGAGACTTTGTTTCCTCATCTGTAACATGTTGGTAGTTACAGTAATGTCTCAGAATTGTTGTGAGGAATAAGAGTTAATACAAGGAAAGCAAAGTACCTGGCATATTGTGCTCCATAAGTGAAATCACTACCATGATTTTAATAACTTCTTTAGCCTGGGCTACATGGCGAAACCTCACCTCTACAAAAAATACAAAAATTAGCCAGCTGTGATGGTGCATGTCAGCTACTCAGGAGGCTGAGGTGGGAGGATCATCTGAGTCTGCAGTGAGCCGTAATTGTGCCACTGCACTCCAGCCTGGGTGATACAGTAAGGTCCTGTCTCAAAAAAAAAAAAACTTTTTCTTTATGCTTAGACTCAACCTAAAATGCATTTTTATTTTTATCACCTTTTTTTCTTGTGCATTATTTTTGATGAAAATATATTGTCCTGTTTGACGGATAACTTACAAAATATTCTCTATCAAAATATATATATGTGGCTATGTTAAAACCCTAAGAATGTCTTGATTATTTGATGAACATTCCTGGTTATCAAATTTTATTCAGATTTATTTTCCCAGCCTTAAGCAGAAATGGTTCAATCCAAATTTACCTTTTTACCTCTATATGTATCATTAAATGATAAATTTAGACCACATTATGTTTTCAAGTAGATAAATTATAATACTTGAATTTATTTTTGTCATAGTGCTACAATACAATTTATGTTACAAAGTGAAAGAAGGAAAAACTTGGCACATTGCCTTGGTGCCTACTTTTAGTTGAGCTATAACAGTTTGGAAATAATGACAAAAATATAAATGCCCAAAATAAAACTATTAGAATTTCTATGCTTTTATGTTACTTTGAGTTGTTGATTTGTAATAAACTGCTCTTCAATTGCATATTTGTGTTAAAAATAACTTTTTAGGAAATACTTCCAGTTCATGTTAGAATATAAGTTGTACTTTGAATTTTCAGTAAACGAAGAAATACATTTGTAAACTGTGAAAATATATTCTGCTTCGGCAATGAAAATTGTAATTTGAGGCCGGGCATGGTGGCTCACGCCTGTAATCCCAGCACTTTGGGAGGCTGAGGTGGGTGGATCATGTGAGGTCGGAAGTTCGAGACTAGCCTGGCCAACATGGTGAAACCCCGGGTCTACTAACAATACAAAAATTAGCCAGGTGTGGTAGTGCACACCTGTAATCCCAGCTACTCGGGAGGCTGAGGCAGGAGAATTGCTTGAACCCGGGAAGCGGATGTTGCGGTGCGCCAAGATTGCGCCATTGCACTCCAGTGTGGACGAGACTCCGTTTCAAAAAAAAAGAAAAAGAAAATTGTAATTTGATATTTAATTGCCATTTTGGAAAATAAAATCATGCATTTATAAATATTCCCCAAATTTTTAGTAGTAAAGATGGTTGACTGCCCTGCTTGCCAGTAAGAAGGAAGAGATTTTGAATACATATAATGCAGAATTGTGTTGTTTATGAATGCCAATTCATGAAGTCTTAACAATTGGTTCTTTTTGTTTTCAATTTATGGCCGAATTTGGTTTTGCTGTTTTGGATTGTCTCAACTCCCTGCTAATGACACCATACAGTCAGATCATGCACTAACTTGTTTACTTCAGCAGCAACCTAACTTGATTTTGTTACCAGGATACAGAGCATTATGCATTTCCAACTAGTTTTTAAAGTGTAGATGGTTTTCAAATGATTGTTTTAAAAATTTTTGTTTTTGTTTTTAGGTTCTAGTTATACAAAGGATAGGAAGTGTACAAGAACATTAGGCAGAGGATAAGGAGACGAACTTTGGCACAGAAGAGAGAGCAATATTTAATATTTGGGCCTGCTGTTGCTATGATGAAAAACATTTATGAGGTCATATAACTAGGGAGCATTTCTGAATTAAGACTGGTATGAAAATGGAATTTAAAGTATCAAATGAAGGCTCCCATAGCCAAAATAATATATGTTTTGGTTTTGACCCCCACGTATTTGTGAAAATGGTCATGCTAAAACAACAATAAACCACGTACCTGCAGAACCTCAGACTTGTTTGATGTTGAAGTCATGCAGTAATTGCATGATTTTTTACTTTGGTTGAACATTGAGAAAGACGGAAAAAATCTGGGATGCACACGACTTTAAGACACAGATAACACTCCTTACGTTTGTCAAGATGGAAGCTTACTACTGCCCTTTGCTCTCCTTCAGGTCTTTTCACTTAACATTTTCTACAGTTATACTTAAGTATTTCAGACAAGAATAAGCAAAAATCACGCCTGGGGCTCTTCTTTGAGGGTATTTTGGCTGGACTGTCACCCACGTTAGGAATGGAAAGTGCAGCACAAGCCGTACATTTTACATTTTCAGCAACCACATCCGATCACTAGCTTTTGAAGCTGTGATCACAGCTGTCCTCATTTTACAAATAAAGAAACCGAGGTCCTGCCGGGGTGACTGCCCCGGACGCAGCTGGTGGGGGGCTGCGCCGAGGTCCAGACGCCAGGCTTCAGGTACACGTACCAGGAATGACGTCACAGGCGGTGCCAGGCGGGGATCCACGAGCTCGGGATGCGTGCTTGGCCGGAAGCGACGCCTCGCAAAGCCCCGCCCCGCCCCGCGCGAGCCGGTAGTTGCGCCTCCCAGACTGCAGTCGGCCAGGTCTCGGGGTGCGAGGCGGGGCAGGCTAGGCGAGGCGCGGGCCGGCCACGCCCCTCAGGCCGGCCCCACCCCTCAAGGCCCGCTAGTACCTTTCCCAGAGACTTGGCTGGGCGCGGCGCGAGGCGGGCGCTGCGGTGAGTACCAGTTCCCGACAGCCGGGCTCGGCCAGCGACTGGGCGGGGAGGCCGAGGATGGAAGTGGGCTTATCGGCCATTACCCTCTTTCTCGCCAGCGCCAGCAGCCCTGTGGTGGCAACGACGATGGACCAGGAGCCAGTGGGCCGTGTGGAACGAGAAGCCGTCGCACCTTCGGGAGTTGCGGCCGCCGCGGCTTTTGGGGAATCTGCGGGGCAGGTAGGTGGGGCCGCCGACGCTGGCGTCCAGGGAGCCGAGCTGCCTCCTTGCCTTCTCCGCGGGCCGCTCTTTTGGCCTGCCCGGCCGTCCTCCGAGCAGGCCGCCCCCGTTTTGGAGTTCCTCCTCCCTGCACCCCTGTTTCTGCTCAGTGAGACCAGCTTGTGGGAAGGAGCGGCCTCCCACTCACTCACCAACCACTTGGCTGGCAGCACAGCAGACTCTGGGGCGGCCTTGGGTTCCGGGGGTGATAGTCCAGCTTCTGGTCTACCTGAGGAAGAAGGAAGGCGTGTCCCCCAAAGGCCGTCCTTGCAGTAGCTGGAAGCCAGGTGAGGGCGGCTTCAACCACTTCTCAGTCTCTTCTAGTGCGAGCGCCTGCCTTGGCATCTGCCCTTTGCTTGGCATATGCCAAACGTTTACCGGCCTTAATTCACTGAATTCTTACAGTAACCGCTCGAGGTGGGTGTTATCCCCATTTCACCCCCGAGGCAACTGAGGCTCCGTGCTGCGCTGTCCAACAGAAATAGAATGCAAGCTGCGTTGAAAATTGTGATTTCAAATTTTCCAGTAGCCACGTTTTAAAAAAAGTGAAACCGATGATAATAATTTTAATAGCATATCTTAATCTAATTTATCAAAAATTTCAAGCTATAATTACTATGAAAGTTATTTATTTATTTATTTATTTTTTGAGACGGAGTCTCACACTCTCCCGGGCTGAAGTGCAGTGGCGCGATCTCGGCTCATTGCAAGCTCAGCCTCCCAGGTTTACGCCATTCTTCTGCCTCAGCCTCCGGAGCAGCTGGGACTACAGGCGCCCGCCACCTCGCCCGGCTAACTTTTTTGTATTTTTAGTAGAGACGTGGTTTCACCGTGTTAGCCAGGATGGTCTCGATCTCCTGACCTTGTGATCCGCCCGCCTCGGACTCCCAAAGTGCTGGGATTACAGGCGTGAGCCACGGCGCCTGGCCCCTATGAAAGTTACTAATGGGCCGCGCGCGGTGGCTCAAGCCTGTAATCCCAGCACTTTGGGAGGCCGAGATGGGTGGATCACGAGGTCAGGAGATCGAGACCATCCTGGCTAACACGGTGAAACCCCGTCTCTACTAAAAAATACAAAACACTAGCCAGGGGAGGTGGCGGGTGCCTGTAGTCCCAGCTACTCGGGAGGCTGAGGCAGGAGAATGGCGTAAACCCGGGAGGCAGAGCTTGCAGTGAGCTGAGATCTGGGCACTGTACTCCAGCCTGGGCGACAGAGCGAGACTCCGTCTCAAAAAAAAAAAAAAAAAAAAAAAGTTACTAATGAAGTATTTGCATTCTGTTTTGGAGGGTTTTCTAAGTCTTTTAAATCCTGGGTACATTTTACACGTATCGCAGTTCTGGCTGACCACATTTCAAGTGCACATTAGCCACATGTGGCTAGCGCTGGTTTAGAGAGTTAAGTCTTCAACTTTTCAGTATTAGACAAAAAGACACTTTGGGAGGCTGAGGCAGGTGGATCACCTGAGGTCAGTTTGAGACCAGTCTGGCCAACATGGTGAAACCCTGCCTGTACTAAAAATACAAAAATTAGCCTGGCGTGATGGCGCTTGCCTGTAGTCCCAGCTACTCGGGAGGCTGAGGCAGGAGAATCGCTTGAACCCTGGAGGTGGAGGTTGCAGTGAGGCGAGATCCCGCCACTGCACTCCAGCCTGGAAACAGAGCTAAGACTCCGTCTCAAAAAAAAAAAACAAAACAAAACCTTGAGTTGCTCATGTATGTAACTCTTCCCATCCTCCATGAGTATGAAGTTTTTTCAGTAGCTTCGTTTTTGAGACTAAGTACCTGAATGTTAGTAAGACATTTCCCCCAAACTGTGAGTATATCTCTGTGTGTCTCTTCTAGTATAAGATGTCGTTTGCATTAACAAAAGCTTATCCAGCCTGGGCAACAGAGCAAGAACCCATCTCTTAAATAAAAAACTAAAAAAAAAAAAACCCAAAACAAAAAACACAACTTTCCCACAAGACTCTACATGGAATTTGTTTCTTCCCTCCTACTTAAGAAGGGATTCAGGGGAAAACATGAATTGATAAGGAAGCCACGTCATTTTCAGTTGAGTTGAGACCTGTTGTTGGCGAGTACACTTACACTTAACCTT
Organism: Macaca fascicularis; assembly: GCF_037993035.2. Classification (NCBI taxonomy): domain Eukaryota; kingdom Metazoa; phylum Chordata; class Mammalia; order Primates; family Cercopithecidae; genus Macaca; species Macaca fascicularis. The sequence continues at coordinate 102,865,357 of NC_088381.1, forward strand.
TGAGTCCACGACGCTTCGTATGTTTTTCAGTTTGATTTTTCCTGTTGTTACTAGAATTGTTTTTTTTTAAATCACTACCTCCACCCTGGATCTAATAGCAAAGTAAACACATGTGTACTTACGTACCAGCTAAGTGTTGTTTGAAGTGAGAGGCTCTTGGATTTGGGTTAGTGATATTATGTTGTTTTCACATTCTTGGTTAACAAATAACTACTTAAACAGTAAAGAAGGCTGTAGAACAAAAGATAAAAATGCACAAGAATACCCCACCACCACCCTTTCTTCATGTTGTCATTCCCCAAAGGTAATTATTAAGTTTTGGTGTAGTCTCTCTGGAATTTTATCATTCAATATTATATATTTCTTATATATATTATTAAATATTACATATCTCTTATTTCTCATTAAACACCAATGAGTTCCGTTTTCTCATTTGCCCTTTGTGCTTTTGGATTCACATTCCTGAATCAGAATCATCTTTGGGAACTCCAGTTCTATGCCCAGGGGGTTGAGCACAGTAAGAGGGAAGAAGCCAGTGAAGTGGACATCTCAGGGGAGGGAGAGGCCGCTGTCTTCCCAAGTTTGGCAGAACTGAGAAATCCCTAGTGCAATGTAGGGAAAGGGAGTAAGAGATAGGAGACAGGATCTAGAATTAGGCCTCCAAACAAGCCATCCAGTACCTGTTGTGACATTCTTTTTATGTTTTTGTTTTTTTGTTTTTAAGACGGAGTCTCACTCTGTGGCCCAGGCTGGAGTGCAGTGGCGTGATCTCGACTCACTGAGACCTCCGCCTCCCGGGTTCATGCAATTCTCCTGCCTCAGCCTCCTGAGTAGCTGGGATTACAGGCGCCCGCCACCACGTCCGGCTAATTTTTGTATTTTTAGTGGAGGTGGGGGTTTCACCATCTTGGTCAGGCTGGTCTTGAACTCCTGACCTCGGATTCACCTGCCGCCTCGGCCTCCCAAAGTGCTGGGATTACAGACATGAGCCACCGCGCCTGGCCTTCTGTTGTGACATTCTATCCAGCAGCTTCTCTGAATAGACTTTTAATCAGAATCTCAGCCTCAGTGTTTTTAAAAGAGTTAAAATTTCAGTACCACTCAGTGATTGATTTATTTGGCACCTCTGTTACCAAGCACCTCTGTTACCAAGTTCCTGTTAATGTGCCAGGAACTCTAGGCTGAAAGATATAGCAGTACCTACCCCCCATGTTGCTAATAGCCTACTTGGGGAAGATGACAAAGAATAAATTCCAAGTCTAGTATGTGTTTTAAAGAAGTCTGGGTGCTGTGGGAGTATATAAAAAAAAAATTGCCATTAAAACCAGATCCTGGGCTGGGTGGGGTGGCTCACGCCTATAATCCCAGCACTTTGGAAGGCTGAGGTGAGTGGATCACTTGAGGTCAGGAGTTGGAGACTAGCCTGGCTAACATGATGAAACCCCCATCTCTACTCTACAAAAATTAGCTGGGCATTGTGGCTCACACCTGTAGACCCAGCTACTTGGGAGGCTGAGGCAGGAGAATCACTGAAACCCAGGAGGTAGAGGTTGCACTGAGCCAAGATCATGCCACTGCACTCCAGCCTGGATGACAGAGCAAGACCCCTTTTCAAAAAAGAAAAAAACAGATCCTGAGAATAAAGATAAGCACATTTATAGTTTGGTTAACTATAAAATGGAGTAAAATGTTAATTGACATGGTACCTCATAATTTCCTGGTGTTATGAAACTATCTTTCAGATCTTTGGAGTTCGTTATGGAATTTGCATAATTGGCAGTGAAAATTTTCTTACTTGCAGATTTATAAAATGAAGCATTTGGAAAATTCACAGTGTAACTTTGTTTTTTGAGACAGAATTTCACTCTGTTGCTCAGGGTGAAGTGTGTGGCGGGATCTTGGCTCACTGCAACCTCCGCCTCCCAGGTTCAAGTGATTCTCCTGCCTCAGCCTCCTGTGTAGCTGGGATTATAGGCACACTCCACCACACCCGGCTAATTTTTTATTTTTTTTAGTAGACATGGGGTTTCACCATGTTAGCCAGGGTGGTCTCACTCCTGACCTCAAGTTGTCTGCTCGCCTTGGTCTCCCAAAGTGCTGGGATTACAGGCGTGAGCCACCGTGCCCAGCCACGATGTAACTATTATTTGTAATTATTGGATTTCTGGTTCAAGTTGATGTTTGAAAAATAAAAAAAAAGAAAAATATTTTAAAAATATAATTATTGGGAATTTTGTACCAAATGATTTTCTGGTTCGTTTTACCTGTTAGTGCTTCCTTCATTGTTCTCCACCCCCACCTCCCACGTAGAGGTTGGAATCATTATCCCTAATCTGAAATACTCTAAAATCTGAAGCTTTTTGAGCACTGACATCCTTTCCTTTGCCTGTGTCATAGAAGGAAAAAATTAAGCCAATGAGAGATTGCTAGAGGGAACAGTGAGAAGCCTCTTCTGTCCTGGGGATGGGATAGGGTGGGGCATGGTGTTATATTGTGAAGGATCTGAGCTCTCTATTCACTGACTGGAGCTGTTGCATTGACATTAGATCCATCCAGTTAGTAGGATGACTGGAGATGTAACTTAGCTCATCTATCTTTCCTTTGCATAGGAAATTAAGGGATCCAAAAAGCAGAGTCATGGTCCAAAAGGAAACGTTGATGTCAGGACAACCATAGCCAAATTTTATCTCAAGGGGAAACATGAGACTGGGTAGGGATGGCTATCAGTGCCTGGGAACTGGTGGGGGTTGGGGGTGGGTAGAAGAAAGGTGTCCTGGGTGAACTACTTGTTTATTTTTTTCATGGACACAATAAATGGCCTGATCTTCCCTTGTTAAGGGCTGGGATTTGTTTGAACCCTCAGGACAGGCTAGAGAGAATTGTGACTTTTTTCCATGTTAATACATAGATAGGCTATGTTACCAAATTTTATTTTTTCAGATAGTTTATTTATTATTTTTATTTTTTGAGATGGAGTCTTGCTCTGTCACCCAGACTGGAGTGCAGTGGCACAATCTCAGCTCACTATGACCTCCACCTCCTGGGTTCAAGTGATTCTCCTTCCTCAGCTTCCCGAGTAGCTGGGACTACAGGTGCGTGCCACCATGCCCAGCTAATTTTTGCTTTTTTAGTGGAGACAGGGTTTCACCATGTTGGCCGGGCTGGTCTCCAACTCCTGACATCAGGTTATCCACCTGCCTTAGCCCTCCAAATTGCTGCCATTATAGGCCTGAGTCACAGCATCCAGCCTTATTTTTATTTTTTTTGAGACAGTCTGACTTTGTTGCCCAGGCTGGAGTGCAGTGGTGCGATCTCGGCTCACTGTAGCCTCCACCTCCTGGGTTCAAGTGATTCTCATGCCTTAGCCTCCCAAGTAGCTGGAATTACAGATGTGTACCACCATGCCTAGCTGATTTTTGTATTTTTAGTAAAGGTGGGGTTTTGCCATGTTGGCCAGCCTGGTCTGGAACTCCTGACCTCGTGTGATCCTCCTGCCTCAGCCTCCCAAAGTGCTGGGATTACAGGTGTGAGCTACCACGCCTGGCCTGTTACCAAATTTTCATGATCTGCAGTTCAGATCCTGGCTACTAAACTTAGCTTTGGGAGGTAAAAGGCAGAGAAGAATCATACCTGTTTTCTAAGAAGGACCTTAGAAGTCCTTCCTAGAAAGGACTTTCTTAATGTATAAAAATTTCTCTTAAGTCCTTTCTTAAGAGAAAACAATGTATAAAAATAAAGTAGCTTATACTTGCATAACTGGGCAGTACGAGTTCACTATTTTTATCAGTATAATCCTTTCTTTGCAACAGCTATTCAAAGAGCTTTTCCAGTGGTTGAACAGTAGTCATGGGTTTAAATTATGTTTGCTTATAACCATAAGAATCTTTATAGAGAACAAAATGTTTGTACTCTGGACTATCCTAGAGAATTATATGAACGTAGACTCTAATCATGACAGTACTGTAGTCCTGTATATGCAAAAAGAATAAAAGCCCTCCTTTGACTACTCCCTTGCCTGCTCCTTCTCCCCCATCTTAGTTTCTATCCATGGGGTAACCACTGTTGCCAGAGTTTTCTTCACAATTGCGTGTAGTGTACCTTTTTGAAATCTGGAAGTTTAAACTTCAGGCAGTTTTCTTAGGAGTTTAAACTTGAGGCAAGAGGACAATGAAAAGAAGGTCTTCACCATTTCCCACTATATATATATGTACACACACACATATACATATATACACATATACACACACATATATATATAGTATAAATATATAGGAGTAAAATTTGTATTAGAATTCCAGCTCAGGCACAGTTACTCATGCCTGTAATCCTAAAACTTCGGGAGGCTGAGGTGGGAGGATTGCTTAAGGCCAGTAGTTGGAGACCAACCTGGGCAACATAGCCAGACACTGTCTCTGTAGAAAAAAAAAGTAGCCAAGTGTGGTGGTACACTCCTATAGTCCCAGGTACTCAGGAGGTGAACGTGGAAGGATCACCTGAGGCCAGGAATTTGAGATTGCAGTGAGCCATGATTACACCACTGCACTCTAGCCTAGGCAACTGCCAGACCCTGTCTGGGAGAAAAAAAAATTCCACAGACTACTATAGTTTTAAGAACTTGTGAAATCTTTTTACTATCAGAAATCTCTTTTGTTACATATGTATTACTGGCCAAGACATCTGGAAGTTCAGAGATAGAACACTGATAATCTGCTTTCCAGATTTGGTTTACAAATGGGTTTTATTTGGTCTGCCATAGTCTCGCCACTGTACTCCAGCCTGGGCAACAGAGTGAGACCCTGTCTCAAAACAAACCAAAACTGCTTAAAGATTTGTTTGTTTCTTTACTACAATAAACTTACCAAAAGTTTTTCACATGTAATGAAAGAAAATTAATCTCACTTGAAACTCTCATTTTCTTAAAATATTGTCGATATAGATGAGTAACGAAAGAGGCTTTGAAAATGTAGAACTGGGAGTCATAGGAAAAAAGAAGAAAGTCCCAAGGAGAGTCATCCACTTTGTTAGTGGCGAAACGATGGAAGAATACAGCACAGATGAAGATGAAGTTGATGGCCTGGAGAAGAAAGATGTTTTGCCTTCTGTTGATCCGGTAGGTTTGATATTGATGATTCTTTCCTCAGTGGGCTTTGTTTGATTTATTTTTTTTCCCTAAACATTGAGTGGAAGGGACCTTTTGAGGTTTAAATCAACTATATTCTTATAAAATTATGTATGGTGATTTTGATAGAAAATAATATTTTTACATGATATGGATGGAAATATTTCCAGCATTTCAGTAGCCTGAAACAGCTTGTTTTTCAGTGTCAGAGTACTTTGTTAATATGGGTAGATTTAAGATTGATCAGCTGGGCGTAATGGCTGACACCTGTAATCCCAGCACTTTGGGAGGTCGAGGCTGGTGGATCACCTGAGGTCAGGAGTTTGAGAACAGCCTGGACACCATGGCAAAATGCCATCTCTACTAAAAATACAAAAAAGTAGCTGGACGTATTGGCGGACATCTGTAATCCCAGCTACTTGGGAGGCAGAGGCAGGAGAATTACTTGAATCTGGGAGGTGGAGGTTGCAGTGAACCAATATCGCATCATTGCACGCCAGCCTGGGGGACAGAGCGAGACTCTGTCTCAAAAAAATATTTATCTTACTAAATTGAGTGCTTGAATCCCAGTTCCTTTGATTTAAGGACTGTACTACCATGATAATTTCCACCCAAAACTTAGGGAGTTGTCAGCTTTTTAAAATATTGCCTTAACAGGAGAATGGCATGAACCTGGGAGGCGGAGCTTGCAGTGAACCGAGGTCACGCCACTGCACTCCAGCCTGGGCAACAAAAACAAAACAAAACAAAACAAAATTTTGCCTCAAGTTTTGATTGGAAGATAGGAATATACCTTTCTGAACTTTGTGTGCCTTATCAACTGACTTGGAGAATTTCTAAATTATGCCAGATGTGACTATAAAATTATGAGACTAGCTATATATTTATAAAGAAATTTTTATTTGTTTATAAAGAAATACCCTTCGAGTAATTATTTTGAGAGTCCAGGTAATCACATATTTACTGACTTTCTAACAGGTACTATTTTAGGCGCCGGTGATATAGCAGTGAGTGATATAAATTTCTGCTCTCATATACTAGTGAGAAGACAGGCAATAAATAAATACGTACTATAATTACCAGGCTAAGAAAAGTGCTATAAAGAAAATTAAGCATAGTAACAGCATAGAGAATTATTTATATTTGACTTTAAAAATGTTATTCATTTTCATCAGATTTGGCTTTAAATATTTGACTGTTAGAAAATCATGCCTGGCGTGGTGGCTCATGCCTATAATCCTAGCGCTTTGGGAGGCCGAGTCGGGCAGATCACCTGAGGTCGGGAGTTCAAGACCAGCCTGACCAACATGGAGAAACCCCATCTCTATTAAAAATACAAAAAAATTAGCCAGGCCTGGTGGCACATGCCTGTAATCCCAGCTACTCGGGAGGCTGAGGCAGAAGAATCACTTGAACCCGGGAGGCGGAGGTTGCAGTGAGCCAAGATTGTGCCATTGCACTCCAGCCTGGGCAACAAGAGCGAAACTCGGTCTCAAAAATAAAAAATAAATACAAAATAAAAAATGATCAGCAGGCCAGGAGCAGTGGCTCACGCCTGTAATCGCAGCACTTTGGGAGGCCAAGGTGGGTGGGTCACCTGAGGTCAGCAGTTCAAGACCAGCCTGACCAACATGGTGAAACCCTGTTTCTACTAAAAATGTAAAAAATTAGGCAGGCGTGATGGCAGCCACCTGTAATCCCAGCTACTCCGGAGGCTGAGGCAGGAGAATCGCTTCAACCCGGGAAGCAGAGGTTGCAGTGAGCCGAGATTGTACCATTGTACTCCAGCCTGGTCAACAAGAGTGAAAAAAAAAAAAAAAAGAGTCAAAAAAAAGAGTCAAAAAAAAAAAAAAAAAAAAGAAGCAGATTTTCTACACAAAAAAATTCAAAGGATTGTACAGTATACTCTGAAGGTAATTCCAAATGCAGGTAGAATATTAAAGAGGTATTTCATGCAATGGAAGAATTGTTGGAATAAATGTCTTCTTTTTAATTACTTTGAAGGGTTAATTCATGTTTATATATATTTGTGTGTATTTGCTTATGTTTTTAAAAGTCATTGTCTCAAAAGGTGGCCTATATTTACATAGAAGCAGAATAAACACAGTTATAAAAAGAATGTATCTATTACTTTACTAAAGACCTTTTTTAAACCTTTATTGAGATACAGTTTACATACTATATAATTCAACCATTTATATTTTACAATGTAGTGATTTTAATTATTCACAGATTAATTATGTGTGGATAAATATAGCACAACCGTTGCCATAGTCAATTTTAGTAAATTTACACCACCTCAAAAGGAAACTTGAGGTTCCTAATCAGAATAAGTGAAAGATAAGTAAATAAAAAGAAACCACATACCTTTTAGCTATCACCCCTTATCCCTCCATCCCACCTGCCACCACTAATCTACTTTCTGTCCATAGATTTTCCTACTTTATATGAATGGACTCATCTGTGGTCTCTTACTTATAATGTTTTTAAGGTTCATTTATATTATAGTATGTGTCAGTACTTCATTCCTTTTTATGGTCAAGTAATCCATTATATGGATATATTATACATTTTATTTATCCATTTGTAGCTATTGGACATTTAGGTTGTTTTCGCCTTTTTTTTGAGACAAGTCTGACTCTGTTGCCCAGGCTGGAGTGCAGTGGCATGATCTTGGCTCACTGCAGCCTCCGCCTCCCAGGTTCAAGTGATTCTCCTACCTCAGCCTCCCTACGAGTAGCTGGGATTACAGGCACCTGCCACCATGCCTGGCTAATTTTTTGTACTTTTAGTAGAGACAGGGTTTCACCATGTTGGTCAGGCTGGTCTCGAACTCCTGACCTCAAGTGATCCACCCACTTTGGCCTCCCAAAGTGCTGGGATTATAGGTGTGAGCCACTGTGCCTGGCTTGTTTCTGCCTTTTATGAGTTATTATGAGTAATGCTGCTATGAACAGTCTTGTACTGGGTTTTGTGTGGATGTATATTTTCATTTTTTAGGGGTACATAACTAGGACTAGAATTGCTGGGTCATGTGATAACTCTTTTTTTTTTTTTTTTGAGACAGGGTCTCTGTCACTCAGGCTGGAGTGCAGTGGCACAGTCGTGGCTCATCGAAGCCTCTGCCTCCTGGGTTTAAGCAGTTCTCGTACCTCAGCCTTCCAAGTAGAAGGGATTGCAGGCATACACCTCCATGCCTGGCTAATTTTTGTATTTTTTTAGTAGAGATGCAGTTTCACCATGTGGTTAAGCTGGTCTGGAACTCCTGCCTCAGCCTGCCAAAGTGCTGGGATTACAGGCATGAGCCGCTACACCCAGCTCTGACTATGTTTAAATATTTGCGGAACTGCCAGACTGTTTTCCAAAGTGGCTACACTATTTTAAATTCCTACCAGCAGTGTGTAAGGATAATGGTTTCTCCACATATTCAACATCACTTGTTATTATGTGTCTTTTTATTTTTTTGTTCTCTTGTGCCTTGGGCTATGTATCTTCTTGATTTTAGTAATCCTAGTGAATGTGTTATTTCATTGTGGTTTTGATTTACATTTCCTTGATGGTCATTGATGTTGAGCATCCTTTCATATTGGTCGTTTGTATATCTTCCTTTGCTTATTTTGATTAGGTTATTTATTTATTTGTTTGTTTTATTTTTATTTTTTGAGATGGAGTCTGACTTTGTCACCCAGGCTGGAGTGCAGGGGCGCGATCTCGGCTCACTGAGACCTCTGCCACCCTGGTTCAGGCAATTCTCCTGCCTCAGCCTCCCGAGTAGCTGGGACTATAGGAACGCCCCACCACACCCAGCTAAATTTTGTATTTTTAGTAGAGACATGTTTTCACTATGTTGGCCAGGCCGGTCTTTCTTGACCTCAAGTGATCTGTCCACCTTAGCTTCTCAAAGTGCTGGGATTACAGGCGTGAGTCACTGCGCCTGGCCAATTATTTTTTATTTTTTATTTTTTTATTTTTATTTTTTGAGATAGAGTCTCGCTCTGTGACCCAGGCTGGAGTGCAGTGGTGAGATTTTGGCTCACTGCAACCTCCGCCTTCTGGGTTCAGGCAATTCTCCTGCTTCAGGCTACCGTGTAGCTGGGACAACAGGCACATGCCACAACATCTGGCTACTTTTTTTTGTATTTTTAGTAGAGATGGGGTTTCAATATGTTGGTCAGGCTGGTCTTGAATTCCTGACCTCAAATGATCGCCCGCCTCAGCCTCCCAAAGTGCTAGGATTACAGGTGTGAGCTACCGTGCCCAGCCTTAATTATTTTTTAAATGTTCACAAGACTTCAGCTGTGAAGCCTCCTTGACTATTCTTTGTGGGTAGTTTTTTTGATTGCTAATTCAGTCTCTTCACTTGCTATAGGGCTATTAAGATTGTTTTCTTCTTGAGTCAGTTGTGTATGAGTTTGTGTCTTTCTAGGAATTTGTCCATTTTATCTGTTATCTAATTTATTGGCATATAGTAGTATTTTGTTATGATACTTTTTATTTTTCATAAGGTTCATTTTCCTTTTCTTTTTAGATTCTAGTAATTTTGGGTATTTCCTCTTTCTTTTTGGTCAATCTAGCCAAAGGTTTGCCAATTTTGTTGATCTTTTCTGAGAACCACCTTTTGGTTTCATGATTGTTGGTTTTCTATTCTGTATTAATTTCTGCTCCTGCCTGTATTATTTCCTTCCTTCTGTTTGCTTTAGGTGTAGTTTGTATTTCATTTTCTAGTGTCCTAGGGCAGAAGTCTAGGTTATTGTTCTTTCTTAATTGGGCGTTTACAAATACAAGTTTCCCTTTAAGTACTGCCTTAGTTTTATTCCATAAATTTTTGTTATTCTTGTTTACAAATGGGGTTCTGCTATATTGCCTAGGCTGGCTTCGAACTCATGGGCTCAAGCGATCCTCCTGCTTCAGCCTCACAAGTAGCAGGGTTTACAGATGTGCATCACCATGCCCTGCTTCCCATAAGTTTTTGTATGTTATATCTTCTTTTTTTGAGACAGAGTCTCACTCTGTCGCCCAGGCTGGAGTGCCCTGGCATGGTCTTGGTTCACTGCAACCTCTGCCTCCTGGGTTCAAGCAATTCTCCTGCCTCAGCTTCCTGAGTAGTTGGGATTACAGACGCATGCCACCATGCCAAGTTAATTTTTTGTATTTTTAGTAGAGACAGGGTTTCACCATATTGGCCAGGCTGGTCTCAAACTCCTGACCTTAGGTGATCTGCATGCCTTGGCCTCGCAAAGTGCTGGGATTACAGACGTGAGCCACTGTGCCCGGCCTATACCTTCATTTTTATTTAAAGTATTTTCTTTTTTTTCCTTTTGATTTTCTTCCTTGACCCATTGGTTATTTAGAAGTATGTTGTTTACTTCCCACATATTTGTGAGTTTGTCTATTTTTTTTTCTTTTATTGGTTTCTGATTTCACTCCATTCTGATCAGAGAACATACTTTATATTATTTGGCCCTTTAAATTTACTGACCTTTGTTTTATAGCCTGCCTAGTGGGTGGTCTGTCTTAGAGAATGTTCCATATGTACTTGAGAAGAATGTATATTCTGTTGTTGAAAGTGTTGTTCTGTAGGTGTCTGTGAGGTCTAATTGATTTTATAGTATTGTTCAAGCTTCTGTTTCCTTGCTGATTGTCTGCCCAGTTGTCCTATTTATTATTGTTATTTTTCGAGACAGAGTTTCACTCTTGTTGCCTAGGCTGGAGTGCAGTGGCACAATTTCAGCTCACTGCAACCTTTGTCTCCCAGGTTCAAGTGATTCTCATGCCTCAGCCTCCCAAGTAGCTGAGATTACAGGTGTGCGCCTGGCTAAGTTTTGTATTTTCAATAGAGATGGGGTTTCACCATGTTGGCCAGGATGGTCTCAATCTCTTGACCTCATGATCCGCCCACCTTGGCCTCCCAAAGAGCTGGTATTACAGGTGTGAGCCGCTGCGCCCATGCGCTATTTATTATTAAAAATGAGATATTGCAGTCTTAACTATGATTGTTGAATTGTCTATTTCTCCCTCTCTTTCTGTCAGATTTGTTTCATGTACTTTGGCACTCTGCATAACTGCATATGTATTTATAATTTCATATCTTCCTGATAGATTGACCCTTTTATCATTATAAGATGTCCTTCTTTACCTCTAGTTACATTTTTTGTTTTAAAGTCTATTTTAGGCCCAGCATGGTGTCTCATGCCTGTAATCCCAGCACTTTGGGAGGCTGAGGCAGAGGGATTTCTTGAGCCCAGGAGTTTGAGACCAGCCTGGGAAATGTAGTGAGACCTTGTCTCTACAAAAGATAAAAAAATTAGCCATGCGTAGTGGCACATACCTGTGGGCCCAGCTACTTGGAGAGCTGAGTTGGGAGGATCGCTGGAGCCCAGAAGGTTGAGGCTGCAGTCAACTGTGATCTCACCACTACACTCCAGTCTAGGTGACAGAGTAAGATCTTGCCTCAGAAAAATAAGTCTATTTTGTCTGCTACTGATATTGCCATGTGAGCTTTCTTTCTTTTTTTTTTTTTTTTTGAGATGGAGTCTCACTCTGTTGCCCAGGCTGAAGTGCAGTGGCATGATCTCGGCTCACTGCAAGCTCCGCCTCCCAGGTTCATGCCCTTCTCCTGCCTCAGCCTCCCGAGTAGCTGGGATTACAGGTGCATGCCACCACACCCAGCTAATGTTTTCTATTTTTAGTAGAGATGGGGTTTCACCATGTTAGTCAGGATGGTCTCAATCTCCTGATGCTGTGATCCACCTGCCTCGGCCTCCCAAAGTGCTGAGATTATAAGTGTGAGCCACCGCACCTGGCCAGTGTGAGCTTTCTTATAGTGTTTTGTATATCTTCTTCCATCCCTTTTACTGTCAATCTGTTTGTACTTTTTAATCTCAGTTATCTCTTGTAGACAGCATATAGTTGGATCTTGTTTTTTTAATCCAATCTGACAATCTCTGTCCTTTGATTTGGTTGTTAATCCATTCATATTTTATGTTGATTTAGTTGGATTTACCTCTGCCATTTTACCTTTTATTTTCTATGTCTCATGTCTTTTTGCTCCTTTCTTTTCTACTGTTATCTTTAGGATTAAGTGAATATTTTCTACAGAAGCATTTCCTTTTTTTTTTTTGAGACTGGGTCTCGCTCGTCACCAGGCTGGAGTGCAGTGGTGTAATCTCGGCTTGCTGCAACCTCCGCCTCCCTGGTTCAGGTGATTCTCCTGCCTCAGCCTCCCGAGTAGCTGGGATTTTTGTATTTTTTAATTTTTGTATTTTAGTAGATGGGGTTTCACCATGTAGGTCAGGCTGGTCTCGAACTCCTGACCTCGTGATCCATCTGCCTCAGCCTCCCAAAGTGCTGGGATTACAGGCATGAGCCACCACACTCCATCAATTTTGTGGTTTTCGTAGAGACAGCCAAGCTGGTCTTGAACTCCTAACCTCAAATGATCCACCTTCCTTGGCCTCCCCAAGTGCTAGGATTACAGGAGTGAGCCACTGCACCTGGCTGTTTTGTTTTTTTTTTTTTTTAAGATGGAGTTTCGCTCTTATCACCCAGGCTGGAGTGTAGTGGTACGATCTTGGCTCACTGTAACCTCTGCCTCCTGGATTCAGGTGATTCTCCTGCCTTAGCCTCTGGAGTAACTGGGCTTACCGGCATGTACCACCACTCCTGGGCTAAATTCTGTATTTTTAGTAGAGATTGGGTTTCACCATGTTGGCCAGGCTGGTCTGGAACTCGTGACCTCATTTGATCCACCTGCCTTGGCCTCCCAAAGTGCTAGGATTACAGGCATGAGCCACTGTGCCTGGTCAGTTTTTGTTTTGTTTTGTTTTTAATAATTTCTGTCTCTTTTTTGATATTCTCTACTTGATGTGATACTGTTATACCTTCCTTTATTTTTAATTTATTATTTTCTTAGGTCTTCAAACATTTTTGAAAGCTATTTGATTTTTTTTTTTCTGTTAAATCCAGCATCTTGTCACTCTCACAGGTATTTTTTGTTGCCTGATTTTTTTTTCCTGTGTGTGGGTCATACTTCTTTGTTTCTTTGCATGTCTCATAATTTTTTGTTGGAAATTAGATATTTTAGATTATATATTATAGCAACTCCGGGTACTGCACCCCCACATCTTGTCATTGTTATTTGCCTATTTGTTTAGTGACTGCTGTGTTGTTTTAGTGAAGTCTATTCTCCACTCCTATTCTTTCCTGCAAATTAGCTAGCCTACAGTTTAGCCTGTATTTTTATTGAATCTAAGAATCTTCTCCCAGTTACAGTAGTCCCCCCTTTATTTGTGGTTTTACTTTTTGTGGTTACCCATGGCCAGTTGTGCTCTGAAAATATTAAATGGAACATTCCAGAAATAAACAATTGATAAACTTCAAGTTGATCACCATTCTGAGTAGCATCAGAAAATCTCATACTGTCACACTTGGTACCTCCATCAGAAGAAGGAGAGCGAATACAGTACAACATGATATTTTGGGAGACCACATTCATGTAACTATTATTACAGTGTATTGGGATAATTATTCTATTATTAGCTATTCTTAATCTCTTACTGTGACTAATCTATAAATTAAACTTTATCATAGGTATGTGTATATAGGAAAAAACATAGTATAGGGTTCAGTATTATGCGCAGTTTCAGTCATCCATGGGAGGTCTTGGAACACAGCCCCTGCAGATAAAGGGGGACCACTGTACCTTTTGCTGCAATCTCCAGTGTTTTTGAGAACACCCTTAGCCTTGGACTTTTCTTAGGTGTGTTGCAAATGAAGTCAGTTCCTTTGGGAAGAGATTAGGAGTTGTCTGTTTTGTTTCCTGTCCTGGCTGGCTCCCCTACCCCAGCCCCGCCCTTCTGCCTCTCACTCACGGCAATCTCTGAGCCAAGGTTTTGAAGCTGGGGTTGGGGACAATGGCTCATTTCTGTCTGAATAACACCTTCACTTTAGGAGCTGAGCATTTATGGGAAGTGGGGTTAGTAGCTTTAAGTATTTTTGACTTGCCTCTGCTGGTGTAGAACCACTGCTTTATGAACTAGGTAAAGGTGCTCAGGGCCCTGGTGTTCTCAGTGGTGCCATGCTCAAGGTAGACCCTCCATTCTGTGAGTGGAGGCTGGTGGAAGAAGAGAGTCCCCCTGTCAACCACACTTAACTGGAAATTGGTCTCAGTAATAGATGAGAAGTGCTGGTTAATATTCTGTTCCTCCTGAGAAGAAAACCCAACTGGAAGCTGAGGGGAGGGAGAACCCTGTATTCTTGGCCATACCAGTCTGAAGTGCAGTTTCTGCCTTCCTTTGCTGGGAGGGTGCTGAGAGGGAGTGGTCTTAGTTCAGTTACCACAGACGTTTGCTTTTCTTACCAAAGTTTCATAGATTTTCTTGAATAGATGTGTAGTCATTTATATGCCATTAAGACCATTTCCAGGGGCTTTAAATGTTTATTTATTTATAAATTTCATCAGTTTTACTGGGAAGTGGGTCCAGAGTTCCTCATGCTGTTATGATAGATATCTATATCCACTCTTAAAATCTTTAATGACCATGTATATAGTATATGCATATTGGAATTTCCCTGAATTATGAAGCCCAATCCAACAGATCCCTGGGTGATAAGAAACCTATTTATATTTTCTTTACTGAGAGGTACCATGAGACGTCAGAAACTTGATTTTTAGTTCTGGTTCTGTCCTGTAGTAGTCACCTTGCTTTGACAGAGACTTAACTTTCATTGTAAAGTTCCGTGATTACAAAGAAGAGAGATAACTTGCCTCACCTACGTGTAGCTGTTTTTAAAGATTAAATGAGATAATATCTGTGAAAACTCATTGAAAAGTGACTTGGCTGAGCACAGTGCCTCATGCCTATAATCTTTGCTTTGGAGGGCTGAGGCAAGAGGATTGCTTGAGCCCAGGAATTCAAGGCTGCAATGAGTCATGAGCATGCTACTGTACTCCAGCCAGGGCAACAAAGTGAGACCCTGTCTTAAAACAAAAAAAAAAAAAAGAAAGAAAAGAAAAATAACTAAGAACTATATACATATATGGTAGTATTAATTAATAAAGCAAATAGAGCAAGTAGCACAAGAAATTTTACTTGAGGTTTTTTTTTTCTTTGCTTGAGGTAATTTGAGAACTCCATTCGAGATTGAAACCTCATAACTTATTTTTAAAAATTTCTCTATAGTTCCTATTTAGTATCACTTAAAAAAAAAAAAGGTAGGGCGTGGTGCTCCATGCCTGTAATCCCAGCACTTTGGGAGGCCGAGGTGGGTGGATGAATGGCAGGAGAATGGCTTGAACCCGGGAGTTGGAGATTGCAGAGAGCCAAGATCACACCACTGCACTCCAGTCCGGCAACAGAGCGAGACTCCATCTCGGCGGGGGGGGAAAAAGATCTAGTCCTATATTCATATTTTAGTATCATTTTAGAGTTTATGAAATTGATTTGTTTTATGACTCCAATTTTGAAATACCAGTTTTAAAGCTTTAAAATTATATTTTCCCTTTGGGGCCAGGCATGGTGGCTCTTGCCTGTAATCCCAGCACTTTCGGAGGACAAGGTGGGTGGATCACCTGAGGTCAGGAGTTTGAGACCTGCCTAGCCAACATGGTGAAACCCCATCTCTACTAAAAAAAAAAAAAATACAAAAAATTAGCCAGGCATGGGGGCGGGTGCCTGTAATCCCAGCCACTTGGGAGGCTGAAGCAGGAGAATCGCTTGAAGCCAGGAGGTGGAGGTTGCAGTGAGCTGAGATCCAGCCATTGCACTCCAGCCTGGGCAACAAGAGTGAAATGCCATCTCAAAATTAAGTAAGTAATTAATTAATTTTCTCTATAGTTCCTATTTAGTATTATTTTCTTTTTTAAATAACAAATCTAGTCCTGCACCCAGATTTAGTATCATTTTAGAGTTTATAAAATTGATTTGTTTTGTGATTCCAATTTTGAAATATCAAGTTTAAAGCTTTAAAATTTTATTTTTTCTTTTGGGCCAGGCATGGTGGCTCTCGCCTGTAATCCCAGCACTTTGGGAGGCTGAGGTGGGCAGATCACTTGAGGACAGGGGTTTGAGACCAGCCTGGCCAACGTGGTAAAACCCTGAAACCCCATCTCTACTAAAAATACAAAAATTAGCTGGGCTTGGTGGCACGAGCCTATAATCCCAGCTTGGGAGGCTGAGGCAGGAGAAGGGCTTGAATCCAGGAGGTGGAGATTGCAGTGAGCAGAGACCGCCCCACTGTACTCCAGCCTTGACCACAGAGTGAGACTCTGTCTCAAAAAAAAAAAATCCCTTTTGGTACTTCATGCATTTAAGAGAGTGCAGTGGTGCAATGGGCCAGGTGCGGTGGCTCACGCCTGTAACCCCAGCACTTTGGGATGCCGAGGTGTGCAGATCACTGAGGTCAGGAGTTTGAGACCAGCCTGGCCATCATGGGGAAACCTCGACTCTACTAAAAATACAAAAATTAGCTGGGCGTGGTAGTGCGCACCTGTAATCCCAGCTACTCGGGAGGCTGAGGCAGGAGAATTGCTTGAACCTGGGAGATGGAGGTTGCAGTGAGCCGAGATCGAGCGACTGCACTCCGGCCTGGGCAACAGATCAAGACTTTATCTCAAAAACAAAAACAAAAACAAAAACAAAACAGTACAATGATTTTTTTAGGCAAATATGAGCTGTTACTATACTGTCAGTTGGTAGCTTTATGTTATTCAGCCTGAAGTGAGAGAGGACATTTTACTTGAATTCTAAGTAAAATTTTCACAGAAAAACCTAATACAGCTCATGAAGAATTTATATAATTAGGAAATATGACTATACATGTTGACTAAATTAACTGAGATAGAGTAATAATTATTTAAGTGTTTAGCAAAAAGAGATACAATTTACAATTTATTTCTCTGATTTTTTTTTTTTTTTTTGAGATGGAGTCTTGCTCTGTTGCCCAGGTTGGAGTGCAGTGGCACCATCTCCACTCACTGCAAACTCCGCCTCCTGGGTTCACGCCATTCTCCTGCCTCAGCCTTCTGAGTAGCTGGGACTACAGGCGCCTGCCCGCCACCACGACCAGCTAAGTTTTTTGTATTTTTAGTAGAGATGGGGTTTCACTGTGTTAGCCAGGATGGTCTCGATCTCCTGAGCTCGTGATCCGCACACTTCGGCCTCCCAAATTGCTGGGATTACAGGCGTGAGCCACCACACCCGGCCTATTTCTCTGATTTTTTTTAATAGCTGCCTGAATTGCAAATGACTTCATCTGGTTTATTTTTTATGTACGCCCATGTTAATATTAGTCTGTCACCATATTTTTTTGTTGTTATTTTTAATGCTGTAGCTTAATGTAGAATTATATTCATAAAGTAAACTTGCAGGTGGTTTTATTTCCCTTAAATAACTATAATATTTTTGGAGGGAAACTTTTTTTCTTTTTTTTTGAGACAGAGTCTTGCTCTGTTGCTCAGGCTGGAGTGCGGTGGTGCAATCTCGGCTCACTGCAAGCTCCGCCCTGGAGGGAAACTTTAAATATTAATAGAATACATTATGGTTTAACCATATTGTATTAAACCATAATGTATTCAGCCACTCAGGAGAATTTTCCATTGAATCTTTTTTTTTTGGCCAGACAACATTCTCATTTCTGTTCAGAAAAGACTTTTTTTTTTGAGACGGAGTCTCGCTCTGTCGCCCAGGCTGGAGTGCAGTGGCCGGATCTCAGCTCACTGCAAGCTCCGCCTCCCGGGTTCACGCCATTCTTCTGCCTCAGCCTCCTGAGTAGCTGGGACTACAGGCGCCCGCCACCTTGCCTGGCTAGTTTTTTGTATTTTTTAGTAGAGACGGGGTTTCACCGTGTTAGCCAGGATGGTCTCGATCTACTGACCTCGTGATCCGCCGGTCTCAGCCTCCCAAAGTGCTGGGATTACAGGCTTGAGCCACCGCGCCCGGCCAGAAAAGATTTTTAAAGCTTAGAACTAACCAAAGACTCCCACCTGAATAGTTTTTTCAATTTTTCTCTGGCAAGATAAGCACATCTTAAATGCCATTTAGGGAAGTTGCGAGCTGAGTATTTGATTACTTTTTGAATCCTTTTATATAGACAGAATGGTGCTCAGGCAGAATATTCTTTAAATAAAAATGTGTTACCTGCTATGCATTTCCTTCAGCTTCCACCAGCAATAGATGGCTGTTAATTTTGTTTTTCATTAATGTAGACTTTGTTTTAAAAGGTATAAGAAGCAATTTTTTTTTTTTTTTTGAGATGGATTCTCATCCTGTCGCTGGGGCTGGAGTGCGGTGGTGCGATCTTGGCTCACTGCAACCTTCACATCCCAGGTTCAAACGGTTCTCCTTTATCAGCTTCCCAAGTAGCTGGGATTACAGGTGCCTGCCACCATGCCCAGCTAATTTTAGTATTTTTAGTAGAGACAGGGTTTCACCATGTTGGCCAGGCTGGTCTTGAACTCCTGACCTTGTAATCCACCCACCTTGGCCTCCCAAAGTGCTGGGATTACAGGCGTGAGGCACTGTACCCAGCCTAGAAACAAAGTATTAAAACCATTGTCTGATAATATGAAAATCGTAGGAATTCCAATCCTTTTTTTTTTTTTTTTTTGCTTTTTGAGACAAGGTCTTGCTCTGTTGCCCAGGCTGTAGTACTATGGCATGATAATGGCTCACTGTAGCCTTAACCTCCTAGGCTCAAATGATCTTTCCACCTCAGCCTTCTAAGTAGCTGTGACTACAGGTATAGGCCACCTCACCTGTCTAATTTTTGAAATGTTTTGTAGAGATAAGGTCTCATTATGTTGCCCAGTCTGGTCTTGGACTCCTGGGCTCAAATGATCCTCCTATTTTGGCCTCCCAAAGTGCTGGGATTGCAAGCATGAGTTCCTGGCCTCAAATCCATTTTTCTTGCGTCGTTTAAAGTAGTAAAAGAGCATCTTGATACCAACTTCATGTATATATTTAAATGCTATTGTTATAGTTAATGGAATGTATGGAATGTATACATAATAGAGGCTTTTGAATTATTTTTCTGTTTTTTTTTTTCTTTGTTTTTTTTGAGACGAGTTTTGCTCTTGTTGCCCAGGCTGGAGTGCAATGGCGCCATCTCAGCTCACCGCAACCTCTGCCTCCCAGGTTCAAGTGATTCTCCTGTCTCAGCCTCCTGAGTAGCTGGGATTGCAGGCATGCGCCACCACACCTGGCTAATTTTGTATTTTTAGTAGAGACAGGGTTTCTCCATGTTGGTCAGGCTGGTCTCAAACTCCCGACCTCAGATGATCTGCCCACCTCGGCCTCCCAAAGTGCTGGGATTACAGACGTGAGCCACCACGCCCGGCCCATTTTTCTGTTTTTATTAAACATATTTATTGCCTCAAGTACTTACCATTTATTCTTCCTAACTGTAACATTGAGCTCTTTGACCAACATCTCCCCATTTCCCCTTAACCCCTAGCCTCTGGTAACCACTATTGTGCTCTCTGTTTCTATCAGTTCAGTTTTGGATTCCACATAAAAGTGAAAACGTGGTATTATGCCTTTCTGTGCCTGGGTTATTTTACTAGGATAATGTCCTCCAGGTTCATCCATGTTGCACAAATGACACAATTCCCTATTTTTAAAGGCTGAATTGTATTTCATTTTGTATATATATCACATTTTCTTTATCCATTCATCTGATATGGACACTTAGGTTGGTTCCATAATGTGGCCATTGTGAATAATGATATAATAAACGTGGGAGTGCAGATATCTCTTTGATACCCTGATTCCAATTCCTTTCAATATATATTCAGAAATTGAATTGCTGGATTATATAGTAACTCTGTTTTTAGTTTTTCGAGGAACCTCCATCCTGTTTTCCAAACTCCTATACTGATTTACATTCCCACCAACAAGTGTACCTGGGTTCCCTTTTCTCTACATCCTTGCCAACATTTGTTATCTTTTATCTTTTTGATAATATCCATTTTGACAGGTATGTGGTGATATCTCATTGTGATTTTAATTTGCCTTTCCCTAATGATTAGTGATGTTGAACATTTTTTCATGTATCTGTTGACTATTCATATGCCTTCTCTTGAGAAGTATCTGTTCAGGTCCTTAGCCTAGTTTTTAATTAGGTTGTTTTTTTGCTTTTGGGTTGTTTGAGTTCTTTACATATTTTGGATATTAACCCCTTAATCAAATGTATGGCTTGCAAGTATTTTCTCCCATTCCATGGGTGGTCACTTCACTCTGTTGATTGTTTTTTTTACTGTACAGAAGCTTTTATTTTGATGTAATCCCATTAGTCTGGTTTTGGTTTTGTTGCCTGAGCTTTTGGGGTCAAATACAAAAAAGTATTGCCCAGACCAATGTTATATAGTTTTCCCCTGTGTTTTCGTCTAGTAGTTTTACATGGATAATTTTTCTGATACATATTTCAGAATCTCCATTGGTGGCAATAAATAGGTTTTTTTATTGTATAAGTAGAAAATCTTTTACATAGTGGAATATGTTAACAGATGATTGGTGTCTTAATGTTAGAGCATTTTGATAACAGGTAACCATAAAACTACTTCTAATCACCATATCGTTTCTCGTGTTTGTGGACTAGGCATCATGTGAATTTTCTGTTTGCTCCTGCAGATTTACTCTCTACTCCTCTGCATGCTGCATTGTACTTTGGCATGTATGCGCTGTATTAGTAGACTCCTTTGTCCTCTGGCTTTCTGTTGAGTTTTGCCAATGTGAGCCACCAGCAGGAAATTAGAGGGCAGGGAATAAAATGAGGTTGTGTTATTTACTCTTCACCATTCAGATTCTCGGATTCCTTCCTTGTTATATGCCATGGGTAACTGGATTTTCTACTAAGGCCACAGCTACTATTGGGAAGCCTTCTCCATTTGGGTATCCTCCTGGGGTTCCCAGTAACTGCTCTCTCTTTTTACCCTTTCAGATATTGGGTTTGTGATAGTCCATTTTGTGCTGCTATAACAGAATACCACAGACTGAGTAATTAATAAAGAACAGAACTTTATTGGCTTACAGTTGTGGAGGCAAGGAAGTCCAAGGTTGAGGGACTGGCATCTGGCAAGGGCCTTCTTGCTGCATCATTGAACATAGCAGAAGGCGAGAGGGTGAGAGAGAGTCAGAGAGAGAAGGGGACAGAGCTCATGATTTTATAACAAACCCACTTCCATAATAATGGCATTAATCCATTCATGATGCTGGAGACGTCATTGGCATAATCACTGCTCATTCAGTCCCAGCTCCCAACACTGTATATTGTTTCCAACACAGGTTTTTTAGGGGACACATTTTAACAGCAGCAGGGATATTAATGGTTTTCTCAGTGCTGCTAGCCCTGGGGTACTATTCTGTTCATTGTTGGAAACCCTGTCCACATCTTTGTAGATAATACCCTATTAGACAATTAAAAAAGTTTTTTTTTAATGTGTACAGCCTAAATCTCACCACTACTAGCCAATTTGAATGTATCATTTGGTTTCCTGTCAAGACCAATACAACAGCCCGTGCTTATACGTTGGAGTACTTTTTAACAACTGAAGACAAACCTGGCTTCACTTAATGTTAAGAACAGACTTTTTCTGTTTTGTTTTAATACAATTAATGGTAAGACAAAGGAATTTTGAAAAGGTCCTGTATTTACATAGTACATTTGTAAAACAGACTCAATTTTTAAAACCCTGATATTTAAGATAAATATTTAAGATTAATACTCCTGGCATATAATACTAATAGAGCATAAGAAGTGGAGGCCTATGCTAGACGTGGTGACTCACACCTGTAATCCCAGCACTTTGGGAGGCCGAGGCGGGTGGATCACGAGGTCAGGAGTTCAAGATCAGCCTTGCCAAGATGGTGAAACCCCATCTCTACTAAAAATACAAAAATTAGCCGGGTGTGGTGGTGGGTGCCTGTAATCCCAGCTACTTGGGAGGCTGAGGCAGAGACTTGCTTGAACCTGGCAGGCGGAGGTTGCGGTGAACCGAGGTTGCGCCACTACATTCCAGCCTGGGTGACAGAGCAAGACTCCATCTCAAAAAAAAAAAAAAGAAGTGGAGACCTAGATCTTTTTATAATCTTATAGTAATTCACTTCAATTTTACCTTAGATGTACCTTAAGAATAAACATATTTTCTCTAATTCTCTTACGTATTAATTTAGTTTCAGTTAATATTCCTCAAATATGTGTATATTTGTGTAAGTTTATATATATATATTTTTAAAATATTGTTATAGGTGGCCAGGCGTGGTGGCTCACATCTGTAATCCCAGCACTTTGGGAGGCCGAGGTGGGCAGATCACGAGGTCAGGAGATCAAGACCATCCTGGCTAACATGGTGAAACACCGTCTCTACTAAAAATACAAAAAATTAGCCAGGTGTGGTGGCATGCACCTGTAGCCCCAGCTACTCGGGAGGCTGAGGCAGGAGAATCACTTGAACCCGGAAGGCAGAGGTTGCAGTGAGGCGAGATCCCGCCACTGCACTCCAGCCTGGGTGACAGAGTGAGACTCCATCTGGAAGGAAAAGAAAAGAAGAGAAGAGAAGAGAGAAAAGAAAAGGTTAAGAAAATTATAAGGAAGAGAAAATATATTTACTGTTCATTAAGTGGGAAGTGGATCATCATCATAAGTCTTCTTTCTCATTGTCTTCACATTGAGTAGGCTGAGGAGGAAGAGGAGGGGTTGGTCTTGCTGTGTTAGGCATGGCAGAAGGTGGAAGGGGAGGTGAGAGAGAAAGGCATACTCGCTGTAACTTCATGGAAATACATAGTAATTTCTGTCTGACTTTTTTATACTTTTCATTTCCCTAAAAAATGTTCTATGTGGTAACAGTTCTTTTCCCACCATTTGCTTTAGTTTCACTGCCTGTATAGAAGGGTCCATGTTGTAAAAGAAGTCAAGAAGTCTTGAAAAATCAGAGCCCTTCTGCCAGATTGTCTAATGTCAGTTTCTTTTCTGGCACTGCTGCTTTTACATCTTCTTCATCATCTGGCAATGGTTTGCAGGCACTCATCTCTATCAAGCCATTTTCTGTTAATATCTCTGGTGTGTCTATTAGCTCTTGAATTTCTCCAAGATCCAAATTTTAAAACCCTCCACCCCCCAGCCCACCTTTCTTTTCATATCTACCATATCTTTCATGATTTCATTGATTGGCTGTGTCATAAATCCTGTGAAGATGTGCACAACACTTGGACACAGTTTTCTCCAGCAGAAATTTGTTTTGTGTTTGATGTCTTTCACAGCTTTTTCTATGACAATGGCATCTTCAGTGGTGTAATCCTTCCAGACTTTCATGATGTTTTCTTTATCGGGGTTCTCTTTTTTTTTTTTTTTTTTGAGACAGAGTCTCGCTGTCACCCAGGCTGGAGTGCAGTGGCGTGATCTTGGCTCACTGCACCCTCCATCTCCCAGGTTCAAGCAATTCTCCTGCCTCAGCCTCCCGAGTAGCTGGACTACAGGTGCACGCTGCCACATCTGGCTAGTATTTTGTATTTTAGTAAAGATGGGGTTTCACCATGTTGCCTAGCCTGGTTGCAAAACCCTGAGCTCAGGTAATCTGCCCGCCTCGGCCTCCCAAAGTGCTAGGATTATAAGCGTGAGCCACCGCGCTCAGCCCACGGTTCTCTTCTATAGCATCAACAGTACTTCCCATAGAGTAATGTGTGTAATGAACCTTAAAGGTCCTTATGACCCCAGATCTAGAGGCTGAACTAGAGATGTTGTGTTCGGGGGCAAGTACAACACTTTGACGCCTTCAGTGTTGAACTTGTGGGGTTCTGGGTGGCCAGGAGCATTGTCCAATAACAAAAGAACTTTAAAAGTCAGTCCCTAATTAAAAGAATACTTTCTGACTTCAGGGACAAAGCATTGATGGAACCAGTCCAGGAAAAGGGTTCTTGTTATCTGGGCCTTGTTGTACAGACGAAAGCCTGGTAACTGGTGTTTATCTTTTTCCTTTAAGGCTTAGGGGCTAGCAGCTTTATAGATAAGGTAATAATAATAATAAACCAGACTGCATTTGTACAAAATAGTAGAGTTAGCCTATCCCTTTCTACCTTGAATCCTGGTGCTTACTTCTCTTCCTTACTAATAAATGTCTTTTGAGGGATGTTTTTTCAGAATAGGCACTTTGATCTCCATTAAAAACCTGTTCTGATAGATATCCTTTCTTCTCAATGATTGTCTTAATGGTGTGTGGGAACTCATCTGCTGTCTTTTGGTTGGCAGAAGCTGCTTCTGTTGTTTTGTTGACATTTTTAAAGCCGAACTTCTTTGTAAAATTATCAAGCCATCCTTTGCTGGCATTAAATTCTCCAGCTTTAGATACTGTTAGGGTTCTCCAGAGGGACAGAACTAATATAATATATGTATATATGAAAGGGAGTTTATTTATTTTTTTTGAGACAGGGTCTCCCTCTGTTGCCCAGGCTGGAGTGCAGTAGTGCGATCTTGGCTCGCTGCAACCTCTGCCTCCTGGGTTCAAACGATTCTCCCATCTCAGTCTCCTGAGTAGCTGGGATCACAGGTGTGTGCCACTACAGCCCAGCTAATTTTTGTATTTTTATTTATTTTATTTATTTAGAGACGGAGTCTTGCTCTGTTGCTCAGGCTGGAGTGCAGTGGGTCAATCTCAGCTCACTGCAACCTCCACCTCCCGAATTCAAGCAATTCTCCTGTCTCAGCTTCCCTAGAAGCTGGGATTATAGGCGCACGCTACCGTGCCTGGCTAATTTTTGTATTTTTAGTAGAGACAGGATTTTGCCATGTTGGCCAGGCTGCTCTTGAACTCCTGACCTCAGGTGATCCAGCCACCTCAACCTCCCAAAGTTCTGAGATTACAGGTGTGAGCCACTGCGCCTGGCCTAATTTTTGTATTTTTCGTAGAAATGGGGTTTCACCATATTGGTCAGGCTGTGCAAGGGAGTTCATTCGAGATAATTGGCTGACATGATCACAAGGCAATGTTCCACAATAGGCTGTCCACAAGGTGAGGAAGAAGGAAGCCAGTAGTGGCTCAGTCCAAGTCTGAAAGCCTCAAAACCAGGGAAGCTGACAGTGCAGCCTTCAGTCTGTGGCTGAAGGCCTGAGAGCCCCCAGCAAACCACTGGTGTAAGTCCAAGAGTCCAAAGGCCAAAGAACCTGAAGTCTGATGTCCAAGAGCCGGCGGAACAGATGAAAGCATCCAGCACAGGAGAAAGATGAAAGCCAGAAGAGACTCAGCAAGCTGGCTTATTCCACTTTCTTCTGCCTGCTTTGTTGTAGCTGCACTGTCAGCCCATTGGATGGTGTCCACCCACATCAAGGGTAGGTCTTCCTCTCCGAGTCCACTGACTCAAATGTCAGTCTCCTTTGGCAACACCTTCACAGACACACCTAGAAACAATACTTTACCAGCTATCTAGGCATCCCTCGATCCAATCACGTTGACACCTAATATTAATCATCACAGATACTTTACCGTCCTTTTGCTTTAAGCTGTCATAACTCTGCTTTTTCTTGAATCATATTAGTCTATAGCTATGCCTTTCTTACAAGCAGTCTTGCAGCACAAAAAAGCTGCATTTTCAATACAAGATAAAAAGTTGGCCGTGCACGGTGGCTCACACCTATAATCCCAGCACTTTGGGAGGCTGATGTAGGTGGATCGCTTGAGGTCAGGAGTTGGAGACCAGCCTGGTTAACACGGTGAAACCCCATCTCTACTAAAAATATAAAAATTAGCCAGGCATGGTGGTGGGTGCCTGTAATCCCAGCTGAGGCAGGAGAATTGCTTGAACCTCGGAGGCGGAGGTTGCAGTGAACCAAGATTGCACCTTTGCACTCCAGCCTGGGTGACAGATTGAGACCCTGTCTCAAAAAGACAAGGAAAGAAAAAAAAAGATATTTGGCAAAAAGCGCAAGGTTTTCATGCCTACTGGCATAGCTGCAGGAACAGCTTCACAAATTTCCTTTTCTTTCTTTTTTTTTTTTTCTTTTTGCAATGGTTCTTACACTGGATTCATGTATCTTGAAATGGCAGGTAGCCACAGCTGCAGACCCCAACCTATGGTATATATCAAGCAGTTCACCTTTTTCTTGTAATGTCATGACTGTTTCCTGCTTCTTGAGAGCACTTCCAGCATCAGTTATGGCGCTTTGTATTAGTCCTGTGGTGTTATTTAAGGTTTGTAGTATTGTACTAAACATGTTGAAAATTATGTAAGAACCACAAGAGATCAATTTTTACTGTGATTTGCAATTTACTGGAGAGGTGAACTGCTCACATAGAGATGAATAATGTCACATGGCATTTTAAGCAGATACTCACAACCCTTGAGCTCACTGCAATAGCAGCAGGAGGTGGCTAAGAAATTATAGTAGTATATTATGTACTGCAGTTAATTTTATGCAGTTATGACTTTTTTTTTTTTTTTGATACAGAGTTTCACTTTTGTTGCCAGGCTAGAGTATAATGGGGCAATCTTGGCTCACTGCAACCTCCGCCTCTTGGGTTCAAGCGATTCTCCTGCTTGTTCAGCCTCCCGAGTAGCTGGGATTACAGACGCCTTTTGTATTTTTAGTGGAGATGGGGTTTCGCCATGTTGATCAGGCTGGTCTCAAACTCCTGACCTCAGGTGATCCACTCGCCTCAGCCTCCCAAAGTGCTGGGATTACAGGTGTGAGCCACCCCGCCTGGCCCATGCAGTTATGATTTAATACTATATCTTTATGTTTGAATAAATTTCTCTTGACTGCAAATGGCACAATGTAATGTCTGTCTGTGCGGGTAAGTTTTGATAACTCTATTATAAAATTAAAAATTGCACATATTTTATGGTAATAAATGATAAACTAGTGTCTACATTTATTTTATGCATTCACAGCATACTTTTTCTTGATTTTTTTGACATTTCTAGTCTATAGGTTCATCTGAGTTTTTAAAAATTGTTACAAATTTTCAAAAAATGTTTAATATATTTATTGAAAGAAAATCCATTAATAAGTTGATCCACACAGTTCAAACCTGTGTTGTTGAACTGTATGCTTTCCTCCAAAGCATGCCTAGTCCTTTTCTAAATAGTTTCTTGGCCTTATCACGTATTATGTGTTATTGAAATTGGTTCCTTTCCTTGTACTCCTGCCACTGTTTCCATTTGCTGTAAACCATAAGATCAGAGCATCTTAAACAGAGCCACTAAAGTAACCCTTGTCCCACATAAAAGACGCATCCTGCTCTGAATGTAGAAGATATAGCGGATTTTATCCAGGGTGTCAGTAATACATAGTTTTTTCTTGGCTGAATCTGTTTGCTTGGACATTCGTTCTTCAGTAAGTAGAGACAACGGAGCTGCATTACTTTGTCTCTTCAGGCACAGTATCACAGAAACTGGCGTATCTACTTTTTATGGCACTGCTGTGTTATTTGTTGATTTCTGTTTTCACCCATACACTCAGTCTTTTTTTGTTTTTTTCTGAGACGGAGTTTCACTCCTGTTGCCCTGGAGTGCAGTGGCGCGATCTCGGCTCACTACAACCTCCGCCTCCCGGATTCAAGCAATTCTCCTGCCTCAGCTTCCCGAGTAGCTGGGGATTACAGGCATGCACCACTATGCCTGGCTAATTTTTGTATTTTGAGTAGAGATGGGGTTTCTTCATGTTGGTCAGGCTGGTCTGGAGCTCCTGACCTCAGGTGATCCACCCGCATCAGCCTCCCAAAGTGCTGGGATTACAGACGTGAGCCACTGCGCCTGGCCCCATCCACTCAGTCTTAACAGATATTCTTGTGTTTGCCTTTGTAATGCCCTTTTAATCATTAGTATATTTAAGAAGATTATGGACAAGTTTTTCTCTTTCTCCCCTCCTTGGAAGCCATATTAAAACAATTATTGTCCAGACACAGTAGCTCACTCCTGTAATCCCAGCACTTTGGGAGGCTAAGGCAGGTGGGTCAATGGGGCCGGAATTTGAGACCAGCCTGGCCAACATGGCGGAACCTCGTTTATACTAAAAATACAAAAATTTGTGCAATTGGTGCACGTCTGTAATCCCAGCTACTCATGAGGCTAGGGCGTGATAATCAATTGAACCCAGGAGGCAGAGGTTGCAGTGAGCTGAGATCGCACCACTGCACTCTAGCCTGGGTGACAGAGTGAGACTCTGCCTTAAAAAAAAAAAAACCCAAAAATTATTAATGCATTTGATTCATTGAAGGCTTTATACTATGTTTTCTTTGGATAAACATATTGGTCCAATGAAGCATGCCTTTATCACTGGCTTCATCTAGAAAGGCAGATAACATCTGTTTGGCAAGCTTCACAAAATTCATTTGGAATTATAGAACCAAGATTAACTATGTCGGTGTGCATTGTGGATTGCATTCTGCCAGTGGCCCCGGCTTACCAAATATGCACTGAGCTTATCTTGGGTTCTTCGGTCTAGCCCTTTTTTAAGACTTAAAGAAGGGATGCAGTTTCAGCTTTCTACCTATGACTAGCCAGTTTTCCCAGCACTATTTATTAAATAGGGAATCCTTTCCCTATTTCTTGTTTTTGTCAGGTTTCTTACAAAAATTAATTCAAGATGGATTAAAGACTTAAATGTTAGACCTAAAATCATAAAAACCCTAGAAGAAAACCTAGGCAGTACCATTCAGGACATAGGCATGGGCAAGGACTTCATGACTAAAACATCAAAAGCATTGGCAACAAAAGCCCAAATTGACAAATGGGACCTAATTAAACTAAAGAGCTTCTGCATGGCAAAAGAAACTACCAGCAGAGTGAACAGGCAACCTACAGAATGGGAGAAAATTTTTACCCTCTACCCATCTGACAAAGGGCTAATATCCAGAATCTACAAAGAACTTAAACAAATTTACAAGAAAAAAATCAACCCCATCAAAAAGTGGGTGAAGGATATGAACAGGCACTTCTCAAAAGAAGACATTTATGCTGCCAACAGACACGTGAAAAAATGCTCATCATCACTGGCCATCAGAGAAATGCAAATCAAAAACACCATCTCACACCATTAGAATGGCAATCATTAAAAAGTCAGGAAACAACAGGTGCTGGAGAGGATGTGGAGAAACAGGAACACTTTTACACTGTTGGTGGGACTGTAAACTAGTTCAACCATTGTGGAAGACAGTGTGGCCATTCCTCAAGGATCTAGAACTAGAAATACCATTTGACCCAGCCATCCCATTACTGGGTATATACCCAAAGGATTATAAATCATGCTGCTATAAAGACACATGCACACATATGTTTATTGTGGCACTATTCACAATAGCAAAGACTTGGAACCAACCCAGATGTCCATCAATGATAGACTGGATTAAGAAAATGTGGCACGGCCAGGCGCGGTGGCTCAAGCCTGTAATCCCAGCACTTTGGGAGGCCGAGACGGGCGGATCACAAGGTCAGGAGATCGAGACCATCCTGGCTAACACGGTGAAACCCCGTCTCTACTAAAAAATACAAAAACCTAGCCGGGCGAGGTGGCGGGCGCCTGTAGTCCCAGCTACTCGGGAGGCTGAAGCAGGAGAATGGCGTGAACCCGGGAGGCGGAGCTTGCAGTGAGCTGAGATCCGGCCACTGCACTCCAGGCTGGGTGACAAAGCAAGACTCTGTCTCAACAAAAAAAAAAAAAGAAAATGTGGCACATATACACCATGGAATACTATGCAGCCTTAAAAAAGGATGAGTTCATGTCCTTTGTAGGGACATGAATGAAGCTGGAAACCATCATTCTGAGTAAGCTATCGCAAGGACAGAAAACCAGACACTGCATGTTCTCACTCATAGGTGGGAATTGAACAATGAGAACACTTCGACACAGGATGGGGAACATCACATAGTGGGGCCTGTCGTGGGGTGGGGGGAGGGGGGAGGGATAGCATTAGGAGATGTACCTGATGTAAATGATGAGTTAATGGGTGCAGCACACCAACATGGCACATATATACATATGTAACAAATATGCATGTTGTGCACAGATACCCTAGAACTTAAAGTATAATAATAAAAAAAAGACTTAAAGAAACAAAACTTATCTTGCCACTTATTTGTCCCTTAATTTCCCACCATTAAAAGCTCATTTGATGTTCACTTACATATCCTGCTTAATTTCTCTGAACCTTTATTTCCCTGCTATAGCATAAGTATGTCAGATGGCGTCCTTAAGTTTCTTTCTATTGACTGAACACCCTCTCTGTGTTGTGTTTACAAATTGTGGAAGCGAAAATTTAGCAAGACAGGAGAAAGGAAGGCTCTGGATTGTCAACTCATTGCAGACTGCGATTACCAGCTCCATTTCAGCAGCTGCATCTTTTTTTGATTCTTCTATGGGCTTAAGGTGGTGGTAGTTATATGGGTGAATGTAAAATATCTTTGTGGAATTTTAACTCTAAAGATTTTAAATTGTGGATTGCAGTCTCTTTGTAGTACTGCCTATACAATATTCTTGGTGCCTACCAAGTATTTGACTACTTCATTCTGGCCTAAATATATGGAATGAATTTAGGTATGACTGTTGCTAACCTGATTTCTTGTTGCAGACAAAACTTACCTGGGGCCCATACTTATGGTTTTACATGCTTCGGGCTGCTACATCAACTCTCTCAGGTATTGCTTTTCTGCTTGAATACTGTATAATTTCTGTAACATGCTTCAGCAACAGGAGCTTTGCTAAATAGGATGTTTCCAAACTGAAGGAGAAACAGTAGGGAGTTAATCACTGTCCTCAGGAGCTAGCTAGCATTGGGACATAGTAACCTAACTTGTACTTCACATTAAAACATTCTTCAGCTTCCAGTATGGGTTTTTTTTTAGGAATGAAAAATGACTATATTAGTTTAGATATTGTTTTCAAGTTCTTAAACCCTTTCTCTTAACAGCTATTTTGCTGCTTTGTCATTTGGTTTCCAATTGATAACATTCTCAATCTGTCTCACTGCTTATTCTAAACCATCTATTACAGTTAATTTATATTTCTATATCATTAATATTTCATTTCTTTAATTGAGATGTGACTAAGTCATATTTGAAGGAAATGAATTATCAACTTATAACTTAATGTGAATTTAAAATATAGGTTTTAAATTAGAAAGCTTTCATCTGTTTTCATTTTTAACTCCCTCATAGCTTTTTATCACTTTCTGCTTTTTAATAGAGCTAGTTGTGAATAGTAATCGATTCAACAGACATTTACTGAGCACTCAATATATGCTAGACAGGTTGGTGTAATGGAAAGAGCATGAGCTTTAGATTCAGACCTAGCTTTGAACTTTGGATCTACTTTATCAATTTGGGTAAGTTCTTTAACCTCTCTACATCTAACCTTTCACAGTGCCTGGCACATGGTAGGCACTCAGTGAGTGTTATACTACAAGCCATTCCCTTCCTCCAGCCCAGTGATATCCCAGCTTTCTGAGTATACATTTTTCTTTTTTGAGACAGAGTCTTGCTCTTTCATCAAGGCTGGAGTGCAGTGGTATGATCTTGGCTCACTGTAACCTCCACCTCCTGGTTTCAAGCTATTATCCTGTCTCAGCCTTGTGAGTAGCTGGGATTACAGGCACCCGCCACCATGCCCAGTGAATTTCATATTTTTAGTAGAGATGAGGTTTCAACATGTTGTTCAAGCTGGTCTTGAACTCCTGACCTCATGTGATCTGCCTGCCTCAGTGTGAGGCATGAGCCACCATGCCCGGCAGTATACACTTTTCTTAAAGACATAGACATATAACAGATATACCTAGTGATAAGTGTTCTAATACACATATGAAAAGACTTGTTGGGAGTTCTGAAGCCACTAATACTTCTTGAAGAAATCAGGGAAGATATACAGAAGAGAGATATATTAGGTTTTTATAATCTCCTTGAGAGCAGGAACAGTAACTCTTGTATTCCTACAGTGTCTTACACATAGAAAGTGCTCAAGAAATGTTTATAGAATTATATAAGTCTTTTAACTTTTGTGTCTTCAGTGTGTGACTTCCTTGGAGAGAAGATTGCATCTGTTTTGGGTATCAGCACCCCAAAGTACCAATATGCCATTGATGAATATTATCGGATGAAGAAGGAGGTATGTATGCCTCCTTTTTACGTTTTCTTGATTCAGTTCAGTTTGCCATGGACTTGATGGGTTGCATAATGAGCGGATGTATTTTCTAACTGCCCAACATGTAGCTCTCTTATGCTAGGCATTTCATTCTAGAATCATTAATTTCTTTTATCAAAGTAACATACATGTAGGGACATGGATGCAGCTGGAAACCATCATTCTCAGCAAACTATCGCAAGAACAGAAAACCAAATACCACATGTTCTCACTCATAGGTGGGAATTGAACAATGAGATCACTTGGACACATGAAGGGGAGCATCACACACCGGGTCCTATTGTGGGGAGGGGGTAACCCTAAATGATGAGTTAATGGGTGCAGCACACCAACATGGTACATGTATATATATGTAACAAACCTGCACGTTGTGCACATGTACCCTAGAACTTACAGTATTAAAAAAAAAAGTAACATACATTTTGGAATTCTTTAAAACTGGAATTTCCCTATGATCTGTGTGCAAAATAAGCTAGATTTCATTGTCTTAGTGCTATGTGAGATGCCTTATATACATTATTTAATCTTCACATGCCTCTTTTTGGATTATCATTCTAAGATGAAGAAACAAGATATTTAGAGCACATGGACTAGATGTAGGACAAGTGGAGTGGTTCAACACAGACCAAGTACAGGAAATGTGTATGTGCCAGGTGTTAGTGCACAAAAATTTGAGGGCAGTTTAAAAATAGTGAGGTCTTAAGGTGAGAGTGAAGTGAATTTTGTCTTAAAAAATAAAAGCCTTTAGTGCTTAGGACCATGGGCTCAAGAACCAAAGGGTTTGAATTCAGAATCTGTTCTGCCACTTAAAACTCTGTAACCTTGGACAGAACACTTAACCCCTCAATAAGCCTCAATCTCCTCATCTTTGTAATGAGAATTGCAGCATGCATGCTTGGGGACTGCTCTACAGATTAAATACAATATATAAAATGTTTGGAACAGCACCTAGTGTGTATTGGTGAACACAACAAATATTGGCATCTGCTATTCTTCAAGCAAATAGAGGGCAGCAATTCAGGTAAAGCTAGAATG
Organism: Macaca fascicularis; assembly: GCF_037993035.2. Lineage (NCBI taxonomy): Eukaryota > Metazoa > Chordata > Mammalia > Primates > Cercopithecidae > Macaca > Macaca fascicularis. Next base: position 102,898,628 of record NC_088381.1, read on the forward strand.
TAGAGGCATGAAGGTACGTTGTTATGGTTGGGGAAATGGCAAAAATATAATAGTTTATTGTCACTGGGGCATAAGGTACAATGTGGGAGTAACTGGACATGAGCCTGGACAGGTCAGCTGACTTAACATTTGTTATATGGTTTCAAACCTGTTTTATGAACAGATAAGTATTTAACACTATAAGCCTGACTTAGAGCCTCATTACCTCATCTGGACTATTAAACTAGCCTCCTAAATGGCGTCTTTCTATTCTCAAGCAAGCCCCAGAGTAATCTTCTGGGGCTACTCACTGTGTACTGACTACCCGTTCTGCAGGGTCCAATACAAATGCCACCTCCTCAATGAATTTAGTTCTGCAATGAGAAATTATTTACCCTTTCAAAATCTCTACATCTGTCATAATACTGTTTTTACATGTCTTAACTTCCCTACTAAGTTGTAAACTTCTTGAGGGAAGGTACTGCTTTATCTGTGTATTTGGTGCTTATGGGAAAACTATGCTATATATCATTTAGTAAATGAACCAGCCTATTCAACCGAATAGACTGATACCCTACAATTGAAGTGATACAGTTGAAGCTAACTTTTTATTTATTTATTTAGCTTAGACTTAATAAAAGAAATATAGTCATTGTCAAAGTTAATTCAGGTCTCATCTAAGTGACATAGTGCTGGACCGTGTTTTAAAAAATAACCTCTTTTGGGCTGAGCGCGGTAGCTCACGTCTGTAATCTCAACACTTTGGGAGGCTGAGGTGGGTGGATCACTTGAGGTCAGGAGTTCGAGACCAGCCTGGCCAACATGGAGAAACCCTGTCTCTACTAAAAATACAAAAATTAGCTGGACATGGTGGCAGGTGCTTGTAGTCCCAGCTACTCGGGAGGCTGAGTCAGGAGAATTGCTTGAGCCTGGGAGACGGAGGTTGCAGTGAGCCACTGCACTCCAGCCTGGGCAACAGAGCAATACTCTCTCAAAAAAACAAGAAAAAAACTACTTTCCTTAAAATGTTTTACAGTAGTTATTTCAATTAGAGAGCAGGAGAAGGGAAAATATGTCTTAATTAGACCAAACTGAATTGAACATGACACTTTTTTTTTTTTTTTTTTTTTAAACATAAGCTGACAGTGGGGAAAACAGCACTATATACCTTTTGGACTTTCGTATTTCAACTATTCTTGATGTTGCCCCCTTTTTTAGGAAGAAGAAGAAGAAGAAGAAAACAGGATATCTGAAGAAGCAGAAAGACAGTATCAACAGAATAAATTGCAGACTGATTCCATTGTTCAGACAGATCAACCAGAGACAGTGATATCCAGCTCATTTGTGAATGTCAATTTTGAAATGGAGGGAGACAGTGAAGTAATTATGGAAAGCAAGCAAAATCCAGTCTCTGTCCCACCATAAAATGAAATGACTATCAAGCTTTAAACTCTTAAGTTTTTTTTTAATATAGAAACTTTCACATTCTTTATTCAGTGGGACTTAATACAATTATTTATATTTTAAATTATTAAAATATCTGGAAAGGGAAAATGTTTCTTCATTTTTAGAATCTATGTAGCAAAAGCCAGATCTGAAATTCAGATATTTGTACTGTTTTTACTGTGCATAGAATTAGTGCTTTGGTTTTAAAATGATCTTTTAAAAACATTAAGGACATCCTAGAGCCTTAATAGTTAAGAAGAGTTAAATTATCAAGCCTGTCTATTTATACGTTTGCTTTTTTTAAAAAAGGTAAGTTGCTGATTAAGTCTAATTGTAATTGATAATTCCATAGTCTTAGATTAAAATGAGGATATTTTCTTCTAGATTTTCTCATGTTATGCCATGCATTTATATATCTAACCATTAATTCACATTAAGGATGCTTCACCATATAATAAAAGGAGAAAGATGGAAGCACTTTGAATTTTCTTTCATTGAGAATAACTTTTATGTAAGATTCTGTATTTATAACACCAGATATTAAGATAGGCTTCCATTTTTTAATGCAAGCCACTTAATCTTGTATTCTTTTTCAGGACTCAAATAACTAGCTTTGAACATAAAATTAAAACACTACTTATGGAATACATTTATTAATGTTAAACCTAGTGAATATCCATGTGGCATCCTGGTTATGTTATCCGTTCAGCATTCATCCTATAGAAAAGTGGTTTGGAGGAGATTGGGGGATAGTGGGACAGGTATAGATTTAATCCATCAGGAGCAATTAGATATTGTATAAGGTGCAATGATAGCCTAACGAAATTACCTGACATTCATCATTTAGAAGTAGCAACAGTGAAGACTGGACAGTTTACCTGAATTTGTTTGGCCATTCCTCTACCTACTTGGTTATTTGTAAACCTTATAAAGGTATATATTGTGAAGCTAATTTTGAAAATATTCCTAAATATGGCTGGGTACGGTGCTTATGCTTGTAATCCCAGCACTTTGGGAAGCTGAGGCGGGCAGATTACTTGGGTCAGGAGTTTGAGACCAGCCTGGCCAATGTAGTGAAACCCCATCTCTACAAAAATACAAAAATTTAGCCGGGTGTGGTGGTGCACGTCTGTAATCCCAGTTGCTCCGGAGGCTGAGGCAGGAGAATCACTTGAACCAGGGAGGTGGAGGTTGCAGTGAGCCGAGATTGCACCACTGCACTCCAGCCTGGGTGACAGAGTGAGACTCCATCCTGGGGGGGGGGGGGGAAGAAAAATACATATATATACACATACACACACATATATTTCTAAATGTGTGTATAGAACCTTTTATCAGTATAACATTGATTTATAATTAAATGTGGGTGAGGAAGAATGTGTGGAGTATTTCAGAAATTTTGATCTTAAAACCCTTTTCAGAAACTTAAAGCTATTAGAAATTAAGTTATATTAATAGCCTTCTAAACAGCATTAAGTTTTCAATCTTAATATATCTATATAAAATATAGTGTCAGAAAGTAACATCATCAATACAGTGGGTCCGTAATGGAAATCTGTGTCAATGAACATGAACGGAGTTCCTCAACTACAAGTTGAAGGATAATTAAACTTTTCATTAGGAGTGTTCAGCTACATGGATTCATGGAATGGTGGTTCATAGTAAGTGATGGTAATCTTTTTATTCATGGGTGTAAACCATTTATAACTTAGTGCTCAAAAGATTAATCTTTTGATTATATAATGTCCCATGAATTATAGTTTACCAATAGTTCTAAAACATGCTAACCTAACCTTTTCCTTCTAATTTAACTTCATTCGAGATAGTACCTCTCACTCACAGATATTTATTTGGTTATCAAGTGAAGGTAGGTGTGTCTAAAAGTGATCTTTTGAATCCTGTCTCCCTAGAGGTAATAGTATCTAGAGTTTACTGAGAACATTTTATGATTGTAATAAAAGGAAGTAGTGACTTATGGAGGTTTTGTTTCTTGAATTTTACTTTTGCTACTTGTCCAATAGTGGCTAGTTTATCAATAGTTATTCACTGTGCCTTAAGTTTATACTGTTTATGCAAACTATAAAATTTCCCATAAATGTATTCAGTGGTTTGTCTTTTTTTAAACCTCTTTCACTCACTTTTTCATACTTCCTTTTCAGTCCTTTTAAGAATTCCAGTTCCAGCTGGGTGCGGTGGTCCACGCCATAGTCCCAGCACTTTGGGAGGCCGAGGTGGGCGGATCACCAGGTCAGGAGTCTGAGACCAACCTGGCCAACATGGTGAAATCCCATCTCTACTAAAAATACAAAAATTAGCTGGGCATGGTGGCAGGTGCTTGTAATCCTAGCTGCTCGGGAGGCTGAGGCAGAAGAATCGCTTGAGCCTGGGAGGCAGAGGTTGCAGTAAACGGAGTTTGTGCCATTGTACTCCAGCCTGGGTGACAGAGTAAGACTCGTCTCCAAAAAAAAAAAAAATTCCAGTTCCTTCTGGATCATAGTTCATATTTACCTTCTTCTAATCTTTCAGCATCTCATAAAAACTAAATGTAACATATAACTGAAGTCTTTACCCTGAATTAACATAAATGCTTTAACACAAATCCTTAACAAAATGAAGTTTATTTTTTGGTTTGAGACAGGGTCTTACTCTGTTGCCCAGGCTGGAGTGCAATGGTGCAATCATGGCTCACTCCAGCCTCGACCTCCTGGGCTTCAGCAGTCCTTCCCTGTCAGCCTCCCAAGGATCAGGGATGACAGGCTCATACCACCATGCCCAGCTAATGTTCTTTATTTATTTTTTGTACAGACTTCGTTTTGCCATGTTGTCCAGGCTTGGAATTAAGTTTTATAAAATGTAACTCTGGTACTGGTTAATAAAACTAGACTTTTTTTTTTTTTTTTTTTTTGAGACAGAGTCTCGCTCTGTCGCCCAGGCTGGAGTGCAGTAGCGCGATTTTGGCTCACTGCAAGTTCCGCCTCCTGGGTTCATGCCATTCTCCTGCCTCAGCCTCCCGAGCAGCTGGGACTACAGGCGCCCACCACCATGCCCAGCTAATTTTTTGTATTTTTAGTAGAGACGGGGTTTCACCGTGTTATTCAGGATAGTCTCGATCTCCTGACCTCGTGGTCTGCCCACCTCGGCCTCCCAAAGTGTTGGGATTACAGGCATGAGCCACCGTGCCCGGCCGACAAATTTTTTATACCAATGATTTTCATGAAAGTAAAACACTAGTTTGAATACATTTTATTAAAACATCCAATTAAAAGAAAGAACAAGGCTGGGCATGGCTCACATATCATGGTGGCTATAATCTCAGCACTGTGGGAGGCTGAGGCGGGTGGATCACCTGAGGTCAGGAGTTCGAGACTAGCCTGGCCAACATGGCGAGACCCCATCTCTACTAAAAATACAAAAATTAGCCAGGCATGGTGGTGCACACCTGAAGTCCCAGCTACTCAGGAGACTGAGTCAGGAGAATTGCCTGAAGCTGGGAGGTGGAGGCTGCAGTGAGCAGAGATCATGCCACTGCACTCCAGCCTGGACAACAGAGGGAGACTGTCTCAAGGAAAAAAAAAACAAAAAACGAAAAACAAAAAGGCTGGGTGCCATGGCTCACATCTGTAATCCCAGCACTTTGGGAGGCCGAGGCCGAGGCAGGCAGATCAGTTCAGGTCAGGAGTTCGAGACCAGCCTGGCTAACATGGTGAAACCCTGGCTCTGCTAAAATACAAAAATGAGCCAGGTGTGTTGGCAGGCGCCTATAATCCCAGCTACTCAGGAGGCTGAGGCAGGAGAATCACTTGAACCCCCTAAAAAAAAAAAAATCCTAATCCTAACCCAGAAATAAAATGCTCTACTCTAATGAATGGGAAAGTTTGTAATCTTTGAGATTTTATATATATATACATATATAAAATCTATGTGTGTGTATATATATGCACTGTCAGTCAAATATTCACATTCTAAATGACTGTCAGAAATATTCCATGGAAACTTCATCTCTGAAGATTATACATGTTTAAACTGAACATCATCTATCTACAGCAAATCACACTTCCCATCTTTGAACTAAAAGGAACCAGAACTTACCCTACCTCCTAACAAGCAATATTTGGTCCTATTGCTTCTAAACTATTGCAACCAGAATTCCAGTAACCAAAACATTTGCTGTGTTCTCTAGGCATATCAAGTGTTTTATTTAGACCATTCTGAGGATTTTGCTTTAAAGGCTTTACATGCAGCATTCAAGTATCTCTTAATATAAGACAGTCTAGTCTTTCAGAGATCATGTATCATCAAGGTCTGTAGAGTTTTCACTGTCATTTGCAACAAGAGCTTCTCTGTTCTCATAAGTCCAGAAGCCATTCAAATCGATTAGAATGGTGGTTACTGTGTCTCCTTGATTACTGTTGATTAAATCCTGAAGAGAGATTTTCAAAGGATCCTTTGGTTTTACCATGTCAAAGATTTCATCCTGCAAGAGAAAAAAAATACAATGAAATTTGATCCACTTAATTTCTATCACACGTCGTGATCCAAAATTCAGGGCTGTCTGCATCCACTGAAGTATGGAGGAATAAAATTGAGGGCTGCCACTTGGGCTTATGTTAATTTTTTGTTCTACTTTTTTTCTTTTCCATTTAACAGGCAGTTTCCTTTTCTCTACCTACAATCACAAAATTTTATTGGATAACTCCTTAGCTATGTGATAGCTGTCCTTCATTTTGTAGATGAAGAAACCAAGGCTCAGCATCTAATCCAGCTACATAGGTAATTAGTGGCAGAACTATTTAATGCAGTGTTCAGGGACTGCATGTTAACTAATTTCTTACATATTTTTCTATTGCCTTTCTAATTGGTGGTGAAACAAGGTTTTGTCTGTAGTTTTTGTTGTTTTGTTTTGTTTTTGAGATGGAGTCTCGCTCTGTCATCCAGGCTGGAGTGCAGTAGAGCAATCTTGGCTTACTGCAACCTCCGCCTCCGGGGTTCAAGCAATTCTTCTGCCTCAGCCTCCCGAGTAGCTGGGACTAGAGGTGCACACCACCACACCCAGCTAATTTTTGTATTTTTAGTAGAGATGGGGTTTCACCATATTGGCCAGTCTGGTCTCAAGCTCCTGACCTTAAGTAATCTGCCCGCCTTGGCCTCCCAAAGTGCCGGAATTATACGCGTGAGCCACTGCACCCAGCCTTGTTTTTTTTTTTTGAGACAGAGTTTCACTCTTGTTGTCCAGGCTGGAGTGCAATGGCGTGATCTCGGCTTACCGCAGCCTCTGCCTCCTGGGTTCAAGCGATTCTCCTGCCTCAGCCTCCCAAGTAGCTGGGATTACAGGCATACACCACCACATCCGGCCAATTTTTGTATTTTTAGTAGAGACGGGGTTTCTCCATACTGGTCAGGCTGTCCTCAAACTCCTGACCTCAGGTGATCCACCTGCTTTGGCCTTCCAAAGTGCTGGGATTACAGACGTAAGCCACCGTGCCCAGCCCCTTCTTTTTTTGTGTGAGATGGAGTGTCCCTCTGTCACCCAGGCTGGAGTGCAGTAGTGTGATTTTGGCTCATTGCAACCTTTGCCTCCCAGGTTCAAGCCATTCTCCTGCCTCAGCCTCCCGAGTAGCTGGGATTACAGCTGCGTACCACCACACTCGGCTAACAAGGGTTTGGTTTAATTTTTTTTGCTAATGGTTCAACTCAATTAAACATCTAAATGTTTCAGAGATAGTGACAAAGCTTCATTTCCAATATTGATGTCAACATTTTATTAGGATAGGAGAGGAGTTCTTCTTTCTGGATATGCATTAGATATCCAAAAAGAAGCTAAATGCTGCTAAAACTTACTGGAACATATAGAAGACCTCCTTCTATATTATGAAGTGTACAACAGATATTTACAGGGAATTAGTACATGTTTTCTAATCTTTTTGTAGTAAAATTACTACAAAATTTGTAGTAAAATAAAATTTGTAGTAAAATTACTCAGGTGAACAGGCTCTTTGAGGTAGCATACTAAAAAAAAGTGCCTGAACCTAAACAGTTTCCAAGGTAAAAATTCAGTTTACAGTTGAATAGACTGCCGTAGGATGTAGACTGTACTGACTGTCTTAATTTTCTTTTTTTTTTTTTGAGTCGGAGTTTTACTCTTGTTGCCCAGGCTGGAGTGCAGTGGCGCGATCTCAGCTCACTGCAACCTCCACCTCCCGGGCTCAAACGATTCTCCTGCCTCAGCCTTCCGAGTAGCCAGGATTACATGCATGCACCACCACACCCAGCTAATTTTTGTATTTTTAGTAGAGACGGGATTTCACCATGTTGACCAGGCTGGTCTTGAACTCCTGACCTCGGGTGATCCGCCCGCCTTGACCTCCCAAAGTGCTGGGATTACAAGCGTGAGCCACTGCGCCCGGCCCCCTGACTGTCTTAATTTTCAATTAAAATGAATGAATGCCTCCAATGAGAACATAGTGATGACAATACTAAAATTATAAACTATATAAATAGTCCAAATGTGGTCTCAGTTCGTAATGATTTAAATATCAGTTCAGAACAAAAAGCAAATACTTGATTCAAATAGTACTTCATTACTTGCTTTCATATAAAATTTCATGTAATACAAATGACTATCTCACAATTATCTGGTAATATGTAAATTAAAGGAAAAGATAACCTTGACATCTTGAAATGAAACAGGATCTTGTCCGTGGATTTTCATTAGTTCCTGTATGGCCTGTATTTGATAGAAATAAATCTAAGTAAAAAATGAAATACACAACATCCCCTCTCTTGCCCCACAACCCCTTTCTACTTATAGTTCCTTTCCTATCAGACCACAAACCTCATCATTCTCTTGACAATCTTTTTAGCTTTCTTGACCTTATTCCATATCAATGAGCAAAACCTAAATTCTCAGTGTATTGACCTTTTTAGACCTGTATCTTAACTACTGAGAACTTCAGGAAAAAAAATAAAAAGACTACAGATTGCTGCGTCTACATAGGAATGTTCTCCAACCTCAAATGGGCCCTCAACATGGCATCACAATTATTCTGTTTGATCTGCTCCTCTCATTTTCCACGAATGTTATTCCTGCCTTCACTATTAAGACCCCCAATCTACTGTCTCCCTTCCTACCCTACACTTTGCTTTCTATGTAATACAAGAAATGGAGGTAGACCTCCCAAAACTCTTCCTTTTTATAAACTTTAACAAAAAAATGAAAAAACTGCTGTCATCCAGTGGGACTACAAAATACTTCAGGTGAGCATTATTCAGTGGAAATGTGAAGTTTAAAATTCTTGGTGAATAGTCAACTAACTTTGTTCCTAATGCCTACTCTGTATGTGTTGCCACTGATAATCAGAGTATCCATAAAGGAATCTCTTTGAAGTAGATAAGCATCTGAGTACATGCTATGTTAATATAGTAATAGGCTTGGATGGTATGATCTAGAGGGAATCATCCAGGCCCAGCTTTATCAGTAGGATACTGATGTCCAAACGCTCTATGAATAGCCCAGGATTATAGGGCTCAGCACTGGACACTTTTTTTTTTTTTTTTTCTTCTGAGACAGAGTCTCGTTCTGTTGCCCAGCCTGGAGTGCAGTGGCCGGATCTCAGCTCACTGCAGGCTCCGCCTCCCAGGTTTACGCCATTCTCCTGCCTCAGCCTCTCGAGTAGCTGGGATTACAGGCACCCACTACCTCGCCCGGTTAGTTTTTTGTATTTTTTAGTAGAGACGGGGTTTCACCATGTTAGTGAGGATGGTCTTGATCTGACCTCGTGATCCACCCACCTTTGCCTCCCAAAGTGCTGGGATTACAGGCATGAGCCACCGCACCTGGCCGATTTTTAAGTTTAATAAAAGCATTTACTTAACAGATTTCAGAAGGAAATCAAGTCTGTTTTTAGTTTTTTATTTCTTTCCTATTTAAAAAAATATAAATGAGTTAAAGCTGATTTGATTAGATATAAAATAAAATTATGTATATGTCAGGGGCTGTACTACCATTGGAAATACAAATATGTGATAAATTCTGTACTTGTGACGAAAAACTTGTAAGATGCTAAGCAGTTCAGAAAAGGTAGCTCCTTTCCACAGAAATTTTTATAGACTTTGGTAGTTGTATTTTTTTTTTTTTTTTGAGACAGTCTTGCTCTGCTGCCCAAGCTAGAATGCAGTGGCGTGATTTTGGCTCACTGCAACCTCCGCCTCCTGGGTTCAAGTGATTCTCCTGCCTCAGCCTCCCAAGTAGCTGGGATTACAGGCAAGTGGACCCAGTTATTGGGGAGGCTGAGTGGGAAGCCTGCCTGAGCCCAGAAGTTGGAGGTTGCAATGAGCTATGATCATGCCACTGCACTCCAGCCTGGGTGACAGAGCCAGACCTTTTCTCAAAAAAAGAAAAAAAATAAATAAAAATCACGAGTTAGGTAAAATGGTTACTAAATATTTAATTTACGCAAAATGATACATCTTTAATTTGCTCCTTTTTCTAATTTCCTAAAGTAGATGCTGATTTTAGATCTTTAACGTTTTCCAATATATACATTCAATACTATAAATTTCCCTCTAGCCACCGCTTTTGCTGCATCTCACAAATTTTTTTTTTTTTTGAGACAGACCCGGCCACAACCAAATGATACCTTAAGGAACAATGACTCACTTATGCAAATGAGACTTACCCTAAAGAAATAATTAAGTGAAAAGACATTCAGATATCCTTTGTTCTCAATATCAAGCAGTTTGAAAATATACTGTAGAGCTGCGGGTTCCTTTCTGTTTTCTAATGCAAGGACAAAGTCCAAGTAGGTCTTATAGTCCTGCAGAACAGAAAATAATGTTCATTAGAGGCCTTAGTTGAAATTAACTTTCAAGTGCATATTAAGATTTGAAGCTATTTTGCAATCAAAGGTGGCAAATTTAATTTTTTCTCTAAGTTATAAAATGAGAAATCCATTTATATACTTAATATTGGTTTCTAGGAATTTTTTTTATTTTTCTTGAGACGGAGTTTCACTCTTGTGAAAGGCTGGAGTGCAATGGCACGATCTTGGCTCACCACAACCTCCACCTCCCGGGTTCAAACAATTCTCCTGCCTCCTGAGTAGCTGGGATTACAGGCATGTGCCACCATGCTGGGCTAATTTTGTATTTTCAGTGGAGACAGGGTTTCTCCATGTTGGTCAGGCTGGTCTCGAACTCCCGACCTCAGGTGATCCGCCCACCTCAGCCTCCCAAAGTGCTGGGATTATAGGCATGAGCCACCATGTCCAGCCACAGGAATTCTATATATAATCTGCACAGGACAGTTTTGAGGACATAGTTTTTTTTTTTTTTTGAGAGATGGAGTCTCATTCTGTCGTCCAGGCTGGAGTGCAGTGGCACAATCTCAGCTCACTGAAACCTCTGCCTCCCAGGTTCAAGCTATTCTGTCTCAGCCTCCCAAGTAGCTGGGAATACAGGTGCATACCACCATGCCCAGCTAATTTTTATATTTTTAGTAGAGACAGGATTTTGCCATGTTACCCAAGCTGGTCTCAAACTCCTGACCTCAAGTGACCCGCCTGCCCCGGCCTCCCAAAGTGCTGGGATTACAGGCATGCACCACTGTGCCCGGCCCTAGTTCATTTTTTTATGAGAGATTTGCTGTGTTAAACTATAGTTTTCTTTCATTATTCATAAAACAAGAACATTATTCTTGTTTTTGAGACAGGGTCTCACTTTATCAACCAGGCTGAAATGGTCACTACAACCTTGATCTCCCAGGCTCAAGCAATCTTCCCACTACAGCCTCACAGGTAGCTGAGACTACAGGTGCACGTCATCAAACTTGGCTAATTTTTAAAAATTCTTTGTAGAGATGGGGTGTTCCCGTATTACCCATGCTAGTCTCAAGCTCCTGGGCTCAAGCCATCATCTGGCCTTGGCCTTCCAAAGTGCTGGGATTAGAGGGATGAACTACTGCATCCTGCTTCAAACTTTTGAAACAGATAATACAGTGACTAAGTTATAAACTTGTATCTTCATTTCAGTGCAGTTATTTTGAAAAACTTACCATCTGGAATGAACAGAACAGCATACTTTTTTTTTTTTTTTTTTGAGATGGAGTCTCGCTCTGTCGCCCAGGCTGGAGCGCAGTGGCCGGATCTCGGCTCACTGCAAGCTCCACCTCCCGGGTTCCCGCCATTCTCCTGCCTCAGCCTCCCGAGTAGCCGGAACTACAGGCGCCCACCACCACGCCCGGCTAGTTTTTTTTTTTTTTTTTTTTTTTTGAGACAGTTTCACTCTTGTTGCCCAGGCTGGAGTGCAATGTTGTGATCTCGGCTCACCACAACCTCCGCCTCCCAGGTTCAAGCCATTCTCCTGCCTCAGCCTCCTGCGTATCTGGGATTACAGGCATGCACCACCACGCCTGGCTAATTTTATATTTTTAGTAGAGAAGGGGTTTTTCCATGTTGGTCAGGCTGGTCTCAAAACTCCCAACCTCAGGTGATCCACCCACCTCGGCCTCCCAAAATGCTGGGATTACAGGCATGAGCCACCATGCCCAGCCTCAGAACAGTATACTTAAACTGCTATTTTAAAATATTATTTAAAATTTTTAATTTGGATTTCCAGTAAGAAGCTGTCTTGAGATTGCCAGACATTTTACAGTGAGCTGACACTGTTCTCATCCATAAAAAGGCAAAATGTAAAGGCCAGAAAGACATAAAGAGAACAGAAAGCCTTCCCTATAAAAACAGGATACTCATAGATTTTTTTTTAATGGTAAAAAGTAGTAATTGGGAGATTCTCACTTAGATAAAAATTTTATATTCTTAGAAAAGTTCCTTTCTGCATAAATTGCAGTGAAGAGTTAAAGAATGCAGATTGTGATCTGACTTCATCCACAGTTGTGGCCTCTGATTTTCTTTATTCACCAGGAATTATTATATTAATAGTACAAGCTCCTCACTGTCTACTGTTTACAGCTGTGGGAGTTACAAAATAAACTTTCTGTGCCTTTTCCCCTCTTTTCTTTTGTTGTTAATAATGGTGTTATTTAGCAAACTGCTATTGAAGCTAAATGATAAAATTTAAGACCCCCATTCTCATGACAATATGACTATTTTTTAAGCATAACTGCTTTGGGAAATTTATCACATTCTTTTTTTTTTTTTTGAGACGAGTCTAGCTCTGTCACTCAGGCTGGAGTGCAATGGCGCCATCTTGGCTCACTGCAAGCTACACCTCCTGGGTTGACACCATTCTCCTGCCTCAGCCTCCTGAGTACCTGCAACTACAGGCACCTGCCACCACGGCCGGCTAATTTTTTGTATTTTTAGTAGAGACGGGTTTCACTATGTTAGCCAGGATGGTCTCCATTTCCTGACCTTGTGATCTGCCCGCCCGGCCTCCCAAAGTGCTGGGATTACAGGCGTGAGCCACCACGCCCAGCAGGACATTTATCAGATTCTTAACCCATGTTTTTAGCAGCAAAAATGGTGATTTTAAAATGCTGTTTAGAATTTTCCTTCTCAAGTATTTTGCATTGTCATAATAAAAAGACAAGTCCATGTTATCTTCAGCTGCTCATATAGCCACTTCTAAAGACTAATACACCTGATTCTCAGAATTAAATCATGGCATATGTGTTACTACATCTGACCTGGTAATTTAATGACAGCACTATCTAAATGAAAATAGCCATAATAATTTACTGTTTCAGCTTTTTTTTTAAGAGACATGGTCTCACTCTATTGGCCAGACTGGAGTGCAGTGGCCTCATCATAGCTCACTGCAGCCTCAAACTCCTCAGATCAAGCAATCCTCTTGCCTCAGCCTCCCGAGTAGCTATACTACAGGCACATTCCACCCATGCCCATGTAATTTTTTTATTTTTTGTAGAGACAGTCTCGCTATATCGCTCAGGCTAGTCTTGAATGACTGGCCTTAAGTGGTTCTCTGGCCTTGGCCTCCCAAAGAGCTGGGATTGTAGTCATAAGCTACCAAGCCTGGCCTCAGCTTTTTTTTTTTTTTTAACTAGAATGCACTACTGTACAATAGGTGTACTGACAATGAAATCAACAAAATAAGCTATTTGCCCTGAGGCCATAATGTAGATGTTTTTAAGTGAATTTACATATAAGACCAAAGGCTCTGAATCTCAAGTAATTTGATCAGTTTACACATTTTAAAGACACTGTTACACATTAATATAAATAATGCTGGGCCGAGTGTGGTAGCTCATGCCTGTAATCCCAGCACTTTGGGAGGCAGATCACCTGAGGTCGGGAGTTCAAGACCAGCCTGGCCAACCTGGTGAAACCCCATCTCTACTAAGAATACAAAAATTAGCTGGACGCGGTGGCATGTGCCCATAATCCCAGCTACTCTGGAGGCTGAGGCAGGAGAATCACTTGAATCCAGGAAGCAGAGGTTGCAGTGAGCCGAGATCACACCACTGCACTCTAGCCTGGGCGACAGAGCAAGACTCTGTCTCAAAAAAAAAAAAAAAAAAAGAAAGAAAGAAAAAAGGGCTGTATTACATCAAGAAAAGGGTTTCTGGAAACTCTGGGAGCCCAAACTTTTTAAACTTAGTAGCAGATTTAAACCACTACCATTTCTCCATCATAAGTGAGACACTCCTGGAAAACACGGTCTAAGAAGACATTGGTCATGGTAGCTGTTCCATAGCGTGAGAGTTCTTCTTTACTGAGCATGCCATTGTGATCTTTATCAAGATTCAAGTACTGGCCTTGGAAAGAAAAATAATAAAGACACTTATGACCACAATACAATTTTAATCAGAAGAATAGACTAACAAAAAGTTCTTTTTCTTGGTTAATATTTTGATTTTCAAACTATTCATGTTACGGTTAGGGTAGGGGCCTATGTATAATACTATCAGCTGCCTTTGCAATCTTGATCAGAACAATCCTTGGGCTAGAAACAGCCAAAGAAAACCCATCATGAATGCCATAGTCTAGGATGTTTCACTTACATCACTGTTTTCAGTTTGTAGTCTTTTTAAACATTCCTAGGTTTCTAAATTAAATGGAGGTAAGAGGCGAACAAAAAGCACTGAAATGCCAGCACTTGAAAGTAGAGATAAGAATGCCAAAAGGGGCACTTTGGGAGGCCGAGGTGGGTGGATCAGAGGTCAGGAGTTCCAGAGCAGCCTGGCCAACAGTGAAACACCATCTCTACTTAAAAAAAAAAAAAAAAGCCGGGTGTGGTGGAAGCCTGTAATCCCAGCTACTTGGGAGGCTGAAGCAAGGAGAATCGCTTGAACCTGGGAGGTGGAGGTTGCAGTGAGCCAAGATCATGCCACTGGACTCCAGCCTGGGTAACAGTGTGAGACTCCATCTCCAAAAAAAAAAAAAAAAAAAAAGCCAAAGGAGTCAAAAGATCACCCAACAAGATAATGTAGAATAGCTCCATCAGTAGATCCTGGGAACAGCATTTTATCAACAAAGCATGACAACAGCTAATGTTCATAATGGTGCTCCTGAGTCAACAAGGATCAAATTACATTCTATTCTATTGAAAAGAAACTGTATAACTTAAAAAGGGTTCTGCTGGATGCAGTGGCTCATGCCTATAATCCCAACACTTTGGGAGGCCAGGACAGGTAGATTGCTTGAGCCCAGGAGTTTGAAACCAGCCTGGGCAACACAGTGAGACCCCATCTCTAAAAAAAATTTAAAAAATTAGCCAGGCATGGCGCCTGTAGTCCCAGTACTGGGGTCGGTGGGGTGGGGTGGGGGCACTGAGGTTGGAGGATTGAGCCCAGGACTTCAAGGCTGCACTGAGCCATGATCGTGCCACTGCACTCCAGCCAGGGTGAGAGAGTGAGACCCTTTCTTCAAAAAGGTTGGGGAGAGTCCAAAAAGTTAAAACATTGGTATTTAAACAAGTAAATTTTGGTAATGTACAATACTAGAGCTTAAGGTAATTAAATGCTTTGATCTTAAGCTATATCAGTGTATGTATAAAACTGTCCTCTGAACACCAATTACCTGAAGAAGGGATAATTCAAATTTTAGCATTATGATAGGAACATACCATAAACTCTTAGGGCAGAAGGAGCAGAAAACCAGTTTGTTTCTTGACTCTCCTTGGACAGTTCCTCATCCCTTAGCTAATGGAACATAAAGACATAATTAGAAGATAGCAACTGTCAAGTGATACAATTAAGTAGTTTAAAAACATTTACCTCCAATAAATCATCTAGGAAGCTGCATGCTAAAATATCTTGAATTTTTATCTTTCCTTTAAGAACATAAAGAAACACAATTAATTTCATTTTAAGAGAAGAGCAACTCAATTTAAAAAACTTTTTTCTTCACAAAAGCAATCACACAATTGGTATTTTAAAGCTTCTAGCTCTTATGTTCCAAAGTTCTTATTACATATTGTTACAAAGAGAGAAATCTCCGCCGGGCGCAGGAGCTCACATCTGTAATTCCAGTACTTTGGGAAGCTGAGGCAGGTGGATCACCTGAGGTCAGGAGTTCGAGACCAGCCTGGCCAATATGGTGAAAGCCCGTCTCTACTAAAAACACAAAAAATTAGCTGGGTGTGGTGGTGGGCGCCTGTAATCCCAGCTACTCTGGAGGCTGGGGCAGGAGAGTCACTTGAACCTAGGAGGCAGAGGTTGCAGTGAGCTGAGATCAAGCTATTGTACTCCAGCCTAGGGAACAAGAGCAAAACTTCATCCCTACCCCGCAAAAAAAAAAAAAAAAAAAATCTACAGGCAACATTTAATAACATCTCTACTTGTATACCTCAACTATATAAATCTAAGTGCCAAATTCTAAAATTATAGTGATGTCAGATTTTCAAAAAAGTTTGTGATTATAGATATAGTACTGCTAATACACGAACAGGGACACTGTCTCCATTTATTTTTGGTAGGTTCTGGACTAGAAAGCAATACACAGGTGTGGTTTAAGAGCAGACAGATGAGAGTTTGTTTTCTTCTTCTTCTTTTTTTTTTTTAGACAGAGTTTTGCTCTTGTTGCCCAGGCTAGAGTCCAGTGGTGTGATCTCTGCTCACTGCAACCTCTGCTTCCCGGGTTCAAGTGATTCTCCTGCCTCCGTCTCCTGAGTAGCTGGGACTACAGGGACCTGCCACCACACTCAGCTAATTTTTTGTATTTTTAGTAGAAACGGGGTTTCACTGTGTTGGCCAGGCTGGTCTCAAACTCCTGACCTCAGGTGATTCACCCATCTCAGCCTCCCAAAGTGCTGGGATAACAGGCGTGAGCCACTGCACCCAGCTACTGCTGCTTTTTTGTACAGAAGAGGTCTTGCTATCTTGCCAGGGCTGGTCTTGAACTCCTAGGCACAAGTGATTTCTCACATCAGCCTCCCAAAGCACTCGGGTTACAGGTGTGAGCCACCTCACCCAGCCCAGATGGGAGTTGAAATGCCACTTTTAAATATGTAACCTAGCTAAATCTCAGTTGCCTTACACATAAAATGTGGACAATAATGTACCTTCCTTATGGGGTTATGAGATGACAATGAATGAATCCATGTAAAATGCTTAGCATACTATATAACAGTCAAAACATCTGATATTATTTTGTAAAATTTGAAAGAAAGTGTATATGTGTGTACTTAGAGTAGAGGAGTTCAAAAAACACTGTCAGCTACCATATGCTGTGATTGGATTCATAACTGGATTTTTTTTTTTTTGGACACAAGGTCTGGCTCTGTTGCCCAGACTAGAGTGCAGTGGCACGATCTTGGCTCACTGCAACCTCTGCCTCCTGGATTCAAGTGATCCACCTCAGCAGCTTCCCAAGTAGCTGGGACTACAGGCACGCGCGCGCCACTATACCTGGCTAATCTTTGTAATTTTTTTTCTTTTTTTTTTTTTGAGATGGAGTTTCACTCTTGTTGCCCAGGCTGGAGTGCAACAGCGCGATCTCAGCTCACCACAACCTCTGCCTCCCAGGTTCAAGTGATTCTCCTGCCTCAGCCTCTCAAGTAGCTGGGATTACAGGCGTGAGCCACCGTGCCTGGCCAATTTTTGTATTTTTATTTTTATTTTTTGTAGAGACAAAGTTTCACCATGTTGCCCAGGCTGATCTTGAACTCCTGAGCTCAAGTGGTCCACCCAACTCAGCCTCCCAGAGTGCTGAGATTACAGATGTGAACCACTGTGCTGGGCCCACAGTTGGATTTTCAAGGACAGAAGGATAATCAAGCACTTTGATTTGGACTTCTCTGTCCTTTCCTCTGCTCCAGTTACATGTATTTAAGTCTGGGCAGGCTTGAACAGTTAATAAAACATACTGTTAATGAGGCCATATTTACCAATCCGATCCCCATAGAAAATGAGAAAAATATGCATCACTGGCTAAATGGCTCTCATATTTCCAAATACATGTTTTTCATCAAAAAGAGAACAATTCTGCAGTATATCACATAGCAGAGACAGCAAATCATATGCGAGTAACTGACTTCCTAGAACGGGAAGGAGGCATTTATGACTCATTACCCAGTTCATACTTCTTCACTGTTAGGTGACATCCCCCCATCTGTCACACAGCAGATTATAGTCAGTGCAAGTAAATCATAAAAGATCTTCAGATAAACATAACCAAAGCATTGCTACTGTTTTTTGTACCTTTTTATCTCCTTGAAATTCACCAAATTTTTAATGGCAGTGACAGGAAAATAAATGACATTTTAAGAGTTTTCTGTAGTTATTGAGATTTAGATATAATAATATCCTCATGTAAGTTAGATAAGATTTTCTTTTACCTGTTCTTAAAGGATCTAAAAAGAAGAAGAACTTCCTAACTGCTGTACAAACATAAAAGGAGTAGAAAGATTTTTCCAGACCATCTAATTGTGGCAAAGTAGGGATAAGTTCCAATATGTAGTTTTCTAAATCCTGAAAATAAAACAAAATAAAGTGTTAAGTGTCCAATCTTGATTCTTCATTACATACTAGAATATAATTTCATTACTAAAAATTATTCAGCATTAACACTACATTGATAAAGAAATAAATTCATGACTATTTTAGTGGTAAAACTATTTTACATTAAATTTTGTTTCTCCTAATTTAAGTTTTAACATTTTTGAAAAGTAGTAAATTCTATATAGTTCTAAATTCAAAGGGAACAAAGATATTGATTAAAAAGCCTCTCACCTATTTCTTCTCCCCAGAGGTAACCTGTATTATCAACTTCTGATGTAATTTCCCAAAGGTAACAGATACAAATATGAACCAATACATATATATTTCTTTCCCTCTTTTTTTTTTTTTTTTTTGAGATGTAGTCTTGCTCTGTCGCCAGCCTGGAGTGCAGTGGTACGATCTTGGCTTACTGCAACCTCTGCCTCCCAGGTTCAAGCGATTCTCCTTGCCTCCTCCTGAGTAGCTGGGACTACAGGCACGCACCACCATGCGCAGCCAATTTCTGTATTTTTAGTAGAGGCAGGGTTTCACAATGTTGGCTAGGATGGTCTTGATCTCTTGACCTCGAGATCCAGCCACCTCCGTCTCCCAAAGTGCTGTGACTACAGGCATGAGGCACCGCACCCGGCCTTTCCCTCTTTTTACACACAGGATGTATCAACATACCGTGAAGACTGCTTTTGTCATTCAGTAATGTATTTTACAGTCATTCCATCTTGACTCTCAAATAGCTATATATTATATCATTGTATGGATGTGCCATATTTAACTAGGCCTCTATTGGGACATTTAGTTTTTTCCTAATATTTTGCTACATGAAAAGTAATACCATAAGGGCTAAGCTAATTATTCATTCATAGATATTGTGGAAGAATATAAAATACAATTTCTGTAAGTGGACCTGCTGGGTTATGGCATATGCACATGTAGAAATTTGATAAGACACTGGGAAACTTCCCATCTCCCCATAAATGCCATGTGAATTTTATACTCCCACCAGCAATGTGAAGGCTATTTCTACAGTTCTGAATTCTGCACACAGGTGTCCCAGGAGCACCACGGTTAATGTACAGGGGTGCATCAGGATATTTTAAAATTTTGAGCGAAACAGCAACATTTGTCAGATACTGTGGACAGATATTGAAATAAGCTAGAACCATGTGCTCAAGGTAGTTCACATTTTCAATACTGAATCTCAATTCATTCCTTTTTTTTGAGGCAGGGTCTCACTCTGTCACACAGGCTGCTGGAGTACAGTAGCATGATCTTGGCTGACTGAAACCTCTACCTCCCAGGCTCAAGTGATCCTCCCACCTCAGCCTCCTGAATAGCTGGGACCGCAGAGATGCACCACCACACCCAGTTAATTTTTTGTATTTTTGGTAGAGATGGGGATTCACCACGTTGCCCAGGCTGGTCTCAAACTCTTGAGCTCAAGCTATCTGCCCACCTTGGCCTCCCAGCGTTGGAATTACAGTTGTGAGCCACTGTGCCTGGTGATTTAAATTTTTTAAATCATCCAGCCCAAAATGTCATGAATATATTCCTCTTTTTTATTTGAGATGGACTCTTGCTCTGTCGCCCAGACCGGAGTGCAGTGGCGAAATCTCGGCTCACTGCAACCTCCACCTCCTGGGTTCAAGCGATTCTCCTGCCTCAGCCTCTTCAGTAGCTGGGACTACACTCCTGTGCCACCATGCCTGGCTAATTTTTTGTATTTTTTTGTTCGTTTGTTTGAGATGGAGTCTCGCTCTGTTGCCCAGGCTGGAGTGCAGTGGCGTCATCTTGGCTCACTGCAAGCTCCGCCTCCCGGGTTCACGCCATTCTCCTGCCTCAGCCTCCTGAGTAGCTGGGACTACAGGCGCCCGCCACCTCGCCCGGCTAATTTTTTGTATTTTTAGTAGAGACGGGGTTTCACCATGTTATCCAGGATGGTCTCGATCTCCTGACCTTATGATCTGCCAGCCTTGGCCTCCCAAAGTGCTGGGATTACAGGCGTGAGCCACCACGTCCAGCCAAATATATTCCTTTTAATGACATAAATCTTTGCAAAGCTAGGTTTTGATGGTTCCTGTGGTAAAGGACCACAGAAAAATTAGTGAACAGGAATGAGGAGGACAAGTGTCCAGTCTAATTCCCAGGTTTAAGTAGTTGTACACATCCCATTAATAACTGTACTTAAGAATGAAACAAAAATATCTTCTTTCAACTTAAGTGTATTATTTTTTCAAGTGGCTAATAAGCTTAATTAAACTCATTAAATTGTTTGGAATTAACTGGCTAGTACGTGAAACTTCTAGGGATTTCTTTTGACTCAGAAGCACTGTGAAAGAATTACTCAAACGCTAAAAGTGTCAATTCAAACTTTTTGATCTTTGCTAATTTGATAGGTGAAAAACGGCAACTTAGTGTAGATTTATCTGGGATTTCTCTTATGTGAAGTTAGTTGTTTCTTATGATTAAGAAGCATTTGAATTTTACTTTTTATACATTATCTATATCCTTTGTGCAGTTTTCTATTGGGTTAATGGCTTCTTGATTTCTGGGCGCTTTTTCTATATTAGGGTAATTGGCTATTTGTGATTGTTTCAGATATTTCCCCCAGTTTGTTGTTTTCTTTTTACTTTAACATGGGCTTTGCCCTATAGATCTTCTCAAAATTTAGCTGAACTTATTGTTTTCTAGACCTCTGGGTTTTGTCATACTTAGAAAGGCTTTCCCTATTACAGGATTACATATTTTTTTTTTTTTTTTTTTTTTTTTGAGACGGAGTCTCGCTCTGTTACCCAGGCTGGACTGCAGTGGCCGGATCTCAGCTCACTGCAACCTCCGCCTCCCGGGTTTACACCATTCTCCTGCCTCAGCCTCCCGAGTAGCTGGGACTACAGGCGCTCGCCACCTCGCCCGGCTAGATTTTTGTATTTTTTAGTAGAGACGGGGTTTCACCGTGTTAGCCAGGATGGTCTCGATCTCCTGACCTCGTGATCCGCCCGTCTCGGACTCCCAAAGTGCTGGGATTACAGGCTTGAGCCACCGCGCCCGGCCAGGATTACATATTTAAAAGCCTCCCATGGTTTCTTTCTCTCTCTTTTTTTGAGACAGAGTCTCAGTCCAGTCCAGGCTGGAGTGCAGTGGCACAGTCTCAGCTCACTGAAACCTCCACCTCTTGGGTTCAAGCAATTCTTGTGTCTCAGCCTGACTAGCTGGGATTATAGGCACGTACCACCACGCCTGGCTAATTTTTGTATTTTTAATAGAGAGGGGGTTTCATCATGTTGGCCGAGCTGGTCTTGAACTCCTGACCTCAAGCTATCCGCCCGCCTTGGCCTCCCAAAGTTGCTGGGATTACAGGCATGAGCCACTGAGCCTCGCCATACTTTGAGTTCCTTACGTCCTCCATACGGCATCGAGAATGATCTTTTAAAATGTAAATCATATCCTGACAGACTCAGCTTAAAACTTCTGATGGTTTCCCATTAGCTTCAAAGTAAATCCAAAGTCCTTACTGTGGCCTAAAAGGCCCTACATGTGGCCCCTGCCTACTTGTCCAACTTCATTTCCGTTATTGTAATCCTTGTTCTAGCCACACTGGCTTCCTTATGTTCCTAGAACAGGTCCAGGCTTAATTTTGCCTTGGAGACACTGTATTTGCCGTTTCCTCTATACTATGTCTTCATAAGGCTGGCTTCTTTCTCATACTTCATGGCTAAAACTTAATCCCTATCTCAAAAAGATGCTCCTTCCAGCCTACCTGAAATTGTCCACCAATCCCAGTCATCTTCCTGCCTAGTTTACTGTTTTCTTTTTCTTTTCCTTTCTTTTTTTGAGATAGTCTCGCTCTGTCGCCCAGGCTGGAGAGAAGTGGCACAATCTCAGCTCACTGCAAGCTCCGCCTCCCGGGTTCACATCATTCTCCTGCCTCAGCCTACTGAGTAGCTGGGACTACAGGCGCCCGCCACCATGCCCAGCTTATTTTTGTATTTTTAGTAGAGTCGGGGTTTCACCGTGTTAGCCAGGATGGTCTCGATCTCCTGACCTCATGATCCGCCCATCTCGGCCTCCCAAAGTGCTAGGATTACAGGCTTGAGCCACCGCGCCCGGCCTTCTCTTATATTTTCTTAAAAAAAAAAAAAAAGGTGTGGGGGAATTCTTGGCCCTTTAAAACATAGTGACACACTGATATCATTCATGAATAATCAAGTTTTTCAGTGATTTTTAAATGTTAAAATGCAACATTATTTTTATTTTCCCCTTTAAAAGGCTTTTTTATTTTTTTGAGATGGAGTCTGCTTTTGTCGTCCAGGCTCAAGTGCAACAGCCCGATCTAGGCTCACTGCAACCTCCGCCTCCTGTGTTCAAGCGATTCTCTTGCCTCAGCCTCCCGAGTAGCTGGGATTACAGGCGGCCACCACCATGCCTGGCTAATTTTTGTATTTTCAGTAGAGACGGAATTTTCCATGTTGGTCCGGTTGGTCTCAAACTCCTGACCTCATGATCTGCCTGCCTCAGCCTCCCTAAGTGCTGGGATTATAGGCGTGACCCACCACGCCCGGCCAAAAGGCCTTTTTTTATTTTTAAAGTTTGAAGAAAAAGAATCTAAAAAGGAATTTGTATAGTCAACATACATTGAACACTTGTTTAGTAACACATGTCATTTATTTAAAAAAAAAAAAAAAAAAAAGAAAAAACCAAACCCCAAAACAGAAACATCCTGTGTCTCAACAAAAACTATATGGAATCAACACCACTGAGGTCTGTGGAAAGAAAAAGAAAAATCTGTTCCCTTTGCTTTGCTGGAAGCTGGAAGGTGCTAGGCCCCTGTGTAGTAGTGCATAGAATTCTAGCTGCTCTCCTCTATTGAGCACACAGTATACTATGTCTCTATGTGAATACGGACAGTAAGCATTTACCAACCTCTCCTTGTCTACTGTCTCTTGTTTAGAAAAAGAAAACAAATTTTACAAAATGGGGTTATAGAAGGTCAGCAAAAGGTAGGTTTGAAACATTTGGATAGTTTAAAGTGAGCATTTTGACAAAGTTGCTTTTCCTTTGGCATGTTTAATTGTGATTTTTAAGGGACATCCTTGCATGACATTTTAAAAATAAATTCTT
Organism: Macaca fascicularis; assembly: GCF_037993035.2. Lineage (NCBI taxonomy): Eukaryota > Metazoa > Chordata > Mammalia > Primates > Cercopithecidae > Macaca > Macaca fascicularis. The sequence continues at coordinate 102,922,080 of NC_088381.1, forward strand.
TTTTTTTTTTTGAGACAGGGTCTCCCTCTGTTGCCCAGGCTGGAGTGTAGTGGTGCAATCTTGGCTCACTGCAACCTCCGCCTCCTAGGTTCAAACGATTCTCCCACCTCAGCCTCCTGAGTAGCTGGGATTCCAGGCGTACGCCACCACAGCCCAGCAAATATTTCTATTTTTAGTAGAGACGGGATTTCACCATATTAGTCAGGCTGGTCTCAAACTCCTGACCTCAGGTGATCCGCCCACATCGGCCTCCCAAAATGCTGGGAGTACAGGCATTGGGAGTACAGGTATGAGCCACCGCACCCGGCCAATATATATATATATTTTTTTGAGGCAGAGTTTTGCTCTTGTTGCCCAGGCTGGATTGCAATGGAGCTATTTTGGTTCACAGCAACCTCCACCTCCTGGGTTCAAGTGATTCTCCTGCCTCAGCGTCCCGAGTAGCTGGGATGCTACCACAGGTGGCTAATTTTGTATTTTTAGTAGAGACAGGGTTTCTCCATGTTGGTCAGGCTGGTCTCGAACTCCCAACCTCAGGTGATCCGCCCGCCTCGGCCTCCCAAAGTGCTGGGATTACAGGTGTGAACCACCACACCCAGCATAAATGCTCTCTTAATGATGACTTTAACCCTGCCACTCCATGGGAGAATCAGTAGAATCTGTAGGATCTTATTTGGAATTGACATTCTCTATTGTAATTTTGTTTATTTTTAAATTTGTTTTTTGTTTCACGAAAAGATGATGTTCAATTTTAAAAGTTGAAAGTGTACAAGTTGCTTTGTTATGGTAAAAGTAAATATGTACACACAAACACGTACAAACAGAAATAAAACAAAGCATTATATGAATAGCCTGTAATCCCAACACCCAGTGATAACTACAGTTTACATTTTGATGTCTATAAGAGTTAATATAATGTCTATAAGGTTAATACTTACAGATTCCCGAAGGTACCCCTGCCCAGCGACATCATATAAACTGAGTCCTATTCTTGTTTGATGAAGCCAAACTGACAATAAATAAGAAAATGAAATGTAATTCTTAAGATTTATCCTTTAGATATGAAAAAGGAGATAAAGAGCTAGATTTGAGACGAGCTAATCTAGTAACTCTAAAAACATTTCTTCTCGCCACAAAATTGCTTGAAACAAAAAACCATAGAATGGCAGAGTTCAACAATTCTATTATGACTAAAGCTATAATAAAACTGACACCTTGAAGATACTGTTCTTTACCAATTAAACTTGGTGTTCCACCAAACAGGAACAGCTAGTATAATGTTATGCCTTCATTGAAGCTGCTTTTATTTCTGAGGTTAATTACAGCAACCAATTATTAAAGATTGTATACAGTAGGCTTTCACAGATTATTATAGCACTTGTAGGAATCATAAGTCCAAGCTGTTTAATAGATGCTCCTTGAAACTGATATCGCAGTTGTGGGTTTGAAACTATCCTTTCAGTCAACTCAACTTCTAATATCTTGGTAAAATAAAATTATCAGTAAATTGAAATTATTTCAAATCACCATACATTAAAATCCTTGGTTCAGCTCTTAATATTTCTAGTCTACTATTATCTTTAAGATACATGAAGGTTTAAAAACTTTTTGTTTTTTTATGATAACCCAAGTTTATGTAACACATCTTGGTCAAAAGATAAGAAGTTCTACTTCAAACTTAGAGTGATTTCACATGGAAGAAATACTTATAAAAGCACAGACCAAAAACCTACTTGCTTCCCACATAAGGAGTTCAAGCACAGTAAAAATGAATCACCTTTTCTCATGACATAATTAAAGAACTGCATGATGGAAATTCTTCCATATGAATCTGTATGAAGGAGTTTAGCAAAGACTTTTGCTGTGAAAAATTGCCTAAGAAAAGAAAATAAAGATTTAAATGATCTGCCAACATAAGAGAAAATGCCTTCTACATAAATTAGAAAATGGCATAAATTCATACAATTAAAAAATGAAAGAACAATAGAGACTGCTTATAATTCAAAAACTTAAAGTATTAAGCCCTACTTTGTTTTTTTGTTTTTTTTTAAAGAAACAGAGATTTGGCCGGGTGCGGTGGCTCTTGCCTGTAATCCCAGCACTTTGGGAGGCCGAGGTGGGAGGATCACGAGTCAAGAGATCGAGACCATCTTGGCCAACATGGTGAAACCCCATCTCTAGTAAAAATACAAAAAGTATTTGTATTCAGTATTTATATTGTATTATACTGTATTTATAATTATAATTTTATTATAATTATAGTATTTATAAGTATAATTATTAATAATAATATATTATTCTTACTTGCACTTGGGAGGCTAAGGCAGGAGAATCACTTGAACCCGGGAGGCGGAGGTTGTAGTAAGCCGAGATTGCGCCACTCCACTGCAGCCTGGCGACAGAGCAAGACTCCATCTCCTGTCCTCAAGTGATCCACCTGTATTGGCCTCCCAAAGCACTAGAATTACAAATGTGAGGCACCATGCCTAGCCTAAGTCATAAATGTTTGCATTCTTTTTTTTTTTAATTAAAAGTTTTATTTTGCAGAGATGGGCATGTGAGCCACAGTGCCTGGCCTTGCATTCTTTTTTGTTTGCTTTTGTCTGTCTTAAGGCTGAAAGTGTCATAAACTATATTCTTTTTTTTTTGATGGAGTTATTTAATAACTTCATACCAATGTGATTTTTTGACTGTAAATAATTTTATTAAATTTCATTAGTAACTTAAATTGACTCAAATGTCATACCATTTACTTCAATTAATATTTGAGGATTTATTTTTTTTAAAGGCAGGGTCTTGCTCTGTCACCCAGGCTGGAGTGCAATGGCTTAATCACAGCTCATCCTCCCGAGCTCAAGCAATTCTCCCACCTCAGCCTCCTGAGTAGCTACAGGTGTACACCCCCACACCCAGATAATATTTTTATTTTTAGTAGAGACAAGATCTCCCTAAGTTGCCCAGGCTGGTCTCAAACACTCCAGCTCAAGCAATCCTCCCACCTCAGTCTCCAAAACTGCTGGGATTACAGGTATGAGCCAGTGTGCCTAGCCAATATTTGAGGCATTTAAAATGCTTAACATAACATATTCTTTTGTTATTTATATTATTCTTACTTGCACTTTGCTCCAGCCTTTTCACCAACCTTCAAAAAGTTTTCATAATTGATCATCGCTTCCTCTCCAATCATAGGTGGTGTCTGGTGTTTGTCCAGCAAAAACCATAAGTTCTTAAGAGAATTGTGGAAGTGAAGATGTTATAAGTTAAAAACAAGATTTAAAAATGTAGTTAAATGCATGCTTTCCACTAAAATGATAGTTTGTTAGCAGAGTCAATATTAAGATGAATCTCATGCTCTATTGTCTTTTTGATTACTAACAATAAAAATAACATGTATTGAGTGCCTACTAAGCTTTTGATATACACTTCCTCTTTAATCCACATAACTCTATGATACAGTTAGCTATCCCTACTTTAGAGATGATAATCCAAGCACAGAGATGTTAAGTCCATTGCCTAAAGTCGTATAGCAGGGCTGGGATTTGAACCTCTGTAGTCTGACCCTACAGCAGTGGTTCTGAACCTTGGCTGCACAGTATAATCACCTAGAGCCTTAAACAACAATAACAAACAACACTATTTTTGGGGTATATGACCCATGCAAACTCAGCAGTTGTTTCTGGTGGGAACTGCTGCTTCAGAGCCTATGCAGTACCACTCTGTAGTATGGACTCCATTAGGCACTAAAAAATCTTGCATGATTTAAGTAGTACAAATGGGAAATGGTTAATATCTAAAGCAACTTTTTGCTTAGTTCTTACCTGTAATTCTTCATTATCTAACAGTTCTCTGCTTTTTCTTTGTAGAAAGACAGCTCTTGATTCCTCTCTTAATTTCTGTAGTAACACTTCATCTTCAGCAGGCAGCTGAAAATACAACATAAATTTCTACATGTAAATTTTAGACTACTGGATCCTGTAAAATGTATGTGGTCTCCTAAAATAACTGTATGCCACAGCCTCAAATTATTTCTTGTATCTCACCTTAATTGTGCTTAACATTTGTTTAACAAAAACTGATCCACAGAGAATCAGTGATCAGCAAGGCTGGATCTCTGCCCTGAAAAAGCTATTCTAAAAGCTAGTCTAGTCCAAGTTTCATTTTATTTCCTTAAAGCACTGTGTTTCCATTGTCACCTTAGAATGATACAGAATTGGCTGGGTGCGGTGGCTTCCTTAGAATGATACAGAATTGGCTGGGGGCGGTGGCTCACACACCTGTAATCCCAGCTGTTTGGGAGGCAGAGGCAGGTGGATCACGAGGTCAAGAGGTCGAGACCATCCTGGCCCCGCCCCTACCAAAAACACAAAAATTAGCTGGGCATGGTGGCATGTACCTGTAGTCCCAGCTACTCAGGAGGCTGAGGCAGGAGAATTGCTTAAACCCGGGAGGCGGAGGTTACAGTGAGCTGAGATTGTGACACTGCACTCCAGCCTGGTGATAGAGTGAGACACTGTCTCAAAAAAAAAAAAAAAAAAAAAAAAAAAAGATATAGAATTAAATGAGGATTAACTGAAGATTGACAATTTCAAAACCACCTTTGCAAAATTATAACAGTGAGAAAATGATGACAGTGAAAGAGACCTGACCTAACCAACTCCATCTTGTTTTTAACCTCCAATCTGCCCTTGGTCATTCCTGGGCATGGGCCAAGATATTAATAAATTTGGGAGAAATTTAGTTTATGATTTAAATGATAATAGCTCATCCTCAAACTAAACTGCCTTTGTAAAACTAATGAAAGGCCACCACGTCAGGAGGATGAGAAAGACCAGAATTCTGCTAAGATGGAGGCCAGTTAAATGATTAGCAGTCATTATTCCAGAGGTCACAAAAATCTGCAACATCCTCAATTACTCCTGTAAGTAACATCACTATTGTAGTACACAGGACCAGCCTTTTGAGATGTCTTCTCAGGCTTTTGCACTTCTGACTACCCAGTGGCCCCTCCTGGACCAGCCACTCCTCTGTGGCCCCAACCCAGAAGCAGACTCAGCACGCAAGGACCAGGACTGTTTTTCCATATCCGTGTGATTGCATCCCCAACCAATCAGTAGCACCCATTCCCTAGCCCTCTGCCTACCAAACTATCCTTGAAAAACCCTAGCCTCCAACTTTTCAAGAAGGCTGATTTGAGGAATAATAAAACTCCTGTCTTCCATTTAGTTGGCTCCATGTATATTAAATTCTTTCTCTCTTGCAATTCCCATCTTGATAAATTGGCTCTATCTGGGTAGCAGGCAAGAAGAACCTGTTGGGTGGTTCTCACCTGTAATTCTTCTTGTCCAGCAAAAACCATTTATTCTTCTTGTCCAGTTTTAGGAAAGCATGCCTGTTGAGATTGGATCACCTTTGTTCTTGGAGATGGTCAAGGCAGTGCCTATTATGTTGGCCTCCCAGGCAAGAGGGTTTGTCAACTGGGGTGATTTCCATGAGCAGAGCTTTAGAATGACTCATTCCAACCTGACTTAGAACAATCTACTTCATTTCTTCTTTTTTTAATTAATAATAGAGGCAGGGTCTTGCTATGTTGCCCAGGTTGGTCTTGAGATCCTGGGCTCAAGCAATCCTCCCACCTTGGCCTCCCAAAGTGCTAGGATTACAGGCATGAGCCACCACACCCAGTCAGAACAATTTACTTTAAAGAGCTCTTCTTCCTCTTCTACATCTTAGCCCCATTAAATGTACCTCAGTAAACCTTAACGTCAAAACTCAGGGTTATGGTTTTTACCTTTCATTTCCAGGAACTAAGATGCCATCCCTCCCATCAGAAGGAACAGAGTTAAAGGAGTACAAACCAAAAATAAAATTCTAAGGCTCCCAACAATCTGAATGGTCTTCCTCTTCAGTCAGGGCCCTTAAAATTTAACCTGAGAGACCGTTTCAGGGCATGATGGGAAGTGAGGGTCAAACATGCCTCATTCTACCTCTCTGGCATTAACATCAACACAGACTTTAAGTCTAATAAGAAACATTTTATGACCTATTCTCTCTGAAGCCTGCTAGCTAAAAGCTTCATCTGCATGATAAAACCTTGGTCGCCATAGCCTCTTAACTTAACCCAGACATTCCTTTCTGTTTGATCCCTGGTCTTTAGAGAAACTCAACCAAGTGTCAACCAGCAAATGTTTGAATTTACCTGTAGCCTGGAAACCCCGCTTCAAATTGTCCCACCTTTCTGGACCAAACCAATGTATTTCTCAAATGTATTTGATTGATGTCTCATGCCTCCCTAAAACATGTGAAACCAAACTGCACCCAAACCACCTTTGGCACGTGTTCTCAGGATCTCTTGAAGGCTATGTCACAGGCCATGGTCACTCATATTTGGCTCAGAATAAATCTCTTCAAATATTTTAGAGTTCGACTCTTCATCAACAGAAGAAACATTAGGAGGTGGGGATGGGGCTGCAGTTGGGGCTGACTGAGATTGTGTTCTAGTGACTGTAAAGGTAAACTGAGGCTGGAGCCTAACCAGGAACGAAGACACAAGGCAAATGGCAGTGAGAATAGCCTTTATTAGGACTCGCGGGCGAGGTTCCTCGGTCCAAAGGTGCGGGCCGAGGAAGTCGCGCTGAGGGAGGAGGGTAGGGGCTTTTTATAGCCTGAGAGGTAGGGAAGCTGGTTGTACAAACAGGGACTGGGGAGTCTTGAAACTACTAGGGCAGGAGTCGAGTAAGGGTCATGAGGAAGGGGTCTTTGGAAACTGTTTAACTGAAACTGCTGTTCACGAACTTGTGAAATGCAGGTGAGCTGCAGGTCTTGGGGGGGTGTGGTTGCCCAACCAGAACTCTGATGCATGTAAGTCTGTGGGTGTGTACAAGGGTAAAGGGAGTCTTTAACAAAAGGCCTGCTACGCCGGGTAACACCGCCATGTTGGATCTAACAGTGACTAGTTAACCAGCTAATCAGCCAAGGAAAGAAATGGTGACTCAAGATAATACGTGTTTTCTCTGAAGCAGTGGGGACCACGGAGAGGAAGAAGAAAGAAGGGAAAGAACTTTTTTACAAATCCATAGCTGCAGACAGGAAACCATCTAAGATCTAGAGGTGGCCCAAGAGAGAAGTGACACGAAGACAGGGAAAAAAGGAGATTCCCTCAGAAACCAGAAAAAGAAGGCGAAGGTTTGGTCCTGGAAGTACAAGAAAGTTCAGTCCTGGCCTCAGGAATGGGATCACACCATTCCTATCCAAGAGCTGTTAGGAATGACACAGAGTAGGAAAGGGGGCTTGGGTCAGCTCACTCCCACTATGGCACTTTTTCATGCATTTCCACTCATCACAAAACCCACGCCATCACCTCACTGATACCACAATGTCTGAACCATGCCTTTTACTCAAAAGAATTCCAGTAACTAGCCTTAGGAGATAACCAGAGTTGTGGAGTGGGTGTCCTATCTAGGGAAGGAACGCTGAACAACTGATTTACAGCCTTGTTGCCTCTAGCCAGACCAGGTGGCCCACTGCTCAAGATAACCATAGCAACCAGATAATGCACACCTGCATACCCTACCTGATCTGCTTTGCCCAGCCCAGCCTGCATACCCCACCCTAATATCAATCCCTGATTTAAAAAAAAAAAACCCTACCAGCTCTTTTCAGAGAGTCAGGTGCTCTCTCTCCCTTTTGCGTTGAGAACCCAAGAACTTGTGTTCGATAACAGTAAGATCTTATGTAAGAATCTAGGTTAAATGAGATAATACAAAAGGCTCTGTGTGGGAAAAAGAGAGATCAGACTGTTACTGTGTCTACGTAGAAAGAAGTAGACATGAGACTCCATTTTGTTCTGTACTAAGAAAAATTCTTCTGCCTTGAGATACTGTTAATCTGTAACCCTACCCCCAAACCTGCCCTTGCAGAGACATGTGCTGTGTCTACTCAAGGTTTAATGGATTTGGGGTTATGCAGGATGTGCTTTGTTAAGTGCCTAAAGGCAGTATACTTGTTAAAAGTCATCAGCATTCTCTAATCTCGGGAACACAAACACTGCAGAAAGCCACAGGGACCTCTGCCTAGGAAAGCTATGTATTGTCCAAGGTTTCTCCCCATGTGATAGTCTGAAATATGGCCTTGTGGAAAGGGAAAGACCTGAAGGGTCGGTGCTGAGGAGGATTAGTAAAAGGTCTCCTGCCCGTCTCTGGGCAATGGAATGTCTCGGTGTAAAACCTGATTGTATGTTCTATTTACTGAGGTAGGAGAAAACCACCTTAGGGCTGGAGGTGGTACGTGCTAGTGGCAATGCTACTCTTAATGCCCTGAAAATGTTTATGGAGATGTTTGCATATGCACATCAAAGCACAGCACTTTTCCTTAAACTTATTCATGACACAGAGATCTTTATTCATATGTCTCCTTGCTGACCTTCTTCCTACTATGACCCTATGGTCCTGCCACTTCCCCTCTCCGAGATGGTGAAGATAATGATCAAAAAAATACTGAGGGAACTCAGAGGCCAGGGCGGCGGCCTGGGTCCTCTGTATGCTGAGCACTGGTCCCCTGGGCCCACTTTCCTTTCTCTATACTTTGTCTCTGTGTCTTTCTTTTCTTAAGTCTCTCGTTCCACCTGATGAGGGAAATGCCCACAGGTGTGGAGGTGCAGGCCACCCCTTCACTCTGCAGTGCTTAGACACTCAATAAATGTCAATTCCCTTCTCTCTCCCCTAGGTTATCAAAAATATTCAGTTATCTAGCTGCCCCTGTTAAAGTGTGAAATGCAAAAAGCAGTAAAGGTATGTATGATGTAACCCCATTTTAAAAAATACACAGATACCCACAAAAATATGTAGAAGGATTCATATAAAATGTTCTGTTTACATTGTTGGGTGATGTTGTTATGGGAAGAGATCAACTTGTTTAGCCATATTTTTTTCCTTTTCTACAATAAATATTGTTTGGGTGAGGGAGAAAGGACAAGATGGAGGAAGGTGAACAAGAAGGCACAATCCATGTTGCTTCCGGGTTCTTCCTCACCAACTTTCCAGTGCGCGGGAAAATGCAGCCAGCGCCAGGGAAGATGTAGATCAAGCGAGCATGCGCCAGGTGATGTCAATCCAAAGAGATCGAAACTTACCCGGCCATGCCTATGGAGACGCCCCTATCACGCCCTTATCCTGCCCACTGCCCTCCCCCTTCCAGTACCAATGCATAAAAGTTTGCTGCCGGCAGGAGCCGGTGTGAGTTCTTCGACCCCCACATTCGTGGGCCAGAGAACCTCACCCGAGAGCGCCGGCACGACTTCCCTGGCCCCCCAACACCTGAGGACCAGAGAACCTTGCCCGAGAGTGTGCGCATATTTGCAATAAAAGACTGCCACTTTCTTATGTACTTTGGCCTCATGTTTAATTATTTAGCTCTCTTAAATTAAATTAAGTTAAATGAAACAAAACAAATATGGGCTAGCATTACTGGCATATGATTCTTAAAAGGTTGAGAAGTATATATAAATGTTCAGTGAAAAAAATTTGCACTTGAAGAAATATTTCAGTATCCGGATAACTCACTTATATAAATACCTTAACCTGTAAGAACACTACCTAAATAAATGTTTACTATATTTGCAAATAATGTTATAATTAATAGAGTTAGAAGGTAACAGGTTCAAGGGACATCCAGCTAAGATTCCAGTTAACTTGTATAGTGGTTACATTTTCCATAATACTAAATAGATATTTTTTGGTAGACCTCACTTTCAGGTATAAATAGCTTTCTTTTTTAAAAAAATAAATAAATAAAATAAAATAAAAAGATGGGGTGGGCCCAGCATGGTGGCTCACACCTGTAATCCCTGCACTTTGGGAGGCCGAGGCAGGTAGATCACCTGAGATCAGGAGTTCGAGACCAGCCTGGCCAACATGGCGAAAACCCGTCTCTACTAAAAATACAAAAACTAGCTGGGTGTGGTGGCACACACCTATAATCCGAGCTACTTGGGAGGGCTGAGGCAGGAGAATCGCTTGAACCTGGGAGGCAGAGGTTGCAGTGAGCTGAGATCAGGCCGTTGCACTCCAGCCTGGGCAACAGCGAGACTCTGTCTCAAAAAAAAAAAAGATGGGGTGTGGGGTGGTCTCACTACGTTGCCCAGGCCGGTCTCAAACTCCTGAGCTTAAGAGATTCTCCCTTCCTCACCCTCTCAGAGTAGCTGGGACTACAGTTGAATGCCCTACCATACCCAGGTTGTAAACAGCTTTTTTTCTTTTTTCTTTTTTTGAGATAGGCTCTTGCTTTGCTACCCAGGCTGGAATGCAGTGGCATGATCACAGCTCACTGCAGCCTCAACCTCCTGAGCTCAAGTGATCCTTCCACCTCAGCCTCCTGAGTAGCGGGGACTACAGGTGTCACCATCATGCCTGGCTAAGTTTTTTTGGAGAGACAAGATCTCACCAAGTTGCCCAGACTGGTTCTCAAACTCCTGGCCTCAAGTGATCCTCCTGATTTGATGGCCTCCCAAAGTGGTAGGGTTATAGGTGTGAGTCACTGCTCCTGGCCAACCTTTTTTTTTTTTTGAGACAGGGTCTTTGCTCTATCACCCAGGCTGGAGTGCAGTGACCCTATCGTAAATAGCTTTTCTTAAGGTCTATTTTGTCTATATGTCCCTTCAAGCCATTTTCAGAGTTTGGCACAGGGAAAGAAATAGTCAAGTGAAATTCCTTTTTGTTTGTTCGTTTGTTTGAGATGGAGTCTTGCTCTGTCACCCAGGCTGGAGTGCAGTGGCGTGATCTCAGCTCACTGCAACCTCCACCTCTCAGGTTCAAGAGATTATCCTGCCTCAGCCTCCTGAGTAGTTGGGATCACAGGTGCACATCACCACTCCTGGCTACTTTTTGTATTTTCAGTAGAGACTGGGTTTCATCATATTGGTCAGGCTGGTCTCGAACTCCTTACCTTGTGATCCACCCACCTTGGCCTCTCAAAGTGCTGGGATTACAGGCATGAGCCACCATGCCTGGCCTCAAGTGAAATTCTTTAAGTTTTCCATTTTCAATCGATTTTTTGGTTTAGCCTTGAGCAAAATTTTAAAACTTTGTAACAAAGCGTTGTATACCTGATAACACAATCCAATAGAATACTTACTACTAATATCTATAATAAAAATTAGAAAGAAAAAGCCGACAGTTTAACAACTTTGTGTTTACATACCCACTTAAATCTAAACTTGGGGTTTTATTGGGCTCAAAATGTTTTATAATAGTGATAAGATTACAATAAAATAATAAATATACAAAATTTAAAATATAATCCTCTATTCTTAAAACATAAAATTCTGGTCCTATTTTTAAAATTACTTTTTTCTGGGGGTGGGAGGACAGGGTCTAACTCTGTTGCCCAGGCTGGAGTGCAGTGACACAATCACGGCTCACTGCTGCCTCGACCTCCTGGGCTCAAGTGATCCTCCTGCTTCAGCCTCCTGAGAAGCTAGGACTATAGGCATGCATCACCATGTCCAGCTATTTAAAAAAAAATTTTTTTTTAGAGATGGGGGCTTGCTATGTTGCTCTGGCTGGTCTCAAATTCCCAGACTCAAGCGATCCTCCCGCCTCAGCCTCCCAAAGTGTTGGGATTATAGGTATGAGCCATCTTGCCTTGCCAAAAATTGTATTTCATTTTTAAACTCTGCAGGACATTTGATTAGACACTACTTACCCTATAATAAAACCGGGGAATGGTCTTATAGAATTCATTTGTGTTTTTTCTACCTCCTTTCCATTCGGAGTAATATTTTGTAAATAAATCCATTTCTTCATCTTTTAATTCTTGTTCACTTTTTTTTTCTGGTAACAAAACAGATTAAGGGGAGCACTTTTAAAATCAAGCAGTACTTTTACTCAGGTCATCCTATATATTAATAATTTAATTATTAATTTATTAATAATTTAATAGTTGCAGTGCCAAAAAGGCCTTCACAATTGTGCTTAGACACTAAGCATATTAACTTTTCTGAAATACCAAGAATCACTATCTTCTACTGAAGCAGCCTCCTCTACATCTTCAACCATTTCTCAGCATGCTCCCTCTACTTCTGTTTATTGCTAAAGCTAGTCTCTTCCTCAAGTCATTACCTCTCCTACAGGACTCTGTAGAGTGCTAATTCATTCAATGAAAAGAATTTACTGAGCACCTACTATGTACAGAGAGCACTGTAGTAGACATGGAATGAGGGGTGAGCAAGACAGCGCCAGTCCCTGACCTCATGGAGTTTCAGCTTCACAATCACTGTTTCTCTACCTAATGTAGAGAAAACAAACAAAAAAACATCCTCTGTCTGAAGCTCAAAACTCAGGGCTCTATTACCCTGCAACTCGCCTGCTATTGGCACGTGGCTGTCTCATTCAGCCAATTCCTCCCCACTTATTTGTGGACTACAGTGACCGGTACACAGTGTTCTTCACAAGGTCCTGCAATCATTTAGGACAAATAAACATTTATGTGGGTGACCATGGGTCCTGCAACTCTAAAAACTTTCACCTCCAGTTCATTCTGCCATTTGGTTCTACAGCAAGATCACAGATTTTACTTGTACCTTTTCTGAAATCTTAAGCTCAAATATACTCTCAGATCATCCTTACTGGTAATTCAAAATCTCACTGCCATAGCATTTCCACTTCAGCCTCACTGAGCTCTTGAATTCTGTGATCTGTTTTCTCAAAAGTTATTTTACTCTTTCTGGTCTCATTTCCTTCCCAACAAGCCTGTAATTGTTTCCTTGAATTCCTTTTATGACTGTATTTCTGCTGCATCTGTTAACTGTTAATTTTTTTTTTTTTTTTTTTGGAGACGGAGCTTCGCTCTTGTTGCCCAGGCTGGAGTGCAATGGCACAATCTTGGCCCAATGCAACCTCTGCCTCCCAGGTTCAAGTGATTCTCCTGCCTCAGCCTCCTGAGTAGCTGGGATTACAGGCATGCGCCACCACGCCTGGCTAATTTTGTATTTTTAGTAGAGATGGGGTTTCTCCATGTTGGTCAGGCTGGTCTGGATCTCCCGACCGCAGGTGATGTGCCCGCCTCAGCCTCCCAAAGTGCTGGGATTACAGGCATGAGCCACTGTGCCTGGCCTATTATGTTAATTTTTAACTTTAGACCAAACCTGTAAGTTAATTTCTTTACTATGGCTCAGTGCTGTTGGAGAAAACTGCAAAATTTTTCTTTTTTTTTTTTTTTTTTTGAGACGGAGTCTCGCTCTGTCACCCAGGCTGGAGTGCAGTGGCCGGATCTCAGCTCACTGCAAGCTCCGCCTCCCGGGTTCACGCCATTCTCCTGCCTCAGCCTCCCGAGTAGCTGGGACTACAGGCGCCCGCCACCTCGCCCGGCTAGTTTTTTGTATTTTTTAGTAGAGACGGGGTTTCACCGGGTTAGCCAGGATGGTCTCGATCTCCTGACCTTGTGATCCACCCATCTCGGCCTCCCAAAGTGCTGGGATTACAGGCTTGAGCCACCGCGCCCGGCCCGCAAAATTTTTCAAGTAAAATCAAGACTGACAACTGACCGCTGAAGTTAACAATATGGCGGTCAATGATGATTCTTGAGAAGCAGGAATCTGAGACGAGTACAGATTTAACCAATAACTGTTTTAACAAATATTGCTATAAGGGGAACAGAAAAATGAGGAATGGTTAGAGGTGGAAATTAAGAAAGTTGAAGATGGGAGGAATACCAGCATGTTTATATGCTGATGGGAATGATTAAAGAAAAACTGATGATGCAGGAGAAGGGACAACTGCCAAGAGTACATTCTGCAGCAGGCAAAAATGGAATCTACTACAAAGGATAGGATCTAGTACACTGATGAAGGAACCAGACTTAAGCAGGTGCTGTACAACCTATATAATTTGCTTATTATTTTATTATTTCTCTCCACACTAAAGTGTAAGTTCTACAAAGACAGGGATTTTTGTGTGTTCTAAGCTACAATGGTACTTGGCACGAAACAGGCATGGAGTAAGTATCTGCTAAAAGAATGTAGTGTGTTCAAGAGTTAAGGGGTCAAAAAAGCACATAAAGTACAGGTACCTTCTTTTGTTTTTGAGACTGAGTCGTACTCTGTCACCTAGGCTGGAGGGCAGTGGCACGATCTTGGCTCACTGCAACCTCCACCTCCTGGGTTCAAGTGATTCTCCTGCCTAAGCCTCCTGAGTAGCTGGGATTACAGACACTTGCCACAACACCGGGCTAAATTTTGAATTTTTAGTAGAGACAGCGTTTCACCATGTTGGCCAGGCTGGTCTCGGTCTCCTGACCTCAGGTGATCCACCCACTTCAGCCTCCCAAAGTGCTGGCATTACAGGCGTAAGCCACTGTGCCCAGCCAAGTACAGGTAACTTCTTTGAGAAGTTTTCCTATAAAGAGTGCAGAGAAATGCAGCAGAAGCTGGAGAGGAATGTGGGATCAAATGACTCTTTTTTTTTTTTTTTGAGATGGAGTCTCGTTCTGTCGCCCAGGCTGGAGTGCAGTGGCATAATCTCAGTTTACCGCAACCTCTGCCTCCCGGGTTCAAGCGATTCTCCTGCTTCAGCCTCCCAAGTAGCTGGGATTACAGGTGCGAACCACTGTGCTCAGCTACTTTTTGTAGTTTTAGTAGAGACAGGGTTTCACCATGTTGGCCAGGCTGGTCTTAAACTCTGGACCTCAAGTGATCCACCTACCTCGGCCTCCCAAAGTGTTGGGATTACAGGCATGAGCCACAGTGCCCGGCCCAAATGACTTTTTTTAAGACAGGGTCTGACTCTTGTCACCCAGGCTGCAGTATAGTGTCATGATCATAGCTCACTGCAGCCCCAAACTCCTAGATTGAAACAAACCCTCCTTCCTCAGCCTCTAGAGTAGTTAGGACTACAGGGGTGCAGAACCACCAGGGCTAATTTTTTTACTTTCTATTTTTGTAGAAATGGTGTTTCACTATGTTGCCCAGGCCAGTCTCAAACTCCTGGCCTCAAGCGATCTTCCCACCTTCGCCTTCCAAAGTGCTGGGAGTGAGCCACCCGGCCTCCCAACAACACTCCCCCCACCCACCCACCTTTTAAAAAGATGGGTGATATTAATAGCACACTTGTGCTGGTGAAAATGATCCAGCAGAAGGAAAATCTGACGATGTATGAAAGAAAGGATGAGGCTGGAAGGAAGTCAGTGAATACAGGAGAAAGAATGCAATCTAGTGGTGGAGTGGAGGACCTCTTAAATAGGAACATGGACAGTTCATCATTTTAACAGTGAAGCCAGAGTGTATGGGCACCTGTGGGGTTGTGGGGCTGAAAGAAACGTTAAGGGGGACAGGTGAGGTTCTCCTTTGACTGCTTTTTTTTGAGACTGAGTCTCGCTCAGTCGCCCTGGCTGAAGGGCAGTGGTGCAATCTCGGCTCACTGCAAGCTCCGCTTCTCGGGTTCAAGCGATTCTTCGGCCTCAACCTGTGGAATAGCTGAGACTACAGGCGCCCGCCACCACGACCGGCTAATTTTTTTTGTATTTTTAGTAGAGACGGGGTTTCCCCGTGTTAGCCAGGATGGTCTCGATCTGCTGACCTCGTGATCCGCCCGCCTCAGCCTCCCAAAATGCTGGGATTACAGGCCTGAGCCACCGCGCCCGGCCAACTGATTCTCCTTTCTTAATATTCTCCTTTCTTAATATTAAAAAAACAAGTTCATCAGCTTAAAGTAAGAAGTGGGTAGGACAGACTGCAGGTGTAAGAGATGAGAAGAATGGACTGTAAAAGAGTGTTGCCTGGGCGCTCACGTCTGTAATAGCAACACTTTGGAAGGTGGAGGTAGGAAGACTGCCTGAGGCCAGGAATTCGAGACCAGTCCTATTAACATAGCAAGACCTCACCGCTACTAAAAATAAAAAATTAGCGGATGTGGTGGCGTGTGCCTGTACTTCCAGCTGCTTAGGAGGCTGAGGTGGGAGGATCCTTTGAGCCCAGGAAATCGAGGTTGCAGCGAGACGTCACTGTGCTGCTGCACTCCAGCCTGGGCAACAGAGGGAGAGCCTGAATAAAAAAAAAAAAAAAATAGTGTATCTAGGGAAACACAGATTGGCAGTTTGGGAGGTGAAAATTGAATGTAGGAGAATGAACGTCCAGGAAAACACGGTAGACATGACCGAAACATCTACTTTAGCTTAGTGGACATGTACTAAAAGTGAGATAACTCGGCGGGGCGCGGCAGCTCACGACTGTAATTCCAGCACTTTGGGAGGCCGAGGTGGGTGGATCACGAGGTCAGGAGTTTGAAACCAGCCTGACCAATATGGTGAAACCCCGTCTCTACTAGAAATTAACCCGCCGTGGAGGCGCGCGCTTGTAGTTCCAGCTACTCGAGGCTGAGGAAGAAGAATCGCTTGAACCCGGGAGGCGGAGGCTGCAGTGAGCTGAGATGCTGCCACCGCATTCCAGCCAGCCTGGGCGACAGAGCAAGAGACTCCGTCTCAAAAAAAAAAAAAAAAAAGTGAGACAAGGTTCTGTTTTTCTCCAGCCACTTTCAACAGCCCTTAGTGCGGGTGTGGAATAGGAAAGCTAGATTTAACGAGGTTAGTTAATAAGCAATGTGAAGGAGAAAAATAAAAGGAAAAATGGATTATGAAATATAAAATGGATTAGGAGGGAAGCAAAAAGCGTGACAGTAAAAAGGCGGTAGGACAATTACAGGTCCTGGTGGGGTTGAGGCGTTGTTGGATCCGGGGTTCTAAGTTATTCTTCACAAGTTTAGATTAAGACCATGGAAGTCAGTGACTAAGGCTAAGTTTTTCGTTCCCCCAGACTCCGTCCGAGGAAAGTTTGGGTCAACCCTATCAGGATCCCTAAAGCACATTCCACTCCGCCTCCTTTGTCGCGAGGTTTCACAGAAGCGGAAAGTGCGGCTCCCCCTTGCTCCTCCTCCCCATCTCCCTCCTACCTCTAGGAGTTTAGGGCCGGGCCATCCCAACGGACGGCCCCTCCCAAAACTCACTGTTTGGACGGGTGTTGGGCGTCGCTAAGCGCCGACGAAGAACTTCTTTCCAGTCCATGGCCGACTCTCGCGCAGCAGCTTCTGCATTTGCTGTTTCCTACCTGCTCCACCCCTACCAACTCAGGCGTCAGCACCGCCAGGCCCCGTAAAGGTTAGGAAGGCCGCTCAACCACCATCTTGAACAAGGGCGGAAGTCTTGGCTAAAGAGGCAAAAACAATTACTGTCACTCCCGCGGAGAATACCGCTACCACGCTGACTGGGGCAAAGCTATGAAAGAGATGGAAAATGGTTCCCCTTCAGGAGGCGTCCCAAACTCACCAAGCCCGATTTTAAAAGGCAGGATAAGCCCGCGTTTTCCTTTATCGTGCGCCTTTGGCGCGTGCGCACCACGTGACTCAGAAGTTAATTGATTCCGGCTTGAGGGAAGCGCTTTCTTTCACAATTTCTTTTCATTGTTCATTGCGGATATCTGTAAGTCCTCCAGGTCCCCTGAATGTAGTAGACGCTTCCGCAGCCGTCTCTTACCCCTTTTGCCACAAAATGCTTCAAAATTGCCTTTTTTCCTCGCCTCCAGCCCAGGCGGAACGCCTAAGTCCGGGTCAGTCTCGTCAGTCGGCCGGGGCTGGCGCGGTGCATAGTGGGCACTGTAGTTCCCGCCGCGTTTATGGCCGCGTTAAGCCTGAGTGCCGCGTTGAGTTGTTGAATGAAGTGAACTTCGTTTGTCAGCGATAGGTACGCAGTCTAGGCAGCGCCCTTCCTGGATCTCTCTTCCTTTCCCGAGTCGTTGGCGCACCTGACTCGCCACCTCCTCCCTCCGCATCCCTCCATCGGAGGAGCTTTGCGGTCTTTGGAGAGTTATGCAGGGTGAGGGCCCCTAGACTTTGGCTTTCGCCGCTGTTGCTGGTGGGCTGGAGTTGGAGGCTCCTGGATACGGTTTTGGCTTTATACGCCCTTTCCAGCAAGCTTCCCGTGGGAATCTGTTCCTTTTCAGGACAACTGTGATCCACGTGAGTAAAACTGGGCGTTCCTTCTTGTGCTTTTTCCTCAGGTTCATGAACTGGAATGTAAGAGGCACCAGAGGATTCCTGCTCTGTCCCCTGGTTTGCGGCTTGCGACGTTGGACATCCCCGGATTGTTGTTTAATAGAGAAAACTCACCTGCCTTCTTGCTATTAAGTAACCCCAAAAGCAGAACTTTGATTTGTCTGTAAGGAAGAAACACAAATCTTCTTTTAAAAAGCTGCACTTCGACTCTCCACTGCCGACCACCAATCCCTTTAATTTTGCTATAGAAGAGGGTTTTTTTCCAACATCTCTCTCACTATCTGGTGCTGATCTCACTGCATAATGACTTTCTATTTGTTTGGTATTCGAAGCTTTCCTAAGCTTTGGAAGAGCAACCCATACCTTGGGCTAGGCCCAGGGCACTCTTATGTCTCTCTCTTTCTTTCAGACAGCTGTGGCATCAGGAGCCAACAGAGGTTGTTTTCTCTTAAAACAATGTCTCCACAGAATACCAAAGCAACGAATCTGATTGCCAAGGCCAGATATCTCAGGAAAGAGGAGGGCAGTAATAAGCAAGTTTCTTCTGTTCCTCATTTTTTTTCAGCTGGAGCAGCTAAGAAGAGATCACAGATGAATCCTCAAAGTAAAGATCATGCCTTGCCATCTGTGAGGAACACTATTCAACTCCCAACACAACCTTTGAATTCAGAGGAGTGGGATAAACTTAAGGCGGATTTCAAAGGAAAGACTAGTTTTGAAAGATTCATCATTTCACAGATGGCTCACTCTCATAGCTCTGTAGATGTGGCTAAATCTCTGCTGGCATGGGTAGCAGCAAAAAATAATGGTATCGTAAGTTATGATTTACTGGTCGGGTATTTGTATCTCTGTGTCTTTCATATGCAGACATCTGAAGTTATTGATGTCTTTGAAATTATGAAAACCAGATATAAGACTTTAGAACCTGGAGGTTACAGTCTTCTCATCCAGGGACTGATCCATTCAGACAGATGGAGAGAATCATTGTTGCTGTTAGAGGACATCAAAAAAGTTATCACTCCTTCTAAAAAGAACTATAATGACTGTATCCAGGGAGCTCTCCTTCATCAAGATATAAACACAGCTTGGAATTTGTATCAGGAATTGCTAGGTCATGATTTTGTTCCTATGTTGGAAACTTTAAAAGCTTTCTTTGATTTTGGAAAAGACATAAAGGATGATAATTATTCAAATAAACTACTAGATATTCTTTCATATCTAAGAAATAATCAGCTGTATCCAGGGGAATCATTTGCACACAGTATAAAAACATGGTTTGAGAGGTAATTTTGACTTTTTTATATGTATGTTTTTATTCTTTAATTTTTTTTTTTTTTTTTGAGGCAGGGTCTTGCTCTGTTGCCCAGACTGGAGTGCAGTGGTGTGTTCATAGCTCCCTGTAATCTCAAACTCCTGGCCTCAAGTGATCCTCTCGCTTCAGTCTCCTGAGTATCTAAAACTACAGGCATGTGCCACCATACCTGGCTAATTATTTTTAACTTAATAACTTTAAACCTCAAAGTAGCCACTCTTTTTTGTTGTTAGTTGCTGAGAATCATTCTATTCTGATTATACTTTTTTCCATCTCTTAGTAAGGTTTATTTTCTCTTTAAGACAAAATTTTCTCTCTTTAAAAAAAGTAGCAGCATACATAATTTGTGCTAATCTTTACCCATCACATAAAAGTGAAATTTTATAGCACTTTTATGTATTTTTTTCCTTTTAGAAGGATCATTAATTTTGTTTTCTTAGGCATCTAGTATGATGTGAGTACTTAATACTACTTATGGCCAGTGTTCATAGCAAGAAAAGAATATAGCATTTGACTGGAACTCGGGCGATATTAGTATTTTCAGAAGTTCCTCTGAAAATGTGATTATGTGCTTATATTTATTCTGTCTACTCACTGTCTTTTTTTTTTTTTTTTTGAAGACAGAGTTTTGCTGTTGTTGTCAGGCTGGAGTGCAGTGGCGCGATCTTGGCTCACTGCAACCTCCGCCTCCCGGGTTCAGGCAATTCTGCCTCACCCTCCCAAATAGCTGGGATTACAGGCATGTGCCACCACGCCCAGCTAATTTTGTATTTTCTTTTTAGTAGAGATGGAGTTTCTCCATGTTGGTCAGGCTGGTCTCAACTACCTCAGGTGGTCCGCCCGCCTCGGCCTCCCAAAGTGCTGGGATTACAGGCGTGAGCCACCGCACTTAGCCACAGCTTACATTTCAATAGTGAGATTATAGATGACAGATAATATAAATAAGCCATATCATCCGAGTTCATGAACTATAGAGAGTAGACAGAATAGGCTGGGCGGATCACCTGAGGTAGTTTTTCTTTTGTCTTTTTTTTTCTTTTTTTTTTTTGAGACAGAGTCTCGCTCTGTCGCCCAGGCTGGAGTGCAGTGGCAGGATCTCAGCTCACTGCAAGCTCCGCCTCCCGGGTTTATGCCATTCTCCTGCCTCAGCCTCCCGAGTAGCTGGGACTACAGGCGCCCGCCAACTCACCTGGCTAGTTTTTTTGGTATTTTTTAGTAGAGATGGGGTTTCATCGTGTTAGCCAGGATGGTCTCGATCTCCTGACCTCGTGATCCGCCCGTCTCGCCCTCCCAAAGTGCTGGGATTACAGGCTTGAGCCACCGCACCCGGCCTTGTCTTTTTTTTTCTATATCATGTTTACAGAGCTTTGAAGTAGTAATTATGCTTAATTATCTTATTGAATATCAAGGGAGGAGGAGCCCGGTTGTGAAAATTTTTGAATACCAAGGAGTTTGAATTTTATTCTCTGATCAAGAATGCTGAATTTGGCCGGGAACTGTGGCTCATGCCTGTAATCTGAGCACTTTTAGAGACTGAGGTGGGAGGATAGCTTGAGGCCAGGAGTTTGAGACCAGCCTGGGCAACATGGCGAAACCCTGTCTCTACAGATAATACAAAATTTAGCCTGTCATGGCGGTGTGTGCCAGTAGTCCCAGCTACTTGGAGACTGAAGCAAGAGGATCACTTGAATCTAGGGAATCAAGGCTGCAGGGAGCCGTGATTGTGCCATGCACTCCAACCTGGGTGACAGAGCAAGACCTTGTCTCAAAAGAAAAAAAAAATGCTGGAATGGAGTTTTACAAAGGCAATTGCCAAGTGAGAAGAGTAGATAGGAGAGGGATTAAGATTGAAAACAGGGAGATCTGCGTGAATACAATTTTAGGTTTAGGTGAGAGATGATGAGAATTAAGAACTGAGGAAGGAAAGAAGGCAGTAGAATCAGAAGAACTGATGGTAATATGTGGAAGAGGAAGGAGGAGAGGATACGTTGATTGAACAAATACATCAATACATAGCTTTTGAATGCTTCCAAATAGGCTAGGCATTGCAAGTGTTTTATAAAATCTTTTATGACATTCTCAATTTAATTGGGAGTACAATACCACACAGTGAAATAATAGTGGTAAGAGGTAAATTACTCTGAGCAGGAGCAATTTCTGGCAGCTTTATGGAGAAGGTAAGAGTTGAGTTTGGTATAGAGGTTATGCTACTAAGGTCAGCTGCTTTCTGTAGACTTGAAGATGAGAGTTAGTTGGTGGGAGGAGAACCATAGGGAAGAAGGAGATTCAGAACAGGGTACCAGCAGCTTCTTAACCTCATGCAGGATATCTGCCACTTTTTAAATTAAACCATTCTACAGAAGTATCTTGAACTTTTCGGAGTTCTTGCTTATAAGAGTTTCCAAATATCATGAATGTCTTTCATTTCAGTAGGAATCTAACCTCATGATTTGGTTTTGCAATCTTCATAGTGTTCCTGGAAAACAATGGAAAGGACAATTCACCACAGTCCAAAAAAGGTGAAGACCAATGTTTATTTTTAACTTGTTTGTTTTCAGTTTAGTAGGTTGCTATTGATTGAAAAATATTTAAGAACATCTTAAGGATAGGATAATTACAAGTTTGTAATTAGAGTATCTGAGGAAAAAAACATACTTTGCATACAGAGACGTAGCAGTACCCAAAACGTTTTTCCAGTGCGTATTATGAGCCTTTATGATGTCTTAGAGATGTTTTTCCCTAGAGGTTCCAGACCCAGTTGTGTTTTAGGATTTATTTATTTATTTAATTCACCAATATGATATTTCACATAATAGGAATTACTTTAAAAATGTCATGCGAGCTGGGCGCCATCACGCCTGTAATCCCAGCACTTTGGGAGGCTGAGGCAGGTGGATGACGAGGTCAGGAGATTTGAGACCATCCTGGCCAACATGTTGAAACCAAGTCTCTACTAAAAATACCAAAATTAGCTGGGTGTGGTGGTGTGTGCCTGTAGTCCCAGCTACTTGGGAGACTGAGGCAGGAGAATTGCTTGAACCCAGGAGACGGAGGTTGCAGTGAGCCAAGATTGTGCCACTGCACTCCATCCTGGTGATAGAGCGAGACTCTGTCTCAAAAAAAAAAAAAGTCACCTGAGTCAGGCATGGTAGCTCATGCCTGCCTGTACCTGTAATCCCAACACTTTGGGAGGCTGACTTGGCAGATTGCTCAAGCCCAGGAGTTCAAGACCATCCTGTGCAACATTGAGAAACCCTGTCTCTAGAAAAAATACAAAAATTAGGCGCCAAAATACAAAAATTAGCTAGGTAGGGTAGCACGTACCTGTTGTCCTAGCTGCTTTGGTGGCTGAGGCAGGAGGATCCCTTGATCCTGGGAGCTTGAGGATGCAGTGAGCCGTAATTGTGACACTGCACTCCAGCCTGGGCAACAGAGTGAGACCTTGTCTCAAAAAAAAAAAAAAAAAAGTCATTCAAATGACCAGTCTACTTTTTTGGTTTTCTGGCACACTAATTTGTGATATTATCAGGTTTATAAAAAATTAGATGTATGTGATTATTACAAAGGTTTTAATGTTCTTTTTTATTACCTTTTAATTTCCTCATTGTTCATTTCACAAAAAATTTTCCTCAGAACATTATTTGACATATTTAAATATTGTTATTTAACAATTATAATTACAGTGGCCAGTGTTTGGGCTGTGGAAAAACCATAGAGTCTATTCAGCTGAGTCCAGAAGAATATGAATTTCTTAAGGGAAGAATCATGAGGGATGTGATAGATGGAGGTGACCAGTACAAAAAGACAACGCCTCAGGTGAGTCTAACAGTTTTGATTCCTTCTTGGATTGCTTGTCTAGAGCAGGGGTCAGCAATTTCTGTAAGATGCCAGATAGTAAATATTTTAGGCTTTGTAGGCCATCAGTCCCTGTTGCAACTTTTCAACTCTGCTGTTGTAGTTAAAACAGCCATAGATAATACATAAATGAATAGACATTGCTGTGTTCCAGTAAACTTTATTCATGAAAACAAGCAGTACGCTGGATTTGGCCTGCTGGCTACAATTGCCAACCTTTTGGAGAGATTGCTTTAGAATTTCACAGAATAATTGGGTTAGACCATCATCTGTTGGAGTCAATCCTATTATATCGGGACATAATAAGTGCACTTAAACTAAAAAGATGCTTATTTTTTCTGTAAGTGCTTCTAGAAAACTGTGTTTAAGTAGACTGCCATGAAAACATTGTGGTTTCTCACAACTTTTCTAGTCAAGAGTTTATCACATTAACTGATTTGTGTATGTTGAACCATCCTTACGTCTCAGGGATAAATCCCACTTGTTGATGATGAATGATCTTTTTAGTGTATTTTGAATTTGGTGTGCTAGTATTTTGTTGAGGATTTTTGCATCAATATTCATCAGAGATGTTGGCCTGTAGTTTTTTGTTTGTTTGTTTGTTTATTTTGCTATGTCTTTGTCTGGTTTTGCTATCAGGGTAACACTATCCTCATGGATTGAGTTTGGAAGTCTTTCCTCCTCTATTTTTTGGAATAGTTTGAATAGGATTGGTATTATTCTTTAAATATTTGGTAGAATTGAGCAGTGAAGCCATCAGGTCCCGGGCTTTTCTTTGCTGGGACACTTTATGGCTTCCATCTCGTTACTTGTTATTGCTCTCAAGTTTTTATTTCTTCATGGTTCAATCTTTTTTTTTTTTTTTTTTGAGACGGAGTCTCGCTCTGTCGCCCAGGCTGGAGTGCAGTGGCCGGATCTCAGCTCACTGCAAGCTCCGCCTCCCGGGTTCACGCCATTCTCCTGCCTCAGCCTCCCAAGTAGCTAGGACTACAGGCGCCCGCCACCACACCCGGCTAGTTTTTTGTATTTTTTAGTAGAGACGGAGTTTCACCGTGTTAGCCAGGATGGTCTCGATCTCCTGACCTCGTGATCCACCCGTCTCGGCCTCCCAAAGTGCTGGGATTACAGGCTTGAGCCACTGCGCCCGGCCTGGTTCAATCTTAATAGATTGAATCTGTCTAGGAATATGGCCATTTCCTCTAGGTTTTCCAATTGATTGGCATATGGTTGCTCGTAGTAGCCACTAACGATCCTTTGAATTTCTGCAGTATTTGTTGTAATGTCTTCTTTTTCATCTCTGATTTTATTTATTTGGGTCTTCTCTCCTTTTTTCTTAGTCTGACTAAAGGTTTATCAATTTCATTTAACTTCAAAAAACCAACTTTTTGTTTCATGATCTTTTGTATGGTTTTCTTAATTTCAGTTTCATTTATTTCTGCTCTGATCTTTATTATTTAGTCTCCCCATTTTGGGTTTGGTTTACTCTTGCTTTTCTAGTTCTTTAAGACGCATATTTGCCAGATGCAGTGGCGCACGCCTGTAATCCCAGCACTTTGGGAGACCGAGGCAGGTGGATCACCTGAGGTCAGTAGTTTGAGACCAGCCTGGCTAACATGGTGAAATCCCGTTTCTACTAAAAATACAAAAAAAAAAAAAAATGAGCTGAGCGTGGTGGTGTGTGCCTGTAGTCCCAGTTACTTGGGAGACTGAGGCAGGAGAATCGCTTGAACCCAGAAGGTGGAGGTTGCAGTGAGCCAAGATCATGCCATTGCACTCCAACTTGGGCAACAAGAGCGAAACTCCATCTCAAAAAAAAAAAAAGAAATGCATATTTAGGTTGTTTATTTGAAGTTTTTCTTCTGTTTTGATATAGGCACTTATAGCTGCTTTTGTTATATCCCACCATGCTTAGATACGTTCAGTGTTATTGATAAGTAAGGACTTAGTCCCACCATTTTGTTTTCTGGTTGTTTTGTGGTCTTCTTTTTTTCCTTCCTTTCTTCCCTTTAATGAACATGATTTTCTCTGGTGATACAATTCAGTTTCTTACTTTTTATTTTTTGTGTATCTGTTATATGCTTTTTTTTTTTTTTTGAGATGGAGTCTTGCTGTGTCACCCAGGCTAGAGTGCGGTGGCGCAATCTCGGCTCACTGCATCCTCCACCTCCTGGGTTCAAGAGATTCTCCTGCCTCAGCCTCTTGAGTAACTGGAATTACAGGTGCACACCACCACGCCCAGCAATTTTTTTTTCTTGTATTTTTAGTACAGACAGGGTTTCACCATGTTGGTCAGGCTGGCCTTGAACTCCTGACCTCATGATCTGCCCGCCTTGGCCTCCCAAAGTGCTGGGATTTTAAGTGTAAGCCACCATGCCCGGCCTTGTTGTATGTTTTTTGATTGGAGGTTACCATGAGGCTCACTAATACTTTTCTATAGCCTATTATTTTAAGCTGATAATTTAACACTGTATAAACAAACAAGCAAAAAGAAAACTAATAAAAACTCTACACCTTTACTTTGTCTCCCTGCTTTTTAACTTTTTATTGTTTCTATTTATATCTTATTGTACTATCAGTGTCTTGAAAAGTTATAGTAGTTATTATTTTTGATTGACTCATTGTTTAGTCTTTTTTTTTTCTTTTTTTTTTAATCAGACAGAGTCTCGCTCTGTTGCCTAGGCTGGAGTACAGTGGTGCAATCTCGGCTCACTGCAACCTCCGCCTCCTGGGTTCAAGTGATTCTTCTGCCTCAGCCTCCCGAGCAGCTGGGACTACAGGTGCCCGCCACCACGCCTGGCTAATTTTTTTGTATTTTTTAGTTGAGACAAGGTTTCACCATGTTAGCCAGGATGGTCTTGATCTCCTGACCTCGTAATCTGCCTGCCTTGGTCTCCCAAAGTGCTAGAATTACAGGCATGAGGCACTGCCTCACTAAACTCATTGTTTAGTCTTTCTAAAGATAAGAGTAGTTTACACACCATAGTTACAGTGTTATAATATACTGTGTCTTTTTGTGTACTTACTATATATACCCTCAGATGATTTCTTATTGCTCATTAATGTCCTTTTCTTTTTTTTTTCATTGAAATGGAGTCACGCTGTATTGCCCAGGTTGGAATGGAGTGGCATGATCTCAGCTTACTGCAACCTCTGCCCCCCGGGTTCAAGTGATTCTTGTGTCTCACCCTCCCAAGTAGCTGGGATTACAGGCACCTGCCACCAGACCTGGCTAATTTTTGTGTTTTTAGTAGAGACAGGGTTTCACCACGTTGGCCAGGGTGGTTTCGAACTCCAGACCTCACGTTATCCACCTGCATCGGCCTCCCAAAATGCTGGGATTACAGCTGTGAGCCACTGCACTCGGCCTACGTCCTTTTCTTTCTGCCTTTTTTTTTTTTTTTTGAATGTAGAGGCAGGGTCTTACTATGCTGCCCAGGCTGTTCTCAAACTCTTGGGCACAAGTGATCTTCCCACCTCGGCCTCCCAAAGTGCTGGAATTATAGGCGTGAGTCACTAGAGTAACTGTCCTTTTCTTTAGGGCAGAGTAACTGCCCTAATCCTTTCTTTATTCATTGAAAGTTGAATTATTTGGCCGGGCGTGGTGGCTCACACCTGTAATCCCAGCACTTTGGGAGGCCAAGGCGGGTGGATCACCTGAGGTCAGGCGTTCGAGACCAGCCTGGCCAACATTGTGAAACCCCGTCTATACAAAATATATAAAAATTAGCTGGGTGTGGTGGCGGGCCTCTGTAATTCCAGTTACTTGGGAGGCTGAGGCAGGAGAATCATTTGAACCCGGGAGGTGGAGGTTGCAGTGAGCCAAGGCCGGACTATTGCACTCCAGCCTGGGCAACAAGAGCAAATCTCCATCTCAAAACAATAAAAAACCAGAAAAAAAAGAAAGTTGGATTATTTGGCCAGGCGCAGTGGCTCACACCTGTAATCCCAGCACTTTGGGAGGCCGAGGTGGGTGTGAATCACTTGAGTTCAGGAGTTCAAGACCAGCCTGGCCAATATGGTGAAACCCTGTCTCTACTAAAAATAAAAAATTAGCTGGACATGGTGGTGCGTGCCTGTAATCTTAGCTAATCGGGAGGCTGAAGCAGGGGAATCATTTGAACCCGTGAGGTGGAGGTTGCAGTGAGCCAAGATTGCACCACAGTACTCCAGCCTGGGCGACAGAGTGAGACTCCATCTCAAAAAAAAAAAAAAAAGAAAGTTGGATCATTCAATGCCTTGAGGTAGTCTTTTTTTTTCTTTTTTTTTTGAGACGGAGTCTTGCTCTGTTGCCCAGGCTGGAGTACGGTGGCATAATCTTGGCTCACTGCAACCTCTGCCTCCCAGGTTCAAGTGATTATCCTACCTCAGCCTCTGGAGTAGCTGGGATTACAGGCGCACACCACCATGCCCTTCTAATTTTTGTATTTTTAGTAGAGATGGGGTTTCACCATGTTGACCAGGCTGGTCTGGAACTCCTGGACTCATGATCTGCCCACTTGGCCTCCCAAAGTGATGGGATTACAGGCATGAGCTACCGTGCCCAGCCCTGACTGTGTATTTTCAAATAACCTGTCTTCAATCTCACTAATCCTTCTGTTTGATCCCTTCTGCTGTTAACGGACTCTCATGCATTCTTTAGCATGCCAATTACATTTTTCAGCTTCAGAATTTCTGCTCAATTTAAAAAAATTTTTTTCAATCTCTTTGTTAAATTTATCTGGTAGAATTCTGAATTCCTTCTTGGTGTTATCTTGAATTTCTTTGAGTTTACTCAATAGAGCTATTTTGAATTCTCTGTCTGAAAGGTCATACATCTGTTTCTCCAGTATTGTTCCTTGCTGCCTTATTTAGTTCATTTTGTGATGTCCTCTTTTCCTGGATGGTCTTGATATCATGTCTGGGCATTGAAGAGTTAGGTATTTATTGTAGTCTTTGCAGTTTGGGCTTGTTTGTACCTTTCCTTCCTGAGAAGGCTCTCCAGATATTTAAAAGGACTTGGGTGTTGTGATCTAAGTTGTATCTGCTTTAGGGGGCACCCAAAGCCCAGTAGTGCTGTGGTAAGAGGTACTGCCCTAATGGTCTTAAACAAGATCAGGGAGAATTCTCTGGATTACTAGGCAGAAGCTCTTATTCTCTTCCCTTACTTTCTGCTAAACAAAGAGAGTCTCTCCCTCTCATTCTGAGCCAACTGGAGCTGAGGATATAGTCACACAAGTACCCTTGTGGCCACCACCACTAGGACTGTGCTGGGTCAGACCTTAAGCCAGCACAGCACTGGGTCTTGTCCAAGGCCTGCTTAACTACTCCCTGGCTACTGTCTGTGTTCACTCAAGGCCCTGGGGCACTACAATCAGCAGGTGGCAAAGCCAGCCAGGCCTGTGTTCTTCCCTTCAGGGCGACAAGTTCCCCCAGACCTCAGCAGGTCCAGAAGTGCCATTTGGGAGCCAGGGAGTAGAGTCAAAAACCTTAGAAGTCTACCTAGTGTTCTATTGTATTGTGGCTGAGGTGGCATTCAAACCATAAGACACAGTTCTTCCCACTCTTTCCTCCCCTTTCTAGAAGCAGAGGAGCCCCACCCTGTGGCCACCGCCACCACCAGCCCACAGGGAGTTCTGCCAGGCTCCCACTGATGTTCTCCTAAGGCCCAAGGGCTCTTCAGTCAGCTTGTGGTGCATGCTGCCTGGCCTGGGACTCACCCTTGGTGTTCTGCCCACCTCTGGCTGAGTTGGTATCTGAAGCCGGCAATATCAGAGTCTCACTCAAGGCCTATGATGTACTACCTGGATATTGCTGCTGCTTATTCATGGCCCAAGGGCTCTTCAGTTAGCAGGTGATGAATCCTTCCATGACTGGGTCCTTCCCTTTAAGGCAGTGTGTTCCCTTCTGGCTCAGAGTGTGTCTAGAAATGTCTATGAGCTAGGGCCTGGAAAAGGTGGTGTCTCATGACTCTGACCGGTACCCCATCCTGCTGTAGCTGAGCTGGTGTCCAAGATGCAAGACAAAGTCCTTCCCACTCTTCCATCTCCTCTCCTCAAGTAGAAGGAAGGGGTCTGTTTAGGAGACTGAGATGTGGGGCCTGGGCTTAGGGGAAGTATGGCACTGGTACCCCCCCTAGCTATCCTAGCTGGTGTCTCAGTAGGCCACATGCCCCTACCAGTCCACTGGCTCTGAGCCCAGTTCACCACTAGGACTCACCTAGGAGTTACAGTCCTTGTGGCCTAGACTGACTTTCAAATTTATTTACAGGCGCAGAGCACTTTGGCCCATGGTGGTGAGGCTTGTGGGAACTCCAGTCTCAACCACTAGGATGGGCAGTTTCCCTCTGGCTAGAGCTAGTTTAAATGCCCCCTTTGTGGGTGGGCATCAGCTGAGTTTGTTCTATTTTTGCTTTCTGCTCTAATGGGGCAGCACTGAGTTCAATGCAATGTCTCACAATTGCTGCACTCTCCCCCTCCCAAACACTCAGATTCTTTCTCTGCACCACATTGCTGCTGCAGGGGGATGGGAGAGGAATGGCAGTGGTGATTCAAGACTGTTTTTCGTATCTCTTCAGTGCTTCTTTTGGTGATACAAAGTTAAAACCAGGTACTGTGAGTGCTCACCTGATTTTTGGTTCTTTTGAAGGTGCTTTTTGTACGTGTTTAGATAGTTGTTAAATTGGTATCCTTGCAAGGGGATGATCAGTGGAGCCTTTTATTCTGCCTTCTTGCTCCACCCCTTCTCCTCTGTCTATGGTACTTTTGTCCTGTAGAGTTGAGTAGATATAAAGGAGAACATGTGGCCTACAGAGCCTAAAATATTTACCATTTGACCCTTAACAGAAAAAAATTGCTGATCCCTGGTATCAATGAATATCATAAACCTCAGTTGAGGTCAGGAGTAGAGAAGTAATGAGTGTGAAGGAGCAGTGGCGTCTAGGAGAGGACCTCTCCTTTCTCACTGGTTGGTCCTATAGCATACTATAGGATAATGAGCAGCTATTATTAAGAAACATTGTCATAGGTTCTGGGGAACCATTAAAATGTTTTAAGCAGGCCAGGCATGGTGGCTCATGCCTGTAATCCCAGCACTTTGGGAGGCCAAGGCGGGCAGATCATGAGGTCAGGAGTTTGAGACCAGCCTGGGCAATATGGGGAAACCCCATCTCTACTAAAAATACAAAAATTAGTCAGGCGTGGTGGCACATGCCTGTAGTCCCAGCTACTAAGGGGGCTGAGGCAGAAGAATTGCTGGAACCTGGGAGGCGGAGGTTGCAGTGAGCTGTGATTGTGCCACTGCACTCCAGCCTGGGCGACAGAGCGAGACTCTGTCTCAAAAAAAAAAAAAAAAAAAAATGTTTTAAGCAAAAGTGTGATATGTATATTTTAGAGAGACCTCTCTGGCAGCTGGGTGGAAAAAGGAGTTGAAAAGGATAAGACTGAGGCACTGAAGTTGAGTCAGAAGGCTGCTGAGTGATCCAGGTGTGGGATGATGAGGGAAATGAAAGCCAGAATAAGAGTAGAGAAGGACCAGCTCAGCTTTGAGAACATTTTAGGAGATAAAAATCTCACCATTTGGTTTGGCTGCAGTGATGGGAGAAGACAGGATGATGTTCAGGTTTTCGGCTTGGGTGATGGAATGAACAAACTCTCACTCCCTAATTCCTTTTCTTTTGTCACCCTGGAAAGATGCTATCTATCAGGAACAGGTATGAGGAGAAGATAATTGAATATCTGATAATGGGGTTTTTTTGTTAGTTTGTTTTTGTTTTTTTGAGACAGAGTTTCGCTCTTGCTGCCCAGGCTGCAGTGCAATGGCGCAATCTCTGCTCACCGCAACCTCTGCCTCCTGGGTTCAAGCAATTCTGCCTCAGCCTCCCGTGTAGCTGGGATTACAGGCATGCACTACCACGCCCAGCTAATTTTGTATTTTTAATAGAGATGAGGTTTCTCCATATTGGTGAGACTGGTCTCAAACTCCCAATCTCAGGTGATCCACCCACCTTGGCCTCCCAAAGTGCTGGGATTATAGGTGTGAGCCACCACACCCGGCTCATATTGGGTTTTAATGTCAGCAGAAGATCCAGGACTTGCGTTCTAGCTTACAGGGGAGAGTTAATGCTGGAGGTTTGGGTACCATCAACATAGTAGTAATAGGTTAAATGCTAAGAGTGCCTGAGCTCATCCAGGAAAACAGTGAGAAGAGTAGTGGGCTGAGTTCACAACTTTTTAGGGGTGGGATGGGGAACACCAGCATAGGAAGGAAGGTCAGAGAAGAAGTTTCATATATTAGAACAGTCAGAACAAGGCAGAAAGAATCTATTCAGTAGAGTGTCACAAATATCAACACAGTACAAAATAGAGATTTGGTAAGGTGAGGACTGAAGGGATATATTGGGTTTGGCAACTAAGGAATCATTGATGACCTTAGGAAGAACAGTTTCAGTAGTTTAATGGGGGCCAAATTCAGCCAGGTTATAGCCGCTGAGTGAATACACGTTGAGTGTAAACTCTACTTTTGAGAAGTTTACATGAAAATTAGAAAGATGATATAGTGGTGGCTAGAGGATGGTGGAGTCAAGAGAGGGTTTAGGGAGATAGGCTTGTGCCTGTTTGAAGGAAGAAGAAAAGAAAAGAAGGAAAAGAAAACAGAGATAAAAATTAATGAGTAAACAGGATATGTAGGAGAGAAAAAGGAATATTGCTGAGCAAAAGTAGCAGGTTTGCTAAAGAGAGCACAAATGGGGAGGTTGGAGATGAAGGAAATATCATTTGAGGCTGTAGAAAAGAAAGTGAAGATGGGTGTGGATGATATATTGGTAGAAAGAGGGAACAATGGGAGAAATGATACCTGCCGTGTTAAGCAGTATACAAAATGAGAGAGATGAGAGTCAAGTAGATTACTAGAGAGAGTGGGGAAGGTTTGGAATGGTTCTTGAGGGGATGTCAAGATGCTAACTCAAGGCAGAAGGATTATGGCAGAGGGTGGGTGCTGAGGTTTGAATCTGTGAATTAGTATACATTACTGTCTGTGATGGTGTGATTTAATATATTTCCAACAGAGCTTGGCTCACCCAAGAGCAGAACTAGTAAGGACAAAGGGTAGCATTGGTCCAGAGTTTGGGTTTTGTTGGTTAGATGTGGCACATGATAAAAAGCAAGAGAAGGCGCTTCTGACAGAGTAAGTAGTTAACATGGTCTGCATGGGGTCCAGGCCAGATAGGAAAAGGAGAAAGGCCAAAGAGCACTATATGAGAGGATTCAAGGGACTGGTTGGCTCTTCGCACGTGCACGTGTGTGTGTGTGTGGTTTTGTTTTGGTTGGTTGGTGGGTTTTTTTTCTCGCCATTTGTATTAATTTGCTAAAGCTGCTATTGTAAATACCACAGATCGGGTAGCTTTACCAGCAGAAATTAATTTTCTCACCATTCTGGATTCTAGAAGTCCAAGATCAAGGTGTTGTCAGATTTGGCTTCTCCTGATCCCTCTCTCTTTGGCTTGCCGATGGCTACCTTCTTGTGGTATCTTCACGTGACCTTCCTCTGGTGTGTTCCTGTTACCATCTTTGTGCAAATTTCCTCTTCTTATAAGGACACCAGTCAGATTTGATCAGGGCCCATCCTTATGACCTTATTTTACCTTAATTACCTCTTTAAAGGTCTATCTCCAAATACAGTCACATTCTGAAATACTATGGGTTGAGACTTCAACATATAAATTTGGTGAGGGGACACAAATCATTGTAATACTGTTCATTGTAAATATGTATTAATAAAACTATATTATATTCAGCATTTTAAATTATTTTGTGTTAGGAGCATTAGAAACATCTAGTTGACAAATAGCTGGAACTGCCTTCAATGATGCTTTCTAAAGCTTGACTATAATTTGAGATTATGAGGTATAAACCAAGGAATAATTATTAAATCCATGTTGAATACTTTTGTCTACTTAAAAAAATTATGTCAGCTAGCCTCCATGAGCACCTAAAATGAGCATTATAAAAGTTATTTTAGGCTTATATGTTTTCCCCAAATAGTACTCTTTTGTTCAAAACAAAGTAAATGAGATGATAACCTCTAATGTAGTGGCTTTCAACCCTGGCTGCTGGTTAGAATACTTGGGAAGTGTTTAAAACTGCTACCTGGACCCCAGCCACTAAGATACTGATTTTTTTTTTAGACAGAGTCTCCCTCTGTTGCCCAGGCTGGAGTACAGTGGTGCCATCTGGGCTCACTGCAACCTCCGTCTCCTGGGTTCAAGCGATTCTCCTGCCTCAGCCTCCTGAGTAGCTGGGACTACAGGTGCATACCACCACGCCTGGCTAGTTTTTGTATTTTTCGTAGAGACGGGGTTTCACCATGTTGGCCAGGCTGGTGTCAAACTCCTGACCACAAGTGACTGCCCACCTCAGCCTCCTGAAGTGCTGGGATTGCAGGCATGAGATGCTATGCCTGGCCAAAGATACTGATTTTTTATATAAGTTTTTTTGGTTTTGGTTTTTAAAATTAGAGACGGGGTCTCACTGTGTTGCTCAGGCTGGTCTTGAACTCCTGGGCTCAAGTAATTCTCCTGCCTTGGCCTCCTAAGGTGCTGGGATTATAGATGTGAGCCACCGTGCCCAGGAATATTTTGATTTTTTCAACTATCGTTTTATTGAGGTATATCTGACATACAGTAGACAGCATATATTTAAAGTGTACAACTTTATGAGTTTTGACATATGTATATACCTGTAGAACTGTTACTGCAGTCCAGATAATGAACATACGTATCACCCCCAAAAGTTTCCTCATGCCATTTTGTAATGACTCCCCCTTGCCCTACTATCCCCAGGCAACCACTATGGAATCATACAATATATACTTTTTTGGGGGGGGTCTGATTTGTTTTATTCAGCATAATCATTTTGAGATTTCATCCTTGTTTTGTGTCTCAGTAGTTCTTTCATTTTTATATTTGAGTAGTATTCCATTGTGTGACTATTTTACAATTTGTACATTTGTTGATGGACATTTAGGTTATTTCCAGTTTGGTGCTACTATAAATAAAGCTGTTTAGAACAGTCTTAGACAAGTCTTTGTGCTTTTGTTGTTAGTTTTCTAGGGCTGCCCTAACAAATTACCACAAACTGGGTAGCTTCAAATGACAGACCTTTACTGTGTCACAATTCTGGAGGCTAGAAATCTGAAATCAAGGTGTTGGCACGGTCATGCTCCTTTTGAAGGATCCAGGGAAGAATCCTTCCTTCTCCTTCCTACCTTCAGAAGCCAGATCCTGGCAGTTGATGGTGTCCTTGGCTTTTAGCTGCATCACTCCATTCTCTGCTTCTGTCTTCACATGGCCTTCTCTGTGTGTGTGTATCTCTGGGGGCCATCTCTTCTTCTATAAGGCTACAAGTTATGGGATTTAGAGCCCACCCTGATTTAGCATGACCTTGTCTTATTTCATTTACAAAGACCCTCTTTCTACATTCATGTTCTGTGTTTCCTGCTAGCCATAAATTTTGAGGTTACACTATTCAACCTACTACAGCTTTTTTTTCTCTTGGGTAACTCTCTTAGGACTGGAATGGTTGGGTCTTATGGTAGATGTCTTATGGTAGATGTGTGTGTGTTTGTAG
Source organism: Macaca fascicularis (assembly GCF_037993035.2). Lineage (NCBI taxonomy): Eukaryota > Metazoa > Chordata > Mammalia > Primates > Cercopithecidae > Macaca > Macaca fascicularis. Next base: position 102,956,879 of record NC_088381.1, read on the forward strand.
CTTTTTCAGAAACTGCCCAGCTGTTTTCCAGAGTAGCTGTACCATTTTGCATTTCCACCAGCAGAGTAGGAGGGCTATAGTAGCCCCACATCCTTGCCAATGTTTAGTATGGTTAAGGTTAGTCTCTTTACTGTTCTAATAGGTGTGAAGTGATATCTCATTGTGATTTTAATTTAGATTTTCCTAATGACTAATGTTGTTGAGCATCTTTTTATGTGCTTAATTGCTATCCATATATCTTTGGTGTAACATTTGTTCAGATTTTTTGCCTATCTTAAAAATTGGATTGTTTTATTATTGAGTTGTAAGAACTGTTTCTACACTCCACATATAAGTCCTAAGTCCGATATATTTTGCAAATATTTTCTCTCAGTCTGTGGTTGACTTCCATTTCATAACATGGAGATTCTGATTTAATTGCTTTGGCTTGGTGGAGTCCAGGTATTAGGATTTTCAAAAGCTTCCAGGTGATTTTAAAGTGCAGCCAGAATCAAGAACAGTTGCTTCTAATGTGAGATTTTGAAGAACCTTAAGGTATGGCAGCTGCTTTTCTGTTGAATAGCTTTGGGAGAAAAATCTCAGTTATTATATAAATTTTTAGCTTTTCTGTTTTAAACATTTGTTTACTGTAATTAGACAACATAGCCAGCAGATGGCAATAATGTTACATATAAATTATTCTAGGTATGACCAGGTCAATCAGGTTAAAGGATTTGTTGAACTTTTAAAATATTAAACTGAAAGATATCTGTCGGTTTTGTGTAAGTCAGATTAGTGATAGTAGGTAGAGAAGACAGTGGTATATGTGAATTTTAAGTGAACAAAGCAGAATTCCAAATAGTTTGCATCTACTGATTTAACTACTGAAACTAATTGAGTGGGCATCAGTGAAGGTCAAAAAGTGAATTTGGAGCTATGTGCATAGTGTTACTTCAATGTTAATTAGGTTTTTTTCTTATTTTCCTTTTCTTATTTTTCTTTTTTTCTCTTTTTTTTTTTTTTTTTTTTTGTTTGTTTGTTTTGTTTTGTTTTTTGAGACAGGTTCTTACTATTCACCCAGGCAGGAATACAGTGGCATGATCATAACTCATTGCAGCTTTGAACTCCTGGGCTGAAGTAATCCTCCTGCCTCATCCTCCTGGGTAGCTAGGATTCAGGTGTGTGCCATCACATCTGGCTAATTTTTTTATTTTAATTTTTTTGTAGAGATGGGGTCTCGCTATATTGCCTAGGCTGGTCTTGAATTCCTGGCTTCTAGTGGTCCTCCCACCTAGGCCTCCCAAAGTGCTGAGATTTCAGGTGTGAGCTACTATGCCCAGCCATGGTTCTTGATAATAACATTAAATGACAGTCAGATTTTTTATATTCAACTACAAAGATAAGAATTCAATTCTTTAATCTTTTCATTAGAGAAAATTTCAAACATATGCAAAAAGAGACTAATATAATGGACCCCCATCCTCCATGATTATTAACTCATGACCACTTTTTTTTTTTTTTTTTGACAGGGTCTTGCTCTGTCACCTAAGCTGGAGTGCAGTGGCACAATCATGGCTCACTGCAGCTGGGACCTCCTGGGCTCAAGTGATCCTCCCACCTCAGCCTCCTGAGTTGCTGGGACTACAGGCATATGCCACAACATCTGGGCAATTTTTTTTTTTTTTTTTTAAAGACGGAGTGTTGCTCTTGTCGCCCAGTCTGGAGTGCAATGGCGTGATTTCGGCTTACTGCAACCTGTCTCCTGGGTTCAGTTCAAATGATTCTCCTGCCTCAGCCTCCCGAGTAACTGGGATTACAGGCGCCTGCAATGACGCCCAGCTAATTTTTGTATTTTTAGTGGAGACGGGGTTTCACCATGTTGGCCAGGCTGGTCTTGAACTCCTGACCTCAGGTGATCCACCCGCCTCAGCCTCCCAAAGTGCTGGGATTACAGGCATGAGCCACTGCACCCAGCCTTAATTTGTTATCTTATGTAGAGGTAGAGTCTCACTATGTTGCCAAGGCTGGTCTCAAATTCCTGAGCTCAAGCATTCCTCCCACCTCAGTCTCCCAAAGTGCTGGGATTATAAGTGTGAGCCGCCACACACAGAAGCTCATCCTGTAAATTATAAATTCATTGTTTTTTTTTTTTGTTTTTTTTTTAAGGAGATGAGGGCTTGCTCTTTTGCCGAAGCTGGGGTGCAATGGTGTGATCATAGTTCACTGCAGCTTTGAACTCCTGGGCTGGAGCAATCCTCCCACCTCAGCTTCCCAAGTAGGTAGGACTTACAGGTACATGCCACCCTGCCCTGCTAATTTTTAAATTAAAAAAAAAAAAATTAGATGGGGTAGAGATGAGGTTGGGCTTGGTAGCTCACACCTGTAATCCTAGCACTTTGGGAGGCCGAGGTGAGTGGATTGCCTGAGCTCAGGAGTTTGAGACCAGCCTGGGCAGCATGGCAAAACTCTTTCTCTAATAAAAATGCAAAAAATTAGCTGGGCATGATGGTGCAAGGTTGTAGTCCCAGCTACTCGGGAGGCTGAGGCAGGAGAGTTGCTTGAACCCGGGAAGCCGAGGTTGCAGTGAGCCTAGATTGCGCCACTGCATTCCAGCAGCCTGGGCGACAGAGTGAGACTCTTGTCTCAAAAAAAAAAAAAAAAAAAGAAAATTGTAAAGATGGGATCTCACTGTGTTGTCCAGGCTGGTCTCAATCTCATGAGCTCAAGTGATCCTTTTGCCTTGGCTTCCTAAAGTGCTGGGATTGCAGGCATGAGCCACCATGCTTGGCCTAAATTCTCTTTTAAACAGCTTTCTTTGTTTCTCTTGTTGTAAAAAGTACTTCTTTGTAAAGTTGTATTTTTCTTGTACTTTAAGAAATACTTTAGAATTGCAGTTCTAAAGTATTTCTTATATATTTTATATACTTAAAAATTATTGAACATTCTAGAGAGCTTTTGTTTTTTGTTTTGCTTTAGAGACAGTCTCACTCTGTTGCTCAGGCTGGAGTGCAGTGGCGTAATCTCTGCTCACTGCAACCTCTGCCTCCCAGATTCAAGTGATTCTCCTGCCTTAGCCTCCCCCGAGTAGCTGGGATTACAGGCATATGCCACCACACCTGGCTAATTTTTGTATTTTTAGTAGAGATGGGGTTTCACCATGTTGGCCAGGATGGTCTGGAACTCCTGACCTCAAGTGATCCACCCACTTTGGCCTCCCAAAGTGCTGGGATTACAGGCGTGAGCCACTGTGCCCAGCCAGATATATATTAATTTATTGAATAGAATATAAAAACTGATATGTAGCATAAATAATTTTTTTTTTTTTTTTTGAGACAGAGTCTTGCTCTGTCACCCAGGCTGGAGTGCAGTGGTGCGATCTTGGCTCACTGCAAGCTCCGCCTCCCGGGTTCATGCCATTCTCCTGCCTCAGCCTCCCAAGTAGCTGGGACTACAGGTGCCCACCACCACACCTGGCTAATTTTTTTGTATTTTTAGTAGAGACAGGGTTTCACCATGTTAGCCAGGATGGTCTCGATCTCCTAACCTCGTGATCCGCCCACCTCAGCCCCCCAAAGTGCTGGGATTACAGGCGTGAGCCACCACGCCCCGCCTCAATAACATTTTTATAGAAAATAATTCTGTTGTCCAGAACAAAACCAATATTGGTGAGAAGAGTACATTGTCTTACATTTTTGCAGGTCTTTTCAATAATATGGCTTAATAAAAGATGGGTAGTTTTTTTTTTGTTTGTTTGTTTGTTTTTTGAGATAGAGTTTTGTTCTTGTTGCCCAGACTAGAGTGCAATGGCACGATCTTAGCTCACCGCAACCTCTGCCTCCCAGGTTCAAGCGATTCTCCCGCCTCAGCCTTCCCAAGTAGCTGGGATTATAGGCATGGGCCACCAAGCCTGAATAATTTTGTATTTCTGGTAGAGACGGGGTTTCTCCATGTTGGTCAGGCTGGTATCGAACTCCCGACCTCAGGTGATCTGCCCACCTCAGCCTCCCAAAGTGTTGGCATTACAGGCGTGAGCCACCGCGCCCAGCCGAAGACAGGTAGTTTTTTTTAAATAAATGGCAAAAAAAACCCTTATATTTAGAATTAGCCAGTTGGACTCAGTTTAGGTTATCCCAATTTTGTTGGCAACATCCAAAACATCATAGTTAGGAGCCGGTCAAACATAGGCTGGCTTCTCTCTATCAGTCCTGATTAGGGTGTTGATCGTGGCCATGTCAGTGTCACAGACCTTCTTTATATAGCCTGTTTGATCTGGTGCTTGTTGGCTTTGATAACCACAGTGAACACAGATGTGGTATTGTCTTCACAGTCAGCTCAGTGGTCAAGGGGAACTTGATGGCATAATAGTAAAGCTTGTTTCTCCTGCAGGTTCTCTACTGAGGATGTTTGGGCTACCTTCAAAGCCAAAGTGTGTTGGGCTACTGGAACATAGGTGACCTGCAGATCTTTTTTTGTGTGCGACTGGATGCCTTTCAACACTGCCTTGTTGGCCTTCAAAGCCTTAACTTTGGACTTGGCTTTGGGAGGAGCAGGGATTTCCTTCTTTGCTTTCAGCATCATCATTTTGGTGAAAAGAGTTGACAGCTGGATTTTTGTATCTGTTTCTATATTCAGTCTGTTGTGGTATGGTGTTCTGGTTGAAGCATATGAAGAAAATGGAAGCTCATGGAAATAGGTAGTTGGAAAAGCAGAGAGGATTTTGTTGGCTCTTGGAGATAATCATAATTGTTCTTTGATACTATGCCCAAACTCTACTGTACACTTGTGAGCTTATGAGAGTGAAAACGGCATATAACATCTCAGTGTTATGAAAATAGTTTTAACTTTGCAGATCCCCTGAGAGGGTCTTGGGGATACCCAGCAGTCCTTGAACCACAGTTTTAGAAAATACTCTGGTTTAGACATGATTTTCTTTTTCTTTCTATTGTAAAAGTTCAAGTAAAGTTTATTTCCCTCTATTTTATTACACAAGCATATTAACAAAGGAGCTAAAACAAAAAGACAACAGTCTCAGTACTCAGTATATTTTCTATTAGTTTCTTATGTTCTTTTTTAGTTTGTTTTACGAGACCCTTGTCACCCAAGCTAGAGTGCAGTGGCGTGATCATAGCTCATTGCAGCCTCAACCTTCCAGGCTCAAGTGATCCTCTCACCTTAGCCTCCTGAGTATTTGAGACTACAGGCACACACCACCACGACCAGCTAATTTTTTAATTTTTTTGTAGAGATGGGGGTCTCACTTTGTTGCCTGGGCTTGTCATGAACTCCTGGGCTCAAGTAATCCTCCAGCCTTGGCCTCCCAAAGGTTGGGATTACAGGCGTGAGCCACTGCACCTGGTGCTTTTTTAGTTCTTATTGAGACTTCTTAATCATTTTCTTTTACTTTTCAAAATGGAAGTGGGTTTTATTCTGATTATAATATTTATTAAGTATAAAAAATTTCATCAACACGTGTGAAAAGGGGAAATTTTTTTTTCTGTCAAAATAGCTATAAAGAAAGATAAAAGGCCAGGTGCAGTGGCTCATGCCTATAACCCTAGCACTTTGGGAGGCTGAGGCAGGCGGATAACGAAGTCAAGAGATCAAGACCATCCTGGCCAACATTGTGAACCCCAGCTCTACTAAAAATAGAAAAATTAGCTGGGCCTGGTAGCGCACGTGCGCCTGTAGTCCCAGCTACTCAGGAGGCTGAGACAGGAGAATCGCTTGGACCCAGGAGGCAGAGGCTGCAGTGAGTCGAGATTGTGCCACTGCACTCCAGCCTGGCGACAGAGCAGGACTCCATCAGGAAAGAAGGAAGGAAGAAAGGAAAGAAGGAGGGAGGAGGGAGGAGGGAGGAGGGAGGGAGGGAGGGAGGGAGGGAAGGAAGGAAGGAAGGAAGGCAGGAAGGAAGGCAGGCAGGCAGGCAGGCAGGCAGGCAGGCAGGCAGGCAGGCTGGCTAGCTAGCCGGCCTACCCTGATCCATTCATTTTGAACTTTAATTTAATTTTATTATGTATTTATTTATGTATTTGTTTATTTTTTGAGATGGAGTTTTGCTCTTGTTGCCCAAGCTAGAGTGCAATGGCACTGTCTTGGCTCACCGCAACCTCCACCTCCTGGGTTCAAGTGATTCTCCTGCCTCAGCCTCCTGAGTAGCTGTGATTACAGGCTCCTGCTACCATGCCTGGCTAATTTTTTTGTATTTTTAGTAAAGAAGGGGTTTCACCATGTTGGCCAGGCTGGTCTCGAACTCCTGACCTCAGGTGATCCACCCTCCTCGGCCTCCCAAAGTGCTGGGATTACAGGTGTGAGCCACCGCACCCAGCCCCATTTTGAAGATTTAATGAAATTTTAATCATAATCACAGTCCCCATAATTCTGTGATTTAGAAGTTTTTAAATAAAGCTTTAATGATTTAGGATTCTCCTTTCTGGAAAAGAAAAGGAGGCAGGCAAATTGCCTGTGGTACATTTAATTGAGTTTTTAGGGTTAAGTTTAAAGCAAACCATTTGTGCTGCTTGATGGTATCTCTTTAGTTAATTGACAAAGAGGGGGCCTTCTGGTGTTTCTCTAAATACCAATTTAAGACAGGACATATGACCCAAATGAAATGTCAGTATAAGAACTTATCTAATTTAGGTCTTTAGGGATATATATTTTTTTCTTTATTTGGTTACAAACTGAAAGATGTGAACTGAGCTCTTTATCACAGTCTCCAGAGCCTTCTCTTTTCTCTGGGTTTGAAGATCTTGTCATCTCTAAAATGAACTGTGGGTTTTTTTCCCCACATTTAAATAAATGTTGTGTGGTAAATGGAAAACTTTGGGGGCTTAGTGATTTTTTTAAAATCTGAGAAAGAAATTTAATTATCTGCAAAATATAGTTTTAAGCCACGTATTTTAAAGTACAGGCATACTTTGAAGACATTGCAAGTTTGGTTCTAAGCTTTATTGTAAATATTGCAATAAAGTGGGTCACACAAATTTTTTGGTTACCCACGTCATATAAAAGTTATCTTTCCGTGGCTGGATATGGTGGCTCACACCTGTAATCCCATTGCTTTGGGGCCTAGGCAGGAACATTGCTTGAGGCCAGGAGTTCGACTGCAGCCTGGGGAACATAGTGAGACCTCATCTCTACAAAAAAATTTTTTTTAATTAGCTGGGCTTGGTGGTGTGTACCTGTAGTCCTAGCTACTTTGGAAGGCTTAGTTTGTAGGATCACTCAAGCCCAGGAGTTCACGGTGACAATGAGTTATAATTGTGCCACTGAATTCCAGCCTGGGTGACAGAGTGAGACTCTGCCTCTAAACAACAACAAAACTTATCTTTCCACTATGCTGTAGACTATTAAGTATCAATAGCATTATATCTAAAAACAAACAAACAAAAAAATCCAAAAACCGTGTATAGATACCTTAATTTAAAAATACTTTATTGCTAAAAAATATGCTGATGGTCATCTGAGCCTTCAGCAAGTTGTAATCTTTTTGCTGATGGGGAGTCTTGCTTGCCTTGATGTTGATAGCTGCTGACTGATCAAAGTGGTGGTGTTTATTGAAGGCTGGGATAGCTATGATAATTTCTTTATTTTTTTGAGACAGAGTCTCACTCTGTCACCCAGGCTGGAGTGCACTGGCAAGATCATGGCTTACTGTAGCCTCCACTTCTCAGGCTCACATGATCCTCCCACTTCAGCCTCCTGAGTAGCTGCAACTTCAGGCTCACATCACTATGTCTAGCTGATTTTTTCTAATTTTTTGTCAAGATGGGGTTTTGCCACGTTGCCCAGGCTGGTTTCGAACTCCTGGGCTCAAATGGTCCACCCGCCTCAGCCTCCCAAAGTGCTGGGATTACAAGCATGAACCACTGTGTGGCAATTTCTTAAAATAAGACAGTAATGAAGTTTGCCACATAAATTGACTCTTCTCATCACAGAAAATTTTTCTGCAGCATGCAGTGCTTTTTGAAAGCATTTTACCACATTAGAACTGTTTTCAGAATTGGAGTCAGTCCTCTCAAATCCTGCTGCTGCTTTGTCAACTAAGTTTACGTAATATTCTAAATTCTTTGTTATCATTTTAACAATATTTACAATGTGTCCACTAGGAGTGAGTTTTATCTCAAGAAACCACTTTCTTTGCTCATCCATAAGAAGAAATTCCTAATCCAAGTTTTATTTTGTGATTGAAGCAATTCGGTCACATCTTCAGGCTCCACTTCTAATTCTAGTTCTCTTGCTATTTCCACCATATCTGCAGTTCCTTCTTTCACTGAAATTTTGAACCCCTCAAAGTCATCCATCAGGGTTGGTGTCAACTTCTTCCAAACATGTTACTGTTGATATTTTGACCTCTTTCCATGAATCACAAATGTTCTTAGTGGCATGTAGAATGGTGAATCCTTTCCAGAAAGTTTTCCATTGACTTTGCCCATATCCTTCAGAGCAATCACTGTCGATGACAGCTATAGCCTTACAAAACATATTTTTCAAATAATAAGGCCAGAAAGTCGAATTTATTCTTTGATCCATGGGCTTTAGAATGGATGTTGTGTTGGTAGACATGAAAACAACTTTCATCTCCTTATACATCTCCATAAGAGCTCTTGGGTGACTATGTGCATTGTCACTGAGCAATATTGTTTTGAAGAGTCTTTTTTTAGGAGCAGTAGGTCTCCACAGTGGGCTTGAAATATTCAGTAAACCATGCTGTAAACAGATGTGCTATTAGCCAGGCTTTGTTCCATTGATAGAGCTTAGGCAGAGGAGATTTAGCATAATTGTTAAGGACCCTAAGATTTTTAGAATGGTAAATGGGCGTTGACTTCAATTTAAAGTCACCAGCTCTATTAGCCCATAACAAGAGAGTCAGCCTGTCCCTTGAAGTTTTGAAGTCAGGCATTGACTACTTCTCTCTAGCTATGAAAGTTCTAGATGGCATCTTCTTCCAGTAGAAGGCTGTTTTGTCTCCACGGAAAATCTGTTGTTTAGTGTAGCCACCTTCATCAGTGATCTTAGATCTTCTGGATAACTTGCTGCAGCTTCTACATCAGTACTTGATGCTTCACCTGGCACTTGTTTTGTTTTTTGCGTTGGTTACACCCGTTTTTGCCCGTAACCTCCCAGCAGCCTATATGTTGCACTTTTTAATTTTTTTTTTTTTAAATACAGTGTCTCATTCTGTCATCCAGGCTGAAGTGTGGTGCTACGATCATAGTCCATTGGGGCCTCGAACTCCTGTGCTCAAGCAATCCTCCCATCTAAGCCTCCTGAGTAACTAGACTACAAGCATACCACCATACCTGGATCATTTTTAAATTTTTTGTAGAGATAGGATCTTGCTATGCTGTGCAAGCTCGTCTCAAACTCCTGACCTCGAGTGATCCTCTTGCTTCAGCCTCCCAAAGTACTGTGATTACAGATTGAGCCACCATGCCTGGCACCTTGCATTTTTGTTATGGAGATTGCTTATTTTCTTAAACCTTTTGAGCCAAATTCTGCTAGCCTCCAACTTTTCTTCTGCAACTTCCTCACCTCTCTTAGCCTTTGTGGAATTGAAGCATTCAGGCCTTGCTCTGAATTAGGCTTTGGCTTAAGAGAATGTTGTGGCTGGTTTGATCTTTTATCCAGACCACTAAAACTTTCTTCATATCAGCAATAAGGCTATTTTGCTTTCTTATTTATTTGTTCACTGAAGTAGCACTTCTCATTTCTTTCGAGAACTTTGCATTTGCAAAGTTTGGTACCTAGCTTTTGGCCTATCTTAGCTTTTTTTTTTTTCCATTTTTTTTTTGAGGCAGGGAGACAGAGTCTCGCTCTGTCACCCAGGCTGGAGTGCAGTGGCACGATCTCGGTTCACTGCATCCTCCGCCTCCCGGGTTCAGTTGAGCAATCCTCATGCCTCAGCCTCCTGAGTAGCTGGGAATTACAGGCGTGTGTCACCACACCCAGCTAATTTTTAGTAGAGATGGGGTGTCGCCATGTTTCCCAGGCTGGTCTAGAACTCCTGGCCTCAAGTGATCCGCCTGCCTCGGCCTCCCAAAATGTTGGGATTACAGGCGTGAGCCACCATGCCCAGCCCAGTCTTAGCTTTCGACATGCCTTCCTCACTAAGCTCAATGATTTCTAGCTTTTGATTTAAAGTATAAGACCTGAGACTCTTCCTTTCACGTGAACACCTAGAGGCCATTGTAGAATTATTAATTGGCATAATTTCAATATTGTTGTGTCTCAGGTAATAGGGAGGCCTGAACAGAGGGAGAAAGTTGGGGAAATGGCTGTTGGTGGAGCAATCAGAAGTCACACAACATTTATTGATTAAGTATGCTGTCTTACAGCAGCACAGTTTCTGGTGCCCTAAAACAGTTACCATTCAGGTGTGTTGGTGCAAGAATTCTGGCCAAAAATGTGAAACTTCTAGAAAAATCAATGAATTCAGAATTTTAGGAAGGTTAAAAACTTAAAAGGCCAAGCAGGTCACTCCTAGCAGTGGCCTTCCCAATGTCAAATGCTTTCCTTATTTCTTCATTCTTTTTCTTTTATGTAACACTTGACTGAAATTCTACCAGCTGGGATCCAGTCTTTTTTATGAGATTTAGCTTGCAGCAGTGTACTTTCCTGCTAAAGCATAGCTGAGTTTGGCTTTACAAGGAAATGAGAATTCGGTGTGGGTATGGGTGTTTGGCTGCTGCTGTTTTAGAGTTGGGTTGGTGATTTTTCATAGAGAACGTTTTGAGGGGCTGATCTGAGGGGGGTGCTCAAGTGGAACGTTGTATGCGGAGTGTGCTAGAGACAGAGGGATAAAGTCACCTTTACGAGGTTTAAACAAGGTGGGAGTGTGCAAAGGAGATATTTGACTTTTCTTGCGCCAAGGGCAAGAGAGTCTTGTCTTTCTTACAGCCTGTGATCTTTTCTCTCTCAGATTCAGGTTGGCATTATTACTGTTATACTCCCATTGCATCATTTGTCATGGAAACCAAGCCATTTTAAAATAAATTTTTATTTATGGGAAAAGTTTTGTGAGTTCTATATAATCATCTTCTAAGTGAATTTTTAGAAACAATATTTAGAAGTGAGGTACTCCCCAAAGTGATACACTTTTTTTTTTTTTTTTTTTTTTTTTTTTTTTTTGAGATGGAGACTCGCTCTGTTGCTCAGGCTGGAGTGCATGGCCCGATCTCAGCTCACTGCAAGCTTCACCTCCCGGGTTCACGCCATTCTCCTGCCTCAGCCTCCCGAGTAGCTGGGACTACAGGCGCCCGCCACCTCGCCCGGCTAGTTTTTTGTATTTTTTAGTAGAGACGGGATTTCACCGGGTTAGCCAGGATGGTTTCGATCTCCTGACCTCGTGATCCACCCGTCTCGGCCTCCCAAAGTGCTGGGATTACAGGCTTGAGCCACCACGCCCGGCTGTGATACACTTTTAGTGTTACTTTTCTTAAAAATTTTCTTTAAAAATTCTGCCTAGTTTTTCTATAGCTGTGGCCTAAATGTATCGATTTTATTGCTTTTTCATTTGGTCTTCTTAGAGAATAGAATAATGTAAATAAGATACTAGATTAGAAACAATAATACTGGTGCTGAAGACTGACAGCTTACTTCTGAAGGAAGAAAAATCTATCAGTGTGAAAAAGCAGCAGCCGAAATGTTGAGAATAAGGCCTCTGATCTCCACCGAACCAAACTCCCAATCTTTATACACATGTTCCTCCTATTGTCTTCCCTATCTCAGTAAATACAACTTTTTCCTTCTAGCTATTCAGGTCAAAAAGGTCAGAATCATCCTTGATTCCGCGCTTTCCTTCATATCCCCTAGCACTCCCTATTTTCTATCTCTGCTTTATTTTTCTCCATAGCACTTATCTGATATGCTACACACACACACACACAGCTTTTACTATATATCTTTTCTTTGTATAGAGTGAAAGCACCACAAGGGGAGGGATTTTTGTCTGTTTAGAATACTGCTGTATCTTCATAACTTAGAATAGTGCTTTACATAAAGATGCTCAATTTGTTGAATAAATAAATAATAGTTACCATACTGAATTCTTAGTGTCAGGCTAAGATCTTTGTGCTAGGATCTTTGTATCAGTTATTTCTAATTTTTGTGACAATACTACAAGGAAGGCAGCCTCCCCTTTTTTGCTAAACCTCAGAGAGGTTAAGTGACTTGCCAAGCAAGGTTTGTAAGTAACAGAATTAAGATTGGAATGCACATCTGTCTGATTCCCAAATATGAGTTCTATTCATTAAGCTTCCCTGTATTCATAATGAAAGGGTCACTGAAAAATTTAATAAGATATTGTTCAGTGTTCTTCATTTGATGAAGGAAACTGTATACTATATTTCTTTTTTTTTTTTTTTTTTTTTTTTTTGAGACGGAGTCTGGCTCTGTTGCCCAGGCTGGAGTGCAATGGCCGGATCTCAGCTCACTGCAAGCTCCGCCTCCGGGGTTTACGCCATTCTCCTGCCTCAGCCTCCCAAGTAGCTGGGACTACAGGCGCCCACCACATCGCCTGGCTAGTTTTTTGTATTTTTTTTTTGAGTAGAGACGGGGTTTCAACGTGTTAGCCAGGATGGTCTCGATCTCCTGACCTTGTGATCTGCCCATCTCGGCCTCCCAAAGTGCTGGGATTACAGGCTTGAGCCACCGCGCCCGGCCTGTATACTATATTTCTGACAACAGTTTCCATCTTGGATTATCTTGATTTTAAAAGATTAAAATGAAATAAAATTGGGTGTTTAAAGGAGCATGCCTCAGTTATCTGGAATATTTAGGTATATGTAGAGTGCATTATTCCCCCAAACTGCAAAGTAGAAGGGAGTATTATTTGTATTCTTAGAGAAGGTTAAGAGGTCCTCACTCAAATACTAATTCTGTTTGTTAACTAATTTTAACTTGCTTTTTAAAAAGCAAATATTTATATAAGGGTTATTAGAAGCTAGTCACTGTGAAGAGTACTTTATAAATATTAACTAACTTAACATATATCTTTATAATAACCTTGGGAAAGTTACTTCAGCACTTTGTTCTTTTTCCTGGTCTTTAAACAGAGACAGTTGGTCCAGATGATCTCCAAAGCCCACTCCAGTTCTGCAGTGTTAAGGCTTTCTAACTAACACATAGTTAGTTATGTGTTAAGAAAGTTAGATAAGGTCAGCTTTTCCTAGTGGGAGCAGAGATGAGAGTGGAGCCCCAAAGACAGTGCAGAGTAGAACTGAAAGTTGTGATTTAGGTGAATTAAAAGTGCAGAGTCTGTATGTAGCACAGTGTCAGTTTGGGAGGGAAGGAAGTCAGCATCAAATCATTGCTGAGGTTTTGATGATGTGAAGCTCCTTTCCTTAATATCTAAAGGGAGAAATTCCAAGTTGTTATGTCTTGAGCAGAGCACATGACACCTCCTTATTAATCAACACTACTTTTTAGCTATAGGTTGAAATATGGCTTGTGGTTCTTCAAGATTTTAAGAAATAGGAAATAGGAGAGTTAAGGATTTGGTACATGAAAATATCAAACCTGAATCTGATCAAGCATCTAGAGCTCACTACTAATTTACTGGAAAAACAGGGGGCAGAGGAATATGTTAAATTACGCCTCAAGGGTACAATTACCAAATACCATCTGTGGGAAACTACAGGGCAACCCAGTTTCTTCCAATAAATCAATTGGAAAAGAAAAAAAAAGAGAGATGGAGCAATGACCTATAGATAAAAGCAATTGGAGATAAAGCAACCATTTGCAGTGTATGGATCATATTGGACCCTTAGTTCCTGATTTGAACAATCAGAGGAATCTGAACACCAGTTATTGGAGGTATTAAGAAATTTTTGTTGATTTTTATTTAGGGTTAATAATGTTAGTGAGTTAAAACTTTTTTTTTTTTTTTTTTGAGGCAGGGTCTTAATCTGTCACCCAGGCTGGAGTGCAGTGGCACAATCACGGCTCACCACAGCCTCAACCTCCCAGGCTCAGGTGATCCTCCCACCTCAGCCTCCTGAGTAGCAAGGACTACAGGTGCATGCCACCACACCCGGCTAAGTTTTGTACTTTTTGTAGAGAGGGGGTTTCACCATTTTCCCAGGCTGGTCTCGAACTTCTGGGCTCAAGTGATTGCCCTTTTTTTGGCCTCCCAAAGTGCTGGAATTACAGGCGTGAGTCACTGTACCTGGCCCAAACTCTTTAGATTCAGAGCTAAACACTGAAATATTTATGGATGAAATGATGTGATGTCTAAGATATGCTTCAAAAATAACTGGGAAATAGGGGATGGAATAGATGGAGTTATATATGAAACAAAATTGGTCATGAGATGATAAAGCTAGTTTATGGGTTCATGGGGATTTATTATACTATTCTGTCTGCCTTTATATATGTTTAAGATTTTCATCTTGAAAATCTTTTTTTAAAAGCTGACAAAGGGCCAGCTGTGGTGGCTCACGACTGTAATCCCAGCACTTTGGGAGGCTGAGGTGGGAGGATCGCTTGAGCCCAGGAGTTTGAGACAAGCCTAGGCAACATAGTCTATTTAAAAAAAAAAGCTGACAAATACACATATACTTTCATGATAGAAGTTATGAAAAGGGAGATTATAAAACATTGCTTTCTCAGTGATTTTCATGCAGAAGCAACATCTTCCTATAGTAAAGGTTTCCTCAAGTAAACATATTATATGTTTATTATAATATATATAGTATATATTCATTAGAAAGGATATAACCGGTTCAGAAATACCACTATAGAGAGTGAAAGTCCCCTTCTTAAAGCACATGATACTTTTTAAATGCTGAAAATTGTCATGACATTTGCACATATGTTTCTTTTTCCATTTTTTAAATGCACAAGATAAAATTTCTTAATAGACTAGAACAACTAATTTAGATTCAGAGTCAGTTCTATAAAGGTTTCCTACTGTACTGCATTGTTTTTGCTTTGCAAAGAGGTTATTAACATTTTTTTTCTGGGTTAGGGGAGGAGTTTTTAAAAATCCTGTACAGGTTAATCCATTGTGTGGTAAAAGCTATAGCTAAAGAGGCAATGTGGAATGCTCCAGTGTGCACAACCCCTGCTTTTATCACAGGTGGCAACTGCAGATTAATTCTGGTGTGGTTAGGCTTTACACAAAGGGAAACTTGAACCTGAGAGCCTATGTCCCCAACAGTGCTAATTGGGAGATGTGGAGTGAGGGGATTTCCACTCTTTACAAGATCTCCAGTGCATTTCCTCTTTGTTTTTGCATTTTCCTTTGCTATGAAGCAGCTGCACAGAAGTAAAATGTGATTTCCTGCATTTAGGAGTTCTAGCTTTTCTTTCAGAGACTTATAATTGGAAGGGTGGAATGCATATGGATTAAGCTACCTACAGGGCTAATTTAAACGTAGGTGTTTTATTTTTGTTTTTGTTTTTGTAATGAGTTCACTGCATTTGTGCCAGGAGTATTTTTGTTCAGATGTTTTGAATTAGCAGATAACTCAGGTTGTTTCAAAAGCAGGCTTCTCTCTAGGCTGATCACTGCTTTAACAGTGTGATTCTTTGCAAGCTGACTGAAAAACCACCAATGGCAAAAGTGCATTCTGTCATATTAATAAAAATACTGTAGTTCCTTTGCAGATTCATACAGTATAAATGCTTATCTTGATTATATAACCTGCAGAATTTTCCAAAATGAGAAAAATAGGCAGAGGATGTTTTTCAAGAAAATATGGTAAGGCCATATCAAGGTACAATGTTCCCAGATACAATGTCAGTGGGAATTGAAAAGAACTTATTCGCAGAGTAGATGCTCAGGAGTCATTAGACTTAGGTGAAAGTTCTTATCATAAATTAATACTTCTTTTTGTAGTCATTGTCAATATTTCTTGTCCTATTAACGGTAGTTGATTTTTTTTCTTTTTTCTTTTCTTTTTTTTTTTTTTGAGACAGAATCTTGCTCTGTCACCCAGGCTGGAGTGCAGTGGCGCGATCTCGGCTCACTGCAAGCTCCGCCTCCTGGTTTCACGCCATTCTCCTGCCTCAGCCTCCCGAGTAGCTGGGATTACAGGCACCCGCTACCACGCCCAACTAATTTTTTATATTTTTAGTAGAAATGTTAGCCATGTTAGCCAGGATGGCCTCGATCTCCTGACCTCGTGATCCTCCCGCCTCAGCCTCCCAAAGTGCTGGGATTACAGGCATGAGCCACCGTGCCCGGACGTTCATTTTTTTCAAAATATACTTAGGAGCCTATCCTAAACATGGGCCAGACCTTTGGATATTTTTGGATGTGGTTTCTTCCCAAGTCATTCACCATTGTGTTGATGGTACAAGGCTTCTCCACTTGCAATCAGAGAAACGTCAAATGACTATTAGTAAACAAGAACTGATTATTAAGTACCAGATTAGCAGAGCTGGATGATCAGATCCAAACCACAGCATTCATTATTACTGTAAACTATGTGATCAGTGAAGCTAAACTAGTATTTAAAACCCAGGCACCCACCACTACACTCAGCTAATTTTTGTATTTTCAGTAGAGACAGGTTTTCAGAATGTTGGCCAGGCTGGTCTCGAACCCCTGACCTCAAGTGATCCACCCGCCTTGGCCTCCCAAAGTGCTGGGATTACAGGTGTGAGCCACAGTGCCTGGCCTGTTAGTTTCTATTAATAAGTACACAACACCCTAAACAATTCAAGGCATCTTAATCTCCATTAAGAACAACAACAAAATAATTTTTGTCATGCTGTTAAATCTATCACTATGGATAAAACTGGTGCAAATTGGTCAAATGGATCCAACAAACACTGATGTCCAAGTTGGGATATTGGTAACTATTAATAATGCATAACTCTTGGTCAGTAGTTTAAAAGATCTTCTCTTTATTCTTTTTCTTTTTGAAGGTTCTCAAAGAGCTTTGTTGTTTCAAAATATGTTGTTGAGCTTCCCAGTTTGCTTTCTCATCCTCAAACTGACAATGTTTTTTCTCTAATTCTTTGTGTTAGGCTTCTTTTTCATTTGCTCATGGCGCTGCCATTGGAACTCAACTTCAGAGTCCTTCAGTTTTTGAGCTTTTTTTTTTTTGACCTTCATTTCAAACACCTGCTCCATCTCCAGCTCCGTCCTTCATTTTAGCTACATACTCCTTTCTTCTTCCATTTGTGCCAGAAGTCTCTTAGCCCTTATTTGTTATCAACTACATTATAAGTCACAACTGCCAGTTTTCTGCTTTCATAGTGGGCATTTAATAACATCTTTCAAATCATGCATATGTGTTATTAACGTATTTCTTAAAATTGTAAAAACAATGTTCGCCATTTTTAACTTTAGCAACACCCCAAGGATACTGCCTTCCCCTAACCCTTTTGCCATTAAGTTCAATGATACAGTATTACTACCTACCTAAGCAAGAGGTAAATGGTCCTTCATCTTTTTAACAAGCTTATTGTCTTCTTCATCTGTTTCTGGAAATTTATATGTTTTAAGTTCTTAGATTTCTTTCATTATCTGTTTTAAAGTTATTATCTGGTTTAATTCCATGTCCTGAAGGAGCAATGAAGTATAAACAAACCTGCACCCTGTTATCGGGCACCTGACATCTGTTCACTCATGATTCTGCATTTAGGTAGTCCACAGATTTAGTATCAATGTAGTCGATAACGAGCTGCCAGCAATTACTATTATCTACTGCATCTCCAAATCCTGGGGTATCAACTATTGTAAGCAGCAACTTAACACTGCCTTCTTTGATTAAAACTTTGGATTGTTCCTCCTGTACAATCTTTTTAGTAATAATTCTATGAGAAAGACTTGGATATTCTGGAGAATGCAAATCTATGAGGAATCATGAGTAGATTAATGTTGTCTTTCCCGGATTTCCCACTACCATAAGTGTGAATTCAAACCTTCTCTTCACTGATTCTCTGGATACTTGATTTCGGAGATTGGCAAATCCCACACATTTCCATCATTCCAGTCGTCCAGATTCCAACAGAAGAAATCCACAGAGGAACCATGGTGCTGCTGTTGATGCTCCTCTCCTAAGCAGCAGTGGATCTTGCACTCCAGGTCATTCTTTTCAAAACGCTGATGTAATGCTGTTACTCCCCTGCCTCAAAACCTTCAGCAGTTACCCATTCCTGCCCTGAAAGTAATTCTTCCAGTTTGGCCGCAGCCTACTTTTCAGGCCATATTGCTTACCATTCTCCTCTAGAGACTCTGCTTCAGCCAGTGCCAGCTAATTAGTGGCTCTAGACTGCTTTGTGTTTTCTTCCTTTTCTTTTTCCCCTTATCTAAAATATACTCCTACCTCCAAATCCTGTTTTTCCTTCATGGCTATCTCAGTCCCTTTTCTGTCACACAACCTTTTTTGACCTCTGTAGTCTGCATTTATCTTTTCTTCCTTGGAACTTGTAGCATTTATTAACCCTGGCACACATCTGGCTATTGGTCCTATACTATGTGTTCTTGTTTTAGTGTTTAGTTTTTCACGTTAGTGTCTATTGTTATTTCAACCAGATTAGAAACTCTGAGGGACGGGATACCCGTTTGCGTATTTTCCACAATGCATGGCATCCAGTAGGTGTGTGTAATAAATATGGTTATTTATACATTAAATAATCCAGTGCTTACATTTATTATGTCATAGCCACCATTTCAGTTAATCTTTACAGTAACTTTGAGGGAATGAGTATTTTCTCTCCGTGACAAATGAGGAAACTGAGGCTCAGAAAAGTTCGGTAACTTGCTGAAACCACACAGGTTAAGTGATGAAGTCAGGATTCAAACCCACATCTTTGGACTCAGTAACACATGCTGTTTAACCATACTGGTAATTCTGCCACCTTATGAGACTGATGTATGTGTTTTGAGGATGGGAAATTACCTACCACTTAACTTACTATTATTTACTTAATAATGGCAGAAGAAAAAGTGTGCAAACCTGGATTTGTAGTGATTCCTAGCAGGAATAATGAAACAGATTCAAACTGTGCCGAAGTTCACAGGAAAATAGAATTTCCCTTAATCTCGTTGATTACTGGTGGAATGACTCATCTTCCAGTTGTACATTGCTCTTGAGTTACTCAGATATTTGTATAAGTTAGAGAGTGGAAGGAAAACCACCAATGAGATGTACAAGACACGTCATTTGAGCTGATGAATGTTCCCGGGATATCCCCAAGATTTCTACCTGAGTATTCTTGCCTGTCCTATTTACTGTTTGACTCTTTCACCTTTTGGTTTTCTTTCAGAGTAAAATCACTTCCCATTTCCTTTCTGCTTTTCACTTGGATAACTTTCACAGTCTACTCTCTTACTACTGCAGTGCACAAAGATTTACTGTCTACATATTTAACATTAGTGAGATTTACTGTTGAATTTATGCACTAGAAGTTTCAGGAATTTAAATTTTTCCTTTTTCATTCTCTTTTCTGCTTCTGATTTTTTTCACTAAAAGAGAACAAAAATAACCCAAACTATTTTCTTTTTATAAAAAATTAGCAATAGAATTGAGTATAGATGGTAGTAAATTCTGCTTCATTTCTGTGGAAACATTGAAAACTTGATGGCTTCTGCAAATGACTGATAAATTGTTTCTGCTTTATAAAGAAAGGAAATAGCTCATTCAATTCAATGAAGTCATTAGTAAATGGAATTAGAAATAAAGATTCTGTATTTTTTTGTTGTCATTAATTTGGTCTTTCTGTCCGCATCTCAGTTTTCTCACAGGTTTGTTTTGAGGATAGATCAGAAGACATATGCACACTGTAAAGCATAAAGTAATCCTTAAGGATGCACTACAGGCAGTCCTCAGCCGAGAAACTTGATTTATGAACCACGCATACATGCGTACTACAAAGGGATGGATCTTACCTCAGTCTAGTGTCCTTTGAAAGTGACAAGCTAAATGGTCTTTTTGGCCCCCGAATCAGAATACCTAGGAACAACTGAAATGTAGACATATTTTTCTTATACATGTGGGAGCAGTTAGGTTATGGGTCCTTTCAGGGATTCATCTACTCTGCTGCCATGTGAAGACAGGAACCCATTTCTCAGACAGGAATAGGAAGCAGGAAAAGTTACTTTCCTGGTATCCAATGTTGAAACCCAAAAAGTTTATAAATGTTGACAAACTATTGGTAAAACTTGTGGTATTATTATTTACCTAAAGCACATACAGGGGCTTTTATAGTATAGACTTTTTACAGTCAAATCATTTAATTTTATTGAGTCCTTACAATAGCCCTTTGAAGTATGTATTAATAGCCCCACTTTATTCCTGAGGAACGTAAGGCCCAGAAAAGTGAAGCGACTTGATCAGTGAAGGGGCTTAAATTTTCTACACGTTTCCTTTCAAAGACGAAGGGAAGTTAGGCACTGTGTTGGCACTTTAGAGCAGGTTCTGGGTTAGTTGTGAAGCAGAGGGGATTTCCAGGGTGTGTAAGCACGAACAAACTCCTTGAATGAAAGCAGAATTTTTTTTTTAAGTAGTTAACAGCGTTTTGGGGTTTGCAGGACTCAGGCTGTGTTACTGCCTTTTTTTCTTTTTTTCTTTTTTTGGCCTGATTTGTTTCTTTCTAATTTAGGAGCAAGATTTTATAATTAAAAATATATTGCCTATTGCCCTTTCTTTTAGCTGTTCTCCATAAATCTGTCAGAATATGATATGAAAAGGAAGGAGAGTGGGATTAAAAATAATATAGCTGATTCTGTCTAGACATTTAATTTCTAAACTATCTTTACCTGAGTTAGATCTTTCTGCAGAGCTCAGACAAGATTTAAGAAATAACTTTAAACTTGTAAGTAAATTCTGTTCTATCTGGAATTTATAGGAGAATGTATTAATACTTGGAAATAATACCTAACTGCTAGGGAGCATGCATCTTTAGCTCATGATTCTAGATGATTGAGAATTTTTTAGGGAAAGTTTTTTAGTCCTTCATGTAGTTGATAGTGGGCTATCATTTTATATTTCAAGATTAAAAAATAGATTATCTTCTTTCTCCTTCCTCTCCTCTTCCTCTTCTCTTTTTTTCTTCTTTCTGGCTGTATGGAATGACAATTTAATTATTCATTGAGTCTTCTATTAATGAGTATTTAAGTGGTTTCAAATCTTCCACTATTACAGAAGTGCCACAGTGAATCACCTTACACATTTGTAATTTCTCATATTCTGATATAGATGTAAGATAGATTCCCACAAATTGAATTGCTAGCACAATGGAGACATATTAATTTTGATTGGCCTTCATGGAAATTTTATCAGTATATACTCAGCAAATTATATATTAATATTTGCTAGTTAATAATCAGCAAAATATGAGAATTCTTTCTCCACACCTTTAAGATTCAGTGTGCTATCAAACATTTTGATCTTTGCCTATATGAAGTAAAAAATAAAATTGCAGTATAGGATTAATTTACAGTTTTCTTGGAGTGTGGTGGAGCATATTTTCACAGGTTTAAGAGTCACTTATATTTATTTTCTGCGAACTGTTTACTCCTGTCTTGCCCATTTTTTGAGTTTTGACTGTTTTCTTATCAATTTTAGGAGCTCTTTATTTGAAAAATCTGTGGTTTAAATTACAATTTTTGAAGCTTTACTTATGTTTTTTTCTCTATGTACATTTTAAAATATTCAAATTTATCAGACTTTCCTTTTATGGCTCCTGGGTTTCATATTTAGAAAGATTTTTTCTGTTGCAAGGTTATTGAAAAGCCAACAAACACAAAAACTTGCTTTTGCTCCCTACACTTTTGTTGTTTTTCTCTAAATTTTTCATCCATTTGGAATTTTTTTCTGATGTGAGGTATAGTTCCAACTTAATTTCTTCCCCAGCTAATTAGCCAATTGTGTCAACATCATTTGTTTAGCAACCCATATTTTACCCAACTAGTGATAAAGTGGGGTGTTACTGTTAGCATGTACCAAATTCTTCATATGAATATTTAGGTCTTTTTTTGGACCTTCTTTTCTGATTCACTAATCTGCATACTTCTTAACAGTATGACACTATTTTGATTATTGTAGTTTCATGATATATGTAATATCTATTAGAGCTAATTTTTATAACTTGGGTTCTGGCACTTTCTTTAATAAACTTACCAGAGGTAAATATTATAGGCCTATGATAAAATGTATTAGCAATGTTCCCTGGGGCAAAATCACGTTTTATATATGTGACAGAGTCCTATTACCAGTAGCTTTTAAGCATTTTTGAACACAACACAGATACAATATACATTATATGTAATAACACATTTATAAATAAAAAAAATTTATACATTAAAAAAATTATGGACTCTTGCTGTATTTGTTGCACTCTATTTTTAGTTCTGTTTATTTCTCTCCGAAATGCTGGTTGCAACTGTATTAAATTGATCTCATGACCTAGTAAGGTGTTGTGACCTGCAGTTAAAAAACCACCTTATTATTTGATGTTTTAAATCATAGCCATTCTAACTGGTGTGAGATGGCATCTCATTGTGGTTTTAATTTGCATTTCTCTGATGATTAGTGATATGGAGCATTTTTTCATGTTTATTAACCACTTGTATGCCTTCTTTTGAGAAGTGTCTGTTCATGTCTTTTGCCTGTTTTTTAATGGGGTTGTTTTTTGCTTGTTGAATTAAGTTCCTTATAGATTCTGGATATTAGCCCTTTGTTGGATGCAGTTTGTAAATATTTTCTCCTATTCCGTAAGTTGTCTGTTTAAAGTAAATAGTTTATTTTGCTATACAGAGTCTCTTTAATTAATTAATTAGGTCCCACTTGTCAATTTTTGTTTTTGTTACAGTTGCTCTTGGGGACTTAACCAAAAATTCTTTGCCAAGGCTGAAGTCAAGAAGGGTATTTTCTAGGTTTTCTTCTAGGATTTTTATAGTTTGAGGGTTTACATTTAAATCTTTAATCCATCTTGTGTTAATTTTGATATGTGGTGAAAGTTAAGGGTCCAGTTTCATTCTGCTACATATAACTAGCCAGTTATCCCAGCACCATTTATTGAATAGGAATTCCTTTCCCCATTGCTTGTTTTTGTTGGCCTTGTCAAAAATCAGGTGTATGCGAATGTACTGCTTTGTTTCTGAGTTTTCTGTTCTGTTCCATTGGTCTGTATGTCTGTTTTTGTACCAGTATGAGGCTGCAGAGAAAGGGGAATGCTTATACACTGTTGACGGGATGTAAATTAGTTCAGCCACTGTGGAAAGCAGCTTGGAGATTTCTCAAATAACTTAAAACAGAGCAACCATTTAACTCAGCAATCCCACTGCTGCGTGCATACCCAAAGGGAAATGAATCATTATACCAAAAAGACACATCCACTCACATGTGCATTGCTGTGCTACTCACAATAGCAAAGACATGGAATCAACCTAGTGCCAATCAGTGGTGGACTGGCTAAAGAAAATGTGGTACTATACACCATGGAATACTAGGCAACCGTAAAAAAGAACAAAGTCATGTCCTTTGCAGCAACATGGATGGAGCTGGAGGCTATAATCCTAAGCAAATTAATTCAGGAAGAGAAAAGCAGATACTGCAAGTTCTTATAAATGGGAACTAAACATTGAGCATACATGGACATAAACATGGGAACAATAGACAATGCAGACTGCTAGAGGGGGTGGGGTGTGGGTTGAAAAGCTACCTACTGGGTACTATGTTCACTGCCTGGGTACAGTATACCCACGTAACAAACCTCCACATGGATCCCTTGTATCTGAAATAAAAGTTGAAATACTAAAATAGATAAAAACAAGGAAAAAATAAAAATACTTCATCACTGACTTCAAGAATGAAGCCGCAGACCCTCGCAGTGTTACAGTTCTTAAAGATAGTGTGTCCAGAATTTGTTCCTTCAGACATTTAGATGTGTCTGGAGTTTCTTCCTTCTGGTGGGTTCGTGGTCTCGCTGTCACGAGTGAAGCTGCAGACCTTCCTGGTGAGTGGTGCAGCTCATAAAGGCAGTGTGGACCCAAAGTGAGCAGCAGCAAGATTTATTGCAAAGAGCGAAAGAATAAAGCTTCCACAGTGTGGAAGGGTACCCAAGGAGGTTGCCGCTGGCTGGCTGGCTGGCTGGCTGGCTGGCTGGGGCACCCTGCTTTTATTCCCTTATCTGGCCCCACCCATATCCTGCTGATTGGTCCACTTTACAGAGAGCTGATTGGTCCGTTTTGACAGAGTACTGATTAGTGTATTTACAAACCCTGAGCTAGACACAGAGTGCTGATTGGTGCATTTACAATCCTTGTGCTAGACACAGAGTCACAGAGTGCTGATTGGTGCACATACAATCCTCCAGCTAGATCTAAAAGTTCTCCAAGTCCCCATCTGGTTCAGGAGCCCAGCTGGCTTCACCCAGTGGATCCTGCACTAGGGCTGCAAGCCAGCTGCCTGCCAGTCCCAAGCCAGACCTGCACTCCTCAGCCCTTGGGCTGTCCGTGGGACCGGGATGGCACCAGTCGCCACGGAGCAGGAGGCGGCACCTGTAGGGGAGGCTCAGGCCGTGAGGGAGCCCACCGCATGGGGAGAAGCTCAGACATGGCGGGCTGCAGGTCCCAAGCCCTGCCCCAGGGGGAGGCAGCTAGGGCCGGGTGAGAATTTGAGTGCGGCTCTGGCGGGCCGGCACTGCTGGGGGACCCGGCAACCTCTGCAGCTGCTGGCCCGGTTGCTAAGCCCCTCACTGCCCTGGGCCGGCGGTGCTTGCTGGCCGTTCCGTGTGCCCGGCGGCCGAGCCTACGCCCATGCCCCCCGGAACTCACAAGGGCCCGGGAGCGCAGCCCCGGTTCCCACCCGCCCCTCTCCCTCCACACCTCCCCAGAAGTAGAGGGAGGAGGCTCTGGCCTCAGCCAGCTCAGAGAGGGGCTCCCAGGGTGCCGTGGGCTCCTCAAGTGCCGCCAGAGTGGAAGCCAAGGCTGGTGGCCAAGGAGGCACGGAGAGTGAGGGCTGCTAGCACATTGTCACCTCTCAATTAGACATATCCAGGTGAAATACCATTAGTCCTTATTAGTCTCTTTTGGGGAGGGAGTAGGGGAGTGGGAGTGATGTAGGTCCTTAAATAAAATAGGGAGACCACATCAAAGAAAGTAGGATTTCTAAGCCAAAAAACTCATGAAGGACATTTGCAAAGTTTCTTTCCCATTGTTTGCAGGACCTTGCAGGGAAGGGCAGCAGTCTTGATTGGCATGCCTTGCTTAAGAATACAGGGCACACTACTAAAATATACTGTATAGGAAGAAGGAAATACTATTATAGTGCATGTGCCAAGAGGTTTAGGCCCCATGTGTCAACTACTCCATGATCCTTAAACATAGTTTTGTTGTTTTTTTTTTTTTTTTTTTTTTGAGACGGGGTCTCGCTCTGTCACCCAGGCTGGAGTGCAGTAGCCGGATCTCAGCTCACTGCAAGCTCCGCCTCCCGGGTTCACGCCATTCTCCTGCCTCAGCCTCCTGAGTAGCTGGGACTACAGGCGCCCACCACCTCGCCCGGGTAGTTTTTTTGTATTTTTTAGTAGAGAGGGGGTTTCACCGGGTTCGCCAGGATGGTCTCGATCTCCTGACCTTGTGATCCGCCGGTCTCGGCCTCCCAAAGTGCTGGGATTACAGGCTTGAGCCACTGCACCCGGCCAAACATAGTTGTTTTGATGTCTTCTGGCTTTTGGGATTTCTAGCTTGAATTTCTTAGTTTTGAGATGGGGTCTTACTATGTTGCCCAGGCTGAACTGGAACCCCCGGACTCCAGCAATCTTCCTGCCTCAGCCTCCTGAGTAGCTGGGGTCCAGCTTGATTTTTGTTGCTCTGAGGGATAGTACCAGAGAATGAACTTCTGGATTTTGAACCCCAAGTTCACCATTTACTAGTTAGGTGATCTGCTTAACTTCCCTATGCTCTATTCTCCTAATCTGTTAAGTGGGAAAAATGATAATATCTACCTCAAACCCTCATACCATTGTTTCAGCATTAAGAAAGTTAGTATATGTAAAGCGCTTAGAATTTTTGTTTCTTAATAGCATTGTGATCTACATGGCACATGGAAAGCACTATGTAAGTTTATGGTATTATTTGACTTGGAAGTGTGTAGGATTTTTTTCTTTAACCTCACAATTAAAAATTTTGTGGGGATGTGATTAGGTGATTTTTTTCATTGTTTCCCTGAATTTCATGTCATGTGTCCTTTAAAATGTGAGGTTTTTTTTGGAGACAGAGTCTTGCTCTGTCGCCCATGCAGTGGCACAATCTTGGCTCACTGCAACCTCTACCTCCTGGGTTCAAGCAGTTCTCCTGCCTCAGCCTCCTGGGTAGTTGGGATGACAGGCGCTGGCCACTACGCCCAGCTAATTTTTGTATTTTTTGTAGAGACAAGGTTTCACCATGTTGGCCAGTCTGGTCTTGAACTTCTGGCCTCAAGTGATCCACCCGCCTCAGCCTCCCAAAGTGCTGGGATTATAGGTATGAGCCACTGTACCCGGCCAAAATGTAGGTATTTTTTAATCTTGAAATTTCATTTTAAAAAAAAATTCTTCTTTTTGTTTTGATTTATTCCTTGAGAACACCCTTTTGAGGCTTAAAAGTTAGATCTCTGTTCTCTGTCCCTCATACCTATAATGTTCTTTCTCTTAACATTCTTTTTCTTCTTCTGCACTGAAGTAGAATTTCTCAAAATTTGTGCTGCATTTCATGAAATCCATGTTCTAGTATATTAGTTCTAATCTTTACTGCTTTCAAAGCATATTTAAATTCTGTTGTTGCATTTTTTTCATTTTTATTTTAATTTTGGATCTCTTTGCATCTGTTGCTATTCTTTCCTTAAAGCTTATTGCTCTTTCTTCATAGATACAACCAAATTTGTCCTCTTCTTTGAGGGATCCAGGCAGAGGTCTTCTAAATTCTGAATTGTATTTGAGTTTCAGAACATGCTTTTATCTGAATCTTTTTTTTTTTTTTTTTTTTTGAGACGGAGTCTCACTGTCGCCAGGCTGGAGTGCAGTGGCGCAATCTCAGCTCACTGCAACCTCTGCCTTTGGGGTTCAAGGGATTCTTCTGCCTCAGCCTCCCGAGTAGCTGAGACTACAGGTGTGTGCCACCATGCCCAGATAATTTTTTGGGTATTTTTAGTAGAGACAGGGTTTCACCATGTTGAACAGGATAGTCTTGATCTCTTGACCTTGTGATCTGCCCACCTTGGCCTCCCGAAGTGCTGGGATTACAGGCGTGAGCCACTGCGCCCGGCCTATCTGAATCTTTAAGGCAAAACTCCTAACAAATGTTGCCGTATCTTTCATTGGCCTGTGAAGGATTTTTTCATCCTATTGAATTATCCTTGAGAAAAGAGATCCATTAATGCTCAGCATATGCCATTAGGTAGATGGGCAGAGTGTACTTACCCCTTCATTGTCCTTTTGGATGCTGGCAGTTTCCACCTTTTGGATCTAGACTCATCAGGATATTAGTCCAGTTTATCTGGTAAGCTGCATGAAGATGGGGCATTTTTCCACTCTGGCTTATCGAGTCAGATGCGGTTTATAATTCTCCTCAGAACAGCATATGACAGATTATTCCTTGGTGTCATGTACTTGTCTTATCTCACTTTCAGTCCCATTACCTGCTTATACCACTCGTCTTTAGATGATAAAGTGTCCAAAGATGCTGTGTTCTCCTAACTCTCCTGCCTTAAAGGTTAATTACTTAATTAGGATAGAAGAAAACAGCTAATGGACCACCTGGATTGAATGGTAAAGGAAACTTGGTTGAGAGATGTTTGACATGTGGTAAGGAAACCATCACCGTTTTTTCTGTTTAATGCAGCCTTTGTTTCTGAAATTGAGTTAAAGTATTTTTCCTGCTTTACTTTGAGTTACCTCTACTCTTTTTTGTCTCAAAAGCTGGAGAAATGTGCTAAGATAGTTTGTCTCAATAAATTACCATTGATTACCATTGGTCATTTAGTTAGGAGAACTCTCCCAAACTTCTCTTTAGTTTACAGTACTGTTGTTGCCAGTTTAAAATTTCTCTAACCTCCATGTTAGTTGTTAGGTTGCAATGATACTTTTTAGCCATGTGGCTTCATTTTCATTAAGGCAGTCATGTTAATGTTCTTATTTAGGATTGGCCTCCATGGTTTAAAGAATGCACAGGAAGTAATTAGATACAGAGATGCATTTTTTATTGTTGTTCCCATGTTAAGAGCACTGCTTCCAACCAAAATAGCTGGTATTCCCCTGTTTTTCCACATCTACTATGACTAAAGCCAGTTTCTTTAAAAAGACCTTTCTCACTTAATGTCCTACTCTAGCAACTAAGAAGAAATAAGTGGAAAACAATAATGCATACTCAAAACTTTACATAAAAAGCAGTGATTGTCACATGTTAACTATATCCATGTACTGCAGACACAGATAATATTTTCTAAGGATTAGAAGAAAGGGAGTGTTAAAGCAACTGGCTTTAACACCACATTCTTCCCCCATTCCTTCATTAGTTAATAGACACTTGAATTGTTCTCAGTTTTTGGCAATTAGGAATAAAGCCACTGTTAACATTCAATATAAGTCTTTGTGTGGATGTGTATTTTCATATTTCTCCTGTGAATACTCATAAATGGGACTGCTCAGTTATGTGATAAATATATGCTTAACTTTATAAGAAACTGCTGAATTATTTTCCAAAGTAGTTGTACCCTCCTGCATTCCCACCAGCAATGTTTGGAAAGTCCATTTGCTCCACATACTTGTCATGGGTCAGTCTTTTTAATTTCGGCCATGCTAGTGGGTCTATAATGATATCTTGCTATGGTTTTAAATTTGCATTTTCCTAAAGACTAATGATGTTGAGTATTTTATAATAGTTATTGGACCAAAGGTTATTGTTATCATCTTTGTAACATTGATATGATAAGATTATCTAATCGAGAGTTGATACTCAGGTTTTGTCACTTGTCCCAAAAATGTCCTTAACAAGCTTTTCCTTCCTCTAGATCCAAACTATGACCACACATTGGATTTAGTTGTCATGTTTCTTTGGTCTCTTTTAATCTCAGTTTTCTTTGTCTTTCTTGGACCTCAACTTAAAAAAAAAATAATAATAAAGCATAGGCCTATTATTTTGTAACATGTCTCTCAATTTGGGTTTATCTGATATTTCCTTATGATAAGATTTGGGTTGGCATTTTTGGCAAGAATGTTACAAAAATTATGTTGTAACCTTTTCAAGGGCATTGTATCAAGGGCCCCACCTGTGAATATTAATGATGACTTTATATGTTACCCAAGAAATTTATGCCTATTCTGATGTTGCTAAGAATTTTCCTGTTTTCTTCTAGAATTTTCATAGTTTTGGCTTTTAGGTTTATGATCTATTTAGATATATTTTGTGTGTGTGAAGTGAAATAGGGATTGAGGTTCATTCTTTTTTTTTTTTCAACATTTTGCCTTATTAGCTTTTCCTATTTCTTTGATTTCTGCTTATTATTATTCTACTTTCTTTGAAATTTAATTTGCTCTTCTTTTTCCACCTTTTTAAGTTGAAAACTTAGGTCAATTTTTATGACCTTTCTTCTTTTTATATAAGTATTTAAAGCTTTATATTTCTTGCTAAGTACTAGTACACTGCATCCCCTGAATTTTGGTATGTAATTTTTATTATCACTTAGTTCAAAATATTTCCTAATTCCCTTTGTAATTTTTTTTGATCCTTGGGTTATTGAGAAGTGTATTTAGGAATATTTGCGGCTTTTATAGATATTTTACTGCTATTGGTTTTTTGTTTAAGTGTGTGTGTGTGTGTATCAGCAAATATACTCTTTAAGATCTCAGGATTTTGAAATGTATTGAAACTTATTTTATGGTTAGTCTATTCTAATACTGCTATAAAGAACTGTCTGGACCTGGGTAAATTTACAAAGAAAAGAGGTTTAATTGACTCAAGGTTCTGCATGGCTAGGGAGGCTTAGGAAACTTACAATGATGGCAGAAGGGGAAGCAGGCACGTCTTACACGGCAGCAGGCAAGAGAGCATGTGAGAGCACAGGAAAAACTACCATTTATAAAACCTTCAGATCTCGTGAGAATTCACTCACTATCACGAGAACATCATGGAAGAAACCACCCCCATAATCTAATCACTTTTTACCAGGTCTCTCCTTCAACACCTGGGGATTACAATTCAAGATGAGATTTGGGTGGGGACACAAAGCCAAACCGTATCAATGGCCTAGCTTGTGGTCTGTCTTGGTAGATGTTCCATGTGCACTTGAAAAGGAATATGTAGTCTGCTATTGTTGGGCATAGTGTCCTACAGAGACAGATTTGTCTTCTAAGTCCTTACTGATTTTTACCTACTTGTTCAATCAATTATGCAGATAAGGTATTGAAATCTCCATCTGTAATTGTAGATTTACCTATTCCTCCTTTGTTCTGTCAGCTTTTCCTTTATCCACATCTTGAAGCTCTATTCTTATGACTTTGATGTATTGATCCTGTCATCATTATGAAATGTCCCTTCTTTTTGTAGTACTCCTTTTCTTCCAAGTCTATTTTGTCTAACGTTAGTGTCACCGTTCCAAGTTTCTTAAACTTACTGATGCATGATACATATTTTTCCCTACTTTTCACTTCCCACTTATTCTGTATTAAAGATAAGTACATCTATTATAGATAGCATTTTTTATAAGGTTGGATTTAAACATTTTATTTTGCTATTTGTCTTCTATTTATCCCATCTGCTTTTTGTTCTTCTGTTTCTCCTTTCATGTCTCCTTTTGGGTTAATCCAGTTTCTTTTAATTTTTCATTTAATTCATCTATTGGCTTTTATCTATACCTTTCTACTTTTTTTTTTAACTTTTTAAAAATTTTATCAGCTCTAGCCTACAGATCTACATTATTTTTTAAATGTACGATTTGAACTTTACAATCTGAATCCTTAACTTAATTCAGTCTACTTAGAATTTATATTGAACAATTTCACATGAAATATCAGAACATTATAGCAGTAGGATTCCATTTACCACTTCCTGGTCTTTGTGCTATTGTTTTATTGTAGCTTAAAACATATGTTACATCTGTATATGTTTTAAGCCCTATAAGCTAGTGCTGTGATAAGTTTTGCTTTAAGTAGTCATATGTCTTTTAAACAAATTAAAAGAGGAAAAAGTATATTCTTTTTTATAAATACCCACATCTTTATCATTTTATTTTTGGTGTTTTTTCATTTCTTCCAAGTCTAGCTTTTCATCTGATACTATTTCCCCAGCCTGAAGAAATTGCTTTAGCATTTCTTTCTTTCTTTTCTTTCCTTTTTTTTTTTTTTTGTGACAGAATTTCACTCTTGTTGCCCAGGCTGGAGTATAATGGCTCAATCTCAGCTCACCACAACCTCTGCCTCCCGGATTCAAGCAATTCTCCTGCCTCAGGCTCCTGAGTAGCTGGGATTACAGGCATGTGCCACCACACCCAGCTAATTTTGTATTTTTAGTAGAGACGGAGTTTCTCCATGTTTGTCAAGCAGGTCTTGAACTCCCAACCTCAGGTGATCTGCCCGCCTCGGCCTCCCAAAGTGCTGGGATTACAAGCATGAGCCACCGTGCCCAGCCTTCTTTCTCTTTTGTAGAGACAGTATCTTGCTATGTTGCCTAGGCTGGTCTTGAATTCCTGACCTCAAGTGATCATCCTACCTGGGCCTCTCAAAATGCTGGGATTACAGGCATAAGCCATGGCACTGGCCAGCTTTAGCGTTCCTTATGTTGCAGGCTTGCTGGTGATGAATTCTCTGTTTTCATTTACCTGAATATATCTTTATTTTACCTTAATTTTTTTTTGGCCTCAATTTTTAAAGGATATTTTTACTAGATACAGAATTGTGGATTGAAAGCAGTTTTGTGTTGTTGTTATTTTATTTGTTGTCTGTCATCCTTTTAAAGATGTTCTCTGGCCCTGTTGTGTCTGATGAAAACTAAACTGTCATTTGTATTATTATTCTTTTTTATGTAATGTATCCTTTTTTTCTGACTGCTTTTAAGGTTTTTCTATTTTTGATTTTCATCAGTTTTACTATGATGTACCTAGTTATAGTTTTACTTATGGTTTTCTTTGTGTATATTCTGCTTTGAGTTTGCTCTGCTTCTTGGGCAAGTTATGTATTTCATCAAATTTGGGGATGTTTTGGCCATTCAAATACTTTTTACTACTCTGTCCTTTCTATCCTCTCCTTCTGGACTGTAATTACACATGTTAATCTGTTTGATATTGTACCACAGGTTACTGAGACCCAATTCAGCTTTTTGTTTTCATTAAATTGTATAGTTTTTTGTTGCTCTGTCTTTCATGTTCACTGACCGTTTCTTCTGCCATCTCCAATCTGCTGTTAAATCCATCCTATGAATATTTTATTTCACATTTGTGGTTTTTGGTTCTATAATGTTCATTTTGTTAATTTTTCTAGTTTACAATCTCTGTGGAGATTTTCTTTCTTTGCATTCATTATGACTATATTTACCTTTACTTTTTTTTTTTTTTTGAGATGGAGTTTCACTCTGTTGCCCAGGCTGGAGCACAGTGGTACAATCTTGGCTCACTGCAAGCCTCGCCTCCCAGGTTCAAGTGATTCTCCTGTCTTAGCCTCCCAAGTCGCTGGGATTACAGGTGTGTGCCACCATGCCTGGCTAATTTTTGTATTTTTAGTAGAGACAGGGTTTCACCATGTTGGCCAGGCTGGTCTCGAACTCCTGACCTCAGGTGATCCACCTGCCTCAGCCTCCCAAAGTGCTGGAATTACAGGCATAATTCTTGATTATATTTGCAATAGTTACTTTATAGTTCTTATCTGCTAACTCAAGCATCTACACTTTGGATTGGTTTCTTTCTTTCTTTCTTTTCTTTTTTTTTTTTTTCTGAGGCGGAGTCTCACTCTGTCACCAGGCTGGAGTGCAGTTGCACGATCTCAGCTCACTGCAACGTTCGCCTCCCGGGTTCAAGCAATTCTCCTGCCTTAGCCTCCCAAGTAGCTGGGACTACAGGTGTGCGCCACCATGCCCAGCTAATTTTTTAATTTTAAGTTAATTTTTTTTTTTTTTTTTTGAGACGGAGTCTCGCTCTGTGGCCCAGGTTGGAGTGCAGTGGCCGGATCTCAGCTCACTGCAAGCTCCGCCTCCCAGATTTACGCCATTCTCCTGCCTCAGCCTCCCGAGTAGCTGGGACTACAGGCACCCGCCATCTCGCCCAGCTAGTTTTTTGTATTTTTTTGGTAGAGACGGGGTTTCACCGGGTTAGCCAGGATGGTCTCGATCTCCTGACCTCGTGATCCGCCCGTCTCGCCCTCCCAAAGTGCTGGGATTACAGGCTTGAGCCACTGTGCCCGGCCTTAAGTTAATTTTTTTACTTTTAGTAGAGACGGGGTTTCACCATGTTGGCCAGGATGGTCTTGATCTCTTGACCTCATGATCCGCCTGCCTTGGCCTCCCAAAGTGCTGGGATTACAGGTGTGAGCCACTGTGCCCAGCCAGTTTCATTTTTGTTTTTGGAGATGGAGTTTCTCTCTGTTGCCAAAGCTGGAATGCAGTGGCATGATCTTGGCTAACTGCAACCTACGCTTCCCGAGATCAAGTGATTCTCTTGCCTTAGCCTCCTGAGTAGCTGGGATTACAGGCATGCACCACCATGCCCGGCTAATTTTTATATTTTTGGTAGAGATGAGGTTTCACCATGTTGGCCAGGCTGGTCTTGAACTCCTGACATCAAGTGATCCACCCACCTCAGCCTCCCAAAGTACTGGGATTACAGGCTTGAGCCACTGCGCCCAGCCCAGATTGATTTATTTTGAATCCCTTTTTTCTTGACTGTGTAG
Source organism: Macaca fascicularis (assembly GCF_037993035.2). Lineage (NCBI taxonomy): Eukaryota > Metazoa > Chordata > Mammalia > Primates > Cercopithecidae > Macaca > Macaca fascicularis. The sequence continues at coordinate 102,990,668 of NC_088381.1, forward strand.
ATCACATGTTTGTATTTTTTATGTTTATTAATTTTTAATTGTGTATCAGACATTGTGAATGACACATTGCAGAGGCTTTAGAGATTATCTGTGTTTGTCTGGAAATTACTGATTTTTTGCTAATTTAGTAGGCTGTTAAAGTTCTTTAGACTTAGTCTCCAAACTGTCTCCCTTGCAGTGGGTAGCAGCTGAGATCTCTGGTTAGGTCTTTCAAGTCTTTCAGCTGTTGCTTTTTTGCTGGGCTCTTTGGAATCTTCTCCAAGCATGTGCAGATCATGTTTTACCCAAGAATTTGAGGAGATTTATGTGCAAATTTTGTGGTTTTATCCTTTCTAGGATTCCCCATCATTTTCCAGCCTCTGGTTGCCTCAAACTCTGTCTTCTCTATCCTCAAATCAGTAAGTTCTGCAGCTTTCTGCTTGATTTCCAATTGTTCCTGCTGGTCACACTGTCTGGAGATTGCCCGCTGACCTAGACAAATTTTACCTGGTATAATTCCCTTCTTTTCTTTCCTTTATTTTCCCAAATATAGTGGCATTAAAAAAACACAACCATTTATTACTATTATTATTGTTGTTCTCTCTCGCGGTTCTAGAGGTTAATGAGACTTCGTTGATGGTTCTTGCTTGGGTCTCCTATTGTTGTAGTCAAATAGGGGCTAGGGGTCATCTTGAAATCCCCCTCAGTCTTATCGGTGTGGTAATTGATGCTAGCTGGCTGTTGGTGAGATTCCGTTGGACTGTCAGATGGAACACTTACATGTAACGTCTACTTGGGCATTCTCAGGATGGCTGGTTTCCAAGAGCAAGCATCCTGAGAGTGAGAGCCAGATGAATGCTGTATTATCTTTTATTTCCTAGCCTCAGAAATCACGTAATGTCACTTCTGCCACATCCTATTCATTGAGGCAGTTACAAAGGAGAGCCCGTATTCAAGCACAGGGTATTAGACCCCACCTTTTGAGAGGGGAGTGTCAACTAATTTTCAGACAGATTTTAAAACTACCAAACCTTTCAAATGTCATGTCCTCTCCAGTTTCTGCCTGCTTTTGCTCATTCTTTGGTACTTTCAAATTGCTGGGTATTTATCTAGAATTTATATTATTATCTAGTAATCCAATACAAACTATTCCATCATTACCAGAGGTGGAACTCCCTCCCCTCTTTTTTTTCTCCATAGCATTCTCACATTTAATATTATTTACTTATTTACTTGTTTTATTTTGTGCATCCTCCCACTAAGCTCCATTAAGTGGGATTTTTTTGTTCTGTTTTGTTTTGTCTCTTTGATAAACTGCTAGGCATATAGTAGGTGCTCCGCAAATATTTTTTGAATTAATGATTGACTGAATCTTTACCTCTCCAAAACAGCCATAATAAAAGCTCTTAATGACAAAAGAGGACCTATACGTTTTACAGCCTTGTTCTTTCAGCACAGTTGCAATGGTAGAGTGGCATATCTAAGGTTCACTTCTCCTTGGCTTACAGAACAGGACTTAGAGATTTTGACAGTTCATTCTTATCATAACTATCATGTGGGTTAATTCAGAAGTCTAGATAGGCCAGCTGCAGATCAAATGAAATTACGTATGAAAGTGCTTTGTGAAGTGTAAAGTACTATAAGATTATAAAGTGTGTTAGATAATTGTTTGCAGTTGCATCCATTAGGCTGGCTTTTTCAGATTTAATTTTGAGAATATTCTCTGTGTGTGTGTGTGTTTGTGTATTTTTAAGGGATGAATACTTTGAATTATCAAAACAGTAATAAGGTTTACTGCAGTGTGTTTATAATAAAGTCCTTACTAAGTTCTTATTAATGTTTTGTCTGACTTTTCTTTATTAGGAACTTAAGAGATTTGAGAACTTCGTAAAATCTTGTCCTCCTTTTGATATTGTCATTGATGGCCTCAACGTTGCCAAAATGTTTCCTAAAGCTCGTGAATCTCAAGTTGTAAGTATAAGTTTTACTTTGTTATTCCACATCTCTAGAAACATTTGTTGTACCCATTTATGACCTTCTTGGGGCTCTTAGCTCCTCAGTTTTTCTTCCTCTAAAACTAAGGTCCTCAGGGTGCCACAATGACCAACTGCCTGCTCCCCTAACATTTACTATTTTCATCACAAATAAGTTGCTCTTCAAGGCTGGGAGAAAGCGATTAAAAGTGAGGAATTAAAAGAAAGATTGCAATGCAGGGCCAGATTTTCCTGTTTTGTGTAAAACTAACCTTCTTCTGGGTTTCTGCTTTCTCTTTGGGATCACTCTGTCATTTCCCTGTGGGTCATATTCTTATATTTGAAAATTATCAATATACAGTATCAAGAGATAGTAATCACTCATTACTCACATTTGTTTTTTCCAAACATAGTATATTCATAAATTAACCTAAGCAGTTTTTTTTCTATATGGCAGCCATTTGTCAATTTATAAATGCCCTACTAGTTTCTAATAAGAATATCATTTTTCATAGCAGCAATTAGCAGTTACTTTCATCTCTATTTTGTAGATTAAAAAATTGAGGCTAATTTTGTATAGTAAATCTATAGAAAACAGTCATAATATCAAAATTGGATTGTAGAGAGCTCCTGGGTTTCAGACTTGTGGCGCTTATCACTGGCAATCTATAGCCATTCATCTGTAATTAAACTGTGTCTTAAAAATTGCTGCCACTGGCGGGCACAGTGGCTCACGCCTGTAATCCCAGCACTTTGGGAGGCCGAGGCTGGCAGATCACCTGAGGTCAGGCGTTCGAGACAAGCCTGGCCAACATGGTGAAACCCTGTCTCTACTAAAAATACAAAAATTAGTTGGGCATGGTGGCACATGCCTGTAATCCCAGCTACTCGGGAGGCTGAGGCAGGAGAATTGCTTGAACATGGGAGGCGGAGGTTGTGGTGAACCGAGATTGTGCCATTGCACTCCAGCCTGGGCAACAAGAGTGAAACTGTCTCAAAAAAATTAAAAAGTAATGATAAAAGGAGTAGTAAAATACATATGTATTATTTTTATATTTGAAATTGAAGCCTATGTAAAATTGAGGAGCCCTAATGGGAAGAATAGATAAATTTGCTAGACAGTTAAAAACAAAACTAAACTAAAAAACATAAACACTGTTAAAATACAACAAACTGCAAAATGTAGACCGGGCATGGTGGGTCACGCCTGTAATCCCAGCACTTTGGGGGGCCGAGGCGGGTGGATTGCCTGAGGTCAGGAGTTCGACACCAGCCTGGCTAACATGATGAAACCCCATCTCTACTAAAAATACAAAAAAATTAACCAGGCATGGTGGCACATGCCTGTAGTCCCAGCTACTTGGGAGGCTGAGACAGGAGAATCGCTTGAACCCAGAAGGCAGTGGTTTCAGTGAGCTGAGATCAAGCCACTGCACTCCAGCCTGGGCAACAGAGCAAGACTCCGTCTTAAAAAAAAAAAAATGTTTACAGTATGTGACAAAGAGCAGATTTCCTGACTGTATCAGAACTGTTATAAACCTATAAGAAAGAGATGAACCGGCTGGGCATGATGGCTCACGCCTGTAATTCCAGCACTTTGGGAGGCCAAGGCGGGTGGGTCACTTGAGGTCAGGAGTTCAAGACCAGCCTGGCCAACATGGTGAAATCCCGTCTCTATTAAAAATGCAAAAATTAGCTGGGCATGGCGGCGGGTGCCTATAATCCCAGCTACTTGGGAGGCTGAGTCAAGAGAATCTCTTGAACCTGGGAGGCAGAGGTTGCAGTGAGCTGAAATCATGCCATTGCACTCCAGCCTGGGTAACAGAGTGAGACTCCATCTCGAAAACAAAAAAGAAAAAGATGGACCATGCAGTGGAAAAGTGGTTTAACTTTATTCATATTTATAGATACAGAGATTAAAATATTTATCTTCCAGATTGGTAGATATTTAAAAGTTGGTAATATTCAGTGTTTAGAATAGTTTGAAGAGGTAGGAAGGATGGTATCAGTGCAGTATTTTTGGTGGATGATTTGTCTATAACTTTCATTATCTAAAATATTGAAATTCTATTTTCAGGAACTGACATAGTAACACTAGTACATAAAGAAATGTATTCAAATATATTCATTATTGCATTATTGGTAAGCAGAAAAATCTAAACAACCTGAATATCTATCAATCTAAAGCCCAATACATATTTAAATATTCATTTTTGTGAAAAAGGTAAACCTATATGTGCTGCTATGGAACAGTTGTCAGAATATAAGAAGCAAAATGAAAAACAACATGCTTAGAATTGCTCTACTTATATTAAAAGCAAAGCAAAAAATTACCCATCTATAGATAAATGTTTGTTAGATAAGTTTGCATGTGCATGCCAAAAAAATTTCTAGAAGCTTAACACACACACACACGTGCGTGCACACATACACAATTTAACAGTGTAGTTACCTTTGGGAATTGGGAATAGAATACTGTATAAGAGAATGAGAGGATTTCTGGTTTTTGTTTACATTTTTTGAATTTTCTTTTACCATGAAAATTTTAAAAATATCAGGAAAGGAAAAAGGTTAAAAAGCATTCTTGGTAAATATTTTTAAAAAGTTTTATAATACTCTGTGTCTTGTGGATATACAATAATTTTTAAGTCATCTCCCTGTTGTTAGACAAATGAGGCTTTCCATTTTTTACTATGATAAGTAATGCTTTGGAAGACAACCTCTGTGCATGTTTCATAGGATGTCTTTGGAGTAGATTTTCAGAAACAGGACTCTTTAGTCAAAGAGTATGTATATTTTTAAAGATCTCACTATATATTGCCAAATTGCTTTCCAAAATGATTATAATAATTTATACTACCAGCAAAAGTGTATAGGGGTGCCTAAATATAACACATTTCTTTAAGGTTACTTATTACATGATTGTTTCAGCCACTCACCTATGCCATGAGTCCGCTAAGTGAAAAGGACTGGACGGTTTTTTCCTCATTTTTTAGGTCAAACAGATTTTTTTAAATTGTGGGACAAACTTTAATGAAATAGTTCCAGAGAGGGAATATTCTTCATTGTCTTTTATGTACTTATCTTTCTCTTAATACAATTACCTTTAAGTGTACATAAAGGAAAAATTAGGAATTTGAAGTTCCAAAGTCTTAAGTTTTTTCCATCTTTGAAGAGATTTCCAGATTTTTTTTTTTCTGTGGAATGATGTACGTATTATTTATGCTCTTCCTGTAAACTCTCTGCATTATATGTTACACATTTTTCTCAGTCCGTTTACATTAATGGTTGATTATATATCTAGTATTATTCTCTGTAAGTTCATTAATGAGAAAATAACTTTTTTACATTCATTGTTTAAGGAGTAGCACCATTATCACATATCTTGATCTCAGAACCTATAGCTTAAGGGTGATAGAGATTAAGGAACTAAAAAAAGAAAGTTCTAGTTGTGAATGTATTTTATTTTCTTAATTTTCAAATGAATCTTTTTTATATTTTAATTTTTCTGAAGTCTGAGTATATGCTATAATTAATGTCAGTAGAAACTTGCCAGCCACCATGTAGAGATTTATTGGTGACTGTTATAGCCTGGGTGTGTACAAAATTAGCTATATATAGCGTATGTCTATTCATCTGTTTGCCACCTCAGTTGAATTAGTTGTATTTGTAGCTCTACACACTGTTACACTGTTTAATTTTAACCTAAATCTTTTTTTTTAAACTTTTATTTTAGGCTTGGGGGTACATGGGAAGACTTGTTACATACATAAACATTTGTCAAGGGGGTTCGTTGTACATATTATTTCATCACCCAGGTATTAAGCCCAGTACCCAATAGTTATCTTTTCTGCTCCTGTCCCTTCTCCCACACACCCCGTCAAGTAGACCCCAGTGTCTGTTGTTTCTTTGTGTTCATAAGGTTTTATAATTTAGTTCCCACTTATAAGCGAGAACATGTAGTATTTGGATTTCTGTTTCTGCATTAGTTTGCTAAGGGTAATAGCCTCCAGCTCTGTCCGCGTTCCTACAAAAGACATGATCTTGTTCCTTTTTTGGCTGCATAGTACTCCATGGTGTATATGTGCCACATTTTCTTTATCCAATCTGTCACTGATGGGCATTTAGGTTGATTCCATGTCTTTGCTATTGTGAATAGTACTGCAGTGAACATTCGTGTGCATGTGTCTTTATGGTAGAATGATTTCTACTCGTCTGTGTATATACCTAGTAATGGGATTGCTGGGTTGAATGATAGTTCTGCTTTTAGCTCTTTGAGAAATTGCCATACTACTCTCCACAATGGTTAAACTCATTTACACTCCCACCAACAGTGTGTAAGTGTTCCCTTTTCTCTGCAACCTCACCAGCATGTATTATTTTTTGACTTTTTTTATAATAGCCATTCTGACTGGTGTGAAATGGTATCTCATTGTGATTTTGATTTGCATTTCTCTAATGATCATTGATATTGAGCTTTTTTTCATATGCTTGTTGGCCACATGTTTGTCTTCTTTTGTGAAGTGTCTGTTCATGTCCTTTGCCCACTTTTTAATGGGGTTGTTTTTCTCTTGTAAATTTGTAATTTTAACCTAAATCTTAACTTTAAATATTTGCCAAAGGTTTCCTGACAATGTAATAAAAAACAGTGGAAATTGACACTTTTCTAAGACTAAGGTACAGAATTTTAAAGCAAGAGGAGGTTGTTATGACTGATTTTTGCATTTTGAAAAGTTGTCACTGAGCCTGCAAACTTCTACCTGCCAATACCTTCCCATAGACATTCAAGCAAAGTTGACTAACTTCCAGAATGGCATAATTCAAAGAAAGAAAAAGCAATGATCAGATGTGAAATACAGGTAAGCTCCAGTATTTTTCAACCTGTCTTAGTGTCATGCTGTTGGTCCTAAAAGTGTTATAAAAGTGAAGATGAATAGCACAGGCTCTAAGGACAGTGGTATGTAATGTGTCACCATGAGGATGTACAGAACTGTTATGGCCAAAAGTGATCTAGAACAAACAGCCTTCAACTGAGATATGAAAGTGTATACTTACATGTTAATTGTGATTCCAAAACAAGGTTATGGTATGGAACTATATGGATTAATGTATGATTTTGTTGGTTACTGAAATGGTATACTTTTTTGTTTGTGTTTTTTTGCTTAAAAGTTATTTATTCCTAAATCAGTGTTTCATCTTATAGTTTCTGGCGTCTTAATAATGAGGAAGTACGATTACAAGATGTGCTAAGTGGAACTGTGGACTATAAAGTCCCTGGGCTCAAGACACCCCCCAACCTCAGCCTCCTCAGTAGCTGGGACTACAGACACATGCCACCACATCCAGCTAATTTTTGTATTTTTTTTTTTTTTTTTTTGTGGAGACGGAGTTTTGTCATGTTGCCCGGGCTGGTCTTGAACTCCTGGGCTTAAGCAATCTGCCTGCTGTGGCCTCCCAAAGTGTTGGGATTACAGGTATAAACCACCACGCCAGTAGATTTTGCTTTTGACACAATTGGAGACTTGGCCAAGTCATGTCTCAATTCTTTAATGTTGGCATTTTTTTTCTTTTTTATTGGGAAATATAATATTTATATACCATAATATTCACCCTTTTAAAGTGTACAATTCAGTGGTTTTTACTGTATTCACAAAGTTTTGCAATCATCACCACTATCCAATTCCAGGACATTTTCATTTTCCTTGAAGAAACCTCATACCCATTAGCACTAACTCCCAATTTCTTCCTCCCCTTGGTCCCTGGCAACCACTAGTCTTCATTCTGTCTTTTCCTTTTTTCTTTTTTTTTTCTTTTGAGACAGGTACTTGTGTTGCCCAAGCTGGAGGGTAAGGGTGCAGTCATATCTCACTGCAACCTTGACCTCCTGGGCTCAAGTGGTCCTCCTGCCTCAGCCTTCCAAGTAGCTAGAACTACAGGCACACACCACCAGGCCCAGCTACTTTTATTATTTATTTATTTATTCATAGAAACAGGGTCTCACTGTGTTGCTCAGGCTGGTCTTGAACTCCTGGCCTCAGGCAGTCCTCCCAAAGTGCTGGAATTAACAGGTGTGAGCCACCATGTCCGGCCTTCTTTACATCTTTATGAATTTACCTATTCCAGACATTTCATATTTTCACTTAGCATAGTGTTTCAAAGTTCATCCATTTTGTAGCAGGAATCAGTATTTCATTCCCTTTTATTGCCAAATCGTGTTCCATTGTATGGATATGCCACATTTTATTCATTCGTTCTGTAGTTGATGGACCTTTGGGTTGTTATCACTTTTTGGCTATTATGAATAATGCTACTATGAACATTTGGGCACAAGTTTTTATGTGGACATAGGTTTTCATTTCTTTTGGCTATGCACCTGGGAGTAGAATTGGTGGGTCATATGGTAACTTTGTGTTTAATCTTTTGAACTTCTCAACTGTTTTCCAAAGCAGCTGCATCATTTTGTATTCTCATCAGCTGTGTATAAAGGTTCTAATGTCTCCACATCCTCAGGAACACTTGTTATTTGTCTTTTTGATTATAGTCCTCCTAGCGGGTGTGAAGTGGTATCTTTTTTTGTTTGTTTTGATCATGTAAGAAATGCAGGAAGTAGTATCTTTTAGTTTTTTTAGTTTTTTTTTTTTTTAGATGATGGAATCTCACTGTCACCGAGGCTGGAGTGCAGTGGCATGATCTCAGCTCACTGCAACCTCTGCCTCCCGGGTGCAAGCAATTATCATGGCTCAGCCTCCTAAGTAGCTGGGACTGCAGGCATGCGCCACCATGCCTGGCTAATTTTTTTTTTTTTTTTTTTTTTGGAGTAGAGACGGGTTTTTGCCATGTTGCCAGGCTGGTCTCAAACTCCTGACCTCAGGTGATCTGCCTGCCTCAGCCTCCCAAAGTGCTGGGATTACAGGTGTGAGCTACCTCACCTGGCCCAGTATCTTGTAGTTTTGATTTGCATTTGTTAATGATGCCTGATGTTGAATATCCTTTAATATATTTATTGGCCATTTATATATCTTCTTTGAAGAAATGTCTTTTTTTTTTTTTTGAGACAGAGTCTTACTCTGTCGCCCAGGCTAGAGTGCAGTGGCGCAATCTCAGTTCACTGCAACCTTCATCTACCAGGTTCAAGTGATTCTCCTGCCTCAGCCTCCCGAGTAGCTGGGATTACAGGCGTGTGCCACCACGCCCGGCTAATTTTTGTGTTTTTGTTAGAGACGGGGTTTCACCATGTTGGTTAGGCTGGTCTTGAACGCCTGACTTCAGCCTCCCAAAGTGTTGGGCTTACAGGCATGAGCCACCGTGCCTGGCCAGAAATGTCTATTTCTTTGCCCATTTTCAATTGTTTTTTGTTATTACTGTTGAGTTGTAATTTTTTTTTTTTTTGAGACAGAGTCTCGCCTTGTCGCCCAGGCTGGAGTGCAGTGGCATGATCTCGGCTTACTGCAACCTCCACCTCCCGGGTTTAAGTGATTCTCCTGCCTCAGCCTCCTGAGTAGCTGGGATTACGGGTGTGCACCACCATGTCTGGATCATTTTTGTATTTTTAGTAGAGACGGTGTTTTACCATGTTGGTCAGGCTGGTCTCGAACTCCTGACCTCGTGATCTGCCCATCTTGGCCTCCCAAAGTGCTAGGATTACAGGCGTGAGCCATCACACCCAGCCGAGTTATAATTTTTAACTATATACCAAATATTAGATCTTTATCAGATATATAATCTGTAAGTATTTTTTCCCAGGCTTTGGATTCTCTTTTTTTTTTTTTTTTTTTTTTTTTGAGACAGAGTCTTGCTCTGTCGTCCAGGCTGGAGCGCAGTGGCCGGATCTCGGCTCACTGCAAGCTCCGCCTCCCGGGTTTACACCATTCTCCTGCCTCAGCCTCCCGAGTAGCTGGGACTACAGGCGCCCACCACCTCGCCCGGCTAGTTTTTTGTATTTTTTAGTAGAGACGGGGTTTCACTGTGTTAGCCAGGATGGTCTCGATCTCCTGACCTTGTGATCCGCCCGTCTCGGCCTCCCAAAGTGCTGGGATTACAGGCTTGAGCCACCGCGCCCGGCCTGGATTCTCTTTTCAGTGTTTTGATGATATCCTTTGAAGCGTAGAAGTCCAATTTATTTTTTCTTTTATTGCCTGTGCTTTTGATGTCTAATCTAAGAAATCATTGCCTAGGGGCCGGGTGTGGTGGCTCACGCCTGTAATCCCAGAATTTTGGGAGGCCAAGGCGGGTGGATCAGAGGTCAAGAGATGGAGACCATCCTGGCCAACATAGTGAAACTCTGTCTCTACTAAAAATACAACAATTAGCTGGGTGTGGTGGTGGGTGCCTGTAGTACCAGCTACTCACGAGGCGGAGGTTGCAGTAAGCCAAGATCGCGCCACTGCACTCCAGCCTGTCGATAGAGCAAGACTCTTTCTCAGAAAAAAGAAGAAAATATTGCCTAATCCAAGGTCATGAAGATTAATGCCTTTGATTCTTCTAAGAGTTTTATAGTTTTATTTCTTGCACTTACAATGTTTGCATTCTTAGGGAAACAGTTCAATCTTGAGTACATGATAAGCAACATAATTTAGAATATACTGAGATTAAAGGGGACTAACCTTCACCCTGTTTATTTGTTTAACCTGTAAATTTAGGCAGACTAAGCCTTGCTACTTATCTTGTAGCTGTTTTTCAAGTGTAAATTGTATTTTGCTTGAAGTATTTTTGTTGTCGTTGTTTTTAGAGATGGGGTCTTGCCATGTTGTTCAGGCTAGTCTCAAACCCTTGGGCTCAAGTGATCCGCCTGCTTCAGCCTCCCAAAGTGTTGGGATTATGGGTGTGAGCCACGGCGCACAGCCTGCATGAAGTAATATAATTCCCTGGTTTCAAATTTTGAGAAAAAGAAAAATTCTGAGCTTTTTTTTTTTCTTCTTTTTTTTAAAGAAGAGGGAAGGGTTCTGAGTGACTAGCAGATTGATTGTATAGCCTGCATTTTAAGAAGAACAGTTGTAGAAACTTGGCAGGGAATTATTAGGTTGATTCAGTTACTGTTTCTTGAGCCCCTGTTCCAAGCCAGATACTGTTTTAAGCTGTGAGAATATGACCATAGATCAATAACAGGAATGCTAGGCACAAGGTTAGGCTAATGGTTGTGTTATCTAAACAAGAAATGCATATTGTGCATCCTGTTGTCTATTAACAATGATTCTTGTGTTTGTGCTTGACTCTTTTCCTTAAAGATTTACTTGAATTGTCAGAATAGAAAATAATATTTACCCAAAATACATGAGATAAGATTTTTTAAAAAAATAAGCATTGCAGGCCAGGCATGGTGTCTCATGCCTGTAATTCCAGCGCTTTGGGAAGCTGAGGCGGGTGGATCCAGAGGTCAGAAGTTCAAGACCAGCCTGGCCAAGATGCTGAAACCTGTCTCTACTAAAACTACAAAAATTAGCTGGGTGTGGTGGCACTTGCCTGTAATCTCAGCTACTCGGGAGGCTGAGGCAGGAGAATCGCTTGAACCCAGCGGCAGAGGTTGCAGTGAGCGGAGATCATGCCACTGCACTCCAGCCTGGGCGACAGAGCGAGACTCCTTCTTAAAAAAAAAAAAGGGCCGGGCGCAGTGGCTCATGCCTGTACTCCTAGCACTTTGGGAGGCCGAGCTGGACAGATCATCTGGGTCAGGAGTTCAAGACCAGCCTGGCCAACATGGGAAAACCCCATCTCTATTAAAAATACAAAATTAGCCGGGCGTGGTGGTGCATGCCTGTAATCCCAGCTACTTGGGAGACTGAAGCAGGGGAATCGCTCGAACCCAGGAGGTGGAGGTTGCAGTGAGTCGAGATCGAGCCATTGCACTTCAGCCTGGGTAACAAGAGTGAAACTCTGTCTCAAAAAAAAAAAAAAAAGAAGTATTGCAAGTACTTTTAGTATTTAGTAACATTTAAATCTCTAGAATATGTTGTAATTTTGAAGAAACTATGACTAAATTTATTTTATTTTTTAAACATTTTTATTTATTTTTGTTTTTTTGAGATGGAGTCTTGCTCTGTCACCCAGGTTGGAATGCAGTGGCATGATCTTGGCTCACTGCAACCTCTGCCGCCCACATTCAAGCGATTCTCCTGCCTCAGCCTCCTGAGTAGCTGGGATTACAGGCACGTGCCACCACGTCTGGCTAATTTTTGTAATTTTAGTAGAGACAGGGTTTCACCATGTTGGCCAGGATGGTCTCGATCTCCTGACCTCCTGATCTGCCCGCTTGGCCTCCCAAAGTGCTGGGATTACAGGTGTGAGCCACGGCACCAGGCCGACTAAATTTGAAAGTATTAGTTACGGACCCTTATATTCTGCTTGAGTCAACTTTTATATAGCACTTGAACCAACATCTCTTCATCATTATCTGTTGCAAGGTATTTTAGATTTTCTTGGATTGGATTTCTTTCTTTTTTAATTTAATAAACTTAATTTTCCTAGAGCAGCTTTAGGTTCATGTATTCCTTTTTATGAACAGCCATTTCCGTACATGTTATTTGGACTCTTACAAATACTTCTGAACAAAGCCAGGCATGGAAGCATGCACCTGTTATATGATTTGGCTATGTCCCCACCCAAATCTCATCTTGAATTGTAGCTCCCATAATTCCCACATGTTGTGGGAGGGACTTGGTGGGAGATAATTGAATCATGGGGGCGGTTTCCCTCATACTCTTCTTGTGGTAGTGAATAAGTCTCATGAGATCTGATGGTTTTATAAGAGGTTGCCCCTTTCCCTTCTCTCATTCTCTCTTGCCCACCGCCATGTAAGACGTGCCTTTTACCTTCTGCCATGATTGTGAGGCCTCTCAAGCCACGTGGAACTGTGAGTCCATTAAACCTCTTTTTCATTATAAATTAGCCAGTTTCGGGTATGTCTTTATCAGCAGCATGAAAACAGACTAACACAACCTGTAATCCCAGCACTTTAGGAGGCTGAGGTGGGAGAATCACTTAAGCCCAGGAGTACAAGACCAGCCTAGGCAACGTAGCGAGACCCCATCTCTACAGAAGATCAAAAATATTAGCTGGATGTGATGGCATGCACCTGTGGTTCCAGCTTCTCAGAAGGCTGAAGCAGGAGGATTGCTTGAGCCCAGGAATTCGAGCTGTAGTGAGCTGTGATCATGCCACTGCACTCCAGCCTGGACAAGAGTCTCAAAAACCAAAACCAAAACCAAACCAAAACAAAAACAAAAACAAAAAACGAAAAAAAAAAACTGGAGTGGGTAATTGGCACTACTATCCACCAAATTGCTCAAGCCAAAAACCAAGTATTCCAGACAGCCACAATTACTCTTTCTCTCTACCCCCATATCCAGTAGACTGACAAGTTTTCTTGGTTTTAACCCCCCAAAATATCCCATAGTCTAGTCGCTTCTTTCCATCTCCATTTACATCATCTCTCACCAAAACTCCTAAGTGATCTCCTTGCTTTTTTTCATGCTTGCCTCAATAACTTCGCATTACACTTAGAATAAAATCCAAGTTCCTCATCATGGATTATAAGAACTCTCATTATCTGGTCTTTACCTCTCTTTTCAACCTCATCTGGTTTTTTCTCTTTGTCTTTCACTGAATTATAGGTATACTAGAATTTTTCCTGTCCCTCAAACATGCTGAATTTGTTCCTGCCCCCAAATCTTCGTACTTGCTATTTCTTTAGTATTCTTCCATCTTCAAATGGCTGGATTATTATCAGCACCTCAAAGGTTTTTCTTGATTCTTCCAAAGTAACCTCATTCTGCCTCATCATTTCTTTTTTTTTTTTTTTTTTTTGAGACAGAGTCTCGCTCTGTCGCCCAGGCTGGAGTGCTGTGGCTGGATCTCAGCTCACTGCAAGCTCCGCCTCCCGGGTTCCCGCCATTCTCCTGCCTCAGCCTCCCGAGTAGCTGGGACTACAGGCGCCCACCACCTTGCCCGGCTAGTTTTTTTTGTATTTTTTTTTTTAGTAGAGACGGGGTTTCACCTTGTTAGCCAGGATGGTCTCGATCTCCTGACCTTGTGATCTGCCCGTCTCGGCCTCCCAAAGTGCTGGGATTACAGGCTTGAGCCACCGCGCCCGGCCCTGCCTCATCATTTCTATCTGTATTTTCAGTTACATCAGGATTGCCAAGTCTAGCCCAGGAACTAGAGATGAGTTTCAACATGGCAATGCAAAACTGTCTTTGCCTGGATTCTCTTTTTCTTTCTTTTTCTTTCTTTGGATTCTCTTTTTCAATATCAAGTTCCTTCATAGTAGTTTTATGTGAAAAGAGACCTTGCTTTTGTTGACCATTTATCCTAGAATGATCAGGGAGGGAATTCTAAAAGTCTCCATGACTCATACTTTACACATACCTTTGTAACTTTCATTTCAAGAAATTAGGTTTTCTTTTCAGTTATCACTAATAATTGGTGCTGTGAGACCCCCTTGAGGAGGCAGGGACAACATAGTATAATAAATTTCCATTAAGAAAACAAAAGGAGTGGCTGGGTGCAGTGGCTCACACCTGTACTGTAATCCCAGCATTTTGGGAGGTCAAGGAGGGTGGATCACCTGAGGTCAGGAGTTCAAGACCAGCCTGACCAACGTGGTGAAACCCTGTCTCTACTAAAAATACAAAAACTAGCCAGGCGTGGTGGCGCGTGCCTGTAATCCCAGCTAGTAGGGAGACTGAGGCAGGAGAATCGCTTGAACCTGGGAGCCAGAGGTTGAGTGAGCCAAGATCACGCCACTGTACTCCAGCCTGGGTGACAGAGTGGAAAAAAAAAAAGAGAGAAAGACAACAAAAGGATATAAAGTGGAAAGCTTCTAATGCTGCATTTTCTCTCTCATTCTCTCTTCCCCCACACACCTACCCATGATTCAGTCCTAATGCTTTTGTTCTTTGTTCCTTTTGCTGCTTGCATTTTGGATTTTCAGTGTTTATAAGCTGAATATATATATCCTCTAATAGAGGATATATAGGGGGGAAAAGCACATCATTTTAGTTAATCATGCTAGCTGTTCAAAATTCTCCTCCTTATTTTCTGTGGATAACTGAGAATTGGTTAAAATGGCTTCAGCAGAATGAAAATTTATAAAGTAATTTAAAAGAATTATGGCTGACACCAGCACTGAATGCTTTCATTCTTATTGCATGCTTAGGGCATTGAATAGAGAGTGTTTGGTGAAAACACTGTAGAATTTGTTTTGATTGCCGTCTCTTAGTTGGTTTTACTACAGTGAGAGAAAAATGGAGGCAAGAGTATTAGTCATTAAAGGTCATTTGGCGAAGTGTTTATTTGGCAGTAAGTTCTTATTTTTCTGCCACTCAAGTTATTTTATTTATTTCTGTCGATTTACATAACCTCTTGTAAAAGTTTCAATACCATAAAGCACCTAAGATACAATAGACTATGCTCAGTATTTTTGTGTGTATATAATCCCAGGCATATATATATATATACACACACATTTTTTTTTTCCCGAACTGTAGAAATGTTGAGTTTCTCAGTCCCCGTGCTTGAAATTATGTTTCAATAATGTTAAAGTGCGAAGGAAACTTAAAAATACCCTATTATGTTTACAATAGGAAATGTTAAATATTGAAGTAGAATTTTTATCATACCTCCTTAACTTTTAAATACCCTTTTCCATATAATTGTTTCTCCTGCTTAAAGACTCTCTCTTGACATCTGGCTTTAGAGGTAGAATGTCTTGTTCCTTATGTCCCAAAACTTGGGTGTCTTATTCACACTTGGGTGTCCTTCTGGAAGAACATACTGTCCTCATGTCTGCTCTGAAAAGCTATTTGAGGATTTTTTTTTCTTTTCTTTTTCAAATACATATATGAGGAGCAGCATATAAGAGTTTGTATGTATGGGTTGAAAGTGGAGGGATGGGATTACTACTAGAGGCAGGCATGCTTACATTAGGGAGAAGAGAGAGACTGTTGCCCAGGTTGAAAGAGAAATGCTGCCATAAGAAGTCAAAAAGTCCTTCACATTCCCTTGTAAGTTATATTTCTAGGTATTTTACTCTCTTTGTAGCAATTATGAATGGGAGTTCACTCATGATTTGGCTCTCTGTTTGTCTGTTATTGGTGTATAGAAATGCAACCCAAATGTCCATCAATGATAGACTGGATAAAGAAAACATGGCATGTATACACCATGGAATACTATGCAGCCATAAAAAAGGATGAGTTCATGTCCTTTGCAGGGACATGGAGAAAGCTGGAAACCATCATTCTCAGCAAACTAACACAGGAACAGAAAACCAAACACCTCATGTCCTCACTCATAGGTGGAAGTTGAACAATGAGAATACATGGACACAGGGAGGGGAACATCACACACCGGGGCCTGTCAGGGGCTGGTGGCCTAGGGGAGGGATAGCATTAGAAGAAATACCTAATGTAGATGACGGGTTGGTAGGTGCAGCAAACCACCATCACACGTGTATACCTATTGTAACAAACCTGCAAGTTCGGCACATGTACCCTAGAACTTAAAGTATAATAAATTAATTAATTTTTTAAAAAGTCAAAAAGTACAACTTTCTGGATATAGCTCAGCCTTCTGTCAAACAGCTCAGTAACCTCAACAGCCATTACTGTATTAAAGAAAGTAGCATCCAATATATAATCTTCAAAATTATAAAGAAAATCTTAAACTATGACTAGTATATCCTATTTCAGAAGATAGGCAAATTGTGATTTCTTTTTTGAAAATTTATAATTGTAAAGAAAATCCTAAATTGTAACTATTCTGCATAATTAAGAAGGCAAGAAAATCATAATGCTTTTCAGAAAGTTCCTCTCACACATGATTTTAAGTTTTATTGTTTATCTTGATATTAATTTATATGAAACATATTTGAACAGTGTTCAGATAAATGTGGTATTAGCATATGCAGTGTTTTATTATATAAAATATTTTACTTATAGATATTTTAAAACATTAACTAAGCATACTCTCTTATACCATAAGATATGTGGAGTCAGTTTGGTACTGTATCTATTCAAAATATACAGTGATGTATCAGTTCCACTTTCAGAAATCTGTTCTGCGGAAATATTTGCACAGGTACATAAAGATACATAATTTTTGTTGTATCTCTGTAATAGCAAAAAATTGGAAATTATACAGAAGCCAACTGAATACTGGAGGTGAGTTTACTGACATAGAAAGATACCCAGGATACATGAAAAAGACAAGTTGAAAACAAAATGTACAGGATGACCCCAGTTTTTGAAAATAAAAAAAAATTACTGTGCATGTATTTATGCATATTCAAGAAAAAACGCCTAGAAGTAGAAATTCTTCACTGACCAGTCACTTTTTCCTTTATATAGTTATGTATTTTTACAGATACTTACTCTAGTTCATTTTAAAAACTCACACATATTTTAAAGATAAGAAACTAAAATAAATCTTCAGTGGTATAAAACTAATGTTTCTGCCATTCTGCAGAATATTAATTCTCAAATTTGAGTTTGAGAAATTAAAAAACAAGCAATTTTAGAAGTCACGTAGGTCTTTTAATGATTCTTAGGGTAGAAATCTATTTTTTTAACTACATATGTGAAACTTAGGAAACTAGAACTTAGTTCTAAGAGTGATATACTTCTTTCATTTTCAAAAAAGTTTGTCATATTTTCATAACCAACAGTTATGTTATCGAGGAGTGACTTTAGTATTATAATAGTTTAAAGTACCTAGATTATGACTTTAAAAAACTTATGTTGAGTAGCCCAAGGAGAATGTATAAATTGGGAATGTATAAATTGGGAAAAACCTCAGACTTAAAGTAATTATATGTAATATCAAAGCAATGTAATTGTAAGTTTCTCCCTAGGGAATCTGAAATATCACCCAACAAATATCACCCAAACAAGTCACTGTTAGTGTGGATTCATGGAAGAAGATCTAAAAATAAATAAATCAATAGAAATGGTAAACTTGGGCTGTGAATCTTAAAACAACTAATCAGGTAGCAGCATTTAAATCCTATATCAGGCCAGGCATGGTGGCTCATACCTGTAATCCCAACATTTTTGGAGGCCGAGGTGGGAGGACCACTTGAGCTCAGGAGTTAAGAGACTAGCCTGGGCAACATAGTGAGACCTCCCTGCCCTCTGCCATCTCTATGAAAAATAAATTTTAAAAAATAAGCTGGATGTGGTAGCACACACCTGTAGTCCCACCAACTCAGGAGGCTGAGGCGGGGGGAGGATCACTTGAGCCCTGGAGAATCTAGGCTGCAGTGAGCCATGATTGCACTGATGCACTCCATCCTAGGTAACAGAGTGAGACCCTGTCTCAAAAAATAAATATTTTTATCACATGGGAAAAGTAAATCTAATCACGACTCCTTAGTTTTAAGGAGTTAACTGCTGGGTAGTCAAAGGTGATATAAGTGACTTGAGGAAATAAATTTGCATTCGTGGATGCCAATCCAGAAATCACTAAATAACACAAAAGAATGGTTGTTTTTTTTTCTTACTATTCATTTTTCATGACATGGTAACTCAGGGAAGTCACATTGCCCTGGGTCAAACAGTGCCAAGCTGACTACTTCCTTTTGTCATGTATCACTTCACCCACTCTTGCCTTGACATGTGTAAGAGTTATGTTTTGTCATGTGACTGCTGGGATAGTCTGCATCACTCAGAATTATTCTTACCAACTGCTAATGAAGTTAATGATCAACTGTCAGCTGGGTTTTTAGTGAAGTGATCGAGGGCATAACTAGCAAGATGAATGGAGCCAGGCAAAATTTGTATAGTGATTTGGCTTCATAGTCCTTTCTTTTCAAATGTCCCAGAAAGGAACATTCTGCATAGTGTTTGAAACAAGATTTCCCCAATTGTTGTAGAAGTCAAGTGATCCAGTGTCTTCGAAGAGCGTTAAAAACACTGTGTTGCCAAGCTCCCCATATCTGTCCTCTCTCTGGCAAAATCCTAATAGCAAGTTGATTTCCCATCACTGATGTGTCATTGATAATGTCTGTGTAATAACCATTTGGGGTGTGGTGGGATTGTCTCTGTGAGTCATTATTGTGTATATCTTGCTTCCATGACAGTGTTTTAAAACACTCTTCTTGGGAATGTGGTAGGAAGAGGCCACTTATGAAAATATAATATCCATTTGAACAAAAAAAGTTTAAATATTTGTTGTCAGTAAGGTAAATGGCAATTGCAGAGTGAGTAGTAAATTTACTTAAACTTTTTATAAAGCTATATAAATTATTCTTACCTAATTATTACAGTGGTAACACTTTATTAATTATAATTTTCTGGTAATGTTTATTTTAAAACAGCATTTTTTTCCTTTTAAAATTGTTTCTATTTCACAATTTTCACTAACATAAAGGCTGGTTTTTATCCTGGTCAAATACAATTAAGATCAGTTGATTAAGATCAGTTCAGATCTTAGATTTTTTTTGCAGTGATTTAGACATAGCTTTTTTTCTAGATAGTATTAGGAAGGGTATATTGTTCCTTAGAGTATTCGCTCTGCCACCTCAAGTAGATACTCCTTATTGATACATTATTTCTACCCCATTTTGTCTTATGAAAGATGTAGGATGGTTATAATGTATGCGATACAGAAAATAAAATAAATTTAAAATAAGTTAATGTAAAAAGGATACAAAGAGAAAATAAGCTTAGGGAAATAAAAGGTTTAAGGTTTGTGCACAAAATGCATATGGTGAAGTGCTCTATTAATTTGGCTGTAAATTCTGTCAACAAACCTGAAGATAGATAACATGATCACTTAAGAGCAGGGGTTCATGCCTTTATCTGCTTGCACATCATTTATAAGTACCCCACATTCTCATCATAAACATTTCTCTTTCCTGAAGAGATTCTCCAAGGCGGTAGGCTATGATCAGGGGCAGAAGAGAGAGATCAGAACTTTGGAGAATGGGGAAGTTTGAAGGAACACCCAATTCTGATATATCTTCCAAAGGAGTTATTTCCACTATAAGACTCACTCATTTATCGGCTTCACATAATTCGTAAGATTAAATAGAAATAAATTGTTCAGAGAATGTTCCATTATTCCTAATATTGAAACCAAAGGGATTTTTCCTGTGGACCCTCACAGGGCAGGGCCATGTGGGCACTCTGAGTACTATTCCCAACATTCTTGTTAGGAGCAGGTGAATGGATTGTGTAAGCATCAGCAGTAAAGGAGTCAGGAGAACCATGGGTGAGCTTGAGAGAGGCTTCTGAAAGTACTGAACAGGCCTCAATAACTCAGCAAAAACTAATGCTAGGAAGTTGGTCGGAAGACTCCTGCCCTTTGACCCTTTTGGAAAATGAATTTTTAAGCTGATTCTTCACTTCAGATCCACGGTAATCCACAGCAGTGCTGGACCTTGTTTTAAAATTTTATAATTATAGTTTCATTTCAGTTTTTTTAAAAGTTTGGTTACAAAAAGAAGCATATGTCCCTAATATTACTGCTGTGTAGTAAGCACTCTGAAGAGGTACTTATGTAAGTTCTAGTATCAGAATTGCCTTCAATGTCTGTTAAATAATTATAGTGAAGGCTGGGCGTGGTGGCTCACGCCTGTAATCCCAGAACTTTGGGAGGCTGAGGCGGGCAGATCACGAGGTCAAGAGATCAAGACCATCCTGGCCAACATGGTGAAACCCCGTCTCTACTAAAAATACAAAAATTAGGCCGGCCATGGTGGCCTTTGGGAGGCCGAGGCAGGTGGATCACCTGAGGTCAGGAATTTGAGATCAGCCTGACCAACGTGGCGAAACCCCATTTCTACTAAAAATACCAAAAATTAGCCAGGCATGCTGGCAGGCACCTGTAATCCCAGCTACTCTGGACGCTGAGGTAGGAGAATTGCTTGAACCTGGGGGGTGGAGGCTGCAGTGAGCCGAGATCGTGCCATTGCACTCCAGCCTGGGCAACAAGAGTGAAACTCCATTGAAAAAAAAAAAATACAAAAATTAGCTGGACGTGGTGGCATGTGCCTGTAGTCCCAGCTACTCAAGAGGCTGAGGCAGGAGAATCGCTTGAACCCGGAAGGCGGATGTTGCAGTGAGCTGAGATTGCGCCACTGCACTCCAGCCTGGCAACAGAGTGAGACTCCATCTAAAAAAAAAAAAATATATATATATATATATATATATATATATATATAGTGAGTACTTGCTATAGTTTGAATGTGTCCACTCCACATTCATGTTGAAACTTAATTCTCAGTTTAACACTATTAACAAGTGAGGCCTTTAGGAGGTGATTAGGTCATGAGGGCTCTGCCTTCATGGATGGGATTAGCACCCTTGTAAAAGGGCTTGAGGGAGTGAGTTCAGCTCTTTTTGTCCTTCTTTTCCTTTTGCCTCACTGTGTGAGGACAGTGTTCAAGGTGCCATCTTGGAAGCAGAGACCCAAGGCCTTCACCAGATACAGAACCTGCTGGCACCTTGATCTTAGAGTTCCCAGCCTCCAGAACTCTGGAGAAACAAATTCCTGTTCTTTATAAATTACCTAGTCTCAGGTGTTTTGTATGAACAGACTGAGGCCGTACTATTTATTTAATGTGGAAAAAGAAGCTTGCAAAGTCAACCTGACATCATTTAGTTTAGTCAGTCTTACCTAGACTACAAATACCTAGAAATTGCTTATACATGTAAAGTTATAGAATTAATTTAAATGGAAACTTTCCAATTATAATAGGTCTCTCTCTCCATGTTATGTCATGAAAACCTCTGTTATATCAGGAAAATCTCCTGAAAATTTTCTCATCTGTTGAGGAAAGAGATAACAGGTAATCTTATTGAGTTTAAACTTGGAGGATAAATGGAAACAGCAGTTCATCTTCAAATGAACCAAAATAATCCTGCAAGATAAAAATACAGTATTTTAACAGTATTAATATTTTACCAAAAGAACTTGAAGGTGAAAATCCCAAAAGCCACAACAATTCCATGATTGTGAAAATATTAAGTATGCAAAATTTTTGTTTGTTTTGTTTTTCTTTTGAGACAGAGTCTCCACTCTGTCGCCCAGGCTAGAGTGCAGTGGTATGATCTCGGCTCACTGCAACCTCCGCCTCCCGGGTTCACGCAGTTCTCTGCCTCAGCCTCCCTAGTGGCTGGGATTACAGGCACCTACCACCAGGCCCAGCTAATTTTGTATTTTTAGTAGAGACAGGGTTTCACTATCATGGCCAGGCTGGTCTTGAACTCCTGACCTCGTGATCCGCCCACCTTGGCCTCCCAAAGTGCTGGGATTACAGGTGTGAGCTACCACGCCCAGCCTAAGTATGCAAAACTCTTAATTACTCTCCAGTATTTTGTTTTAGCATCTCCATTTCTTATATCTCATTTAAACAATATTTTAAAACCAGTGTCATATTATTTTTATTAATAAAATAATTCTTCAGGAAGAATTGACTTTTATGATATTTATTCATCCCATCGAGAAAATTATATATATATGTTATATATATAGCAGATTTCAAGTTTTTTTACAATAAGACTTTTATTTTAGAATAGTTTTAAATTTATAGAAAAGTTTCAAAGGTAGTAGAGTTCTCATATACCCCACACCCAGTATTTTCTATCACTAAGATATTAGTATGGTACATTTTCAAAATTAGTGAACCAATATTGATATGTTACTGTTAACTAAAGTCCATACTTATTTAGATTTGCTTATTGTCCTTGTTCTCTTCTGGAATCCCATCCAGGATACCATATTACATTTAGTCATTTTGTTTCTTAGGCTTCTTGTTCCTATGACAGTCACTCAGACTTTTCTTCAGTTTTGATGAAGAAATTGACAATTTTGAGAATAATGATCAAATATTTTGTAGAATGTCCCTCAATTGAGATTTTTATGTTGTGTTTTTTATAATTAGACTGCCGTTGTGGGTTTTTTAGTAGGAAGACCACAGAGGCAAAATGCCATTCTCATCATACCATATCAAAAGTAGATAGTATCAACATGACTTATCACTGTTGATGTTAACCTTGATCACCGGGCTAGGGAGTTTTGTCAGCTTTCTCAATTGTAAAGTTACTCTTTTTTCCCCCTTGCCATACTGTACTCTTCAGAAGGAAGTCACTATGTGCAACCCTCAGTTGAAGAGCTGGCGGGAGGAGTTATGTTTCACTTCCTTGAGGGCAGAGTATTTACGTAAATTATTTGGAATTCTCCCCATTAAATTGTCTGTTCTACCTTGTTTACTTATTTATTTATGGTAGTATGGACTCATGGATATTTATTTTTAGTACTTTGGATTGTAATCTAATACTACTTTATTTTGTTGCTCATTGTGTTCTACCTTTAGCCATTGCAAGCTTTTTGTTGCTGTAGGTGTTTTTTGTTTTTTTATATACTTTTTAGTACTTCCTTACTCTCTGGCACTACAAAATGCCTCATTGTATACAAAATTTTATTCATTTATTTATTTAGAGACTGAGTCTCGTTCTGTCGTCCAGGCTAGAGTGCAGTGGTGCGATCTTGGCTCACTGCAGCCTCCGCCTCCCAGGTTAAGTGATTCTCATGCCTCAGCCTCCTGAATAGCTGGGATTACAGGTATGCACCACCATATCTGGGTAGTTTTTGTATTTTTAGTAGAGACGGGGTTTCACTGTGTTGGCCAGGCTGATCTCAAACTCTTGACCTCAGGTGATCCGCCCACCTGGGCCTCCCAAGGTGCTGGGATTATAGGCGTGAGTCACCACACCCAGTCACAAAATTATTTTTTAAAAGCTAAAAAACATGATAATTAGGTAGGTTCTTCCAATCGTCTTTAAAAGAAAAATGCTGTTCCTGTTTTTAATTATTGAGGGCAATTAAAGGAAATGTGTTTCAGCCACTTGGTGTCACAATTTTGCCCAGTCACCTTATTTTTTTTTTTCAGGGGTTAATCTTATTTGCAGGTTGTCTTTTTGGAAGATTAGCATGTATTTTTGATTTTTGTTTTTGTGTGTTTCCTTAGCAATGGAGTAGGAAGGGCACAGATAAAAGGAGAAATTTAAGCAATTAGTATAAACTTATTTAGAGCAGCTCTCCTATTACTGTCTCATGCGATCAAAAGGTGGTTTTTTGTTTGTTTGGTTAGTTTGGTTTTTTTATTTTTTAGAGACAGGGCCTCCTTCTACCACCCAGGCTGGAGTATAGTGGTGGGATTATAGCTCACTGCAGCCTTGAACTCCTGGACTCAAGCAGTCCTTCTGCCTCAGCCTCTTGAGTAGCTAGGACAACAGGCATGTGCTGCCACACCTGGCTAATTTTAAAAAAAAATTTGTAGAGATGGAGTCTTGCCGTGTTGCCCAGGCTGGTCTTGAACTCCTGACCTCAAGCAATCCCCTCACCTTAGCCTCCTAAAGTGCTGGAATTACAGGTGTGAGCAAGGGCACTTGGCCTGAAAAGTGGTTGTTAAAACTCAATTGATAGCACCAGTTACCTCCAAAGGAGAAATTGAAATAAAACATTGGTTTTTGATATTATGTATTTGTATAGTGTTAATTTTTTTAATAACAAGGTTTTTTAAAAATAATCTGGAAAATAATAAAGGTTTATTTTTAGAGTTACTGGAAATGCAAAGAAAAGAACTTACCCTTTCTGTGGTTTGAAATACTTTAGAACTTGAGAACTTTTTTCCATACTTGATGCACTCAAAAGTTTTGATTATTTTGCATTAATTTTGTTTGGCTGTACCTGTTTTTCACTAGTTTAGCTGTGCTAATGAAATTGGCACTTCGGCTCAATTGTTTTTATTTAATTGTGATGATCACTTTAGCATTTGAAGAGTCCGAGGCCAGCTTGGGCAACGTGGCGAAACCCTGTCTCTACAAAAAATGCAAAAATTAGCTGGATGTGGTGGTGGGCTTCTGTATTCCCAGCTACTTGGGAGGCTGAGGTGGGAGGATCACTTGACCCCAGGAAGTGGAGGCTGCAGTGAGCCAAGATCACGCCACTGCTCTCCAGCCTGCATGACAGAGTGAGACCCTGTCTCAAAGAAATAAAAATTAAAATTAAATTAAAAATCCAGATTTTAGTCTAAGGATATTCTTTTGATAGAACCAATCATTTTATTATTGCATGGAGGCAATAACAACAAAAATTCTCCTTTGAAGATAAAGCAAGAACATCCTCAGGTTATTTATTGAATTGGTTCGTTAAATTCTGAACCACTAAGTATGTATATATTGTATAGTTATCTTGAGCTTTGTATTTCACAAATGGTATCTGTTATCTCCCTTAATCTGGCAACCACAAAAAAGCTTCCTGTGGAGGAACACTTTGTATTCTTAGGTGATACTCTACTTATTTACCTTTCTCCTTTAATTTTTTTTTCTTCCACTTTAAACCTTTGTCAAAGGTGATACTCATGTCACATGGTCGTGTTACTGGAAAGTAGTATTGGGAAAAGATTTGAGAAAGAAATGAGAAAAAAATTTTTTTTTCTGCTTGAGAAAGAAAATAGGTCAATGAGACCACAAAACCTAACATTTAGTTTTATGTGTCAAGACTCCTGCCTCGCTAGTCACAAAGTTACCCCTTAAGAACACTGTTCAATTTCTTTAATGAATCACATTCTAGTTACTTTATGATTTTGTTATATATTTTTTAAGATATTGCTATGCTACAAAGTTACCAAATTTATTTGGCCTGTCTTCAGTGACCACAACTACATTGATCTGAACATCCTAATCATTTTATTCATCAAGTATTTTTTGAGGCGCTCCTTGTTTTAAGACCCTGTACTGGGTGTTTCAGAAGTACAAAGGTGAAAGAAACATAGTCTTGATCCTTAAGAGTTTTAATCACTTGGGGGAAATAAGAAAAAAAAAAGATAAATATCTGTAGCAGAAGATAGTATCAGCAACATGTTCATTATACCAGTAACTCTATGTATAAGAACTGCAAGTAACATTTCTTAGATTTCTCAGATTTTCTTATAGTTCAGACTATTCTTTCTGTCCAGTTGTTCAGAAGTATTAAGCCTCTATGGTATTTCCAGTCAACTTATTCATAATGGCCCCAACATCTTTTGCTTTTTTTGGTTTTCACTAACATTAAGAATTTCACATGTACCAGCAACTGTTTTGAGTACTTTATACGCATTATCTCATTTAATCCTCTCAACAGTCAAATAAGGTATTATTTTTATTTTACAGACGTAAAAACTAAGGGTTAGAGAAGTCAAGATACTCGCCCATGATAAATTCAGAGCTAGTAAATATCAGAATTGGGATTCAAACCCAGAATTTCTATGCCAGAACCTGACCTTAATGATACTATTATTTTCTCTCTCTATGGGCTTTGTCAACATTCTTCACATCTGCTCTCTTTCTTTAAAAAAAATGCAGTTTTTGTTGTTGTTGTTTTGAGATGGAGTCTCGCTCTGTCGCCCAGGCTGGAGTGCAATGGCATGATCTCAGCCCACTGCAACCTCCACCTCCCTGGTTCAAGCAATCTCCTGCCTCAGCCTCCCGATTAGCTGGCATTACAGGTGCATGCCACCATGCTTGGCTAATTTTTTTGTATTTTATTTTTAGTAGAGATGAGGTTTCACCATGTTGGCCAGACTGGTCTCGAACTCCTGACCTCAGGTAATCTGTCCACCTCGGCCTCCCAAAGTGCTGGGATTACAGGTGTGAGCCACCGTGCCCGACCTACAGTTTTAAATATAGAGACAAGGTCTCGCTATGTTACCCGGACTGGTCTCGAACTCCTAGGCTCAAGCAGCTTGGCCTGCCACAGCGTTGAGATTACAGGCATGACCCAGCATACCCAGTGATACCTGCTCTATTAACAGAGAAAAGCAGTTTCAGAAGGGAAAGAAAACTTATTAATGGTTTTTGTTTGTTTTAATTCGGTATTTATGTTTTTGAAGTAGAAAATATTCAGTCTAGCATATGACTCAAGTTTGTGCTATCACCATGGTGGCTTCATACACACAGTTTGTTTTGTTTGTTTTTTCTCACACCTCTCAGGGATGAAAACGTAGCTTTTTCGCTGGGCTAATTTCTTCTCACCCTTCAGGTCTCAACTTGGGAGGTCCTCTCCAGGAAGTCTTCCTTAATCTCCATCCTACCCCTGCCACCAAGTCCTCTTCAGTCTGTACGCTTGACCCCTCCTATGTTCTCTCTAAGAAGCTTATTATAATCTCTGTCATACCACCACTCACACCACTGCAATGGTCTCAGCTCCTTGACAGCAGGGACTGTTCTTTGTGTTAGAAATCACAATATCCAGCATGGTGTTTGGCATGTCATAGGTACAAAAAAAAAAAAAAATGTTGAATGAGTGTTTGACTTGAAGTGCATTTTCAGACTTGCAGAATGTTTGGTGACTCCTTTTAGTCTGTGTTTTTGCACCAAACGTGACTTGTGATAGAGTGCTGCTTATGACGGACATGTCCCTTTTGATCCTCTAGTCTTTCTGGCAAAGAAGGTGTGTTTTTCATATCTCTGAATCCTTGAAGTCATTAGCTGGGAGAGGAGTGAGGGAATGATGTTAGCGAATTCCCTGAGTGAGGTAGAGGACACTGTTACTCTGCTTCCTTCTTCCCCTGGTGAGAATGTGGCCAAGCTTTAGAGTTTGGAGGAAGATAATCACGATAACATTAAGCCCCAGAGATTTTCAGTAGTAGTTCACTGTTTACTGGTTGGGACTTCTGTTTTAAGTACTGGCCAGGTCTACTCTGTTCAGACCTATAGCTGTTTTATACAGCTTTATATTCCCACCAGCCAGAGCCAGGTTTAAACTTTGTAACTCGAGATGATAGATCATTCCTAAGTGTTCACTTCTAACCTGAAATCATCATCTTTACCATAAGTCTATAGACTAGCAACATCATCATATATCAGAAGGCAGGAGAACTGCACACCATCCCACCACCACTATTTATTGACTGGGTGATTATAGGTAAGATAGTGAGCCCCTCTGGGCCTTAATCATCTCCTTTCTAAGGTGGGAGTGCTAAGATTTTATGTTCCTGAGACCATGGGGCTGAACTGGATTTTTTTGTCAAGGCCCATTCCATTTCCATATTAAGATGCATAATTTATATGAAATATTCATCACGTTCTAATGCTCACTTAGAAGGACAATTAGAAGTTTTCTTCTCTGTAGGGATTATACATAATATCATTTCTTTGTAATTTAACAGTGTTGAAATCTTAAAACATGAACTTATTACATTCATGGTTGTGATTTTGACCCCTACATTTTCCTGCTTTTAGGATTATTAATATCACATGGAGGCCTCTCTTTGTAAATTTTTCTTCCCAAGGTGGCTGTTTTTCTTCCTTTCTTTTTTCTTTAAGGCTAACAGCCTAATATGCCAAACAAATGTATACCGTCAGGCCATTTATGTGGGGATGGCAGAGCCCTTTGGGCACGTGCATACATTCATATCAGTACATGAGATGCATGCTGAAATGTTAATGCCTACACGCTTTAACTCTCTACTCTCAAAATTCAGTTCTTGAATGTAAAGTAAAAAGACCTACAATTCTGCTTTATTAAAGGCTTACTTCCTTAAGGCAGAAATCAGACAAGGAAAGTTAAGAACTGTTGTAGTCACAAAAAATTACCTTCTTCAGTATTACTACAAGTACATTGTTGTACTATTCACCATCAATAAAGAAACTACAAAGTATACAGCATTTTTAAAGAGGAGGGTATCTGTAACAGGTCTTCTAACCCTCTCATTCATTCCTTTTTCTATTATTCTATGTTGCTACAGCCTTCCTGTTTCCCTTTTTATCAGCATTTTATTTATAAAATGTTCAAAAATACAACAAAGTTTAAAGAATATGTTATAGTGAACACTTAACACAGCTGTCTCCTTAGATTCCACCATTAACATTTTATTGTACTTGCTTTCTCGGGTATCTGTCTATCCCTCCATTCATTAATCCATGTGGGTTTTTAAATGCATTTCATAGCATATTGAAGATGTCTATATCTATACCTATTTCTCTTTTGATGAGTTTCATTTTTCTGCTAAAATTCACTGAGCTCAAGTATGTAGGCACAATTACTTCTTCTTACTGACTTATGTAAGATGTAACCCATATCACTGGCCTTATTAGTACTGTGCTGTCAGCCTGTGCAAAGTGGTTTTCATAGAGCTGACCAGTGACATTCTAGATTAGCACCAAAAGAAATATAATGTGGTTTTAGCTGGGCATAGTGGTAAGTGCTTGTAGTCCCAGCTACTCCTGGGGCTGAAACAGGAGAATCCCTTGAGCCCAGGAGTTCAAGGACTGACGGGGCAGACTATTATTTTAGTGAGGCCCCACCTCTAAAAATAATAATAATTTCTAAAAATTATAAAGAAAGACATATAATGTAATTTTAAATGTTCTATTAGCCACATTTAAAAAGTTAAAATTAATAGGTCAAATAGTTTTAAGTTTTATTTAACTCAGCACATCCAAAATGTTATCATTTCAACATGTAGCTCAAAAAAATTATTAATGGCTGGGCATGGTGGCTTACGCCTGTAATTCCTGCACTTTGGGAGGCCGAGGCAGGTGGATCACTTGAGGTCAGGAGTTCGAGACCAGCCGGGCCAACATGGAGACAACCCATCTCTACTAAAAATACAAAAATGAGGCCGGGCATGGTGGCTCACACCTGTAATCCCAGCACTTTGGGAGGCCAAGGTGGGTGGATCACCTGAAGTTAGGAGTTCAAGACCAGCCTGGCCCACATGGTAAATGAAACCTTGTCTCTACTAAAAATATAAAAATTAGCCGGTCCTGGTAGCACGCCTGTAATCTCAGCTACTCAGGAGTCTGAGGCAGGAGAATTGCTTGAACTTGAGAGGCAGAGGTTGCAGTGAGCCAAGATTGCACCACTGCACTCCAGCCTGGGTGACAGAGTGAGACTCTGTCTCAAAAAATAAAAATAAAATAAAGAATAATAAAAATAAAAATACAAAAATTAGTCAGACGTGCTCACTTGAACCCAGGAGGCAAAGATTACAGTGAGCCGAGATTGCGCCACTGAACCCCAGCCTGGGTGACAGAGTGAGACTCTGCCTCAAAAAAAAAAGTTATTAATGAAATACTTTACCATCTTTTTTATAGTAACTTTTATATAAATCCAGTACATCTCAATTCTAATTAGCCGTACTTCAAGAGCTCAATGGTAGTAATATGTAGCTAGTGGCTTCCGTGTTGGACAGCAGTTCTAGACCTTCACACATAGGAGTACATTCCTCCTCATAAATTTCCATAGTCTGTATATACTGAGTTAGCAGCCAAATTTCCTATTAAATGCAAAAGAAGTAGTGATGTTCATCACAGCAAGCCCTAATTATACTGTTTCATGTTAAGGTCAGTTTTAATTTTAGTTTCCTTGTCAGAAACTTCTTAGGGTTTTTTTTTTCCTTTATTCATTTCTCTTGATTTCTTTTTTGTTTTGTTTTGTTTTTTGAGACAGGGTCTCGCTCTATTGTCCAGGCTGGAATGCAGTGGTTGCAACCTCTGCCTCCCAGGTTCAAGTGATTCTCCTACCTCAGCCTCCCAAGTAGCTGGGATTACAGGCCGTGCCACCACAGCTGGCTAATTTTTGCATTTTTGGTAGAGATGGAGGTTCACCAGGTTGGCCAGGCTGCTCTGGAACTCCTGACCTCAAGTGATCCACCCTCCTTGGCCTCCCAAAGTGCTGGGATTACAGGCGTGAGCCACCATGCCCGGCCTCTCTTGATTTCTTGACATATATGCTCAGTTGAATTACATTCCCTCTAGCAATGTTGAGTTATTTTATTACTTGTCTTCCATCCTTCCTCTAGTTTCATACCCCACTAATATATCTTCTCTTATTTTTGCTAGAGCACTCTCTCTAAATGAGATAAGATCTTTAAATTTCTCTTATAAAAATAAAAAACACATGCTAGTGTTAAATTATTAATCAGCACACAGAATTGTAAAAATTAAAATTAACAGTAAAATTGTTCTGTATCCTAATTGTGGTGGTCATTAAAATCCACAAAAACTGCACACATACTCACAAATGGAAAAAAAGAACTTGGTTAAGTATTATGAATTGAAGTTTTTATTTTATTTGACTAGAAGAAAGAGTTACTGGAAAAATAATCCTACCTATAAAGTGCAAACTCAGTCCCCAATAATTACTTGTCAAAAGCATCTATATTCTTCCTTTCTCCACTAACAAAATGGTTAATTTTGGATCATGAATATGTTTAATCTTATTCTCTGCTTTGAATTATATTTCATAATTCATATAAAATTCATATAAAATATATCTGACTTCAGATATATCTTGGTTGTTTTTGTTTTTAACTTTTAGTTTGCAGTTAGGAGATTTATTCAGCCCATAGTAAAAGACTTATACAGGGAAGTCAGCAGGAGTGGCAAGAATAGCTAGTATTCTGACAGTGGCAGAATTTTGCAGGAAGAGGCTCATGTTGATAAGTATCAGTTATCTTGAAAATCAACGCATGTGACTAGCTAGAAATACCTAAGTCACCCTAATTTAGATACTAGATAAATAAATTAATTTAGATATCTAGAATACTAAGATATGCCACTGGGCTTCTGGAAAAGTTTTTCTTTTCTTTTGCTTTTTTTTTTTTTTTTTTTTTTTTTAAAGACAAGGTCCTCGTCTGTTTCCTAGGCTGGAGTGCAGTAGCATGAAATGGCTCACTGCTGCCTTGATCTCCCAGACTCAAGCTATCCTCCCACCTCAGCCTCCCAAGTAACTGAGACTACAGGTGCATGCTACCATATCTGGCTAATTTTTTAAAAATTATCTTTTTGTAGAGACACAGGGTCTTACTATGTTGCCCAGGCTGGTCTTGAACTGCTGGGCTCAAGCGATCCTTCCAGCTCAGCCTCCCAAAGTGTTAAGATTATAGGTGTGAGCCACCACGCCTGGTCAAAACAGTTTTCTTTAGTAAAGCAAATTACTATAGGCCTCATGCTCATATCCTATTACATCATAATGAACAGTGATATACATATATAGATTGGCTTAGACACCATAGTGGAACTGGTGAACATTTTTTAGTGGGTAACACTATAGAGATATTTTTAAAGTTTTTCATATATTATCTGTTTTATTGTCTTCTCAGCACTTCTCAAACATCTTATTTATTTGTTTGTGTTTACTGACAGCTTCCCGCTTTTAAAGCATGTAAGTTCCATGAGAGCAGAGACCTGGCCTCTTTTATTTACTGCTATATTCCCAGCACCTAAAACCATGCCTTGCATATAATGGCTGCTCAGTAAATATTTGCAGAAGAATGAATGATTCTTGTTTTTACAGATTCATCAATAGACAGATAACTATCAGCCAAGAAGAAGTACAGGTATACTGCAGAGATATTGCAAGTTTGGTTCCAAACCACTGCAATAAAAAGAGTCGTACAAGTTTTTTGGTTTCCCAGTGTATGTAAAAGTTATGTTTATACTATACTGTAGTCTATTATGTATGCAATAACATTATGTCTAAAAATAATTCACATACCTAAATTTTAAAATACTTTATTGCTAAAAAATGCTAAAATCATCTGAACCTTCAGGGCATCCTAATATTTTTTTCATGGAGGGTCTTGGCCTCAATGTTGATGGCTGCTGATCAGGGTGATTGTTGCTGACAGTTGGGGTGGCTGTGGCGATTTCTTAAAGATAACAATGAAGTTTCCTGCATCGATTGACTCTTCCTTTCACAAAAGATTTCTCTGTAGCATGCAATGCTGTTTGATAGCATTTTACCCATAGTAGGACTTCTTTGAAAGTTAGAGTCAATCCTCTTAAACCCTGCCACTTGCTGTATCAGCTAAACTTATGGAATATTTCTTATCCTTTGTTATCATTTCAACAATCTCCACAGCATCTTCCTCAGGAGCAGATTTTGA
This sequence comes from Macaca fascicularis, assembly GCF_037993035.2. Classification (NCBI taxonomy): domain Eukaryota; kingdom Metazoa; phylum Chordata; class Mammalia; order Primates; family Cercopithecidae; genus Macaca; species Macaca fascicularis. Next base: position 103,023,491 of record NC_088381.1, read on the forward strand.
TTCTGTCTCAAGAAACCATTTTCTTTGTTTCTCCATAACAAGCAACTCCTCATAGGTTCAAGTTTTATTATGAGGTTGCAGCAATTTAGTCCCATCTTTAGGCTCCCCTTCTAATTCTGGTTCTCTTGCCATTTCCACATCTGCAGCGACTTCCTCCACTGAATTTTTGAATCCCACCAAGTCATCCATGAGCATTGGAATCCACACCTTCCAAACTCCTGTTACTATTGGTGTTTTGACCTCCTCCCTTGAATCATGAATGTTCTTGGTGGCATGTAGAATGGTGACTCTTTTCCAGAAAGTTTTCAATTGATTTTGCTTAGATCCATCAGAGGAATCACTATGGCAGCTATAGCCTTATGAAATGTATTTCTGAAATAATAAGACTTGAAAGTGTAAATTACTCCTTGAGCTATAGGCTTCAGAAAGCATGTTGTGTTCACAGGCATGAAAACAGCATTCATCTCCTTGTATATCTCCATAAGAGCTCTTGGGTGACTAGGTACATTGTCAATGAGCAGTAATATTTTGAAAGGAATCTCTTTCTGAGCTCGTTTTCTGGGCTTAAAATACTCAGTAAATCATGCTGGAAACAGATGTGCCGTCATCCAGGCTTTGTTGTTCTGTTGGCAAAGCACAGGCAGGGTAGATTTAGCTTAATTCTTAAGGGCCCTAGGATTTTTGGAATGGTGAATGAGCGTTGGCTTCAACTTAAAGACAACAGTTACATTAGCCCTTACAAGAGAGTCAGCCTGTCCTTTGAGGCTTTGAAGCCAGGCATTGACTTTTCTAGTTATGAAAGTCCTAGATGGTATCTTCTAATAGATAGGCGTTTTTGTCTCCACTGCCCATCTGTTGCTTAGCATAGCCACCTTTATCAATGATCTTAGCTAGGTCTTCGGAATAACTCACTACAGCTTCTCCATCAGCACTTGCTACTTCATCTTACACTTTTATGTCATGGAGATGACTACTTTCTTTAAACCTCATGAGCCAACCTCTGCCAACTTCCTGCTTTTCTTTTGCAGCTTTCTTGCCTCTCTCAGCCTTCATAGAATTGAAGAGAGTTTAGGGCCTTGCTCTGGATTACGTTTTGGTGTAAGGGCATGTTGTGGCTGGTTTTATCTTCTACCCAGGCCACAAAAACTTCATCTCAGCAATAGGCTGGTTTGCTTTCTTTATCATTTGCATGTTCACTGGCGTAACACTTTAAATTTCCTTCAAGAACTTTTCCTGGTTGGGCATGGTGGCTCATTCCTCTTGTCCTAGCTTGGATAGCTGATGGGAGGATCACTTGAGCCCAGGAGCTGAAGGCTGCAGTGAGCTATGATTGCACAACTGCACTCCAGTCTGCAGAGTGAGATCCTGTCTCCTTTAAAAAAAAAAAGGAAAAACCCTTTTTCTTTGCGTTCACAACTTGGGTAACTGGCACAAAAAGGCCTAGCTTTTAACCTATCTTGGCTTTCAACATACCCTCCTCACTAATCATCTCTAGATTTTTATTTAAGGTAGGAAATATGCAACCTTCCTTTCACTTTTGAACACTTAGTGATCATCACAGGGTTAATTGGCCTAATTTTTATATATTATGTCTCGGGAAAAGGGGAAGAGAGGGAGAGAGATGGAAGAACAGCTGATGGGTGGGGCAGTCAGAACACACACAACATTTATTGATTAGATTCTCCATCTTATGTGAGTGTGGTTCATGGCACCCCAAAACAATTACAGTAGTAACATCAAAGATCATGGATCACTATGACAGATATAATAATAATGAAAAATTGGAAATATTATGAGAATTACCAAAATTTGACATAAAGACAAGAAGTGAGCACATGCTGTTGGAAAAATGGTGCTGATGGACTTGCTAAACACAGGGCTGCCACCAATCTTCAATTTGTAAAAAATGAATATCTGTAAAGTAATGTGCAATAAAATAATATGTACCTGTATCATATTTCCTGCGCATCTGCTTAGTACACTTTAAAGACTGTTAATGGTGATGATGATAAAAGCCGCACATTCTTTATTCATCACTGGTCAGAATGTTCATTTGTTTATTTTAGTGAGTCGTCCTTCAAATAAGAGGAAAACAGCATGTTCTTTCAAAGAATACTGTCTAGGAAGCAAGGGTACTTCTCAGATCTAGGAGCAGGAGAATGAGAAAAGCTGATATGACAAGCCCTATATTATTTTTGAAGAAGAGTTGTGTAGTATTGTTTATGAATAGCCGTTTGTAAACCAGCCTAAATAATGAAATTGTAGGAGTTTAGAATAATATCCCAGTACATTAGGTCAATTATATGGTCAGAAGCCCCAAACAAATATTGAGTATATTCTCATTATGATTTTGTTTTCTGAAGTTAAATGGAATGATTTATATGCTTATCTTCTGTTGCATCTTAAAAGGATATATTATTAATAGACAAATACAGAAGTTGTGTGGTTTTATAAATTCTTTATTACTCTGACTTGTCAAGCAACAGGGCAAGAATGGACATGTTTTTCTAAAATAAGACTTTTCTCCATCTTACATGGGTGTGGTTCCTGGCACCCCAAAACAAAGCTGGGGCTGGGCATGGTGGCTCATGCCTATAATCCCAACACTTTGCGAGGCTGAGGTGGGTGGATCATCTGAGGACAGGAGTTCGAGACCAGCCTGGCCAACATGGTGAAACCCAGTCTCCACTAAAAATACAAAAATTATCTGGGTATGGTGGTGCACACCTGTAATCCCATCTGGGAGATGGAGGTTTCAGTGAGCCGAGATCGTTCCACTGCACTCCAGCCTGGGCGACAGAGCGAGACTCCCATTTCAAAACAAAACAGAGGTGAGTGTCTTGAGTGCCTTTTGATTATAGACCTTCAGACTTTCTGAGGATTGGGAGAGCATTTTTTTTTTTTAACCTTGAAATATTTATTGAATAAAGAATGGCAAGATCAGAAAAATAAGCTCTGGTTAGGATTTGATGTGGGGCTTCATTTTCAGCTCTGTTACTACCTCCTTTTATGATCTTGAGTGGTCTCTTCTCCTATTCGAACCCCAGTTTCCTTATTTATAAGGAGATAGTGAAGAGACCAGATTTAATAATCTCTAAAGATTCTTTCAGCTCTAAAAACTTAATGATTCAAGCAGGTTGCTGTGAAGAACAATGCATTTCTTCCAAAAGAGGGTGCTGTGGTATTTCTCAGTACTTTAGCATGGTCGTGAAAGGAACTGAAAAGGGTAGAATCTCAGCTTAATTTTGTGTCTTCAGACTCCCAACCTTTGAGAAATAGTGTCTAATTCCTTACTTTATTTAGATGAGGTGATATAAACCAATTCCCGATGTTACTGATACTTTAATTAAGTTTCAAAGAAAAAAAAATATACACGTGATTCTACCAGGCAAATAGAGACAGTTTTGTCAGATGTGGTGGCTCCCAGCACTGCAGGAGGATCACTTGAGGCTGCTAGTTTGAAACCAGCCTGAGCAACAAAGTGACCCGGACTCTAAAAAAAAAATAAAAATTATCTAGGAATGGTGGTGTGTGCCTATAGTCTTAGCTGTTTGATTGGCTTGGAGGCGGGAGGATTGCTTGAGCCCAGAAATTCGAGGTTTCAGTGAGCTATGATTGAGCAATTATTTCACCACTGCACTCCAGCCCTGGTGACAGAGTAAGACTCTATCTCTCTCTTTTTTTTTTTTTCTTGGTACAGGGTCTCACTCTGTTGCCCAGACTGGAATGCGGTGGTGTGATCTCAGCTCACCACAACCTCCGCCTCCTGGGTTCAAGCGATTCTCTGCCTCAGCCTCCTGAGTAGTTTGGATTATAGGTGCCCGCCACCACGCCTGGCTAATTTTTGTATTTTTAGTAGAGATGGGGTTTCACCATGTTGGCCAGCCTGGTCTTGAACTCCTGACCTCAATTGATCCACCCGCCTTGGCCTCCCAAAGTGCTGGGATTACAGGTGTGAGCCACCACACCCAACCATAAAAATCTAGCTCTAAATATATATATATATATATGTGTGTGTGTATATATATGTATGTGTATATATATATGATATATGTGTGTATGTATGTATATATATGTATGTGTATATATATATGGAGAGAGAAGGAGAGAGTTTTAACATTTTGATGTATTTTCACTCTCATTCAACTTCTTCCCATAAAATTGAGAAAATATATAAATTATATGTGTGTGTGTCATTTTATTTGTTTTTGTCTTTTTTTTTCCTGGTTTTTTTTTTTTTTTTTTTTTTTTTTTTTTTTGACAAGGTCTTGTTCTGTTGCCCAAGCTGGAATAGAGTGGCATGATCACAGCCCACTGCATTCTCAACTTCCTGGGCTCAAGCAATCCTCCCGCAGTACTCCCTCGAGTAACTGGGACCAGAGGCATGTGCCATCACACCTTTCTTTTTTTATTTTTAGTAAAGATGAGGTCTCACTATGTTGTCCAGGCTGGTATACCGCATTTTATTTATCCATTCATCTGTTGAGTTGTTCCTGCTTTTTGGCTATAATGAATAATACTGCTGTATAAACGTTTGTGTGCCTGTTTTTGTGTTGACATGTGTTTTTATTTCTCTTTAGTGTATACGTAGGAGTAGAATTGTCGGTTCATATAGTAACTCTTCTATTAGGTTTTTGAGAAACTGTCAGACTTTTTTCTCCAAAGGGCTGTACCATTCTACATTCTCGCCAGCAGTATATAAAGGATCTAATTCCTCCATATCCTTGCTAGCACTTGTTATTAACTGTCTTTTTTATTATAGCCGTACTAATAGGTGTGAAGTGGTATCGCAAGTGATTTTTAACTTGTATTTCTCTGATGGCTAATGATATTGAACATCTTTTAATATGCTTATTAGCCATTTGTGTATATTCTATGGAGAAATGTCCATTCAGATCCTTTGCCTATTTTTAAATTGGATTAATTTTCTTTTTTTGTTGAATTGTAAGAGTTCTTTATGCATTTTGGATATTAGGTCCTTGTCAGATATATATTTGCAAAAATTTCCTCCCATTCTGTTTTTGGCTTCGCTTTCTTGAAGATGACTTTTGAAGCACAAAAGTTTTTAATTGGGATGATGTCCAGTCTACCTTTTTTCTTTTGTAACTTGTCCTTTTGGTTTTGTACCTTAAGAAACCATTGTCTAGGGTGGGTGCAGTGGCTCACACCTGTAATCCCAGCACTTTGGGAAGCCAAGGTGGGCGAATCACCTGAGGTCAGGAGTTGGAGACCAGCCTTGCCAACATGGTGAAACCCCGTCTCTACTGAAAATACAAAAATTAACCTGGTGTGGTGGCAGGCACCTGTAATCCCAGCTATTTGGGAGGCTGAGGCAGGAGAATCACTTGAACCTGGGAGGCAGAGTTTGAAGTAAACCAAGATTGTGTCACTGCACTGCAGCCTGGGCGACAGAGCAAGACTGCGTCTCAAAAAAAAAAAAAGAGAGAGAGAAAAGAAACCATTGTCTAATCCAAAGTAACAATGATTTACATCTTTTTTTCTAAGGAGTTTTATAGTTTTACATTTAGGGTTTTTTTTCTCTTTGAGTTGATTTTTGTACATGGTATGAGTCCAACTTCACTTGTTAGTATGTGGATATCTAGTTGTCCTGGCACCATTTGTTGAAAAGACTGTTTTTCCCCTACTTGAATTATCTTGGTACCCTTCTTAAAAATGAATTCACCGTAAATGTGAAGGTTTATTTCTGGACTCTCAATTTTATTCCATTGATCTGTTTGTCTATCTTTATGCCAGTACCACACAATCTTGATTAGTGTAGCTTTGTAGCAAGTTTTGAAGTCAGAAAGTGTGAGTCCTCTAACTTTGTTCCTTTTCTAGGTTGTTTTGGCTATTCTTAGTCCCTTGAATTTCCATGTGAATTTTAGAATGAGTTTGTCAATTTCTACAAAGAAACCAGCAGAGATTTTGATAGAAATTACATTAAATCTGGGGTATGTTGTTTTAATTTGCATTTAAAAAATAAATAATGGGGCTAACTTTTTTCAAATGTTTGTTAACAGTTTTAGTTTCTTCTGCAAATTCATATCGTTTCTGTAAACCAGGAAATCTCTGACACCCTCCTATCAAGAAACACAATAGAACCGGACATGGTGGCTCATGCATGTAATCTCAGTACTTTGGGAAGCCGAGGTGGGAGGATCACTTGAGCCTAGGAGTTGGAGACCAGCCTGGGCAACACAGTAAGACCCTGTCTCTACAAATAAATTTAAAAATTGGCTGGGTGTTGTGGTGTGCACCTGTAGTCCCAGCTACTATGGATGCTGAGGCGGGAGGATCACTTGAGCCCAGGAGGTCAAGGCTGCAGTAAGCTGTTATTGTGCCACTGCATAGTAGCCTGGGCAACAGAGCAAGATCCTGTCTCACTCTGTTGCCCAGGCTAGAATGCAGTGACGTGATCTCAGCTCACTGCAACTTCTGCCTCCTGAGTTTAAGCCATTCTCCTGCCTCAGCCTCCTGAGTAGTTTGGATTACAGGTGCCGCCACCATGCCCAGCTAATTTTTGTATGTTTAGTAGAGATGGAGTTTCACCATGTTGACCAGGCTGGTCTTGAACTCCTGACCTCAAGTGATCTGCCCACCTTAGCCTCCCAAAGTGCTGGGATTACAGGTATGAGCCACTGCGCCCGGCCAATTGTACTTTTAAGTACTAAGGAGTTTAGAGCCCCAGATACTCTATGTGGAGATCATGATGCTCATGTTTGTTTGTTTTAATAAGACTCTGGTACAAAGGGTCACATTTTGATAGAAGCTACACTTTTTCAGTTCCAGGAGCAAATAAAGACAGGCAGCCCTCTTATCCGTAAAACTGAAGGTCGATGGCTCAGGGTTAGGGCCATTTCTTGGTAATGTTGAGATGGTTGGGCTGGTCTAGAACAAATATATACAGGGGAACTTGGAAGTGTTGGCCACCTTCATGGCCTCGAAGACCTTATGGCCTTACTCCTGTCCTGCGATCAGATAGGGCATGCCCGGGCAGTAATGGTTCTCCATACAGTCTGCGACCACTGGTGTTTCCCAGTCCACTGCCTGCCAGGAATACGACTGCAGCAGAGGAAGGCAGTCAGGAACATGGTGCATGTGGCTGAGCCCCTTAGGAATCTCTGCATGGCGGAAACGTGCCCACCTCAGGGTGGGGCCTTCTGCTGCCTTCCTACTCAGATTTTCTAAGGCCATTCTGTAAAATTAATAGCAAGCTAAAGGTTGGTGAGATAGGCCTATGGAGACATTTTTTTCTACAAAGGGACATGCAGCATTTATGAAAACTGTTGGCCCACATGTGACAGTGTTTAGGTCCTGAGGACTTGAAAAGTATTTGGTAGCCACTCAAAAAGCATACCTTACGCCTTACCTGCATGATTTGGATTTGCTGTCATTCTCTAAGTGACCATGATATTTGGGGGTACCTAATGGCACCCTACATGTTGGACACAGCTTCGTGCATTGGTTAGAGGTAGACTGGTACTGAGAAATTTATAACATTGCTAGTTAATTTACTGGCAGATTCTTGTATGCCTACTTAGTATTTGCTTGTATCAAAATACCTCTCTTTATTGCCTGGAGAGTAGAGGTCTCAGTTTCTGGAAACATTGCAGAAAAACTTTCCTAGCTTTCCATGTGGTAACTTCCCACATGGACTCTATGTTTTGAATTGTTTGGTTTTTTTCCACCAGGCAGGAAATGGCTAGAAAAAAGTTTCTTAAATTTAGAAGGTCTTAAAGTCTACTTGTCTAAATTATCTGCCTCCATCTTCACACAACTGCTTTCTCTGTGTGTTGTCTCTTTTTGTCTCAAAAGGTTGTTGTATTTAATACCACATGGGTGTAGTCTAGGAGGATCTCATCTTGAGTCCTTAACTTGATTGCATTTGAAAAGATCCTTTTCCCAAATAAGGTCACGTTCACAGGTTCTGGGTGTTAGGACATAAACATATATTTTTGAAGTTCACCCTTCAACACACTATACCACCATGTCCCCTATCTCACTTTCCTTTCTGCCAGATTCACTTTACAACACTCCAAACAAGGAGTTTCAGGTTTGTAGTCATGACACATTCGTCATTTTATGTCTATATATGCTGTTTATGAACAGCTCTAAAGGTTAAAAATTATTCCTTATATTGAGCTAAATCTATCCTGGGATAATATTTGAGAACACATTCCAGATCTCTCCTGCACAGTTAATAGGGGATGAGAAAGACTAGTCCCATGATTCTCAGGTTGAGGGAGAATAACACATGCACTGCTTCTCCACCATTCTGTTACGGCATTATAAGATCCTCTCTAACACCAGCCCGGGAAAAACCTCAGACTTAATGAACAGTTCATGACATTGTGAGCCAGTTGTGATGGAAATGTAATGAATCCCCTCCAGGAGGGTTGGGAGCAAACAAAAGATTGAGGAACAGCAATTTCAGTCTTCCTCATGATCACCATTCAGATGAAGACAACTACTATATTTTCCTGAGTCTGTTCTTTTCCAAGATCTACACCTTTAATTTTAATTATTCCCCTATGATATGGCTTTTATTCTATTCATTCAGCAAATATTTATCGAGGGCTTAATATGTGCCAGGCAGTCTAGTAGGTATTAGAATGATGCAGGGATGAGTATCCTAGAATCCATGTCATCTAAGATTATAATCTGGGGGAGAATGTAAACAAATAAATAGCAAGACACTGTGATAAGTATTTGGATAATGTTAAGTATAGGATCTAAGGGAGCACAAGCAGAGCTACCTAAGCCAGTGTTAAAGACCTGAAGATCAAGAAGAGAGGAGGGAGGCAGGACAGATTCACATTCCAGGCAGAGGAAGCAGCCAGTACAAATGCCCACAAGTTGTAGTGGATATTAGCTGGGTGTTTAGATGCCCAGCATCCTCGTCCACTTCCTGTTTTAGAGCCTTGCCTTCCATAGGGGAGAATGCAAGGTGGTTCCAAGCAATTGGCAGGACTGGGACTAGGGTGAGGAGAGTGAGGCACTTGACTCAGCTGTAACATTTAAGGGGATACCAAAAAACTTATAATTAAGACAAAGAATATTTTAATGCAATGTTTATTAAAATCATAATTGATGCAGAAAAATCCATGATGAATAAAATATCAAAACTTTAAAGAAAGACATGATCAGTACAATTGGTTTTCCCTTTTGCCTCAAGCTCTAATATGACTTGGTATGGCACTGCTGTTGATTCTTTAAATTTTTCTATTGTATTTCAACATGGATTTTTTTTGCATTAATTTTGATTTTTTGAAATATTGTTTATCTTGATTGGAGAGTTTTTTGGTGCTCCTTGAAATTTTGTGCCAAAAAATGAGTGCCTTAGTCACCTCACCCTGACCCAGCCCTACAACTAGGATATACACACAAAATCTATGCTTGGCCAGTTGTGCTGTCTCCTGGGGCTTTGGCTCTGGAGCATAAATGTGGTTAGAGACATTTCACAGTGGCAGCAGCAGAGGTTAGTATCCTGCTATGACCTGGCCTCCCGTGGTCATGCCCATTTTCTGAGCTGTTGTTCTGGTATTCAAGAACCATATTTTCTTCGTTTTTGGAAATCACAGTCATGTTTGTTTATCTTCAGACTTCTATTCTTCCCATTCTCCCTTCTTTAGAGATAACCAGTAGTGGTTGTATATTAATATATGCAAGCTTTCTTGGTATCTAAGGACAAAATTTATCCAGGTATAGCAAAATGAATTCATCAGAAGTAACTATTTTTTTCAGTCACTTCACTTGTCTTGTACTTCTTTTACCATTTAATCTTTCTCCATCATTTCCAATCTGAACGTAAACTTGAAGATTTATTTTTAGTTGTCATTTCTTAATATTATATTAACCTCTTCAAACGCAAAAATTTTCTGTTATCTTTGGCTTAAGAAGAATAATAATAACAGTCACTGAACCTGAACACATGAACAACAGAGATTAAAGGATGCCAGATTCAGAGGCCCTCACTAAAAGCGAGCACCAGAGGCATCCATAAAGAAAACAATGTTCACCAAGAAACAACTGGAAGATTTAGAGATGTTATTCATTAAGAACCCATACCCAAACTCCAGTCTTTAGAAAGAATTGCCTCAAAAACTGGCATATCTCCACCAGTACTACAGATTTAGTTCAAGAACCTCAGAGCAAAACTCAAGAAATGAAAATACAGCCATATTCAATAAAAACAACAGAAGACTCAATAATAACAATTACCTTAGGGAAGAGTGGAGAGAAATATTGGCACACCACCCAGATCCACTACTGGTGCCAGCCCTGCCTCTCCCATTTCTATAAATCATCTGGCACCTTCAGTCCAAGTTAGCATGTCGCAATTTTAACACAGATAACTCTGTTGGCCATAAAATACCCTATTATGACTACTGCCAAGACTATAATATATACTGCCCTTCCCCATTTTGGACTCCCAAGTTCTTTGCCCAAGTTCTGATTCTTTGGTCTCTTCACCTAGGTAGAACTTAACTGGCCGTTCTGACTTGCAAGAGAGAAAAACAATAGAGTAGCAAAAATTGTTTACCTCATGCTGGGCATTACCTTTCCTGATAGTTTAATGAGTTTGTGCTACTCTCCACATTTATCCTATAATAAATGAACCTCTACCTGTTTTTGTTTTGTTGCTTCTCTCAATTTTTCCCCATCAGAGTCAGTTATAATTTTGTTTTTGAAGCCTTACCTTCTATCTGTCTTGGGTTACACTCCCTGTTATAGTTTCTGGCTTAGAATTACCTATCCTACCACTGAATGCTTGAAATTTACTCTCTTAGGGTCAAGTTTCCAGGTTTCCTTTGCTATTACAACACGGAAGCTAACTAACATACTGTCTTCTTATAAAACTCTTGTCACCCCACATCACTTACAGTTTCCTTCTTGTCAGTCATTATAGTCTTGGATAGCAGTTCTCTTTGTTGTTTTCTCCACTTTCTGAGAAATGAAATTGTCGATGTGGTATCACCTTATCAGGTGCTCTTTTTTTTTTTTTTTTTTACCAGAATGAAACCTCTCCCCAATGCTGGGAGAGGTGACGTTTCCCGTTACTACTGTATATTGTGTCTATATCTGTTTTGTAATCTGTATTAGGAAATCATCACTATATCAACCGCAACAGTATCACTAGAATAGAACATACTTTACTAATGTCATGAGCTGTAGTGACACTTGCCTCCTTGTATTAACCTTCTAAGTGTACTTTAGACTTTAAATTTTTTATTTTTTATTTTTTTTTGAGATGGAGTCTCACTGTCTCGCCCAGGCTAGAGTACAGTGGTGTGATCTTGGCTCACTGCAACCTCTGCCTCCCAGGTTCAAGCAATTCTCCTGCCTTAACCTCCCAAATAGCTGGGATTACAGGCACGTACCACCTCGCCCGGCTAATTTTTTGTGTTTTTAGTAGAGACGGGGTTTCACTGTGTTAGCCAGAATGGTCTTGAACTCCTGACCTCGTGATCTGCCTGCCTCAGCTTCCCAAAGTGCTGGGTTTACAGGCGTGAGCCACCATGCCCAGCCTAGACTTTAACTTCTACGTGTACATTGTTCAGATTCCAGAGATTGTTATTAGGAATAAGGCCAGTAGCTTATTTTCCATCTACTTGAGTTTTTGCTGATACGTTATTGGAAGACTCTACTACTAAATAATAATTTTAGGTAGCATACCAGCACCTCTAGTACCTCTGTATGGGAGTTCTGCTCAGTTTTAGATAATCTTATGAGATTGCAAACTCTATCCCATCACTGGCTTTAATGCTGTCGTATATCTAATAAGGGAATTGATACATTCCTTGCTTTCTCTCTCATTTCCTTAAAGGCATGGCAGACCTGGAGGAGATGAACAGTTAAGGAACCTGAGCAAGTGGCATAATGTTTGTCTTTTAGCTAGCATTGTAAAGCCAGAGATATGAATCACAGAGGAAAGAAAGGACAGAAAAAGAGCAGTACTTCTTCAAAAATAGAAAACTTTTAAGTTACACCTAGTGTCTTAATACTATATGTATCTAGAGATATTCTCTATCATAGGAGCCAAAATTTGTCTTAAATCAGATAAATATCTAAATTATCCAGGACAGATTTTATTTAGCAAATATTCATACAGAGCTTACTGTGGGATATATGTTCAAAGTGCTTTATGAACAGTAATTTATTGAATACTCATAGCAAGTGGAATCTCCTATCAGATAGGAACTACTACCAGTTCCCATTTTACTAATGGATGAGGGAAATGAGGCTTAGAGAGGCTAAGTAACATCCCTAAGGACTCACAGCTAGTAAGGGGGAGAGCTGGAATCTGAATTCAAGAAACCTGGCTTCAGAGTCTATGCCCTAAACACTGCTTATGCAGCCTCTCCAATATATTTTCTTCCTAAAGTTCCAATGGAGAATAATAATATCATTATTCTAGTAACTCATACTAGAAAATACCCAATGAGCATGAAATACTATTTGTGTTTAAAACAGCTAATTAAGGACTTTGTCATATGTGTAACACTTTAACCTTCTGAGTTATAACTTGGCCAAAAGCCGCTTAGTTAAAACAATGTTCCTTCCACATATTTTTGTCTGCTTGGCCTCCCACCTGTTTCCTAAGATTCAAATTAGACGGTTGGTATCTAGCTCTTGTTTGTGTATATTTGACCATGAACTCCTTTTTTTTTCGGTCACATGTGTTCTGAGATTGTGGAAAGTTTATTGATATTGTCCAGGGTTAGACGAATGATGTCCTTTAATTCTCTTTTACCTTAATTATAGTTCTCACCTGCTAATTATTTCTGTCTATCCATATTCACATCCAATCTTCTCTTCCATGTAAGTGTTGCTGGTATCAGATATTTTTTCCATGTTTGCATAGGTTTTATTTGATTCTTTCCTAAATGTATTAATCTTTATTGTTTAAAGAGAAACTTTATTATAGTTAATATAGTATGACATACCACATACATGTATTTACTAGAGCTTCTGAATATGTTTACTGAGAACTTGAATACTTTGGTATAGGAGATTTTTCTCCTGTAATGAAGGAAGCCCCAAGAAGCTAAATCAGTAAACAAAAAGCTAAGGATTCTGTTTAATACCTGCTTTTTTACCCAACGCTTGGTGTATATTTTTTCTTTTTTTTTTTTTTTGAGACGGAGTTTTGCTCTTGTCCCCCAGGCTGGAGTACAATGGTGCAATCTCGGCTCACTACAACCTCTGCCTCCCGGGTTCAAGCGATTCTCCTGCCTCAGCCTGCCAAGTAGCTGGGATTACAGGTGCCCACCACCATGCTCAGCTAATTTTTTATTTTTAGTAGTGATGGGGTTTCACGATGGTGACCAGGCTGGTCTCAAACTCCTAAGCTCAGGTGATCCACCCACCTTGGCCTCCCAAAGTGCTGGGATTACAGGCGTGAGCCACTGCGTCCGGCCCACTTGGTATATTTTAAAATGTGTTTATGCTTTCGTTTTTGGTAGCCATGACATCTCCCTGGCAACTGTACAGCCTGTCTCATCTATAAATTATAGTGAAGGTTAGAAAACAACTTAGGGCTGGGCACAGTGGCTCATACCTGTAAGCCCAGCACTTTGTGAGGCGAAGACTGGCAGATTGCTTGAGCTTAGGAGTTCAAGACCAGTCTGGGCAACATAATGAAAACCCGTCTTTAAAAAATAATATAAATAAACAAATGAGAAAAGAGCTTAAGAAGTATAGCTCCTAAATCACTTGCCTGTAGCCTAACCAAAGCTGTAACATTAAGTTTTCATTAGACTTCTGGTGACTTAATGATACCTGTTGTTACTCTCATAAAACCACTGGCTTAAGTATGTATATTTTACTATAGTAGGTATATATTCTAGTTTTCCTAGTCTGTGAAATATTTAACAAAGACCCTCTGTTGTTAATATTTATGCCATGATGTTTCTCAAATTAACTATTTGGTTTTACCCATGTAAACTTTCAAATACAAACATTCAATATTCACTAAATCTTTATTAACTCCTTGTCATGTGCCAGGCTCTGTGCTAGATATTATGACACATGCAAAGATGAATAAAATGTAGTTCCTTCCTTTGTTTAGGGGTTTGTAATCCCGCAAATACCTAAACCATTAATATGTAGAATATTTACAAGGGCTGTAAGAAATGTTTAGGCAAAGAGCTAAAACATTCATAAGCAAAGGAAAACTACTTTTAGCTAAAGAGAGGGATCAAATAATTCTTTATGGGGAAATTGGCATTTAATCTGGATCTTGACGGGTTAGACTTTGATAATCTGATTTGGGGAGTGGAAGAGGGGCTAATTCAGACAACAGCACTGTTCAGACAGCACCACATAATAAAGTAGTACTTTGGAGATAGGCAGTGATGGGTTGGGGGGAGTAATAAATATTGCCTAACTTTGTTCTATTATCAAACTTATGGCAACTTTACTGTGACGAGATTTGAGAAAAAAGATAAAATTTAATACCCAATTGAAAATAGATGGTTAAACAAACAAGCAAAAATTATTCTTATTATTATTTTATTATTTTTTGAGACAAAGTCTCTCTGTATCATCCAGGCTGGAGTGCAGTGGTGCAATCATGGCTTACTGCAGCCTCAAACTCCCAGGCTCAGGCAATCCTCCCACTTCAGCCTCCCGAGTAGCTGGGACTAGAGACATGCACTACCACGCCTGGCTAATTTTTGTATATTTTGAAGAGACAGGGTTTCACCATGTTGCCCCAGCTAGTCTTGAACTCCTAAGCTCAAGCGATCCACCCTCCTCTGTCTCCCAAAGTTCTGGGATACAGGCATGAGCCACCGTGCCTGGCCCCAACAAAAATTCTTACTGTCCTTGTGATATTGGTGGATTTTGATTATCTCTAAAATCAGATTTCTTCCTTTTGATTATAAGAAACCGTTTTAATGGATTCCGCTTATTTTCCTTAAAAGTTATGTTAGCTGGGTGCGGTGGCTCACGCCTGTAATCCCAACACTTTGGGAGGCCGAAGCGGGCGAATCACGAGGTCAGGAGATCAAGACCATCCTGGCCAACACAGTAAAAACTCGTCTCTACTAAAAATACAAAAAAATTTGCCAGGCGTGGTGGCAGGCGCCTGTAGCCCAGCTACTCGGGAGGCTGAGGCAGGAGAATGACGAGAACCTGGGAGGCAGAGCTTGCAATGAGCTGAGATCATGCCACTGCATTCCCACCTGGGTGACAGAGCAAGACTCCATCTCAAAAAAAGAAAAAGTTGTTATGACAATACAACACATTGGCATAATGTCCCCTTAGAAGCATGGAAATCATCTGTGCTTTCCTTCATTCAGGTTTCTCCAGCTTGTACCTATAAATCCAAACCAGTCCATTAGCTTTTAATGTTCTTCTTCCTCTTCCATCCTGGTCTATCCTTAACGTAAAAGAACTCCCACCAAAAATAGCCCTTCTTCTCCCAGGGACTCTCTACTTCTCAGAGAGTCCCAGTTTATATCTTACAGCAGAATGAAATAAATTGGAATTTGGGCATATTTTAAACATTTTTTTTTAATTTTAGTTTAAAATTATAATTTTTTTCTTTATTGTTAATCGTTAAGTAACAACTAATTTTTTTTTTTTTTGCACAAGCCCGCAGAAATATGTAACAGGTAATTTAAAGACTTAAAATCAGCTGGGTACAGTGGCTCATCCCTGTAATCCCAGCACTTTGGGAGGCCGAGGTGGGTGGATCACAAGGTCAGGAGTTCAAGACCAGCCTGGCCAATATGGTGAAATCCCATCTCTACTAAAAGTACAAAAATTAGCCGGGCATGGTGGCACATGCCTATAGTTCCAGGTACTTGGGAGGCTGAGGTAGAAAAATTGCTTGAACCCAGGAAGCGGAGGTTGCAGTGAGCCAAGATCGCCCCACTGCACTCCAGCCTGGGTGACAGAGCAACGAGACTCTGTCTCAAAATAAATAAATAAATAAATGAAGACTTAAAATCATAAGTCCTAGCTTTATAATATTACTTTTTAAAAGATAATAGCCAGTCCATTGAGCATTATTACCTTTCCTTGTGTGTGAAAAAGAGAAAACATAACATGTAACTCTGAATAAATGTAGAGTTAAAAAAAGAATTTCAACTTCTGTTTTAGATTCTGGGACTACATGTGCAGGTTTGTTACATAGATATATTGCATGATGCTGAGGTTTGGATTACGAGTGATCCCCTCACCCAGAAAGTGAGCATAGTACCCAATAGTTAGTGTTTTCAACCCTTGCCTTCCTCCCTCCATCTCCCCGCTAGTAGTCCCAGTGTCCGTTGTTGCCATCTTTATGTCCATGAGTACCCAATGTTTATCTCGTACTTATAAGTGAGAACATACAGTATTTAGCTTTCTGTTCCTGTGTTAATTTGCATAGGATAATCGCCTCCGGCTGCATCCATGTTCCTGCAAAGGATATGATTTTGTTCCTTTCTATGGCGACATAGTATTCCATGGTGCATATGTACCACATTTTCATTATCCAGTCCACCATTGATGGGCATCTAGGTTGAGTCCATGTCTTTGCTATTGTGAATAGTGTTGTGATGAACATATGAGTTCATGTGTCTTTTTGGTAAAATAATTTTATTTTTAATATATACCCAGTAATGGGATTGCTGGGTTGAATGATAGTTCTCTTTTAAGTTATTTGAAAAATCTCCAAACTGCTTTCCATGGTGACTGAGCCAATCTATATTCCCACCAACAGTGTATAAGCCTTCCCTTTTCTCCGCAGCCTTGCCAGCATCTGTTTTTTACTTTTAAATAATACCATTCTGACTGGTATGAGATGGGATCTCATTATGGTTTCGATTTATAGTTCTCTGATGATTAGCGATATTGAGCATTTTTTCATGTTTGTTGCCCACTTGTATGTCTTCTTTTGAGAAGTGTCAATTCATGTCTTTTGCCCACTTTATAATGGGACTATTTGTTTTTTGCTTATTAAATTGCTTAAGCTCCTTATAGATTCCTGGATATTAGATTTTTGTTGGATGCGTAGTTTGTGATTATTTTCTCCTATCTGTAGATTGTTTCTTCTGTTGATAGTTTCTTTTGTTGTGCAGAAACTCTTTAGTTTAATTAGGTCCCACTTGTTGATTTTTGTTTTTGTTGCAGTTGCTTTTGAGGACTTAGTCATAAATTCTTTCTGAAGGCCGATGTCCAGAATGGTGTTTACTAGGTTTTCTTTTAGGATTTCTATAGTTTGAGATTTTATGTTTAAATCTTTAATTCATCTTGACTTAATTTTATGTATGGTGAAAGGTAAAGGTCCAGTTTCATTCTTCTGCTGTGACTGGCCAGGTATCCCAGCACCATTTATTGAATAGGGAGTCTTTTCCCTATTAATGCTGGTATTTTAAAAGGGCATGAAGATGTTAGCCTATAGTATGCCAGCCTTTTCATTTCACTTACTCCCCACTCCTCATAAAATACTTTGTTTCCATTATGCCCTGTAGATGGCAGTACTTATATGGAAAACGTAAGTTGAGAAAGCTCTTTGAGAATGATTAGCAGGTGGGGTCTTTAAGGAGTAAGGTTTAATTGAAATGTTCTTTCTTTGTCAATTTTTTTCATTCACTGGATTTTTTTCAAACAATCACAGACTTTCTTTATCACTCATGATGTTTCCATTGAGTTTTCTTTCACCATCGCCTGACCTCCCTAGACCCCACTTTTGTTTCAGAAATCTCATGTTACACAATCATTTTCTCTTTAGAGGGCAGTAATTGGAAACTAGGTAATTACATATATGATAGGATCCTGTGTAAAGTTCTGGGTACATATTTTTTTCTCAAGAAGGTTGAGTGCCAGCCAGATATCATTACTGTAAATTCTTTTTTTTTTTTTCTTTCTTTCTTTTTTTTTTAGACCAAGTCTCGCTCTGTTGCCCAGGCTGGAGTGCAGTGGTGCAATCTCTGCTCACTGCAACCTCTGCCTCCCAGGTTCAAGCAATTCTTCTGCCTCAGCCTCCCTAGTGGCTGGGATTACAGGTATGTGCCATGACTCCTGGCTCATTTTTGTATTTTTAGTAGAAACGGGTTTCGCCATGTTGCCCAGGCTGTTCTCTAACTCCTGGACTCAAGCAGCCCACCTGCCTCAGCCTCCCAAAGTGTTGGGATTACAGGCGTGAGCCACCACACCCAACCCATTACTGTAAATTCTGATACAGGGAAAGCAGTATCACATAGCTTTCAAATATGATTTCATTACAAATCTACAGTTATAGGGTCAATCAAGTATATCTTTGAGTGGGAGAAAGTAACTCATTCAGGAATATAAAAAGCTGTCTTGTTCTCCCTAAACATTGAGGATTTTGACTGTGGTATTCATTTAGTAAGTATTTATCGAGTACTTGTATGTTAGGCACTGTGCTGGGTAGGCATCCTGCATTACAATAATGAAAGGACATAGGCCCTACTTTCAGACATGCCCTTTCAAGTTAGTGAAATGTGGTGATTCTTGTAAGAGAGGTATGTGGAAGATACGTTAAAATCACAGAATAGGAATAGATGGTTATGGTAGATATTACCAATTAATTACAACACACTTTCCTTCAGAGTCTGCTGGTCTCAAACTCCTTCACAACACTTGAGAAGCTGGTATTGTTCAATCAAAGAAGACATGCAAGAAGCCTGTTGCCTAAACATGGCATGGTGGGAGTAGTGCCTAAGATACTACCTAGAAATGTTATGCAGTATGCCACCAACTGTGTCAATACAGGAAAAGAGAACACACACACACACGCACACACACACACTTGTTTGTTGATGTCTAGTCTCTAGAAGGCTACCCAACAACTACCCAAGAAATGGATAATACTGGTTGTCTCTGGGGAGAACAACTAGGTGACTGGGGGATAGAGTGGGAGAGAAACTTTTTATTGAATATCATTTGGTTTCTTTTGGAGTTTGAGCCATGTGAATTTATTACCCATACAAAAATGAAGTTGAAGGTTTACTACCTTACATCACATTACCATATCTGAGGAGAATATATACCAGTTGTCTTTTATTTGGTG
Organism: Macaca fascicularis; assembly: GCF_037993035.2. Lineage (NCBI taxonomy): Eukaryota > Metazoa > Chordata > Mammalia > Primates > Cercopithecidae > Macaca > Macaca fascicularis. Next base: position 103,042,515 of record NC_088381.1, read on the forward strand.
GCTTGTATAATCTACTAAACTCCCAAACATATACTAAATAGAATACAAGTATTGCCAAGGATCATTTAAGTATCCTGTAACACTTTTTGTTTTGGTTATGGGGAATTACCAGTTTTTATTTTTCATGCCTCTCAACTAGTATATCCTGATAAACCTTGAGTGGCTGTGAGTGGGAGTGGTTCCTCCCACAAAAGCCAACTATAGATTTTTTTATATATGCAGCAAAGTGCTATGTGTTTTTGTGTTTGTTTGACTTTGTTGTTTTAATGGAAATTATACATGAGGTGTGCCAGATAATCCTGGCAGAAAACAGATTGTGAACAGAAGACATACGGTTAGTAAGTCCATTTGCATTGCTCAGAATTTAGAGCAAATTAACATATTTCCATGTTGAGATGAATTGGAGTAGTTATAGTAGGACAGATAGAGGCACCAACTCTCTTGAAATAAATTTTTATAGCTGAAATTTAAGAATACTGGAAATGTGAAAAGAAAGTCCTTTGAATCAGCCATACCCAGGGGTCCTTAGAAATTCGATATGTGTTTATGGATCATGTAAAGATGATGTTGAGGGTTGTAAAGTATAGGTTTGTTCAACCTAGGGAACTTTAGGTCTGGTTGAAACCTGATAAATAAAACAGAATGAAAGTCACGTATACACAAGGAATTGTATAAGTAATGAACTTTATATACATGCATACTTGCTAAAGCACAATATATAGTCAGTAGACATCAAATGGCTGGTTAATCTTTATGAACTCTGTTTCTATTAATTGGATAATAAAAACAGCTAATACCATGGTAGCATATAACAGTTTACAGATCACTTCTGCAGTGTTTATCTCACTTAATCAAGGTTCAAGATTTTATTAATATTTGGGGAGATGGTTTATATCATAATGAAAATCATGTCTTTTATTCTGACTTCCATCTCCCTGTTTGGTATGGCCATGTAGTTTTTTTTTTTTTTTCCCCATTTTGGAGTGTTTTTGAGACAGGGTCTCGTTTTTATCACCCAGGCTGGAGTGCAGTGACACAAACATAGCTTACTGCAGCCTCAGACTCCTGGCCTCAAGCGATCCTCTCACCTCAGCCTCCCAAGTAGCTGGGATTATAGGCATGCGCCACCATGCCTAGCTAATACAAAAAAAAAAACAAAACAAAAATTGTAGAGATGGGGTCTCACTGTGTTGCCCAGGTTAGTTTCTAACTCCTGGCCTCAAGCAATTCTCCTGCCTCAACCCATGTAGAAGTTTTTGATAGAAAAACAGCAATTATGTAAACTTTTCTTAACATACTTAGCCTACCAATTAAGAAGAAAATCTCCATCTCTGCTAACGTGGTGTTTCTACCCCTTTTTATTACTTAATTTTTGCTTAGTCCATAGTAAGTCCTTGCCAGAGCATAGTAAAATCTGGTAACGTCCCAAACTGTCTCTACCATTCCTTCTCCCCCTTTTTTTTTTTTTTTTTGACAAAGAGTCTTGCTTTGTCACTAGGCTGGAGTGCAGTGGTGCAATCTTGGCTTACTGCAACCTCCACCTCCCAGGTTCAAGCGATTCTCCTGCCTCAGCCTCCTGAGTAGCTGGGACTACAGGCGCATGCCACCACGATCATCTAATTTTTTTGTATTTTTAGTAGAGACGGGGTTTCACTGTGTTAGCCAGGATGGTCTTGATCTCCTGACCTCATGATCCGCCTGCCTCAGCCTACCAAAGTGCTCAGATTACAGGCGTGAGCCACCGCGCCCGGCCCTCTTTCCTCTTTTATAACAGGTTCTGGATTTTTGGACTCACTCTCTTAATCTCTTTCAGTTGTAAGAAATCCATCTCTCTTCTGTGATCTCAAACTTCAGTTTCCCCTTTTCTTTTCATTCATCAACCCATTCGGCAAATATTTATTGATCATCTTAAGCATCAGGCCCTGTTCTATGTGCCAGGGATACACCAATGAATTAAATAGAGAAAACTCCTTTCTCTCATGGAGCTTACATTGTTTCTGATAGATACAATCGGCTACTGCATTGCATAGCTCCACAGGGCGCCATTCATGTTGTAGTCTGTGTGAATATTGCCTCTAGAGTTGTTCAGTGCACAGCCAGCTTAGTTCTATACGGTAGTCCTTAGTTCTATACTGTGCTTAATTAGGATGTCTGTCAAAACTAATTTCCTGTAGTAAAATCAGTCAGCTTCCACATTCCAACAATTGCCAAAGTGCTATCCCTTCGTTTAAGAAAAGCATGCAGTCCTCTCCATGGGGTGGAAGAGGATTTTGTGGAGAAACCATCCTTTGTATTTCCTCAGATTGCCTGTGTTAGGCCACCCTAAAATTTGCAATTTGCTTGTTGCTTCTTTCTTTACCTTCAGCAGTATTGAAGGGGTTTTTTTTCCTGTGTCTTAGAGTAGTTCTCTAATTTTTTTCTTTTCCCTTTTTTTCTTTTTTTTTTTACCTGCACAGAAAAACCGTGTTCACATTTCTTTTCCTTTACAATGATTATAGCATGTTTTTTTTCCTGAGCTGTGCAGTTGGTTCTTCCACCTTGATTTGTGTTCAGTAAATGTGCAATTAGTAAGAAGTCTGCTCTGCATTTTGAAGACAAAGTTAGAATTCATATATTTATTAGGAAGAGAGATGTAGAAAAATAATACCGTTAGATTCCATTATAATATTTTCTTGCTTCGTGACTCTGCTCAGTACTCTTAAGTTCGTTAAAGCTCAGGCTTTCCTTATGATCAAAATATGGATCTGAAAAACACTTATTAATACTACTTACTCTACACCCTTATATAGAAAATAACTGAATTTGTCTAAGAAATCATGTAAAGACGCATCTTACAATGAAATGTGTGCTCAAAGAGAGTAATTCTTTGTGCATGTAGGATTGGAAAAGTTGAGAAGTACGTTTACTTGCACGTCATTATAGTTGAAATCAGATGGAAAGGTTTAGAGATTGTGCAATTAGGGAATGTTTTCTACCCACAGATTCTCTAGCCGTGTGTTTCACATTCATTAACAATTAGGCCCAAGGATACTTGGATTCACGTCTGCTTTGGAAACTATTTTTTCCAAATACTGTATTTCCTAGATCTTTACTGAAATGATCAACATTAGGTATGAACTGCACCAACTTTTCTCTTTAAGGTAGCTTTGTTTGTCCTTTGATCTTTTCTGTCCATGTTCAGCCTCTTAAAACCATCTCTGCTGCAAATGTCATCTTATATGGTGCAGTGAGGCACTCTTTCAAATAATTTTTGGATGTATGCTAATCATATATGAGACACAAAAGCTCCTACTCCCCTAGGCCTCACTTCCCCTCTTGGCACTTTTACTTACTTCGTTTTTTTTTAGACTTCACATATGATTAACTCTCTCAAATCCTTTCCTCTTTCAACTGTTGTTCCTTTTGTTTTGTTTTTTTTTTTTTTTAAGAAATGGGGTCTCGCTGTGTCACCCAGGTTGTAGTGCAGTGGTGTGATCATAGCTTATGTAGCCTCTGAACTCCTGGGCTCAAGCAGTCCTCCCACCCAGCTCCCAGAGTAGCTGAGACTACAGGCACACACCACCATGCCCAGCTAATTTTTTTTTAAATGTTTTTCTAGAGACAGAATCCCGCTTTGTTGTCCAGGCTAGTCTCAAACTCCTGGCTTCAAGTGATCCTCCCACCTTGGCCTCCCAAAGTGCTGGGATTACAGGCATAAGCCACCACAACTGTTCCCTATTTTTAATATCTTATAACTGAATGCTTTAATCCTGGGCAACTTAGGATACATCTTCACTGCTTAATTGAAATGGCACTCTTTCAATGTTACTAGTAACCTCCAAGGGGAAACAGAAGCCAATATTTTTTTGAAGGAAAATTTGTATTATTTTAATTATTTTTATGTATGGAAAACTCAACAGTGTACATTTAACCCAGTTCAGTGGCAAGTTCTTTAGCCTTTGCCTTTTCAAGCTTGGCAATGCGAGCCACAGACTTGGGACCCAAGACATTGCCTCCCTAGTGATGGCGGATCTCATTGTTATCTGTCGTTGTAATTGGTCCTGATAGCTTCCACCAGCTTAGCCAAAGTGCCTTTGTCTTCTGAGTTAATCTGTGTAAAGTTGAGAGTGGTGCAGGTCTTCCTGTGAACTAGATATCCCAGTCTTGCCTTCCCCTTGATAATGCAGTAAGGGACCCCCATTTTATGACACAAGGCAAGCAGGAAAACCACCAGCTTGATGGGATCCACTTCGTGTGCAGTCACCACCAGCTGAGCCTTCTTGTTCTCCTCCAACGTGGTGACGGTGTTAACTCCTGCTCGAAGGACAGGTGGTCTCTTAGTGGGGACGTCCCCTTTGCCAGCAGCTCTCTTCTTGGCCCAGGCAAACAGCCTCTGCTTCTTCTCTTGGAAAGCTAATATTTTTTAGTACCTTCTGTAGACCAAGCAAAAGTTGCCAATGCTAGACACATGTATATGGAGTTACCTCATTTAATTCTTACAGCTGTTATTGGTATTACCTCCTTAAGAATGTGGAAACTAGCTGGGCGAGGTGGCTCATGCCTGTAATCCCAGCATTTTGGGAGGCCGAGGTCATGGATTGCTTGAGCTCAGGAGATTGAGACAAGCTGGGGCAAGGTGACAAAACCCATCTCTACCAAAAAGAAAAACAAAAACAGAAAACAAAAAATTAGCTGGGCAGGGCGATACACACATACAGTCTCAGCTACTGGGGAGGCTGAAGTGGGAGGATATCTTGAGCCCAGGAGGCAGAGGTTGCAGTGAGCCGAGATTGTGCCACTGCACTCCAACCTGGGTAACACAGCAAGACCCCATCTCAAAAAAAAAAAAAAGAAAAAAGAAAAAGAAGGAAACTAAGATCCATAAAAGCTTAAGTAACTTGTCTCATAGCTAGTAAATGGCAAAGTAACAGAATTAGACATGTGTCATTCCAAAGTCCTTGTTCTTTCCCCTGTAACACACTGTTCTTTATATTTTAACATACTGATCTATTTATCTATTTGAAATACTTGAAATACTACGGTAGACTCTTTGAGACATGCTTTTCTGGTTCTCTTGGATCTCCATTGCTTTAATCACTAACTCATAAATAGCTAGCTTGCTCTAGTTTCTCTCCTCCTCATCTAAACTTCTCAAAAGACTGGTATACAATTCTTTTCTTGCTACCCATTTGCTTCCTAACCCCTAAGCCCACTGAAGTCTGGCTTAGTCTCCATCACTGCATTGAAAATGCTCTCCCTCAGGACATCAGTAATTTCCTAATTGCCAATTTTGATGAACATATTTTAGTCTTTATCACTCTTTTTCTTCGTTTAATACTTTATTTATTCCTTTCTTCTTGAAATTGTCTGTCTTTGAATTCTGTGGACTTCACATTCTTATCCTTCTCATTACACTCTCTGACCATTCCTTGTTCTCTCTTGTTTTTGAACTTGCCTTCCTTCTCTTACTCCTTAAATGTTAGTGTTCTCTGATGTTCTATCTCTACATCTTTGCCTTAGACAGGTACTTCAAACTAAATACTGTATGGCCAAAACTCAACTTGCCATCTTCCTGCCAGACATGTACACCAATAGGTGGTACCAGTCATTCACCAAGTCTTGCCAGTTTTACCTCCTAATTATTTCTCTCTCTCGTCTTCTTTCTTTCTCTCTCGTCTTCTTTCTCTTTATTTTTTCTTTATTTCTTTCTTTATTCTTTCTTTCTCTTTCTTTCTTTCCTTTTCACCTTTTCTTTCCTCCCTCCCTTCCTCCCTCCCTCCTTCCCTCCTTCCCTCCTTCCCTCCTTCCCTCCTTTCCTCCTTCCTTCCTTCCTTCCTTCCTTCCTTCCTTCCTTCCTTCCTTCCTTCTCTCTCTCTCTCTCTCTCTCTCTCTCTCTCTGTCTCTCTCTCTCTCTCTCGACAGAGTCTTGCTCTGTCACCCAGGCTACACTGCACTGGCACCATCACAGCTCACTGCAGCCTCGACCTCCTAGGCTGAAGTGATCCTCCTGCCTCTGCATCCTGAGTAGCTGGGACCACACCACATCCAACTAATTTTTAAATTTTTCGTAGAGACAAAGTCTCCCTGTGTTGCCCAGGCTGATCTCAAACTCCCAGACTCAAGCGATCCTCCCACCTAGACTTCCCAAAGTGCTGGGATTATAGGCATGAACCACCGTGCCCAGCTCTGTTTCTCAAATCCATTCTCTTCCCTTCCTCTTTTACCATATCCTTCTCATCAGATGCTTATTAGTACCTGCTTAAATCGCTACCATAGCCTCCTAACTGGTTTCTCATCTTCAGTTTTGTTTCTTTCAAATCTATCCTCTTCCACAGGCAAAAATGACCATGTAACTTAAATTGATTTACAGTTAATGTTTTGACTAGGGAGATACCTGAATATATTAAAGTATAGTTCCCCTTTCCAATTTTGCCTTTTTACCTTCTTAAACTTTTATTTTTAATTTTTAATTTTATTATGTGTGTGTGTGTGTGTGTGTGTGTGTGTGTGTGTATATTTTTTTTTTTTTTTTGAGACAGAGTCTTGCTGGAGTATAGTGGCGCTATCTTGGCTCACTGCAACCTCTGCCTCCCGGGTACAAGAGATTCAGAGATACTCCTGCTTCAGCCTCTGCTGGCACACAGGTGCATGCCACCATGCCCGGCTAATTTTTTTTGTATTTCTATTAGAGGTGGGGTTTCACTGTGTTAGCCAGGATGGTCTTGATCTCCTGACCTTGTGCTGCACCCACCTCAGCCTCCCAAATGCTGGGATTACAGGCATGAGCCACCATGCCTGGCCTTAAACTTTTAAATTAGATATAATATCTGTTCATTAAGTCAAACAAACCAAACTCTAAATACAGTGCACATAGCCATTCTAGGTTAACACATTTTTTTTTCTTTGCATTTTATGTGAAGGGCCAGAAACCGAACACTCTATTAAAGGTGGACCCTGTGCTTAAACAATCCTATGAAGTAATTAGATTCTCATTTTACAAATGAGAAAACTGAGGTGCAATTAAGTCACTTCCCTGAGATCATTAATACAAGTAACAGATTCAGAATTGAAATGCCAGTCTGACATCAAAGTCTGTGGTCTTTTACCGTGCCATACTATCATGCCCTGTGGTGTGCATTTGTAATTCCCAAACCCACATATCTAGACTGCCCCTCACCAGGTAGTTCTCTGGATTTGTTTACACCTGTAGATGTGGACAGCCTACCAGTGCCAGAAATTAGGATTTGGAGGATGAGTATGTATAGGAAAATGACACAAAGAAAGCAAGGTTGTAGGAAAGGTAACCTGGCAATGTCACAGGAGAAACAGCATTGAAAGACCAACCAAAAGACCTAATGACATCTTGAACTAAAGTGATGACAGTGGAATCTAAAAAAGAGGAAAAGAGTGTGCTTAAAGAAATTAAAGTCGAGGACTTTGGGAAAAATATGTCAATTCTGTTGTCATAAAACCTCTTAATTCTCTTAAAATCTTAACCCTTTTAAGGTTAAGATTCATTAAGTGAAACAAACAAAACTCTTTAAATACAATGCACATAGCCATTCTAAGTGAACACATCTTTTCCTTCTCTGTGTTTTATCTGAAGGTCCAGAAACCAAACACTCTATTAAAGCTGGACACTGTGCTTAAGCAGTCATATGAAGTAAGGCATATCAAAGCTTTGTTAAGGCATAACAAAGCTATATATAAATGTATCACGTTGTGCTTTTACAGCCTAACAATAACAATAGGTAGTCTTTTACAGCTTACAGAGCCCTTTCATAAATATTAAGTGGTTTGATCCTCACACATCCCTATGGACTAAGTAGTTGTACTTTTCTTACTTTACGTATAAGGGAACTGGCTTAAAATGCTGTGACTTGCCCAGAGGTAACAGCTCTCAAAACACTACACTAGGCCAGGTATAGTGGTGGCTCACGGCTGTAATCCTAGCACTTTAGGAGGCGAGGTGGGCAGATCTCTTGAGATCAGGAGTTCAAAACCAGCCTGGCCAACATGGTGAAACCCCGTCTCTACTAAAAATACAAAAAAAAAAAAAAAAAAAAAATAGCCAGGTATGGTGGCAGGTGCCTGTAATCCCAGCTACTTGGGAGGCTGAGACAGGAGAACCCAGGAGGCAGAGGTTGCAATGAGCCGAGTTCGCACCACTGTACTCCAGCTTGGGTGACAGAGTGAGACTCTATCTCAAGAAAAAAAAAAAAGCTACACTAAATCCACTTCCTATGCTTTCTCCAGAGATGTCTGCTTCCCCAAAAACAAACAACATTTTTTCAAAGTACATGATCAAGCTGGAGCCCCTTTTCTCCTCAGCATTTGAATACCAGCTTATAAATAAGAGTTTATTTATTAGATCAGGCAATATAATGAGCTGGTGAAGAACAAGAACAGACTACTTTATAGTGTTCATAAAATTAGATGGCTAGTCTAAATTTTACAAACACGATTCTTGTGCTTTGACAGGTTACATGTACATGACTCATTGTTTCTTTGGCATTTCAGACATTGCCTGCAAGCATTACGTGAATGAAGCCATACCAGTGTCATGCCAACTCATGAACTGTCCTGCCCTGTACGACGAAAGAAAACCAAGGGTCTTCTGCTCTGGCCTCTATAGAATAAATTAGAAAAGTTGACTGGGCGCGGTGGCCCATGCCTGTAATCCCAGCACTTTGGGAGGCAGAGGTGGGCAGATCACCTGCAGTCAGGAGATCGAGACCATCCTGGCCAACATGGTGAAATGCCATCTCTACTAAAAAATACAAAAATTAGCTGGGCATGGTGGCGCGCGCCTGTAGTCCCAGCTACTCAGGAGACTGAGACAGGAAAATCGCTTGGACCGAGAAGGCAGAGGTTGTAGTGAGTGGAGATTGTGCCACTGCACTCCAGCCTAGGTGACAGAGCGAGACTCCATCTCAAAAAAAAAAAAAAGAAAAGAAGAAATTAGAAAAGATTTTGAGAGCTTAGTAGGAATGTTGTACTGATTGGCATTAGAGTTGGTGATTCATCAATCATGTCACTGCTACCAAGGTTATGCCAGTTTCCTTGCATTCTGCATATATACATTTTTATTTTAGCCTTCTTTAAAAATACTGTGGTTCCTGCTTCCTGGGTAGTGGTCAACTTTTAAACCATGTTTTTTTTTTTTTTTTTGGTTTTAAAATTTACCCTGGTGGGTTTTCTTGATCTTTGTTTGTTTACCCCCATCCATAGCTACGTGTGTATGCACACGTGCAGGTAGTCACAGCCATTTCCAAGGCAACCAATTGTGTTTCGAGACAGCAAATAATTTCAGGGACAGCTGTGGTGCCTCCCATCTTCTTTTAGTGGTGTTACTTTTCCTATGCTGTATACAGGTGTTGGAAAAGAACCAACATTTAGTTCAAGTAAACATCCTTGGACTAGCATTTAGGATCACACTGGATCGCGTCATTTTTTTTATTCTACAACGTATCAGAGGTTCATAGCAGTTTTCTGGCTATTAGATTGTTCTTAAAATTTAAAATCTTCACCTATTGAGTTACCCAAGCCAGCAATCACAGTGATTTCTACCTCCTTATTCCTCCTTCTCCACATTGACTAAATCAATAAATTCTACTGATGCTGCCTCCTCAGTTAGTTCCTCTGGTCCTGCACTATCCAATATGGTAGCTACTAGCCAGTGGGTCTGTTGAGCACTTGAAATGTGTCTAACCAAATTGAGATGTGCTGTGTGAAATAGCCTTCCATATTTGTGGGTTCCCCTCATCTGTGGATTCAACCAACCACAAATCGAAAATACTTGAAAAAAATTGTGTCTGTACTAAACATGTACAGACTTTTTTTTCTTGTCATTATTCCCTAAATAATATAGTATAACAACTACTTACATAGCATTCACATTATATTAACTATTATAAGTAGTCTAGAGATGATTTAAAATATATGGGAGGGAAGGCTGAGCGCAATGGCTCATACCTGTAATCCCAGCACTTTGGGAGGCTGAGGCGGGAGCATCACTTGAGGTCAGGAGTCTGAGACCAGCCTGGCCAACATGATGAAACCCCATCTCTACTAAAAATACAAAAATTAGTGGGGCATGGTGGCAAATGCCTGTAATCCCAGCTACTGAGGAGGCTGAGGTAGGAGAATCGCTTGAACCTGGAAAGCAGAGGTTGCAGTGAGCCAAGACCATGCCACTGCACTCCAGCCTGGGTGAGAGAGGGAGACTCCGTCTCAAAAAAAAACAAAAGTATACGAGGATGGCAATTTTATATCAGGGACCTGAGCATTCAAATTTACAGTTAAACTTTTGGCTCTCATTTGTGGCTCACATTATATTTCTCTTGGACAGTCTGCTCTGGTTTATTTTGGTCTTAGACCCTTTTCATCTCTGACTGTTGCTGAAGTCTAATAATTGGCCTTGATACATTCTGAACCTCAGTGAGAATGTTCTTTCTGAAATGGACGTCTGAAACTGTCACTTCCCTGCTACTACCACCCTTCAGAGGCTTCTCATCACAAAACCCAAAATCCTGTGTGCCTTATGCAAGAGTCCTGCCTACCTCCCAGCCTCGACTCTCACCTCTCCTCAGCTTCTCCTCTCTCCCACCCTGCACTGTACACTCCACTGGTCCTAAAATTCTTGTTATTCCCTCAACATACCATACCATTTCACTCATTTGTGCCTTTGCATTTGCTGATTCTTTAATCTAGAACATTAAAGAAGTTCTAAACTGGGGAGTTACATTTTAGCTTTCAAAGCTTTTCATAGGCTTCTCTTTTCTCCTACCCTGTTGATTCTACTGACACCGTTTATTTACTCCCACTGGGCTCTAAACTCACTGAGGACAGGGACCATGTCTTGTTTACTCTTATATCCACCTGTGCTTCAGGTAGTACCTGCAGCAGAAAAGGTACACCCATTTGGTAAATTTGTGTATTATTTGTATTGCATTAGAATAATGTACGTTACAGTGATTTATTTATGTCTATCTTCCTACTATGGAAAGAATTATTTAAAGAAAAGAACTGAATCTTATTGATAGGAAGATCTAAATATCCCTGCACCTCAGGTAGCACCTATCATATGTGGATACCATATAAATATTTGTGTTGAATTTAATAAACTCAGGCTGAACCTGCTCTGTATATATTGTGATGACTTTCAGATTAACCTTTAGACACATTCATAGGGTTACTGTCTTGGACGATCTCTAGGGATCCTCATTTATTTTTGGGCTTCGGGGTTACTGTATGTTCTGCTGTTGGTGTTTTTCACTCTTTGGGTGTTGTTTTTCTTCCTTTACAAAGATAGTATACATGTTTATTGTTGGGGTGGAGTCAAATCATATCAAATGATAGAAAATGAAAGCCATCTCCCTAGTCCTATTCCCCGGAAGAGACCACTGATAACAGTGTAGTATGTATCTTTTAAGACTATTTTCAGCACATACATACATATGTAGTTTGCACAAATATGGCATAATTAAATATATTGTTCTAAAATTTACATTTTCATCTAGCTCTCTCTTTCTCTCTCTCTCTCTCTGTATATATATATACATCTCACATATTTCCAAGTGCAATATTTTGGAAGTTTTAAGTAGTCAGATTAGAGCCATGTTTGGTATTGTGACTTTGTTCCTGACCTGGGTAGAGTGCTGGGCTTAGCTGACATATTTTACAATCAAGTGATCACTCCTGACATTATTTGCAGAGTGCTCTTACCAGCAGAGGAGAAAGAGCTACTGTCCCCAAAGACTGGAGCAAATGGCCCTGAGGGAAGTGCAAAATGTCTTTGGAGTGTAAGACATTTACACTCCAAAGTGTAATACACATTAGATAAAATACACATTCTTTTATCTTAAAATTTAGTGCAGATCTTGCATTCAAAGACATCATGGTATATCTGTGTTTGTTTCCTTTTTTTTTTCTTTTTTTTACAAGGAGTTTCTCCCAAAAAACTGAGCCTGCAGTAACGGTCACTCCAGGAAGTTATGTCTTGTTTATCCTATGGCTTCAAGTACATTCAGTGTATTGCCAAGTACTGCTCATGTACACCCCAGCTGAGAAATATAGTGTTAGGTTTCCAACAAAAGTACCTAAGGATTTCCCACAGTTCACGTAAGAAGGATGCAAAAGATGTTACTGGAATAATCATAGTCACAGTTAGCCGTAGAGTAAAGGACAGGGCCCAGTATGGTGGCTCACACCTGTAATCCCAGCATTTTGGGAGGCAGAGGGAGGCAGATCTCTTGAGCCCAGGAGTTTGACACCAGCCTATGAGCAACATCTCTATGTTGTAGAGACGAGAGTCTCACTACTCTCGTCTCTACAAAAAAAATACAAAAATTGGCCAGGTGTGGTGGTGCGCCCCGGTGGTCCCAGTTACTTGGGAGGCTGAGGCAGGAGGATGGCTTGAGCCCAGGAGATTGAGGCTACAATGAACCATGATTGCACCACTGCACTCCAGCCTGGGCAAGAGTGAGACCATGTCTAAAAAGAAGAATAAGGGACAGGTTTAATAAGGGAATGTTTTAAAAAGAAAGGAGTTAAAATTGAGAGTTATATGCTACAAGAAGAGTGACCGATGAAGAATGTGGGTTTGTGGTTAGAATTGCCTAGGTTTGAAACCTAGCTCTGCTACTTACTGGCCTATAACTTTGAACTAGTTTCTTACCCTTGCTGTGGCTCAGTTTCCCCATAAGTAAAAGGGAAGTAGGAGTGGGTGGTAATCATGGTACCAAATCCATAAGGGTGTCTATGAGGATTAAATGGTAATGTGTATAAACACATTAATATTTAAAGTACTTTTGACACATAATTGCCTACTAACTCATAGCTAAAGGTGAAAAAAATGGAAGATTCTTCTTTTTGGTTTAGATCACTTTTTAACCTATATGCCTGAAAAAAAGCAGCTTAAAACAGCTCTTCTACCAAGAACAAACTCAGACCATCCATGTTTCTGCCTTGATTCAAGTATAGTGAATACACTTGTCTCATTTTATATTCTAATTACTCACATCAATCCCCGTTATTGCTTCCCACCATTTCCACTTTCTGTGTCCCATTTCTGCCAAGAAAAGCAGAAGTAAGGGAGATGTGAGGGCTTGGGGATTTCTAAAAACTTTTCATAAATCCTCATTGTTATGTTATATTGAATTATAGTTATGTTAATGTAATATTTGCCAAATCTTCCCTCTGGGAAACACAAAGAATTTCCTCCATTAGAGACTAACATTTTAACTTTTTAGAAGACAGGTATTATGGTGTTACATACATAATATGAGAATTACTCAATTATGAGAGTTCATTAAATATAATTTAATGCAGAAACTCACTTTAAAAAAAATTTTTTTCCCTTATGTTTACTTATCTTCTTGGATATCTTTTTTTTTTTTAAACTCCATTTTGCACATGGGGAAACTTAGGCTCTTAATTTGCCTCAAAGGCACAAAGTACATTACTGAGCCTGAACAACTGGGTTTAAACATATGAGGTTGCTATTTTTGTACATCAAAAATGGTAGAATAATGGCAATTTATGTGGTTCTCTAATAAATACAAAGCCTCTGTGTGTGTGTGCATAAAATAGATCATGTATGAAGACTGTTTAAATGTAAATGTGTAGTTTAAAGAGTAAATAATAAAACTAATACCTTTGTACCCACCAGTTGGGTTAAGAAGTTCCCTGTATGTCCTGTTGAACCTCTTCTAACCTTGTCTCCTTTTCCCTACTAACTTCTTCTCCAACTCTCCACCTGAGTCAGGTAACATAATCCTGACTTCTGTGTGAATAATTTTCTTGCTTTTCATTGTTTAGGATTGAAAAACTGAGGAGCAAGCTCAACTCTAGCTGTGTGAGGAAGGGGCAAGATTGTCACTATCAGAGAAAGCTCCCTTGAGAAGATAAGCTGAGCAAGGTCTTTGGTTTATGATCTGGCTTTATTCTTTGGGAGCTCCATCTGGGGAAGTCAGAGCTCAAGGTCAAGTCTTAGGAAACGGAAGGTTTACCACAGTCAGGGCATCTGGCAAAGCTGTAGTTTGGACCAGGTACCCAATAACATGCAACAGAAAATATGGTCAAACAGAACAAGCTGCTGTTTTTCTGCCTCTAAACTCACCATGGCTTTCCCTCAGCTTTAGGAGTAGGTCAAAGCAAATTTTTCTTACATTTTCAATAAACTGCAAATCTTCACTGATTAAGGCACCATGGAATGTCAAGGAGTAAGGAAACTCTGGACTGTGGTTAAAAGAAGCCAAGTACAGGCTCACTAAGGCATTCTGTGCTCCGGTTAAAAGGATGGTGGCCATGCACAGTGGTTCACACCTCTAATACCAGCACTTTGGGAGGCCGAGGCGGGCGGACTGTTTGAGGCCAGGAGTTCAAGACCAATCTAGCAACATGATGAGATTCCCATCTCTACTAAAAATACAAAAAATTAGCTAGGTGTTGTGGTGCACACCTGTAATCCCAGCTACTTGGGGGGCTGAGGCAGGAGAATTGCTTGAGTCCAGGAGGTCTAGGTTGCAATGAGCCCTCATTGTGCCACTTGCACTCCAGCCTAGGCAAGAGAATGAGACCCTGTCTCAAAAAAATAATAAAGGCCAGGCGCGGTGGCTCAAGCCTGTAATCCCAGCACTTTGGGAGGCCGAGGCGGGCGGATCACGAGGTCAGGAGATCGAGACCATCCTGGCTAACCCAGTGAAACCCCGTCTCTACTAAAAAAATACAAAAAAAAAAAAAAAATAGCCGGGCGAGGTGGCGGGCGCCTGTAGTCCCAGCTGCTCGGGAGGCTGAGGCAGGAGAATGGCATGAACCCGGGAGGCGGAGCTTGCAGTGAGCTGAGATCTGGCCACTGCACTCCAGCCTGGGCGACAGAGCGAGACTCTGTCTCAAAAAAATAAATAAATAAAAATAATAAAATAAGTGATGGCAGTGGGGATCTTAGCGATGACAGTATGCAATGTGGCTATCTCTTGAGTCACTTTTCAATCTGGATTAATTGTCCTCTGTATCTGATACACAGCAATCATCCTGGGATCTCCCTTCACCATCCTCTGGGGGATTCCCATTACCGCTCTCCTGTATTGGAACTCCAATTTCCTGTCTTCCTCTTTCTTGGATTAGTCTCTTTAGTGAAAAATTCTCCAGGAGCTTCTCAAAGAAGGGTACATGGGAGGTAAAATTTTTGTGAGTTTCCATGTCTGAAAATGTCTTTATATTATTCGTACACATGATGGTATAGCTGAAAATAGATCTCAGATTAGAAATAATAATATTTCAGAATTTTGAAGGCAGTGTTTTATGCTCCTGGTGTTACTCTTGAAGTCTGAAGACATTCTGGCTCCTTTGTATATGATCTGCTTTATTCTCTCTGGAGATTTTTGGAGTCTTCTTTTTGTCTCCAGTGTTTTAAAATTTTGCAGTGCTGTGCTGTGACTTTTATGGTCTATTTTCATTCATTGAGTTGAACACACAAACTATTTCATTCTAGAAACTGATATCTTCTTATTTGGGGAAATGTTCGTTGGTTATTTTGTTGATGATTCCTTCCCCTCTGTTTCCTGGTTCTCTCTCTCTAAACTCAAATAATGAATCTTCAGACTTCTATCTCCTACCCCAGCAAAAGCAATATGTAACTGAGGGGGCAAGGGTGTGTGAGTCTAGGAATCTAATGCTTCTTCAGCAGTTTTCCCCAGTTCTCCTTAGTTCAGCCACACACTTCCATTAAGTCTTACTCCTTTACTTCCAGTTCTGGAGTCTTTTGAAAATTGGGTTGGTTTTTAGCTTACCTCTCTTCAGATTTGATTTTGTTGGTCTGTAAAGTCAGTTACTACTTGTTTATCTGCTTTCCAGCTTCCAAAATTTTGTTGCTATTTTCTCCAAAGTCATTGTGGATTTGTCATTTTAGAAGGTCTATATTATAGTTTTTTGTTGTTGTTGTTTGTTTGTTTGTTTGTTTGTTTTTGAGACAGAGCCTTGCTCTGTCGCCCTGGCTGGAGTGCAGTGGCGCGATCTCGGCTCACTGCAAGCTCCGCTTCATGCCATTCTCCCGCCTCAGCCTCTGGAGTAGCTGGGACTACAGGCGCCCGCCACTACGCCCGGCTAATTTCTTTTTTTTTTTTTGTATTTTTAGTAGAGATGGGGTTTCACCGAGTTAGCCAGGATGGTCGCCATCTCCTGACTTCATGATCCGCCCGCCTCAGCCTCCCAAAGTGCTGGGATTACAAGCTTGAGCCACCGCGCCTGGCCTATATTATAGTTTTAATGGAATTTCAAGTGGGATTAAGATGAGATGCTTGTGTTCAGTTTGCCTTAACCTGAAAGTTTATGTTCTACTCTTACCAAGTGTTGACAGAGATTATCACAAAAACCACCCAAATCTGTGATAATGCCAAAAGAAACTCTTTTTTTCTCTGTCTTTTGTTTTATTCTTTCCTTTTCTTTTCTTTTTTGCTCTTTGTTTTGGGGGTGGGGAGAAATAGTAAGGATTGGGAGCTCTAAATTCCCTAATCCAGTCCCTATTGTGTAGTAATAGCTAACATTTATTATTTTCCCATGTGCTTTGTGTCTACATACGTTATCTAAAGTAACCCTCATAATAACCCAATTATTATTTCTAGTTTACCAATGATAAAACAGGCTCAGAGAGGAAATGTAACTTCTCCAAGGTCACACAGTTGGTACATAGTAGAATTAGAATCTGAACCCAGCCTGATGCCAAAGCTTGTGCTCTTAATTATGATTATTGAACTATTAAGTAATACAAGTTGGAAAGGTCTCTATTATGTGTCTATCCAGTTTTATTTATGTATAAGTCCTTCCACTGCAGAGCTTCATAGAGTGCTTAAAACATGAACTGGAGATGTCTAAGGTGTCCCTCCCTCCCTTCCTTCCTCCCTCTTATTATTTTTTCTGCATCCAGTCATCCATTATAAGGTGTCTTTTTATATAGCCAGGTATTTTGTATATTTCGAACAGACAGTACTTTACCAGAAAACGGAATCAATAACCATAGCGTACAATTGTGTGTGGCTTTGTAGCAAAACAAAAGCTGTGTGAATTAGTGCAGCCTTGTCCAGGCTACACAAATTTTCAAGCTTCTGAGCTCCCCACTCATCTTACTCTTTCTCTTCTAGTCATGAAATGGAGCCCTTTTATCCTGACAGTATTCATATACTTTCCCAGAGTGAGCAAATTATTCCCTATATGGACTGGACCTAGAACCCTAGGGGGAATTTTTAATAAACCTTTTGAGAGTGGAAATTTAAATGCATCAAAATAAGTTAGTTTAATCTTCCTGAAATTAGTTTGCAGTCTTCAGAATACCTATCCTTTCTTGCCTCACAGGATAAGGAGGAAACACAGATATCTTACAGAGAAAATAAAAGGACCAAATGCATATAAATGTTTGGAGAAAAGTCACACTATGAGTCAGGTGGCAAATCTGTCTTCTAGACAGCTTTGACTCTTGGCTAACTGGGGAAATCCATCTAGGCCAACAATTTAATAGTTTTCTAAAAGACTGGATGACTGTGTGGGTGCTAATGGCATCAGAGAAGATAGTGGTGAGCAGGAAACATCCCACACTTGACAGGATGTTCCCAAAGCAGGAAGGGATTTCTCTTCCTCCGTAGAACTGTTTCATTAACTAAGGACAAGATGAGATAATTGAAATCTCCCTAAAATACCAAAGACTGACGAAAGCAGGATATAGGACATGGTGGGTCTGATGTAAACCAGTGGGATCATTTATGACATTATAATGAAGTAATAGTATTTTGTATATATCCATATATCCATTTTTTCCCCCAAGAGATTCAAAGTGCTTTACATAGTGAGTCAGTCATTGAATACTTTTAGATCTGTGTACGAAGAGGTAGAAGTAGGACTCCTGCTCAGTCAGCCTCAGCCTTTCTCCTCTGGATACACCACCAGACTTACAAAGCTTGCAGCTTACATACCGCCCGGTGAAAGTTTCTTTTTCTTATCTTCCATTTCTCTCATTTTCATCAAGTGCTAATCTGTCTGTTGTATGGTATATAGCATTTAAGTAGTTCCAGCAAGACAATATGATTAAGCTTCCTTTAAATAAATCATGATCTCTTTATCTCTCTGCAAGCAGCAACAGCTGTCAAAGGTAGAACTGAGGCCAAGGCAGCACCAATGGAGCAGGCTGCTAGTGAAAATATGACAAGAATATTTGAAACTAGAAGCCTCAAGCCACAGCTTTGTTAGGTTTCCTGAGCTCTCCCCCTTGGTGGCATTTTCAGAGGTACACAGAAAAATGTTGAATATAGCAGTCACTTGAGAAATACAGAGACACTCTATGTCTGGGACAGGGATTCTCATCCCAAAACTTAGCTCAAGAAAAAAACAAGAGGAACGAAGACAAAGAAGGGACTTAAACTGCATATTAGCTAACCTGCAGAGAGTAATAACATAAAAACAAGTAGAAAGCTCCACTGGACTAGTGTAAGTTATGAGTTCCCTGTTTTTTTCCACTGTAAATTTTGTGGCGAACACAATGCATCAATTACAGGCATTAATGTTTGTGATCTCCTAAGTTCTAGAACACTGCCTCAGGAGAGTTCATCAATCATTGTCTTCGTCCCTAAAGTGGTCTTGCGTTCTCTCAGTTTGTGGGAAATAATTATCAAAATTAATAAATGCACATGAAAGAATATTTACTTTTCTTGCTTTCTCTTGTCTGCTTTTGACTTAACCCCATTATATCCTCAAATCCAGCCAGACTCAAGTAGGAAAATTTCCACCCAGGACAATTAATTCCAGTTCAAGCCCCAAGTTACCATGAGGTTCTTTAGTGAGGTAATCACATAAAAAGTGAAGATGGGCTGGGCATGGTGACTCCTACCTATAATCTCAGCACTTTGGGAAACAGAGGCAGGAGGATTGCTTGAACCCAGGAATTCAAGACCAGCCTGGGCAACATCATGAGACCCTATCTCTACAAAAAATTTAAAAAAAAAAAACTAGCCGGCTACAATAGCATACACCTGCAGTCCCACCTACTCAGGAGGCTGAGGTGGGAGGATCGCTGGAGCCTGGGAGATTGAGACCATAATGAACCATGATCATGCCACTGCACTGCAGCCTGGATAACAGAGCAGGATCAAAAAAAAAAAAATGAAGATGAATTATTTCCTGGCTTTTTTGTTGTTGTGGTTCTTAAAGACCAGTGTGATAGTATATTTCCTGGCTTTTGTTTCCCAAACAATTGTAGAACTGGTATTAGAAATCCTTTGTATTAGTACATTATGTGGGTTACCTGTGGTTATTTTAAGAACTTCCATTTTTAATGGAATTTTAAATATCTCAGCTTATAAATAACTAAAGATACTGTCTTAAATATCATATATTTAAAATGAATTTGCTCTCCTTTCATAGTTCAGGTTCTGAACTGTAGCTATGTGAATGTGTAAAGAGGAGGCAGGTCAAAGACTAAATCACTTTACATCGTTCCTGGTATGTACACTCACATGGTTTTATCTGAGAAAAGGGGCCGGGCACAGTGGCTCACGCCTGTAATCCCAGCACTTTGGGAGGCCCAGGTGGGCAGATCACTTGAGGCCAGGAGTTCGAGAACAGCCTGGACAACATGGTGAAACCCTGTCTCTATCAAAAATACAAAAAATAGCCGGGCATGGTGGCGCATGCCTGTGGTCCCAGCTACTTGGGAGGCTGAGGCAGGAGAATCACCTGAACCTAGTGAGCCAAGATTGTGTCACTGCACACCAGCCTGGGTGACAGAATGAGACTCAGTCTCAAAAAAAAGAAAAAAAAGAAGAAGATATCTTACACCCCTCAAATGCGTGGTGCTTTGCTCCTCAAACACCCTACGTACTCCCAGTTTGGACTTAGAACAACTGCTGACCATTTTCAGGGAGAACAGTTTCTACTTTAATCAGACTCCCCTTCTACATCAGGTCCTTTAGAGGAAATTATTCCTGAGTTTAGGGATCCGTGAACTTCTGGTTCCTGAAGAGCTATTTATATTGATTCATTTTACACATAGAATAATAACATCAGAAGCTGCCAGGAAATGACACGGATGCATTATCCAAGGAGTGCCAGACTAGCTGAATAGAACTGAGGTCTGCTCCTAACTAAGGCTCAGATAAAGTGGAGCTTCTTCTCACCATCCCGCGACTGATTCATTAAAGGGAGGGAAGTTGAACAGAAGGTAGAGAGGTAGATTGAGGAAGGAAATGTACTTAAGCACTGACACATGGCCTCCCTGAATCACCTTATCAAATAGGCCCCTACTTGTTTCCTAAAGTCATTAAAAGAGGGAGATATTGCCAGAAAGAACTTGCCTTGAGAGCCAGGGGGTTTTGAGATCCTGTTTTTTTTTTTTTTTTTTTTTTGGAGATGACCAATCTCCATTTTATTTTCTCTTTTTTAAAAATTTTTTTTTTATTGCCGTAGGTTATTGGGGAAAAGGTGGTGTTTGGTTCATGATTAAGTTCTGTAGTGGTGATTTGTGAGATTTTGGTGCACCCATCACCCAAGCAGTATACACTGCACACAATTTGTAGCCTTTTATCCCTCACCCCCTTCCCACTCTTTCCCTCTGAGTCCCCAAAATCCATTTGGTCATTCTTTTGCCTTTGCATTTTCATAGCTTAGCTCCCACTTATGAGTGAGAATATTTGATGATTGGTTTTCCATTCCTGAGTTACTTCACTCAGAATAATAGTCTCCAATTTCATCCAGGTTGCTGCAAATGCCATTAATTCATTCCTTTTTATGGCTGAGTAATATTCCATCATATACATATACCACAGTTGTTTTTGTTTTTTTCTTTTTTGAGACGGAGTCTCCCTCTGTCGCCCAGGCTGGAGTGCAGTGGCATGATCTCGGCTCACTGTAAGCTCTGCCTCCCGGGTTCATGTTATTCTCCTGCCTCAGTTCCCAAGTAGCTGGGACTACAGGCGCCCGCCACCACGCCCAGCTAATTTTTTGTATTTTTAGTAGAGACGGGGTTTCACCATGTTAGCCAGGATGGTCTCGATCTCCTGACCTCATGATCCTCCCACCTCGGCCTCCCAAAGTGCTGGGATTACAGGCATGAGCCACCGCGCTTGGCCTATACCACAGTTTTTTAATCCACTCGTTGATTGGTAGGCATGGAAGTCATTATACGAAAAAGACGCAAGTTTATAGCAGCACAATTCGCAATTGCAAAAACAAAATCCTTTCTTTATATTACCACGTAGGAACTCCTTGACTAAGTCCCTAATTTCTTTTTCCTTTAGCTTCTTTATTCTCTAAACGAGAAAATACTGCCGACTGCCCTCATAAATTGCTATGAGAAATAATAGTAAACTATCAAAGATAATTTCATCTTTACATGCAAAAAAATTGTATGTAAATAATGTTTAATATTTTTGTTAATGATAACTTGATAAATTTTAATAACACTGTAAGGATAGTGGAGGGGTAGGGGAGGCACAGGTGCAGGCAGGAGGGTACCTGAGGAATTCCTACCTTGGACCAGAACACAAAATCTCGGATCCTATACTGATACAAATATAAATTTGGAATAGTAGTTCCAATTACTAATAGTAAATAAATAGGAAGAATGATATTAGATGACTGACATTTCAATTATGTTTCTACCAGAAAGTGCATTTTGGCCAAATATTAACATGAAACCAGAAGTCAATCATGGCCAGGCATGTTATCTCACGCCTGTAATCCCAACATTTTGGGAGGCCGAGGTGGGAGGATTGCTTAAACCCAGGAATTCGAGTCTAGCTTGGGCAACATGGTGAGACCCCATCTCTAAAGAAGAAAAAAATTAGCTGGGTGTAGCGGCACAGGCCTGTGGTACCAGCTACTCAGGATGCTGAAGCAGGAGGATGGCTTGGGCCCAGGACATCAAGGCTGCAGTGAGCCATGTTTGTGCCACTGCTGCACTCCAGCCTGGGTGACAGAGTGAAACCCTGTCTCAAAAACAACAACAACAAAAAAAAACAAATTAAAAAGAAGGTAGTCATTATCCTCTCTGGCTGTCTTCTTTCATGGTGCAGGCTGGATGCTGAGCCCTGTAAATCTCCCCACTGGGTGAACTGCTGCTGCCTGTAGGTGTGGCTGGTCTCCAACCATGACTGGGCTTTACCCTGTCCAGCTCTCTCTATGTG
Source organism: Macaca fascicularis (assembly GCF_037993035.2). Taxonomy (NCBI): domain Eukaryota; kingdom Metazoa; phylum Chordata; class Mammalia; order Primates; family Cercopithecidae; genus Macaca; species Macaca fascicularis. Next base: position 103,064,663 of record NC_088381.1, read on the forward strand.
TCTGCAGTCAGCTCCTGCTCCTAGTCCCCACACCAGCCTATATCTCATCTGCACTGTTGCCCTCAAGCCTCCTACTCCACCCCCTGCAGCATCCCTCTGCCAATGACTTACCTCCTGTTGCACATAGAAAATAGAAAATATCAGAATGAATGACTTCACATCTCTACATATACACCACATACACACACCTACACACAAACCACACAATCAGACTTTCCTGTTTTTCGACCTACCCTTATCCTTCCATCTCAGTTGCAAGAGGTGTTCTGTCCACCTGTTCTCTAGATTCTGTCCCCGGCTTTCTTAGGAACCTTGTTTTCTTTTCTGTGCCCATATCTTCAGCCTCTACCTTGCTACTTGCTTTTTCTGATCAAAATATGAATATTCTTAAGTCTCTTGCATCCTTAAAAAAATTGAGAAACTTTCTGCTGGTTGGGTGCAGTGGCTTACACCTGTAATCCCAGTACTTTGGGAGGCCAAGTCAGACAGATTGCTTGAGGTCAGGAGTTCCAGACCAGCCTGGGCAACGTGGTGAAACCCCATCTCTACAAATAATACAAAAATTAGCCAGGTATGGTGGTGTGCACCTATAGTCCCAGCTATTCAGGAGGCAGAGGTGAGAGAATCACTTGAGCCCAGGAGGTTGAGGCTGCAGTTAGCGTGATTCATGCCACTGCAGTCCTCCAGCCTGGGTGACGGAATGAGGCAAAAAAAAAAAAAAGAAAACATACACACACACACACACAAACCTTTCTCCCTTCGCAGTGAAGCTTCTGGGAGGTGGGATTTTGAAGAGGCCACAACACTCAGTATCTCAAATGAAGAGCAGAACTGATTGTTTGCTCAGACATAATAGAGCTATACTTGTAGGACAGAGTCTCTCTGGGCAAAACAAACTGCATCCTTATATAGGATTTAGGGAACCAACTGAAATCTCACTCCTGCCTCCTCTGGCATCATCAAAATGACTCCCCGGGTTGCAGGCCACACTTTGGTTCTATCTGACATGGTGTCCCCGTAGCACTGGTACATAGCCGCTCCCTCCTTCTTGAAATGCTCCTTATAGTCTCTTTCTGAGAGACCACTGTCTTCTGGGTTTTCATCTTTTTGGTCATGCTTCAGTCTCTGTTACAAGCTTTTCTTAGTACCCCATCCTTCAAATAATGGTATTCCTCAAGTGTCATCCTCCATTATCTTCCCTCCAGAGTCTTTACCTATCCTGTTACAGCTCATCTACTCTCTGATGGCACCTGCCATTGCATGTTCCCTGACTCCCAAATCTTTATTTGCAGCCCAGATCCCTCTCCTAAGTGGTAGAGAGCCACATAACTGGCTGCCTACTAGATCTCTTCCACCTTGGGATATCAAAAGCTCCTCCTCTCATAGACTCCAGCTGTCCAATCTGTCTTCCTTTGTCCCTCTCTTTATTTCCCATATCCAGTCAGTGACTAAGTCTGCTCAGTTCTGCTTTACTAACTCCCAGAGGGCTCTGTTCTCTTCATCTTTACTGCCGCTTTTCTCATTAGCTCTTGCCTAAATTACTGCAGAACCCTCCTAATTGATCTCCCTTTTGTAGCCCAGCCTTCATGCAGTCCACAATTTTTATCTCTCTAAAATGGAAGTCATGTCACTCTCCTGTTTTGTTTTGTTTGTTTGTTTGTGACAGAGTTTCGCTCTTGTTGCCCAGGCTGGAGTGCAATGACGCAATCTCAGCCTCCCGAGTTCAAGCGATTCTCCTGCCTCAGCCTCCTGAGGGGCTGGGATTACAGGTATGTGCCACCACGCCCAGCTAGTTTTTGTATTTTTAGTAGAGATGAGGTTTCTCCATGTTGGTCAGGCAGGTCTTGAACTCCTGACCTCAGGTGATCCGCCCGCCTTGGCCTCCCAAAGTGCTGGGATTACAGGCATGAGCCACCGTGCCCAGCTCACTCTCCTGTTTTAAATCCTTTGATTTTCCCCCATTCCTTTCAGGCAGGAAAACACTTTATAGAACTTATAAGGACCTCTGGGATCTAACCCTTGCATTCATTTCCAGTCTTATTTCTGGCACGTCCCATGTCATCCTCCCACACCTCTGCTTGAGTCACATTTGACACCTTGCAGTTCCTCAAATTCAGCGTGCTAATAAAGAGCCTCCACCTTCAACTTGCTGCTCCTGTCCTTGGAAATTCCCATTCCTTGCTGGGCTAGTTCATCTGAAAACTCAGCTCAGCTGTCACTTCCTCTGTGGTGACTTCCCTGACCATCTTCCTCACCTACAATCTGATTGAAGTGCCCATCTTTTGTGTTCTGTCTTAGTGCATACATCGTATTTTAATAATTTGACTGCAAAGTCCTTGACGTTAGAGATAACTGTGTTTGGTTGTTTTTTTGTTTGTTTGAGACAGTCTCGCTTTGTCTCCCAGGCTGGAGTGCAGTGGCGCGATCTCAGCTCACTGCAACCTCTGTCTCCTGGGTTCAAGCAATTCTCCTGCCTCAGCCTCCCAAGTAGCTGGGACTACAAGCATGTGCCACCATGCCCGGCTAATTTTTTTGTATTTTTAGTAGAGGCAGGGTTTCACCATGTTGGTCAGGCTGGTCTCGAACTCCTGACCTCAAATGATCCACCCGCCTCGGCCTCCCAAAGTGCTGGGATTACAGGCATGAGCCACCATACCTGGCTGGAATAACTGTTTTTTTTTTTTTTTTTTTTTTTTTTGAGGCGGAGTCTCGCTCTGTCGCCCAGGCTGGAGTGCAGTGGCGCGATCTCGGCTCACTGCAAGCTCCGCCTCCCGGGTTCCCGCCATTCTCCTGCCTCAGCCTCCCGAGTAGCTGGGACTACAGGCGCCGCCACCACGCCCGGCTAATTTTTTTGTATTTTTAGTGGAGACGGGGTTTCATTGTGTTAGCCAGGATGGTCTCGATCTCCTGACCTCGTGATCCGCCCGTCTCAGCCTCCCAAAGTGCTGGGATTACAGGCTTGAGCCACCGCGCCCGGCAATAACTGTTTTTTTATATCTGTATCCCAAGTACCATATGCCTAGTGACTTACAGAGGAGGTTCTTGTTAATCTTTGATAAATGAACTGGCCTTTTCATCAGGACCATAATGTTTTATTTTATTAAGAGATAGGGTCTTGTTGTGTTGCCCAGGCTACACTTGAACTACTGGGCTCAAGCAATCCTCCTACCTCAGCATCCCAAGTAGCTGGGACTACATGCGTGTACCACCAAACCTAGCCTCTAGATTCAACTACCAGTTCACAAGAAGCATAGAAGACTGGAGACTATGTTACATGATACCGTAGGGATGCAGTCGGTAAAATCTAAATGGAGGAAATTCTGTATGAACAATCATATGCCTTAAACTATAAGGGAGAAAAGCTAAATGGGGAAAGAGGTTCTACAGAGTCTTAAAAGAGATATCAGGCAATTTCAATGTATGGGAATTTTTTAGATCCTTATTCAAAAAACAATTGTGACTCAGAAATATGAGTCATTTATGTTACATAAATTTTATATTAAATATATTTTACAACAATAAAAGATTTTATCGGGCTGGGCACGGTGGCTCATGCCTATAATCCCAGCACTTTGGGAGGCTGAGGTGGGCAGATCACTTGAAGTCAGGAGCTTGAGACCAGCCTGGCCAACATGGTGAAACCCTGTCTCTTCCAAAAATAGAAAAATTAGCCAGGCATAGTGGTGAGCACCTGTAATCCCAGCTATTTGGGAGGCTGAGGCATGAGAATCACTTGAACCCGGGAGGCAGGGGTTACAGTGAGCCAAGATTGCGACACTGTACTCCAGCCTAGGTGACAGAGTAAGACTCTGTCTCAAAAAAAAAAAAAAAAAAAATGGTGCTTATCTTTTTTTTTTTTGAGACGGAGTCTCGCTCTTTTGCTCAGGCTGGAGTGCAGTGGCACAATCTCAGCTCACTGCAACCTCCATCGCCCAGGTTGAAGCGATTCTCCTACGTCAGCCTCCCAAGTAACTGGGTTTACAGGCACATGCCACCACCCCCAGCTAATTTTTTTGTACTGTTAGTAGAGATGAGGTTTCACCAAGTTGGCCAGGTTCGTCTCAAACTCCTGACCTCAAGTCATCCACTTGCCTTGGCCTCCCAAAGTGCTGGGACTACAGGCATGAGCCAACAAGCCCGGCGTGTGCTTAGGTGTGATCTCGGCTCACTGCAGCCTCCACCTCCTGGGCTTAAGCGATTCTCCTGCCTCAGCCTCCTGAGCATCTGGGATTACAGGCGCCTGCCACCACACCCAAGTAATTTTTGTATTTTTAGTAGCGATGGGGTTTCACCATGTTGGCTAGGCTGGTCTCGAACTCCTGACCTCATGATCCGCCCACCTCGGCCTCCCAAAGTGCTGGGACTATAGGCATGAGCCACTGCAACCTGCCTTGTGCTTATTTATATATATATATATATATATATATATATATATATATATATTTTTTTTTTTTTTTTTTTTTTTTTTTTTTGAGGCAGAGTCTCACTCTATCACCCAGGCTGGAGTGCAGTGGCACTATCTCGGCTCACTGCAAGCTCTGCCTCCTGGGTTCACGCCATTCTCCTGCCTCAGCCTCCCAAGTAGCTGGGACTACAGGCACCCACCACCACGCCTGGCTAATTTTTTGTATTTTTAGTAGAGACGGGGTTTCACCGTGTTAGCCAGAATGGTCTCGATCTCGTGACCTCGTGATCCACCCACCTTGGCCTCCCAAAGTGTTGGGATTACAGGCGTGAGCCACCGCACCCGGCCCCTGTGCTTATCTTTTAAAGCGTTCTTATATTTAGAAATGCATTCCGGCCGGGCGCGGTGGCTCAAGCCTGTAATCCCAGCACTTTGGGAGGCCGAGACAGGTGGATCACGAGGTCAGGAGATCGAGACCATCCTGGCTAACACGGTGAAACCCCGTCTCTACTAAAAAATACAAAAAACTAGCCGGGCGAGGTGGCGGGCGCCTGTAGTCCCAGCTACTCGGGAGGCTGAGGCAGGAGAATGGCGTGAACCCGGGAGGCGGAGCTTGCAGTGAGCTGAGATCCGGCCACTGCACTCCAGCCTGGGCGACAGAGCGAGACTCCGTCTCAAAAAAAAAAAAAAAAAAGAAATGCATTCCAACATATTTACAGGTGAGATGATATGTATGGGATTTGTTTCAAAATAATCTGACAGAAGGAAGTGAATGGGTATATAGTAGAAATTAGATTGGCTGTGAGCTGATAATTATTGCAGCTGAGCGATGTGTACATGGCAGTTCATTATGCTATTCTGCCTGTTTTTGTTTATATTTAAAATTTTTATGATAAAATCCTTTTGTGTTTGTTTGTTTTTTGAGACTGAGTCTCGCTCTGTCGCCCAGACTAGAGTGTAGTGGCACCATCTCAGCTCACTGCAACCTCCTCCTCCCAGGTTCAAGCAATTCTCCTGCCTCAGCCTCCCAAGTAACTGGGACTACAGGTGCTTGCCACCATACTCAGCTAAGTTTTTTGTATTTTTAGTAGGGACTGGATTCCACCATGTTGGCCAGGCTGGTCTCAAACTCCTGACCTCAAGTGATTTGCCTGCCTTGGCCTCCCAAAGTGCTGGCATTACAGGCGTTAGCCACCGTGTCTGGACTGATAAAATCTTTTTTTTTTTTTTTTTTGAGACGGAGTCTCGCTCTGTCGCCCAGGCTGGAGTGCAGTGGCCAGATCTCAGCTCACTGCAAGCTCCGCCTCCCGGGTTCACGCCATTCTCCTGCCTCAGCCTCCCGAGTAGCTGGGACTACAGGCGCCCGCCACCTCGCCGGGCTAGTTTTTTTTGTATTTTTTAGTAGAGACAAGGTTTCACCGGGTTAGCCAGGATGGTCTCGATCTGCTGACCTTGTGATCCGCCCGTCTCGGCCTCCCAAAGTGCTGGGATTACAGGCTTGAGCCACCGCGCCCGGCCAAAATCTTTTATTGTTGTAAAATATATTTAATATAAAATTTACCATTTTAACCATTTTTCAGTATACAGTTCAGTGGCATTAACTACTTCATGTTGTTGTGCAACTATTGCCACCATTCATCTCCAGACTTTTGTCATCTTCCCAAACTGAAACTCTGTATCCCTTAAACAATAGCTCCTCATCCCCCCTCCCTGCTGCCCTGACAACCACCATTCTGTGCTGTGTTTATGAATTTGAACTTTAGGTAACTTATGTAAGTGGAATCATTTGGTATTTGTCCTTTAGTGTCTGGCTTTTTTCACTTAGTTTTCAAGTTCATCCATGTTGTAGCCTGTATTAGAATTTCATTCCTGTTTAAGGCTGAATAATAATCTATTATATGTATATACCACATTTTATCGATCCATTCATCTTTCAGAAATTGACATTTGGGTTGCTTCTAAAACAGTTTTTAAGTTCTTTCCTGGAGGTATCCCATAATGAAGGTTCTTATAAATGAGGTATATTGATGATAGTTATCTTGCTGAGGAACAGACATAGAATGTTTAATTTCTGAAGACATCAGATTCCAAAGGCTTTTTCTGAACAGCTACAATCCATACAACCTCAGGAAGTGCCATAGACTGCAGAGGAGGAGGTAAAAAGGTATAAGCACAGGGAAAGGAAGTTAACATTTGCTGTTTAGGATTACTCAGCAAAGCTCTTGCTCTCATTGGCCTCTCTTACCTCCCAGGCAGATTTTCTGTTTCCGGAGCATCCCTACTCAGTTATTTCTAACCCATGTAGCCCTGCCAACTATATTTTTACCCTAAGCTCAGGAACTACTTTTCATCAGTTTTATGCCAAAAGTTAGTGTGTCACATACGAGTAAAAAAAAAAAAAAAAAATCTCATCTCCTCCTACTGGAGATAAGCCAAATTAGGGTAGAAGCCAAACCAGAAAAAGTTTAAACCAAATATGAATCTAAAACGTGTTTGTTTGTTTGTTTTGTTTGTTTGAGACAGAGTCTCACCATGTTGCTCAGGCTGGTCTCGAACTCCTGGGTTCAAGACATCCTCCCATCTCGGCCTCTCAAAGCACTGGGATTACAGGCCTGAGCCACCGCACCTGGCAAAATATGTTTTTATTCTTCTGATTTTTGGAGAATTATCCTTAATCATCTTGAGGAAAAATGATAGACAGAAAATTAAAATTTAACCCCGATAGTAATCAGAATAAAGAAAATACAGTGGCAAAAGGAGACCATATTTCAAGGAAAAATTATTTTGTGAAAAGGAAAGGTGAAATAGTAGGAAATATTGGAAACAGAAACCCCAAATCATAAGAGAGAAAGAGTTTTAAGATGGTAAGTCTGACTTGAGTAAGCCTCCATCTTCCTATTCCAGAAGTCTGGGGCAAGTGTACTCCTTATCAGTAAGGGAAGGTATCACTGAGGAGGACCAGTGATGTCTTGTGTGGGATAGGGCAAGCAGGGGATGGGGATGGGGCCGAGTGATACCTTATTTTAGGTTAAGCTTAAGGTATTGGTTACTCAGGAGGTATTAGTTCTGGGATCAGTTTGGAATTTTAGATATGCTCTAGAATGAATTGTATATTGTTTATTTTGTTCTGCTATGTGGTCCAGACTCCAGAATTTATCCTTCCACTTTTATCACACAGTTTTGATTACCATAGCTGTATAAGAAGGACTAAAAATGAGGTAAACTGATTTTTGTACTTCATTCTTTCTTTTCAAAATTGTTTGAGCTATTCTACTTCCTTCGTCTTTACTAGCTATAGCCTTCCAATTCATGAACCTGGACGGTGATATTGAGTTCTTCTATATGCTTGCTGATTTTCTGTCTAGTTGTTCTCTCAATTGTTGAGAGAGGAGTATTGAGGTCTCCAACTGTAGTTGTAGAGTTGGCTATTTCTCCTTTTGGTTCTGTCAGCTTTTGCTTTCACATATTTTGCAGCTCTGTTGTTTGGTACATACATTTAAGATTGCTATGTTTTCTTAGATTGACCCTCTTATCATTATATAACGTCTTTTGCGTCTCTGGTAATTTCTTCTGCCCTGAAGTATATCTTATTTAATTTTAATGTAGCCACTCCAGCTTTCCTTTCATTGTTTGCATGCTATATAACTTTTTCCATCCTTCTACTTTCCACCAGTCTATATGTTTATATTTGAGGTGAGTGTTTTTTAGATAGCATATAGTTGGGTCATGTTTTTTAATCCACTCTGCCAGCCTCTGTCTTTTAATTGGTATATATAGACTTTTTATAGCTCATACTGTTATTCATATGTTAGGGCTTATACTTGCCATTTATTTTTGTCTTCTGTGTTTTGTCTGTTTTACTTTTCCTCCCTTCCTATGGACTACTGAACTTTTTTAGAATTCCATTTTTATTTCTGTATAATGGCTTTTTAAAATCTATAGTGTTTTTTTCTGGGTGCTGTAATTCCAGCACTTTGGGAGGCTGAGGCAGGTGAATCATTTGAGGTCAGGAGTTCAAAACCAGCCTGGCCAACATGGTGAAAATCAGTCTTTACTAAAAATACAAAAAAAAATTAGCCAGGCATGGTGCCATGCTCCTGTAATCCCAGCTACTCGGGAGGTTGAGGCAGGAAAATTGCTTGAACCTGGGAGGCGGAAGTTGCAGTGAGCCGAGATCACACTACTGTACTGCAGCGTGGGGGACAGTGAGATTCTGTCTCAAAAAATAAATAAAATAGGACGGGCGCGGTGGCTCAAGCCTGTAATCCCAGCACTTTGGGAGGCCGAGACGGGTGGATCACGAGGTCAGGAGATCGAGACCATCCTGGCTAACACGGTGAAACCCCATCTCTACTAAAAAATACAAAAAACTAGCCGGGCGAGGTGGCGGGCGCCTGTAGTCCCAGCTACTCCGGAGGCTGAGGCAGGAGAATGGCGTAAACCCGGGAGGTGGAGCTTGCAGTGAGCTGAGATCCGGCCACTGCACCCCAGCCTGGGCGACAGAGCAAGACTCCGTCTCAAAAAAAAAAAAAAAATAAATAAATAAATAAATAAATAAATAAATAAAATAAAATAAAATCTATAGTGTTTTTGAGTGTATCTTTTTGTATAGCATTTTTAGTGGTCACTGTAGGTGTTTGGGGGGTTTTTCGTTTTTTTGTGTGTTTTTTTTATTTTGGTGGGGGTTTTTTCAGATAGGGCCTCACTCTGTTGCACAGGCTGGAGTGCAGTGGCGCTCTGATAGCTTATTGCAGCGTTGATCTATTGGGCCCAAAGGATCCTCCCAGTTCAGCCTCCAGAGTAGCTGGGACTACAGGCACATACCACCATGCCCAACTAACGTTTTTTATTTTTGGTAGAGAAAAATTCTTGCTTTGTTTCCCAGGCTGGTCTCAAACTCCTGAACTCAAGCTGAGGCAGAAATTAAAGAAAGAAAGAAAAAATAAAATTAAAAAAAAGAGAGAAATAAGGTTTCCTATATTAGGCTGACTTGTCCCAGAGGCAGCAACAGGCACAGTCCAGACCCAAGAAAAGTCTTGATAATACTATCTAATGTGCCCTGACGACTCTCCCAGTACTCCCTCAACGTAAGGAAGAGAAAAACAAATTTTCCTTTACCTTATAGTGTGAGTTTATAGACTCCTATTCTCTGTAACTAGTAACTTCAAGTATTCTGCTTTACCTAAACAGTACAGTGAAAGTCTTGAGCCATCTGAGCAGGCCTGAGCTACAGCCACCTCGGTGCCATAGTGAATGTCATAGAATAAGCTAGTGCCTTGCCTAGCAAGGCACTAAGGCAAACCTAGATAGCAGCCATCTAGGTTGCATAGCAACAGTCGTGTGTAATCCTGAGTTATACACCTATCACAGTTTGATTAACTCTCTTTGTTCTGCCTCCGTATTTTTGCTTTCACACCACCATAAGTTTGTTTCAGGCTAGCCCACCCCCTTTTTGAAGGGTATGTAAAAGTCAAGTGCTGTCTTTGTTCTTAGCCCAGTTTTTTAGATGTTAAGTCTGCTAGGTCTGAGTGCACTCAATAAAGATCATCCTGCTTTACCCCGAAGTGTCTCTAGTCCTCCTGATTCCCACAACAAAGCAATCCACCCAACTTGGCCTCCCAAAGTGCTGGGTTACAGGTATGAACTACCACACCCAGCCAACTCTACTTGTTTTATACATACACAGACACACACACATACACAGCATCATAGTCTACTGATGTTATTTTTTTTTTTAACCAAGTTTTCTAAGTAAGACTGCCTCTTTCCTGGTCTTTTGGCTAAAGAGAACAAGCCTTTGTTGGGTTTTTTTTTTTGTCTGCACACATTGGCATTTCTAGGTTGACAGCTTCTTCAGCTCCAATTCTGGGATATATGTGGCAAAAAGAAAACCCAGGGAACTCACCACCATGTCAGTCCTTGTGTGCTGAGTTCTCCAGCCAGTTTGCCATTTTTCCCTCTACCTTTCCAAGTCTTATGTTCATTTTGTATATAATGTCCAAGGTTTTTAGTTGCACTTAGTAGGAGACATAGGGAGAAGTATATCTACTCACTCCATTTTCCCTCCTGGTTTCACTTTTGATCTAACGTAGAATCTTAAGTTGAATTTTTTGTATTTTTTTAAAAACTATTCCAAGTATACCTATGACACTGACTCAGCCCACTGGATCCAGCCTTGTAATTTACCCTAGAAGAAGTGGGTTCATGGCTGGACTGTCATGGCGTTTCAGGCCAGGGCTTTTATGCTGCACACTCATCTTTTTCCCCGTGTCTTTCATTTATTCTCCTTGTTTTCATTGTTTTCAGAGAGCTGCTTCTAGTAGAGACTTCTCAGCCACAAGATGGTTCCCCAGAGTAGTTCAAGATAGGCTTTTCTGTTCTTCCCTGGGCCCTAGTCTTTAATGTACTATTAGTAAACTCAAGACCATTTATCTAAACCAGGATACAGCTATGAAGACACAACTGTATTTATCTTTAAGCCATGTTTTCCCATTTGCCTGGAAACTTAAGCAATCAGTATCAGAAATAGTTTTTGTTTGAATTATTTAATAATTGTATTATTATTATTATTATTTAGAGACAGGGTCTTGTTGTGTTGCCCAGGCTGGTCTCGAACTCCTGGCCTCAAGCAGTCCTCCTGCCTCAGCCTCCTAAAGTGCTGGGATTACAGGCCTGAGCCACCAGACCCAGCCTATGTCTTTTGAGCTATTTGAATCTATGAATCAAAGTTTACTAGTATAGATGTTTGCTCTTTTATTACTAACCCAACTTTTAAAATAGCTTATAAGATTATGTTTAAACATACATAGAATAGCTTTCTTTGCTGTGTCTACTGAGAGAATGAAGACCATTCTCAGCAATCAGACTGTCTACATTCCAAAAAATGGTGACATTACTGTGAAGGGACACACAGTTATTGTGAAAGGCCCCAGAAGAACCCTGCAGAGGGACTTCAGTCACATCAGTGTAGATTCAATCTTCTTGAAAAGAAAAAAAAGAGGCTCCAGGTTGACAAATGGTGGGGAAACAGAAAGGAACTGGCTGCCGTTCAGACTATTTGTAGTCATGTACAGAACATGATCAAGGGTGTTAACACTGGGCTTCCATTATAAGGTGAGGTCTATGTATGCTTACTTCCCCATCAATGTCATTATCCAGGAGAATGGATCTCTTGTTGAAATCTGAAATTTCTTGGGTGAAAAATATGTCCTCAGGGTTTGGATGAGACCAAGTGTTGCTTGTTCAGTATCTCAAGCCCAGAAAGATGAATTAATCCTTGAAGGTAATGACATTGAGCTTGTTTCCAATTTAGAGGCTTTGATTAAGCAAGCCACAGCAGTTAAAAACAAGGATATAGGAAATTTTTGGATGGTATCTATGTCCCTGAAAAAGGAACCGTTCAGCCGGCTGATGAATAAGATCTAAGAGTAGTCCAGCTTCTGAAATAAGATGCCGGATGATTCCCGAGAGCTATTTGTGATATTTAAATGATGCAAAAGACCTATTGATTTGGAAAGAAAAATAAAATAAAATAAAATAAAAATAAAAAATAAATAGAACAGAAAGACTGGTAAATAGACATTGTCTTTGGGTAGTGAGCTGTGAGTCATTTGTTCTTTCATTTTTCAAGTTTTCAAATATGAGCTACTTTATGATGGATGAAAATGGATGTTGGGCATATTCTTCAGCTAATCAGAAAATATTTATTAATGAAAAAAATATATTTATGACCCATCCAATATGTGTAGAGCCAGCATATATGTTTTCTTAGTCTTGATAGTTACATAAGAAAATATTGGAGCCTGGGCACGGTGGCTCACGCCTATAATCCCAGCACTTTGGTAGGCCGAGGTGGGTGGATCACCTGAGGTCAGGAGTTTGAGACCAGCCTGGCCACATGGTAAAACTCCGTCTCTACTAAAAATACAAAAATTAGCCAGGTGTGGTGGTGGGTGCCTGTAATCCAAGGTACTCAGGAGGCTGAGGCAGGAGAATCACTTGAACCCAGGAGGCGGAGGTTACAATGAGCTGAGATTGTGCTACTGCACTCCAGCCTGAGTGAGAGAGCAAGACTCTGTCTCAAAATAATTATAATAATATTGGGTACTCCGTTACTAAAGGCAGGGACTATGGCTTAAAATTCTGTAGCTGTGATACCTACCATATGCCTTACACATAGAGAGGTCTAGGAAATAACTGCCTGAGCACAGAAACCATTGTTCCTAGCTTTGAAGGAAAGAACTGTATTTTACTAGTTGTAAATCTTTGGGTTTGGTGTCCTCAAGGTTGAGTGTTTCAAGGTTGAGTGTTTCAAGTGTTTTAAGGTTGAGCTAACACTCAAGCAGGTTTAGCTCAACCTGCAAGTTGAGCTAAACTTGAATCTGAAGTGGGCAAGTTGTGTCCATTCTTTGTTTTTTAAGAGATGGTGTCTCACTCTGTTGCCAAGGAGTGCAGTGGTACAATTGTAGCTCACTGTAGCCTTGAACTCCTTCAAGCAATCCTCCTGCCTCAGCCTCTCATGTAGCTAGTACCACAGGTGCATGCCACCATGCCTGGCTAATTTTTATTTTATTTATTTATTTATTCATTCATTCATTCATTCATTCATTTGTTTGAGATGGAGTCTTGCTCTGTCACCCAGGCTGGAGTGCAGTGGTGCAATCTCAGCTCACGGCAACCTCCACCTCACGGGTTCAAGCAATTCTCCTGCCTCAGCCTCCGCAGTAGCTGGGATTACAGACATGCATCACCATGCCCAGCTAATTTTTGTATTTGTAGTAGAGGTGGAGCCATGTTGGCCAGGCTGGTCTTAAACTCCTGACCTCAAGTGGTCCGCTCGCCTCGGCCTCCCAAAATGCTGGGATTACAGGTGAGAGCCACGGTGCCTGGCCTAATTTTTTTTTTTTTAAATAGAGACAAGGTCTTGCTGTGTTGACTAGGCTGGTCTAAAACTTCTTACCTCAAGCAGCCCTCCAGTCTCATCCTCCCACAGTGCTGAGATTACAGATGTGAGCAACCATACCCAGCCCATTCTGTCTTAATTATAGAACTAATAATTAGGGATTAAAAAGCCAACTACTCCTTACTGAAATAAGATTAGCAATGGAATGGACAAAAATTCAGTATCGGTCCAAAGCAATAAACAGTAATATTTTTAAAATTCAGCTGGCCTAGCACAGTGGCTCACGCCTGTAATCCCAACACTTTGGGAGGCCGAGGCAGGTGGATCACGAGGTCAGGAGTTCCAGACCAGCCTGGCCAATATGGTGAAACCCCATCTCTACTAAAAATACAAAAATTAGCCAGGCATGATGGCGCATGCCTGTAGTCCCAGCTACTCTGGAAGCTGAGGCAGAAGAACCCGGGAGGCGGAGGTTGCAGTGAAGTGAGATTGCGCCACTGCACTCCAGCCTGGGCGACAGAGCGAGACTTCGTCTCAAAAATTAAAAAATAAATAAATAAATAATAAAAAAATTCAGCCCTTGCTAATTCATTATTAGATCATCAGAGTCTACATGTATATTGGATATAACAGGTACTAATGTAATATTTGATAACTGATTAAATAAATGAATTAATTTTATTTATTATAAGGCTTTAAATAATGTCCTGAAAATCTACAGAGGAGGAACTTATGAGTAAAGAGAAGCTAGAGTAAAATAAATACCTCTTCCAACCAAGACCCAAGAAAATTAAGGATTTCTGCAAGACCTTTCAACTTGTGGTTTTTGTGGGCCCAGCAATTCTTATAAATTAAAGATCTTTTATATTTCTGATATATGATTATATAATACAAGTTACAGTTTTTTCAGCTTTTGTTTTACTTAGTAATATCCATTTATAGCTTAGTTTAATAGGTGGTACATAAAAGTAATTTATGTACTTTTCCTTATGAAAAATTGAGTATAGGCAAGCTCACCAAAGTACTAGATTTCTAAAAACCCAAGTCTAGACCTTTGAGGAGTTCATGTGCACACAATGAAGTGGAGGCTGATGGGAAGTAGAGAGAATGGGGATAAAGTAACTGACTGGAAAGTAGGCTACAGGGTAGAAATCGACAGATCTTTTGTAGAAAAGGGAATTTCAATGAAAGGAGGCAGTATTAGCAATCAAGTCATAACATAGAAAAGTCACTGTCTAGTCTAATCATTTACAAACTTAAAAAGAAGTAGAAACCTTTATTCAAATCAAAACTTATGCAGAATACCAATGTGATAAATATATAAAGGTTGAGCTGTTTGGGTTGAAACAAGGTTTGAAATGTATAGGAAATGAAATCCTAGGAAACAAAATCCCATCCCTCTTGAGCCTCTCTATCTCTATCCTAGTGGGCCCTAAAGAGCACAGTTTAAAACAACTGAACTAGGCTGGGTGCAGTGGCTCACACTTGTAACCCAGTGCTTTGGGAGACCAACGCAGGAGAATTTATTGAGGCCAGAAGTTCAAGACCAGCCTGGGCAGCATAGTGAGATCCCATCTATACCAAAAAAAAAAAAAAATTAGGCTGATTAGGCTGGGCATGGTGGCTCACGGCTGTAATCCCATCTCTTTGGGAGGCTCAGGCGGGTGGATCACCTGAGGTCAGGAGTTCAAGACCAGCCTCACCAATATTGTGAAACCCCGTCTCTACTAAAAATACAAAATTAGCTGGCCGTGGTGGTGCATGCCTGTAATCCCAGCTACTTGGGAGGCTGTGGGAAGATTGCTTGAGCCCAGGAATTCAAGGCTGCAATGAGCTGTGATTGCACCTGTGCACTGCAGTCTGGGCAACAGAGTGAGACCCCGTCACACACATACACAAAAAAGAAAAACCTCTCTGCAATGTAGCCTGACCAATAGGTAGATGTTAGACATTAATGTGTAATAGGGAAGCATTTTCCTCAGGCTTTCAAAGATGGGAAATTATTATGGATTGTTTTCTTACCCCTTACCAGAAAATAGTGCTTTACCATTGAGGTGACCTGCTGGAAAAAATCACTAATTTGAGAGTCTTCACTTGACCTTTTGGGGTTCTGGCTTTGTGTTTTTTAGCTCTTGAATGTCGTCTCTCAACTAGCCAAACAGAATCTGCGACTGCTGGTCCTAGGCCGAAAGCACATGTTAAGACAGAGTTTCCAGTGGAGAAAGGATGAGATGGCAGAGGTGCAAAAGCAAGCCAGCTGTTTTTTTGCTGATAACATGTAAGTGTTGGGGGTAATAGGTGAATTATACAGTGCTCCAGACATCTGCTTATTAGTTACCTACTTTAAAACCTATTTTTTAAATGCATGTGTATATGTATACTCACCCTCATTTAAAAAAAAAAAAGATTTGAGACAACTTACAAAACTAGTTTCTTCTAAAAAAAAAAAAAACACTACAGTTTCTATGGCAGGATAAACTTAAACAGATGAGGAAATCAGGATAAAGGAGAAGTGGGGAGAAGATAAGTCAGGAGTGAGATTAGTACACCAAATACATGCCATAAGATCCTAAGTAGATCATTTAGCAAATACTTGACCAACAGGAGCACTTTCTATGTTCTTGGAGAAAGAGCAGTACCCTCTTAGAATTTACAATAAACAGATAAATAAACAGGTAATGTCATTCCAGGCAGTGATTAGTACTATGGGGACAATAAAGCAAGGTAGATAGAGTTTAGGTAAGGGATAGTTCAGAGGGTTGTGAATGGGGTGGTCAAGAACAGCCTTTCTGAGGGGCAAATTTGATGAGGAGTGAGTTATTTGAGAAAGGGGGAGAGATGGTGGGAAGAACATCCCAAATAACATGAAATATTTAAAAAGCCCTGAGGCAGGCCGGGCTCACACCTGTAATCCCAACACTTTGGGAGGCCGAGGCAGGCGGATCATGAGGTCAGGAGATCGAGACCATCCTGGCTAACATGGTGAAACCCTGTCTCTACTAAAAATACAAAACATTAACTGGGCGTGGTGGCGGGTGCCTGTAGTCCCAGATGCTGAGGAGGCTGAGGCAGGAGAATGGCATGAACTCGGGAGGCGGAGCTTGCAGTGAGCCGAGATCGCGCCACTGCACTCCAGCCTGGGTAACAGTGCGAGACTCCATCTCAAAAAAAAAAAAAAAAGAGCCCTGAGGCAGGCGTAAGCTTGGCATGTGTTTGAGGAAAGCAAGAAGGCCAGTTGGGCTATAATAGCAAGAGGGAAAGTAATAAGTTCTGAGATTAGAGAGAAGGCAGAGACCCCAATACGGAGGAACTTACAGATCCTGGTAGACAAGCAGGAGGCCTAGATTTTATGCTAAATGTAAGGAGAAAATTACTGTTGAGCTGCAGCTTCCCAGGAAGCCAAAGGAACATGGTAAACATGGTCAGTAACAAAACCTACAGTAAGCCAGCCACGGTGGCTCATGCCTGTAATCACAGCACTTTGGGAAGCCAAGGCAGGCAGATCACTCAAGATCAGGAGTTCGAGACCAGCCTGGCCAACATAGCAAACCCCATCTCTACTAAAAATACAATTAGGCCGGGCGCGGTGGCTCAAGCCTGTAATCCCAGCACTTTGGGAGGCCGAGACGGGCGGATCACGAGGTCAGAAGATCGAGACCATCCTGGCTAATACGGTGAAACCCTGTCTCTACTAAAAAATGCAAAAAACTAGCCGGGCGAGGTGGCGGGCGCCTGTAGTCCCAGCTACTCGGGAGGCTGAGGCAGGAGAATGGCGTGAACCCGGGAGGCGGAGCTTGCAGTGAGCTGAGATCCGGCCACTGCACTCCAGCCTGGGCGACAGAGCGAGACTCCGTCTCAAAAATAAAATAAAATAAAATAAAATAAAATAAATAAATAAAAATACAATTAGCCGGGTGTGGTGGCACACGCATGTAGTTCCAGCCACTTGGGAGGCTGAGACAGCAGAATCACTTGAACCTGGAAAGCAGAGGTTGCAGTGAGCTGAGATCGTGCCACTGCACTCCAGCTTGGGTTACAGAGTGAGACAGTCTCAAAAAAAAAAAAAAAAAAAAACCACCAACCTACAGTCGCTATAAAGTAAGGAAAAAGATAGCTAATTAGGAGGACTACAGATCCGCAACAGCACACGTGAACTCAGTGCACTCTTGTGCATTGAGGTTTTCGTATTGTTTATGCTAACACAACTTTATTTCCAACTTTGCTTAGACAATGAATGTATATGCCTCAGCCCCAAATCTAGGTTTCGTAGTCTGAATGTGATAACTTCAAGATTTGTCAGTATTCTCCAAATCATTTATTTTATTTTATTGAGACGGAGTCCTGCTCTGTCACCCAGGCTGGAGTAGTACAGTGGCACAATCTTGACTCACTGCAACCTCTGCCTCCCGGGTTCAAGCAATTCTCCTGCCTCAGCCTCCCAAGTAGCTGGGATTACAGGCACCCGCCACCATGCCCAGCTAATTTTTTTATTTTTAGTAGCGACGGAGTTTCACCATGTTGGCCAGGCTGGTCTCGAACTCCTGACCTCATGATCCGCCTGCCTCTCAGCCTCCCAAAGTGCTAGGATTACAGGCATGAGCCACCTCGCCTGGCCCCCAAATCATTTATTATTTAAAAAGTGCAATGGTTCTCAATGCATAAAGCAAGGGAGAAGCAAACCTCTCATCCAGTTCCCAAACCACATACCTTCTATTTTTAGCTGGAAGATGGTGCTTCCATTTCTCCAAGAGCAGAAGACCTAATGGCAACATTGGGTAGACAGTAAGATTGCAGGCTTGGGAATTGGTTTACCCAGGTTGAGATCATGGCCCTGCCACTCCATGTTTGGGAAAAGTGTTTCCTTTCTCTCTGTCTTCTTTATCTTCTGTGTAACCTTTATGGGGTTGTTTTAAGGATTAAATAAGATAATACCTGTAAATAACTCATGTAAAACTCTTGGCACAGCACCAAGTACATGAAAACCATTTATTTATGTTAGTTGCTGTCATGATCATTATTGTTTTCCTTATATGGAAGAATTAGATAAATTTGAAGCGTTATGACCAAGAAACCTGTCGGAAAGTGGTCTCACTGCTTGGTTTGGGGTCTGTATTTGTTGCATCAGCTGAAGTTCCAAACTCAGTTGTAACGATCAATTCACTTACCTTCTGTGGCTTTGGATTTGAATATTTAAATGTTTATCACTAAATCTGTTTTCCACTAATGTACTAAAGAAGCTTTTTAAACATACACTAGAGAGAATAGTGTAGTGAATAGTGAGTCCCCATGTAACTGTCACCCAGCTCCAACAATTACCATCATTTTGCTAATTTTGTTCTATAAACCGCACACTTTTTTTCTTTTTCTTTTTTTCCTGGAGAGTTATAAGGCAGATTTCGTCATTTTATCATTTCACTTGAAATACTTCAGGATAAAGAAAACTTTAAATCGTCCTATTTAGGGTCATTTGAATCAAGGCATAGGGCATATCACAAGTTGCAGTCTGAATCTCCTAAAGCAAGGCCGTTACTGCCATTTTTAGAGCACATTTATTAAAATGATAAGTGCTAAGGCTGATGGTCTGTTGGAGGCTTTGAGTCACTGGCTCTTACCGAAGAAGATGTTTTGGGGTGCTGATCCAGGTGACTATCTAGAAGCTGCTCTGAAATACCAGTTCAGCTTCAGGGGCAGCCAGTTATTTGGTGGCTTGCAAGAAAGTCTCATCCTGCCCTAGTAGTATATTGGGTGTTTCTTGAATTTGGGTGAAGAGAGAGGGAAAAGGTGTGCTCTGTGATAGATAAGGCAAATACGAAAAATGCCCAAAGAGAAGCAACTTTTAAGTGTGAGGAGAGCACTGTTAGAATTCATCGTTCTAGTGGAAGAGTCCAGTAAGCTGTGAGAATCCCAGGCATAGCATTCCATTCCCCTCAGCTTTCCATCTGTGTTCTAGATGGTATTGCTTACCAGCTAAGGACTTTCAGGTAGTTCTTAAGTATTACTAGGATCATGCTGGTCAAGAATTCAGAGGCACCTCCAAGGAAAGTAAGTAAAAAGTGTAGCGAAAAAACGCTGTCTTCTGCCTCTTCAGCTGTGCTTGATTGTGTCCTTTCTTATGCCTGGTTCAGCTCGAAGGATGATCCATTCCTTCTGTATGCCACACTGCACTCCGGGAATCACTGCAGGTTTATCACAAAAGACCTGATGCGGGACCACAAGGCCTGTCTGCCTGATGCCAAGACCCAACGCTTGTTTTTTAAGTGGCAGCAGGGACATCAGCTGGCAATTATAAATGGGTTTCCAGGATCAAAACTGACCTTTCAGGTAATGGTATCTGTTCTCTATGTAATATTAACAGAGTCAAGTATACAGTAAGAATGTGGCATAGAAAAAGAGTGTCACATCTAATTGAAGGTTCTAAATGCTTTATTTTTCTCAGTTTTAGGTTAGTATTTATTACTAGCCAGTTCCTAGAAAGAGTCTGCTAAAGGTTTCATAGGCCAACCTCAAATTAATTAAAACATTTAGGGGCCGGGCACGGTGGCTCACGCCTGTAATCCCAGCACTTTGGGAGGCCAAGGTAGGCAAATCACAAGGTCAGGAGATCGAGACCATCCTGGTTAACAAGGTGAAACCCCGTCTCTACCAAAAATACAAAAAAAAAAAAAAAAAAAAATTAGCCAGGTGTGTTGGTGTGTGCCTGTAGTCCCAGCTACTCAGGAGGCTGAGGCAGGAGAATGGTGTGAACCCTGGAGGCAGAGCTTGCAGTAAGCCAAGATCACGCCACTGTACTCCAGCCTGGGCAACAGAGCAAGACGCTGTCTCAAAAACAAAAACCAAAAAACATTTAGGATATCACCAATTTTGACTTCAATTAATTATGTCATAAATTATGACTTTTTTTTTTTTTTTTGGAGATGTAGTCTCGCTCTGTCGCCCAGGCTGAAGTGCAGTGGCATAATCTCGGCTCACTACAGCCTCCGCCTCCTGGGTTCAAGCGATTCTCCTGCCTTAGCCTCTGGAGTAGCTGGGACTACAGGCACGTGCCACCACGCCCAGCTCATTTTTGTATTTTTAGTAGAGATGGGGTTTCACCATGTTGGTCAGGCTGGTCTTGAACTTCTGACCTCATAATCTGCCCACCTCGGCCTCCCGAAGTGCTGGGATTACAGGTGTGAACCGCCGTACCCTGCCATAAATTGTGACTTCTTATATACGTTTTTTATTTTTGTTTATTTGCAATAGCTCAAATTCCTTATTTCTTAGTTTGTTATACTTTTAAGTAATTTGTTTTCCCTGTTTAATTCATTTCTATGACACAGTCTCAATTGAATTCTCGTTTGATTCTAGTTAAGATATCTATAATATAAGGACATATCTTGTGTGAAAGCAAAGGTAGAGAATCCAAAGTGAGTTATTACAGAAAAGTACACTGGCCCGTGGTATAATAAATAAGGTTCAATGATCAGAAAATATTGGCCAGGCGTGATGGCTCACGCCAGTAATCTCAGCACTTTGGGAGGCCAAGGTGGGTGGATCACTTGAGGTCAGGAGTTGAAGACAAGCCTTGCCAACATAGCGAAACCTCATCTCTACTAAAAATACAAAAATTAGCCAGGCGTGGTGGTGTGTGCCTGTAATCCCAGCTACACAGGAGGCTGAGGTACAAGAATCGCTTGAACCTGGGAGGTGAAGGTTTCAGTGAACTGAGATTGTGCTACTGCACTCCAGCCTGGGTGACAGAGCAAGACTCCGTCTCAAAAAAAAAAAAATGGAGTTTAGGGGAGTGGGGAGATGTTGGTCAAAGGAGAAAAAATTTCAGTTAGATAAGAGGAATAAGCCGGGCGCGGTGGCTCAAGCCTGTAATCCCAGCACTTTGGGAGGCCGAGACGGGCGGATCACGAGGTCAGGAGATCGAGACCATCCTGGCTAACACGGTGAAACCCCGTCTCTACTAAAAAATACAAAAAAACTAGCCGGGCGAGGTGGTGGGCGCCTGTAGTCCCAGCTACTCGGGAGGCTGAGGCAGGAGAATGGCGTGAACCCAGGAGGCAGAGCTTGCAGTGAGCCGAGATCGGGCCACTGCACTCCAGTATGGGCAAGAGTGCCAGACTCCGCCTCAAAAAAAAAAAAAAAAAAAAGAGGAATAAGTTCCATGATGACTGTAGTTAATAATTAATAACAATGTATTGTATCCTTGAAAATTGCTAAGAGTAGATTTTAAGTGTTCTCACCACAAAAATTGTAAATATATAAGGTAATGCTCATGTTAATTAGCTCAATTTAGCTATTCTACAATGTATGCATATTTCAAAAACATGCTGTACATGATAAATGTATATAATTGTTATTCGTCAATTTAAAAATAAGTAAGAATGGCTGGGTGTAGTGGCTCACTTGTGTAATCCCAGCACTTTGGGAGGCCCAAAGCAGGAAGATTGCCTGAGCCTAGGAGTTTAAGACTAGCCTGGGCAACATGGTAAGACCCTGTCTCTATAAAAGTAAATAAATAAGAATATCCAAAACAATAGATTTGTGGTAAATATGGTATCAAATGATACCATAGTGATTCAAGATATAGTTGAAGAACTATTAATTCTTAAGTATAATAAAGGTATACAGATATTGATCTTTTTTTTTTTTTTTTTTTTTTTTTTTTTTTTTTTTTTGAGACGGAGTCTTGCTCTGTCACCCAGGCTGGAGTGCAGTGGCCGGATCTCAGCTCACTGCAAGCTCCGCCTCCCGGGTTTACGCCATTCTCCTGCCTCAGCCTCCCGAGTAGCTGGGACTACAGGCGCCCGCCACCTCGCCCGGCTATTTTTTTGTATTTTTTTAGTAGAGACGGGGTTTCACCGTGTTAGCCGGGATCGTCTCTCGATCTCCTGACCTCGTGATCCGCCCGTCTCGGCCTCCCAAAGTGCTGGGATTACAGGCTTGAGCCACCGCGCCCGGCCCAGATATTGATCTTATATTTATAAAATAAGACCTTATTTCTTAGAGATACATACTGAAGTATTACAGAAGAAATTACATATCTGAGGTGGGGGGGGCACCGTATGGATGAAATAAGACTAGAGATGAATTGATAATGGCCGAACCTAGGTGATGAGTACATGGGAGTTCATGATACCATTTCTCTACTTTTGTGTGCAGTTGTTCCTTGGTATCCATGAGGAATTGGTCTCAGGACCTCTCACAGATACTAAAATCCTCAAATGCTTAAGTCCCTTATATAAAATGGCATAGTATTTGCATATAACCTACACACATCCTCCTGTATACTTTGAGTCATCTAGATTATTTATAATACCTAATACAATGTAAATGCTATATAAATAGTTGTTTCTGTATTGTTTAGGGAAGAAGAAAAATGCCAAGAAGAAAAAAAGTCTGTACATGTTCAGTTTTTTGTTGTTGTTGTTGTTGTTTTCAAATATTTTCAGTCCGTGGTGGTTTGCCAGGGATACAAAGCCTGCAGTTATGGAAGGCTGACTGTATTTGAAATTTTTCACTCACACACACAAAACTGATAGAGCCAACAAAAGAACATCTGTCTTACATAAATGTAATACTTCTATAGAGAGTCTTTAGACGTAAAAATGAGACCCCTCAAAAAAAGAAACTCCTAATGCTAGGGCTCATCTTCACAGAGTTAGCTGCCCTTTGAAAATCCATCATTAAGTGAGATAATCCATTATTAATACTCTTCTGAAGCAAACTTGAGAAGTGTCAGAAAGGGAAATGGCCAGGTAGCCCTTTAGTGTTGTTCTCAATGTTTTGTTCTCTTTTTAATTCAACAGCATATTCTCAGCTATGACACAGTGGTGCAAACAACTGGAGACTCGTGGCACATACCATATGATGAAGACGTGGTAGAAAGATATTCCTATGAAGTACCAACCAAATGGCTTTGCCTCCACCAAAAGACATAGAGACTCTTACCTCTATGCTAAGTTTGTGTTTGGGTACCCCCTGGGTTGGCATCAGAGGCTTTTGAATTGGTGTTTGTTTAGAGCATTGCCTCTATCCTGAGGATAAAATGATTCTATTAACAGTGTTGACGTTGATTTTTTAATGAAATAAGATAAAATATCTTTTCATAACCAGCTGCATTTTTTTCCCCTAACATTTGTTTTTGGAGGCTTATCAAGAGTTGGAGAACTCAGTGTAGAGCAAAACCTACATTTCTCCTACTGGGCCAGCTATTCCACTTAGCTTGGGTGACAAGTAGTGCTTTTGTTATCCATTTTTTGCTACTTCTGACCTTGCCTTCCAGGCCTACCAATAGCAGAACCAATCCATCTGTCCCTGAGAAACTCATGTTGTTTCAAATCCCTTCTCCCTCTTCTGACATAGTCTCATTCTCTATATGTTATGCCCTATCCACATGGAATCATTTATCGTCCTCTGTAAGAAACTGGCCAAGATACTAAGGCTTACTATTAATAGCAATTTTTAATTACTTATCATCCAATTATTTGGATTGGAGAAGAGGGGGCATTCACTCCTCTTTTTCTTATTTTTTTTGGAAAAAGAGTCTCACCTAACTGTGTCACCAGGGCTGGAGTGCAGTGACGCGATCACAGCTCACTGCAGCCTCAAACTCCCAGGCTCAAGCAATCTTCCTACCTCAGCCCTCCTGAGTAATTGGGACTACAGGCATGTACCACCAGGCTTGGCTAATTTTTACATACTGTAGTCAATAGTCAAGAACAGGCAAAAACTACTCTATTATGATAAAAATCAGAATAGTAATTGCCTGAGGAAAGGGATATGAAATAACTTTCTCGGGGTGATGGAAAGTTTCTTATATTGATTTGGGTAATAGTAACATAGCTACATGTATATATTAGTTAAAATTCTTCACAGTAAATATTTTAAATTGATACATTTACATTTATGACAATATACCTCAAAAAAAGTAACTTAGGGTAAAAAAAGGTAATTATTTACATGAAATAAACAATGACCTCATTTACATCAAACCGTATACATGTGTACATTTAGGGTATGTATTATGTACAGAGAAACAATTCAGGAAAATCCAAGGAGGGGACATTTTATCTTCTTACCCATTTACTGAATGCAACATTACTGCACACCAAGACAAAAGAGCTCTCCAGGAAAACATTGGATATATTGAGAGTGTTAAAAGATACTGAGAAAGCCCTAATAAATTCAGTCTGTTTATTTTCCAAGTTTCATAAACTACATACTTAGAAAACTGTGCTTTCAGTGAGCTAAACTTCTTTTTTAAGGAACTATCATAGTTTTAAGAAAAACATTTTAAGAAGACAAAAAGTATTTATTAAGCCCATCTAAAAACTAATACAAATTTCAAAAAAAGGAGCACATAGAGCTAGAGGAGGAGGCCAACGTGGTGCCTCACACCTGTTAATTCCAGCACTTTGGGAGGCCAAGACAGGAGGATCACTTTAGGCCCAGAGTTGGAGACCAGCCTGGGCAACATAGGAAGACCCTGTCTCTTAAAAAAAAAAAAAAAAAAAAGATGGGAGAAGCTACAAGAAGAAACCTAGAACTTTAGAGCAGGAGTAAACCTTAGAGCATGTAAAGTCTATTTTGGAGATAAGGAACAGACCCAGAAAGATGACCTGGCTTCCCTGAGTCCCACGGCTAGTTAGTACAGACATTTCAGCCATAACCCACCTCTTCTAATTCCCAAATACTCTTTCTTCTACTGGCACATAGAGATGGGGGAGGAGTCAGCACTTTGGGAGGCTAAATGAGAGAATTGCTTGAAGCCAGGAGTTGGAGACCAGCCTAGGCAACATAGGGAGAGCCGTGACGACAAAAAATGTAAAGATTAGCTGGGCATGGTAGCCCATACCTATGGTCCCAGCTACTCAGGAGATTGAGGTGGGAGGATCACTTGAGCCCCAGAGGTCAAGGCTGCAGTGAGCTATGATCATGCTACTACACTCCAGCCTGGGTGACAGAGCGAGACCCTGTCTCAAAGGGAGGGAGGTAAGAATGAGAGGAAGGAACAGGGGAGTACGTCTTTTAAGGGCCCAAGTATCCTGAATGGCTCACCAGTATAGAACATTGTGGTAGAGAAATTACATTTTAAAACAACTCTAATACCATTTAGAAACAAAACCCTAACTTCTGCTTGAGATAAACTGAGGTACATCGGTCCCTTGTCCAGGAGTGGGGAACCAGTGTAGGGTTGCTGAGAGTAAGTTATGCTGCCACAGTGACCTTGAGGAGTGCAGGGATTCCCTGAAGGAAGCCCTGGAACCAGACACTTAGGCTGCCCATTTGTGTTCTGATCATTTGAGTGAAAAAAAAAGCTACCTGTCAAGCAAGTTCCTGGACACCACGAGAAGAAATTACTTTAAAAGCTGTACTCTTAAATTGTTAGTATCTTTAAAATCAGTTGTGAACAATGAAGGATTTGAAAGAGCATTGACTTTGCCACTTAAAAGTATTTCTAAAATACTTTGTGCTTCCCCCTGGCATTCTGAATTTATACTCTTTTCCTCCTGCTGTTCTCAGACCCAGTGAAAAGAAAATCTCAAGGGAGAAGGCTGAGTTTATTCTCTCAGGGCTCTGTTGGGACTACCTCATCTGAGGTGGCTTGTTCTTCATATGCAATTAATTTTCTCCTCAAGTCTGTACTTAAATATAATGACTGCTTCCTTGGTCCTCTAGCAGATTTCTCACCGTTTTGTTTTTGTTTTGAGACAGAGTCTTGATCTTTTATCTAGGCTGGAGTGCAATGGTATGATCTCGGTTCACTGCAACTTCTGCCTCCCGGGTTCAAGCAATTCTCATGCCTCTGCCTCTCGGGCAGCTGGAATTACAGGCACGCGCCATGACGCCCGGCTGATTTTTCCTTTTTTAGTAGAGACAGGGTTTCACCATGTTGCCCTGGTTGCTCTCAAACTCTTGGCCTCAGGTGATCCACCCACCTCAGCCTCCCAAAGTGCTGGTATTACAGGCGTGAGCCACCCGGCACAGCCTGAAATGAGGCATCTCTATAGTCCAGCAGCCCTACAGGAGGCAGGAGGGGAGCAAGAATAAGAAAGGAAATTTGTAGAAGGCACTTAGGAGTGAGCAGAAAGGATATAGGACCAGCTTTTACCTGCGCAGTCCTGGCCAGTGACAAGCAGTCTGCTTAAGTCTATGCTAAATAAACAAAGGAAGTTCCATTTAGAGCTCTACATAGAGGAAGCCATAGAAAATAACAGGATGAAAATACCAGAGACAGGAACACAGATGAATAAATGTAATAAAATTTGAGAAATAATCTTTAATTTTCTTTCATCATCTCCATTTATACTTTTTCATGATTTCCTGACATTCTGTCTCCCCAAGTTTAGTTTTTTGTTTTTGGTTTTTTTGTTTTGTTTTGTTTTGTTTTGTTTTGTTTCATTTTTTGCCATTATTTGATCTGATGAGTGCTTCCAGAGGCTCTACTACATACACAACTTGCTTTTAAGTGGTAATTGAAGTAAACAGGAAGACAATTATCTAGTCACTGATGGCAGCTAAAAATAGTTTGTTTTGCTACCAGAGTGCCCTCAGAAGTATACTCCTATCTAATGGATTGAGTTATTATGATAATCGTGATAATTTGTTATAAATAGCAGTAACATGGGAAGGTTTTTTTTGGTAACTTCTGACAAGAAATTTGATGTAGAGAGTTAATATCGAGCACATTAAAATGACTACCCCACTCATCTCTTCAGTGCTAAAAGCCAGCCCAAGAAGCAAATACTTAAGAAATCATTAGTAGGGGCTTTAATTTTGAATATGTTAAACATTAATTCATTTTAATGAGACCAGGTCAGGTTGCCTCATCACTCTCAGATAGACTAGAACATTATATAGATAACAATTTCAGTTCACATCTAAATAGTTAAAGTCTACTATTAAAAGAGATTTCCTGGCCAGGCGCCGTGACTCATGTCTGTAATCCCAGCACTTTGGAAGGCCGAGGCAGGCGGATCACCTGAGGTCAAGACATTGAGACCATCCTGGCCAATACGATGAAACCCCGCCTCTACTAAAAATACAAAAATTAGCTGAGCGTGGTGGTGTGCACCTGTAGTTCCAGCTACTCAGGAGGCTGAGGCAGGAGAATTGCTTGAACCCGGGAGGCGGAGGTTGTAGTGAGCTGAGATTGCACCACTGTACTCCAGCCTGATGACAGAGCAAGACTCCATCTCAAAAATAAATAAATAAATAAATAAATAAATAAATAAATAAATAAAAGAGGTTTCTTGTGCTTTCTATGACTGCATCAGAACAGAGAATGTCAGTATCCAATAGGATACCAATGGAATTCCCTGACAATTCCATCCATGTGGCCCTGCTGGAGCAGGGTAGTGTCCTAAGCTGGGAGAATGGGATGGAGCCTCCACCTCGTGAAGTAGCTTCCTTTGGAGGTGGCTATGGCAGGTCTTCGGAGAGGTAAGTCCCTCACCCAGACTTGTTGCTTAGGTGTACTTATATTACTGATTCTTTGAAAATAAATCATTCTTATATTTTATTCCTCTTTTCAATGACCTTGCTCTAGAATCCAAACCTGCTTTTTTTTCTGTCCTGTGTTCCATGACTGGACAGTCTATTGCTATTAAGTTGTTATACGTATATATTTTTCTATACATATATACTCATTTTTTATTTTTCTATACATGTATACTTATTCTCTATGAACTCTTTCATAACATGTTTTTTTTTCACCTGACAGAAAATGAAAAATTTTCCCCGTTATTATAGTCACTTCATCCTCATGTATTCTTTTTGTGTGTTTGTGTGAGATGGAGTTTTGCTCTTGTTGCCCAGGCTGGAGTGCAATGGCGTGATCTCGGCTCACTGCAACCTCTGCCTCCCTGGTTCAAGCAATTCTTCTGCCTCAGCCTCCCGAGTAGCTGGGATTACAGGCATGCGCCACTATGCTCAGCTAATTTTGTATTTTTAGTAGAGACAGAGTTTCTCCATGTTGGTCAGGCTAGTCTCGAACTCCAGACCTCAGGTGATCCGCCCACCTCAGCCTCCCAAAGTGCTGGGATTACAGGTGTGAGCCACCGCACTCAGCCTCATGTATTCTAATAATTAATAATGTAAATTCATAAAAAGGGGCAGCCACCTTAAACTAGAGCATTGCTGGACACCATCAAATACTACTTGCATAGCTGTATACTCACAAATTTCTACTCAAGGCTTGCTTTATTCAGAAGGAAATCTGTATTCACAGAAGCTGAACCCTGATAATAGATATTGGCTCAAATTAAGGGTCACGTCCTTTGGCACTTAGTGCTATTCTGGTAGGAGTGGTCAAATCCTTGATGTAATGGGTCTTTTCTAATTCAGGCCCTCTGATCTCCAACTCCTAAAAAAGTAAACTCTGGTCAGACCGTGTTTTTGAAGAGAACATCTAAGGAACAATTGCTGCTTTACACAGATAAAGAACTTTTTATTTTTTAAAGCAAATCATGTAACTCTTCGTTCATCAACACACCAAGGGAAGTTTATGTGAGGAAATCAGTATTGATTAGTTTGTACGTTATACATGTTATAAGAATGTACTTTTCGGCCTGGCATGGTGGCTCACTCCTGTAATCCCAGCCTTTTGGGAGGCCGAGGCAGGTGGATCACCTGAGGTCAGGAGTTCGAGGCCAGGCTGGCCAACATGGCAAAACTCCGTCTCTACTAAAAATACAGAAAAAAAAAAAATGTGCTTTTCTTCCACTCCCACTACCAGTATCACCAGAGATTCCAACTCCATCCACATTTTGGTCTCATTGTTTCTTTTCTTTTTTCTTTTTTTTTTTTTTTCTTGAGTTGGAGTCTCACTCTGTCACCTAGGCTGGGGTGCAGTGGTGTGATCTCAGCTCACTACAACCTCTATCTCCCAGATTCAAGTGATTCTTATGCCTCAGCCTCCCGAGTAGCTGGGATTACAGGCACGCACCACCATGCCCAGCTAATTTTTGTATTTTTAGTAGAGAGAGGATTTCATCATGTTGGCCAAGCTGGTCTTGAACTCCTGACCTCGAGTGATCAGCCCACTTTGGCCTCCCAAAGTGCTGGGATTACAGGCATTAGCCACCACACCCAGCCTGATCTCATTGTTTCTTAACTCCAGTCTCATGATTTGTTGTTGTTGTTTGTTCTAGAAATGGGGTCTCACTGTGTTGCTCGGGCTGCAGTGCAGTAGCTATTCACAGGTGTGGTCAGAGCTCACTGCAGCCTCAAACTCCTGGGCTCAAGCGATCCTCCTGCCTCAGCCTCCCAAGTAGCCGGGATTACAGGCACGCACAACCACGCTTAACTGATTTTGTGATTTTTGGCTCCCTATGAGATGGCCAACCTTTTTGATTAGTTTCAGGATTGTAAACTTTCAAGTTCCTCATTTTGTCCACAGCCTCCTTACCTGCCCCACTCCTTTAACCCAACCACCATTGGGTTAAATTCCCATTGACCTGTTCTTGGACATATCCCTTCCTCACCTAGGAAGCCTCTATTGCCCTTTCTCATCTGACTTTGCTTGCCTTTCTCCCTACCCTGCCTGTCAAAGCATTAATGAGAGTGATGGCTTCAATAGCAGTGCAAATTCTTTCATACTTTTTACCTCCTTTGATCATCTTTTCAATTCTAAACCTTATTTTGAGTAACCACAGACCATTCCACATTCTCCACTCCTATATACCATAGTATTGCTAGAAAAGTCATGAAATTCCCATTAATTTCCTGAAGGAGCTCTCCCAACCTTTGCAGTCTTAACTCTGCAAAAGTAAGTTGCAAGCAGCTAATCTCCTGGAGCGTTCATTTCCTTTTCTGTTAAGTGGGAAAGATGGGCCATCACAGTGCTTCTCAAATTTAATGGGCATAGAATCACCTGGGGATCCCACTCAAAATGGCAGTTCTGATTCAGATCTGACATACCTCGTGATGCCAGTGCTGCAGACTATAATTTGAGAAGTAAGGGCCTCAATGAGCTCCACAATTATATAAACAATAGTAATAAAATGACACCCGTGAGTCCAAGTCCTGAGTCAGTCTCATCATTCTCAGGCTCAGCAGACTTAACCAGAAACTAAAAGCCATCTGTTACGAACCTCTTCATCAATGTTTGCCTTTTCCAATAATTTTCCTCTCCTGAATCTTTTCTCCCTTTTCTTTCCTAGATTACTTTAAAAAGAAAAAAAAAATTTTTTTAATTATAAAATAGAGACAGGATCAGGTTGGCCTTGAACTCTTGGTCTCTATCAATCCTCCTGCCTTGGCCTCTCAAGGTGCTAGGATTACAGGCATCAGCCACTACTCCCGGCCCTAGGTTCCTTTTTCCACCTACTTCCGTGCTGTTCCTTCTTGCTGAATTGGGATCTTATTCTCAGTTAATCCTTTTCCTCCAGCTCTTTCCCATTTACTTATAAATACCTTTAGGCTTCTGACTGGACAAAACTGTGCTTCCCCAGGGACAGTTTCATAGCAACTTTCTGAAAAGAAGGCGTCATCTCTATCACCGGTTTCTTTCCAATTCCACATTTGCATCTGAGCAGCTTCACCTGAGACACTCAAACTGAACCACTTTGAAAACAGCTTATTCATAATAGTGTAATTGACAATAATGAAATTGGAAGTAATTATTCAAAATAAGGGAAGAAGTAAATAACAATAGTTTAATTTTTTATTTTTTGAGACAAGGTCCTGCTGTCACCCAGGCTGTAGTACAGCGCAGTGTGATCATGACTCACTGCAGCCTTGACCTCCTGGGCTCAAGCAATCCTCCTGCCTCAGCCTCCTGAGTAGCTGGTACTACTGGCACGCTCTACCACCCCCAGATAATTTTCTAACCTACTTGTAAATTAAAAAAAAATTTAGCGACAGGGTCTCACTATGTTTCCTAGGCTGGTCTTAAACTCCTGGCCTCAAGCAATCCACTTATCTCAGCTTTCCAGAGCTCTGGGATTATAGAAATGAGCCATTGCACCTAACCTAAACATAACTTTTAACATTACAATGATTAAAATGATACTTTGTACTTTGGGAGGTCAAGGCAGGAGGATTTCTTGCGTCCAGGAGTTCAAGACCAGCCTGGGCAGCCTGGTGAGATTCCCCCCATCTCCACAAAAAGACAAAAATTAGCTGGGCACGGTGGCATGTGTCTGTCATCTCAGCTACTCAGAAGGCTGAGGTAGGAGGATTGCTTGAGCCTGGGAGGCAGAGGTTGCAGTGAGCCAAGATTGAGCCATTGCATTCCAGCCTGGGCAACAGAGTGAGACCCCACAGGGTCAGGCTAGAGTGCAAAGGAAAGATCTCGGCTCACTGCAACCTCTGCCTCCTGGGCTCAAGCGATTCTCCTTCCTCAGCCTCCCAAGTAGCTGGGACTACAGGCACATGCCACCACACTCGGCTAATTTTTAGTGGAGTATTTTCTTGTATTTTTTAGTGGAGATGGGGTTTCACCATGTTGGCCAGGCTGGTCTCAAACTCCTAACCTCAGGTGTTCCATTCACCTTCACCTCCCAAAATGCTGGGATTACAGGTGTGAGCCACTGTGCCCCGCTGATACTTTGTACCTTGGCATAGAGTCAATGAAAAAGCAGCTCCAAAATGGTATGTCTAGTAAGATCCCATTTTTTAAATGAAGGAAAGAAAATACTCGGCTGGTCAAGTGTGGTGGGTCACACCTGTAATCCTAAGACTTTGGGAGGCTGAGGTGGGAGAATCTTTTGAGCCCAGGAGTACAAGACCAGCCTGGGCAACACAGGGAGACCCCTATCTCTACAAAAAAAAAAAAAGAGAGAGAAAGAAAGAAAATACTTGGAGGAGAATGTCTGGAAGGAATAACATTTCATTGATTCTACAATGTTAATAGATATCTCTGGATGTTGGGTTGTGGATGATTTTTACTTCATCTTCTGCATAGTCTAAAATTTTTACAATAGGTGTAATAGGATATTAGACTAGAACTTTTTTTTTTTTTAGGAGATGGGGTCTCACTCTGTTGCCCAGGCTGGAGTGCCATGATGCAATCATAGCTCACTGCAGCCTTGACCTCCTGGGCTCAAACAATTATCCTGCCTCAGCCTCCCAAGTAACTGGGACCATTGGCACGCACCCTATAAGGTGGACACCGCCATACCTGGTTAATTTATTTTTTGTAGATACAGGGTTTTGCCACGATGCCCAAGCTGGTCTCAAACTCCTGGGGTCAAGCAATCCTCCCAACTTGGCCTCCCAAAGTGCTGGGATTATAAATAGGCATGAGCCACCGCATCCAGCCTTTAAAAATTTCTTGCAGATAATCTCTCCTTTCCATTCCTATTGCTACTTACCCCAGTTCAGACCTTCAAAAACTTTCACTTGGTCTATTATCAATAGCCTCCTGGCTGACGTCTCCAGTGACAGTTCCTCATAAATACAGCTACCAGGTTTATCTTCCCAAAGCATAATTCTAGTCTTGGGCACTCTCCTTGCTCAAAAACACTAAATGTCTCCCCATAGCCTTCCAACTAGATAGAGCATAAATTCCTTAGCTTAGTATCCAAGGCCAGCTCCTTTCATTTGTACCATAATCCAAAACATTTTTTGTGTCCTAGTTAAGTTAGGCCATTGCCTAACTTGCCCTAAACACGGGCTCTTTTCTTCTTCCTCTGTTTGTTTATGCCACTCCCATTCCATGTTGCATTGTAGTACCTACCACATTGCTCCTAACATTGCTCTTAACATACTTGTTAAGAGTTCTCCCTGTCCTAAGCTGAGCTTGGACATGCATCTTCCAACAGGTAGTCTTACATTCCCTCTGGCCCATGAGCATATAAGGTCATTTTCTCATCTGTGCTGCTGTTACACATTTCCTTATGTACTACAGACTGCTTCATTCATGTTAGCTTTGCTTTCATTCATGTTTCGTCTTCCCCATGGAACTCTGGTGGGGATGCCATCAGGTTCATCTGTGTGTCTCCCAGAGCAGCTGGCCCAGCTTCTTGCCCAAAGAGGGGGCTCAGTAAATGTTGAATTACTTTGGAGAAGTTGTTTGAAAATGTCTTCCTGATTTTTACCTCTAATGCCTACTTCTCCTTTAAGTGAATTCCCCTCTTGCTCCTTGGTATTTTGTGTGTGAGCTGGCTAAGTGGGAACTTAATCTGTGGTGTCTGATGCCTCACTGATACTAAAAAAATAATAACTTCTCAGTGCCATCCTCTATAATCATATGATATATTCAGTGAATTAAAGGTTTATTCATTAGACTTCTACTCTGTACATGGTACTGTGGTAACAAATAAAACTTGCTATGTACTCGTTTTTTTTTTTTTTTTTTGAGATGGAGTCTTACTCTTTCCTCCAGGCTGGAGTGCAGTGGCGCGATCTCCGCTCACTGCAAGCTCCGCCTCCCGGGTTCACGCCATTCTCCTGCTTCAGCCTACCAAGTAGCTGGGACTACAGATGCCCGCCACCACGCCCGGCTAATTTTTTGTATTTTTAGTAGAGACGGGGTTTCACCGTGTTAGCCAGGATGGTCTTGATCTCCTGTCCTCGTGATCCGCCCGCCTCGGCCTCCCAAAGTGCTGGGATTACAGGCATGAGCCACCGCGCCTGGCCTCTTGCTATGTAGTTGTTAAGACATCATCCCAGAGTTTTTAATCTTTGGAATGTTTCAGTGCCTAAATCTGCTGTCTGTGGTTGATTTTTGGAACTTGCCTTTGTTTCGCCATTATGGATGAAATACATTTAGAAAGGCCGGGCGCGGTGGCTCAAGCCTGTAATCCCAACACTTTGGGAGACCGAGACGGGCGGATCATGAGGTCAGGAGATCGAGACCATCCTGGCTAACACGGTGAAACCCCGTCTCTACTAAAAAATACAAAAAACTAGCCGGGCGAGGTGGCGGGCGCCTGTAGTCCCAGCTACTCGGGAGGCTGAGGCAGGAGAATGGCGTGAACCCAGGAGGCGAAGCTTGCAGTGAGCTGAGATCCGGCCACTGCACTCCAGCCTGGGCAAGAGAGCCAGACTCCGCCTCAAAAAAAAAAAAAAAGAAATACATTTAGAGTGAAGTTTGAGGATCTCAGCTGAGGTTCATCAAGTCATTCAAAAGCAAGTAGAAAATAAAACAGGAGTCAGGTGTGATGACTGTAATCCCAGCACTTTGGGAGGCCGAGGCAGGAGGATCGCTTAAGCCCAGGAGTTCAAGACCAGCCTGGGCAATATAGTGAGACATTATCTCTACAAAAAAATTAAAAATCAGCCAAGCATGGTGGTGCATGCCTGTAGTCCCAGCTACTTGGGAGGCTGAAGTGGGAGGATCACCTGGGAGGCAAAGGTTGCAGTGAGCCAAGATCGTACCACTGCACTCTAGCCAGGGTGACAGAGCAAAACTCTATCAAAAAAGAAAAAAAAAAACTGTAGCACACTCTTGCTTTTCTATCAATAACTGGACTCTCAAGAACTAGTTTCTAAATTAGTGGCTGAAAATATTGGTCAAAATGATCAGAAACCTCATTCATTTGCATTTTCTCTCTCCCTCTCTCCAATTACCCTCAAGAGAATTTGGTTCATTCTGAGCATCACAGATGACTTAATTTTGTGGTAAGAAAATAGGAATTAGAGTAAGTCAATTAGGAAACCTCAAGGAAGAGGAAGTGTCTCTAGGCTAAAGGGAAGGCTGTTGAGTCTTATTTCCTCTCTGTTCTTGACTCACTTAGTGACTGGCCAATCTCTGCACCTCCCGTTCCCCACCCTCAGGAGCTGGGGGTGGGGGTGGGGAATAGAGTGAATAAAGTCTAAATAAAATTCATAAAGAGTCCAAGATGTAGGGAGGCACCATGAAATAATTGATCTTGCACTTCCATCCCCCATCAACATTAATGGGTGAGGCTGCATGTGTGTGAGGTAAGAATTAGCTGCTTTCCAAATTAAGACAGTGAGTTTCACTTCTGAATAATAGCAGTGTGCAGTGCAGGCCCATGCAGTGCAGGCCCATGCAGTATCTGTTTGGTTTCATTCTTTACTAGGGATAGATTAAAGCGAAATAGCCGACAATTCAGGCCTTATTCATCAGTGTGCCCCCTTCTTTCACAAAGAAGCTGAGTTCCAGTCAAATAGTAGGTGGCTTAATTTCACCGTAGTGGACTCTATGCTCTTAAAGTGGGTACAGCATACTCACCTGTTTGAGAGAAGAAACTGAGATCATGGTCACCAAGTAATCTGTGGCAAGGCTCAGATTCAAACCCAGTGCTGCTGACAGAGCAGAACCTGGCCATTTTCAAAGTTCACGATATGACCGTTCCCTTCTCCCACCCTTCCCCATCTTATTTTTCAGTGGAACTTTTGCTGTTCTCTCAAGCTATGAAGAGCTTCCTGTGTTAACATGCCTAAGGGGAAGCTGTATGTTAAAAACCACCAACGGTTAAGCCCAAGCCAGCTGGGGTCTTCTGCTGTTTCTTCCAGTATTGCGGGGAGACCCATGAGAATTCTCAGTGTTTTTCGAAGTCCTTGGCTTCCAGAAACAAGAAGCTGAGCATCAGGTTCTCATTTAAGGCAGAGCTTGGAAAAACGAGAAACATCAAAAGTCGTAAGAGGGTAATACTGAAGTTATTATAGCTAAAAACAAGGGTGAACTGAAAAGCTAAAGGTTTTGGCTCTATAGAGGGGTTCATGCATAGTTGTATTTAAATGTCCTTTGGGTTGAAGTGATACAAGTTTATTCCCTCCAAACCAAAGGACAGCATTTATTTTGGGGAATGGCTGAGAGAATCCAGGCACAGAACCACATTGACTGGTTAATAAGGGGATGGCACAGAAGGGAAATAATGATAGTTGTGTGACTGCTATCTTGCTAAACACTGTATTGCATCCACCATTGGTACCAGAGGGTAGAAGAACCACACTAGATGTCACAGACAAGGGGGCAGAGGAGTGTTGCTTTATTGGAATCTGGGGTTTGAAGGGCTTTGAAGGGTTTGAAGGGGTTTGAAGGGCTTATGAGAAGCATAACCTCATGTAAGTTGCCTCATGTAAGTCACAGAAGTCACACCTCAAACCACATTTGGTGCTCCATTTGTCCCTTTCCTTTACCCATAAATTTTTTTTCTGTTTTTTTTTTTTAATTTTTTAATTTAAGTTCTAGAGTACATGTGCACAACGTGCAGGTTTGTTACATATGTATACTTGTGCCATGTTGGTGTGCTGCACCCATCAACTCGTTGGCACCCATCAACTCATCATTTACATCAGGTATGACTCCCAATGCCATCCCTCCCCGCTCCCCCCTCCCCATAATAGGCCCTGGTGTGTGATGTTCCCCTTCCAGAGTCCAAGTAATCTCATTGTTCAATTCCCATCTATGAGTGAGAACATGCGGTGTTTAGTTTTCTGTTCTTGCAATAGTTTGCTGAGAATGATAGTTTCCAGCTGCATCCATGTCCCTACAAAGGACACGAACTTATCCTTTTTTATGGCTGCATAGTATTCCATGGTGTGTATGTGCCACAGTTTCTTAATCCAGTCTGTCACTGATCGACATTTGTCCTTTACCCATAAATTACAGAACTAGAGTAGAGAAATTTCGTACTCTTTTCTCCTTCTCCAACACTCATCCAGAATGACTGAAGTCCTAGGTAGCAAACCATAGCTACTGGGGTGCAGGAAGAACTGAAGGATCTGAGAAAGATAAAAAAGGGAAAGATAAAGAGCCAGGTTCTTCTCCTCAGGGAGGAAGCTCTGAATTAGTGAAAATCTGGCCAGAGAGCTGGGCAGAGTCCTACATCTTTCTTTACCCAGAACTGCTACATCCCTAGCTCTGTCCTTGCTACAGCTGTCCTTTGGGGCCCCTTAACATCGGGAGACTCCCCTAAGATGTGTATTGCAAGTGGCCAACTCACAGGGCACTGTGTTTCAACACCTACTAATATCATATAGAAACACAGATAGCCTTCATTTTTCTATTCCCTGGCTCACTAAAACTGCCGGCAGAGCACCTTAAGCTAAGGGCTGCATTCTTATCTTGCCTTTAAACACCATGTGATTCAGCATGTCTGCAGTCTCTGGGAATCTACACTGCCACTTTCTACCTTTGCCTTGTGGGTAACCCCTACCTTCCACCTACCTCCACCCCCAGGGGAGAATGTGGGCCTTGCCAAATGGAGGCCCCCAGGACATTTTCCAAGACTCACGAGATGTCAAGTCATCTCTAAATTTTTTCAAAAAACCAGAAAGTCATTTCAAAAAGCCTAACTTGATGGCCCCACAGAGAGGAAGATCAAACTTTCCACACAGACACAGCAAGTCTGCCACCCAGGCTTGTGTTAGAGCTGCAGTATTGGTACCCAGACATTTCTGAAAGCTCCCTCACCCAGGGGAAAGTCCACCTGAGTGAGTAGTTTAGCTGTTGCCTGGAGCCCGATGGCACATATTCATGAAGTCAGCTTCCAGGGGATTTCCCTTTGTGATGGAATTGGCAAAGGTTTTGTCTTTCTGAAAGATTTCCCAGAGGAATTCATTTGCCTATGTGGAAACATCTCAAATTCTAATATAAAATCTCTGACCTTTTAGGGTTTTGAAATTTGGATCTCTCATTTACTATCTTTTTGAATAAAGAAAAACAAACATAATAGAAAACCTAAACAGTGAGAATGCATATTCAACAAATGATCTGAGTGCTTACCTCAGGCTAGGCACTGTTTGGTATTGAGGATACACTGGTGAACAAAACAGATGTGGCTAGTTGGGCATGGTGGCTCATGCCTGTAATCCCAGCATTTTGGGAGGCCGAGGTAGGCGGATCACTTGAGGCCAGGAGTTTGAGACCAAACTGGCCAACATGGCAAAACCCTGTCTCTACTAAAAATACAAAAATTAACCAGGTGTGGTGGGGCATGCCTGTAATTCCAGCTTCTTGGGAAGCTCAGGTATGAGAATCACTTGAACCCAGGAGGCAGAAGTTGCAATGAGCCCAGATCGCGCCACTGCACTCCAGCCTAGGCAACAAAGCGAGACTCCATCTCGAAAAATAAGCCAACAACAACAACAAAAACAGATGTGGCCACCACCCTCAAGGAGCCTGATTTTTAATCCTAGCTTTCAATTTATGTTTGTGTTGAAAATGAAGTTGATTCCTTCCAGGAAGCGTCCTTACGAGTATGAAAATATATACACCATCCAAAATCCTGTGCCCAGCTTAAATATCACAAGAGGGGATGAAGATTTGTTTGAATGTGTGAAATAATTCTCATAGACTGCAGGGTGTGTGATATGTGTGATTTGAAATATCCCATCACAGCCCAGACATGCTGGCTCACACCTGTAATCCCAGCACTTTGGGAGGCCAAGGCAGGAGGATTGCTTAAGCCAAGCTTGTCCAACCCATGACCTGCGGGCCGCATATGGCCCAGGATGTCTTTCAGTGTGGCCCAACACAAATTTGTAAACATTCTTAAAACATGATGAGATTTTTTTGCAATTTTTTTTTAGCCCATCAGTTATCATTAGTGTTAGTGTAGTTTATGTGTGGCTCAAGACAATTATTCTTCCAATGTGGCCCAGGGAAGCCAAAAGATTGGACACTCCTGGCTTAAGCGTAGGAGTTTGATACCAACTAGTAACTGTCACAAATGGAATTTAAATTCAGATGCAAATAAAAAAGGATGAACTCCTAACTCCCACGCCATAAGGGATTCATTCATTCAACTAATATTTATTGAGCACTTAATATATGCTGGTTATTGTTGAAGTTGCCTGAGCTGTATCAGTGAACAAAATAAAAACCCTTGCCATCGCAGAGGTTAAATTGGAGGTGGGAATGAGGGACAATAAACAGTGAATACATTTATGATTTTTTTTTTTTTGAGACAGGGTCTCACTCTATTGCCCAGACTGGAGTGCAGTGGCACGATCTCAGCTCACTGCAAGCCCCACCTCCAGGCTCAAGCAATTCTCCTGCCTCAACCTCTCCTGAGTAGCTGGGATTACAGGTGCACACCGTTAATCCATGGCTAATTTTTGTATTTTTAGTAGAGATGGGGTTTCACCATGTTGGCGAGAGCGGTCTTTAACTCCTGACCTCAAATGATCCACCCACCTCAGCCTCCCAAAGTGCTGGGATTACAGGTGTGAGCCACCATACTCAGCCTAAATTTATGAATTATATAACAGAAAGAAAAAAGATACTCAGGAGGCTAAGGCCAAAGGATCCCTCCAGGCCTGGAGTTTGAGGCTGGCCTGGACAATACAGTGAAACCTAGTCTCTAAAAAAATTTTTTTAAACTAGCCAGGAGTCTTGGTGTGCAGCTGCAGTCCCAGCTACTTGGGAGGCTGAGGCCAGCGGATCACTTGAGCACAGGTAGGTGTTCAAGGCTGCAGTGATCATGCCACTGTACTTGTCTGGGTGACAAAGCAATACCCCATTTCAAAAAAAAAAAAAAAAGCCAGAATAACAGAGCAGGAACAAATGAAGACAGAGGGGGGAAGTATAAGGGAATTAATACTACTGCAAAGTTTTGGCTCTGAAGACTTGGAAAATGTGGTACAAGGGGCGGGAATTGACTTGAGAGGGAGTAGAGGAGATAAGGAGTTCTCTTTTAAACATGTGCGATTTTGAGGTGCCATATGTCTTGATGTGAAAAATATCCCATTGGTAATTAGAGAAGATTCAGCTCCAGAGAAGGGTCCAGCTAGACACCTAAATTTGGGAGACACCAGCATAGAGCTAGCTGTTGAGGCTGTGGGACTAAGTTCATCCTCATAGCAGCCTTACCAAGAACTCTAACTATGACTATGCAGGTAAACAGTAGGAATTACAGTATACCAGGCTCTTTCAGAGTCTGAGAAGACAAAAGTCTTCAAAAGGTCAAGAGGAGTTGGTCCTGAGAGTAGGGACCTGAACCAGAAGCAAGGGAAATCTTTGATCAGTCCACTTGGGAACTAGCCAGTGCTGGAAAGTACCCTTTGTGCCAGATATGCTGTATGCATTTACTGTTTTCTTAACCATGTTTCAGTTTTGGATTTTTTAGATTAATAAAATTGAAATTAATTTTTAAAAACACTCTTGAGAAACTGGAATTCCCTTCTGAGGGTCTTAGAACATTTTTCCTTTAAAATAGAAAGTGAGTTCAGGAAATACATTAAAGAGGTAAGAATCCCTACTTCAGTATTACAGCAGGCATTACAGTGCCACAAACATTAGTGTATCTTGCCTTCTTTGTATACAAACCATCTGTATCTGGGGAGAAAAACAACTATTCTAACATTATGTTTTGCATTTTATATTCATTAAATAGGAGTGTGCCTTGGGGAAAGTCAAAAGAGGCACAAATTTGCGATTTGAAAAGCCACCTGCTGTTCTCTGGGAGCTACCTCGCCAGCTTGGAATTACTCTCATTAATCCATGCGACACTAGCTGCCATAAGCCCCATCTCTTCAGCTTTAGTTCAGTATTAATCAAGGGTGCTTAACCTCATTCCCCATTACCCGTATTTCAACCTCAGTTCCACTTTCTTTTCTTTCTTTTTTTTTTTTTTTTTTTTTTTTTTTGAGATAGATCTTCCTCTGTCGCCCAGGCTGGAGTGCAGTGGCGTGATCATAGCTCACTGCAGCCTGGATCTCCTGAGCTCAAGCCATCCTCCCACCTTAGCCCCCCGAGTAGCTGGGACTACTGGCGTGCGCCACCACGCCCAGCTAATTTTATTTTATTCTTTAGAGACGGGGCCTTCCTATGTTGACCAGGCTGGAGTTCCACTTTCAAGACTAAAAGTTGGCTGGGCATGGTGGCTCACGCCTGTAATCCCAGCACTTTGGGAGGCCGAGGCAGGTGGATCACTTGGGCTCAGCAGTTCGAGAGCTGCCTGACCAACATGGTGAAACCCTGCCTCTACTAAAAATACACAATTAGCCGGGCGTGGTGGCGCACGCCTGTAATCTCAGCTACTCGGGAGGCTGGTACAGGAGAATCGGTTGAACCCGGGATGGGGAGGTTGCAGTGAGACAAGATCGCGCCATTGCACTCCAGCCTGGGCAACAAGGGCGAAATTCCGTCTCGAAAAAAAAAAAAAAAGACTAAAAATTGTCGGGGCTGCTGGCCAAAGGAAGATCTTGCCTGGCTGTCAGAAAATAATGTTCTTTCCAGCGGCTACTTGAACCCGCTTCCTTCAGTGCCTAAATTTAACAGCTGCAGCTGCTGCAGCTACTGCAGCTGCAATCTGTTTCCCCCGTAATAGGAACCAAAGTGGAGGGTAAAAGAGGTTAGGAAGAAGGCAAGCCAGCAGTCTGATCAGACACATGATGCATGTAAGAGACTTGTTAATTACACGGACTATTTAGGTCACATTGATAGCCAAATCACTATTCTGGGCCCCCAGGAAGGCTTTTCGTCCTTGCTATTGTCAATTCATTCTCCAGATGAAAGCCTGAAACTGCCACGACCCAAGTTTCACCTCTTCAATCCACTCAAGAGGCCGGCTTGGCGCAGGCGCACACCTTGGAAGTCACCCCGCCCTCCATCCACCACCCCCGTTGGGGGCGGGGCCTCAGAGCTCAGCACTTGAACTGTCTCCAGAGCCATGAGTTTGGCGTGCAAGAGCGGAAGAAATGCGGCTGATACCCCGGAAGCAGTCGCTGCAACTTCCGGGAGGTGCTTGTACGCCTGGTGCGGGAGCTACGGGACCCAGGGATTGTGTTTGAAGTAGTGCTTCTACCAAGATGTCCCGTGGTTCCAGCGCCGGTTTTGACCGCCACATTACTATTTTTTCACCCGAGGGTCGGCTCTACCAAGTAGGTGAGTGAACCAGGTTCGCCTGTGGTCCACCTGAATTGCCCTGTCATAGTACGGCCTGGAGCGAGCAGACGCGGCC
This sequence comes from Macaca fascicularis, assembly GCF_037993035.2. Lineage (NCBI taxonomy): Eukaryota > Metazoa > Chordata > Mammalia > Primates > Cercopithecidae > Macaca > Macaca fascicularis. The sequence continues at coordinate 103,106,784 of NC_088381.1, forward strand.
CGAGTTTAGTCTGGGGCCGGAGCTGAGCCGGAGCTGGGAAGGGAGAACGGCTGAGGCTGGATTGAGCTCTGTGGTATTTGCACACGCGTCTGGACGCAGGGATCGGGGGCCTGAAGGCCTGGCTCTCTGCAGGGCGAGAGGCCACACTGTCTAGACCCAATGGAGAGTTAAGGAAGGTAGGGCTGTAATGCCTTACTCCGGCTTCCTGAGGCCCCTTCACTTATTGCACTCTGTGCTGGCGAGGCACAAGGCCTGTTTCTAAAGGGTAATTTATTTCTTAACGTCTCAATTAAAATGCCTCCTCTCCGTTTTCCTTTGTTTGCAGCGTGGACTTCCTGTGGTTTATTCCACACAGGCATTCGGAGCCTGCTGTGTACCAGACACTGCTAGTCCTAGGAGATACAAAGATGAATGTTACCCCTCTTCCATACTGAAGCTCACAGCTTAGAGTGTCAGATACGTTAACAAACGGATAACAAAAATTAGAAGTGCCAATTTACAAATATCTACAGAGTTCAAGACATCTTTGGGAAACTGATAGAATGAGTGACTCTCGATTCTAGAGCTGGTCTTGAAATTGGCATCCCCTTTTTACCCACATCTGTTTGAATGCTCCAGTAATTTAAATGCCGGTTCTGAGTTGTAGATGAGGTTCTGTGTACTAGTTTACTGAAGAACACCTGTAGTGGAAAGAAACTATCAGTTACTCGGAATAGGAATGTATTTTGTTGCGTTGAAATGGTGTCAAGGTTTAGGTTATGATTATAAGCCAGACACTTGACCTCCTGCCATAGAGAATTGAGTGTCAGTAGAGCTTGATTTACATCTGGTCCGTGATAGTTTTATTTTTGAATGAGTTTAGTGGCTCCGTGCCTTGCACAGTAAAATAATCATCTGTGCTTGGAATCATAAGGAGCGAATTGGTCTGTAAATGATGTTCTCTTCATCTGTAAATTTTAGAAATAAAGATAACTGGGAATGAAACTGCTCAGTGTATTACTGCATAGTGTATATAATGTAGCAAGAAACATCATCATGTTGGATAATTCAATAGCCCTTTTAATTTATCCCCAATTGAAAAACATGATTAAGGATAGAACAAAGAGATAACTGTATCCTCAAGGAATTTTCGCTTATTGTGTTAAATTCCTGAGTTTTAAATAATTTTCATATATCAGACTACTGCTTTCAGTGTTCTATTCGTGATTTTTAATGTGTGAACAGGAAAAGTCACTCCGAGACCTATACTTTATTTCTGTATACTGTATTGTGAAATCCAGCCATAAAGCATAATCGTTAATGCTTCCCAGATTTGGTGAGTAGAAAGGCTGTACACAGTGTCATTGTGATAGTTTTAAAAGATTTGGAAGAGAACATCTATCTGAAAACAAGTTCATTATCTAGACAGAATTTTTTTTTTTTTTTTTTTTTTTTTTGAGACTTTGAGACGGAACTTCTTCACTCTTGTTGCCTAGGCTGGAGTGTAATGGCGCAATCTCGGCTCACTGCAACCCCCGCCGCCCGGGTTCAAGCAATTCTCCTGCCTCAACCTCTTAAGTACTGGGATTACAGGCATGAGCCACGACGCCTGGCTAATTTTGTATTTTTAGTAGAGACAAGGCTTCTCCATGTTGATCTCGAACTCCCGACCTCAGGTGATCTACCCACCTCAGCCTCCCAAAGAGCTGGGATTACAGGCATGAGCACCCGGTCTAGCACCGGCCTAGACAGAATTATTTTAATCTCTGTGAATAACATACTCCCTCTGCTATTCAGGGCATTAATTAGACATTGTTAGGAAAAAGAAAGTGAAAGACTAGTATGAACAAGCAGTTTAGTGGTGAAGAGTTCAGGCCCTGGAGTCATGCCTGGATTCAAATCTCTGCCCTGCTCCATGCTAGCTGATACAGGCACTTGCCAGGCATGTAACCTTAGCCTTAGTTTCTCTTTCCAAAGTTGTGCTCATAATCATTCTTCCTTAAATGGTGGTTTTGAGGATTAAATAAGGCAATGTATGTAGAGTGCTTAACGTGTGCCTGCTGCATTGCTCAGTGAATGTTATTAGATGCTTGTTTGATTCTTTGGCCCACTTTGTTTTTCGGCCTATTAGATTGGCACATCTGTATGGAATATTTCCCTTTTTATGGGTCCCTCCATGCTTAGTTCTCCAGTAAAATATATACATAATCATAATATTCTCAATACTGTCTGTTTATAAACTTTAGAATCCTCCAAAGACAAAGCATGGAAGGATTACAGAATGCAAGTTGTTAACATTGACAGTAGGAAAATAATATTTTTAAAATGGGATGATGGTGAGGGGAGATTAATGAATGGTAAGTATGCTCCTTATCTTCCATACTTGGGACTCAAAAGATAAATGTCTGAAGTTGATATATCAAAAAATAGAGGTATACATTTAAAGTTATAATGCTTGGCCAGGTGCGGTGCCTCAAGCCTATAATCCCAGCACTTTGGGAGACCGAGGTGGGCTGAGGTTAGGAGTTGAAGACCAGCCTGACCAACATGGTGAAACTCTGTCTCTACTAAAAATACAAAAAATTAGCGCCGGGCGCGGTGGCTCACGCCTGTAATCCTAACACTTTGGGAGGCTGAGGTGGGCGGATCACCTGAGGTCAGGAGTTTGAGAACAGCCTGGCCAATGTGGTGAAAACCCGTCTCTACTAAAAATACAAAAATTAGCAGGGCATGATGGCAGGTGCCTATAATCCCAGCTACTCGGGAGGCTGATGCGGGAGAATCCCTTGAACCCGAGAGGCAGAGGTTGCAGTGAGCCAACATCGTGCCGTTGCACTCCAATCTGGGTGAGAGAGTGAGACTCCGCCTCAAAAAAAAAAAAAAAAAAAATTAGCTGCGCGTGCTGGCGTACCTGTAGTCCTAGTTCCTCAGGAAGCTGAGGCGCAAGAATCGCTTGAACCTAGGAGGCGGAGGTTACAGTGAGCCAAGACCGTGACACTGCACCTCCTGGCTAGGTGACAGAGCCACACTCTGTCTAAAAAAAAAAAAGGTTATAATGCCAATCATAATTATAAACATAATTTATAATTGTTAATAACATTATTGGCAGTGTTTGCTCCCAGGGAGTGGAGAGAAAGACTTTTTCTTTTTCTTTTTTTCTTTTGAGATGGAGTTGCACTCTTATTGCCCAGGCGGGAGTGCAATGGCACGATCTCAGCTCACTGCATCCTTTGCCTCCTGGGTTCAAGCGATTCTCCTGCCTCAGCCTCCCAAGTAGCTGGGATTACAGACATGCGCCACCATGCCTGGCTAATTTTGCAGTTTTAGTAGAGATGGGGTTTCACCATGTTGGTCTGGCTGGTCTTGAACTCCTGACTTCAGGTGATCCGCCCACCTCGGCCTCCTGAAGTGCTGAGGTTACAGGCATGAGCCACTGCTCCCAGCCTGAAATATTTCTCTTAATGTACATATGCAAGTTGTATGTTTGTGCATGTATTCATATGTTAAAAATTGTAGAACACCTAGCTTTGTAATCTACTTTTGGGAATTGCCCAAGTTACTAGAGGGAGGAGGTGTGTTGGGGGGAATGGGACTCAGGCCCTAGTTGGCCAAATTCAGCCTGGCTACTTTTAGGCCCTTCTCTTCTGTTTGCTGATCCTTTGCTGGATAGGTCTGGCAAAGAAGAGGAGTAGTCATTTGGATTTGCTTGCCAGGTGTTTGTGAGCATTGCCTGGTTGCTACAAAGAAGGGAGCATGCTGATAGGGAACTAGAAAGAAATGGACTGGTGGAGACATACTGAAAATAAAATATAGAAGTGTCATTGTGTATTGAAGCCAGAATTCTTGAGTTCAAGTCCTTGCTGCATAGCAGCTCTAAGAACTTTTTATCTGTAAAGATAATAACCACCAACCTTATAGGGCTTTAAGGATTTAATTAGTCAATAAATTTAAAAGCTCTTAAAACATTGCCTGGTGTATATATATAGTAAGCACTCAATTAGTGTTTTCTGGGTTTTTTTGTTTGTTTTTGAGACAGTCTCGCTCTGTCGCCCAGGCTAGAGTGCAGTGGCGTGATCTCAGCTCACTGCAGCCTCCGCCTTCCGGGTTCAAATGATTCTCCTGCTTCAGCCTCCTGAATAGCTGGAATTACAGGTGCCTGCCACCATGCCACCATGTATTTTTAGTAGAGGCAGGGTTTCACCATGTTGGCCAGGTTGGTCTTGAACTCCTGACCTTGTGATCCGCCCACCTCGGCCTCCCAAAGTTCTGGGATTAGAAGTGTGAGCCACCATGCCCCACCTTCAATTAGTGTTTTCTGTAGGGGATGCTGTCAAGAAGAAACAAATGGCTGATGTAAATGGAGTCAGAAATTTCACAAATGACTGAGAAGTACTTACCATTTGCCTCTTTTGCAATTGAAAAAATATTCTTATTTCAAAGCAGTATTTCTCAACCCAGGCTTCTCATGCCCTCCTTGAATCTGATTTGAAATTCATTGCATGTGTGTGCATGCATACACATACATACATACATGTGCATATATACATAAATATGTATATAACTACACAAAAAAGGTGATGGGATCGAATACTGCTGTATTTTCAAACCTCATATTCCCCCTCCCCCAGTGCCAAGATTTCTAATGACCCCACCCCATTGAGGAATCCCTGTTCTAAAGAGTAAAAGGTTAAGAGGCACTTTATAGTGAACCACACATCTCAATTATGTAGCCTAAAAGTTTAGGGAAAAGCAAATTAGCAGCTTCAAAAAAATCTTAATAACAAAAGTTTTTTTTTGCCACACAGCATTGAAATTGAACATGAATATACTTTCCTTGCCCCAGTAGAACATCCCTTGTTTTTTAATAACTAAACTCATAGAATGTGTATCTCTCAATTCGCTTTTATTTTTCAAGCCCATGTTTATATGGAAGAAAATCATATTTACATCCTGAAACTCTACAGCATTCTAAACAAAATTATGGGTGGGAAAAGTCTTAAGTTACATTTCTAATAATTGGTAGGACCTCAGAATCACCTGTAAATGCTTTGCAAAGCCTGATGAGTGACATAAAGGGAATATATCTCTGCTGTTCTCACAGCCTGAGCTGTGCACACTATGAGCCATTGTCTTGCATTGTGTGCTTGTCCTGAACATTTTGCCACCGTGCCTTTTATGTTTAGCCACTGTATTTTTCTAGTATACAAATGAATCCGAGAAAAATTGGGGAAGTGTTGGGGAAAATTGTAGGGAAGGAAACAAAGCAAATAAGATATTACTGTGGAAGTGACATTTCTAACTGTTTATACCATTTTGTTTGAGCAAGGAAGCAATTTACTTCTTAACCTAATGGTTTGTTGTTGGGTTGAACCGTGAAACTGCATGGTTGTTTTGTAGAACTACAAAAAAAAAACTCTTTGACTTTTTTTTAACCTGTAAAAATGGCAGTTTTGTGTGGTTCAATCTAATACTTAGGTATTTTACTATGTATTTAAGATTTAGAAAATTGGGGGCTTGGAGTCGAGTGTAATGCATTATAATTTTTCCCATTTAAAAAATGGAAAATGGGGCCGGGCGTGGTGGCTCACACCTGTAATCCCAGCACTTTGGGAGGCCGAGGTGGGTGGATCTCCTGAGGTCAGGAGTTCGAGACCAGCCTGGCCAACATGGTGAAACCCTGTCTCTACTAAAAATACAAAAATTAGCTGGGTGTGGTGGCAGGCGCCTGTAGACCCAGCTATTAGGGAGGCTGAGACAGGGGAATTGCTTGAGCCCGGGAGGCGGAGGTTGTAGTGAGCTGAGATCACACCACTGCACTCTAGCCTGGGCAACAAAGTAAGACTCCATCTCAAAAAAAGAAAAAAGGAAAAAAAAAAGGAAAATGAAAATGGACTATCATTTATTATTTTCTTGCATAATCTTGGACATTCAAGAATATTTTATTCAGTTTTGGAGTTTTGTAAGTTTCCAAAATTTTAGCCCAAACCAAAATATTTGGTGATGTAAATAGTGTTTAAGTACTGTTGCCAACATTTGAATCCTGACTTTAAAAAATACCCTTTTAAAATGCTGCCTCATAAGCTATTATTTTTATCTTTATTTCTTTATTATTATTATTATTATTATTATTTTGGAGACAGAGTTTCACTCTGTTGCCCAGGCTGGAGTGCAGTGGTACGATCTTGGATCACTGTAACTTCCAACTCCCTAGTTAACTCAATTATCCTGCCTCAGTCTCCCAAGTAGCTGGGATTACAGGCATGCACCACCATGCCTGGCTAATTTTTGTGTTTTTAGTAGAGACAGAGTTTCACCATGTTGGCCAGGCTGGTCTCAAACTCCTGGCCTCAAGTGATCCACCTGCCTTGGCCTCGTGAAGTACTGGGATTATAGGTGTGAGTCACTGCATCCAGCTATTTATTTTTTGAGACAGGGTCTCACTCTATGGCCCAGGCTGGAGTGCAGTGGTGTGATCGTAGCTCACTGTAGCCTCAAACTCGTGCGCTCAAGAAATTCTCCTGCCTCAGCTTCTCAAGTAGCTGGGAGTACAGGTGTATACCAGCATGCTCAGATAACTTTTTATTTTTATTTTTAGTAGAGATGACATCTTGGTGTTTGCCCAGGCTGGCTTGAACTCCTGGGCTCAACTGATTCTCCTGCCTCCACTTCCCAAAGTGCTGGGATTACAGGTGTGAGCCACAGTGCCCAGCCTCCTTTTTTTTTTTTTTTTTTTTTTTTTTTTGAGATGGAGTCTCACTCTGTCGCCCAGACTGGAGTGTAGTAGCGCAGTCGGCTCACCGCAACCTCTGCCTCCTGGTTTCAAGCAATTCTCCTGCCTCAGCCCCGCTAGTAGCTGGGATTACAGGCACCTGCCACCACGCCTGGCTAATTTTTATATTTTTAGTAGAGACAGGGTTTCACTATGTTGGCTAGGCTGGTCTTGAACTCCTGACCTCAAGTGATCCACCCACCTCAGCCTCCCAAAGTCCCAAAGTGCAGGGATTACAGGCATGAGCCACCGCGCCCGGCCTCTTGTTTCCTAATTGGCCTTCATGTACCATAGGTTGTCTGTATCTGCTCTAAGCTGTGATACTACTTTTTACCCTGCTAGTGTTTCTTTAAAAGATACTCTAGGTGTTGTCTCTAGATTCTTTGTTCTGGCAGTTTCCATTTTTCTGGAAATTATTTTAAAACATTTAATGGCAGTAGTGTTAAAATGGGGATTCATTTATACAAGCCTTTATTGAAATTACGGCGCAACTTGATGAGTACTAAATAGTACAAAAAGGGTGCTATAGGAAGTGACTGACTGCCTAGGAGAGCCGGGAAAAGCTTCTCAGAGATGAATTGGCCCAGATGAAGATTAAATAAAGAAATTTGGGGGACCAGTGCATAGATCAGTCAGTGTGGATGGAGTACAGACAGTAACAACTGGAAGAGTAATTATAGCAATATTTTGAAGGGGCTTGAGTACCATGCTAGAGTTTGGACTTTGTTCCATGTGTTTTGGACAGAGCTGGGGGGGGGGGTGGCTTTAAGAATGGCAGGGTAATTAAGTAACATAATAGAAAAGTTGAGTGTAGAAATGGGATTAGGAAGGGGACTGATGGTTCACACCTGGAATCCCAACACTTTGGGAGGCTAAAGCAGGAGGATTGCTTGAGGCCAGGAGTTTGAGACTAGCCTGCACAAAATAACAAGACGTTGTCTCTGCAGAATATATAAAATGAAATTAGCCAGGTGTGGTAGTACACACCTGTTGTCCCACATACTCTGGAGGCTGAGGTAGGAGGATTGCTTGAGCCGAAAGTTTCAGGTTGCAATGAGCTACGATCACACCACTGCACTCCAGCCTGGACAACCTTGTCTCAGAAAAGAAAATAAAAAGGGGACTGATGGCAGGAAGAACAGTTAGAAGAGGTTTGCTCAGTATCAGTAATTCATATAAACCCTAATGAGTGAATTAAGGTAATAAGAGAGAAAGGATGGAGGGGTCTCTTGAGCTTATTTTTCAAATTTTTATTATAGAAAACTTTAGACAAATGTAGATAGGCTAGTATAGTGACCTTCATGTACCCATCACACAGCTTCATCTGATGTCAGTATTTTGTCATTCTTGCTTCCTCCCTTTCCCACACACTTTCCCCTCTCTTCTAGAGTATATTAAAGCAAATCATAGGTATAAGAGTGGATGTTTCTTGGGAAAAGGCAGGAGGTTAGAGTCAAGAGTGATAACCCAGGTTTGTAGCTTAAAAAACTGAGTGGTTAGTAATAATATTATGAAATAAGGACTGTAAGAAAAGAAGCAGGCTTTTTTTCTCCAGGGATGGAGAAAATAATAGAATTCTGGGAAATACCAGTATTTCAGGAGCTGGCTGAAGAGATGAAAGCGGTGAAGAAGATTGAGAAGGGAAGTTCAGAGAAGGAGAGGAATAGTAGAAATGATATTCCTAACAAAGAACTTTAACTTTGGCCGGGCGTGGTGGTTCACATCTATAGTCCCAGCACTTTGGGAGGCCAAGGCAGACAGATCACTTGAGGTCAGGAGTTTGAGACCAGCCTGGCCAACATGGTGAAACCCCGTCTCTACTAAAAATACAGAAAAATTAGCTGGGTATGGTGGTATGTGCCTATAGTCCCAGCTACTCGGGAGGCTGAGGCAGGAGAATCACTTGAACCTGGGAGGCAGAGGTTGCAGTGAGCCAAGATCGCTCCACTGCACACTAGCCTGGGTGACAGAATGAGACTCCATCTCAAAAAAAAAAAAAAACACTTTAAAATCCAGTTGGTCAGTTACACTGGCCACATTTTATGTGCTCAACAGCCACATATGACTAATGACTATCATATTGGACATTGCAAATATAGAACATTGCCAGCATCACAGAAATTTCTGTTGGACAGCACTGGTCTATATAAAGAACAAGGGCCCCCTTAATGAATCCTGGTAAATTCGCAAGTGCATTCTCTGTTGAGAAGCATTTTTTATATGTAAAGTGTTTTTTATTTTGTGGGACAAAAGTTTATGTGGTAGGGAAGATACTCTTTTGTGGCTTTTACCTTTTTGCATTATTTAAGCAATAAGCATGTATTCATTTATTTAGTTCAGGGATGACGGACACAAATGCTTACACAGACCAGATAAGTAATGCCAGTGAGTGAAACAGGCTGGGTGAAAGATAACAGGAAATGGTGGGACCCATGGAAAACCACAAAACACCTGCTCAGCTTAGGTGATTTTTTTTTCTCTGTGGCCAGTTGCTATGTGGGATTGAGGATCAAGTGTTACTAATAATTTTTTTTTTCCCTAGGAAAAACTTAATCACCTCTATTAAGACCCTCTGCCTGCTTTTGCCATATAAGTTAACATTCACAGTTTCCAGGGACTAGGACATAGATACCTTTTGGGGATGCATTTACCAGTCTACCAGAGGGTTAACGATTTTATTGACTCAAAGAACCAGTTTTTGACTTAGCTGGTTTTTCTCTTGTTGTCTGTTACTCTTGCTTGATTTCTGGCCATGTCGTCCAGGCTGGTCTCAAACTTCTGGGCTCAGGTGATCCTCCTCATTCAGCCTCCTAAAGTGCTGGGATTACAAGCAGGAGCCACCACACACAGCCAGAATCACTACAAATTTAGTGGCGTTTAAACAACACACATTTATTATGTCATAGTTTCTTTATGTTTTTCATTTGTTGCCAGTAGTATTCTACACATAACTAGGTCAAGGTGGTTCCTAATGTGGTTCCGTTCTTTTTTTTTCTCTTTCCATTTCTAACATTTGCTGAGTGGCAGTGTTAAAATCTTCAACCATGTGGGACTGGCCATTTCTCCCTGTAAGTTTGTCAGTTTTGAAGCTCTCTTATAAGGTGCATATATATTTATGTCTTTTTTATGAATTGATCCTTTTACCATTATGAAATGTCTGTCTTTATCTCTGATAATATTTTGTCTTGAAGTCTACTTTGTCTGATATTAATATAGCCACTTCAGCTTCCTTATGCTTAACTGTTTACGTGGTATGCTGCTGTTTCATCCATTTATCACCATGTTTCTGATAGACAGCATATAGTTGGGTCTTGCCTTTTTTTTTTTTTTTTTTTTTTTTTAATCTTGAGACAGAGTCTCGCTCTGTCACCCAGGCTGGAGTGCAGTGGCCCGATCCTAGCTCACTGCAACCTCCGCCTCTCAGGTTCAAGCAGTTCTCCTGCCTTAGCCTCCCAAGTAGCTGAGATTATAAGCGTGTGCCATCATAACCGGCTAATTTTTGTATTTTTAGTAGAGGCAGGGTTTCACCATGTTGTCTAGGATGGTCTCGAACACCTCCTGAGGTGACCCACCAGCCTCAGCCTCCCAAAGTGCTGGGATTACAGGCGTGAGCCACCATGCCTGGCAGGTCTTGCTTTTTTATCCATTCTAACAATTTATGCCTTTAATTGGAATATGTAGTCCTTTAACATTTAATGCAGTTGTTGATATGGTTAGAGTTAAGTTTACTGTTTTATTATTTGCTTTTCTGTTTTGTTTGCTTGTTTGTTCTTTTGTACCTCCTTTCCTACCTTCTGTTGGATTGAGTAGTTTTTAGAATTTCATTTTAATCTATTAATTTTTTGGTTACTACTTTGCTTTTTTTTTTTTTTTTTTAGTGATTGCTCTAAGGATTATATATATCTCTTAGTCTTCTTAAGAGTTAATATTTATCACTTCACTGAAAATGTAGAAAGCTTGGCCGTGCGTGGTGGCTCACGCTTGTAATGCCAGAACTTTGGGAGGCTGAGGCGGGCAGATCATCTCAGGTCAGGAGTTCGAGACCAACCTGGCCAGTATAGTGAAACCCCATCTCTACTAAAAATACAAAAATTCGCTGGGTGTGGTGGCGGCACCTGTAATCCGAACTACTCAGGAGATTGAGGCAGGAGAATTGATTGAACCCAGGATGCAGAGGTTGCAGTGAGCCGAGATCATGCCATTGCACTCCAGCCTGGGCAACAAGAGTGAAACTCCATCTCAAAAAAAAAAAAAAAAGTGCAAAGCTTGAAATGTTGTTTACTGCCTTTCCCTTCTATAAAGTAATACATCTACATATTTTAGAAACTCCACAAGTGTTACAACTTTTCCTTTAAACAGTCATGTATTTTTAAGGAAGGGAATAAAATAATTCTTTGTGTTTGCTCAGATATTTACCATTTTTGTTGTTGCTCATTTTTTAAGATCAGAATTTTTATCTAATATCATTTTTCTTCAGCTTGAAGAATTGTCTTTAGTGTTTCTTATGCCCATCTGAAAGTGTCTTTATTTTACCTTCATTCTTGAAGGATATTTTTGTTGTGTGTATTCTGAATTGGCAGGTTTTTCTTTTCACCCTTTAAGAATGTTATTCCACTATCTTCAGATTAAATCAGCAGACATTTATATATTGTTCTCTTGTGTGTAATTTGTTTTTCTCTGTTTTCAAAATTTTTTCTATTTTTGGTTTTCAGACATTGGACCATAATGAATCTATATGTGATTTCTTTGTTTTCGTTCTGCTTGGAGTTTTCTGAGGTTCTTTAATCTGAAGTTTTTTTTGTCTTTTGCCATATTTTGAACATGTTTAGCTATTATTTCTCCAGATTTTGTTTCCTCATTCTTTGCTCTCCATATAGGACTCCAGTTATACATATCTTACACATTTTGATGTAGACCCACAGATTCATTGTGTTTTTTCAACTATTTTTTCTGCCTTTTTAAGATTGGATAATTTGATGCATTTTCATATTCACTCACTCTTTCCTTTCTCACCTCCATTCTACAGTTATGTCCATTTGGTGAATTTTTAAATTTTATGTATTATATTTTTCAGTTCTACAATTTCCTTTTGCTTCTTTCATTTTTTCTTTGCTGAGATTTCCTGTCATTTTTCATTTTGAGAACATTTTCCATCATGTCATTGAGCATAGTTATAATAACTGTTTTTAAATCTTTGCTAATACAGCAACATCTGGGTCATCTCAGGATTGTTCTTTTTGAGAATTAAACACAATTTTCCTGGGTTTTGTTGTTTGGTTTTGGTTTTGGTTTTTTAGTTTGACTTGGTTTGTTTTTTGGTGTGTTGAGAGTTCTGAATTGTATCCTGGACATTTATGAATGTTATTTTGTGAAGACTCTGGATTCGGTTATATTTCTCCAAAGAGTATTGACTTATTTTGTTCTAGTAGGCAGTTAATTTGGTTATTCTCAAGCTACAAAGTCTGTCTCTTGGGTGGCATCTTAAATCTCACTCTGTTTCTTTTATCCTTAATTGGGCCGCTTGGAGTCTGCCTTGTGTGTGTTGTTATGGAATCTGCCAGAGATTTGGGCAGTGTTTATATATAGAAGTTGGGACTCTTACTCCCTAGCGCTCTCTTTTCTCTCCCTCGTTTTCTAGCAGCTATTGTTACCCCCAACTGTTCTCTAGTTCTTCAGGCCAAAAAGACTGAGTTTTCTGTGGGAGTTCAGCCTTTACGGCTCTCAGATTATGAGCCCCAAAAATGGGAAGCTCAACTCATGCCATTTCTTTCTCCCAACTGTTGACTTCCCCTCTAGAATCTGACTTTGTGGTGTCTTTAGGTAGTTGTTGTTTTGTTTAGAGTTAGTTTTTATTTGTGGAGGGCTGATCTGATACAAGCTTTATTAGCCATATCAGGATCAGAACCAAGAAGCAGTGTGAAAGTTGTACAGCTAGCCCTCCATATTTATGGGTTCCTCATCCATGGATTCAACCAGCTGATCATAAATATTAAGGGAAAAAATTGCTCCTGTACTGAACACGTACAGATTTTTTTCTTGTCACTATTCGCTAAACAATGTAGTATAACAACTATTTAGCATTTACATTGTATTAGCTAGTGTAGTGTAAGCTAGAGATAATTTCTTTTTTTTTTTTTTTTAGATGGAGTCTCATTCATTGTATTAGCTTGTGTAGTGTAAGCTAGAGATAATTTCTTTCTTTTTTTTTAGACGGAGTCTCGCTCTGTCACCCAGGCTGGAGTGTAGTGGTGTAATCTCAGCTCACTGCAACCTCCACCTCCCAGGTTCAAGCCATTTTCCTGCCTCAGCATCCTGAGTAGCTGGGATTACAGGCATCTGCCACCATGCCCGGCAAATTTTTGTGTTTTTAATAGAGACAGGGTTTCACCATTTGGGCCAGGTTGGTATTGAACACCTGACTTCAGGTGATCTGCCTCTCTCTGCCTCCCTAAGTGCTGGGATTACAGGTGTCAGCCACCATGCCTGGCCAAGTTAGGGATAACTTCAAGTATACAGGAGGATATACATAGGCGATGTGCAAATACTGTGCCATTTTATATCAGAGACTTGAGTTTCTGTGGATTTTGGTATCCATGGGAGGTCCTAGAACCAATCCCCACAGATAGGGAGGCACCAGCTTTTTTTTAGAAGTTATTTGTAGCGTAGGCTGAACGCAGTGGCTCACACCTGTAATCCCAGCATCTGGGAGGCCGAGGTGGGTGGATCACCTGAGGCAAGGAGTTCAAGACCAGCCTGGCCGGCATGGCGAAACCCCATCTCTAAAAATACAAAAATTAGCCGGGCATGGTGGTGCACACCTGTAATCCCAGCTACTTGGGAGGCTGAGGCAGGAGAATTGCTCCAACCCAGGAGGCAGAGGTTGCAGTAAGCCAAGATCGCATCTCTGTACTCCAGCCTGGGCGACAGAGTAAGACTCCATCTCAAAAAAAAAAAAAAAAAGGCATTTGTAGTGTAACGGGATGGTAAAATTTTGCTATTATAATTAACCAATTAAATTGGGGTTGTGGCTTATACCTGCTGTAATCCCAGCTACTCCAGAAGCCAAGGCAGGAGGCTCATTTGAGGCCAAGAGTTTGAGACCAGCCTGGGCAATGTAGTGAGACCTCATCCTTAAAAATTTTTTTTAAATTAGTTAGGCATGGTGATACCCACCTGTAGTCCCAGCTGCTCAGGAGACTAAAGTGGGAGGGTCTGAATCAGAAGTTTGAGGCTGCGGTGAGCTATGATTGTGCCATTGCACTCAGCCTGGGTGACAGAGCAAGATGCTGTCTCTTGCTCCATAATGATGATAATGATAAAACCAGTTAAATCCAAGCCATATTTGAAGATTCCTTTTCTTTTTTTTTTTTTTTTTTTTTCCTGAAACAAGGTCTTGCTCTGTTGCCCAGGCTGGAGTGCAGTGGTGCGAGCACAGCTCACTGCAGCCTCCATCTCCTGGGCTCAAGTGATCCTCCTGCCTCAGCCTCCCAAGGAACTGGGACCACAGGCACACCACCATGCCCGGCTAACATTTTTTTGTAGAAACAGGCTCTTGCCATGTTGCCCAGGCTGGCCTCAGACTCCTGGGCTCAAGCGGTCTTCCCTCCTTGGCTTCCCAAATTGCTAGGATTACAGGCATGAGCCACTGCACCCAACCAAGGATTTCCTTAAGGCGATTTTTCTGTAATCATTTTTGCTCTATTCTTTTGTCCTCTCTTAAATATTTAGCCATTTAGGCCGGGCGCGGTGGCTCAAGCCTGTAATCCCAGCACTTTGGGAGGCCGAGGCGGGTGGATCACGAGGTCAGGAGATCGAGACTATCCTGGCTAACATGGTGAAACCCCGTCTCTACTAAAAATACAAAAAACTAGCCGGGCGTGGTGGCGGGCGCCTGTAGTCTCAGCTACTTGGGAGGCTGAGGCGGGAGAATGGCGTGAACCCGGGAGGCGGAGCTTGCAGTGAGCCGAGATCACGCCACTGCACTCCAGCCTGGGAGACACAGCGAGACTCTGTCTCAAAAAAAAAAAAAAAAAAAAAAAAAAAAAAAAAAAAAATTTAGCCATTTAGAAATATTTGATGATTTATTACAGTTTCTATTAAAGGAGATTCTTTTTTTTTTTTTTTTTTTTGAGACGGAGTCTCGCTCTGTAGCCCAGGCTGGAGTGCAGTGGCCGGATCTCAGCTCACTGCAAGCTCCGCCTCCCGGGTTCACGCCATTCTCCGGCCTCAGCCTCCCGAGTAGCTGGGACTACAGGCGCTGCCACCTCGCCCGGCTATTTTTTGTATTTCTTAGTAGAGACGGGGTTTCACCGTGTTAGCCAGGATGGTCTCGATCTCCTGACCTCGTGATCCGCCCGTCTCGGCCTCCCAAAGTGCTGGGATTACAGGCTTGAGCCACCGCGCCCGGCCTAAAGGAGATTCTTTAGCGTGATAGGCAGTAGCTTTCTCAGCTGGTCCTCATCACCTATGAATTTTTGAACACATGAGGCCAGGGCTCAGACTCAGTGCCCAGAGTAACACTCGAAGACAGAATTTTGAAATAATCTGTTACATGTCAAAATGTAAATAATGATTGAGATTATGAATAATTATCTAAAAGTTATCTTCTGTGTTTTCATATTTTCTACCATGAGCATGTATTGATTTTTGTTGCTTTTCCCTGATTACAAAATATGTGCCCAGGCCAGGCACAGTGACTCATGCCTGTAATCCTAAGGTGGGAGGATCACTTGAGCCAAAGAGTTTGAGACCAGCCTGGGCGACATAGCAAGACCCCATATCTATTTTTAACTAAAAATAAACAGGCCAGGCATAGTGGCTCATCCCTGTAATCCTATCACTTTGGGAGTCTGAGGTGGGAGAATCGCTTGAGTCCAGGAGTTTGAGACCAGCCTGGGAGACATAGCAAGACCCCATATCTATTTTTAACTAAAACTGAACAGGCCAGGCATAGTGGCTCATCCCTATAATCCCATCACTTTGGGAGTCTGAGGTGGGAGAATCACTTGAGTCCAGGAGTTTGAGACCAGCCTGGGCAGCATGGGAAGACTCCATCTCTACAGAAAAAATCTGAAAATTAGCTGGATGTGGTGGTATACACCTGTGGTCCCAGCTACACAGGAGGCTGAGGCTGAAGGATCGCTTGGGCCCAGGAGGTCGAGGCTGCAGTGAGCTATGATCATGCCCTGGTGCTCCAGCCTAGGCAACAGCAAGACCCTATCTCAAAACCCACCAAAATATGTGTCTATTATTAAATTTAAATATTGCAGAGAGTGGCCTGGTGGCTCACGCCTGTAATCTCAGCACTTTGGAATGCTGATATGGGAGGATCACTTGAGCTCAGGAGTTCAAGACCAGCCTGGGCAACATAGTGAGACCTCATGTCTACTAAAAATTTTTTTAAAAAGAAAAATTTGGGCTGGGTACAGTGGCTCACACCTGTAATCCCAGCACTTTAGGAGGCTGAGGCAGGCGGATCACCTGAGGTCGGGAGTTTGAGACCAGCCTAGCCAACATGGTGAAACGCTATCTCTACTGAAAATACAAAAACTAGCTAGGCATGGTGGTGCACACCTGTAATCCCAGCTACTCGGGAGGCTGAGGCAGGAGAATCGCTTGAACCCGGGAGGCGGAGGTTGTAGTAAGCTGAGATCATGCCACTGCACTCCAGCCTGGGTGACAGTGAGACTCCATCTCAAAAAAAAAAAAAAAAAAGATAGTCATATGTTGTAGGTAACATGAAAATTGCAAAAGCATGATCCAGAAATATTCAACTTGATAGACAAAAAGCAATGCAGAATAATCAAACAGCAATTAAAACTGCATGTGGTCAAATTAGTTACTGGCCAAAAGTTCACAGAAGTATTAAGTCTGGAAAAAATTTAGAACAGCTAAATTTGACCTGGGAAAACCAGATTTAGAAATAATGGCCACAAAAAAAACTTTTGAAATGACAAAACATCATTGATAAAGATGCAGTATGATCTTTATGATCAGTATGCAGTATGATTGGGGCGGGGAATAGTGGCTCACACCTGTAATCCCTGCACTTTGGGAGGCCAAGGCAGGCGGATCACCTGAGGTCAGGAATTCAAGACTAGCCTGGCCAACATGGCGAAATCCCGTTTCTACTAAATACAAAAATTAGCCAGGTGTGGTGGCACGCACCTGTAATCCCAGCTACTTGGGAGACTGAGGTAGGAGACTAGCATTAACCTGGCAGTGAGGTTGCAGTGAGCCGAGATCGCACCACTGCACTCCAGCCTGGGTGACAGAGCAAGACTCTGTTTCAGAAAAAAAAAAAACTTTATTAGAAATTGGATGCATCAGCCTAATGAAAATAATTTCAGTAAAATGAAAATGGAAGAAATGGAGTTGGTTTAACTGTGACTTATGGTCATTATTATTATTTTCATTTTGCACATCTTAGAATCCTATATGAGCCTTTCATGTTTATGTAGCTCTTTGTCATTCTTTTTAATGACTATTATTTCATTGCAAGAATCTACAATAATTTATTCCAACTTAAAAAAAACTGTTCTGTTTTCCAGAATATGCTTTTAAGGCTATTAACCAGGGTGGCCTTACATCAGTAGCTGTCAGAGGGAAAGACTGTGCAGTAATTGTCACACAGAAGAAAGTACCTGTAAGTAATACTGCCCAAATAGTTAATTATAGGATACAAGAATTTTTTGGCCAGGTGCAGTGGCTCATGCCTGTAATCCCAGCACTTTGGGAGGCTGAGGTGGGCAGATCACCTGAAGTCGGGAGTTCAAGACCAGCCTGACCAGCATGGAGAAAACCCATCTCTGCTAAAAATACAAAATTAGGCAGGCGTGGTGGCACATGCCTGTAATCCCAGCTACTTGGGAGGCTGAGGCAGGAGAATCGTTTGAACCCGGGAGTTGGAGGTTACGGTGAGCCGAGATCACACCATCGTACTCCAGCCTGGGCAACAAGAGCGCAACTCCATCTCAAAAAAACAAAAAGAATTTTTCATGGGTTTGTAGAAAAGTGTATTTTTATATACAAATATTAACATGAAAAAAAAAACAAATATTAACATGATTCTTGCTTTGACTCTGCTTTCCTGTCATCCAAGAAGTGTCTATTGAACGTCTATATATAGTTCAGCTGTGTGGACAGAATTAGCATATTAAACTTCGTGGTGTGATTGTAAGCATAATGGGATTTAAGTCTTTTGTCTTTGGGGACCTTGAGACAAATTTTTATTAAGCTATTGTTTGTCCACAGGAAAAGTATCATCTAAAAAAGGAAAATAGAGCCCCTCGAAACCCTTTTTTTAAAACAGATTTTAACTATAAAATGGTCAGAAGACATTTATTATACAGCTTATTTTTATGGTTCCATAGTATTGTTTTCTCCAAGAAACAGGGCAAATTAAAAATAAAAACATAATTTTTTTTTATAACTACACAGAAACCTGTACATGTTTTTAAAAATTATCTTTGTTTATTTTGCTTATTAGGACAAATTATTGGATTCCAGCACAGTGACTCACTTATTCAAGATAACTGAAAACATTGGTTGTGTGATGACCGGAATGACAGGTAATTAGCTAGACATGTGTAGATATACAAGCCTTTTGTTATTTTCTTCAAACTATTTTGAGTTTTGTATTAATTTTAAACTTATCTGATTGCCTGATTTTCAGGTGCCATGAGTGGATTTGCAGTCTTCAAGACTAGTATCAATATTTTAAGAGTATTGAGAGCTTTTTTGAAATTATACATATAGTATAATTAAATGTTTATGCTACTGTCAGAGAAACTGGTGAGACCCCTTTCATAGATGATTTTATCTTATTTCAGCTATTGTTAGTAGTTTAAGGGGACCTACGTTAGTATATCTCAAACCTGGTTATAATGGCACCGGTTAGAAGTGAGTGAGAATTATTATGAAAATTATTTTAGATTGGGCACAGTGGCCGACAGCTGTAATCCCAGCACTTTGGGAGGCCAAGGTGAGAGGATTGTTTAAGACCAGGAGTTCAAAACCAGCCTGGGCAACATGGTGAGACTCCATCTCTATAACAAATGTAGAAATTAGCTGGGGGCTGGGCACAGTGGCTCACACTTGTGTCCCAGCACTTTGGGAGGCTGAGGCAGGTGAATCACTTGAGGTCAGGAATTCGAGATCAGCCTGGCCAACATGGTGAAACTCCGTCTCTACTAAAAATACAGGAAAAGGCCAGGCGTGGTGGCTCACACCTGTAATCCCAGCACTTTGGGAGGCCGAGGCAGGCGGATCATTTGAGGTCAGGAGTTTGAGACTAGCCTGGCCAACATGGTGAAACTCCATCTCTACTAAAAATACAAAAATTAGCTGGGCATGGTGGTGCACACCTGTAATCCCAGCTATTCCGGAGGGTGAGGCAGGAGAATTGCTTGAACTCGGGAGGCAGAGGTTGCAGTGAGCTGACATTGTACCACTGCACTCCAGCCTGGGCAACAGAGTGAGACTCTGTCTCAAAAAGTAAAAATAAAAATACCAAAACACTTAACCAGCTATGGTGGCAGGTGCCTGTAATCATAACTACTCGGGAGGCTGAGGCAAGAGAATTGCTTGAAGGTAGAGGTTGCAGTGAGCCAAGATCATGACACTGTACTGCAGCCTGGGCAACAGAGCAAGACTCCATCTGAAGAAGAAAAAAGAAAAATTAGCTGGTATGGTGGCACATCCCTGTAGTCCTAGCTACTCAGGAGGCTGAGGTAGGAGGCTACAGTGAGCTATGATGGCTCACTGGGTGCCAGTCCAAGACCCCATCTCTAAAAAATAAATGAAAAACTAATTTACTAATTCAAGCCTAAAAACAAAGATTAAGAAAGATTATTCTCCTTAATGCTTTTTTTTGTTTGTTTGTTTGTTTTTGGAGACAGTCTCACTTTGTCACCCAGGCTGCCTCTTCCTCCTGGGTTCAAGCAATTCTCATGCCTCAACCTCCCGGGTAGCTGGGACTACAGGTATGCACCACCACGCCCAGCTAATTTTTGTATTTTTAGTAGAGACAGGATTTCGCCATGTTGGCCAGGCTGGTCTTGAACTCCTGGCCTCAAATGATCCTGCCTGTCTTGGCCTCCCAAAGTGTTGAGTCACCATGCCCTGCCTCTTTAATGCTTATTCTTGCTGGATACTTGTAGAAACTATTTTGACTGCTAATGAAAGGCTCAGTATAAAAGGGCAGTACTGTGTAGAGAGCTTCATGTTTTAAAATTTTTTTTGTATACTTGTTGATGAATTATTTAGTATTCATTGGGGGACAAAAAGCCATAGTGGACTCTTTCTCTTTAACTCGTGTATATCTGTATGGTGGGAAAATTGCCTGGCTAAATTGCCTGGCTTTCAGGTTTGTTCTTTCCTTCTAACCAGATAAACCTTTGTTTTTTATGCTATAAGCTGACAGCAGATCCCAGGTACAGAGGGCACGCTATGAGGCAGCTAACTGGAAATACAAGTATGGCTATGAGATTCCTGTGGACATGCTGTGTAAAAGAATTGCCGATATTTCTCAGGTCTACACACAGAATGCTGAAATGAGGCCTCTTGGTTGTTGTAAGTATGCTAAGAAGTCTCCCAAATAATTGATGAATTGTAACTTTTTATAGAACATGTATACAGAGTTATTTAAATAACACTTGAGTTCTGAACATGTGGTTTGGAAAATAGAGTGGGAAAATCTTTTTAACAAATCAGAACTAAAGGATAGGTTTCACAACAGTATGTCAGGCAGTATCTTTAAGCTTTAGATGCTCTTAGACTTTTTATCAAAATAGTTCCATTTGGAGTATGTGATTTGAAAGATGCAAGTCCTAATTTTATTAGGATGTTGTAATGAGATTCTACTGCAATTCTAGATTACTAATTCCATAGAAATACCTCCATCAGGCATCTTAACAATGTAGCTGTTTCTTTTGACCACCCTAAAGAATTAGGGTCACACACAGGTCTGTGATTCACATTTTTAGAATAAATTTCTATTTTTGAAAACAAGTAAAATTGTATTGGGAGAGGGATGAGATTTACTGATTTTTAGATGTAATGTAATAAATTAGCCTGAAGAATTCAATGCATGTTTGTTTCTGACATTGTGTCATTCATTTATGAGCATTAAAGCAGTCAGTGTAATGATTTGTGTTTAGCATCTGACCCTCTTGGCTTCTCACTTAAAAATTACTTAAATCCAGCCGGGCGTGGTGGCTCACGTCTGTAATCCCAGCCCTTTGGGAGGCCAAGGCAGGCGGATCACGAGGACAGGAGATCGAGACCATCCTGGCTAACATGGTGAAACCCCATCTGTACTAAAAATACAAAAAATTAGCTGGGCGTGGTGGCGGGTGCCTGTAGTCCCAGCTACTCAGGAGGCTGAGGCAGGAGAATGGTGTGAACCCAGGAGGTGGAGCTTGCAGTGAGCCGAGATTGCGCCACTGCACTCCAGCCTGAGTGACAGAGCGAGACTCCATCTCAAAACAAAAACAAAAACAAAAATTTACTTAAATCCTATTCATCTTGCAAGACCTTGAAGGAAAGAAGTATTTGTTGTTTCCCCAAGCAGTAAGTGGGTACCTTTTTGTGTTGCCCTTATATTTTGTATATATCAAATATAAGAAAACAGTTAAACCTTAAGAACTTTGTTACCTGTTCTACTGAGTAGAAAGAAATTTAATGATGGTGTTTATTTTAATTGTATGCCTATAATGTGGTGACATTAGAATTGTAGTAACAAAATTACCTGTATAGAATTTAGAGCTTGGTTTGTGTGACTTACTAGAGGAGTATATACCAACATTAATGAAGATGAGCAGTGTAAAAGTGAGCAGGTAACCCGTAAGTGTATTTTAGTTTGCACCAGCATTGCCAAAGTGTGTCCCATACACTGTTCCCTGGAACCTTAATAGGTATTTCTTAAAAAAAATAAAAATAAAGGGTATTTCTTGGTCAAACACACTGAAGAACTACTGAGTTAAAGTTAAATAGGTCAGTCTGCAACAAAATATTTCAGAGCATTTAATATGCTATTATTTATTATCTGTTTCCAGAAAAGGTATACAAAAGTGTTTTTGGGCCCGGCACCGTGGTGCACACTTGTAATCCCAGCACTTTGGGAGGCTGAGGTAGGAGGATCACTTGAACCCAGGAGTTCGAGACCAGCCCGGGCAACAGAGAGACCTTGTCTCTTAAGAAAAAAAAAAAAAAAAAAAAATGTTTTTGAGATTTATTTGACCAGGCAACATCTTGAAGGGTTAGGGTTCAAATAACCATGCTTGGATAACAGCAAGGATTGGAAAAACTATTTTTAAATTATATTTGTAATTATTCAAACTTTTTTTAAATCTGTGATAAATCCTTTTGTGAAATGGGAATTTATCTGTTACCTAGTTTACCTGTGGTGATAACCTGTATTTTGTTTATCAGTTTTCTTAAAGGAAAATACATATCCTAAAATTGATGGCTAAAGTAATGATTAGCAGCAGCTATGTGACACCACCAAGAAAGAGGAGATGTCATTGTATAAAACTAAAACATATTTAACTAGGGTCTTTTCTCTTTTTAGGTATGATTTTAATTGGTATAGATGAAGAGCAAGGCCCTCAGGTATATAAGTGTGATCCTGCAGGTTACTACTGTGGGTTTAAAGCCACTGCAGCAGGAGTTAAACAAACTGAGTCAACCAGCTTCCTTGAAAAAAAAGTGAAGAAGAAATTTGACTGGACATTTGAACAGACAGTGGAAGTAAGTCAACCAAAAGGAGCTGACTTTTTTTATGTTACATAGAACAGTGAGGATCTTTGTATAATTTCTATAAAAAGCTATTCCTGAATTACATCCTAGGATTCAAGTTTGTCAACTTAATAATGAAATTGATATCATACAGCTGACATAGAAAAATTTGGGTTACTTTTATTCACTCAATTCATTATTTCATAATGTATTTGAGGTGACTTTCAACAAGACACATATAATAGGAAAATATAAATAAAAATAGGAACTAGCTGGGCATGGTGGCACACACCTGTAGTCCCAGCTACTTGGGATGCTGAAGCTGGAGGATTGCTTGAGTCCAGGTGTTTGAGGCCAGTCCTATTTACTGCCAAGAAATTAAAAACAAAAATTTTAGTAGATTTGGAGTGTTTAAGTCTGGAATTAAAACCATTCTGAACACACTAACAACATGCTTCTGAGAAATGACCAAATAAAAATTACCATCTAAGGCTTTTATGTTTGGTTTCGAAGTATGCTTAAAGGAGATAAAAAGCTAGTTCATGTTCAGGAAGTACTGGGCCCTGTCTAAATGTTTCTTGAAGGTTTTTAAAATTGCAATTCTTAATTAATTATATAAATAACCACATCAGGTAGAAAAACACTGAAGGCCAAGCATGGTGGCTCACACCTGTAATCCCAGTACTCTGGGAGGCAGACAGATCACCTGAGGTCAGGAGTTCGAGACCACCCTGGCCCACATGGTAAAACTCCGTCTCTACTAAAAATAGAAAAATTAGCCGGGCATGGTGGCAGGCGCCTGTAATTCCAGCTACTCAGGAGACTGAGGCAGGAGAATTGCTTAAACCCACAAGCCTGAGGTTGCAGCAAGCCAAGCTGGCGCCACTGCACTCCAGACTGGGCGACAGAGTGAGACTCTGTCTCAAAGAAAAAAAAAAAATATATCAACAACAAAAAACACTTAAAACATTCTTAAATTGTTTTTACTGTAAATTCCTTGAAGGTACAGGGAGTATAATTCATCTTTATCCTTTTCCCATTTCACCCCAAGTGCTAAGTGAAGCGTAGTGCCTGGGTCATGAAGGCAATAAACTGTTTTGTATAAATCATCCTATTTAATTAATTAATGGACCCCTTTATTATTTGACTTGGTAGAAACAAGTTTCTCATCATTGGGTGGCCATGCATTAGAGTTAAGCAGTCTGTGAGTAACATTGAACTACCTCATTAAAACACGGAGCTCCTGATTGACTCCTGATTTGAATAAACTAGGAATGAGAAAACCTTGGAATCTCTAAAAAATACTATATTTTAACATTACATACTCTTTTTCAGACTGCAATTACATGCCTGTCTACTGTTCTATCAATTGATTTCAAACCTTCAGAAATAGAAGTTGGAGTAGTGACAGTTGAAAATCCTAAATTCAGGTGAGTGATATTGTGGGCCAAATGCAGACTAGAAAGGTGGAGGCATGTGAGTTCATGTGTCCTATAACTTGTGGGGGAAATCTTTTTTCTGTAACTGCCATTATAGTTTTGTTTTTTTTTTCCCCTAGCACCTGAGATCTGTTTTAAAACTTACTGTACTCTCTTTAAGAGTCAGATATGAAAGCTTTTCTCCTTATTTCATAGTGGTTTTATATCTTGACACCAGAGATAACATAAAGTTACCTTCCTACCTTCCTTATGTAAGGAAAAAAGTTAGCATTGTGTTTTCTTTTTTTTAGTTTAAGGCCAATACAAATTCAATTCCCAAAGTAGTAGTTTGCAAGTTTTTCAGATAGAACTTTGGTTATTTAGTGGTTGTTTAAGTAGAACTTTTAGGAGCAATATGAGCTACTGATATATGTCAGACCCTTATCTGGAGATCTTTGGAAAGCCCACATTTTGAATACAGCTATTTGACTTGCAGATGCTGGATATGGGTGTGAGTGTTCTTACTCACTAAGTGACTAACTCCCACACATCAGCCTTCTAACTTCCATGATTCAAATCCATACTGAGTGCTTCACATAGTCAGTTCATTTAATCCTCCCAGCAACCTGTAAGTCAGTTTATATACCATGGACCAGGATGTGTTATATTTAACTAATGAAAATACTACAGTTAAATCCACAGATGCAAGGAACTACTGGGAGGCATTTTAACTATGAGGTGTATCTACTGTTAGATCACAACCATAAAGACACATGATCAGGGTTGTGGTGTGGGTATGGGAGTGGTAAACTAAGCTTAACTAGACCTTGAAGAGGTTTTTCGTTTTATTTATTTATTTATTTATTTTTTCCTAATTTGTTCTTTTGGTTGCCCACAGATAAGTCATATAAACATGACAGATTTAGAAGAATTCATAGGACTTTAAAAAAAAAAAAAAAAGACAGGAGCTGGGTGATGTAGCATGCATCTGTAGTCTCAGCTCCTCAGGAGGCTGAGGCAAGAGGATGGCTTGAGCTTTGGAGTTGAAAGCTGTAGTGCACAATGATAGTGCCTGTGAATAGCCACTCTACTCTAGCTTGGTTAACATAGTGAGACCCCATCTGTTTAAAAAAAAAAAAAAAACAATAGCAACAACAACACCAGAACCGAATCTGTCTTAGCTTTTTTTCCCTATAGGAAGAAGTCTTATAACTTGGATTGGGGTAGGGGTGAGGTGTGGGGGTGGAGATCAAGTTGCTTTCAAAAAAGGTGCCTTTTTTTTTTTTTTTTAAAGCAGTAAAAATTTCAGCAATAATAATTTTAAAATCTCTCTAAGAAACCTACAATTAGTTCTTGTTTTCTTTTCTGTTTGGAGACCTTCCTGCCACCTTTAAAATTGTATTTGTATCTGTTATTTTTAAAATTGGTAAGGAACCAAAAACCTTGTCTTCAAAAAACTTTGTATCATTTATAAGTTCTGTGATAGTAAATATATGTAAATAATTACAATACATAGCATAAGCATCAACAACTATTTAAACTGCTTAATATTGCCTTCAGTTGCACTAAAAAATGTTCTTTTGACAAATTGTACTTGTTAGAAGTCTAGTAGTAATAGGTCACATTAACAAGGTTGCCAAACAATTGATTCCTTTCGAGGCAAACATCATTTAGAAAATACATGTTCAGGGCCGCACATGGTGGCTCACGCCTATAATCCCAGCACTTTGGGAGGCCATCGTGGGCAGATCACTTGAGGTCAGGAGTTTGAGACCAGCCTGGCTAACATGGTGAAACCCCGTCTCTACTAAAAATACAAAAATTAGCCGGGTGTGGTGGTGGACGCCTGTAATCCCCGCTAGTTTGGAGGCTGAGGCAGGAGAATTGATTGACCCCGGGAGGTGGAGGTTGCAGTGAGCCAAGATTATGCCACTGTACTCCAGCCTGGGCAACAGGGTCAGACTCCATCTCAAAAAAAAAAAGAAAGAAAATATGTGTTCAACATGGAACATTCTCTGGCTGGTAGACTATTCATAGAATTACAACTTTATTTTCACTGAATCTGAACACTTTAATATGCTTAAAATTTCTTCACGAATTTTTATCTTTGAGCTGACATAAATTTGAGTTATACTACATATAAATGTATTTTGACGGCCGGGCACAGTGGCTCACGCCTGTAATCCCAGCACTTTGGGAGGTCGAGGCAGGTGGATCACGAGGTCAGGAGTTCCAGACCAGCCTGGCCAATATGATGAAACCCCGTCTCTACTAAAAATACAAAAATTAGTTGGGCATGGTGGCACGTGCCTGTAGTCCCAGCTGCTTGGGAGGCTGAGGCAGAAGAATCACCTGAACCTGGGAGGCGGAGCTTGCGGTGAGCCGAGATCACGCCACTGCACTCTAGCATGCGTGACAGAGCAAGACTCTGTCTCAAAAAAAAATTTAAAAATGAAAATAAATGCCTTTTGACATAGAAGCTAAATAGAATGCTTTATAGTTTAGCTTTATATTATTCAATTGAAATATTTTCTATCTTAGCTGCAACTAAAGAATTTTGTTTTCAAGATACAATTCTAAATCTGATGTCAAATAAGTAAACATTTTTGTGTATAGGTGAAGGTGATATATTATCTGGGAATTCTTTCAAAATCTGAGGGAGGATAAGTGTGTGTAGATTGGTTTATAAATTGATAATTGTTGAAGTAGGTCAATAGATATATGGGAGTTGATTATACTATCCTACTTTTATGTGTGTTTGAAATTTTTTTTTAAATGGTTGGTTTTTTCCCCCTTTTGCCTTCTAGGATTCTTACAGAAGCAGAGATTGATGCTCACCTTGTTGCTCTAGCAGAGAGAGACTAAACATTGTCGTTAGTTTACCAGATCCGTGATGCCACTTACCTGTGTGTTTGGTAACAACAAACCAACATTATGGAGGTCCCTGGATTGAAAAAGGAACCTCTCCCACTCCTCCTGCCACTGAAGTGGTTAGGACTCTATATAAATAAAAACAACGCTTTTGGAAAATAATTGCATCCTGTTGTTTTCACCTCCTATTTTAAAATTTATTTTTGACGCCTAATGTACATATTTATGGGGTACAGTGTGATGTTTCAATACATGTATACATTATAATGATCAAATTAGGGTGATTAGCCTATCCATCACCTGAAACACCGTGTTTTTGTGGTGAGAACATTTAAAATCCTCTCCTTTAGCTATTTTGAGGTACACAATACTTGATCTGTTTTTTGTTTTTTGAAACAAGATCTTGCTCTTGCCCAAGCTAGAGTGCAGTGATGTGATCATGGCTCACTGCAGCCTCGAACTCCCTCGTTCACGTAATCCTCTTGCCTCAACCTCCTTAGTAGCTGGTACTGCAGGTGTACACCATTGCACCCAGCTAATTTTATTATTTGTTTGTAGAGTTGGGGTTTTACTATGTTGCATGGGCTGGTCTCAGACTCCTGGCTGGCATTAAGCGATCCTCCTGCCTCAGCTTCCCAACATGCTGGGATTACAGGCATGAGCCACAGTGCCTGGATCCAGAGTACCTTACTGTTGACTGTAGTCACTCTGCTGTGCAATAGGATACCAAATCTTATTCCTTTTTTTTTTTTTTTTGAGACAGGCACTTGATCTCACCCAGGCTGGAGTGCAGTGGCAGGCATGCTCATAGCTCACTGCAACCTCAAATACCTGGGGTTAAGCAGTCCTCCCACCTTAGCCTCCCAGGTAGCTAGGACTATAGGTATGCATCACCAGGCCTGGCTAATTTTTTATCTTTTAAAAAATTGACATAGGGGTCTCCCTGTGTCACCGAGGCTAGTCTTAAACTCCTGGCCTCGAATAGTCCTATGTCAGGCTCCCAAAGTGCTGGTATTACAGGTATAAGTCACTGTACTGGGCCCCTCCTTTAATTGTAACTTTTTACCTGTTCACCGCCTTCTCCCCATCCCTCCCACTACCACCTCCAGTCCCCGGTAACCACTGTTCTATTCACTACATATAAATCAACGTTTTTAGATTTGGCATATAAGTCAAAATGTGGCATTTGTCTTTCTGTATCTGGCTTATTTTCACTTAATGTATTATCCTCTAGGTTCATTCGTGTTATAAATGACAGGATTTCATTCTTTTTAATAGCTAAATAGTATTCCTTTGTGTATATATATCGTATTTTCTTTATCCATTCATTCACTTTGAACACTTAAGTCAGTTATATCGTGGCTATTGCGTATAGTCCTGCAATAAACATGGGATTGCAGGTATCTCTTCAACATACGGATTTCACTTCCTTTAAATACATACCAAGGAGTGCAATTGTTGGGTCATAGAGCAATTCTGTTTAATTTTTTGAGGAACGTTCATTTTGTTTTCCATAATGGCTGTACTCACGTACATTTCCCTTAATTGTAAGGGTTCCCTTTTCTCCGCATCCTCAACACTTGTTAGGTTTTGTCTTTTTGATAATAGTCACTCTAACGAGTGAGGTGATGTCTCATTGTGGTTTACCTCCAATTTTAAGTAGTAAGCCTTTGGTATATGCAAATATTCACGATCTTCACACTGTAGCTTTAGTCATTTTACTGACACCGGTACAAGTTTACTTGGCTTAAGAAATTTCATAGCCAGCATCAGGCGTGCTGGCTCACACCTGTAACCCCAACACTTTGGGAGGCCTAGGCGGGCAGATCACTTGAGCTCAGGAGTTCAAGACCAGCCTGGGCAACATGGTGAAACCCTGTCTCTACCAAAAATATAAAAACAGCGTGCACATCTGTGGTCCCAGCTACTTAGGACACTGAGGAGGGAGAATCGCTTGAGTTTGGGGGATAGAGGTTGCAGTAAGCAGAGATTGTGCCACTGTACTCCAGCCTGGGTGACAGAGAAACCCCCATCTCAAAACAAAAAAAACAAAAAAAAACAAATGTAAACTGTAGCTGTATGGTATAATTAAATAAGAAACTACAACTTTGGTTTTGAAACCTACTCTGGACAGGCACTGTGGCTCACACCTACAATCCCAGCACTTTGGGAGGCTGAAGTGGGAGGATTGCTTGAGGCCAGGAGTTTGTGATGAGCCTGGACAACATAGTAAGACCTTGTCTCTACAGAAAATGTTTAGTTAGCTGGGCATGGTAGCCTGCACCTGTAGTCCCAGCTACTCAGGAGGCTGAGGCAGGAGGATCACTTGAGCCCAGGAGTTCGAAGCTGCAGTGAGCTATGATTGTGCCACTGCACTTAAGCTTGGGTGACAGTAAGACCCTGTCTCCAGAAAGAAAGCTGCTCTGACTGTAAGTTGGCATGTGAGGCAAGGCCTTTATTTTACAATTTCTCATTCAAATAAGGGATTACTGAATGTGGACTCCAAGTCCTATTGAATACTTTAATTATAATGAAAGGATTAGTATGATCTTTAGTAGTTTTGAGAAAAGCATTTAGACTCAGCAAGAACCAGTATTTTCAAGAGCAGAAATTGTAGTTACCTTCAGGAAACAGGGCTAGAAAAGTCATAGAAATGTGTGTAGTTTTTTTGTTTGTTTGTTTGTTTTTTAGAATGTGTGTAGTTTCTGTGCCTCCTTAATAAGTACTTGAAGATAACATTAAGAAATGTTTTATATTAAAGTTTAGAGACCCAGCATCACAATGTTCAGGAAAAAAGAACAAACTGTATATTCATGGTAACTTTTTTTTTTTTTTGGAGACACAGTCTCGCTCTATCACCCAGGCTGGAGTGCGGTGGCGCGATCTGGGCTCACTGCAGCTTCCACCTCCTGGGTTCAAGTGACTCTACTGCCTCTGCCTCCTGAGCAGCTGGGATTACAGGCACCTGACACCGTGCCCAGCTAATTTTGTTGTTGTTGTTGTTTTGTATTTCTAGTAGAGACGGGGTTTCACCATGTTGGCCAGGCTGGTCTCGAACTCCTGACCTCGTGATCCACCTGCCTCGGCCTCCCAAAGTGCTGGGATTACAGGTATAAGCCACCGCACCCAGCTGTAACCTGTGTTTTCTTTAAAGTCCCCAGACTGGTGACCTGAACCACTAATTAGAGATGATTTAAAAATCTTGGAAAGTCTAAGGGTAATATATTTTGTGTCCTCTTTTGCACAGAGCAAGTCTGGTGCTGTTGACCTCATGCAGGTGAGTGTGGCTGCAGAGTCTCATGCCAGCTCTGCAGAAGTCAGAGTTGCCCTTGTTTCTGCAGCCTTCAGGCCCACACAAGGGGAGGCCACGTAAATATATGACCAGTAGAAGCAGGAAACTTCACCAACCACATCCTCTTCAGAACTGTCAGGAATAGTAGTTTCCTAACAAGGAAGCAGGGTTCTTCCTTGTTCTTCCAGGTGGTGGTTCTGGGATTACCCATCCTAATCCACTAGGCTCTATGAAAGTGCTGCCATCGTTTCGAAAGTGGGGTCTATGTAAAAGGGCTAACCCTCTAAAGACAAGCTGAATTTACACACCCTTAGAGCCTTGACTGATTTCACCCTCCTAGAATCAGTGGATGAGACTAGCAACTAATTCAGTTTTACTGTTAGAGGCTCCTTTTTAGAGGTAAAAAACTAAAATTCTGTAATTTGTTAGAAAAGTACATTTTTACATTATAAGGCAAAATCTGGATGAATTAGGATTAAATATAGAATAGTTTTAAATATTGGTTATGCTTAATTGAAAGAATGAGAAGAAATAGAAAAGATCAATTTAAATAGGTGAGCATTAGGCTGGGTGCAGTAGCTCATGCCTATAATCCCCAATACACTGGGAGCCCAAGACTGGCGTGGCAAGGTTTTGTCTCTACACAAAAATTCTTAAAATTAGGTCAAGTGTGGTGGTGCACACAAACCTGGAGTCCTAGTTACTTGGGAGGCTGAGGTGGGAGGGTCACTTGAGCCCAGGAGTTCAAGCCTGCAGTAAACTATGATCACAACACTGTACTCCAGGCTGGGTGACAAAGCAAGACCCTTTCTCTAAAAATGAAAATAAAAGGGTAGACAATAAATACTGTAATTCTGGCTGGCACGGTGGCTCATGCCTGTAATCCCAGCACTTTGGGAGGCTGAGGCAGGTAGATCACCTGAGATCAGGAGTTCAAGAGCAGCCTGACCAACATGGAGAAACCCCATCTATACTATAAATGAAAAAAATTAGCCGGGCATGGTGGTGCATGCCTGTAATCCCAGCTACTCGGGAGGCTGAGTCAGGAGAATCGCTTGAACCCAGGAGGTGGAGGTTGCGGTGAGCCAAGATCATGCCATTGCACTCCAGCCTGGGCAACAAGAGTGAAACTCTGTGTCAATCAGGCAATCAGTAAATCTGTTTCTTGTTTTGTTTTTTAAGCAAACTACCTGGAATGGATAACAAAGGGTTAATGCAGAAAGGTTATACAAAATGCCAAGAAAAATGCCTGAAATATTTAAATATCTTTACCCAAAGAACATTTTGATTAGTAAGAAATATAAGAATACAGACCAGGCACGGTGGCTCACGCCTGTAATCCCAGCACTTTGGGAGGCCCAGGCAGGCGGATCACTCGAGGTCAGGCATTCACCTGACCAACATGGCGAAACCCTGTATCTACAAAAATACAAAAATTAGCCAGATGTGGTGGCGCACACCTGTAATTCCAGCTACTCAGGAGGCTGCAGCAGGAGAATCACTTGAACCCGGGAGGCCAAGGTTGCAGTGAGCCGAGATCGCACCACTGCACGCCAGCCTGGGCAACAGAGTGAGACTCCATCTCAAAATCAATCAATCAATCAATAAACATAAGAATACAGATATGAAGCCAGGCACGGTGACTTATGCCTGTAATCCCGGCACTTTGGGAGGCCAAGGTGGGTGGATCACTTGAGGTCAGAAGCTCAAGACCAGCCTGGCCAACTTAGTAAAACCTCGTCTCTACTAAAAAATACAAAAATTAGCTGGGCGTGGTGGTGCACATCTGTAGTCCCAGCTACTTGGGAGGCTGAGGCAGGAAATCGCTTGAACCTGGGAGACAGAGGTTGCAGTGAGCTGAGATCCCACCACTGCACTTCAGCCTGGGCAACAGAGCTAGACTCAAAAAAAAAAAAAATACAGATATGATTTTTTTAAATATGAGAAATATGATAATTCTGACACTCAGAGGGATATGTCCAGACATTCATGAACGTGAAGCTATTTGGGTAGACATGAGGCTTTCCTTCTCTTTATACCTCATTTTTCATAAACAGTATTGTTATTGTACCATTTAGGTTACAAGTTAGCAACAAACCAGGCACTCAGCTCCCTCACTAGCCTCCAAATCCAAGATCCAGATTTGTGCCACAACCAAATTATTACATTAACGATCTTCACATAGGGGCACACACCTGTAGTCTAGCTACGCAGGAGGCCGAGGTGAGAGGATCACTTGAGCCCAGGAGGTCAAGGCCATAATAAGCTGTAGTCACACCACTGCACTCCAGCCTGGGGGACAGAATGAGACACCTGTCTCAAAAAAAAAAAAAACCCTAAATTAACATCATAATGGTGAATTAGTTTACATTTTTTTGTTTTATTTTTATTTATTTTTATTTTTTGAGATGGAGTCTCCTGTCATCCAGGTTGGAGTGCAGTGGCACGATCTCGGCTTACTGCAACCTCCACTCCCAGGTTCAAGCAATTCTCTTGTCTCAGCCTCCTGAGTAGCTGGGATTACAGGTGTGTGCCACCATGCCCAGCTAATTTTTGGATTTTTAATAGAGACGGGGTTTCACCATGTTGGTCAGGCTGGTCTCAAACTCCTGACCTCGTGATCCACCTGCCTCAACCTCCCAAAGTTTTGGGATTACAGGCGTGAGCCACCATGCCAAGCCTGTTTTATTTTTGTAGAGACAGGGTCTCGCCATGTTGCCCAGGCTGGTCTCCAACTCCTGGGCTCAAGCCATCCTCCTGCCTCAGCTTCCCAAAGTGTTGGTATTACAGGTGGGATTACAGCCACCATACATGGCTCCAAGATGGCTTCTAACTCCATTTATTTTACATTCTGGAAAATCCAGCTGATACAATAAGAAATGAAATTTAAGAGGTATTGGAATGGAGATAGAATTAAAATTTGCTATTTAGATTATTTACATAAAAAAACAAGAAAATGACCTAATATAGTATTAGTCTTTATTGGGACAGGCCCTGTTTTAGATACAATATCCTTTAAACTGGTTTAAGCTGAACATCTATAATTTGCTTGTCTGCAGTTCCAAAATTCAGGAAGTTCTTAAAACTCAGCTGGCTTTTTATATCTCACTTTATTTCTGCAGAAATATGAATGTGCTTAATTATAGGGTGCTGCCCCAGACTCCAGTGGTAGAGTTATGGAATATATGGTTTAGACATCATATTACCTCTCTAAAATCCAAAATACATTATATTCCAAACGCATCTGTGCCGGGCGTGGTGGCTCACGCCTATAGTCCTCTCTCTTTGGGAGGCTGAGGTGGGCAGATTGCCTGAGCTCAGGAGTTCGAGACCAGCCTGGGTAACATAGCAAAACCCCATCTCTATTAAAAATACAAAAAAAATCAGGCTTGGTGGCGCATGCCTGTAGTCCCAGGTACTTGGGAGGCTGAGGCACAAGAATTGCTTGATCCTGGGAGGCAGAGGTTGCAGTGAGCCAAGATGGCACCACTGCACTCCAGCCTGGGCCACAGAGTGAGACTCTGTCTCAGATAAAAAAGAACCTGGCCCCATGCCTTTTGGATAAAGAATAATAGACCTATACTATTATTATTCCCCTGTTGTGAGTGAAAACAAAAACAAAAACAAAAACTAAAACTGAGTCCAAGTTAGGTAATTTGGCCAGGATCACACAACTACAACGTGTCAATGACAGGACTAGAACACACAATAGTCTGACTTCAAGATGCATCTTTGTCAGGAGTTAGATGAAATCTATAATCACTTTTCTCAGACTGCCCCCTCCCCAACCATCCCAAAAATGTCTAAAAAGTAAATACCTTTCCTATATACCAGGAATAAATGTTTAGAAAATTATATAAGTATGGCACAATAGCAACAAAAATATAAATCGGAATCGTTCTAACTGGAAATATTGACCCATGTGAAGGAAAGTAAAAACCTTGACTGCAAGACTTTCTGCTGCTAGATGGAAGTGCTGACAATTGTAAAGTCAGTTCTTTTCCAAACTAATGTGTAGACTTAAAGTCATTCTAGTCAAAACACTAAAAAAAAAAAAAAAAAAGAGACTTCGCAGAGTAATTAAAAATATATATATTTTAAAAGAGAGCTAGAAGAAAGAAAAAGAGAAGGAAAATAAAATAGTTTAGTTGAAAAACAGATCTCCACATGGTGATCCACTTTCTAAACAACAACAATGCACTTTGGGAGGCTGATGTGGGCAGATCAGCTAAGATCAGGAGTTCGAGACCAGCCTTGAAACCCCGTCTCTACTAAAAATACAAAAAATAAGCCAGGCCTTATGGCAGACGCCTGTAATCCCAGCTACTCAAGAGACTGAGGGAGGAGAATCATTTGAACCTGGAAGGAAGAGGTTGCAGTGAGCCAAGATCACACCATTGCACTCCAGTCTGGGTGACAACAGTGAAACTCTATCTCAATAATTAATTAATTAATTAAAAATAACAATGGATAAAATCATGAAGGGAAAACAACTGTATATTTCACTACCTAAAAATGTAAAATTTTGTTAACAACAAGACCCCATAAGCAAAGTTCAAATAGTGAGAAAATATTGACACATAAATAGAAAAATATACCAACAACAGACAAGTCATGAAAATTTTCTAGTCTAAACCTGAAAAAACAACTCAATAATTTTAAAATGAAAATTGTAAGATAACATATTTTCTATCAAATGACTAAAACTTTTACATTGATAGCACATAATATACTTGGCATATGGCAAGTGTTTCATAAGTATTTATTGTATGAAGGAATGATGAAGTACATTAAAAGTTAGCTACTCCAGGCTGTGCTCAGTGGCTCACACTTGTAATCCCAGCACTTTTGGAGGCCGAGGTAGGCAGATCATGAGATCAGGAGTTTAAGATCAGCCTGGCCAATATGGTGAAACCTGCGTCTCTACTAAAAAATACAAAAATTAGCCGGGTGTGGTGGCATGTGCCTGTAGTCCCAGCTACTCAGGAGGCTGAGGCAAGAGAATTGCTTGAACCCGGGAGGCAGAGGTTGCAGTGAGCTGAGATTGCACCATTGCACTTCAGCCTGGGCAACAGAGCAAGACTCCACCTCAAAAAAACAATAAATAAATAAAGTTAGCTACTCCTTTTGCTGGTGGAAGTACAAACATGTTTCTGGAGGGCAATATGGAAATATTTATCAAGAACCAAAAAAAAAAAAAAAAGAAAAGTTATCCCATTTGGCTTTTTTTTTTTTTTTTTTTTTTTTGAGACAAAGTCTTGCTCTGTCGCCCAGGCTGGAGTGCAGTGGCCGGATCTCGGCTCACTGCAAGCTCCGCCTCCCGGGTTTAGGCCATTCTCCTGCCTCAGCCTCCCGAGTAGCTGGGACTACAGGCGCCCGCCACCTCGCCCGGCTAGTTTTTTGTATTTTTTTAGTAGAGACGGGGTTTCACCGTGTTAGCCAGGATGGTCTCAATCTCCTGACCTCGTGATCCGCCAGTCTCGCCCTCCCAAAGTGCTGGGATTACAGGCTTGAGCCACCGCACCCGGCCAAGTTATCCCATTTGTAAGAATGTGTCTAAGAGAAGTAATTAGAGATGAGGAATTGTGTCGGAGTAATTTTTATGTACAATAATATAATTTTATATACAATGATAAATTCCATTGCATTCAATACTGTGGAATATTATGCAGCCATTAAAACCTCTGTCTTGAAGAATATTTAATGATATGAAAAACATTTACAATGTAATATTATGTTTAAAAAAAAAACAGGATAAAATATGCAGTGTGATCCCTGCAGCAGACATTTTGGTACTCTGCCTTCCTCATTCCTGCCATACCCTGGTGGATAGTCCTGACTCCTGCCAACAGCATCCCACCCAGAAAGTACTTTATGCAGTTCTCTGCTTCCTGCCTCAGGGCTTTCTCTGAAATCAGGAAAACCTGCTCAGGCCGTGTAAGCCTAATACAGCCTGAAACTTTGGGGTAATTAATGCCACCTGGAGCTGATGGATCAGTCTCCCAGCTTCTTGTTGCGGGGCATTTCTGGGATGGGCTATAGATGTCCCTAGAATTCTGAAGCTGTATGCAAAATTTGGTGCATGTCCTAATTTCCTGGGAGAGGCCCATAGCTTTTATCAGATATTCAAATGAGTCTATTTGCCAAGAAAGGAGAACCACTGGTAGAAGGGAAACCGTAGAATTCTAGAAGACAATCGAATGGCAACAGTGGTTATTCTGGTGAAATTGCAAGGGCATTTTTTCGCTTATATTCTTCTGTATTTTCCACATTTAAAATAAGAAACATGTATGAAGAAATTGAAAATACCCCAGATATACAGCAAAAGGAAACTGATTGAGAAATTGAGTTCAATAAAACATTTTGCTGCCAAACTTTTTTTTTTTTAATACAGTCTTGTTTTTGTTGCCCAGGCTGGAGTGCAATGGCGCAATCTCTGCTCACTGCAACCTCCGCCTCCCAGGTTCAAGAGATTCTCCTGCCTCAGCCTCCTGAGTAGCTGGGATTACAGGCATGCACCACCATGTCCGGCTAATTTTGTGTTTTTAGTAGAGACGGGGTTTCTCCATGTTGGTCAGGCTGGTCTCGAACTCCCAACCTCAGTTGATCCGCCCACCTCCGCCTCCCAAAGTGCTGGGATTATAGGCATGAGCCACTGCGCCCGGCCAACCATTATCTTTTTACTGTCTCTATAGTTTTTGCTTTTCCAGAAAGTTATATAGTTGAATTCATACGGTAAGTAACCTTTTCAGATTGGCTTATTTCATCTGCAATACTCACGAAAGATTTTTCCATGTCTTTTTGTGGCTTGATAGCTCATTTTATTTTAGTGCCGAATAATATTCCATGGTATAGATGTGCAACAGTTTGTTTTCCACTCATCTATTGAAGGACATCTTGCTTGCTTCTGGTTTTTGGCAATCGTTATTATTATTCTGTTTTGTTTTGAGACAAGGTCTCACTCTGTCGCCCAGGCTGGAGTGCAGTGATGCAATCTCAGCTCACTGCAACTTCCACCTCCTGGGTTCAAGCAATTCTCCTGCCTCAGCCTCCTGAGTAGCTGGAATTATAGGCATGCGCCACCATGCCCTGAAAATGTTTGTATTTTCAGTAGAGACGGGGTTTCACTACGTTGGCCAGGCTAGTCTCGAACTCCTGGCCTGAAGTGATCCACCTGCCTTGGCCTCCCAAAGTGCTGGGATTACAGGCATGAACCACCTCCCCTGGCCTGTTTTTTTGCAATTATGAAGAAAGCTGCTTTATAAACATTTGTTTGTGAGGTTTTTGTGTGGGTATAAGCTGGATTTTACACTAATACTGTGTTTAGCTTTGTAAGAACTGCTCAGCTGTCTTCCAGGTGGCTGTACCATTTTGCATTCCCACCGGTTACTGCTGTTCTGCACCCTTGCTAGTAGTATTTGGTACTGTTATTTAAAAACCTTTTTTTTTTTTTTTTTGGGCTGATGAGGTGGCTTGTGCCTGTAATCCTAGCACTTTGGGAGGCCTAGGCAGGCAGATTACCTGATGTCAGGAGTTCAAGACCAGCCTAGCCAACGTGGTGAAACTCTGTCTCTACTAAAAATACAAAAATTAGCTGGGTGCAGTGGCTCGCACCTGTAATCCCAGCTACTCAGGAGGCTGAGGCAGGAGAATCACTTGAACCTGGGAGGCGGAGGTTGCAGTGAGCTGAGATCACCCCACTGCACTCCAGCCTGGGCAATAGATCAAGACTTCATCTCAAAAAATAAAAAAT
The DNA here is from genome assembly GCF_037993035.2 of Macaca fascicularis. Taxonomy (NCBI): domain Eukaryota; kingdom Metazoa; phylum Chordata; class Mammalia; order Primates; family Cercopithecidae; genus Macaca; species Macaca fascicularis. The sequence goes on from NC_088381.1 coordinate 103,144,604, forward strand.
AAAATTTTTTTTTGGCCATTCTAATAGATATGTAGTGGCATCTCAGTGTTGTTTTAATTTTTGAGACGGAGTCTGGCTCTGTCACCCAGGCTGGAGTGCAGTTGCACGATCTCAGTTTATTGCAACCTCCACCTCCCAGGTTCAAGTGATTCTCATGCCTCAGCCTCCCGAGTAGTGGGGATTATAGGCGTGTGCCACCACACCCAGCTAATTTTTGTATTTTTAGTAGAGACAGGGTTTCATCATGTTGGCCAGGATGGTCTTGATCTCTTGACCTCATGATCGGCCTGCCTCAGCCTCCCAAAGTGCTGGGATACAGGCATGAGCCACCACGCCCAGCCAACGAGCATCTTTTCATATACTTATTTTCCATCTGCTTACCTTCTTTGGTGAGGTGTCTGTTCAGATCCTTTGCCAATTTTTAAATTGGGTTTTTTTCTCATGGTTGAATTTTAGGAATCCTTCATGTATTTTGGATACCAGTTATCATATATGTGTTTTGCAAATATTTTATCCCAATCTATAGCTCATCTTTTCATTCTCTTAATTTTTTTTCACAGAGCACAAGTTTTTAATTTAATAAAGTTCAATTCATCATTTTTTTTCTTTCATGAATTGTGCTGCTTATGTTGTATCTGAAAACTCATTGCCAAACCCAAGTCACCTACATTTCTTCTCGTATTATTATCTGAAAGTTTCATAATGTGATGCTTTACATTAAGTCTATAATCCACTTTGAGTTAATTTTTGTGAAAAGTGTAAGGCCTGTGTCTAGATTCATGTTTTACCATGTGGCTATCCAATTGTTACAGCACTATTTATCAAAAATATTATTCTTTCTCCATTGAATTACCATTGCTCCTTTGTCAAAGTTCAGTTGATTATATGTTTGTGGGTCTATTTCTGGGATCTTTATCCTGTTCTATTAATCTATTTGTCTATTCTTTCATCAATACCATGTTGTCTTGATTATTGTTGCTTAGTATTGATAGTCAGATAGTGTCAGTCTTCCAGGGGGACTTTGTTCTTCTTGAGTGTTTTCAGTATCATGTTGGCTATTCTGGGTTTTTTTTTTTTTTTTTTTTTTTTGGCACTTCTAGATAAACTTTAGAATGAGTTTGTCAATATCCACAAAATAACTTGCTGAGTTTTTTTTTTTTTGAGATGGACTCTCGCTCTGTCGTCCGGGCTGGAGTGCAGTGGTGTGATCTCGGCTCACTGCAAGCTTCGCCTCCCGGGTTCTCGCCATTCTCCTGCCTCAGCCTCCCGAGTAGCTGGGACTACAGGCGCCCGCCACCACGCCCGGCTAATTTTTTGTATTTTTAGTAGAGACGGGGTTTCACCGTGTTAGCCAGGGTGGTCTCGATCTCCTGACCTCGTGATCCGCGCACCTCGGCCTCCCACAGTGCTGGGATTACAGGCGTGAGTCACCGCGCTGGGCCAACTTGCTGAGTTTTGACTGGAATTTGTTGAATCTATAGATCAAGTTGGGAAGAAATAACATCTTGACAATATTGAGTCTTCCTATCTATGAATATGGAACATCTCTCCATTTATTTAGATCTTTGATTTCTTTCATCAGAATTTTGTAGTTTTCTCATAAAGATCCTGTGTATATTTTGATATATACCTAAGTCTTTTACTTTGTTAGTGCTAATGTAAATGGTGTCGTGTTTTTAGTTTCAAATTCAAATTGTTCGTTGCTGGTATATAGGAAAGCAATTAACTTTTATATATTACCTTTGTATCTTGCAACCTTCCTATAAATGCTTAGTAGTTCCAGGAGCTTTTCCCCCCAGCCTTGTTTACATTGTTGACATCTTAGACTTTGTAAACAATCTTATGTCTTGATTTCCCCCAATTGTGTCATAAATGTTTTTGATGCCATTTTATTTGTTTTTTTAGGGACAGAGTCTCACTCTGTCACCCAGGCTGAAGTGCAATGGTGTGATCAGAGGTCACTGCAGCCTCAACCTCCTGGAGTCATGTATCCTCCCACCTACGCCTCCCAAGTTGCTGAGACCTTAGGCACACACCACCATGCCTGGTTAATTTTTTGTGTTTTGTAGAGATGGGGTGTTGCAATGTTGCCCAAGCTTGGTCTCAGGCTCCTGGTCTCAAGCGGTTCTCCCTGCCTTGGCCTCCCAAAGTGCTGGGATTACAAGTGTGAGCCACCACACCCAGAGTCAATATCATTTTATTGTTTTAAAACATTTTTGGTGGCGGGAAAAAAAAAAGATAATGGTTGCTGGGAGTTCAGAGTGGGGGTGGGAAGAAATGGGAAGTAGAGAAGGATGAATAGGTGAAGAACCAGTTTAGGGCAGTGAAACTTGGGTTTGGTACAGTAATCGTGGATGCATGACATTTGCCTTTATCAAACCCTGTAGAAATGTACAATAGAAAAAGTAAGCCTTAATAGAAAATATGGACTTTAATAATAATGTGTCAGTATTAGTTCATGAATTGTAACAAATGTGCCACACCAATGCAAGATACTGATAACAGGGAAAGTCGATGTGGGATGGTGAACTCTCCACACAATCTGCTCAATTTGGATGGGCGTGGTGGCTCATGTCTGTAATCCCAGTACTTTGAGAGGCCGAGGCGGGAGGATCACTTGAGCCCAGGAGCTTGAGACTAGCCTGGGCAACACAGGGAGACCCTGTTTCTACAAAAAATTAAAATATTGGCTGGGCAAGGTGGTTCATGCCTGTAATCCCAGCACTCTGGGAGGCCGAAGTGGGCAGGTCACAAGGTCAGTAGTTCGAGACCAGCCTGCCCAACATAATGAAACCCCATCTCTACTAAGAATACAAAAAATGGACAGATGCAATGGCTCACGCCTGTAATCCCAGCACTTTGGAAGGCCAAGGGGGGCGGATCACGAGGTCAGGAGATTGAGACCAGCCTGGCAAACGTGGTAAAACCCAGTCTCTACTAAAATACAAAAAATTAGCCAGGCATGGTGGCACACACCTGTAATCCCAGCTGCTTGGGAGGCTGAGGCAGGAGAATCACTTAAACCCGGGAGGCAAAGGTTGCAGTGAACTGAGACAGCGCCACTGCACTCCAGCCTGGTGACAGAGCAAGACTCTGTCTCAAAAAAAAAAAAAGTAGTCAGGCGTGGTGGTATATACCTGTAGTCTCAGCTACTTGGGAGACTGAGGCAGGAGAATTGCTTGAACCTGGAAGGCGGAGGTTGCAGTGAGCCGAGATCACACCACTGCACTCCAGCCTGGGCAACAGAGCGAGACTCCATCTCAAAAAAAAAAATAATAATTAAAATATTAGCCAGGCACGGTGGCACATGCCTGTAGCCCCAGCTAATTGGGAGGCTGAGGTGGGAGAATTGCTTGAGCCCAGGAGTTCCAGGCTATAAAGTTCCAGGCCCTCAGCCCTGATCTACCAAGTCCAAGTCTCCCAGGACACTGCTCTGGGCATAAGTCTTTTGAGAGTGTACCCTAGTCAGGCCTGGCGTTTGCCACTGCTTGGGAAGCACTGTGGGCAGCAGCTGCAGGTGACAAGATCACAGTCAAGTGTATCTGGGGCTCAGCCACCTGTGCTGCTCTCTTGGTTGGTGGGAGGTTACTGGTGTGCTGAGGAGTCAAATGTGTTTTCAGAAGGTGACCTTGTGCCTTAGGCTTATGTCATCTGTGCCTTTGCTGACATCATCCTAGACTCCAACAGCCAGACCAGGGGATAACAAATGCAAATGTCTAACAGTAATTAACTCTTAGCAGCAACCTCAGCCTGGGGCTCCCCTTTCCAGGGCTTGTGGCAGCTACACCAGGCCCTGCTACAGCCCCTTGTCACTGAGAGACCTCTCCCACATCCAGAGATACGAGGGGAATGTAGGGAAATGTGCATTTAGACCAAGGAAATGCACTGTCCCAAATGGCAAGTGGACTGGCATAAACTCTGGTGAAGCTGCTGGCGTCCCTTTCGAGCAGTTACCACAAGAAGATCGTTTGGATTAGGGGCGTGCTTTCCACAGAAATCAGGCTCTGGCCTTACTGCGGGGGGGTGACCTGTAAACCTCAGAGTTAACATAGTGGTTTAGGTTTTACCAAGTGCACTGCGGTGATTAAGCCTCCACTGAGGACTGGAATGAGGAAGAAAAGGAGAAGCAGAAGAAGAACAGGAAAGACCTGTTCCCTCCGCAGAGGAGGGATGATCTGGGGAGAGCCCCAGCGAACAGCCCCAGAGTGCCGGGCCTAGCTGGGGTTTTCCAGGGATAGAGGCCGTGAGCAGCAGCGCGGATGTTGGCGGCGTCTAGCCGTCTGCTTGATAACTACCTCAGAGACCTGTTTGCCCCACTCGGTAAAACTGGGGCCACGCTGCTTGGGCAGCCTCCAGCCGCCTGGCTGCCACTTTTTCTAGGAACTCATACAAGTCCTCATCAAGAGGGAAGGCAAAACAGTGTCGGTGAAGATGGCTGTGCTGGTATTTTGTAAGTGACAGTGGTCAAGCCCTAAGTTGTGGATGGACACAGCAGGGGGCAAAATCACCTCCTCTGAAAAACGGCCTAGTGATCCTAATGGATTGGCTGTAGAGACCCATCACTGCAGGGGGACCTGGGAAGGCCGCCTGCTTCTCTTTGCCTCTGTGTCCCCAGCCACCTGAGAACATGTGCTTCAAGAGGGAACCCAAGGAAGAAGACTGTACAGGGTCCATGTTATTGCACCATCTCCTGTCAATTTAGGAGACATTTTCTTAATACTTCTTATTGATCAACAAATATTTTTGAGCCCCTCCTGTAAGTCAGACCCTGCTCTGGGGCACAGGGTGATGACCAAGACGGACTAAGTCTCCCCAGGGGCTAAGAATTTAGGCCCTTGCAGAGTATCTCCTCCAAGTTATTGAGCTGCCACTGAGATATCTGTGGCCACTTTGCATCCTGTCTGCATCCAGCAGGGTGGCAGTCTGGCCTTTACAGAAGCAGATTGGGCATGAAGATGTTTCTTGTGAAAAACCAGCTTCCAGGCCTCCTTCCTGGGAGGGACTCTGTGAGGGCCCTTCAGCAGGTCATGAGCAGATGCCTCTAATGATTCAAAGCTACCAACAAAACCGTAAGAGGCCCCTTTCCTGCCACAGACTACGTGGAGATCCCTTCTGGGTTTTTCTTTTTTCTTTCTCTGTGAAGTGTACTTAAAAAAACAAAAGGTCGTTGTAAAACAGGGTATTATGCTGTTTCTTCTAAAGCAGGAGAGGCTGCAGGTGCTCACAGCTGATTTCTCATTTCTGAAAAACCCCAGTCCAGGCCTACCTTGAAGGGAGGGGCTTCCCGGGAGAGAGAGAGATAGTCCTATGAGGCCCTGTCCAGACACTGGCACACCAGACAATCCAGCAACGCTGCGAGTCGGGAGGACCCTGCTGAACAGGTCATAGCCAACAGCTCCAGGTGGCTGCATCTTAGCACCAAAGCTCCAGCCATGCACTTGCTCTGTTTCAAGTCTGGCCTCAGGAAGACTCAGGAGACAAGAGCCCTGACTACAGAGGCACAGAAAGGGGCACTCGCATCCCCAGGCTTCCAGCCGCTAGAGTCAAGTGCTGGGACTTCCAGCTCTCCCACAGTCAGAGCCTGACTAAATTCTCAGTCCACAGCTGAGTAATTTACAGCCTCAGTTTTTCTCTTCTGAAAAAAAGGGGTATAAACCACAGGATCCGTCTCAAAGAAGTGCTATGAGGAATAAATGACACAATGCATTTGAAGTGCTGAGAAGACAGCAGTTACGCTGTGGCAGCGGAGTCTGGCAGAGCCCTTCCAGAACGGCTCTTTAGTGCTGTCCGGTTTCCGCAGCATCCTCACCAGTCACTACCAAAATGTGATTTCCTGCGAACATTGTCACCCAAGCAGTGTGGTCAGGCAGGCAGAAGCCAGCCCAAAGTTTATAAATGTACCTCTTCAGCCAAGGCAGAGCAGGCGAGGCCCTGCATCACCTGCGCAAGGCTTGTGGTTCAGCCAGGGAGGCAACGTCCTGCTTCTTTCCGGGTGACCATGTTCTTCCTGGGCGCTCATTTCCTCGTGACACCCATAGACGGCAGCTTTTCCCGATGGGGGTCCCTGGCCTTTAGGGCAAGTCCTGCCCTGGCTAGAGCCTTCTCCTCCTGGAGGAGCACACACGATGGCACCAAGCTGCTCTGACACTGCCAGGAGCCAAAACAGTCTTTGGAGCTCTGAGGGGCGCTCCGGGCTCAGGGTCATCTCCCACACCTTCCCTTCCCATCCCGAGGCCTGCAGAGCCCTCAAGGGCTCAGCGGTCCTGGCTCAGCTGGACCCCGGCACAGACGGGGAGGCCTCTGACCTGCACCCAGAGCCTGCCTCCCGGGGCTTCCTCACCCCAGTGTCCTAGGAGGGGGTGGCACAGATGGAGAGAGGCCAGAGGCTGCCCCTCAGGAGTGTGTGAGTCAAGCCTTGCTCGGGAGGTAGGAGCAGAGGTGGAGGTGCCCAGGGGGCCAGGAGAAAGGGGAGGAGAGACTAGGAAATGAAGCCCTTCTGGGGCTGCCAGCTCCCCCTACAGCTTTGGGCCATGCCAGGGGGCCCTGAAGTGAGTGAGCCCCGACAGAAAGCCCAGGCTCTTCTACCTTCTTTTCACATTCTTTTAAAACAAAATGTTGTGGGCGTATATATTTATGGGGTACATGAGATATTCTGATACAGACATAATGATGTATAATAACCACATCAGGGTAAACGGGGTATCCATCACCTCACACATTCATCATTTCTTTGTGTTACAAACCCTCCAATAATACTATTCCAGTTTTGTTTTGTTTTGTTTTTAAACATGAGATGGAGTTTCGCTCTTTTTTTTTTAAATTTTTTTTTGAGACAGAGTCTCGCTCTGTTGCCCAGGCTGGAGTGCAGTTGCGTGATCTCGGCTCACTGCAAGCTCCACCTTCCGGGTTCACGCCATTCTCCTGCCTCAGCCTCCCAAGTAGCTGGGACTACAGGCGCCCGCCACCACACCCAGCTAATTTTTTTTGTATTTTTAGTAGAGACGGGGTTTCACCATGTTAGCCAGGATGGTCTCGATCTCCTGACCTCGTGATCCACGCACCTTGGCCTCCCAAAGTGCTGGGATTACAGACGTGAGCCACTGCGCCTGGCCGGAGTTTCGCTCTTGTTGCCCAGACTGGCCAGGCTGGCGTGCAGTGGTGTGACCTCGGCTCACTGCAACCTCTGCCTCCCGGGTTCAAGCAATTCTCTTGCCTCAGCCTCCTGAGTAGCTGGGATTACAGGCGCATGCCACCAAGCCCAGCTAAGTTTTGTATTTTTTTTTTAGTAGAGATGGGGTTTCACCATGTTGGCCAGGATGGTCTCCATCTCTTGACCTCGTGATCTGCCCGCCTCAACCTCCCAAAGTGCTGGGATTATAAGCGTGAGCCACCGCACGCAGCCCACTATTCCAGTTATTTTAAGATGTGCATAAATTATTATGTTATCACATATTAGATTTTATTGAATCTTACATTTCACATTCTTATAGAGAGAGTGTAGCCTCTTGAAGCCTACTGGTGCAGGAGGGATTTTACAACCTTCCTGTGGCTTTTGTCACCTGTGGAAAACTACAAACCAGCTTGCCTATCCAATGATTGGAACCAGGAGGATTGCTGGCCTCGGGTCTGGAAATCCTATCCCGTGTGTCTTCGTTCCTTCCTTCCCCTGGCTAGGCCCCAGAGGGGTGGGGAGGCCTTCCTGGGCCTGGCACCAGGCCTCTTGGGCTCCCAGCCAAGTGTCCAGAGGACACTCCTCCTGGCATCTGGATCCTTCTTGTCTTCCTGAGACATAGGAGGCTCCTGCTCTGGAGACAACTGAGGGGAAAACACCTGTATTTCCAGGGCCTTGGAAATAGCCTGCTCCAGCCTGCCTTCCCAGGAGAACCTGAGGAAGGACATTAGTCTGAAGCATTTCTCTTTCGGTTTGTGCTGCGCTGGGCCTGTCCTCCTGTGACGCAGCCCTCACCAACCAAGGACTGAACGAGAGAGACTCCACGTGAACCTGCCCAGCACACAGCAGGTGCCTCGTGGACATTCTTCCCCAAGGTTCCAGGCCAGCCAGGCACTGCATTAACCAGGTTCAGATGAACTTCAGAACATACGCATCTGAGCTGTCATAGTTCTTTTTGTTTTGTTGTTTTGAGATGGAATTTCGCTTTTTTACGCAAGCTGGAGTGAAATGCTGCGATCTCGGCTCACTGCAACCTCTGCCTCCTGGGTTCAAGCCATTCTCCTGCCTCAGTCTCCCAAGTATCTGTGATTACAGGCTCCTGCCACCACGTCCAGCTAAATTTTTGTATTTTTAGTAGAGACGGGGTTTCACCATGTTGGCCAGGCTGGTCTTGAACTCCTGACCTCAGGTGATCTACCCACCTCGGCCTCCCAAAGTGCTGGGATTACAGGCATGAACCACTGCATCTGACCCATAGTTCTTAAATTTAAAATCCTGATATGCTGCTGGATATGCGGCTTGATTTCTTTAAGCCAACATGGCCTGACTTTTTCAGATTCTCAGCTTGTGTTGGAGGGCTGTTGGATGTTCTTTCTATGCAGAAAGTAGGCCTGCCTTCCTCTGTTTTGTAATCGCCACCCCATCCCTGCCCAACACACACACCCACACAGCCACAGTTATGCCGGGTCCAGCGACGCAGGAACCAAGTGGAAGGTCAAGGGCTGGGGCTCCATTTCCCTCCCCTTGAAGCTGTTCAGTTTGCTCTTGTCCCAGCCCCTGACTGAGCCACCAGCCCAGAGCAGGGGCAGCCCTCCCCCATGCAGTCAGGGCCAGAGAAGCATAATATTCCCGCCCTGGGTGCAGCCTTAGGTGCAGGAGCGTCGGGAATTTTCCATCTTGTTCTGCAGCCTGGCTTCTTAGGTCATCGTACTGCTGCTGACATAGGCCTGGGTTGGGCGAGTTTCCTGCAGGTCAGCAAGGGCGCGGAGGCAGCGCCTGAGCCTGCTCTGGGCCTGGCTTCCTGCCCACTGTGAGGAAGGGCAGAGGAGGGGTTCGAGGCCTTAGCCATCCCTTGGCCCAGAGCCTCAGGCCAAGCAGCCTCTGCTCCTGCCCTGGCCTGTTTCCTCCCGGCCTCCTGCTCTCCTGTTTCCTGAAGTTTTCCCTCTGGGTGACTCCCAGTTCTTCCAGAAATCCCCTCCAGGAAATTTGCTTGTTGCCACAAAATAATGCAAATCTGTTCCTGGGGCCGCCCAGGCAACCTGCAGTCTCTGTCTCCCCAAGACCTGAGGAGGGAGGGCGAGGAAGGTCCTGGGCCGGTCAGGGTCCCTTTTCCAGCCACCACCATGAGGACAAAGGATAAGCCGCACCCTCATCACCCTCTCATAAGGTGCAAGAGACAGGTCCTGGCTTTGCCTCTAAGGGAACCAGCTCCACCCAGGGAAAGGCCACACAGAACCCTCAAAGGCACCAAGGTCTTTTTCTATTTAATATCTAAAACAGTCTGAATATATTAAAGTTTATGCTCATGTTTGGCATTTGTTTATCTGTTTCTCGAACTTCAACTCCTTGCCGTGTCTGCAGCAGACAGTGAAGGCCCATGGATAACACTTCTGCGGGCCACAGTCCTGGGCGGTGACCAATGCAGGGATGCACAGGTGCCGTGTGGCCTTCTGCAGGCCAGGCCCCAGGGAGACCCATAGTCAAGGTGGCCTGAGACCCTTGAACAAGGAGCTTGTGGCCAGAGGAAGGCTAAATGCAGCACCTCCACCCCTGGGGCTAATGCCAGGGTCCCACCTGAACGCTCTGCAGTTGGGTCCCCCCAGGCCATCTCCAGAGGAGAATGCAGATGGGCTAGGGAGGGAACAGACCAGCCTGATGCAAAACCCTCTCAGCCCACCTCTATCCACGCAGCCCTCGTGTCCCTGGGCTGAGGGTCTGGTGAGAACATCACTTGCTCTTGCCTCCCTTCCTTTCTTGCTGCTGCTGCCTCCGGAGGTCAGGCCATGACTACTCAGGAGAGGAATGGAATTCCAAGGCTCCTGCTCCTAATGAAGGAGAGGTGGTAGGGGCACACACCTAGCCACTACCAGGTACCAGGCCCTCGGAGGTGCTGGAACACTACCCCCTTGACTCTCAATAGCAACCCGATGAGGTGGATGTTTTCTTGCCTGACAGATGGGATTCTAAGGCTCAGAGATAGTGACTTTCCCGAGGTCACACCAGTGGTAGGTGGTGATTCAAAACCAGGTTTGTGTGCAGTTCAATGACCATGGAGTCTTGCCCTGTTGCACAGGCTTCTTGTGTCACACACAGCCCTCGCTTTGTGAAATCTAGCACAGTTGACCTACATTCTCACCCAAATCCAAACTCCAAGTTTCAGAACTTCTTTGCACCCACAAAAGGGGGCTCAGAAGCCCCCTTGAGGCCTCAGAAAGGACACAGACCGAACAAAACTTGTGGCCTAACAAGAAGCAAATCAAAGTAACATTGCCTTATGATTTAAAAGTAGTACGTGGGGCGGGTGCAGTGGCTCATGCCCGTAATCCCAGCACTTTGGGAGGCTGAGGCAGGTGGATAACCAGAGGTCATGAATTCGAGACCAGCCTGGCCAATATTGCAAAACCCTGTCTCTACTAAAAATACAAAAATTAGCCGGGCATGGTGGCTTACACCTGTAATCCCAGCTACTCAGGAGGCTGAGGCAGGAGAATGGCTTGAATCCAGGAGGGGAAGGTTGCAGTGAGCCGAGATCGCACCACTGTACTCCAGCCAGAGCAACAGAGTGAGACTCTGTCTCAAAAAATAAAAAAAATTAAAAAATTAAAAATAAATAAATAAAAGTAATATTTGCCTCCTGGTGGATGGCATTATCCAGTTAATTTATTCATTGTGGTTGGCTATGTGGGTCTTACAGGGAGGGGTTTAGGGCTCTGGGGCTGGGCCTGTGGACCTGTCTCCCACCAGGCAGTGCAGCCCCTTCTAACTTTGTCACATGGAAACTTTCATGGGATTCAAGGCCACAGGCCAGAGCTAGGACTGGGCTGGGCGGGGGAGAGGATTATCAAGGGTAAACCTCTGCCTCCCACAAAGGATACTGAGCTACAGCGCTGGTACAGTTCGGCAAGTCCCAACACAGGCCTCACTGTGCCCAGCCCCTCAGCGAGGGCCTTGGGACGGCCCCACAGATAGAGCACCTCCACCCTATCCCCGGGCTGCAGTTCAGGACCTAGGAGGCAGAAGGCTGTGGGTGACTAAGACCCTTAATTGAGCCCTGCAAGCTTGTGCGATGAGCCTGTCTAGCCGCTAACAAGCACCCTGTGCCTCTGCTCGGTCGGCCTCTGACCCTGGAAAGGGTGGCTGGTTGAGAGCAACGTCCTTGACCTGCCTGAGCTCCTCCTTGGGCCCTGCATTTCATGCTGCCCTTCCTCAGCAACCAGGTGCACACCCCTGCCTCGGCATCTGCAGTCTAATATTAATAGCTGTGGGATGGGCAAAGAACGTGTGCCTCACTGCCTCCAGGTTCTTAGCAGCTATAAGCTCTCTCTTTTGCCTGGTTGGTTTTAAAGGTTTCTTCTGGAATATTCATCTTTGTCCACTGACTGCATCGCCATAAGCTGTAACTGCTAAGAGGCCAAGGACTTAGGCACAGGTAAAATGCATTTCAGCCTTGGATACCCAGACACACCCAAAGCGATCCTCACGTCTGCTCTGTTTAGGCTATTTTCCTGGTGGAAAGAATATGATTGCTGATTTAGGGGAGAAGGCCCTCAAGCCTCTAGCACTGCCTTTGCTTCAGCTGTGGGAGCACAGGGAGAGCAGGTGGGATACAGGGGAAGACCCCTTTTGAGGTTTTGTGGTGGGGTGGAGGAGGCCAATACTAGAGGAACAGATCTGGGGTCTCTGGAGCTGCCATGCCCCACAGTGGGCCACCAGCTCCCAGCCTTCCCAGTGGCTCTGCACCAGCTTCCAGGGCTCTCAGCCCACTAGGCACCTGCATCACAGCATCGCCTGGGTCATAGGCTGAGTTTGAGAACCATCGCCCTGCACGATCTGACCAGCCCAGGCTAGCGGCAGCTGTGTGCAACGTGCCTACTTCCTCCTCCCTAAACAGCTCCTTCCCCACCGCATTTCTGTGTTTATGGCTAGAAATTCCACAGCAGCTGCATTTCTCAGTATCCGGGTGATCTCTGCAGAACGAGCCCTAGGCCTGAGGCAGCAGCAGCAGCCTCCTTGCAGGGGTCCCTGTCAGAGCCCGCCCCCCCCCGCCAAAACCTCAGCAGGACCTTGCTCTGTGGGATGCTGGCCAGGTTGACAACGTAGGAAAACCCTGAGGAAGTCGCAGACAGCGGCAGAGGCAGCCACAGAGGCGGTGGGGAGGAGGAGGAGCCACAGAAGGCTGGCGTTTGCCCCTTATGCTATCCGGCTGCCCCCCGCTCCATCACCACCACCCAGGTGGAGGCCCTGGGTCTACTCCTCGGCACAGACTTAGGCCTCTCCCCTCGGGTGCCCGCTGTACCTCATCCCAGTCATCCACTTCCTTCTGGTTCCCAGATCAGCCCCTCCCCTGCACCTCTGTGCCAGGTGGGCCTCCCCAGCCTGCAAATTTGGATTTATCCTCAAAGCCTCAGCTCCTTCATATTTCCAGGAATCCTTCCTGCCACCCTGACAGAGAATTTTTTTTTTTTTTTGAAATGGAGTCTGGTTCTGTTGCCCAGGCTGGAGTGCAGTGGCCCATCTCAGCTCATTGCAACCTCCGCCTCCCGGGTTCAAGCGATTCTCCTGCCTCAACCTCCTGAGTAGCTGGGATTACAGGCACCCACCAGCACGCCTGGCTAATTTTTGCATTTTTAGTAGAGACAGGATTTCACCATGTTGGCCAGGATGGTCTCGAACTCCTGACCTCAAGCGATTCACCTGCCTCTGACTCCCCAAGTGCTGGGAGTACAGGCGTGAGTCACCACGGTGGCCATGAAAAGGGCTTTGAGGTTCCTTTCTGGAAATCTAAAATCCTTGTGAATTATGTTAGGGCAGGTATGAAATTCAGTAATTGGTCCTGCCCCAACGTACTCATTTGACAAGTCATTTACCCTCACGGTCTATATTTTTTCAGGTCAAATGCAGGTGCCACACTGAGTTATGGCCTTGACTTCCACAGCCTCATTCCACTCAGGATGAAACGTGATTGGTTCCTGAGGTGAACAGAAGTGACAGAAGTGAGTCCTCAGGCAGGGAAGGGTGTGGAAGCAAACAGCCTGGGGAGGGAAGGAGGCCTAGGCTTTCCCAGCCAGTGGCTCAGGGCACCCTGCAGACCTGCGGGTCCCCTCCAGGCTGAGCCTTCATCCCTGTGACCCCTCCTCTGAGAAAGGGCACCCCAGGCCCGAAGCCTCCCCAGTGCGCAGGGCTGGTTTCTGATGAGCTGCCCCCTGAGGCTGGCCTGGCAACACCAGGTACAGACCTGCACAGGGCCTTGCTGTGATTTGGAAAAAGGCAACTCATCATCCAGATGGACACAGCCTGACCCCCACGCCTCAGCCCACACCTGCATGCTGTACACAGCGGCCCTGACCCCAGGAAAGTCCCTAAGATTTGTAGGGAAAAGGAAAGACAGACACAGTACATGCTCCACCAGGGCCCTTCTCCAGGGCCTCCCTTCTCTTCCTGGCTCCACCAGAACCCAACTGGGTGAACCTTGGGCCCCTCATTCCCCTTGGTGAGACCCTGAATCCTGGAGGGGGCTGGACTTGTCCTTCATCCTGGGATTCTAGGTCAAGTTCTTAGCTCCTGGCTCCTCTTCAAGGCCCGGCTGGGTCTCCTCCTCCCGCTCCACCCCTCCGTCCCCTCCCACAGAGTCCACCACACAGGAGGCAAGGCCAGCGGGCTGGGAAGTACCGGCAGTGGCTGGCAGCTTAGAGCAATCAGCGCCGCCTGCTCCCACAGAGGCGAGGCTGCCTGCCAAGGCCCTGCCTTCTACTGCCGTTGGCAGCTCCTAGGGCCACAACAGAACCTCCCAGCCTCCCTTCACTGGGGAAGAAGCATGAGCTGAAAGCAAAAGAGGGGATTAGAGCCCAGATGGAGCGGCTGAGCTCAGGGTGGGGTCACCAGGGGCACCCCCTCGTCCTCGCCCTTCAGCTCCTTGCCCTCAGCCGTCTCTGTGCGTCTCTAGCCAGCAGCTGCCTTGCTGGCCAGCGGTTTCTGTTGCGGGAGCCTCTTGTGCTCGGGGGCTGGCCACACAGCTGTCCCGCACAACCTGTTTCAAGTGATTTTGCTTTTGAGGAACCTGCCCGCCCAGGACTTCAAGGGCCTCCGCTGACCCATGCGTGTCCCAAGGCCTCTGCCACAGCCCCATTCCCCGCACGGCCCCTGGCTCCTGCTCACTTATGGCTGGTCCTGGGCTCCCGTGGCCAAGGGGATTTGGGCAGACGTTGGCAGATGTGTCTCCTTTGTCCCTGGAGTGATTCCAGGCTTGGCTCAAACTCTGAAAGGCGAACCCAGCCAGGGGTGTCTCGGAGGCCCAAGTGTCCAGCCTGTCTTTCCCCAGCCGTGACTCCACAGGCTTCCAGTGTACACCATCTCCTCATACATCCCCCGAGGACCCTGGCCTACTGAGGGAAAACTGGCTCATAGCTTGTGACTTCAGCGACTGTAGGGAAGATAGCAGGAGCAGACCCGTCTCACTGTTGGGGCAGCTGTGGACGGTCATGGGTCTATCTCGGTTCCAGCCAGGCTCTCAGCTCACACAACCAGGGTGCCACAAACTGCCCAGGCCAGATTTCCAAACCCCTGAGGTAGGAGGAGCCACCGCCATCCTGTTTCTCCTCTGGGACTCACAACCTCCCCCTGCTTCCAGCCTGAGAGTTCTGGTCCACTGGGGAATGCGACCTTTAAAAGTCTTGGCCCTGTGAGCATCTTGACCTCAGCAGCACATTGCTTTGTTTTGTTCACATCATTTCCTCCTACCCAGCACAGGGCACAGCATATAGTAGGTGCTCAATAAACATTTGTTGGGCCAGGTATGGTAACTCATGCCTGTAATCCCATCACTGTAGGGAGCTAAGGAAGGAGGATCTCTTGAGCCCAGGAGTTCGAGACCAGCCTGGCCAACATGCTGAAACCCCGTCTCTACTAAAAATACAAAACACTAGCTGGGCATGGTGGTGGGCAACTATAATCTCAGCTACTCAGGAGGCTGAGGCAGAAGAGTCGCTTGAACCCAGAAAGCAGCAGAGGTTGCAGTGAGCCAAGATCATCATGCCACTGCACTCCAGCCTGGGCGACAGAGCGAGACTCTGCCTCAAAATAATAAAATAAAATAAGTAAAAAATAAATAAGTAAATGTTTGTTGAATTAATTAAGTGCCAATACGTTTTTGAGCCCATGGCCCAGCCCTCTCCCATCAGCCAGGAGCAGGCTTGGATCACTTGGTCCTCAGGAGATTCATTTGAAAATAGCCACTTGAGTCCAGAGAGTCTTCTCACCACTGAGGCTGCTGTAGGCAAGGGACTTGCCCTCCGTTTTTCTTAAGAGGTGTGACTTTAGCAAGGAGCAGTATGGGGCTCCCAGGAGTCACATGTCATCCGCGGGACACTGGAAGGGGCTGCTGACCACTCAGCCCGCCTTCCTGCTGAGAAATACCCCATCTGCCCAGCACTGGTCTTGCGGTCAAGAATGAAGCTTCCCGTCGGCAGCCCTCTCCTCTCTCCCAGCCTTTCTGTGTGCATGGATGGGAAGGGCGGCCACTTCCTTTATGGTTTGTCTGACTTCTCCCTGAGGTCCAGTTCGACTTGAACTTTGGCATTCAAGGCAAGACTGGAGAGAGCAAGGGAGTGCTGATCTAGAATGTTCTGTTCTAGGGCTATCTCAGTCCCTCAGAATGTATCACAGCAAGATGGTCTCGGGTGGTGAGAAGTTATCCACTGGGCATCCTGGAAATACACTAAGGGTTACAAACACCTGTCTGAAGAATGTTCTGGCCAGGGTCTGCCTGTGTGCAAGAAGGTCTTGGGGACTGGAAGGAAGGACCTAATCCTTCCCATTCTGGGGTACAGAATCTCCCCGGGAACAGAACCAGAGGAGGAGGCATGCTGGGCTCTTGGTGCTGCCCTCTGTTCTGGTTCTGGGCGATGCCCAGCCTGAGATACGGGTCCTGACCTTACAACGGACTCAACTCACCACCCCCACCCCCTCGGGAGGCAGGTGGCATCATCGAAATGCAGAAAGAAAACATTTCCTATCGTGAGCTTCCTCCTGGGGCCAGACTTTCCTGTCACTGCCAAAGGGACTGGTTAACCCCCAACCAACCCAGGCTCCCACAAGATCCTGCCAGTTTTCTCCTCGCCCCTGCATGAGAAAAATCTTCCTTAGAACTCGAGTTGCGTGACATCATTCTCTTGTTCAAAACCCCAACGCCCCAGTGGGCACAGTGCCGCCTCGTACGTAAAACCTCAACTCTTCAGTCTTACGTCAAAGCTTCTCCTTAGCTGGGCGCAATGGCTCAAGCCTGTAATCCCAGCACTTTGGGAGGCTGAGGCAGGAGGATCGCTTGAGCCCAGGAGTTCAAGACCAGCCTGGCCAACATGGTGAAACCTCATCTCTACTAAAAACACAAAGATTAGCCGCGCACGGTGGCATGCACCCATAGTCCCAGGTACTTTGGAGGCTGAAGTGGGAGGATCACTTGAGCCTTGGGAGTTCCAGGCTGCAGTGAGCTGTGATTGTGCCATTGCACTCCAGCCTGGGTGACAGAGCCAGATGACCCTGTCTAAAAAAAAAAAAAACCTTTCCTGTGTAACCCAAACCAAACCGTCTTTCCAGTCTTGTCACTAACTCCCCTGTACATTGGCCAATTTGTCCTTCAATGTTTTGTTTGTCCATCCACTCATTCATCTATATTTACCACGAATTGAGGCTGATAGGGATGAAAATTATCTCTCCATTTGTGAAGCTGCAGGGACAAGGAATAAGGAGATGACCCACATAATCCTTGACATGCTGACATAGGCGGTGGCCTTGGACTTCAAACATTGTTAAGTATTTATTTTCGAAGATATTCATTTTATTATGTGGATGAATTTATAAAATAACAGTTAAAAACTATTTTCAAAAATAAAATTATTTAAAATAATTATACGAGCATTAGAACAAATAAAACGTGTTTATATTGGTTATTTCAATATTTAAAAAGAAAAAAGAAAAACATTATTCTTGGTACATATTCCTGTGTTTGAATCACCTTTTTTTTTTTTTTTTCTTTTTTTGTGAGATAGAGTCTTGCTCTTGTTGCCCAGGCTGGAGTGCAATGGCGCGATCTCATCTTACTGCAACCTCCTCCTCCCGGGTTCAAGCGATTCTCTTGCCTCAGCCTCCCCAGTAGCTAAGATTACAGAAGCCCACCACCATACCCAGCTAATTTTTTGTATTTTTAGTAGAGACAGGGTTTCGCCATGTTGGCCAGGCTAGTCTTGAACTCCTGACCTCAGGTGATCCACCTGCCTCGGCCACCCAAAGTGCTGGGATTACAGGTGTGAACCACCATGCCCAGCCTACTTCAATTTCTTTCTTTCTTTCTTTCTTTCTTTCTTTCTTTCTTTCTTTCTTTCTTTCTTTCTTTCTTTCTTTCTTTCTTTCTTTCTTTCTTTCTTTTTCTCTCTCTCTCTTGCTCTCTTTTTCTTTCTTTCTTTCTTCTTTCTTTCTTTTTTTTTTCTTTTGGATGAAGTTTTGCTCTTGTTACCTAGGCTGGAGTGTAATGGCATGATCTCGGCTCACTGCAATCTCCGCCTTCCAAGTTCAAGTGATTCTCCTGCCTCAGCCTCCCAAGCAGCTGGGATTACAGGTGCCAGCCACCATGCCCAGCTAATTTTTTGTATTTTTAGTAGAGATGGAGTTTCACCATGTTGGCCAGCCTGGTCTTGAACTCCAGACCTCAGGTGATTCACCTGCCTCGGCCTCCCAAAGTGCTGGGATTACAGGCGTGAGCCACCGCGCCTGGCCTAATCACTTTCTTAACCATATCTGACTCTAAATACCATGGCACTGATATTTTTCTGAAAAATGCATTATTTTTAAACATAGATTTATTATTTTTAATTTTTTGTAAAATTTCCTGCAATCCTCTTTAAAGTTGCATTTTAAAGTTAATAGATTTGACATTTTTGACACTTAAAGACTCTTCCCCATAGAACATAATCTGAAATCAGAATTTACCCTCTGTGTAAGTGCTAAGATACCTGGTAAGAAGCTCGGAGAAAATTCTACTAAATAGAGGATATTCTCAATTCTAATTTTTAAATTTAATTTAATTTTTATTTTTTGAGACAGAGTCTTGCTCTGTCGCTCAGGCTGGAGTGCAGTGGCTTAATTCAGCTACTGCAACCTCCACCTCCCGGGTTCAAGCGATTCTCATGCCTCAGCCTCTGGAGTAACTGGGATTACAGGCATGCGCCACCATGCCTGGCTAATTTTTGTATTTTTGTAGAGATGTGGTTTCACCATGTTGGCCAGGCTGGTCTTGAACTCCTGACCTTAAGTGATCTGTCTGCCTTGGCTTCCCGAAGTGCAGGTATTACAGGAGTGAGCCACCATGCCCAACCTCAATTCTAAGTTTTTATATTGCAACTTATACATCTTTCATGGGCTCTGAGTTTCTTGTTTTTATTGTATTTTTGTAGACACGAGGTTTCACTCTGTTGCCCAGGCTGGTCTCAAACTCCTGGTCTCAAGCAATCCTCCCACTTCAGCCTCCCAAAGCGCTGGGGTTCCAGGGATGAGCCACCTCCCCCAGCATGCTCTGAGTTTCTAAAAGAACATTTAGCAGCTGGGAGGGGTGCAGCAGTGAAAGTGCGGGCCTTTGTTGGCTGTGTGACCTTGGACAGGGAGCTTCATCCCTTTAGTCCCCTCCTCTGTTAGACAGGGTCGACTCCACCCAGCCTGCTTGCATGGTGAGGGTTTAAGGACAACGGACACAGCAGATCCCACACAGTCTTGTTACTTACAGATTCTCAATGCCTCAGTGTTACTGTCGTTCCCACGTGCCAGCCTGAACTTAGCATCCACTGCTGGCTTCCTCCTTCCCGCTCTCGGAATGGACCCATTGGATCCTGCCTCCGTAGAGGCCACAGAAACCTTCTAGGTTTCACGCAGCCAGTCACAATTCACGTGTCTGGGGTTTATCCTGTGCAGAGTGCTGTCCTAAACACTTTACATGGATTAACAAACTTCATTCTCATAACAGCCTCTAGGATCATTATGATTACTGCTGGGTTCCAGATCTTGATGCCTAAGGATACCCAGGTAGTCAATGCTAGAGCTGGGCTGTGCACCCAGGCAGGCTGGCCCTTCGCCCACAGGCCCTACCAGAGGTCATCCCTCCTCTCTTCCAGCTTTGTGCCCTGTAGGAGCTGCTGTGTGCACTGCATGGATGCCACTCTTGCCCTCTGGCACCTTTTGGTCATGGCCAGTGAGGAGCCCAGCGGAGATCAAAGGGAGGGAAGGGGTGGGGAGTCTGTATTCATTCCCGGGCAGTCCTCCCCGCAGAGTCGCCCAGGCTGGGCTGGACCTAAAAGGAAGGTCACGGCCCCTCTCAGGCAGACTCTGTCCCACGGGGTGTTCCTCTTGCTCCCGTCCACCCCGCGTTGCTGCACAATCGCTACTTCTCCTACGCCCCTCACGGCTTTGTAAATAGTGTCTTTGTAAATGAGCCAGCCACTCCCCCATGCTGCCTCTCAGCTACAGGCTGAGCAAGGCTTAGCTTGTCCTTGGGCCTTACCTGCTTACTGCTTCTTGTATGTTTAATTTCATTTACTTATTTTTTGAAAAGATTTCAGTGTATACAAAAGGATATGCAGTGAAAAGCCTCTCTCCCTCTCTCAAACATCCAGTTCTTCCCACAGGCAATTGTCAAAATAGTTTTTGGTGGGTTTTTAAAAATTGTGGTTAAATATACATAGCATAAAAGTTACCATTTTAGCCATTTTTCTTTTTCTTTTTTTCTGACAGAGTTTTGCTCTTGATGCCCAGGCTGGAATGCTGTGGCGCAATCTCGGCTCACTGCAACCTCCGCCTCCTGGGTTCAAGCGATTCTCCTGTCGCAGCCTCCCAAGTAGCTGGGATTACAGGCATCTGCTACCAAGCCCGGCTAATTTTTGTATTTTTAGTAGAGACGGGTTTCACCATGTTGGTCAGGCTGGTCTCAAACTCCTGACCTTAGGTGATCCACCCTCCTCGGCCTCCCAAAGTCCTGGGATTACAGTCATGAGCCACCGCGCCCAGCCCATTTTAGCCATTTTTTTTTTTTTTTTTTTTTTGAGACTGTCTTTCTCTCTGTCGCCCAGGCTGGAGTGCAGTGGCGCGATCTCGGCTCACTGCAAACTTCACCTCCGGGGTTCACGCCATTCTCCTGCCTCAGCCTCCCGAGTAGCTGGGACTACAGGTGCCCACCACCACACCTGGCTAATTTTTTGTATTTTTAGCAGAGACGGCGTTTCACCGGGTTAGCCAGGATGGTCTCGATCTGCTGACCTCGTGATCCGCGCACCTCAGCCTCCCACAGTGCTGGGATTACAGGCGTGAGCCACCGCGCCCAGCCCCCAGTTTAGCCATTTTTAAGTGTGCAGTCCAGTGGCATTGTCTATTCGCATTGGATGCAACCATCGCCAACATCCATGTCCAGAACTTTCTCATCTTCCCCGGTTGAGTCTACCTGTTAAATAAACACTCTCTGAAATGGGTTTTTGTGAATCCTTCCAGAGGCATTTTATGCACATTTAAGCAAATACGTAAATATTCTTCTTTTTCAAAAGCATGCAAATTATTATTTAAAAAAGTATTGTGGGGTGGGGGCCAGGCCTGGTGCCTGCTGCCTGTAATCCCAGCACTTTGGGAGGCTGAGGCAGGAGGATCACTTGAGCCCAGGAGTTCAAGACCTGCCTGGGCAACATAAGGAGACCTTGTCTCTATAAAAAATTTAAAAATTAGCCACATGTAGTTCCAGCTACTTGGGAGGCTGAGGTGGGAGGATCGCTTGAGCCCAAGAGGTCAAGGCTGCAGTGAGCCATGAATACGCCACTGCACTGCAGCTTGAGTGACAAAGGGAGATCTTGTCTCAAAAAAAAAAAAAATTGAAGCAACCCTACCAACAAGAAAATTATTTTATTTAACTTGGATATCGTTTCATATCAATACATAATGCAAATTCTCATCTTTCTGTTCAGCCTCCTCATCGTGTGGATACTCGTATGTATTTAGCCTTTCCCACACTGATGGAAAGTGAGGGCGTTTGCAACGTTTTGCTATGCTGATAGCCCCACAGTCAGTGTGGTTTACTTCTTTTTTTTTTTTTTTTTTTTTTGAGACGGAGTCTCACGCTGTTGCCCAGGCTGGAGTGCAGTGGCACGATCTCGGCTCACTGCAAGCTCCGCCTCCTGGGTTCACGCCATTCTCCTGCCTCAGCCTCCTGAGTAGCTGGGACTACAGGCGCCCGCCACCGCGCCCGGCTAATTTTTTGTATTTTTAGTAGAGACGGGGTTTCACTGTGGTCTCGATCTCCTGACCTTGTGATCCGCCCGCCTCGGCCTCCCAAAGTGCTGGGATTACAGGCTTGAGCCACCGGGCCCGGCCAAGTGTGTGGTTTACTTCTAACCTCCTGCTTCCTCTCCCGGCTCATGGCCCACGTCTTGTCTTCTCGCGTTTCCTCCCCTCAGCCTCCCTGCGAGGTAGACCCCCAGCCCATGACTCCAGGGCCTTGGGCCCTCAGGCTTTCCTGACCCTCTGCTGCCAGACTTGCTGTCCCCTTTCAGGAGACTCCCTGTCCCTTCATTTCTCGCTCCGCAGGTGGCCCAGCACATGTCTCCCTGGGGCCCTGCCTCCTGGGCTATTGGCCCATGTTCCAGAGGTGACAAGCCAGAGCGACACAGACAAGTGAAGAGGGCACTAATTGCCCGTGTATCCTTGGGTGCGGTCAGAGACTCCTGGGAGCGCCCATAGGGCATCTGCAGAGGCGGGGCTGGTCTCTTGTCCACAGAGACGAGGAGTCCAGCACTAGGTTTCCAAACTCTATTCCTTCACAGCTGAATTTGCTGCCACCTACCCTGGGAGTCCAGGCTGTTGATGGCCGATTTATCTTTCCTTCCACACCCTATTCTGTTTTCCTCTCCAGCCCTGCAGCCATCATCCTCACCTCTTAATTAAAAAAAGAATTACATTCATTCTGGTAAGAGACAGAAAAAAAAAAAGAATTACATTAAAAAGAGAGAGAGAATGGGCTGGGCTTGGTGGCTCATGCCTGTAATCCTAGCACTTTGGGAGGCTGAGGCAGGCAGATCATGAGGTCAGGAGTTCAAGACCAGCCTGGCCAACATGGTGAAACCCTGTCTCTACTATAAAAAAAAAAAAAAACTAATTAGCCGGGCCTGGTGGCGGGTGCCTGTAATCCCATCTACTCAGGAGGCTGAGGTGGGAGAATTGCTTCAACCTGGGAGACAGAGGTTGCAGTGAGCCAAGATTGAGCCACTACACTCCAGCCTGGGCAACAGAGCAATCTCGGAAAAAAATAAAAAATAAAAATAAATAAATAAAGAGAGAAAATTGTAGAGAAAACCCCCGTCCCCTCAAGAAATATTAGACTCAAGATTTATGCCAGATGAGGCAGGATCAATGACAATGAATAATGCTTTTCATGTAATAGTAACAATAATTGATAGCACATATGCTTTATTTTTTATTTTTATTTTTTTTGAGACAGAGTTTCACTCTTGTTGCTCAGGCTGGAGTGCAATGGCGTGGTCTCAGCTCACTGCAACCTCCGACTCTCGAGTTCAAGCGATTCTCCTGCCTCAGCCTCCCGAGTAGCTGGGATTACAGGCATGCATCACCACGCCTGGCTAATTTTGTAATTTTAGTAGAGACGGGGTTTCTCCATGTTGTTCAGGCTGGTCTCAAAACTCCCAACCTCAGGTGATCCGCCTGCCTCGGCCTCCCAAAGTGCTGGGATTACAGGCGTGAGCCATCGCGCCTGGCCACACATACGCTTTTGTTTTTAGAGAGAGAGAAAAATCTCGTTCCGTCGCCCAGGCTGGAGTTCAGTGGTGCAATCATAGCTCAAAACTGCAGACTCAAAACTCTGAGACTCAAGCAATCCTCCTGCCTCAGTCTCTCGAGTAGCTAGGACTACAAGCATGTGCCACCGCACCCAGATAATTTTATTATTATTATTATTTTTTATAGGCATGGGGGTCTCACTTTGTTGTCCAGACTGATCTCAAACTCTTGGGCTCAAGCGATCCTCCTGCCTCAGCCTCCCAAACTGTTGGGATTACAGGCTCGTGCCTCTGTGCCCGGCCAGCACATATGTTTTATAAATACGATCATGATGCCCATGGAGCTCGCCACCCTGTGAAGTTGATACTGTTTTTTTCATCATTTTACTGATGAAGAAAGAGGCTCAGAGAAGCCAAGGGACCAGCCAGTCAGTGCCAGAAATGGGACTGGATCTGCCTCCTGACCCCAAAGCTTCATGGATGCATATGCTTCAGAGATGTGTTTGGCCAGAGGCCCCTAAGACAGGCCTGCTGGTGGAGCTCCAAGATACCACTGAGAAGAGAAGATGAACTGAATAGTTAGAGGAAGAACTCAGAACCGAAAAGTTCTCAGAGGAATCAGAACTGAAGGCAGCAAGGTCCTGGGAGTAATCAGCACAGAGGCAAGGATGGGGCCAACACAACTAGGTCAGGCTGCAGAGTGAGCTCACGGGGGAGCTGGAGGAGACAGTTAGAAGTGACTGGAGATAAGGAGACAAGCTGTACGGAGAGCTGGCCCTGCTCAGGAAGAGAAAAGGGCACCTCCACGTGCAGGCGGCTGGATCCACTGCAATGGCCACTTTCAGGAAATGTGGGACCTCATGGAAAGAACCTAGTCCCTTGGGACTAAAAGGCTTGGAGATGGAGCTTTGATTCTGTGGGAGGCAGCGCAAAGCAGGAACCAGGGAGTGTGGTTCCTTCCTCATGGGACAAACACACTGTGAGGAAGGAATTCGGTTGTGTCTGTAACCTAATGCCGAGTGCCTCCCCTACAGCTTCCTTCCTGTGCACACAGGGGTCTGAGGCCACTGGTGCCGGTGGGGCCATTTTACACTCTCCAGCCTTCTGGCCCAAAGAAACCCAGCAAAACAGGAGTGGAGGCTAGGGAGCAATGCAGTGGGCTGGGGAGGCCTCATCCACAGAGAAGAGCGCTTTCTGGAGAAAACTCTTTCCCCCCACTGGTTCCTTGAGAGTGAACTCACGAAACTCTTTGGGAGGAAGCAGAAGCCTCAGAGGCCTTTTAAGGGACACTTTGAGGCCCCTGCCTTCCAGGCCTTCGTGGAGAGCACCAAGGACAAGCACAGCCTGGCTGTTAAACCCGCGGGCACCTGCATGCTACGCACCTGACTGAGGGCCCAGATGTGCAGGCTCACCGTCCGATGCCAAGCAGGAGAGCAGGGCTGGCCAGCACCCCGTCAACACCTTCCAGGGAAGCAGCACAGCAAGTGCACAGCCCACCGAGGCCCCAGGACCGCCGCCCCGGGCCCTCACACCTGGCTGGGCTCTCCTCCCTGACGTCCTTCCAGCTTCGGCCTCTCCCCTCCCCAGGAAGCACATATGCAGACATACACACTCACACATACACACACACACTGACACATACACACACACGCATATACTCACACACACACACTCACACTCACACACACACACGCACATATGCACACACATGCACTCATACACATACACTCACATACACACACTCTCACAGATATGCTCACACACGCACTTGCACACATACACACACAAATGCACTCACACACACACACTCTCAGACATACACACGCACATACACTACTCACACACTCTCAGGCTCACACATACATGCACTCACACATACACTCACACATGTACTTACACACATACACTCTGAGACATACATACACACACACTCATATGCACACACACACACAGGCACACACACAGACACACACACGCACCCGTACATGTGCTCGCTCTTCTGGCCATTCCCTGCCTTAGGGAAGAGACATGAGAGTAGACAGAAGAGAAAAGTCTTCTGGAACTCTGGGTTTCTGAATCCTGACTCCTTAGACGGGTGTAAAAGACGCAGAAACAGATTCGGGAAGCTGCTTGATGAGAAATAGTGAGGTTTCCCAGTCTCTGCAACTAGAGAGAGGCCCTGGGCTTGGGAGGAGGGCAGAGCGGGGGTGTCATGAGAATGGGGCCCTGTCTGAGTTTCCTGGGAAGAGCCGGGTGAGTGGCAAAAGTCTAGGTGAGAAATGGCCGTGTGGTGTGTCCAGGCAGACGGAGCTCTGCATCATTGCAGGCTGCAGAAAGAGTCCTGTGTCTTCGGAAGTGAACGCACATGGACCAAGTCTGTGGTCCCAGCAACTCCGGAGGCGGAGGCAGGAAGATCACCTGAGCCCAGGAGTTTGAGAACAGCCTGGCCAGCATAGGGAGACCCTGTCTCTAAAAAAATAAAAATATGAATAACTTCTTAACACATGATACACATTTCTCAACCATAATTTAGAAATGCAAATTAAAACCACAGTGAGATACCATTTTTCACTGATCATAAGGGCAAAGGTTTACCATTTAATCAAGTCTGATGCTGGCGAGAGGGCAGGGAAGCAGCTTCTTTTTTTTTTTTTTTTTTTTATTTTTTTAAATTTATTTATTATTATTATACTTTAAGTTGTAGGGTACATGTGCATAACGTGCAGTTTTGTTACATATGTATACTTGTGCCATGTTGCTGTGCTGCACCCATCAACTCGTCATTTACATCAGGTATAACTCCCAATGCAATCCCTCCCCCCTCCCCCCGGAAGCAGCTTCTTTTGATGGCTGTTGACGGGAGCATGAGCTGGCACAGCCTCTTTGGAGAGCCATTTGGCAATATCTTTCCAAATTAAAGTACACATTTCCTTTGACCCTGCCATTCCAGTTCTACCCTGCGGGTACATCCCACATGTCCACAAGGATGTTTGTTCAAGTCGCATTGTTTGTAATGGCAAAAAAAGAGAAACAACTCAAATATCCATTAATAGGGGACCGGATAGTAAATAAGTATAGTCATTCCCCTATTCCTGGGGGAGAGGTTCCTGGAAACCCCTGGCCCCTAGCCCTGTAGACACCAACATCCACGATGCTCAAGTCTCTGATATAAAATGGTGTAATACTTACATATAACCCATGCACAACCTCCCCCACACTTTAAATCACCTCTAGATTACTTATAATACGTAATCAGGTGTAAATGCTATGTAGATACTTGTTATATTGTATTATTGTTTTAATTTACATTATTTGTTGTTGTATTGCTATGTGTGTGTGTGTGTGTGTGTGTGTGTGTGTGTGTGTTTAGAGACAGGGTCTTGCTGTGTTGCCTAGGCTGGTCTCAAAAGAGTTTGGGTTTGGTTTTGTTTTGTTTGAGACGGAGTCTCACTCTGTCACCCAGGCTGGGTGCCGTGGTATGATCTCAGCTCACTGCAACCTCCGCCTCCTGAGTTCAAGTGATTCTTCTGCCTCAGCCTCCTGAGTAGCTGGGACTACAGGCACTCACCACCATGCCAGGCTAGTTTTTTTGTATTTTCAGTAGAGACAGGGTTTCACCATGTTGGCAAGGCTGGTCTGAAATCCCTGACCTTAGGCAATTCGCCCTCCCAAAGTGCTGCGATTACAAGCGTGAGCCACCGCCTGACCTAAGGAATATTTTCTATCCTGCAGTTGATTGAATCCTTGGATGCAGAACCAGCAGGTGAGGAGGGCTGACTGTAATGACACATTAGTGGAATATATGTGGCCATTTCAAATGAAGTAGATCGCATAGGCTGAAATGGACAGATCTCTGAGAAATATTACTATTTTTTTTTTTTTTTTTTTTTTGAGGCGGAGTCTCGCTCTCTCGCCCAGGCTGGAGTGCAGTGGCGCGATCTCGGCTCACTGCAAGCTCCGCCTCCCGGGTTCCCGCCATTCTCCTGCCTCAGCCTCCCGAGTAGCTGGGACTACAGGCGCCGCCACCACGCCGGGCTAATTTTTTTGTATTTTTAGTGGAGACGGGGTTTCATTGTGTTAGCCAGGATGGTCTCGATCTCCTGACCTCGTGATCCGCCCGCCTCGGCCTCCCAAAGTGCTGGGATTACAGGCTTGAGCCACCGCGCCCGGCCGAAATATTACTATTTTTTTAAAGTGAGGTGTAGAATACTATGTATAGTTGTTTCCCATTTGCATTTTTAAAAAAGAATTTATATACAAATATATACATGTTTATGCACAAGCTTTTTTTTTTTTTTTTTTTTTGAGACAGAGTCTCTCTCTGTTGCCCAGGCTGAAGTGCAGTGGCACAATCTCGGCTCACTGCAACCTCTGCCTCCCAGGTTCAAGCGATTTTCCTGCCTCAGCCTCCCGAGTAGTTGGGATTACAGGCACATGCCGCCACACCCGGCTAAGTTTTTGTGTTTTTGGTAGAGATGGTTTTCACCATGTTGGCCAGGCTAGTCTCAAACTCCTGACCTCAAGTGATCCACCCGCCTTGGCCTCCCAAAGTGCTGAGATTGCAGATGGGAGCCACTGCGCCCAGCATGCACAAACGTTTCTAAAAGATCTCAGATGTTTAAAAATCTATACCTAGGCTGGGTATGGTAATCTGAAGCATTCTGGGAGGCTAAGGCAGGAGGAGGCTTGAGCCTAGGAGTTCCAGACTAGCCTGGCAATGGAATGACATCCTGTCTCTAAAAATAACAGGCTGGGCATGGTGGCTCATGCCTGTAATCCCAGCACTTTGGGAGGCCGAGATGGGAGAATCACTTGAGGTCAGGAGTTTGAGACCAGCCTGGCCAAAATGGCAAAACCCCGTCTGCAAAAAATACAAAAATAAACCCGGGTGTGGTGTGCGCGCCTGTAGTCCCAGCTACTTGGGAGACTGAGACATGAGAATCACTTGAACCCGGGAGGCAGAGGTTGCAGTGAGCTGAGATTGCACCATTGCACTCCAGCCTGGGTGACATAGCAAGACCCTGTCTCCAAAAAAGAAAGAAAGAAAGAAAACAGCCCAGCATGGTGGTACGCGCCTGTAGTCCTAGCTACTCGAGAGGCTGAAGTGGGAGGATCATTTGAGATCAGGAGTTGGAGGCTGCAAGGAGCCAAGATCACAACACTGGCACTCCAGCATGGGTGACAGAGCAAGACCCAGTCTCTAAAATCTGTCTCTCTCTATTCTCATGGAGTGATGTAGTGCTGTTTGAATGGGTTAGCATCTGTGACTGTTCTGTCTTTCTGATGGCACAGAAAGGACGGGAATAAGCAGCAGCAGACACACACCGGGAGGAAAGCACAGCAAGCCCTTCTGCAGATCTAGAGGCAGGGCTGGGGGCAGGTGTGTGAGGGGAATTGACACTTTCCATGTGGACAGCCTTAGACATCAGGGGCTGAGTCATAGCCACCCTAGAGGCTGTGACAAAAGTCCACAAGTTTCCAAAGGCTAATGTGTTCTAGAACAGTTTATCCTTAAGGAAGGAGCACTTGGGAGGCTCCAGGTGGGGCTGGGAGGGGCCGAGACGGAGGTGTCTGTAGGGAGAGGCAGAGAATCAGCCCTCTTGTCACTGGCTGCGTTGTTGTCACCCTGCCAGGTACCACAGGGATCATGACAGCGATTCCAGATAGATCCACACTGCTCCGGAAATGAAAACTCCTATTTCTCAACAAAATCTACGTAAGCACAAAGGTGAAATCAACAGAGAGTTTTAAAGATCATTTTGGATTATTATGAAGAAAGATGCAAATAACTGCACAACACTGAAAAAGAAATTCAAAGCCCGGTAACGTATGAGTAATGAGGAAACTAAAATCACAAATTCAAAAAGAACCAATTCACATTCAAACAAGGAGATCCCATTTTCTACTTATCAGATCAGCAAAAATGTTAAGGACTGCTGCTATTCAGTGTTAGTGAGGGTGTGGGAAAACAGGCGTTCTCAAGCTCCCCATGTGTTATAGAAGAGTGAAAATCAGCCCAAGCTTTTTGGAGAACAATTAGTCAGTAATAACATGTCAAATGTGGATTCACTCTGATTCAAAAATTCTGTTTCTGAGAATACACTCTCTGACATTGTCACACAAGGCATATGCAAGGATGTTCGCCATGGTGTTGATTATCTAGTAAAATGCTGGAAACAACTTAGCTATCAATTAGAGACCGGATAAATAACTTACAGTATCTCCACACTGTGGAACTCTTAAGAGACTGAGGCAGATTTATCTATAGTGACATGGAAGATCTCTAAGACACGTTGACAAGTGAAATTAACAAGTCAAAATATAACACATTAGTATAATTTTATATATATGTATGTATTTAAAGTCCCTCCCAAATCCTAAGTCTATCTCATTCATAGGAACAGGTCTGGAGTCTGGGTGCAGTGGCTCATGCTTGTAATTCCAACATTTTGGGAGGCTGAGGTGGGAGGATCACTTGAGACCAGGAGTTCTAGACCAGCTTGGGCAATATAGCAAGACCCCATCTCTCCATTTCTAAAAAAATAAATCCATGAAACAATGTAAGAAGGAAAAACAGGTCTGGAAGGAGATACACACACGATGAAGAGTGGTTACCTCAAAGGGGAAAGGAGAATTAGAAGGAGGTGATAAAGGGAGATTATAAATTTTCCTCCATATATTTCTGTGTTGGATTTTTAATTTTATCTTATTTATCTATTTTTCATTTCTTTGAGACAAGATCTGAGCTCTGTCACCCAGGCTGCAGTGCAGTGGCATGATCATGGCTCACTGCAGCCTCAACCTCCTGGGCTCAAGTGATCCTCCCACCGCAGCCCCTGAGTAGCTGGAACTACAGGCGCACACCACTATGCCTGGCTAATATTTTTAATTTTTGTAAAGATGAAGTCTCACTATGTTGCCCAGGCTGGTCTTGAACTCCTAGGCTCAAGGGATCCACCTGCCTCAGCCTCCCAAAGTGCTGGGATTACAGGCGTGAGCCGCTGCACCCGGTCTATCTTTGTTTTTAAACAATGAACGTGCATTCATGCATTACTTAGCGGCAGTATGCACGGTCATGGTGTTCTGTGTAGACCCTAGCTTCATTAGTTAATAGGTGTGTAAGAAGTAAAGAAGAAAAAAAAAACTCAATGTGCCTTACTCTTTTTCTACAAAAATAGAGCTAATATATGCTTGTTGTGAAGATTAAATAGATAGAAGCAAAATGCTTGAAATAAGTGTTCCAATTATTATGATTTGTGTAATTAAACATAAGCTGTCACAAATAGGCTGTGTTGGCTTGGATGAAGAATCCCACACTAGTAAGGCCAGCGCTCGCATGAGCACGAGCTTGAGAAGAGAGGGAAATGCTTGCTGTCCGTGTCGGCATCGGGATGAGATGCACATCCTCCTGGAGGGTAGGAAGCCAGACTGGGAAGACACAGAGGAACCACTCTCCAGCCAGTACTGGGCTCTTCTGTGGGACATCATCACGCGGATGTGAATTCACGTTGAGCTTTGCTGATGCTGTCTGAGGTGGCTGGCATCACTGACCACAGCAGGTGAAGCCCATCGGCTCCTAGGCACAGTTCTAGGAAGACACTGAGGTGCATGTGACTTTGGAGGGTGGACGAATGTGTTCAGGCCCCTCCTGTAGGTTCTGGTCCAGAGCCTCTACCACCCAGCACCAAGAAAGAGATTCTGGGAGCAAAGTCAGCCAGGCCGTGGACCAAGAGAGTGGCTCACAGAACTCGTGTGCTTCGGTGACCCATATAGACGGCTGTGCTCCATCAATAACACATCCCAATGACAACTTTAAGGACATTTCTAGTTGTTTGTAAAATTTGATGGCATTTTCTCTTTCCATTGATAGTAATTAAGCACAATGCTTTTTTCCTCCTCACAAACAAAATACTTCTGGAAAGAGTTCTTCAATAGGGGTGTAGCCCTCCCTGGAATAAGGATTTAGAAATACATGCAGAGTTGGGGTGAGAAAGATAAGCAACAGAAGGAGGATAGAAGGGTCCATGTGATAATGAATTAGACTTGGAGGAAATGGTAAGAACTCATACTTAGCTTAATATAGACAAAAATGAGGCTGGGCAAGGTGGCTTACACCTGTAATCCTAGCACTTTGGGAGGCCGAGGTGGGCAGATCACTTGAGCCCAGGAGTTTGAGACCAGCCTGGGCAACATGGTGAAATCCTGTCTCTACTGAAAATATAAAAATTAGCCAGGTTTGGTGGCGCTGGACCCAGCTACTCGGGAGGCTGAGGTGGGAGGATCACTTGACTCCAGGAGGTTGAGGCTGCAGTGAGCCAAGATTGTGCCACTGCACTCCAGTCTGGGTGACAGAGTGAGACCCTGTCTCAAAAATATACTTGTATATGGACAAAGATGGCTTCATATAGAAATGTGTATAGATATACACATATTATATTAAATATAAAATTATATATAATATATAAAACTATATTATATTTAATGTAATATTTTATATATCTATATATTCTGAAAGTGCCAGGACATTGTTTTGAGTATATGAGTATATATGCATATACATGTTAGTAAATGCATATGTATTTCTTTACTCCGTCACCCAAGAGGCTGAGAAATGTCACCCTAGTAGCAATGAGCACATCTAGCACCCAGATCTTGGGTTTGTAATACCATTCTCCAAAGGTACCAGTCTCCTTTGAGAACTGGCTGAATCAAGAACTGGAGCAGAAAATATAGGAGATGAGCCTGGGGTATCTTGTGGTGCCAGAAGGTAAGAAAAATTGCTCAACAAATAAAGACACTGATGCAGTATGTCAGAGGGGCACAGCAATAGAATAAAAGAGGCATACCTTCTGTGCAGAACAATTTATAAACAGAAATGCATGCAAAGTTCAGAAATGCTCAAAACAATGTCCTGGCACTTTCAGAATATATATATATATAAAATATTACATTAAATATAATATAGTTTTATATATTATATATAATTTTATATTAATTTAATATAATATGCTGAGTAATATATTTTAACATATTAAATATATAAATACATGTGTGATCTGGTTTGGCTCTGTCTCCCCACCCAAATCTCATGTGGAATTGTAATCCCCACGTGTCATAGAGGAGCCTGGTGGGAGGTGATTGGATCATGGGGGTGGATTTCCCCCTTGCTGTTCTTGTGATAGTGAGTTCTCATGAAATCTGATGGTTTGAAAGTGCCTGGCGCTTCCCCCTTCTCTCTCTCTCTTTTTCCTGCCACTATGTGAAGAAGGTGCTTGATTCCCCTTCACTTCCACCATGATCCTAAGTTTCCTGAGGCCTCCCAGTCATGCTTCTTATTAAACCTGAGAGGCAATTAAACCTCTTTTCTCCATAAATTACCCAGTCTCAGGTAGTTCTTCTTTTTTTTAGACGGAGTCGCATTCACTCTGTTGCCCAGGCTGGAGTGCTGTGGTGCGATCTTGGCTCACTGCAACCTCCACCTCCCAGGTTCAAGTGAGTCTCCTGCCTCAGCCTCCTGAGTAGCTGGGATTACAGGCATCTGCCGCCAAGCCCGGCTAATTTTTGTATTTTTAGTGGAGACGGGTTTCACCGTGTTGGCCAGGCTGGTCTCAAACTCCTGTCCTCAGGTGATCTGCCCGCCTTGGCCTCCCAAAGTGCTGCGATTACAGGTGTGAGCCGCCATGCCCAGCCTCAGGTAGTTCTTTTTTGCAATGTGAGAATGGACTAATACAATGTGTTTGTGTGTGAATACACACACACACACACAAAGGTCTGTGATGCTAAACACCTGATGGAAAAAATATTCTTTTTTTTTTTTTTTTTTTTTTGAGACGGAGTCTCGCTCTGTAGCCCAGGCTGGAGTGCAGTGGCCGGATCTCAGCTCACTGCAAGCTCCGCCTCCCGGGTTCACACCATTCTCCGGCCTCAGCCTCCAGAGTAGCTGGGACTACAGGCACCCGCCACCTCGCCCGGCTAGTTTTTTGTATTTCTTAGTAGAGACGGGGTTTCACCGTGTTATCCAGGATGGTCTCGATCTCCTGACCTCGTGATCCACCCGTCTTGGCCTCCCAAAGTGCTGGGATTACAGGCTTGAGCCACCGCGCCCAGCCGAAAAAATATTCTTAGTTCCAGTTACTCAGGAGGCTGACATGTGAGGATCACTTGAGCCTTGGGGGCAGAAGTTGCAGTGAGGTGAGATCACGTCACTGCCTTCCAGCCTGGGAAACTGAGAAAGACCCTGTCTCAAAAAAAAAAAAAAAAAAAAGAAAAGAAAAAATGTTCTGTGACTGTTGGTATGACGTTCTGTAGCACCACTTTAAAAAGTCTCCTAAGGACCAGTGAACCTGGATTCAAACTCGAACAGTGTCTGTCCAGGTCTCAGTCTCCACTGATGCCTAACGAAAACCATCCCACAACTCATACATGCTATTCAAAGTTTCCCTTTCTATCAGATAGCCACCATATGACTATCTCAAGGGAGTGCAAGAAAGCCCCTTTGTACCTTTATATGAAGTGCAGGATTTTAAAAGGTCAAGCAGTACTCAGAAAATAGCTGCTTAAAAAGCAAAACAGGGCCAGGCATGATGGCTCACACCTGTAATCCCAGCACCCTGGGAGGCTGAGCCAGGTGAATCCCTTCAGGCCAGGAATTTAAGACCAGCCTGGGCAACATAGGAAGACCTCATCTCTATTTTTTTTTTTTTTACAAAAGCAAAAGGGTTTTTCAGGGAGATGCTTGGATTTTATCTGGAGAACCCAAGAATCTAGACACCCACACACCTGGGCTGGTTTACTTCCAGCCCTGTTTGGGGAAAGGGGCTGAGCAAGAGACCTTCATGATTTGGTGGGAAGTTGAAGTGGGGCTGGGACCAGGGCTGTTATCCCAAAGTTACCACCTGAGGCAGCCCTGCCTTGTAAATAGAGAGCGGGCACAGATGGAGCTGGCAGCGTTCTAGTGGCCACATTTTACAAATAGGTGAAACAGGCCGGGTGCAGTGGCTCACGCCTATAGTCCCAGCATTTTGGGAGTCTGAGACGGGTGGATCACCTGAGGTCAGGAGTTCGAGACCAGCCTGACCAACATAGTGAAACGCTGTCTCCACTAAAATACAAAAATTAGCCAGGCATGGTGGTGGGCGCCTATAATCTCCACTACTGGGGAGTCTGAGGCAGGAGAATCGCTTGAACCCAGGAGGCAGAGGTTGCAGTGAGCCAAGATCATGCTATTGCACTCCAGCCTGGGTGACAAAGTGAGACTCCCTCTCAAAAAATGAAAAATAAATAAGAAACAGGTGAAATGAATTATAATCTATTTTGTTTAATAAAAAATCATTAAAAGATTATTTCGACATGTAATTGATGACAATGATTGTTACTTATTTTACAGTCCCTTTTCCTCACTGAGCCTTTGAAACCCAGTGTCTATTTTACATTTACAGTGAATCCCATTTCAGACCATCCACATTTCAGTGCCCACTAGCATTATGCGGGCAGTGAACAGCACGGATCTAGAACTTTTATATCTCCTTTTATTTTATTCTTTCTTTCTTTTTTTTTTTTTTTTTTTTTTTTGACAGAGTTTTGCTCTTGTCACCCAGGCTGGAGTGCAATGGTGCAATCTTA
Source organism: Macaca fascicularis (assembly GCF_037993035.2). Lineage (NCBI taxonomy): Eukaryota > Metazoa > Chordata > Mammalia > Primates > Cercopithecidae > Macaca > Macaca fascicularis. Next base: position 103,179,206 of record NC_088381.1, read on the forward strand.
GCTCACTGCAACCTCCGCCTCCCGGGTTCAAGCGATTCTCCTGCCTCAGCCTCCCAAGTAGCTGGGATTACAGGCATGTGCCACAATGCCCAGCTGATTTTTTTTGTATTTTTAGTAAAGATGGGGTTTCACCACGTTGGTCAGGCTGGTCTTGAATTCCTGACCTCAGGTGATCATCCACCTCGGCCTCCCAGAGTGCTGGGATTACAGACGTGAGCCACCGTGCTCAGGCTTCTTTTATTTTTTCTTTACTTTTCCCTTTTTCCCCTTCCTTCCTTCTTCTCTCCTTCCCTTCTTTCTCCTTTTTTAGAAAATCAGATCATCCTTTAGAAATTGAGACAGATGTCTACCTGCCAACAACATTCACCCAGGCAGATGATGCTGGGAAACCTTATTTTCCAGAATTCTCTGCTTTCCTGTCGCTGCTCCCTCCGGGCTAACTGCAGGCACTTCTTTGGGCGTCTGGCAGGCTGCTGGTTAGCAGGGCACAGAGATCTCCCCTGGGCACATTCAGCTTCCCACGGGCTCATCCTGCATGGTTGTGGGGGACCAAGGTGAACCTTCTGTCTCCATGGAATGGTGGGGGCAGGCTCACGTGGGGCCTGCCTTCTTTTCCAGCAATGGCTTCAGTATTTGCCAAGACTCCCCAGGTCTTTTTCGTGCCTGGAGTTTCACTTTGCATGGGTGGCTGGTAGCCAGAAGGCCCTTCTACTTTGGAGAGTCCCTGCATCCATCTCTGGGCTTGAGGACAACTGTGAGCCCCAAAATCAGGCTCTCATGGAAGTAATTCCATTGTCACATGTCCTGCAGCAATCCTGAAACACCGCTCTGGGAAATAAGCTCCCGAAAAAAAAAAAACCAGGGAGGAATTTTGAGGAGGTGTGTGGGCTAGAGATTTGGAATGAAGTCATCTTTTAGGCATAAATTTACCAGAAGCCAGTATTCTTTATTTGCATTTCCTTTCATTATCAAGCAAAGTAACACACACACGTGCACACACACATGCACAGGCACAGACGCGCGCACACAGACACACGTGCACACACATGGACATGTGCACACACATGCACACGCATATGGACACACGCAGACACGCTTGCACACACGCAGACACACGTGCGCGCGCACACACACACTCTTGCGCGCACACACACGCACCCTGCTCGCAGTTATGCAATGGTTTGTGCAGTTGCTGTGAGCCCAGAAGCACTTGTCTGAGTGTGCACATCCCTGGCTTCCTGCACTGAGGGCAACGGGAGGCAGTGGGAATTTCTCAAATGTTCACAAGAATGTCGAGAGGGCGTTCTGAGTAATCACAACTCCTTGAACTTGTGGGAAAATGCAGTCCCAATTTCCTTTTCGAGACAATGGTCTTTGAAAGCTGTATGCCATGACAGTTTTCATTTGTTTATGGTTAGAGAATACGGTAAAATGAACATCTGTGGAAGGCCCCAGGAGTGAGAAATCCTGCCACAGGGATGAAGCGGCCCTAAGTGCAGGGCAAACTTGGATTCTCCAGCTGGCACTAATGCCTGCTGCATCACTGACCCACTCAGCTTCAGTGTTTTGGCCATTAGTGTGATCAGCCTAACAAAGCTGTTATGTCATTCTCGTTACACTTTTCTCTCTTAGGAAGCCAACCCTCGGTGTCTTCCTCTGCTTCTGTTCTCTCAGGCCCCTCAGTGGAAGCTCCCAGATGGACGCGCAGACACGGAAGGTCCAGGGAGATGCATGGATCTACTGCCATGTGGGTGGACCACGCTCTTGCCTCCACTGGAAGCCTCTGTCCAGTGCCACATCCTCCCTGGGTTCCAGTCCCCACCTGCCAGGTTGACAATTAGGCAATTCGATTTACTAAGGAGAAGACAAAGAAAGAAAAGGAGAAATATTTCAAGAAAAAAAAGACTGTGAAAAAGAAAAAGTGAAATAATAGGGAATATAGAAAACAAAAACCCCAATCAGGAGAGAGAAATAAAGAATTCCAGGATGATGAGTCTGGCTGGAGAAAGCCTCCGTTTCCCCACTCCAGAAGTCTGAGTCAAGTGGACTCCTTAGCACTAAGGGAGGTGTCTCTACAGAGGACTGAACATGTCTTGCGAGGGGTGGGGCAAGTGGGATGGGGGCGGGGCGGAGTGCTATCCCAGTTAAGCCTTTAGGTACTAGGTACCCAAGAGGTCTCATTAACTCTGGAATCATTTTGGAATTTTAGGTATGCTCAAGGATGAGCTGTGTGCTGTTTATCCTGCTGTGCTGTGTGGTCCAGATTCCAGATTCCAGAGCCCTTAGGCAAGCCCAGAACTGTCCCCACAATCTCTGGGTGACAGCTGCCACAACCATGGCTGCCCAACCTACAGGAGCAACTAAACGTGGGATTCCCAGCCAGGGGGAGATGCTGTAGGGTGGCGGAACCTGCAGCATGGATAGCCACCTCCTCCATCTACTCTGTCAGGACAGCCTGACCGAGGCCCACGAGTGGCTGCTCACGCCTCCCAGCCTGACCGCACCGGTCTAAACTGGGCTCTTAGCATCTGTCACCAGGCCTTTGTTGTTTTAAGGAGCACAATAATAATAACAATAATTTTTAAAAATACTCTTTTGGCCGGGTGTGGTGGCTCACGCCTGTTATCCCAGCACTTTGGGAGGCCAAGGTGGGCCGATCACTTGAGGCCAGGAGTTTGAGACCAACCTGGCCAACACGGTGAAACCCTGTCTCTACTAAAAATACAAAAATTAGCTGGGTGTGGAGACAGACGCCTATAATCCCAGCTACTTGGGAGGCTGAGGCACACGAATCGCTTGAACCTGGGAGGCGGAGGTTGCAGTGAGCTAAGATCGAGCCACTGCACTCTGGCCTAGATGACAGAGCGAGATTCTGTCTCAAACAAACAAACAAACAAAAAGCCAGGTGCGACGGTGCACAACCATAGACCGTAGTCCCAGCTACTCGGAAGGCTGAGGCACAAGAATCGTTTGAACCCAGAAGGCAGAGGTTGCAATGAGCCAAGATCACATCACTGCTCTCTAGCCTAGATGACAGAGCTAGACTCTGTCTCAAAAAAATAAATGAATAAATATTAAAAATAAATAAAAAACTATTTTGAGCCAGGCATAGTGGCTCATGCCTGTAATCCCAGCGCTTTGGGAGGCTGAGGTGGGAAGATCACTTGAAGCCAAGAGTTCAAGACAATCCTGGGCAACATAGTGAGACTCTGTCTCAATAAATAAAAATTAAATAAATAAATGAAACTCCTTTGAGGATCTCAACCAACATGAGCTATTTGTAATTCCAGAAATAGCCCGGACACTGAGTGGCCCTATCCCCTCAAAGGATTCCAGGACAGCTCCCATCTTCTTTGAGGGATGTGGAGGGAGAGCCAGCCCTGGGCATGTGACTTCTGTGCCCTCAGCTGCTGTTGGCTCACTCTGAGGAGGTCCAGCCTCCCTCCCACGGGTCACACAAGCATCCCTCCTCTTCCCCGAGGTGCAAGAACACAGGGAACATTCTACGTCTAAAGGAGGACCTTTAGTGTTTTGCGCCAGCTTCACTTCATTTCTTCTGTTGTTGGTTCATTCATCTAACAGAATTTATTGAAGTCCTAGTGGGTGGGGACACAGAATTGAACTCTCCTGGTCAGGGGCCCCTGCCTGGATGGCTTGAACCGGGGAGGGCCAGGCCCACCTCCCGTGCAGCCCCGGTTTCTCCTCTGGGAGGTGGGCAGCCTCACTCGGAAAAGTGCTTGTGGAGCAGTTTCGCCCCTTTGTGAAGGAGCTTTGGCAAGCACAGGGGTGAGTCATGGCCTTGGTGACACAGAACACATGACTTCAAATTGCCCAGAAGTATGACTGGTGCCCCGGCCTGTGCTTCCCCACCCTGAGGGGCTCGGGGGAGCCACTGTCAGCTCAGAACAAGGGATCCAAAGATGACCTTTCTTGTTTTCCAAAGGTCTGCTGTCAGCTGAGGCCTTTCAAGGCCCTGTATATCCATGGTGAATTCCTGGAAGGCAGCTTGAAGTAACCAATGAATGGGTTTGGTTTCTTTTTTCTTTTTTCTTTTTTAATTATCTAAGCAAAGCACCTTTCTCCAAAAAGAGCAAATTCACTTGTGGGTCTCCTGTGTGAAGGTGGAAAATGTTCTTACTTGGGAGTGGATGGGGAGAGCAGGCCCAGCTCCAATAGCTTGCTGGTGCCACCGAGATTCCTGAGCCTGGAGGATCCTGGCTGACTTGCTCCAGAGCTGGTGGAGGGTCTGTCTCAGTCATGGTTCTCCCCAGCGACGACCTGGGGAGAACTGGTTCCAGTTCCTGACATGCTCTGGGTCCAGTGTGACCCACAGTCCACCTGGCCCATCCCGTCGGCGGGCACACCTTTCCTAGTGTAGGATGAAGCAGAAATGGTGGAAGCCAATGGGCGCTGCTCCTGTGTCCACCGAGTCAGCTGGGAGCCATGCAGCTGGTGGCTTGTTGGTGGCAGGCCAAAACCTGAGTCATGTCCCCGTCACAGCCTTCGGTGGAGGGCTGGCCCACAGAGGAAATTACACAGCACTCTGTGGCCCATGATGGAGGCAGGGGCTTTTCCAAGGGCATCAACTGGGAAGGCAGAAAGAAGTAATCACCCATGCTGAAGTCTAAGGCTTGCAGACCCCCACTTACCGCAGGGGAAAAGGCCTGGTGACCTTGGGGACAACGAGGCCTGTGCAAACCTCTTCCACAGCCCTCTACTGGCCAGGAGGGTGCCCCCAGTCCCGACCCCTCTGTGACAGTGCTGCATGCTCACCGAGCCAGCCTCACCCCACACGGTTCCTTGGGCTGCAACCAGAAGTCCATCTGCAGCTTTTACCCAGATCTACACTAGCCCCAACCCTCAGTCAGAAAACACAGCACCGCCAATGGAGCCAGAGGCCACCCCTCTCAGATAGCTGTGTGACTCTGGCAACTAAATTCAACTCTGTGGGCCTCAGTCTCTTCATCTGTAAAATGGGTCTTGAACACCTACCTGACCAAGTTGTGGTGAAGATGAAATGAGACTATGCAAAGGCCTGGCATAGAGCTGGAACACAGTGGGTGCTCTGTACGTGGTCCTCGCTCTCAACCTGCTCTGATGCAAAATCCAGGTTGGCACCACCCCCTAGGGCTCAGCCCTCAGCGTTATCCCTTACCTTCCCCATACCCAGTCTCCCAACCCTTCGTGCAAGTGTGTGGTGGAGGAGACTGAAGCTCCACATCCAAATGGAGGGGTTGACTCCTCTGGTTAGTGAGGAGTCAGCCTAGCTTGAGTCACTGGAAGACTGTCTTCCAGCCTCCCCTTATCCACCCCAACCTGACACCCCAGGGCCACCCTGCAGGGAGCCTGAGGTGGAGGGGCCTGGCTGCCTGTCTGCAAATGTGGAGCGAGGGAGGCTGGTTGGCAGAAAGGAGGGAGAAGTGACGAGGTGTCCCAGGCCCTGCGCCTGGAGTCAGAGGGGCCAGCTCTGGGAGAACCTTCACACCCCGTGGAGACTTTGCAGCAGAATGCTTGCCTGAAACCCAGCCCACCAGGGCTGACACCTGAGGCCGAGGCTGCCCTGCCATGCTCCTTCCACGCCAGGGGCTCTGCTCTGGGATTCCTGTGGTCAGTTACAGGGAGGCCTGCAAGTTCGGGCAGCCGAGGTCATGCCTCTCAAGGAGGAGTCGAATGAATACATCAAGTAGATGTGCATTTCAGCTTGTGGTGGGGTCAGACACAGCTCTGTGTGTGTGTGTGTGTGTAAGGGGAGCAACATTCACTGTGCACCTACCATGTGGCAAGCTAGTGCTAGGCCCTGCATTTGTACTATTTCATTTAATGAGTTTAATTTGCATGGCTGCTTCTGTGACATTCCAGAGTGGCTTTTCACACATTCTTAGGCTGGGGTGGGGGTGGGGAGAACTCTATTTCTATTTTTATCTTCCCATGGTGGGGTGCTCTGCTCATGGGGCCCCTATCTCCCCCGGCACTTTCACCTACATCCGGCTGCAACTAGAAGCTTTCAGTATGCAAAGGGAACTTGCAGCTTCACACCAGCCACCTCACCCGCCTCCTCCCAGCCCCGCATGGAGGTCAGGCCACCTCTTCCCCAGTAGGACCCTTTTTCTCTTCTGGGCTGGATGGAGGCAGGATCTGTGCTTCTTCCTGGAACCTGGGAACCAACTGGGAGGGACATCTTCTCCCTCCACCCCTGCCCCCAGCAGCTCAGGGGTTCATTTGGATGAATGGGCCCTCCCTGTAGCAGCCTGGCATGGGGGCAAACCAGGACTCCACATGGCTAAGGAGCTCCCCGGGGCCCCAGCACTCCATTGGGTTGACTTATTTTAACCCATTGCACTCCCAGCTGAGCATTAGAGGGTGAGGTTTGGGGTTAGCAGGTAGCCTTGGGGTTGGAGGTGCAGTGGGGACTCCGCATAGTGACTTGACATCTAGGAAGAGCTGGTTGTTCTGTATGTGATCTTTATAAGCACCCTGAGGCTGGTCCTTAAAGCTATGCTCTGGAAATGAGTCCAAGTGTCCCCAGTCTGTTTCCTCATTCCTCTGCTTACAAACACAGGTGCACTTTTACTTGCTAGATACAGTTGTGGGTAGTTGATTTTGTGAAAGCAAAACTCTTTGTAATATTTTATGATGTTGGGATGCAAAGTGTGTTTATTCTCATTTCTTTTTCTTTTGTTTCTCCCCTCACCCCAGAGAGGTGAATAGTCTCATTTTTAAGCAATGTGCAGCTACTGGTGCCTTCCTTCAGCTGGAACTGTGTACAAAAGTGGCCCGGAGAAGGATCAATGACAGGCAGCTTAAATTTCTAAGGGGTGTCAGGGTGGAACGTGTGATTCAGAGCTTGCACCCACTCCAGGGGCTTTCCTGGACAGAGGGGCTGGCCTGTCCAGGCCTCCCGGCGACCGCGAGGGGTAGGAGAGCAAATGCCTGGGGACGCCCGCCCAGACTCTGCCAGAAAGAAGCCCGCAAACCCAGCGGGGGGCAGGGCAGCTGGGGTGAGATTTTTTAACTCTCGAGATATCGGAATGCAGCTATTTTTCATTCGGTTATCTCTAAATTGCAAAGACAAAAGAAAACCACTTAAACATCAGCTAGCTGTGCCAGACATTTGTCCCTCTGGCCACGTCTTGGGGACAGCGGCGCTGCAGCTCTGGCCCGTGGGATCCTGGTTGGGCTCAGCCCGGGGGAAACGGGCGGAGATGGGCGGCGGAGGGCGAGCCGAGGTCGGGGTTTATTCCGTGGACTCCCTGCGGGCTCTTCACGGGCGTTTCGGGTCACCTGAGGGCCGCACCGCGCTCGCGCCCGTACCCCGCTTTCTTTCTCTCTGGGTCGCTTCTGGGTTCAGGCTTCCGCCAGGGCCAGGCAGGGTCGCGGCAGCTGCGCGCCCCGGATCCAGCACTAACCCTCGTGGCTGCCCCACGCTGGGCCCTGGCCTTTGTAAACGGTTCCTTTATTAAACTCTCTCCAAATACCCTCCTCATGCGTGTGACAGCGGACTCCTTCCCCACCCCCCACTCCCGTCACCCTGGCGATGTGCACAAAAAGTATCTCAGACCCTCTCCTCACCCCACCTGATCCCGTCAAAAAGGCCTCCATGAACGCCACCCTCGCTGCTGGGGTCTGGGGGTCTGGAAGATCCCAGCTCAGTGGATTTGAGGGAACTGGTGGGCCTGGAGTCTGGCAGTGTGAATGAATACATTCTGGGAGCAGGCCCCGCCGCAAACTCCCGTTTCAGACCTATGGATGTGCCAAGCACATTCTTCCCCTGGTGGGGCCTCCGGAGGCACAGGGGATCATATGTCCATCATGGATCAGACTGAGACCACCGCTGTACCAAGCCGGGTGCTGGGGCACCTGGGCACACAGGGCCCTGTAAGTGCACCCGGGCTGCGGATGAGCCCGTCCTTCCGCACCAGCTCCACCCGTGGTAGGGCAGGGATGACACCTCTCAGCTCCTGGGCCAGACTCCAATAAGCGGACCAGGGACCACACCCAGTCCTAGAAGGAAGAGGGGTGGCTGGAGGACGGGGCGCACCAGGAGATGCTGCCTTTTTTGGCACACACCGCCCCGGGATTCTGACAGCCAGTCAGCTTTCGGAGAAACAGGAAACGCTCTCAGGCTGGTCCACGCTTGGCACTCATGTTTTTTTTCCAGGTCTAGAGAGCAGCACGAAACGCATCCTGTTACCGTAACGTGAGTCAGATGAATCCTGTTGTGTCCTCCAGGTGTCCAGATGTACAGTCCGGGTTGGGGCAGGGACTGGAACGCAAAGGAAACTAGACTTTGCAAGCTAGAGGAGAGGTTGGGGAGCTTCTGACCAATTCTCTAATCACCCGAATTTCACAGACCAGGAAGGGGCCTGGGAGTTGGAACTTGCTCATGAGTTGCAGAGCCAGACTAGAACCCAGGAATCCCAGCTTGGTGCAGCACCCTTCCCTCTTAACCCTGCTCTCCTGGCACTCAGCATTCCCTGAGCAGCTTTTCTAAACCCTTTGCCAATAGCCTGGAGTCTCAGACCAAAGAGGCTTAGTTGAAAACTGGTTGTTCAGAAGCTGGGGAGGGATGACCCTTGGCATATTAAGAAAAGTAAATGCCACCTCCTCCTGAAGCTGAAACTGCCTTTGCAAAAAATTTAACAGTGAGGAAATGATGATAGTGAATGGGATCTGACCTAACCAACTCCATCCTGCCTTCAACCTCCAAAGTGCCCTTGGTCATTTTTAGGTGTGAACCAAGCTAACTCTGGGAGAAATTTAGTTTGTAGTTTAAATGATAATAGCTCTTCTCCAAAATTAAACCACTTTTGTAAAATGAATGAAAGGTCACCAGGTTAGGAGGACAAGAGGGGCTTGAGCTCTCCTAAGATGTACACATAGTTCAATGATTACCAGCCATTATTCCAGAAGTCACAAGATTTGTAACTTCTCCAATTACTTTCTTATATCACATACATCGCTATTGTAGAAACTGAGATTGGCCTTCTGGGATGGCTTTTCAGCCATTTGCATTTCTGAAGACCAGGCCTCTTGACCCAACTTTTCTGTGCCCCACACCCAGAAATGGACTCAGTACAAGAGGACCATTTTCCATGCCACTATGATTATATCCCCAGCCATTCAGCAGTACCAATTCCCTAGCCCTCTGCCCACCAAGCTATCCTTGAAAAACCCTAGCCTCCGAATTTTCAGACAGGCTGATTTAGTAATAATAAAATTGTGGTCTCTTATTTAGTCAGCTCTTGGTGTGTTAAACTCTTTCTCTATTGCAGTTCCCCTGTCTTGATAAACTGGCTCTATCTGGGCAGTGGGCAAGAAGAACCTGTTGGATGGTTACAAAGCCCTCCCTGATAACCCCTATGGGAGTGGTGACCATTCCCTTTTCTGAGATCCCATCTCTTGGGATCTTCCAAAGTAGGGTGGAAATATAGATATAAATACACACTGACTGTGTGATGCCAGTGTTCCTTCTTCCTGCACAGCACACAGACTCCTGAGCAACTTTCCACCTTCCCATTCATGCCTAACCTGAGGAGTGTGTGCTGAATGTGGATGGACAGTCATTCTAGGACAGAAGCCACGGAAATCCAAGGACTTGAGTGAAGAAGATCTAAGTGCTGCATCTCTAGGCTATCTGGCTGAGACAAGGTCTTCTGCGGCTCAGTTGGTTTGGGGGGTGGGGGTGGGGAGTGTTGACTTCGATTAGTGAGACCAACTGAGATTATTTTCTGAAACGGGGCAGATAAAAAGTCTTCATAGTCTCCCCACTGCCTTTTTTTTTTTTGAGATGGAGTCTAGCTGTGTCGCCCAGGCTGGAGTGCAGTGGCACGATCTCAGTTCACTGCAACCTCTGCCTCCCGGGTTCAAGCAATTCTTGTGCCTCAGCCTGCCAAGTAGCTGGGATTACCAGCACGCACCACCATGCCTGGCTAATTTTTGTATTTTCAGTTGAGACGGGGTTTTACCATGTTGGCCAGGCTGGTCTCAAACTCCTAACCTCAAGTGATCCACCTGCCTCAGCCTTCCAAAGTGCTAGGATAACAGCCTCCCAAAGTGCTAGGCCGAGTGAGCCACCACACTCGGCCCCAATAACTAATATTAACAGTCACATTATTGAGAGCTTACCATGGGTCAGGCGTTTGGGTTACTTCTTTCCATACCATCGGTAGGAACTACAAAACCCTTCAACTGAAAGGTAAATGAATTGAGGCACAGAAAGGTTAGGAGATGTGCTCAAGGTCCCACAGTTGGCAGGCAGTGAGGCCAGGAGGCCGCCATGAACCACTGTGTTCTATTGCCTTCCCAGAAGTGACTCCGTGGTGGCCTCCCTCCCTTGATGGAGTATCGAGGGGTCCTCTGAGCAGGGACTCACAAAGGCTGCCCAGGCAAACCGGGCCCCAAGAGCAAGGAATTTTTTCTTGGTTATTCACAGTGAGGCCTCCAACAGTTCCATGGCCCTGAACTGTGAGAAGGCCTTGCTCAGACCAGATCCTTGGCTGCCAGTGGGCAAGAGGAGACCACAAGGAATGTGTCCAGCTGGACCCTGGGCCCACCCCTGTTGCTGCCTGCTGGAGGGTGGGTCATGGAATTCTCACCAGGAGCTTGGTTGTTCAGACTGCACAACAATGAGGCTGGGCCAGGCACGGTGGCTCATGCTTGTAATCCCAGCCCTTTGGGAGGCAAAGGCAGGAGGATTGCTTGAGCCCAGGAGTTCTAGACCAGCCTGGGCAACATAGTGGGACCCTGTGTCTATAAAAAATAAAAAACAGCCAGGTGTAGTGGCATGCACCTGTAGTCCCAGCTACTCAGGAGACTGAGATAGGAGAATTGCTTGAGCCCGCAAGGTTGAGGCCACAGTGAGATGTGATTGCACCACTGCACTCCAGCCTGGGAGATGGTGTGACCTTGTCTCAAACAAAACAAAAACAATGAGGCTGGAAGGCAAGCCAAGGTGCAGGACTAACAAGCCAGAAACAGTAGTAAAAGTGCCTTCCCCTCATCAGGATATCAGAGGCCTGGGGCACTGAGCAGTCAGAACTAAAAGTTCCCATTAAGACCAAGTGGCCTTTTGAAGCAGACCATTTGGGCGGAAAGTCAACACTGTGTGCGCAGCTGGCCCCTCTTTTCCCAGGGAAGGGTCCTGGCTGGCAGTCTTTCCTGCATCTATAAGTGGAAGCCTTAGCAAATAGAAAGGGCAGATTCCGGACCAGGTGTGGTGGCTTATGCCTGTAATCCCAGAATTTTGGGAGGCCCAGGCAGGAGGATTGCTTGAGACCGAGAGTTCAAGACCAGCCTGGGCAACATAGTGTAGACCTCATATCTAAAAAAAAAAAAGAAGAAAAAACAAAAGAAGAGAAAGAGAGGAAAGAAAGAAAGAAAAAGAAAGAAAGAAACAAAGAAAGAAGAAAGAAACAAAGAAAGGAAAGAAAAAGAAAGAAAATAAAAAGAAAAGAATGAAAAAAGAAAAGAAAGAAAAGAAAGAGAAGGAAGGGAGGGAGGGAGAGAGGCCAGACGCAGTGACTCACACCTGTAATCCCAGCACTATGGGAGGCCGAGGCAGGTGGGTCACGAGGTGGGCAGATCACGAGGTCAGGAGTTCGAGACCAGCCTGACCAACCTGGTGAAACCCCGCTCTACTAAAAATACAAAAATTAGCCAGGCATGGTGGTGTGCACCTGTAATCCCAGCTACTCAGGAGGCTGAGGCAGGAGAATTGCTTGAACCCGGGAGGCGGAGATTACAGTGAGCAGAGATTGCGCCACTGCACTCCAGCCTGGGCAACAGAGTAAGACTCTGTCTCAAAAAAAAAGAAAGAGAAAAAAGAAAGAGAGAGAGGCCAGGCGCTGTGGCTCACACCTATAATCCCAGCACTTTGGGAGGCTGAGGCGGGTGGATCACCTGGGGCCAGGAGTTCGAGATCAGCCTGGCCAATATAGTGAAACCCCATTTCTACTAAAAATACAAAAATTAGCCAGGCGTAGTGGCACACACCTGTAATCCCAGCTACTCGGGAAGCTGATGCAGGAGGATTGCTTGAACCTGGGAGGTGCAGGTTGCAGTGAGCTGACATCACGCCATTGCACTCCAGCGTGTACAACAAGAGTGAAACTCCGTCTCAAACAACAACAACAACAAAAAAAAAAAAAGAGAGAGAGAGAGAAAGAAAGAGGTTCTGTTTCAAAGCCCCCTGCACTGCACCTGAAGGAGTCCCAGCTGTTAACACCTATGTCTCCCTACCTTCTGTGATATTTACTAGGCTACTGTTTTGTTTTTTTTTTGGTTTTTTGGTTTTTTTGAAACAGGGTCTTGCTCTGTCACCCAGGTTGGAGTACAGTGGCACAATCTCAACTCACTGCAACCTCTACCTCCCAGGTTCAAGCAATTCTCCTGCATCAGCCTCCCAAGTAGTTGGGACTACAGGCATGCACCACCCCACCCAGCTAATTCTTTTGTATTTTTTGTAGAGATGGGGTTTCACCATGTGACCCAAGCTGATTTCGAACACTTGAGCTCAAGTGATCCTCCCTCTTCGGCCTCCCAAAGTGCTGGGATTACAGGCATGAGCCAACATACCCGGCCTGCACTCATTTCTTAATCAAGGAAAAATGAATATAAAAGGAGTCTTGGGAAATCTAGGAAGCTCATTACAGGAATTCCTCATAGAAGTGACTCAGCACTTCATTTCACAAGGAGAACCAGAAGTGTCGCAAACACAGTGTTCTTCCCTCTAAAGAGGCAGATTGAACCAAGATCTCCCTGCGTAACTCTCTGCAGGAGACCCAGGCTCAGTTACAAAGGACTCTGGGTTGGCAGAAACAGTGCTCTCACTTTTTCAGAAATGATTGGGTCTGGAACAGTTGAATTACATGATGTGCTTCTGTGAGAGATGGCAGACTAGCTGGAGCCAGGTAGCCAGGTCTACCTGAAACACCAGGAAATAACTATTAGTTCATCTCATGAACCAGAAGCAATAGTGCTAACAGAAAATTTGCCTATAAATAGGTCGTAAAATCCCAGCCAAATTATCACACACAGCATGATCAATGATGGTGTCCTAGTTTTTTCATTAATATTCATTATTGATTTATTATTAATATTAATTTTATTAATATTCATTTGAGCTTATAAATGTATATGAACACTATAGTCAAGAAATTGAAAGGATGGAATGTCTTTATGGTAGCTTGTTTTGCCAAATTACTTAAGGAGGTTTTTTTGTTTGTTTGTTTGTTTTTTTGAGGCGGAGTCTCACTCTGTCGCCCAGGCTGGAGTGCAGTGGCCGGATCTCAGCTCACTGCAAGCTCCGCCTCCCGGGTTCACGCCATTCTCCTGCCTCAGCCTCCCGAGTAGCTGGGACTACAGGCGCCCGCCACCTCGCCCGGCTAGTTTTTTGTATTTTTTAGTAGAGACGGGGTTTCACCGTGTTAGCCAGGATGGTCTCGATCTCCTGGCCTCGTGATCCACCCGTCTCTGCCTCCCAAAGTGCTGGGATTACAGGCTTGAGCCACCGCGCCCGGCCTGTTTTTGTTTGTTTTTGAGGCAGAGTCTTGCTCTCTTGCCAGGCTGGAGAGCTTGATTCACTACAACCTCTGACTCCTGGGTTCAAGCAATTCTCCTGCTTCAGCCTCCCAAGAGCTGGGACTACAGATGCACGCCACCACGCCCAGCTAATTTTTGTATTGTTAGTAGAGCTGGGGTTTCACCATGTTGGCCAGGCTGGTCTTGAACTCTTGACCTCGTGATCTGCCCGCCTCGGCCTCCCAAAGTGCTGGGATTACAGGCGCGAGCCACCACACCCGGCCAAGTTTTTTTTTTTTTTTCTTAAGTACTTTCCAGGCTGGGTGAGGTGGCTCACACCTGTAATCCCAGCACTTTGAGAGGCCAGGGCGGGTGGATCACATGAGGTCAGGAATTCGAGACTAGCTTGGCCAACATGGTGAAACCCCATCTCTACTAAAAATGCAAAAATTAGCTGGGTGTGGTAGCACATGCCTATAATCCCAGCTACTCGGGAGGCTGAGGCAGGAGAATCACTTGAACCTGGGAGGCAGAAGTTGCACTTAGCCGAGATCGTGCCATTGCATTCCAGCCTGGGGAACAAAGAGCGAAACTCCATCTCACAAAAAAAAAGGGTACTTTCCCAGATGTCATGCCTTCCTTACCAATGCTGTAATTTTCCTAATTTCACACATGCCTCACATATGGTATATTTCAGCCAGCGAGAGCTCAACCAACTGCAGAACATCCGGCACTGCATGTCACATCGTGTCACCCACTTGCTGAGCGCAGGCCCAGCATGGTTTGGTCTGAAGCTGACTTGAAGAGTTGAGAGTTCAAGACTCATCAATGGGTCCCAAAAAGGCCCTGTGAGCCTAGAGGCAGAACCCAGTCCTGTCTCAACCACTAGGCTCAGGACTGAGGGCTTTCCCGAGGATACAGTCTCACACACACACACACGCACGCATGCGCACACACACACACACTCATTCTGTTTGATGATAGAGCTCCTTCCTTATGGAGAGACACTTTTCAATAAAAAGAAGATGTGGGTTGCTTCTCCTGAAAGCTGCCCTTGCCTTCCGCTAGCCCCAGAACCTTGCCTTTCCAGGCAGTCCTTCTCTGGGCTGGGAGTCACCAGCACTGTTCTCAAGAGCTCCTTGGCACTACTTTCCCCAACGACTGGAAGTTCTTGACAACAGGAGCTATGATTGGCTTTTTGAAGTTTCTTACAGCACTTTTAAAGAAATATATAATTTAAAAAGTAACCCAATGAGCAGCAGACACTTCATATAATTTTAAAGTAGCTTCTAATCCCGGTTTGTGATATAGGTATGCATTTTTACAAAGTCTCGATTACGATGAACATCTTCCTTTGTATTTTAATTTCTGCCTTAGCATCCTACTGCGTCCACATTCCCATGTGTTTCAGTTACCTATTACTGTGTAATAAACCACCCCAAAACTCAGTGGCTTAAAACAACCTTGATTGTTTCTCATGATCCTGTGGGTTGGCAGGGAGGTTCTTTGGCTTCATGGGTATTGCTCATGTGCCTGCACTGAGCTGGGAGCTCAGCTGGGCCACTCTGTCCTTCATGTGCTGGCTAGCCAGGACTTCCTTACCGCATGTCAACCGGGCTTGGACAGAGTGCTCTGAGAGAACAGACTTAAGGTACAAGTGCTTATCAAGGCTCATCTTGTGTCTTGCCTCCGAAGAGTCCCATTGGCCAAAGCCAGTCACATGACCAAGGCCAGCCTGACCAACCTGGTGAAACCCTGTCTCTAATAAAAATACAAAAAAATTAGCCGGGCATGGTGGCTCATGCCTGTAATCCCAGCTACTTGGGAGGCTGAGGCAAGAGAATCTCTTGAACCCAGGAGGGGGAAGTTGCAGTGAGCTGAGATCGTGCCACTGCACTCCAACCTGGGTGACAGAGTGAGACTC
Source organism: Macaca fascicularis (assembly GCF_037993035.2). Taxonomy (NCBI): domain Eukaryota; kingdom Metazoa; phylum Chordata; class Mammalia; order Primates; family Cercopithecidae; genus Macaca; species Macaca fascicularis. Next base: position 103,194,648 of record NC_088381.1, read on the forward strand.
TGTCTCAAAAATGAAACAAAACAAAACAAAAGCTAGTGATGGCTGAAAAGATGCAAGAATAAGGACAAGACACAGAGGGGCTCTCTGTGAAGACATGATGATTTAGGGAGTGAGGAGCTGCAGAAACATTTCCTTATGTGCAAATTTGGAAAGTAGCAAAGGTCTTGAAACATACCTGTTGTAATTGTCAGGAGGCTACTGAATTAAGGTAACAAATCTTTTACTGATATTAATAGAATTTAAATAAAAGGGGAAATTGGACTGGGTGCCGTGGCACACACCTGTAATCCCAGCACTTTGGGAGACTGAGGTGGGAGGACTACTTGAGCCCAGGAGTTCGAGATCAGCCTGGGCAACATGGCAAAACCCCATCTCTTTTCTAAAAAAATGCAAAAATTAGCCAAGCATAGTGGTGTGTGCCTGTAGTCCTAGCTACTCAGGAAGCTGAGTCAGGTGGATCATTTGAGCCCAGGAGGTCGAGTGTGTGATGGGCTGTGATCACACCACTGGACTCCAGCCTGGGCAACAGAATGAGACTCTGTCTCAAACACACAAACAAATAAATATAAAGGGAAAATAATTCACCCAGGGGCACCTCTCACTTCTCCAGATTCTCTTTGTTTTTGTTTGTTTGTTGTTGTTTTAAAGAGTTGAGGTCTCTCTATGTTGCCCAGGCTGGTCTTGACCTCCTGGGCTCAAAGGATTCTACCACCTCAGCCTCTCAAGTAGCTGGGGCTACAGGATCATGCCACCTCATCCAGCTCAGATTCCCTCTCTGAACACCTCTCAAAGGAGACAGCCGCCCACCTGCCCTGCAGCAGCAGTCAGGAATTTACTTACAAGCCTGCCGCTTGTGTCTTTGTTCCAATTCTGTGGTCATACCCCTGCATGATTTTATATAAGTGTAAGCATAGAGTAGGTACATTTTATATTCACATCTGTAATCCACCTGTAATCCCAGCACTTTGGGAAACCAAGATGGGAAAATCACTTGAGGCCAGGTGTTTGAAACCCGCCTAGGCAATATAGGAGACCCCCATCTCTATTAAAAAAAAATTTAGTTGGCCAGGCGTGGTGGCAGGCGCCTGTAATCCCAGCTACTTGGGAGTCTGAAGCAGGAGAATTGCTTACATACAGGTGGTGGAAGTTGCAGTGAGCTGAGATCATGCCATTATTGCCCTCCAGCCTGGGCAACAAGAGTGAAACTCCATCTCAAAAAAAAAAAAAAAAAAAAGCAGCCAAGCATGGTGGCATGCACCTGTAGTCCCAGCTACTCAAGAGGCTGAGGTGGAAGAATCACTTGAATCCAGGAGTTCCAGACTGCAGTGAGCTATGATCATACCACTGCACTCTAGCCAGAGCAACAGAGCTGAGACTCTGTCTCTTAAAAAAGAAAAGAAAAGAAAAGAAAAGAAAAGAAAAAGCATCATATACACTTTTACTTCTCCTAGTCTGTGTTTGCTTAACTTTCCCCCCAATGGTGGGTATATGGGCTTTCCAAACTGTTGCTATTGTAAATAGTGTTGCTGTGAAAATCTTTGCAGGTCTTTTATGTTGGATTATTTCCTTGAAGATATAACCTCTAAAGTGGGCCAGGGACTATAAATATATTTCTTGTTGCAAATTTCCAAACAGTTCCTAGATCCAACCCATCATAATAAACTCCAGATGGATTGGACTTAGGTGTAAAAACAAAAAAAAAAACAAAAACCATAAAATTTGGGCTGGACGTGCTGGCTCATGCCTGTAATCACAGCACTTTGGGAGGCCAGGGCGGGCGGATCACTTGAGGTCAAGCGTTTGAGACCAGTGTGGCCAGCATGGTAAAACCTCATCTCGGCCGGGCGCGGTGGCTCAAGCCTGTAATCCCAGCACTTTGGGAGGCCGAGACGGGCGGATCACGAGGTCAGGAGATTGAGACCATCCTGGGTAACACGGTGAAACCCCGTCTCTACTAAAAGAAATACAAAAAAACTAGCCGGGCGAGGTGGCGGGCGCCTGTAGTCCCAGCTACTCAGGAGGCTGAGGCAGGAGAATGGTGTGAACCCGGGAGGCGGAGCTTGCAGTGAGCTGAGATCCGGCCACTGCACTCAGGCCTGGGCGACAGAGAGAGACTCCGCCTCAAAAAACAAAACAAAACAAAACAAAAAAAAACACCTCATCTCTACTAAAAATACAAAAATTAGCCAGGCGTGGTGGTGGGTGCCTGTAATCCCAGTTACTCAGAAGGCTGAGGCACGAGAATTGCTTGAACCTGGGCAGTGGAGGTTGCGTAAGCTGAGATCGTGCCACTGCATTACAGCCTGGGCAACTGAGTGAGACTCAAAAAAAGTGAGTCTAAAAAAAAAAAAAAAACAAAACAAAACAAAACAAAAAAACCCACCATAAAATCTAAAGACAAATGAAGGAAAACAAGCAATGCAGTCACTAGAGACAAGAGGACTTTCTAATTATATAAGAAAAGATTGATAGATTTGATTATAAAGCATTCTGAGCCACACTGAGCTAAGAAAAGATTATTCCCTATGGCAGTGAGGGAAACTGACCTGTAAGCAGATGCCTGTGGCCTCTGCATTGCACTAAGGTGTGAACAATAAAACCTCTCAGGAGTAACACAGGAGTAGTGTTTATTATATGGAACAAAATATCCTCTGCTTGGAAAATAGCAAAATGAGGTGTACTATCCATGACTAAATGTTTCAATTAAGTCAGATATTGTGATTATAAATGTTTATTTATTTAGAGACAGGCTTTCGCTCTGTTGTCCAGGCTGGAGTGCAGTGGCATGATCATAGCTCACTGTAGCCTGGAACTCCTTGGCTCAAGTGATCCTCCCATCTCAGCCTCCCAAAGTGGTGGGATTACAGAGCCACCAAGCCCAGCATAAAATTGTTAAAAATTCAAAGACTCGGCTGGGCGCAGTGGCTCATGCCTATAATCCCAGCACTTTGGGAGGGCAGAGGCGGGAGGATCACTTGAGTTTGAGACCAGCCTGGTGAAACACATCCCTGCTAAAAATACAAAAAATTAGCTGGACGTGGTGGCGGGCACCTGTAATTCCAGCTACTCGGGAGGCTGAGGCAGGAGAATTTCTTAAACCCGGGAGGTGTAGGTTGCTGTAAGCCAAGATCATGCCACTGCACTGCAGCCTGGGCAATAGAGTAAGACTCCATCTCAAAACAAACAAACAAAATCATTAAAAGACTCTGGGCCAAGCACGGTAGCTCATACCTGTAATTCCAGCACTTTGGGAGGCTGAGGTGGGAGAATCGCTTGGACCTGGGAGTTCAAGACCAGCCTAGGCAACATGGTGAGATCTCATCTCTATGAAAAATTAAAAAAATTAGCCGAGCGTGGTGGCACATGCCTGTAGCCCCAACTACTCAGGAGACTGAGGTGGAAGGATCACTTGAGCCTAGGAGGTCGAGGCTACAGTGAGCCGTGACTTCACCGCTGCACTCGAGCCTGGGCAACAAGAACAAGACTCTATCTTGGGGGAAAATAAAAGAAAGAAAAGAAAAGAAAATCTGGTAAAAGATATTGATAGACAAGATGATAAAGAGTTGAAATTCTTACTCTATGATTAAATTCTAAAGAAAAATAATATTACTCCAAGAGTAATCACACACAAAAAAACACAATTGATTATGAAACCATTGAAAACAATATAATCAGGTCGGGCATGGTGGCTCACACCTGTAATCCCAGCACTTTGGGAGGCAGAGGCAGGTGGATCACATGAAGCCAGGAGTTTGAGACCAGCCTGACCAACCTGGTGAAACTCCATCTCTATTAAAAATACAAAAATTAGCTGGGTGTGGTGGCGCGCCTGTAATCCCAGCTACTCGGGAGGCTGAGGCAGGAGAATCACTTGAATCCAGGAGGCAGAGGTTGAAGTGAGCCGAGATTGTGCCACTGTACTCCAGCCTGGGCGACAGAGCAAGACTCTGTCTCAAAACAAACAAAACAAAACAAAACAAAACTCAAAACAAAACAACAGCAAAAACAAAAACAAAACAAAAAACAAACAAAAAAACAAAAAAATATAATCAAAGAAATACACACTTAAAATAAGATATATTTTCTATCTATCAGATTAACTGACTTTAACAACGTACAGCATCCAGGGTTACAGAAAGTGCTGTTGTAGAACATGCGTCCTCACTAAGCCACTGCCGGGAGGAGGGAGACTCGCTTGCTTGTGTAAGGTGAACTGATTTCTCAATGTGTGTAAGGAACCTTAGCAACCTCATGCCCTTTGGCCCAGTAAGTGCTCTTGTAAAACTCCATTCTAAAGCTATAACCTTCGGCTGGGCATGGTGGTTCATGCCTGTAATCCCAGCAGTTTAGGAGGCTGAGGCGGGTGGATTACCTGAGGTCAGGAGTTGGAGACCAGCCTGGCCAGTGTGGTGAAACCCTATTTCTACTAAAAATACAAAAATTAGCCAGGCATGGTGGTAGGCCTGTAATCCCAGCTGCCAGGGAGGCTGAAGCAGGAAAATCGCTTGAACCCAGGAGGTGGAAGTTGCAGTGAGCCGAGATCGTGCTACCGCACTCCAGCCAAGGTGACAGAGCAAGATTCCGTCTCAAAAAAATCAAGCTATAACCTTAAATACATAAGATGCTCTATAATCAACATTATCTCTAATCCAAAAAAATGGAAGTGGAAATAAACAAAATATCTAATAGAGAAGTGATCAGATAAATTACTAAATTAACTTGGCTGTTATGCAGCCATTAAGACTTATGCTTAATTAACTTTTATAATATGCTTCAATAACTTTTATAATATGGAAGCTGCTTATATTATAATGTTACATATGAAAATGTCTGCAGCGATACCTAGTAGTCACTTCATTACCTGGGACTTGCCATTTGATTTATTCCTGTTGGCAGAAGGCGGTCATTTATGGTCATTTCATTATACACACACACACACACACACACACACACACACACACACACACACACATATATACATATACACATATATATATATACACACATTTTTTTTTTGAGATGGAGGCTGGCTGTATTTTGGGGGCGTCCAGTGCCCCATCCTAAGAGCACCCTGACCTCCTTGGAGGAGATCGCCTTACACCTGCTTCCCTCAAGGAGAGCCAAAGGGGTCACATCCTTCCCAGCCAGCCCCAGCCTGGGACAGGAATGTGGCGTCCCCTGGCCAATTGGCTGTTCTTGCCTAGGACTTTGGCTCCTGAGTGAGTGAGCTGAGGACACTGGCGGTAAGAGGTCCTTTATAAAAGCAGGTGCAGCAGGGGTGGCTGCCGCCCCGGGGTCCTGGCCACGACTGGCTTCCGCCCCCAGAGCCCTCACTTCCTGACTTTCCCAAGCCTGGTCTCCCCCTATCTATTGTCCATTCTGTGAGCTTTCCCCACTGTGGACTACCAATAAATTCCCCTCTGCTTAAACTAGCTAGAGTCAGTTTCCTGCTCTCAGACACAAGCATGGGCCTGAGTCAGCCGCTCATCTGACGGCCCGTGGAGTCAGCCGGAGTCTCTGCAGTTTGCTCCTCACAATGCATCTTGAACCTGATTCATTCCCCTGACCTCTCTCCAGATCTGCATTTTCTCACTCCTGGGCAGCTGCAGCTGCTTCCAGCCTGGGCTTCCTCCCAGCTCTCTACGTCCTAAGTTCTCTTAAGTACCACTGCTGGACTTTTATCCTGCGACACCCCTGCTCAAGATGTTCTTGTGGCTCCCTGCCGCCCAGAGGTCAAGTCCAGCATCCATAACCTTCTGTAGCCCGGCCGTGCCCCTGCCCTGTGACTGGAGAAGCCCTGTGTTCTCCTTGAGGGGCTCCAGGCAGGTCGCCTGGCAGCCTTCTCCCGATGGAAACCCTGTCTGTAGCTTGGTGAGAGTTCGGGGTGGGGGGTTGGCTCTCTGGATCTGTCAGTGCTACAGTCAACTGCCTTAGTTTCGGGCAGTCACTGACCTCCCCCCGCCGGGGTTGCTGCCATCTACAGAAGGCCTGGGCTGGGTCAGGCGGCCGCTGGCCGTTCCTCACAGTGGGACGGATGCTCTGCAAAGGCCCTCCTGACTTTTGTTCACTTTATCCTTTTGTGAGGCCCCAGCCGTGGCAGAGGTCATGGAGGGACCATCCAAAAGCCCCCTTTCTCCACCTTCGTCATTGCAATCCCATGAGCCAGGTGGGCACAGGTGGCTTGCACTGTGGAACCTCAGGAAAAAGGAGACAGGCATTGATGCCAGCCCCACAGAGGCACAGAGCTCTTCCTTGGCGCCTGCTGTGTGGACAAAGGCCTGGCCAGCGTGCGGAGTCTGGAGTTCTGTGATGCCACAGGCCCTGCCTCTGTGTGAGCTGCTGCCTGCAGGGCCTCCCTCACCCTACAGTCTCATCACCTGACCATTGCAGTCTACCGACCAAGCTCTTGTGTGAGGTGGGCACCCCCTGGGCTGTCTCTCCAGCTTACAAGAATGGCCCCCTTTCAGGTCATTGCCTTGAGCTGTCTAGACCCATCCAGGGTTTTAGCACAGGGCTCTCAGGAGTTAAACATGCTGTGAAACATGCCCCACTTCCCAGGATATAATTAGACCAGAGTCCTCTCCCTGGGAGTGTGTGCATAAAGAGAGGGAGGGAGGGAGGGAGTTGGAGATTGGCTGAGGGCCTGTCTCTGGTTCGGGGCCTGTCACCCATGAGCAGCTTGGCTCCCCGCCGAGCTCTCTCGCCTCTTGCCGTTGGCAAGACACACGGAGGAAGGCTCCTGCAGAGAGGACAGACAGGCAAAGCTCCTCAGAGTGGAGCTGGCCAGGAGGCCCAGGCCTCACCCACCCTGTCACTATCTTGGCTCTGAGGCCCTCCGCACCCCTCACTGCGGGGGCTTACCCATCCCCACTGGGTTAGGCTGCGTCCCCAACTGGCCTTTTTCCTCTGGGTATTTGGGGCATGCTCACCTGCGGACGAATGTTTTTGAGAACAAATTTTAAATGTTAATAGCCTTATTTTTTTTCTGATAAAGTAATAAAGGAAAACATTAAAAAGAGAGTAAGTCTCCCTGCTTTGTTTTGGTTTGAGGGTCTGGCTCTGTCGCCCAGGCTGGAGTGCAGTGGCGTGATCTCAGCTCACTGCAGCCTTGACCTCCTGGGCTCAAGGGATCCTCCCACCTCAGCCTCTGGTGTTAAAGACGTGTGCCATGACACTGTTAATTTTGTTTAGTTTTCGTAGAGATGAGTCCTCACTGTGCTATCCAGGCTGGTCTCAAACTCCTGGGTTCAAGCAATCCTCCCACCTTGTCCTCCCAAAGTTCTGAGATTACAGGCAAGAACCAAGGTGCCTGCACTATTGTTAGTTTTTTAAAGTGTGATTGTAGTATTAAGTTATAGTTTTATTTTTGTTTTTTAAAGAAGGTGAGGGGAGGGAAAGCGAGGAAAGGGGTAAAAGTTATATTTTTAAAGTGTAGTCCTTCTCTTTCAGGGATAAGTACTAAAATAGGGATGACTATATGATAGGACGACTGCTGCTTTCTTTTGAAGCAGCTATGTTGTCTGTGGTACATACTCTGGGGTTCTTTGTCTGGTGCCAGGAGAATTTAGGACATGGACACACACGAGGAGTTTAGGAATGGAGGTTTAATAAGCAGAAGAGAAGAGAAAGAGAAACAGTTCTCTACGAGAGAGAGAAGTCTCCCAGAGGAAAAAACAAGCAGGCAGCAGATGTGCCACATTTTACAGGCAGGTTTGAGGAAACGGTGTCTGATTTACACAGGGCTCACAGATTCGTTCAATCAAGTATGACATTTACATAGCATGAGGAATGCTGGACACCCTGCCCTAATCTTATTATGTAAATGAACTCTCCTGTTAACCAGCGCCGTTGTCTGCTCCTTACTGTACACCTGGCTGATAGAGAGAAGGGAAGATGGAGCCGCCATCTTGAACATGACTGGCACAATTGCTGGTGTCTATGTCCCTGCAGCTAGATTTTACAGGCTGCTCTTTGTTAGAAAGGAAAATAATTTGGTGCTGCTTTTCATTAAAAGGAAAACTTTACCGAGGACTTCCCTACCCTCACTATCTGCCTAAGTAATTTCTTCTTAACTCCTGTATCACTTTGAAATGGGGAAACAGAGATGGATAAAAGTATAAATGAAATAAAATTGCTCTGAGGATACAGAAAAAAAACAAACCAAAGTGCTCTTCCTATTTTCTTACTAAACAACACAGATACTTCAGTGACCAGATGTGTGGGGGTATCTCCCCATACACCAAGCAAGTAGCAGAATTCAGCTCAATTCTGACACTGTCTACCTGGGAAACAGCCTCAGATCCCACTGGTTGGGGGCTTAGTCCTATAAGACTTCAGACACCAATCACAAGGCCCAGGTTGTTTTGCTTGTGCTTCTGACGGACAGCTGTAAATCTGGGTTCCCAAGACCCTCTCCTTGAGTTCAATTAATTTGCTAGAGTGGCTCACAGAACTCAGATACTTCTATTAACGGTTTATGATAAAGGATATTACAAAGGATACAGATAAAGAGATGTACAGGGCCAGGCATGTGGAAAGGGGCGTGGAGTTTCCATGCCCTCCCCCGCACATCAACCTCCAGAAACCTCCATGTGTTCAGCTACTTGGAGGCTCCCTGAATCCCATCTTTTTGGTTTGTATGGAAGTGTCATTAGTAGGCAATGATTGATTAAACCATGGCTATTGGTGATCCACTTGACCTTCAGCCCCCCTCCCTTCCCTGGAGGTTAGGCAGGGGTGGGACTGAAAGTCCAACCCTCTGATCCTTCCTTGGTCTTTCCAGTGACCGGCAAGCTGCTAGGGGTGGCCAACCAGCAGTTAACTCATTAGTATACGAAAACAGCATGTTACTCTAGAGATTCTAGGATTTCAGGAGTTGTATGCCAGGAAACCAGATGAAGACCAAAGATGAATATACATTTTTGTTCAAAAAAAAAAAAAAAAAGAAGTAAGCCTTTATTTCCTTGTTTCGCAAATAAAGCTGGCTGAGTTGGTTGCTTTTTGGTGGTTAGTCAAAGAGACCAAATCCCATATCCTCGTCCAACTCCTCCAACTCCTCGTCTTCAAACTTATTCGGGGCTGCCGCAGCAGCAGAAGCAGCGGTGGTGGTAGTGGCCACAGGGGCAGTAGCCACAAAGGCAGATGGATCAGCCAAGAAGGTCATGATCTTTTCAGCAGGTGGGAAGGTATAATCAGTCTCCACAGACAGAGCCAGGCCTCCTTTGTACCCACTGATGATAGAATGGGGTACTGATGTAACAGGTGAGTAGCCAGTCTGCTGACACACTGGCAACATTGCAGACACCCTCCAGGAAGCCAGAATACAGAGTTTCTTCTGTGATGTCAAGCACTTCAGGGTTGTAGATGCTACCATTGTTGAACACCTGCTGGATGACCAGCCCAAAGGAGAAGGAAGAGATGTTCAGCACGTTCAGCAGTGTGGCTTCGCTGGCTCCCACTCTGTCTCCAGTCTTGATCAGCTGCACATCACTCAGGATTTCAGTGGTGCCCCTGGAGATTTTAGTGGTAATGCCTAAAGCCTGGAAAAAGGAAATCTTCTCGGGCCCCAGACCAGTGTTCTGGGCTGGTACAGTGACTTCACATGGGCCAATGGCACCAGCACGGGCGGCAGCTGGCACCTTATTGGCCAGCAGCAGGTCCCTGATCTCAGTGAGGTACTCTTTGGTGAACGCAAAGCCCACATTCCCCTGGAGAGGAGGCAACAGTTTCTCCAGAGCTGGGCTGTTTTCCAGGTGTCCTTGGGTGGCCTTGCACATCATGGTGTTCCTGCCCGTCGGCACCATGGCCTTCCCTTGGAGGGAAGAGTGGATCTACTGTGTCTGCTTGGAGCCCACAGTGTCTGCTCTCATGATGAAACATTTTGGATAATTATCCAAAAGCTGGATGATCTTAAGGAAGTAGTTGGACTTCCAGGTTGCCCTGTTTTCCCTGGGCATCACGGCAGTGGGTCAGGGATTGTTGTGCAGGGTTTAAACATCATGTCACTTCCACAAGGACTCCTGGTGAGAGAAGGCCCAAATATATATTTTCACAATATCACGATTGCCTGTGAGCTGATAACAAAGCTGGAGATGGTGTCTATTTTAATATTGTGTCTACATTTGTGTATATTTGAACTTCTAAATAATACTTTTTAAAAATGCCATAGAAGACAACCACCCAGCAATAACCACTGTTGACATCTTGGGACATTTGTCACTCAAATTTGTCATCTGGACCCATTTCCTATGTTTAGGGGATGCACTGACTTGAAGCACAAATACAAGACACTCACTTTCCCAGCCTACCTTGTGTGGCATCTGACGGAGGCTGCCCAGACCTTGAATCAGAGGCAACAATGGGAAAACCTGTATGCATTCTGGGCACAGCATGAGGGGTTGCGGGAGGTAGGCTGCAGGAGTGAGCTCAGCGGATCTCTCTTGCTCTCCAGGTCACCTGGAGATTCTTAAGGCTCCCCGAGATCCTTTTCACAAATCTCTTTTTTTTTTTTTTTTTTTTTTTTTTGTTGTTGTTGTTGAGATGGAGTCTCATGCACAATCTCGGCTCACTGCAACCTCCACCTCCTGGGTTCAAGTGATTCTCCTGCCTCAGCCTCCCTCCTGAGTAACTGGGGTTACAGGTGCCCGTCACCACACCAGATAGTTTTTTGTATTTTTAGTAGAGACGGAGTTTTGCCATGTTGGCCAGGATGATCTTGAACTCTTGACCTTAAGTGATCCACCCACCTCGGTCCCCCAAAGTCCTGGGATTACAGGCATGAGCCACCATGCTTGACCCACAAATCTCCTTTCTGTCCAAAGTATCCAGCATTAGTTTCTTTGGCTTATAAAACCAAGAATCTTGGTGGGGAGAACACGTTGGTGTGGTTTTGAGTTTATTGGTAGGATTGCACTATCCTTTTATTTATTTATTTATTTATTTATTTATTATTTTTTTGAAAAGGAGTCTCGCTCGGTCACCCAAGCTGCAGTGCAGTGGCACGATCTCAGCTCACTGTAATTTCTGCCTCCGGGGTTCAAACCATTCTCCTGCCTCAGCCTCCCAAGTTGCTGGACTACAGGCGTGCACCACCATGCTGGGCTAATGTTTGTATTTTTGGTAGAGACGGGGTTTCTTTTTTTTTTTTTTTTTTTTTTTGAGACGGAGTCTCGCTGTGTCTCCCAGGCTGGAGTGCAGTGGCGTGATCTCGGCTCACTGCAAGCTCCGCCTCCTGGGTTCACGCCATTCTCCCGCCTCAGCCTCCCAAGTAGCTGAGACTACAGGCGCCCGCCACCACGCCCGGCTAGATTTTTGTATTTTTAGTAGAGATGGGGTTTCACCATGTTAGCCAGGATAGTCTCGATCTCCTGACCTCGTGATCCACCCGCCTCGGCCTCCCAAAGTGCTGGGATTACAGGCTTGAGCCACCGCGCCCGGCCTAGAGACGGGGTTTCACTGTGTTGGCCAGGCTGGTCTCAAACTCCTGACCTCAGGTGATCCACCCGCCTTGGCCTCCCAAAGTGCTGGGATTACAGGTGTGAGCCACCAGGCCCAGCCAGGATTGCACCGTTCCAATGGTGTCGAGCTTTCCCCTTCTGCTGAATAGCAAAGCACAAAGAGGGGCATTTGCGGGTATGCAGCCTTCCTCCCTCCCTCATTCTCTTCCAGCTAGTGCTACCACTGGCGGAGGCTCTCTCCTTCCCCGCCTTTCCCACCAGTGGTAGAAGAAAAGGAAAGTGTTTATAATGAAAGCCCACTTTCTGCATTACAGAGGCAAGATGTGGAGGGCTGAGGACCCAAGGTTCTGCCTGATTTGCTGCCCCCCTCACAAAGGGCTCCAGGCAAGGCCCCAGGAGGGAGTGTTCATCTCTCTCTTTAACCAGCTCCAGCTTCCCTACTGAGTCGTATCCCCGTTACCGTCAGCAATCTGCCACCTGGCCCACTGCTGACCACAGAAGCAGAGGCTTCTGTCACTTTCCATGACTTGAGGGGACTCCCAGAGGTCCAGGGCCTTCCAGGCTTGCACCTGGGGTGGGCCCATGACAGCCCTCAGTTTCATGCCTCCGCCTGGTGGGTCATGCCCCCCAGTCTCAAGCAGCTCTTGTGGGTCACCGCTGCGCTGAGCAGGTATTGGAGGCTGGGAAGGGCCTGGTGAAGGGGGCTCCCCCGTGGCAAGGGACAAGTTCAGGGAAGGTCAAGAGGGAAGACTAGATGTTCCAGTTTATCCTTAGAGTATCTGGTTCCTCAGGTCCTGGCTACCCTATGAGTAGGGTAACAGGAAGTGCTGCCTTACAGGGAACAATGTGCCTACAGGGAGGGCTGTCAGAGCTCTTCACATTAGTGATAATTAATCATCCTAATCAAAGCTGTCACCTACTGAGTGCCTACTATGTATCAGGCACTTTGCCAGAGCTTTACAGACATCATGAGTGATAACTAAGCCTCACAGCCACTCTGCAAGGCAGCTGCGGTCACCCTGCTTTAGAGATGAGGAATGGAGTCTCAGAGAGGTTAAGCCACTAGTCCAGGGTTACATGGTGTAGAGAGTAGGGCCTCCAGTGGGAGCCAGGTTGGTCTGAACCTCAAATGGGAATGACTGATTGCTCTGAAAGCTGTCTCTGAGAGCCACCCGGGGTGTTTCTGGTTGTTGGCCTTCCCAGGACCCAGCCTTCCCACGTCAGACAGGCCTTGCAGGCGTCTTCATTCTATACCCATCTCCACCCCAGTGGGTCAGCTGGAAATGGGCTCAAAATTTAATCAGTTACCTCAGCCATGGCTTCCCTGCAGCCTCTGAGGAGGCAGAGTTTTTTCTCCTTTGCTGGTCGGTTTCTGCTGTCAAAAACCACCCCAGGGCTGGGTGCAATGGCTCACGCCTGTATCCCAGCACATTGGGAGGCCAAAGCAGGAGGATCACTTGAAGTCAGGAGTTCGAGACCAGCCTGGCCAACATGGTGAAACCCCACTTCTACTAAAAAAACAAAAATTAGCTACGTGTGTTGGTGCATGCCTGTAATCCCAGCTACTCAGGAGGCTGAGGCAGGAGGATCACTTGAAACTGGGAGGTGGAGGTTGCAGTGAGCCAAGATTGCGCCACTGCACTCCAGCCTGGGCAACAGAGAGAGACTCTTTCTCAAAAAAAAAAAAAAAAAAAAAAAATTAGCTAGGCTTGGTGACATGCACCTAGAATCCCATGCATTTAGGAGGCTGAGGTGGGAGGATCATTTAAGTCCAGGAGACTGAGGCTGCAGTCAGCCATGATCATGCCACTGCACTCCAGCCTAGGTGACAGCGTGAGACCTTGTCTCCAAAAAGAAAAAAATACTCTCCTGGGATAGTGTCCTGAGCTGGGACCAGAGCTGGCTGGAGCCTCTTTGCCAGCAGCAAGGAGGCCTTTCCTCTACTAAAGCCTAGTGGGCCAAGATTGCATCCAAGGCTACCGCAATGAACTGAATGTTAGCGTCCCTTCAAAATCACTATGTTGAAATCTTAATCCCCAAGGTGATGGTGTCAGGTGGGGCCTTGGGAAGTGATTAGGTCATAAGGATGGAGCCCTCATGAATGGGATTAGCGCCCTTATGGAAGAGGCCCCAGCAAGCTAGCTGGCCCTTTCCACCACGTACAGACACAGCAAGAAGGCATCATTTTCAAACAAAAAGCTGGCCCTCTCCAGACAGAACCTGCTAGCATCTTGATCTTGGACTTCACAACCTGTGACAAAATAAATTTTTTTTTTCACCCTGTCGCCCAGCCTGGAGTGCAATGGCATGATCTTGCTCACTGCAACCTCCACCTCCCACGTTCAAGTGATTCTCCTGCTTTCGCCTCCTCAGTAGCTGGGATTGTAGGTGTGTGCCACCATGCCCGGCACATTTTTTGTATCTTTAGTAGAGACGGGGTTTCACCATGTCAGCCAGGCTGATCTCGAACTATTGACCTTGTGATCTGCCCGCTTCAGCCTCCCAAAGTGCTGGGATTACAACTGCAAGCCACCACGCCAAGCCAGAAAAATAAATTTCTATTGTTCATAAGCAACGAACCCAGTCTATGGAATTCGGCTGTAGTAGCCTGAACAGTCTAAGACAGCTGTGCTCATGCTGTTTCCTATGGACTTACAGCATCTGTCACTTTTCACACACTCCTACCGTGTCCCAGAATTGGTGGGTTCTTGGTCTCACTGACTTCAAGAATGAAGCTGCGGACCCTCGCGGTGAGTGTTACACTTCTTAAAGATAGTGGGTCTGGAGTTTGTTCCTTCAGACATTCAGATGTGTCTGGACCTTAGTGTGTCCGGAGTTTGTTCCTTCAGACATTCACATGTGTCTGGAGCTTCTTCCTTCCAGTGGGTTCGTGGCCTCGCTGTCAGGAGTGAAATTGCAGACCTTCGCAGTGAGTATCATAGCTCTTTAAGGCAGCGCATCTGGAGTTGTTCATTCTTCCTGGTGCATTCATGGTCTCACTGGCTTCAGAAGCTGAGCTGCAGACCTTTGCCAGTGAGTGCTATAACTCATAAAAGCAGCGTAAACCCAATGAGCAACAACATATTGCACATAACAAAACCACCAAGCTTCCACAACATTCAAGGGTACCCAACCACGTTGCACCTGGCTGCCGCTGGCAGCCTGCTTTTATTCCCTTATCTGGCCCCACCCATATCCTGCTGACTGGTCCATTTTACAGAGAGCTGATTGGTCCACTTTCCAGAGAGCTGATTGGTCCGTTTTGACACAGTGCTGATTGGTGCATTTACAATCCTTGAGCTAGACACAAGAGTCACAGAGTGCTAGTCCTCCAAGTCACCAGTAGGTTAGCTAGATACAGAGTACCAATTGGTGTATTTACAAACCTTAAGCTAGACACAAAGTACTGATTGGTGTATTTACAAACCCTGAGCTAGACACAGAGTGCTGATTGGTGTATTTACAATCCCTTAGCTAGACATAAAGGCTCTCCAAGTTCCCACTAGACTCAGGAGCCCAGGTAGCTTCACCTAGTGGATCCTGCACAGGGGCTGCAGGTGGAGCTGCCTGCCAGTCCGGAGCCATGCCTGCACTCCTCAGCCCTTCGGCTGTCCATGGGACTGGGCGCTATGGAGTAGGGGGTGGCGCCTGTTGGGGAGGCTCGGGCCGCGCGGGAGGCCACCGCCGCGGGAGGGGCGAGGGGGGAGGGGCGAGGGGGGAGGGGCGAGGGGGGAGGGGCGAGGGGCGAGGGGCGAGGGGCGAGGGGCGAGGGGCGAGGGGCGAGGGGGAGGCGGGAGGCGGGAGGCAGGAGGCGGGTCAGACATAGCAGGCTGCAGGTCCCGAGCCCTGCCCCGCGGGGAGGCCTTCGGCGAGAATTCGAGCACGGCACCGGCGGGCTGGCACTGCTGGGGGACTCAGAGCAACCTGTGCAGCAGCTGGCCCAGGTGCTAAGCCCCTTACTGCCCTGGACCTGTGGCGCTGGCAGGCTGTTCCGTGTGTGGGGCCCGCCGAGCCCACGCCCGCGCTCTCCGGAACTCGCGCTGGCCCGCGGGCACAGCACGCAGCCCCGGTTCCGCCCGCGCATCTCCCTCCACACCTCCCCGCAAGCAGAGGGAGGAGGCTTCGGCCTCAGCCAGCCCAGAGAGGGGCTCCTACGGTGCGGTGGCGGGCTGAGGGGCTCCTCAAGCGCCGCCAGAGCGGACGGCGAGGCCGAGGAGGCGCTGAGAGTGAGGGCTGCTAGCACATTGTAGCCTCTCTCTATGAGGTATATTTTCAGTGTTTCCTATGAGAAAATTTTATATAATAGAAACAGTAGCAAATGACTTCTTAGAGTAAAATAAGTTTATTTGGTGGCCAGGGCCATGTAAGATTAACACAAGCCACAGTGGAAAATGGCAGCTGTTGAGAAGCATTGAACATCTTCAGCAAAGTGAGGAGGCCCACCCTGACCAGTCTGGGAACAAAGAGCTTTGGAGCCAAAGGGAGCAGGTTTGAGTCCCAGGATGGCCACTTTTCTTGATTTCATCCCCTCAGACAAATTACTAAGCCTCTTTGAACCTTGGTTTCCTCAATAATGTCCCCCGTGATGATCACATATGCCTGGCATATAGTCATTGTTTCATAAATGGCACCTACTACCATTATTGTTCACCCATAGCTGGATTACCTGGGTCCTCTGCATCACGCAATTAGTGTGATGGGATTGGAACTAAGGCTTGTCAGTGATAGGTGAGATTCTAAAACAGGTAAGGCTTGTTTTTTTGTTTGTTTTTTGAGGCCGAGTATCACTCCGTCGCCCAGGCTGGAGTGCAGTGGTGTGATCTCGGCTGAGTACAACCTCCGCCTCTTGGGTTCAAGTGATTCTCCTGCCTCAGCCTTCCAAGTGGCTGGGACTACAGGCGCATGCCACCACCACGCCCAGCTAATTTGTTGTATTTTTTAAGTAGAGATGGGGTTTCACCCCGTTAGGCAGGATGGTCTCGATCTCCTGACCTCGTGATCTGCCTGCCTCAGCCTCCCAAAGCGCTGGGATTACAGGTGTGAACCACTGAGCCTGGCCCAAGGCTTGTTTTTTAATGCACCCCTCCTCCATGCTCCCTGTCCTGTTTAGCAGACCCCCCAACATTGTCATGAGTCCACTTCCTGAATTTTTAACCTTTTTAATTTATTGAAATATATTTGACCTGTGTCCTAGTCCTCAGGTCTTTAGACCTAATGACTAGTCAGATTGAGGCAGAAACTATCCCCTTCTACCCCCAAGTTTATTGTGTGCATTACCGTGATTTTTTCTCCCACTGTCTTTGGTACAATAACTTTACTATTCCAAAAGACCCTTGCCCAGACAAATAACTTGATTGTTTATTACAGGAATTTCCCAAGAGGCCCATCAACTCTTTAATAGGTGAGTTTTATTTAATAGAAGCATCAACAGACATTTCACACCTAAGACATTTCAAACCCCTCGCCTAGCTGTTTCTACCAACCTGAAACTACTGTATCATGATCTCCCCCAATCCCAAGCAAGCCCCTGCGTTGAAAGGCCCTCCTTAAACCAATCTTGAAATTCTCAGTGAGATCCTAGCCTCTCCACTTCCCCTGGCAGCTGCGATGGAGGCTCTGTGCAAGGGCTGTTCTCTCTCCTCCATAAGCAATGAACTCAGCTCTGCCTTCCACCATCTTCTCAGAACAGAAAATCTGGTGCCCTCCTTCCAGAAAGTCCTTTCGGTGTGACCGACCCAATCTGAGGAGCCGTGAAAGCCAGGAGGGGAGGCCCCAGAGCCAGGTTGGCTCTGGGTGTCCTTTCCATCCTTCCCTGCGTGTGGAGCTGGTCCCACTGTGGGGACCATGGGTGGAGGGCCACGTGCACAAGAGTCATTTGAGGACATCCTTGCTGCACACATTTCAAGCCTGGGAAGTTGTGCACACACAGACAGAGCTCTTCATGGTCTGTCTGCTGGGGGTACTGTTATTCCCGGTTCTAGCCTCTAAGAAATGAAAGCTTCCACTCCCGTTTGACTTGTAGATTGCAGGATATTTGTGTATCTAAAGCTTGAGTCCCTCTTTCAAACCAGAGGTTTACTCTATGTTTTGAGAAAAGAGTGATTGAATTTATGTACATGGAAGAGTCTATAGAGCCAGCTGCCCAGTAGCTAGGCAACATACAGAGGGCCACGTGGCAAGGTCCTGCCTTGGGAAATTGCCTCTCAATGACGGAGGTGGGAAGTCCTACGAAGGAGAATGTTAAAAATCAACTTAAAACTGAGTTGGTACTAAAACACTTCACCTGAAGTTCATTCATTGATCCTTAAAAAGTTGCATTTGTGGCAGGGCGCAGTGGCTCAGGCCTGTAGCGTTT
Source organism: Macaca fascicularis (assembly GCF_037993035.2). NCBI lineage: Eukaryota > Metazoa > Chordata > Mammalia > Primates > Cercopithecidae > Macaca > Macaca fascicularis. Next base: position 103,212,459 of record NC_088381.1, read on the forward strand.
TGGGAGGCCGAAGCAGGCGGATCATGAGGTCAGGAAATCAAGACCATCCTGGCTAACACGGTGAAACCCCGTCTCTACTAAAAATACAAAAATTAGCCGGGCACGGTGGCGGGTGCCTGTAGTCCCAGCTACCCGGGAGGCTGAGGCAGGAGAATGGTGTGAACCCAGGAGGCGGAGCTTGCAGTGAGTGGAGATGGCGCCACTGCACTCCAGCCTGGGCGACCGAGCCAGACTCCGTCTCAAAAAAAAAAAAAAAAAAAAAAAATTGCATTTGCTTGTTTGTTTGGGGCATCCCCAGAGATGAATATTAAAATACTGTGAAGTTTTTAAAAGTCTGACCAAAATGTTTAATGTGGTGACTTTGGGTAGACCTGAGCCTTGGTGAGAATCAAACCCAGACTGCACAACTGGAAACTCCTGGAAGCAGACACACCTCACTTCCTTTATTTAGCACCGTATGAAACCATAGTAAAGATTTCAGCCGGGCGGGGCGCGGTGGCTCAAGCCTATAATCCCAGCACTTTCGGAGGCCGAGGCGGGCAGATCACAAGGTCAGGAGATCGAGACCACGGTGAAACCCCGTCTCTACTAAAAATACAAAAAATTAGCCGGGTGCGGTGGTGCGCGCCTTTAGTCCCAGCTACTCAGGAGGCTGAGGCAGGAGAATGGCCTGAACCCGGGAGGCGGAGCTTGCAGTGAGCCGAGTTCGCGCCACTGCACTCCAGCCTGGGCGACAGAGTGAGACTCTGTCTCAAAAAAAAAAAAAAAAAAAAGATTTCAGCCGGGCATGGTGGCTCACGCCTGTAATCCCAGCACTTTGGGTGGCCGAGGCGGGCAGATCACGAGGTTGGGAGATCGAAACCATCCTGGCTAACACAGTGAAACCTTGTCTCTACTAAAAATAAAAAAAATTAGCCTGGCATGGCGGCAGGCGCTTGTAGTCCCAGCTATTCGGGAGGCTGAGGCAGGAGAATGGCGTGAACCCGGGAGGTGGAGCTTGCAGTGAGCCGAGATCGCGCCGCTGCACTCCAGGCTAGGCGACAGAGCAAGACTCTATCTCAAAAAAAAAAAAAAAAAAAAAGATTTCAGAGGAGATGAAGTAGGATATCTGAGTCCCACAGGATTGTTCAGTTTATTGCGGTCTCCTGAGATCTCAGATCTTGCATTTTCTGCATTATTATATAGTTTCCATGAGACAGTTTTCCGTTAACATAAAACATCAGAAATTCAGACCATCCTTTGTAATATTTGCCCAATTTTGGTAGGATAGCAACAGATACATAAGGAACATATTGACGATTGATGACCTGAAAACACTTTTGTTAGTGGGAATTCCTGTGCGTGCTTGGAAGCTGCTTTTTTTCTTTTTCTTTCTTTCGTTCTTTTTTTTTTTTTTTTTTTATCTGACAGAGTTTTGCTGTGTTGCCCAGGCTGGAGTGCAGTGGCACCATCTTGGCTCACTGCAGCCTCCACCTCCTGGGCTCACAAAATCTTCCAGCCTCAGCCTCCCGAGTAGCTGGGACTACAGGTGCGTGCCACTATGCCCAGCTAATTTTTTGTATTTTTGTAGAGATGGGGTTTCACTGTGTTGTCCAGGCTGGTCTTGAACTCCTGGGCTCAAGCAATCTGCACGCCTCAGACTTCCAAAGTGCTGGAATAACAGGAGTGAGTGAGTGTGCCTGGCCTGGAAGCTGCTTTATCCCCAAGTTAGGAATATAGACCTAGAGCCTGCCCAAGCCTGGCTCTGCCATTTACTGGCTATGTGACCCAGGCTGACTTTCTTTCTTTCTTCCTTTCCTTTCTTTCTTTCCTTTCTTTCTTTCTTTTCTTTCTTCTTTCTTTTTTTGAGACAGAGTTTCACTCTTGTTGCCCAGGCTGGAGTGCAATGGCACCATCTCCACTCCCTGCAACCTCCGCCTTCTGGATTCAGGTGATTCTCCTGCCTCAGTCTCCCGAGTAGCTGGGATTACAGGCTGCCACCATCACACTCAGCTAATTTTTGTATTTTTAGTAGAGATGGGGTTTCACCATGTTGGCCAGGCTGATCTCGAACTCCTGACCTCAGGTGATCCACCTGCCTCAGCCTCCCAAAGTGCTGGGATTACAGGTGGGAGCCACTGTGCCCGACCTTTATTTATATTTTTAAATAAATATTAAATATTACTTAATATTAAATATTAAATAAATAAATACAGGCCGGGAGCGGTGGTTGCTGCCTGTAATCCCAGCACTTTGGGAGTCCGAGGCAGGTGGATCACAAGGTCAGGAAATCGAGACTGTCCTGGTGAACAAGGCGAAACCCAGTCTCTACTAAAAATACAAAAAAATGAGCCAGGCATGGTGGCTGGCACCGGTAGTCCCAGCTTCTCGGGAGGCTGAGGCAGGAAAATGGCATGAACCCGGGGGGCGCAGCTTGCAGTGAGCAGACATTGTGCCACTGCACTCCAGCCTGGGTGACAGAGCGAGACTCTGTCTCAAAAAATAAATAAATAAATAAATAAAAATAAATAAATAAGTAAGTAGAGACAGAGTCTCACTGCATTGCTAGGCTGGTCTCGAACTCCTGGGCTCAAGCAGTCCTCTGGCCTCAGCCTCCCAAAGTGGGATTACAGGCTTGAGCCACCTCGCACAGTCAATTGAAAAGTTTTTTAAAAGTTTACCTTGAAGTCCAGTCGTAGTGGCTCATACTACTGGAGTCCTTTGGGAGGCTGAGGTGGGAGGATAGCTTGAGTCCAGGAGTTGGAGACCAGCCAGGGCAACATGGCAAGACCCCCTCTCTACAAAAAATACAAAAAATAGCCCTGTGTGGTGGCACACGTCTGTAATCCCAGCTACTTGGAAGGCTGAAGTAAGAGGATCACCTGAGCCTGGGAGGTCGAGGCTGCAGTTAGCCGTGATTGTGACACTGCACCTCAGCCTGGGTGACAAAGTGAGACTGTATCTCAAAAACATAAGTAAATAAAATAAAAACTTACCTTTAAGTAGCTGACTATTTTTCATATAGGTTATACTTAAGAAATTGTAAAAATATATGGAATGACAGCAATATTAAAGGGGAAATTATTATTTAAGATTTTCTCTGATGCTTTTCAGTTAACTGCTTGTTAAGACTTCTCATATTCCACCATGGGCAGTGGGGACTCGGTCACAGAGAGGGAGCAGCTGCCTCTACACTCCTTCCAGTTCCAATGCTTAGTCAGAGGTCAGCCTGCACACCGCAGCAATCTAATACCACAGGTACAAATAAGCTCATTTTAAAACCAGGTTTCCGGCCGGGCGCGGTGGCTCACGCCTTGTAATCCCAGCACTTTGGGAGGCTGAGGCGGGCGGATCACCTGAGGTAGGGAGAAAGAGACCAGCTTGACCAACATGGAGAAATGCCGTATCTACTAAAACTACAAAATTAGCCAGGCGTGATGGTGCATGCCTGTAATCCCAGCTACTCAGGAGGCTGAGGCAGGAGAATTGCTTGAACCCGGGCAGCGGAGGTTGTGGTGAGCTGAGATCGCGCCATTTGCACTCCAGCCTGGGCAACAAGAGCGAAACTTCATCTCAAAAAAAAATTAAAAAATAAAACCAGATTTCCATCCTTCAAGTACATTTCCTTCAAGATTTTATTCCTTTCTTGGAGCCCTGATGATTATGCCTTTGGCCTTGTGCTGTGTCAGCCATCTCCCTTATTACACTTAGCTGGGGTTTTTTTGCTGTTTTCTTTTTAAAGTTTATATATATATATACACACACACATATATGTTTTTATGTGTGTGTGTGTGTGTGTGTGTGTGTGTATATATATATATACTTTTTAAAAAATTTTTTGAGACAGAGTCTCGCTCTGTTGCCCAGGCTGGAGTGCAGTGGTGTGATCTCAGCTCACTGCAGCCTCCCTCTCCTGGGTTGAAGCGATTCTCCTGCTTCAGCCTCCCGAGTAGCTGGGATTACAGGCGTGCACCGCCATGCTGGCTAATTTTTGTATTTTTAGTAGAGATGGGGTTTCACCATGTTGGTCAGGCTGGGCTCAAACTTCTGGCCTCAAGTGATCTGCCTGCCTCGGCCTCCCAAAGTGCTGGGATTACAGGTGTGAGTCACCACGTCAGGCCTTAATGTATTTTTTTTTTTGGTAGAGATGGGCTCTCCCTATATTGCCCAGGCTGGTCTTGACCTCCTGGGCTCAAATGATCCTCCTGCCTCAGTTTCTCAAACTGCTGGAATTATAGGCGTGAGCCCCCACACCTGGTCACACTTACCTGGATTGCTGGCCGGTTTGTGGGCCTTGGCCCTGTTTTCATGTCAGTGTTCAGGGTCCAGTCCTACTTTTCAGTGACTCAGATTGGCTGAAGCTGGGTCATACTTCCTGCCCCCTGTGAAAAGGGTGCCTGCCACAGTCACTTGGGGCATGGGATAAGATAATATAGTACTGGCAGGTAAATAGCTAACTGGAATGTGAGCTCTGGACCGGTCTCTCCCACCCCCACTCCGCGCTGGTGCCTGGGCTCAGCTCTCGTGCTATGGGCTCTCATCTCACCATGCCTTTCTGTGCGCTTCTCTGTCTCCCTCTCCACCTAAGCAAGGAGCTCTTTGGGGCAGAGGCCATGGCTTATTCCTCCTTGGTGGGAGGCTGGAGAATAGTTCTTTTTGAGGCAAATGAAGGAATGGGATGGAGAGTTGCAGTTCTCTAGGAGGGAAACACAGGTGAGGTCCAGTTTCAGTTTCTGTAACGCTCTCTTTCAGTGGGGAAACAGCCTGGGATATTCTTGGCTGGGGAATGTTTCTTGGGCATGTTTCAGACTGGAGTTCCACAACTCAGACTTTTCTTGCCAAATGAAATTTCAGCTACACTTAAGGCAAGTTAATGAAAATCTGGCAGAAAGCCGGGGGTGGGGTGGCGGTGGGGGGGTGGGGGGGTTCGGGGGTGGGAAGTGGGGGGGAAGGAAGAGCCATCTCACAGACTCAATTCTGTCACCACTTAATCACTTCCAGTAGCAATTGAACTTTCCATGCAAATCCACCCAAGCTCCCAGCCTTCCGAATTTCCAGGCCCCAGGGGAAGGTCTTCAGATTGCTCAGACTAGTTTGTTCCCTCTTTAAAGAAAAATCCTTACTTTCTGGAAGGGCTTGGTACACATGGCCTCTACAGGAAACGTATCCTCATGGATGAGGAAGGCAGAAGGAATCAAGGAACCGAATTCAAGGAAGTTGCTGATGTGACGTATTATTTCCCCCTCATATCACTTCCCTCTCTCTAGGCATTCTTAGTCCTACTTGTCCCCACATGATCTGTAACTTCTTGGAGGAAATCAAAGTGCATTAAAGAAGGCTCTCCGTCTGCTGGCCTGTTTGCTTTGAGATCTTTTGCTCTTGTTTGCTTAGGAATTTGAAGATTTTCTACAGACTAGAATGTTTCCCTTCTAAAATTTTCCTTTAGGGAACTCCAGGCTCCAGTCACCCAACCAACAGGCAGGACAGAAAGATAATACATTTAAAACAAAAAGAAAAGAAAAGCAGGGAGGGCTGGGTGTGGTGGGTCACACCTGTAATCCCAGGACCGTGGGAGGCCAAAGCAGGCGGATCACTTGCGGTCGGGAGTTCGAGACAAGCCTAGCCAACACGGTGAAACCCCATCTCTGCTAAAAATATATAGATTGGCCGGGTGTAGTGGTGTGCACCTGTAGTCCCAGCTACTCGGGAGGCTGAGGCAGGAGAATCGCTTGAACCCAGGAGGTAGAAGTTACAGTGAGCCGAGATCACACCACTGCACTCCAACCTGGGCAAGAGAGTGAGACCCTATCACAAAAAAAAAAAAAAAAAAAAAGAAAAGAAAGAAAGAAAAGGGGATGAGAAATGGGGAGAAGAACTAGAGAGTAAGGAACCAGGGTAGCCTTCAGTGCTTAACTGGGCCCAGCTACCTCAAGATTTATGCAGATGACAGAACCTTTTCTGAGGTTTAGAACCTAGAAAGAAGAAAAGCTGAAGCCTAGAAAGGTGGGAGACTGGGCCCAAGTGGGTGAGAAGGGCCCCACCCTTGCTTGACGCTGGAGGGTGGTACCCCTAAGCAAGAGCTGGAAGCTAAGGAGGCTGGGGATGAGGGGGTGGCACACAGTTCTGTCCTGTTTCTCCAACCTAGCACAGAACTAGAGACAGTGTATGGGTGAATTGGCACAAATTTAACGCCTTTACAGAGGGAAGAAGAGTCACGTTTGACTGAGTAGAAAGCACTAAGGGCATCGTTCCAAAATTGGGGAGCCAAGTTTCCAACCTTTGTTCTTTTCAGAATGAGGGTGGGGATATCGCCCCCACTCCCATCTTACCTCTCCCACTTAGCTGAGAGCTGAACCTAACTGACCTAATTCCTGTGGCAGGTCATTTAACACCTGTGTTGAGGTGCTTGGGGAGGGACAAGGAATTTCAGTGAAGAACCCGGGCACTTTGACAGAGAATAAGACTGGTAGAGGGACCGCCAGTGCTGGGTTCCAGATGGACTGAGGCTACAGAAATGGGGCAGAGCTGGGCGTGGTGGCTCATGCCTGTAATCCCAGAACTTTTTGAGAGGCTGAGGCAGGCGGATCACCTGAGGTCAGGAGTTCAAGACCAGCCTGGGCAACATGGTGAAACCCTGTCTCTACTAAAAATACAAAAATTAGCTGGGTGTGGTGTCAGGCACCTGTAATCCCAGCTACTTGGGAGGCTGAGGCAGGGAGAATCGCTTGAACCCGAGAGGTGGAGCTAGCAGTGAGCAGAGATCACGCCATTACACTCCAGCCTGGATGACAGAGCGGGACTCTATCTCAAAAAAAAAAAAAAAAGAACTGGGGCAGACTGGCTTTAACCAGTCTGTAGTAACACTCCTTATATCTGGAAGACCACTAAATATTGGCTCCTTTTTGGTCCAAGGTGACCATATTCTTTTGACTTTGACATCGTTTGTGGATCAGGAAAGGGATAATGTAATAATTTTTTCTTAGGTATAAGTCAAAGACATAAATTGCAATTATACACTACTCTGCATTTTCTAGAATGCAGTAACTTTACTTTTTCCTCTAAAATATTTTGGCTTGGTGTGGTGGCTCAGACGTGTAATCCCAGTGCTTTGGGAGGCCACAGTGGGTGGATCTCTTGAGCCCAGGAGTTCGAGACCAGCCTGGGAAACATAGAGAAACCCTGTCTCTACAGATAAAATTAGCCAGGCATGGTGGTGCATGCTTGTAGTCCCAGCTACTCAGGTGGCTGAGTTGGGAGGATTGCTTGAGCCCAGGAGTTTGAGGCTGCAGTGAGCTGTGATTGCACCACTGCACCCCAGCCTGGGCAACAGTGAGACCCTATCTCAAAAAATTTTTTTAATAAAAATGTTTACAGGGTACAAATGCAGATTTTTTATGTTGTACAGCAATAAAGTCTGAACTTTTAGTGTACCCATCTTTATTCTTCTTTCTACCTAGGCAAGAGAGCCATTTTAGAGATGAAAACCTCAAGATAGAGCATCTAAGTCAAGTTCCACATTACTGATTTCTTGTGACATTTGCTTCTGTAGAATCATTCAGTACAATCAGTAGACTGAACTGATAAGAGACCCTTCAAGTCTTTATTACTTTTCTACTACAGCCAGTAACAAAACACATAAACAGATGGAATGCTCTTAAAAGATGTTTACCCCAAAATAAGTGCGTGTTAAGTATGTTAATCACCTACCTCTCCTGCAAGGTGACCGTGGACAGGACATTCTCTCTGCGCTTGTTTCTCCTGGTATGACATAAAGGATGTTGTGTAACAGCTTGTTTTTCTTTAGCACTACATGCCTGCCACTATGCTATGCATTTTACGTGGATTGTCTTATGTAATTTTCAGAACAGCCCAGCTAATGAGAAAACTGAGGCTCAGAGGTGAGTATCTGCTAACAAATGTCAGTACAGTCCCATTTCTGAGCCTATGTCCTTAAGAACTTCCTGTATTAGTGAGATCTTTCCCAGCTCTATATGAATTCAGCATATTCTTCTTGGCCAAAATAATTTCCTCAACTGGCAGTTAGGGTCCAGCAACAGTTGAAATCAAGGGATGACTGAATGACAATGGAGACCTCTCCAACCACAGGCCAAGCAGCACACTTCCACCCCAAGCCTGAGACTGGTATTTCCTATAACCTTGCAACAGCCTCCCTCCCACACACTGAGCCCAGGGTGCCTGCAAAGCTTTGCTGGAGGCTGGGTGTCAGGTGTGAGAAGCTGCTGGGAGTTCCCTGCTCCCCTACAATGCTCCACCTCCACCTCTGCCGGAGGATGGAACTTCAGAACAGGAAGAAAATGATCAGGATAACTTATTTGTAAAAATCTGTTTAATAAATATACATAATAAAAGTACCAAAATAATTACCAACAATACACTATGTACACCATTTACAGAAGGGTAACACAAACCTTGACAGGTATTAACTTTTCACTCCACATCACTGAAAGGTCTAACACTCCTGGCTGTTACATGCCACAGGATACCATGGGGTCAGTCACTCGAAGCACAATAAATATAAAATGTGGTCCTTCCATGAATTTTTGCTAACGTCCAAAACCCCACAGAGGTGAGGTTTAAAAGAAGTTTTCTTGGAATTTCAATGATCTTTCTTGTCCTCTACAAAAAGTTCACAAAAGCAACACAATGAGGGCTGATCCCACTACAATAAAACGTTTTGGGCCAGGCAGTGTGCAGTGTGGCTATAAGTACACCCTTTAAATTTTTTTTCTTTTTTCTTTTTTTAGAAAAATAAAACTTTTTTTTGTACAAATATACAAGTCCATGTTCTTTCAGCCCCTTTGCGCTCATAATGTCAGACGCTGGCCTCCAAACACACAGTCGTCATAGGGCAGCTGAAAACAAGGGGAAAGAAGACACATTAAACTTCCGAAGCTCTGCCAAGCCACTGGGATGGGGAGGCCGCTACTGGAAATAACCCTTGGACTCCATTCTCCATAGCCCAAATACAATGAACTTTACAGGCTGAGGGAGTTTGCCTTTAACTCCCATTTTAAAAATGTTTTAAAAAATGCTTTTCTTTAAAAAAGGGTAAGCTATTTAAAAAAAAAAAAAAAAGGTACATTATTGGGATACTGGTTATGCACAGAAATTTGAGAGACTCATTATGTAGATACCCCTCTGATAAGGAGCAGTTCTAGGGGCCCGGGAGGGTGAAGGGAATGGTCCCTCATTAGTTAGAGAGCCCAAGGAGTTCACAGACTCACCTCATCCTCCGTGAACTCCGTGAACTCTGACTCTGTGTCATAGCTCTCCTCATCCTCACTCTCCGGCAGCATCTGAAGGTTTTCCAGTGTCAGCTGGCCCAGCTGCTGCTGTATCCGGGTGCTTGGGCGGCCCCAGGTGAGCTGGTAGGGAGAATAGCCCTGGTAGGTAACTCTGTTGACATCAGCCCCACACTTCAACAGGAGCGACACCAGGTCAGGATTCTGCAGGTCCACTGCGAGGTGAAGGGCAGTCCGGCCGTTACAGGGCTCCTGAAACCAAAAGGAATTTGAGATGCTTATGGCTGCGTTTGGAATTTCTGCTCACAACATGAGCACGAGGAACTTGACTCAGTGCATCGGAGGCAGGAAGCACTAACCTGAGCATTGACATCAGCACCCAAGGACACCAAAAGCTCCACAATGCCCAGGTAGCCATGGATAGAGGCTAAGTGCAGACACGTGTGGCCTGGAAGAACAAAACGAAAAAAGTATAACCACCTGTTTCAACCCTCACTCCTTTCACCTATTCTTTTATGGGACAAATAGTCATATCTTCTGAATTTTAAGAACCCACCGTTTGGGTTCTGAAAGAACTTTATAAAGGCATCCAACAGGCACTTTGCACACATATTTTCTCAACCTTTCAAATGCTGGCAGTTTAAGTTCTTGCCTCGACTCCTTAAGTTGGCCCACCTGCCCCTTCTCCACATCACCTGCCACCTGAGGGGGTGGGGCAGGGCAGGGAGGCAGACATACCATTGTAGTTGGTAGCCTTCAGGATGGAGTGGAGGTGCGGGGTGGTGCAGGACTGAGTCAGGACTCCCACGCTGGCCAAGCAGCCCTGCTCACAGGCAAGGTGTAGGGGGGTATTTCCTCGAAAGTCTCGGAGCTCAGGATCACAGCCAGCTCCCAGAAGTGCCTCAGCAATTTCTGGCTGGTTGGTGATCACAGCCAAGTGGAGTGGAGTCTACGAATGCAGGAGAGACCAGAGAAAGTAAGCCAGGGACCAAACCCACACCCTGAGTTCCCCTGAACCCGTGTCTCCTGGTTGGGTGCTGCTCCTCCTAGACAGGCGGGTGGGGAGGACTGGCAAATAGCAGAGACTCCAGGTGGGTCACAAAGACCTCACCAAATCAGTGGAATTTCCTTCACTCTCTAGGATGTGGGCTGACGTGAAGTAAAAGGTGAGGGTGAATAATGCCCTGTGGCCCTGAATTCAGAAAGGATCTGGGGTGACTTTGCTACATCAGTTCCATCCCAGAGTTAGAGAGCCCGGGCCAGGCAAGCGGCGCACCTGCTGCAGGTTGTTCTGGAAGTTGAGGAAGGCCAGGTCTCCCTTCACCTGGCGGATCACTTCCATGGTCAGTGCCTTTTCTTCATGGATGATGGCCAAGTGCAGAAACCTGTGGGGAAGAGAGGGAAAAACCCCAGGGGTGGTGAGTGCACCGCGTGGGGCCCAGGGAGGCGCGGGCTGCGGGGGATTGCGCAAGGCCGGGGTTTCTGGAGGCCGAGGCCGCGGTGTTTTCCGCGAGGTTATTATGAGCTGAGTGTTCCTGGCAGGCGCCCAGGGACTTTCCGCCCCCCTCCCCCCGCGGCCCCGGCGGGCGCCGGCCAGACCGCCCCGCCCTCCCGCCAGCTCGGAACGCCCTGTACTTCCCCTCCCGGCTGCTCGGCGCCCGCCAGCGGCCAGAAACTCCCGCCCCGCCTTATGCAACCGGGGACTTCGCGTCCCAGCTGCCGCCCCGCCCCCGGCCTAGAGGACAGGCCTGGGGGGAGGGGGCGTGTGGCGACGCTGCCGTCCACCAGGGCCCAGCCGCCGCCCCTCCGAGTCGGGCCGGTGCCCCGCGCGGCCCTGCAGCCCTGCAGCGTTCGGGGCGGTGCAGGAGCCCCGGGGCGCCGCGGCGCCAGCCCGGCTGCATCGCTAGTTCCCCAGCTCGGGCTCCAGGCCCGGCGCCTCCCACTCCCCGGCCGCGCGCATCCGGCCCTCCCGAGGACCCCCGGCTCCGGGTCTGCGCCACTTACGAGTCCCCGTCCTCGGTGAGCTGCTGCTTCCAGGGCTCCGCGCCGCGCGGCACCTCCTGCGGCTCGAGGCGGATCTCCTGCAGCTCCTTGACCATCTGCTCGTACTCCTCATCCTTCATGGAGTCCAGACCGCTGTCGTGGCGGTCGTCCAGCAGTCGTTCCTTCTTCAGCCCGTCGCGGGGACCCTCCATGGCCCACTCCTGGGGGCGCTCGGCCGCCTGGAACATGGCGCGGGCGAGCTGCGGGCGCTGCTGCGGGTGCGCTGGGCCGCGGGCTGCGCGCTGCTTCCTCGCTGGGGCGCTGGCGGGCGGGACGGCGGCACGGGCTGGTGTGGGCTCTGCAGCGCCGCCGCGGCGCCCTATAAACGCTGGCTGGGGATTTCTCTGGGGCGGGGTCAGGCGCGGGGAATTTCCAAGCCAGTCAGACCAGAAAAGAGAACTGGCTTCGTCCTTTGCTAGGGGGAAAAAGAAGCCTAAACCCTGAGCTGGGGTTCGTCGGAGAAACTCCCTGCGATGAGCCACTGGGGTCACGGACAGGGAACTTTTTGATGAGTGCCAAGTGGCTGGAAAGTCCTTCCGACCAGGCCCCCTTCCCCGCGGTACTTCCCTGCAGCCTGCACCCTGTAATCCTGTCTCTCTGCAAGTGAACCTTCTTTCCCTGGGGTTTCCCACGATCGATTTGAATTGGGGTCGTCGGCGGCTGAGATCCCAAGGACGCCGACCTGATGGGCGGTCCCTCTTTGGGGTTTGCCAACCTGCCGGTCCTTTCCGTTTTTTGATCTTTTGAAAACGCAAGAGTGGAAATGATGGCTGGGCGTAGGGATTTGCTTTCCCCAGACTTCTAAGGGGAAGGACGCACTGTGGTTATGGGGCTGCAGGCTGCTCTTGTGTTTCTGCTAATATCAGGCTCATTGCAGCACGGGGACGTTTAGCTTCGCGCCCTTCCTCCCCTACCCCCCACGCACCTCTGCCAGGTAGAACTGTGAAAGCTTTGGAGGAGTGGAAAGCCTAAATCCTTGGAAAACTCTCAAATCACTTCCAATCACTTCCTAGGGATGAACAGCCTTGTTGAGTGGGGGAGGGGCAAACTCTCCCTGTATGGGGAAACTGCTGAATAGGACCATGATTTTTTTTTTTTCCCCCAAGTAAAGCAAGGTGTTAATCTTTGTAGTGGTGGTTGTGGATACCTTGCAATAACAGAGTAGCTATTGTGTTCATAAGTAGCTGTTGCATTCATGCTATCTGACCTACATTGTGCTGCCGCAGAGAATGGATCCTGAGCCTACTTCTGGGCATCTAAACTGAGCAATTCGAGGAGCACTTAGAGAAGGAGGCTGAAGAATGAGTTTAGTTAGTGCCTTAACCGCGATTGGACCTTAAGGACCGCTAAGAAAGTAGTTGCCAGTCATCCTGCAGGAGGCTCAAGGCAGCCCCATCCTCCCATCCTGCCCACCCCGCCTTGCTCCCTCGTCCTGGGGGATAGTAGCAGTTGGACCCATTCATGCCACCCAGGTAGAAAGGGGTTTTGGCTCACTATGCTCTGATTTCACCTGCAGAAATGTAATTTATGCTCTCCATCCCACCTCCACCTCCAAGCCTGCAAGCCATGGACTGAATTCATCTACTTGGTAGAATTGGTACAGGCAAAATAAAGCACACTTCGGTCAGAGCTCTTCAGAATTAGTCCCAGGAGCCCTCTGTAGTTCTGCAGAGATTTCTGGTGATGATTGCAATCATCTTTACCTTGACTGGCCATGTACTAACCAATCCTTCCCCTCTCTTCAAATCTCCACCCCTCCCCTAATATTAGAATGTAAGAAATCTGACTCAATAGAGAGAGACCAAGTATGAAGTGAAAAAAATTAAAATCAGATAGAACCTCCAGGGTAGTAATGATCATATGTTACAATGAAAACTTCCCAGGGGTAGACACCACTGTCTCTGTAGGCTTATGATATGCAATTCTACAATGATTGAGGCAAGGTGAAACAGGGACCACAGGGGGGCATCTCAAGTGCAGTCTTAACTGCACACTAGTTGGAGGGGTCAGTTAACTTTTTTGTGGTATACTTACTTCTATAATAAGATTAGATTGAATGTTACTTAAGGTCTTTTGTAGCTTAAAAGTTATAGTGTCTACAAATGCGTGCCTAATTCTCCTTTGTAAGGGTGACCATGGCTCTTGGAAATGTCAGGGTATAAATTTTTGAAAGAATTCCAGTGCCTTAGGTACCACATTGTTGGTTCTCAGAACGAATCTTGTAAGACAGATATTGTTCCTACTTCCCTAAAAAGAAACTGAAATGCATAGAAATTTACCCAGGAACCCCTTGGCAGTATATGAATCATTTGGCCAAAGCAGTCTTAGTATTAACACGTTTGAAAACACACTGCGAAAATCAGACTGACTACGCTATAATTTGGAATATACTCAAAACTATTTTCTACTCCAACTGTTAGGGAAAATAAAGGGTGGGTGTCCACCCACCCCCATCTGGGGAAATTCACTTCTTTTAAACATGTACAGAAACATCAAACTCTAAATGTCCCAATTATAGAGGATACATCAGAAGAAGATATTTGGCTTCCGGTATAAAAATGGTTATGAAAAATAAAAATATCTGAGGAATAAGGTTTCGCACCACCTTCTATGGTTTTATATTTCTGGTAGCCTTCAGGACCTGGTGGTCTTTATTCCTGATTGTTTCGTGTGACACCTAGTGGTAAGAGTAAGGCAAGGCGTTCCTTGATTTGTCATAGTGCCTTTTGAAAAAATTGGGAGGTGCTGAGCCTTGATGACTTGTCCCTACAGTGGAGATTCCCAAGGAGGTACCTTTTGTTTTCCTGCAACTCTGGGAAACAGTTTTGAATAATGTGATCCAACAGGTTTTTTTCCCCATCATCTATATGGTTTAAGTCAACAAACATTACAACGTGGGTGAAAAAGAATATACACTTGGAAATTAAAACCATGAGCAGACTGGGCAGAAGACAACAAAAGGGTCTGGTTTTGATTTAGAAAGACCTTTATGGGCCGGGAGTTGTGGCTCACTCCTGTAATTTTAGCACTTTGGGTTGCCGAGGCGGGAGGATTGCTTGCCACCCAGGAGTTGGAGATCAGCCTGGGCAACAAAGCGAAACACTGTCTCTACAAAAAATACAATTAGCAGAGTGTGGTGGCAGGAGTCAGTAGTCCCGGCTACTCCAGAGGCAGAAGTGGGAGAAACGCTTGAGCCTGGGAGGTAGAGTTTGTAGTGGGCCATGATGGCAGCACTGCACTCCAGCTTGAGCAACAGACTGAGACCCTGTCTCAAAAAAAAAAAGACCTTTATGGACCCTTCAGCACTCAGATTTTTCTCCTCATTGTCAAACATTCTAGCTAACCATAACCATTAAAAAAAAAAATGTTAAAACTGTAGGCTGTTCGCGGTGGCTCACACCTGTAATCTCAGCACTTTGGGAGGCCGAGGTGGCTGGATCATCAGGTCAGGAGTTCGAGACCAGCCTGGCCAACATGGTGAAACCCCATCTCTACTAAAGATACAAAAAATTAGCCGGGCGGGGTGGTGCGCATCTGTAATCCCAGCTGCTTAGGAGGCTGAGGCAGGAGAATCACTTGAACCCAGGAGGCAGAGGTTGCAGTGAGCCGAGATCGCACCATTGCACTCCAGCCTGGGTGACAGGGCGAGACTCTGTCTCAAAAAACAAAACGAAACAAAACAAAAAACTTTAGATAACTCATTTTTAATGTTATTTGGCCTTTTTAATGCATAAGGCAAAATAATAAGTTACATCTCAAAGCTGCTTGTATTTTGGCCCAGGACGCAGCCATAGGAAATGACAGGATGGCTGGTGATGCTCCAGGAGCACCCCCTTGGGAAAAGGAGCATCACCAGGGCCTGGTTTGGCTGCAGGCACTTCAGGCACTCCTCCTGCATGGAACAAGCACAGTATGGACAAAACCTAGTGCCTGAAGTGCCATGGAGAGAGTCTACAAGTTCAACCAGGTGGTCCAAAATCCTCAGCTTTTCTTGATGATATGGGCAGGGTGGCCTGTGTCAACTGGCCTGGCCAACTAAAACTAAATTGTTTTGGCTCCAGCAAAGTCAACTCCGGAATCAGGGTACCCATTGCTCAGTGCAGCTAGGCTGGAAGAGAGATGAGCCATGACAGAGTTCCTGAAGAGCAAGGCAGGTGCACTCCCGACTGGGAGCCCCACTGTGAAATTCTGAACTTACATTCTGCTTTCAGTCTCGTGTTGTCTTCTTCCCTGCTAGACTGGTAGCAACTGTCTGCATCCTCTTCAGAACATGGAGCCCCCAAGCTATGGATCTTTTCCCATAGAAAAACAAGACTGGGGGCAGTGGCTCACACCTGTAATCCTAGCACTTTGGGAGGCTGAGGCAGGTGGATCACCTGAGGTCAGGAGTTCGAGACCAGCCTGGCCAACATAGTGAAACCCCATCTCTACTAAAAATACAAAAATTAGCCAGGCGTGATCGTGGGTGCCTGTAATCCCAGCTACTCGGGGGGCTGAGGCAGGAGAACCACTTGAACCTGGGAGGTGGAGGTTGCAGTGAGCCGAGATCGTGCCGTTGCACTCTGGCCTGAGCGGCAGAGAAAGACTACGTGTCAATTAAAAAAAAAAAAAAAAAAAAAAAAAAAACCGGAAAAACAGCTGTCAGGACCTTCATTTGTAATGAAGCAAAAATAAGACTGTCAAATCCTTAATGTGTTTCCTTTGCTACAAATTCTGCAATTTAATGGGGATTAAAGCTTTAAAGGATCTCAAACTCAAATACTTACGCATCGGGAGCAGGCAGGTTTCACAGATGAGTGAAGCAGACCATTTGAGTCGGAAAGGAGTGGGATCTCCAGCAGCTTAGGACAGGGAGTATACCTCCCTCATACTTCGCTCAGACAACTTTTGGCATGTAGCACTTTCAGTTCAGTAGTGACCTTCTATTGTTAAAGAAATAAAAAAATTGGCCCAGCTCCGTGGCTCATGCCTGCAATTCCAACACTTTGAGAGGGTGAGGCAGGAGGAGCACTTGCATCTAGGAGTTTGAGACCAGCCTGGGCAACATGGTGAGACCCCATTGCTATAAAAATAAAAATAAAAAATTAACCAGGCATGGTGGCATACACCTGTAGTCTCGCCTACTTGGGAGACTGAGGTGGGAGGATCGCTTGATCCTGGGACGTTGAAGCTACAGTGGGCCGTGATTGTGTCACTGAGCTTCAGCCTCAGCAACAGAGTGAGACCTTGACTCAAACAAACATAAAAACATGATGAAAACTAAACACAAGGCATTTCTGCATCTATTGGTTAAATAGAGCCTATAAGCTCCGAGTTTACAACCTCTTTTTCAGCCACAGTATGATGTTTTAATTGTGCTTTGCGGGAGGCACAACCTTCTGCTCTTGGCATCATGGGGTCTCTGCTCCTGTGTGACAGGAGACTGGGACAAAGTGTGTCCATCCATGATGTGCAGGGCTGCTTCTGCCAGGCAGGGTTGGAATTAGGGGGCTCTAACCTCTGAAAAGTGAATTTTTCCTCCCTCAAACCAATTATTGTTTGTTTGTTTGTTTTTGAGACAGAGTTTTGCTATCGTTGCCCAGGCTGGAGTGCAATGACATGATCTTGGCTCACTGCATCCTCCGCCTCCCGGGTTCAAGTGATTCCCCTGCCTCAGCCTCCTGAGTAGCTGGGATTGCAGGCGCCCACTACCATGCCCGGCTCATTTTTTGTATTTTGAGTAGAGACAGGGTTTCACCGTGTTGGCCAGGCTGGTCTCAAACTCCTGACCTCAGGTGATCCACCCGCCTTGGCCTCCCAAAGTGCTGGGATTACAGATGTGAGCCACCATGCCCAGCCTGTTTGTTTTTTTGAGACAAAGTCTTGCTGTGTCACCTAGGCTGGAGAGCTGTGGCATGATCACAGCTCACTGTAGCCTTAATCTCCTGGGCTCAAGCGATTCTCCCACCTCAGCCTCCCATGCAGTGGCACCACAGGCACATGCCACTGTGCCTGGCTAATTTTTTTTTGAGACGGAATTTCATTCTTGTCACCCAGGCTGGAGTGCAATGGTGCAATCTTGGCTCACTGCAACCTCTGCCTACCAGGTTCAGGCGATTCTCCTGCCTTAGCCCCCCCGAGTAGCAGGGATTATAGGAGCCCCCCATCACGTGCAGCTCATTTTTTGTATTTTTAGCAGAGACAGGGTTTCACTGTGTTGACCAGACTGGTCTCGAACTCTTTACCTCAAGTGATCCACCCACCTCAGCTTCCCGAAGTGCTGGGATTACAGGTGTGAGCCACCACACCTGGCAGTGCCTGGCTAATTTTTTAATTTTTTTGTAGAGATGGGTCTCCCTGTGTTGCCCAGGCTGGTTTTGAGCTCCTGGGTCCAAGTGATCCACCCACCTTCACTTTCCAAAGTGCTGGGATTACAGGTGTGAGCCACTGCACCCTAACCCAAAGCAATTTTTAAATACTACACTGTAAAATAAGCATAATAAGTCCAACAAAGTTCTGATATTTCTCACAATAGGTACTTATGTTGTTTTAAGGAATCAGATGACTTCAGTAAACATCTCCTGAGTTGTGCCTGCTCTGCTGGTGCCCTAACTGCATGCCAATCTGGCTCTTGGGTAACCTGCTGTGAGGGAAGGAGGAGGCCTGCACGTGTCACCCGTGGCCAAAATTCCTGGCTCTCTCTTTTCATGGTTTGTTGGCGGTAACCAAATAATATTTATAGGTGTGTAGCATTGTTCATGGTCTGTTGTGTTCAGGGAGAAGTAGTTGGATCAGGAAGGTGGTAGAGGCTTAAGGCATTTCCCCTGCATGCCAATGTATTTGCTATTTTGTCTTGGATGTAAATGCATTCTGAGTTTAGTCAGGGTATGAGGATACTTAGCACTAGGGAACTTCCACACAAGAGCCTGGTACTTGGCAGGGGATGAGACGTAAATGATATGGGGCCCTTGTTCTTTGGCACTGAAATTAGGTAAAGAACTCATGATCCTTCTCAGAGGGAGCCTAAGCTGTATCCACCAATGGAAACTACATGGAGAGGTAGACCCTTTCCCCGCTATAGTCTAAGGCCTTGGGAATTGTTTAGGAAAAAGCAAAACAGAATCAGAGCTGCTAAGAGATAGATTCATATTACAGAGTAAGGATTTAGGAAGCTTGTTCCTGAGCCCTTTCTTGTAAGCACTAAAATAATGCCTTTCCCAGACTTCCTTTTAGAGCCTCTATTATCTGGAGTAAAACCCCAGAGTGCTTGGATGAGTATTAGAAATTGAGATTTGTCTCTGAGGCTATTAGTGGGGAAGGGTATCACAAGAATATAGTTTCTGAAAGTTTTTCTTAGGTTTTTTTTTGTTTTTTTTTTTGAGACAGGATCTTACTCTGTCACCCAGGATGGGGTACAGTGGCATGATTACGGCTTACTGCAGTCTGACCTCCTGGGCCCAAGCAATCCTCCTGCCTCAGCCTCCCATGTAGCTGGGATTACAGACACATGCTACCATACCTGGCTAATTTTTGTATTTTTAGTAGACACAGGATTTCGCCATGTTGGCCAGGATGGTCTCCAACTCCTGATCTCAGGTGATCCACCTGCCTCAGCTTCCCAAAGTGCTGGGATTATAGGCGTAAGCCACCATACCTGGCCTGGCCAGGTTTGTTTGTTTATTTGTTTATTTATTTACTTATTTTGAAACAGAGTCTCGCTCTGTTGCCCAGGCTAGAGTGCAGTGGTGTGATCTTGGCTCACTGCAACCTCCGCCTCCTGGGTTCAAGTGATTCTTATGTCTCAGCCTCCCTAGTAACTGGGACTACAGGTGCCTATCACCACGTCTGGCTTATTTTTTGTATTATTTGTAGAGATGGAGTTTTGCCATATTGGCCAGGCTGGTCTTGAACTCCTGACCTCAAGTGATCCGCCCACCTTGGCCTCCCAAAGTGGTGGGATTACAGGCGTGAGCCACCATGCTCAGACTATTTTTTTCTTTTCTTTTTCCTTCTTTTTTTTTTTTTTTTTTTTTTTTTTTTTTTTTTTTTGAGATGTTGTCTTGCTCTGTTGCCAAGCTGGAGTGCAGTGGCGTGATCTCGGCTCACTGCAATCTCCGCCTCCCAGGTTCAAGTGGTTCTCCTGCTTCAGCCTCCTGAATAGCTGGGATTACAGGCACATACCACCACACCTGGCTAATTTTTGTATTTTTAGTAGAGACAGGGTTTCACCATGTTAGCCAGGATGGTCTTGAACTCCTGACCTCGTGATCCGCCCGCCTCAGCCTCTCAAAGTGTTGGGATTACAGGTGTGAGCCACCGTGCTCGGCCGCCCAGCCTATTTTTAAACACTGAAAGCAAATGAGAAACAGAGCGAGATGGATCACAAATAGAAGCCATGAGCAGAAAAAAAGAGGAGAAATTGGCCTGGAACATTTTTTCTTTGTTACCAGGTGTCAGCTGTCAGAGTCCAGTCCCATGACTGTGACACAGTCCCTTTGGATAAGCCGCTTAGCTTGACTTAGGAATATTCATCATTTCTTATATCCCAGGGCTGTTCATAGGCTAACGTGTAGTGATTATTTTGCCAAAAACACTGATATTTTCAGAAAGTGAAGCAGATTAATGCATCACCAAATCTTTAAATGCTAATATTTGAAAATTGGGCCAGTTTGGAAGAGTATGAGAAAAGAGGGAATGGGATGCCCCCGTACTCATTGACTGAAACTCAAGAGGCTAGGCGGAAATGGGTGAGGTTGACAGCACAGGTATGGGTTTTGCTAGAAATCTAAATGTACATCATGAATAGAGAGCAGAGAAGCACACAGATAACCCAGTCTCAATGTTGGCTTTTCCACTTTTAGGGGTCAGGTCCACCTCCACGTTGTCAGGGCATGAGGAAAGCACCTCACTGGATTTCAGGGCAGGAGGATGGGAGTCACAGGGTAAAGGGAAGAGGCTACACACAGAGCAGGAGCGGGGGCTATGGGAGTTAGGGAGGGAGGCAAGGGGGAATTTTCCCTTCACGAATGGCAAGGCAGAACACTAACACGAGGAACACAGTATATGCATGGTGCTGTCTGCAGTGACATCTTCTGGCCATTTGTGGAAGAAGTTTTCTTTGAGGCATCACGGATTCTTGAGAAGAGGAATTTAGGAAAGTTGAGTTGAGGATGTGCACTGAGACTGGATATGAAGTTGTGATTGTGGTGCGTCACTTAACACAGTCCCAAGGGAAAGACCCCACTTTATCTGTGAGTGTTACTTTTCCTTCAGAGCCTGTTGCCGGTCAGCTCAGTGCATCCTGCTATTGAAATGACACCCGGACCATCCTCTTCCTTCCATCCTCACTGTCCCCACAGTAGTGCAGGCTGTGTTGTACCATGGTAGCTTCTTGGTACTTTTCGTTATTGTTGTTTTGAGATGGAGTCTCGCTCTGTTGCCCAGGCTGGAGTGCAGTGGTGTAATCTCGGCTCACTGCAACCTCTGCCTCCCAGGTTCAAGTGATTTTCCTGCCTCAGCCTACCCAGTAGCTGGGATTACAGGCACCCGCCACCACACTTAGCTAATTTTTGTATTTTTAGTAGAGATGGAGTTTCACCATGTTGACAAGGCTGGTCTTGAACTCCTGAACTCAGGCAATCCAACCTCCTAGGCCTCCCAAAGTGCTGGGATTCCAGGCGCAAGCCCAGCAAAAATGAATTATTTTTAAAGTTGAAACATAATACCTTCATGTGGTTTAAAAAAAAAAAAAACAAGCAGTCTAAAAAGGTTACAATTATACAATTAAATCTCTCTCGCTCTCTCTTTTTTTTTTTTTTTTTTGAGACAGTTTCGCTCTTGTTGCCCAGGCTGGAGTGCAGTGGTGCAATCTGGACTTACTGCAACCTCTGCCTCCCGGGTTCAAGCAGTTCTCCTGCCTCAGCCTCCCAAGTAGCCAGGCATGTGCCGCCACGCCTGGCTAAGTTTTGTATTTTTAGTAGAGACGGGGTTTTACCATGTTGGTCAGGCTGGTTTCAAGCTCCTGACCTCAGGTGATCCACTCACCTCGGTCTCCCAAAGTGCTGGGATTATAGGCTTGAGCCACCGTGCCCGGCTTAACTCTGTTCACTGAGGCTTCTGATAACGCATTTTCATCATATCATTTCCTGTAACAGCCTCTGTTGACCTACCGTGGCCTGCAGGAAACGGTCTGAATTCCTCAGCTGTATTTAAAGTCCTCCAGAGTCAGACTCCACCCTGCCCAGCCACTCCTCATCACCATTTCCCCCCAGCACCAACACTTCGTGCCAGCTGCTCTGGCCTTCATGCAGGCCTCTCCCTCCCTGTCCTAGGACCACTTTCTTTCAGCTTCCTTGCCAGGACCCACCCTTTCCAAAACTCCTTTTCTGTCTTCCTCTTCTTGGGCGCTGTGCCCTCTTTTAAATCCTTCTAGCTCTTACAGCTTGTCTTGAATATTGGGCCACATATTGTCTCATACTCCTTAGTTATTGCTTGTGTCATATTTTGATCCCTAGTTAAACACGATAGTTTTTAACTAGGAATAGTGTTGGGTGGGGCAGGGGCTGCTGTGGGGGGAGGAGACATTCATTTCTTCTGTGTCTCCCTTACCCTGGGCTTCCCTTGCCATTGTTTCAGGTATGAGTATCCCCTTTGCTTCATACTTGTCCCAATTTTTCTTGGACCCTCCTCCTCCGTTAATACCTCACTTTGCATGCAATCGATTTCATTCTTTTCTATCTAGAAATTATCTCGAGAGGCCATAGGGTCCAGCTTCTGCTTTCAGGTGAGTAAGGTGCTATCATTCCCATTTTACAAAGGATGCAGACACTCTGAAATAAAGGCTATCAGGAGGATGGGGGCACATCAGAGCCACCATATCCCATCCTGTCCTAGAGGAATTGAACATGAGTAGAAGTGAACAGATTATAAATAGACCTAGATAGTGTCCTCTTTCTCTTCTGTTGCCTGAGAGTAATCTCTGGGGTGGAGCCCAGGGTAGGGGGGAAGGCTCCTTTTCAAACCTTCGGTTACGGAGTTAAGGAGATAGGTGATGTCCTGGAGGCTTGCTTAGTCCAGCTCCCCAGGGCAAGAGATCTAACAGGAAATTGGGGCAGAAGCTCTAGTTTAAAGGAATAGATGAGCATTTGCCTGGAGTATTCCCCATGTTAGAAATGCATTGGGGACATAGAATGGTGGGAAGGAAGCAGCATGAGAATGAGCGTTGTTGGTTGAAAGACCTCTGACAAACTGATGCATACTCAGACCTCTCATTGAGGACTGCAAGGCTAACGGCCCATGGACATATGACTGGCTGGCCCAGGTAGGGGTATGGTGGCTAAGGCCCACCTGCTGCCCTTCTGGGATGCTGTTTAATGGCTTTCAGAAGCAGAGGTATTTTCAACACCAACATTTCATAAGCTCAGGAGCTTGACCCAGTTTAATAGAGTATACATAAACTAATACAACCAATATTTAAATGAAAAGCCCATTGGTATACAAAGAATGATGTATGCTTTGCAGTCTGACTAAGGCAACATCTAGAACAGTTTATTTCCCAGGAAAGTTTCCCTTGAAGAGGAAACCCTAGGCAGTTTAGATCCAGGTAGACTTCACATCTTGGACTTTGAGCACAGAGAACTTCATTCAACTACTATTACATATGAACATATACTAAATTGTTTTATAAAAGTAGTACAGGAGGCCATTTGACGTATTAAGCATCAGGGCATCACTGCAGCTTTCCATTGTTAAAGGCCTTAACCTCACTTTGTCTTTTTACTCTCAACATTGAGTCTATCGATTTGTTAGGCCAGCTCAGCAACAAGACTGGAAATTAACATAGAGGTATATGGGAGGGTTGTTGTCGGCAGGGTGTTGAACTGGAGCTAAAAATAGGTGGGGATTCCTGGGGCAGCCTCCTTCGTGGTCACAGGCACCACAAAAGGAAAACTCAGCAGGGAAATTTGCTTTCGAGCCCTGCCCACAAGGGAGGGTAAAAGCCCCCACCTCTGTCGCTCCCCACCGGAAAAGCTCAGGGTGACAGTGAGTTTAGTGCTTTCAAAATGTCAGGTCTCTCACAGACAAGCTGTCACCCCTTCCCGCCCCCAGACTTCTGATCAGAGGCTTTCCCTCAGGGTAAATTCACTTTCTTAGTTCGAGCTCAAATGTCTGTCCCTGACTACCTGTAGCTATGTTTTGTCACAGGCCTGATTAAGATAAAGGGAATGTGAAATATTGACATAACAGGGTTAAAAAGGGGGGAGAACTCTAAAGAAGAAAAGCACTGTAGGTAGGGAAAAAAAACCCATTAATTTGTCAAGCATTTATTAAGCTCTTTTTGTGGTGCCAGGCACTACGCTGGGATATGGAGCATAATAAAAATAATTTTTTATTTATAAAATAAAAATAAATATGGTTCCTGCTCTCAAGGCACTTCTAGGCTGGTGAGAAGACCAGCAGGTAAATGAGTGGTGCTAGTAGGGAGTGATCAGAGATGTGGCTGAGGCCTGAACAAAGTGGCCTGGGAGCATGAGGCAGGGGAAGCCATGCCACACTGAGAGGGATGGTCCAGGGCAGCTATTGAAAGACAAGTCAGAGTCAGGAGTGGAAAGAAGGATGTGCAGGCAGAGGATTAAGCCTGTGGTGGGCTGGGAGGTGTGAAAGCAGCTTCACAGGGCTTGCTGTGTGGTAGAGGGATATGAGTAGGCAGGAGAGACACAGCACACAGCCATGTGACCGAGCCGAGAAGCTGGGCCTGCACCCTGAAAGCTGTGGTGGGTCACTGATCAGGTGTATGCCTTAGAAGACAGTGTGGTAAATAAACTGGAGTAGGTTGGGCTTGAGGCTGGTGGCCAGTTAAAGACAGTGACTGGAGGCCAGGCGCAGTGACTCACACCTGTAATCCCAGCACTTTGGGAGGCTGAGGCAGGTGAATCGCCTGAGGTCAGGAGTTTGAGACCAGCCTGGCCAACATGACGAAACCCCGTCTCTACTAAATATAAAAAAATTAGCTGAATGTGGTGGCGCGTGCCTGTAATCCCAGCCACTTGGGAGACTGAGGCAGGAGAATCACTTGAACCTGGGAGGTGGAGGTTGCAGTGAGCCGAGATATAGCACCACTGCACTCCTGCACTCCAGCCTGGGCAACAGAGCAAGACTCTCCTGTTAAAAAAAAAAAAAAAAAAAAGACAGTGACTGGAAAGTGAGATGGCTACAGAGAGATCTAAGAACAAGGATTTCGAGGTCTGAGTGACTGATTGGATGTGAAGGAGACAGGGAAGAATCTAGAAGCTCTGTTTCTGACTTTGGTTACTTAATGGAAAAACAGGAGGAAAAGCAGGTTGAGGGGAAGATGATGGGCTCCATCTTGGATGTATTAATTTCAAGATCCTCGTAGATACAAACAGCCAATTTAATGTGGAGAGTTCTAAAAGCATGCAATATATTGGAAGTCATTGGCTTATTTGAGAAACAGACAAAGCCACCCAGGAATTGTGTGTAGAAGTCCAAACACCAAGACTGGGAACACCCAAAGAGGTGAGCTTGGCTGAGAAGCCAACCAAGGAAACTGAGGAAAAGCAGAAGAGAGGGCTGTACTTCTTGTGAGAAGTACAAGAAAGTGGCCTTTGTAAACGAAGTGTCAAGTATGGCAAGATTGTGTGTCTATAGGAAACTACACAGATATGCTAAAGCTCATGAATTCAGGCTAACTTGAGAAGAAAAAGGCCAGACTGAAAGAAAAGAAAGGTTTATTTAAGATATGATATTAGGCCGGCCGCGGTGGCTCATGCCTGTAATCCCAGCACTTTGGGAGGCCGAGACGGGCGAATCACGAGGTCAGGAGATGGAGACCATCCTGGCTAACACGGTGAAACCCTGTCTCTACTAAAATACAAAAAAAATTAGCCGGGTGTGGCGGCAGGTGCCTGTAGTCCCAGCTACTCAGGAGGCTGAGGCAGGAGAATGGTGTGAACCCAGGAGGCGGAGCTTGCAGTGAGCCGAGATCGCGCCACTGCACTCCAGCCCAGGCGACAGAGCGAGACTCCGTCTCAAAATAAATAAATAAATAAATAAATAAATAAATAAAAGATATGATATTTAATTACTTTTAAATACACAATTACAAGGCTAACTAAAGGGCTCCTTCAGGGCTGTGATTCAAAGATTTACAATTATTTCATTAAAAGCACATAATGAAAACCATGGCATCTCTTTCATTTTATCAGTAGACAGATAGAAGTTGATGAAGTTAAGTGATGTGTTCAAGGTCACACAATTAAACAAATTGGACTAAAACCCAGATCTCTAGACACTGAGCCTGGTGCTCCTTCCTCTATATCAGTGGTCGGTTCTCAGACTTTGGCTTGTATTAGAGTCACCTGGAGGGTTCGTTAAACCACAGCTTGCTGGGCCCCACCCCAGAGATTTTTATTCAGTAAATCTGGGTTGGGGCCTGAGAATGCATTTCTTACCAGTTGCAGGTTACCTATTGCTTCTGGCCCAGGACCACATTGAGGACCACTGCTCTGTATAAGCCTCTTTATCTCTAACACTTAAAGTACTCAAGGATTCTAGAAGCCAGTTGTCTTTCAGGTTGCTTAATCATTTTCTCAGAAACCCTCCTTATATTATTAGTTTGCTTAAAAAGAATATTTTCGGGCCGGGCGCGGTGGCTCAAGCCTGTAATCCCAGCACTTTGGGAGGCCGAGACGGGCGGATCACAAGGTCAGGAGATCGAGACCATCCTGGCTAACACGGTGAAACCCCGTCTCTACTAAAAAATACAAAAACCTAGCTGGGCGAGGTGGCGGGCGCCTGTAGTCCCAGCTACTCGGGAGGCTGAGGCAGGAGAATGGCGTGAACCCGGGAGGCGGAGCTTGCAGTGAGCTGAGATCCGGCCACTGCACTCCAGTCTGGGCGACAAAGCGAGACTCTGTCTCAACAAAAAAAAAAAAGAAAAAAAAAAAGAATATTTTCTTCATGCAAACAGTCTCCTTGAACTTTATTCATTCAAAAAACTCAAGCTATTCTAGATAGACACTGTTCTGGGCATTAAAGATATAGTAAAATACATTGCCCTCAGAGGCCAGACGCAGTGGCTCACACCTGTAATTCCTACTTCCAACATTTTGGGAGGCCAAGGCAGGAGGATTGCTTGAGCCCAGGAATCTGAGACCAGCCTGGGCAACATGGCAAAAACCCATCTCAAAATAAAAATATAAATAATACAAAAATTAGCCAGGTGTGGTGGCGTGCACCTATAGTCCCAGCTACTTGGGAGGCTGAGGCGTAAGAATCTCCTGAGCCTAAGAGGTTGAGGCTGCAGTGAGCCGAGATCGCACCACTGCACTCCAGCCTGGGCAACAGAGTAAGACTTTGTCTCCAAAAAAAAAAAAAAAAAAAAGGAACAAAAAAACATCTGTCCTCAGAGAGTTTACCTTGTGCAGGAGATACAAATAACACAAAATAAAAGAATATAATATGTTAGTGAGAGTGCTAAGGAGGAAAAAAGAAATCAAGAAAAAGTATAGAAATGTAGGAAAGGAGAGGATGTTGACATTTTAGGTAGGGGGACCAGAATAGACAAGAAGGCAACCATGAAGTAAATACTTTTTTTTTTTGAGACAAGGCCTCACTATGTTGCCCAGGCTAGAGTGCAATTAGGCGATCTCGGCTCACTGCAGCCTTGACCTCTTAGGCTCAAGCGATCCTCCTACCTCAGCTTCCCAAGTAGCTGAGACTGTTACAGGCATGCACCTGCATGCCCGGCTAATTTTTTTTTTTTTTGCATATTTAGTAGAGACAGTGTGTCACCATGGTGCCTAGGCTGGTCTTGAACTTCTGGGCTCAGACAATCCACCTGCCTTGGCCTCCCAAAGTGCTGGGCGTACAAGTGTGAGCCACCATGCCTGGCTGAAGTGAAGACCTGAATGAAGAGCATGAGCTATGTAGCTGTCCAGGAAGGAGGGGCCAGGTGGTCTTCAGTGAGTGCAGAGGCCTGGAGAAGGACACACCCTCAGGGACAGCAGCAGGGAGTCAGTGTGGGGGAAGTCGTGTGACTCACAGGAGTAATAGGAAATGAAATCAGAGGTAACAGAACGCCAGATCAATGCTGGGACCTTAGGAACTGCTTTGACAATATTTAGTAAATTCCCCTAGAAAATATCACTCTATTTCTCTTGCTTTAAAACATACTTTTGAGGGAACTTTAGGTCCCAGCCTTGAGTGGGCCCCAGGAGCTCCCAACCCTAAAGGGTATAGAAGTTCCCTCCACAAAGTGGCTGATCAGTGTGCCAAGTTGCTTGTTTTCCCAAAGCAACAGAGTACAGACCCATATGGAGAGACATAAATGGAAGGAAATAGGTTTCTTTGGCCACCTTTTATGTATAAATGTGCCCTACCCCATCCTCCCCCAACCCACACCCCAACTCCTATCTTCAGCTTCACTAAATTCCAAGTGAATTGCCCTGGCAATGTCTACCACATTTTTTCTGTATTATGAATTTCATCATCTACACTTCTGGGAAAAATTAACCCCACCCTTATGAGTTGTGAGCTGTGGCTCAGACCTTCGGTTCTTTTTATGGTCAAGCTTTTGGGTCTTGGCCCACCCACAACCACCTGCAATGGGGAAAAAACCTCATTAATACATTAAAGGACTTTTTGTAATCCTGGAAGGTTACTACACTTATATTTGAACAAATAGAAATCTTCAAAGTATCATAGTTGCCACAGTCAAAGGCAGATTACTAGGCTGAATAGATCATTGGTCTAAGAAAATTGTGGAAAAAAAATCATGCCCCTTGCAGCAACACGGATGCAGCTGGAGGTCATTATCCTAAGTGAATTAGTGCAGGAACAGAAAACCAAATGCTGTGTGTTATCACTTATAAGTGGGAACTAAACACTGGGTCACATGGACATAAAGATGGGAATGGTAGACAATGAGGACTACAGAAGGGAGAAGGGAGGGAGCAGGGGAAAAGACTGAAAAACTAGCTCCTGGGTACTTTGCTCACTACCTGGGTGACAGGTTCCATTATACGCCAAACCTCAGCATCACTTAATACACCCTTGTCACAAATGTGCACATGTACTCCCTGAATCTAGTGCTTGACTATGTTGTCTTGGAACCTGGAGCTAGGTCCTGCAAAAAAAACTTGGGACTATAAAGATGCAGTCCTGAACTCTAAGAGATTATATTCTAAAATAAAATGTCTTAGACCTCTGAGGATGTAGGGGTATTTATGAGTATTAATGTTTTCCTATTGGTACGTGAGAAATATTTTCTAGCAGAACAACTACAAAAAAATGCAAGCCTCCCTCACATTTTTGTTTTAAGCCTTCAGAGACTACATTTATTATCTTGAACAGAATGAAATTTTGAAGTCATATTGGCAAATTGTCAAGTTATCTGTGGGTACAAATTATAAAATATTGGATATAAAGCCAGACCAGACACAGTGGCTCTGGCAGGGCGTGGTGGCTCACACCTGTAATCCCAGCACTTTGGGAGGCCAAGGTGAGTGGATCAGTTGAGGTCAGGAGTTCAAATCCAACCTGGCCAACATGGTGAAACCCCGTCTCTACTAAAAATACAAAAATTAGCCAGGCATGGTGGTGCTCTCCTGTAATCCCAGCTACTTAAGAGGCTGAGGCTGGAGAATTGCTTGAACCTGGGAGGCAGAGGTTGCAGTGAGTCCAGACAGTGCCAGTGCACTCCAGCCTGGGTGGCAGAGGAATATACCATCTCAAAAACAAAACACAACACAACATATGAGTTTTCACTGACGACTTTTTTCTTTCCAGACTTGAATTGGCTCTTGGGGGCCCACATAGAGTAGAGGGTGACTTTCTGTAGGTGACTTGCCAACGTCTCTAGAGCAGGCCCTGCTGCTCCACCTAGAATAACACATCACATGTGGGTTACTTCAAGATCCTAGCTGCTTCTGCTCCTAGGATCTGACAGCTGTTTGGGACAGGGACACTTTTTGCTGTTATTGATCTCTAAACTCTTAGACTGTAAGAGCTAGAAGTGACCTTTAAGGTCATTTAATCCAACTGTTCCTTTTACACTTAAAGCAAGTCTTTAACATCCTTGCCAAGGGCTCTAGCAATTTTGGTCAAACACCTCTATCTAGTGTTTACACTTAGGAATAATCTTAGGTGAGAACAAAGATCCTGATTCCATTTACTGAGGAAGGCTTTTGTGCAGGAGGTAAGTTTTGGTGTGGTTAATGCATTCAATTTAAATGTAATTCAGTTCAATTAAAAAAGATGAAAAGGAAACTTGACTAATACTTTTTTTAAATGTCAAATGAAATAATATTGTGGATGAATAATCAAGAATATTTCTTTGGGCCGGGCGCGGTGGCTCACGCCTGTAATCCCAGCACTTTGGGAGGCCGAGGCGGGCGGATCACAAGGTCAGGAGATCGAGACCACGGTGAAACCCCGTCTCTACTAAAAATACAAAAAAAAATTAGCCGGGCGCGGTTGTGGGCGCCTGTAGTCCCAGCTACTCGGGAGGCTGAGGCAGGAGAATGGCGTGAACCCGGGAGGCGGAGCTTGCAGTGAGCTGAGATCGCGCCACTGCACTCCAGCCTGGGCGACAGAGCGAGACTCCGTCTCAAAAAAAAAAAAAAAAAAAAAAAAAAGAATATTTCTTTGGAATACAGATAAATGGTAAACACTAATCCTAAATATCCATCATATTTGCCATCATAATTTAAAAAAATCCGAAATGCCAGACCACAATAGCAAAATGCTTAATAGTGCTGCCAACCCCAGTAAGCCATCATGCCTTGTTTCCACCAACACAAACAGATTTTATGGCCCAGTCTTTACATGAATCACTCTGTGAAAATGATAGCAAATGTAATAACCCCAGACAGCTGCAATTATCTAAATGTCTCCCTATTAGCCATTTGAATGGCTGAAGCCTTATAATCAAATTAGAGTGAATGCTAATTGAAATCTAATAGAGCTTACATCCATGTGATTAGATATCAGAATTTGATTCCAATATTGTTAAATTACAGACAGGGCCCATCAAGTCACACTAAAATGCGGTAACCTCAATGACAAAAGGAGATGGATTCTTTCAATAAAGAGATCAAGCTGGAACCGGTTTGTATGGTGTTACCGCCACCTCCTGGGACTTAGTGGAACTGCAGAGACAATTTTTCCTTTGACGCGGGCACAACTATTTTCTTTTCAATTTTTCCCCTTTCCTTTCCTTTCCTTTTTCCTTTCGTTTCCTTTCCTTTTTCCTTTCGTTTCCTTTCCTTTTTCCTTTCCTTTCCCCTCCCCTCCCCTCCCCTCCCCTCTCCTTTTTCCTTTCCTTTCCTTTTTTGAGGGAGTCTCGCTCCGATGCCAGACTGGAGTGCAGTGGCGCGACTTCAGCTCACTGCAATCTCCGCCTCCCTGGTTCAAGCGATTCTCCTGCCTCAGCCTACTGAGTAGCTGGGACTCCAGGCGCCTGCCACCACACCTGGCTAATTTTTGTATTTTTAGTAGAGACGGGGTTTCACCATGTTGGCCAGGATGGTCTCCGTCTCCTGACCTCGTGATCCACCCGCCTTGGCCTCCCAAAGTGCTGGGATTATAGGTGTGAGCCACCGCGCCCAGCCTTTTCTTTCTTTTTGAGACAGAGTATCCTTCTGTTGCCCAGGCTGGAGTGCACTGGTGTGATCACAGGTCATTGCAGCCTCAACCTCCTGAGCTCAAGCAATCCTCCCATCTCAGCCTCATGAGTATCTTGGACTGCAGGTGTGTGCAACCACATCCAGCTAATTTTTGCGTTTTTCATAGAGACAGGATCTCACTATGTTGCACAGGCTGGTCTCAAACTCCTGGACAGAAGCGATCCATCTGCCTTGGCCTTCCAAAGTGCTGGGATTACAGGCGTGAGCTACTGCACCTGGCCTACATAGAAATTTAAATATTTGCATATTGGATTTGGCCCCAAATTAGCCTGATTATTTATTTATTTATTTAGTTAGTTAGTTAGTTATTTAGTTAGTTAGTTAGTTTTTTGAGATGGAGACTCACTCTGTCGCCCAAGCTGGAGTGCAGTGGCATGATCTCCACTCACTTCCACCTCTGCCTCCTGGGTTCAATTGATTCTCCTGCCTCAGCCTCCTGAGTAGCTGGGACTACAGGCACACGCCATCACGCTCCGCTAATTTTTGTATTTTTAGTAGAGACGGGGTTTCACCATGTTGGCCAGGATGGTCTTGATCTCACGGCCTCGTGATCTACCTGCCTTGGCCTCCCAAAGTGCTGAAATTACAGGCGTGATCCACTGTGGCCAGCCAGCCTGATTTTTTAAAATTATAATTTCCTTTTTTACATTTTTTTATTTCAATAGTTTTTTGGGTACAGGAGGTTTTTGGTTACATGGATAAGGTCTTTGGTGGTGATTTCTGAGATTTTAGTGCACCTGTCACCTGAGCAGTGTACACTGTACCCAATATGCAGTCTTCCATCCTTCACCGGCCTCCCAGCCTTCCCCCACAAGTCCCCAAAGTTCATTGCATCATTCTTGTGCCTTTGTGCCCTCATAGTTTAGCTCATACTTATAAGTGAGAACATAAATTATAATTTTCTTTACTCCAGTGTGTATTCCTAAACCATGCTGAATTGTTAATAAGGCAAGAACATAAACATATAAATGAAAAAGTTTGAATAAAACTTACAGGAAAAGCAAAGAAATATGATTTGAAACATTTAGCAAGGGTTAAATACATCTGAAGTGATAAAAAGCTTACTTCAATGCCAGCATTATGGCTAGTGACAGGTAGAACAATGCTGTCCCCCGCCCCCACTGCCCGTCCCAGATAGACATCTTAGTCCTAATTCTTAGAATTTGTGATTATGTTAGGTTATATGGCAAAAGGGAATTTAGGCTGCAGATAGGATTAAGGATGTTAATCAGATGACCTTGAGATAGGGAGATTAGTCTGTCTTATCCAGGTGGGTCCAGTGTAACCATAAGAGTACTTATAAACAGATGAGGAAAGCAGAAAAGAAACAGGGAAATGGCAGTGTGAAAAAGACATGGCCTGATGTTGCTGGCTTTGAAGGTGGAGGGATGAGGCCACAAGCCAAGCGATGCTGGAAAAAGATCAGGAAATTGAGTCTTCTCTAGAGCCCCAGAAGAGCACAGTTCTGCTGCCCCCTTGATTTCAGCCCAGTGAGATTCATTTTGGACTTCTGACCTTCAGAATTGTTACATAATACATTCGTATTGTTTAAGCCACTAAATTTGTGGTAATTTGTTATGGCAGCAATGGGAAAACTTATACATGGATTGACAGAAGGGAAGCTGAAAGTAAAGAGGCAGGTAAAGATCAAGGCACTGTTACATATGGGCAAAGCAGTAGACATGGAATCAGAAATTCCCTGCTCTGCCAGTTACTGTTAGTACCTCTGTAACTTAGATAAGTTACTTAACCTCTCTGTGTCTCAATACTTT
Organism: Macaca fascicularis; assembly: GCF_037993035.2. Taxonomy (NCBI): domain Eukaryota; kingdom Metazoa; phylum Chordata; class Mammalia; order Primates; family Cercopithecidae; genus Macaca; species Macaca fascicularis. The sequence goes on from NC_088381.1 coordinate 103,245,201, forward strand.
TATCTGTATAAAGGGCTGATACTTCCTCAGATGGCTGTTGTGAGGAGGAAATGAATCGATGTGAACCCTTACCACAGTGCCTTTGGAGAGCCCTAACACATGTGCACTGCTGTTGCTGCTGCCACTTGCTATCACTATGACTGCCACAGGGTTAATGGTGGTTTTTTGTTGTTGTTTAATAAGTAGGTGTTTATTTACAAAATTATGTGTACCATATATACATAATTCAGACAAAATTCACAAGTGAAGGATTACAGATTAAAATTACATTAGATTTTTGCATATAACAAGGTTTTATTTAGCACATTCAATTAAACCCATGCCTCTGTAATCACATTGCATTTTTGGTGGTTCCTGCATAGTTGATGACAGACCTTGGCTTACAGAAGTGAAAACAGACTATCTCAGTGTAAGCAATTATTCTTAAAACGTTGATTGGCAACTTTGGCTCTAGGTTAGTAAAATTAAATTTGCTTCTTATTAATCATGACTATTGGGTACCAATTTAGGGTGTCACTCTTTTATTAAGTTTTCGGAATGGGTCAGAATATGCAGAACTACACAGTATTAAACATGGTGCTAGGCCAAGCGTGGTGGCTCACATCTGTAATCCCATCACTTTGGGAAGCCGAGGTGGCAGGATCACTTGAGGCCAGGAGTTCAAGACCAGTCTGGCCAACATGGTGAAACCCTGTCTGTACTAAAAATACAAAAATTAGCTGGGTGTTGTGGAGGGCACCTATATTCCCAGCTACTCAGGAGGCTGAGACAGGAGAATTGCTTGAAGCTGGAAGGCTGAGGCAGCAGTGAGACGAGACTGTGCCACTGCATTTCAGCCTGGGAAACAGAGTGAGACTCTGTCTCAAAAAAAAAAAAAAAAAAAAAAAAAAATGGTGCTAGTGTTTGCAGTTGAGAATCTCCTCAATGTAAATTTTTTAGTTGATAGTTCTAATTAAAAGTGTCAGTTTTCATATTTTATATATAATTCCTATAATTATACATCATTTAAACTTTTTATTTTGAAAAAATTTATGTTCATAAGAAGTTGCAAAATAGTATAGAGAGTTCCCTATATCCTTCACCCATCTTTCTTCAGTGCTAATATTATCAAAACCAGCAAAATGATGCTGGTACAATGTTAATCATAACTACAGATCTTATTCAGATTTCACAGTTCTTACACAACTTTTTTTCAGTATACAAGTTCTATGAAATTCTGTCTCATATATAGGGTTGTGTAACCACTACCATGATCAGGATACAGAATTGTGCTATCATCACAAATAAACTCCTTGTATTATCCCTCATAGTCACACTGTCCCCTGTCCCTAAGCCCTGGCACTGACTGATCCATTTGCCATCATTATAATTTTGTCATTTTGAGAATGTTACATAAATGGAATTATATAATATTTCAACTTTTGAGATTGGCTTTTTTCACTCAGTGTAATGCCTTTGAAATCTATCCACATTGCTATATGTGTTAATAGTTTTTTCCTTCTTATTAATGAGTAGTGCACCATTATATGGGGGTACCAGTTTATCCATTCAACTGTTGAAGAATAGTTGTTTACAGTTTTGGGCTCTTACAAATGAAACTGCTATAAATATTCATGTACAGGTTTTTGTGTGAACATAAGCTCTTTTCTTTTCTTTTCTGAGACGGAGTCTTGCTCTGTTGCCCAGGCTGGCGTGCCGTGGTGCCATCTCAGCTCTCTGCTACCTCCGCCTCCCAGGTTCAAGCAATTCTCTGCCTCAGCCTCCTGAGTAGCTGGGATTACAGGAGTCCGCCACCATGCCTGTCTAATTTTTTTGTATTTTTAGTAGAGACGTGGTTTCACCATCTTGGTCAGGCTCGTCTTGAACTCCTGACCTGGTGATCCACCCACCTCGGCTCCCAAAGTGCTGAAATTACAGGCCTGAGCCACTGCGCCCAGCCCATAAGCTTCATTTCTTTAGATAAAAGCCCAGTTTTGTAAGGTTTGAGGAGTTAAGATCATCGGTGTTAAAATACTTTGTAAATGGCAATGCTTACTTCAGATTTAAGGTGGGTTACTCTGAGATATATTAAGAATGATAAACAGTGACAAAAGGCTGAAACATTTGGGGAGAATACGTGGTAAGAGTTGGTAGCAAAGGGAACCCAATTTTGAGTGTTTTACTTTGTAGAAAATAAAATGCTGTTAATGGAAAATGTGAGACTTAAGGGCAGCCTTTTATACAGTGGAAATGTGGGATTGAACTAAAAACAAAAGACTGAAATATCTTGGTACATTGGCAGTGCACCAGCCGCTGAAGGATGTACACAATTAGTGGAGAGAATATTAATAGGAAGAAAGATGAACAGCGACAGAAAGACAGATTCATTCATTCATCTAGCAAATATTTATTGGGCCCCTACTAGTGGCCATGCATTGTTGTTGAGCCTAGACACGCCCAGGAACAAGTCTGTGTGTTACGAAGCTTATATTCTAGATAGAGTGAAAGACAGTAAACAAGGTAATATATAAGATAACGTCACATAGTGATAAATACTATGTACAGATATCAAGTAGGGAAAGGAACTGGAGAGAGATTGGAGATGCTATTTTGGACTATATAGTCAGGAAGGCCTCCGTGTGGAGGTGATAGTTTTAGAAGTTTCTGGGGAGCTGAGATCATAGGAAGATAAGAATTGAGCCAAGACTTGGTTCACAGGAAGTTGTTGGAAGACAACATAGGAAATTATGACGTCTGAGCATAAACAAGACCAAATGTACAAAATGTAAGGACAAATATTAAAATATATTAAGATGCAAAGTTTCTCTATGACAACAGTTACCTAAAAAAAAAGTTAAGCTGTAGACCTTGGTGCTTTTTCTTTTTGAGATGGAGTTTTGCTCACGTTGCCCAGGCTGGAGCATAATGGCGCAATCACTGCAACCTCTGCCTCCCGGGTTCAAGTGATTCTCCTGCCTCAACCTCCTGAGTGAGTAGGTGGGATTATAGGCATGTGCCACCATGCCCAGCTAATTTTGTATTTTTAGTAGAGACGGGGTTTCATTGTGTTGGCCAAGCTGGTCTCAAACTCCTGACCTCAGGTGATCCGCCCGCCCTGGCCTCCCAAAGTGTGGGGATTATAAGCTTGAGCCAATGTGCCCGGCCAAGACTTTGAAATGATACTTAGGAGTGTAAATTAGCACAGTCAATTTCAAGACAATTTGTTATATACATTCATAGGAAGAAGGAAATTTTTGTTTTTGGGGGTCAGGGACCAAGTCATTATCAGGGTATGTTGCATTTCTTTTACTTTATATAACTGTGTCTTTCTGTGTTCTACAGAAAAACAGCTTGAAAATGGGGTACTATGCAAATGTCAGTATTGTTATTATTGATGATTTTGTGACTCCTACTGTGCCTCTCATGCACTATGATGACAAAATATATCCATTCTCTAAAGAAAGGCACTGTGGCTGCAGTGAACCATGGTCATGCCACTTCACTCCAGCCTGGGCAACAGAGAAAGACCCTGTCCCAAACAAAGCAAAATAAAACAAAAACAAAACACTATCCTTATCCTTTTTGTTTTCTTTTGTCAATATAGGCAGATAATAATGTTCAAGTTTTCTTGGAAGATCGGGAAAAAAAATAGTGAAATAGATCATCCTCATTCCTGCATTATTTGTGTGCAGAGAGGGATGTTCCCATTCTACCATCCTCTGCAGCCTTTCTCTAGACAGGATGGACGATCTCATGTTTCTACTAACTCTCTTTTCCAGGGTAGGAGGGTAAGGCAGGGCATTGGAAAGGGGTGAGCTTTAGGTCAGTTTTAATAAAACACAGTATTATAGATACAATGGAAGCCCCTTTTGAAGCTCTTTGCAATCTCAATTCCCTTACTCCTTTGCCAATATGTATTCTTCCTAGCTTTTCATACTTTTGGTACATATGAATGTATCTGTAGATAATGGATATTAATACTATTATTAAATCTTAGATAAATGGCCTCTTAAATGTATCCTTTTGCAAATTACTTTTCCACTCAAGATTATGATTTGAGATTTACTCATATGGATTCATGTTGTTCATTCACATAACTTCATTGCTATATTCTACATTTATTCATCCATTTCCTTACCAGTGATAGACAATACTATGGTGAACATTTTTTGTATGTGTCCCCTTAGGCACATATATGATGGTTTCTTCAGGGCAGTGATACTCAAAGTGTGGTGCATGAACCAGCAGCATCAGTATGACCTGGAAGTTAGAAATGTAAATTCTTGAGCTTTAACCCAGGCTTACAAAATCAGAAACTGGGGTGGGGTGGGGTGGGGTGGGGTGGGGCCTACCAAACTCTTTTAATAAGTTCTTCAGTGATTCTGATGCACACTAAAGTTTGAGAATTACTGTTCTTGCTATAATTTTACAAAATTGCTGGGTTATAGGATATGTGTATTTACACATTTATGAGATTTAGACAAATTGTCTTTAAAGTGATTGTGCTAATTTACACTCTTTTTTTAAAAAAAAACTTCAGTAATGTTTTTGTTACTTTAATACATTGAATATTAATTTATTAAGCTGAAGTAACATCTCATCTGTCCATACAGGCAGCACTTGAAACATTTTATTTTATTTTATTATTATTTTTTTTAAGATGAAGTCTCACTCTGTTGCCCAAGCTGGAGTGCAGTGGTGCAATCTCAGCTCACTGCAGCTCCACCTCCCGGGCTCACGCCATTCTTCTGCCTCAGCCTACCGAGTAGCTGGGACTACAGGCGCCCGCCACCTCGCCCGGCTAATTTTTTTCTATTTTTAGTAGAGACGGGTGTGTTAGCCAGGATGGTCTGGATCTCCTGACCTTGTAATTCGCCCACCTCGGCCTCCCAAAGTGCTGGGATTACAGGCGTAAGCCACTGCGCCCGGCCAATTTACACTCTTAAATATAATTTCTGTCTATAGATTTTAACTTTTTAAAAAAGTGGTGGGGAAATGGCGGCTTCAGGAGAGAGAGGGACTTTGGGCAGCGGAGGCAGCACGGAGGAAGCATTTATGACCTTCTAGTGAGGAATAAAGACAGCATATAGCATAGAGGATATTCATTCCAACTAGCATTCCAATTCTAACAGTCACACCAAGGATGTTTTCCTGGGACTGCCTGGTGCTTGTTCTCCCTGGCATTATCTTCAGGTGAAACAAATAGAGAAGGAAGACTTGGTTCTAACATCCAAAAATCAGACGGAAAGACTGACTAGTCCTAGTTCCTCTTACTTCAATTTGAACCCATTTGAGGTTCTTCAGATAGATCCTGAAGTTACAGATGAAGAAATAAAAAAGAGGTTTCGGCAGTTATCCATCTTGGTGAAATAAAAAAGAAGAAATAAAAAAGAGGTTTCGGCAGTTATCCATCTTGGTGCATGCTGACAAAAATCAAGATGATGCTGACAGAGCACAAAAGGCTTTTGAAGCTGTGGACAAAGCTTACAAGTTGCTACCGGATCAGGAGCAAAAGAAGAGGGCCCTGGATGTAATTCAGGCAGGAAAAGAATACGTGGAACACACTGTGAAAGAGCGAGAAAAACAATTAAAGAAGGAAGGAAAACCTACGATTGTAGAGGAGGGTGATCCTGAGCTGTTCAAACAAGCTGTATATAAACAGACAATGAAACTCTTTGCTCAGCTGGAAATTAAAAGCAAAGAGAGAGAAGCCAAAGAGATGCATGAAGGAAACGACAAAGGGAAGAAGAGATTGAAGCTCAAGAACAAGCCAAACGAGAAAGAGAGCGGCAGAAAAACTCTGAGGAAAGTCGAGATGGTGGTGTGGACAGCTGGCGAAACTTCCAAGCCAATACAAAGGGGAAGAAAGAGAAGAAAAATCGCACCTTCCTAAGACCACCGAAAGTAAAAATGGAGCAGCGGGAGTGAGTACCCGGGGTCCCAGGCGCAGAACCTTCCCCCTGCTATCTCCCTTCCTGCTTTGAAGGACTCATTCTTTCTTCCCCTGCCACCTCTACATAGAGTAGTATTTGCTTTTTAGTCCATTTCGTTTTCAATACAATTTAATATCGATTGGAGTAATTCTTTTGCACATTGAAATGAGGGGATTGGTTTAAAAGAAGACCTTCCCCTCTCCCTGCCCCTAGAACAACCAGGATTGGAAGGTGCCACCGTTGGTGCTGCCTTCTCTTCCCACAGCCTGTAACTCAGCGTTTTGTACTTCACTGAATTGTGCTGGTTAGAAACTTCGTGAATAGTTTGTGGAAATCATCCAATTAAACATATTGCTTAAAATGGTGTTGCTGTGACTTCAGAGACAGGCCTGGAAGGGGCATTTTGGAAGCCCCTTGGCTTCAGTTGCTCGCTTCTGGGTGTGCTCCCTTCGAAGGCCCAGATAAGACAGGGAACACCTGTGGGCACACAGAGCAGGCACCTGATGCCCTGATGCTCTGTGGTGTTCGGCATGTGCCTCCGTCTACTGACCAATCAGCATGGCATGAGGCCCCCGCCACCCAAACCTTTCACTTTCCAAAGAGCTAGCCGTCTTCCACCCAGTACCACGGTGTCCTAGCCTGTCTGTATTTGTTAGTGGTAATATTCTTTACGTATAATAAATTTTTATAACCACCCCCCAAAAAAAGTGGTAACTATTATCATAGAGAAGCTTTACTTTTTGTTGTTTTTAAATAATTTCAGCTTTTATTTTAGATTCAGGGAGTGCATGTGCAGGTTTGTTACATGCATACATTGCTTGATGTTGAGGTGTGGAGTACAAATGATCTTGTCACCCTGGATAGTGAGTATAGTAGCCAGTAGGTAGTTTTTCAATTCTTGCCCCATTCCCTCCTGCTGGTCTAGTAGTCCCCATATCTATTGTTTCCATCTTCATTTCCATGAGTTCCTAATGTTTAACTCCCACTTATAAGTGAGAACATACTATATTTGGTTTTCTGTTCCTGCGTTGATTTGGAGAAGATTTACTTTTTTTTTTTTTGAGATGGAGTCTCGCTCTGTCACCAGGCTAGAGTGCAGGGGTTTAATCTTGGCTCACTGTAACCTCTACCTCCAGGGTTCAAGTGATTCTCTTGACTCAGCCTCCCAAGTAGCTGGGACTACAGGTGCCTGCCACCACGCCTGGCTAATTTTTGTATTTTTAGTAGAGACAGGGTTTCACCATGTTGGCCAGGATGGTCTAGATGTCTTGACCTCATGATCCACCCGCCTCAGCCTCCCAAAGTGCTGGAATTACTGGTGTGAGCCACCACACCCGGCAGAATCTTTACATTTTAATGTAGTTTAATTTAATACATGTGTTTTGTTTTATGCCTTTCATCTTGTTTGTGTCCAGATGTCACAGAGAATCTTCTAAATTGTCTTCTAATTACTTTAAATTTTAATTTTTCCCAGTTAGGTCTTTAAACATCTAAAAATTAATCCAAGTATAGTAGTGCTTTTTTCTGACCCAGCATTGCTAAAGAGACAGGGCTTTTGACAACTTTAAAGAACCTGGATGGTCTCCTAAAAGATAAATTCAAACAGTGTCATTTTAGGCGCAGATTTGTTGTTGGGGGCGCGGTGTAAGGGTGGTGATGGGTAATATGTGCATGGTAACAACAACAACAAAATTCAAGCCTCTTGCCGTGTGGCCTGTTGTCCCAGTTACTCGGTGTGGGGTGGGAGGGTGGGGGCTGAGGCAGGAGGATTGCTTAAGGCCAGGAGTTTGAGCCTTGGAATAACTCCTGGGCATAATTCGGCCTGGGCAACATGAGACCCTTTCTCCTAAACCAAAACAATCAAACATCCAACAGGTTTACCATAATGAAAAACAGATTTATTTTAAGATTGATAGGAGAGAAGTTGGTACTGTGTTTTCTACAGTTTTTTTTTTTTAATTTATAGTGTTGGCCGGGCGCGGTGGCTCAAGCCTGTAATCCCAGCACTTTGGGAGCCCGAGATGGGCGGATCACGAGGTCAGGAGATCGAGACCATCCTGGCTAACACGGTGAAACCCCGTCTCTACTAAGAAATACAAAAAATAGCCGGGCGAGGTGGCAGCGCCTGTAGTCCCAGCTACTCGGGAGGCTGAGGCCGGAGAATGGCGTGAACCCGGGAGGCGGAGCTTTCAGTGAGCTGAGATCCGGCCACTGCACTCCAGCCTGGGCTACAGAGCGAGAAAAAAAAAAAAAAAAAAAAAAAATATATATATATATATATATAGTGTTGGGGATTTTGTGACTTTTTATTGATTGACTGATTCAGATAGGCTTTGTCACCCAGACTGGAGTGCAGTGGCTCAATCATGGCTTAATGCAGCCTTAACCTCACTTTTTGTAGAAACTGGGTTTCACTATGTTACCCAGGTTGGTCTTGAACTCCTGGGCTCAAGTGATCCACTCGCCTTGGCCTCCCAAAGTACTGGAATTACAGGCGTGAGCTACCGAACCTGGCCCCTTGTGACCTTCTCTATTTTAGTGCATCACAGATGCCATTACATATAGGTCCCATTCAACACGCAGGCTATTAAAATTGCACTATTTGAAAATACATTGCTTGCAGATGTGGGATTCTTAGTACAAATTCCAAGAAAATAGGGCTTTGGGGGTAATTTGTAGTTTACTGGGAAAGAGCCTTCCAGCATTTTCAGCCGATCCCAGACGACTCCCCATTCTAGTCTTGTGGCTGGAACAATGCCGAGCACATAGTAAGTGCTTTGTAAGTGTTGATTCACTGATAGATTATAGAAGGTGCTGAACTATAGATTATAGAAGGTACTGAACTACCCAAACTTTTGACTTTGACATCTACCTAGAAGTGCTTGTCCTGCAGAGGAAAGCTGAGATCCTGGCATTAACTTATACTGTAGAGCAACAATTTATCAAGTCTGCCCACCTGCTATTTTAAGTATTTAAAAATTGCAACAAACATGGTGCTTTGGAATGATTTATTAATGTACAATTTGTGCATTAATATTTTTAGACATAGATTTTAGTTCGATATACTTTGCGTTAAGTTTAGTTCAAAGAGTATTTTTGTGAACTTACTATGTGCTTCACTGACCTCTGAGGGCACAATGATGAGTGTAACGCAATCTCTGCTTTAACTTAATCAGGATGATGCTCCCTCTCTGTATGATAAATATGGAAAACAAGGCCTATCCAATCTTAGTCCATATTTGTCTGGCAAAATTCTTACCTTAGATTTTAAAAAACCCCACAAAGTCTTTAATCATATGTCTAACCCCAAAACAGTATTCCCAGTAGGCTTTACGGAATTGGGTAAAGGATTCAACAATAAGGGAAGCAATGTTTCAGAGGGCAGAGTGAGGTGCATGTTGGTTTATGGAACATGAAGGAAATAGTAGGAAGCAGTTATTAATCTAACTACACCATTCCACATACAAAGCCTGGAAGGAGTCTCCCTGACTAGGGAGTGGTGTCGCAGGGCTCCCCTATCTACTGGTAAGTTAATTGTGCTTGTGAAGGGTGTCTATCGCCTTCTTTCTTCTCTAGTGTGCACCAGCACCCTTCCATCCACCACTCAATTCTCCTGTACTTTTGTTTTGCTTTGCCTGGCTCAATTCAGGGCTTTGCAATATAATGTCTAGGGTTTAGTTTTGTCACTGTAGAATCAAATGAGCCTACAGGTTATTTGGTTTTAATTATCATTCACTGAAACAATCAATGTACAGGATTTAGTCATTCAAATGGTTACTGGAGGGACATTTAGGTAATTGCAGCTGTTGAATGTTCTCTCTTCTGCTAATTGTTTTTATTGAACAAGATTTATATCTAGGTATTAAAGAGAAGTTGTTGTAGCTGTGATTATCACAGGCCAACATTTTGGAAGGAAGTGGTGGGAAGGAGATCTGGGCCCTAATCTTGGCCCTGCTTTTCACTCTTTTTTTAAAAAAATTTTATTTCTTTGAGACGAAGTCTCACTCTGTTGCCCATGCTGGAGTGCAGTGGTGCGATCTTGGTTCACTGCAACCTCCGCCTCCCGGGTTCAAGTGATTCTCCTGCCTCAGCCTCCTGAGTAGCTGGGATTACAGGTGCCCACCACCACACCTGGCTAATTTTTTTTTTTTAAATTTTTAGTAGAGATGGGGTTTCACCATGTTGGCCAGGCTGGTCTCAAACTCCTGACTTCAAGTGATCCGCTCGCCTCGGTCTCCCAAAGTGCTGAAATTACAGGTGTGAGCCACCACCCCCGGCCTTCACTCTTTTATAAATGCCTCACTTCTACGTTTTCAAAATGTCATGTCAGTATACAGTCTAGTGTCTGTCCTCACAAACATGTACATTTGGCCATGTCCCTGTGCTTAGTTGCCATAACAGACACTTTTAAGATTGTATAAAATAATATGCACTGCCCTAAATGGAATTTTCTGAGTGTAGTATTTTGATTGGCTTTTCAATTTCTTATGTAAGCACCTAAGGTTACCATTCTATTTAGTACTCCTCAGGATGAAAAATATTTTGTCTTCCCACCTGGTTTCAGCGAATGAGGCCTGCAAATTTAACTGACTAAAGACAGATTAACAGGAAAAAAGGTATGATTTTTATTGATATTAATACTTTTAAATGCATGGAAGCTTCACAGAGATGATGTGAAAACTCAAAGATGTGCTCAGAATCTGAATTTTTTTTTTTTTTTTTTTGAGATGGAGTTTCACTCTGTCGCCCAGGCTGGAGTGCAGTGGCATAGTCTCAGCTCACTGCAGCCTCTGCCTCCCAGTTTCAAGTGATTCTCCTGTCTCAGTCTCCTGAGTAGCTTGGACTACAGGCATGTGCCACCGTGCCCCACTAATTTTTGTATTTATTGTTTAGTAGCATCGGGGTTTCGCCATGTCGGCCAGGCTGGTCTTGAACTCCTGACTTCAAGTAATCCACCCGCCTCAGCCTCCCATAGTGCTGGGTTACAGGTGTGAGCCACTGCACCTGGCCAGAACCTGGAGTTTGTATACCCTTCTTGACAAAAAAAGATGGGTTTGGGCTTCAAGGGACAAATATTGTGGGAAGTGACTAGGAAATATATGGAGGAAACTAATGGAAGATAAGGGTTATTTTAGTAGGGCTTGTTTTTGAGGAGTCATCTTGGTGTAACATCTCTGGTAATGAGTCATTCTCATTTTCCTGGCATAGAGGGGTACCTTCCTCAAAGGAAAATGTATGCTCTGTCTTTAGGCAGATAAAGGGAGGGCAGATAACTTTTCCTGCATCAGTTACCTTCAGCTCAAAATAATCCTTATGCCAAAGTGGCATATTTTGAGCTGGCATATCCTGATCTCTTTCAGTACCGTCTCCCCATTTTTAGAAAGAAAGAAATGGAAGTATAGAAAGATGAAAGGATTTGGATCTATTCACATGGCAAATTAGTGGTTTAGCTGGGACCAGAATCCCAATCTTCTGATCATGAGTCTTATAATTAATTACTTTTATTGTCTGAAGGTCAGGACCCAGCAGATGCTTTGGTTGGCAACAGAAGCACAATTCAGGGTACACAGACTTTAGTAACCAATATCTCCTAGACAAATGAGTGTTTACATTTTCAGTCTCAAGGAAGGTTAAATTTTAGCACCTAACTGCATTGAAGAAGGGTTTGTACATGTTCTCCTTTTTCTTTATTAAGGAAGTGTACACACAAAAAAAACCTTTACAATCCCATGATTCTGAAATAATGCAATTTCCACTGAAATAGTTATTTTGAGTTATCTTTGAAAGGAATTTTTTACTGGTTCAGTTATTTGTTCTCAGATAATTAGACCTCTTTCTCTACTTTTCAAGTCATTTAGTATCTTTTTTTCTGGATATGAAAGTTCTAAGTGCTCTGTTTATTAAAATTTCAAACATTACAGATATATACAACATAGTTATTAACAATATACTGTGTCTATCACCCTCAGAGATAATCACTACCATTATACCATTTCTCTCTAGGTTTTTTTCTATGTACATACTAAAAAATATGGTTTTTTCCCACACAAAAATGGGATCATGTTATTCATACTGTTTTTTAAAAATTGAAGTAAAATCTATACAACATAAAGTTTATCATTTTAGCCATTTTAAACTGTACAGTTCAGCGGCTTTTAGTAGAGCCACAATGTTATGCAGCCAATTACCACTATTTAATTCCAGAATATTTTTGTCACCCCGTAAACACCACCATACCCTATTCATACAGCTTTGCATCTTTCTTATTTAATGCATCCTTCTATGTTAAGCTATGTCACATTCTATTTCATAGCTCTATGGTATTTCATTATAAGCACCATAGTTATTTAAACAACTGCAATTAATTGACAGTTGACAGTTTTTGGCTTATTCTGTTTTTTTTTTTTTTTTTTTTTTTTTTAGAGATAGGGTTTGTCCATGTCGCCCATGTCACCCAGGCTGGTCTTGACTCAAGGAATCCACTTGCCTTGTCCTCCCAAAGTGCTGGGATTACAGGTGTGAGCCACTGTGCTTGGCCTATTCTAGGTTTTTAAAATATTATAAACAGGCTGGGTGCAGGGGCTCATGCCTGTAATCTTAACACTTTGGGAGGCTGAGGCGAGTGGATCACCTGAGGTCAGGGGTTCAAGACCAGCCTGGCCAACATGGTGAAACCCTGTCTCTACTAAAAATACAAAAATTAGCCAGGTGTGGTAGCAGGTGTCTGTAATCTCAGCTACTTAGGAGGTTGAGTCAGGAGAACTGCTTGAACCCAAGAGGTGGAGGTTGCAGTGAGCTGAAACTGCGCTACTGCACTCCAGCCTGGGTGACAGAGTGAGACTCTGTCTCAAAAATAAATAAATAAATAAATAAAAATAAATAAATAAGCAATCTATACTAAATGTCGAACATTTGCACACTTTTGTGAGATAAATTATTAGAAATAAAAATGTTGAGTCAAAGGGCATGAGCATTAAAAATACAATAAAAATTGTTATGTTTCTCTCCAAAAAAGTTGTACTAATTAATAATCCCAGCGAGGGTATTTCCCCATTCGTGTTTTCCAATCCTCTTGTCAACCCTGACTATTATACATTAAAAAATTTTTTCCAATCTGATAGTCAGAAATAATTACATTATTGTTTTAACTTTTGATTAATTATAAGGGAGGTTGAACATCTCTTAACGTTTCTAGCAATCTGTATGATGTGTGACTTACCTGTTCATGCTCTTTGCCCATAGTTCTACTGAGTTGTTTTCTTTTTCTTATTGATTTTTAGTTAATAAGAAATGTTTGTTTTGGAAGACTTTTTTAGTTCTCATTTTAAATCAACTTTATTCTTCCCTGCGCAGAAACGAATTTTCTTTGAGTCATTCTGTGTTAAGAGCTTCCAGGCCATTTAGCTAATGAAACCTTTTCCTGCTGAAGAGGGCTTGGCCTGTGATGATCAAAAGGATACTAACACCCTATTTCCCTTTCCTTTAGAACTACCATCCTCCTTTTCTCTCACATTAATTGCTTTGTGTTTTCCCTGCTTGATGCATTTGACCTTAGGTTTTTCATGTAGTCCTTCCTTACTAATATCCAGCTTTTTTGTTTGTTTGTTTGTCTTTTTTTTTTTTTTTTTTTTTGAGACAGAGTCTCTCTCTGTCACCCAGGCTGGAGTGCAGTGGCATAATCTCGGCTCACTGCAACCTCTACTTCCTGGGTTCAAGCAATTCTCCAGCCTCAGCCTCCTGAGTAGCTGGGACTACAGGCACACACCACCGCATCTGGCTAACTTTTGTATTTTTAGTAGAGACAGCGTTTCACTGTGTTGGCCAGGCTGATCTCGAACTCCTGACCTCAGGTGATCCACCCACCTCGGCCTCCCAAAGTGCTGGGATTACTGCTGTGAACCACTGCGCCAGGCCCTATCCAGCTGTATTATATCAGAAGAAAATGAATTCCTTTGGAATTTGGAAACATTGTATAAGGAAACCCCATTGCATTAGTACTCCTTTCAAGATTTGTCCAATTTTATTCTCAACCAGAGAGTATTCTCTGATTCAAAGTTTATTTTTGACCAAGTGCAATGGCTTACACCTGTAATTCCAGCACTTTGGGAGGCTGAGGCAGGCAGATCACCTGGGTCAGGAGTTTGAGACCAGCCTGGCTGACATGGCAAAATCCTGTCTCTACCAAAAACACAAAAATTAGCCAGGCATGGTGGTGTGCACCTGTAGTCCCAGCTACTCTGGAGGCTGAAGCATGAGACTCACTTGAACCTGGGAGGCAGAGGTTGCAGTGAGTTGAGATCGCACCACTGCTCTCCAGCCTGGGCAACAGAGTGAGACCCTGTCTCAAAAAAAAAAAAAAAAAAAGTTTATTCTTTGGAGTCCACCTGTTCTAAATGCTTTTTGGACTCAGAGTGAAGCCCTCACCTCAAAGCCAATGACAGCCATTAATTCTTTGTCAGTGTCAGAATGCTTACCTAAATTCCGGGTTAGCTGGTCATATGTAATTTTCCTGAGCTGCCTATAGTGGAAACCCTTTTCTACTTCTTTTTTTTTTTTTTGAGACAGGATCTCGCTGTGTCACTGAGGCTGAGGTGCAGTGGAGCTATCTCAGTTCAATTACAGGCGTGAACCACTGTGCCCAGCCTCTCCTTTTTTTTTTTTTTTTATAAATTATTTATTTATTTGTTTGTTTGTTTATTTAATTTAGTAGAGACAGGGTCTTGCTATGTTACCCAGGCTGGTTTCAAACTCCTGGCCTCAAGGGATTCTCCTGCCTCAGCCTCCCAAAGTGCCAGGACTATAGGCATGAGCCACCAGGCTTGGCCCCTCCTCTCCTTCCTAATTCAAAGGACTATCCCGGGTTTCTGTGTGCTATCAGGTAATGCTTTGCCCCAGAAGCAGCAGCAGTGACCTCTGGGGCTAGATTGAATTATTAATGAAGCCCTGTGGGATCCTTTTCAAAAGAAGTGCTGGTATAAATGGGAGGTGTGTTCTATATGGGTCTCAGGGGAGCTGAAAACAAACCAAGGATGAAAAAAATGCTGCCACAGCTGCTACCACCTGTGAGTAATGTGAGGGTGAAGTGTTGACAACACACAGATTCCCCAGACGAAGCTTGGGGTTGACAGAGTCACAATACTGCCATGCTTTTATTCACCGTCTTAGCATTGATTTTCAAATTACACATTCACTTAAAGCTTAACCTGACCACTCGGGTGTGGGATTGGGTGGCTATGCAAGGCCCACAGCAGCTTTATTTTCTCCACTACCAAGCATCAGTGTGAGAACAAAGCAGGCATTCTAGGTCCTTTTCAGTTACCAGGTGGCCAACGAACTTCATTCAGAGATGAGGCAAGCCAGTAAGGATTTTCCCTTCCATGCCTTTGACAATGTATAGAATGAAGTTTTGTTCTGTTTTCAAGAGAAAAAGCACAATATTACTCAGCACCTTTCTGTACTAGCTTCCACTTCCAAAGGGAGAGACCAAGTACTCACTTAGTTGCTTCTTTCATATGGCTATAGTTATGCCACTGGTACCTCAGAAACATTAGCGCCCACCTTTATGGCTTCCTGAATGTTGCTAAGGTCTTTAACTGGCATCATCAATTTCTTAGGGTCTTACATTTTATCATATAACTACCTTTTCCTCAATTATATACATTACACATATTGCTGGTAGAAAAATCTGGAAAAGTATAAAAGAATGAAAAGCAACTGCATTCTTCTTATCAGAGTAAACCACTATTATTATCTTGATATATATCCTTCCATATTGTATATACATATATAGTTGATTCTCATTATCTTGGTAGTCAAGCTCTATAAAGGCATTGGGGACAATGAATTAGCAAATAGCCATTGTTCCTAGGGGAAGTATAGAGTTAGGTTCCTGTGAGCCTCTGGTCATAACATTTTCATCAACTGATCAATACATAACCTTGATCATTATGTTTAAAGACACTAATATATATTGTTGATTCATTAACATTGAACTTAAGTCTAACAGCACTATCACTCATTCCTGAATGAAACTTCTCTTAACACAGGTATTTTCTCTGTAAAGCACATCGCAGACTCTTTAACTGAGAAACACTAGACAGTACTTCAGCACTATGCTTGGGGGTATTGTATTTATTTATTTTTTGAGGCAGGGTCTCACTGTCACCCACGCTGGAGTGCAGTGGCATGATCACAGCTCACTGCAGCCTCAACCTCCTGGCTCAAGAGATTCTCCCACTTCAGCCTCCCATGTAGCTACTACAGGGATGCACTATCATATCTGGCTAATTTTTCTTTTTTTTTTTTTTTTTTTAGTAGAGACGAGGTCTCACTATGTTGCCCAGGCTGGTCTCAAACTCCTGAGCTCAAGCAATCCTCTGGCCTTGGCCTCCCAAAATATTGGGATTATAGGTGTGAACCACTGTGCCTGGCTGGCTTTTTTTTTTCTTTTGAGACAGAGTCTCACTCTGTTGCCGAGGCTGGAGTGCAGTGGTGTGATCTCGGCTCACTGCAACCTCGACCTCCTAGGTTCAAGTGATTCTCATGCCTCAGCCTCCTGAGAAGCTGAGATTACAAGTGTGCACCCCACACCTTGCTAATTTTTGTATCTTTAGTAGAGATGGGTTTCACCATGTTGGCCAGGCTGGTCTCGTCCTCCTGGCCTCAGGTGATCCACCTGCTTTGGCCTCCCAAAGCGCTGGGGTTTACAGGCATGAGCCACTGTGCCTAGCCCTGGCCAGCATTTTAAACAGTGACATAATCCACAAAAAGCACAAAACTGTGAAATACGTGGCACTAAATAAACCATGAAAAGGAGTATTTATTTATGCTATAAGAGCTGAAACAAGAAGGTAGAGTATCGCCTTGTTTGGCCTCAGCTGGGAATGGGCACATCAGGTGATGCAAAATTTTTGGCACTCTATGCAAGTCTGCAAATGACCACAAAAGTGCTGAAAGTATTGATTTTGGGGTCACAAATAAGTTTTAGTGGTTAGATGAATTTACAAATGCAGAATCTGTGAATAATGAGGATCAACTACACTGTAACATACTTTTTCACTTACCAATAAATATATGATTTTTTTTTTTTGAGACAGAGTCTCTCCTTGTTCCCCAGGCTGGAGTGCAGTGGCACAATCTTGGCTCACTGCATCCTCTGCCCTGCAAGGTTCAAGTGATTCTTGTGTATCAACCTCCCAAGTAACTGGGATTACAGGTGACTGCCACCATGTCCAGCTAATTTTTGTATTTTTAGTAGAGACAGGGTTTCACCATGTTGGCCAGGATGGTCTCAAACTCCCGACTTCAAGTGATTCACCCACCTCGGCCTCCCAATGTTCTGGTATCACAGGCGTGGGCCACCATGCCCAGCCCCACTATATGAATTTTAATGGCTCTATAGTAGTCCAAGATATGAATGTGCTATGATTTATTTAACAATTTTCCTAATCTTGAACATTCCATTTGTTTTCAACTTTTTACCCTTTTACTGTCATCCTCAAATGTAGATCTTGTTCATATCTGTTATTTATTTGGATATATTCCTACAAGATAAATTTTCGTTCCAGTCATGATTTTTCCTTTTTTTTTTTTTTTTCTGGAGACAGGGTCTCACTCTGTCACCCAGGCTGGAACGCAGTGGCGTGATCACAGCTTACTGCAACCTCTGCCTCCCAGGCTCAAGAGATCCTCCCGCCTCAGCCTCCTAAGTAGCTGGGATTACAGGTGTGCATCACCACTCCCGGCTAATTTTGGTAGAGACAGGATTTTGCTGTGTTGGCCAGGCTGGTCTCCAACTACTGGGCTCAAGCAATCCTTCTGCCTCAGCCTCCCAAAGTGCTGGAGTTACAGGAGTGAGCCACTGCGCCCAGCCCAGTCTTTAAGTACAGAGTGTTAATATACAGTTATGTTTTGCATAGTCTATATGTAGTCCCTATTTTTATGTACAAGTGTACTAAAGGGTTATTTCAGCAGGTGTAGGTATCCATATCCTGCACATCCAGACATCTTCAGGACTGGCCTCTGACCAACCCTTGGGAGATAACCTCTAAACCCTTAGAATATCTGGCCTGATAAGAATGTCTTTTTGTGTTTTTCTTTTCTGAGACAAGGTCTTGCTCTGTTGCCCAGGCTGGAGTGCAGTGGTGCCATCATGGCTCACTGCAGCCTTGACTTCCCAAGCTCAATCGATCCTCCTGCCTCGGCCTCCCAAGTAGCTGGAACTACAGGTGTGTACCACCATGCCTAATTTTTGTATTTTTTGTGGAGATGGGGTTTCACCAGGTTGCCCAGGCTGGTCTTGACTCCTGGGCTCAAGAAACCTGCCCACCTCAACCTCCCAAAGTGCTAGGATTATGGGCATGAACCACTGTGCCTGGCCAAGAATGTCTTTGTATAGTGACCATAGGCCATGTCAGATGATTTATACTTGTGTGATTTATGGTGAACACCTGTTCTTGTTTACCTAGGGCCCAGGACCATACTGTATCAGTTAGGCATCTGAGAACCTGGAGACTGAATAGCTAAGGTCAGTCACATAGGTGCTCTGTGTAATTGACTGCCCTTTCCTCCCAAAAAAACCTTGGACATCAGGCTCAGTGAGTCTCCCTGGTTAACAATACTTTGTACATAGTGTCACACTGTAGCTGGGAGAATTCAGATATGTGATCTGCTGGGAGAGAACAACTCAAAGCTTGCACTTGGTTTTTCCTGGACTCTGCTTTATGCACCTTTCTCCTTTGGTGGTTTTAATCTCTATTTTTTTTCTGTAATAAGCCATAACCATTAGTATAACAGCTTTTCTGAGTTTTGTGGGTCATTACAATGAATCATTGAAGCTAAAGGTGGTTTTGAGGACCACCCCCAAAGCAGTCTATATTTATACATACATGTAGGATTATGTGCACCAAAACATATATAATGTATTTTATGGGAGATTTAAGAGGTTTTCAAGGGTAATTGGCTGTATTATACTTGATTTTTGCCTTACATTCTATTTTTAGAAACCAATCCTTATCAGCTGTAATTCTGCTATTAAACATCTTTTTAAATGCTTATTGGCCATTTGAATTTCTTCCTCTGTGAATTGTCTATTCACATTCTTTTTCTTGGCTGAGCCATTTTTGAATTTAGAAAAGAGTAAGCATATTCACATACACACAAAGGAAATCAAATTTTATTTCCCTGTTGGTACATACAGCTTGGGGTTTTCTATATGGTTAGCAATTTGCTTTGTCTAAATAATCCCTAAAAATTTTCACACCCTCAGGCATACCAACATTCTCCAATATCTAATTTTCTTGTGTCTAGCCTCTATTTTTAAGTCATGTCAATCTCTCTTAAGCCATCTTTTTTTCTGGGTAAAACTTTCACTCACTGAATTTAGTTGATTTTCTTTTCTAATGTCTTTATACATCTTCCCTACATTGCCACCTTTCAAAATCAGACTTTCAGAATCTTCACATTTGATTAGTATAATAGTCTTCCCAGTAACCCTGAATCCAGTAATTTCTACCCTTAAATCCATCCTGCAGATGCCAGCTTAACCTTTGTAAAACATTGATTTATTGTACCACTTTCTTGCTCAAAATTTTCCAAGATTCTCTTTAGTTTCCTTTATTATATATGGGAACCTTTGGGGCCAGACTTGGAGATCTGGATGTTTTGAGCTTTGCCCACTTGATTTTCTCATGCAATCAACTCCCAAGAGAAAGATACCGTCTTAGTCCATTTTCTATTGCTATAACTGAATACCTAAGACTGAGAAATTTATAAAGAAAATAAATGTATTTAGCTCAAGGTTCTGGAGGTTGGCAAGTCCAAGAGCATGGTGCCAGCATCTGGTGAGGGCCTTTTTGCTGCATTATAACATGGTGGAGGGCATCACATGGTGAAAGGGCAAGAGTGTGCCAACTCCAGTTTCTCTTCCTCTTTGTCTAAACCCACCAGTTCCATTATGGTGGCCCCACCCTGGTGACCTTATTTAATCCTAATTATTTCCCAAAGGCCCCACCTCCAAATACAATCAACATATGAATTTGAGGATTAAATTTCCAATGCATAAAATTTGGAGGACACATTCAAATTATAACAGATACTGAAATACGACAGAGGTCCATTTCTGTGTGATTAGTCCAAATGTGCTGAGCCAGGAAGAAGATAAATTGTGATCTAGGAGGTTGAAGTGGTAGTAGACGTTAAAGCTTGGTTAAGGTGGTTCTGAAGTAATTATGTTATTTACAGGTAAAATCAAACTTGAAGAAGGAAAAGAGTGTGATCCATAACAATAGAATTGTATGTAACGGATGCCAGGCCCTGTTTACAGTATGCTTTTATGTTTGGCCTTTCCTTCTAGAGGCTTCACTCCTGTTCTGAACCTAATCTGCATTGTGAATTGGGAGTGGACTCTGGGTTTCTCCAAGTTCTTTAAAGGGAATTAGTGTTAGGAAGGTGATTTGGAATACATGTTAGGCAGGCTGCAGATCTCTCAGGTATTAACCTCAGAGATTGACCCATTCTTGTGTATGTTTTGCCTGGGTACACATGTATAGGACCCTGCAATGGGTGGACTGCTATGGAGTATGTAGGGTTACTGGAAGACCTAGTAGACCAAGTATACTCTCATAACCCCCAATCCGGTCTGAAGTCTAGACTTTAATGGCTGGGACATAAAAAACAATGTTGCTTCTACAGGAGGCCTTAATGACCCACAGAACCATATCAGTAAAGTCACTGGAGAAGGATATAGGATGAAAGCTGTAGGGGAGTAAAAGTTTTCCTTAACTCTCCTAGGGTTCTTTGCTGGGTCTGAAAGCTATATTGACAGGACAGATTAACATGAGAAGAGCAAACACATTTATTTCATATAAGTTTTACATGACATAGGAGCCTTCATAAGGAAAGGAAGACCCAAAGAATGGTTAGCTTGAGGTTAAGCCAGTCAGGTTAAGCCTGAGCACTTTTATATTTGGTTTAATGAAGAGTGGAGTGTTGTGGGAAAATGTGACAGGACAAAGGATATGAACTAAGGATAGTAAACTGGGGGAAACATAGCAAGGCCCATTCCCTCAAATTCCTCTCAGAATCCTTCCATCTTCTGACATAAGGATGCTCCCTTCCTCCAGTTACAGGAAGGGCACCTCTTCCGTGAGGGTCTTACGACGTGCTCTGGGGAGAAAGGGGAGATTAGAGAGTCCTTCCTGCATAGGCTGCTTCTCAAATTCCTTCAGCTTAAAATATTCAATATACCAAGGTGCCATATTTTGGGGTAGCATGTTTTGAACCCTACCAAACCCAACAGGACCAGGTGGGGCCATATTCTTGTGAAATCTCCAACTGCGGTGATACAGGTTTAGTTCTATAATCCATTTCTGGATGAGGATCCATTTGCCTTTCTTACCCTTGCCTTCTTTAGAAAAGGATTTGAGACTGTATCAGACATGGGTTGTTGGAAGAACAGGGCCACCTTTGACTGTTTTTGACTCAACTTGAAAGAAGATCCTAGTTGGTAGAGATGTCTCAGATGTTATGGGTGCCAGGCCTCTCCCAGGCAGTGTTGAAGTCAGCCATCACTGTAGGGGCTCTTTCACCCAGAAGAGCTGTGGTTTGGGGTTAAACAAAGAGATGCATTTACGAAAGAAGTATGTTTAAGCTATGAGAGTATTTGTCTAGAGCAGATTACCAGATTTTGTCCCTGGAAATTATAATCATAGATCTAGGTTTGGGTTCAGGAATCTGTGGTGTTTCTTCAGAGAGGCTTGGGAAACACTGGCCGAGGATTTGTGAAAAAATAGTCCTGGCTGAGGTTGGAAGTGTTGATCTTTTCCATGAAAAGGCATTGTGAGTTGAAGGAAATTAACATTGTAGAATGAATGAAAAGTCTCCTTAATTTGCTGAAGAGCTTGACTTTATCCATCCAAGGAACTGGATGGATAACAGACCTTGAACAGATTCATCAGCAGGGTGGTCACATGGATGAAATGTGGGATGAATCCAAGGACCTTCTATACATCCTTGAAGATTTGGGAAGGGGGATGCTACTTTAGTACTGTGGCAATCTTTGTTGGCATCAATCATCTGAACTTGGGTTAGCAGACAATATGTCCTAAGAACCTGTCTCAACCAGCTCCTATAACCATTTCTTCTAGTGTGTATTCACAGAAGGAGCACCCTAGATGATGTCAACTGAGGGTCTGTTATAATGTTAGATCTGGGGAGTAAATGTGTCATCCTTTGGGGACAGTACAGGCATGTGTTCATACAAAAACATATCCTGGTTAAGAATACTTGCTTTCGAGAAATCTGTGGCCTCAACTTGAGATTTATAGTAACCTGGCTACAGACTCAGCCTTGCCTAACTGCCCGTAATTCTCTTGCTTTATCTCTCCTGTTTCTCTAATGCTTTAGCAGACTGGCATCTGGGTTGAATAGATTCCTTGACCATGTCCTTCATCCACTATGACTTGTATGGGGCATTTTGATATTCCTTTAGTTTGGGTTGGCCTAACAATTCTGGTAGTACTTGCTCTCAGAAGCAGTTTTGACTGGATCAGCTTATTGTCCTAGGCTTTTCCCCCTTCTTCTATTCCAGTCTCAAGAAGCCAGGTCCTAGAAGGTTAAATTGGCATTCAACGTTGTATTAGTCAGAGTTCTCTAGAGGGACAGGACTAATAGGATAGATGTATATATGAAAGGGAGTTTATTGAAGAGTATTGACTCACACGATCATAAGATGAAGTCCCACAATAGGCCGTCTGCAAGCTGAGGAGCAAGGAAGCCAGTCTGAGTCCCAAAACCTCAAAAGTAGGGAAGCCAACAGTACAGCCTTCAGTCTGTGGCTGATGGCTGGAGAGCCCCTGGCAAACCACTGGTGTAAGTCCAAGAGCCCAAAAGCTGAAGAACTTGAAATTCAGTGTTCGAAGGCAGGAAGCATCTGGCACAGGAGACAGATGAAGGCTGGAAGAGTCAGCCAGTCTAGTCCTTCCACGTTCCTCTGCCTGCTTTTATCCTAGCTGTGCTGGCAGCTGATTAGATGGTGCCCACCCAGATTGAGGGAGGGTCTGCCTCTCCCAGTCCACTGTCTCAAATGTTAATTTCAGGGCTGGGTGCGGTGGCTCATGCCTGTAATCCCAGCACTTTGGGAGGCTGAAGCGGGTGGATAACCTGAGGTCAGGAGTTCGAGACCAGCCTGGCCAACGTGGTGAAACCTCCTCTCTACTAAAAATACAAAAATTAGCCAGACATGGTGGCAGGCACCTGTAATCCCAGCTACTCGGGAGGCCGAGGCAGGATAATTGCTTAAACCCAGGAGGTGGAGGTTGTGGTGAGCCAAGATTGTGTCACTGCACTCCAGCCTGGGTGACAGAGTGAGACTCTGTCTCAAAAAAAAAAAAAAAAAAGTTAATTTCCTTTGGCAACACCCTCATAGACACACCCAAGAACAATACTTTGCATCCTTCAATCCAATCCAATTGACACTTAATATTAACCATCACAAAAGTCTTCAACAGATCCTAATTTACCTAAGTTTTTCACCTACCAATCTCTCATGTGAAGTCTTGGCATGCGAAGACTGGCTCAATCAATTGCACCCAGACAATGTCTAGCCCATTGTCATCCTTTTTTCACCACATACACTTGGAAATCCCCTGCCCCTTCTCTGAATCTATCTGTACTCGTCTGTTTTTTTGTTTTGTTTTTGAGATGGAGTCTCACTCTGTCGCCCAGGCTAGAGTGCAGTGGCATGATTTTGACTCACTGCAACTTCTACCTACTGGTTTCAAGCGATTCTAATGCCTCAGCCTCCCAAGTAACTGGGACTACAGGTACATGCCACCATGCCTCGCTAATTTTTGTATTTTTAGTAGAGACAGGGTTTCATCATGTTGGCCAGGCTGGCCTCGAACTCTTGACCTCAAGTCATCTGCCTGCCTCAGCCTCCCAAAGTGCTGGGATTACAGGTATGAGCCACCATGACTGGCCTCCTCTGGTTATTAGAATAACTTTTGTTTTTCATTATAAAATTATTACTTGTTTACTGTAGGTAATTTGAAAAACATAGAATAAACAATCTATAGAAAAGATAACCCAGGTTAGAAAAAGGTTGTTTCTTCCAACCTTTTTTTCCTATGTGCACAAATGCAAATGTGGGATTAATAGTTATTGATAATATGAATTTTGTGTGTGTGTGTGTATGTATATATATATTAATGGAGATGGAGTCTTGCTCTGTTGCCCAGGCTGGAGTGCAGTTGTGCGTTCTCGGCTCACTGCAACCTCCGCCTCCCAGGTTCAAGCAATTATCCTACCTCAGCCTACCGAGTAGCTGGGACTACAGACGCATGCCGCCATGCCCAGCTGATTTTTTTTTTTTTTTTGTATTTTAGTAGAGATGGGGTTTCACCATGTTGCCCAGGGTGGTCTCGAACTCCTGAGCTCAGGCAATCCGCCTGCCTTGGCCTCCCAAACTGTTAGGATTACAGGAGTGAGCCACTGCACCTGGCCTATATATTGTCTTTTCTTCCCCTTAATAGTTCTTCAATCCTTCCCCTCCCTCTCCAGAACAATAAATTCCTCAACGAATCTCATGCAAGACATTTTAACCTCTATCTTTAATACCTTAGAGGCTCCATCTTCTTCAGATATCATGTAAAAAAAGTTTGTGATGTAAAAAAAATGGGGGCTCACGCCTGTAATCCCAGCACTTTGGGAGGCTGAGGCAGGAGGATCACTTGAGTCCAAGAGTTCAAGACCAGCCTGGGCCACACAGTGAGACCCTGTCTCTACAAAAAAATTAAAAATTAGCCAAGTGTGGCAGCATGCACTTGTGGTCCCAGCTACTTGGGAGGCTGAGGTGAGAGGATTGCCTGAGCCCAGGAATCTGAGGCTGCAGTGAATTATGTTCATGCCATTGCACTCCAGCCTGGGTGACAGAGTGAGGCCCTGTCTCAAAAAAATTTTTTTCAAATGCTAGCTCTCAAGAGAATAATAAACTTTATCTTGTAATTACAGTATAGGTAAGAAGGGGAGTCATGCATAAATATATTTAAATTTTTGATTATAAAAAATTGTATACTTTTTATGGACAATGGTCAATGTTAGGAGAGAGGAAATCGAAGAAAAAAATCTGTACAATGATCAACATTTTGAAATTTAGGAAAGTTTATATTACATATAAGAATCCAGAGGCTGCGCCCAGTGTCACGCCTGTAATCCCAGCACTCTGGGAGACCAAGGCGGGCAGATCACCTGAGGTCAGGCGTTAAGACCAGCCTGGCCATGGTGAAATCCTGTCTCTACTAAAAATACAAAAAATTAGCTAGGCTGGTAGTGGTGCGCACCTGTAATCCCAGCTACTTGGGAGGCTGAGGCAGGAGAATCACTTGAACTCGGGAGGTGGAGGTTGCAGTGAGCCGAGGTCGTGCCATTGCACTCCAACCTGGGCAACAAGAGCGAAACTCCATCCTGCCCCCCCAAAAAATATCCGGAAATGTTCTTAATGCTTTATTTCTATTTGACAGTCTGTTTTCTATACATTTAAAAAATAGAATTTTATTACACACTTTATATCCTTTATTAGTAGTATCTAATGAACATTGAAATATTTTTTAAAAATGTAATTTTTTTTTTTTTAAGACGGAGTCTTGCTCTGTTGCCCAGGCTGGAGTGCCGGGGTGCAATCTCAGCTCACTGCAGCCTCTGCCTTCTGGGTTCAAGCTATTCTCCTGCCTCATCTTCCTGAGTAGCTGGGATTACAGGTGCCTGCTACCATGTCCAGCTAATTTTTGTATTTTTAGTAGAGATGGGGTTTCACCATGTTGGCCAGGCTGGTCTTGAACTCCTGACCTCAAGTGATCTGCCCACCTCGGCCTCCCCAAGTGCTGGGATTACAGGTGTGAGCGACGGCGCCTGGCCAAAAATATAATTTTCAGAGTTATATATTTCATCATTTAAATTAAGTACTAAATATAATTAAATCATATTAATTGAAGGTAGATATCTAATTTTTTTTTAACTCAGCACAAGGTGTTTATTGTCTGTATTTAAAATTGACTCAGCCGGGCACGGTGGCTCATGCCTGTAAGTAATCACAGCACTTTGGGAGGGCAAGGTGGGCGGATCACCTGAGGTCAGGAGTGTGAGACCAGCCTGGCTAACATGGTGAAACCCCGCCTCTACTAAAA
This sequence comes from Macaca fascicularis, assembly GCF_037993035.2. Classification (NCBI taxonomy): domain Eukaryota; kingdom Metazoa; phylum Chordata; class Mammalia; order Primates; family Cercopithecidae; genus Macaca; species Macaca fascicularis. The sequence goes on from NC_088381.1 coordinate 103,271,293, forward strand.
ATACAAAAATTAGCTGGATGTGGTGTTTGGCACCAGTAATCCCAGCTACTCAGGAGGCTGAGGCAGGAGAATCACTTGAACCCTGGAGGTGGAGTTTGCAGTGAGCTGAGATTGCAAAACCACTCAAAAATAAATAAATAAATAAATAAATAAAAATAAAAAATTGACTCAACATTTTCAGTGGCAATATTCTCTTTGCTTGATCCTCAGACTAACATTCAATGTCAGATTTTTCGTCACTCTTCCCAGATGCAAGAATGTCAAAGCCAGCGAACCCTTAGAGATCAAGCAGACCAACCTCTTCACTTAACAGATAAGGAAACTGGGATTCAGAAGAGTGAAATGGCTTCCTGAAGGCCTCATAGCTAGTAGTGACCCAGAGGCAAACTCTCTAAGACCTTGATGGGGCCTGGAGCCGAACACTCCTTGTCTGGATCTAGAGAAGATGCTATAGTTGTGGATAAAATCTACAAAACATGTCCTGAAAATCTTTATCTATATCTCCTAGGCCTGTGTCTTTGTATTCATTCAAGATAGCTACGTGAGATAGAAAACTACATTATCCCAATAACTTAATTTACTTTTTTATTAAAAAAAATTTGGGGGGTACATAGTAGCTATATATATTTATGGGCTACATGAGATGTTTTGATACAGGCATGCGATGTGAAATAAGCACATCATGGAGAATGGGGTAGCCATCCCCTCAAGCATTTATCCTTTGAGTTACAAACAATCCAATTACACTTTTTTTTTTTGGAGACGGAGTTTTACTTTTTTTTGTTGTTGTTGTTGAGATGGAGTCTCGCTCTGTCGCCCAGGCTGGAGTGCAGTGGCCAGATCTCAGTTCACTGCAAGCTCCGCCTCCCGGGTTTACGCCATTCTCCTGCCTCAGCCTCCCAAGTAGCTGGGACTACAGGCACCCGCCACCTCGCCCGGCTAGTTTTTTGTATTTTTTTAGTAGAGCCGGGGTTTCACTGTGTTAGCCAGGATGGTCTCGAACTCCCGACCTCAGGTGATCCGCCCGCCTCGGCCTCCCAAAGTGCTGGGATGGCAGGCGTGAGCCACCACGCCCGGCCAGGAGTTTTACTCTTGTTGCCTAGGTAGGAGTGCAATGGTGTGATCTCGGCTCACTGCAACCTCCACCTCCCGGGTGCAAGTGATTCTCCTGCCTCAGCCTTTCGAGTAGCTGGGATTACAGATACCTGCTACCACCCGGCTAATTTATGTATTTTTAGTAGAGACGGGGTTTCACCACGTTGGTCAGGCTGGTTTTGAACTCCTGACCTCAGGTGATCCACCACTTCAGCCTCCCAAAGTGCTGGGATTACAGGCATGAGCCACCACTCCCGGCCTCCAATTATACTCTTTAAATTATTTAAAAATGTACAATTAAGGCTGGGTGCAGTGGCTCATGCCTGTAATCCCAGCAGTTCGGGAGGCCAAGGCAGGTGGATCATTTGAGGTCAGGAGTTTGAGACCAGCCTGGCCAACATGGTGAAACCCCATATCTACTAAAAAATACAAAAAATTATCCAGGTGTGGTGGCAGGTGTGGGCAATCCCAGCTACTCGGGAGGCTGAGTTATGAGAATTGCTTGAACCTGGGGGGTGGAGGTTGCAGTCAGCCGACATTGCGCCTCTACACTCCATCCTGGGCAACAGAGTGAGATTACGTCTCAAAAAAAAAAAAGTACAGTTGTTATTTTGACTATAGTCACCCTATTGTGCTATCAAATAATAAGATTTTATTCATTCTATTTTTTTTTTTTGTATCTATTAACCATCTCCATTTCCCCAATACCCCATGACCCTTCCCAGCCTCTGGTAACCATCCTTCTACTCTATATGTCCACGAGTTCAATAATTTTGATTTTTAGATCCCATAAATAAATGAGAACATGCAATGTTTGTCTTTCTGTGCATGGTTAGTGTCACTTAACATAGTGTCCTCCATTTCCATCCAGTTATTGTAAATGACTGGATCTCATTCTTTTTTATGGCTGAACAGTGCTCCATTGTGTATAAGTACCACCTTTAAAAAATCTATTCATCTGTTGATGGACGCTTAGGTTGCTTCCAAATCTTGGCAATTGTGAACAGAGTTGCAACAAACATGGGAATGCAGATATCTCTTGGACATACAGGTTTAATTTCCTTTGGATATATAACCAGTCTAAATCATATGGCCGTCCTATTTTGAATTTTTTGAGGAACCTCCAAGCTGTTCTCCATAGTGGTTGTACTAATTTACATTCCCACCAACAGTGTACAAGGGTTCCCTTTTCTCCATATCATTGCCAGCATTTTGTTATTGCCCGTTTTTTGGATAGAAGCCACTTTAACTGGGGTGAGATGCTATCTCATTGTAGTTTTGATTTGTATTACTCTGATAAGTGATGTTAAGCACCTTTTCATAAGCCTGTTTGCCATTTGTTTTTTGTTTGTTTGTTTTTTATTTCAATAGTATTTTTTGGGGAACAGGTAGTGTTTGGTTATATAAACAAGTTATTTAGTGGTGATTTCTGAGACTTTGGTGAGCCCATCATTCGAGCAATGTACACTGTACCCAGTCTTTTACCCCTTTCCTCTCCCCCGATTTCCCTCAATTCCCCAAAGTCCATTGTATCATTCTATGCCTTTATGTCCTCATATCTTAGCTTCCAGGATTTTTAACTTTTTAACAATATCTGAATAAGCCATTTATTTTCCATTCACCTCAGCTTCTCACCAGTTGATCTCTCCAAGATTATTTCTATCTCATTCTGCTTTTGATTAGTATAGCAGTACCTCCAATAATGTTATTTGGTTATAACATCGATGAGAAAAATAAATGGATTCCCAGCTGGGGCCACTGTCTGTGTGGAGTTTGCACGTTTTCCCCTTGTCTGCATGAATTTTCTCCAGATACTCCAATTTCCTCCCACATTCCAAAGACACACATTTTAGGTGAACTGGCATGTCTGAATGGTTCCAGTCTGAGTGAGTGTGGGTGTGTGAGTGTGCCCTGTGATGGAATGGTGTCCCGTCCAGGGTGGGTTTCTGCTTTGTGCCCTGAGCTGCTTGGATAAGCTCTGGCCAGCCATGACCCTGAACTAGAATAAGCAGGTTGGAAAATGAATGAATGAGTAATAATAATAATAATAATTATTATTATGAGGCAGGGTCTTGCTCTGTTGCTGAGGCTGGAATGCAGTGGTGATTCCTCCCAGCTCACTGCAGCCTCCACTTCCTTCCGGAGATCAAGAGATCCTCTCACCTCAGCCTCCTGAGTAGCTAGGACTATAGGCACATGCCACCATGCCCAGCTAATTAAGAATTTTTTTTTGTAGAGATAGTGTCTCACTGTGTGGCCCAGGCTGGTCTTGAACTCCTGGACTCAAGTGATCCTCCTGCCTCAGCCTCCCAAAGTGCTGGGATTATAGGCGTGAGCCATACCGCACATGGCCCAAACTCTTTTGGTTACTATAGCTTTGCAATATAATTTAAAATCATATTGTGATGCCTCCAACTTTTTCTTTCTCAGAATTGTTTTAGCTATTCAAGTTCTTTTATATTTCCATACAATTTTTAGGCTTGGTTCTTCTATTTCTGTGAATGCTGTTGGGATTTTGATAGAGATGGTGTTGAATCTGTATATTGCCTTGGGCAGTATGGACATTTTAACAATAATTTAATTTAATTTGATTTAATTATTCTGCTGAATGGGCATGGGATACTTTTCCATATATTTTTGTCATCTTCAATTTCTTTCATCAATGTTCTGTGGTTTTTGGTGTACAGATCTTTCACCTCTTTTTAAAAGTTTATACCTGAATATGTTGTTTTATTTTTTGATGCTATCATAAGTGGGATTGTTGTCTCAATTTCTTTTTCAGTTAGGTCATTACTTGTGTATTAAGATGCTACTGATTTTTGTAAGTTGATTTTGTATTCAACAAATTTACTGAATTCAGGTATTCTAAAAGGTTTTTTTGGAATCTTTGGAGTTTTTTACATATAGGATATTGTCATCTGCAAATAGAGATAATTCTACTTTTTCACTTCTGATTTGTATGCCTTTTATTTCTTTTTCTTATCTGATTGTTCTTGCTACTACTTCCAGTACAATGTTGAGTGGAAGTGGTGAGAGTGGGCATTCTTGCCTTGTACTGAATCTTAGGGGAAAGCATTCAGTTTTTCCTCACTGACTATGGTGTTAGCTGTGGGTTTTTCATAAATGGCCTTTATTATGTTGAGTACCTTTTCCTCTATACCTAAATGATCAAGAGTTTTTATCAAGAAAGGATATTAGACTTTGCAAAATGCTTTTCTGCGTCAGTTGAGATGATCACATGGTTTTAATCTTTTATTTTGTTAATGTGGTATATCATATTGATTTGCATATGTTTAAATCAGCCTTGCTTGCCAGGGATAAATCCTACTTGGTCACGATGTATAATCTTTTTGATATGTTGTTCGATTCAATTCAGTTTGCTAATATTTTGTTAAGGGTTTTTGCATCAATGTCCATCAGAGAGACTGGCCTATAATTTTCTTTATTTATAATGTCTTTGTCTGGCTTAGATATGAAGGTAATGTTGGCCTCATAAAACGTGTTTGGAAGTATTTCTTCTAACTCTACTTTTGGAAGACTTTAAGACTTTTTTTTTTTTTTGAGATGGAGTCTCGCTCAGCCGCCCAGGCTGGAGGAGTGGTGCGATCTCAGCTCACTGCAACCACCGTCTCCTGGGTTCAAGCGATTCTCCCGTCTCAGCCTCCCGAGTAGCTGGGATTACAGGCACCAGCCATCATGCCCGGCTGATTTTTGTATTTTAGTAGAGATGGGGTTTCACCATGTTGGCCAGGCTGGTCTTGAACTCCTAACCTCAGGTGATCCACCCGCCTTGGCCTCCCAAAGTGCTAGGATTATAGGTGTGAGCCACCGTGCTCAGCCTTGGAAGACTTTAGTAGGTATTGCTATTAATTATTCTCTGAATGTTTTGGTAGACTTCAGCTGTGAAACATCTGGTCGTGGGCTTTTCTTTGTTGGGAGATTTTTTTTTGAGTTTTTATTTTTATTTTTTTTTTAGACAGGGTCTCACTCTGCTACCCAGGCTGGAGTGTGGAGTGCAGTGGTGCCATCATGGCTCATTGCAGCCTCAATTTCCCAGGCTCAAGCAATCCTCTAGCCTCAGCCTCCCCAGTAGCTAGGTCTACTATTAGGAACATGCCACCATGCCTGGCTAATTTTTTGTTTTGTAGAGATAGGGTTCCACTGTGTTGCCCAGGCTGGTCTTGAACTCCTCGGCTCAAAGAATCCTTCCACTTCAGCCTCCCAAAGTGTTGGGATTACAGACGTGAGCCACTGTGCCTGGCCTGTTGGGAGGTTTCTGATTACCTCTTTATTGTCTTTATTTGTTATTGGTCGGTTCAGGCTTTCTATTTCCTCCTGACTCAATCTTGGTAGGTATTTCTTTTTTCCTAAGAATTTAACCAGTCCTCTAGGTTACACAATTTGTTGGCATATCATTGTTCATATATATATTTTTTGAGACAGGGTCTCATTCTGTTACCCAGGCTGGAGTACAGTGGCATGATCACAGCCCCCTGCAGCCTCTACTTCCTGGGCTCAGGTGATCCTTCCACCTCAGCATCCCAAGTAGCTGAGACTACAGGTGCACACATGCCCGGCTATTTTTTTTTTTTTAATAATAGTAGAGATGGGGTTTTGCCATGTTGCCCAGGCTAGTCTCAAACTCCTGGGCTCAAGCAATCTGCCTGTCTCAGCCTCCCAAAGTGCTGGGATTACTGGAGTGAGCCACTGTGCCCAGCCCATATAGTCCTTTATGATCCTTTTTATTTCTGAAGCATCTGTTGTAATTTATTCACTTCCATTTTTGATTTTATTTGTTCTCTTTGTTACACTAGCCAAGAGTTTGATTTTATTTTTGCAAAACCTAACTCTTAGTTTTATTGATTCTTTACATGGTTTTTCTGTTCTCTATTTATTTGTCTGAGTTTTGCTATTTCCTTCCTCCTGCTAATTTTGAGTTTAGTTTGTTCTTCTTTTTATCATGCATTGAGGTGTCTTACTTATTTGTGATTCTTCTTTATAAACTTATCTCTTAGAACTGTGTTTGCTATATCATATAGGATTTGGTTTGTTGTGTTTCCCTTGTTTGTCTCAAGACATTTTCAAATTTCCCTTTTGATTTCTTCTTTGACCCATTGGTTGTTTATGAGCATGTTGTTTAATTTCCACATATTTATGAATTTTCCAAATTCCTCCTCTTACTGATTTCTAGTTTTATACCACTGTGGTCTGAAACAGTACTAGATATGATTTCAATTTTCTTAAATCTGTTACCACTTGTTTTGTGGCCTAACATGTGGTCTATCCTGAAGAATATTCCATGTGCACTAGAGAAAAATGTGTATTCTGCTGCTGTTGGATGTAATGTTCCATATATATCTGTTAGGTCCATTTGGTCAAAAGTGCAATTCAAGTCCAGTATTTCCTTATTAATTTTCTGTCTGGTTGATCTATCCATTGTTGAAAGTGGATTATTAAAGTCTCTCCTGTTGTGGTATTGCTATCTATTTTTCCCTTCAAGTTAATTAGTATTCACTTTATGTATTTGGGTGCTCTAAGGTTGGGTGCGTATATATTTATAATGGTTATGTCCTCTCAATGAATTGACCCCTTTATCATTAAATTATGACTTCCTCTGTCTCTGATGACAGTTTTTTGTTTTGTTTTCTTTTTTTTTTTCTTTTTTTTTTTTTTTTTTTAAGGGGAGTTGCGCTTATTTTTTTTTTTGTCTTTTTTTTTTTTTTTTTCCTTTTTGTGGAGAACGGGGTCTCGCTATATTACCCAGGCAGGTCTCGAACTCCTGGGCTCAAGCTATCCTCCCGCCTCTGCCTCCCTGAGAGCTGGGATTACAGGCGTTTTTTTTTTTTTTTTTTTTTTTTGAGACAGGGTCTTGCACTGTTACCCAGGAGTGCAGTGGTATGATTGTAGTTCACGGAAGATTCAAACTCCTGGGCTCAAGCAATCTTCCCACTTCAGTCTCTCAAGTAACTATGACTGCAGGTGTGCACCACCATGCCTGGGTACTTTTTAAATTTTTTTGCAGAGACAAGGTCTTGCTATGTTGCCCAAACTGGTCTTGAACTTTTGGCCTCAAGTGATCTTCCCCGCCTTGACTTCCTAAAATCCTAGGATTACAGGTGTAAGCCAGTGACCCTGGCCCTTATGAAAGTTTTTGACTTTTAGTGTATTTTATTAGATATAAGTATAGCCACCTCTGATATCTTTTGGTTACTATTTGCATGGAATATCTTCTTCCATTCCTTCACTTTCAGCTTGTGTGTCCTTAAAGCTTAAGTGAGCCTCTTGCAGATAGCATATGAGTAGATTTTCTTTTTAAAATTTATTCAGCCACTCTGTCTTTTGATTGGAGAATTTAACCCATTTACATCCAAGGTTATTATTGATAGGCAAGGACTTACTATTGCCATTTTGTTATCTGTTTTCTGGTTGTTTTGTAGTACCTTCATTCCTTTCTTCCTCTCTCATCTACCTTTGTGGTTTGATAATTTTCTGTAATGCTAAGCTTTGATTCCTTTCTCTTTATCATTGGTATGTTTGTTGTAGTTTTTGTTTTGTGGTTACCATGATGCTTACATCAAACATCTTATAGTTATAATAAATTATTTTAAGGTGATAATAACTTAACTGCCATCACATAGACTCTAGACAGTTTATATTTTTGATATCACAATTTACATCTTTTTATAATTTTTTTTGAGAAAAAGTCTCACTCTGTCACCCAGGTTGGAGTGCAGTGCCACGATCTTGGCTCACTGCAACCTCTGCCTCCTGGGTTCAAATGATTCTCCTGCCTCAGCCTCCCAAGTAGCTGGGATTACAGCTGTGTGCCACCATGCCTGGCTAATTTAAAAAATTTTTTTAGTAGAGACGGGGTTTCACCATATTGACCAGGGTGGTCTAGAACTCCCGACCTCAAGTAATCTGCCCACCTTGGCCTCCCAAAGTGCTGGGATTAGAGGTGTGAGTCACCACATCCAGCCTACATCTTTTTATATTGTGTATTTCTTAACAATGTATTGTAGTATTAGTAATTTTTGACTGTTTTGACTTTTAACCTTCATACTAGAGAAATGTATGATTTACACACAACCATTACAGTATTAAAGTATTCTGGATTTGACTATGTATTTACCTCTACCAGTGAGTGTTATACTTTCATATGTATTTATGATAGTAATTATCTTCCTTTCATTTCCACTTGAAGAACTTCCTTAGGCATTTCTTGTGGGGGCAGGTCTAGTGGTGATAAATTCCTTCAGTTTTTGCTTATCTGGTAAAGACTTTATTTCTCTTTCATTTCATTTCTGAGGGACAACTTTACTGGGTATAGTATTCTTGGTTGACAGGTTTTTTTTTTTTGGTTTTTGTTTTTGTTTTTTCTCCTTTCAGCACTTTGACAATATCATCCCATTCTCTTCTGGCCTGCCATTCCTGGATCCTTGTTGTTGCTGCACCCAGCCCCACAGAGCCTGGGCTACTACCAGGTTCTACCACCCCAGGGTTCAGAGTCACCACTGCATGGTAACTCACCTCCAGAGTCTGAACTGCTGCCATGCCCTGTTTGTTCTCAGTCCCAAATTGCAGCTGTGCCCTTCTCCCTGGGCCTGAACCTCTGGAACACCCCTTCTTTCCCAGAGTCATGCTGATGCTGTACCCTGACCCCCAGAGTCAGAACCATAGCAACATTCTAGCCCCCTGGGCCTGAGTGGCTGGAGTATGCCTCAGAACAACACATCCTGGTTGAGTGGGAGAACTGCATCCATTTGGGCCTTGGAAAGTGAACCTGTGCCTCAAGTCTCAGGTGCTACAGTAGTTTCACAACACCCTGGCTTGGGGGTGGTGCATTACTGGGTAGGTATGTTAAAGTGGCAGCAAAGCCTCAGGGGTGGAGGAGGTGCAATGGCTACCTACCCCCAGAACAGGATACACTGTATCAGTGGTTCCCATTCCAAGATGGTGCAGATTAATAGCAGCATGGGCCACATGGGGCTAGGGCACAGCATTGGCTCTTTCTCTGGGAGTAGCTCAGTGTGTGAACTCCAGGGAGCTCCCTTGATCCTGTGAGGACTGCTGGAGACTACAGTAGTGAAGACTGCAGATGTTTGCAGTGGTGATGGGGGCTACTAGAGTCCTCTTGCTTACCTTTACCCCTGTAGAAAGAAGTCTCTTCTGGTTCCAAGATGATTCTGACTGGGCGTGTGGGGTGGAAGACCCAAGGTATTCTCTTGCCTATGGTGCTATCTTGGATTTCTGTGCTCTACAGGTTTTCTGCTGCTTTTTGCTGTTGCTATTGTTCTCTGGAACTCTCCTTGAGTTATTTTGGTCAATATGTATGTAGTTGTTTATTCATTGTTTTGTATTTGTTGTGGTAGGGAGACCAATAGGAACTTCTAGTTGGCCATCTTGCTGATGCCACTTTCCTCATAAATTTTTTTTTTAAAGTGATGCACTGCCACACCTCTTCTCATACATTGCTTCCCTGTGAGTCCTCATCATCATGAACCCAGCTCTTCATATGAGGTGGGGTTGGGGACAGTGAGAAGGGAGAATGATGAAGGAAGTTGGATAAACTTCCTGAACCGGGCAACCTTTGTGCTATGGTCTGCTGTCACTCTGCATTTGCTCACTTGCATTTTCTGATGATAACTCTGACTGGCTTAGAAATATCAGAGGCAGCTGTGGTTGAATCAAACTAAATAGTGAGGCCTCTCTCAATGGCTTGTTTTTCTTGCTTTCCTCTAGGGAGACACACTTTAGATGTGCCTGAATTGCGTTTTTTTTTTTGGCAGATTGTTACAGTAGAATATTGACTCTCTGATCTGAAGCCAGGCTTGTCCCAAAGATTGTCTGTTTTTCTAAGAGCTAATAATGAGAATTGATCAATGGTTGTGGCGGGGAGTGGAGGTGAAGGGAGGAAGAAGAAAAAACCCTGATCACTGTTCTCTAGGCTGTTTGGCAATTTATTTATATTATTTTGCCTTTTTTTTTCTAATCAGAAATAAGGCAAGTTTTTAGTGGACATGGTACAACTGAATTAAGACAAAGCAAAGCAAGCAAAGTAAATCTAAATGCTGTCCTTTCCTTTCTGTGAATTTCCCTATTCTTTAGTTCTTATTATCACCATATCCACATAGGTCAAGTGATTACGACTAATCCTAAAGGGAATTACATCATTTTCAATATAATGGAATTTCATTATTGAAATCGGAAGCCTGGGAAGAAGGAAGATTGGGTTCCAATTCACCTCCTGAGGAAAAGCAAGATACATACCTATGCTTCTGATTAATCATTCTTCCCCACCCCAAAACAAACAGCCAAAGGAAATCCATATGCAGAGAAGAGGACAGGTGAAGATGCAAAGCCATAATGATTTTTTAAAATTGAAACTTCCTTTCTTTGATAAGTGTTCTCCTTCCTGTGAGAGTCTGGTCAGTTTTGCTTTATTCTGAAGCAGTGCTTCCCTACTGCCTGTTCAATGCAAGCCCCTTTGTTAAAGGTAACTCATCCCATCTGTCCTGCTGCTCACTCCCGAATTCTGATAGGGGCTCTTTAAAGTGGCATGCCTCTTGTTGGGAATCACTGCATCTTTTATGTGTCACCACAATCTAAAATAATTTTCTTGAGCTTTACTTTCTTTACATTATGTGAACAATATGTTGCTTTCTCCCAGATATAAAATTATAATATTGTTGATCAAGTGCTTTTTCAAATTACACATGCTTCTCTTCTTTGCTAGCCCTCCACATCCTAAGATGATGATAAGCCCTCTAGTATACTTCTCAGAGGAAAATACTGTCTTGAAACTTTTTTTTTTGAGTGTGTATGTGTGTGTATGGCTTGTTACAGACAAAGTTTCTGTTTTTATATTCTTCCTTGGAGTCTATGCCACACATACATACATATACAATACTTAAAACTTATTGGGCACTTTATATCTGTGGACATGGAATGATTTAATTTAATTTAATTTAAATTAAATAACTGAATATTTAATTAAGTATATTTAATCTAATACACATAACCATCCTAGGAGGTAGGTATTATTATTGCCCCCATTTTAAGATGAAGAAACAGGCACTCAGAAATAAACTCACTTACCCAATGTTACATAATTAGTAAGTGGTAGAGTCAGGACATAAACCCAGAGAGGCTGACCCTACAGCCCATGCTTTTGACCTCTCTACTCTCTTGTGTGGTCTACAACTAGGGAAAAACCCATTGTGCAGACACTAATAATTTAGATCAAATACAATAGCATAAATAACATTAAAACAAAATTTTCTTTCTGACCAAAGATTTCAAGCTTAAGTTGTTGGCTAACACATTTCGAGCAGTATTAATTAAACACATTCCTCGTGCAGAAAACATAATAAAATGATTGGAATCTTTCAGAACTTCTTGAAGTGGAATTTGGTTATATGAATTATACTGTAACTTTTTTTTTTTTTTTTTGAGACAGAATTTGGCTCTGCCACCCAGGCTGGAGTGCAGTGGTATGATCTCGGCTCGCTGCAACCTCCACCTCCCAGGTTCAAACAATTCTCCTGCCTCAGCCTCCCGAGTAGCTGGGACTACAGGCTCATGCCGCGACGCCCAGCTAATTTTTTATATTTTAGTAAAGACGGGGTTTCACTGTGTTGCCCAGACTGGTCTCAACTTCTGACCTCATGATCCACCCACCTTGGCCTCCCAAAGTGCTAGGATTACAGGCATGAGCTACCATGCCCAGCCTGTAACAATATTTTTGTCTTGCTCTGTCACCCAGATTGGAGTGCAGTGGCACCATCAGCACTCACTGCAGCCTCAAACTCCTGGGCACAAGGGATCCTTCTGCCTTAGCCTCCCAAGTAGCTAGAACTATAAGCATGTGTCTGGCTAATTAAAAAAAAACTTTTTTTTGTAGAGATATGTTCTTGCTATGTTGCCCAGGCTGATCTCAAACTCCTGGCCTCAAGTGATCCTCCCATCTCAGGCTCCCAAAGGATTACAGGCTGGATTACAGGTATGAGCCACCATGCCATGGCTCATATAAAATTTTATTGAAGATGTGATTGTAGTAAAATTACCTGTACTTTTTTTTTTTAATTTAAGAGACTAAACTGTTCAGCATTATGGTATTCACTCTAATGTGATCTTCTCCCCTCCCCTCCCCTCCCCTCCCCTCCCCTCCCCTCCCCTCCCCTTCCCTTCCCTTCCCTTTCCTTTCTTTTTTGAGACTGAGTCTCACTCTGTTGCCCAGGCTGCAGTGCAGTGGTGTATCTCCACTCACTGCAACCTCCACCTCCTGGGTTCAAGCAATTCTCCTGTCTCAGCCTCCCAAGTAGCTAGAACTACTGGTGCATGCCACCATGCCCAGCTAATTTTTGTATTTTTCATAGAGACAGGGTTTCACCATATTGGTCAGGTTGGTCTTGAACTCCTACCTCAGGTGATCCACCCACCTCGGACTCCCAAAGTGCTGGGATTACAAGCATAAGCCACCACACCTGGCTCTAATGGGATTTTTAAATACCCAATTACTTAAGCCCAGAAACCTTAAAATGTTGAAATGAACAATTATTTTGGATTTAAACATTGAGTCAGTAAAATTTTATAAATAAATGATTAAAATAATGATTCAGATTTCATTACAGTTAAGTGTTAGAAAGGATCACAGAGAACATGTGTGCACGTGGGTGAAGATTAGAGGGTTCACAATAAGAATTACCCTCTCATATCTGGCCCCATCTGCCTGGTTCCCACCCTGCACCTTAATCACTGTTACCAGTTTTCTCTGAATCTTTCCAGAGTTTTCACATATACAGATAGGTATGAATGTATATTCCCCTCCTCTCTTTTTACATAAAAGATAGCATTATTTTACACTGAAAAAAACAGGCCAGGCGCGGTGGCTCATGCCTGTAATCCCAGCACTTGGGGAGGCCAAGGTGGGCAGATCACGAGGTCAGGAGATCAAGACCATCCTGGCTAACACGGTGAAAACCTGTCTCTACTAAAAATACAAAAAAAATTAGCTGGGCGTGGTGGCGTGTATCTGTAGTCTCAGCTACTCAGGAGAATCGCTTGAACACGGGAGGCCGTGGTTGCAGTGAGCTGAGATCGTGCCACTGCACTCCAGCCTGGGAGACAGAGCGAAACTTCGTCTCAAAAAAACAAAAAAACCCAAAACAACAACAACAAAAAAACTTTATATATTCTGAATATTTTTTCATATCAGTATATAGAGCTTTCTTATTGTTTTTGTATTTTATTGAAGATCTGCAAAATATCCCATTTAATAAATGTAGCATAATGTGTTTAGTTAATTTACTATTAATGGACATTTAGATTGTTTTCCAGTCTTTTACTAACACATTGTTTCAGCAGATAATAACCTATGCGAGTATATCTATAGGATAAATTCCCAGGAGTGGATTTACTTAGTCAAAGGACTTATACATTTATAATTTGGATAGATATTGCAAATTTCCCTCCATAAAGTGTTTTATTAATTTATTCTTCCACCAGCAATGTAGGAGAGTGCCTGTTTCCCCACAGCATTGCCGACAGTGTGCATTTTCAAACCGAAGAGCTGAGAAATAATTATGTCAGTGTAGTTCTGATTTGCAATTCTCTTATTAGGAGTGAGGATAGGTATCCTTTTCTGTGTCCAGAAAAATGTCTTTATTTTATGTGAGCTGTTCCCACTTTTAGCTCATTTTACTGTTGAATTGGGTTGGTAGTCTTTTTCCTATTTCTACTTATAGGTGCTCCTTCTAGATAGGGGAGATTTGCCTTTTGTCTGTGTAAAGAATTATAAACATTTCCCTCCAATTTATAATTGTCTTGCAATATCACATAGAGTATTTTTTGCCATATTGAATTAAAAAATATTTTTATGTAGTTAAATTTATCAATATTTTCTTTAGTGACTTCTGGATTTCAATTCATAGTAAAAACGGGGCCTTCCCTACTCCAAGGTTATAAAGGAATTCTCCTTTCTTTTAGTAGTTTTGTCTTTTCTTAAGTTTTATTTATAACTGATACATAATAATTGCACATATTTATGGGGTACAGTGTGATGTGTCAATGCATGTATACATTGCATAATAATCAAATCAGGGTAATTTGCATATGTATTACTTTAAACATTTGTCATTTCTTTGTGATGATAAGATTCAAAAACCTCTTCTTCTTTTAGTAGTTTTGTAGTTCTTTTTTTCCTTTCCTTCCTTCTTTCCTTCTTTTTCTTTTTTCTCTCTCTCTTTCCCCTATTTGGGATATTCCTAGTGTATGGTATGAGGTAGGGATAATATTTTAGGAAATCAGCTTGTTTCTATCCATGTGTTTTCTTTCTATACTTCCCCCATTTGAAGTAAATAGCTGGTTCAAGGTCTCTATAGAACAGAAGGCAGAGATATTATGCAAGATTTTCTGGTTTCTGTTTCCAAAAACTTAAGCCCCTGGGAAGATTTAGAGAGTTTGTAGAAAAGAAAAAAGGGAGAAGGAGATTTTCAGGTATAGGTAGAGTGCCCTAGGGAAGTAGGGCAAGGAAGTGGGGTTGGTAGAAAGTGAGGCTTTCCCCCACTACCTCTCTCCAACACCCACACACAGACACACACAGACACACAGACACACACACACACACACACACACACAGATACATACCCGCACCCAAACACCACATGAAAAATATCCCCCTCAATAGGAGGAAAACAAGAGACAAGTCTGTAAGTTCTTGATATGGTTTGGATTTGTGTCCCTGCCCAAATCTCATGTCAAATTGTAATTCCCAGTGTTGGAGGAGGGGCCTTCTGGGAGGTGATTGGATCATGGGGGCAGATTTCCCCTTGCTGTTCTCATGATAGTGAGTGAATTTTCATGAGATCTGGTTGTTTAAAAATGTATGGCACCTCCCCCACCCCCCTTCCTCCTTCTTTGGCCATATAAGACATGCCTGCTTCCCCTTCGTCCTCTGCTGTGATTGTAAGTTTCCTGAGGCCTCCTAGCCATGCTTCCTGTACAGCCTGTGGAACTGTGAGTCAATTAAACCTCTTCTTTTTTTTTGAGACGGAGTCTCACTCTGTCACCCAGGCTGGAGTGCAGTGGCGTGATCTCAGCTCACTGCAACCTCTGCCTCCTAGGTTCAAGCGATTCTCCTGCCTCAGCCTCCAGAGTAGCTAGGATTATAGGCATGTGCCACCATGCCAGGCTATTTTTTGTATTTTTAGTAGAGACGGGGTTTCACCATGTTGGCCAGGCTGATCTCAAATTCCTGGCCTCAGGTGATCTGCCTGCCTCAGCTTCCCAAAGTGCTGAGATTACAGGTATGAGCCACCATGCCCAGCCAATTCTTTTCTTTATAAATTACCCAGTCTCAGGTAGTTCTTCAGAGCAATGCGAGAACAGACAAATACAATTCTAGAGCATCAACGTCCCAGTTTTGGCTTCTTGGCAGCACCTAGAGAGGAGCAGGATCTGTTGCCTCTAGGCATATGGAATTTAGTCAGTTTCAAAAAAAGATTCCCAAGTCCAAAATATGCTGATGAAGTAGAAGGAACTACTGATCCTGAAGGTGCTGTTTAGACAAGACAATGGAAGACTCAGGGATAAACTGTGTACAGAAGTGATTGACTGCTAGAACCAGCACACCCCAATTTGCCCCAAGCCAAAATGCAAAAGATCAGAATCTTAACCTAACTCAGAAGAGGTAGGTGAAGGACTTTAAAAACTAACCTTATTTTTTTCCCACTAGCCCAGGAGAATAGGGGAAATTCATTTTTACATAAAGTGATATTCTTATATACCTGACCATACCCACTACATATTGTCTTAGTCTGTTCTGGCTGTTATAACAAAAATACCATAAACTAGGTGGCTTATAAACAACTCATTTATTTCCCACAGTTCTGGAGGCTGAGAAGTCCAAGATCAAGGCACCAGCAGATTTGGTGTCTGGTGTAACTGCCAAGTGAGTTCATTGTGCCTTGCTGCTCATATAGAGCTGATTTATCAAGGCAGGGGAATTGCAATAGAGAAAGAGTTTAATACATGTAGAGCCAGCTAAACAGGAGACCAGAGTTTTATTATTACTCAAATCAGCCTCCTTGAAAATTCAGAGGCTATGGTTTTTCAAGGACAGTTTGGGAGGCAGGGGACTAGGGAATGGGTGCTGCTGATTGGATCGAGATCACTCATAGGGGTATGGAAAACAGTCCTCATGTGCTGAGTCCACCCCTGGGTAGGGGCCACAGCAAAGTTGCTGGTCCAGGTGGAGTCATCTGGTAGTCAGAAATGCAAAAATCTGAGAAGACATTGAAAAGGCCAATTTTAGTTTCTACAATTGTGATGTTATTTACAGCAGCAATTGGGGAAGTTGCAAATTTTCCTGAAAATGCTATGTCTCCAGAAAAATGGCTGGTAATCATTGAACTATGATTACATCTTAGCAGAATTTAGGCCCCTCTCATCCTCTGTACTTGGTGGCTTAGCATTAATTTTACAAAGGTGGTTTAGTTTGGGGAGGGGCTGTTATCACTTAAACTATAAACTAAATTTCTACCAGCGTTAGGTTGGTCCATGCCTAGGAATGACCAAGGGCAGTTTAGAGGTTAAAGGCAAGATGGAGTTCATTAGGGCACGTCTCTTTCACTGTCATCATTTTCTCACTGCTATAATTTTTGCAAAGCCAGTTTCACTGGTGGGGGTCTGCTTTCTGGTTTATAGGTGGTACCTTCTAGCTATGCCCTCACATAGTGGAAGGGAAGAACTCTTGTTTTTGTAGCCCCTTATAAGAGCACTAATCCCATTCATGAGGACAGAGTGGCTTACCATCACCTTGGGGGTAGGATTTCAACATATGAATTTTGGCAGGCCACGAACATTCAAACCATAGCATATATAGTATGGTCTATAATTTAGGTATGTACTGTTTGTGATTAAACTACTACCTTACTACTCACTAAAGCTGCCAACACTTAAAGTAAAAGATTAGAGAATTCCACTTTTGAGACGTCATGAACTTAGTTCCAGCCTTGTGGGACCTCATATGCCAATGTGTCCTTGAATGCTACTAGACCACAGGTTTGTATTTTTTTTTTATTTTTGGCAGGGGCAGGTGGGTGGTGAAGGAAAGATCAGGTGTACAGAACTGAATTAATCAGAATCACTTCTTAGCACAGAATTATGATTCTGTGTAATGTTGCTCTCCTGTTTGATTTTGTTATTTTTCCCTTCATTCTCCGTCTCATTCCCATTCTCTTCAAAGGTATTCAATCTAGAGGCTTTTCCCATGCTCACCCATAAAGCCTTGGAACAGCCCAACTGTCACTTAAAAAACCATCCGCTGTTGACTAATATAGATGTTTGTGGAACAAGAAACAGGAGTATAACAAGAAAGTTACAAAAGAGTATAATGGGAGTTAGATAATTTTCTGGTGGACTTTCTTCACCTATAAAAATGAAGTTAATAATAACATGCTTTATATCTAACATAGGAATATACAGTAAAGAAAAAAATTATTTTGCTCCAGGCATAGTGGCCCATGCCTGTAATCCCAACACTTTGGGAAGATGAGGTGGGAGGATCGCTTAAGGCCAGGAGTTTGTGACCAGCCTGGTCAACACAGTGAGACCCTATTTCTAAAAAAACAAAAAAATTTAAAAATTAGCCAGGCAGAGTGGCTTATGCCTGTAGTCCCAGCTACTTGGGAGGCTGAGGCAGTCGGGGGAGGGAGGGCAGTGGGTGGGGCACAGGGGGATCACTTGAGTCTAGGAGTTCGAGAGTGCAGTGAGCTACGATGGCACCAAGAAGAAAGTGGTTGATCCATTTTCTAAGGAAGATTGGTATGATGTGAAAGCACTGCCTTTGTTCAATATATGAAACATTGGAAAGATGCTGGTCACCAGGACTCAAGGAACAAAAATTGCATCTGATGGCCTCAACGGTCATGTATTTGAAGTGAGTCTTGCTGATCTGCAGAATGATGAAGGTGCATTGAGAAAATGTAAGCTGATTACTGATGATGTTCAGGCAAAACCTGCCTGACTGACTTCTGTGGCATGGATTTCACCTGTGACAAAATGTGTTCCATGGTCAAAAAATGACAGACCATGATTGAAGCTCATGCTGATGTCAAGGCTACTGATGGTTATTTGCTTCAGCTATTCTGTATTGGTTATACTAAAAAATGCAACCAATACAGATACAGATATTCACCACCAACAGGTTTGCCAGATCTAGGAGAAGATGATGGAAATCATGACCTAAGAAGTGCAGACAAAGGACTTAAAAGAAGTGGTCAACAAATTGATTCCAGACAGCATTGGAAAAGACATACAAAATGGTTGCCAATCTATTTATCCTTTCCATGATGTCTTCATTAGAAAAGTAAAAATGCTGGCCAGGTGCAGTGGCTCACACCTATAATCCCAGCACTTTGGGAGGCTGAGGCGGGTGGATCACGAGGTCAGATCGAGACAATCCTGGCCAACATGGTGAAACCCCGTCTCTACTAAAAATACAAAAATTACCTTGGCATGATGGCATGCACCTGTAAGAATCACTTGAACCCGGGAGGCAGAGGTTGCAATGAGCTGAGATCACACCACTGCTCCAGCCTGGCAACAGAGTGAGACTCTGTCTCAAAAAAAAAAAAAAAAAAAAAAAAAAAAGCTAAAGAAGCCCACGTTTGATTTGGGAAAACTCACAGAGCTTCATGGTGAAGGCAGTAGTTCTGAGAAAGCTACTGGACATGAGACAGGTGCCAAAGTTGAATGAGCTGATGGACGTGAACTCACTGGTCCTAGAATCTGTTTAAAGTTCAGATTTTAATAGTGGCAAATAAAAAGTTCTATTTGTGGAGAAAAGAAAAATGATTTTATAATGTTTATTATTTTAAAGGGAAAAGTTCTATAAGTATTATATCATGTTTAAATATAGAATAAGCTGAAAAAAGCAGCAGAAATCTTTGCATATTAATAGAAAAATCTCAGCAGTCTTTATTTATTGGCAAGACAGCTACTCTAAAGTTGTGAGGGTAACTTACTGACCTGAAAAAACACATTTTAAACCAATGTGAGATGTGGCTAATTGACTAATCAAAGTAGGAAAGACCCAGATGACTTTTTAGAATAATTCAGATCAGAGTGGATATTGACAGGGCAGATGGTGAATGGCATTGAAAGGCAATGCCTTATTTATTTACACTTTGTTTTCTAGTTTCTGTAATTTTAATTAAAGTGAGTAGAAATAAAATTTTGTCTAAGCATTTTTTCTTCCCAATATGAAAGGTGTTGACACATCATATCATTGAGTTGGAAAGATAAAGACAAGGGAAAGGATTAGAATTTGGTGTGAATTAACATATCACAGGGCTCTTGTGTCTGTAAAAGGTGAGGAAACAAACACATGTGTTAATGTAACTCCAACTGCAAAGGAAGGCTGTCAAGGCATGTGGGTTTGCTTGGCCAAAAGCTGTTGATTCCAAAAATGTAATTTCATTTGTTGGATTTTATTGTAATTAACACAGGGAGTTGCACCAGCTCAGAACTCTTATCTTTATTATCTTGGGAGAAGAATTATGAAATGTGTGCACTTACAAAATAGAATTCCTATTTTGCAGAGGGCTATAATGCTAATGGGTCTTGGGAACCTTCTGGGATTATGAATTCAAGTTTACAATTAGGGTTTCTGCTTTGCAATCTCAAGTGTGGTTTACCTGGAACAGTTGGCATTTTATCTTAAATGGTATTTGATAGAACTTGGGAGCTCTTCAGAGCAGGAACTTCAATTTTTGTTGTTGTTGTTACCTATTGCAAAGCACTAAATTCACTGTTGGAGAAAACTAGCAGTCACTTTTTATGTGTACATCTAATTGTTCTTTACAATCACGTAGAGATCATCACTAACATTTAACAATTCAAAAAGGCATAAAGTTTACCTCATTAATGTGTGTAGAGGATTCACTATTTTAATAATTAAGCAAAATCTTTGATATTTGTATGAAGATAAGGTAGACAGGATAAACAACAGGAAAACTATGGATTTCTTTAAATAGTGGATAGGGACAATTCATTCCCTCAGATATTTGTAATAAAATCTTAGAGCCAGAAAATATCTACCTGGGAATACTAACGCTCAAACTTTAGCATGAGATTTATCTGCAGGTCTGAGCTCAGCTAACAACTTTTATACTGTCAAAGCAGAGACTGCCCTTTCAAACCTCTCGTTGGGAAACTAATTAGCAGAATAATAAAAAGGCAAGATCAACTCTTGTCTTCCTTGTTGGGGATATAAAAAAAAAACAGTAGTTCTAATTAGCAATAATTAAAATTTAATTAAGAAGCTCTTTGCAATCCTCCTCCCTGCTTCCTGAACTAGTGCTTGCCAGCTCTTGGTTGTGGAGCTGTTTTTATTCCCGTGGTGCTGAATCATGGCTTAATCACAAAGCTTTAGATCTCAGCTTATCCAGCCCTGAGCACTCATCACCACAGCCTTCCAAGAGTAACAAATATATATTCTAGATTTTTTAACCCAAGCCATTACTTTTTTCAGTTTTATAATCATGAATTGTGACTTTTACTTTTTAAGCAGCTGATTATAGATGCCATTGCTTTTTATTTTTAAACTTATCTTTATATTTGTTCCCCTAGTTCTACCCCTTGTTGCAACAAGAGGATAGGAGACCTCCAAGAATATTAAATATCTGAACCCAAATTTCTACTTCTATGCTTTAAAGTAAAGCAGGTAATTAGCTTAAGTATAAAAAACTAAAACATTGGTAAAATCCCAGATTTTAAAAATAAAAGTATTTCATTATTTAAAAATAAAAGTACATTGTAGATGAGGGTTAAGGAAAATAAATACAGTATTTGATGATCCTTACAAAGTGTATATGATATTCTAAGTATTAATTTCAGTTTAGGATGTTTCAAATTGTAAAAGGAATCCCACTTAATTGTGCATTTTAATGTGGTTACAATGGTGAATTTTATATCGTACGAATTTTATCTCAATAGAAAAAGGAACTCAAACTCTGACTTTGTCCTAGTTTTGGGCATAAGGATTAATCATAGTTTACAGAGAGAAAAAAGCTCCAAGATTTGATAGTTCATTATGAGCAAAAGAAAAAGGAAATAATCAAGAACAGAGGGAAATTAGTTTTTTTAAAAGCCACTGAACTAAGAAATACAACCCTGGTTCTTTAATTATTAAGGGAAGGGCTCTGAATTTGCTCCATTATCTTAATTATGTTTCTGGAGCAAACATTATTTCAATGTGATAAAAGATGACATGACACTAAAGGTAAAGCCTGAGCAGATGTTACATGAATAACAAGCCAATAGGCCCACATTCTGGTAATTTCTTCCCCACTAGACATGTTCTCATTAATCTGTGATTAATAGGATTCAAGTATAGTAAATGATAATGATCTATTGTCTGTCTTTGTCGAGCACCATGGAGGGAGTAATTTGTCAGCTCAGCTTTTGTGTGACTATTTAATAGCAAAGAGGGAGAGAGAAAAGACGCTAATCTTCTAATTGGCATCTATAGAGAAGGTCTAGGAGAATACTGCCTCTATGGAAATAGCCAGTATAATTCCTATGCCTAAGGAAAGCAAATGTGGACTCTATGTATCTTTTATGTAATTAGTCATGCCTTCTATTGAACAAAAGGTGGCGATGGGGATAAAGAAAAAACGGCAATAAAATAGTCTTAAGAGATCATAAGGTAACATTTATTAACTTATAACATTTATTAACTTAGATATGAGGCTTTTTCAACTATAGTGACCTGCCAAAAAAGTGGGCAAAAGAAAAAAAATAACTTTTTGGTTAAAAAATAGTTGCTCAGATGAACCAAAATAACAATGTATAAAATAAAAAGCCAGCATCATCATCAGTACCACCACTAGCAATACAGAATCCCTGATGTTATGATGGTAAAAAATTTAATACATCAATAAATCAATAAGTAAATTCAAAACAGATGTTTTGAATGAAAATAATTTGATGATTAGTCCTGTCAAGTCTACTGTAAAAACTTCTTTAAATGGCTATACCTTGGTGAGAATGATGTATGAAATTGCTCTTTCTCTTTTTCTCCCTCTCTCTTTGTATCTTTAACAATTTTTGGCTGTGCATGGTGGCTCACACCTGCAATCCCAACATTTTGGGAAGCCGAGGCAGGCAGACTGCTTGAACTCAGGAATTCAAGAGCAGCCTGGGCAACATGGTGAAACCCCATCTCTACAAAAATTACAAAAAAATTAGCCAGGTGTTGTGGTGTGCACCTGTAGCCCCAGCTACCCAAGAGGCTGAGGTGGGAGGATCACCTGAGCCTGGGGGATTGAGGCTGCAGTGAGCTGTGATCATGCCACAGGGCTCCTGCCTGGGTGACAAAAAACAAACAAAAAAAGCTCATCTCAAAAATTTTTTTTTCTTCTGCACACTTTTCTATATTTTAGGTTTTAGGTACTTTACTGGTTGGTGGAAATGAAAAGTACAAAGTCTCACTGGGAGAAGATACTTGCAATGCATACAACCAACAAATAATTAGTATATGCACAGTATATAGAAAAAGACTACTGATTAACCTTAGAGAGAAATTGGTGAAGAATAAAAATAGGCAGTTGACAGAAGAGGAAATCCAATAGGGGCAATGAACATATGAATAGATGTTCAATATAACTAATAATCATGACAATTTAAGTCAAAAGAATAAGATGTCATCCTCACCTGTCAGATTAGCCAAAATTTTAAAAATGGACTAGATCACACGGGGCCTTAAATATGAGTGGGAGTAAAAATCAGACAACCATTTTAGAATGCAATTGGTCAATATCAGGTAATTCATTTTCGATTTGTCAATATGTAGAGCAATTCTACTTCTTGAACAATACCCCGAAGAAACCCTTGCACATGTACACAGAGATATCTAGAAGAATATTCATTACAGCATTGTTTATAATAGTGAAAAATGAAAACTACCTACACCAGTGATGTGTTCATACTACAGAATGCTATATAGCAGTTTGAATGAATACATGAATGATTATTATCAACATGGAGAAGCCTTAAAACTCAGAATAAGTGAAGAAAATTTAGCAAATTTAAGAATACTTAGGGTATGCCACTACTAAAATACTTTTAAAGCATTGCAAAACAATAAAATGCATATATATAAATATATGGATACATACATATGTGATAAGACTGTAAAAACATGCATGGGAATGACATAACACCAAATCCTGGATAGTAGTGATTATCTCTGAGAAGGGAAGGAAGAAAATGAATTTGGAAGGTTCCAACATTATTTCTAGTGTCTCATTTTAAAAAAATGCAATAAATGTAACAAAATGTTAAGATTTGGTAATGCTGGATGATAAGTCTTTGTTATATTATTCTCTATGTTTTTATTTTTTATTCTCCATTTTGGAGAATATTTTGAAATAGTTCACAGTTTCAAAAGTGGAAAAATGCACAAGGTAAGGAAAAAACACATGGTTTCTAATTTCCAGGTGCTACTATTGTGTCAGGTGAATAGACAATTCATAAATAGCTGTAATGTAGTTTGATAAGTGTTTCAGTGTGGCCACAAAATGCTATATGTAGATATAGATTGACACACAAACACACACACACACACTCTTTAAGATATATATATGCTATTAAGACATATGACCAGATTCTTTTGGTATCAAGTAGTTGAACCAAAAAAATAGAATTGACTTTTAAATGTCTCCTCAAATTTAGACAGAAAAATGTGTTGGTGGTAGTGGCAGTAGTAGCAGTAGTGTAGTAGTTTCTTCTTCTTCTTTCTTCTTCCTTCTTCTTCCTTCCTCCTCCTCCTCCTCATCCTCCTCCTCATCGTCCTCCTCCCTCCTCCTCTTCTTCCTCCTCCTCCTCTTCTCCTCCTCCTCCTTTTTTTTTGGCAAAAGGGCAAAGATTAGGCTCTAGCTTCTAAGAACAGCATTAAAATCATTAGACAGATTTCTTGTCCCTCTAACTTTATGCCTTCATGAACTTGAGAAGCTAATTTATCTGACCTCAAATAGTGAAAAAAAAAAAAAGTTGTTGGGGGGGCGGGGGTAGAATGGGGTTTTGATAGAGAATCTTCTAAGGTCTTTTCCAGTTTGAAAAATTTAAGAAAAAAAATTTTTTTTTCATGAAACATTAACCCAAATTTATACGAACAAGATTTTCCAAGATTTTCCCCAAGTTAGTAACAAAATACGTTTATTCATGAAATATTATAGTTGTTATCAAAAGGCAAAGAAAAACTTTTTTTTTTTTTTTTTTTTTTTTTGAGACGGAGTCTCGCTCTGTAGCCCAGGCTGGAGTGCAGTGGCCGGATCTCAGCTCACTGCAAGCTCCGCCTCCCGGGTTTACGCCATTCTCCGGCCTCAGCCTCCCGAATAGCTGGGACTACAGGCACCCGCCACCTCGCCCGGCTAGTTTTTTTTTGTATTTCTTAGTAGAGACGGGGTTTCACCGTGTTAGCCAGGATGGTCTCGATCTCCTGACCTCGTGATCCGCCCGTCTCGGCCTCCCAAAGTGCTGGGATTACAGGCTTGAGCCACCGCGCCCGGCCAAGAAAAACTTTTATGAAATTAGAAGCAAACCATTCCTTTTTTTTTCTTTTTTGAGATGGAGTCTTGCTCTGTTGCCCAGGCTGGAGTGCAGTGGCAAGATCTTGGCTCACTGAAACCTCCATCTCCTGAGTTCAAGCAATTCTCCTGCCTCAGCCTCCTGAGTAGCTGGGATTACAGGTGTGCACCACCATACCTGGCTAATTTTTGTATTTTTACTAGAGACAGAGTTTCACCATGTTGGTCAGGTTGGTCTCAAACTCCTGACCTCAAGTGATCCGCAAACCTCACCCTCCCAAATTGCTGGGATTACAGATGTGAGCCACTGCACCCGGACTCTTTTTTTCTTTCTTTCTTTTGAGATGAAGTTTTGCTCTTGTTGCCCAGGCTGGAGCGCAATAGTGCGATCTTGGCTCACTGCAACCTCTGCCTCTGGGGTTCAAGTGATTCTCCTGCCTCAGCCTTCCAAGTAGCTAGGATTACAGGTGCCCGCCACCATGCCTGGCTAATTTTTGCATATTTAGTAGAGATGGGGTTTCACCATGTTGACCAGGCTAGTCCTGAATTTCTGACCTCAGGTGATCTGCCTGCCTCGGCCTCCCAAAGTGCTGGGATTACAGGCGTGGCCAACGTGCCCAGCATTTTTTATTTAATTTTTTTTTTTCGAGACAGAGTTTCACCCTGTTACCTGGGCTGGAGTAAAGTGGGGAGATCATAGCTCACTGTAACTTTGAACTCCTAGGCCCAAGTGATCCTCCTGCCTCAGCCTCCCAAGTAGGACCATTACTCCTGGCTAATTTTTTTTTTTTTTTTAATTTGTAGAGATAGAGTCTTGCTCTGTTGTCCAGGCTGGTCTTGAACTCCTGACTTCAATTGATCCTCCTGTCTCAGCCTCTCAAAGTGCTGGGCTTATGGGCGTAAGCCACTGTGCCCAGCAAAGCCATTCTTGATGGGAAGCTAAAAGAAACAGCTAATTTGTTGTGATTAGATTTCGAGAAGGAGATCTAGAGATTTGGAGAATGTATATGTTCTTTATTCAAGGAGTACATGGAGAGAGCTGGAGAGAGATGCATCAGATTTTAGACTATAAAATCTGCAGATATAAATTTGTATAACTGGGACTTCTGAGATAGGTAGAAACATTTTATCTTATATATTACATTTCTGAACCTAACAGGATTCTACATCAAGGATGATTATTTTTAGATCAGGCAATGAGCTGAACTTCTTTGGTCCCACATGCTGAGCTGCAAATATACTCCCTAGTGACTTTTTATCACTTAAGGTATTCTGCAAAGTATTCTCTAATCTTCCTAAAAATACTAATCCTGAGTACAACATGAAGGGACCAGAAAGCAAAAATGTATCTGTTTGTCAACAATATAATAATTATTGTCTCCGCTCCTTGATAATAATCTGGCTGGTCATAAACCTTTGATGGCCTCTGATTCTGGCCCTTCAGGATGCTGATTTCTGGTTGGAAAAATTAATTCTCCTGGAGGATAATGAGATAGACAGTCTTCTATTTCTACTCCTCTTGCATCCAGGTTCAAACATTAAGGTACAACACCTCCCAAATCTCCTCAAACTGTGTTTATTTTTGTTTGCTACAGCCTAAAAAGGAATCCTTCCTTTTTTATTTTATTTCAGAAGCCTTTTCCATTTTGGTTGGTATGGATTATAATGTTAAGAAAGTACTGTGGATTATTTGGGTTTAGTTGGAAGAAGAGACTATTTTCCATCTATTTCCTTCTTTAATCTCTTGTTTTTTTGGCTCTTATCCTCACCACTCTACAGAAAATATTCTAAAATTAACTGCTCCTGGCTAAACCTAATAGTCTTTTTTCCCCCTTGGCACAGTTTTTTTTTTCCTTTTTATTTTGAAATAATTATAGATTCATAGGAAGTCATGAAAAATAGTAGAGACAGATCCTGTACACCCCTCCCCCAGTTTCTCCCAATAGAAACATCTTACATAATGAAATCTTATATCATCTTATATAAAGAAATTGATATTTTACCAGTTTTACATGCATTCATTTGTGCATGTGAGTGTATGTGGTAGTTCTATGCTATTTTATCATATGTGTAGGTTTCTGTTAACACTACCACAATCAAGAAACAGAACTGTTCCATTGCCACAAAGATCCCTTATGCTACCTCTTTTTACAGTTATACCCACTCACTTTCTTTTCTACAACCCCAGGAAACCACAAATATGTTCTCTATCTCCATAATTTTATCATTTTGAGAGTGCTGTATAAATCAAATAATACAAATATGTAACCTTTTGAGGTTGGCTTTAGTCTCTCAGCATAATTCTCTTGAGAGCCATCCAAACTCTTGCATGTAATACTAGTTCATTCATTTTGATTGCTGACTAGTATTTTGTAGTTTGTTTAACCAACCAACATTTGAAAAACATTTGGGCTGTTTCCAGTTTTTGGCTATTATGAATAAAGCTACTATGAACTTTCATGTACAGGTTTTTGTGTGATGAATAGTTTTTTGAAATCTTGAACTCCTCTCTGCTTTCCTCATTATTGCTATTCTGTTCTTTTAAAAAACGCAAACCCTCATTGTTTGTCAAATATTGTTTCTCTTTACCTCTTATGTTACCTGACCTGCATCAGAGGTTCTACAAGGCTCAGACCTTGGTCCTCAAAGGGAAGCTACTTTTGAGGAAAGGTTACGTACTCTCATAGCTTCAAATGCCATTTTTTGTGCCTTATAGAGCTACATCTATAGACAACTAGCTATATGGTACGTCTACTTGTACATTATGCCAGTACCCCACCCTGAGAGCCATTCTACTCTCATCATTCTCCTAGTTTTCTATGATCATAGTCTTGTAATTTCTTTTGATTCTTCCTTTTCCTTAGCTTTTCATGTTCAATTATTTACCAAACTGTGAGGTCACCTTTTGATGAGCAGTCACATAGGACACAAACATGTAACATTCTTTGCCCACTTAGAGATATCTATCCACATCTCTTCTCCAGACCTCCTTATCACCAATTTTTCCAGTCATGTTCCTTCCAAATCACTGATCATCCAGCCAACTGTTGGTTGTAGCCCATAAATCCATATGGACTCATACTGTTGGCCATTTCTCCTTCTAAGAAAAATGAATAACTAGGTACACTGCTCAATGTTGTACCTTCTGGGAGGATTTACCTTCACCGCAGTCCTTCAGAGGTGTCCCAGAAGGGACTGTCTTGTGTAGTTGTCCACTTGTGGGTTGTATTGTGTATTGGGCATGATCATCTATAAATCAGGCCTGAGTTTTATCTTCTTCAGTAAACTGTAAGGAACTCTCCATGAGGCCATAGAGAAGGGGTCTTTTACTGCAAAGGACACTCAGCAGAATTCGGGGGTTCAATGCTCCCAGTTTCATCGGGGTCTTCTCACATGTTCCCATTTCAATTATTCATTTTGGAAAAGATGAAAATTACTTGACATAACCTGATATCATTGAAAATGTGAGAAAATTTGTCCTCAGTCACTGTCAACATGAATACAAATTACAACATTTCTGGAGGGATGTATGGCAATATTTATCATAATCTTAAATTGGAGTAATCTCTGATTCAGTAATACTTTCAGGAATGTGTCCTAAATTTTCCCACTAATTTGTAATAGCAAAATAAAAATGGAAATGTCTCAAATGTCTACCAATAGAAGGTTAGATGGGGGAAAAAAGGTCCATCTATACATTGTATACTATCAACAATTAAAAATGGGTAAGTAGATCTCATCTATTGATATGGGAAAGTATTTAAAATGTTGTTTCGTGAAAAATGACAGATAGTTTTAAAAAGGATATAGCCTTGTGTGTGTGTGTGCATGTGTGTGCATGTGTATGTGCTTTGAGAGATTCCGAAAGAAGCAGTGGTTTTCCCTAGGTGCTGGGAGTTCTAGTATATTATACTTCATTCTTTATATTTTATATATTATATTCATATTTTTCTGTGCTACCAGAATGTATCATTCTTAGAATTAGAAAAAACTGTTTTCACTAAAAATTTAATTGCAGCCATCACTAAAGAAAATCTCAGGCTAGGTATGATGACTCATGCCTGTAATCACAGCACTTTGGGAGGCTGAGGCAGGTGGATCACTTGAGCCCGGGAGTTCAGGCCCAGCCTGGACAACATAGTGAGACTCTGCCTCTACAAAAAATAAAAAAAAATTAGCTTGGCATGGTGGCATATGCCTGTGATCCCAGCTACTCAGGAGGCTGAGGTGGGAGGATCACTTGAGCCTGGGAGGTCAGTGCTACAGTGAGCCGTGAGTGCACCACTACACTCCAGATTGAGCAATACAGTGAGAGCCTGTCACACACAAAAATAAAATCTCAAAGATTATTCACAGTATACTCCTTAATATACAATGCAGATGCAAGATAACAGTTAATGCCATCTTTTGGTCACCTAAATAGTGCCTAAACAAATTTTGTACGTGTTCGAACATTTCTTCCTGTGTTACTATAATTACATGCCCAGATAATATAGAATGTCTTACCCTGCAGTACCCCACTGCAGAGTTTTATTACCATGAAGTGACATGATGTAATATAGTAGAGTCAGTTCTAGGTCTCTCTGGCTGGGAAATCTTAGGCAAGTTACTTGGCCTCTCTGAATCTCAGCTTCCAAATTTGTAAAAACAATATCTGTACTACCCATTTCACAGAGTTGTAAGGATCAAATGAGATGTATGTGACAACATTGTTTAAACTCTAACATGCAGGTGCAGTTCTATTATTCACATCATGTTTATTAAAATAAGTAAAACTACCATTAACAACGCTACAGGGGGATGAAATGTGCTGTAAGATAGAGCCAACATATATAAATAAGCTATGTGACTGAGATCATCTTTCCTTCGCTATGACTAAACAAATAGCTTTATATAGCATGTCAGGCTGAAATGTTCTAAAGTGCCAGCTCTTGTTTCTTTTTTAAGAAACCACTAACTAATATACTAGTAAACCAGCAGCTCCTCTAAAAAAACAGTGTTACCTTTCTGCAGGAACACCCGATTTCTCTCTTGCTGAAACTTCCAGGCTGGGCATGGTGGCTCATTTCTGTAATCCCAGCACTTTGAGCCCAGGAGTTTGAGACCAGCCTGGGCAACACAGTGAGACCTTGTCTCTACAAAAATAAACAAAAACAACAACAACAAAAAATTCCAGAAGCTCTTTTCCTTTTTTCCATCAATTTCTGCCACTGCTCAAGTGCTCAGGTCCAAAGTGCAGCATATCAATATATAGTCGTGTATTGCACTGCATAATGCTGTTTCAGTTAACAATGGGCCACATATACAATGGTGGCCCCATAAGATTATAATGGAGCTGAAAAATTCCTATCTTGTGACATCATCACTATTGTAATGTCTAGCACAATGCATTACTCATGTGTTTGTGGGATGCTGGTATAAACCAACCTACTGCACTGCCAGTAGTATAAAAGTACAGCACATACAATTATGTATAGTACATAATATCTGATAATGATAATAAATGACTATGTCACTGGTTTATGTATACCATGTAAGTTTGTGTAAGTACACTCTATGATGTTTGAACAATGACGAAATCACCTAAGGACACATTTCTCAGAATGTATCCCTGTTGTTAAGTGATGCATTACTGTACCGGTGTCACTTTCAAGACAGAATGAGAACTGAAACCTTTGTCTTTTTACCCCAGTTGACTTATCTCTAGTTGGTAAAGTTATTACCAGAACCATGAGTTGCAGTTTTTTTTTTTTGTTTTTTTTTTTAGACAGAGTCTTACTCTGTCACCCAGGCTGGAGTGCAGTGGTGCAATCTCGGCTCACTGCAACCTCCACTTCCCAGGTTCCAGTGATTCTCCTGCCTCAGCCTCCCGAGTAGCTGGGATTACAGGCATACACCACCATGCCTGGCTAATTTTTGTATTTTTAGTAGAGATGAGGTTTCACCATGTTGGCCAGGCTGGTCTCGAACTCCTGACCTCAAGTAATCCACCACCTCAGCCTCCCAAAGTGTTGGGATTACAGGCGTGAGCCACCGTGCCCAGCCATGATTTGCTTTTTAATGTTATAATTTTGTATTTTCATTTGTAAGGACTATAGATCCAAATGTGAACAAACTGATTTTAAAGTAATTATGGCCATAGCTATCCTTCCTATTATATATCTTTCGCTGAAGTAACCAGGAGGTAGGGCTGATATGGACAATGGTTTAGCCCATGTGGATGAAACATTAAATGCCTTTATAGGAGCTAGTTTAAGATTCTGAGTTTTACATAAGAATAAGTGAGGTTGTGCAGAATGTAATCTTGTTCCAGAAATAGCATCTGGTGAAATTATTGTTATTAAATATTGTTATTAGATATTCAACAGTGTCAGTCTCATTTGAATTGGGATAAGGCAAGAGCATAGGGATAAAGTAAGGTCAGATGATTGCTTTTCTGATACAAATATCATATTCTAAATCAAAAATTATAGTTTGCCTTTCAGTGAACTAAGTCTTCGGATTACAAGTTGATTTTTCTTTTGTGGAGATGAGGAAGATAGGTACTATCACATTTAAAAATGATATCAAGCCTAGAACTTTGGGGAAAGTGAAATGGGAAGAATAATCTTTAAATCTAGAATTAGAATCAAATTGTAAACTCTGACATTCTTTCTACTGATAATTATAGAATCACATTTTGATAGTTTGAACCAAATAAAACACAGAAGCAATTGCTAAGTGTTGATAAGTAAAGGAAAAGAATGTGATTCAATCCACTAGGAAGATTTTGATCCAAAATGAAACAGTTTTTCTCCCCTGCTAGTCAGGCAGAAATCCAATTACTCTTGTTTGATCTACTATGGAGAGGTAAATGTGAGAGGTATAGATTATGGACAGTTTTATGGATTTTAATCTTAGAAATCAACAAGTGAAGGTTTTACACTTGCACATAGTTACTTAACTGGTGTTAAGAATAAAACCTAATCAATAATAATAATTTTTGTTTTACTGTGATTTGCTCTAGTTCCAATTATGATGTTGGCTATTTCATAGTCCCTTTCTTTAAATGAATGCTTTAAAGATAATCTCTCTCTAGTTGAGGGTTTAATGTGGGACTAGTTTTCATTTCATACAGTGTCTCAGAAACAAAACCAGAATAAAGGAAACTTAATAAAGACAAGTTCTAGGAAGGTTGGGAACATAAAGAGAGATGAACTGAAATGAGTCTCTTTTCCTTTGAGTTGTATCAATCCTCATTACTGTTTGAATAGTTCAATCCAATGAAGCATGAGAATGAGATGGAGCATATGTACATGACAGGTGTAAAGTGGAATACTCTTGCTTTCGTTTGCAAAATGGTGCAGTGAGAAGACCTATGTTCTGGACCTGGATCTGGTCGTTAGGAACTGAAAGACCTGGTATTGAAAGCCTGATATAACAAAGGGCTGAGAGAGCATTCACTGATCCCTCATTCTAGGCGTGGTGCTAAATACTTTATACATATGCTTTCTTTTTTTTTTTTTTTTTTTTTTTTGAGACGGAGTCTCGCTCTGTCGCCCAGGCTGGAGTGCAATGGCCGGATCTCAGCTCACTGCAAGCTCCGCCTCCCAGGTTCACGCCATTCTCCTGCCTCAGCCTCCCAAGTAGCTGGGACTACAGGCACCCGCCACCACGCCCGGCTAGTTTTTTTTTTTTTTGTATTTTTTAGTAGAGACGGGGTTTCACCATGTTAGCCGGGATGGTCTCGATCTCCTGACCTCGTGATCCGCCCGTCTCGGCCTCCCAAAGTGCTGGGATTACAGGCTTGAGCCACCGCGCCCGGCCTACATATGCTTTCTTTTCATCATCAAAACAATTCTCTTAAGTAAATGGTATTATTATTTTTTTTTTGTTACAGATAGTGGGACTGAACTTCTAAGAGGTTGAGTGACATGGCACAGATTACACAGAAGAGAAAGATTTTGAAAACCAGATGAAGTAATGTTCCCTTGGAATACTGCAGAGCAAGGTATCCAAAGGTTTAGGGATATTGGAATGTTAGAGTTATCATGTTAACCTGCTCACTCACCCAAGAAGGGTCCAGAGGGTACACCTTTCACCATGACTGTAAGAAAGAAATTTTTCAAGGGAAGCCTCAGCATCCGCTAAGTACTCTAACTCGAAACATCAAAACAGAGAGTCACAGTTCCTTTGTGAAAGTATTTTAAAAAAGCACTTTGGGCTGTGCATGGTGGCTCATGCCTGTAATCCCAGCACTTTGGGAGGCCAAGGTGGGAGGATCACGTGGTCAGGAGATTGGGACCATCCTGGCTAACACAGTGAAACTCCATCTCTACTAAAAATACAAAAAATTGGCCAGGTGTGGTGGCGGGCACCTGTAGTCCCAGTTACTTGGGAGGCTGAGGCAGGAGAATGGTGTGAACCCGGGAGGCAGAGCTTGCAGTGAGCCCAGATCACACCACTGCACCCTAGCCTGGGCAACATAGCAAGACTCTCTCTCAAAAAAAAAAAAAAGCACTTTGAAAATTGACAAATGCTATACAAATTTCAACTACTGTTACTATTATTATTTTAGTCCTCAGCAAGGAAAATAAAAATCTGTTCTTTCTGAGTGCTCTTTCCAGACAGGCTTCCACTTATTCTGCATCAGTATAACAACTGTCTCCATTTCCAAAAAAGGGCATTATTAGTGCTTGCAGGTGTTCCATTGGCCCTATTGCCACAATTGGTAGAAACAGTTATTTTTGCCAAGTTAATGACAGGTCCAAGAGGAAAACAAAAGGAACCAACTTTTCTTACTATTCTGTTAGGATCTAATAAAAATCCCAGTGTGTTAAGAAAAATCATACACTTTATCATATGTGTGGAAATCACTGGGCTGCTGATGACTTGCATTATAACAGGTCTCTTGGGAAGGGTCACTCTTTACTGATGACTTCACTGCCTTGTCTCTTTTTATGCACACAAGCAGGGCACACACAACCTATTTGTCAACTTCACAAGCACTCAGCTGTAAACAACGACTCTTAGATTATCTTGGTAGTTGGTGTGTCCTGAGAGATAAGACTGTTTTTTCCCCAGCTGCCTCACTCCTGAATGACTGGGAATTTCTTTAGAAGAAGCTGCTGCCCTTTCCCTTATATAAAGGTTATCAAAATACCCACCGTACAATTCTCTGTTTTCCCTGTGGCCATAACTACTATTAAAACAACCTTCTTATGGGAATATAATACTAAACAGTAGGGAAAAAGAGGCAAAACTTCATTCCTACATTCTGACTAGGACTATGTGGTTTGTTACATCTTTTCTCAAACAAATGTTACTAATGATATTTTCTAGCCTATTTTGCCTCCCAGGAGTCAAATCATCAAATACAGCATTTTGTTAGTTTTCAGGGCCCTGATGCATTCTGATCCCCATTTATTTAGTGGCAAAGACTGAGGGAATTCTCAGCAGGCCAATAATAGAAAGCATTAGGAAAAGTTCTGGACTGAGAAATCTGATTACATGCCATTCTACTGTATTTTGCATGTCACAAGTGACCTCTTTTAGTGTCTCAAGTTTCTTTCTCCATAAAAAAAAATGTACCTTTTAGGGCTCTAAACAAAATGAGTGAAATATATCTAAAGTTGTATATGTGATCCACATCAGCTCACAATTGTTTACTACAATGACATGCCAACAGATTTCCTCCTCCTAAGTTTCTTTTTAAAACTCTGGTTGCTTGGAAGCAGTATGGACATTGACAACGACAGGCCTTAAGAGCTATCTGGTCCCATTTTGAGACCTGCTGGGTCTTGCTTATTCTTATCCAAAAGACTTGAGTGCAGGGCCTGATGAAGTCTCAAAGTATGCAGCAATCTCATCCATTGAAGCCAGAAGCAGAGGGTCAATTCAAAATTTGGAGGAAGGCAACACAGGCATACCATTACTTTCACAGGATCTTTAAATATGTTGTTAGGTTATTATATAATATTATATATAAATACAAGATTAAATTATCATTAAAGATATATTTTTCTGAGACCCTATAACAACTAGCCATGATTTTTTTTCTCTAAAATTAAAAATTATTTTATTTATTTTATTTTTTATTATTTTTTATTTTTTATTATTATACTTTAAGTTCTAGGGTACATGTGCATAACGTGCAGGTTTGTTACATATGTATACTTGTGCCATGTTGCTGTGCTGCACCCATCAACTCGTCAGCACCCATCAACTTGTCATTTACATCAGGTATAACTCCCAATGCAATCCCTCCCCCCTCCCCCTTCCCCATGATAGGCCCCGGTGTGTGATGTCCCCCTTCCCGAGTCCAAGTGATCTCATTTAAAAATTATTTTCTTATTTGTATTCTATGTCTCAAAGTAACTATGACTTTCTAAGAAAATAATTTTTTATTTCTTGCATGAATAACATTGCAGTAGTGACAGATTAAAACACTTAAAAATCTCACCTCACACCAAACCAACAGTTTTGGTTCACTTTTCTATGTTCATTTCTGTACTGGACTATATGTATGCATAATTTTATGCAATTGAGGCTACTGCATAGATATAATTTTATATGTTTTGTTTTTCCTTCAGGGAGGAAAAAAAGTTTGACATTTATGTAGGATCTACTATGGTAGGGTACTATTTTAGACTCATTAATATACTTTATATCTTTTATTTCTCAGTAAGGTATATATATTATTATTCTCTTGTTTATGTAGAGAGACTAAGTAACTTTCTGAGATCACACGGAAAGGCAACAGAGCCAATAATCAAAGGGATTCCAACTTGTACTTTTTTTCATTATAAAATGCTGCCTCATTTAGTTTTTTCCCTTTACTTTACTACAAAGCTTTTTTGTTTGTATATTTTAGACAGAGTTGCTCTGTCACCCAGGCTGGAGTACAGTGGTGCAATCTAAGCTCACTGTAGCCTCCGCCTCCAAGGTTCAAGCGATTCTTGTGGCTCAGCCTCCCAAGCAGCTGGGACTACAGGTGCATGCTACCACGCCCGGCTAATTTTTTGTATTTTCAGTGTAGAAGGGGTTGCACCATGTTGGCCAGGCTGGTTTTGAATTCCTGGCCTCAAGTGATCTGCATGCCTCGGCCTCCCAAAGTGCTGGGATTACAGGCATGAGCCACCATGCCCGGTCTACTACAAAGTTTTTTTAATAGCCTCTTAAAATTAAGATTGTAAGCTCCCTGATTAGGTCTTATTTCTATCCTCAGCACTGAATAGATGTTCAATAAATACTTATTCAATAATGCAAACCTCTATTCACTCAATTCATTCTCCTTTCCCTATTCCTTGGGATGAAAAG
Organism: Macaca fascicularis; assembly: GCF_037993035.2. Taxonomy (NCBI): domain Eukaryota; kingdom Metazoa; phylum Chordata; class Mammalia; order Primates; family Cercopithecidae; genus Macaca; species Macaca fascicularis. Next base: position 103,307,277 of record NC_088381.1, read on the forward strand.
CTCAGAGACACTGAGACCCATGTCATAGATTTTATTCCTTATATTTATTTGGCTTCTTTTCATTTAGTCCTCATAACAACTCTGTAGGATATGTACTATTATCACCCCTATTTTACATATAAGCGAACCACAGCACTGAAAATAAACTTGAGGGCTGGGGACTCCAAAGTCCAAACCTTTATTACACTATTTTATTCTACACAGATTATTCAAAGTTGTAAGTAAATCATGTGTTTATATGCCATATATAACTTCAGTTCACCCAAACAGCTTGTTTTATACAGGAATTATGTCTTTTTTTTTTTTTTTTTTTTTTGAGACAAGGTCTTACTCTGTTACCCAGGCTGAGTTGAGTGGCATGATCACGGCTCACTGCAGCCTCAACCTCCTAGGTTTTATCGATCCTCCCACCTCAGCCTCCTCCCAGAGTAGCTGGGACTACAGGCATGTACCATCACACCCGGATAACTAAAAAATTTTTTTTTAGAGATGAGGTCTCACTATGCTGCTCAGGCTCGTCTTGAACTCCTGGATTCAAACAATCTTCCCACCTCAGCCTCCCAAGTGCTGGGATTGTAAGCGTGATCCATTGTGCCTGGCCTGAAATATTTTATAAAGCAAAATAATACCTCCCAAATTTACCCAGCTGACTCCAGATTTTCTCAGACATTAAATTTTCTTACAGTAATAGCCATGAGTTCTTAAAATTCAGCAAATATTGAGTACCTACTGTGTGCCAGATATTTGGGATACAATGGTGGGTAAATTGTACCTAGTTTTTAACCTCTTGGAACTTACAGTCTAGTGTTGTGTGTTATGTCTAGGCTTCTTTGAGAATCCTTATCATCTATTTGGGCATTTTCTTTGTGCTGCTATAACATCCTGCCTTCATTATATACTTTAACATTTATTTTATTATTTTTAAATGTGTCCCTTGAGTCATACTTTATTATATTAAGATATAACAAAAGTATAAAAATATACTAAAATATCCATCTGTCCATCATACAGTTATAAATAGGATATTACCCATAGAATATTTCCAATGAAACTCTCTCCCCAATTGTATTCAATTCTCTTTCCTATAGAAAGGAAAGCATTATCCTGATGATAGACATTAGCTATTATGGTAATGTGTGTGTGTGTGTGTGTGTGTGTGTGTGTGTGTGTGTGTGTGTATATATATGTCATGGGGCCTCAGATAAAGATTTTTTTTTTTTTGAGACGAAGTCTTGATCTGTCGCTAGGCTGCAGTGCAGTGGCGTGATCTCGGTTCACTGCAACCTCCAACTCCCTGGTTCAAGCAATTCTCCTGTCTCAGTCTCCCAAGTAGCTGGGATTCAGCATATGCCACCACGCCCAGCTAATTTTTGTATTTTTAGGAAAGATGGGGTTTCACCATGTTGGCCAATAAGCAATAAGTTCCCGTTCTCTCTTCCATCCAGCCCTTGGTAATTTCTAATATATTTCCTGTCTCTATGAATTTGCCTATTCTACATATTTCATATAAGTGGAATCATAGAGTATTTTGTCTCTGTCTCTGTCTTATTTCACTTAGCATAATTTTTTTTCTTTTTTTTGAGACAGAGTCTCACTCTGTCGCCTGGGCTGGAGCGCAGTGTCGTGATCTTGGCTTACTGCAACCTGCACCTCCCAGGTTCAAGCAATTCTCCTGCCTCAGCCTCCCAAGTAGCTGAGATTACAGGTGTATACCACCACATCGGCTAAGTTTTGTATTTTCGGCAGAGGTGGGTTTCACCATGTTGGCCAGGCTGGTCATGAACTCCTGACCTCAAGTAATCTGCCTGCCTTGGCCTCCCAAAGTGCTGGGATTACAGGCGTGAGCCACTGTGCCCAGCCTAGCATAATGTTTCAAAGTTTCATCCATATTGTAGCATGCATCAGAACTTCACTCCTTTTTAAGTCTGAATAATATTCTGTTGCATATATATACTCATTTTGTTTATCCCTTCATCTGTTGATGAAAACCGTATTGTTTCCATCTTTTGGTTCTTGTGAACAATGCTGCAATGAACATTGGCATACAAATAACTGAATCTCTGTTTTTAATTCTGTTGGCTATGTAGCTAGGAGTGAAATTGCTGGGTTGTAGTAATTGTATGTCTAGCTTTCTGAGGAACTCTCAAACTGTTTTCCACAGCAGCTGCATAATTTTATATTTCCAACAAAATACATAAATGTTTGCCAACACTTGCTATTTTCTGTTTTACAAAAAGAATTATAGTGATACTGATAGGTTTAAAGTGATATTTCATTGTAGTTTTGATTTGCATTTCCCAACTGACTAATGATATTGAGTATCTTTTCATGTGCTTATTGGCCATTTGTATATCTTCTTTGGAAAAATATTGATTCAGTTCTTTTTTTTTCTTCTTTTTTTGAGACAGAGTTATGCTCTTTCGCCCAGGCTGGAGTGCAGTGGCGCAATCTCGGCTCACTGCAACCTCTGCCTTCCGGTTTCAAGTGATTCTCCTGCCTCAGCCTCCTGAGTAGCTGGGATTACAGGTGCCTGCCACCATGCCTGGCTAATTTTTTTTTTTTTTTTAATTTTAGTAGAGACAGGGTTTCACCATGTTAGCCAGGCTGATCTCAAACTCCTGACCTCATGATCTGCCTGCCTCAGTCTCCCAGGGTGCTGGGATTACAGGCGTGAACCACTGCACCCAGCCTGGATTCAGTTCTTTTGTACATTTTTGAATTGGGTTGTTTTTTTGTTGTTGAGTTACAGGTTTTTGTTTTGTTTTGTTTTGTTTTGCTTTTTTTGAGATGGAGTCTTATTCTGTTGCCCAGGCTGGAGTGCAGTGGTGCGATCTCGGCTCACTGCAACCTTCGCCTCCTGTGTTCAAGCAATTCTCCTGCCTCAGCCTCCTGAGTAGCTGGGACTACAGGCGCGTGCGATCACGCCCGGCTAATTTTTTGTATTTTTAGTACAGACAGGATTTCACTGTGTTAGCCAGGATGGCCTCGATTTCCTTACTTCATGATCTGCCTGCCTCGGCCTCCCAAAGTGCTGGGATTACAGGCATGAGCCACCATGCCCGGCTAGGAGTTTTTAAAATATTCTGGATATTACATGCTTATTAGATGCATGACTTTCAAACGTTTTCTACCATTCTGTAGATTGTCTTTTCATTTCCTTGATAATGTCCTTTGATACACAAAAATTTTTAATTTTGATGAAGTCCAACTTTGTTTTTTCTTTTGTTGCTCAGGCTTTTGGTATCATATCTAAGAATCCATTGCCAAATTTAAGATCATGAAGATTTACCCTTACGTTTTCTTGTAAGAGTTGTATGGTTTTATCTCTTATATTTATTTTAAATCATTGCTTCATTTTGAGTTAATTTTTGTATATAGTATGAGGTAGGAAGCCCATTTCATCCTTTTGCACATGTATATCCAGTTGTCCCATTCCCATTTGTTGAAAAGAGCTTTGTTTTCTCCATTGAGTTGTCTTGGTAACCTTGTCAAAAATCAATTGACCATAAATGTAAGAGTTTATTTCTGAGATCTCTATTCTATTCCATTGGTATACACACACACACACCAATATAAATATATATATATATTTATATATATAAATAAAAAAAGAAAAAAGAAAAAATAAATATAATTACAAATAAATATATATTTGGCCAGGCGTGGTGGCTCACACCTGTAATTCCAGCACTTTGGGAGGCCAAGGCAGGCGGATCACCTGAGCTCAGGAGTACAAGACCAGCCTGGCCAACATGGTGAAACCCCGTCTCTCGTAAAAATACAAAAATTAGCTGGGCATGGTGGCACATGCCTGTAATCCCAGCTACTCAAGAGGCTGAGGCAGGAGAATCGCTTGAACTCAGGAGGCGGAGGTTGCAGTTAGCCCAGTTTGCACCACTGCACTCCAGCCTCGACAACAGAGTGAGGCTCTGTGTCAAAAAACAAAAGAAAACAAATATATATTTATATATAAATAAGTATATATTCATCCTTATGCCAGTATCACACTGTTTTGATTACTATAGCTTTGTAATAAATTTTGGAATTGGGATATGTGAGGTCTCAAACACTGTTCTTAATGTTCAAGACTCTTATGGGCTATTCAGGGTCTCTTGCAATTCTATATAAATTTGAAAATCACCTTTTCCATTTTTGCAAAAAAAAGGCTGTTGGATTTTTTTTTTTTTTTTTTTTTAAGACAAGGACTCACTTTATTGCCCAGACTAGAGCATAGTGGCATGATTACAGCTCACTGCAGCCATGACCTCCCCAGCTCAGGTCATCATTTCACCTCAGCCTCCAAGGTAGCAGGAACTATAGGCGTGCACCACCACACCCCGCTAATTTTTTGTATTATTTTGTAGAGACGGGGTTTCACCATGTTTCCCAGGCTAGTCTCGAACTCCTGGGCTCAAGTGATCTTTCTGCTTTGGCCTCCCAAAGCGCTGGGATTACAGGTGAGAGCCACTGCAAAGCTGTTGAAATTATGATAGTGACTGTATTGAAACTCTAGATCACCTTGGGTAATGCTGACTTTTTTTTTTTTTTTTTTTTCCACACAGGGTCTGGCTATGTTGCCTAGGCTGGAGTGCAGTGGCATGTTCTCAGGTCACAACAACCTCCACCTCCTGGGCTCAAGTCCTCCCACCTCAGGCTCCTGAGTAGCTGGGACTATAGGCATGTGCCATCATACTCAGCTAAGTTTTGTGTTTTTTGTAGAGATGGAGTTTTGCCATGTTGCCCAGGCTGGGCTCAAACTCCTGGGATCAAGTGATCTGCCTATTTCAGCCTTCCAAAGTGTTGGGATTACAGCTGTGAGTCACCATGCCTGGTCACATTGATTTTCTTATGTTGAGCCACTCTTGCGTTTCCTAGGATAAATCCCACTTGGTTATGGTACATAATCATTTTAATATACTGCTGGATTAGGTTTGCTGGTGTTTTGTTGCTGATTTTCACATTACATTCAGAAAGTTGTTTGGTCTATGATTTTCTTTTCTTGTTATGTCTTTAACTAGCTTTGATAGCAGGGTAATGCTGGACTCAAAGAATGGACTTCCTCTTCAATTTTTTGGAAGAGTTTGAGAAGAAATGGTGTCAATTCTTTTCTAACTGTTTGGAAAAATTAATCACTAAAACCATTTGGTAGTAGACTTTTCTTTGCCTTTCATCATATTTGGGAAGTTTTTAGCCATTATTTCTTCAAATAATCTCTTTGTATTTTTCTCTATCTTCTCCTTCTGGAACTCCCATAATGCATATAATGGTCAGCTTGGTGCTTTCCCACAAGTCCCTTTAAGCTCTGTTCAGTTTTCTTCATTTTTTTTTTCTTTCTGTGCCTCAGACTTGATAATTTGAATTATACTATATTCAAATACCCTGATTCTTTCTTTTGCCTGCTTAAATCTGGTATAGTGAATTTTTCATCTCAGTTATTGTACTTTATAGTTCCAGAATTTCTGTTTGGTTTCTTTATGTAATTTCTATCTTTGTGATATTCTAATTTCATTCATACACCATTTTCCTGATTTTCTTTAGTTCTTTGTCCATGTTTTCCTTTAGCAATTTTAGCATATTTAAGACAGTTTTTTTTTAAAGTCTTTGTCTAGTAAGTCCAATGTCTGGGCTTCCCCAGGGATACTTTTATTGGTTATTTTGTTCATTTTGTTCCTTTGAATGGGTTATACTTTCCTGGTTTTTTTTTTTTTTTGTTTTTGTTTTGTTTGTTTGTTTTTGTTTTTTTTTTTTTTGAGATGGAGTCTCGCTCTGTCACCCAGGCTGGAGTGCAGTGGTGTGATCTCAGCTGACTGCAACATCTGCCTCCTGGGTTCAAGCAATTCTCCTGCCTCAGCCTCTCGAGTAGCTGGGGTTTTAGGCGTGTGTCACCATGCCTGGCTAATTTTTGTATTTTAAGTAGATATGAGGTTTTATCATGTTGGCCAGGTTGGTCTTGAACTGACTTCAAGTGATCCGCCCACCATGGCCTCCAAAAGTGCTGGGATTATAGGTGTGAGTCACTGGGCCTGTCCACTTTCCTCTTTTTTCTTTTGTATGCCTTGTGATTTTTATTGAAAATTGGACATTTGACTGTTACAATGTGGTAACTCTGAAAATCATATTTTCCCCGTCTCCAGGATATGAACTTTGGTTTTTCTTTTCTTTTTTTTTAGTTTTTTTCTTTTTGAGATGGAGTCTCGCTTTGTTGCCCAAGCTGGAGTGTAGTGGTATAATCTTGGCTTACTGCAACCTCCGCCTCCTGGGTTCAAGTGATTCTCCTGCCTCAGCCTCCCAAATAGCTGGGATTACAGGTGCCCACCACCATGCCCAGCTAATTTTTGTATTTTTAGTAGAGACAAGGTTTTGCCATGTTGGTCTGGCTGGTCTTGAACTCTTGACCTCAGGTGATCCAACTGCTTCAGCCTCCCAAAGTGCTGGGATAACAGGCGTGAGCCACCATGCCCAGCCTTGGTTTTTCTTTTTATTGAAGGCTGTAGTAGTCTAGTTGTTTAGTGACTTTCCAGATTATTTTTGAAAAGATAACTATATTCCTTGTTGTGTATGATCACTGAAGTCTCTATTCTTTCAAAGATTTCCTTGAAGGTCATGAGCTAAAAAATAAAATGAACTAAACTAAAATAAATATCATCCTTCCCCCAAAAAAATAGTAAAGAAAAACAAAAATATATACACAAAAAACCACTAAAAACTCTCCCACTCTTTGCAGATTAGCTCTGTGGTGGGGTGTTCCAACACATATATAGGTTTGCACTGAAGCTAGGGATCAGTCTGAGGTGAAAGCTTCAGGTCTTCTTAGGTCTTTTCTGAGCATTTGTCTTGTTCTGGGCATGTGTGTCACTTTCTAAATTTGCCTGTATATTTCTCATGTACATAAGTACTTCTGAAAGTCCTTATTTCTCACAGAATCTCCCTCAGACTTTCCTCCTAGGACTTAAGTGGTCTACTGTATCTGTAATACTTTACTCCAGGCATCTGTGGTTTGTTAGTTTGCCTTGTAGTTTTGAACACTGTGTGGCATTTATGGCCTGAGTTCTGAGTTAGGTGAAACACAGACACACCTTAAGGCAGTCCTTCAGGTAGCCCCCAGAGAGGCTGGAATAGACATACACAACACTTTGCAAATAAAGTCTGCTCTGTTCCTCTGGAACCAGGATTCAGGATCCGCACTAGGACAAAGGCTGCTGCTGTTCCAACTCTGCCACCACCTAGGCTGGAGGCAGAGCAAGAGCAAATAAATTCCACAAATGTTTTCTATTGCTCTCAAGTTGCCTTTTTTCTTGATTCAATATTCATTTGGTTGATGTAAACCTTTGACTATTTTCCAGTATTCTGACAAAGTTGGTTTTTAGCGTTTCTGCTTGTTGTTCAGTATTTCTATGGGTAGACAAGAGAGCTTAGAGCTGCCTACTCCACCATTTTGCTGACATCACTGCCATTAACTTTTAATTCACAAAACTTTTGGTTTACAAAGCACCTCAAATTTCTGTAGTGACTCAGTGTTTCTGGAGTATTTTGAGATCTACTTATTTGTTCAATTTAATTCTACTCTTGATGACAGATGTTGTTCTCAATGATGACCATAATTTCTGTATGTAGGTTCCTCTAAGTCAGTAGTTCTCAACCTTGGCTGCATATTAGACACACCTATCATAGTTATACAAAATAGAGATGCTGAGGAGGAGGCAGAGCAAAATGGCCAAAGAGCAGCCTCCACCAACTATCCTCTCCGCAAGAACATCAAATCGAAGAACTATCCACACAAAAAAGCACCTTCATAAGAACAAAAACTCAGGTGAGTGATCACAGTGAAGATAATAGAAAAGACAGTCTTGAATTGCCAATGCCCATCCCTTGGAAGCAGCCATGTGGCATGAAGAAAGAATTTGTGTACTTTGGGGAGGAGAGCACAGTGATTGTGGGACTTTGCAATGGAACTCAGTGCTGCCCTGTCACAGCAGAAAGCAACAGCAGGCAGAACTCAACCGGCACTCATGGAGGGAGCATTTAGACAATCCATAGCTAGAGAGGAATTATGCATCCCAGCAGTCAGAACCTGAGTTCCAGAAAGCCTCGCCAATGTGGGCTAAAGTGCTCTGGGGCTCTAAATAAATATGAAAGGCAGTCTAGGCCAGAGGGACTGCAATTCCTAGCAAGTCCTAGTGCTGTGCTCAGCTAGAAGCCAGTGGACTTGGGGTGCATATGATCTAATGAGATGCCAGCAAGGGTGGCCAAGGGAGTGTTTGCACCACCCCTCCCCCAACCCAAGGCAGCACATCTTGCAGCTCTGGGAGAGACTTCTTCCCTTTGTCGGAGGAGAGGAGAGTAAAGAGGATTTCGTCTTGCAACTTAGATACCAGCTCAGCCCCAGTAGGCTAGAGAACCAATCAGAGTCCTGAGGCCCCCATTACAGGCCCTTGCTCCTGGATGACATTTCTACACACATCTTGGGCCAGAAGGGAACCTGCTGCCTTGAAGGGACAAATCCAGTCCTGGCAGGATTCATCACTTACTGAATAAAGAGCTATTGGGCCCCTAATAATCAGCAGTGGTATCCAGGCGGTACTCACCATGGGCCTTGGGAGAGACTCAGAGACATACTGATTTCAGGTGTGACCCATCACCTTCTCAGCTGTTGGCCATGGGGAGAGACTCCTTTCACTTGAGAAAAAGAGAGGGAAGAGTAATGAGGACTGTGTCTTTCAGTTTGGGTACCAGCTCAGCCACTGTGGGGTAGAGCACCAAGTGGACTCTTGGGGTCCCCAGTTCCAGGTCTTGGCTCTTGGATGGCATTTCTGGACCTGCCCTGGGCCATAGAGGAGCCCACTTCCCTGAAGGGACAGTCCTGGGCCTGGCAGCATTCACCACAAGCTAACTGAAGAGCCCTTGGGCCTTGAATGAATGTCAGTGGCAGCCAGGATGTACTCACCATAGGCCCCAGGTGGTGGTGGCCATACAGAGAGATTCCTCTGTTTGGGGAAAAGGGGAGGGAAGAGGGGAAAGAATTTGTCTCTGCCAGCACAGCCACAGTAGAATAGAGCACCAGGTAGTTTCCTAACGTTGTCAACTCTAGGCCCTGGCTTTCAGACAGCATCTCTGGAACCACTTGGGACCAGGGGAGCTCATTGCCCTGAAGGGAAAGACTGAAACCTGGCTGGTTTTGCTCCTTGCTGACTGGAGAGCTCTAGGGTCTTGAGTGAACATAGGTGGTAGCCAAGTAGTTGTAACTGAAGACCTTGGGTGTGACCCAGTGCTGTGCTGTCTTCAGATCTGACCCAGCAGAGTTTCAGTGATAGTGGCCACAGGAGTGCTTGTGTCACTGCTCCCCCAGCTCCAGGATGCTCAGCATGCGTGCGCGCGCACGCACGCACGCGCACACACACACACACAGTTTGTGTGGGAGAAAGTAAGGGAAGAGAACAAGAGTCTCGCTTGGCTAATCCAGAGAATTCTTCTGGATCTTATCCAAGAACACCAAGGCAATACCTCTATGAGTCTGCAAGAGCCACAGTGTTACTGGGCTTGGGGTGCCCCCATTTCATGAAATTACGGCTGCAATGACCAAAAGCTTAGATCCAATACCCAAGTCCTTTCAGATATCTGGAAAGCCTTCCCAAGAAGGACAGGCACAAACATGCCCAGACAGTGAAGGCCATAATAAATACCTAACTTTTCAATGCCCATGCAGTGATGAACATCCACAAACGTCAAGACCATCCAGGAAAACATGACCTCACCAAATAAACTAAATAAGGCACTAGTGACAAATCCCAGAGAGACAGAGATATGTGACCTTTCTGACAGAGAATTCAAAATAGCTGTGTTGAAGAAACTTGACCAAATTCAAGATCACACAGAGAAGAAATTCAGAATCCTATTAGATAAATTTAACAAAGCGATTGAAATAATTAAAAAGAATCAAGCAGAAATTGTGGAGATGACAAATGCAATTGCCATACTGAAGAATGCATCAGAGTCTTCTCTCTTTTTTTTTTTTTTTTCTTTTTTACTTTTTTTTGGAGATAGAGTCTCACTCTGTTGCCCAAGCTGGAGTGCAGTGGTGTGATCTTGGCTCACTGCAACCTCTGTCTCCCAGTTCAAGCAGTTCTCCTGCTTCGGCCTCCCGAATAGCTGGAATTACAGGTATGTGCCACCATGCCCAGCTAATTTCTTTGTATTTTTAGTAGAGACAGGGTTTCACCACGTTGGCCAGGCTGGTCTCGAACTCCTGAACTCAAGTGATCCACCTGCCTCAGCCTACCAAAGTGTTGGGATTCTAGGTGTGAGCCACTGTGCCCGGCCTATATCAGAGTCTCTTAACAGCAGAATTAGTCAAGCAGAAAAAAGAATTAGTGAGCTTGAAGACAGGCTATTTGAAGTCATACAGTCAGAGGAGACAAAAGAGAAGAGAATGAGGCACGCATACAAGATCTAGAAAATAGCCTCTAAAGGGCAAATTTCAGTTATTGGCCTTAAAGAAGAGGTGGAAAGAAGGTCAGGGTAGAAAGTTTATTCAAAGGGATAATAACTGGTAACTTCCCAAACCTAGAGATAGATACCAATATTCGAATACCAAAAGGTTATAGAACACCACACAGATAAAACCCAAAGAAGACTATATCAAGGCATTGAGTCATCAGACACCCAAAGTCAAGAATTAAGCAAGGATACTAAAAGCAGCAAGAGAAAACAACAAAAAATAACATACAATGCAGCTGCAATACATCTGGAAGCTGACTTCTCAGTAGAAATCTTACAGGCCAAGAGAGAGTGAGAGTGGTATGACATATTAAAAGTGCTAAAGGGAAAAAAAATCTTTATCCTAGAATACTATATCCATCCAGTGAAAATATCCTTCAAACATGCAGGAGAAATAGGGACTTTCCCAGACAGACAAAAGCTGAGAGATTTTATCAAGACCAGGCCTGTCCCACAAGAAATGCTAAAGGGAATTTTTCAAAATTTTTTTTTTTAGACGGAATTCTGCTCTGTTGCCCAGGCTGGAGTGCAGTGGTGCGATCTTGGCTCACCGCAACTTCCGCCTCCTAGGTTCAAGCAATTCGCCTGCCTCAGGCTCCTGAGTAGCAGGGATTACAGGCCTCCCCCTCCCCACCACACCTGGCTTATTTTTATTTTTATTTTTTTGAGACAGAGTCTCACTCTATAGCCCATGCTGGAGTGCAGTGGCATGATCCCGGCTCACTGAAACTTCCACCTCCTGGGTTCAAGTGATTCTCCTGCCTCAGCCTCCTGAGTAGCTGGGATTACAGGTGTGCACCACCATGCCCAGCTAATTTTTTGTATTTTTAGTAGAGATGGACTTTTACCATGCTGGCCAGACTGGTCTTGAACTCCTGGCCTTGTGATCTGCCCACCTCGGCCTCCCAAAGTGCTGGGATTACAGGCACGAGCCATGGCGCCTGACCTCGGTTTATTTTTGTATTTTTAGTAGAGATGACGTTTCACCATGTTGGCCAGGCTGGTCTTGAACTCCTGACCTCAGGTGATCCACCCGCCTTGGCCTCCCAAAGTGCTAAGATTACAGGCGTGAGCCACTGTGCCTGGCCTGGGGACTCTTCAATCTTAAAGAAAAGGATATTAATGAGTAATAAGAAATCATCTGAAGGTACAAAACTCACTGGTAATAGTAAGTAGAAAAACACAGAATATTATAACACTCTAATTGTGGTATGTAAACTACTCCTATCTTGAGTAGAAAGACTAAAAGATGAGCTTACCAAAAATAATAATTACAATAATTTTTCAAGATATAGACAGTATAATAAGATATAAATAGAAACAACAAAAAGTTAAAGAGCAGGGAAACAAATTTTAAGTGTAGAGTTTTTATTAGTTTTCTCTTTGCTTGTCAGTTTGTTTATACAATCAGTGTTAAGTTGTCATCAGTTTAAAATAATGAGTTATAAGGTAGTATTTGCAAGCCTCATGGTAACCTGAAATAAAAAAAAACATACAACAGATACACAAAAAATAAAAGCAAGTAATTAAAACATACTACCAGAGAAAATCACCATAACTAAAAGGAATACAGGAAGGAAAGAAAGAAGGAAGAGAAGACCACAAGACAACCACAAGACAACAAGGTGGAAGGAGTAAGTCCTTACATATCATAATAACATTGAATGTAAATGTACTCCAGTCAAAAGATAGAGTGGCTAAATGGATAAAAAACAAGACCCAATGATCTGCTGCCCACATGAAACACACTTCACCTGTAAAGACACACAGAGACTGAAAATAAAGGAATGAAAAAATATATTCCATGAAAATACAGGAAGGTTACAGAATGGAAACTAAACCCCCCCACCCAAAACCCCAAACAAACCAACAAACAAAAAAACCTAGCAGGAGTAGCTATACTTATATCAGACAAAATATATTTCAAGACAAAAACCTATAATAAAGAAAGTCATTATATAATGATAAAGGGGTCAATTCAGCAAGAAGATATAATTGTAAATATATATGCATTTAACACTGGAGCACTCAGACATATAAAGCAAATATTATTTAACCTAAAGAGAGAGATATACCCAACACAATAATAGCTGGAGACTTTAATCCCCCCCCTTTCAGCATTGGAGAGATCACCCAGACAAAAAAATCAACACGGAAACATCCGTCTTAATTTGCACTATAAACCAAATGGACCTAATAGATATTTACAGAACATTTCTTCCAATGGGTACAGAATACTTTCTTCTCTTCAGCAGATGGATCATTCTCACAGACTATATGTTAGACCACAAAACAAGTCCTAAGGCGGAGCCTGCAGTGAGCTGAGATCCGGCCACTGCACTCCAGCCTGGGCGGCAGAGCGAGACTCCGTCTCAAAAAAAAAAAAAATTTTTTTTTAAAATTAAAATTACATCAAGTATCTTCTCTGACCAAAATGGAATAAAACTAGAAATCAATAACAAGAGGAATTTTGGAAACGATACAAACATGAAATTAAACAACATGCTCCTAAATGACCAGTGGGTCAATGAGAAATTAAGAAGAAAATTTTAAAATGTATTAAAACAAATGATAATGGAAACACAACATACCAAAACCTATGGGATATTGGCCAGGCACAGTGGCTCACACCTGCAATCCCGCCACTTTGGGAGGCTAAGGTGGGCAGATCACTTGAGGCCAGGAGTTCAAGAGCAGCCTGGCCAACATGATGAAACCTTGTCTCTATTAAAAATACAAAAATTAGCTGGCATGGTGGCACATGCCTATAATCCCAGCTACTTGGGAAGTGGAGGCAGGAAAATTGCTTGAACCTGGAAAGAGGAGGTTGAAGTGAACTGAGATCACACCGCTGCACTCCAGCCCCAGCAACAGAGTGAGTGAGACTCCATCTCAAAAAACAAACAAACAAAAACAACAACAACAAAAAAAACAAGACCTGTGGGATACAGCGAAGGCAGTACTAAGAGGGAAATTTGTAGCTATAAGTGCCTAAATTTTAAAAAGTAGAAACGCTTCAAATAAAAAACCTAACAATGTATCTTAAATAATTAGAAAAGCAGAAGCAAACCATACCCAAAATTAGAAGAGAAGAAGACGAGAATGTCAAAAAGTGAAATTGAAATGAAGAAAATAATAGAAAAGTCAACAAAACAAAAAGCTGATTTTTTGAAAAGATAAAACAAAATTGACAAACCTTTAGCCAGACTAAGAAAAAAGGAGTAGACTCAAATGAATACTGGAGATGAAAAAGGAGACATTACAGCTGATGCTGCAGAAATTCAGAGGATCATTAATGGCTATTATGAGCAATTAAACAGGAAAATGTAGAAGAAATGGATAAATTTCTAGACACATAAAACCTACCAAGATTGAACCATGAAGAAATCCAGATCCTTAAAAGGACAATGACAAATAATGAGCTTGAAACCATAATACAAAGTCTCCCAGGGTGGGCGTGGTGGCTCATGCCTGTACTCCTAGCACTTTGGGAGGCCAATGTGGGCAGATCACCTGAGGTCAGGAGTTTAAGACCAGCCTGGCCAACATGGCAAAACCCCATCTCTACTAAAAATACAAAAATTAGCTAGGCATGGTGGCAGGCGCCTATAATCCCAGCTACTCAGGAGACTCAGGCAGGAGAATTGCTTGAACCTGGGAAGTGGATGTTACAATGAGCCAAGATCGTACCACCGTACCTCAGCCTGGATAACAGAGTGAGACTCTGTCTCAAAAAAAAAAAAAAACAAAAGTCTCTCAGTTCCTCCCCTCTTCCTTTCTCCCCTTCCTCGCTTAAAAAAATAAATAAATAAATAAAAAAAAATTTAAAAAAAATAATAATGATAAAGAAAATAAAAAAAAAAAAAGGAAAAAGAAAAAGTCTCCCTGCAAAGAGAACCCAGGACCCAATGGCTTCACTGCTAAATTTTACCAAACATTTAAAGAAGAACTAATACCAATCCTACTCAAACTATTCTGAAAATAGAGGAGGCAGAAATCCTTCCAAATTAATTCTACAAGGTAAGTATTACCTTGATACCAATACCAGACAAGGGCACATCAAAAAGGAAAACTATAGGCCAATATCCCTGATGAATTCTGGTGCAAAAATCCTTAACAAAATACTAGCAAACTGAATTCAACAATACATTAAAAAGATCATTCATCATGACCATGGGGGATTTATCCCAGGGATGCAAGGATGGTTCAACATAACACAAATCAATCAGTGGGATCCATCATATCAACAGAGTGAAGGACAAAAACCATATGATCATTTTAATTGATGCTGAAAAAGCATTTGATAAAATTCAGTATCCCTTCATGATAAAAACCCTCAAAAAACTGGATATAAAAAGAACATACCTCAACATAATGAAAGTCATATGTGAACAGACCCACAGCTGCCATCGTATTGAATGGGGAAAAACTGAAATACTTTCCTCTAAGATCTATAACACAAGGATGCCTACTTTCATCAACATAGTACTGGAAGTCCTAGTTTGAGCAATCAGACAAAAAAAAAAAAAAAAAGAAATAAAGGGCCAGGCACAGCCATTACTGGCTCACACCTGTAATACCAGCACTTTGGGAGGCCAAGGTGGGTGGATCACTTGAACCCAGAGGTTTGAGACCAGCCTGGACAACATAGTGAGATCCCCATTTCTACAAAAAAATTAGCCAGCTGTGATGGCACATTCCTGTAGTCCCACCTACTTGGGAGGCTGAGGTGGGAGGATGAATTGAACCTGCGAGGTCAAGGCTGCAGTGAATTGTGATCATGCCAAAGCACTCCAGCCTGGGTGGCAGAGTGAGACCCTGCCTCAAATAAAATAAAATAAAATAAAATAAAATAAAATAAAATAAAATAAGTAAAGGGCATCCGAATTGGAAAGGAAGAAGTCAAATTATCCTTGTTTGCAGATAATATAATCTTATATCTGGGAAGACTTAAAGACACCACCAAAAAAGTATTAGAACTGATAAACAAATTCAGTAAAATTACAGGATACAAAATCAACATACAAAAATCAGTAACATTTTTATATGTCAACAGTGAACAATCTGAAATAGAAATCAAGAAAACAATCCAATGTACAATAGCTACAAATAAAACATCTAGAAATTAACCAAAGATGTGAAAGATCCTACAATGAAAACTGAAACATTAATGCAAGAAATTAAAGAGGATATAAAAAATGGAAAGATATTTCATGTTCCTGAATTGCAAGAATCAATATTGTTAAAATGTCTATAATTACCCAAAGCAATCTACAGATTCAATGCAATCCCTATCAAAATACTAGTGACATTCTTCACAGAGATAGAAAAAACAATCCTAAAATTTATATGGAACCACAAAAGATCCAGAATAGCCAAAGTTATCTCAAGAAAGTAGAACAAAACTGGAGAAATCACGGTACCTGACTTTAAACTATACTACAGAGCTATAGTAGTATAGTTTTTAAACTATTATAGTATATGGCATGGTACTGGCATAAAAACATAGATCACCAGAACAAATAGAAAACCCAGAAACAAATCCACACACCTACAGTGAACTCATTTTTGACAAAGTTGCCAAGAACATATACTGAAGAAAGGACAGTCTCTTCAATAAATGGTGCTGGGAAAACTGGATATCCACATGAAGAAAAATGAAACTAGACTTCTATCTCTTGCCATATATAAAAATCAAATCAAAATGGATTAAAGACTTAAATCTAAGACCTCAAACTATGAAACTACTGAAAGAAAACATTGGGGAAACTCTCCAGGACATTGGACTGGGCAAAGATTCTTAAGTAATACCCCACAAGTACAGGCAACCAAAGCAAAAATGGACAAATGGGATCCCATCAAGTTAAAAAGCTTCTTCTGTGCAGCAAAGGAAACAGTCAACAAAGTGAAGAGAAAACCTACAGAATGGGAGAAAATATTTGCAAACTCTCTCTCTGACAAGAGATAAATAACCAGAATATAAAGGAGCTCAAACAACTTTATAGGAAAAAAAACAAAACAAAAAACACCCTAATAATCCAATTTAAAAATAGCCAAAAGATCAGAATAGACATTTCTCAAAAGAAGACATACAAATGGCAAACAGGTATATGAAAAGGTGCTCAACATCACAGATCATCAGAGAAATTTAAATGAAAACTACAATGAGGTATCATCTCACTCCAGTTAAAATGGCTTTTATCCAAAAGACAGGCAATAACAAATGGTTGTGAGAATGTGGAGAAAAGGGAATCCTCGTACACTGTTGTTGGGAATGTAAGTTAGTATAACAACGTGGAGAAGAGTTTGGAGGTTCCTCAAAAAACTGAAAACAGAACTACCATATGATCCAGCAATCCCATTGCTAGATATATACCCCAAAGGAAGGAAATCAGTATACTGAAGAGATACCTACACTCCCATGTTTATTGCAACACTATTCACAATAGCCAACATTTGGAAGCAACTTAAGTGTCCTTCAGCAGATGAATGGATACAGAAATGTGGTTCATATACACAAGAGAGTAGTATTCAGCCATAAAAAAATGAGATCCTGTCATTTGCAACAACATGGATGGAACTGGTAGACATTGTGCTAAGTGAAATAAACGAAGCACAGAAAGACAAACTTTGCATGTTCTCACTCATTTGTGGGAGATAGAGAGTAGAATGATGGTTACCAGAGGCTGGGACAGATAGTAGGGAGTGGGAAGGAAGTTGAGATGGTTAATGGGTACAAAAATATATTTGGAAAGAATGAATAAGAGCTAGTATTTGATAACACAACAGGGTGACTACAGTCAACAATAATTTATTGTACATTTAAAAATAACTAAAATAGTATAATTGGATTGTTTGTAACACAAAGAAAGCATAAATGCTTCAGGGGATGGATACCCCATTTATCCTGATGTGTATGCCTCTATCAAAATATCTCATGGGCCCCCTAAATATATATACCTACTATATACCCACACAAAAATAGAGATGCTCAGAACTCTTCTCAGACTTCGAGAATCAGAAATGTTGAGGATGAGTAGCAAAAGGAAGAAACTAGCAACTAGAACTCTAGAGTTCAATTATCAAGGATAATATATATTACTGACATTGAGAGAACCATTATGGATGGCATTATAGTAAAGTGTAAGCATAGATCCATCTTGAATAATGAAATTAAAATTTACTCATAGGAATTCTAATATTTTTATTCTTATGTATTTTTCCTCAATAAAGGCGGACCATGCTATTTAAAGAAATGATAGACTTTGACAACAGTAAGGTACACACCTGATTAGTTTTTCTAATTACGTACTTATTACATATATATATATACGTATCTCTATTTCTATCCATGTATATACATAATTAGGAACATGTTTTTTCTAAAAATAGAATATTTAATGTAATGTTTAATTTTTCATTATTATACCTTAATAGGAAAAAATGGAATAATAAAATATATCTTTAAATATATAGTTCCATGACCAGTAGTATTAAGACAATATTGTTTATTTATTTAGGGCTCATAAGCTTAGGATTTTTAACTTTCAGGAAATTCCAGCCTAAAGTAAATTATTAATTCAAGGATGCTAGATAAAGATTCTTCATGAAAAAGAATTGCTAGACCCTGCTGTGTTGTAGGCTCTCAAACTGTCCCTCAAAACATTCCTAATACTGCTCACTGCACTAATTTTTTTTTTCCTTTGTCGTCTCCCTTTCTCTAGTCAAAAGCTATCTAGTCCTTCCCTCTTTAGTCTCCAGGGAAAAGGTGTTAGCTCATTTACTTGTCATTATTGAGCTTCTTTCTTTCCCACAAAAGCCAGTCTATTTACCATTCTTTTTTTTAGGCTTGGACAAAAAAGACTTTATACTTTTTTTTTTTTTTTTTTTTTTAAGCAGAGGCACATTAATATTAAATCCCTTAACAGGAATTTCCAGGAGAATGTCTCAGAACAACATTTAAACCAATGTCATAAATGCTTCCTCCTTTTAATAAAGGAAACTCTCTGAAATAATGCTGTCCTCAAGAGGGTCATCTGATAATCTTGGTACTATCTTCTCATTTCTACTATCTTTGTATAATTATTGTTGTGAAAAGTATTAGAGAAATAGATAGATGCTCTACACAAAATCTTCACAATATGGCCAACTTCTCTTTCCCCTCAAGCCCAGCTTTCATGCATGCACACATCTCTGCTTTGTTTTTAACTTCTTATATTTGATTTTTATTCTTGTTATTGAATGAAGCTCTGATTGGTTTACTATATGACAAATATTCTTTGTATTTTAAGAATCTCAAGTAGCTCTCTATCTTTTTTCACATTGGTTAGAAAGGCAGGGATCAAAGTACAAAACTGGGACAGTCACTGCTTATGTTTGTGCTTTATCTCATTAAGTGCTGATCACCAGGAAGGCAAACAGCCTGTCATGAAATTTGCCTTGCAAAGAATATAATAAAGAAATCTTATGAAAAGAGGCTGAACAGAAGGTGTGTTTAATCTGTTGTAATGTTGGTTAGCCCCAGTTTCAGACCAAGAGTGATGATACTTGGAAAAAAAATTCGGAGTCTGCCTGCGGGCAACATTTACCCCTGATGTAGAGATTGCTACAGAAACCTAACTGTGGGAAGTTTTCAACACGTAAGTAAGGATTTATTAAAGGAATTAATATCTTTGAAGGCTCAAAAAGCAATCCTATTTTCCTACAAGATGGATGAAAGGTAGAGATTTCAAAACATTTGCTAGAAAACATCAATAGCCAATCCTGCTGATTTAATTTTTTCAGTCCCTCAGGCATCAAAAGAAGTTGTGACTTGTCTACATTGCCTCGAAAGCAAAGCAATATTGTAAATTAAAAATGACTGGAGCTTAGCTGGCTGCATTTCATTTTTAATTAGTTGAATTTTCAAATATTTATCAACATTTCTTAAGCTCCGAAGCTAAAGAACTTCCCCTCACATTTGTTTTTGTGAAGAGGTTTGGTGATATTCACTTACATATCAAGGAAAAACTTCTTAGATTTAGCTGGCTATCATAAATACTAAAAGAAATGGTATTTAGTCATCTCTGTTTCTCTTCTTTTTTATTCTTGAGCAAGCAGAGACTTCCTATTCTTTTTAACCAGTTGGGAACTCACAAAACATAAACTCAGAGATTGATGCTAAAAATCAAAACAGATTCTAACAACATATAACATCCCAATCACAAAAGTGTAACAAAGGCAAATAATTTAATCCTCATTAGTGTAGTAGTGAGAAACAAAAAACCAGTTTTTTTTTTTTTTTTTTTTTTTTTTTTTTAAGCAGCTGATTTTGCTTTAGGCATTTCGTTAAGGTGTGTGGTTAATTCATAAGCGGCAGGGGCAAGGTAGCCCCAGATTTTAGAATTGGTTTCCCTCTGAGAATAAAAATTAAAATGAAAAGAATAAAAATGTAATAGATGAGGTTAATCATCTATTCAAAAATACATATTTTATTGACTACTCTTTTATGTCAGGCACTATTTTAAGCACTTGGGATAAAGTGGTGAACCAAAAGTCAAGGTCCCTGACATTATGAAGCTTATATTCATTTACAGAAATATTTAGTCCTAACCAATACTTTGTAAATGGTAGAGTTCTAGGAGCATCTAAACTCTGTTCAAGGTAACAAGTATATTTTCAAGAAAATGTGTCTGTATTAGTATATCTAAATCTTTAACCTTGTCAATTATATTTAATCTTACCTGAAAAATGTGTTAAAAAAGAAGACTAGAAAAAGGAAAGGCCAAGAGCAGGAATTTTTCAGTGTGTCTTCACCATGGCCCTGGGCAGAGGAAGCAACTTCCACTCCCCTTAGCAGCTTCCAATCCCCTTTGCAAGTCTATTCTCAACAGTGAAGATGGATACATCAGACAAGCTTGATGCCATTAGTAACGGTGATCCAGCTAACTCTCACTGCCATGAATCCAAAGTGATCAAGCAATCTTTGGTTACAGTGTGGCTTCCCGTACGGATTTTCCCAGAAAGAGAGAGAATGTGCTCTTTACAGCCCCAAGGACCCCAGTGCTTTTAAAGCTATAGTTCTTGGTGTAAATCAATCAGCATTCTAGTTTATATTTAAGTATCTTAGGGGCTTGATTATGAATCTGGACATTTTTTACTATTCTGACAAAACTGAATTTCTAGAATGATAAAGTTTTAGCTCAGACCCTTGAACAGTATTTCTCCAAGGAACAGTATTTCTCCAGTATTTCTCCTTGGAGAAATCATCTAGGGAGCTTGTTAAAAATACAGATTCCTGAGACTCATACTGTACTTATACTAAATCAGAATCTTTAATTAAAGAGGAGGCTCAAGATATGCATTTTACCAAGGTTTCCAAATGATTCTAATGTACTTTAATAAAGCTGGAAAGTCACTGTCGGAGAAGCAAGGGATCACATCTAATGAAGTTCTCTTTGGGCATTTGGCCAGTTTCTGAGATAACATCTCCATCTTTATACATTGTAACAAAGTGTTTCAGCGAATTCTTGTCAAGGCTTGGTGTCTTTCACAATCTGGCCTCACTTTTCCAGTCTCATTTCTCACCTTTCCTTTCAATCACTTTATGCTTCAACACTTAGAATACACGATTTTCATGGCTCTAGGCCTCTGCATTACGTGGAGGTTTTTATTTTGGGGGGAGTAGAAGGGGTGGACAATAAATAGCATCCCAATTCCTTGCCTGAGTTCTAAACCAACTGAAGGAGGCAGTTGAGAACAAAATATCACTATTATTACCAACAATGGCTAGATTGGAGAATGTGGCTTAGATATGGAAACTAAAAGCCTTCTTAATTCTGAAGCCCAGAATTAGACATACTTACTCATCCTGTCTCAGGAAGAACAGGATAACTACTGGCCTCAACTCTCATAAGCAACCAATTTTTTCTAAGCTCATGTAAGGCCAAGAGCAGACCAGGTCTATCAGACAGAGAAGGGAGGAAGGAAGTGGCTGAGCCAAGCATACTAAGTTCCTGCTCCCTAACTCATTAGTTAAAATAAGCAATTCCTCTACAACTGGGAAGAAATGATGAGTGAAGGGATGGAAAAAGTCCAGGACCACTGCTCTAATGGATGTCCCTTGACAAGAAAGGAACCAGCTGGAGTGAAGAGTAATGCTCCCCCCATGAAAGCATGCCCTACTCTTGGTGCCTGAGGTACCCTATTACTCTCCAATCCTTTCTCTTAATTTAACTACCTTATTCCTACTCATCTTTCAAGATGTAGCACAAATGTTCACTCCTCTGTGAAGCTTGAGGAACTGAGGGGAGTACTCCCACCTTAATGCTGTTGTAGGACTTTAAATGACTTTTATTATGGTACTTCTCATGTAATGCACTTAGCTATTTTCTTTCTCTTAGGAGTGCAGGGAATGTGACTTATATGTCTTTGTATTTCCATAGTAGGGGTCTGATGAATTTTTGCTGAATGACTGTGAAAAAAATGGTAAATTCAAATATTTTTAAAGCTTAGTATTTTTAAGACTGATTATAGCACCAAGACCAAAAAGAAGACTAGTAAGTATTTTCCTTCAGAGGATTTTCTTTTCTGAAAAAATTGACTAACAAGCCTGGTCAAGGCTGATATTGCCTATTTAAGCCCCATCATAGGAACCCGATTGGCATCATCTTATTAACATGGCATATATGACTGATGATCTGATTCTAAAAGAGGCCTTCTTTCAGTTAGTGTAGCTTTACCTACTCAGGATAAACTAGTAGGTAATAATCACTTTAAAAAATGCTCCAACAAAGTAGAAACTACTAATAGAGAAGTTATTTCAGGTAAAACTTGAAATTTCAAAGTTCAATTATAAATTTATATTATGATTAATGGTTTGCATGTATGTTTTATAATGGGAATGTTTCTCTTTCTTTCTTTTTTTTTTTTTTTAATTTTTTTGAGATGGAGTCTCATTCTGTTGCCCAGGCTGGACTGTAGTAGCAGGATCTCAGCTCACTGCAACCTCCGCCTCCTGGGTTCAAGCGACTCTCAGGCCTCAGCTTCCTGAGTGGCTGGGATTACAGGTGCCTGCTACTAAGCCCGGCTAATTTTTGTATTTTTAGTAGAGATGGGGTTTTGCCATGTTGGCCAGGCTGGTCTCGAACTCCTGACCTCAGGTGATCCGCCTGCCTTGGCCTCCCAAATACTTTTTCTTTTTCTCTCCAAGTATATATGGTGTCTCTAATTGTGTAAAGAAATGATAAAAGGTATTTTACTTTTAAATTTCAACACTACAGGCCAGGCATGGTGGCACATTCCTGTAATCCCAGCACTTTGGGAGGCTGGGGTGGAAGGCTCATTTCAGGTCAGGAGTTCCAGGCCAGCCTGGGTAACATAGGGAGATTCCATCTCTACAAAACAGAAAAAATTAGCCTGGCACGGTGGTGTATGCTTATAGTCCTAGCTACTTGGAAGGCTGATGCAGGAAGATCATTTGAGCCTAGGAGTTCGAGGCTATAGTGATCTATGATCATGCCACTGTACTCTAGCATGGGTGACAGAGTGAGACCTTGTCTCCAAAAAAAAAAAAAAAAAAAGTTCAATACTATATGTCTTTATAGCAGGGATTATTTATAATTATGAAATGGAGTTATAATTATGAAATGAAACATAAGATTTTCACCTTTAATTGATAGTACCAATTTATAGATCATTGTAAATAACACAAAAAGTTATTTGTGTGGTACTCTTAATTTTAAGATGAACATTTGACGTTAGAGAATATATAATTGTTCCTGTGTAAAACTGGCTTCTTTTCAAACTTACCTTTTGTTTCAATTATTAGTTGTGGTAAATCTCCCAAATGATTTGTAAATAGCATGTATTAAGAGGTAAAATGCACTGAGCTAGGATCTGCTCAAGGCTAAATCTCTCCCTGTTCATTAAGAATAACACAAAACAAAAAACAAAACAAAACATGCCAAGTAGAAAGACCAGGAGCAGTGGCTCATGTCTGTGATCCCATCACTTTGGGAAGCCTAGGTGGGCGGATCCCTTGAGCTCAGGAGTTGGAGACCAGCCTGGTCAACAAGGTGAAACCCTGTCTCTACCAAAATAAAAACAAAAACTCCACAAAAATTAGCCGGACTTGGTGGTGCACGCCTGCAGTCCCAGCTACTGGGGGGCTGAGATGGGAGGATCACCTAACCCTGAGAGGTTGAGGCTGCAGTGAACCGTGATTGCACCACTATACTCCAGCCTGGGTGACAGAGTGAGAATGTGTCTCGAAAGAAAAAAAAAAAAAAAAAAAGAGAGAGAGAAAGATACAACTACTTACAGAATATCCTAGCAAGAGATATATTTGACCTGTTCTGTTAAAGAGATCCAACGGGTTTGGGAGTGGATAGGACAATCAAATCATTTTCAAAATAAGTCTTTAATGTAATTTTAATACATTTATTTCTATTGCTATAATCCCAGACGTTCTTTAATTCTGTTTCAAACAGGTGTCTGTTAGTGTATTTTCTTCTGTTTAGGAGCTACCGTAAACTTAAAAATTGAGCTGTTTTGTCAATCGGCATCTGTTAAACTCTGGGTCTATATTTCAGTAAATGTGCTTCTGTTTAACTATCTTTTTACAGTCATAAGAGAAATAAACATAAAATAAATGCATCTCAATGCATAGCTGTGCAGGAGTACAGATGTTTTATTAATGAAAATGAATCCAGCTTTTTGTAAGTCATGGCAGCAATATAACATTTCATTGTTTGGTTCTGTGCTAGACAGTCCCTGCTGTTTCCACATAGAAATTCCTGTAATGCTTAATGGACATCTGGAAGAATTCAGCCAATTAATCGAATTCATGTAGGAGCTAGGCTAATGGCTGTCTGAAAGGCAGATTACATTAAATCAAACTTGCAATATGAATGAAAGCACTTAATCATACATGCAACATTCATTAGATGCGACACAGCAAGTGTTTTGATTACTTTAATGAAAGATCAGGTAAAGTGCATCAGCTGAACAGATTGAAAAGACAGCATGCTTACAAATGTTTGATTATGCTGAATATCAACAGAAACAGTGCCAGTAATTTATAGCAAAACATATTTGTAAGTGTCTAGAGCTGGTGAACTCAGTGAAATTCAGAGCCCATGCTCAAAACAATAATTAATAGCCATATATGATAAAACTTTAATCAGATGTCAGGAAAAGAGACAGATTGCCAGAAGTTTAGTAATTTACAGTTACTGGGTGCCTTCATATTTTGAATGGCTTGAAATATCTTTGAACCTCAATTTCATTTACTTTGAGGTACACAGTTCTTGAGTCATAACGTGTTACTATACTAAAAACGCTGTACTAAAGGAGGAATTAAATTTTTATGTTGGGCTTTAAAACCTCATGCCAGGAATTAAAATGCTATTCTTAATAGTTGTTTCTGCCTATTCCATGAATATTTCCACTTTTTCCTTATTAATTATCTCATTGATTTTCCCATAATATTCTATAGAAAGAAAGGCTATAAAGTACATTTTCTAGATAATATTAATAGTATTATAAGTCTTCTAACATATTACAACAAATGCTATTTGCAGCTTTTTGGATAAAATAAAAAAGATAAAGCAGTGGTCTCCAACTTTTTGGCACAAGGGACTGGTTTCATAGAAGACAATTTTTCCATGGACAAGGGTGGGGGTGGGAATGGTTTTGAGATGAAACTGTTCCACCTGAGATCATCAGGCATTAGATTCTCATAAGGAGCACCAACCTAGATCTCTCACAGGTGCAGTTCACAACAGGGTTCGTGCTCCTATGTGAATTTAATGCCGCTGCTGATCTGATAGGAGACAGAGCTCAGGTGGTAATGCTCACTTGCCTGACAATTCCTGCTGTGCGGCCTGGGTCCATGGCCCTGGGGTTGGGGACCCCTGAGATAAAGGATATATGTATCCTTTCTATTTCATATATTAAATAATTATTTTATAATTGATAAAATTATAAAATTTATATTTTACTTAATTTTCCATATATATATATATTCTCTTTTTTCCTTTCCATTCTCTTATTTTTTTCCCAGAGTTGGGTGGGTCTCATGTTCCTCAGGCTGGTCTTGAATTCCTGACCTTAAGTGAGCCTCCTGCCTCAGCCTCCCGAGTAGCTGGGATTACAGGTGTCAGCCATCACACCCAGCATTTTTTTTTTTTTTTTTTTGAGATGCAGTCTTACTCTGTTGCCCAGGGACCGGTAGTTGGTAGAGAAGGTGGTGGAGCAAGTGGAGAGCACAGTGGCACAGTCTCTGCTCACTGCAGCCTCCACCTCCCAGGTTCAAGTGATCTTTCTGCCTCAGCCTCCTGAGTAGCTGGGACTACAGGCGTGCACCATCACACTTGGCTAATTTTTATATTTTTAGCACAGCTTTTTGCACTTTCAGTAGAGATGGGGTTTCACCACGTTGCCCAGGCTGGTCTCAAACTCCTGGCCTCAATAAAATCTCATAAAATCTCCCAGGTTCATGCCATTCTCCTGCCTCAGCCTCCTGAGTAGTTGGGACTACAGGTGCCCACCATCACGCTCGGCTAAGTTTTTGTTTTTGTTTTTTTTTTTTTTTGAGACGGAGTCTCGGTTTGTCACCCAGGCTGGAGTGCAGTGGTGCGATCTCGGCTCACTGCAAGCTCTGCCTCCCGGGTTCACGCCATCCTCCTGCCTCAGCCTCCCAAGTAGCTGGTACTACAGGCGCCCGCCACCACGCCCGGCTAATTTTTTTTTTTGTATTTTAGTAGAGACGGGGTTTCACTCTGTTATCCAGGATGGTCTCGATCTCCTGACCTCATGATCCACCCGTCTCGGCCTCCCAAAGTGCTGGGATTACAGGCATGAGCCACCGCGCCCGGCCATTTTTTGTATTTTTAGTAGGGACGGGAGTTCATCATGTTAGCCAGGATGGTCTCGATCTCCTGACTTCATCATCTGCTCGTCTCGACCTCCCAAAGTGCTGGGATTACAGGCGTGAGCCACCACACCTGGCCCAATTATTTTTTAAAGAGAATCTCAGGGTGAAGAGGCAGAGTTACTATGCATCCTTTTATCTGTGTCTAAGGACTGCCCATTTTTCCAGATTTCTGAAAGGAAACATTACTCCAGTGTAGAGTGTATCATTTAGTACTAATTCCTACATAGAACCTACAGGAATAAGGTGGGAATTTTGTAATCAGATCAAATGTTTGCCTCAACTGCACTCTTATTTAAACTGGCTAGATAATCCAAGGACTTGTGATATCTAGAGATCCTCTTTCCCAAAGAGCATCTCTATGACAAAAGTGGAAGGCATTTTATTTCAAACTCAGTGGTTTTATTATTCTTGATTTATAATTCTTCTACCAAAGGTTTCACCCTCAAGAGTGAGATAGGATAGAGAAAGTTGTCATTTCCTGCCTAGGCAATGAAAAGTCCTTGTTGCTCAATCTATTAGGCTTTCCCTAGGGCTATTTTCAGTAGTGTTTCATCTTTATTTTGGTTAACATAACTCTTCAGTTGTTCATTTTCAAAAATTTCCATGACGTGTTTTCTAATAATAATTCCTTTTATTGAGGTATTATATACATTGGGCCAGGCATGTGTAGTATTATTTACAGTAAATGATCTTCACAACTTTCCAAGGGAGTTTTTCTTTAAGGATGAGGATATAGAGGTTCAGAAAGGTTAGTTAAATCACTCCATGTAACACAGCTAGCAAGCTGCCCAGCCAGCTGGATCTGTCTAGCTTTAAGGCCTCTCTAGCTAACTAATTTGCTCAACATCATCCTTTTATTGTGTACTTTGTGTATTCTTTTGTTTAATTTGAATTGTGTGCTTTCATTATGTACTTTGATGCATTCTAAGAGTAACTTTCTGAAGAAATAGTTGTATAATAGCAAAGGAGCTCATATCTTTAAATCTTACAATGGAATCCTCTATTAGCAGCTCCAGAGAGAAGGGTTCAGTCAAGATTTGGCTTGCAGATAATAAAAATGATCCAGATTAACTTCTAGGGCCTTGTCAGGCAATTCTCAATATTGAAATTACTTTAAATTTGGAAATAATGGGCAGCAGCATCTTTAGGCTCAGTTCAATTTGGCTCCAATGATTTCTGCAGTACAGCTATCTTAGGAAGCATATTTAGTTTTATTTAATTACTTTGAATCATGTATTGAATACTTACTATAAGTAAAACATTGTGTTGGCCAGGTGTGGTGGCTCACACCTGTAATTCCAGCACTTTGGGAGGCCAAGGCAGGTGGATCACAAGATCAGGAGTTCCAGACCAGCCTGGCCAAGATAGCGAAACCCCGTCTCTACTAAAAATACAAAAATTAGCCAAGTGTGGTGGTGGGCCCTGTAATTCCAGCTACTAGGGAGGCTGAGGCAGGGAATTGCTTGAACCTGGGAGGCGGAGGTAGCAGTGAGCTGAGGTCGCACCACTACACTCCAGCCTGGGTGATAGAGAGACTCCATCTCAAAAAAAAAAAAAAAAAAAATCCAAAAAACCAACAACACTGTGCTAGGTACTTTGTGGATAGACCCAGTCACTTCTCTCAAGGGTGTTCACAATTTAATGAGAGATAATATAAGGTCACAGAGTGGCAGATAGTGGCAATAGTGTCCAATAATGCCTTCATGAAGTCTTACATTATGAATTAGTATTTGGGAGGCTCCTTGGTTGTAAGATTAGACTATATCCAGGTGTGTTAGCTATAAGACAGGTCATACTTGACTCAGTTCATGGAAGCAATGATTTTATGGTAGTGAAACCAAAAGGGGCTCACAAAGAAATAAAAATAGAAGAAGTTGAAGGAAATAAAACTAAATTTCAACATTCAATAGCATAATATTTCTTCTTAACATCCAAACGATAGCAACAAAACAAAAAAGAAAATGGCCAATTTGAAAGGAACTGGAAGAATAGATGACAATACAGTTTTTACTTCCATTAACCCTCACATCTAAGGTTTCTAAAGTACTTTACAAAAGATTATGCCTCACAATATCTTTATGAGTGAGGCAAGTGTTATTATCTCCATATAAAGGTGGGAAAAAGAAGGCACAGAGGTTTGCTTCTTTTATGCCAAGTAAGGCCAGATATTTTGTGGAGTATTTGAAATGAAACTTGAAAATAGAGAAGCAAAGAGAGAGAAGGCTGGAAGAATTTGTAATTGAGGGGCATAATTTCACACCACATAAGTGTCTAGAGAACGTTAATATAGTGAATCTTCATTTCCAGTGAAGTGGAATGAAAGCCTTGAATTGCTTCAATGCACCATGTCGTGCAAATAGCAATTTCAGTTTCAGAAAATCCTCCACTTATGGTGAAGTTGTTCAGTGAAAATGGTCATGATGAGGCTTTCTCATATAATTGTCCAATATATGTTCGTAGTTGTACCCTACACACACACACACACACACACACACACACCCTTATTTGAAATATTAAACATTTACGGGGCATTGTGTAGACTCTTGAAATACACTAATGGATATCTAATATGTTTTAGGTCCACTATGTTATTCATTCACAGATTTCTTTTTCTTCCCCCAACTTGCCTTTTTATCTACCGCTTTTCTGTGTTCTCTTTTGTTGTCACTTTCTTTAGGGGGTTCTGCCCAGGGAAGATAGATATAATAGCTCAATAAGAATAAATATTGTAGTCCTAGTTTCTTATTTACTTATTTAGACAGGGTCTTGCTCCCATCACCCAGGCCGGAGTGCAGTGGCCTGATCACAACTCACTGCAGCTTGGACTTCTGGGGCTCAGGTGATTTTCCCACCTCAGCCCCCTGAGTAGCTTGAACCACAGGCATGTGCCAGTATGCCCAGATAATTTTTTGCACTTTCACTAGAGATGGGGTTTCACCACGTTGCCCAGGCTGGTCCCAAACTCCTGGCCTCAAGCAATCTGCCTGCCTTGCTTGGCCTCCCAAAGTGTTGGGATTACAGGTGTGAACCACCATACCCGGCCCTAGTTTTTTATTTATTAAAAATCCTATTAATGCATATTGATTTCCTTTAAGTAAAGACTTTAATTCCCACTGAAAAACGTGGTGCTTATAGTTATTTGTTCTTTCCCATATTTCTATTTTTTTTCAAGATGGGGTCTCACTCTGTCACCCAGGCTAAAGTGCAGTGGCATGACCGTAGCTCACTACAGCCTCAATTTCCTGGGCTCAAGCTATCCTTCTGCCTCAGTCTCAGGAATAGCAGGGACTACAGGAGCATACCACCTTCCCAGGTTTTTTTTTTTTTTTTTTTTTTTTTGAGACAGGGTCTCACTTTGTCACCCAGGCTGTAGTGCAGTGACATGATCACAACTTACTCCAGTCTCAACCTTGCAGGCTCAAGAGATCCTCGTGCCTCAGCCTCCTGAGTAGCTGGGATCACAGATGTGCACCACCATGCCCAGCTTATTTTTTATTATAATTATTTGTAGAGACGAGGTCTCCCTATTTTACCCAGGCTGTTTTTGCTGTTGTTGTTTAGTGGAGACGAGGTCTCACTATGTTGTCTGGGCTTGTTCTTATATTTTTTCAATCAAGTGGTTGAAGTTGAAACCTTTAAAAAGTTAAGTTGTCTATCAATCAGCTGCTGACCAAACTAGGAAAAAACTATTGATTTTGACAGCAAGTTAGGACTTTTTAAGCAGTGGAAATGAATTGAATGTTAATGAATATACCATGTGGCTCTTGTCTTAATTAACTAGCACTCTAATTCTTGATCCATAAAAGATTTGAGATAACAATGCTGCTTTAATTGTTAAACAAGTTTCAAAGGTTAATCACAATTAACCTTTTCAGGGAGCAAATCAATTTCTTTATTCATAATAGATTTTATGAGAATAATAGAAATTATCAAAGCTGCTTACATAAGTTTCAACTATATCTTGAAGTTACAATGTACTATTTAAGGAATTATGTTTAAATATAGTGGTAAGTCTTTCTTGACTGGTTTCGGGGAAAATTAAGTCCTGGCACTTTAAGGAATCCATTGTGTATAACAAATGAACTTCTTCCTGTGTGTCTAGAATGGCACTAGTTATGTGCCACCCTTGGGAGAAGTGAGAAAATAGTCAAGTAATTTTCTGTGTACTGTAGTTCAGATGAGAAATCTTGGTTTAGAATGTTAAAGTTTTAAAGTTCTCTTGGTTTAGCCTTCTTTGCTCTTCTACTGTCTCTTAACAACCTCCTCTACCTGGCAAAACATGAACAACAAATAAGCTTTTGGAGAAATCTGCTTATTGTAAAGCATAACACTCTTTACATATAAGTACCATAGATACAATGTAGCAAGGCAGGAAAAGGTTTTATTAGTGACAGGCAACTCTGTTAGGCAATAGCAACCAGGCTACTATTCTAATTACCCCATGTAATGTCCCCAGAGAAATATAAAGGAAGTAAAGGAAATGTAGCCGAGATTTTCAAACCTGCTCTCTCACAATAATACTGTTCTCTTTAATAATCATTTCCAACACACCCCCGCCAAAACACTATACTTAATGTCTTCCACTAAATTAGCATGGTTGATATTTAAGCAGAAAAAATAAAAGAACAAGAAATATTTTATAATTTATTCTATGAGCTATCATGTCCCTAATTTAAAAAAAAATTTACCAACAAAAACAGTTAAGATTAGAGGATACAATGATTTAATATTGTAGATAATTTCCTCTAGTCTGCTCATGTTTCTCCTGGGTTTTGATTCATTCATTGTTGGATAGAGAAACTGTAACTATATTAGTAAAGGAGATACTTGTAGTGAGTAAATAATGTCAGTCTTTTAAAACTTACTCTATTTATGCTGCCTTATAGTATCCTCTATCAAGTTACTGTTTCGTGAACTATGTGCATTTGGTGCTACAAATGCTGATCAAAATGGCTCCCAAGCAAAAAATTTACACATACATTCTCCCAGTGGGCAAATTATTCCCTGGGTATTATAACTGAGTGTTAAAATCTGGGTTGGTTTGGTTGTTTTAAACATTTATAACAAAAGTTGAACATCGGGGAATCTGTATATGTCAGTTTAGGCTAAGCCTGGTTGAAATTAAAACATAGGAATATCATCAAGGTTATAGTGAGCTGTGATCATGCCACTGCACTCCATCCTGGGCAACAAAGCAAGACCCTATCTCTTAAAAAAAAAAAATACAGGAACACCAAAGGGAAGTAGGTTGTTCGACTCTCCTGGAAATAATGCTTTGTAAATCCATCAAATTTGTTAGCTAGTTAGTTAGCCTAGCACCTTTTTGATTTTCCCAAAGTTAACACACAGTTTAAGGTAAATGTTATTTATGGAAATAAGCCACAGACTTCAAAAGCCCTCATATAAATGTAAGAGAAATAGCATCAACAAATTTACCCATTTTGTGTAATGATACAGTAAGCAATGAATAGTTTTTGTTCATTTACCTTGAAATACAGGGTAACTATCATTTTTCTTGGATGAAGCACAATGATCATTCTGGTGTAGTATAACAATTTTTCTAATGAAATAATTTCATATCCAGTGTATCTCATTATTAACTTCTGATATAAAACTCAATTTTAAGTAAATCTAACTATGTAGCATGGAATCCAGTGTTAGTGTGTCCTATAAGTACATATGAAAGAAATATTCTTTGTTTTGGCCTACATTTCCTATTGATGTAACAAAACACTACTTATGACATCCAGTATAATGATTTAGGTAATAATGTCACCAGTTAAAACTATGACATTGATATAATACATAGTTTCAGTTAGTTATCACATACAAATCTTCAGGAAACTAGGCTTTATTGGTTCAGATACTTGCCTGCTTGCTTCACAGAACACTTTGTTAAGTGAAAGGAAAAATAATGTCTCCAATTGAAAAACAGAGGGAGTTTGGGGCTGGCAGAATGCAATTGCCCAAGTTAGAGGGAACCAAATTGATCTGAAATCATTTAGATAACAATGTGATGGGCAGAGGACAGCATTTGTTTATGAAGACAAATCATGCCAGGCAAATCTGATTTATTTGGTCTTATAAAATTACTCAACAAGTTTGTGGATAAAGAAAACTCCATGGACAAACAATATATCTAAATGTTTGTAAAAGACTTTGATGTGGGTCTGCATGAGATTAAGATAATTGAAATGCTGGGAAGATATTGCCTGGATAAAAATGCAATGGTGTGGTTATCAGATTTAAAACAGAATAATCATAAAAAATAGACCACAATATTTAACTGATATTTTGGCAGAAGACCATAAAAGAGCTAGGTCAATATGGTAAGCAGGTATGAAAATGACTTAGTCCAAAAAATTAGCTTACTCTTTCTTCAGGAGGTACACATATCATAAGCAAAAATTATTTCAAAATGTTTTACTACTTGTCCAAAATGAACTATTAC
This sequence comes from Macaca fascicularis, assembly GCF_037993035.2. Lineage (NCBI taxonomy): Eukaryota > Metazoa > Chordata > Mammalia > Primates > Cercopithecidae > Macaca > Macaca fascicularis. The sequence goes on from NC_088381.1 coordinate 103,340,138, forward strand.
TTTATTTTGGCCTTTACTGATATTAATAAAATTTGGAATCTATGATGTCTGCCAAAAGCATTAAAATAGATAAGTTTGATAAATGTGTAAAGCATAGTAAAATTCAATGAAAAGCTTATATAGGTTTGTGAATAAATTCCTTTGTAGATTTTTAAGAGCTGAGAGATAATTTAAAAGAAAATAGCTAGAGTAGTAGTAATAATTTTGGGAGAGATAGCAACTAATTATAAATAAAAACTAAGAAAAGAGAATTTGGAAGGAAAAAGGAATACAGTTTGATGCATTTTAAAGTCTTACTGGCTAGGCACAGTGGCTCACATCTGTGATCCCAGCGCTTTGGGAAGTGGGAGGATCGCTTGAGCCCAGGAGTCTGACACCAGCCTGGGCAAGATAGGGAGACCCCATTTTACAAAAAAAATTTAAAAATTAGCCAGGTGTGGTGGCTCGCCCCTGCAGTCCCAGCTACTGGGGAGGCTAAGGTGGAAGGATCACTTGAGCCAGGGGAGTCAAAGCTTCAGTGAGCAATGATTGTGCCACTACACTCCAGCCTGGGTGATAGGGTGAGACTCTTTCTCAATCAGTCAGTCAGTCAGTCAGTCAGTCAGTCAGTCAATTGTCAAATGGGAAAAATATGTATCCACAGGGGTTATGTTAAAATATTTAACAATATTATGAAATGGTTACTATCCAATCAGAACTGATAATGGCCGTAGAGCTGGAGCAGGGCCCTAGAGACCCATTGGTATGTTGGGCGTTAACTCTTTAGCTGATGGATAGTGGGGAGGTGGGTAGTGAAGAGGCTACAATAACTGACCAGAGTCAAGGGGAAGATCATTTAGAAAGGCAGTGGTTATTTGCTAATGTTATGGAAGTATTTTAATATTTTAGTAACGGAAATGGTTTTTTCTGGTGGTACCAGCTATATAATAGACAAAGGACTCTAAGAAAAAGAAACAGAACGTTTGAATAGGTTAAATTACAAACAGTAAAATTACAATTTCAATAAATAGATTATAAGATTTTAAGCTTCATTAATAATAAAATACAAGTTTATTTTCACAAAATAACATTTTTATTTATTTTTTTCAGACGGAGTCTTACTCTGTCGCCCAGGCTGGCGTGCGGTAGCGCGACCTCAGCTCACCACAACCTCCACCTCCCGGGTTCAAGCAATTCTCCTGCTTCAGCCTCCCAGGTAGCCGGGACTAGAGGCAAGCACCACCATGCCCAGCTAATTTTTGTAGTCTTAGTAGAGATGGGGGTGTCACCATGTTGGCCAGGCTGGTCTTGAACTCCTGACCTCAAGTGATCTGCCTGCCTTGGCCTCCCAAAGTGCTGGGATTACAGGCGTGAGCCACTGTGCCCAGCTACACTTTTTACTTATCTTACTGGCAATATTTTTTCTCATGTTTAACAGAACATAGTTGAGAGAATAGGAAAAGTGGCACTCCTATGACAGCTGACAGAAGTATAAATAGGCACAATCATTGTGAAGGATAGCTTTGTAACACTTATTAAAAACTTTAAAAATGTTGTTTTGATTTAATGGTTCTAGTAATGTTAGGCTAAATTAAGTAGATAAATCCTCCTAGTGAAAATAACTAAAAGACTGGATTTAAAAAATATTCTTAAAGCATAAAAGGGTATGCAAGATAGTAAGAAATTACTAAAGGTGAAGGAAAAATGGGAACCCATATGTGCAGGCTGTTCTGCCCTGAGGAAATTTTCTGACTCATGACAATTAGAGTCTTCATTCTGGTAGACTTGCAGGGCAAGGGAGACAGAAAGCAAAACCCAGGATGTGTATAAGATAGGAAATCTAATAGAAGATCCTCCCCGACAAGATATTGGGACTCCAAAGCCCTTGAGTATTTACTGCTTGTATTCAAATTGCCTGGGTCAGTGAATTTCAAGCCTTGAGTTGGGTTAAAGTAATTCTAGATTGGTAGGGCCAGAAGCAAATATAAATCTTCTTTGAAGTAAGACACCTTTATTATAGGCCTAAAATCATTTCTAGAAATAATTCTTCAAATGTAATGTTCAGCACATAATCAAAAAACACCAGATACACAAGGAAACTAGATTAAATGGGCAAGTATCAGCAGAGACAACAGACAATAAAAACACTCACAAATACCTCAAATATTGAATTTATCAGACTCAGACTATAAAATAAGACTACAAAATAATTATGAAGAGTATGTTTAAAGACAAAAGACCAACTTGATGCTATCTACAGAGAACAGAAAACCACAGAGTAATGTAGCAGGTTTGAAACTTTCAAAAAAGAACCATATAGAATTTTATTGTGCTTTTAAATATATTTTTATTTTATAAATAAAAATACATTTTATAGCTAAATTTTTTAAATCAAAATTTAAAATCCAGGGCCAGGTGCGATGGCTCAAGCCTGTAATCCCAGCACTTTGGAAGGCTGAGGCAGGCGGATCACGAGGTCAGGAGATTGAGACCATCCTGGTCAACATGGTGAAACTCCGTCTCTACTAAAAATACACATATTAGCTGGGTATGGTGGCACACACCTGTAATCCTAGTTACTCGAGAGGCTGAGGCAGGAGAATCGCTTGAACCTGGGAGGTGGAGATTGCGGTGAGCCGAGATTGCGCCACTGCACTCCAGCCTGGCGACAAAGCGAGACCCTGTCTCAAGTAAATAAATAAATTAATAATAAAATCCAACAGATTTCAAGTGTATATGACATTAGACATACTTCAAGATTTAGTAAACCTGAAGAACATCAGAAGAAATATTCCAGAGGCAAGAAAAAAAGAAAAGAAAAGAAAAAAATACATAAAAGAAGGAAAAAGACACAGAAGGTATAGTGAGAATGTCTAACATAGGTTTGGCCAGGGTTCTAGAAGGAGGAAAAAATACAAGATAAAACAGAAGCAATTATCTGGAAAGTTAACTGCTTAGGATTTTTCAAACTGACATTACTTCAAAGCACTGATTTTAAGAAGTCTTACAAACTGAAAGCATAATAAATGAAAAGAAATTCATACCTAAGTGTACTAAAGTGAAACTTCTTAAGATTGAAGACTAAAAACAAAAATTAAAATAATCCAGGCCAGGTGTGGTGGCTCACGCCTGTAATCCTAGCACTTTGGGAGGCCGAGGCAGGCGGATCACCTGAGGTCAGGAGTTCAAGACCAGCTGGGCCAACATAGCGAAGCCCTGTCTCTACTAAAAATACAAAAATTAGCTGGGCGTGGTGGTGTGCGCCTGTAATCCCAACTACTCAGGAGGCTGAGGCATGAGAATCACTTGAACCCAGGAGGCGGAGGCTGCAGTGAGCTGAGATGCCCCTACACTCCAGCCTGGGTGACAACAGCAAAACTCCATCTCAAAAACAAAAAACAAAAAACAAAACAAAACAAAAGAATCCAGAGAAAAGAAAATTACTTTCAAAAGAGCCCTAATATACTAACAGCTGACTTTCCACTAGTAAAAATGGGAAAGAGGAGACAGTGGAATGTTATTTTCATTGTGCTGAAACAAAACATTTACCAACCTAAAATCAGTACATAAAATAACGACATTTGAGATATACTAGAGGAGACGTATTTTGCCACTATCAAACCTACAATGAAGGAAATTTTAAAGCGTGTATTTCAGGTAGGAGGAGAATGATCTCACATGAAAAGTCTTAGATACAAGGAATTAAGAGCAAAGAAAATGGAATTGTGTAAGTAAATCCAGTGTTTAAGTGTATAAAACAATAATATTAGTCTTGTGGACTTTCAAAAATACAAAATTAAAATACACAACAATAGCATATAAATCAGGAAAGAATATATGGAGTTTAACTGTTCTGACTTCCTTACATTATTAAATTTTGATAAATTAAAAATGTATAATTTAATTTTAAAAGTAATCAATAAAATAATACAAAGAATATAATTTTAAACTGGTAAAGAGGAGGATTTGATACATAAAAATCAGATATCAATCTAAAAGAGAACAAAAAGGAGAGAAGAAGAAATATAATAGATCAGACAAATGAAAGCATATTCATGCTTTTGGAAAATGGCATATTTAATTCTAAATATAGTAGCAAGAAATGTAAAAGGACTAAATGGTTCAGTTAAAAGTTAAAGATTGACTGTTAAAAAAATCCAACTGCTATTAATAGGAGACACATGTAAAACATAATAATAAAGAAAGGTTGAAATTAAAAGGAAAATACATACCTTGTAAACACCAACGAAAAGAAAGCTGATATGTCTAGAGGAAAACATTAGACAAAACACTTTAAGGCAGAAAGCATTACTACAGATAAAGAGGGATACTTTATACTTACGAGAGGTTTCAATTAACCAAACGGATATTGTTTTTCATTCATATGAATCTTAAGATTATGAGAAAGTCTCAAGATTTTATATGGCAAAAGTTGAGAGACTACAAAGAGAAATAACATAAATTACCATATATATGTGGAGGGGCAGGCATATTATAAAACTTGGTATGTACAACTGCGAAATATACATTCTTTTCAAGCATGTGAATGGAATATTAAATATAAATATAAATATATAAATAAAAATTGACATGGCTCTTCCCCTTCCCAATCAGGTAGCAATTTTCATAATTCCCAAGTGTTTATTTGGAACACATATAACATATTATTTGTGTACATAAAAGCAGGTTAGATAGTCAGGTTCCACCCTTAGGAGTTTACAAGCAATGCAAACATACCAATATTGAGCACTAGTAAGAGCCAGCTCTGTAGGGGATACTAATTTATCTTCTTTAATTTAACTCTCATTCTATTTTGTCGGTATTATTATGCCTAATTTGGGAAAAATAACTAAGACACAGAGAGATTGAGCAAAAAGTTTAAGATCACCCCCCCTCCTTTTTTTTTTCTTTTTTTGAGATGAAGTCCCACTCTGTCGCCTAAGCTGGAGTGCAGTGTTGTGATCTCGGCTCACTGCAACCTGTGCAGTGTTGCGATCTTGGCTCACTGCAACCTCTGCCTCCTAAGTTCAAGTGATTTTCCTGCCTCAGCCTCCTGGGTAGCTGGGATTACAGGCAAGTGCCACCAGGCGTGGCTAATTTTTGTATTTTTTGTAGAGATAGGGTTTCACCATGTTGGCCAGGCTGGTCTCGAACTCCTGACCTCAGGTGACCCACCTGCCTTGGCCTCCCAAAGCACTGGGATTATAGGCATAAGCCACCGTGCCCAGCCGAAGATCACCTCTTTAGTAAATGACAGTGCTAGGATTCAAATCTACTCTTTATTAGCAATGAGCCAGCTCCAGAAAATACTTATTCGTTTAAGGCTGGAAGTACGGAGGTAAGCATTCTTATAGACAGATCTCTAATAATATTAGGAAGCTATCTTTATACAACATTGACAAACGTTTAAGTGTCTGCAATATAGTAGAATTTCATATTGAGCCAAAGAAGTGGCTAAAATAGTTTGATGAGAGAGCTGTCTTAGAAGACAGAGTTAGTGCTAGTGATTTGGAATGTGAGAATGGCTGAGAGTAAAGAACTATCATGTACCCAGCATAAAGAAATTAAAAAGCCTCTTCTATTTGACATCTTATACTATTGAAAATCCTTTTCTTCTAGTTCAAGTTCACTATTTTCCCATTGCTTATATGTCTTGAAGTGAATTTCAATCTCAACAGTTTTTCATGACCAAATGAAAGCCGTTATAAATTCTCTCTGCTTTCAAGTTTTTAGAATGTGTATTTTCTATTTTACTGCTTAATACAGGGAGGAAAACATAGATAAGTATAATTATAGAGTATATCAGTCAATTATTTAAATCTATTCAACATTTGAATAATTAGGCCCACTTCATCTTCTATCAACTGTTTTAATATTTGTTCAGCTGAGCTCCATGCCTCAAGTCTCATCCCACTCTCTTACCTTCTCCACGTCTTTCCCTCAGCCTCACAGCTGCATTGCTCCAACATAGCTGTTATAGTTATCTTTTCAAAGCAAATACTTGATTATATCATTTAAATGCTTTAAAAAAATCAGTAGCTTTCACTTAAAAATACCCGCACTTAATTTAGTGTGGTTATAATGGGCTTTTCAATCTTGCCCCAGTTTATCTTTCCAGTCTCAGCTTCTCCACTCCTTACACCCTCTTAGGACAAAAATAACAGACTGATGGCCCATTTATGGAGAATACTGTACTGTGTTGTCATGCCTATGAGATAAGAAACTGAAGCCAGCGAGGTTAAACAGCCTGTTTAAGTCACACAATAAGAAATGGCAGAGCCAGGATTCAAACTCAGATCTGACTGACTCCAAATCTTGGGCATAACCCAGTACACTACATTGCCTTCTTTTGTGTTTTACATCTGTTGTGAATTTTGTTTTAACCACATGAAACAAAGTTAGTTTTGAGCATATTAAATGGTATGCATAATCACTACTGTCTTGCATCATAATTAGGTATAAAATATAAGCCAGTCACACAAGAAATTACTGTTTTTTCTGTAGAATTGAGTTGCCATTAGTGTCAATAGTGTTCCTTCACCTTAGACACTTAATAATACCCTCTTTTCATTTAAGACTCACTATGTGCCATGCATTGTGATAAGTATTTTATGTACACAATAACATGTAATGCCCAAAGTACCCTGTGAGATAATTATTTCTATTTCCATTTGTGATGAGGAAACTGAGGGTTAAAAAGACTAAATAAATTGCTTAAGATTAAACAGCTAGTAGTGGAGTTGGAACTCTACTGAACTCAAACTGTCTCATTTTAAAGCCTGTGCCCTCAACTAACTACCCTATACAACCTCCCTTTAAATGTCCTAGATTGAACTTCTCAATAAACTGGATCCTATCCTGTGTATCTTATTTTTGCCTAAAATTCCTTGTTTCCTAAACATGTAGTTTTCTCTTGCCAGTCTTGTCTTTCCTAAGTAGCTGACCAGCTTCTTTCTGCTCCCATTCTTCTAGTATCCTGGGTACTAAACAGCTTAAAATAAGAGACTCCTGTCATGAATTGAGGTTTATTTTCCCTATAGGTAATGGCTTCAGAGGAAGAAAATGGCAGTGATCTAAGCCATGGGTCAAGTGGCTGAGGTGGGAAGAAAAGACTTCCAAGGGCATATGGCACAAGAAAGACTTTCCTATTCCTTTCATTTGCCTGGACTAAGATTCCCATATGCCTAGGATCTAGAACTCCTTACGACTTTGTATGCTTTCTTTTGTACTCAGGCAGGGTGGGCTTCAGGCCTGTGGGTTGCAGTAACAAGAAGCTGTGATGCTTTTTTTTGAACCTGGTAGCTCATGATTTTAGACATCAATTCATTTACATATGTCAGGCATTGATCTAGATACCAGATGAAAACGAAGCTGAGAACAAAACAAAGAACCTGCCATCCTGGATTTTATAGAGACAACAGACAATTAACAAATACATAATATAGCGGCAAATAGTGATAAATGCTATGAAGAAAAAGTAAAGGGACAGAAAATGATGAAGGTATCCTTCGGGCAGAAGAGAAAATAAAGAAAATGATGAAGGGTATGGTGGGTTAGGGCTGCTATTTTAGTTTGGGTGGTCAGGGAAGATCTTTCTCAGGTGGTATTATTTGAGTAAAGACCCACAAATGAAGTTAAGAAACAAGATGTGAGCATATCTGAAGAAAAAACATTCTGGCAGAATAAACAGCCTTGAGGTGGAAGTGTGCTTGTCATGTTTGAGGAAAATAAGAAGTCCACTTAGATGGAGCAGACTGAATGAGGAAAAGAGTAGTGGGAGATGTGGTTTAAGAATATCCAGGGACCAAGCAAAGCTTTGGATTTTATTCTAAATGTGTTGGGAAGCCACTTGAAGATTCTGAACAGATAAGTGAAAGAATCAGACTTATATTCTAATAGGATGCATCTTGCTGCTGAATAAAGTATACACTATAAGGAGGCAAGGATGGAAGCAAGAGACCAAATAGAGTAACGGTGGTAGAGAATTTGAGAAGATTCAGATTCAGGAAATGCTTTGAAGATAGAGCTGATAAGAACTGCTAATGGATTGAATATGGGGTGTTTAGCTTTAACCCAAAGTCTTTGGGTTTTGGCTGAGGCAGCTAATTGAATAAAGGTGCCATTTACTGGGATGAGGAAAACTGAGATGGGGATTAAGTTTAGGAGAGGAAATCAAGAGTTTGGTTTTAGATTTGTGAGAGACTGTTTGACTTTCAAGTTCCTGGGGACAATGGGCCTCTAGTAGCTGCAGCTGGTGTTAACCTTTTACAGGGACATGTCTAAGTGGAGGTGAGGGGCAGAGAAACAGAAGAAATAAAGTTCCTTCTGACTAATCTCCCAGATATTCAAGTGATAAAAAGAGGTTAGTCCTCTGAGCCTGTCTTATACACACTGATTTCAGGGCAAGAAGAAGTCTCCTCTCTCTTCAAAAAATGTTCTGATTTATATTATCTCAAAATTTCTGAATTTAAATTAAAGGTATCCCACAATTAGAGAGAGAAAGCATAAAATGTAAACAGCTTGATAATCCAGTGTGTATGAGTTTTTACCAAAGTATAACTGAGAGCAGAGAAAGGTCTTGAATGTTTAATGTTTTTGTGAAGAGAAAGGATGTAGATATTAAATAAAACAAAGATTTTATAATCTTGCTTTGGCACCACCCTATTTATCATAATTTTTAAGTGAGAAACTACAGAAAGAGTGTTTGTATCTTGAGGGATCATGTAAGTTTATACCCAAGGGGGGATTATGCATTTAAATTATTCCTCTTCCCCACATTTTAATCCTTTCTATCTTTTAACCCTTAGTCTTCTCCCAAAAGTGTTCTTCAACTAGAAGGCCTGTGGCATGATTGAGGCTTGTCACCTCTCTTCTAGGGCCAGATTTCAAACAGATGGCCCTGGAGAATGCTACTTATCTGTACAGTTCTCCATTTGATGTTGCAGTGTGCTAGTATCCTAGGGGAAGGGTACCACATTTAACTCCAGAAAGAATTTAAGGCAGTTTTGCAATTTTTTTCCTGATTATCAGAGTAATATATGATTATTGCAAAATATTTTAACAAAGAAGTTAAAAAAAGACTATTTCAATTCCTATTTACTAGAGGCAATCCCAACAACATTTTGGCATATTTCCTTCCACTGTCTTATGCATTTTGTTTTTTTTCGTAACCGAGCTCTTTATTGTATAAGCAATTTTGTTGCCTGCTGTTTTTGCTTAGTTATGGTATATATGTTTGTCTCTATCATTACGTTTTTATAGCTACATAATCATCTATAACATGACTACACCATAGTTTACTCAAGATGGTTTCTGATTATTTACAATTACAAATAACACTGTGATAAACAGCTTTGTGCATAAATCTTCACTCTTCTTTTGGATGACTTATTAAAGGAGGAATTGGTAGATTAAATGTATACATACTTTTTAAAGCTTCTGATGTAAATTGTTACAATGATTTCCAGAAAGGTTGTTATCAGATCATACTTTGGAAGGGAAGGAGAGAGCTATTGGAACTATTGGATCTGGTAGAAAATATCTGACAGCAATTCTTACAAAGTACTATGCCTCTGGGGAAGAGTCCCTTCTCTCTCTAGAAAAGGGGTTATCTTAAAGTATTAAAATTATTACATCAGATTTTTCCACACCACATAATATGTATGGATTGTGAGGAGGAAAGGAGAATTGAGAATTTGAGTTAGAAGTCATACATAAGCTGACATGTCAGAAATTACCAGTTTGGGAAACTAAGTTTACCAACACTGCTAAAGGACTCAAATATTTTAAACAGTGGTTCAGATATTAATTGTGATTATACAGTATCAGGTTTATTTAATTTTGTATGATTTCATGCTATTTAATGAGAGACAATATAATGAGTGTTTTTCAAATTGTGGGTCCTAATCCATTTGTAAATTACAAAATCAATGTATTTTCTATGACTGGTATTTTTAAAAAACAAAACACAATAGAATGAAAAATATGAGAATGCACTGCAATCATTTCAATGTATGATTTCATAATTAACAAACAGATTAGGACCCACAGTATTATTTTGTGAGACTTTTGTTTCAGTTACATGTGTGTATATACTATAAAACACATTTATTATTGTGGGATGTGATTAAGAAAAAATATAGTTTGAAGCCATTGGTGTAGAGGAAAGAGTCTGGACTTTGGAATTAGCCAGAACAAGTTTGAATCTGAGCTCTGCTTCGCTTTTACCCATTATCTAACCAAATGGCTCAATCATCACATTGAAAAAAGAGAGTAATAATATCTCCTTTCTGGTTTGTGTGTGTACATGTTGTTTGTGTGTGTGTGTGTGTGTGTGTATGAAGATTAGAGATTACTTAAGCAGAATGCCTACAACATAGTCAATGATTAATATGTAATTACTTCCAAATCTTTCCCAAAATAATGTTCTCCTTGTAAAAATACTTCATTCACTGAAGAAAGACAATGTGTTTTATTGATGACTACATCTGTTATGCTATCGTGTACTTTTAAAACACCTCTGTCAGTCTTTTTCTCCAATTTGGTTTAGTAAGGAGACTTGAGCACATAGTTCGTTCCCCTTCCTGTTCTGACACTTTATTTATCTATATTATGGATCTTGGCACTTTATATCTGTCATAGATGGTCTAATTGTTGCCTAGTTCAATTACTACTAAACACTTTCAAACCTCTTCTAGTTCTCAAAATAGTGGCGGGAGCACTGCAGGATGCCAGATCAAAATCTGTAGAGCTTGCTTTACAGCACACCTTTTGCAAAGTATCACTTGTGGTGTACGGGGAAGCAGCTGTAATGCTGATTCCCCTGGCATTTCTCACTCAATCTACTCCATGCTAAACAGGCCGGTTAGGCATTAAGTCATACTCTGGGTGGTACAAGTGGAAAGTGTGAACAGAGAAACCACTTTATGTGAGGACAGTGGAAAATGAGATCCTCCTTTCCTCTCCCTACTCCTGCTCCCATCGAGGAGAAGCACTTAAGAGCGCGGAGGCCCAGGACCCAGCCGCGCTCGGGCGTCCCGACTCGGAGGCTGGCGGCGGGCAGGCACGCTCTCCCGCGCTGAGAGCCCTTCTGCGGAGATGAACTCTCGAGTGTCGCCGCCGCGCGCGGGCCCGATCGATACAGGCGGGCGGACATGCTCCCGCCGCCAAGAGCAGCCACAGGGCGGTGGAGTCAGCTGCTCGGCCGCTCGGTCGCACTTCTCATTAGCTCAATACCCGCAAAGGCCGTGCACTGGTTCCCTCGCGGACACCCACCCAGTGGTCTGCGCCACACCCTCTGCCCACCGCCCCTTCCGCTCGGCCGTCCGGCGCAGGGCCGGAGCTTTTCAGCCAGACGCTCTCGCGTATGGGGTAGCCGGGTCCCGGCCCAAGCGGAGGGCGTCGTGAGGTGGCCTTTTCGCCTGGCTCCCCAGTGGGACGCTCCGCGGAGGCGGTCGAGTAGGGGAGTGTCGAGCTCCCTCACACTCTGGACCTTACCGTCTGGCGTCTTCGCCCGGGAGGCTGCAGCGGGAGGCGGACCCAGCCGGCCGCAGGGGCAGGTCCACGGCGCTGTGAGGCGGGGCTGGGCGTCCGGCGCAGCCGCCAGATTCGTCTGCTCCGTGAGTCGGGACGAGAGAAAGCCCCGCCCCCGGCGCCCGCTCCCACTCCTGATTGGCCGGACCAGCCCGGGGCGGCCCGGCGGGACCCCGGCCCGCGTCTCAGCTATAAAGAGAGCCCCGGCATGACAGCCGCGGCGAAGCTCTTCTAGTTCATCTGCTGTCCGGCTCTCAGTCCCCGTGGCGCCCCCTTTCCTCTTGTCCCCGAGCGCTCTCGACTCCACCATGCCAAGGGGCTTCCTGGTGAAGCGAACTAAACGGACAGGCTGCTCGTACCGAGTTCGCCTTGCGGAGCATGTCTTCCCTCTGCTGGGGCCCCAGGGGGCGCCGCCCTTCTTGGAGGAGGCTCCCAGGGCCTCCTTGCCCGGTACGGAGCGGGCGGCCGCCCCCACCCGGGAGGAACCCGGAAAGGGGCTGACGGAGGAGGCGGCCCGGGAACTGTCGGGGTCGCCATGTCGGGCGGCTGGGGTGAGCCCGGGGGCGGGCGGGCGGGAAGGCGCGGAGTGGCGGGCGGGTGGCAGGGAAGGTCCCGGGCCCAGCCGCAGCCCCGGCCCCAGCCCCAGTCCAGCGAAGCCGGCCGGCGCAGAGCTGCGTCGGGCGTTCCTGGAGCGCTGCCTCAGCTCGCCCGTCTCCGCCGAGTCCTTCCCCGGGGGCGCCGCCGCCGTGGCCGCTTTCTCCTGCTCCGTGGCGCCAGCAGCCGCACCGACCTCGGGGGAGCAGTTCCTGCTGCCGCTCCGGGCGCCGTTCCCAGAGCCCGCGCTTCAGCCGGACCCTGTGCCCCTCTCGACCGCCCTGCAGAGTCTGAAACGGGCGGCCGGCGGCGAGCGCCGTGGCAAGGCACCCACGGGATGCGCATCTGGACCCGCAGCCGCGGGAATCAAGAAGCCAAAGGCCATGAGGAAGTTGAGCTTTGCCGATGAGGTGACCACATCCCCTGTCCTGGGCCTGAAGATCAAGGAGGAGGAGCCCGGAGCGCCGTCTCGGGGCTTGGGCGGCAGCCGCACGCCGCTGGGCGAGTTCATCTGCCAGCTGTGCAAGGAGCAGTACGCAGACCCCTTCGCGCTGGCCCAGCACCGCTGCTCCCGCATCGTGCGCGTAGAGTACCGTTGTCCTGAGTGCGACAAGGTGTTCAGCTGTCCTGCGAACCTGGCCTCCCATCGCCGCTGGCATAAGCCGCGTCCCGCGGCTGCAAACGCCGCCACAGTCTCCTCCGCCGACGGGAAGCCGCCTTCTTCGTCGTCTTCGGCCTCCCGGGACTCCGGGGCCATTGCATCTTTTCTGGAGGAGGGAAAGGAGAACAGCCGGATAGAGCGGACTGCGGATCAGCACCCGCAGGCCAGGGACAGCTCCGGGACGGATCAGCACCCGGACAGCGCCCCGAGGCAGGGCCTCCAGGTGCTGACGCATCCAGAGCCACCGCTGCCACAGGGCCCCTACACGGAGGGGGTGTTCGGGCGCCGGGTGCCTGTGCCGGGCAGTACCAGTGGTGGCGGGGGATCCGAAATTTTCGTGTGCCCATATTGCCACAAAAAGTTTCGTCGCCAAGCCTATCTGCGCAAGCACCTGAGCACTCACGAGGCGGGCTCGGTCCGTGCGCTAGCGCCGGGCTTTGGCTCCGAACGCGGTGCCCCACTTGCCTTCGCTTGCCCGTTGTGCGGAGCGCACTTCCCTACCGCAGATATCAGGGAGAAGCACCGGCTGTGGCATGCTGTCCGCGAGGAGCTGCTCCTGCCCGCTCTGGCGGGGGCTCCTTCCGAAACGCCGGGCCCTAGCGGGCCATCTGACGGGAGTGCCCAGCAAATTTTCTCGTGCAAACACTGCCCGTCCACTTTTTTTAGTTCTCCGGGGCTGACCCGGCACATCAATAAGTGCCACCCCTCAGAAAGCCGGCAAGTGCTGCTGCTGCAGATGCCACTGCGGCCTGGCTGCTGAGGGACGAAAGAAAGGATGATTTCGAGGTTGGCCTTAGAGGAAACAGATCATGGGAATTTCTGTGGGGCTTTCTTCAACTTGCAAGTTTACTTTCATTCCTTCCTATGTTTCTCCCTCCTAAAATTCTCCCTGTAGTCAATGTTCTACCAGAGGAGCAGACAGTGAAATGTAATATCCCTTTCTAGAGCAGGTATGTATATGGTACAAACCTTGAGATCAAAGACTGTCAGCTTTAAATCCTTCTCACTTTCCCCACTAAAATAGGATTTTTCCCCCTTAAAACTCTGGAGACCCTAACGAATCCTATATGATTTGTAATTCCTATGGAAAGTCGCGGTGAATGCGTGCATGTCTCAGTGTCCACAAAGGGTTCTGGCTACCCTTTGGGAGTCACCAATGTTTTTTTCCTCTTGTCATCACAGGCGCCTATGCAGCTTCTGTCTCAATAGGATCAGATATTTTGCACTGTATCTGTGAATTAAAAGTTATGTGACTGGTGCCAAACTTAAGGAGATTCAAGACCTGGCAGAAAATGTAAGAGGATGTTTGCTGCTTTTGGGGTACATGGGGATCTCCCCCGTAAACTTTCCTTTGCCCAATTATATGTACATGTCCATTCTTAAGTTGGTGTTTGGAGGTGGGGAGGATGCTACTTTACTGGAGTTGAGACACCCCCTAAAATTCTCAGCTATTTTGTGTGCAGTATTCAGGAAGAGCTACTTCAAACCTTTCTTTAAATGGCTTTTTGGAAATACAGAAGTCGTTTCCTCAAGTTTGACTGTTTTAATGGGGTTTCACCCAAATTGTTTAATGCTTCTGCTGTAAATCTCATACTGTGTATTCATTATGAAAATATGTACAGCTTAAGGAAGATGTTAACACCTATAATCCACTAGGGAACTGAATGGCAATTTGCTCAATATTCAGTATTTTCTTTTCAGCAGCAACTTTTGATTTTTTTTAAAAAACCATTTCAGTGTACATTCTGTACTAATTCCTTAATAGCCAGAGTTGGGACACTGGCTGAGCACTGCTTGACAGAAAGCCCATATTTGTAAGACACTTACCACCAAATAAATGTACATAGTCTGTGCTTTTGTTGTGTTCTGTGTTTGTCTTAAGAATCCTGTTGAACACAGCCTATTTTCAAAGTCACATTTCTTATCTACCCAATGTCGCTATCCTGTTTTAGAATGTTAGTGACCCATTTGGACAGAATACAAAGACGGAAACATTTTGCAAATGAATGTAATGGTGCAGGAATGCAATGAAAAATCTTCCTTTGAAGTATGGCTGCAAAGACTGAGCTCCAAAAGGCAAGGAATATGCACTAGTCTTTAAATCTAAAAAAGACATCCCCCCAAGAAATGTCGACAGAAAATATATTTTAAGTATGTATATATATTTCAAACTAGTGAACAGTGTTACCTGAAGATGAAAAAAAGTATTTTAATGCTGCTAATTAATTTCACCATTTCAGGTTTGTATTTTTACTCCATATTGTTATGTATCATCAATCCATTAATTTTTTTATAGCACTTTAGAAACATGTATGCAGTTACTCTGATTTTCCTTTTTGTAATTCTTCACCTTGGCTGCAGGAAATTGTTTATATTGTTCAATCTTCTTCCCAAGGACTCTATCCATTTGTTTATCTTCTACATCAGCTTACATAGGACTTTTAGTTTTCATTTGTAAGAAAACAAAAAATTGAGTGCACAGAAGTTCTGAAAGGTTGTCTTAGAAAACTTGTCAGTACAAAGTTTTATTGCTGAAAGTATATTATAAAACAAAGTAAAATTTAAGAATCAAAAAAACATGAAGCTGTAATCCCAGCACTTTGGGAGGCCGAGGCGGTCGGATCACGAGGTCAGGAGATCGAGACCGTCCTGGCTAACACAGTGAAACCCCATTTCTACTAAAAAAACCAAAAAACAAAAAACAAAAAATTAGCTAGGCATTGTGGCACACGCCTATAGTTCCAGCTGTTCGGGAGGCTGAGGTAGAAGAACTGCTTGAACTTGGGAGGTGGAGGTTGCAGTGAACCGAGATCACTCCACTGCACTCCAGCCTGGGTGACAGAGCACGACTCCATCTCAAAAAACAAAAACATGAAGCTGAGATAAACTAACAATCTAAGCAACCGCATTGGGTGAAGTTTCTGGCCAGCCTTTATGAAGATGTAAAATTTCCTGTGTTTTTAATGACTGTGGTAGGATCACTGAGAAATAAGTTGGAATGTATCTTGAAAAGGGAATTCAAGTTCATTTTTCATGATTAGCTAAGATAATCTAGGTTCATGCTTTAAATCTCCTCACTTCATATAGCCCTACTTATTGGAAATATATGAAACATAGAAGACACATCAATACTCATGGATAGGAAGTGATAAGAATATTTTTATTGTATTATTAAATACCATGTCACCTTTTTCCCCCACTGTTACAAATTATAGATACTACATGAATGATGATACATAATTTATATTTTATGGTTTGCCAGTATGATGTATTTACACATGCAGTTAGTACCAATGTCATGCTACATTTCCTCAGGAGATGCCCATTCAAAATAAAATGTGAGCAGCTTATCTACTGTAAGAAAATACTTCTAGAGGGTGGAATGTATACCAACCTGCACCTGCAAGTTCAGTATTAACAATATTAGATTTAACTTAGACTCCTGGGTCACGTTCCTTTTTCCTTTTTTAAAAATAATACTCATAATTTGAACAACATACTTACATCAGAAAATTTTCCTTCTTTTCTTCCCTATCTTCTTTTTGGTGCTTAAAAAAGAACATAGATACACCAGGATCTAGCAGCCAATAATAAAAGGCCACAATCTGAAAACAAATGGCATTTAACAGTGATACCACTTGAAATGCAAAACATTAGAAAAATACTTGGAAGCTAAACATAAATCAAAGTTCAGCACAGTGATTTTTCTAGTTATTGGATATAACATGGCATCACCTGCACAGCCAAGAAATGAGACATTGCTTTGGGAAGAAAAGTTAACACTAAAATGATTTCAGTTGGAATTTGAGATGCTAAAGACCATTTATTTTGAGTGTTTTATTGTCATAACATAAATAATCTGTACACATTCTGTGTATTAACAGGTACATCTTTTGCTGTAACTTTACAAATGCTTAAATTTAAAATTTTATATTTGTAAAAAATTATATATTTATTGAACCATAAAGTTGCAATGGGGCACAATAAATAATGAGACTAGTTGTCCAATTGTATTTTGGCTCAAAGTTAACCATGAAATTAAAGATAAAACTACTTAGACATAATTATCTAGGAAGGTAAAGGGTGTAGAATAAAACTCCCCCCTGCCCTCAAAATATGGCAGCTTGGACTGTGGGAAAAAAATGAAACAATAAATAACCCAAATCTTTAATATTAAGCTACAAATTATTTAAAATTATTTAAATCCAGTGTTTTCTCAAATAAATGTACAGGAAGAAACATGCATGTTATGGCAGACACAAAGGACTGAAAGGGTTAACCCTATGTTCGTGCTAAGGTGGCTACTGCTGATCACTGTTGGGCTGTCTCCTTAGGATTTATTGGCTGAGCCAGAGGAACGACGCAACTTCATGGACATGCGGCTTTTGCTAGTTCGAGGAGACATTGGAGAGGCCAGGTCAGCCCCATCTACCTGCGTTGCTGTGGGAGTTTCACTGGGTAGAATCTCTGGGTAGGAGCCTGTAGGAAACAGCAAGAGCATTACTACAGTTATCCAGCCTCTCATCCCCTGAGAAGTAATCTTTCTGCTACTAATCTGCAGCAAGGATCCCATCCCTTAATAAGGTCTTTTGAGGGAAAAAGCAAGCCCCAAACTTGCTTGTTACAATAGTCTACTAATGTATTTAAAACCCAGCAATCTGCTGGCTCATGTCATTATATTAGCAAGAAAGCGCCAATCATCATTCCCAGGGCTAGAACCCTGGAAAAAGCAGTGGGAAGCAAAATCTTTGAGCCAGAAAGAACAAGGATCCAAAGCACCATTAGCATGCAGGGAAGGGGTCAAGAAGCAGGTGAGAAGGACCAATTCCTATCTCTAGGATTCAGGGTACAACCAAGAAAAGGGCCTTCACTACTCAAACTTGAAAAACAGCACCAAACAGTTCCAAACACTTTTGGAACCACGGGTTTCAAAACAGATGTCAGTTTCACTAGATGCCCTTATAAACAAAACAAAACAACAAAAAAAAGGAACTCAGCAATATAAGATCATATACATGCTAGGTATTTAAATATGGCTTTAAGAAGGAGCAAGATAAATTTGTGTATGAGGGGAGGACAAGAATTCTCATCTGAATGTCAGTTAAAAAAAGGCAAACTGACTCCCCCAAGATGTCTTAATGTAAAAGAGATAAACAGTGCTTTTGTTTTCATTAACTTAAAAACTTTTGCAAGTATCTTATTCAATCATAAGCAAGCAGGTAACCAGTAGAATTAGTAGATACACAATTTTAGAAGTAAAATCAAATAGGAAAGTTCTTTGTGTCATTTATAAAGTAGTTTTTCATCTCTGTACTTTATTTCTATAAATTATTATTCTCTAATATGCAGCAATACTACAGAACCTTGCACATTGTAGGCTCTCAAATATTTCCTAAACAAAATGAGTAATTGATTAAAATCACATTAAAAATAAAAGTCCTTCAGAAAAAAACAATCTGAAAACAGAGTAAGAACAAGAAATTCTGGATATTTTAAGGCATTTTAATCCAGATTTTATGGGTCTTAAGTACATGAAAATTTTCTTTATGTGTTTTACAAACAAAAACACCACACAGGTTGCAAGTTTAATTGTATACATACATGTCCTTACTTTACAGGGAGACTTTTGGCATATTTGTTAAGAAATGTAGCACCTCATTGATACTTCAAACTAGGAAATAGGCTAGCACTTTCATATATATGAAATGTTTGTGCTTAAACTGAAGTTACTAATGTTTATAAAGAAAAACAAAAAGTTCAATAAGGGGTGAAGATCCTATTGAGATGTCTTAAGCAATTGAGAATATGTCTTTGTAGAATACTTCAATTTTTTTTAAGACGGGAATCTCACTCTGTTGCCAGACTGCAGTGCAGTGGTGCAATCTTGGCTCACTGCAATCTCTGCCTCCCAGGGTCAAGTGATTCCCCTGCCTCAGCCTCCTGAGTAGCTGGGACTATAGGTGTGGACCACCACGCCCGGCTAATTTTTTTGTATTTTAGTAGAGATGGGGTTTCACCATGTTGGCCAGGATGGTCTCAATCTCCTGACCTCGTGATCTGCCTGCCTGGGCCTCCCAAAGTGCTGGGATTACAAGCATGAGCCACCACACCCGGCCTTCAAAATGTTCTTAAGACCAAATGTTAGAGTTATACTTAAGAAAAAATATGTTTCCAAGGAAAAATATTCTGTCACTCATAATCTAGGTCAATTGCCCTTCTTCTCAAAGTAACTTTTCCAGCATTATTTTCTAATTGAAATAAGACTGGCCTTCAAAATACAAGGAGAAGGAAACATATTTCTGTTCACCTTTACTCTTCCTGAAGATCTGAATTGGTTCATAGCAGATCCATACTGGAAAATTTATGGGAGAATATGAATCCATGGCCCCCTTTAGGGAAGCACGGCAGATGGATGGCAGAAGGAAAGTGAAGAGCAGTAGTAGCTCATGCTTTTCTGGTAATGCATATCATTCCCGGCCATCATGAGAGGCCCTCCCAACTGCTGTTTACCTTGAGATGGCCAATGTTTTCTAGCGGAGGTTTTGGGAGGAAGAGAACTATCACTGCATTTCTTTCTTTGTTGTGAATGAAGAAATGGAGTAGCAAGCAGAAGTGAGAGAGCAAAAGAGAAGACAGATAACAGATATGAGAGACACAAGTGCAGAATTTTATAGGTGTTAACTGAGGAGCAGAGAGAGAGGAATAAAGGTGTTTATTATGAAATATAATTGGGCATGCAATGAGTTAGGATGATGGTTCACAATGACAATGCTTTGTAAATTCAAATGTTATACTTACCAACTAACAAAACAAGTTCAAATAGGAAAAAAGAAAAGAAGAAAAAAGGTCTATGAGAGATTCTGTAAATATCTACCTCTTAAAGTGTTCACTGTACTGGTGGCATGTTATCCTAATCACTCAGACATAAAATCTCTAGAGCTGCATTGTCCAATATGGTAGCCACAGCCACATTAAGTTTAAATTTATTGAATTATAATGAATTAAATAAAAATTCAGTTCCTCAGTACACTAGCCACATTTCAAGTGTTCAACAGCCACATGTAGTTAGCAGCTTCCACATTAGACAGTGCAGATATAGAACATTTCCATCACCATAGAAGGTTTTATCAGAGAGAGCACTGCTCTACATTATGACAAACTCAAAGAATGTTTTCCTCAAAAACAATTCTTCCATGTCTTCCTCACTGCCTTCAAAGTGAAATCTTCCTTCACTCAATTGAATCAAATTAGGATTTTAGTGTGTGTGGTGTATAGTTATCAGTACTTCCTAACAATTTAGCAAATTATATTTGTGGTATATATTCAACATTCTCAAACTCCATAAATAATTTACGATGGAAAGACTTCAATTTTAGATGTAAAAAATGTAGTAACAACCTACATTTCATTTCACATCATAGTCTACCTGTTGATTTATACTACCTGAGTCATAAAGAATTCTGACTTATTTCTATTATTAATATATCCTCAAGGATAAGGTTTTAAGAGTACACATGAGCTCCTATGTTTGTGCATACTGTATCTGTTACTAACATTCTTACAGTGCTCACACAGACTGTGTAATCTGATGAGATAAATTGATTAATATATTGCACATTGATTACAATAAACTATTATTATAATTAACATAATAAATATGACTTTTGGGATCTATAGGGATTATAAGAGGGAGCTTGAAAGATCGTTTTTAATTGTGGTTTCGTTTGTACTGTTTGATGACAGGTATGACTGCTTTAAAGCTGCTAATTATTGGGCAAATATAGCCCTATAAAATATTGTATCTTTAAAAGCAATTTCAATTAATAATGAACTCCAGCGACAATGTGATGTATTAGAAAGAACATGGGCATAGGTTAGACAGTCCTAGATTAAACGCTGACTCTGTCACTTTACCATCTGTTTGATCTTGGGCAAACTGATTTGAGACATTTTTGTATTCGTAAAATGGAGATAATACTTGCTATTTTGTCAAGTCGTCACAGGGATTAAGATTACATATGCAAAGATACTGGCACATAGTAGGTGCACAGTAAGTATAGCTACATAATAAGGCTATTAAACAGAAAAATAAAAGCTGATACATTTTGAATCAGAACAGATGAGGATTAGAAAGAAAGGGATAGAAATGAGGAATATTTTTGAAGAAAATGACCACCTATACAAAATATTATTGTTCAAATGTGAAAAGCACAACACACCATTAAATTTAGTTTGAGGGAAATTTATTCTCTCTTATGTTGATAGTTCTATAAAATACAACCTTATAGTAAAGGTTAAAGGCTACCCAAATAACCTTGCTTTTAATATTTTTAAAGGAGTTGATAAGTTATTAAGACTCGCATGGATGACACTGAATATCGTAAAGGAAATAACACAATTTCTTTTTTATTTTTATTTATTTATTTTGAGAGGGAGTTTCACTCTGTTACCCGGGCTGGAGTGCAGTGGCGTGATTTCAGCTCACTGTAGTCTCTGCCTCCTGGGTTCAAGTGATTCTCCTGCCTTAGCCTCCTGAGTAGCTGGGATTACAGGCGTGTGCCACCATGCCCAGTTAATTTTTATGTTTTTAGTAGAGAAGGGTTTTGCCATGTTGGCCAGGCTGGTCTTGAACTCTTGGCCTCAAGTGATCTGCCTGCGTCAGCCTCCCAAAATGTTGGGATTACAAGCGTGAGCCACCATGCCTGGCTGGGAAATAACAATTTAAAATAGTAGAGAAATAAAGGGAAACATGTGGTTTCATTTTAAGATAACATTCAAGAACTACTAGTATTTTAGATTTAGAATAAATCACGTCAAGCTTGTCATATTTTACAAATGACAAAATTTGTAAATGAAAATTTTGGAAATGAAAAAATTGGAAGAGTTGATTAATTTGCATTTATATGGATAACAACTGGCAGAACTAGGAATTAAATCCAGATTAGTTTGATTCCAAAGCTCATACTTCCCCCCTGGCAACCTTGAAGATACATGGAAAAAAAAAAGATTTTTCAATGGGTGGGAAAATAAAACCCTTAAAATAAAAATCTTTAACAATTTATAATTTGTAAATACGACAGGTTATTGGGCAATATCTCTCTTTCTCTCAATCAACAGCAGGAAGGGGATGAAAATATTTAGACTAAATGGGTAACTGTAATAGTTGAGATCATGCCCTCTGAAGTCACATCAGTCTAAGTTGAAATACTAGCTTGACAAAGTACCAGGTGACTCTGGGTAAGCATTTTTTTCTTTTAAATTTCATAGAACTGCAATGAAGATTAAATGAGAGAATGTATGTACAGTACCGAGCACAGTGTCTGGCATTCAGTAATAGCACAATTATTATGTTATTATTTTCATTACAAAAATTTCACATCTGAATGAATGTTCTATGTGGAAACTGAACCAGCAGTCATCACAAAAGGTTAGTGGGTCCTATTTAAGATTATTACTTGCCTCTTGGTCAACAACATATAAGCCAAATTTCCAAGTTCAAAGTATCAAACAGAACATATCTGGCTGCCTATAATTTCAGGCTAATCTAATGATAAATTAATGAGTAGGAATCTGTTTTTAAAAACATTAACTAGCCAGGCATGGTGGCTCACACCTGTAATCCCAGCAATTTGGGAGGCTGAGGTGGGTGGATCACCTGAGGTCAGGAGTTTGAGACCAGCCTGGCCAACATGGTGAAATCTCGTCTTTACCAAAAATAAAAAAATCAGCCAGGAGTGGTGGCGTGTGCCTGTAATCCCAGCTACTTGGGAGGCTGAGGCAGGAGAATTGCTTGAACCCGGGAAGCGGAGGTTGCAGTGAGCCAAGACTGTGCCACTGCACTCCAGCCTCTGTCTCAAAAAAACAAAAACGAAAACAAAAACCAAATTATTAAATAAACAAATTTATAGCTTATGTTATATATTGCAGGAAACTAATTCTTCTGTTGGCACTTACTAATATTTAAGATACTTATAAAATAACTATCTTCTAAGGAGCTAAAATATTTTATTTCAGAACATTTCAAAGCCTGAGTAGTTTAAATAACTTTTAAAGAAGGACATTGAGCTAAAAGAGGTTATCTAAAGCAATGGCTAAATTTTGATGATCCATCCCACTCAAAGATTCAAAGAAATAGATCTGACCATCATAAATCCCATCCTATCTACATATGGGAAGATAGATTTTGCAAATTAACAGCACAACTGAGGTTAGAAGGCAGACTACATACTACTCTTAGGTTTTCATAGTCGCTGTGGATTATCTCTGAATTTGGTGTCATAAAAATTATATTTGAATTTTATTAATTTTATAATATTCCTTTAGGAACGCCTATATTCTCCAAAAGTAATTATAAAAAGTGTTATGTATGTATAGATATATGTTTGTGAATGTATATCTATGTATATATGAAGACAGAGAGAAACACCTATCAACCCTTTAGTTGTTAAACAGCTAAAATCTGTAACGTAAAGACATAATACTCCAAAAAATTATGAGTATATTTTTAATGTTGAAATTGAGAAAGTTAAACCAATTAATATTTACTATACACTTTCAGCAAAACAGGATCCTGTTTCTTATTGACATTCTAGAATTTCTCTTATTACGAAATAAAAAAAGATGACGTTGAAAAGACAATGTAACATTGGGAGACACAAGTACATATTGAACAAACAGTGTAATCTGGCCAAGTAGAGCAGTAATTTCATTTTAAAGTTTATAATTAAAGGAGAGGTGTTTGTAAATATGAAAAAACTTTAAGAAGTCACTAAAAACTTTTGATATTTTCCACACACACGCCTGACAAAGATAAAGGGATTTTTTCCTGTAATTTTTTAAAAATAAAAGACAAGAAAAATCTAATAATATTTTAACGTAGTTATGAAAGATCAACAAAGTGTGACATCACGATATTTCCCTCAATGACCTTAGGGATAAAAATAATTTCCCTTAAGTATCAGTCTACTGCCACAGACAGTACATTTTGAGAAAATACAGTTATGAAATTTATGGATCAACTATGATGCACCAAAATCTTTCATATCTATTTTAATAATACTGAAAGTAACACGGAAAAATGTTTTCTCGGATTTAAATGTCACCACAGTTGATATGCACGTTACCGCTAACCAGAAAGTGGGTTTTAGATAATCTTGAACCAAATTAAGAAATCTTAGAAAAATATTATTTTTCTATACTATTCCACTGAATATAATTATGTTACAGGGTTGGTTAGACAGAATATAATCACCATTCTGGCATTTCTTTAAAACTTAATTTCAAATGACTACATTAGTATTGATTACTACTATTTTATATACACAGGGTGTGCACAGGATATCTAAAGTTGATTTTCAATTGCAATTATGAATCCATTTCCTCAATGTGGTGAACACATTTTATACTTATGCTAGAAAAAAGATTAAAAACTTTACACTATTATGTCATTTTTGCAAACCAGCAGTCAGGTCCAAACTGCTATTATGCAGCTCATTTTATGTCTTCTCTGTCCACTTTGACATATAACTTTAAAGGGAGCTCTCTATGTATGGGATTTATGACAGAAAAATTTAGATTTGAGATAACTGGAAAAAGATTATTTTTCAGATTCTATGTTTTTGCTACTGTAAGAATAAATATTTCATTTTTATTTTGTGTTGAACTGAGAACCACTCTGATAAAAATTTCTGTCATAACTATTAAAGTCTGCAAAAACTTATATAGAAATGTATTCAGTAATACTGGCACAAGTTATTTACAAGCAAAAACACCCTTTTGAAAATTAAAGTGCATATTAAAATTAGAGAATGGTTCTTAAATGCAGTGACAACTCTTAAAAATTAACTGAAAAAAATTTGTAGCATAATATTAGGTTCATGTTCAAATTCACATTTTTACTACTATTTAGACAATCATAAGTGTTATTTTAAACAACTTACACAATAATTTTGTAAGACACATTAAAAATGAAGCCAACAGAACCTTGACTTGGCTGCTGTAGCATCCTTTAATGTCTCAGAAGTGAGAACACTACTCACTTCCATAATACCTGGCCAAATGTGCAGGATAACATGCAAAATATGGGGAGAACATTAAGATGACAAATACGAAACAGTACAGCTGGTAAACGACGACACATGAGAACTGAACAGTCTTTATCAATTTAAGGGGGAAAGTTAGCCCAAGTGTGGTTCTATTATCAATATTTTTCACTTGTGAAATTTATAGCTTGACTATATGATACACAAGTGTTATTTATATCTCTTTTAATATAGTCTGACATTTTATCAGACATTCTCCATTATTAAACAATAAAACTGCCAGATATACTTAGTTATTTTGCTGTTCATTAATTTTTAATATTTCTCTTTTACCATCTTTTTTAATGCCAAACTGAGTAATTTTGAATAGTGTCAATCCATTAAAGTGAATCTTAGACTTTTTATCTCTTTCAAAGGATTCAACCTGGTCTAATACGATTTTCTCTTTGCTATAGGTCTTTTATACTATCTGAAAGGGATCTAAATTTTTTTGTAAAATTATTTTTCTAATGGCAATTTAATGATGACAGGAATGGAAGCTTTAATTTCACTAACTAAATCTCAATTGAGAATTACAGTAACTTTTTTCCAAATAAATTAGGCTAGAAAAGAAGTGTTGTGCCTTTTGAATTTATTTAATATAAAGAAAACTTATTTAATATAAAGAGAATTTGAAGGTTTATTATGATAAACTTCAAGCATATTATGTTCTCTTTTCCTGCTTTCCTTGAATACCATTACAACAGTCATCTTTGTATTTCAGGTGCCTAGTGAAGTGCAAGGCACACAGAGAGTTATCATTTGATGAGTTAGGATATCCCATAACAATGCAACACATCACAAAATACAAAGACACACTACTTCAGTTCAATAGTACTACTTTTCATGCTGAGAAACAGAAAAAAAAAAAGGTCAATATAACAAGGTGTAACTAATTTCAACCAAGGGATTCTATTATTAGTTATTTTTATCCCCAAACCATGTTAGTGTTTCATGCAGACCTGGGTTAGTCAGTATAATACTGGAAAAAATTTAGTGACAATTTCTGAAATGTTTAGTATGAACTGGACAGTGTTAAGTTTATTCATTGTTTAAGTTACAAGCTTAGAGCTTGCTAATTTTGAAAAAAGGAAATGGGAGAAGAACAGAGGGTGTTTTGGTTGACACTTTGTCTTACCTTCAGATAAACAGAACTGATATTTAATGATCTAAAGAGGGAAAATAAATGAAACAATCATAAGGAGTGCAAGATATTACAGAATAGGAAGGCCACGAGTCATTTATTTTCTTATTGATTTCTTCAAAATTATCGTAAAATGCAGTACCCTCTTACAATCTTTAATTATTATAACATGAATTACAATATCAAATACTTCTAAATCTAGACCAGTTATTTTAGCTTTATCTGTAAAATCAGAGATGATAGGGTGATATTTTTGGCCATAAAATTTGATCTTCTAAAGTTCAGAGTGCATGCTTAACTTGTATTTCTTTTGCAGATACTTCAGAAATGATTCCAGAAGATACAAGAGTCATTGAATATTAGCTCATATAAAATGTGGTACATGTACTTTTATGAAGTTTGTTGACCTTTTAAAGAACTGCATTTAGGTAAAAGCAACCATAAATCAAATTTATAGGCCAAATTCAAATATTAAATAGTGATACAAAATTCATATTTCAATGATTAGAATTTTTTTCAAGCAAGTTTTTAGAACAAAAGGGTACTGCATTTCAAGTTCCAATAACAAGTAACTAATACTTGCTTTTAATCTTACCGGCATCAGATGGTAAATGGTGGTAGGGAGCTGGAGAAAAAACCTGTGCTGCAAAATCTTCAAATGTTGTTGGTTCTAAGTGGTGCTGGACAATTGTTTGCAGGTACCGTGCTCTCTCCTCATAGCTGATTTCCTTTGGTTAAGGATAAACTTAAGTGCAGCTTATACTGGAAAAATAATCTTATCAAAAAGGACTGCTATGATTGCTAAGCCATTACTTCTTAATAAATAGAATTATTCACTAATTATTCTTATGTATCATTAACAGTATGGCTTTTTGAAGTGCAAAAATACAGTTTTTAATGTACGTTTACTCTTCATGATCCCACTATAAATGACAGCTTAACAAGGAGACATTTATTAGATAATAATTACAATAATACTAAACTGCTGAAATGAAGGAAATTAACAGTTTACTTGAGAAAGGATTCAATTTCTATCAGGAGTCTAGGCTGAAATTTCTATCAGCCTAGGCTCATCTTATCTTATTAATCACATCTGCAGATTTACTCTCAAAAGCCACGCAATAAACATTGTAATGTTGCTTAAGATACTATGTCCAAAATTCTGTTTTTCATTTGTAAAGATTTATTGTGAAAAATTCCTACATATCTTCTTCTTTTTCTAAAATCCCTGCATTTTCTCAACAATTGTTCTCATTTTGAATGGAAGACTACTGTTGCTGTAATCCTCGAATAACTCCATGTGGTTAAGATAAATACATAGCTGAATCTGTATGCTGGGAAAAAATACCTAGTCAATTATAACACTGAAACAAGCAGGAATATTTGCAAAGAGTCCACAGGACTCCTAAATACTGTCTAACAAAGCATCTCCAGGGCACTGACACTGACGGAAAAATACTGTAGTTCCCTTTCACCACATTTTCTTCTCTGATATTATTGACAAGCAACCAGTACCTTGAAGTGTTGTTGCTTTTGAACAACCCACTCCAGGCTTCCTGTTTCAGCAGGCCTGATTGTGCTGTTAGCACAGAGAGGGCGAGAAAGAGAGAGAATATTTCTGTTGTTCACGAAAGCAACTATGGAAATGGCTGTCAAAATGTAGAGCAGCAGGCAGCAACATACAATTATCAGGAAAAACTCACATGCTGACTTCATGTCGTATAGTTCCTGAACTGAGAAATCAGTTAACCTTTCTTTAAACTTTTAAAAGTTTCCCTGTGGTACTCAGTGTGCTATGTTGACAGGCTTTACATAAGACATTTAAATAAGGATAATAAAGATTTGTCTACCAGTTCTTCTTTTTTTTCCACTGAATTTTTCCCCAAAGTCCACTTTAATATTTCCCCTCAAAATTCCTTATTTTTAAAAATTGCTATTTAATTATTATATAGTTTTAAAATTCTAGAAATTGTAGACTAAGCCTACAAGACCCAAAAAATAATTTGAGAGGAAGATAATTTTAAATAATTCAATGGGAGATACCACGGCCAGTTAATTATATTTACAAGTTTACTAAGAAGAGAAAAAAAAAAGTATAAGAGTTAAAGGCAAGACTATATTCATTATGCACTTGGACTTTGATTGTGGTATCTTTTGCTAAGTGGCTTTTATATTACAATTTATCTGCTTCTATTACAATTTATCTTATGTATCAAATATGAAAATAACCTTGAATCCCAATTCCTAGCAATCTATTACTTTCCATTCTGTATACTGGGGATGAACTTCAAAAGAATTTTACTTCTGAGGTGGGAAGCAACAGGACAAGATGCATATTAAAATGATCAGCATCAAGGATTTTACATGAGGATAATACAGACATTTTTGAGTCTTAACATAAACAAGTAATATAGCACACTTTTAAAGGGGGTATATGGTTATAAATGGAAGAGGATGAAACTGATGGTACAATCTAAATAATACCACATATCTCACAACTTGTTGGAAAGTACTTTTTTCATTGGGGGAGATTCACAGCTGCCGAATTTTCTGCAGTTAATAGAGTCCTTTGATTCACAGCAGTGCCCCTTGTACAAAAAATACTGGCCTTTGTGTATTACCAGAAACTAATTTTCTATTTGGCTGAAAAGGGAAAAATGGGGTTATTGCTTCTCCCTCCTACAGAGCTTTTCATTATGCCTGATGCACTCAACTTCTAAGCTCTTCTGAGAAAAAAAATAACTGAAGAGGCAAGAGGTAGAAAAATGAGCTTGTTAGCACATTAGAAGTGAAGTATCTTGGTGGGCCCTAGAAATTCCCAGTGGTGTGTTAACTTATCACTCTATGCATGCTGGCACTGATAGTCTTCCAATTGATCACTCTCTTTTCGCACCAAAGGTGCTGCCAGGAAGCAAAGGCTGAAGGCCCACAGGAGAACAGTCTGCTATCAAAACAAGCTGTTTTTAAAAGTCTGCTTGAATGGGTAAAACGCTTCATGAAAAGTAGGGTGGAGACACCTACCTGCTTTTAAAAATGTTCTACTTTCAGAGGGCCTATAAATGAAATATTTTACCTTATTATATTTAGAGTTTATATAAAAATTAGGCAGAAAGAAAGCAAATGTTAATATTTCTAAAGCAGGGAGGATATTTCTAATGTAGTAAATTCATCAAAACAAAATGATTGTCTAGCTAAAATACATTTTGCAGACTAATTCTACTTCCTTATACAAAAAGAAGCTTATAAAATGGAAAAAACTCTAATACACAGCTGTACAAAACTAAAATTATCCAGATATAACATATTCATTGTGTATAAAAAATATATTTAAGAAATTTACAATAAATCAAATAAATCTCATTAATGAAAACAATGCTTTCTAAAATTATTTTTAAAAGTTCAAGTCTAGGTGGCACAGTGAAGGGAAGCACTCATTAACGGTTGAATTTAAATGAAAAAACTACAGTGCTCATTACTTACTAGGTAAGTTACCTTTTTGGGGGGTCATCTACAGGAAACACTGTTAGCTTGGTAAAATAATTATATCTAAGGTAAATCACATTCTAAAAGCTAAATGATCTTTATAAGTTTCCCAGTTTGATGTAGCAAAATTAATAAATAACAACATGAAAACAAGCCAACCCAATCTACAGGACATACATCTTCCCCCACTCCCCCCCCCTTTTTTTTTTTTTTTTTTACTTCCAAAAACATGTATTAAGGAAATATAATAAACTCTAAGCACTTAAACCACAGTCCTGGGTCCACAACGAGGTGCTTTTTGTGATTGAGATGATTAAAGTTCCAAACAGTGCTGTTAGAATCTGCAATTGTAATCATCCAAAGTAGTTAATTCCTATATCTCATTATAATAGGTTAGACACTTATTCCATAAAAGGCCTCTCTCTAGGGAAGAGTCATTAGTACATATACATTGAGTGGCACACAAACTCCACAGCTGGCAACAACAGGACAACTTAAGCTATAGTTTTATATGGTGAGTGCACGTTGCCACTGGCATTGAAATTAAAAAACTGAAATGGGTAGGATGATAAAAAGGTGAAGGTAAACAAAGAAATTCAGAACAAAAATTTAAAGTACAAATCTAAGTTGAAGTAAGCAGATTTTGGTTGTAAATTTAAAACAACTCAAGCCAAAATTAGCTAATAAAAACCATGTGATGAGGGACACTTTTAGCTCTTTAATACAGAACTAGCCAATCAAAAAATAAAAATAAAAAAATAACACACAGGTGCTGCAATCACAGCAATAATTATCCACTAATCCTCCTTTCGCTTTCTACAAAAGGAATAAAGGGGGGAAGGAATATTACTATTCTAAAAATAAGGGAACAAAACATCTATAGTGTAAAGAAGTAAGTTTAAATCTAATCTGTAATTCATTAATATTAAGTTAACATCATTACATATTTTAGGTTATTACTCTTGATTTTAAGCTTCAAGACCAGCTATTAAGAAACTGGGTTCAATTTCAGACTGATCCTGGAAAGATAAGCATAAATTTTCTGTGCCATAATTTATCTGTATGTTAAATGGGGATACATCTGTAAGTTAAACAAGGATACCATCACCTGCTCACTTCATAGGGTGTTGAAGATAAAGGATACAAATACAGGGTAACACAAAGTGCCTGGACACCTGTCCTGAAATAGTTTATTTTGACCTTTGGCTCACATCTTTGTAAATAGCAGGTGCTGTCTCTAGGAGGACAATTTTTGATGTCAATTTAAGAAATATACCTGTATTCATGTGCAAGAACTCTTTGATAATACTACTAATATTTCTTGTTTGTGGCATGTACAGAGAGAGGGACTTTTGACTTATTCTGATGCAAAGAAACTGATTTCTCATGGGGGAAAAGGACAAAAGATACTGCAGAAGGTTATGCAGTATCAAGTATTTCAACTTTATTAACAAATAGAGGAATAGATAAAGGTAGATTTGGCTTTAAAGAAGCAACACTTTTCATTCTCCACAATAATTTTACTAATCTGTAATTCTGAACTGCTCGTAGTGTTAGAAAAGGGAAAGCTTTCAGTTTTGTAATTCCATGACACAACCAGTAGGCTGTATAAACATTCAGTTCAAATCTAATTTGTGACTAGTCTGAAAGAAATGGAAATGTGTGTGTATATATATGTGTGTATACATACGTTATACACAATAATGAATATAAGGTGTAATTTTCACAAAAAGGAATTATTAAAATTACAACTTGTAAGCAGATGTCAAAGATCTGTATAATTGCTTATTTTCCTTTCAAGTTCAGGTTTTATGTTTTATTTCCTAAACAAGAAAAAAACGATTGGCTTATTTTAAAATAAAGACAAGTTTAAAGTGTTTATATCTGTGCTCAATGGCATAGTCTCAGGAATTTAAGGCCCATTCTGAAATTCTTAATTTAGTAAGCACTTCCCCACACTCATGTATTTCTATAGCTTCTTTGTGGTTTCAGCACTTAGGAATTTTATCTCCCTTCTCTAGACAGAAGATTCCAAGAATAGTAAGCATAGGAAGAGGGAGCGTTCCAATAATTACTTAGAAATGGTGCCTACTGATTTAAAAATTTTTTTTGGAGAGTGCAACTTAAGTCATATTTGAGTTGTAACTTAAAGTAGCTGAAATCTGAGTACTACTTAAGTAGAGCAGATTAGAGTAAATTATTCAATACTCACGAAGTTTTTAGGTTGATAGCCTGAAATTGGCTATGGTGAGTTTCTACATCATACATCTTGAAGATTGCTGCAAATCACCCACCTGCCAGGCCCCCCTTAGAGAGCTCTTAGGCTTGTCTACTAAATACACTTTCTTAAGAAATAGTTTTTGTCCCCAGTTCTCGGGGGGCAGATTTGGTGGTTCTTCAATGTTACTTCTTCACTCTAGAGACTAGTAATCCAGACATTCTACTTATGTTATTGATATTTTAATTGTCCATTTTGTGGTTACAGGCTAGTGGTGAGACCAATGCCACAGGGACAGAGACCTTGTCTTCTTACCTTGATGTCTTCAACACCCAACACAGGGCCTGGTAGTATTCAATGACTGTTCATATCTTCTAGAAGGAATGAATAAAGTTGGTTCGATAGTGGATTAGGAGATGTCTGTTATGCTGACAGCCCCTTTCCTCTAATCCCCATATGGCTCCGTAAAGGCAAACCTTTTTGGGGCAAATATAGTTGGAACTTTCCTAGAAATGGATTTAGAGTTTGAATCTTTCTTGTGAGAAAGATTTTGGTTCCTGCCATGCCCCTTGATCTTGCTGGCCCTCTCTGGAACCAAAAAAAAAGGTAAATAAAGCACAATGTATAAATATGTAAAGTATTACATTAAGAGAAAAGAAAATTGATAATTACTTCTTTAAATCCTCATAAAGAAAGATTTTTTTCTTTAGGCAATGTAATTATAACTCATAATTTAGCATTGAAACAAACATTTCCCCCATTGTTGTGATAATTTTTTTAAAGTTTAAAATTTTTTCATAAATTCTGCAATGGTATGAGACAATAAATTTAGTCAAACTAATTCTATTTGCTTAGGTGGCCATTTATAGAGAAGGGAAAAAAGGGAAGAATAAGAAAATCTTTACAGGGAAAATTAAATGAAGTGTAATTTCAAATCATTTTAGGCAGATTTCCAAAACTGCTCTGTATACCCTAAGAATAGAAGTAATAATACCCTTGAAGAATAACACTTGAAAAATGTTAAATATTTAGGTTTTTAAAAAGGCCACCTTGAAAGAGGTTATCCCAAGACAAGGCATCATTTATTGAGAATATTTAGGACAGTTTGAACTAGAGGAAAGATACATCCATCAACATTATTTTCAGGAAGCTTGGTAAAATTAGTTTATTTTACTAATGTTTATGGGCAGCAATAAGGCTTGCCTGAATGGAGAGTACAGAGATTTGCTTGGATAAACAAAGCTGCTGATGGATAGAGCTGGGACTAGAATCTTGGTCTTTTAATTAATAGTCCAATGCGCTCTCTACATCCAGTCTCAATGACCTGGGTGTTGTGTGGTGAAAAAGTAAAGGTATATTAGGCCTTTTAGTTATCTCAAAATAATGAATATTAGCTTAAATTCTAAGACTGGCAATTTTTGAAAGATGTTTGTTTACATATTAGTAGAGTAAAATACTATTTGCTATACTATAGTTTACTATACATTAGTGACTATTTACACAGTAAAACCCCTTGCATATTCTAAAATAAAAATTTGAAAACAAACCACATTTGGCACTTCAGTTTTAAAAGGCCTTGAAATATCTTTAAACATTCTGAGGCAATATCATTACACAGGGTCTTGAAAAAAGAATGAAAAATAAGAATTTTTTTGAGACATAGCATATGGGTAGATATATTTTGCAAGTACATCTCAAGGATCTCATGGTTATTATCGGTAGTAAAGTAGAAAATTTTCCGAAATACACAGGGTAATTAGTATCTCATGGACTAATATACACTGTTCATTTATAAGATGAAAGCAAACTATACTGCTTACCTTATAAAGCAAGATCTGATAAATTAAGATCTGGCAGAGGGAAAGATACTCCATTTCTTTCCTACTCTAATTTCTTCCAGAAACATGCAGTCTAGTTCACATGTAGTAAAAAATAAAATTCCCCTAAACAAACTGCATGAATCTTGTTATTAAAATTGCTTATACTATGTTAATAAAAATTCTTCTGAAAGTCTGCAACAGGTTATGACAAATTATTGTCTATTTTTAAGATGCCTTATATTCATGAAATTCTTTAGTAGTTGATACTATCTACACGATGAAGGAAAAGCTGTGATTTGTCAGAGCAGACAAAGCTGGGCTTTAATCCATCCTTTTAACCATATTGCCAAGTCTATATTGTTTTCACTGCGTCTCAATTAGGAGACAGGCAGGACACCTGGTACTTCTTTATCTAAGTCCCATGGGCTGCCAGATGACTCAAAATCCATAACAGGTGCTAAGGCAGTGTGAGGATAGCCCTATTATTGAAAGCTGGAGTTGAATAAAATTTGGACCACATATAATTGCTCATAAATCAGTCAATTACTAAATGAAAACATTAAGTAAAAAGTTGATAAGCCCAATTCCACCAAAGTTTGTGTAAATACATTTAAAAAGATTAACCTTAAATAAATAGGCTTAAAAATTTAAACCCACCTAAAGGCTCTGAAAATCCTTCCTGATTTAATAATCCAATAATCATTGGTGGGTTTCAAAAAGCACTAATATGATTATCCAATATGTGTGTGTGCGTGTGTGTGTGTGTATATATATATATATTTATTCTACTTTCATGAAAGTTGTATGAAGCAAAACAAAAACTAGGTTATCTGGATTTCAAATTTAGTGAAATTATAATATTCTCTCATTTAATGAAATTATAATGTCCTCTCATTCTTGGAAAGATCTACTTGGACCCTGTCAGAAGACTGCAAAAAGGAAAAAAAAACAAAAAACAAAAAACCAAATAAGTGAAATTTTACAGTGTACAATTACTTAAGTGTTATCTCTACCTAAATGTGCACTAATTTAATTAAGATTTTATTTAAGTGCTATAATTATTGGGAATACAAAAAAAAGTGATTTTATTATCATAGTAAGTAGAAACAAAGTACAGTAAACTGTCATTTAAGACAGTGTCATAGAATCTATGATAAGCAGTACATTGGCTTAAACTAATGCACTATATGCCCCCAGGGAATGATAGGCTTAGAACTGGACTTTAACATCAAAATCTATCCATTAATCTTGACTTAAATACAATCTATTCTGCAGTAAAAGGAAGAATGGGCATTCAATGAATTACTGTTTTTGAAATACTGCACTGGTGCCCATTTACTAAAATTACTTAAGAGAACACAGGATATGAAATACTAGTAAATTTTACAGATTTACTGATTTTACAAAACATGCACTTGAATTTCCCCAAATCTAGCAAGAGCATCCCATTAAAAAAATTTACAGATTTAAAAGGTTTCTTAAAATACCTCTTCCTTATCCTATTTAAGAACATGCTGCATAAATTATAATGCTGCAATATAATTTAGTCAACTTCATTTCAGCTGAAAAGAAAGAATCATCTATGGGGGTCAGAATCCCTGGAGTCTGAAAATAAGCATTAATTTTTTTTTCAGGTTGTAGATCATTGTTTCTTTGCAACAGAACTACCCAACTGTTTGCTGATAAAGCTGACTAGAAGAAAACAGAAAGTCCAAGAGAAGTATTTATATAAATATCAGGGCATACAATATTTCATAGAAAAGGAAACAACCTGCACATTTAAAAAAATCCAACCAGAGGGAATTCAGTGAGTGAGATAATCATACACGACTGAAATAGTTATGAGCTACTCATTTAAATGATAAATCCGGCATTTAACCTTAAGATATGCTCACTAATTTATCTTTAGTGGATTATTTTAGCACTTGTGTTACGCAGAAATTTAGTTTACATTTCTATACTAATATCGTTTATATGTATTCAGATGGTATTTGGGAATCCTAAAAAGCAAAAAGTAAATTAAACCAAATTTATAACCTTATCTGACATGTGAATTGTGATGATTTTATCCACTTCACCTCAATTAAATTCTTATGAAGATAAAAAGTTCCTTATTTTCATCTAATAAAAAAAATAAGGCAAAACTGACTTTTGCTCTGCAATAATCTAATGGGCTAAAAACAGATAATGGCATGTTAATAAGGAATTACTACAGGTGGTTGCTTATATTCATTTGCCTTCTTTTTTGATAGTAGCTACGTGCTAAATAAAAGTCAACATTTTTATCAAGAGACTAAGTAAATGTAGAAACATCAGTTCTGCAACAGCTATTTTTGCTTCTTTTCTGAACAGCAATTAGTAAAGCAACTCCTTCCCCTCCTCCCTAGTGCTGTCAAGCTGTTCAGAGCAGTTTGCAACTCGACAATGGTACCATTGTGAATGCTCTCTGGGCTTCCTTCCCACAGAGAGTTAAATGGGCAGTTCCTGCTGCCCATGATTGGTGTCCAGTGAAATAATACTCAAGAGCCAGGTTTTATCAGCTTCACGCCAAAGAAGTGAAGCCAGGGAACCCAAGCCTTCATATCATACTGGACCATATGCCAACCCTGATGGCCCCAAAGGTTTATCACTAAGAATCAGGATCCATCATGTCCCTTGTGAAATTTCACTTCACATACCTTATGTGAAATGCAAAGCTTCACTAAAAACTGAACCTTCTTTACAATTGGCATGAACAGATGGACGGTAACAGTGGTTTGGCAAGCAAAAGTTAAGATTTAAATAGGCTGTATTCTAGTGTTTGAGAGGAATAGCAGTTAGAAGAAAATGGATAGATTTGTGACCTATAGTTTAATTTAAATTCCATTATTGTTATTAAAAATTTAATATCGAAAGGCCTATGTTTAGTCAATGAAAAGAATGAATGAAAAGCACTTCAGTTCCTATGTCAAACATGTTTAAAGACTAATTTCAGCTTTACATCCTTTTTTCTTTGCTCTTTGAAATTCCCAAATAGCATCCGAATCTACAGTTATTTTCATATTTAAACAAAGAGTAGAATAAAACTTGTACATTATGTAGTAGGTGTGGTGAACAATAATGTGAGTGAAGCAGTGCACAGTCATCACTAACTGCAACATCATAGGGTTTTAATACAGAAAAAAAAAAAAAAAACCAAAACCCTCTTCCAGCACAGGTGAGAAGCTGATAAAGATAGAAGTAAACTTCAAGTTTGGTTGTTTTTAGGGAATACTGTAGTTTGTCTATGCCCTGATGGAGTTCTTTCTTCTCTTGCACTGTGATATGACCCAACTGTCCGGATTGGCATATGTGGACCACACTGCTACACTAAATTTGGCAAAACAGATAAGATGGTGGTAATGCTTTCTTTTGGTATTTTTGTTGTTGTTGCCATGAAGCCAATGTATTATAAGACTAGGACAAAAGCACTTTATTCATCAATAACGTGTGAAAGTGTAATAATGTGTAAAAACTCAATAATTGTATAAAAGTATCTCATAGGAAAAGTGTAAAGGACTGTTGTGCAAGAATGAAGAGTCTATTATGAATCTATCATAAGAAATATGAAAATCTCAGATGCACTTTTAAAAATGATACATACGTACAAATATTATCAAACATTTAGAGACCTTTTTAGTCTCATTGAGAAAATGCAATACTGGCTATTAGCCTGGCAATTATTGCTTAACTAATTATCATAAAAAAGACTTTATGAAAATAATGATCAATAAACATTTTGGAAAGGCTCTGCTAGAAAATGAAAAATAAGAAATTCAAGCTGTAACTTTCGCTAGTCAACAGGTAAAAAACACACAAAAGCAGAAGGAACTGTTACCTTAGACACTGGCTGCCATAAAATAATTAGTAGCATTAGAAAACCATATTTATGTTGATTTTCTTTCTGCTTGACTATATTATCTGGTTTTGACCTACTTCTTGATCTTTATCTGCTACTGCTCTTCCCTTTATATCATCCAGCAGTACTGAACACCTTTTATCTCTTGACCATATCACACTTTTATGCCTCCATGCCCACTTCTTACCCCTAAAAACCCTTCCCTGACCATATCTGCCTAGAAAAGTCCCATGTGTCTTTGAAATATTAGCAGAATTCTTCCATAGTAAAGCCATTCCTCTAATTTCTATCCCATTCTCTCACCCTACTATCCTCTCCCACTTAAAATTAATCACCTTTACCATCCTACTTGGTCTATATCACTATTGCTGAATAACCCCAAATTGCTTAAGTTTATCATTAGTGCATTAAGTTCTTGGTAGAAGATAAAAATTGAAAATATCTCTAGAATTAAAACAATGTTAACCGAAATAGAAGTTGGCCATGTAATGAAGCCATTTTGGTGAGCTCCCACAGTTTAACTGTTATTGGTCAATAGTAGTAAAACCTTAAAGACTGTCTCTAGAGACCATTAAGAGACAATGCTATTTTCAGACAGAATAAACCTTCTTTACTATTATCACAAAGTTATTACATATCAGAGATTCACATTTATTGCTTTTTGAAAGGACATGGATTTGCTACACCAAAACTACCATCTTTACAGGTATGCAGTACCTTTGAAATACAGTAACATTGGCAGGGCGCGGTGGCTCACACCTGTGATCCCAGCACTTTGGGAGGCCAAGGCAGGTGGATCATGAGGTCAGGAGTTTGAGACCAGCCTGGCCAACATGGTGAAACCCTGTCACTACTAAAAATACAAAATTAATTAGCTGGGTGTGGTGGCAGGCACCTGTAATCCCAGCTACTTGGGAGGCTGAGGCAGGAGGATCACTTGAAACTGGAAGCTGGAGGTTGCAGTGAGCCGAGATGGCACTCCAGCCTGGGTGAAAGAGCAAAACTCTGTCTCAAAAAAAAAAACCAAAAAAACAAAAAAACCCACACACACACAGAGTAACATAATCAACAGGCATATACTGCCATTTTGAAAAGAATAGCTAAATAAATTAAAACTGACATAATCAAAAATATGCTAGAGTCACTGGAGAAGTGTGGCACACATATGAGGCCCCTGTTTAAATAATTACTCTGTATACACAGACTACAAAGACTACAAGACTTGGCAGCAAAACCCATGACAAGGGGATGTGTAAGCACAGCAAAAAGTTCTTTAATTGTAATGCCAGTCTTTAATACAGGAGGTTTTTTTTGTTGTTGTTTTGGAGACAGAGTCTTACTCTGCTGCCCAGGCTGGAGTACAGTGGCGTAATCTGGGCTCACTGCAACCTCTGGGTTCAAGCAATTCTCATGTCTCAAGCCTCCTGAGTAGCTGGGATTACAGGCGTGTACCATCATGCCTGGCCAATTTTTCGTATTTTTAGTAGAGACGGGGCTTCACTATATAGCCCAGGCTTGTCTTGAACTCCCGGCCTCAAGTGATCTGCTCGCCTTGACCTCCCAAAGTGCTGGTACTACAGGTGTGAGCCATCGCGGCTGGCTGAATACAGATTTAAATCCTCCAATTATGGAGCAGATTGTTAGGTAAAGAAGAATGTTTGTCTGCTCTTGGAGCGATCCTACTACAATGGTTACTACCAGTAGCACAATGGCTGTGAGCATTTCAAAGACCACAAAACTTGGATCACTTAGCTGGTGAGACATTTTATTTGAAGAATTATCTTTTCTTCTTTTGAAGAGAATGACCATAACTATACATCTTAGTTGATTTAACAATCAATTTGACTTAACAACTAATCAATTTAACAACTAATCAATTTGTCCATGATATGTAAGACGTTCATGGAAAGCATGAAGAACAAATGGCACAAAATTTTAAGAGATCCTAATGGACTCACTAACATAGGTGGTACAAATGTTAAAGCAGCAAAATCGGAAACCTTATCAGTATCCAGACTCCCATGGCTTCCCGCTACTGCTCTCCTGTTGCTACCACTTTCCTTGCCTTACAGCAGGAAGTGTGAGCCTTCAGGGCTTAGCCTCATGTTGCCTCCTTCTTGGAGGGGACACCAAGATGTATCCTCCCCAAGCCATCTGCCACTGCCATCAAGTCAGAGGTGTCTTAGCTCATATTTCTCCCTAAGAGATCTCCCAACCCCAAATGAAGTGAAAACCCTCATTAATGATGTCTGAAAATTATCTTCAGTAAACGATAATGGTCTCTAATAAAAATATACTACTGATTAAGTAGTCAAAATAAAAAACCCTTGTATGTGTGCTAGTCTGGCTTATTCATGTATAAGAGGCAATTTTCACTGATCCTAGGTTTCCTCTTCTTACCTACCCAGCAAACTCTTAAGAGTTGTAGTCTAGTCTAATACAAATCACAAACTATAAGTTACTACAAAAAATATTTGGGGGTTTTTCATTCTTAAAAGAATCCATGGCTGGGCGTGGTGGCTCACGCCTATAATTCCACCACTTTGGGAGGCCAAGGCAGGCGGATCACGAGGTCAGGAGATCGGGATCATCCTGGCTAACACGGTGAAATCCCATCTCTACTAAAAATACAAAAATTAGCTGGGCGTGGTGGCATGTGCCTGTAGTCCCAGCTACTTGGGAGGCTGAGGCAGGAGAATTGCTTGAATCCAGGAGGTGGAGCTTGCAGTGAGCTGAGATCGTGCCACTGCACTCCAGCCTGGGCAATAGAGAGAGACTCCGTCTCAAAAAAAAAAAAAAAAAAGAATCCCTGCTAAATATAAACTTCAAAAATATAGATAATAAATACATCCACCTTGTTCTATTACAATAAATTACTAGCCATCTACCATAGGCTAGGCACTGTGCTTGAAGTTAGTGAAACAAGGATAAGTAAGACTTGATAATATGTACACATACAGTAAGTACTATAACAAAATGTTTTGAGGCAGTGTAAACAATAGTTTTGCATAGTAAAGGAGTTTTTTTTTTTTTTTTTTTTTTTAAAAAAACAAAGGATATTTGGGTCATGAATAATGAGTATGTTAGGTAGAAAAAGTAGAGATGGGCATTATTGGGGTAACAACATGGGCCTGAAAAAGAAGCGCATTCGGGAATAATGAATATAACTTAGCTGGACACATAGTGTGCCCTGGGCATCAGTGTGGTAGGAGATGAGGATAAAGATGGGGGATGGAGCTGGGGAGGAGTACAGGTATATTTGACAAAACTACAGTGAGAAATGTAAGGGTAGGGAGGGTAAGGTAAAAATAATTGCTTCCAGGTCATCAAAAAATTTAGACTTGTTTCAACAAGCAGTTAAGAGCCATCATAAGTCTTTTAGTATACAGATGTTTCTTGACTTACGATGGGGTTACATCCCAAAATACTCATCATAAATTGAAAATGCATTTAATACACCTAACTTACTGAACATTATAACTTACCCGAGTTATAAGATATAACCTTACAGCCTACTTTAAATGTGCCTGGAACACTTACAATAGCCTACAGTTGGGCAAAATCATCTAATGCAAAGCCTATATTTTTTTGAGACGGAGTTTCACTCTTGTCACCCAGGCTGGAGTGCAATGGTATGATCTTGGCTCAGTGCAACCTCTGCTTCCCAGATTCAAGCAATTCTCCTGAATTTTGAATCAAAATTCAAAATTCTAAGTACGATTTCCACTGAAATTGTACCATCATAAAGCTGAACCATCCTAAACTGGGGACTGTCTGTACTAAGGTTTGCATTTTAGAAGAATATCCCAAGTGTCAATGTAGACAATAATAATGATAGCATCATTAACTCCCATGTAGCTACCATTTTCTGAACTCTTGCTACATGACAGATAGGTTACCTAGTGCTTCATGTGGATAATTTTACTTAATCCTTACATCATCCTGAATTTGGTACTATTATCCTCTTTTTACACATTAAATTAAGGATAACCCGTACTTATTGATGTTATCTTCTGAGGAAATAATCTACAAAAGACAGTAGATACATAAAATTATATAGTTTCTCAATAAACTCATTTTCTTCTAATGTGAAATGGCAACAATACTGACAGACCCCCCCCCCAAGAGGTTTTATAGTGTTTTATCATAACGAAAGGCAACTGCATTAGCAGAACCAATCAATTCCATTCCACTTAGTTTTGGCTCTCCTACTTTGCAACAGGTACTGTACATTTGAGTAGTAGAGCTTGAGGGATAATAAACTGTGAGTAATTGAAGAATAATCACTGACTTCTGGTAATCTGCCTGATCAAGTTAAATAGAAACCCAATTCTGGTATTTAAGGAAAAGTCAAATCTAAACAGATTAGAAGAAATCAAATAATACTAGTTGTGGGAGGAAAGAATATTCTAAATCGAGGAATAAAGTATTCTTTTAAAATGCCATTTAATTATATAATATCCCCCATACTGTATATTTCAGAATATTATACTTATATAATATATATATATGCATACATACAAAGCCTTAA
The DNA here is from genome assembly GCF_037993035.2 of Macaca fascicularis. Taxonomy (NCBI): domain Eukaryota; kingdom Metazoa; phylum Chordata; class Mammalia; order Primates; family Cercopithecidae; genus Macaca; species Macaca fascicularis. The sequence continues at coordinate 103,382,057 of NC_088381.1, forward strand.
GACTATAAATAACAAGAATTATAACAGACATGTTGCATTTCATCTACTCAAACCCCACCTTTTGAGGCCCAGATTTTCTAAACATTGTTTCCTGATCTTACTCCAAAGTAATTTCTTCTTCCTTGGAACTTTTATAGCATTTTATCTATAACCTTACCAGGAAACTTTCATTTAATCTTCTATTATAATTAGTAATGTATATATTATTCTCTCCTTGTTAAATTAAAAGCTTGTGAGGATAGGATTACTATCTGATTTGTCTTTTATCCCTCTCAAAATCTTTACTAACTGTGTAAGTGATCAATAAATATTTTTGAAGGAAGAAAAATTACAATTTTATTTCTTGACTTGTTGATAGTTAAACTGTAATAATTCATTACCTAGTACGTTTATGATTTATGTACTTTTCTCAAATTATAATTTGTAATAAGGATAAAAAGAAAAGAAAAACAGGATATGTTGGTTAATTTTATGTAAACTTGGCTGGGTCATGGGACCTAGTTTTTGGTCAAACATCAGTCTAGATGTTACTGTTATATTTTATAATATTAATATAACAAATATTATACTCATAATTACTGTATAATACTGTTATATTTATACTGTTAGAGTTATATTTTAGATTTGATTACCATTTAAATCAGTAGACTTTGGGTAAAGCAGATTACCCTCTATAATGCAGGTGGGCGGTCCCCTGAGGAAGGACAGAATTCTGCCTTCAGACTCAGACTGCAACATCAACTCTTCCCTGAGTCTCCTACAGATTTTGAACTTGACAGCCCCCACAACTACCTGAACAAATTCCTTAAAACAAATCTCTTTTCTCGCCCTTTATATATATATCCTATTGGTTCTGTTTCTCTGAGAACCCTCACTACTACAACATGATTATATATTGCAAATTCTGCAAATTTCTATGTATAATAAATCTCACTTAAAAAAAGAAACAGTATTTACCTAAAAGTATCATATTTAACATTTGTATATTCAGAAGTCATAGTCAAAATGTCTTTAGGATCAAAAGAAATAATTGCTTTAAAATTTTTATTTAAGAATAGAATCTATGATGGCTGAGGTCATGAAATTAATAATTTGGGATTATGATTCCCACTGCAAAAAACAGAAACAAAAAACCATGAACACTCTTTCAATAGGTAGCTAATAAATGATGGCTAGAATTAAAGCTGAAATACTTCTCTGGTCCAATGGTTACACAGAATCTGCTTGGTTTTCCTCCCCAGTGTTGCATTTCAATTCTAATTGCATGATCAAACTAACAAATTAAGCTCCAGACCCCTCCCCCGCCTGAAAAAAAAAGTACCTAGCCGACAAAATCAAGGTTGTAAGAAAATGCTTTTCCAGTACAAGTAATGTAAGAAACAAATGAAGTGAAGGAGAGGTTTCAGCTTGAAAGACAGTCATCAATATGGACAGATTACTGTAATTCTGGCTGCCGGCATGATCGATTTGGGTAGCATATGACAATCAATATTGCCCCATTTAGTGAACAACATTAGATTCATGGTTACAGAAGATATTCCTAGGATAACATTTAAACTGTATTTAATGATCATAAATAGCACAATTTATGCTGTGGAATCTTAGTGGGTACTTTTATTGGGCATAAAATAACTGACACAGCAGTACAATTACCCAAATATAATCAAGTTGATTTTTTTTTTTAATCCCTTCATTTCTTTTATGAGGAGTAAAGGATTAACTGCTGGTTTCCAAAGCCTACTTGTATCGCAATTTCTGTTGTAATTTATGTTAACTAAATTGTTGACCAATTTTAGAATGCTTCATTTTTTCCTTAATAACTTAATCTGATATTTCAAAAATGTATATCTTAAAATTTAATACATTATGTTTCTGAAACAAGTATTTATTTAAAATTAAGACAGATGTACCTGCATTTCAATATCTTAAAATACAAATGTCTAGTTGTTTATTTATAAATGTTCATTTGAAAATCAAATCATCCACCTGTATGAAGTAATTTCCCCCCAACATTTAGAATATAGAACTTTGTACATAATATACATATATATTTATAATATATATATGTAAGTATGTATTAAGTAGAGATACTACTAGCCTTTGCTGCATGTATATACATACTACACTAGGTATATATACTACACCCAGGTAGTATGGGAAAACAACTTCCTGTAGTTTCTAAACTCAAGATTCCAAGTCAAGAAAAATTTTTTGATCTACCTGATTTAATGTATTTACTCTGTGTCCCAGAAGTAATTTTGCTGGTAGAAAACTTCAGATTTTGTGTTTAAATAAAGTATTCATGTTTACTATTTTCGTCAATTTTCTCCAATGTGGTATCTATTACATCTCAGCAAGATTGGCTATTAAAAACATGATGAAGTAGGCCTGAAAAATCCAACCCAATCAATCAACCTACCAATCAACCAAACATAAAAACCCAATTAGGCAATTCCTTGGTGTTGGGTAGACTTGTTTTATATTGACTGTAATCTTTACACATAACAGGATTAATCAATGCACAAAATAATGTAACTTATGATTACATTTACTAAGTACATCCGAGTTCATTAACTCATTTAATCTTCACAACAATTCTGAGATGGTTATTAGCATCTTTTTTACAGTTGAAGAAAGTGAGGTTCAGAGATTCCGTGACTTGGCCAAGATCACAAGGCAGAGCTTGAGTTAAAAATTAATGCTTTCTAACTGCAAAGCCAGATTTTATATACCTCTAGTGTAATATGAAGTCTGAAATAGAAGACTATGAACTGGGATGTAGAAAAAAAATTAAGCCATATTCCCCAAACTCTTCAGTTTGCATTTTAAAACTACTTGGTAAGGAGTGCATCTTAAATGTTGTTGTACCTCAGGTCAGAAAGTCTGTGCTTGTTCAATAAGTTGAGTTCCTATTTTATGACATAAGAGGCAAATAGTTTTGCATTACAATCTAATCGATCTCACCACTTTCCAAAAAGACCTAAGACATTTATTTACACAAGAAAGTGCAAACTCTTCCATATCTACCTCTGCACACCACTTTCAATTGCACCTTTAATGAAATGACAGAGGACACTAACTCTCAGAATGGACATTAGGATACAGTGAATTGTGAAAGAGGCAAAAGTCAGAGAGTAAACATCCTTGATGAAGCTAACAAAGTGGATAAAGTTTATGGGTAATAACCTGTATATTCCACATAAGATTAGCTACTGTTCTAGAGATATTCAAGAGACAACAAACTGAAAAGTATACTCCAGTAAACAGATTAAAACTACAAAGCTTTTATGGAAGTATAGGTTGAGTATCCCTAAGCTGAAAATCTGAAATCTAAAATGCTCCAAAATCTGAAACTTTTGAGCTCTGACATGACACTCAAAGGAAGCATTCATTGGAGGATTTCAGATTTCAGGTATTCAGATCAGAGAGGTTCAATTAATTTGTAAGTATAATGAAATTTTCCAAAATCCAAAAAAATCTGAAATCTGAAACACTTCTGGTCTCAAGAATTTCAGAGGAGGGATATCCAACCTGTATTACAATGACATAAAAATCAGAATAATAAAAATTTAGAAAAAGTAGATTAGGAAAGTAAGAATTTGTCAGTAAGCACCTTGTTTTGTTTAAAGGAAAAAGATACTGTATCTAGGGAATGATCCTGTAATTCCTAAAAAAGGCACATGGTATGTGTGGACCTTATAAATGGTAAGCTGTGAGTATGGGTTTCATGAATCATAGTTTGTTCACATCTGGTGAAAAGACTCAAGATTCCAGGCCCCAAAGGTAAAGGAAATGAAACTGATTGCTGGCTGAGCTCAGCAGGGTTCACAAAAACTCAAGGGTCTTCTTGAATAGTTCCTCCTGATGCTTCAAACAATCAACAGACAATATAGTCTTCAAAATAATCTTCAGAAACAATCAATAGACTGTGTAGTCAAAGACAAGTGACTTAGAAATAAACTCGCTATGTCCATACTACTCACTGAACTTGCCTACTGAAATTTTTTTCAATTGATAAATCTCTATTTAGTGGATGTCTCCAAATTATACTTTTGTTAACAATTCAAGGTCCATTTTAGTCCTTATCATTTCACTAAAATGACTACTTCAAATACGAGTTTTCAATTTAAAGTAAGTGAAGATATAAATGCTATGAAAAAGAAGTACCACAGAAATGTCATTAAGCTTCATCAGTGTAACATACCATGATCCACCTGCAATTCCATTTCACTGTGTCAGAATACATGAGAAATTACAGAGTAATCAGATTGCTTAAGTCAATTTTCATCAAAAGAAGAAAATGTACATGGTAGACTATTAAGATAATAAATCTATTTCATGTGGACTGGAACATAAGATATTTTTAAAAACCTTCCTTTAAAGCTTATCATTTACAGTTTATTATAAAAATAAAATGTCTTAAATCATATAAAAAAAGCATATGAAAAACATAAATAATTCATTTTAGAAAGGAGTATCAGAAAACAATTTAAAATTTAAAACTTTGTGTATGTTGTGTGCCAGGCACTGTTTTAAGAGCTTTACACATATTGACTCATTAGTTGTCATAACACCATGAGCTAGATATTCTTATCATTCTCATTTTATAGACAAGAAAACTCAGGCTCAAAAAGGTTAAATAATTTTCCCAAGGCTACACAGCTAAGAAAGCATGGCCAGCATTTGAGTTTAGGCAATCTGGCTCTGGAAGTTATGCTCTTAAATATTCCACATCTTCTCATACCTCCATGTCTCTGATTATGTTGTTCCCTCTGCTTGGAAGGAAGGCTCTTAGGCTCATCCACCTGATTAACTCTTATTTGTCCTTCAAAATTGCTACAATCCTCACTTTTTCAGAAGTGTTTCCTGACAATACCACCCCATCCAGGTGAGAGACCCCTTGTTACTATACTTCTGGAATACCTGCCCATATCTCTATTAAAACATGTATGCTGAACATAGTATGTTTCCCCAACTAGATTGAATTATTTGCAAAGACTGTTTTGATTATTTCTGCAACTCCAGAGTAGTAGAGTACCTGACACATAATGAGACTCTAATTAACCAAAAGATTAGTACTGATTAAAAGTATGTAAGAGGGCTGGGCACAGTGGCTCAGGTCTGTAATCCCAGCATTTTGGGAGGCCGAGGCGGGCGGATCACCTGAGGTCAGGAGTTCGAGACCAGCATGGCCAACATGGTGAAAACCCGTCTCTACTAAAAATACAAAAACTAGCTGGGCATGGTGGTGGACACCTGTAATCCCAGCTACTTGGGAAGCTGACGCAGAAGAATTGCTTGAACCTCGGAGTCGGAGGTTGCAGTGAGCCAAGATCTCACCATTGCACTCCAGCCTGGGTGACAAAAGTGACACTCCATCTCAAAAAAAAAAAAAAAAAAAAAAAAGGCATGTGAAAGAAAATATATCATTCAAATATCATAAATGCTCCAACATTGGGGAGGAACTCCACCATCTATACATCAATAAATAGAGAATCAGGCTGGGTGCAGTGGTTTACACCTGTAATCCCAGCACTTTAGGAGGCTGACTGAGGTGGGACAATCACTTGAGCCCAGGAGTTTGAGACAAGCCAGGGCAATATAATGATACTCCATTTCTACAAAAATTAATAATTAAGAAAACCTAGAAAATAAAAGGCTTTAACAATACATAAGAAATATTTTCCTTTGTGAGTAGACATACATTAGAGTAGAAACCATTACGTTAAAAAAAGGATACAAGTTTTGATACAATGGAATCAGCGATTTCAGAGCACGGCTTGCATTTATAGCTGTTGCTCTAACCATAATGGGTAGAACCTTTCCATTCACAATAGCACCATCAAAAAGGGGACCAAAGAAGGGAACCTGATTGAGAAATCAGAACATAATTTTATATTCAAATTAGACAGATTGTAAATAAGAGCAATTAAGACACTTTGTATCCAAAAGTATTTTTGCTGCTGCTTTAGTTCTTCCTTCAGTAAAAATACTATTTGAATTCAATTCTTTTCTGTGATGCGTCACTCATACTAGGACAATAAACAAAAAGTGCCAAAGGTTTATAGGGTGTCTATTCAAAAGAACTATATTCTTCATGTAACTGAGTAAATAACTTACACACTTAGCCAATTTTCAAATTTTGCTAGTTTCAGTTGTATACAAAAAGTCAACACTATAGCCTAGAAGTTAGTTCTTCATTATTTTTGTGTGACACTAGCTTTACTACAGAACCTAACATTCTTTTTTTTTTTTTTTAATTTATTTATTATTATTATACTTTAAGTTCTAGGGTACATGTGCATAACGTGCAGGTTTGTTACATATGTATACTTGTGCCATGTTGCTGTGCTGCACCCATCAACTCGTCAGCACCCATCAACTCGTCATTTACATTAGGTATAACTCCCAATGCAATCCTTCCCCCCTCCCCCCTCCCCATGATAGGCCCCGGTGTGTGATGTTCCCCTTCCCGAGTCCAAGTGATCTCATTGTTCAGTTCCCACCTATGAGTGAGAACATGCGGTGTTTGGTTTTCTGTTCTTGTGATAGTTTGCTAAGAATGATGGTTTCCAGCTGCATCCATGTCCCTACAAAGGACACAAACTCATCCTTTTTGATGGCTGCATAGTATTCCATGGTGTATATGTGCCACATTTTCTTAATCCAATCTGTCACTGATGGACATTTGGGTTGATTCCAAGTCTTTGCTATTGTGAATAGTGCCGCAATAAACATACGTGTGCATGTGTCTTTATAGCAGCATAATTTATAATCCTTTGGGTATATACCCAGTAATGGGATGGCTGGGTCATATGGTACATCTAGTTCTAGATCCTTGAGGAATCGCCATACTGTTTTCCATAATGGTTGAACTAGTTTACAATCCCACCAACAGTGTAAAAGTGTTCCTATTTCTCCACATCCTCTCCAGCACCTGTTGTTTCCTGACTTTTTAATGATCGCCATTCTAACTGGTGTGAGATGGTATCTCAGTGTGGTTTTGATTTGCATTTCTCTGATGGCCAGTGATGATGAGCATTTTTTCATGTGTCTGTTGGCTGTATGAATGTCTTCTTTTGAGAAATGTCTGTTCATATCCTTTGCCCACTTTTTGATGGGGTTGTTATAGGCATGGGCAAAGACTTCATGTCTAAAACACCAAAAGCAATGGCAGCAAAAGCCAAAATTGACAAATGGGATCTCATTAAACTAAAGAGCTTCTGCACAGCAAAAGAAACTACCATCAGAGTGAACAGGCAACCTACAGAATGGGAGAAAATTTTTGCAATCTACTCATCTGACAAAGGGCTAATATCCAGAACCTACAAAGAACTCAAACAAATTTACAAGAAAAAAACAAATAAAATTCTTATTACATAGTTTACTAGAAAAAAATCTATGTTTTGATAATTAAATGTTATTTTTGTGAGGTGACTCACTCACGGTTTCAAAACTTAGAAATTCTGTTTGAATAAGGTTGGCATAAATGGCAGCTGAAGGCAAGGACATAAGCTCTGGATAAGATGGTAAATATTTTAGATTTTGTGGTCACATGTTCTCTCTGTTGTATATTCTTCAATTTTTTTTTTTTTTTAAACTCTTTAAGGCTGGGTGCGGTGGCTCACGCCTGTAATCCCAACACTTTGGGAGGCCTGATCACCTGAGGTAGAGAGTTCGAGACCAGCCTGACCAAGATGGTGAAAACCTGTCTCTACTAAAAATAGAAAAATTAGCTGGGTATGGGGGCAGGCACCTGTAGTAGCAGCTACTCTGGAGGCTGAGACAGGGAACTGCTTGAACCCAGGAGGCGGAGGTTGCAGTGAGCTGAGATTGCGCTACTGCACTCCAGCCTGGGCAACAGAGCGAGAGCAAGACTCTATCTCAAAAAAACCAAAAGTCAAAACAAAACCAACAACAACAATAAAAAACGTCTCTTTAAAAATGTAGAAAACCCCAAAACCAAAACCGAAACATTCTTAGCTTGTGGGTTGTATGAAACCAGGCTATGGGCCACAGTCTGCTGACCTCTGGTTTAGGTGAACCCTGAAGAAACCTAAATTCATACATAAGAAATTCATACATGAGAAACAATACAATTCAAGGAATTCTGAAGATTCATAATCAATTGTCAAATGCAGGTTTTCTAGAAACTGAAGAATTCAGTTTAAAAAAGGGAAGGAACACACCAAAAATACTACCAAATTTTTATTATCCTTGAAGAAAATATTTCTGCAATAGTGTGTTTGAATTTTATGGTGTATATATAAGACATCCAACTATAGGATAGGTGACTGAACCATTTGGCTTATTTTTTTCAATTTGTAGAATCCTCATTTATTGACATGACTAATAATGATGTAATCTTAATAAGATGTAACAACTAAAAATATAGGAATCAAATATTCCTATTCTAAAGGAAATGTTACTTCTTGCTGTGTTTTTCAGGAAACTGTAATTGTTCTCTTAATAAAAGGTAAGTCCTTTTTGAGCTTGGTACAAAGGAACTTTCACTCTGGCACTACCTAGCCAAATCCCCCATTTGAACACAGTTTCTTGCTATTTATTCTGTTTTAGCTCCTTCTGAACCAGGCTTAGGCAATCCATGTAGCTACCAAGGTCTATGTTACATTTACCCTCACTTTCACAACTTGATGCCTACTCCAAATTTTATTCTGTAATATGGAAAAAAACCAATGAACCCCTATAGAACCAAAATCTATTATTAAAATGGAAGATAAGGAGTTCTTACCTCTGGTTTTTTCATTATCTGAATACTGAACATGTGATTTTTCATTGGATATATTACAATAAGGACATCACCAAATTCTGTGGGAATAATTCCTCTCCTGTAGTCTCTAGTATGCTCTGACCAAACAATGTGCACTTCATCATTTCCCAAATGTCTCAACTGGAAAAACAAGAACATAATTTATACTGCTTTAAAAGCTCTTTGAGTATAGTCCTACAGTCACATACAACATAAAAAGGGGAAAAACGAAATTAAAAAATTGTTAAATTGCGCTTGATCAGTTTTACATATGAAACACAAACATTCAAAAACATTAGGAGACACTGCAGAAGACCAGACAATTTCAATTGTCAATAATCAATGGGAAACAGATAACTTAGATTTAAAAAGATTCACATATAGCCCAAATACTCTCCTTAACCAGCAACTGCACCAATTCTCCACTAACAGATCTTTTAAAAGATTGTTTTAAAAAAAGAAGTAAATAACTCATAAATTGGATAATCCCCAATTGAGTACGAGAAAGTTGATTATATTTGGTTTAACAAATTTATTTCCAGGTTTTCTTTGCCTATGAAACTCAAATATTCTTCCAAATAGATGTCTTGAGAATTGTTAGACCCTCAAGATGTTATTTAAATGTTTGTGGTGCTTGCTTACAAAGGTGTTTCTGGCATTCAGAGAGAGTTAACATTATGATAATTAAAACTGTAAAAACATAAAACATTCAGAAGTTGGATTTCTGATAAGGTATTAAAAAAATGAACTTAATGCCCTTTAGTCTTGAGTTTTCTTCAGAGAGAATGCTATAGAATAATGCATTTTATTATAAAATTTCATTATACTAGTGCATTTATTGATTCTGCCACTGTGAGCATTTGAGTTGACTTTTAGTGCAGATCTTACATGGGATTTCCATTAGTTTCAGATAACTAGACACACGGCAGGTGGAAAGGTTTAGAAGAGTAAACCTGGGATAACTGTCATCAATATTTACGCTATCATCTAACATATGGGCAATTTCTATTTCAGAAATATGTCATTTATTTTGGCTTAAGGATGAACATAGGGTAGGAAAAAGAACTTAAAATATGACTTAAACAAAGAGAGGAGTTAAGTCCAATTAGTGAAAGCCTCTCTTCCGTCACTCCTTAATCCTTATATACATACACAAGTTGAATAATATAAACGTGTGAGACTTGGGCTTTGTGACATTTTTAAAAAGCAAAAAAGATTACACAACTCAGAAAAGCCATGGCTTCATAATTTCATTTTTTAATCAAAATACTTTAAAAATATCCTTCCTATACAGCCATCCCCATGTGTCAGCTTCCCTAATAGGTTTATGTTAACTGAATACAAAAGAAATGTGAAATAAATTTAACCAGGAGGGATGATCCAATCTAATTTTGATACATTAATGTCATATGCTGTACATGTTACAATAGCAGCCAGATCTAATACTAAGCTCCAGGCTATACTGAGATTTCCAAATGGCAGATTGTTCTAAGTGATATCAAGTATAATTGAAGTAATAAACGATAGTAAAAGCTGAGCACACTGTCAGGAAGAATTTAGGTATTTACTTTTTAAAATTAAATGAGTTAGGTAAGGAAAGACAAGACAACTGAAATAATGCAGGTCTCAATTTACAGAAAATTCCTTTTATTTATCTGCTACATTAACCCTTGAACTCTTGCCAAAACTATCTATAATTTCTAGTGCCCACTTATCTAAAGAAACGAGAAAAAAAGGGCAAGCGTACTTTTATAACTGAAGCTTGTTCAAATATCTTCTGTATGATATTAAAAGTCTGTTAAATAAGTTTAATGGAAAAGAGCAACATATTTTTGCCAAGCTCTTGTAATGAAGATTTCTGGCATAGAACTATGTACATAACAAAGTCATTCTAAATATGTTCAAACATTTTAAGGGAAAAGCTTCATGAAATCCCTTATCATTTACATTCAAATGCTAAAAAAAGTAATTATTTTAGGCTGTTATAATGAGGCATGTTTTTATATCTTTAAAATCTATTATATAGTAATTAGATACAAATTGAGAAATTGCTAATCATTGCTATGTGACTTGGGAATTTTTGAAAGACTACTGAAAGAATCAATTTTTAATGGTTAAGCATTAATAGAAATTTCAGGCATATGTATGTTTGACATACTTAATATATTATTTAATATTGATTTTATGTATTCCTATCTCTATGGACTTACAAGATTGTGTCCTATGGGGCAGGGTGTGGTGGCTCACACTTGCAATCTGAGCCCTCTGGGAGGCCGAGGCAGGCGAATTACCTGAGGTCAAGAGTTTTGAGACCAGCCTGGCCAACAAGTGAAACCCCGTCTCTACTAAAAATACAAAAATTAGACAGGTGTGGTGGCACACACCTGTAATCCCAGCTACTCAGGAGGCTGAGGAGGGAGGATTCCTTGAAACTGGGAGGTAGAAGTTGCAGAGAGCTGAGATCATGCCACTGCACTCCAGCCTGTGCGACACAGTTAGACTCCATCTCAAAGAAAGAAAAAAAAGATTGTGTCCTATGGATAACCAGTAGGTTTTGCTATACTCCAAAACCACCAAAGAAGTTGCTACTTATATGTTTATTGACCCAGATGCTAATTCATTTCTGAAATAGAGTAGAAGACTTCTGTACATGGGATAGGTCTGTTAAAATGATTGGCAACCAAACTACTCTTCTAACTTTCTTTCAACTGCTACTGAAGTCATTTTGGAACTCAAGGTATATAACATAGGCTACGGATGACTATTATTAATTGAAGAAGACAAAGCAGCTAAATGAAATTCAACGTGTGTACAAGTGAAGTCCTCAAATACACTAGAATGTTAATACTGGAAGAGACCTTAAAGTTCTAATTTCCCACCTAATACAGAAGCTGTGCCACCATATGCCTGATAAGTAGACACCATGCCTCTGCTTGAATACTTCTAAGGTTGGGGATTTTATGAATTCACAAATCAACCCATTTCTTATTTATTTATTTTGAGATGGAGTTCACTCTTGTTGCCCAGGCTGGAGTGCAATGGTGCGATCTTGGCACACTGCAACCTCTGCCTCCTGGGTTCAAGCGATTCTCTTGCCTCAGCTTCCCAAGTAGCTGGGATTACAGGCACCTACCACCATGCCCAGCTAATTTTTTATTTTTAGTAGAGACGGGGTTTTGCCATGTTGGCCAGGCTGGTCTTGAACTCCTGACCTCAGGTGATCCGCTGGCCTCAGCCTCCCAAAGTGCTGGGATTACAGGTGTGAGCCACCGTGTCTGGCCCCCATTTCATTTTTAAAGAGCTACAATCATTAGAACATGTTAATACTAAGCTAAAAACTGTCAAACTGTCTTCCAGATGCTAGCTCTTCCAAAATGAGTCTTACCAAATAAATCCAATCTGTATTCTATATATTATCTTTTCCGTTATCTGAAGATCAGTCTAATATACATCTCACCTTTCCTTTTCCAGGTTAAAAGCGTTCTTCTTAGCTCCTCTTAACAAACATATTCATTATCTTGGGTTACAGTTTCAGTTTACTAATGTTTCTATTAAACTTGTGTATGGAATAGAATACAGTATCAACACACGCTCTGGATAATACAGCAAACCCACAATGGGGCTGTTTCTTCCTTTGGTCTGTTCAATAAATTACTTTCTGCATTTTAAAAGTGATGGCTTAAATGGAACTTGTAGTCAATTCAAGCTTCTAAGTCTTTTTCTTACGAAGTTCTTTTAAGCAGGTACAACTGACTGCTAGAACTAAAGAAGGGATTTCATAATTTTCCCTTGCCAGGTTCAGATTATCTTTAAGCCTATGAAGGTCTATTGTTAACCTGACTCTGCTATTCATGTGCTGGCACTCTGCCAGATTTGGGCTATCCTTAAGTTCAAATTCCAGTGTCTTCATTTACATTTTGGACAAAAATGTCAAAAGGGACAGGCTTGGTTAAGAGCCTTATAGCAAGTCATTATAGGCTTTCCTCCTGGTTAAAAAAATCCACATCCTATATTTATTAAAGGTATTTATTAAGTCCTTACTGTTTGTGACAATTCATTAAATTTCCACAACAATACTATTATCCCTATTTTTACAGGTGAGGAATTGAAGCTTAAAAGGATGAAGTAACTCACCTAAGGTCACAAATAGTAAGTGGCAGAGCCAGGATTCAAACCCAGGCAGGCTGGTTCCAGAACCTATACTGTAACCACCTCCCTATATTGCTTCTTGTTAAATAATTAATTTATGTGCTATGAATATGATTATACAATCATTCATGAATATACTTACCAAACTGTTATGAAGACCACATTTCTTCAACTTGTCCACAACAAGCAACTTAGTTAAATGCTTTATTGCAGTCTATGGTTTTCCCTAATCTAGTAATCCTATTAAAACAAATTAAGTTATTTTGATGTGATTTGTTATGGTGAACTCATGGTGGCTCCTAGTGATCACTACACTTCATTATCTAAGTGCTCACAAACCATCTGTTTAATAATCCTATTTTGCCAGGCACTGACATGAAGCTCATGAATGTTGGTTAATTTCTATAGTCTATGGCCTGTTCCGTGTTCTTTTGTGAAAATCAGATGTTTACCCATTGCTACAGACTGAATGTTTGCATCCTGCCCACACCCCAAATTCATATCCTGAAATCCTTACCCCTCAATGCGATGGTATTGGAAGGTAGGGGACTCTGGGAGGTGATTAGGTTATGAGGGCTCCTTTATAAGGGATTAGTGTCCTTACAAAAGAGACCCCAGAGAGCTTACTTGACTCTTCTGCTATTATATATAAGGTTACAATGAGAAGATGGTCATCTGTGAACGAGGGAGTGGTCCCTCAGCAGACAATGAATCTGTGAGCATCTTGATCTTAGATTTCTCAGCCCCTAGAACTGTGAGAAATAAATTTCTGTGGTTTATAAGCCATTCAGTCTACGGTATTTTTGTTATATCAGCCTGAATGGACTAAGACATTCACCTTATGGCAATGTACTCATTCTCCATGATTACCAACAGGAATTCCAGAGTCAATTCTAGATTTCCTCAGTGCCATATAATATCATTTATCTCGGGCTGGAGACTAGAATTCTTATAAAGGAACTGTATTATGTCTCTCACTAAATCAGCTTATCCTCCTGACTTCTCCATTTGTGTTAAAAGTACCTAACAACTAATTATAATCACTCAGGATTAAAACCTGATAGTCTTTTAGTCTTTTTTGATTCCTTCTATTTTCCTTACTACATCTCTAATGAGCTCTTCATTTTTTAAAAAAAGTACTATATTCCTTTTTCGTACTTTCCTTCCTATTCCTCTACTGCTTTGTCTCTTTTGCTTACTGCTATATCTCCAGCACCTAGTACCAGGGCTATTGGCATTTAACAAATGTTTGTTCAGTGAATTACCACAGCTACCACAGCCACAAATCAAAAGATCTATAGACACCTTTGTCTCAGTGACACACTTATCAAAGTGACATATTTAAATAAATGCCATAACTGCAGATAGTTCTGGTTTTATGCTATGTACTAGGTAATGATAGGAAAAAAAATGCAACTTAAGTATCTTTTCAATAGTCACCAGTATTTATTGGATGCCTACTCTGCTTAGGCATAGTCCTAGATCACATGCTACTCATCCCATATACCATACATACTAATTCATGAGGTCTTAAAAGTCTTTTCTCTCTTCCCTCCCTCCCTCCTTCATATCCACCTTCTTTCATTCAAATAATGAGAGCTGACCAAATGCTAGCTTTTGCAGATGCAACAATGAGTAAAAACAGACATGGTCTCTGCTCTCGAACCTTTGTGTACAGTGGAGGAGCCAGAGTAAAATAACAATACAATAAATAAATAAATAAATAATTTAAAAATACAAATGATGCTCTAAAAATTAACATACTTTTCTGAATACAAATAACAAAGGGCATGAATCTATAATAGCTCTTGAACTAAAAGCTGAAGAACATACAGAAGTTAATTAGGTTAGGCAGTTACTTCAGGAGATAGGGGTATATATGTAGAAACTAACTTAGTATTCTTACTGCCCCAAGTCCCCATTCTTTCCCCCATCTTTCAGGCACTCAGACTTAGTAAAATACACTCTGTGATATACTCCTCAATCATGTGAGAAAACATGTTTTAATATACTTTCTAGCAGTCATACATATTTTCCTACATTCACTTGCTGTTTAGATTATTCATTTTTAGCAATCGGGAGAAGTTTCTTGAAAACAACAGGCACAGCATCCAATACTATGCCTAAGCAGAGTGGGCATCCAATAAATACTGGTGACTATTGAAAAGATACTTAAGTTGCATTTTTTTCCTATCATTACCTAGTACATAGCATAAAAACAGAACTATCTGCAGTTATGGCATTTATTTAAATATGTCACTTTGATAAGTGTGTCACTAAGACAAAGGTGTCTATAGATCTTTTGATTTGTGGCTGTGGTAGCTGTGGTAATTCACTGAACAAACATTTGTTAAATGCCAATAGGCCTGGTACTAGGTGCTGGAGATACAGCAGTAAGCAAAAGAGACAAAGTCCTGGTTCTCATGACCTTGATATTCTAGTGGGAGAAGTCAGATAAACATATACAAAAATAAACTAGATAAACTTACACGGTGATAAATCTATAAAGAAAATAATATAGGGTAATGTGATAAAGTTCCTGAGTAGGAGGGGGCTTATTTAGCTAGGATGGTCTAAAAAGGTCTTTCTAAGAAACTGTCACATGAGTTTAAGAACAGAACAATTAGAATGAGGAAGTCTGATAATGTGGATAAAAAACATTTCAAACCGAGACAGTAGTAAGTGTACAGAGCCCTTAAGATGTGAATGAGTTTGACATGTTGGAAGGTTAGAATGACAGTCAGTGAGACCAGATTATGGTAAATGAAAAGAAAAAAGACAGGAGATGAGATCTAGAGGTAGGCGGCTGGCGGGGTCAAATTACGTAGGGCCATAGTGAGGAATTAGAGTTTTATTCCCGGTTGGGTGCGGTGGCTGATGCCTGTAATCCCAGCACTTTGGGAGGCTGAGGTGGGTGGATCATGAGGTCAAGAGATCGAGACCATCCTAGCCAACATGGTGAAACCTTGTCTCTACTAACAATACCAGAACTGGCTGGGTGTGGTGGTGCATGCCTGTAGTCCCAGCTACTCGGGAGGCTGAGTCAGGAGAATCACTTGAACCCAGGAGGTAGAGGTTGCAGTGAGCAGAGATTGCACCATTGCACTCCAGCATGGTGACAGAGCGAGACTCTGTCTCAAAAAAAAAAGAGTTTTATTTCCTATACAATGAGAGGCCTCTGCTATCTCACCTACATAACATTTACTATGGTGAGATAAACTTGTACTGAACCATTGATATTTTCTGTTTTCTCAATCCTCTATTCTTGTCATCAGGAGTATATATGCAAAAATTGGAGTTCAGGGCAGTTTCTTCTATAAGGTTATTATATTTGGGACTCAAACAATGAGTATAATTTCACAGCATTTATTAAATATAATCCTAACTTCACTTTTACTAAAATAATGAAAAAATTTAAAAATTATTCCTTAAATTTGTTTTTTGAACAAATTCATTTTCCAGACTATATTTAGTATATAGTTCTTTGGAAAGTATCTTATATTTCTGTCCAAAATAAAGAAAAACAGACGTAAAATAAAAAATCAGACCAAGCAGCACTACAAGGTTCATTTATTTGCACAACTATTGTGACTAAACTTCAAGACAGAAAAGGAAACACTTTCCATTACACTAATAGTAATTCAGAGGAAATGGACTTAAATAAAGTGCTTCTTTCCCCCTATTTTGGGGGGTCCAGGAAATGAAAGATAGACTAGAGAGTTCAACTAAGTATGTTACAATTATCTCAACTTGATCTTCATCAAACTTCTAAAAGGATGATTCAGCTACCTATGAAGCAGAGTATCAGCAAGTGGCTAGAACAAGGAGACAGAGGAAATGAGAGAGGCTCCTGTGAACACTTTACACCAATGCTGGCAGCACTTTTGATTTTTAGGGGTGAATACACTCAGCTAAGTGGAAATTATTTTTAACCATTTTCCATCAATCTTCCTCAGGTAGAGATAATTTATAGAACAGATTGCTTGGATTGGGGTTATATTAGGATTTTTATATGGTGGTACAACATTTCTAAGAGAAACTTAGCTAAACTGAATGGCTAATCTGCTCAAGAAGTATAGTCTATGTTATAAATATTCTGCTGCTACTGTCTTGAGCCTTGAAAAAGCTTCTCTTCACAAGAAATATAAATGCTACATTTAAATAGGTCCAAGGATATTTACTTCTCATTCTGAGAAAATAAAATGTTTGAAAATAATTTACAAATCACATATTTTAAATAAAAAGTCAGAACTAAAATTAGTTTCTATAAAATAGATATAAATGATTTTATCCTACCAAGTTTAAAGCAAAGGACCAGAGTCATAAATAATTCTAGCTTGCCAGAGGCATGGCTATTTCTTTATACTGACTGTCGACTATCTAATTTAATTAGAGGTATTAAACTCCTTGCTGAGGTCAACAAGCCTTACTTCCTCCAATATTATACTTCAACCAGTGCTCATTAATGTGTCTACTGAATGGATTAACACACCTAAAGATATATGTACAAAGGACAGGGGGGACAACCTAATGATATCCAATTGTTCATTTATAATAGGACACATGTTCTAGGCCTCAACTTATTACCACTAATGTGGAATTTATTAAATTCGGGAGAAAAAATACCAATACAGAAAGTGATTTTTTATCAAGGACAACCGGTATAAGACAACTGGCTTCTATTATTAAGTTTAAACATTTAACCTATCAAAAATAAAGTGATACCAAAATAAAACTAAAATATAAGCCTGCTACTTAGAAAAACCTCATATACTAGAACTCTGAGGAACAGATTAAGGCAAGAGTCATTAAGTATAGGGAAATGGGAAACATCAGTATACAGATAAATCAATGTTTATAAGGTTTTAAACAATTTCTATGAAAAGAAGGTTTAGGCTAATTACACTGAATTATGAGATCAAATAAAAATTCCCTTTCTGTTGGACTTAAAAGTTGCTATTGTTTCTTGGAGAATGGGAGTGTCAGGAGGTTTATGACCACATTTTTCATACATACAGAGCTTAAGCATTGCTTTAATTTAGTTTGACACTGACAAAGTAAATTTTACTTAAATCGATTTAAATTACTACTAGAGAAAATAAGACATTTCTCCAAAGAGTATATACAAATGGGCAATAAGCACATGAAAAGATGTTCAATATTATTAGAAGGGAAATACAAGTCAAAACCACAACAAAATATCATTTCACACCTACTACTATGGCTATAATTTTTTTTTTAAAACAGAAAATAAGAAGTGTTAGCAAAGATGTGGAAAAACTGCAACACTTAGGCATTGCTGGTGGAAATATAAAATGATGTGGTTGCTATAGAAAACATCCTGACTTCTCAGAAAGCTAAACATACAATTACTATATGACCACAGCAATTCCACTCCTAGCTATATAGCCAAATTGAAAACAGGGATTCAAATAGATATTTGTATGCCAATGTTCACTGCAACATTGTTTACAAGAACCAAAAGGTGGAAACAACCCAATTTCCAGCCACAGATGAATGGGTAAACAAATTGAGGCATATACTTGCAACAGATTATTAATCAGCTTTAAAAAGGAACGAAGTTCTGATGTATGCTACAACATGAATGAATCTTGAAAACATGCTAAGTTTAAAACAACTATGGTTAATATGCTATGGGGCTCTCATGGAAAAAGTAGACAACATGTAAGAACAAATGGACAAGGTATGTAGAGAGATGGAAATTCCAGGGAAAAATATTAAAGAAAAAAGGCTAGAGTAAAAAAAAAAAACACTGGAACAGAAATTTTAAAATGTCTTTGATAGGCTCATTCACAGACAAGACACAGCTGAGGAAAGAATCTCTGAGTTTCAAGATATCTCAATAGCAACCTCCAAAACAGAAAAGCAAAGAGAAAAAAAGACTTATATTCAAAAGAATATACAAAAACTGTGGGACGACCACGAAAGATGTAAATACATGTACTGGGAATACCCAAAGAAGAAGAAAGAGAAAAAGGAACAGAAGCAATATCTGAAGCAATAATAACTGAGAATTTCCCCAACTTAACGTCAGTCATAAACCCAGATCCAGGAAGCTCAGTGAGCACCAAGCAGGGTAAATGTCAAAAAACTGTGCCTAGGTGCATCATATTTAAACGCGGAAAATCAAGGAGAAAGAACAAATTATTCAAAGAAGCCCAAGGAAAAAAAGTCGTACCTACAGAGTAGCAAAGATAAAAATTACTTCTGATGTCTTAGAAATTACATAAGCAAGAAGAGAGTATAGTGAAATATTTCAAGTATTGAGAGAAAAAAAATACCACACACCTAGAATTCTGTACCCTGTGAAACTATCCTTCAAAAGTGAAAAAGAAATAGACTTTCTCAGGCAAACAAAAATTGAGGGAATTTGCAGCCTGCAGACCTACCTTTCAAGAAATGTTAAAACAAGTTCTTCGGAGAGAAGAAAAACATATATGTCAGAAACTTGGATCTACGTCATGAAAGGAAGAGCATGACAGAATGAATAATTGAGGGTAAATTAAAACTTTTTTCTTAGTCGTAATTGGTTTAACAGAATATAGTTTAATAACAGCAATGTATTTGAATATATATGCTCATATTTATATATATAGGCTTACATATACCTAAAATAAGTGAAATGAATGACAGCAATGATACAAGGGATGGGAAGGAGGGATTAGGGATATTGTGCTATTGCAAGCAGTACAGTATCATATAAGCAGTACAGTATAATTTTTTTTTGAGACAGGGTCTCCCTTTGTCACCCAAGCTGGAGTGCAGTGGCACAATCATGGCCCACTGCAGCCTCAACCTCCCCAAGCTCAGGTGATCCTCTCACCTCAGCCTCCCAAGTCGCTGGGACCACGGGGATGCACCAGCATGCCTGGCTAACTTCTGTGTTTCTTGTAGAAACAAGGTTTCACCATGTTGCCCGGGCTGGTCTTGAACTCCTGGGTTCAACAGATCTGCCAGCCTCTGCTTCCCAAAGTGCTGGGATTACAGATGTTAGCCACTGCACCCAGCCGGTATAGTGTAATTTGAAAGCAGACTTGTAACTTAGATGAACTACAAATGTATAGTGTAAACTCTATAGCAATCACTAAAAAGTTAAAAAAGAATCATAATTGATATGTTAAGAAAGGAGAGAGAATGGAATCATATAAATGCTCAATTAAAACAAGAAAAGGCAGAAAAAGTATAAAAGACAAAAATAGGAACAAAGAACAAGGGCAACAATAGAAAACAGAATACAGTAGACAGAAATAGAGAACAGTAAAGAATATAGTAGATATTAATTCAACTATATTAATAATCACTTCAAAAATCAATGTTATAAATATACCAATTAAAAAATACTGTCAGAGTGGAGCTAAAAACATATTGTTTACAAGAAAGCCACTCTAAAGACAAATATAGACTAAAAGTAAAAAGATATACCATGCTAATACTAATCAAAAGAAAGCAGGAATAGCTATATTAATTTCAGACAGAACAGACTTCAGAGCAAGAAAGTTATCAGGGATAAAGAGGAGCCTCATATAATAAAGGAGTCAATACTACAAGATGACATAGCGATCCGTACATGTAGGTGCCTAACAAAGCATCAAAATGCATCAAGCAAAAACTGACACAACTTCAAACTCACATGGAACAGTCACCAAGATAGACTGCATTTTGGACCATCAAACACATCTCCGGAAATTCAAAAGAATAGAAATCATAAAATGTCTGCTCTCAAACAATGGAATTAAATTAGAAATCAGTAACAGAAAGATAGTTGGAAAACCCCAAAATATCTGGAGATTAAACAACATACTTCTTAAAAACACATGGGTCAAAGAAGATATCTCAAGAGAAATTAAGAAACATTTTGAACCAAATGAAAATGCAAAAGTTCTGGAAAGAGACAGTGGTGATGGTTGCAAAACACTGTGAGAGTACTTAAAGCCAATCAATTAGTTAAAAATGATTTTTAAAATAGTTAAAATGAAGTTATTCTCTAATAAATCTAGTGCATAAAAGTTTCACCATTTCAGAGTGCAACCTTAATTAAAACTCAATCACTGTTTTTGTATAAGGTATAAGGAAGGGATCCAGTTTCAGCTTTCTACATATGGCTAGCCAGTTTTCCCAGCACCATTTATTAAATAGGGAATCCTTTCCCCATTTCTTGTTTCTGTCAGGTTTGTCAAAGATCAGATGGTTGTAGATGTGTGGTATTATTTCTGAGGGCTCTGTTCTATTCCATTGGTCTATAACTCTGTTTTGGTACCAGTACCATGCTGTTTTGATTACTGTAGCCTTGTAGCATAGTTTGAAGTCAGGTAGCGTGATGCCTCCAGCTTTGTTCTTTTGGCTTAGGATTGTCTTGGCAATGCGGGCTCTTTTTGGGTTCCATATGAACTTTAAAATAGTTTTTTCCAATTCTGTGAAGAGAGTCATTGGTAGCTTGATGGGGACGGCATTGAATCTATAAATTACCTCGGGTAGTATGGTCATTTTCATGATATTGATTCTTCCGATCCATGAGCTTGGAATGTTCTTACATTTGTTCGTGTCCTCTTTTATTTCGTTGGGCAGTATTTTGTAGTTCTCCTTGAAGAGGTCCTTTACATCCCTCGTAAGTTGGATTCCTAGGTATTGTATTCTCTTTGAAGCAATTGTGAATGGGAGTTCACTTATTATTTGGCTCTCCGTTTGTCTATTATTGGCGTACAGGAATGCTTGTGATTTTTGCACATTGATTTTGTATTCTGAGACTTTGCTGAAGTTGCTTATCAGCTTCTTTTGTGCTGAGACAATGGGGTTTTCTAAATATACAATCATGTCATCTGCAAACAGGGACAATTTGACTTCCTCTTTTCCTAATTGAAAACCCTTTATATTTCTTTCTCTTGCCTGACTGCCCTGGCCAGAACTTCCAACACTATATTGAATAGGAGTGGTGAGAGAGGACATCCTTGTCTTGTGCCAGTATTCAAAGGGAATGATTCCAGTTTTTGCCCATTCAGTATGATATTGGCTGTGGGTTTGTCATAAATAGCTCTTATTATTTTGAGATAAGTCCCATCAATACCTAGTTTACTGAGAGTTTTTAGCATGAATGGCTGTTGAATTTTGTCGAAGGCCTTTTCTGCATCTATTGAGATAATCATGGACAATCATGTGGTTTTTGTCTTTGGTTCTGTTTATATGATGGATGACATTTATTGATTTGCATATGTTGAACCAGCCTTGCATCCCAGGGATGAAGCCAACTTGATCGTGGTGGATAAGCTTTTTGATGCGCTGTTGGATTTGGTTTGCCAATATTTTATTGAGGATTTTCGCATCAATGTTCATCAGGGATATTGGTCTAAAATTCTCTTTTTTTGTGTGTGTCTCTGTCAGGCTTTGGTATCATGATGATGCTGGCCTCATAAAACGAGTTAGGGAGGAGTCCCTCTTTTTCTATTGATAGGAATAGTTTCAGAAGGAATGGTACCAACCCCTCTTTGTACCTCTGGTAGAATTTGGCTGTGAATCCGTCTGGTCCTGGACTTTTTTTGGTTGGTAGGCTATTAATTATTGCCTCAATTTCAGAGCCTGTTACTGGTCTATTCAGGGATTCAACTTCTTCCTGGTTTAGTCTTGGGAGGGTGTAAGTGTCCAGGAATTTATTCATTTCTTCTAGATTTTCTAGTTTATTTGCGTAGAGGTGTTTATAGTATTCTCTGATGGTAGTAAACTA
This sequence comes from Macaca fascicularis, assembly GCF_037993035.2. Taxonomy (NCBI): domain Eukaryota; kingdom Metazoa; phylum Chordata; class Mammalia; order Primates; family Cercopithecidae; genus Macaca; species Macaca fascicularis. The sequence goes on from NC_088381.1 coordinate 103,404,712, forward strand.
GTTCAACCATTGTGGAAGACAGTGTGGCGATTCCTCAAGAATCTAGAACTAGAAATACCATTTGACCAAGCCATCCCATTAGTGGGTATATACCCAAAGGAGTATAAATCATGCTGCTATAAAGACACATGCACACTTAATGTTTATTGCAGCACTATTCACAATAGCAAAGACTTGGAACCAACCCAAATGTCCATCAATGATAGACTCGATTAAGAAAATGTGGCACACATACACCATGGAATACTATGCAGCCATAAAAAAGGATGAGTTCATGTCCTTTGTAGGGACATGGATGAAGCTGGAAACCATCATTCTGAGCAAACTATTGCAAGGACAGAAAACCAAACACTGCATGTTCTCACTCGTAGGTGAGAATTGAACAAAGAGAACACTTGGACACAGGGTGGGGAACATTACACATCAGGGCCTGTTGTGGGGTAGGGGGAGTGGGGAGGGATAGCATTAGGAGATATACCTAATGTAAATGATGAGTTAATGGGTTCAGCACACCAACATGGCACATGTATACATACGTAATAAAGCTGCACATTGTGCACATGTGCCCTAGAACTTAAAGTATAATTAAAAATAAATAAATAAATAAAATAAAACTCAATCATTTAACAACTCTTTTATTTTATTTTTTTGAGATGGAGTCTCGCTCTGTCACCAGGCTGGAGTGCAGTGGCGTGATCTCGGCTTACTGCAACCTCCGCCTTCTGGGTTCAAGCGATTCTCCTGCCTCAGCCTCCCGAGTAGCTGGGACTACAGGCGTGCACCATCATGCCCAGCTGGTTTTTTGTATTTTTAGTAAAGACAGGGTTTCACCATGTTGGCCAGGATACTCTCAATCTCTTGAGCTTATGATCCATCAACCTCTTGACCTCATGTTCCATCTGCCTCGGCCTCTCAAAGTGCTGGGATTACAGGCATGAGCCATCACGCCCGGCCAACAACTCTTAAATGGTGCTATCATGCCTAAAATTTGTCTTATTTGCTATGATAAAGGATTATTAAACATCCATTTCAGATGCTTCTTTTAAAATAATTAAGGACCCTTGTGACTATTTTGAGGGAAAGAGGCATCTTATTTGACATTTCTACAAAGGTCACAGGAGTAAAGTATCAAGTGCCATATAATTACCAAGTTTAATACAGTGAAGTAAAAATATCGTGACATAGTTTTCTTTAATAAAAAAGGCATTTTAATAGAAAATAATCTAGTTTGTTCCACTCTTAGGTTTTCAATCTAAGATACTATTAATTTTTACAAATTAAAACCATGATGAGATAGCCTATTAGAATGACTATTATCAAAAAGACAAAATATAATGGCAAGAATGTGGAAAAAAGGGGACTTTGGTACATAGGTGGTGGGAATTTAAATTAGTACAGGCATTATGGAAAACAGTATGGGGGTTCTTCAAAAAATTAAAAATTAGAACTATCATTATGATCCAGCAATCCCACTACTGGGTATATATCCAGAGAAAATGAAATCAGTGTGTCAAAGAGATTATCTGCATGCTCACATTCAGTGCAGCCTTATTCACAATAACCAGGATATGGAATCAATCTAAGAGTCCATCATTTGATGAATGGATAAAGAAAATGTGGTACAGATGCAAAATAGAACACTATTCAACCTTACAAATGAAGGAAATTCTGTCATTTATAAAAACACGGATTAACCTGGAGGACATTATGTTAGGTACATTAAGCCAGGCACAAAAAGACAATGCATTATTTCACTTTTAAGTGGAATCTAAAAAAGTTGAACTCATAGAAAGATGGAGTACAGTAAGTCCTCACAATGTCATCAATAGGTTCTTGGAAACTGCGACTTTAAGCAAAACAACATATGGCAGGCCTTCAAATAATGTCATATCCTTCATAGTTTCATTATAAGGTTGATGATAAAATACAATTGGTTTCATTATATGTCATTTTCCTTAAAAGGAGAGAGTCAGTGCTTATAGGGAAGAGTTTGAAATTGGAGAGAAGCTGGTCAGGGGACACAAAATTTCAGTTAGGAGGAATGGGTTAAAGAGAGCTATTGCACAACATAATGACTATAGTTAAGAACAACATGCTGTACACTTGAAAATTGCTAAGAGAATAGATGTTAAGTGTTCTCAGCATGAAAAACTGGCATGTGAAGTAATGCATATTTTAATTAGCTTGATTTAGCTATTCCACAATGTTTACATATATAAAAATGTATTGTATACCATAAATATATACAATTTCAATTGATCAATTAAAAAAATAAATGTTTAAAAAAGAAATATATGAGAAATATACTTAAGACAGTCACTATTGTAGGACAGTACAATAGTAATATATTATTAATTTTACACTCTGCATTGGGGTTTAAAAGTTATGTCCATGAAGCCATGATTAAATTTATTTATTTATTGAGTTAGTTATTTTTGAGACAGTGTTTTACTCTGTCACTGAGGCTGGAGTGCAGTGGTGCAATCTTGGTACATTGCAGCCTCAAGTTCCTGGACTCAAGCAATCTTTCTACCTCAGCCTCCAAATAGCTGGGACTACAAGCATGCACCACCATGCCTGGCTAATTTTTTTTGTAAGGACAGGGTGTCATTATGTTAACCAGGCTGGCCTCGAACTTTGGGCTTGAGCAATCCTCCCACCTTAGCCTCCCAAAGTACTGGGATTACAAGTGTCAGCCACTGTGCGTGGCTTATTTATCTTTTCACACTATACTTACAATTGTGTCTACTTTGGGTATGATTTATTTTCAAAGAGATTTAAGATGAATTCCTGGAAAAAATGGTTTATGTGAAGTTTTAACAAACCTTCACTTTATTCCAATCCTATTTAACATCATGTACCATTATCAGTATTGATGTCTTATCTTGTACTTCTAAAAAGCATATGCCAAGAAATTCTGTAGCAAACTTTTTGCTGAATATGCTTTCCTAGACTTATTAATTACCTCTACCCCACCACTCATTGCAATCTAATTAGTGCTCATATATTAGTTTTCTTAGCTATTATCCATTTATTAGGCAATTTCTAACAATACTCTAAAATCTAAACAAAAGCCATAAAAGGTAGTTGATACAGTTTGCCTTTGTGTCCCCAACCAAATCTCATCTTGAATTGTAATCACTGGGTATTGAGAGAGGAACATGGTGGGAGGTGATTGGATGCTGTTCTAGTGGTAGTGAGTTCTCATGAGAGCTGATGGTTTTATAAATGTTTGACAGTTACTCCTTCACATGCTCACACTCTCTGTTGCCTGCTGCCACATAACATGTGCCTGTTTCCCCTTCTACCATGATTGTAAGTCTCCTGAGCCCTCCCCAGTCATATGGAACTGTGAGTCAATTAAACCTCTTTTCTTTATAAATTACCCAGTATCAGTATTCTTTATAGCAATGTGAAAACAGACCAATACAGTAGTCAATCAAATCTTATAAAAGATTTGTAAAGAGTCCTAAACTTCCTTTCAAAAACAGTATGTTAATAACCCTGTTTCAAAGCTTATTAGTGAAGTGCGAAGAGCTTTGGTATCAGGCAACAGAGTATCAAATGAAATGGCTGATCATATTCAGTTGGTTACATTTAGTAATAGTTTTAGATAAACTGAGGGCAGGATTTTCAGTAAAATCCTGGGGCAAAAACAAACAAACTGAGAAGAAAGAGGAGGAGAAGGAAGAGGTAAAGGAGAAATGTTGGATAAAGTTTTACTTTTAAAAACATTTCTCACAAAACCAAATATGAGTTGAATACATACAACTGTACTCTGAGGTTATCTCTGTAGCTACAATGACTTTTCAATGGCTGTGTGAGCTACAGCAAAATGGTGGTGTAAATTTTAACAGTTGTGGACCATGAATATCATTCTACGATATCCCTTACAGATTCTAAGGTAGCAAGATTTATTTCAATTAAATACCACTTATTTGCTACATTAGTTTTAGCCCGAACGTATGGGATACAGCATGTTATATTTTAAGTGCTATGTATGTATGTATGTGTTTTTCTGAGACAGGGTCTCACTTTGTCACCCAGGTTGGAGTGTAGTGGTGTGATCACAGCTCACTGTAGCCGGGACATCCCAGGCTCAAGCAATCCTCCCACAGTAGCCTCCTGAGTAATTGGGACTATAGGCACATGCCACCATGCCTGGCTAATTTTTAAATTTTTGGTAGGGGGTCTTGCTATGTTACTCACGCTGGTCTCAAACTCTTGGGCTAAAGCAATCCTTCCACCTTGGCCTCCCGAATTGCTGGGATTACAGGCATAAGCCACCACACCTGGCCTGGAATAATTTCTATTTTATTTTTTCTTCTCCCTCAATCAATATAAACATTCTATCTGAGTCCATGTACTAAGGGCCTTGAAATGTAATTTTACCAATGTAAACAAACACAGAAATCTTTCAGTTTGTTATATCCCTTGATACGGTGTGGCTCTGTGTCCCCAACTAAATCTCATCTCAAATTGTAATCCACATGTGTCAAGGTAGGAACCTGATGGGAGGTGACTGGATTATGCGGAAGGTTTCACCTGTGTTGTTCTTGTGATAGAGAATGAGTTCTCATGAGAGCTGATGGTTTTAAAGTGTGGCACTTCCCCTTTGTTCACTCTCTTGCCTGTAGCCATGTAAGATGTTCCTTGCTTCCCCTTTGCCTTTGCCACTATTTTAAGTTTCCTGAGTCCTCTCTAACCTTGTGGAACTGTGAGTTAATTACACCTCTTTTGTTTAAAAATCACCCAGTCTCAGGTAGTATCTTTATAGCAGTGTGAAAACAGACTAATACATCCCTATTTTCTTGAAGATAAATCCTTTGTTAAGACTGTAACCAATCAGAAATGAAAGTGAAGACATTACAACAGACACTTCAGAAATAAGAAGGATCATAAAGGACTATTATGAACAACTGTATGCCAACAAATTGGATAAACTAGAGGAAATGGGTAAGTTTCTAGAATAAAACAGCCTACCAAAATTGAATCAGGAAGAAACGGAAAGTCTGAACAGACCAATAACAAAGAGATTGAAGAATTAATTAGAAACCTTCAACAAAAAGCCCAGAACTAGACAGTTGCACAGCTAAATTCAACCAAACAGTCAAAGAATTATTACCAATATTTAAACTCTTCCAAAAACTAGAGTGAGGGGGAATACTTCCAAACACATTTTATAAAGCCAGCATCCCCTCGATCCCTAAGCTAGACGAAGATATCAGAAGCAAACAAAACTACAGGTCAATTTCTCTGATGAACACTGATGCAAAAATCCTCAATAAAATATTAGCAAACTGAACCAATCCAACAACATATCAAAAAGGTTATACATCAAGATGAAGTGGGATTTATCCTTAGCACGCAAAGCTGATTTAATGAACACAAATCAATTGATGTGATACATCACATTAATGGAATAAAAGGTAAAAACTATGCGAACATGTGATCATCTCAATTGATGTAGAAAAAGCATTCAACTAAGTCCAACATCATTTATTGAGTAAAACTCTTGACAGTTTAGGTATAGAAGGAAAGTTCTTCAACACAGTAAAGGTAACTTATGAAAAACGCTTCACTAACATTATAAGCAATGAGGAAAAACTGAAGGCTTTTCTATTAACATCTGATACAGGGCAAGGATGCCCACTTTTGCTGCATCTATTCAAGATAGTACTGGAAGTACTAGCAAGAACAATCAGACAAAAAAAGAAATATAAGGCATCCAAATCACAACAGAAAAAGTGAAATTATCTTTATTTGCAGATGACATGATCCGCTATGTAGAAAGCCTCAGAGATTCCACAAAAACAGTGTTACAACTAACATATGAATTCAGTAACAGTGCAGGATACAAAATCAACATACAAAAATTGCTAGCAATTCTATATACAAATTATGACTTAGCTGAAAAATCAAGAAATGACTTAGCTGAAAAATCAAGAAAACAATTTATGATACCATAAAAATACGTAGAAATAAATTAACCAAGGAGGTGAAAGATTTGTACTCTGAAAACTATAAAACATTGATGATAGAAATGTAAAACACAATGAAATGGAAAGATATCTTGGATTAAAATAACTAATATTGTTAAAATGTTCACACTACCCAAAGAAATATACACATTTAATGGAATCCCCATAAAAACTCCAATGGCATTTTTCACAGAAATAGAAAAATCAATTCTGAAATTCATATGGAACCACAAAAAAAACTCAAATAGCCAAAGCTAAACTGAGAAAAAACCACAAAGGGGCATCATATTCCCTGATTTAAAATTATATTACAGGCTGGGCACAGTGGCTTACGCCTATAATCCCAGCACTTTTGGAGGCTGAAGAGGGATTGCTTGAGCCCAAAAGTTTGAGACCAGCCTGGGAAACATGGCAAAACCCCATCTCTTCCAAAAATACATACATTAGCCAGCACGGTGGCGAGTGCCTATAGTTACAGCTACTCAGGAAGCTGAGGGAGAATCACTTGAGCCCAGAAGTTGAAGCTACAGTGAACTGTGATTGGGCACCACTGCATTCCAGCCTGGGTGAAAGAGTGAGACCTTGTCTAAAAAGAAATAAATATTATATTATATTGTATTACAAAGCTACAGTCATCAGAATGGTATGGTATTGGCGTAAAAACAGAAGCATATGCCAGTGGAACAAAACAAAGATCCCAGAAACAAATTCAAACACATATAGTAAACTAATTTTTCACAAGGGCACCAAGAAGATCAACACGGAAAGGATAGTCTCTTCAACATGGTCTTGGGAAAATGGCATTTCCACATGGAAAAGAATAAAACTGGATCCTTATCTTACACCATATACAAAAATCAACTTAAAATGGAGAAAAGACCAAAATATAAGACACGAAACTTAGAAGAGGATGTAGAAGAAAAGGTCCTTGATACTGGCCTTGGCAATGATTTTTTTGGACATCACATCAAAAGCTCAGGCTACAAATGCAAAAATAAATAAATGGTACTACATAAAACTAAAAAGCTTCTGCAGAACAAAGGTAACAGTCAGCAAAATGAAAAGGCATCCTACAGAGGGAAAACATTTGCAAACTGCTTATCTATTAAGGGATTAATATCTAAAATTTATAAGGGTCTTTTAAGTCAATAGCAGAAAAACAACCTGATTAAAAACTGGGCTAAGGACCTAAACAGACAGTTATTCAAAGACGACATAAAAATGGTGAACTGGTATATGAAAAGGCTCAGCAATCACATTAATCATCACAGAAATGCAAATTAAAACCACTATGAGATATCACTTTATACTCATTAGAATGCTACTGCCAAAAAGGTAAGAGATAACAAACATTGGTAAAGATGTGGAGAAAGGGGAACACTAGCACATTGTTGGTAGAAATGTAGACTGTACAGCAATTATGAAAAAAAAGGAGGTTCTTAAAGAAATTAAACATAGAACTACCATATGACCTAGCAAACCTTTTTCTGGGCATATACTCAAAGGAGACTAAATCACTACCTCCTTAGGATATCTGCATTCCTATGCTCACTGCAGTATTATTCACAATAACCAAGATATGCAAAACTGTCCATCAATGTACAAACTGATAAAATGTGGTATATATGCATACAATGGAATATTATTCAACCTTAAAAAAGGAGATTCTGCCACTTCCTACACATGAATGGACTTGGAGGACATTATGTGTCCTAAGTGAAATAGGCCAGACACAGAAAGAAAAAATATTGCATGATATCACTTATATGTGGAATCTAAAAAAAATAAGGAGAAAATATACAGAGATAGAGAATAAGACTGGTTACCAGGGGTGGAGGGGGGTATGAAATGGGGACACGGAGCTCAAAGGATACAAAGTAGTAGATATGTAAGTTGAACAAGTCTAGAGATTTAATGCACAATAAAAATTGTATGGTATTTGGGATTTTGCTAAATAAGTAGATTTTAGCTGTTCTTGTCATACACACACACAAAAAAACTAGGTGAGCTGATAGATATGCTAATTTCCTTCAATATAGTAACTATTTTATTATCTATATGTATTCCACAACATGATGTTGTAAACCCTAAATACACACAATAAAGTTTTAAAAAAGACTGCAACCTTTAACCATATCATTGTTCCATCAAGAAAACATAGTTTGCTGTACAACCAATCTATTTTCAAGACAGCACTGGGTGGAGTGGTGTAGTATAACCAGAAACAGTGCTTGACCAATTCCATTTCTTACTTATGTACTTTATGTATTAACTGCCTCAATTATGAGCATTTTAATTTGAAAGCACTTCTCAGCACTTACTTTTTTGGTCAAAGAATCATCAGAATCAGAAGGCATCCTTGTTGACACGTGAAATATTACTTCTACTGTAGAGGTAGCAAAATATGGAGTGGTCAATCCAGTGCTTTTGTTTTTTTGTAGTCCTCCCATAAAACCACAATGGTTTGTAAGATTTACCTAGAAGTAATGAAGAGCCACATAAATTAAACAAAACCCAAACACAGTACTGAGAAAGACTCAAACTTCTTGCTTAAGAAAAAAATTGGGAACAAAGTCTTTTGTGTGTTATCAACCAATACTTAATCTAGAATTGTTAGAATTGATTTGTTTGTACTGGTACTTCTTAAGTATTTGAGGATCTCTAATTAGTAGGAGTTAACTAGGAAAGGTATCAACTGCTGTGTACTATGCATCTTTTGTTAGCCTACTAGGTGTTAATGGTAAATTATAAAGGCTGTCAGTGCACACCAAGGCCAGGGAGAAAAAAATCAAGTATGGAAATAGTTTGGGGAAAAGTTAAAACAGTAAGATTGTTTGACAAAATGATTAATTCGGTGTGTTGTATTTACTTATAAAACTGGCTTCCTGATTTGTTAGTACTTATCACAGTCCACAACAAGTAGAAATGCAGAACTACAGTTTAATTACATTTAAAAAACAACAAAGTGATCTGTAAAAGGATTTTAAAATAATTTTTATTTTCTGATTATAAATATAATACATGTTAACATCAGGGTTGTTGTATTGGATGATATTCCCTGGCCCTGTGTGATGCACAGAAGCCAAGAATTTGTGTTCATTGCAGAAAATTAGGGAAATAAAGGAGAAGAAAAAAAAATTAAAAATCACCAGTATTTCCCTACTTAGAGAAAACCATTTATATATATGCTTTACAATAAAAATATGAGAATAACAGATAAAATGGAGAATTACAAAAAAAAATCCCTGCACCATGTGAACTGAACACATCTCAAATATCATTATCAGTTACTAATGGCTGAATACATATATGATTGTTAGATTTTTATGTCATTACTGTAAGATTACCTCAATCTCTTCCAGTTTAAAATTTATTTTTAACTCAGTAATACACTTACATAATTAAAAATTTTAAAGTATTAAAAAAGCATACCAAAATTCTTCCTTCCATGTCTCTCACCTGCAACTACTAAGTTACCTTCTCAGAAAGCAAGTTAAGTATCTTTAGAAAAATATTATCTGCATATATAATTAAATTCTTATATGTTTATGTGCACATATCCATGCACGTTTGTGTGCACATACACACAGTACATGCATATAAAACATTCTGCATCTTGCTTTTGGAATTAATATATCTTGAAAAATACTCCTTATTAGTAAGTAAAGAGAGTCCTCATTTTTGGTTCCTGGCTTCACAGAAGTTCATTTTACTGATGTACAGTAATTTAGTCCCCTACTTGAAGGATATTTAGGTTATTTTCTGTCTTTTGCTATCACAGTCAATGCTGCAGCAAATAACACTGAACTCATATCATGTTCCATTTGTGAAAGTAGAGCTACGGACAAATAGTTATACGTGAAACTTTAAGTCAAAGGGCATGTGGACTTCTAATACTAAAACACACTACCAAGTTACCCTCCACAGATGCCACCAACAATGTATGAGGATGCCTTTTTCCCTCATATCCTTTCAAATATAGTATATTATCAACTTTATGATCTTTGCTAATCTGATAGGTGACAAATGGTATCTCCAGGTAGATTTTTTGTTTTGTTTTACTTTAGTTCAGAAAGTTACTTATTTTCAAGTAAATTCTCTGATAACATAAAGGAGAAAGTCTCAGTTTAGTGTTCCTTTGCTGTAAACACTTAACACTTGCTGATCTCTATTGTTTAAAATAAACATCTGGAGAGTCACATGAAGAAATGAAAAAATTAAAAAGAAATCTCATGTACACTTTACCCAGAGCCCCCCAGTGCAAAACTCTATCACCACCAGGATACTGATGACACTGATACAGCTATGAGACAGAGCATGTTCAAAAATTCAAGGATCCCCCCTATTGCCCTGTTATGTGAGCCATACCCACTTCCCTTCTACTGTATCCCCTCCTTTACCCCTGGCAATCACTCACTCATCTGTTCTTTACTTCTATAACTATCATTTCAAGAATGTTATATGAATTGAAGGACATAGGATATAACCTTTTCAAGTGTTTGGAGATTTTTCCTGTTATCTTTTGTTAATGATTTCAAGTTTGATTCCACTGTTGTTCAAGGACATATTCTATTATTTCAATGCTTTTAAATTTGTTGAGGCTTGTTTTATGGCCCAGGGTATGATCTATCTTGGTATATGCTCTGTGGGAACCTGAAAATAACGTATATTCTGCCATTGTTGGGTGGAATATTTTACACATGTAGATTAGATCTTGTTGGTAGGTGCTGTTGTTGAATTCCTCCATGTACTTGCTGATTTTGTTTAGTTTTTCTCTTAACTGTTGAGGAGTGAAGTCTTCAACTGTAATTGTGAATTTCTCTATTTCTTCTTTCAGTTCTATCAGCTTTTGTGCCACATATTTTGTAGCTCTGTTGTTTGGCGCACACGCATTTAGCATTGCTATGTCTTCTTGGTGAACTGATCCTTTTATAATTATATAATGTCCCTCTGATCTCCAGCAATTTTCTTTGCTCTAAAGTTGATCTGATATTAATGCAGCCACTCTGGCTTTTCTTTGATTGATGTTTGCACACTATAACTTTTTCTATCTTTTAACTTTCTGCCAGTCTATATTGTTATATATATATATATATATATATATATAAAATATACACACACACATATTTTTTTTTTCTTTTCTTTTTTCTTTTTCTTTTTCTTTGAGATGGAGTCTTGCTCTTGTCACCCAGGCTGGAATGCAGTGGCATGATCTTGGCTCACTGCAACCTCTGTCTCCCGGGTTCAAGCAATTCTCCTGCCTCAGCCTCCTGAGTAGCTGGGATTACAGGTGCCTGCCACCATGCCTGGCTACTTTTTGCACTTTTAGTACAGAGGGGGTTTCACCATGTTGGCCAGGCTGGTTTCGAACTCCTGACCTCAGGTGACCAGCCCACCTTGGCCTCCCAAAGTGCTGGGATTACAGGTGTGAGCCACTGCACCCAGCCTATATTCTTGTATTTCAAGTGAGTTTCTTTTAGGTAACACATAGGTGGGTTATATTTTTTAATCCACTCTGCCAATCTCTTTTAATTGGTACATTTAGATTATTTATATTTCATGTAATTATTGACAGGTTAATAAGGCTTAAGCTTGCCATCTTATTTTCTGTTTTCTGTTTATTTTCTATGTTTTTCATTTCTCTGTTTTACTTTTCCTGCCTCCTGTGGGTTACTTGAACATTTTCTAGAACTCTGTTTTTATCTATCATTTTTTTGAGTGTACATTTTTATATACTTTTGTAGTGGTTGCTCTATGTATTACATTATATATACATAGCTTATCACAGCCTACTAGTGTTGTCATTTTACCTGCTTAAGTAACTCTACCTTACTGTATGTTCCTTTACTATCCCATTTGAAATATAATTGTGATAAATATTTCCTCTCATATATTTGAACATCAGAAAGTGTTATAATTTTTGCTTCAACAGTTAAAAATAATTAAGACAACTCAAGATGAGAAAGCACATTGATTATATTTACCCATTTTTTCTTGCCATGGTCTGCCTTCCTGATGTTTCAAAGTTCCTCCTTTTATCATTTGCTTTCTATTATTAATAGAACTTCTTTCAGTGATTGCTTTAGGGTAGGTCTGCAAGTAACAAGTTCTCTAAGTTTCTCTTCATTTGAGAATGTTGTGACCTTCTCTTCATTCTTGAAGGATATGTTTGTGAGCTGTCAGATTCTGGGTCTTCTGGGCACAGTAGCTCATGCCTGTAATCCCAGCACTTTGGGAGGGGGAGGTGGGAGGATTGCCTGAGGCCAGGAGTTTGAGACCAGCCTGGCCAACATGGTGAAACCCTGTCTCTACCAAAATTACACAAAAATTTAGCTGGATGTGGTGGTTCATGACTGTAATCCCAGTTACGTTGGGAGGCTAAGGCACAAGAATCACTTGAACCCAGGAGGTGGAGGTTGCAATGAGCCAAGATCGCGCCACTGCACACTAGCCTGAACGACAGAGCAAGATTCCACCTCAAAACAAATAAACAGACAAATAAACAAACAAAAAACAGATTCTGGGTTGACAGTTCTTTTCTTTCAGCACTTAAAAAAATGCTATGCCACTTCCCCTGGCTCCCACAGTTTCTGATAAGAAGTTTGCTATCTTTCTAATAGCTTCCCCCCGACAAATAAGGTACACTTATTCTCTGGATGCTTTCAAGAATTTTTGTCTTTAGTTTTCAGAAATTAAATTATGATGTGTTACTATAGATTTCTTTTGATTTATCCTGTTTGGGTTTCACCAAGCTTTTTGAATCTACAGCTTTAAGTCTCTCACCAAATTTAGGAAGTTTTCAGCACTTTCTTCAAGTATTTCAAGTACTTTTTCAGACCAGGCTCTTTCTCCTCTTCTTCTTGACTCAGATAACAGAATGCTAGATTTTTTTTTTTTTTTTTGTTAATGTCCCTCAGGTCCCTGATGCTCTGTTCATTATTTTTAGGTTTCTTTTCTTTTCCTTTTTTCTTTTTCTTTTTCTTTTCTTTTCTTGATACAGGGTCTGCTCTGTCACCCAGGCTGGAGAGCAGTGACATGATCTTTACTCACTGTAACCTCTACCTCCTGGACTCAAGCAATCCTCCCATCATCCTCCCAAGTAGCTGGGATCACAGGTGCCCACCACCACACCTGGCTAATTTTTGTATTTTTTTGTAGAGAGGGGATCTCACTACGTCACCCAGGCTGGTCTCAAAACTCCTGGCTCAAGCAGTCTCCAGCTTCAACCTCGCAAACTGCTAGGGTTACAGGTGTAAGCCACCATGCCCAGCCTAAGTTTATTTTCTCTGCTGTCCAGGCTGTTTCTACTGTTTTATCTTCCAGTTTACTGATTCTTCTGTACCCCCATTCCCACTCCACTTGGTTGTTGGGTGCAACTACAGAGTCTTTTATTTCAGTTATTATATTTTTCACTCTAAAACTTTCATTTGATTGTTCTTTACATTTTCTATTTCTTAGGTGAGACTATTTTTCATTTGTTTCAATTGTGTTACCAATTACTTACTGAAGCATTTCTATCAAGGTTGCTTTAAATATTTGTAATCTTGGTGTGGGCATCTGTTGTTTTTTTAAAATTCAGTTTGAGATTTTCCTGGTTCTGGATATGATGCGTAATTTTTTATTGAAATGTACACATTTTCATGAGACTCTGGATCTTATTTAAAATTCCTGTTTTAGCTGGTTGTTTGAAGACTCTGCTGTATCAGGGAAAAGAGCAGAGAATCAGGTGAAAGTGCTGACTTGTTTCTGCCAGGTGGAGGTGGAATTATATGTTCTCTACTCAATCTCTGTTGACACCTGGGAAGCAGGGACGATCCTCATTACTGATATGTGGAGGCAGGAGTTCTAGCTTCCTATGTGATGTTCACTAAAACAGCGGTAAGGGTGACCTCACTACTGCTGGGTGATGGTAAAAGTCCCAATTCTCCATAAGGCCTCCTCTGCAATGACTCCAGTGGAGAGCAGGTGCCTCAATAATATTGGTGGCGATGGAATTCTACGTTTCCCATGTAGTCTCCACTGACACTTAGGTGTGAACGGGAGACTCATTACCAACTGGTAGACATGAAAGTCTTGGATTTCTACTTGGCCTTCTCCGGCACTATTTGATAGTATTCCAGTGTGGTGTCGGGGGCATCTCATAACAGCCTCATGAAGACGCAGGTCTAGGCTCCTTACCTGACCTTTGCTGTCAGGGTGGGGATGGGGTCAAGGAATTTTCTGTGGTGTTTGGCTGGAGTAGTGCAGTTATTATCTAAATGTTTTTCTGCCTTTTTAGGTTGCTCCTTTCCTGGTCCTTTAGCTAGAAAGAGCAGGCTTTGGTTGGTGCTTTTTGTCTGCACCCATTGGTGTTTCTAGGTTGCTGGCTTCTTCAACTCCAAGTCTGGGATATATGAGGCAAAAAAGAAAATCCAGAAAATGCACCACTATGTCATTCTTCAGTCCTAAAGTCCCTAGTTATTCTGTCTTCTCTCCATCTTTCAGAGTCTTCTTATGCTTGTTTTCCATGTAATGTCTTATGCTTATTGTACTCAGTAGGAAGAATATAGAAAGCATATCTATTTGACTTTCCCAGAAGTGGAAATCTCCTCTGTACAATTTAATGGATTTCAGGATATTCACAGTTAAGTGCAATCATCACTACAGTCAATTATAGAACATTTTCATCACTTCCCAAAGAAACTCCGTATCTTTTGTCACCCCCTCCTCTCTCATGCCCCTAACCAGCCCTAAGCAACCATTAACCTACCTTCTGCCTCTACAGATATACCTATTGTGGACATTACATATAAAGGAACCATTAATATGTGATCTTGATGATTGGTTTCTTTCATTTAGCACAATGTTTTCAAGGTACATTCATGCTGTAGCACATAATCACTTTGTTTCGTTTTATGACTGAATAATATTCCCTTTTATTGGATACACCACAGTTTAGCCATTCATCCACTGATGGACATCTGGATTGTTTCTACCATTTTGCTAGAGTAAATAATGCTGCCATGAACATTCATGGCCAGGCTTTTGCATGGACATATGCTTTCATTTCCCTTGGGTATATACTTTGGGGGTAGAACTGTTTGGTCATATGGCAACTCTACATTTAACTGTTTGATGAACTGCCAGAATGTTTTCCACAGTGGTTATACATTTTACATACCTACTAGCAGTGTATGAGGGTTCAGATTGCTCCTAATCCTAGCCAACAGTTGTTATTACCTGACTTTCTGATTGTAGTTATCTTTTTTTAAAAAATTTATTTATTACTATTATTATACTTTAAGTTCTAGGGTACATGTGCATAACGTGCAGGTTTGTTACATATGTATACTTGTGCCATGTTGCTGTGCTGCACCCATCAACTCGTCAGCACCCATCAACTCGTCATTTACATCAGGTATAACTCCCAATGCAATCCTTCCCCCCTCCCCCCTCCCCATGATAGGCCCCGGTGTGTGATGTTCCCCTTCCCGAGTCCAAGTGATCTCATTGTTCAGTTCCCACCTATGAGTGAGAACATGCGGTGTTTGGTTTTCTGTTCTTGTGATAGTTTGCTGAGAATGATGGTTTCCAGCTGCATCCATGTCCCTACAAAGGACACAAACTCATCCTTTATTATGGCTGCATAGTATTCCATGGTGTATATGTGCCACATTTTCTTAATCCAGTCTGTCACTGATGGACATTTGGGTTGATTCCAAGTCTTTGCTATTGTGAATAGTGCCTCAATAAACATATGTGTGCATGTGTCTTTATAGTAGCATGATTTATAATCCTTTGGATATATACCCAGTAATGGGATGGCTGGGTCATATGGTACATATAGTTCTAGATCCTTGAGAAATCGCCATACTGTTTTCCATAATGGTTGAACTAGTTTACAATCCCACCAACAGTGTAAAAGTGTTCCTATTTCTTCACATCCTCTCCAGCACCTGTTGTTTCCTGACTTTTTAATGATCGCCATTCTAACTGGTGTGAGATGGTATCTCATTGTGGTTTTGATTTGCATTTCTCTGATGGCTAGTGATGATCAGCATTTTTTCATGTGTCTGTTGGCTGTATGAATGTCTTCTTTTGAGAAATGTCTGTTCATATCCTTTGCCCACTTTTTGATGGGGTTGTTTTTTTCTTGTAAATTTGTTTGAGTTCTTTGTAGGTTCTGGATATTAGCCCTTTGTCAGATGAGTAGATTGCAAAAATTTTCTCCCATTCTGTAGGTTGCCTGTTCACTCTGATGGTAGTTTCTTTTGCTGTGCAGAAGCTCTTTAGTTTAATGAGATCCCATTTGTCAATTTTGACTTTTGCTGCCGTTGCTTTTGGTGTTTTAGACATGAAGTCTTTGCCCATGCCTATGTCCTGAATGGTACTACCTAGGTTTTCCTCTAGGGTTTTTATGGTATTAGGTCTAACATTTAAGTCTCTAATCCATCTTGAATTAATTTTCGTATAAGGAGTAAGGAAAGCATCCAGTTTCAGCTTGCTACTTATGGCTAGCCAATTTTCCCAGCACCATTTATTAAATAGGGAATCCTTTCCCCATTTCTTGTTTATCTCAGGTTTGTCAAAGATCAGATGGCTGTAGATGTGTTATATTATTTCTGAGGACTCTGTTCTGTTCCATTGGTCTATATCTCTGTTTTGGTACCAGTACCATGCTGTTTTGGTTACTGTAGCCTTGTAGTATAGTTTGAAGTCAGGTAGCGTGATGCCTCCAGCTTTGTTCTTTTGACTTAGGATTGTCTTAGAGATGCGGGCTCTTTTTTGGTTCCATATGAACTTTAAAGCAGTTTTTTCCAATTCTGTGAAGAAACTCATTGGTAGCTTGATGGGGATGGCACTGAATCTATAAATAACCTTGGGCAGTATGGCCATTTTCACGATATTGATTCTTCCTATCCATGAGCATGGTATGTTCTTCCATTTGTTTGTGTCCTCTTTAATTTCACTGAGCAGTGGTTTGTAGTTCTCCTTGAAGAGGTCCTTTACATCCCTTGTAAGTAGGATTCCTAGGTATTTTATTCTCTTTGAAGCAATTGTGAATGGAAGTTCATTCATGATTTGGCTCTCTGTTTGTCTGTTACTGGTGTATACGAATGCTTGTGATTTTTGCACATTAATTTTGTATCCTGAGACTTTGCTGAAGTTGCTTATCAGCTTAAGGAGATTTTGGGCTGAGACAATGGGGTTTTTTAAATATACAATCATGTCATCTGCAAACAGGGACAATTTGACTTCTTCTTTTCCTAACTGAATACCCTTTCTTTCTTTCGCTTGCCTGATTGCCCTAGCCAGAACTTCCAACACTATGTAGATAGGAGTGGTGAGAGAGGGCATCCCTGTCTTGTGCCAGTTTTCAAACGGAATTTTTCCAGTTTTTGCCCATTCAGTATGATATTGGCTGTGGGTTTGTCATAAATAGCTCTTATTATTTTGAGATACGTTCCATCAATACCGAATTTATTGAGCATTTTTAGCATGAAGGGCTGTTGAATTTTGTCAAAAGCCTTTTCTGCATCTATTGAGATAATCATGTGGTTCTTGTCTTTGGTTCTGTTTATATGCTGGATTATGTTTATTGATTTGCGAATGTTGAACCAGCCTTGCATCCCAGGGATGAAGCCCACTTGATCATGGTGGATAAGCTTTTTGATGTGCTGCTGAATCCGGTTTGCCAGTATTTTATTGAGGATTTTTGCATCGATGTTCATCAGGGATATTGGTCTAAAATTCTCTTTTTTTGTTGTGTCTCTGCCAGGCTTTGGTATCAGGATGATGTTGGCCTCATAAAATGAGTTAGGGAGGATTCCCTCTTTTTCTATTGATTGGAATAGTTTCAGAAGGAATGGTAACAGCTCCTCCTTGTACCTCTGGTAGAATTCGGCTGTGAATCCATCTGGTCCTGGACTTTTTTTCGTTGGTAGGCTATTAATTGTTGCCTCAATTTCAGAGCCTGCTATTGGTCTATTCAGGGATTCAACTTCTTCCTGGTTTAGTCTTGGAAGAGTGTAAGTGTCCAGGAAATTATCCATTTCTTCTAGATTTTCTAGTTTATTTGCGTAGAGGTGTTTATAGTATTCTCTGATGGTTGTTTGTATTTCTGTGGGGTTGGTGGTGATATCCCCTTTATCATTTTTTATTGCGTCTATTTGATTCTTCTCTCTTTTCTTCTTTATTAGTCTTGCTAGTGGTCTGTCAATTTTGTTGATCTTTTCAAAAAACCAACTCCTGGATTCACTGATTTTTTGGAGGGATTTTTGTGTCTCTATCTCCTTCAGTTCTGCTCTGATCTTACTTATTTCTTGCCTTCTGCTAGCTTTTGAATGTGTTTGCTCTTGCTTCTCTAGTTCTTTTAATTGTGATGTTAGAGTGTCAATTTTAGATCTTTCCTGCTTTCTCTTGTGGGCATTTAGTGCTATAAATTTCCCTCTACACACTGCTTTAAATGTGTCCCAGAGATTCTGGTATGTTGTATCTTTGTTCTCATTGGTTTCAAAGAATGTCTTTATTTCTGCCTTCATTTCCTTATGTACCCAGTAGTCATTCAGGAGCAGGTTGTTCAGTTTCCATGTAGTTGAGCGGTTTTGATTGAGTTTCTTAGTCCTGAGTTCTAGTTTGATTGCACTGTGGTCTGAGAGACAGTTTGTTATAATTTCTGTTCTTGTACATTTGCTGAGGAGTGCTTTACTTCCAATTATGCGGTCAATTTTGGAATAAGTGCAATGTGGTGCTGAGAAGAATGTATATTCTGTTGATTTGGGGTGGAGAGCTCTATAGATGTCTATTAGGTCTGCTTGCTGCAGAGATGAGTTCAATTCCTGGATATCCTTGTTAACTTTCTGTCTCGTTGATCTGTCTAATGTTGACAGTGGAGTGTTGAAGTCTCCCATTATTATTGTATGGGAGTCTAAGTCTCTTTGTAAGTCTCTAAGGACTTGCTTTATGAATCTGGGTGCTCCTGTATTGGGTGCATATATATTTAGGATAGTTAGCTCTTCCTGTTGAATTGATCCTTTTACCATTATGTAATGGCCTTCTTTGTCTCTTTTGATCTTTGATGGTTTAAAGTCTGTTTTATCAGAGACTAGTATTGCAACCCCTGCTTTTTTTTGTTCTCCATTTGCTTGGTAAATCTTCCTCCATCCCTTTATTTTGAGCCTATGTGTGTCTCTGTGTGTGAGATGGGTCTCCTGAATACAGCAGACTGATGGGTCTTGACTCTTTATCCAGTTTGCCAGTCTGTGTCTTTTAATTGGAGCATTTAGTCCATTTACATTTAAGGTTAATATTGTTATGTGTGAACTTGATCCTGCCATTATGATATTAACTGGTTATTTTGCTCGTTAGTTGATGCAGTTTCTTCCTAGCCTCGATGGTCTTTACATTTTGGCATGTTTTTGCAATGGCTGGTACCGGTTGTTCCTTTCCATGTTTAGTGCTTCCTTCAGGGTCTCTTGTAAGGCAGGCCTAGTGGTAACAAAATCTCTAAGCATTTGCTTATCTGTAAAGGATTTTATTTCTCCTTCACTTATGAAACTTAGTTTGGCTGGATATGAAATTCTGGGTTGAAAATTCTTTTCTTTAAGAATGTTGAATATTGGCCCCCACTCTCTTCTGGCTTGGAGAGTTTCTGCCGAGAGATCTGCTGTTAGTCTGATGGGCTTCCCTTTGTGGGTAACCCGACCTTTCTCTCTGGTTGCCCTTAAGATTTTTTTCTTCATTTCAACTTTGGTGAATCTGGCAATTATGTGTCTTGGAGTTGCTCTTCTCGAGGAGTATCTTTGTGGCGTTCTCTGTTATTTCCTGGATTTGAATGTTGGCCTGCCCTACTAGGTTGGGGAAGTTCTCCTGGATGATATCCTGAAGAGTGTTTTCCAACTTGGTTCCATTTTCCCCCTCACTTTCAGGCACCCCAATCAGACGTAGATTTGGTCTTTTTACATAATCCCATACTTCTTGCAGGCTTTGTTCATTTCTTTTTCTTATTTTTTCTTTTGGTTTCTCCTCTCGCTTCATTTCGTTCATTTGATCCTCAATTGCTGATACTCTTTCTTCCAGTTGATCGAGTTGGTTACTGAAGCTTGTGCATTTGTCACGTATTTCTCGTGTCATGGTTTTCATCTCTTTCATTTCATTTATGACCTTCTCTGCATTATTTACTCTAGCCATCAATTCTTCCACTTTTTTTTCAAGATTTTTAGTTTCTTTGCGCTGGGTATGTAATTCCTCCTTTAGCTCTGAGAAGTCTGATGGACTGAAGCCTTCTTCTCTCATCTCGTCAAAGTCATTCTCTGTCCAGCTTTGATCCGTTGCTGGCGATGAGCTGTGCTCCTTTGCCGGGGGAGATGCACTCTTATTTTTTGAATTTCCAGCTTTTCTGCCCTGCTTTTTCCCCATCTTTGTGGTTTTATCTGTCTGTGGTCTTTGATGATGATGGTGACGTACTGATGGGGTTTTGGTGTAGGTGTCCTTCCTGTTTGATAGTTTTCCTTCTAACAGTCAGGACCCTCAGCTGTAGGTCTGTTGGAGATTGCTTGAGGTCCACTCCAGACCCTGTTTGCCTGGGTGTCAGCAGCAGAGGCTGCAGAAGATAGAGTATTGCTGAACAGCAAGTGTACCTGTCTGATTCTTGCTTTGGAGGCTTCCTCTCAGGGGTGTACTCCACCCTGTGAGGTGTGGGGTGTCAGACTGCCCCTTGTGGGGGATGTCTCCCAGTTAGGCTACTCAGGGGTCAGGGACCCACTTGAGCAGGCAGTCTGTCCCTTCTCAGATCTCAACCTCCGTGTTGGGAGATCCACTGCTCTCTTCAAAGCTGTCAGACAGTCGTTTGCGTCTGCAGAGGTTTCTGCTGCTTTTGTTGTTGTTTAGCTGTGCCCTGTCCCCAGAGGTGGAGTCTACAGAGACAGGCAGGTTTCCTTGAGCTGCTGTGAGCTCCACCCAGTTCGAGCTTCCCAGCGGCTTTGTTTACCTACTTAAGCCTCAGCAATGGTGGGCACTCCTCCCCCAGCCTCGCTGCTGCCTTGCGGTTAGATCGCAGACTGCTGTGCTAGCAATGAGGGTGGCTCTGTGGGCGTGGGACCCTCCCGGCCAGGTGTGGGATATAATCTCCTGGTGTACCTGTTTGCTTAAGGCGCAGTATTGGGGTGGGAGTTACCCGATTTTCCAGGTATTGTGTGTCTCAGTTCCCCTGGCTAGGAAAAGGGATTCCCTTTCCCCTTGCACTTCCCAGGTGAGGCGATGCCTCGCCCTGCTTCAGCTCTCGCTGGTCGGGCTGCAGCAGCTGACCAGCACCGATTGTCCGGCACTCCCTAGTGAGATGAACCCAGTACCTCAGTTGAAAATGCAGAAATCACCGGTCTTCTGTGTAGCTCGCGCCGGAGTTGGAGACTGGAGCTGTTCCTATTTGGCCATCTTGCTCCGCCACAATACCGATTGTAGTTATCTTAATGGGTGTGAAGTGATACCTACTATGGTTTTGATTTGCATTTCTCCGATAGCAAAGGATGTTGAGCATCTTTTCATGTGTTTATTGGTCATTTATATATCTTTTGTGGAGAAATGTCTATTTAGGTCCTTTGAGCATTTTTTAGTTCAGTATCTTCTAATCATTGATTTGTATAACTTGTTTGTACACTCTAGATACTAGTCTCTTATCAGACTTCACCTTGAAGCACAAAAATTTTAATTTTAATAAAGTACAATTATCTGGTTCTGTCTTTGTTGCTCATGCTTTGTGTCTTATCTAAAAATCCTTTGCAAAATCCAAGATCACGAGGATTTACTCCTATATTTTCTTCTAAAGTTTTAAAATTCTAGGTCTTACATTTAGGTCCGTGATCCATTTGGAGTTAATCTTTGTACATGGTATGGGGTAAGAGTCTGGCTTCATTCTTTGCATATGGCTCATAGTCTCAGCGCCATTTGTTGAAAAGACTATTCTTTCTCCATTGGATGGTTGTGGCACCCTTGTCAAAAACGGCTGACCACAAATATGGGGTTTATTTCTGGACTCTCAATTCTATTCCATTGATCTATATGTCTATCCTTGTACCAGCAGTACTACACTATCTTCTTTTTTTTTTTTCCTAAGTTCTGCCCCAGGATCTATCCACACTACCTTGATTAGCATTGCTCTGTATTAAGTTTTGAAATCAAAAAGTGTAAATATTCCTAACTTGTTCTTTTTCATGTCTCCCTTACTTTTACTAATACTTTTATGGTATTTTACATTTTAACAGAAAATCTACTTAGGGTTTTTTTTTGTACTTTTCAAAGCATTTTCACATCTATAAGCTCAATTGAACTTCACATCACCTCTGTTGGGTAAAAAAGTATATTACCTTTGACAAATAAGTAAAGAGGCATACAGAGCTTAAATAACTCACTTAAGGTAAAACAGCAGGTTAATATGATCCATAAATCCCATTACTGGGTATTTATTCAAAGAAAAGGAAATCAGTATATCAAAGCGATACCTGCACTGCCATATTTATTGCAGCTTTACTCACAACAGCCAAGATATGGAAATAACCTAAATATCCATCAACAGATGACTGAATAAAGAAAATGTGGTATGTATCACAATGCAATACTATTCAGTCATAAAAAGGAATGGAATCCTATCATTTGTAGAAGCATGGATGGAATTGAAGGTCATTATGTTAAGACAAATAAACCAGACACAGAAAGACAAACATTACATGTTCTCACTCAGATGTGGGAGCTAAAAAAGTTGATCTCATGGAGGTAACAAATAGAATGACAGTTACCAGAGGCTGGTGAAGGTGGTGGTTGTGGTGTGGAGATGAAGATAGGCTCGCTAACGAAGACAAAACATATAGTGAGATAGAAGGAATAAGCCCTACAGTTCAATAGCACATTAGCATGACTATAGTTAACAACAAAATGTTGTTTATTTCAAAATAGTTAGAAGAGGAGATTTGAAATGTTTCCAACACAAATGATAAATGTTTGAAGTGATGGGTATCCTAAATATCCTGAACTGATCACTACACATTGTATGCACTTATCAGAATTATATGTTCCACATAAATATGTACAATTATTATGTAGCAATAAAAATTTTTAAAAGAAGTCAGTAAAAACATACTGATTTAAATACTACCAACAACCACCTTGACCTAACTGACATACCTAGTTCACTACACTCAATAACTACAGAATATACACTTTTTTTTCAAGGGAATAGGGTACCTATACTGAGATACATTATATTTCAAAATACTGAAATCTTACAGAGTATATTCTGTAATCACAATGGGATAGAATTAGGTATCAATAACGACATCTAGAAAAAACTCACATATTTTGAAATAAAACTACACATTTATAAATAAGCTATGTATCCCAAGGAAAAAATCATAAAAAAATAGGTTAGATTAGCCATAAAAATATATACAAAACACTAAAGGCTTACATATCAGACACTGTGAACGGCACTGGGAATTTAAAAAAAAAGAAAAATCACTGAGATAAAAGTGCCTGCCCTCTACAAGCTTATAGTCTAATGCAGTGCTCTTTAACAATTTTGCTCATATACTCTCTACAGCAATTTTGGGAAACTATTAAATTGAAAACTATAATAAAAATTTTCATAAAAAATTTAAATGGTTGCCAAGGATACAATTTCCAGTATACTATATAATAAATATATGTGCTTTAAATATATTTTCATCAAAATCTTGGAGCTACAGATTTGGCTGATTCAATACATGCAAAGTGTCTGGTATTAAATTGATCACAAGCCAATCAGCCACATCAGATTTACTTTCTGTTCTAGAACATGTCTGATACTTCATTTTTCAATTCAAATAAACATATTCATCCAAATCCTTATGACAAATACCTACCTTCTGAGTTATAATTCTAAGATAGACAGATTTGGTACAGGAATCTTGACATGGGTTGGTTTCTTGAATGACATAAAGTATAACACCTTTCAAAATTTCTTGTTTTGCTGGCAGGGACTTTCTCCTAAAAGTATATCCACTAGAACTGTCTATTTTGTTGGTGCTAAAACCCTCTGGGACACTGTACGATTTGGGGTGGGTGAGTAGTATGCCTTTCTTTTACAAAGTAAATGAGAGACAAGAGACTGCAGAAGGGTTTTCTGGCATTAGTTTTGGTAAACTTGAGGATCTGGAAGCTAATTTCCTCAAAACTATGTATACCCACATATTCCTGGAAAGCCTTTGTGTAGCCATAAGGTCCTAGTTTGAAAACCACCAGTCCAGTGGTCACAGCTGTAAGGAAAATCCAGATCTTATAAACCTATGAGTTTAGTACTCTTTCACAATATACTGTCTCATAAAATAGTCAACACCTTTCCTTTCAAAGTCCCAACTGCTGCTGTATGTGCAGACAAAATGGAAGGCAGAAACAATAACAAATTAGTTGTTAAGCTGTTGTATCTCCTAAAATAATACTTCTATAATAAGCTAGGAAAAAAAAAAGAAAAAAACTTATGCTTCCAAATATAAATGTTTCGTATAATTTAAAAATAATACCTCCCAACCAAGACCAGCTACAAAATCTTCATATGCTTGACTTCCTCCTGTATTGGTGAGAATGGAGTGTTTGTCTTCTTGTCCTTCAGCAACATAAAATACTGCAATCTTGTGTGTCTCTCGGCTATAAAACAAAAGATTACACCACTCGTTTAATCACCATTTTATCTACTCATTCATCCAACAATTAAGTTCTATGTACAAAGTATGTAGCAATAAAAAGATTAAAAAGGATTAGATCTTATAGTCTACAGAAGGAGATATAAATGCAACGTAAGTAAAAAATTACTATAAAATTGCCATTGGAATCAAAGACAGGCATGATCATTTTTGACTGCAGAAACAGAAACTTAAAGAAGATAAAATTGAATTAGATGAAGGTAAGAAAGATTCGACAAATGAAGAGAAAGAGCATCAGGAAGGACACATAGGTGTGAATACATAAAGCATCTCAAGAATTGTCTGTTTTGCAATGTAGCCGAATCCCATGGTTGAAGGGACTACATTTTAGAACTAGGTAGGAGTACAGAGATGAGTGAGAAAGGATCCAATCCTTCAAAGTACTTACAATGTAGAAGAAACACCCACAGTTAAGTGTTGTTTAACAACAGGGATACATTCTGAGAAATGTGTCTTTAGGCAATTCTGTTATTGTATGAACATTATAGATGTACTCACATAAACCTAGATGGTACAGACTACTACACAACCTTGGCTATCAGGTATAGCCTATTGTTGCTAAGCTACAAATCTGTACAACATGTTACTGTAGGAATACTGTAGGCAATTGTAACATATTGTTAAGTATTTGTGTATATAAATATACATAAACAGAAAGGGTGCAGCAAAAACAAGGTATTCTAATCTTATGAGACTACTGTCGTATATGTGGTCCAACGATGATGAAAGCATAGTTACGCAGTTTGTTTACAAATATAAAACTGTATGGAGTAACAGCCAAGTTCTTAGACATTTTATTTTTAGTTCTCTCTAAAATTAAAAGTGTTCATAAAAGCACATTTCTTGTTTGAAATTTAGCTTTACAATTTGGCTTTCCAAACTAACTAAGTCATGCTACATTTACTTTAGGTTGATTTAACAAAGCTTGGGTTAAAAAACTTTAAGACCATTAGTAAAGTTTTCACTACTATATCATGTAGGAATTAAAAAAAAAAAAAAACAAAAAACCCTGCAACAACAACAACAACAAGTAAATAAGAATTAAAGTTCTTTAAAAAATGGAGTCTGACAACCGAATTTTCCCACACATCTGGAGCAAGTTACCAAATCATGATAGTAGGTTCAATATCAGCAAGAAAGATGTTTCAGCTGCTTTCAATAATGGAATATTTTACTTTAGATGATGAGCACATAGGCAAACTTTCAGTGTATCAGATGTGTCATCAGGATATGCTAGTGTAAGCAGTAAAATATGATGTGGGGATGGGGAGACTTCCAAATCTGCAGAATAAGGATCTACACAGCCTCTCTCCCAAGCAAAACACAGCTTATCTGTTGAAAAAATTTAAAACATTATTTAAAGTCCCTGTATACTGTCCTAAAGTCATAGAGCAAACAGGGAAACATTCATTCAAGAAAACTCAGTAAATCTCAGTAACAACACAGAGCTTTTGATATATGAATTACAACTTGTTTCCTTGCCCCACTCCCTCAGCTCAATGTTGCAGAAGTTTTGCCCTGGGCATCCTACTCAGGCCTAGAAGACAGAGGTTCCCTCTCTCTCCAGCTTCCAATCTGGAGCTATGGCTTCCCCATGGAAGAGACAGGTTACTAGAGGCATTTCTCATCCTTCTCCAGCCCCATGTTACAGAAGATCTATTTTAGATAGGTGTGGCTGAAAGAACCAGGTCTCCTCTCCTTCCCTCCCTCTCTTAGGGCAGAAGCTCCAGGAGCAAAACGTTGAGGGTCTCAATCTTCTCCATTCTAGCTTGCTCACAGGGTAGAGATTCTGCCAGGAGAGCGAGCTAAGACCAGGGACTGCCAACTCCTTCCAGGTGCTGACTTGTAGAGTGACCCTGTCACTCCAGGAAAAGCTGATCCGTGACCCCAGGTCAGGTGTAGTGAGAGATAGGTTTTGCCCAGGGTGAAAAGTAGGTTATAAGGACAAAGAACTCTGTAGCAGTTCTGCCGGAAAGGGCTGACATTATTTGCAACAGAGCTTGGAGGAAAGCAATTAAGAGAAGCTGGCAGCCCTATGACAAGCAAAACAGCCAGAACTTTAACAGAATCAGGAAATGAGACAGCCAAGAAGGACCCTTTGGGGAATCACAGTCAATTTTGGAGGTCAAAAACCCTGTGCACATGCACTAGGCTTCACCCAATAAGGAACAATTAGAGTAAGATGTAGGATGGACAGACATGAAAGCATTCCCCAAGTCACACAAAGACTTATTAAAACAAGGTAAATCCTCACTGGCACTGAATAACCTGAACTCAGGGTCGACCCCTGGGAAGCTAAGACTTAAAAATAACATCCAGTCATTCCTTGCAGTCTGGAAGACTGTGTGCATACCCAAAGCTGTACCCTCTTTGGAGTAATCAGGAGTGAACCTTCAAGCTATTAGTCTCCTGGTGAATGTGGGACAAAAAAACAAACACACTCTCAACTGTGATAGCAGTCTCCAAGCCACACACATCCCACAGTAAATGATAAAAATCAAATGGTAAGGGGGAAAAAAAAAATCAAACTGGTAAGGAGGACTAAGCACAAATTTTGACCAATACGTATATGATAATCCAGGGAAGACCCCTCATTAGCCAGGCTAAAAGAAAAATAATTTTTAAAAAATCTGAGCAGGGAGATCAGAGGCTAATTACTGTGGGGAGACCAAGTTGCTAGAAAATAAACAAATGAACAAGCAAACAACAACCAACAATATATTTTTGGATTCAAAGACACAGATAAAGTTGAAGTCAAAGGAATGGAAACAAGTACCATAAAATAGAAACCAAAAGAGCTACAGTGGCTATACTAAAATAAGACTTTAAAACAAAAAATGTTAGAGATACAGATATTTCAAATGATACAAGGTCAATCTAACAGGAAAAGATGAAAATTACAAACATATATGCACCCAAAAACAGAGCCCCAAAATACATGATGCAAAACAAAGACAAAACTGAAGGCAGAAACAGACATTTCCTCAATAATAGTTGAAGATTTTAATATCCCACTTTCAATAATGGACAGAACAACTAGAAAATATCAACAAGGAAACAGAAGACTTGAAAAATAATATGACAACCAAACCTACCTGACATCTACAGAATACTCTATCTTACAGTAGCAAAAACACATTCTTCTCAAGCATATGTGAAACAACTTCCAGGATAGACCATAAAACAAGACTTGATAAATTTAAATGATTTGAAATCACACAAGGTATATTTTTTATCCACAATGGAATGAAAGTAGAAATCAATGAAAGAAAATTTGGGTAATTCACAAATGTGTGAAAATGTAACAATATACTCCTAAATTACCAGTGGGTCAAAGAATAAATCTCAAGGGAAATGAGAAAATACTTAGAGATGAATGAAAATAAAAAATGAAAATAAAAAGAGAGAATGAATGAAAATGTGGCCTATAAGTAAAGCAGTGCTCATTGGGAAATTTACAGATCTAAATACCTCTATTAAAAAAGATTTCATTCACTTCCTTTGAGAATGAAAGAAAAAAAAGTTTTAAAAAAGATTTCATACCACTAACCAAACCCTCCACCTTACAAAACTGGCACAGTGATTCATACCTGTAATCCTAGTACTTGCGGAGGCCAAGGTAGAAAAACTGCTTGAGCCCAGGAGTTCAAGACCACCCTAGGCAATACAGTGAGACCCCATCTCTACAAAAAGAAAAAAACCAACTGGGTGTGATGGTGCACACCAGTGGTCCCAGCTACTTGGGGAGGCTAAGATGGGAGGATCACTTGAGCCTGGGAGTTCCAGGCTGCAGTAAGCCATGACTGTGCCATTGCACTCCAGCCTGGGTGACACAGTGAAACCCTGTCTCCAAAAAAAAAAAAAAAAAAAAAAAAAGCAACTAAATTCAAAGGAAGCAGAAGAAAGAAAAGAAAATAATAAAGACTACAGTGGAAATAAATAAAACAGAAGAGAAAAACAATAGAGAAAAAAAATCAGTGAACCCAAAAGTTGGCTCTTTAAGATGATCAACAAAATTAGCCATCTTCAGCTAGACTGAGCAATAAAAAAAGACTCAAAATGACTATCAGGAAAGAAAGGACACCACTAAATATTTTACAGGAATAAAAAATATTATAAGGAAATGCTATAAGCCTTTGTATGTCAACAAATTAAATTAGATAAAATGAACAAATTCCAAGAAAGACACAATTTCTTTTTTTTTTTTTTGAGATGGAGTCTCGCTCTGTCGCCCAGGCTGGAGTGCAGTGGTGCGATCTCTGCTCACTGCAAGCTCCGCTTCCCGGGTTCATGCCATTCTCCTGCCTCAGCCTCCCGAATAGCTGGGACTACAGGCGCCTGCCACCACACAAGGCTAATTTGTTGTATTTTTAGTAGAGATGGGGTTTCACCATGTTAGCCAGGATGGTTATGATCTCCTGACCTCGTGATCCGCTGCCTCGGCCTCCCAAAGTGCTGGGATTACAGATTTGGCATCTGGCCGAAAGACACAATTTCTAAAACCAACCTTAAAAAGAAACAGAATACCCGAATAGACCTATAACAAATGAAGACTTTGAATTAATAATTTGATTAGAAAGGAAGAAATAAAAATAGATCTGACTTGCACATGAGGTGATTTTTTATATAGAAAATCCTAAGGAATCTGCTAAAAAGGCTATTAGAGCTAATAAACAAGTTCAGCAAGGCTGCAAGATATAAGATCAAATATACAAAAACTGAAGTTCTATACACTAGCAATAAACAATCCAAAAACAAAAAACAAAATTTTAAAAATCCTTTTATAATAGCACCAAAAAGAGTAATACTTGAGTATAAATTTACTGTGAAGAGCAAAACTTATATTTTGAAAATTATAAAACACTGTTGAAAGAAATTAAAGATCTACATTTAAAAACACTCATGTTCATGGGCCTAAAGACTTAATATTGTTAAGATGATAGCATCCCCCAAACTGATCTACAGATTTAATGTAATCCCTATCAAAATCCCAGCTGCCTTTGATAATCGAAATTGGCAAGTTTGGCTGAGTGTGGTCGCTCATGCCTGTAATCCCAACACTTTGTGAGGCTGAGGCAGGAGGACTGCTTGAGGCCAGGAGTTTAAGACCAGCCTGGGGCCAGGCATGGTGGCTCACACCTGTAATCCCAGCACTTAGGGAGGCCAAGGCAGGTGGATCATGAGGTCAAGAGATCGAGAGGGCGAGACCATCCTGGCCAACATGGTAAAACCTCATCTCTACTAAAAATACAAAAATTAGCTGGGTGTGGTTGTGTGTGCCTGTAGTCCCAGCTACTCGGGAGGCTGAGGCAGGAGAATCTCTTGAACCCGGGAGGTGGAGGATGCAGTGAGCCCCGAGATCGTGCCACTGCACTCCAGCCTGGCAACAGAGTGAGACTCCAACTCAAAAAAGAAAAAAAAAAAAAAGAAAAAGAAAAAAGAAAAACACCCAGCCCAGGCAACACAGTGAGACCCCATCTCTACAAAAAAAAAAAAAAAAAAAAAAAAAAAAAATTGGCCGGGCATGGTGGCACATGCCTGTAGTCCTAGCTACTGGGGAGAATGAGGTGAGGTGGGAGGATCACTTGAGCCCAGGAATTCCAGGCTGCAGTGAGCTCTGATCATGCCACTGCACTCCAGGCTGGGCAAAAGAGTGAGACTCTATCCCCACTAAAAATAAAAAGAGAAAAAAGGAAAAAAAAACCCTCTGAAATTGACAAGCTCATCCTAAAATTCACAGGAAAATGTAATAGCCCCAAAATGGCCAAAACAATCTTGAAAAAGAATGGAATTGGAGAACTCATACTTCTTGATTTCAAAACTTGCTATAAAAGTCATCAAAGCACTCATAGTACTGACACAAGATGAGACAAAAATCAGTGGAACAGAATCATGTGATCAGAAATAAACTCATATTTATAGTTAATAGCTTTTTGATAATGGTATCAAGACATTTCAATAAATAGTGTTTTCAACAAATGATACCGGGACAACTAGATAACTACATGAAAAAGAATGAAGTTGGGGCCAGGCACAATGGCTCACACCTGTAATCCCAGCACTTTGGGAGGCTGTTAGGAAGATTGCTGGAGAACAGGAGCTCAAGATCAGCCTAGGCAACAAAATGAGACCTCACCTCTACAAAAATTTAAAAATTGGCCAGGCATGGTGGCATGCGCCTGCAGTCCCAGCTACCTGGGAGGCTGACGCAGGAAGATCACTTGAGCCCAGGAGGTTGAGGCTGCAGTGAGCTGTGACTGCGCCACTGTACTCCAGCCTGGGTGACAGAATGAGACTCTCTTAAAAAAAAAAAAAAAAAAATGAAGTCAGATTCTTACACCATATAAAAAATTGAATCAAATGACTCATAAATAAAAAATGTAAGGGCTAAAACTATAAAACTCATTAAAAAAAAAAAACACCCAAAGGATCTAATATTAGGCAAGGTCTTCTTTTTTTTTTTTTGAGACGGAGTCTTGCTCTGTCGCCCAGGCTGGAGTGTAGTGGTGCAATCTTGGCTCACTGCAAGCTCTGCCTCCCAGGTTCACGCCATTCTCCTGCCTCAGCCTCCTAAGTGGCTGGGACTACAGGCACCCACCACCACGCCTAGCTATTTTTTTGTATTTTTAGTAGAGACGGGGTTTCACCATGTTAGCCAGGATGGTCTCGATCTCCTGACCTCGTGATCCGCCCGCCTTGGCCTCCTAAAGTGCTGGGATTATAGGCATGAGCCACCACGCCCGGCCTAGGCAAAGTCTTAAATACAACACAAAAAGCACAAGTGACAAAAGAAAAATAGGCAAACTGAACTTTATCAAAATTAAATTTTTGTGCTATGAATGATACCATCATGAAAGTGAAATGACAATTTACAGAATGAGAAAAAAACTGCAAATCATATATCTGATAAAGAACTTGTATCTAGAACACACATACAAAGGACTTTAAAGTCAGTAGTAAAAGCCCAACTCTATTTTATTTTTTATTTTATTCACTTTTTTTTTTTTTTTTTTAAGATGGAGTCTCCCTCTGTCATCTAGGCTGGAGTGCAATGGCACAATGTCAGCTCACTGCAGCCTCTGCCTCTTGGGTTCAAGTGATTCTTGTGTCTCAGCCTCCTGCGTAACAGGGATTACAGGTGTGCACCACCATACTTGGCTAATTTTTGCATTTTTAGTAGAGTCGGGGTTTCACTATGTTGGCCAGGCTGGTCTTGAACTCCTGACCTCATGTTATCCGCCCGCCTTGGCCTTCCAAAGTGCTGGGATTACAGGTGTGAGCCTCCATGCCCGGTCACATAACCCAATTTTAAAAATAGGCAAAGACGTTTGTATTATTTTCCTAGGGTTTCTGTAACAAATTATGCAAACTAGGTTGCTCTCAACAAAAAATATTTATTCTCTCACAGTGCTGCATGCTAAAAGTCAGAAATCAAGGCACAGGGCCATGCTCCTTCTAAAGGTTGTAGGGGAGCATCCTTCCTTGCCTCTTCTAATATTCCAGTTGTTGCTGACAATTCTTCAGTATTACTTGGCTTGTGGCTCTATGACTACAATTTCTGCCTCCATCTTTACAAAGGCATCTTTCCTTTGCATGCAGAAGTGTTTCTTCACATGGCTTTCTTATAAGGACACAAGGAATCAGATTTAGGGCCAAATCTAGTACAGTGTGACCTCATCATAACTGAAAACTCTACTTCCAAATTGAACTCTTGAGTTTCAGGGTGGACATGAGATTCTGAGAGAATACTATTCAACCCAGTATACATTTAAATAGACATTTTTTCAAACAACATATACATAGCCAATTATCATAGCAATGAAAAATACTCATGATAAGTCATTAGGGAAATGCAAATCAAAATCATGAGATATTTTAGGCTGATCAAAGCTGTACAGGAAAAAACAATACTAAAAAAGTCCCACAAACTCACAAGATACCACTTCATATCCACTAAGATGAGTATAATAAAAAAGAATGACAATAACAAGTATAGGCTAGGGCATGGAGAGTATGTAACACTCATATATCACTGGTGGGAATGTAAAATGGTACAGCTGGTGTGTAAAACAGTTTGCAGTTCCTCCAATGGTGAAACAGAGTTATCATATCATCCAGCAATTCTACTCCTAGGTATATATTCAAAACATGTCCACACAAAAAACTGAACATGAATGTTCACAGCAGCATTATTCATATTAGCCCAAAAGTGAAACCAACTGAAACGTCCATCAACTGATGAATGGATAAACAGATATTTATCAATATAATGAAATGGTTTCTGGTAATAAAAAGAAATAAAGTAGAAACATGCTGCATCATGAATGAACTTTGAAATCATCATGCTAAGCAAGAAAAGCTGCCACAAAAACCCATATATTATTTGATTCCATTTATATGAAGTGTCCAGAATAGGCAAATTTATAGAGACAGAAAGTAGATATGTGTTATCTAGGGATAGGAGGAAAGAAAGGCTGGTGGGTAATGGATACCAGGTTTCTTTTCAGAGGAAGTAAAATAACCTAAAAATTAGATTGGGGTGATAGTTGTACAACCCTGTGAATAAACTAAAAATATGTACATTTTAAATGAATTAATTGTATTGTAAATTATGTCTCAGTCAAACTATTAAAATTTTAATTTGAAAGCATCATCTATTATGTGTAAATTCTAATTGTGAAAGAAAAAAACTTCTCAGTGTTTTTGCTTTTTCAGGAAAAGGGCTATCAATTAGAGCTTATAAACAATAATTTATAAAATTGGGAAGAGCTGGATAGAAATCTTCATCTAATACTATACAAATTTAAAAGTTGAGAGAAGTATATGTGCCATATAGGAAAAAAACAGAAAATGAATCTTTAAAATGCAATAAAAGAGAAGCAGAGTTCAGCTGCCCTTTATGTCAATTAATCTTTCACTATTCCTTCTTATTTTTCTACTTATTAACTATGGCTGCTAAAATGTTTGTTGTATTGTCATTAGATTAATATGCGCCACAATAGTGAATAATGAGGCAAATGTATTAGAAAAAATAATTAAAATTAGTGAACTTGCAACTACAAATGTTCTATAAGAATATGTATAGTACTGGCAAAATATTATTAGCTCACTACTGGAAACTCAAAGTGACATCTGTCAAGTTTTAAGCATTTCTAAATCCCTGTATATACTTTGCAATAAAATAATAATACGTATCATTTTGTGATTTGAAATTTAAAACTCTGGTGGTTCAACCACAAGGAATAGGAAACAATTAGTCTAGGCAAAGAAAATAATCTATAAATGGTTTAGTGAGGTAAGTCTGCTAACAAAGTAATCTTTCATTTTCTTCCTCCCTAGTCCTCCCTAGACAAGTAATCAGGTTTGTTTGCGGGTTTCCTGGTTTAAGAAAGCTTAAAAGCTGTCTTACCGTCATATAATTAGAATGAATTTTTACTTGAGCTCATTGTATTAAAAAAATATGTAGTTTTCTTTAAAATTATTTTTAAAAAGCAAACAAATAAATGTCACGCATTCATTTAATTTAGTGTATAAAAAAATTCATGCTGCCTCCAGGCAATGTCTCCCCTTCAAGGTATGTATGAGAATGGAGGTTTGTATAAGAATTGAGGTATGTATTCATACCACAATTCATCCAAGGTATGTATGAGAACGGAGGCAGTTTAGCAGGAGCCAAGAAATAAAAAAGGTAATTTAAAGAAACTGAATAGCCAAGATGGCTGGTATGGATTGAGCTCTAGACTGAAGGGTCTGGTCAGGCATTATTAGGGAATCACTAAAGAGTGTTCTTATGAACATCAAATTTTTATGTTAGAAAGATTATGTCAGTGGTCCAGATTGTCTAGATGGGGAAGAGTCAGGAGATGAGATCCCACAGAGTACTTAGACAGTTGTTAAAACTGTTTTGGAAAGAAGGGATAAGGACATGAATCAATGAGTTGGGAGCCGTAAAGGTAAGAAGAGACATAATTGAGAGATAAGAAGAAGAATGGACATCATGATTATGAAAACCTAAAGGCAAGGGAAAGGAAATGGTCAAATTTGGGTAACTCTCAAAGGGTACTTCTAAACATAAATATGACAATCAGGAGGAAGATCTCATTTTGAAAAGAAATGTGACCTAGAATGATAGTAGAGAGGCAGGTAAAAGAAAAATGAGGGAGATACCTATGTTTTGAAGGTAAGAAACAGAAAATGAACCAGTGAAGACCTGAAATAATCAGAGAATTAGGAGTTGAACTGAGTAATTTTAGTGTCATAGAAGTTGGGGGAGAGGACTTTAAAATGATCGAGAGAATTTTAAAGACAGAATAGATAACAGTATTAGATATTTAGGGGATTTAATATACAATAGATTTTCAGAGCAGTGAAACTATCCTGTGTGATACTCTAATGGTAGATACATGTCAGTACACATTTATCAAAACCAATACAAAGAATGAACCCTAATGTAAACTTTGGACTTCAGACGCTAATGTAAGATGTAAATAATAGGGGAAACTGTACAGGGGGAATGGAGAATATATGAAAACTCTGTACTTTCCTATCAGTTCTTTTGTAAATCTAAACACCACACACACCTATGAAGTTAAATTTAAGTTTAATTAGGTAAATGAACGAGGCTGGTGAGGACTAAAAGAACTTTAGACTTGATGGTCAGGATACTAACCTTCAGAAAGACAGTTTCAATATAGCAGTAGAGGTAGGAGCTATATTGTTCTGAGGTAAGCAAGACAGAAAAAGCGATATGATTCCTGTTCCCAAGGACTTGACCATCTAGTACCAAGATAAACTGTTATGGAGAACAATCAGAATTGAGAACCCACAGACTACTTAGAGAGTTCTTATAATCGTCTTGGAAAGAATAAGAATAGCTAAACAATAATGATAATAATAACTATGCAATATGATAAATGCTATGACAGGGACATGTTGCAGGGTTCTGTGAAAGCATATGGAAGGAGATTCAAACATAGTCTGGGAAGGAAGGTGAAGCATAGGAGTAGATTAATGTAAAGCTTTCCATGTAAAGTGATGTTTAAGCTGAGACTTCAAGAATGGACAAGAGGGGGACTGGGAGTGGTGGCTCACACCTATAATCCCAGCACTTTGGGAGGCTGAGGTGGGCAGATCACCTAAGGCCAGGAGTTACAGACCAGTCTGGCCAACATGGTGAAACCCCGTCTCTATTAAAAATACAAAACTTAGGTCGGGCACAGTGGCTTATGCCTGTAATCCCAGCACTTTGGGAGGCCAAGGCAGACAGATCACTTGAGGTCAGGAGTTCGAGACCAGCCTGGCCAATATGGTGAAACCCCATCTCTACTAAAAATACAAAAATTAGCCAGGCATGGTGGCGCATGCCTGTAATCCCAGCTACTCGGGAGGCTGAGGCAAGAGAATTACCTAAACCCTGAAGGCAGAGGCTGCAGTGACCTGATATGTCATTGCGCTCCAGCCTCAGTGACAATAGCAAAACTCTGTCCTGTGGGGCGGGGGGCGGAGAGGGGTGTGGAATTTACAGCCTAAGATTATTTCATTGTTAAAGAATAAAACAAAGATACATAGAAGTCAATTCCAGATATAAGAAAAGGAAATAAACTTTATAAAAAAGAAAAAAACAAAACAGAAAATAATGAGTTAGAAACAGAACATAACAGAATGTAACAAATTAGGATCTGTTTCTTTGAAAAGACTAAGCAGATTGTCTGCATCAACAAAATTTAAAAAAAACACAAAAAACAAAAATGAAAAAGGAAATCTAATAAAAATTATAACACCATGTATGAATCTCTACTAGTATCTATTTAGAAGTCTCAATGAAATGGATTTTTAGAAAATAGAAAACAAACAAAAAAAGTAAAATTTCCCCAAGAACTAAAAGAAAACCTGAGAAGAGTAATAAGATGAAACAAACTGAAAGAAAAATTAGAAATTTTATGATTTCTTCCAAAATTTTAAGCAACAGGTAATATTCATGTTATGAAGCTGGGTATAACCTCAATTCTAAAACCATAACAGGAATAGGACAAAAAATAACTACATAATCTGCTAATAGTAGACTATACCTGAACTCAAAATGAAATTCTGGCAAATCTACCACAATGGGAAGCCAAAAGATCAGGCAGGGTTTACCTCAAAAATGCAAATATCATTTGATATTAGCAGTCTAGTGATATTAAAATGCAATATACACCAATTAGTTAAAAAACCAAAACTATATGAAAATTTGAATAGATGCTGAAAATAATTTTGATATAATTTAACATCGTTTCCATATAAGAACTCCTAGAAAACAGGGTACTTTCTCAGCATAATAAAAATTATCTTTTTAAAACTAATAACTAGTATCTTCCTTAAGGATGAAATAGAAGAGTTGTTTTCATTAAAATCAGCAAAGACAAGGATGTCCACTGTTACTATACTATTAAACACTATCCTGCAAGTTCTGGTCAGTGCAATAAGACATGATATAAGCAAAAACAAGCATAACTACTAGAAAAGAGATTATCTGTAGATAATGATTACATATTTAGACAAATCCTGAGACAGACAATAGAATGTTTAAAATCAATAAGAGAATTCACTTCAGTGTTTGTAAACTAAATATTAAAAATAGAAAAACCTAGAAAATGTAATGGGGGAAAAATCCTATTCAGAATATCAACAAAACAATAAAACACCTAGAAATATACAAACAAGCAATATCTGGGTCTCAGAATAAATGAAAATATACTATAATTATGAATGGGAAGACTGATGATTATAATGGTGCTCTGCTTTTTCTACATGAGAGTTTAATTGAAAATCCAATAAAATACCAATGGGATTTTTTTTCCTGAAAAACAGCAGCATAATTTTAAATGTATCTGGAAGTATAAGTAGGTGAGAATATCAAAGAAAAGAGGAATAATGTGTGTGATGGGGTGAAGAAGAAGACTTGGTCTATCAGATATTAAAATATATTATAAAGCTATATTAAACAGTGTAATAGTTACACAAAAATGATAGACAAATCTAACCAGAAGACTAAGTGTTAGAAGGAGCAAGATTACATGAAAAAAAGATAAATAAATAAAAGAGTACAACTAGAACGTAACAAAAAGAATGAATACCCCATTTTCCATGATGTGATTATTAGACATTGCATGTCTGTATGAAAACATCTTATGTACTCCATTAAATATTTACACCTACAGGGAAATTTATAGCAATAAGTGCCCACAAGAGAAAGCAGGAAAGATCTAAAATTGATACCCTAACATCACAATTAAAAAACTAGAGAAGCAAGAGCAAACAAATTCAAAAGCAAGCAGAAGGCAAGAAATAACTAAGATCAGAGCAGAACTTAAAGAGATAGAGACAGAAAAAATCCTTCAAAACAATCAATGAATCCAGGAGCTGGTTTTTTGAAAAGATCAACAAAATTGATAGACTGCTAACAAAACTGATAAGAATCAATAGACACAATAAAAAATGGTAAAGTGGATATCACCACCAATCCCACAGAAGTACAAACTACCATCAGAGAATACTATAAACACCTCTATGCAAATAAACTAGAAAATCTACAAGAAATGGTAAATCCCTGGATACATACACCCTCCCAGGACTAAGCCAAGAAGAAGCTGAATCTCTGAATAGACCAAATACAGGCTCTGAAATTGAGGCAATAATTAATAGCCTACCAAGCAAAAAAAGTCCAGGACCAGACGGATTCACAGCCAAATTCTACCAGAGGTACAAAGAGGAGCTGGTACCATTCCTTCTGAAACTATTCCAATCAACAGAAAAAGAGGGAATCCTCCGTAACTCATTTTATGAGGCCAGCATCATCCTGATACCAAAGCCTGGCAGAGACACAACAAAAAAAGAGAATTTTAGACCAATAGCCCTGATGAACATCAATGCGAAAATCCTCAATAAAATACTAGCAAACCGAATCCAGCAGCAAATCAAAAAACTTATCCACCACGATCAAGACGGCTTCATCTCTGGGATGCAAGGCTGGTTCAATATACACAAAACAATAAACGTAATCCAGCATATAAACAGAACCAATGACAAAAACCACCTGATTATCTCAATAGATGCAGAAAAGGCCTTCGACAAAATTCAATAGCCCTTCATGCTAAAAACTCTCAGTCAACTAGGTACTGATGGAACGTATCTCAAAATAACAAGAGCTATTTATGACAAACCCACAGCCAATACCATACTGAGTGGGCAAAAACTGGAAGCATTTCCATTGAAAACTGGTACAAGACAGGGATGCCCTCTCTCACCACTCCTATTCAACATAGTGTTGGAAGTTCTGGCCAGGGCAGTCAGGCAAGAGAAAGAAATAAAAGGTATTCAATTAGGAAAAGAGGAAGTCATATTGTTCCTGTTTGCAAATGACATGATTGTATATTCAGAAAACCCCATCGTCTCAGCCCAAAATCTCCTTAAGCTGACAAGCAACTCCAGCAAAGTCTCAGGATACAACATCAATGTGCAAAAATCACGAGCATTCCTATACATCATTAACAGACAAACAAGATAGTTAAATCATGAGTGAACTCCCATTCACAATTGCTACAAAGAGAATACAATACCTAGGAATTCAACTTACAATGGATGTGAAGGACCTCTTCAAGGAGAACTACAAACTACTGCTCGATGAAATAAAAGAGGACACAAACAAATGGAAGAATATTCCATGCTCATGGATAGGAAGAATCACTACCATGAAAATGGCCATACTGCCTAGAGTAATTTATAGATTCAATGCCATCCCCATCAAGCTACTAATGACTTTCTTCAGATAATTGGAAAAAACTACTTTAAAGTTCATATGGAACCAAAAAAGAGCCTGCATTGCCAAGACAATCCTAAGCAAAAAGAACAAAGCTGGAGGCATCATGCTACCTGACTTCAAACTATACTACAAGGCTACAGTAACCCAAACAGCATGGTACTGGTACCAAAACAGATATATAGACCAATAGAACAGAACAGAGGCCTCAGAAATAACACCACACATCTACAACCATCTAATCTTTGACAAACCTGACAGAAACAAGAAATGGAGAAAGGATTCCCTATTTAATAAATGGTGCTGGGAAAACTGGCTAGCCATATGTAAAAAGCTGAAACTGGATCTCTTCCTTACACCTTATACAAAAATTAATTCAAGATGGATTAAAGACTTAAATGTTAGACCTAATACCATAAAAGCCCTAGAAGAAAACCTAGGAAATACCATTCAGGATATAGGGATGGGCAAGGACTTCATGACTAAAACACCAAAAGCCATGGCAACAAAAGCCAAAATAGACAAATGGGATCTAATTAAACTAAAGAGCTCCTGCACAGCAAAAGAAACTATCATCAGAGTTAAAAGGCAACCTACAGAATGGAAGAAAATTTTTACAACCTACCCTCTGACAAAGGGCTGATATCCAGAATCTACAAAGAACTCAAACAAATTTATAAGAAAAAAAACAAACAACCCCATCAAAAAGTGGGCAAAGGATTTGAACAGACACTTCTCAAAAGAAGACATCTATGCAGCCAACAGACACATGAAAAAATGCTCATCATCACTGGTCATCAGAGAAATGCAAATCAAAACCACAATGAGATACTATCTCACGCCAGTTAGAATGGCAATCATTAAAGAGTCAGTAAACAACAGATGCTGGAGAGGATGTGGAGAAATAGGAACACTTTTACACTGTTGGTGGGACTGTAAATTAATTCAACCATTGTGGAAGACAGTGTGGCGATTCCTCAAGGACCTAGAACTAGAATTACCATTTGACCCAGCAATACCATTACTGGGGATATACCCAAAGGATTATAAATCATGCTACTATAAAGACACATGCACACCTATGTTCACTGAGACACTATTCACAATAGCAAAGACTTGGAACCAACTCAAATGTCCATCAATGATAGACTGGATTAAGAAACTGTGACACATATACACCATGGAATACTATGCAGCCACAAAAAGGATGAGTTAATGTCCTTTGTAGGGACATGGACAAAGCTGGAAACCATCACTCTCAGCAAACTATCACAAGTATAGAAAACCAAACACCGCATGTTCTCACCCACAGGTGGGAACTGAACAATGAGATCAGTTGGACACAGAGTGGGAAACATCACACAATGGGGCCTGTTGGGGGTTTGGGGGCTGGGGTAGGGATAGCACTATGAGAAATACCTAATGTAAATGATGAGTTAATGGGTGCAGCAAACCAACATGGCACATGTATACGTACGTATCAAACCTGCACGTTGTGCACCTGTACCCTAGAACTTAAAAGTATAATACAAAAAAAAAATTAAATAAATAAATATATACACCTACAATGTGCCCACAAAAATAAAAAATAAAATAAAAATGATAGACAAAGCAACACAAATAAACAGCTGTGAAGCAGAGAGCTTAATATTTAATAAAGGAAGCATCAAATCAATGGCAAAGGTATAGTTTATTCAACAAATATTAAAATAGACTGTTTTTCAACATCCAAACTAGTTCCAGTTATCATTCCACAAATCAGAATATATTTCAAAATGAATACAGAATTAAATGTAAAATAAT
Source organism: Macaca fascicularis (assembly GCF_037993035.2). NCBI lineage: Eukaryota > Metazoa > Chordata > Mammalia > Primates > Cercopithecidae > Macaca > Macaca fascicularis. The sequence goes on from NC_088381.1 coordinate 103,446,000, forward strand.
TACCACCTCAATCAAATAAAGATCTAGAAGGAAAGGCTGGGTGCGATGGTGCATGCCTGTAATCCCAGCACTTTGGGAGGCTGAGGCAGGCAAATCACCTGAGGCTAGGAGTACAAGACTAACCTAGCCAACATGGCAAAACGCTGTCTCTTACACTAAAAGTACAAAATTAGCCAGGTGTGATGTGTGGTCAGAAGGCTGAGGCACATGAATCACTTGAACCTGGGAGGTGGAGACTGCAGTCAGCTGAGGTTGTGCCATTGCACTCCCACCTAGGCAACAGAAGACTCCATCTCAAACAAAACAAAACAAAACAAAACAAACAAACAAAAACAACTAGAAAGAAATAAGGAAATGTACTAGAATATTTAACTGATTTCAAGATAAAACGTTTAAGCACAACAAATAATTCAAGAAATCCAAAGAAAGAAATTGAGAGAAATGATACATAAAATGAAAAAATATGTGTGTTAAATGATCTGAAGTTGAAAACTGAAAACTAAACAACTAACCAGGAAAGCTCCCACAAATAGCACAAAAGTTAATCTCTCTCTCTCTCTCTCTCTCTCTCTCACACACACACACACACACACACACACACACGGAGAGTTCTTACAATTAAGAAAAATTCTTAAATTGAAAACTAGAAAAAGAACACCAACAGATAATTTGAAAACAGATGAAAATTTCATACAAATATATGGAAAATATTAACATCACTAGCAAAAAAGAAAAAAAAATTAAAGCGGTACCATGATCTGCTTCTCAAGCTATAAAGGTTAAAAAAGGGTGATTAGTATCCGGTGCTGGCCAGGTTGAAGTTATACAGGTGCTGTTATAAAATGTTGGTGAAATTACAAATTATTACTTAATAGAAGCAATTTCACAATAAACATGGCATGAACTATCCTGATACGATTGACCTCAATAATTCTATTGCTAGGACTCTATCATGTGGCAAGAAATTAAAAACAACTTAAATGTCCAACAATCATAAAACTTGGCATCATAAAAGATTATTTTTAGGCCGGGCGCAGTGGCTCACACCTGTAATCCCAGCACTTTGGGAGGCCAAGGCGGGTGGATCACGAGGTCAGGCAATCAAGACCATCCTGGCTAACATGGTGAAACCCCATTTCTACTAAAAATACAAAAACAAAATTAGCTGGGCGTGGTGGTAGGCGTGCGCCTATAGTCCCAGCTACTCAGGAGGCTGAGACGGGAGACTGGTGTGAACCTGGGAGGCGGAGGTTGCAGAGAGCCGAGATCGCTTCACTGCACTCCAGCCTGAGCGACAGAGCAAGACTCTGTCTCAAAAAAAAAAAAAAAAAAAAAAAAAAAGATTATTTTTGAAGAATATCTAAATGACTGAGGAAATGCTCACAATATAATACAACACAAAAAAACAAACAAACAAAAAACTTGGTAATATCCCTATGATTCCAGTTCTGTAAAAAAAAAAAGTAGTACAGTGTTATATAGATTATATTTTTGTTTTATATTTTCCGTAATAACCAAATAATTATTCTAAGATCATTTTGAGAAAAGCTAAAACAACAACCAAAACCAGTTAGAAATTACAGGAAGTGAGTAAAGATTATATTTCTCTATACATTTGGCAGTAAAAGGAATGAGAGATCTGGATAGGACTATAGCTGGAAAGTAGAGTAACTGAGGAAAGTTTTGTTTTATGCTTTGTTTTGTTTAAAGGCAGATAACAAACATGTTTATTAAGAGGAACAAGAAGAAATATAACATAAAGAGGAGATAACTTTTTGAAGACGATCCTAAAGCAGGCAGAGATGGCAGAAAGCAGAAATACAAATAGATTTAAAAAAAGGCTTTTCTCAAACTGAAGGTGAGCAAGAAAAGATGGCTTAATACAGAAATTTTAAAGAAGAGAGGAGGAAGATAAAGAATTGTTTGATGTGGGAATGGTCTGAATCATCTTATTCACTATGCATTCCTATGGGTAGCTTTTTTCAAACCTGCTTCCCAATCTGTCAGAATCACTGGATTTAATTAATGAGAGATGTGACTAAGGTTTGTCTAAATATGGGAAAAACCAAAGGACATTTTACAGGTCCAATTAGTTTTCTGTGATTCAAAAGATGATTCTGAAATGCATAAAAAAGGCATAAACAAGCCGGGCGCGAAGGCTCAAGCCTGTAATCCCAGCACTTTGGGAGGCTGAGGCGGGCAGATCACGAGGTCAGGAGATCGAGACCATTCTAGCTAACATGGTGAAACCCCGTCTCCACTAAAAAATACAAAAAAAAAAAAAATTAGCCGGACACGGTAGCGGGTGCCTGTAGTCCCAGCTACTCCGGAGGCTGAGCTGAGATCGCGCCACTGCACTCTGGCCTGGGCGGCAGTGCGAGACTTTGTCTCAAAAAAAAAAAAAAAAAAAAAAAAAAAAAAGAGGCATAAACAATTCAAAGATACCTAACATTCTATGCAGTCCTAAATTTTTCTTAAAAAATTATTGCTCAGAAAATTATAAATCAATAACATAGTATTATACACTATTTAAAGTATTATTCACAGTATTATTCTAAACAGAGAAATACCTGAGAGTTGCTAGTTATGTGAAGATTTTCCAACAACTTACCACTGCCTTGAATCCAAGTTCCTAAGTTCTCTAAGTAGCTTTTCATTTTTCTTCAGGAGATGAAAGCTCCTCCTAAATAGAGAGATTTATAAACATTTTCATCACCTTTGCAGTGAATGACATGACAGTCCCGGAAATACTTTCCACTCTACTCATGCAACTTTTATACTTTTCTTGCCTTTTCATACTTCTAACACAAAGGAGAACAGACCCTAAAAAAAACGTAAAGAATATATGTCATTATTTCCACCAGGCCTTCATACATTTCTGCTAGTGGATCATATCAATTGGCCACTTCAGTCTTTCCTTGCAGATGCTGTGAGCCTCCTAAACTCATATCTAGGAAAATGGATAAAAGTACTTTATAGGTTCAAGAGTCTCATAAAAATGTTGAGAAAGTTGTACCTCATGAGAAATAAAATATTCACAGAATCTAAATCATTACCAAGTAAGCAAGTGTAATCCAGATGGAATTTTCTTTCTTCCTTGTTTTATAATTTTTAGACTACAAAGCAGTGAATAATTTTACCAAATCCCTTCCGGGGTGCTAAATATGTACAAATTATTTTCATAAAATCAATGCTTGCTGAAGTAAAATACAGCTTCTCATCTTTAATTTTTCCCAAGGGACAACATATGGACCATTCTACAGCAAAACAGAGTAGAATGCATTTATACGATAACTGAGTGGCAATTACCTATATTTGGTCATACCATATGGCAAACTGTTCCTGAGATATAACGTTTGCTATAAGGCAGAGGATATTCTTCTCTTCTAATAAATGGCTTCCCTATATTCCTTACTCCCTTCTAAGAAGAGGCTTTCCTATAAGGCAGAGGATATTCCCTTCTAATAAGTGGAAGAGTTTAAATCAAGTAAGAGTATAAATACTAAGTAAACAAGCAGAACTCTATTTCAATGCTTGATATGCATTTGAATTACTTTAAGATTTATTCGTTCATTGATATCTGAGCTTCCCCTCCTACCATAAATTGACAGAGACAATACATTACCACTCCTTCCACTACCTACAGGGTTGTGTGACACAGGAATTAAAATCTAAATGTACGTTAATAATGCTCTACATTAGTGTACAATGCCAGTGTTTTATGTACGTTATCTAATTTAATTATTCCCAGTATGTGAGGTGGGAACTACTCTCAATTTGTAGACTGCAGCCTGAGGCTCAAAAGTTAAGTAACTTTAAGCTAGGTCTTCTGATTTAAGCCTATTGTTCTTTTCATTTAGCTCCTACCTAACTTACTTGAATACCTCATGAGTTTATTGTAAGTTTTTAATAAGGTTTTGTAACATGCATCAGAAAAAAAATTTTTTTTTAACTTCAGATTCTTTTTTTGATTTGATCTTGAATCTTGAGTTAATTTCCCTGATTCAAACTGGAAATAATCATATTGCGGTTTCTAAAAAAAAATTATTAGGCTTACAGGAAGGTTGAAAAATGAGCCATAATTTCTAAGTCAAATAGTTCTAGTAGTCATTTTGAAAATATTGATAATTTGCTGGATTATTTTATTCCTCTGAATCCCAATATAACTCAGTGGCCTCAAAAAAAAAAAAAAAAAAAAAAAAAAAAAAAAAAACTGCAAAAAAAAAATGAGTCAGAGAACTAACTGGTAGATACAATTTAGTGAGGAAAAGAACAGAAAATAAAATGCTTCATCAGAAGATGAATAAGACCGAAAAAAAAAAAAAAAAAAGAAAACATTTCTCCCTTATGCTTACCGTTTGTCCCAGGAATTCATTCCCAATATACTAAGAAGCAATCTGCAATAATAAAATGCTGACTGAGGTTTCTGAGGTATTGGTTCATCTTGTTCCACAGCTTTCATGTTTAAGTCATTAAAGTGCTTCTCAACAAATTCTTTTTCTTCTGTATGTTGCTTAAGGATAGCATTAATAACATCATTTTCTTGTTTTTCAGAAATGCACACAGGTTGTGGAGCAGGAATATTAAGTGAGATTCCAGTTCTCTGTAAGCATTCAGGACTAGTAACACCCAAATACTGCAAGAGCTCATCAAGAACATCTTCTTCATCTCTTATTGTATCCCAAGTTGGTACAGTTTCTCTAAATCTTTTAAACTGGAGAGAAAGTCCATCTTTTACTGTTATATCTTCTAAGCATTCATTAGATGTTGGAGGCTCTTCTGGATTCTCTTGGTGAGACAACGAAAGCATCAAAGATGTAGGTTCTGACAAGCCACTTACAGGAGGTGGGCCATACAGTATAGCAGAATCCCATGAATATTTTCCAGAGAGATCACGTACTATGATTCTGACATTTGAATTGGCTGATGCAAGGCCAGCAGATAAACCTCCTCCAGGCATATTCTCTTCTGATCTGATCTGGATACAGGACACTAAGGTTGTATTATTTAACACAAAGAACTGGATATTTGGACTCTCAAAGAGTTCAGGAGAAAGTTCAGTACACTCACTGTAATGGTTGTCGTGATTTTCACACACCTGACTTGTTAGCATAGCAGGACCACCACTCATTGGATAATGGCCCAGGTGATTTACCAGATGTGTAATAACAGTGCGGGCTGCTATAGAGATTAATCCATGCTGCATTTGAGTTTTCACTGGAAATAAAAAATATAAATGAATGGGAATATTGCTGCTTCCTAGGGAATCATATGACAATGAAACATTAGACAACAAACAGGGATTTTATCACATTGTTAATATCTCCAATTTAGATTCCGTATCACAGTAATGATGGCAAAAAAAGGAGGAAAACCATTCTTTGATGAAGTTTTGTTTATAAGGAAGCCCTTTCTGAAATTTTTGCTAATGGGTCCATAATTTAAACCAAGGCCCTTATATATGGATCACTTTTGAAGAATCAGAAGTATTATAAACCAATCATGAAATCCCTAATGCACGTTAAAAAGCCAAAGACGGCCAGGCGCTGTAACACATGTCTGTAATCTCAGCACTTTGGGAGGCTGAGGTGGGAGGATTGCTTGAGCCTAGGAGCTTGAGACCAGCCTGGGCAACATAGGGAGACTATGTCTCTATAAATAAAAATAATAATAGTAATACTAAAATTAGCCCAGCGTGGTGGCCGCTGCACTCCAGCCCAGGTGTCAAAGCAAGACCATGTCTCCAACAACAACAAAACAAAACAAAAACAAAAACAAAAACACAATGAAATCTGTTCAACTGATAAGTTTCTTATCTCCATTAATAGATTCCAGATTCAGAGACAGTTTGTAGATGCCTTAAATGTCATTTAAATCTGACTTTCACAGATAATGTAAAAATGTTTCAGAAAAGGTGACATTCCAAGTAAACTCTGGGAATCAGAATAAATTTAAACAGCAAGTCAGTATAGCCAGTACCTGTATGCACAAGAGATTTTATTTTAAAAACAAAAATATTTGCTGGACCTACTTATATTTTTCTAGGGTATTCTTCAGGGTCAATGTGGTACAGTCTAGCAGTCAGTTATATGCAAGAAATATTTTTTTTCCTCAAGTACAATAGGGAGGAAAACAGGTAAGAAGCATATTCATACAAATAACTAAAAAATCATAGGAAACAGTCAAAAGAGAAAACTCAAAGAATATTAGTAGTTTAAGAGGCTTGGAAAGGCAAGATGCCCAATGTCAGAATCTGAAGGAGGAGGAAAAGGGAGGGAAGGGGGAGAAGGAAGACAGGGAACACAGAGAGAGTAATGGGGGAAAAGAGAAAGGAGATAGACAATAATTTGTCAAAGCCAACTAGTTAAAGACTGCCAATCTAAGGAGGGCTAAAAGACTGTGATTCTGAGGGGTGTTGATGTGTAAGCCAGTTTGGGATTGAGTGGTGTCAGGAAGTGGGGACAACTAGTTGACTGTTGCCTTAATGCGTTTCATCTAACAGGTAGGAGGAGAGTTGTCTTTGGTAAAGAAGCATTAGTCATTCATGTTAGGATGTTTAGGTAGGGGTGTGTGTGTGTGTGTGTGTGTGTGTGTTTAAAACATTCTTGTCTCTACTTAATTCTAGACGTAATTACAGAGTGATTGTGTTTCTGTATTATTCTACCACAGTAACAGAGTGATCTTGTCTGAGTATCTATATTCTCTGACAGTTAATCAGTTGGGAACACTAGGGCCTGTCAGAACAAATAAGGATTTGTCACAATAAACACAGATTTTTAAAATTTTTTATTTTTTTATTTTTCAGATGGAATCTCACTCTGCCTCCCAGGCTGGAGTGCAGTGGCGGGATCTTGGCTCACTACAATCTCCGCCTCCCGGGTTCAAGTGATTCTCCTGCTCAGCCTGCCGAGCAGCCTGGGACTACAGGCGCACGCTGCCACACCCAGCTAATTTTTGTATTTTTAGTAGAGGCAGGGTTTCACCATATTGGCCAGCCTGGTCTTGAACTCTTGACCTCGTGATCCCTCACCTCGGCCTCCCAAAATGCTGGGATTACAGGTGTGAGCCACGGAGCCGGGCCAGATACAGATTTAAGAATGTTCTGATTTACATACATGCCCAATTTTATGTGTTTAGTTTGATGACTTTTGGTAATTGTATATAATTGTGTTACCACCAACATAATCAATATGAAAAATTCCCTCACCAAAAAAGGATTTTTATTTTATGTAAACTATACCTCAATAAAGAAAAAAATTCCCTCATCAAAAAAGAATATTTTATTTTATGTAAAGTATACCTCAATAAACCTAACTCAAAAAAAAAAAGGGAGACCAGTTTGTGCATTGATGGTATAATCACTTTAAAAGAGGCAAGAGAAAAGAATAGTCTTACATTTTCAAGGCTTTAGCCTTCAAGATTCAGAACCAATACCACTGGGTATAGGCAAACCAACCAACCAGCTCCTATGCCATTAATGTTAATACCATCTCCAATTCCAAAAAAGAATAGTTTCCTTTGGGCTTTGGTTGCTTTTAAAATGTCAGAGTATCAAAATTTTAATTTCCCATTATCAACCAAGTTATATCTACATACATGTAAATATAAACATTTCTTAGTTTATTTATTGGTTTTTGTTTGAGACAGAGTCTTGCTGTGTCACCTAGGCTGGAGTGCAGTGGCACAATCTCGGTTCACTGCAGCCTCTGCCTCCTGAGTTCAAGCAATTCTCGTGCCTCAGCTTCCCAAATAGCTGGTATTACAAGCATGTGCCACCACGCCTGGATAATTTTTGTATTAGAGAAGAGGCTTCACCATGTTGGCCAGGCTGGTCTTGAACTCTTGACCCCAAGTGATCCACTAGCCAGGGCCTCCCAAAGTGCTGGGATTACAGATGTGAGCGACGCACCCGGCCAAACATTTCTTAGTTTAAAAGTTCCAATTAATGGCTGGGTATGTTGGCTCACACCTGTAATCCTAGCACTTTGGGAGGCCGAGGCGGGCCAATCACCTGAGGTCAATAGTTTTGAGACCAGCCTGGCCAACATGGTGATACCGTGTCTCTACCAAAAAATACAAAAATTAGCTGGGTGTGGTGGTGCCCACCTGTAGTCCCCGCTACTCGGGAGGCTGAGGCAGGAGAATCACTTGAACCTGGCCGGCGGAGGTTGCAGTGAACTGAGATCACGCCATTGCACTCCAGCCTGGGTAATAAGAGTGAGGCTCTGTCTTAAAAAAATAAAAAATAAAATAAATAAAAGTTCCAATTATATTGAAATTTTTAAAAATTATTTTTATGATTGTTACTAATAACCAGCCATTCAACACTAGATTAATAACACTAAATGATTAACACTAATTCAATCCTTTGTTTTTAAGAATGTAAGCAAAGTAAGTATTTTGAGCTATATGACAAGAAACAGCTTGAATCTAGTGTTTGCTTTCCCTTCCCTAACTGTAACCTAGAATATAAAAAAAGTTCACACTATAAGGGGATAATTTAGCTGGTAGTCCTCATTTTGCACATGAGGACAAATGGGTTTGCAAAGTTAAGTGATTTGCCTACCACAGGAGATGTCTTTTGCTTCCCAGCTCAGTGTTATTTCCCTCTTTACCACAGGTCTAATTTCCATACTTTTTGCTCTTTTGTTAAACTGTCTTTTTCTTTGTGAGATATGGAAACAATGAATTCAAAATTTATTTTTCTCTGTGTATATGAACTTCAAAAAAGTATTACTTAGCATAAATTACTAAATAAAAAGCAAAGAGCAATGGAAAAAAATCAAGACTAAATTGAATTTTAAATGGTAACAAAAATTAAAACTAGTCATTTTTAAATTTTTAATATAGAAAAAGATTTTTCTATTCTTCACTCTCCCTTCTGAGTGATATACTTAAATAGATGACTCATTTTAAGCATTAAATCCTCTTTGCATAACATAGAAGTTTACATTCTGAAGAAGGGAAAGAATATAATTTAAAAGAAACAACCATAGAAAAGAGAAGAATCCCTGGCTTTGGCTTGCTCTGTGATTCACGATCACAAATACATAAGATTCCTTAAACTCCATTTTTCTGTAAGAATTGCATACTTATTTGTAAAGATGAGTTAAAAACTCTTACATACAAAACTGGAAATAACAGAAACAATAAAAAATCATTCAATTTAAAGAGCATTATAAGTAACATAGGTCTTATGAGTTTCTTTTTCAAACCTACTTATAAATAAACTCCAAGAATGAGCCAGGTCTTTCCCTAAAACATAAACCTCCAAGCCCAAGTACCAGTCCATCCCATATATCTTCTTCCCAAAGGTAGAGACAGTGAGTATGCAGTTTAAATGAGCTTTTTCACAAGTCTGTCATAATTACCCACATTGAAAACATGAAAAGAATAAATTTAAATCTCAGATATAGGTAAAGCATTTTCTGCCCTAAGTTGCTTCTCTAAATTCAGGATATATGTCTATATATAAAGGTATAAAAAACTCTCAAATTGTTAACTGGGCACTAAATTTATTTATACTTATTTTTGAGCTATAAACTATACAACATACATATCTCTTTTCTACTTATCTACTAAGATATAAAGAAGACATGAATTTATCTAGTTTAGATATTTAAAATAAAATTCTAAAATAACCAGTCTTGTGAGAAAATGTAAAATGGAGATATCGATGCTTCTAAGGCTTTGTGTAAGTCTATTCAGGGTTGTCTTTTCAGATTGTCAGATTAAACAAACCCTACAGCATTTGCAGCAAACCCATAATTACAGGTTATTATGGCATACAAAAGCAGCAAGACATAAAAAGCTGCTGCAATTCACTGCACTGTAATAGAACACGCAGAGGAAGTTAATTTTGGCAAATGCTTTAAATATTAGCTTTGCATAATAAGTATAGGTGAAACTATAATTAGGACAGAATGAATCCTTTGGAGCCTCCTTTCACTCTGACCCGGCAAATGATGACTTTTTGCTAATAAGACTACTGCCATTTGACAAAAAGCCAACTTCACTACCTTGCTTTATTCTTTAGTAAATTTAATAATTACAGATACTCCTGCCAATAGTTCTCAAATCAGACTTGTTCAATCCAATACTGAGCTTATTAGCGACACTCAATGTTTAGAATTCTTTGGCCAAAAAAGTACTTGAAGATGATGAAACATGCCTTAGACAAGGGCACAATGATCACTCATTTTTGCCACATTAAAAAACACCCAGAGCATGTAGTCACTACAGACCAGAGAATTATGTGCTGTTAGCTCACAGTTGTTCCTAAAAGGTTCTGCACTTATCTGGTACGTAAAACCTTTGAGGAAGTCCAAAGGGAACAACTTGATACATTTAGAGAAGGGCACTGCACAGAGTATTTGATATCAACATTAAGCTAATCTATTCACATATTTTCCTTTGTTTCTTTTACAGTGACTGTTTGATATTGGTACGGTAAGTTTTGTACAAAATCTAAAATTAAAACTTCCTTTGAACTAAGCAAACTCTATTGCTTTGTTCAAGAAACATACTCTGCTGTCTTGAATAAAAACTGCCATTTTATACCTTAAATGTGCAGAGGTCAACTAGTATTTTCACATAACCATATTTTTAAGTAAAATAAACATGGTATCTTATTATGTTAAATCTAAAAATATAATTTTAAATTGCTTATATAAACTTTATTTATTTTTTTTTTGCTTTATACTGCTTGTTATACCTCTTTTATATTTGAGAAACAATTTAAATCTTAAAATTCCTATTTCATAGGGTATTTATGTTCCAGACAAACTATCTGTACCTTATGGTCAAACCAAAACCCTAGCTCAACTTCCTTGGCCTCTAAGTTCATACTTTCACTTTCATTGTATGCCATCAATCCATTATCATGGATACATCTTAGATGTTTTATTCATTTGTATCTATTCTACCTTTAAAAATCAAACTTTTCCTTACTAGCCCACTCTTTGACCACAACCTCCTAGTGTAGTGACTTCCCAATTGTGTTTTGTAAAGTTCTTGGGGAAGGCCCTTAGAGATGGACAGGAAAGAAACTGGTAGTACCCCACGCCTCCACTCTGCTGTGGTTCTATTTTTTAAAGTTTTCCAAACTGAGCTTCCTTATAAAATTTATTTGAAGAGGTTCTGCTACCTAAAAAAAGTTTTAAAAATAACTGTCCTAATATACCAATGATGCTCTCAGTGGTTCTCAACTGTGGCTGCATATTAGTCACATGCAGAGCTTTAAACAATCTCAGCAAATCCCAGATTAATATATCAAAATCTCTATGGATGGGACTGGACATCAGTATTCTAATATGCAGCCAAGGCTGACAACCACCACTGCTCTAACTTCTTATTACCAATCATATCTACTTTATGACTCTCTAGATCACTCTATTTTCTCCCAACTTAAAGCTAACCACTTCCTGGCAGCAGTTTGATCCTTATCAAGCCTAGGTTCCATGGCTAAGCTGTATACCAATATTCTCAAATCCACAGCTCCTCTGTATTTCTCTGCCACACCCATCTTACTAATTGTTGATAGGTGCAACCAAAACTTTGTGAATTTTGTTTTCTCTTAGGCCCTCAGTAACTTCTGTCAATTATCTTAATTACTTAAATCTTCTTCTTTCTGGTCTGGGAAGAAGGGCTAATCCTAGCACCTATACTTTCTAGCTCATCCCCTCACGGACTTCACTCTATTAATGATACCCTTCCCACTTACTTTCTTCTCAGCTTATAAATAAGTTCAACTCTCTTCATCCCTAAAACTTTTAACCCTAAATCATCCTTTAGCTTACCAACTGTTTTATTGCATTTTTGTTTCCTTTATTTACTTATTTTTAAAGTCAAGCTTCTTTAAAGAATACTTTCCATGGATGACTCCACTGTCTTTATTTATTTATTTATTTTTAAAGCCGGAGTTTCACTCTTGTTGCCCAGGCTGGAGTGCAATGGTGCGACCTCGGCTCATGGCAACCTCCGCCTCCCAGTTCAAGTGATTCTCCTGCCTCAGCCTCCTGAGTAGCTGGGATTACAGGCATGCGCCACCACGCCCTGCTAATTTTGTGTTTTTAGTAGAGATGGGGTTTCACCATGCTGGTCAGGTTGGTCTGGAACTCCCGAACTCGGGTGATTCACCTGCCTCAGCCTCCCAAAGTGCTGGGATTACAGGCGTGAGCCACTGCAGCCAGCCAACTCCACTGTCTTATTTCCTGCTTGCTCCTCAAACCACAGCCATCTGACTCTGCCTACTTCTCTGGTGAACTAAAGCTGATATATTTGTCATTACCTTTGTACTTGGTCTATCATTTAACACTGTTGGCTAACCTTTTAAAAGCTTTGTTGGCCGGACGTGGTGGCTAACGCCTGTAATCCCAACATTTTGGGAGGCTGAGGCAGGCGAATCACGAGGTCAGGAGTTCGAGACCAGCCTGGCCAATACGGTGAAACCTGGTCTCTACTAAAAATAATTAGTTGGGCGCAGGGGCGCATGCCTGTAGTCCCAGCTACTCGGGAGGCTGAGGCAGGAGAATCACTTGAACTCAGGAAGTGCAAGTTGCAGGGAGATGAGATGGCGCCACTGCATTCCAGCCTGGGTGACAGAGTGAGATTCCATCTCAAAAACAAAACAAAACAAAACAAAACAAAAAACAAACAAAAAAACTTCTCTTGGTTTCTGAGAAATTACTCTCTCCTGATTTTCCTTCCTTTCCAATGTTTTCTTCTCAGAACCCACACATGTAAATATATATTCCTAACAAAGATCTCTCCAAGATCTAGATTTGTATATACAACTAACTGTCCATTAGATGTTTTCACATGAATATCTAGTAGGTCCCCCACACTAAACCATTTCCAACTGCCCTACTAATTTTCCCTCCCAAATCTGTACTTTCTCTAATATTCTTACTCTAGTAAGATTATTCTAGTTTGGGGAAAATCTAACCAATCTCCAAGTCAGAAACCTATTTTAGATTCCTCTTCTCTTTACAAAAGCCTTCTGACTTTACGTCCTACATACGTCTCAAGTTCACCTTGTCCTTCCATTGCTACTATCATTCTTCAGTAACTCAACAAAAAATTTAGTTTAAGCCTTCAGCAACTGTTGCTTAACCTATTGCAACAGCCTCAGAATTGGTCTCTCTGCTTCTGAGTTAACTGGCCAAATCAATCTAATATACTAGGAGTCAGTAAACTTTTTCTATAAAGGGCCAGATAATAAATATTTTTGGTTTTGTGAGCCACACAATCTCTGTTACTCAATACTGCTGTTGTTATACAAAAGTAGCCATAATGACAATATGGATGTATAACAATAAAACTATAAAAACAGGCGTTAGGCCTGGGCCATAATTTACCAACTCCTATAAAATACTATGATCAAAAGTGCTCTTAATATAAATTATATCATGTATCTCCCCTTCTTAAAACCTTCAGCATTGCTGGGTTCCTCTAGTTTACCTCTGTATCTTATATATACTTCTATTGTTATACTCATATTATAATGTTATTTGCTTCTATTATATCTTTCTCTTCTATCAGAGAGAGAATGCTCTAAATGTAGAAACAACGTGGCTTAAAAATGTTACTGAGTTAACTATGTACTAAGTAAGGATTGTGCAAAGGGCTTTACATATATTATCTTACTTAGTACTTAAAAAATACCTTAGAGGAAACTAGTGTTATCTGCATTTACAAATAAGAAAACAGATACTCAGCAATTGAGAGTCAAAATTCAGGTCAGACTCCAAAGCTAAATTTTTTATTCTATATAAATTCCATTATATACAAAATATCAAAAAGAACTTCTGAGAATAATTTAGCCAGAAGTACATGTTGAGTATCCCTAATCTGAAAATCTGAAATCCAAAAATTTTGAGTGTTGACATGATGCTCAAAGGAAATGCTCATTGGAGCATTACAGATTTTGGATTTTCAGATTAGGGATGCTCAATTGATAAGTATAATGCAAATATTCCAAAAGGTTAAAAAATCCCAAATCTTTAACGCTTCTGGTCCCATGCATTTCAGATAAGGAATACTGAATTTGCATAAAAGGAATGTCAACATATAATATTAGTAATTGTGCATGTGAAGTTATTTCTTTAATTAATAATGAACTTGTGCTATACATACATGGTTAAACAACTACAAAGTAAGACTACTCTCCTTCTCCAACATTTCCACCCATGGCCTCAAGTTATATACCTTGAGAGAGAGAACCCAAGCAACAATATTGTCCTGAAGAGAATTCATGTTACCTTCTGTTACTGGCTGGAGTTTAGAAGATCGTTCTGAGTCAGGAGAGTGCAGAGGTTCAGGCTCTTTCAGACTTTCCAAATGCATAAAAGGATCATAATCTACAGATGCCAAATCAGAGAGGCTCATGGGAAAATACCTTGGATTGCTAAAACACTGAGCTCCATAAACACACCCATGTAAAACCTGAAAATACAGGGGAAAAGAAAACACCCAGTTTAACTTAAAAAAAAAAAAAAAGATAAATAAATAAAAGTTAAAGGAACATAAAAATCAACCGGTAACACAAGAGCTTCGCAAATATTTTAAATATTTTAAAACATTAGGCCGGCGTGGTGGCTCGTGCCTGTAATCCCAGTGTTTTGGGAGGTCGAGTCGGGTGGATCACCTGAGATCAGGAGTTCCAGACCAGCCTGGCCAACGTGGCAAAACCCTGCGTCTACTAAAAATACAAAAATTAGCCAGGTGTGGTGGTGGGTGCCTGTAATCCCAGCTACTCAGGAGACTGAGGCAAGAGAATTGCTTGAACCCAAGAGACGGAGGTTGCAGTGAGCCGAGATTGAGCCATTGCACTCCAGCCTGGGTGACAAGAGCGAAACTCCGTTTCAAAAAAAGAAAAAAAAAAAAAAATCAAGGTAAAATTCAATACCTCTTACAAAGAATGACTAAAATTTAATTATACTCATATGTAACAATGATCTAATTCCTCTCAAAATTTTGCAGTGAAACAACAGTGTCTTGTAGGAAGTACTTTTAAATTACCCTTACGCATTGTAAGCTAAATCTGTGTCCTTAAAAATTTTCTAGCTCTAAAAGAATAAAAATGTTATACTGAGAAATGTTATTTCTCTAGGTTTTAAAAACTCTTGGTTACCAAATAAATAATAAAGCAAGGAAGTTTACCTTATAAATGCAATTGAGAACAGATTTTTCTGTTTTATCACTTTCTGCTCCCGTAGCATGAAATGGTTGGAGCAGTGTCTTTAGAGGTAAGGCCATGATCCAGTCCAGAAGGCAGAGAAGTAAAGATACTACCAACTGTAACAATAGGATAATTATAATTGCACATTCATAAAATATACGCTTCTTAAAAATTCGTTTTCTTATTCTTGAGTTTCCAAAATTTGTTTCTGGAATCATCAACCCTAAGTTCCACTATAAATATTTACCTAGATCTAACTGATTTTAAGATATTGTATATGAACATTATTGTGGGTTTCTCTTTCATATGTCAGGGCAAGCATAATGAAACAGTAAGTATAATAAAAACAGAAATGTTAAAATTAATATAAAAACAGCAAGCTTAAAAGACAACACATATCAATTAACTATACTTACTTCATTGCTCAAGGAATGGAACACAAATGGAAGTCCATATATATTATAATCACTTCCACTTTCCTTTTCTAACTTAACAACATCTCACTGAATATCCTGCCAGTAAGACTACCTTAAGTACTTTTTGAAATTGTTACTCATTTTACTAAATGAATCTACTGAACACGTTTTTTTTGTTTTTGTTTGTTTTTTTTTTTTTTTTAAAGAGATGGAGTCTTGCTATATTGCCCAGGCTGGCCTTGAACTCTTGGGCTCAGGCAATGTTCCAGCCTCTGACTTCCAAACAGCTGGGACTACAGGTGCACACCATCATGCCTGGATGGACACTTTTAAACTAATGAATGCTATAAACAGGACACTTTTTATACAAAATGAGGAATAAAATAGCAGAATTCATCGTACTAAAGCATCACAAATAGTATCATGAAACTGACAATGAAATAGCAACAAGAGACCTGCTAATCTTTAAAGACAAACTCTCCAACTCAAGTAATTCTGGTCTACATTTCCTAACATATCTTCCAAAAAATAATAAATAAAATAAGGAACAATAAGAAGGTCCAATAAAACCTCACAAAACCAACAGCTTCTGTATTATCAGAAGACAAAGAACATCCAAACTCCAAATTATCTATTTTTTTAATTTTTATTTTTGAGACAGTATTGCTCTGTTACCGAGGCTGGAGTGCAGTGGCGTGATCTCAGCTCACCGCAACCTTCACTTCCTGGGTTCAAGTGATTCTTGTGCCTCAGCCACCTAAGTAACTGGGATTATAGGCATGTGCCACTGTGCCCGGCTAAGTTTTGTATTTTTAGGAGAGATGAGGTTTTGCCATGTTGGCCAGGCTGGTCTCAAACTCCCAGCCTAAATTGATCTGTCTGCCTTGGCCTCTCAAAGTGCTCAGATTACAGGCATGAGCCACTGCACTGAGCCTCAAATTATATGAGAAAAATATGAAGCAAATCCCAGCACCTTTCTCCTATTCTCCCATTGAAGGTTTTCATGAAAAGCAAGGGTAGTTTGGGAAAAACTGAAAGAGAGAAGATGGGAACTTGCTGTGAAACTAAGACTGATCTAAAAGCCTGCCAGAAAGAAAAAGTCCACCTTAAGTGTGAGAATATTTAAAAAGTTTACTGGTAGATCAGAGTAGTGAGTAAAAAGAAAGGATGCAGAAATACACACAGGAAAGGTAATGCTTAGGGGGAGAGACAAACAAACCCAGACACGAAGACTATGATAAATACCTAACTCTTCAATGCCCACACGCCGATAAACATCGACAAACATCAAGACCATCCAGCAAAACATGACCTCACCAAATGAATTAAATAAGGCACCAATGACCAATCCCAGAGACAGAGATGTGACCTT
Organism: Macaca fascicularis; assembly: GCF_037993035.2. Taxonomy (NCBI): domain Eukaryota; kingdom Metazoa; phylum Chordata; class Mammalia; order Primates; family Cercopithecidae; genus Macaca; species Macaca fascicularis. The sequence goes on from NC_088381.1 coordinate 103,462,969, forward strand.
TCTGACAGGGAATTCAAAACAGCTGTTTTGAAGAAGCTCAATGAAAGTCAAGATAACACAGAGAACAAATTCAGCATCCTATCAGATAAATTTAACAAAGAGATTGAAATAATTAAAAAGAACCAAGTAGAAATTCTGGAGCTGAAAAATGCAACTAGTATACTGAAGAATGCATCAGAGTTCTTTAATGGCAAAATGGATCATGCAGAAGAAACAATTAGTGAGGCTGAAGACAAGCTATTTGAAAATACACAGAGGAGACAAAAGAAAAAAGAAGAAAAACAGAATAAAACACACCTATAAGAACTAGAAAAAAAGCATCAAAAGGGTAAATCTAGAGTTATTGGCCTTAAAGAGGAGATAGACTGGGACATAAAGTTTATTAAGAGGGATAAAATCATAGAACTTCCCAAACCCAGAGAAAGATATAAACACTCAAGTACGAGTAGGTTATAGAACACTAAGCAGATTTAATCCAAATATGACTACCTTAAGACATTTAATAATCAAACTCTCAAAGGTCAAGGATAAAAGAAGGATTATAAAAGTAGCAAGACAAAAGAAACAAGTAACATACAATGGAGCTCCAATACATTTGGAAGCAGACTTCTCAGTAGAAATCTTATAGGCCAGGAGAGAATGGCATGACATATTTAAAGTGCTAAAGGAAAAAAAAAAAACCTTATTCTAAAATGATACATCTGGTGAAAATATCCTTTGAACATGGAGAAGAAATACAGACTTTCCCAGACAAACAAAAGCTGAGGGATTTCAAACACCAGATCTGTCCCACAAGAAATGCTAAAGGGATTTCTTCAGTCTGAAAGAAAAGAATGTTAATGAGCAGTAAGAAATTATCTGAAGATCCAAAACCCACTGGTGATAGTAAGTAAACAGAAAACCACAGAATATTATAACGCTGTAATTGTAGTGTGTAAACTACTCATATTGAAGTAGAAAGATGAAAAGATGAACCAAACAAAAATAATAACAACAACAACTTTTCAAGACATGGACAGCACAATAAGATATAAATAGAAAGAATAAAAAGTTACAAAGCAGGGGGATGAAGTTAACATGTAGAGTTGTTATTTTCTTTTTGCTTGTTTGTTTATGCAGTCAGTGTCAAGTTGTCATTAGTTTAAAATAATGGGTTATAAGATATTACTTGCAAGCCTTATGGTAACCTCCAATATAAACACATACAATGGATACACAAAAAATAAAAAGCAAGAAACAAAACCATACTACCAGAGAAAATCACTTTCACTAAAAGGAAAACAGGAAGGAAGGAAAGAAGGATGACAAGCCTGAAAAACAGCAAGAAAATAAATAACAAAGTGGGAGGAGTAAGTACCTACTTATCAATAATATCACTGAGGCTGGGCATGGCGGTTCACACCTGTAATCCCAACACTCTGGGAGGCTGAGGTAAGCAGATCACTTGAGGTCAGGAGTTTGAGACCAGCCTGGCCTGCATGGTGAAATCCTAAGACTATTAAAAAACTAAAAATCAGCCAGGTGTGGTGGTGTGTGCTTGTAGTCCCAGCTAGTTGGAAGGCTGAGACAAGAGAATCGTTTGAACCCAGGAGGTAGAGGCTGCAGTGAGCTGAGATTGCACCACTGCACTCCAGCCAGAGTGACAGAGTGAGACTCCATCTCAAAAAAAAAAAATAAAAAAAAAAAGAAAGAAAGAAAGAAAAAAGAATAAAAAATAAAAACCACTGAATGTAAATAGACTAAACTCAATCAAAAGAGAGGGTGGCTGAACGGATTAAAAAAATAAAACCCAATGATCTGTTGCCTACAAGAAACACACTTTGCCCTGTAAAGACACACATATACTGAAAATAAAGGGATGAAGATGTTTTACGCAAATGGAAACCAAAAAAGCAGAAGTAGTTACACTTACATCAGACAAAATAGATTTCAAGACAAAAAAGGTCATTATGTAATAATAAAGGGGTTAATTCAGCAAGAGGATAAAACAATTATAAATATGTATGCACTCAACACTGGAGCACCCTGCTATATAAAGCAAATATTATTAGAGCTAAAGAGAGAGATATATGCCAATACAATAATAGCTGAAGACTTAAACACTCCACTTTCAGCATTGGACATTTCATCCAGACAGAAAATCAACAGAGACATTGGACTTAATGTGCAGTATAGACCAAATGGACCTAATAGATATTTACAGAACATTTCATCCAATGGCTGTGGAATGCACATTTTTCTCCTCAGCATATATAACATTCTAAAAGATAGACCACATGTTAGGCCAAAAAATAAGTCTGAATATATTTTTAAAAACTGAAATAATATTAAGTATCTTCTCTGACCCCAATGGAATAAAACTAGAAATCAAAAATAGGAATTTTGGAAACTATACAAACACTTAGAAATTAAACAATATTGGCAGGGTTCGGTGGCTCACACCTGTAATCCCAGCACTTTCGGAGGCTGAGGTGGGTGGATCATGAGGTCAGGAGATTGAGACCATCCTGGCTAACACAGTGAAACCCTGTCTCTACTAAAAATACAAAAAATTAGCTGGGTGTGGTGGCAGATGCCTATAGTCCCAGCTACTTGGGAGGCTGAGGCAGGAGAATGGTGTGAGCTTGGGAGGCGGAGCTTGCAGTGAGTCGAGATTGTGCCACTGTGCTCCAGCCTGAGACTCCGTCTTAAAAGAAAAAAAAAAAAAAAAAAAGAAATTAAACAATATCTTCCTGAATGATCTGTGGGTCAATGAAGAGATTAAGAAAAAAACTGAAAAATATCTGGAAACAAATGATAATGAAAACACAACATATCAAAACCTATGGGATACAGTGAAAGCAGTACTAAGAGGGAAGTTTATAGCTATAAGCACCTACATCAAAAAAGCAGATAAACTTCAAATAAACAACCTAACAATGCATCTTAAAGAACCAGAAAAGCAAGAGCAAACCAAACCCAAAGTAAGCAGAAGAAAAATAATAAAGATCAGAGCAGAAATAAATAAAACTGAAATGGCAAAAATACAAAAGATCAATGAAATGAAAAATTGGGAAATGAAACAAAAATTGATTTTTTAAAAGGATAAACAAAATTGATAAACCTTTAGCCACTAAGAAAAAAAAGAAACAAGACCAAAATAAAATCAGAAATGAAAGAGGAGACATTAAAAACTGATATAGCAGAAATCAGAAGATCAACAGACAGGCTACTATGATCAACTATATGCCAATAAACTGGAAAACCTAGAAGAAATGGATAAACTCCTAGACACATACAACCTATTAAGATTGAACCATGAAGAAATGTAAAACCTGAACAGACCAGTAACATATAACGAGATTAAAGCTATAATAATAAGTCTGTCACCAAAGAAAGGCCCAGGACCCAGTGGTTTCATTGCTAAATTCTACCAAACATTTAAAGAACTAATACCAATCCTTCTGAAATATTCTGAAAAACAGGGGAGGAAGTATTTCCAAACTCATTCTCTGAGGCCAATATTACCCTGATATCAAAACAAAAGACATCAACAAAAAGAAAACTACAGGCCAATATTCCTGATGAACATTGACACAGAAATCCTGAACAAAATACTAGCAAACCAAATTCAACAATACATTAGAAAGATCACTCATCATGACCAAGGGAGATTTATCCCAGGGATTCAAGGATGATTCAACATATACAAATCAATCAATGTGATACATTTTATCAACAAAATGAAGGACAAAAACCTTTGTGATAATTGCAGTTGCTGCTGAAAAAAGCATCTGATAAATTCAACATCCCTTCATGATGAACACCTCCTCCCTACACCCCCAAAAAACTGGGAAGGAACATATCTCAACATAATAAAAGCCATATATGACAGACTCACAGCTAGTATTATTCTGAATGGAGAGAAACTGAAATCCTTTCCTCTAAGATCTAGAACAAGACAAAGGTGTCCACTTCCACCACTATTATTCAACATAGTACTGGTAGTCCTAGCTAGAGCAAGCAGACGAGAGAGAAATAAAGGGTATGCAAATTGGAAAGGAAGACATCAAATTATCCTTGTTTGCAGATGATACGATCTTTTATTTGGAAAGACCTAAAGACTCTATCAAAAAACTATTAGAACTGATAAACAAAGTCAAATTCAGTAAAGTTGCAGGATACAAAATCAACATACAAAAATCAGTAGCATTTCTATATGCCAACAGTGAACAGTCTGAAAAAGAAATTAAGAAAGTAATGCCATTTACAATAGCTACAAGTGAAATTAAATAGTTGGGAATAAACTTAATCTAAGAAGTTAAAGATTTCTACCATAAAAACTGTAAAACACTGATGAAAGAAATTGAAAAAGACACTAAACAATGGAAAGCTATTCCATGTCCATGTATTGAAACAATCATTATTTTCAATAATCATGTCCATACTACCCAAATCAATCTATAGGTTCAATGCAATCCCTATCAAAATGCCAATGACATTCTTTATAGAAACAGAACAAACAATCCTAAAATTTACATGGAACAATAAAAGACCCAAAAACAGTCAAAGCTGTCCTAGGTAAAATGAACAAAACTGGAAGACTCACATTATCTGATTTCATATAATACTACAGAGCTATAATTACCAAAACAGTATGGAACTGGCATAAAAATGGACACACAGACCAATGGAACAGTATAGAGAACCCAGAAACAAATCGTACATCTACAGTGAAGTCATTTTAAACAAAGGCAAATAACATACATTATGGAAAGGACAGTCTCTTCAATATATGATGCTGAGATAACTGGGGTTATCCATATGCAGAGGAACAAAACTAGACCCCTAACTCTTGCCATATATAAAAATCAAATCCAAAAGCATTAGAGACTTAAATCTAAGACCTCAAATTATGAAACTACTACAAGAAAACATTGGGGAAACTTGAGGGCATTGGACTGGGCAGATTTCTGGAGTAATACCCTACAAGCACAGGCAACCAAAATAAAAATGAACAAATAGGATCACATTAAGTTAAAAAGCTTTTGCACGGCAAAGTAAATGGTCAACAAAGTGAAGAGACAACCCACAGAAGGGGAGAAAATATTTGCAAAGTATCCATCTGACAAGGGGGATTAATAACTAGAATATACAAGGAACTCAAACAACACTACAGAAAAAATTCTAATAATTTGATTTAAAATGGGCAGAAGATCTGAACAGACATTTCTCAAAAGAAGACATAAATAAGGAAAACAAGTTAATATGTTCATATGAACATATGAAAACAAGTTCATATGAACACATATGAAAAGATGCTCAACATCATCAGAGAAATGTAAATCAAAACTACCAAATACAATGAGATATCATTTCACCTCAGTTAAAATGGTTTTTTTCCCAAAATGAGATACCATCTCACACCAGTTAGAATGGTGATCATTAAAAAGTCAGGAAACAACAGATGCTGGAGAGGATGTGGAGAACTAGGAACACTTTTACACTGTTGGTGCGACTGTAAACTAGTTCAACCATTGTGGAAGACAGTGTGGCGATTCCTCAGGGATCTAGAACTAGAAATATCATTTGACCCAGCCATCCCATTACTTGGTACATACCCAAAGGATTGTAAGTCATGCTGCTATAAAAACACATGCACATGTATGTTTATTGCGGCACTATTCACGATAGCAAAGACTTGGAACCAACCCAAATGTCGATCAATGATAGACTGGATTAAGAAACTGTGGCACATATACACCATGGAATACTATGCAGCCATAAAAAAGGATGAGTTCATGTCCTTTGTAGGGAGATGGATGAAGCTGGAAACCATCATTCTGAGCAAACTACTTCAAGGACAGAAAACCAAACACCGCATGTTCTCACTCATAGGTGGGAACTGAACAATGAGATCACTTGGACACAGGATGGGGAACATCACACACTGAGGCCTGTTGTGGGGTAGGGAGACGGGGGAAGGACAGCATTAGGAGATATACCTAACATAAATGACAAGTTAATGGGTGCAGCACACCAACATGGCACATGTATACATATGTAACAAAGCTGCAAGTTGTGCACATGTACCCTAGAACTTAAAGTATAATAATAATAATAAAAATAAATAAAATGGGTTTTATCCAAAAGACAGGCAACAAATGCTGGCGAGGAAGTGGAGAAAAGGGAACCCTCATACACTGTTGGTGGGAATGTTATGTTAGTACAACCACTATGCAGAACAGTTTGGAGGTTCCTCAAAAAACGAAAAAAGAGAACTGCTATATGATCCAGTAATCCTACTGCTAGGTATATACCCAAATGAAAGGAAATCAGCATATCTAAGAGATATCTACACTCCCACGTTTATTGCAGTATTATTTACAATAGCCAAAATTTGGGACCAACCTAAATGTCCATCAACAGATGAATGAAGAAAATGTGGTACATATATGCAATGGAGTACTATTTAGCCATAAAAAAGAATGAGATCCTGTCATTTGCAACAAGATAGATGGAACTGGAAGTCATTATGTTAAGTGAAATAAGCCAGGCACAGAAAGACAAACATTGCATGCTCTCACTGATCTGTGGGAGAAAAAAATGAAATCAATTGAACTCATGGAGATAGAGAGTAGAATGATGGTTACCAGAGACTAGGAAGGGCAGTGGGGAGTACGGGGTAAGTGGGGATGGTTAATAGGTTCTAAAAAAATAGAAAGAATGAATAAAATATTTGCTAGCAAAACAGAGTAACTACAGCAAAAAATAACTGAATTGTGCACTTAAAAATAACTAAAAACATATAATTGGATTATTTTGTAACACACAGAAAAGATAAGTGCTTGAGGTGAAGAATACCCCATTTACCCTGATGTATTATGTACTGTATGTCTGTGTCAAAATATTACATGCACTCTATAAATATATACACCTACTATGTACCCAGAAAAATTTTAAATAAATAAAAAGATGGGGAAGATCTCTATGAACTTACGTGTTATGAATTTCCAAGATACACTGTCAAGTGAAAAATCCAAAGCAAAGACTATCTAGGCTTATGTGTAACAAACAAGGAATAAAAGACAATATATGTGCATCTGTTCATTTGCGAAAAAATAATCATAGGATGGATGAACCATAGACTAAAAAAATAAAAACAACAGAGATGGAGGAAAGACCCTACACTGCATACAAACAGAAAAAAGTGACCTGAACTGAATTTCAAATTAATTATATAAACATACTGAAGTGGGAAAGGGGGAATAGGAAGTAACCCAAGTAACTTATGAACACATTTTTCGAACAATAATCTCTCTTGGTAAAGACAATAAGAACTCTTAACTATAAAGAGGCATAAGTTAATAATTTTTAAAAATAGAACAGCACAAAGAACTAAACATATCCAGATAAATAATCAATATGGAAACCAGATTTTTCATTGCTGGAGCAGGGAGTTACAAATAAGGAAAACGGGGAAGGATGGACTGAATCTCGTGGTGTTGGATTAGAAGTGGAGGTGTCAGACCAGGGCCTGTTGGCGGGGGAAGGGGAGGGAGAACATCAGGACAAATAGCTAACGCATGTGGTGATGGGTTGACAGGAGAAGCAAAACACCATGGTACATGTCTACTGATGTAACAAACCTGCACATTCTGCACATGTATCCTGGAACTTAAAGTAAAGTAAAATAAAATAAAATAAAATAAGAATTGGAGGTGTTGGTGTGAACTCAAGGTTTTTAATACTTTTAATTAGATACCGTCTTATTCTACCTGTGCTGGCATTACAAATACTATACACTGGGTGGCTTAAACAAGAGAAATTTATTCCTCACAGTTCTGAAAGCCAGAAAGATGAAGATAAAGGTGGCAGTCAATTCAGTATCTGTGAGGGTCCTCTTCTGGCTTGTAGATGACCACCTTCCAGTGTATCTTCACACGGTGGATATAGTTCTCTTCTTATAAGGGCACTAATCCCATTGATGAGGGCTTCATCCTCATGACCTAATTACCTCCCAAAGGTCCCACCTCCAAATTCCATGACACTGGGCATTAGGATTTCCATATATGAACTTCAGGAGAGACACAAACATTCAGTCTATAGCAGACATAGAGATGGGTGTGTGTGTGTGTGTGTACGTATGTTATGTATTTCCTAGCTGTATCTGCCAAAGGGGCCTTAAGAAACGATACCCCAATAGCAATGTGCATGCCTAGTTCTTAGATACTGATTTCTAAATACCATTTGCCACTTAATGGAAGCAGAGTTTCTTGGGGAAATGGGTAATTTCAGGGCTGGGACGGGGAAAGCACAAAGTGAGTCTGGAAAATTGTGTGCTGACAGAAATTAAAAGCATGCCCCCAAAATAATGGGAATTTATGAAAAAGAAGCCACTTTGAAGGGGCTCCCACTGGTTAAGCATGAGACATTTTGAGCACCAAAATAAATAATAGTTAAGGATTACAAATCATTGCATAAAATCAGAATCATGAGCCCACACTGAAATAAGATGAATAAGAAAGAAAGGAGAGCTCTTCCTTATAAGTAGAAAGCTAACTAATGAATGTAGAAAGAATGATGAATTAGGAAATCATCATTTGGCAGCTACTGAAACAATAATTGTTTCTGGTAAGAGTCATTAATGATTAGCAAAACCAGTTAGTGGAAATTTAAGGAGCCAAATATTTATATAGTATAGCCTCAAAGTACTGTCTAACAAATACTAATTCATTGAAAAGGGTTAAATAGTAGCTCTACAGCGGAAACACCTGGCAGACACAACCTTAATCATTTGACTAAAGTTAGCACCAATCAGTAATGAAACAAACTGACATCTGTGACACCTGATAAAATGTATTAAGAGGTACACAAAATCTTCTGATGTATTCCTGCCAAATATGCCTAATTTAAATCCAATAATGACAAACCTAATCGTGCTGAAACACAAAGCCAAAATGCAGGACATTTTATACAGTAATTAGACTATATTCTTTAAAATGTCAAGGTCAAGAAATAGAGAAAGATTAAGAACTGTTCCATATTATAGAAGGCTAAAGAGACATTATGACTGCATGTAAGGCATAATTTGGGAATTTCTTTTGCCCTAGAGGACGTTAGTGAGACAACTAGTGAAATATCTATATAATACAAATGTATCACTAATACTAATGCTAATTTCCTCATGTTGATAACTATTTTGTGGTTATATAAGAGAATTGCTTGATTTTAGGAAAAATGCAATAAAGTAGTCAGCAGTAATACATTTCTCTCTGTATTTCATACTACATACAAAGGGATACAGCAAATGTGGTGAACCAATATAAAGAATTCTTTGTACTATCCTTTCAACGTTTCTATAAACTTGAAATTATGTTAAAAGGAAACAATTCCACCATAAAACTCAAATGGAAGCTCTCAATTGATGTTTCTAACTAAAAACAATATGAACGTTGGCATCTATCTGTCAAGCACAGATTCCAGTCTTGGCTCTGATTATCTAGTAACAATTGAGTGACCTTGGGCAACTTAACCTTTCTAAGGCTCAATTCTCTATGAAGAGTAGGGATTAAAAAATATTTATCAAGATCATAAAGTTGTTTTGACGTTGAAATAATGCATATAAAGTACACACTGCTGGCACGTGATTTTTTAAAAAAAATCACTATATAAATGTTCTTTTTGCTTTATTTTTATTGAATTTATCTTTTAAAACTTGTTAGCCCAAGCCCATATTCACCAATAACAATGAGCCATTTGAGAAGTCTAAAAACTCCTGGCCCATATACAGTTTATTCAAATTCTTAAACATTTGAGGTTAAGGAGGAGCAATCTGAATACCATGCTGATAAATGCCTCCCTATACTGGTGGCTACATGAGATTAAGAGTTCCTAGAGAAATAATAACACAATTAAAATGCTTCAATATATCTATTTGTCCATACGTAGTGTGCAAGCTTCTAATAAAAGATAATAAAAACCCAATTCAAAAAAATTAGAAGATACTGGAATGCAACACAGTGGAGAAGAACCAGTGGATTTAGGTAATATTCTGATGTTTATCACACAGAGAGGAATGTAATTCTAAAGACGTTTAAGGGCAGGTGTGGTGGCTCATGCCTCTAATCCTAGCACTTTGGGAGGTCCAGGCAGGTGGATCACCTGAGGTCAGGAATTCGAGACCAGCCTGGCCAATATGGTGAAACCCCGTCTCCAACAAAAATACAAAAATTAGCCGGGCATGGTGGTATATGCTTGTAGCCCCAGCTACTAGGGAAGCTGAGGCAGGAGAACTGCTTGAACCTGGGAGGTGGAGGTTGCAGTGAGCTGAGATCACGCCACTGCACTCCAGCCTGGGTGACAGAGCAAGACTCCGTCTCTAAATAAATAAATAAATAAGATGTTTAAGATAAAGCATATTTGAGGCTGGGTAGGGTGGCTCACGCCTGTAAACCCAACACTTTGGGAGGCCGAGGCGAGTGGATCACGAGGTCAGGAGTTCAAGACCAGCCTGGCCCATATGGTGAAACCCTGTCTCTACAAAAAATACAAAAAAGACCCAAAAAACAAAAAACAAAAAACTAGCAGGTGTGGTGGCATGTGTCTGTAGTCCCAGCTACTCTTCTAGTCCCAGTTACTTGGGAGGCTGAGGCAGGAGAACTGCTTGAACCCAGGAGGCGGAGGTTGCAGTGAGCCGAGATTGTGCCACAGTACTCCAGTCTGGGCAACAAAGCGAGACTCTATCTCAAAAAAAAAAAAAAAAGAAGAGTGAATGATAGGCTGGGCACAGTGACTCACACTACTAAAAATACAATAATTAGCTCAGCATGGTGGCGTACACCTGTGGTCCCATTTTGGGGGCTGAGGTGGGAGGATCACTTGAGTGTGGGAGGCGAAGGTTGCAGTGAACCCAGATTGCACCTCTGTACTCCAGCCTGGGTGACAGAGTGAGATCCTGTCTCAAAAAAAAAAAAGAAAAAAAAAAAAAAAAAAAAAAAGAATGAATAAAATCTGAGATCAAAAAAGTATTTTCAGGATGATTTGATTTTGTCTTCTACATGATTACTCTCTCCTAGACCTGGTGTTCTTCCTAGGTTTCCTACTAGGCCTTTCAGTCACTTTTACTGAATCATCTTTCTCTGCCTTCTCCTTAACTGTTATTCTTCAATGTGCTATACTTTGCTGACTCATCTTACTCTACTATATTGCCTTAAGTGATTTCATGTATTCTCACAATGTTAATACTACTCATGTACTGACAATGCCAATAATTTTATTTTCAGCATCAAATTTTCTAATCAGGTATATAATTGCTTTGCTGGTGGTCTCCAACTGGATATTACTTTTTATATGCAACAAATTTAAAACTGAAACTCACTGTTCCAACAAAGCTGCTCCTTCCTGTATTCCTTACCTTGGTTGTGGACTCGACTTTCTGTGTACCTGTTCTCTATTCCTTTAGCCTTAGTTCAGAGCATCATCCTTTCTTATAAAGATGATTTTAATAATAATCACCATATTTGACTTTTAAGTCAACTTTCACATTTTCTCAAGTGATTTTTCACAAATCTGGTCATATTTTAAAATAAAAACCCTTCAAAAAAGTCACTTTCATAGAAATCCCATGTTCACAGTGTGACATCCAAGGCCCTTCATAATCTGGCCCCTTCCTATCTTAGAAGTTTCATTTTCCCAGCTCTTAACCATTCACTTCACATTCTAAAATATGGAACTGCCTAGTTGTTTCTCCAAAACAAACCATACTATTTTATAGTCCCCAGATTTACACATGCTATTCATACCACTTGGAATAAGTTTCTGATTCTACTGTTTGTCTCTATTTATGTCTCTATTTAACTTTAAAAGAATTTTTCCTAAATAAGCCCTTCCACAATAGTTAATTACTTCTTTCTCTATTCTACCTGGTATCTTACACATTTTTCTACTTTTTATACTAAGTATTTATTACATTGTGTTGCCTCATTTGTGTCTCTAATTTTTAAATTCCATGAGAACAGGGAGTATCATGTTTATCTCTGTTTAGTGCCTAGCAGAATGCCACACTCATATTTTATGATAAGAAAAAGTTTAATAAATTTAGTGGGCAAGAAAGCAAAAACTTAGAAGTATAGCTTTTTCATATTAATAGCTAGATTTCTGGAAGACAAAGATGATATAGAAAAAGATGAACAATTAGTTATCCAGATATTATTCATAAACTGGATTTGGAATTCTAGACCATAGCCTGCGACACTAAAGTGAAGGACACTTTGCTAAAAATGGAGTCCAGATGAGGTAGCTCATGCCTGTAATCCCAGCACTTTGGGAGGCTGAGGCAGGTGGATCACTTGAGGCCAGGAGTTTGAGACCAGCCTGGCCAAGATGATGCGACCCTGCCCCCTACACACACACATCTCTACTGAAAATACAAAATTGGCCAGGCATGGTGGTGTACACCTGTAATCCCAGTTACTTGAGTGGCTGAGACACGAGACCCGCTTGAACCTGGGAGGCAGAGGTTGCAGTGAGCTGAGACTGCGCCACAGTACTCCAGCTTGGGTGACAGAGCAAGATGACTCTGCCTCAAAAAAATTTTAAAAATTTTAAATCAAAAAAATAAAAATGGAGTATATGTCTCTTTTAAAGGTGAAGAAGATGATGATGAAGTATTTATCAAGAGCTAAACAATCTGTTCAAACGGTGTTTAAACTGAGTATGAAGGGAAAGAATAAAAAGTTTTGCGGTAAACACATGAAATCAGTAAGAAATGATAATGGCCGACAGTAGGAAAGGAAAAAAGTATAAAAGCCTCATGTATGCCACACAAGAAAACAACTAGGAATAGGTCCAGAAACATAACTACAGCTTCAGATTTCTGTAAATTAATAAGAACATAAGCAGTAAATAAAACATACTTGATATTTCAAAACAATATGGTTAAGGGGAGACCTGGAGAATAGAATTCAAGACTGAGATGTGACATGGGAAGAGATGAGAATAATTCTCAGAGGAAACTAATAGAATCTAGAGCAGCCTTGTCTGATAGAACTTTGTGCAATGATGAAAATGGTCTATATTTGCCCATGTGGCTATTGAGCACTTGGTATTTGCAAACAAGGAATTACATTTTTCATGTGAACTTTAAATTTAATGTAAACTGAAAGCAATAAGCAGTTAGCAGCTACCATAGTGAGCAGCACAGACCTACAGTCTCTACAACATTTATGTATAATGTCAGGCATATAATTAAAAAATAGACATAACAACAGGAAAATGAAACTCATAGTCAACAGGAAGAAAACTCAATAGAAACGGAGTTAGTGATGACACAGATACTGGATTTAGTAGTCAAGGACTCTATTTTAATTATTATAAATATGTTAAAGTATCTAAAAGAGAAGATGTATATAATTGAAGAAATGCAGAATTTCAGGTAAGATATGAAAACTTAAAAACAAAACAAAACAAAAAGAAACTCTAGAACTGGTAAATATAATATCTGAAAAAATTAAAGAACCCTTATAATAAATTTACTGAGGTAAATGACACCTAATGGAATGTTTTGGCAGACAGAGGAGAAGTCTTCTTTTAAGTGACATATCTCTATATATTATATCTTTACTTTCTATCTATACAAAAACAAGTGGCTGCCTTTAGAGGTGATGAATTCCTCAGAATTAATAATCTTCAGGCATAGGTAAGAACACAATTTGGCAGAATGTAGTGATATAGAGGTAGACAGAATGTCCTCTAAGGTTCCTTACAATCTTGAGACTCAAAGATTTTATCAAATGGCAATGAAATGTGAACCAAAATATAATTTAGTTATACTTACATAACAGAAAGACATTTCACACTATAGTTGATTCTGAACAAAGATAAATTTTTACCATGTAAATATACATACCATTAAAGTTTTAAAATACAAATACTTTACTAAATAACCACATATTAATCATCAAACAAAATTTAAATTACCCTCTTGTCCATTTCATAAGATGAAGCTTCTGTACTTGGTAAAAGATGGGTGATAGTAGCTATTAGGATCTGTAAGCAAAAAAAAATTTTTTTAAAAGGAGCTCTATATATGTCAAATTAATGGTACATTCTGAAACTTAATTGTTAAATGCTGAAGTGATACAAAACCTACTGCTGCAAATTTATTCTAAACACATTAACACTGTTATTTCAAAGTAATGCTTAATAGGCAAGCTTTTCAAGTACACTTAACTATCAATTGTTTATAATCCTCATGTATGGAACCAAAATTATATATATTGTGTCAACCATAAATGGGTTTCTTCCCAATTCAACGGGGTAAATCAATATGTATAAACACACAGAAAATATATGTTCATTATAGAAAAATTAAAAGATACAGATAAGAAAAAGACTAATAAAAACCATCATAGGCTGGGCACAGTGGCTGGCCCATACCCACTTTGGGAGCCTGGGTGACAGAGACCCTGTCTCAAAACAACAAAAAACCACTGTAATCCTGTCACCTGAAGAAATCTACTCTATTGCCTTTCCAGGACTTTTATTTAAATACACACACACACACACACACACACGGCTTTTTAAAAAAATGTGACTTTTTATTTATTTTTTTGAGACGGAGTCTCACTCAGCCACCCAGGCTGGAGTGTAGTGGAGTGATCTCGGCTCTCAGTTCAAGTGATTCTCTTGCCTCAGCCTCCTGAGTAGCTGGGATTACAGGTGTGGGCCACCACGCCCAGCTAATTTTTGTATTTTTAGTAGAGACAGGGTTTCGTCACGTTGGCCAGGCTGGTCTCGAACTCACAACCTCTGGTGATCCGCCCACCTCAGCCTCCCAAAGTGCTGGGATTATAGGCATGAGCTACCGTGCCCAGCCAAATGTGGCTTTTTAAATTAACATATATCATACACCGAATATTATTTGAATAAATATAAAGTACAGAATACAAAGTAAATGAAAAAGACATTACTTAAAAAAAGGCAAAATCTTCATATACAGTGTTATCATTTACCCCGGAAATCATTTAGTCTCATTTAATTTTTTTATGTGCATGTTAAAAATGTATAGGTATATATTTATTGTATTTTTATTTTCATTGTACTGTATGCTATTACATTTTTAGAAATTATTGCCTCAATGCAGTAAGTAGAAAATTCCTCTAAATACACTTTATACAGACAAAGATTTTACTCACTAGTGCGATACTTACTACATTCAGTGCTGTAACAGAGGCTGGTAAGATGACTGAGTGGGAAAAGCATGAACTTTGGAATCTTACAGACTTGGGTCTGAGTCCTGTTCTCTTAGCTTATGACTCTTATATAGTTATTAAATCCTCAGTTCTCTCATCTTAAATAAGGGAGGAGATTAGCGACAGGGAAGGGAATAACCTATCTCAAGAAACTTCTAAGAATTAAATGAGATATTATATGAAAAGGTGACTGGTACATGGTAGGTGTCTAATAAATATGAGTTCTCATCTTTCCTAAAAATGTTATAAAGACAGGAAGGTAAGAATGATAAATTCTGGTTAGGGAGAGCAGATGGGGATTTTTATTTTTTGAGGAGATGGTATTTAAGCCCATCACTGAAAGATGAGGGCACTAGAGAAGAGAAGCAAAGCATTTCAGATAGGAGGAAGAAAGCCAGGGGTATGTTTAAGTGATGATAAGCAGATTCAGTTGCCTGAACAACATGGCGTTTCAAAGGAATCTGTATATGATTCTTAAAAAACCAGTTGAGTTCTCCTGTGGAGGCCCTGAATTCACAGCTAAAGAATTTGGGCTTTATTTTACAGTCAAAGGAAAATCAGTCCTTTTTTTTTTTTTTTTTCGGGTACGTGATATGGTAAGAGCCATGTAAATGTGAATGATGACTTTAAGAGCAAGACCACACAAACCAGAAGGAGGCAACACCAATATCTCAAGAAAGAAATAATGAAGGACTGAAGTATGTCAGGTGTTGCAGGAAGCACAGGAGATAACGAATTAGAATGAACAAAAATTCACAAATGACTGGCTAAAGAAAAAAGAAAAAAAATAATGTCCTGATTTTGGTAACTGGAATGATGGTATGTTTTCCCTACTTAAGAGGGAATGAAGCGGGAATGAAGCAACATGTATGTTTATGAAGACAATGACATAGGTTTACACATAATTTTCACTACAACTAATAAATTGTTTTTTGTTTAACTGTTTGTTAACACAGGGTCTTGCTATGTTACCTAGGCTGGCCTCAAGCGATCCTTCCAACTTAGTCTCCCAAAGTGCCTGGATTACAGGCATAAGCCACTGGGCTTGGCCTAATAAATTGTTTCTAGTGCTTTTACTTTGTCCAAAACCAGGAATACAGTCTTCTAACATAAAAGACAAGGGAACTATCAAGAACTTTGATACCACAAAAAAGCATGATGGGTAGCCATTATTTAGCTATGTAAAAAAAATTTTTAACTATTAAATAATTTTACAATTCAAAGTATCCAAATCTAAAAAAAATTTAACAAGGTCATAATAAATAAATGAGAAATTACTTACTTGAATAATTTTCAAGGGAGAATCAGGCTGGTAAATCTGAAGTCTAGGTACATAATGAACCAGCATGTGAAGCATGTTACAAGCCACGTGGGCTACTGTTTTATTAGTAAACTGCAATAATAAAAAAAAAATTGTTTTAAAAATTTTCTTGATGAACTTTTCATCAAAGCATTATCTGCTGAAATTTTTTACATTTCATATATTTGTAGGATTATAAATCCTACATTTATAAGTGATTAAGATAAATCTCCAGCTGCAAAATAAAAAAAACCACAACACATTCTAAAGACACGTACAACTTTAATTTTCCTTTGTAATGTTTGACTGTCCTCATTAAAGTTTTGTTGCATTTTCTCTTATGTGGATTTATGCAATGGCCTCTAAATCACTATTCTTTTTATCAATCTTTGCCCCGTTCCAATCAACTATCCACCACACTTCCAAATTAATCTTCTATAGCACTGTTATGATACTGACATTATGCTTAAAACTCAGATGACTCCCCAATGGCATAAAGACAAACTTCTTATGCTTCTCTATGTCCACATTTCACCCACACTTCAAACCCCAATGTGTCTCCTCTTTTCCAGTCTTCTCTGATAACTAAGTCAAAATGATTTCTGTTTCTTCCGAACTCAATCAGCAGTTTATATTACACACTCAGTTTATATTATATACCCATTTAGTACTCTCAGGTTTTTATGATTTATTATTCTCATTTTAATCTTTTTCAGCTACTATTAACATCTTGAAGCTAGTATTTATAAATTTTTCCTATTGTTATCCCTCACTCTGTCTAGCAACGTGCCTCATAGTAAATGTTTAGAAATATCTGTCATGTAACTATTATTTAAAAATATTTATTAACTACTTTGTATGTTTACAGTCTTACACAGGTGCTGTGGGTTTTTTACAAGTCTTACAACAACAATAATATCATGCATCCTTTCATAAACAAAGAGTACTCATTTATTCATTCAGACTCTCCAAATAATTACATTATTACTACTGAAAAAATCTTGTTCTGTCTACAAAGAAGGCGCTTAACTTGAAAAGATAAAGCGAAAAAACTGAACAGCTCAAGAATTCAGGGAGTGGTAATAAAGATCAAAGAGCAGTAAGTTACAGAAATACTAGTTAAAAAAGAAAAACAGAAAAATCCTATATATGTTTTAAATGGTGGGTTTCCTTTTTTAGACATCTACCACATATAGTTTAGGGGCAAAGCTAAATACATAAAAAGTTGAGATAAAAATGAGTCACCATAAAGATACCCTAAATTCAAGAAATAGAACAATTTTTAAGGAATGAGTCAGGATCAAGAAAATAATAGAATAATAAAGTAATGAAAACATTTACTAAATGTTACACAAGATATAATTAATATTTGGAGGAAAAAAACATGCATTCTCTACTATCTTAATATATTTCACTAAACAGTTTTCTTTACCTTTAAGGAAACACAAATCACATTCAGAGCTTCCTTAATTTGAGGATGATGAGACTCATGGACTAGTTCTTCACAAATCCAAATACCTAAACTACAAAGTGCTACACATCTGCAAAAAAGGCAAACAACAACGGTTACATAAAATGAAACCACCACCACAAACATGACCCACAATGAACTGACACAGAATGAACATGCACGATTTAAAACGAATTAATGAACTTGTTACTCTAAACATTAACTGGTAACCAAAGAAGAGAAAGTATGAAGAAAGCAGAATCCTAAAACTTCTGAGCCTAATTTTCTATTATAATTTACTAAGAAGACTATAGGCTGGGATACCACACACGTTTTTTAAAAATCCATGTTAACAGACTGACATTGCTACAAGCCTTCCCAAACAAAATGTAACCTGCTTTCAAAATGGAAAGTATAATTTTATTGACTGACAACAGCAAAATGAACTTAAGTAAAAACATGAAGCTGATGGAGTATGTTAAATATTTTTGTATATTTTAAATTTAACACTTCTAGCTACAAATTATTTTTAAAACAAATTGAGAACATAAAATTTATGTAACTTATTTTAAAATCCAACAGAAACAGAACTTGTAGAATTTTTATCCTGTTCCCTAATGTATTGCAAAGCTTCATTTCTATAGCAATATAATTTCAGCTGGGTGTCAGCTTGAAGAGAGTTATTTAATGATTAGAATCAGTAAGGACTCTATTAGTGTGTTCAACTTTAAGCTTCTGATAAAATGCATAATGGTTCTAAGTATCAAAACAGTCACCTTCTTCTAGTATCCTGTTATATATGCCATGTCCAGATACTGATATTCTTAATTTCAGTGGAATGCTAAACTTCAGAAAAATTCAATGCAGATTTTTCTTCCTTAACACAGCAGATTTAGTATATGTTTTTTTAGAAACTTATATAAGTCTCTTCTTTTAGTCTAGAGTGTTAAGGCTACCAAACTGTTTACTATGAAAATTACCTGAGAGTCTTCTAGATGAAGTCTACTACTTTATTTTTTCCCTACTGTTGTTCATCCATAAATCCTAGGTAATATTTGTAGCACTAACTAACCAAGCTTCGGGTTTAGCTATGGAAACATCTATAATCCTAAAGCAACAATAAAATCTGAAGTGAAGCAAAGCTCTCCATGGATGCAGCTAACTAAAGGCAGAGACTGAGAATACAAATGTTTAACAATCTTTATTGTAACACGAGGAGGTAAGAAAGGATATATATATTTTTTTCTTGCATGTAGAGTTTCCTACACCCCCCTCCACAAGATGTCAGAATAATCTAGATTATTCCCAGCATATAGTTTAATTCTCTGCTCCTGCTCAGACTGGGGGTATTAAGTTTCTTTTTTCTTTTTTTGAGACAGAGTCTCACTCTGTCTTGCCCAGGCTGCAGTGCAGTGGCACGATCTCCGCTCACTGCAACCTCCACCTCCCCAGTTCAAGCAATTCTCCTGCCTCAGCCTCCTGAGTAGCTGGAACTACAGGGGTACACTACCACACCCGGCTAATTTTTTGTATTTTTAGTAGAGACGAGGTTTCACCATGTTGGCCAGGCTGGTTTCGAACTCCTGACCTCAGGTGATCTGCTATTTTCGGCCTCCAAAAGTGCTGGGCTTCCAGGCATGAGCCACCATGCCTGGCCTGGGAATACAAGTTT
Source organism: Macaca fascicularis (assembly GCF_037993035.2). Classification (NCBI taxonomy): domain Eukaryota; kingdom Metazoa; phylum Chordata; class Mammalia; order Primates; family Cercopithecidae; genus Macaca; species Macaca fascicularis. Next base: position 103,482,624 of record NC_088381.1, read on the forward strand.
CTAAAAAAACATATACTAAAAAGGTATAGAAAAACAAGTTGAGACAATGCTTAAATTCAGCTTCTGGGGTTTTTCCATATTCTCCATAACACAAGCTGTTGTGTTAATGATTCCCAGGTCTACTGCTAGGCGGCTATGTTTTAGGTTTCCACATTCTTCCACTTGAGGAGCAACATAGTTTTGTTTTGTTTTGTTTTCAAAAAGCAAAAGCTCTACAATTTTAAGCACTAAGGTCAAACTTGGTATTGCCACTTCTTAATTGTGCATCTAATGAGCCTCTGAAGACAAACTGCCAGGGTTCTGTCATATCTAGATGATAGGGCAGATTATTGAAATTCCCTGGGTTCTAGTTTTCTGTTAAAAGGTGGATGAAAATTATACCTGTCTCATAGAGGTATCACAAAATTCAAAGAGATAATAAATATAAGGCACTTAGAACAGTGCCTAGCACGCACATACAAAGGGCTTTAAAAATGTTAGCTAGCTTGCCTACACCCCCGTCCCACCAGTTATGCATTATCAGAGACTTACTGTTAACTTTCTAAGCATCAGTATCTGGCTAGCAAAACTGGAAGAAGAGGGTGATTCTATTAAACTCTCAAAATTGTGATGAGAGTTAAATGAAACAATATTATACGAAAATCCGTGTAAACTTAATTGGGATTAGCGTAAAAGAACAATTTTCTCAAAGATATTTGTTTTTAGTTAGCTTGGCTATTAAGAGAGAAAAATATGCAATTAAAATTTTAAAAACTGGAGCTATGTCTTAATTTAAACAAATGGTTCACTGTACATTATTTTTATTTGCTGGAAAAAGATTTAAATTAGAATAAGAATCCAAATCATCAAAGCCATGATCTGTACCTTTTGAACTTTGGGTCAAAAAATGTGTAGATAACTGGAAAACAGGAGCTTTACAGAGATGTAGATCTGAGGAGTAGTAGCACAGACTAATGTTGCGGCAAATGATGTACTATTAGAATTAGCATCAAGAAATATAAAACATGACTTAATGTCATTTTGGGGAAGAGAAGAAACATGGTATGCTACTAGTAACCTGCTAATTTAAATCTCAATCTTTTTTTGAAAAGGTTTTGTAAAACAGAGAAAATGTCAGCTTTTATTTCTTAAGACATTTAGAAAAAAATCGAAAACTATGACTTATATTCTATTTTTAAAAATCTTGATCAAATATTTATAAATATTAAAATATACTATTTCCTTAGGTATATTACTTTCTATAATAAAATATTTTATTTTAGTTCAATTTAACAAAAATTCATTGGGTACCTGCTACTGCATTTCAAGGTACTGCATAAAAGACACTGACAAATATAACTGAATAATAAACAAAATGTACTTAAATAAAATAAAATTAAAACAAATCATTTCAGAGATAAAGAGTGAAGTTACTGAAAAAGGTGACTAGGATTCTGTTTATGAAGAATTGTTAGTATTTAAATCATGAAAATAAGTAAGAACACTTAATCATTCAAGTAACTTAAAATTGTAATTCAGAATGGCTTTTATGTATCTAAAACAATCTGGGCTGCTATAAAAATTCAGTCAACTTCTAAAATTCCAAACACAGAATAGTTACATTCAGTCTAAGACCTACCGTGCAGGACCAGAGGGCTCATCTCTTGCCGAGCTTAATACAGTTTTGATTATAAGTTCCTAAAATAAGGGGGAAATAGTTAACAGCAATGACTGAGCTTTCACTCATTAATTCTACAAATATTTACTAAGTGGTTATTAAAGCAGTCTTTGTTCTCATGTACATATTACCATTAAAGAGACCAATATTATTTATAAAAGTAGCTAAAGTTTCTGAAATTTATAGCCAAAAGCATATGTTCAAAAAATAACATTTCTTCCTGATTAGAAGAGTGATAAAGGCAGATAATTAAAGTAGAATTAATAGCTCATAGGTATGAAGATTTTAAAAATTGTGAGAAATATCATTACAAGTCAGAACCAGATGGCTTCACCAGTGAATTCTACAAAGTATTTCAAATAAAGAATCTGAGAAGAATCCTTCTCAAACATTTCCAAAATACTGAAGATGAGCGAATACTTCAAAACTCATTTTAAGAGGCCAGCATTACCCTGACATCAAAGTCAAACAAAAGCATTACCAGAAAAAAAAAATTAATTACAGGCCAATATCCCTGATGAATATAGATGCAAAAATCCTCAATAAAATACTAGCAAACCAAATTCATCAGAACATTAAAAGGGTCATATGTCATAATTAAGCAGGATTTATCACTATGATGCAAGGATGGTTCAACATATACAAAGCAATAAAACTAATACATCATATTAACAGAACAAAGGACAAAAATCTTATTATGTCAATAGGTGAAGAAAAAGCACTTAAGTAGAATACATAGCTCAAAGGTATGAATATCCTTTTCATGATAAAATATAAAATTTTTTTGCATGAAAAATATGACATCCTTTCGTGATAAAAACTCAACGAATGAGGTTGTAACTCAACAAATGAGGGTGTACCTCAACATAACAAGCCCACAGATAACATCATAATCAACAGCGAAAAGCTGAAAGGTTTTACTTTAAGATTAGGAACAAGATTAAGATGCCCACTCTCGCCACTTCTATTCAATACAGTATTGGAAGTCCTCGCCAGAGCAATTAGGCAGAAAAAAGAAAAGGCATCCATACTGGAAAGAAAGAATTAAAGCTGTCTCTGTCTACAGATGACATAATCTAATATATAAAAAACCCTACAGACTCCACCAAAAAACTGTTAGAACTAATAAACTCAGTAGAGTAGCAGGAAACAAAACATACAAAAATCAGTTGTGTTTCTATACACTAACAGTCAACTATCTGAAAAAGAAATTAAGAAAATAATCCAATTTAACAATAGCATCGAAAACAACAAAATACTTAGGAATACGCATAACAAAAGAGGTAAAAGATCTGTACGCGGAAAACTATAAAACACTGATGAAAGAAACAGAAAAAGACAGAAATAAATAGAAACATATCCATGTCCATAGATTACAGAATTATTAAAATGTCCATACAATCCAAAGCAATTCTACTTCTGGGTATATATATCCAAAGGAAATGAAATTAGCATGTCAAAGAGATAAGTGCACTGCTATGTTCATTGCAGAATTATTTACAATAGCCAAGATATGGAAAAAACCTAAGTGTCCCTTGAAGGACTAATGGATAAAGAAAATGTGACACACCCACACAAATACATGAATACACATACAATAGAATACCACTCAGCCTTTAAAAAGAAGGAAATCTTGTCATTTGTGACAATATGAATCAACCTGGAGGATATGATGCTATGTGAAATATGAGAGGCAGACAAAGACAAATACTGCATGTTCTCACCTACATGTGGAATATAAAAAGTTGAAGTCTTGGAAGCAGAGAGTAGAATGGTAGTTAGCAGGGGCTAGGGAGTGGGTGAAACAGGAAAATGTTGGTTAAAGGTTACAAAGTTTCAAATACGCAGGCTGACTAAACTCTGGAGACTTAATGTACAGCATGGTGACTACAATTAACAATGACTACAGGTACCGGTATCGTACACTTGAAACCTGCTAAGACAGGAGATCTTGGTTTCTCTTACTCCTTCTCATCAAAAAAAGGTAACTATGTGAGGTGATGGATATGTTATTTGGCTTGATCTTTATCACACTGTATATGTGTATCAAGATACCATATTGCACACCTTAAATATACGAAATTTTTGTCAATTTTACCTCAATAAAGCTAAGGGAGAAATATTCATCCTTAATAATTTGTAAAATATGACAATGAATTTTGAGACAAGTTAAAATATTAGTTAAAATTATGTAAATGAATAAAATATTTAAAGGGGAGAAAACAAAGAAGAAATACAAGGGTAAAATATTGAACTGGATATATGTTTAGCAAATAGAGAAAAGAAAATTAGTCGATTAAGGAGTCAGAATACTTAGGTGAGAAGTAAGTCAAGATCTGTGCAATAAAAGATAAAGAGACATTCAGAAAAGGACACGAACACCAACAGGGTCAAATATTATAGTGGCTCAGGAGAACAAAAATGCCATTAGATTTAAGTTTTAAACACAAAAAAGGATATGCTCCTAATGAGCATTCAAGCCTTTGTGTCTGGAGGATACTGCAATCAATAGAAAAAGAGGGAATCCTCCCTAACTCATTTTATGAGGCCAGCATCATCCTGATACCAAAGCCTGGCAGAGACACAACAAAAAAAAAGAGAATTTTAGACCAATATCCCTGATGAACATCGATGCAAAAATCCTCAAGAAAATACTGGCAAACCGAATCCAGCAGCATATCAAAAAGCTTATCCACCATGATCAAGTGGGCTTCATCCCTGGGATGCAAGGCTGGTTCAACATATGCAAATCAATAAACGTAATCCAGCATATAAACAGAACCAAAGACAAAAACCACATGATTATCTCAATAGATGCAGAAAAGGCCTTTGACAAAATTCAACAGCCCTTCGTGCTAGAAACTCTCAATAAATTAGGTATTGATGGGACATATCTCAAAATAATAAGAGCTATTTATGACAAACCCACAGCCAATATCATACTGAATGAGCAAAAACTGGAAGCATTCCCTTTGAAAACTGGCACAAGACGGGATGCCCTCTCTCACCACTCCTATTCAACATAGTGTTGGAAGTTCTGGCCAGGGCAATCAGGCAGGAGAAAGAAATAAAGGGTATTTAATTAAGAAAAGAGGAAGTCAAATTGTCCCTGTTTGCAGATGACATGATTGTATATTTAGAAAACCCCATCATCTCAGCCCCAAATCTCCTTAAGCTGATAAGCAACTTCAGCAAAGTCTCAGAATACAAAAATCAATGTGCAAAAATCTTTAACAATTGTGTAGATTTCAAAAAGAAAAGAAAGAATACAAATTTTATTGCATATACTTTATGATTATAAAATAATTTGAGTGCTAAAAATTAGCATCTCATTTCTTACCTTAACATCTGTAAACTGAGACACAGCAACATCAGGAATGTTGGGATGAAGAGAAGGCAGTTCACAACATAAGTTGGGAAAGCAAACCAAAGATCCCAGAAGAACTTGTGCTTCTACTCTTGGTGCCTATGTATCACATTTTTAAAAAGTTTAAATATATACTGGTGTTATGAAATTATCAGAAAAGATGCTTTATTATCCAACTACATTAGACAGGGAAGTGATATATAAAACAAAATTTAAAAAGGAAAGGGAAAACACAAAAAGATTTAAGTTTCCATTTATACTTTCCACATGAACTACTCTTATTGTTAATAAATGCAATAAACAAGTAGCACAGCTTTCCTCAAATCGGCCACAGTTAATAAGACTGTAAAAACAAATATACCTTATCTACAAGCATCAATTCACCCTAATAAGTAAAAATATAAATAATTTTAAAGGTAACTCACACATTGTGACATATTGTTCTAATAAGCTGATGACTTAATTTCACTAGATTATATTTATTACCAAGCATGAATAAAGAAGAAAAAACATTAACTATATGAAAGAGGAACCAATCTAGATGGTTTTTATGATATTATGCACATAAGAAAAGCACTGCCTATACCCCTTACTAGAAGCAACATTAGAATTTGTCTGGACTTGGACTGCCGATGAAGGTAAATTTTCATCTTTTTTCCTTAGCTGTATTTAGCCATTTCTGAAGTACCAACACTGAACAATTCTTTTTTCTCTTCTGCTTCTTACATGCCCACCAAACATCAACATCCTCCTACTAATATATTGTTTTATTTACTAAAACATCTGCAAATTGATTTATATGTTTAATAATACCTAACAAAAATGCTAAGCACAAATCTATTAGAAATATAATACTTCTATTCACATAAATTGAGAACCAATCTCCAAGAGGATTTCCGCATCTGAATAAATATTGTAATAGAGGCAATGGTGTAATACTCTATTATATGATTTTCAACAAAACAACTCGTTTCCAGATTAAAAAACAATCTGGATTTAAAGATACAAGGCAGCAGTATCAAAGGGCAGAGTGAACTCACATCTACCATTCCAATTTAAAATAAAAGTTATCTTATACAAATGAAATTGATCTTAAAAATCAGTATTTAATGAAAGAGATTAGCTGAGAGTTTTTCTATATAGGTAGATGAGGTAACTGTGAATATTCAGGTATGTGGATATGAGGGCAGACATGGAATGTGATCATAATTAAGAAAGGCAAAACCAAATCAATTATTCCATTATCGAGCTTTCTATGTAATATAGTCTGTCTTAAGGGCTGGAGACAAGAAGTTAGCTAAGACACTGTACTTATCCTTAAGAAGTTTACAGTCCAGGGAGAGAGAGAGATTTGTAAACAAAAAATTAAAATACAGGCTCATATAATATAAAATATGCAGGCAAATCCATAAAGACAGAACATAAATTTGAGTTACCAAGAGTTTGGGGCAGGGAGATGTATATGAGCATTTCTTTGGTGATGATGAAGATGTTCTAATAGTGACTGTGATGATGAGGGGGTGGGGGGCAGACAGCATTAACAAAAGGGAGATGATATGAATGAAATCTAAAATAAGAATACAAAGAGCAAGAATTGGACTAGGTGTTTCCTCCTTTTTTTTTTTTTTAAGAAGGAGTTTCACTCTGTCATGCAGGCTGGAGTATAGTGGCACGATCTCGGCTCACTGCAACTTCCGCCTCCCAGGTTCAAACGATCCTCCCATCTCTCCCATCTCAGACTCCTGAGTAGCTGGGATTATAGGCGTGCACCACCACGCCCGGCTAATTTTTCTATTTGTAGTAGATATGGAGTTTCACCACGTTGGCCAGGCTAGTCTCAAACTCCTGACCTCAAGTGATGCGCCTGTGTCAGCCTCCCCAAAGTGCTGGGATTACAGGTGTGAGCCACCACACCCAGCCTGGACTGGGTATTTCCAACACCACCCTAGGAAATGACTTGTTTTAACCTTATTATGGAGATATGTTATGCTTGATTCTTGCAATGATTTGGTTTCCTATGCAGCCTTTCTCAACAGGTATCCCTCATATGAACCAGAGAATGCAAAAAATGACTATATTCTACATTTTCTCAAGGATGTTACATAATGCACAGTATTAGATACATAAGAGAGAAATTAGTCATTTCAAATGGATTAGTTACACAAAATAGATGCCTTATGACATTAGGGCTTAATTCTCCTGCAGAATCTTGAAAAAAGCTGCAGGAAATGTGCTGACTAGTCATCTGGAATAACCCATTGAACACTACTAGTTTTCACAGTAAATTAATAAAAAATGACATTGGTTTATATATTGGCATCTTCTGAATTTTATCAACCTTTGCTAGTATCCAAGAGATTTATAGTCTACGTACTTTGATTATACTATAACCCTGTGACTTGTTTACCATCTCTAGTTTGTCTTCCATTAATTTACTCCCAGATTAATACTTATTTAATAATCCCAAAGGATGGATTCAGTCATCTCTCTCACCACTTTAAAAAAACTTAACTGCGGCTAGGCGCGGTGGCTCACGCCTGTAATTCCAGCACTTTGGGAAGCTGAGGCAGGCGGATCACAAGAGCAACAGATCAAGACCATCTTGGCCAACATGGTGAAACCCCATCTCTAGTAAAATTACAAAAATTAACTAGGTGTGGTGGCGTGTCTGTAGTCCCAGCTACTCAGGAGGCTGAGGCAGGAGAATCGCTTGAACCCAGGAGGCGGAAGTTGCAGTCAGCCGAGATCGTGCCACTGCACTCCAGTCTGGTGACAGAGCGAGACTCCGTCTCAAACAACAACAACAACAACAACAACAACAACACTTAACTGTTTATCTAATATAGCATTATAATCTGATTCCTGGCATTCAAGACCTTTCCAAAACGTAGTCTAAAGCAGTGCTTCTCAATCTTTAATGATTTTGCCACTTACTTGTGATCTAGTTAAAATGCAGATTCTGATTCAGTAAATAGGTCTGGGATGGGGTCTGAGATTCTGCATTACTAATAAGCACCCAGATCATGCTAAATGTTTCTGATGTGCAGATCACACTTTGTGTAGCAAAGATCTAAAATACCTTTCTAAGGGGACCTTCATACACTGTTGGTGGGAATGTAAATTAGTATAGCTGCTATGGAGAACAGCAAGGAGGTTCCTCAAAAAATCAAAAATAGAACTTCCATATGATCCAGAAATTCCACAACTGGGTGTATATCCAAAAGAAAGGAAATCAAGATATCAAAAAGATACCTGCACTCCTGTGTTTACCACACAGTATTCACAACAGCCAAGACATGGACTCAACCTATGTGCCCATCAACAAATGAATGGATAAAGAAAATGTGGTACTTATACACAATGAAACATTATCTAGCCGTGAAAAAGAACAAAATCCTGTCATTTGCAGCAACATGCGTAGAACTGGAGAACATTATGTTAACTGCAATAAGCCAAACACAGAAAGACAAATGCCACATGTTCTCTTTCATATGTGGGAGCTAAAGTGGATTTCATGAAGATAAGAGAATAAATTGGTGGTTACCAGAGGCCCGGAAGCAGGGAAAGGAGGAAAGAAGGGGGAAAAAAATAATATAAATGTATTTAAAATATAAGGCTGGGTGTGGTGGCTCACGCCTGTAATCCTAGGACTTTGGGAGGCCAAGGTGGGCAGATCACCTAAGGTCAGGAGTTTGAGACCAGCCTGGCCAAAATGATGAAACCTCATCTCTACTAAAAATACAAAAATTAGCCCGGCGTGGTGGCAAGTGCCTGTAGTCCCACTACTCGGGAGGCTGAGGTGAAAGAATCACTTGAACATGGGAGGCAGAGATTGCAGTGAGCCAAGATCGCATTACTGCACTCCAGTCTGACTGACAGAGAGAGACTCTGTCTCAAAAAAAAAAAAAAAAAAAAGTGTATATTAAAAAATGATAGCTCAGGTGCTCATGCCTATAATCCCAGCACCTTACAAGGCCAAGGCAAGGAGGATTACTTGAGCCCAGGAATTCAAGACCAGCCTGGGAAACATGGTGAGACCCTGTTTCCACAAAAAGTTAAAAACATTACCAGGCATGGTGCCTGGGACTATAGGTGTGTGCCTACAGTCTCAGCTACTTGGGAGGCTGATGTGGGAGGACTGCTTAAGCCCAGGAGGTAAAGGCTGCAGTGAGCCTCGATTGTGCCACTGCACCCCAACCTGTGCTACAGAGCAAGACCCTATCTCAAAAACAAAACAAAACAAACAAAAAAATTAATTGAAATGATAAAAATGGTAGATATGTATATTTTATCTTGATAATTTTTAAAAAAAAAATAAAGTACCATTCGATTCTTTTTGCCTATTACACTCTTACAGATTAACTAGCTCCTAAACAAAATGGATTATTTGTCATTCCTTGAATACATCTCACTCATGCCTGTTTACCTCTGTCTGGAATACTGTTCCTCATCTCCATTTTTACTTAAACAAATACTACTAATCTTTCAGGGACATATTCATATATATTTTCCATGAAACCTCCATGATAGCCCTAAACAAATAACATCTCTCCATTCTCTGAAGTACCAAATAATTTTAACAAACTTATATTGCACATATAAAGTATCAAATAACATTCCAATCATGTTACAAATCCTTATAAAATAATCCTATGAGGCAAGTTATCTTTATTTGTTTGTTTTTTTTTTTTTTTGAGACAGAGTTTTGCTCTTGTTGCCCAGGCTGGAGTGCAATGGTGCGATCTCGGCTAACTGCAAACTCCGCCTCCCAGGTTCAAGCGATTCTCCTGTGTCAGCCTCCCGAGTAGCTGGAATTACAGGCATGTGCCACCATGCCCAGCTAATTTTGTATTTTCAGTAGAGACGGGGTTTCACCATGTTGGTCAGACTAGTCTTGAACTCCCGACCTCAGGTGATCCACCCGCCTTAGCCTCCCAAAGTGCTGGAATTACAGGCATGAACCACCATGCCTGGCCATCTTTATTTTACAGATGAAGAACCTGACACACAGAGACATTCAGTAACTTGCCCAAAGTCACACAGCTCATAAGTCGCAGAGCCAGGATTTGAACCCAAGCAGGTCAGCTCTAGACAATGCTTTTAACTACTATGCTGTGGTCCTCTTATTGGTACCTATTTGATGCCCTACATTCTGGAGTTGTTAATATACTTCTCCATATCCCCGGCAGCAGGCATTATGTTGCTTGAGCACAAAGTATTATCCAATTTATTCTATATCCCTCTGTATTTCACCTACAAAAACATTCTATACTCAAGGGGAGGGGGAAGTTTAATAACCACAAAAGAGCTCAGTACAAGGTTGAGTATATACTAGGTGCTAAATGAACACATATTCAGTAACTAACCAAGCATGGTGCTATGCTAGGCTCTGGAGATACCAAGATGAGTAAGACATGATTACTGTTTTCAAGGAACTGGAAAAACAGGGTTATACAGCTATAAATACTGCTTCTGCTTTGTCTGTTTCCACTAGGTGACTGTATCCAGTTTCATGGCTTTAAATATTGTCTATAAGCTAATGTTGCCCAGCTTTTATTTTCAGTCCTGACATGTCCCTTGAGTATATGCAATTATTCTTTTGACATCTTCCTCATGGATGTCTAACATGCATCTTACTAGGCCCCAAATAGAACTCCTTCTATTCACTATTGATCTTTCACTGTTGCAGCTTAACAATGAAATAAGGTATGTTAAACTGCTCTTCAAGTTACACAGTACTAGACAAGTATATTTTTCTCACAAAAACCCTTAGTTTTTTCTAGTAGACTTCTAGTTATTATTTTTCATTTACATTTTGCTCCAGAGTGATCCTTCCAAAATATAAATTTGATCATCTAGTCCTTGCTTAAAATCCTTCAATGGTTATTCATTCCTTCCTTAGGCTTGCATCTAACATTTTCAGCATTATTGCCTTCCTCTCTAGCTCACCTCTGCCACTTATAGATGAACATATTCCATTTATACCAATTTACTTAGCATTGTCTCACAATTCCACGACCGTATGAAAATCTTCACATGCAGTTTGAGAGTTTACTCCTGGCTGGGCGCGGTGGCTCACGCCTGCAATCCCAGCACTTTGGGAGGCTGAGGTGGGCGGATCACAAGGTCAGGAGTTTGAGACCAGCCTGACCAACATGGTGAAACCCCGTCACTACTAAAAATAGAAAAATCAGCTGGGTGTGGTGGTGTCTGCCTGTAATCCCAGCTACTGAGGAGGCTGAGGCAGGAGAATCACTTGAACCCGCGAGGCGGAGGTGGCAGTGAGCCAGGATCACACCACTGCACTTCAGCCTGGGCGACAGAGTGAGACTTCCATCTCAAGAAAAAAGAGAGAGAGAGAGTTTATTCCCAGGATGTATGTCCTCCTATGGTGGTTGTCTTACCACATTTTTTTTTTAAATATATAATTGTTAAAGACAATATATATTCAGGGTGTACAACACGATGATTTCATACACATATACACTGTGTGATGATGACTCACCATTGTTTCTTACCTCTTGCTATAGTCCATTGCTCGCTCTTTGCTTTCTTCCCTCCGTTTCTTTAGATTTCCTCAACTTTAAATCCTGTTTTGCTTATCAGATTTTACTGATTTTAGTGCTTTCTTATATTTCAGAATTTCTTACTTTTTTTAATGTAGGAGAAGCAATCAATTCCAACTAAATTACAAAATTTCCTGAATATCATCTTGTTATGTTTTATCAACTCTGTTAGTTGAATCCTGGCTACTAAAGTTCGTTATATGATAAGGAACAGGAAATGACTTACATTGAGAAAAGCTGAAGAAGCTACTCTACCAGCTGCTACAATAAAATCCATAATAAGCATTGTGGCACCAGGCAAACCAAGTGAAAAAAACTGAGGTGAGCAGTGTTTGATGATTGTATTGACAATATCCTTAGAATAAAGAAGGAAAAAAGAATATCACATATGTAATCTTGAGTATCAGCTAATCAGTATCATTAAAAATAGATAATATATGAAATAATAAAAAAGGTAATTACTGTACATTGGCTAATTGGAAAGACTAATTTCAATTCTTCCAAATAATCCATGCTTAATATTATATTCTATCAATGGAAAGTAAACTGAAAATACATTCATTTAACTGGCATAAATAACAGCATTTTTTTCACACTAGAGATTAAGGAAGGCTCTTTGCTTCAGAAGGTTAAAAGTACAAGGCCCACACAATGTAAAACTAAACTGCATAGCAGTTTTCTCCTGTCACCTAGTTGCTTCTGTGCAATAACTCTGGTTTCTGAATCCACATGACCTGTTATGTGACAATGGAAAGATTCTCTTTTTAAAATAAACTGAAGACCTTTAATGACAGGTATCTAGCCTCAGAAATCTAGACCTAGGCACTTTTAAGGGAATGTTCCTAACCTGATTATTAATTTACTTTGTCTTTGGAATTTACTATGAGGATACAGTGTATTCAGTTGTATTATTCAGTACAACTTATCTTAAACAAAAGCTCTCTTTTTCTAGTAATCAAGAGAGTTATTTTTTGAGACATGTTTACAAGGTAGCACACTAATTTTAAATTAATGCAAAAAGTTTTTTCATTTTTCAGAAAGAGATATTATCACCTTTAATATTAATACACTCTCTAAATGACCTACGAGTTGATCATATTAGGATAAACATATTTACATTATTTTGACTTGCAACCTCCTACACTTTTTAGTTTATGGCCGAGATCAAGACTCCCAAAGTAATTCTAAGGTTACATTTATGACTATTTAATGATTATAACTCATATAATTATCAAATCAATGTATGCTATGCCAATATAATTGACAGTAATAAGAAAATGTGATGTGCTGATTCTTAGACTGCAAAATACCTGACTGTTGCATGACTAGATAAACAAATCCATATGCCTCAAGTATCAGTCACAAAATGTCTAAGAGTAGGTACATTAGAACATTAAAGGAAGGTGTCAGCCTAAGCAAAGGATGGTTTAATTGCTTCAAAAAGTGAACTGGTTGGTACAACATTAAAGATGGAGAACTACCTCAATCCTCTACCTACAATAATAGCTTGATTTTTCAACCATGTTTCAAGAACAAATAAGGTCATAAAATTGAAGTAAATTGTATATAAATCACTAAATAAGAGGGAGAGTTTAACTTCTAGACCTTAAAAGGCAAGAGTTAAACAGAATCAAGAATCAAAGATAATATGATATAAACTACTTCTTAGATAATATATATATAGTTACCTGGTCAATATGAAGTAATCCACAATGCATTATATTGTAGAAATGTGTTAAAAAATCTCTATTTGGAGAAACATCTTGTCTTCTTTTCATTGTATTACAAATAAGTTTATATGCATGTAATTTACCTTGTTTATATTTGTCAGTCAACATGGTTGCCTAAAATTAAAAGATCAGTTTTAATGTTCAAAAAGAAATACTATTTGCTAAATAACTTAAGCAACTGAATATGGCAAACAATGTATATAATCTCATTTATTTCCATGTTGGCCTAATTTCTTTAATGAACTAAAACTCAGGATTACTGAAATTATCACCATCCAAAATGATACAATGTAGGTATAACCATAAACTGTCCCACTTAGGAAACTGTACCAAACATATCAAAACTTAAAATAATTAAATATTTTGGCTGGGCACAGTGGCTTAAGCCTGTAATCCCAGCACTTTGGCAGGCCAAGGCAGAAGGTTCTCTTGAGGCCACGAGTTTGAGACCAGCCTGGGTAACATAAAGAGACTGTCTTTACAAAAAAATAAAAAATTAGCCAGGCATGGTGGCACACTCCTGTAGTAGTCCCAGCTACTTGGAAGGCTGAGGTGGGAGGATTGCTTGACCCCAGGAGTTCAAGGCTGCAGTGAGCTGTGATCATGCCACTGCACTCCAGACTGGGTGACAGAGTGAGGCCCTGTCTTTTAAAAAACAAACAAAAAAGAATTAAAACTTTTTTTTTAAGACGGAGTTTCGCTCTCGTCGCACAGGCTGGAGTGCAATGGCGCCATCTCAGCTCACTGCAACCTCCGCCTCCTGGGTTCAAGCGATTCTCCTGCCTCAGCCTCCTGAGTGGCTGGGATTACAGGCGCCCACCACCATGCCCAGCTGATTTTTTGTATTTTTAGTAGAGACGGGTTTCACCATGTTGGCCAGGCTGGTCTCAAACTCCTGACCTCAGGTGATCCACCCGGCTCAGCCTCCCAAAGTGCTGGGCTTACAGGCGTGAGTCACCTCACCAGGTCACAACTTTTAATACACAGCATACTCTGTGATACAACTCGAAGTTTATAATTCAGTTAAATACAACACAGACACACCTCTCTATATTCACTTTTGTTTTATGAAATAATCAACAGCAATATATCCCGACTAATTTTAGCATGCTCACCCTCTTCTCTATGTAATGCCTAATGACTTCCTAAGGATACTGCTTAAAAAGTTAAGTGCTCTAGGAGTCTATATAATAGCCAAAATCTCTACAAAATGTTTAAGAGTTACTAAATGAAAAATTTTAAACTCATATTTTATATATTAAGCTTACCTTAAAAAGCCAAGGTGTAAGAATTCTCAGTGGAGGAATTAAAACTGGTGGAGAAGGGGAGGTCAGATTATCAGTTGAAATGCCGAGGTTATCTCTAATCTGTAATTTTCAAATAAAAAGAAACAAACTTATGAAAACTGTTATCTCTTCCAGTTTACCTTAAACTGAAGTTCAAATCCAGTTTCTACACTTATTATTTAATTACAATTAAGTGACTTCACCATGCCAGGTACCAGTTTATCTACAGTCAAAAAGGGTGTCACAAATGGTTTCTAAGGCTTCTTCTATTTTTAAATATTTTTATTTTCTTTTCCACTTATATCCTCTATTTCTTTTTACCTTAGCTAGATTCTGCCAAAGTTCACAGAGGTAATCAAAAACTTGAGCATGTATTTCAGGATCCATGATTGAATTTACATCTCCCAAAATGCCTAGCATTCTTCGCCACATTACAGTAGCAACATCAGCATGCCATCCAGTCAGAGTACCTCCTGCCATCACACTACAACATTCTGATGGAAATTCACTAATTTCTATAGAAAAAAAATATATAGTGTCAGCCATTTTTCAGTGAACTGAACATAAAACCCCCCAAGAAACCAAGCTAAATTAACAATCTTAAATATCTACAGAAGTGAATAAAAGAAATGTCAACATACATTTTTTTTTCCTGATAAGGTCAAAACCTCACTTATTATTATGAGATAATAAGGAATTATTATAAGATAATTATTATGTCAACAGCTAGTTATTCAATAGTGCTTCTATGTAACTACTACTCACTCTGCAGACAGAGAGATTTCTATCTATGCCAGATAGAGAAATCTATGTTGGATAAAAACATCAAATTTATAAGCACATATTCTCACTTTTATCTAACAGCTACTTCAGGTTATATCATCAAATTAATGGAAAACCTCAGGCTAAAGGCAGATCATGTAGGAAGGCTTCATAAGCCTTTTCTTTGTAGCTACATCCCAGACCAGCACTAAGAGTTAGCATAATGGCATGAAAAATAAACTTTTTTTTTTTTTTTTTTGAGATGGAGTCTTGCACTCTCTCCTGGGCTGGAGTGCAATGGCACAATCTCGGCTCACTGCAACCTCTGCCTGCTGGGTTCACGCAATTCTCCTGCCTCAGCCTCCCAAGTAGCTGGGATTACAGGTGCACACCACCATACCCGGCTAATTTTTTTGTACTTTTAGTTGAAACCGGGTTTCACTATGTTGGCCAGACTGGTCTCGCACTCCTGACCTAGTGATCCGCCCACCTTGGCCTCCCAAAGTGCTGGGATTACAGGTGTGAGCCACCGCACCCGACTGAAAAATAAACATTTTAACTAAAATTTAAACATAATCAAAATTACCATAATTGTATTTTGCCTACTAATACGGGCAAGATTATAAGAAAGATAGGTAACCTTAGTTCTAGTCTCTTTCTGCTACTAATTATGTGTTATAAAAGTTATTTAATAACCTCTCTAAGGATACATGTCCTCATCTGTAAAATAGATGGTTTTGCTAGATATCATTATAGGTTGCCTCCAGCTTTAAAAAAAATCCATTATTCTACTCAATATATATAATGGAAAAGGCTATACAAAATAATTAAAAAGTCAACAGAGATATCTATGCATCTAAAGAACTTTGGGAACTAAAAATTTTGTAGACTGAAAGAACCATAAAGTTATGATTTCTCACGCTTGAAAACATTCCAACATATTGAGAATTTATAATAATTTAATTCTTAGTACATGTGTATTCTTTACTCCTAATGGTTAACTTTTTTTCTCTTTGCATATAAAGTATACAACTGACTGTATTATTAAAAAGGTACTAGTCTTTCTCCATTACGAAAAAAAAAAAGGCTTCTTGTGTAAAGCCACTAAAACGAAACACACTGAAGTGTTAACCATCGATGCTAATGCCTCCCTACTCCAGAGCACCTTCATAATACAATGATAAATCAACTGATTTGCCTCTACCTTATCCTTCTCAAAGCTAACAAAATTTTAAATGATTAAAAAGCAAGCAACAATGTGTGGTCTTTGATTAAATCCTTTTTTTTTTTTTTTTTTTTTTTTTTGAGACAGAGTCTCACTGTCACCCAGGTTGGAGTGCAGTGGCACGACCTCAGTTCACTGCAACCTCCACCTCTCAGGTTCAGGCAATTTTCCTGCCTCAGCCTTCTGAGTAGCTGGGATGACAGGCGCGTGCTACCATGATCGGCTAATTTTTGTATTTTTAGTAGAGATAGGGTTTCACCATGTTGAACAGAGTGGTCTCAAACTCCTGACCTCAGGTGATCCACCTGCTTTGGCCTCCCAAAGTGCTGGGATGACAGGCATCAACCACGGTACCCGGCCTGATTAAATTCTTTATTGGATTGCTGATGGTGTGGTGTAGCTATAAAGGGCGTTATTGGGACAATTGAGGACTTATGACTATAGACTAAAATAACACCTATGTATCTATGTTAAATATCATGAATGTGGCCATTATATTGTGATTATGCAGAAAACATACACTTATTATTAGGACATATCCACTAATGTGTTTACGTCTGAAGGATCTGATATTTGCAATTTCCTCTTATATGCCTCAGCAAAAAAAAAAAAAAGGTTCAGGGGACATGTGGGAAGGGCAGGGTATTTTGTGCATATATGTGCTGTGTGTATATATAGACAAAGTGGCAAAATATTAATTGATGAATTTATATAAAGGGTTTATGTGTGTTCATTTTACTAGCCTTGAAACTCTTCTATAACTTTGAAGTTTTTTTCCAAATGTTGGGGAAATAACTGTAAACAAATAAACAACTGCAGATCAAAGGAGAAAAAGAAAAGATCAGAAATAATCCAAAAACCAGAAAATTAGGGCTATATAATTACAAGGCAATTGCATGTTAACGAATGGGTCCCTTGGGCCGGGTGTGGTGGCTCACAGCTGTAATCTTGGGAGGCCAAGGCAGGCGGGTCACTTGAGCTCAGGAGCTTGAGACCAGCCTGGGCAACATGGCAAAACCTCGCCTCTACAGACAATTTTAAAAGAAATGGGCCTTTTAAAAAAAAGTTCAGAAGTTATATAGTTTTAAATTTCTTCCTTTGGTCAGAGAATAAATGTGCTACCTTACCAATGAAAACTAGCTTTTTATTCGTTGTAAATATCTCATTAACTGTGTCTTTGACCAGTTTATGGTGTATTTGCAAAATGTCTAACTGATGTTTGTTACATCATACAAAATCTAGCAAAAATAACCTTTAAAAAAAACTTGGCAGTTATTTAGGTTTCCCAAGTCACTTTTTAACATTTACTTGAAAATATTCATCTGGACCTTTACTTTTAAATTAAATTTAGTTGATAAATTTGCTGAATCAAAATAAAAAAATGGTTTAAAAAATTGTTTCACTGAAAGCTTGACTAACAAGTGATAATGTTACTATGTTCTCCTATGGGTTACTAGGTTCTTTAGGTATAAAACTAAGAATAAGGATGCCAAATTATGTATTTCCTGTTTTAGGTAACACTACCAATATCAATAAATGATAATACAGTACTTGAAAATAATGCAATAACTAAGTTGAGGACTCTAATCAACTATAATAAAACGAGTAAAACTCAGACAACAAATATCTTTAAGAACAAGAAAAAGTTATATTAACAAATTTCCAAAGGACTTAGAAAAGTCCAAAATATTTACAATAATCATATATAATCAAATATAAGATGCCTTATTTATGATCTCCTGACACTGATGCCCTAAAAGAAAAAAGGTAAATATCTAATTTTGAAATATTGCCTAGATCATCTGGTGTCTGAAGAACAGAGTGGTGGAGCTTCTCATCGAGCTGCAGATCCTTCTGTTCCATGTGATCTATATTCAACGTAGAAGGGGAAGGCGTCTGTGACCTGGAGCCCAGAGGTGAATGGACTGGGGAAGCACTTTCTGAACCTGTAAATATAATTTCATAAAATTACCGTAAAGAGTATTCAATATCCTACCTAAGATGTAATGTTTAACACCCTAAATAAAACAAATTTTAAACACCGAAAGATAAAATCAGTTATAAACTGGCTTTACAACTGGAGGTCACGAAAATCATAATATTGTACAAGCTTTTATATCTAGGAGTCTTGCCTCATGTCTACCATGGGACTATTGATAGTATAGAATCAAGACTGGATGTACCAAATGACAGGAGCCATTAGTGAAAGGAAGAATATCTACTCCCATTTCTGGCCCAGCTATAGAAACTCTAGTACCCACTGTCATTCTATTTCACTTAATTGAGAGTTGGAGCAATTTAAGAACTGAGGCACTTGCTCACTGCTGCTCTATATGTGACTATCAATCCTTGGTTTACAGTGGTCCTTCAGTCTCTCCCACATCCCGACTTCCCCCTCCCAATCCATTCTCCATGAGGCAGCAAAAAGATCTAAAAATCTAGTTTGATCCTGTCACTTCCTCATTTAAAATCCTTTAGTGGCCCCTCACTGGCCTCAGCATAAGCCCCAACTTCCTAGTATGGTTCTCAAGTCTCTCTGTAACTTTCTTTCTTCTCCACAACCCACCTAGAACTTTTATGTCCAATTATGGAAAGTAAACTACTTGTATTTATTAGAGTATTATTACATCATACCTCTGGCTTTTTCCTTTGCATGGAGCCCTAATCTTCTTTTCGAAGCCTACTCCTGATCCTGCCAAGTATGATTACAGAGTCTCTGCTAGATGCTCTCACTGAACCTTGCACCTCTCTATTACACTACTCATTACACTGACTTGAAACTGCCCGTTCAATTTTAAATATTCCCCAGTAGAGTATAAACTTTGTAAGAACAGGAATTCTGTTATATACTGTAGTAGTGCTAGTGCCTGGTATAGTACCTGGTACACAGCAGGTACTTTTGTTAACTTAAATAAAGTACAGCACAAATTACTGCTGTATAGAACAACTTGTGGTGGTTATAATATAGTGCTGCTAGTACCAAGCAAGTTGTTAAAACAGTAGGTCTTTTTATTTTAAGCTTCTTGTAGCAGAAAAATATCAATATTTTGAACTCAGTAACTGTAAACCTCTGCCCATATTACCTCTTTCTACATAGTAAAGCAAAAAATCAATATAAATTAAATACATATAGATGCTCCCTGATTTATGATGGGGTTACACCCCAATAAACTCATTGTAAATTGAAAATATCGTAAGTCAAAATTGCACCTAATACACCTAATCAACTGAACATCATAGCTTAGCCTAGCCTACCCTAAACATGCTCAGAACACTTAAATTAGCTTACAGTTGGGCAAAATCATCTAGGGCAAAGCCTGTTTTGTAATAAAGTATTGATTATCTCATGTAATTTACTGACTACTGTACTGAAAGCGAAAAACAATGGTTGTATGACTACTTGAAGTATGGCTTATACTGAATAAGAATTGCTTTCACACCACTGTAAAGTTGAAAAATTGTAAGTTGTTAATCATGGTAAGTCAAGGATGATCTGTATTTATATTAATTCTATAAAAGTGCAATTCCACATATCATATAGGTGTTTTTTTAAGTAGCACAGTAAGTGCCTAAAAAAGTACATATAGAACTGGATTATGTTATCAGGTGTTATCACAATAATCATATAATCATATGATAATCATATATCAAATGAGTAATCATATGATTCTATCTAGGCTTAATTATGATACATAGCAGGTAGAAAGTTTCTTTTCCTTTATTTGAGATTTGGAGTAAATTCATATGGCAGAAAAATCATTTGTTAAAGGACAGTTACAGAAACTTAAGTATTCTATATCTTAGGACAAACACATACACATAATGAAAATTATAACCTTAATGTTTACTAAAAACTTTTAAGTACATGCCAAAGAGACATCAGCCTTTGGTCAAATGCTTTGAAATATAAACCTCTTTATCTCCATGTATTGTTTTGATCCATAAAAATAGAATTCATTTTTAAGAACTAAGATTTTATTTTATTATTATTATTTTTTTGGAGACAGAGTCTCACTCTGTTGCCCAGGCTGGAGTGCAGTGGCATGATCTCGCCTCACTGCATCCTCCACCTCCTGGGTTCAAGCAATTCTCCTGCCTCAGCCTCCCAAGTAGCTGGGATTACAGGCGTCCACCACCATGCCTGGCTAATTTTTTGTATTTTTAGTAGAGACGGGATTTCACTGTGTTGGCCAGGCTGGTCTCGAACTCCTGACCTGAGGTGATTCACCCACCCTGGCCTCCCAAAGTACTGGGATTACAGGTGTGAGCCACCACACCAGGCCAAGAACTAAGATTTTAAATAATTTTATATTAGCTATCAGAGAATCACCAGAGAATCACTATTGCCTTTAATTTTATTAATTTACTTTTCTATTTTTTTTTTGCTTTTGTTTTTGTTTGAGACGGAGTCTCGCTCTGTCCCCCAGGATGGAGTGCAGTGGTGCAATCTCGGCTCACTGCAAGCTCCGCCTCCTGGTTCATGCCATTCTTCTGCCTCAGCCTTCCGAGTAGCTGGGACTACAGGCACCCGCCACCATGCCCGGCTAATTTTTTGTATTTTTAGTAGAGACAGGGTTTCATCATGTTAGCCAGGATGGTCTCGAGCTCCCGACCTCGTGATCTGCCTGCCTCAGCCTTCCAAAGTGCTGGGATTACAGGCATGAGCCACCACGCCCAGCCTATTTTATTTTTAAAACTCTATAATGGCTCACTTACTTAAGAGGCTTTTTCCTCTTAAATGGTTTTTTTTTTTAAAGCAATAAAACTATTCCTATAAAGATATTCATGACCTAAAAAGAGGTTATTTAATTTTCATTCTTGTGTCCTATACTAGATTTCTTTCGTAATTTCTGAAAACTTTTCTATTATAGGAAAATAGATGATTTCAGGAGTACTAACATCCCTTTCATAAAGTACTACTGTGTTAGTAAAATGTATGCAAACTTCACCCTTGGAAAATACTGTACTGAATCATTTATATATTGTGTATATGGAGTTTTATCTTTGCTGAATTTTGTGTCTTTTAAACAGAAATGAATACAACTGCTTTAGTTTCTTAAACAACACCTCTGCACTATTACTAATAGTACTGATTAAGATTAGAATGCCTCATAAAACTTCCCAGTAGAGACCTGAAAATAGTCACTACATAGAGTAAATATAGGTTACATAAATATTAAAAATTCTTAGAAGTTAAATTATCCAAAAAACATAAAGGCAAAAGACTTAAAATGAGTTCTCCATATATATCATTTTATTTTTTGGAACTTTTGTTTGGAACTTTATTTTTGATAACTACAGACAATTAAGAAATAAAAAATGTCTTTTTCTTTTATATATGGAAATCTTTTGAAAACACAACAGTCTGATTAATAAAGTTTTGATAGTATTAAAATTTGTGTTATAGAACATAAAGCCTACATTTATTTTTTTAAACACATCCACTTTTAAGTATACAGTTATATGAAAGTGGCAACTGTACATGGTCTTGTAAGCAACATCACAATCAAAATATAAAACAGTTCCATCACCAGAAAAAGTTTTCTTATGCCCATCTGTAGTCAATCCCCTCAACTGACACCTATCCTTTCCAAGTAAGCGGTGATTTACGTTTTCACTACAGTTCTTTCTATTTTAGAATGTTATACACATAGAATAATAAAGTATAATTATGGAGTCTTTTGTATTTGACTTCTTTCATTTAGCACATTTCCAAGATTCACCTATGTTTTTGCATATATTAATATTTAATTCTTTTTTTATTACTGCATATTATTTCAGTGAATATTCAATGAATGAATATACTGCAATGTATCCACTCACCAACTGATGGACATTTGGTTTGTTTTCAATTCTTAAATACTGTGAATAAATCTGCCATGAACTTTTGTGTACAACTGTCCAAGGAAAATACATATCTAAAAATGGTCACATAATAAATGTATGTTTAACTTTAAAAGTTACTGCCATATTTTCCCAGAGTGACTTGATCATTTTACATTCTCACTAGCAATGTATGTGATTCTAGTTGCTCCACACTCATTTCAACACTTTGGATTGTCAGTGTTTTTAACTTGAACAATTTCAGTATATGTAGTAGGATCTCGTTGTTTTTATTTGCATTCCCTGGTTACTATCAATGTTAAGTATCTTTTCATTTACATTTAAGAACAACTAAAGTAAGAGGTATTCATTATAAAATAAGAATTTTCTCTAGTATTCTACTTTGAGTAATTTAAATCCTGTAATGATGGAACTATAGCTCTAACCCAGTTGGTTCCCATCCTCCACGAGGGCCCCATTCTGCAATGGCGCTGCTAAAGTTCTTATCATCTGGGAAAAAAGGAGGCAGGATATGAAAACAGAGAATGGGTTTCTAACTTTTAGAATTCCCCTGGCTCAAATTTCCTCTGTCTGGGTTGCGTGAGGAAATATGCTTGACTAGTTTAGAGATGCAGAAATCACTGCTCCAGTCTTGCAAGTTCCAGCCAACCACAAGATGCAAAACCATCCCATGGATAATTAAGCTGGAGTGGATAACCACTCATCAAGGGGAAGACTGTAGCTGGAACCAGAGTGAGGCTGGATTATAGAGTGGAACCCCCAAGAACTACGGGCTATTAGCTGCTGAGGCTTACTCTAATCACTTCACTAACATTGCAATAATGTGACTCTGCATTTTACATGATTGGATTTAAGACCCCACTTATCACATTATGGTTGGGCTTGATCACATGTAAAAAGTTTCCAAAAAGCACAAATTACTATCTAAACACAGAATATTAGTACACTGACAAACAGGCCTTCTATTAAGCAGTGTGTTTTATATTTTCTATAATAAATACTTTGCTAAAGAAATCATAAAAATCTAGGTTAACTCTGAATGACAAAGGTAGAGTCCAGTACTTTAAACTTTATTTATTTTAAAAATCACTCCAACTATCTCATGTACTCCATATACATATACATCTATTATGTTCCCATCAAAATTTTTTTTTAATCCTGCAGAAAATGTTGTGCATATATATACAAAATATTGCATAAGATACTACGAGTTCACAGAGTCCTCTGAAGTTTAACCCAGTGGACCTCAGGTCAAGAAACTAATGTCTTTTCTCCCCTTCATTGTTACATAAAGATGAATTAAAAAAAACTAATACTTAAATAGTAATAAGTAATACTTAAAATCTCTCAAAATTTTAATCAAATTCTTCAGAGGTTTAAAAAATACATTAAGAAACACATTCCCATGAATAACTTTACCAGTAATAGTTGCAACTTCAGCAGAGAAAGCTTGCTGATTAAGACTGCTTGTTTCAGAATCTATATGAAGAGTAGTTAGACTAGCCACTTCCTGCTCTTCCGCACTCTGGTGATGGCCAGAACCTGAATCCACATCAGCAGAGGACGTAACCCCAGTGTCAGCTCCAAAGCCAAAATCTACAGGAAGAAGAAATGTTATTATATGAGTCCCAATTACAAAGTAAAAATATTTACAAGAGAGCTAAATCAGCAAAATGATCAAACATAAACATTCCCTGTACATCTATTCTGTTTACATATCACTCAGACAAGTGTAAATAATCTTAATACTCTGAAGATTATAATTAGATCAGAATAGTGTACAAGCCATGAAGGGAGGAAACGTAATTCTCCAATGCATCTCCCAGCTCTTCACAAACTTAGTTCCCAAGGTTTAGACTTCTTTTTTAAGAATTTGGTGCCCTTCACTGACTGCCAAGTGCAATATAGAATTATAGCTGAATAACTAAGTGGTAACAATACAGCACCAAATAATATCACTGATGTTACTGTAACACGGAGCAATTATTCAAGGGAAGTTCTGGGTACTGTAGCATTGAACATAATTCAAATATTTGGTTCTCAAATATGAGTGTGTGAAACAGTGGTAACTCATAATCATGACTGTGTTTTTAGTAACAGGTCCAACCTAAATTATTTTCCTTTCTACAGTTTTGGTCTTAAAAATGTCATTTCTTTTAAGAACGGATCATGTATATATATTTTTAATGCTCTTAATTTGGCAAAATAAAGCAGTAGCTTCGACTTAAGGTGATTCCCTAAAACTTCCTTTGAAATTTCACTGAAAATTGAAATAAAAATAAGTGGGGCCAGGAATGACACCTTGCACCTGTAATCCCAGCTACTCGGAAGGCTGAGGCAGGAGTACTGCTTCAGGCCAGGAGTTCAAGACTAGCCCACACAACAGAGCGAGACCCTATCTCTAATTTTTTTTTTTTTTTTTCTAATGTGGGAGCCACTGCCTAGGTAACATTGGAGAGGAAGGTGATGGCTACATAATCCGTAAGTCAGTCTTGAATAGAAGACAATCAACATAAAACATAGTATCCAAATAGAAAAGATACTTGCTGTCAAATTTTCGGCCATCATATTGGAAAGCGCTGAAAGAATCCGAATGACTATCTGAGCTGATAAGATCACTGCTCCCTGCACTGGCAGGAGAAGTCCATTCTGAGGGCACACCTGGGTCATCAATAGGGCGCATCTGGTTCTGCTTGTTTAGAATATCAGGGAGGTCTTTGGGAATTTCAAGGCTGCCTGGACTACTTCCTCTTCTTGTCATAGTCTAAAAATTCAAGAAATATTTTACTATTAAAAAAAAGTTTTTATTCTCTTCAAGCATCTGAAACTTTTAATTTCCAAACCATCATAATACATGCTGAGATTTAGAGGCTGAAGTAGGAGTGGAGAACACACTCACCAAATAATCTATGTAACTGAATGGAGCTAGAGCCTGACTTATTGTTGGCCTGCCTAAAGACCGAAATATCATATGATGCTGGGTCTGTGACTCTTAAGCCTCAGTAGGATCCATGCAGTGAATATAAATTAAAACAGCAGAAAGAGAATTTAAGTGGGAAAAAAGCAGCAAACAAAAAAGACAGTGGGAGAGTGGAAAGAATGACAGCAAATATGTCATTCAATGATTTTTATCCACTCAAGGGAAAAAAAGTAAGCCTAAAAAGAAAAAAAAGGAGGGGCTATATAATGGAGTTACAGAGAGGTCAAACCCAAAGAAATATGACAATTTAAAAAAACGAATTCCAGGTCCGGTACAGTGGTTCACTCCAGTAATCCCAGCACTTTGGGAGGCTGAGGTGGGCAGATCACCTGCGGCAAGGAGTTCGAGACCAGCCTGGCCAACATGGTGAAACCCTGTCTTTACTAAAAATAGAAAAATTAGCCAGGCATGGTGGCATGCGCCTGTAATCCTAGCTACTCGGGGGGCTGAGGCAGGAGAATTGCTGGAACCCAGGAGACGGAGGCTGCAGTGAGCACTGCACTCCACCCTGGGAGACAAAGCGAGATTCCGTCTCAAACGGAAAGCAATTCCACATGTATTTACCCTTCCCTAACAATTAAGCATTATTAGAGATAAAAGAGCCTCTGCTTTCATGTTGCCATAATCCTAACATTCCAGATAAAGATAACTTTTAAGTCTCTTCCAAAGTTATCTAAAATGGTTAAGCAATATTTATGCTAGCAAAACTAATGGGAGCTTGTTCACAAACAGATCTTCAGATAAAAATAAAAATTATATATGTATTTTTATTTTAAATTATATATTAAATTGTATTTATTTATTTATGTAACTATGGGAGCTGGGACAGAAGGCCTCCATTGCTATCTTTCCCATTGAGGGCTGGCAGCTGGCACCAGGGTAACCTATGAGCAAAGACGAAAAAAGGGGAGACTAGGAAGGCAGCTGCTTATACCTGTGTACTTGTGCACAGGTACTTGTCTGATCTTTCACCCTGGTGAAAATTATGAGGCTGTTTGTTTTATGTCTTTAGATAAAAAATATTATAAAAATGTAATTCAAAAATCTTAATTCATAAAAAGGGTTATATTTTGAGGAAAGGTTATTTTGAATAAGAATTCCCATATATAAATTGGCATATATGTAAAAAGGTACATATCTGTTAGTTTTTCTACCCTCCTCTATAAAACCAAATATATAAAATAAAACTTACCGAGGTATTACCACTTCGAAGTCTTTCTGCTATAAACTCATCCATCAGATCAGGAACATTAGCACTGCTGCTGCCAATATCACTATTAAGAGGAGGCAGTTTTTGGCTCATGTCCTCTTTATTGACTAAAAATAAATAAATAACTATATATAGTGAGGAAAAACTTAACTGCATTTTCTAACTTTGAAACAAACAACAACCCAAAACAAAGTATCTTTGCCAATTATTTGCCAAACATGCATTTATGAATAATTTCCCTTCTTTTAGATTTAATTTTAAGAATTAGTAAATTGATATTTACTTTATTTAACTAAGCAGATGTTAGTCAATCTTCAGTATAACTTTAAACAGCAAGAAAGCTTATAGATAAGCACTAGCTGAAGTTAGGTTAATATTGCCTATAAAGAAACTGGTATATTTATCTTTTTTCCTGACTCAATGTTTCTATTTAGAGCCTTAACAATTTATAATTTCCTATTTCCCCCAAAGAATGTTTTCAGGGAATATATCCTTTGAATCTATGCAAAACTCAGTGGGATACAAATGCATTTGAGTATTTATAAATACAAATTCTATGGTTTTGATATACTGCTCTTTCTATCCACTATAAAATCTAATTTTAGTGCTTTAAGAATACAAAGTTGACTTTCACAAAGGTTTTTCTTACAAAAAAAATCCAAAATAGTTATTTTGATTTTTTTTATCTCTACATTATTAGTATTTTTACCACTTATATTAACAAGAAAGTTTTAGACTTGGGAAACTAACTTATAGAAAATAATATGGTATCTATGTCGCTACTATGCTATTGAAAAGTTGATTTCTCTGCAATGAAAGGAAAATGAGCACTGTTTATATTCCTAATAAACTACAAAGTATTTCAGATTAAGAAAATATACTGGTCAGAAGCTCACTGTGAAATACCATTATCTTTATATGACTGGCCAGGCTTTGCTAAGCTGTCAAATACTGCCCTCAGGTGGCATTAATGGCTCAATGCAAGATGCATTATACAGCGTTGTTAATCATGCTAACAAAACCATGTTAAAACAAATAAAATCAAAACCAACCTTACTGCTGAAAGTTAATAGTCTATATACGTAAAGTTATTTTAACTTTGACTCAAGATAGAGAAAACGTTACCATAATCTTGCTTTCTGTTATCTGTCCATAGAGGTTCCATATTTAAATCACGATTGGCTATTGTGAAACCTTTATGTACATTTAAAATCCCAGAAAAAAAGAAAGTAATGAAAGTGTTTCAAGGACACAACTTGCATTCTATATAAATGAATGCAAAACTAAAAGCCTACAGCATGTTTGGAAATGGCTTAAATGAAAAGTGATTAAATTCACTTTGAGATTTAAGAAATAATTTCCTCATCACTGATAGTTAACTATAATGTTGGTGCTGGCTGTAGGACCTTGATTTCTATTATGTTAGTTGTCAAAATAATTTCTATCAAGAAAAAATACAAAACCAAATAGATCAGCAGTAAAAATAAATGAATTCAATTAGAAGTATCTGGTGCCCTTTTAAACTATAGTGGGGTGGGGAAGAAAGCATAATAACTCCTTGGTAAACTTAATTTCCACACTTGTGGTACACACTCAGAAAAATACTTGATTTAGGTAGTCTTTGATAGGTCATTGAAATTTTCCTATATATCCACTTTCCTATGTTGTTCAGCAGCAAAGAGGTTTAACTAAATGCCTTATAAGGGAAATTAGTAATTTAAATAAACATTCTATGCTGGGAAAAATACAGCTGGGAAAAGGCGCATGCATAACCAAACAGAGAGAAAGCAGTGACCATCCCAAAGCTTTTTGATTGCTTATAGCTTGCTTCAGTTGCATTAAGCCAAACTGGTGCTGTCTTTCTCCTTTTGCGCTCTGCACACTGTTAGTGCTCACCTGCAGCTTTCCTTCCAAAATAGCCCATTACATGACTGTACAGATCCCTCAGTGGAGCCTCTGGTGGCATTCTGTTCTGCCTCTGTGGGGAAACATTTGCCTTCGGCTTCGAAAGAGCATGTACAACAGTTTTATAAACGCCACCCAGGGAGCCCTGCTGTAGTCCTGCCTCATGACTTGATGACCTAAGAGTACTACGACTACCTAACTGACTACTTGCAATTCCTTCTTTTTGTAATATGGTGGTGGGAATCTCTGTGGATTCCTTCACTGTTTTACTACTTACTGATGCAGTACCAAGTGTATCTAGAGGTCTGTACACACCAGGTTTTACTAGCTCCGTAGCACTATTTGAGCTGGTATGGGTGTTGCTGGTGCTGCTATTGCTGCTACCACTACTAAAGCCACCGAGCTTCCGCAGTCTCATCTTCCATGGAGCCTCTTTGTTTTCCAGAGGATTATAAAACTGAACAGACTCAGTGGATGGCCTAAAAGTAACATGAACACTATTTCGTTTTTTAGTAGCAATTTTCATGATTTTGGCTCTATGAGTTACTGTTTCAGACAAGCTCCTTTTAGTTGGAGAAAGTTTGCTAGTACTTGTAACATGAGGCATTCTGTGGTTAACAGGTGCTTTTAGTGTTGCTTTCTTGGCACGCATAACATGTGGGACAGTGATTTTTTCATTAATTTGCACATTCTTAAGCTTTTCAACTAGTGTTACATCAACACAAGCATCTAATTCTGTAGCTGCTTGTCTGTACAGATGTTTCCTTTTTTCTTTATCACAAGGGCTATCTGAACTAGGCTCTGATGGCTGTTTATCACTGTTTGGTTGCTTAGATTTTTCAGAAATTTGTGTTCTAATAAAACTGCCTGACTGGTTAGGTGCGATATTACTCATGAAGACAGCTGAGTTTGGTTCTTTCTGAAACTGTAGGTTTTCAGGAGTCCCAACAAAAGAGGTGATATTTTCTGATTCAATTTCCTGATCTGTGCATTCTAATTTATCTAAGGATAACCTTTCACCCCTATTTACTGCAATAGTCACTTCCTGAGAGGCTGGGTCTTTACCTATCTCATTTTTACTATGATTTTCCTGGTTTTCCTTAAAATATTCTTTCAGGGTGGAAAGAAGATCATCATCTCCTTCAAGGTCAATGTACTGGATTTGTTCAAAAGCTGAATCTGCAAGTTCTACTGGACCTATTAAATGACAAAGATGGTCATATATGCTATCACCAACTTCCAGAGAAGACTCTCTACTATGAGTATCAGTGATGTGGCTTTCAGTGGATCTAGTTATTGAAGAAGCCTCTGTGGAACTCTGCAAGCTTGGTGCATGACGGGATGAACTGTCAATGACAGGAACTGCACCTTTGGCTCGTTCAACAGTGAATGGTTCCAAGATGTCAGAAGTGCTGCTACTTCGAGGCAATGGCTGCTCCTCATTCAAAGCACCAAAAACTTCATTTCCAGTTTCTTCACTTTGTGAAAAATGTCTGACTCTAGTTGAGCGGGGAAGTATTTGAGCATCATCAATATCTGTAAAAGAAAAAAAAATTATGTAGAGAAGAACTAGATGAATATAAAAAATAATTATTAATTTCAATAATACCCTAAAGCATATGCTTTAAAATAAAAAAAAATCTGAGTTTTTGTAAGCTCAATGAAAAAAAATCAAAATACAAATCTGTTTTTTTAAAAAAATGATGGGCACAAGCCAATATAGCATGTAGTGTCAATGAATTAGGAAACTACCAAAACACATTTTAAAATGTTAACATGCATAGAAACAGTGAGATGATGAAACATTTGGAAGTGCAGATAAAGATAGAGCTGTGCCAATAAATCAAGCAACTCAAATGTCATTAAATTTTTCCCACTTATTTAAGTTCCACGCAGAAAAAATATACCTTAACACAGAAAGCCGATCCAAGTATCCCACTGTAGACTCTTATAGGGTCTAATAAATCCTCCAGCTTCCTTCCCAAAAAGGTAAGAGGCATCTTTTCTTCAAATTTTGCTTCTCTGTTTGATTACGTATTAGAAATGAAACTCCCTACCCTCTTCTTAAAGTTCTCTTTGTCAGGAAACTGTTCTCCCAAGGTGTTTTACTTTATTACAGTATTAAAATCTTATTCACTGACATCAAATAAAGTCAATATATTTTTAAAAAAATCAATTGTATTCTTTTGTTTTTTGGCAAAACCACCACTTAAATCTGCTAGGAAGAAACTTTACCTGCCTGTTATTGGCCCTTTCCATTAAACAACCATCAAGCTCTAAAAACGGTTATCTCTGGCTTCGTACATCTCCTTTTAAGAATTATAGGCTGGGCATGGTGGCTTACACCAAAATCCCAGCACTTTGGGAGGCTAAGGTGGGCAGATCACCTGAGGTCGGGAGTTCAAGACCAACCTGACCAACATGGAGAAACCCCATCTCTACTAAAAATACAAAACTAGCTGGGCGCGGTGGTGCCTGCCTGTAATCCCAGCTACTCAGGAGGCTGAGGCAGGAGAATTGCTTGAACCTGGGAGGCGGAGGTTGTGGTGAGCTGGATCACACCATTGCACTCCAGCCTAGGCAACAAGAGCAAAACTCCATCTCAAAAAAAAAAAAAAAAAAAAGAATTATAGATGATTCTTTATCTAATTTAACTATCTCACAGAGAGATTATCTAATTTATCTCACAGATGAGAAAATTGAAGCCCAGAGAGGTTAAATTACTTTATCAAATTTACAATAAAAAAAGTTTGAGACACAGGCTTAGTGTTGCATATCACCGCATTATTTTCACTGCCTTTCGTGTTAAGTTTATGGTAAACCCTCAAAAATATTTATGAAATTGAAAATCACAGGAAGAAATAATCATTTAACTGTTCAGGTATATACAAATTCTCAACAGGAATTTTGAAAGCAAAATACAATGTCTATGAATCCATCATGGTCTGTAAGTTACCCAGAAATAACAACAACAAAAACATTGTTTTCAGAAGTCAGCAAAATATAATGAAGAAAGGACAGGGTCAAAAAGTCAGCTGTTGCTACTTATTAGGCTTCTTGCAGAAAAGTTAAATGAAACAGAACTATAACTGAACAATCAAATGAGAAAATTTAGATCCAGAGGCAAAGCAGTGACTTGTCCAAGATTACAAAGTAATTTGTTGATTCTTACTCTAGACTTCGAGACTAGTTTCCTCATTTATAAAATGGAGATAGTCATTCGAAGTATTTTTGGGATCCATGCTACTATGGCTGAAAAAGGCTAGTCCTCCTGCAATTTCATTTATATCACCCTCTTTGTATGAGGTCCAAACGGACCTACTTTATACTAAATTGAGATCAACAGAGGTTTGTATTATGCCAAGATTCTAGTATACTCCTGGTGATACACTAGTAGGCTCTCAACATAGGTTAAATATATAGTATCTTCTGAAGCTGAAACAATTAACTTTTTGTCCTTAAACTGAGGGGAATGTGCAACTTTAAAAAATGACATTGTTTTTCTTCCTCATGCACTCCATTCAGAAATTTTTCTAAATGAAAAGTGAAACATTTGCTTACAAACTTCACTTTGATGCACTTATACTTATTACGTGTTTAATACAGCAGATAACTAACTCATATCTGTGCATCTTGACAAACATAAATATTTCAGTTTTTTACATTTGCCATAAGGGATCATAAGAACTTCTGCCTCAATGACAGAGATTATATTCAGCATGCACTCTAAATTTCTTTCCACACAATATTCTAAAGAACTCAGCAAAGGATAAAGACTGTATAGCTGTTCTATAAGAATTCTTACAAATTTTATAGCTTGGAATTAATTTTACCAAAGGTCAAAATCAAGATTTCAAAAGATTAAAATCATAAAAACATTATGATGCTAACAAATACATGAATGTCAGAAAAAGTAAAATATTAGTTTTAATTTTTAATTTCTTTTATTGATATTTCACAATTTTTCCATTCTAAAGAAGCCAGGAAAGATTATTATGATGTTCTGTGTTTAGGAATTCCTTCCCAAACTCAGCCCTCACATCTTGTATATTAGAAAACTTAACCAGTATTTCAGCCTATTTTTTTTTCCTAAAACTTTGTTACCATATATGAGTATCTAAAACTTCTATGCAAGCTTAAGAGGGAAACAGCTTAAAAAAAAATGTAACTGGATTTTTTCTACCAATATTGTAGTATTGGAGAATTTAAATTTAAACAATGTTTTAAAGTCTTAAGCTTTAAATATAGTTCTTTCATGGCACATAACAATACTAATTACATAAAATCAAAGAAGAAAATAACACTGACATGAAATCAACTTCATGCTAAATTCAGATCAAGAGGGATGTATTATGTCAATACAAATGGCACCTGAATTAAGCTTAATTGACTCTAACAAGCCTTACATTAGTTGAACAAATACATTACAGCTGAACTTTACTGAGAAAAAGACTAAATAATAACTAAACTATACACAGTATTTTCCATATGCCAGGTGTTTTTGTAAGCATCTGACGTATCATTCATTTAATCCTCACAACAACCCCATGAAGTAGGTGCTACGTCTATTTTATAAACGAAGAAACTGTTTAAGTGACTTACCCAAAGTTACACAGCTACAAAGTGAGGAGCTGTGGTGTAAAGTAAGGCAGAAATTAATCTTTACTCTTAATCTCTTGAATAATACATCATATATGTTTTGTACTCATGAAATAATTTATTAATTTTTAAATAAAACTTGGTAAAAATTAATTGCATTATTAAGAAACCATAAAGCCAGGCTTTGGTTATATCTCAATATAAACAAAATGAATTTTAAAAAACCCATAGAGCAGCATAGTGATTCACCTCTATAAAGCTAAGAATGTTAGAAATAAAAATCTACTAAAACAAATGTTAGTAAATTATACAGAAGGAAACAACAAAAAAAACTTTGTGTTGAATTGCTAAAAATAATGGTGGCATCAGGTTTAAATAAAAATGCCCTCAAAACAATTTAATGATGTTGCTTATATTTTAACTTAAAAATGAAAGCTTTTAAATAAAATCTTATATGTTTTTTCTCTTTCTTTTCTTTTTCTTAAGGGAAACCAACTATGTTCTCTTACTCTCCTGGAGGAAGAGAAGAATGATCACTCAAGGCAAATGGCAGCTGCAGCAAAGCAACACCAAAGGTCCGTTTCACACTAAGAGAACACTGCATGCTCTCTTCCCGTATTTCAGTGCTCACATGTTCAGAGAAACTCCTCTAGTAACACACCTTAGAAATTATGCTTGAAAGAATAGTCTTTTCAATTAAATGTTAATCTAAAGCATTAGAAACCATTTAATGAGTGAAACAATAAAAATGTTTTCAAGTGATTTACAAAACCTGCTTTTGCACATTGAGAAAATGCTTCCTGTATAGCCTATAAAGTTACAGAAATGTCAAGTTTTATCTCTGGGTTTCCTTAATACTGTTTAGCATTAAAGTGTGTCAATTATTTCTAGATTTAAAAACCGGGTTTTCCCCAGAAATATTTTGTTCAAAAAGTTTTCTTTGTTAGTTTGAAAGGTAAGCTGTACATTAAAGTATACTACCAGCTTATAAAAGGTTAAGAAAAAAGTACTCCTTTCCTCTAGATTTAAGTTTCTTGAGGATTTTGGTTTTGTTCATTGCAATATCTCTATTGCTTGAAAGAGGACCTGTCATATAGTATGGGCTTAATAAATACTGGTAGAAGAAAAGCTTGCCTTAAAAAAAAAAACATAGCTGCTTATTGGTAAAAAGCAAGTTAGTTACTCACAAAAAAACCTCTTCAGTTAAAATACTACCATATCACTAGAAAATTTTAATAATTTCTGAAATGATGCATAGAATCAAGTGCCAAAATCCCCTTTATTAAAGTTAAATTATTTTACTGATTAAGCACGAATGTTAGCTATCAGTAATATTTTTATGGCTCCTGAATTCGTAATATCATTTAAACTAGTTTACATAGAAATTGATGCCATTTTGAAACTCAGTTTTTTTCTGCTAATTACCTACGTTTTTGTCTATTTGGGCAACAACGGCAATGTACTTTAAGGTAAGTAAAAACTATATACAGCAAAGAAAAAAAAAACTATAGAGCATCTATTTTCAAATATTATTAACAGAGGCTATTAAAATTCTATCTTTTTAAGATTAGATGTTCAATTTGTAGGTAATTCCAAGCAGTTTTTACATTATTGTAATCATATGAAAAGACTTATAAGCAACAAATCGAGCTCAATAGTTTTCATTTAAACTACTAAAATTTAGCCCAATCAACTATCTTCTTTTTTATTCTAATATTGTTTTCCTGATTTTAAAATTCTTAACATAAACTACCAATACATTTTTTATGTTAAGAAAAGTATAGTGTTTTGCTAATGAGTATGCTATATAATGTCATGTTTAAGTTAGCTTCACATTTTCCTGAGATGTTCTTTTTTAAAAATTAATGTAGGCCGGGCGCAGTGGCTCACACTTGTAATTCCAGCACTTTGGGAGGCCGAGGTGGGCGGATCACCTAAGGTCAAGAGTTCAAGATCAGCCTGGCCAACATGGTGAAACCCCATCTCTACCAAAAATTTTAAAAAATTAGCTGGGCGTGGTGGCAGGCTTCTGTAGTCCCAGTTACTCAGGAGGCTGAGGCACAAGAATTGCTTGAGCCCAGGAAGCAGAGGTTGCAGTAAGCCAAGACCACACCACTGCATTCCAGCCTAGGCAACAGAGCAAGACTCTGTCTCAAAAAAATTAACGTAAATTATTCCAGGAAAAAAAAAATTAATTTGCCAGGAGGCTGAGGTGGGAGGACTGCTGGAGCCCAGCAGTTCCAGACTGCAGTAAGCTAGGATGGCACCACAGCAATCAAGCGTGGGCAACACAGTGAGAACCTATCTCTTAAAAAAAAAATCTAATTGGAATTACGCTACAATCAGCAGATTACAAGTGAAAAATTTGTAAAATATTAATATCCTGTTGTACATTGATGACAGGAAAATATTCTTGATTGTATAAAGAAGGGCCTACTTTTTTGATGAGATGAAAAATTCTCCATAATGGGCAGAATTTAGGAAAAGGATAGGCCTATGAGACATACCATTTTATTTCTGGTTGATAATAGCCACAGAACAGAAGTATAAGGAGCTCAATTCAAATAATAAAGCTTTGTTAATAAAAAGAGATCGGTCCCCAACATTAGCAGTCTACATACTACAGCCTAGATAGACCAGAGTCCAATAGCAACAAAAATGACAAATAAGTTTTGGGAACTGGTTGAAAGAAATTGGGTCTGTAAGCTTAATTTCAGGATGAGAAACTCATAGTACTGGATTAGAAAATAATAAGAAACATGTGTGGAAGTATACATAACGCTGCCTACCATGTTTATATTCTTTTATATCCCTTTTTTCACTAAAGTGTTACTTTTGGCAGTAAAAGCAATTTGCTTAAGAATAATGATTCAGATTTCTGGCTTCTCTCTTAACCATTTATCAAGAAAATGACTGTCAGGCTGGGTTACCAAACGTATACAATCTAGTACAGTAATTATCAAATAAGTGATTATCAAAGGCCAATGAGAGGCAGGCCAAGGAGTGAACTTGCCCAGACACCAGAATAAATTATATTAGATGTTTGTGCAAGCCAACATATTGTATCAAATTTGATACATATTTTTCAAGCTGTTATAGATGAGTCTGATGTTAAGAAACAGTGCATTGACACAGTGCCCTCAAACTGGTCCCCAGAACTTAAGAAAAACTCTTTAAGCGCTGGGTGTGGTGGTTTATGCCTGTAATCTCAGCCTTTTGGGAGGTCAATGTGGGGAGGATCGCTTGAGCCCAGGAGTTTGAGACCAGCCTGGGCAACTTCATGTTCAGAAATTCCCTGGGTTACGACCCTGTCTCTAAAAAAATAAAAAAATTAGCCGGATGTGGTGGCATGTGTCTATGATCCCAGCTACATGGGAGGCTGAGGCAGGGAAGTCAAGGCTGCAGTGAGTCATGTTCGCACCACTGCACTACAGCCTAAGTAACAGAGCAAATTAAAAAAAAAAAAAAATTTAACTCTTCAAGAATACTCAACTGTTCAACTACACGTCTATAGCTGTATATAAAGCTCTATCATATAGCATCATACTTACAACAATGCAGGTAGTACAGACAGTTACAACAAGAACACTGGAGGAGGAAAAAAGGGCTGGGAACCAAGCAGGATACTTAACACTTAAAAAACTCATGGTCCTTTCTCATAGATTTAGTACGTTAAAAAAAAAAAAAAAAAAAAAAAAGGATTTAAAAGGACTTTCCTTTTACCTCTCCTGTTATCTGAAAGTATCCGAAAAATATTTTTCTGACAAATTCTACTTCTAACTGTAAGCTAGAAGTAGATTGTCTGAGTTGTTTCACTGAGGTTTTTTTTTTGGTGAAGTACTTGAAGAAACCTCGATTCCTGATTTCAGAGATACACTCAGGAAATATTTTATGAGTTCGTTTAAGCTAATTCACATGAGGGAGAGCTACAAAAGCATGAAAAACCGTTTACTTTTTCCCCTTCATACAGTTCACTTTCTTATTAATTCTCTGTACATTAAACTATTCTAAAGTAAAATTTACTCAAACCTTGGAAGAAACATCAGCAATTAAAAAGTATGACTGGTTGATGATCTAAGATTTTGGTGATTTTTGTTTTTTACTTTAGCACTATTTTTACAAATCTCTATTCTTATAACCCCTACATTTTCTCTTATCTCTTCCTCTCTTCTTCGCTCTACACCTAACACCTGAAGAAGCAAACTCCAAGCCTTTAATTTGCCTCTAAGAATTGCAGAGGCAAAAACCAATCCAATAATTTAGATTTCTACAATGTAAACTGGTGTAAGATTAATCCTGTTTAATTTTCATATTGGTTCTCTCTGGAACCTTAATGGCACAGGATATCAATATCACAGGATATCAATAACACATGGTTTCACTGCATTAGCCAGGATGGTCTTGATCTCTTGACCTCGTGATTCGCCTGCCTCGGCCTCCCAAAATGCTGGTTACAGGTGTGAGCCACCACGCCAGGCCAACAGTTTTGTTTTTTTAACAGGTTTTCTAAGGGTCTTTAATATGTTGATTTGCACTATGAATCTTTAATCTTTTCCTCTATACACCGATTTGCATCTCCTGGAAAGTATTGTAAATTTACATCAGCTTGAAAAGTCCTGACTTCATTCACAAGTCAGTTATCAGGAAAGGAGGGATTTTGCTGCTATTTTAAAGTGGCGGGTTCCTTGCCGCTTTCAAATTCTAAGAGAAAACATGATTTTTAATTCAAAACTAACTGTAATTATGTTTTTATATTTTAAATGTACACAAGCATAAAAAACTGGCAGTAAAAGCATCTGAAGTCGTCAATAAATTATCACTGGTTTTGGAGGATTATGTATATTTTTCATATGCTTTTCCATGTAATCCATGTTTTCTAAAATGAACATTATTTTGATAATCAGATATAAAGTTTGTTTTGTTTTAGTGACTGATGTCTCAACATCATCTAAATCTTTAAATTTATCATAGAAAGCATATTACCCCAGATGGGGAAAAGGAATACAACAAATAAAACTGCCATTTAGAAAATTCCTTTCAAACAGTGTTCATAAATGTTTAAATCATAAAAGCATAAAAAAGGTAAACTTTCTGAATTATGTATTTACAGCAAAACAAGAATTCTGAAATAAGAACTTCTCATCCTGGGTATAGCACCAATCTAAAATATTTTGAAAGGAACAACCTTATCTTTGTTTTAGCTATTCAAAAATGTTTTAGCACTTAACATGAATATTTGCCAAAACATTAAGTTACAGATGAGAAATTCTGTAAATCCTTGAAGATACGGAGAAAAAAATAAATCTTTCGACAGTTTTTTAAGACAGTAGCGGAATGTCTAATCCAATCAAACTTTTAAGAATTAGTGGCCAAGAGAATTCAAATACTGTACTTAATATAAATAAATGAATAGAATAAAATAATAATGGAAGTGGCCAAAGCTCATTTTAATTTTTCTAAACATGTCAAGAATGGTTTGCATTAAATGTTCTAAGTATGTCTTTTATAAAAGCTAGGAGCAAAAAATGTATCCAAGAGAAGTTTACAAAAAAACCCAGAGTTTCTTTTAGCTGTATCTAATTCAGTTTTAAGAACAGAAACATTGTTTGCCATCTTAAGTAACTAGATTATACTTTGATGTAAGCAGCCAAAATCTGTGCTACTCACATAAGGAGGTACAGTGCTTAAATGGAGAACTAAAAAGACAAAAATATTCTAATTATTTATTTGTAGCTAAGCATCATATGTAACAAAATTGTGTGCCATTTCCTACCATCTATTAAAATTTATATTATCACATCTACATATTTTTAAATCTTACTAATTTTCTGCACTGGTAGCTTAAAATATTCAGGTGGCTTAATTTTACTGGTGTGAAATACATCCATTCATCATCCATCAATACTTACTGGATATTAAGGTTTGGGTTGAGGCCAATTTTTCTATTATTGTCATCGATTAAACTGAAAAATCAACTCCAATTTCATTATAATTAATTATATTATGGTTCCAAAGTTAACAAAACAAGTAGGTTTCTTTGAGTTAGCACAATTTACACATTGTATGATTTTATTTATGCCCAAAATTTTTTTTTAAAACAAAACTGATCTATGGTGATGAACAGCAAAAAGTTGTTATAATTGTGTGGAGGGGAGGAGTGCGTGGTGACTGACTCAAAAAGGTCACTGGGAAACTTTCCAAGGTAGTGGAAATGTTCTATAATTTGTTTGTGGTGATGTATAATTTGTTTGTGGTGATAGGGGTGTGTACAATTTTCAAAACTCATTCAACTGAGTCTATGGATCTACGTATTTTATTACATGTTAATTAAAATTTAATGAAAGAGCAGACCATCCCAGTACTGGAGACCAAGGACCTGAGGCAGAACCGGAAAGCTAAGCAGGTTTTGAAGCTCCTTGGAAGTCAGGGCTTCACAGAATGGTTTAAAAATGAGTGAGTCCTTAGAATTCTATATATGATTACATGTAATATAAATACAAAGATTTATTCCAAAGCAACTTTTAGATGATATACTTTTCCCAAATACTGATTGCCCTTACTTAGTTCCATTCCTATAGACAATACAGAATAAATTATTCAAGATTTACCATATTGTCAGTCAAAACAATGGGAAATTAAAAGTCAGTGCTGATTATCTTTCTAAGTCATCTTTTACAAGACATCTATGATATAAATATATACTACTACTTCTTTTAACCACCTGAGAGGAAGAAAAAAACATGAGCAAAAAAAAAAAAATTGGCCATTTACAACCAAAAATACTGGACATTGGCACAGCACTAAACTTAGCACTTCCAGAATGAACTGCAAGGACAGCATTAGAGTTCAAATAACTCAAAATGTTGATTTCTCAATCATTTTCCCAGTTTCCCACACCTCCCCCAAAGAAATTAACTTTAAAGAGTTTATTTGATTAAGCAAAATTTGAAAGCAGAGGATTAAAAAGTGAAAAAGGTGGTGCAGAAATTAGCAGAGGTGGCACTACCTGAAAGCTCATCAGAAAGGGGAGTGAGAACAATATCAGGCAAGAAGGGTTTGGAAGTATGGATCAGAACAGGAGCACTTTTAGCACTGCGTATATAGGCCGATGGCAGAGCACATTCACCAATGGATCGGCTTCTCATGGCTTTAAAAAAGGAAAAGAAAGAAGTGGGGAAGGAAAAAAGAAGAGTGACTATAATGAAAGGCTCGTGTCACAGAAAAAGCAGCAACAGAGAAAACTAAAAGGTACAAAGGAAGGAAATTATAAATTAAAACATTTCAGCACGGCAAATACTGGCAAGCTGTAAGAAAAGAAATCAGAGAACACACACAACATTTTGAATAT
This sequence comes from Macaca fascicularis, assembly GCF_037993035.2. Taxonomy (NCBI): domain Eukaryota; kingdom Metazoa; phylum Chordata; class Mammalia; order Primates; family Cercopithecidae; genus Macaca; species Macaca fascicularis. The sequence continues at coordinate 103,523,103 of NC_088381.1, forward strand.
AATTTTTTTATATAAAGCAGGAAAATGCTATTATTAGCAGTTACAATGGAATAGCATTAAACAACAGCAGACACCTTAATTAGCATTATGTTCTCAAAACCAAGGGTTGAGAAATTCACTGAATGGAAACATTGAAAATAACTCAATATTAATAATTCAAAGAAACTTTTGGAACAATATTTGGGCATATCTCTAGGCAATCCTGAGCCATTCTTCTTAAAAAGGCTGAATTATAAGAACAAATCATTCCTACTTTCATACTCTTTAACAAAGTTTTCTAAATCACTCAATGGTCTTTCTTAGAAATTTTTAGGTAATTCATAGTCAAAAGGATTTAATCTCATGGCTAGTATGTGTTTCTGGTAAGAGAATGCTAATCAAATCAGTATCTTTTATAATAAAGTATAAGAGTATAATTAAAATTTTTACATAGAAACATTTATAGAAAACACAATTTGCACAGCATGAAAAATTGGGTTCTTGATACAAATAGATAATTTTATGCTTATTCAAATCATAAACACAAAAACAAAATTGTTTTCAAAGATAGCTTTAAACTGGATTACTTTTTAAAAATTGCATTTGTAGTTGTATTTGATAATTTCTTAGGAGAGTCCCTAGTTCACAAAAATTAAAGATAAATTATAGTTCACTTAGAAATAATCAAGTTTATACTTCCCAGAGATTTTTAAAAAAAAACATTTATTTCAAGGATTCTTGATTAAGTTATAGTTATTATTACACATGAATCAAGGACTTGAAAGAAACAATATTGAATAATATCCAGTGTAATAGCAATGGTGGTAAAATAAATAGTTTGAATATTAACATCATTTCAAATTCCTGAGTTTCCCTGGTTACTGGACAGACTTGGTTCCCTGAAGTTTAAATTCCTTAGATTATTACACAACGCACACAAGGCCTTTACGACTTGCCTACAAGCTACCACTCAGTAAGACTTTATTTTCTTTTACTGTCCTCCCATGCTGCCATCACTCAGATTTTTACAATGTTCCTTAAAATTTTCATTCTCTTTCACCATCACATCATGTCTTTGTATGTTGCTAATGTCCTTGGTGTCTCTTTCTTCCTGACATACTACCTCATCTGAGAAGCTTTTTTCTCTTTTTCTTTTTTTGAGACAGTCTTACTCTGCTGTCTAGGCAGGAGTGGCATCATCATAGCTTGCTGCAACCTTGAACTCCTCGGCTCAAGCCAATTCTCCCACCTTAGCCTCCAGAGTAGCTGGGACCACAGGCATGTGTCACCATGCTTGGCTTTTTTTTTTTTTTTTTTTCCCCTCTATTTTGAGTGGAAACAAGGTCTCGCTATGTTATCCACGCTGGTGTCGAACCCCTGAGCTCAAGCGACCCTCTCATACTGGTCTCCCAAAGTACTGGGATTACATGAATAAGCCACCATGCCCAGTCCCTGAGAGGCTTTTCTAACTCTCCCAAACAACTATTTACTTTACTGGCAACACAGCAATAAACAAAAACAAACAAGAATTCCCACTTTCGCAAAGCTTACAATCTATTTCTTGTGGACTGTATGTTTTTAGGTCAGCCTACCCAACTTTTCGAATGCAAGAACCATATCTTCCGATCTTTGAATCCCTACTCCCTACCACATATAAGTACAATAATTTTTTACTTTTACTTAATATCTATATTTGAGTAGGAGTCCAGCTTAACCATTTGAAAAACAATTTCAGGCTGTGAAGATACGGAAGAGAAAGTAAAAACAAACATTAACCAAAAACTAAATGCATTTCATAGTTTATAACTGGAAAAAGATAATCACAGATTAAAAAAATGTATGAATGCCAATAAAATTAAGGATTCTTTAAGAACAATCTGTATGTAAAAAATATAGAAGCGTGGAATATGCTAAGATAACGGCAACAATTTGTCTTTAGTGTATGGCTTACCATGTTATGTATTAAAGATCAAGTGTATTTTAAAAACAACCCATATACAAAATGTCAGAATCTCACCCTATTCCAGTTTTCCTGCTAGCTTCTTTCTTTTTTTTTTTTTTTTTTTTTGAGACGGAGTCTCACGCTGTTGCCCAGGCTGGAGTGCAGTGGCGCGATCTCGGCTCACTGCAAGCTCCGCCTCCTGGGTTCCCGCCATTCTCCTGCCTCAGCCTCCTGAGTAGCTGGGACTACAGGCGCCCGCCACCGCGCCCGGCTAATTTTTTGTATTTTTAGTAGAGACGGGGTTTCACTGTGGTCTCGATCTCATGACCTTGTGATGCGCCCGCCTCGGCCTCCCAAAGTGCTGGGATTACAGGCTTGAGCCACCGCGCCCGGCCTGCTTCTTTCTTTCTTGAGAAAGTCACCAACAATTTTATAATCTAATTTGAAACAAAAGTTACGTTGACTCCAACATAATCACTCATTAAAACTGGTCAACGACACAAATACATATGGAAATCTTAAAGTGTTACACAGAGGGTAAAATATCATCTATAGTTGTAATCACATTTCATATATATATGTATGTATTTTTTTTTTTTTTTCTTTTTTAGACGGTGTCTCACTCTGACACCCAGGCTGGAGTGCAGTGGCGCCATCTCGGCTCACTGCAAGCTCCATCTCCCAGGTTCATGCCATTCTCCTGCCTCAGCCTCCCGAGTAGCTAGGACTACAGGTGCCCACCACCACGAATGGCTAATTTTTGTATTTTTAGTAGAGATGGGGTTTCACCATATTAGCCAGAATTTTAAAATACATTTTTTAAAAACTTGAATTGAATTTTTGATTCCACAGATAAATTACAAGTTTTTCTTTTTTCCCCTAGGGATAATTTCTGGGAAATAAAAACTCCTATTTTCCTTTCTTTCGCAACACAAACTTGAAGGAAGAGCTTGGGCATTTGCCTTGGAACTTTTTTCATATTAATAATGAAATACAGCTGTGTCGTGATTCTGAATGAATTCTTTAAAAATGTTACCCTTCGGCTGGTGTGGTAGCTCACACCTGTAATTCCAGCACTTTGGGAGACCAAGGCAGGAGGATGGCTTGAGTCCAAGAGTCCGAGACCTGCTTGGGCAACTGAGGGAGACCTCATCTCTACAAAAAACAAAAACTAAAACATTAGCTGGGTGTGGTGGTGTGTCCCTGTGGTCTCAGCTACTCTGAGGGCTTGAGGCGGGAGGATCACTTGAGTCTAGGAGGTCAAGGCTACAATGAGCCATGTTTGTGCCACTGTACTCCAGCCTGGGCAACAGAGTAAGACTCTGACTCAAAAACAAATTTAAAAACCCTAAAAAATGGAGCAAAAATGGTCACCACCTTTTGTTGTTGTTTTAACTAAACTCTGAGTCTTTAGGCATACTTAGAAGTCTATCAATGGCTTCACAGCTATGTGACCCTCACTACAGAAAATTATTTACAATGAATTAGTTATTGAGATCTTTTGGGATTTACTAACCTAAACAGTTACTGACATTCCTATTAGCACATACATTCCTAAGACACATACATCAGTGATCATAAATCTATAATATGCTTAATGGGCAGTATGAAAAACATAACATCAAAAAGTAAAAACAGATTTTCAAATTATGAGCATGACAATTTTTGAAGGCTTCCTATCTTTTCCCCTCTCAAAAAAAAAAAAAAAAAAAAAATGCATTCCCATAAATTCACCTCGGACCATACAGAATATATAAAAAACTGTAACTTGTACTCTGGAGTTTCCGTATAGCATAAGAAATTCATGGACAGCAAATGTGATGGATCACTAACAGCATACAAATACAAAAAATAAACATGAGGAAGGCAACTCCGGAATTTTCTCATTTCCAAAGTATTATACATTTTCTTCCCTATTTATTAAAATTCACATTATGTATACATTCCTATCCATTGGCAGAAATACCTGTTGAAGTTCCCAAATGTAGGCCTATTATCATAATACACATAATTGAAAAGCAAAATCTGCAAACAAAACAGTGATATATACGCTCCAGAAGTTGAACACCAGGTCCTATATCATAAATGCAAGCAAGTTACATTGCTTATGAGTATGTTCAAAAATGATTCTTAAATTCATTGCAATCTCTCTTAATATTTGTTAGCATAAGCAAAACCACAGACATACTCTCCACATTTTTTACATTTTAAACTTACCTATTAATAACAAAATTTATCTTAATAAAGCCATCTTGAGTATTCTGAGATAAAAGGATTACATTATGCTTAATATTTTTTAAATGCAGGTAAGTTGCCTTTATGTTTATTAAGTGAAAAATAATGAATAAATTATCTTAGAATTTCAAAGAAAAAACAAAAAAATTCTCTTACAATTTCTATCTGAAAATCCTAGAAAGCAACCAGTAAAATAAGTCTTTGAAACATTACGTGACAAAACTGCTAATTTGCAAATTTCAACATAGACTATACTAGTACCTTCATGAATTGTAAGGACATAAGGTGCTTACATCAGTTTAGATCACCAGTATAAAGAAAGCTGTTTAAGTTAGTCAGAAAAAGTTAAATATTCTATCACTCTATCAGGTAATTCAAAGTCATAGGAAAAAATACAGTTTTAATGAGAGAGCAATCAGGTTTGTTATTAAACGAAACACTTCATAAAAGAGAAATATAAATCAATGTCAGAAATACAATTTGTTTCTCCCAATGCAAGTCAGAAAATAAATAAATGGAGAATGACACAAACTAAAAAATGAATTAAAAATTTTACAGATAAATCTGTGGTTATTTCAAATGTCTAAATTATTTTCTATTCTGAAAAATACATTTTTTTTAAAAGAATATACACTTTTCAAAACAGTTTTAGATTTACAGATAAAAAATGAGTGGCAACTACAAAGAGTTTCCATACATCCCTTTCCCCCTCCCTACCAGTTTCCCCAATTATTAACATATTGTATTAGCATGGTACATTCACTACAATTAACAAGCTCATATTGATACAGTATTGCTAAAGTCCACAGTTTACATTAGGGATCACTGTTTATGTAGTACCTTCTATGGGTTTTGAGAAAGTATAATGACACATATATAACATTACAGTACCATACAAAATAGTTTCACATCTTTATTCTCTGTGCTTGCTTCCACCTCTTCATCTCTTCTAGCCCCACCCCCCTATTCCTAGTGCCTGGAAACCAGTCATCTTTTTACTGTTGACAAAAGTTTGCCTTTTCCACAATGTCATATAGTTGAAATCATACAGTATGTAGTCTTTTCAGATTAGCTTCTTTTACTCAGCAATACTCATTCAGTTTCTTCACTTTTTTTTTTTTCATGGCCTGAATGCTCATTTCTTTTTATCATGGAATAATATTCCATTTTATGGATGTACAACAGTTTGTCCATTCACCTATTGAAGAATATCTTGGACAATTACAACTAAAGCTGCTATAAATATTTATGTGCAGATGTTTGTGTGGACATGTTTTCAACTTATATAGGTAAATACAAAGGGTGCTATGGTTGGATCCTACAGTAAGACTACGTTTAGGTTTGAAAGAAACTACCTGTCTCCCAGTGTGATGATATAATTTTGTATTTCCACCACCAATGAGAGTTCCCATTGCTACACTTCCCTGCCAGCATTTGGTGTTGTCAGTATTTTGGATTTTAGCCATTCTTTTAGGTGTGTAGTGGTTTCTTGTCTTAATTTGCAATACTCTAATGACATACGATGTTGAGCATCTTTTCCTATGTTCACTTGCCATCTCTACATCTTCTTTGGTGAGGTGTTTGTTCACATTTTTTGCCCATTTTTCAGGTTGTTCTCTTCCTGTTGAATATTAAGAGTTCTTTGTATATTTTAGAATCAGTCCTTCATCAGCTATGTGTTTTGCAGATTTTCTCCCAATCTGTGACTTGTCATTTCATTCCCTTAACAATGTCTCTCACAAAGCAGAGTTTTAAATTTAATAAAGTCCAACTTAGCAAATTTTTCTTTCATGAATTTTATTGTTGGTGTTGTATCATAAAACTCATTGCCAAACCCAAGGTGTCCTAGACTTTCTCCTATGTTGTCTTCTAGGTGTTTTATACTTTTGTACATTACATTTAGGTCTATGATCTGTTTTAAGTTAATTTTTGTGAAAGATGTAAGGTCTGTGTATAGATCCATCTTTTTTTGGTACGCAGATGGATGTCCAATTGTTACAGCACCATGTTGAAAAGACCATCCTTTCTTTATTGAATTGCCTTTGCTCCTTTGTCAAAGATCAGGGGACTCTAGTTGTGTGGGTCTGTTTCTCTATTTTATTTTATTGGCATCTCTATTTTATTCCATCTATTTGTCTATTCTCTCACGCATACCATACTTGCTTGATTACTATAGTAAATTTTGAAGTCAGGTTCTGGCCCTTCTCTCAATTCATTCTTTTCCTTCAATACTGTGTTGACTCTTCTGGCTCTTTTGCCTTTCCTTTTTTTTTTTTTCTTTCCCCTGATACAAGATCTTGCTGTGTTACCCAGGCTAGAGAGTGCAGGGGCACAATCATGGCTCACTGCAGCCTTGACCTCCTGAACTCAAGCACTCCTCCCATCTCAGGCTCCCAAGTAGCTGGGACTACAGGCACATGACACCACGTCCAGCTAGTTTTTGTATTTTTTGTAGAGACAGGTTTTGTCATGTTGCTCATGCTCTGCCTTTCTATATAAATTTTAGATTCTTTCTGTCAATATCCACAAAATAACTTGTTAAGAACACAATCAACTAAGATTGTGTTGAATCTACAGATTAAGTAGGGAAGAAATGACATCTTGCCAATAGTGAGTTTTTCTATCCATGTACATGAACTAGACCTCTCAACTTATTTAGATATTCTTTGATTTCTTTCACCAAAGTTTCATAGTTTTCCTTATATAGATCTTGTAAATATTTTGCTAGATTTATACCTAATTGTTTTGGAGATTTTTGGTGCTAGTGTAAATAGTACTGTGCTTTTAGTTTCAAATTCCAGTTGTTCATTGCTGGTATGGTGGGAGCAACTTGACTTTTATATATTAATCTGGCATCCTATAACCTTGCTATAATGGCTTATTAGTTTCAGGAGGTTGTCACCTTGAAATTTTCCACATAATCATGTCATCTACAAAGATAGCTTTATTTATTTCTTCCCAATCTGTAGACCTTTTATTTCCTTTTCCTGTCTTACAGGAATAGTGAGATATCCTTGTCTTGTGGATCTGAGCAGGAAAAAAACTAGTTTCTCACCATTAAGTATGATGCTAGAGGTAGGTTGTCCTGTGTTTTTATTTTTTAACAGATTTATCAAGTTGAGGTAGTTCCCCCTTTTCCTACTTTGCTGAGAATTTTGTTTTGTTTTGTTTTGTTTTTGAGATGGAGTCTGGCTCTGTCGCCCAGCCTGGAGCGCAGTGGCACGATCTTGGCTCACTGCAAGCTCCGCCTCCCGGGTTCATGCCATTCTCCTGCCTCAGCTTCCCGAGTAGCTGGGACTACAGGCACCTGCCACTATGCCCAGTTAATTTTTTTGTATTTTTAGTAGAGACAGGGTTTCACCATGTTAACCAGGATGGTCTTGATCTCCTGACCTCGTGATCTGCCCACCTCGGCCTCCCAAAGTGCTGGGATTACAGGCGTGAGCCACTGCGCCTGGCTGAGAGTTTTTATCCTAAATGGGTGTTGGATTTTGCCAAATGCTTTTCTGCATCTATGAATGTGATCATATGGCTTTTCTTCTTTAGCCTGCTGATGAGATGAATTGCATTAGGGTAATGCAGTACTCCTCAAAAGAATTAGGAAGTATTCCTTCTGCTTCTATTTTTTGAGAGAAATTGTGGAGAATTATTTCTTTCTTAAATGTTCAGTAGAATTCACCATCTGGGCCTGGTGCTTTCTAATTTGGAAAGTTGTTAGTTATTGATTCAATTTCATTAATACATATCAGGCTGTTCAGATTATCTAGTTCTTCTTGTATGAGTTTTGGGAGATTGTACCTTTCAAGTAATTGGTCTATTTCTTTTAGGTTATCAAATTTAATTATTTTATCAGTAAATAAAAGGATCATAAAAACAGATACATAGACCAATGGAGCAGAACAGAGAACCCAGAAACAAATCTACACTTCTGCAGTGAACTCATTTTCAATAAAAATGCCAAGAACATACACTGGAGAAAGGACAGTATCTTCAATAAATGGTGCTGGGATAACTGGATATCCATATGCAGAAGAATGAAACTTGATCCCTATCTTTCTCCATATGCAGAAATCAAATCAAAATGGATTAAAGACTTAAATCTAAGATCTCAAACTATGACACTGAAAGAAAACTTTGGGGAAACTCTCCAGGACAACGAAGTGGGCAAAGACTTCTTAAATAATATCCACAGGCCACCAAAGTAAAAATGGACAAATGAGATGAGATCATGTTAAAAACCTTCTGCACAGCAAAGTAAATGGTCAACAAAGTGAAGACATGACCCACAGAATGGGAAAAAACACTTGCAAAGTATGCATCTGACAAGGGATTAATAACTAGAATACACAAGGGGCTCAAACAACTCTACAGGAAAAAATTTAATAATCCAATTAAAAATGGACAAAAGATCTGATACACATTTCTCAAGAGAAGACATATAAATGACAAACAGGTATATGAAAAGGTGCTCTACATAACTGATAATCAGAGAAATGCAAATCAAAACTACAATGAGATATCTCACCCCAGTCAAAATGGCTTTTATCCAAAAGACAGGCAATAACAAATGCTGGCCAGGATGTGAAGAAAAGGGAACCCTCACATACTGTTGGTAAGAATGTAAGTTAGTACAACCACTATGGAGAACAGTTTGGAGATTTCTCAAAAAACTAGAAATAGAGCTACCAATTCAGCAATCCCGCTCCTGGGTATATAGCCAAAAGAAAGGAAATCAGTTTATCAAAGAGATATCTGCACTCCCACGTTTACTGCAACACTATTTACAATAGCCAAGATATGGAAGCAACCTAAGTATCCATCAACAGACGAATGGATAAAGGATATGTGGTATATATACACAATAAAGTATTATTCAACCATAAAAAAGAATGAGATCCTGACATGAGGTCATTATGTTAAGTGAAATAAGCCAGGCACAGAAAGACAAACATCACATGCTCTCACTTATCTGTGGGAGCTAAAAATTAAAACAACTGAATTCATGGAGATAGAGAGTAGAAGGATAGTTACTAGAGGCTTGGAAGTATAGTGGGGGAAAGGGTAAGTGCAGATGGTTAATGGGTACAAAAAAAAAAAATGAGTAAGACCTAGTATTTGCTAGTACAACAAGGTGACTATAGCAAAAAATAATTTAATTGTAAATTTAAAAATAACTAAAAGAATATACTTGGATGGTTTGAAACACAAAGAATAAATGTCTGAGGTAATGAATACCCCATTTACACTGATGTGATTAGTACACATTGCATGCCTGTATCAAAATATCTCATGTATCCCATAAATATATATACGTACTGTATACTCACAAAAATTAAAAATAAAACAAATAATAATAATAAAAGGATCACTGGTAATGGTTCTTCTTTCATTTCTGGTATTAATAATTGGTATCTTTTTTTTTTCTTATTTAACTTAGCTAGAGATTTATTGGTTTTGTTGATATTTTCTAAGACCCAACTTTCAGTTTTGTTGATTTTTCTCTAGTGATTTCCTGTTTTCAACTTTCCAGTTTTCTGCTCTAATTTTTATTATTTCTTTTCTTCTACTTACTTTGGATTTGTTTTTTTCAAGTTTCCTATGGTGGAAGCTTAGATTACTGGTTTTAGATCTTTCTTCTCTAGTAATACATACTTTCAATACTGTACACTTTCCTCTAAGCACAGCTTTCACTGCCCACAAATTTTGATGTTATATTTTCATTTAGTTCAAAATATTCTACAATTTCTCTTGAAACATCTTCGAGCTGTGCATTATTTAGAAGTGTGTCGTTTAATCTCCAAGTATTTTAGAGTTTTCCAACTTTTTCCGTCATTGATTTATAGTTAAATCCATTGCAGTCAGAGGGTATATTTTGTATGATTTCTATTCCTTTTAGTTTATTAAGACATGTTTTATGACCCAGAATGTGGTCTTGGTGAATGTTTTGCATGAGTTTGAGAAGAATGAGTATAATCTCTGCTGGATTAAGCAATTTATAGATGTCATAATTGGATCAAGTTGACTGATAGTGCTATTCACTTCATTTATGTCCTCACTGATTTTCTGCCTGCTGGATCTCTCCATTACTGATAGAAAGATGTTAAATATCCAACCACAGTACCATTACTTTTTGTATTTCTCTGGGCAGATTTATCAGTTTTTGCCTCATGTATTTTGATACTCTGTTGTCAGTGAATACACATTAAGGATTAGTATGTCTTCTTGGAGAATTAATCATCTTTTATTTTATTTTTTTTGAAATGGAGTCTTGCTCTGTTGCCCAGGCTGGAGTGCAGTAGCACGATCTCAGCTCACTGCAACCTCTGCCTCCTGTGCTCAAGCAATTCTCCTGCCTCGGTCTCCCGAGTAGCTGGGACTACAGGCATGTGCCAATAAGCCCGGCTAAGTTTTTGTATTTTTAGTAGACACAGGGTTCCACCACGTTGGCCAGGCTGGTCTCAAACTCCTGACCTCAGGTGATCCACCCTCCTTGGCCTCCCAAAGTGCTGGGATTACAGGCGTGAGCCACGACGCCTGGCCAGAATTAATCATCTTTATGTAACACCCCTCTTTATTCTTGATAATTCTCCTTGTTCTAAAGTCTGCTTCGTCTGAAATTAACATAGTCATGTCATGCACTGCATAATGATGTTTCGGTCACCAACAGACTGCATGTATGATGGTGGTCCTTACGGATAATACTCTATTTTTACTGTAGATTTGATATTTATAATACTCTATTTTAGCTGTAGAGATTATAATACTTTATTTTTACTGTACCATTTCTGTTTAGATATGCTTAGATACACAAATATTTACCACTGTATTATAATTGCCTACAATATTCGGTACAGTTACATGGTGTACAGGTTTGCAGCCTAGAAGCAACAGGCTACACCATACAGCCTAGGTATGTAGTAGACTATGTCACCTAGGTTTCTGTAATACATTCTATGATGTTTGCACAATGAAGAAATCACCTACTGATGCATGTCTCAGAATATATCCCTTATTTGTTCTTCAAAAGTGAAGGAGAGGCTGGATCTAAAACTCCAGGTTGGTGAATTTTCTTCTCTCACTGTTTTAATAAATGAAGTCTAGTAATGTGGAAAGTAGAGAGCAAAGGAGCAAGGAATAAAATGAGATTGGAAAAGTGGGCAGAGGCCTAATCATGCAGGGCCTTATAAAAATCATGGTAACATTTTCAATTTTATCCCAAGAGCAATAAAAGACCACTGAAAAATATAAGCAAAAAAGTGACATCAATTTGAAATTATTCTTAATACCACTATGACAATAAGGTAGAAAACGGATCTGGAGGTTGTGAAAAACTGATGCAGGGAAGTTAGGAAACTCGTGCAGCAATGTAGACGTAATGGTGTACTGGACCAAGATAGCCGCAGTGGAAATGTAAAGAAGTGAAGAAAGGTGACAGATACTTAGCTCAAGATATAATCATCAGGATATGATGATTCAATCAGAGTTTGGGGATATAGGAGAGAGTCAGAAGAGTTGAAGCTAATTCCCAGACTTCTAGCTTGAGCAACTCGGTTATTCTCTATCCCCACGATTCGTCCTTTACCCCTGGTCCTGACTTTACATTAATAAAGCTACCCACTTCAGGTTCCACTAGTTTCTTCTTAAATTCACAGTACTCAACATTTCCAAATTAATCTCTAAAAACAGTTTTATCAGGTTACTCCCTTCTCAATGACGAGGAGGAATCTAAAGTTTTTTGTGTTTACAGGATTATTCGGAAGTTATTTTTCAGCTTTTACATGCAATACGCAAAAGGAAATAGTGAGAAATTATACCAGAAAAATCCATTAAGATAAATCAGATTAGTCCCAATACTATAGTAACACTAGAGCATATGGATATTAATTTGTCAGTCTCAGAAGGTCATGAACTTTTATTTTTTTAAGAGTCTCGCTCTGTAGCCCAGGCTGGAGTGCAGGGGCGTGATCTTGGCTTACTGCAAGCTCCGCCTCCCGGGTTCACGCCATCCTCCTGCCTCAGGCTCCCGAGTAGTTGGGAATACAGGCACACACGCCATGCCTGGCTAATTTTTGGTCAGGAACTTTTTGAGAATAGGAAATAAACTGCACTTAAAATTGATTTTGGCAACAAGTATATAAAATTGAAGTGAGCGGGCCAGGCGTGGTGGCCCACTCCTATAATCCCAGCACTTTGGGAGGCCCAGGCGGGTGGACTGCTTGAGGCCAGGAGTTCAAGACCAGCCTGGCCAACATGGTGAAATCCCCTCTCTACTAGAATACAAAAATTAGCCAGGCATAGTGGCAGGCCTGTAATCCCAGCTACTCAGGAAGCTGAGGCAGGAGAATTGCTTGAACTCAGGAGTCAGAGGTTGCAGTGAGCTGAGATGGTGCCACTGCACTCCAGTGTGGGTGACAGAGCAAGACTCCATCTCAAAATAAAAAAAAAAAACTGATGAGAGCAGCCACTCTTCAAGTCTCTTGGATATATACCTGTGAATGGGATTGCTGGGTCATATAATTTTAACTTTAAAGGAACTGATTTCCAGAGTGTTTTTCAAAGTAGTTGTACCATTTTACATGCCCACTAGCAATATATAAGGATTCCAATTTCTCCACCTCCTCACCAACACTTAATATTCGTATTTTGATAAACAATAGCCATCCTAGTGGGTGGGTGTAAAGTGGCATCTTATTGTGATTTTCATTTGCATTTCTCTGATAGCTAGTGTTTTCGAGCATGTGCTTATTGGCCATTTGTGTATCTTCTTTAGAGAAATGTCCATTCAAATCCGTTGTCCATTTTTAATTGGGTTGTCTTTTTACCCTATATTTTTAAAGTCTAAAGTTAATGCAATAACACCAGCTCTCTACTTCACCCTGAACAAGTATTTGAGAATATTTATACTCTCACTAAACTCTTTCTGAACTGTATATTATGAATGACCAGTATTTAAATTCTACCCTTCAATTCCAAAATTACTATATTCAGATAATATTTATTTAGATTTACCTACACATGTACCACATTCTTTGATCATTTATCCTTCTTACATCTCAGACTTTAATTCTGGGGTAATTTTCTTTCCTGACATATTCTTTTAGAAGTTATATCATTAAGGTCAATCCACAGTTGTCTTTGTTTTACCCTCCATTTTGAAAGTTTGGTCAGTACACAATTCTAAAATGATAGTTATTTTTCCTTAGCACTTTGAAGATATTATCCTGCTGTTCTGTCTTCATTGTCAGTGCTGAGAACACTGTTTTCAGCATAACTGTTTTTTTCTGAAGGTTATGTATTTTTTCTCTTTGCAGCCTTTATGGTCTTTTCTGTCTTTCCATTCTGCTATGTCACTGCAGTGTGGTTAAGTGTGGGTTTCTACTTACTTATTTGGTATACTATATGCTTCCGTTCCTATAGACTCATAGCTTTAATACATTCTCTGTCATTCTTGAAATACTGCCTCTCCTTCAATCTCTCCTTCTGGTATTCCAACTAGACACATCAGACCCTCATCCTGTTCTACAAATTTCTTACCCTCTCCTTCACATTTCCCATCTCAATGTCCTGGGTAATTTCCTCAAATTTCTAATCCAAGTTACCGATTCTCTCTTTATTTATATCTTATGTGTTGTTTAATACTGTTTTTTTTTTCTTTCAGGAATTATATTTTTATTTCTCAAAGTTCTATTTGGTTCCTTTTAATCATTTTAATGAGCTTATCATTTTCCTCTTTAAATATTTCAAACATGGTTATTTTATTGGTTACAAAATTGGTTATTTTATTCCAATATTAGGGATTAAAATCTTAAGGAATCTCAATCTCTCTCTCTTTTTTGCTAACTCATTTATATAATTTGTTTCCATGTTTATTGAATAATCTTTGTGAACTCATATTTGGTTGATTCTAATCTGTGGAATTTCTGGAGGCCTAATTTGTGTTTGCTTGCACAATTTCCAGGAAGCATTACTGACCTGAAATTAACTTGTATCCTTGTCAAGATAACCAATTTAACATGGAAGTCTTCAATTCAGTCCTCCAACCTTGAAGCTTGCTCAAGTCTTAGTCTGGATCCCAGAAGTGATTATCAGCAATTTGCTTCAAGATCATCCCACTTTTCCAGTGTGCTTACTGCTCATCACTCCATTTTCTGCTCATAGTTTTGTTTATTTTGGTCAAGGAAGTGAGTAAGGAGAGTCTTACAGGTTTCTCTGTTTGCAAACCAGTGGTGTGACAAAATGCTAGCAAGAATATCTAATAGTTCCAGAATATCAAGTTCACTATGTTGCTGGCAATACGAGTCATCTAATGACTTTTAAAAAAGCCTCTTTCTTCTCAACTTTTTATTAAGAAAATTTTCAAATGTAGAAAAAAATTAAAAGGTGGTGAGGCGTGGTGGCTTGCACCTATAATCCCAGCACTTTGGGAGGCTGAGGAGGGTGGATTACTCGAGGTCAAGAGTTCAAGACCAGCCTGGCCAACATGGTGAAACCCCATCTCTACTAAAAATACAAAAATTAGCCAGGCATGCTGGTGTGCACCTATAGTCCCAGCTACTCTACTTGGGAGGCTAAGGCAGGATAATCTCTTGAAGCCGGGAGGTTGCAGTGAGCCAAGATCACGCCACTGCACTCCAGCCTGGGTGACACAGTGAGACTCTGTCTCAAAAAAAAAAAAAGACTATTTCAATGTAAACAGGTATACTTCCACCTAGATTCAACTGCTTAGCATTTTGCCATATTTGCTTTATATTTGTGTGTACATTTTTGCTGAAGTATTTGAAAGTAAGCTGCAGATACCATGAGTCTTCACCCCTAAATATTTCAGGATTCATCTATAGGTAAGATCATCCTCCTATATACCAACACCATTATCACACCTAAAAAAATTTACTCAAATTCCATAATATCATCTGATATTCAATCCATATTCAAAGTTACCAAGATATCCCAAAATAATTTTTATAACATTTTTCAAACAAGGATTCCGTCAGAGTTCATATATTGCATCTGGTTATTGTCTCTTGAGCCTAAAACAGATCCCACCTCAACTTTTTAAAAATGATACTGTGCTTTTGAAGAGGCTAGACCAGTTGTCTCATAAAATGTACTACATTCTAATTTTGTTCAATTATTTTCTCTTGGAGTCATTTAATTTGTTCTTCTATCTCCTATATATACTATAAACTAGAAGTTAGGTATAATGGCTTGATTTCAGATCCCTCCATTGTAAAGGTATATTTATCCTTTGCAAATATAAATAATCTGTAAGATAGTCCTTGGCAACAAGTGAATATCCTCTTCCCAAGCAATCCTTTACTTATTAATGTTTTTGATATCTACTAATGATCCTTGCTTAAATCTATTAAGGCTACAAAGGTTCCTCTCTTTAGAGGGCAAATTAATTTCAAACCCTACAGACTTAACCTATAGATATACTTTCATATATGCACAAAATATAGAAGAATACATAAGTATATTCTATACATTTTTTTTTTTTTTTGAGATGGAGTTTCGCTCTTGTTGCCCAAGCTGGAGTGCAATGGTGCGATCTTGGCCCACTGCAACCTCTGCCTCCCGGGTTCAAGCAATTCTCCTGCCTCAGCCTCCCGAGTAGCTGGGATTACAGGCGCACGCTACCACGCTGGCTAATTTTTTGTATTTTTAGTAGAAATGGGATTTCACCGTATTAGCCATGATAGTCTTGAACACCTGACCTCAGGTGATCCTCCTGCCTCGGCCTCCCAAAGTGCTGGGATTACAAGAATAAGCCACTGTGCCCAGCCTATTCTGCACCATTTTTAATAGCACAAAATTACAAAATGTATATTCATCTTCAGGAGATAGGTTAAATTATAGTACTTCCATGTAATTATGATACAGGAAGTTCAACTTTTTTTTTTTTTTTTGAGACAAGAGTCTCGCTCTGCGGAGTGCAGTGGTACAATATTGGCTTACTGCAACCTCCGCCTCCTGGTTCAAGCAATTCTCTTGCCTCAGCCTCCTGAGTAGCAGGGTCTAGAGACTACAGGCGTGTACTAGCACGATCAGCTAATTTTTGTATTTTTAGTAGAGATGGGGTTTTACCATGTTGTCCAGGCTGGTCTCAAACCCCTGGCCTCAACTGATCCTCCTGCCTCGGCCTCCCAAAATGCTGGGATTACAGGTGTGAGCCACCGTGCCTGGCCAACATTTTTCTGATATATAATAATCTTTAAGATATATCATTATAGCTTGACTTCATCTCCTAACACTCTCTTCTTTCCTTACTCCTCCTCAAACACTCAAAAGCCCTAGAGCACATTCCTAGCTCTGGGACTTTCACTTTTCCTTCTGCCTGGAATGCACTTTCCCAATTCAGGTCTTTGTTCTTATAGGATAGAATAAGCTTTCCCTGACCTCCCTACTTAAAACAGTCCTATGTCCTTAGCTCCAACACTTTCTATTCCTTTATCCTGATTGACTTTTCTTCATAACTTTACTACCTCATGACATGTTTACTGGTTTATTTGCTTATTATATTTCTTCCCCAACACTAGAATTGTTAGCCCCGGTGGAATTTACTTGCTTTGTTCAGAACTATATCCTTAATGCATAGAACAGCAATTTTATAGTAAGTACTTAAAGGAATTGTTTTTCATTCACATGTGTAAAGCCATGATTCACAAGATTGTATATGTTATGCTATAAGCCTGTATAGACATAAAGTATCTTTAGGATGCTCAAGAAACTGGTAATAGTGGTTGCCTCTAGTGAGGTGAAATGGGAGGGTGGGGAATACTGATGAGGGAGACTTACTACAATGTATACACTTAATCACAGTCTAAATTTTTAACCATGTACATTCATGAAGAACATAAAGGCTGGGCACAGAGGCTCACATCTGTAATCCCAGCACTTTGGGAGGCCGAGGTGGGTGGATCACCTAAAGTCAGGAGTTTGAGACCAGCCTGGCCAACATGGTGAAACTCTGTCTCCACTGAAAATACAAAAATTAGCCAGGCATGGTGGCACATGCCTGTAGTCCCAGCTACTTGGGAGGTTGTGGCAGGAGAATCGCTTGAACCCAGAAGCAGAGGTTGCAGTCAGCTGAGATCACGCCAGCCTGGGCAACAGAGCAAGACTCCATCCCAATAAATAAATAAATAAATAAATAAATAAATAAAATGGATTTTTTTTTTTTTTTTTTTTTTGGGAAACAGGGTCTCACTTTGTCATCCAGGCTGGAGTGCAGTGGTGTGATCTCAGCTCACTGCCACCTCAACCTCCTGGGCTCGAGAGATCTTCCTACCTCAGTCCACCAAGTAGCTGGCACTACAGGCATGTGCTAGCACACCCGGCTAACTTTTTTGTATTTTTTTGGTAGAGACAGAGTTTTGCCATGTTGCCCAGGCTGGAAAAATTAATGTTAAACCCAGCACTTTGGGAGGCTGAGGCGGGTGGATCACTTGAGGTCAGGAGTTCAAGACCAGCCTGGCCAACATAGTTAAATCTCATCCCTACTAAAAATATAAAATCAGCTGGGTGTGGTGGTGTGTGCCTGTAATACCAGCTACTGAAGGCTGAGTCAGGAGAATCACTTGAACCCGGGAGGCAGACTGCAGTGAGCTGAGATTGCACCTCTGCACTCTAGCTTAGGTGACTCTGTCTCAGAAAGAAAAAAAAAGACTAATGTTAAAAATTTTTTAAAATATGTCCAAAGAACATCCTAATTTAATCTGCTGCCCCTTTTTTGAACTTTATGCAGGTACCTTTCTCAACAAATTTTTAAGGCTTTAACTTTGTTTCATAGGCTTGTTCAGTTCAGACAAGGCTGTTTTGACATCAGTACAACTAGAAAGTAATCACCATGAGCTATGAAGTCAGCATGAATATTTTACTCATTAAATGCTATGTAAAAGACTACAAAGATATATGCCAACATGTTAACAATGATTACTTCTCATTAGACAGCTAATGGGTCTTTATGCTTCCCTAAATGTTACTTTCCACACTAAGCATAAATTACTTCTATAATCAGAAAAAAAAATGTACTTTTTAAAAAAGATGAGATTTAAATAAAATAAAAATTTACACTTAAAAGAACAATTTCTTCTTTTTTTTTGAGATAGAGTCTCCCTCTGTTGCCCGAGGCTGGAGTGCAGTGGCTTGATGTCTGCTCACTGCAACCTTTGCCTCCCGGGTTCAAGCGATTCTCCTGCCTCAGCCTCCCGAGTAGCTGGGCTTACAGGCACATGCCACCACACTCGGCTAATTTTTTTTGTATTTTTAGTAGAGACGGGGTTTCAGCATGTTGGTCAGGCTGGTCTTGAACTCCTGACCTCATGATCCGCACGCCTCAGCCTCCCAAAGTGCTGGGATTACAGGCATGAGCCACCGCACCCAGCCAACAATTTCTTCTTAATACACAAATATTTTCTATAATTGTGACATTAATATAAAATGAAGGAAGGCACTTCAAATATAATCATTTTCCTTAGGATTCCAAAAAGTAATTTTATAGTAAAATTCCCATTATATTCATTTTCATACTACAATAACTTTTTCCTTATATATTATCTTATTATTCTAGCTTGGAACACACAATCAATGTAATTCTATGCTTATTTTAAAAGCATAAGACAATTCTGAATATGTTATCCTTTTAAAGGATTTTACATTAACCATGTATTTTAATTTTTAAAATCTTTACTCTCTTATTTTCTTTCTAGTTGTTTCTTCCTTTCAAACCATAATTCTTAACACTTTAGAACCTAATTTTTTATATAAGATGTATCCTTACAATAATGACTTTAAATTTCTCTAAAATTAAGTGTTTTTCACTGATTACCATTAAATACAGATACATTCCCATGGAAAATTCTCTTTCCATAGAAGCACTGATTGTAAACCCTGGAATAACTTCAGGCAATTTTGTTTCAGGAATGGGCAGTATTATCATTCCCACTACACAGCTGAAGTACTTAAAAAGCCTAGAAAAGGCTGGGTGCCATGGCTCGCACCTGTAATCTCAGCACTCTGGGAGGCCAAAGTGAGGGGACTACTTAAGGCCAGGAACTGAAGACCAGCCTGGGCAACATAGCAAGACCCTGTCTCTATGAAAAATAAAGTTAGCCTGGCATGGTGGCATGCGCCTATAGTCCCAGCTACTCAAGAGGCTCAGGGGAGGGATGAGGTAGGATCACTTTGAGCCCAGGAGTCCAGGGCTGCAGTGAGCTACGATCTAACAAAGGCAACAGAGTGAGATCTCTCTTTTTAAAAAAGCCTACAAACATTTGGTAGACTGTCCAGGGTTACCTAGCTATGTAGTGATCAAAGAGAAGAAAAGAGATTAGGAAAAAGCCTTCCTTGTTTCTCATTACAGTTCTCTTTCTACTATAATTCAGCCAAGTTTATAAACCTCTGAGAAAAAGAAATGAGATGGTAGCTAATTCCACAGTATGCTGTGCGATTTTATGCCCAGAAATTGTTCCCAACATTGTTCCTTTGTTGCTGTTTCCCAGGTTATAGAACGTTCTTCCATTTTTGTTAAAGGCAGCAAGAAACTCAGGAATAGACTCCATGTTGGCCTCAGCTGTCTGCCAGCAGAGAAAATGAGATTCTTGTTGGAAGTTCGTGAAACTAATCTACTATATAAATGTAGCACTGGAAATTAGCTACCCTAATTTTCCATATTTGTGAGCAAATTCCTTTAATGAAACTATACCAGTTAATGCTTGAGTTCTGTAAAGTGAATCACAGTTCTAATCCTTCAATTCTGTAAAATAACATTTTAAAATTACGGCTCTCTACAGTAAAACAAACCACATAATGTCTGATAAATCTTAATAGCATAAAGGGATAACATAGGATATAACAAGACTCTGAGTACTTCTGGAAAAACGGCTTTGCTATGGCAGTTTTTCATTTCACAACAATCAACTGGTAAGAAAAATGATATATTGATATAAATTGTTACCAGGGACTATAAATGTAGCGCCCTGTACCATTCTCATGATTTTCAAGAGTACATACCAACAGTTTTTTGCCGTACTATACTCCTCGCCTTTTCGGTTCCTGGAGAACCAGTGGTTGTTGCACTCCTCTGTCTCATTGGGGCTTGGCCAGGCTGATCACGACTCCATCCTCTAGAAAATGACTTGTCAACTGAAACTTTCTGAAATTCATGTCCAACTCCTAGAAATGTAGATTTTCAATCTCAATATACTGTTACTTGATCAATAATACCTTCAAGTTATGTGTGCTACCTTGCCTCAGAGTCTTAGGTTTGCTTACATAAATTATAAAGTAGTAAGATAAAACGCTATGTACTGTAAGGCTTTTATGAGCTTCACTTTAGGTATAAATCATATCCCAAAACTGATGCAGAATTTTAAAATTACACCATTAGCAATAAGCTATTAGAAATTCTCTGCCACCCACTTGCTTTGGAATAAAAATGAAACATTTAGACAAGAAAAAAAGAGGAAATGTGCTAAACAAAACCCATCCTGCGGTGATGGTTAATAAATCTCTAATCTGCCAATAATAGCCACTTGGGAAATATAGTCCAGGAAAAAGTAGTTTGAGCACATAATACCCTGGACAAAAGTATGAAATGTGACTTAGATGTAAACTCTAGCTAACAACTAATATTTAACCATGTAAAATACTGGCTGAGTGTAGTAGCTCACACCTGTAATCCCAGCACTTTGGGAGGTGGAGGTGGGCAAATTGTTTGAGCCCAGGAGTTCAAGACTAGCCTGGATAATATGGTGAAACCATGTCGCTACAAGAAATACAAATAAAAAAATTTAGCTGAGCACGGTGGCATATGCCTGTAGTCCCAGCTGCTTGGGAAGCTGAGGCAGGGGGATCCCTTGAGCCTGGGAGGTCGACGCTGCAGTATGCCATCATTGTGCTACTATACTCTAGCCTAGGCAACAGAGTGAGGCCCTGTCTTGGGGGGAAAAAAAAAAAAAAGGGCAAAATCCTAACAAACTGAGTTTTTAAAAAACGTATATTAATGATATTATCATTACACTACTGCCCCACTCCCTTTTAACATTAGACAGACACATATTTCATGTCTAGGGAATGTTTGCTTTTAGTTAAAACTAAGTAAGTGCTTTCAAAAACCATTTTTAAAATAATCATTATGTACATTTTAAATAGAGTAACATGAAACCACCTTCTCAGTTCTAAGAAAAAACTGCTTATGATAAAAAGGAATCGTATTTTACACATTTTCATTTTGTTTAATTCTTAAAAATAAAATATTTAAGATTCTACTTATTTCACCCTCACCCTCTCCCTGGAATGGTTTTCCCTGACTCAATTATTTAAACAAATTTATATAAAGCATCTCTATGAACAATTCTTACCTTTCCCTTTGTGCTTTTTTTGTTTCTGTTCACTCAGCTTATCCAATGGTAAATCACTGAGATCCAAACTATATAAATTCCTAGCTAAAACTTTAGTTAATGTCTCCATTGTCAGTGACCACTCAGTGGCCAACTCTTCCCAATAGGTCAACGATGACAATACTGACAGTAAGTCATCCCAAAGTTCTCGGGAGATATACACATTTAGGTTTGCTTTGATCCAGGCAACTATAAGTGTCTACAAAGACAAATATCAGAAATAACAGTAAGATGTGTTTAGTGTGTGACTTCAAAATCAGATACTCAATTCTTTAAAAAATACTTAAAAACAAGCAAAATTTAAAATCTCATGCTTTTTTTAGTAGATAATACTTGTAAAAGCAATTCATGTAATTGTCAGAATCTACTATAAATTTCATTTCAACAACTGCCAACTCCCAACATCCAGCAATCTAAACTAAAAAGGAATCTCCCTAAATCTATAATTGTCTCTTATGCTGCATTACATTAATGTTAAATAAATACTATTTAAAAAATAGTCTCCATACTTTCAAGTGTTGAAAATGTTGAGTTACTGAACTAAAAAACCAAAACTTACATTCCCAAATTAAGGATGGAAATCACTAACCACAACTCGAAAATGTTTTTTAATAATATAAAGAAACAACATAATAGAGATATATTTAACTTAATCAAATGTATTTTTGAAAATGTATATGTAAAGATTGAAATTAAATTTTAAATTAAAAGCATTCTGTAATAAATCTGATCACAGGATAAAAAAATTCATAAAAGGACAGAAACTGATTAGCCAGTACCCCCTGAGATTTTGCGGATTTCTACTAAAGACATGTCCTCTGATTGAAGAAACAAGTCATAAAATAAAGATTCTCAAAAGCTTAATTCTACAACATTTAGAAAGGAATTCACATAAATTCATACCTGAAATGTAAAGAGGAAAATGAACAGAGTTTAAGTACAGACCTGTAGTAACTAGTGACCTCCCAATCTATCTTTAATTTAATGCTCAGACTACAAAAAAAAAAGACTACCAAAAAAAATAAAAGACTACTTTAATACTCAGACTACAAAAAAAAGTTGTTTCACATAGCAAGATAAAATTTTATCTTTCTGTAGCTCCCACCATCAGGTTAGCTCTAACAATGGGTAAACTTGAATGAAAAAACAAAAAATGGTTAATGAAGTTAAGAGGAGTTTAGATGATACATGTAGCTGGTTTTAAAGGACTGTTCAACACCAGCATATAATTTTAGGTAAATGGCTAATATATGAAAAAAAAACTCCAACCAATTTAAATGGCTACACTCATGGCCAAGAATTAGATCTGAGACAGCTTTTACCTTTGACATTAAGAATCATGTATTTGTATTTCATGTATCATCTTAAAAAACAATATTTTGTTTTCTATTTTTCAAAGAATCCATAATACATTTCAAGTCAACACTCTATCCTCAGATTTAAAAAACAATATAGAATTTCTGTGTAATCAAACTACCACCAATTGAGAAGGGAGGATAATAAAGTCTTATTGAAAGAAAGCATGATAAGAATCAATCTTAATTATTTATTGTTTTTTCATTATTACAGAATAACATAAAAAGACAGTTTTTCCTAGTAGTCCCAGAGATATGGAAACTCATAAAGCAGTCAGGTCATTATCCCTAAAACACTGCCAGGTTTTTGCAACCACACATTATGTATACCACACAAGAGATAAAACAAATATCATTAGCCTGCTTGTTCACAGATCTGATATTACCTCCACTCATACTAGGTTGTATGTAGGGCAAATAGCTTATTTAGATAAGCAACTTTTAAGTTAGCTCTACAAAAGATCCCTTAATAAATAAGAAATAATCTCTAATTTAAAACATTTTTTTCCTGGTAACAAGTTCAGGGTTCAATGAATCTCAAAAGACACACAAACAACAACAACAACAACAAAACAAAACAAAAAACCCTATCTATCCAGTTATTCATCTATTTATTTATTTTTATTGCCTGGAAAAGTGGTCCTGCAAGTCGACCTGCCAAGGTCATATTTTTTTTCCCTTGGAACTGTAGAAAAGCTTGTGATGGCATCTTCAGTACAGACTCCGTGACTCTGAGCAACACAAGCAGCATCTGTTCCCTTAAAATAAAGATTGATTAATGTTTCCTTCTTGCATATGTTTGCATTTGTTTAACTTACAGTTAACTTTCAGATATATACTTCTTATAAAAACTCAAATATCAAACATCTTTGAAAGACAATTTCAAATTTTTGGAGTTCCTTAAATATTAAAAATTAAAATTCCATTTTATATATCAACATCAATCATTTAAAATCATTTATCAGCCACAATATCCTCTCATCAAATAAAAACCTATTCAAAAGCTGAGGGATCGGAAGTGATAATGTGGAGAATGCTCCCGTCTCCCCAACCACAAATCAAGTAGCAATCTTAAGGAGCTATCTGAAGAACACTCATCTACACAATATAGTTCTACCCAGATGGAATCCAATCAAATCCATCTTTATAATATGGAGAATAACTACATATTCAGAATCATACCAATCTCAATTTCAGAAATTAGATGACATCTTAATTAATAGATCACAAAGAAGACTGGGCAACATAGCAAGACCTGTTTCTTAAAAAAAAAACAAAAATTAGCTGGGTATGGTGGCATATGCCTATAGTCTCAGCTACTCAGGAGGCTGAGGTGGGGAGATCACTTGAGCCTAGGAGTTTGAGTCTGCAGTGAGCTTGATAATTAATCAAGGGCCATTACTCTATTGTTTCTTTCCACTCTTTTCATTATGCCATTTTTTAATCTTTAATTTTTTGTCTGTACTGCAAGTTGAACCAATTCTATTATTATCCTTACCTTGTCTCTTTCACTTAGATGCTTATTATTAAAACCATAAAACTACCTTATTTACACTGATATTTCAAAACTTGATTCAACCACATATAAAAAAGAGGCTAACAAGGGACTTTCAGTTGGGTATATCAGCCCAATTCTCTATCACATCCTCCCCCCCTCTGGTTATTTTGCAAGTCCATTCCAGGCATCATGATACATGGAACAGTTACTGTGAGAAATGTGGAAGGGGTAGCAACAGATCCTAGATCTAGATGTCATGGTTCTTCTGAGAAGTCAGAGTAGAATCAAACAGAAAACTATCACTACATTAAAAATATCTTGGACATATTAGCAAATAAATGTATGTATTTATTCACAGAATAAAAATCAAAGGTGCCACATTTGTAACCTTATGCTTCCAGCTTAGCTACACGAAATAAAAAGCTATATGAAATCAACTACAAATGCAATAAAGCATAGATTTTCCAAATAAATCTTATTTGTTGTCAAACCATAACTCACTCATAAATCATACAATCTTTTCACTTTGTAATATGATAAAAATGATTTTAATTAATAAAGTTTTACAAATTCTGGCCAGGTGTGGTAGCTCACACCTGTAATCCCAGCACTTTAGGACCTCAAGGCAGGTAGATCACTTCAGCTCAGGAGCTCAAGAACAGCCTGGGCAACATAGCGAAACCGTCTCTCTCAATATAAAAATTCAATGTAAAATATATGAAAAACCTCCCAAAATGCTATTACTTCAAGGGAAGTTAAAAAATTAACAAAAATTCGAGGCCAGGCGCGGTGGCTCAAGCCTGTAATCCCAGCACTTTGGGAGGCCGAGACGGGCGGATCACGAGGTCAGGAGATCGAGACCATCCTGGCTAACACAATGAAACCCCGTCTCTACTAAAAATACAAAAAAATTAGCCGGGTGAGGTGGCGGGCGCCTGTAGTCCCAGCTACTCGGGAGGCTGAGGCAGGAGAATGGCGTAAACCCGGGAGGCGGAGCTTGCAGTGAG
Organism: Macaca fascicularis; assembly: GCF_037993035.2. Lineage (NCBI taxonomy): Eukaryota > Metazoa > Chordata > Mammalia > Primates > Cercopithecidae > Macaca > Macaca fascicularis. The sequence continues at coordinate 103,548,518 of NC_088381.1, forward strand.
CCGAGATAGCGCCACTGCACTCCAGCCTGGGCGACAGAGCGAGACTCCATCTCAAAAAAAAAAAAAAATTAACAAAAATTCTAAAATTGTTTTCTATATAGCAAGGTAGTCACTATAATCTGGCTCATCAATGATTCAAAGTATAGAGAAAGAAAAAAAAGGACTAACAAAAGAATTGTCCAATGTAGTATAGTTACTGGCTAATAATAACTTGGGCTCTGAAGTCAGAAAAACTATAGTTCAAATCTCTGTTCACTGCTCAATAGCTGTGTGAACAAGGACAAGTTACTTAACTTCCCAGTATTATCTGTATCATAGGGTGCTGTAAGAATTAAGTAAGAAAATATGTGTAAAGTGCTTAGAAAGCTACGTGGCACAAATAATTGTCCCAAATGTGTTAACAATAATAACTACTTCTACATGCAATTCTATTAATACTGTTAGTAAAGAATCTTTTCAAAATATAAAGCCATTTTATACATGAATTAGGCATATGCTTTGACTAATCAGTCTTATTTCTTAAAAAAATTAGGAATACTTACTCAAAGCATATGCCTAATTTATGTTTTGTCACTGTAGAGGAAAATGAAATATATATAAGAATGTTCATTGTCCTCTCTTTGCCCCAAAACAAAGAGAAATAACTACATGCCCATCAGTAGAGGACTGGTTAAGAAAATTATGGCATATATATATGGTATAATACTATATAACTGTGTGTGTGGTTTGATGAGCTAGATATTCACCAAAGCACAAACATCACTAACATCTCTAGAGAGTGAACCTCTGAGCTTTTTTCTTATTTTAAACTTTTCTTTGTTTGAATTTTATGATAAACATTTCATTTTTACAAAAACTGCAGAACTGCATATCCCCAAAAGGTCTATTTTTCCAATCAATTAGAAAAGTATTTATAGAGCACCAATGATATATAATGTACTATACTCAGAAATGTAGGAAATATAAAAATAAGACAACCTGTAAATACCTTCTAGGGGTTCTCGGTTCTATGGTGATAAACAGACATTTACACAAGTATTTTAGGGATCAAGAAAGTTTTCATAAGAACTATACAGAAGTACAAATATAAAATGGAAACAAGAGAAGAAAAAAATTTAAGTAAGGATATATAGAAACAGGAAGGTGAATCTAAGGGACAGTTATGGTGACAATAGGAAAAATAGCAGAATTAGGCATTCTAAAGGAAAGTTCAGAAGGTGCCCAGGGAAGAGAAACTTGATAAAGCTAGAAAGCAGGATCTTATCCTGAAAGTTGGAGGTTAGACTTCAGACAGGAAAAGTAGGCAGGGCCTGACGGTATACAGCTCTGAATGCCAGATGAAGGATTCAGGCATTCAGTCAATCATCAACTTATTCATTAACTCATTCACATACAAGTAAACTTCATTTACTCATATATGTTTGTATGCATGTATTAATTCCTTAGGGGTTGAGGAGGATGAGGCCATTATATGCTCACTTCAGGAAGATAGTCCAAGGGGTCTTGTGGAAGTCTGAACAAAGATGTTTCAGATAAGGTGAAAGGAACTATTGTCACTATGATTAATTTTATATTTATTCAATAATAGGAGCCCTTATAATATTCTAAACAAGCCCTCTTCACAGACACTATTTCTCTAAAAATTACTATACCTGCGTACACAATAAAAAACACATAGACACAAAGAATAAAAAATTTTTTTACCAAGTCTTTTTGTCCATTGATACTTGTACAACCATGTACCGATAAATGTTAAGAATGCGTTTACACATATCTGTGTGCTCATCCAGAAGATTTTTAATTTCATTTGCAGGTTCAAGAAGAAATATATTTGATGAGTTTATAATAAACACCTAAGACAAAAGAAATCATTAGCTATTCACAAAGGAATTTCAATGGCAAATTTCTTATTCAAAGAGAAACAGACACTGATCACACTGTGGGTTAATTCTACCACAAGCTTAATAACTGAAACATAAACTCATTAAACCTATCTATTTTTATGTTTATCTAGAAAAATATAAAGTTAACAGTAGGTACCCAAAGAAAATAAACCAGTGCAAACAACAGTATTTTTTTTTTTTTTTTTTTTTGAGACAGTCTTGTTTAGTCACCCAGGCTGGAATGCAGGGGTATGATTTGGGCTCTCTGTAACCTCTGCCTCCTGGGTTCAACAGATTCTCTTGCCTCAGCCTCCCTAGTAGCTGGGATTACAGGCATGTGTGCCACCACGCCAGGCTAATTTTTGTATTTTTACTAGAGGTAGGGTTTTGCTATATTGGCCAGGCTGGTCTCAAACTCATGGCCTCAAGTGATCCGCCCACATTGGCTTCCCAAGTTGCTGAGATTACAGGCATGAGCCACTGCACCTGGCCTAAAAAACAGTACTTCTAAACTGAGAAGCTTTAATATAATAGCTCTATTGCTGTAATTAATTGAAAAAAAAATGAATAAATACACATAGTTTAGGATAAAAGATGACATCTAAATCAGGAAGAATCTTCTGAATGAGTTGTTCAAAACACTGTATCTTCTTTTTCTTATTTATTTTTATGTTTGTATACCTGTTTTGGTGATAAAAGATTCCATTAGAAAAATCTACTACTATATCCCATCAAAATATTAAAATGGAAAAAAGTATGATTATCACTATGTATGCAGAAAAAGCATTCAACACTTATGACTGAAAACAATTTTTAGTAAACTAAGAAAAAAGCAAACATTCATTAACATAAAAAAGAGCATTTATAAAAAAGTATAAAAAATGTATATACATAGTACCAGAACCTGAGAAATACCACAAAAAGCCAAGAATAAGACAAGGGTGCTCACTCTCATCCCATTGATCTGAGGGGCCCAGTAAGCATAAAAGGAAGAGTGGGTGGTAGATAATAAATATCAGCAAACTGAAAAGGAAAAGACAAATGGAGCTATGTTCCTGTCTGAGAGAATAGTATTTCGGAAAAAGAGGAAAACCAAGTTCAAAGGACCTGATGTGAGAGCCTGCCTAACATTCTTGAGGAAAAGCAAGGAGTATAGAGTGAAGTAAACCAGAGGAAAAGCAGTGGAAAAGGATGCTGAAAAACAGCCACAGTATGTGGAGCAGAGCTTCTCACACTACCTGTAGCAAAAGAACAGGTCTCCCCCAGCCCCAATCTTTTGCAGATCAAATCCTAACTTAAAATACAATTAAGAATGAACAGAGATTGGGAGAGACATCATCATGGCTGACAGGAGGCAGAACTAAATTGCAGCTCCGACTTTGACAGACAGAGCAGCAGGAGTAGGCTCACATCATGAATTTTACCTCCAGAACAACTTCAAGAACAAATCAGGAATCCCAAAAGGATCCACAGACCCTCTGAAGGAAGCGGACTGCTCCTGCTGGACCCGGGAGACACTCCAAATGCTGTGAGTTCCCAAATTGCAGAAGTGGGAAAGGGAGATCCTCCTCTCCCAAAAACATACACCCACTAGGGAAACTGAAGGTCGAGTTTGTGGGAGAAATTTCTGACCTTATCTGGAGCGGAGTAAATTTAGAGAGCTGAGGGAAATACAGGGGTAGAGAAAGTGGGAAAGGCCCTGGGACCTCGCTGGGTCCCCAGGCAGGCCATTCCTGCCTGGCACCACAGGGATCCTTTGGGATGGCAGCCAGAGGTGCGTGGAAAATGCCACAAGGAGAAGGAAGTCTCCAGCTGAACTCTGTAACAATTTGAACCAGGCAAGAAGCCTCCTGGCCAGAACTCAAAGGAGGGTGTGAATCTGGTGTGCAGACTCCACAGGCAAGGGAAGAACCAAAGCCCTTTTCTTTCACAGCTGGGAGGAGGGTAGCCCAGGGCAAGTTCTCAAGCCCTGCTCGCCCACTGTCTGGAAACAGACTTAGTGTTGTTAAGGCGGATGCATGGTGGGAGAAAGACAGGCCCTTCAGATTGCTTGGGAGCTGGGTAAGGCCTGTGACTGCCGGCTTTCCCTGACTTCCCTGACAACCTGCATAACTCAGCAGAGGCGGCCATAATCCTCGTAGGTACACAACTCCGTTGACCTGGGAACTTCACTCCCATCCCTCACAGCAGCTGTAGCAAGACCCACCCAAGGAGAGTCTGAGCTCAGACACACCTAGCCCTGCACCCACCTGCTGGGCCTTCCCTAGCCACCCTGGTAAACGAAGACAAAGGGCATATGCTCTTGGAAGATCTAGGGCCCCACCCACCATCAGTTCCTTTCCATACTACTACAGCTCATGCTTTCTGGAATGTGCCACCTCCCAGCAAGAGGCCAACCAGCACAAAAACAGACAATTAAACCACCAAAGCTAAGAACTCTCACAGAGTCCATTTCACCTGCTGCCACCTCCACTAGAACAGCTGCTGGTATCCACAGCTGAGAGAACCACAGACAGTTCACATCACACGACTGCGCAGACAAACTCTGGAGCTGGGTAGACTTGCTGGGTGGCTAGACACAGAAGAGAGGCAACAACCACTGCGGTTCAGCTCACAGGAAGCCACATCCATAGGAAAAGGGGGAGAGTACTACATCAAAAGAACACCCTATGGGACAAAAGAATCTGAACAACAGCCTTCAGCCTTAGACCTTCCCTCTGACAGAGCCTACCCAAATGAGAAGGAACCAGAAAGCTAACTTTGGTAATATGACAAAACAAGGCTCTTTAACACCACCAAAAAATTACACTAGTTCCTCAGCAATGGATCCAAACCAATAAATCCCTGATTTACCTGAAAAAGAATTCAGGAGGTTAGTTATTAAGCTAATCAGGGACGCACCAGAGAAAGGCAAAGCCCAATGCAAGGAAATCCAAAAAACGATACAAGAAGTGAAGGGAGAAATATTCAAGGAAATAAATAACTTAAAGAAAAAGCAATAACAAATTCAGGAAACACTGGATACACTTATAGAAATGCAAAATGCTCTGGAAAGTCTCAGCAATAAAACTGAACAAGTAGAAAAAAGAAATTCAGAGCTTGAAGACAAGGTCTTCAAATTAACCCAACACAACAAAGACAAAGAAAAAAGATAAGAAAATATGAACAAAGCCTCCAAGAAGTCTGGGATTATGTTAAACAACCAAATCTAAGAATAATTGGTGTTCCTGAGGAAGAAGAGAAATCTAAAAGTTTGGAAAACATATTGGGGGGAATAATCAAGGAAAGCTTCCCTGGCCTTGCTAGAGACCCACACATCCAAATACAAGAAGTACAAAGAACACCTGGGAAATTTATTGCAAAAAGATCATTGCCTAGGCACACTGTCATCACATTATCTAAAGTTAAGATGAAGGAAGGAATCTTAAGAGCTGTGAGACAAAAGTATCAGGTAACCTACAAAGGAAAACCTGTCAGATTAACAGAGATTGAATCAGCAGAAACCTTACAGGGTAGAAGGGATTGGAGCCTTATCTTCAGCCTCCTCAAACATAACAATTATCAGCCAAGAATTTTGTATCCAGCAAAACTAAGCATCATATATGAAGGAAAGATACAGTCTTTTTCAGATAAACAAATGCTGAGAGAATTTGCCAATACCAAGCCACCACTAAAATAATGGCTAAAAGGTGCTTTAAATCTTGAAACAATCCTAGAAACATATCAAAACAGAACATTTTTAAAGCATAAATCACACAGGACCTATAAAACAAAAATACAATTTAAAAAGCAAAGCAAAAACCAAAAAAACCAAAGTACACAGGCAACAAATAGTACAATGAATGGAATGGTACCTCACATCTCGATACTAACATTGAATGTAAATGGTCTAAATGCTCCACTTAAAAGATAGAGAACTGTAGAATGGATAAGAACTCACCAACCAACTATCTGCTGCTTTCAGGAGACTCACCAAACACAGAAGGACTGACATAAGTAAAGAGGTGGAAAAACGCATTTCATGCAAATGAACTCCAAAAGCAAGCAGGGGTAGCTATTCTTATACCAGACAAAACAAACTTCAAAGCAACAGCAGTTAAAAGAGACAAAGACGGACATTATATAATGGTAAAAGGCCTTGTCCAACAGGAAAATATCACAATCCCAAACATACATGCACCTAACACTGGAGCTCCCAAATTTATAAAACAACTATTAAGAGACCTAAGAAATGAGATAGACAGCATCACAATAATAGCGGGGGACTTCAATACTCCACTGACAACACTAGACAGGTCATCAAGACAGAAAGACAACAAAGAAATAATAGATTTAAACCATACCTTGGAACAAATGGACTTAACAGATATATACAGAACATTTCATCCAACAACCGCAGAATACACATTCTATTCAACAGTGCACGGAACTTCCTGCAATATAGGCCATATGATAAATCACAAAATGAGCCTCGATAAATTTTAAAAATTTAAAATTCTATCAAAGCACTCTCTCAGACCACAATGGAATAAAACGAAATCAACTCCAAAAGGAACCTTCAAAACCATGCAAATATATGGAAATTAAATAACCTGCTCCTGAATGAGCAGTGTGTCAAAAACAAAATCAAGATGGAAATTTAAAAGTTCTCCTGGCCGGGTGCAGTGGCTCATGCCTGTAATCCCAGCACTCTGGTAGGCCGAGGCGGGTGGATCACCTGAGGGTGGGAGTTCAAGACCAGCTTGACCAACATGGAGAAACCCCGTCTCTACTAAAAATACAAAATTAGCCAGGCATGGTGGTGCACGCCTGTAATCCCAGCTACCCAGGAGGCTGAGGCAGGAGAATTGCTTGAACCCGGAAGGTGGAGGTTGCGGTGAGCTGAGATAGTACCATTGCACTCCAGCCTGGACAACAAGAGTGAAACTCTGTCTCAAAAACAAACAAGCAATCAAACAGAAAAATTATCTGAACTGAACAACAATAATGACACAATCTATCAAAACCTCTGTGATACAGCAAAGGTGGTGCTAAGAGGAAAGTTCATAGCCCTAAAAACCTACATCAAAAAAGACTGAAAGAGCACAAACTGACAGTCTAAGGTCACATCTCAAGGAACTAGAGAAACAAGAACAAACCAAACCCAAACCCAGCAGAAGAAAGGAAATAACCAAGATCAGAGCAGTACTAAATGAAAACAAACGAAATACAAAAAGATAAATGAGACAAAAAACTGGTTCTTTGAAAAGATAAATAAAATTGATAGACAATTAGAAAGAATAACCAAGAAAAGAAGAGAAAATCCAAATAAGCTCATTAAGAAACAAAACAGGAGATACACCAACAGCAACCAAGCAGAAAATCAAATCAAGAACTTAACCCCTTTTATTATAGCTGCAAAATAATAATAATAATAATAATAATACTTAGGAATATATCTAACCAAGGAGGCAAAAGACCTCTACAAGGAAAACTACAAACACCACTGAAAGAAATCACAAATAACACAAACAAATGGAAACACATCCTATGCTCATGGATGGGTAAAATCAGTATTGTGAAAATGACCATACTGCCAAAAGTGATCTACAAATTCAACGCAATCTCTACCAAAATGCCACCGTAATTCTTCACAGAATTAGAAAAAACAATTCTAAAATTCATATGGAACCAAAAAAGGGCCCACATAGCCAAAGCAAGACTAAGCAAAAAGAACAAATCTGGAGGTATCACACTACCTGATTTCAAACTATACTGTTAAGGCCATGGTCACCAAAACAGCGTGGTACTGGTATAAAAATAGGCACAGAGACCAGTGGAACAGAATAGAGAACCCAGAAATAAACCCAAATACTTACAGCCAACTGATCTTTGACAAAGCAAACAAAAACATAACGTGGGGAAAGGACACCCTTTTCAATAAATGGTGCTGGAATAATAGGTTAGCCACGTGTAGCAGAACGAAACTGGATCCTCATCTCTCATCTTACACAAAAATCAACTCAAGATGGATTAAGGACTTAAATCTAAGACCTGAAACTATAAAAATTCTAGAAGATAACATTGGAAAAACCCCTCTAGACATTGGCTTAGGCAAGGATTTCATGACCAAGAACCCCAAAGCAGTATAAAAACAAAGATAAACAGCTGGGACTTAATTAAACTAAAGAGCTTTTATACAGCAAAAGGAACAGTCAGCAGAGTAAAGAGAAAACCCACAGAGTAGGGGAAAATCTTCACAATCTAGACATCTGACAAAGGACTAATATCCAAAATCTACAATGAATTCAAACAAATCAGTAAGGAAAAAAAAAAAGATCCCATCAACAAGTAGCCTAAGGACATGAATAGACAATTCTCAAAAGAAGATAGACAAATGGCCAACAAACATATGAAAAAATGCTCAAAATCAAAACCACAATGCAATACCACCTTACTCCTGCAAGAATGGCCATAAAAAAAAAAAAAAAAAAAAAATCGGCTGGGCGCGGTGGCTCACGCCTGTAATCCCAGCACTTTGGAAGGCCGAGGCGGGCGGATCACAAGGTCAGGAGATCGAGACCATGGTGAAACCCCGTCTCTACTAAAAATAGAAAAAAATTAGCCGGGCACAGTGGCGGGTGCCTGTAGTCCCAGCTACTCGGGAGGCTGAGGCCGGAGAATGGCGTGAACCCGGGAGGCGGAGCTTGCAGTGAGCCGAGATTGCGCCACTGCACTCCAGCCTGGGTGACAGAGCGAGACTCCGTCTCAAAAAAAAAAAAAAAAAAAAAAAAATCAAAAAACAGTAGATGTTGGCATGGATGTGGTGATCAGGGAACACTTTTACATTGTTGGTGGGAATGTAAACTAGTACAGCCACTATGGAAAACAGTGTGGAGATTCCTTAAAGAACTAAAAGTAGAACTACCATTTTGATCCAGCAATCCCACTACTGAGTATCTACCCAGAGGAAAACAAGTCATTATATGAAAACAAGTTTATAGCAGCACACAAGTTTATAGCACACAAACTTAAACTTGTGATGCACACAACAAGTTTATAGCACGCAAGTTTATAGCAGCACAACTCACAATTGCAATTGTGGAACCAACCCAAATGCCCATCAATCAATGAGTGGATAAAGAAACTGTGGTACACATAGACAATGGAATACTGCCTCAGCCATGAAAAGGAATGAATTAATGGCATTTGCAGCAACCTGGATGAGATTAGAGACTATTATTCTAAGTGAAGCAACTCAGGAATAGAAAACCAAACATTGTATGTTCTCACTGATATGTGGGAACTAAGCTATGAGGACACAAAGGCATAAGAATGATACAATGGACTTTGGGGATTTGTAGGAAGGGTGGGAGGGGGTAAGGGATAAAAGACTGCAAATAGGGTGCAGTGTATACTGCTCGGGTGATAGGTGCACCAAAATCTCATATCACCACTAAAGAACTTTCTCATGTAACCAAATACCACTAGTACCCCAATAACCTATGGAAGAATAAAAAATAAAAATAAAGATTATCAACTGGGGGAAAAATGAATAGACAAAAGGAAATGAAAAAAGAGTAAGACAAAATTCAAATGCAAACTTTTTAACAGAATCAAGAGATATTAAATTATTTCATTTCTAAACTTTTACTCTCAGTTTTGCAGTTATGCTGTGGGCCAGCCCTTGTCTATGGACCACACTCTAAGGAGCAATGATATAAAGCCTTATAGACCATTATAAAGACTTTTGCATTGCTGCCTAGCGATAATGGAAAGCCACTAGAGGGTTCTGAGCAGAAAAATGACATAATTTGACTTACATTTTACAGGAGCCCTCTGGTCAGACCAGAGTGACAGGTGCGCAGGGCAGAAGCAGGGAGACTAATTAGAAACTTACCACAATATTACAGATGAAAGATTGTAGAGACTTAGACAAAAGACGTAGTGTGTGTGCTGAGCAGTAGTCAGATTCCATACACATTATGAAGGGAGAGCAGACAGGATTTGTCGTTAAATTAGACAAACATTAAGGTAAATGGAAAACAGAGTTGCCAATAAATGGAACAAGGAAGACTGCAGGAAAAGCACTCAAATTTGAGATACTTATTAGATAGCCAAGTGAAAATGACAACTTGATATCTGAATATTTTAGTTAAGGATTCACAGAGTTCAGATGAGAGATCCTAGACTACTTATAAAAATCTGAAGCTGTAGCATATAGATGATATTTAAAGCCATCTATATGGATGAGACAAGAGAATAAGAGATCCAAGAACTGATTCCTGGGCACTTCAACATGAAAAGGTCAGGGCTTTACAGAAAAATCAGTGAAAGAATCTGCTTTAAGAAGTGGACAATGAAGTGAGAAGAAACAGGAAGATATGCTATTATGGAGGCCAGGCAAAGAAGCATTTCAATGGGGAGGGAATGATCTACCCTGTAAATGCTTCTAATCAAGCAGGATTAGGACTGAAAAAATGTACATCTGATTTAACAATGTAGAGGTCACATGTGGCCTTGACAAGGACAGTGTGATTTAAAAAGTGAATGACTGGCCAGGCACAGTGGCTCACGCCTGTAATCCCAACACTTTGGGAGGCTGAGGCAGGCAGATCACTTGAGGTCAGGAGTTTAAGACCAGCCTGGCCAACACGGCAAAAACCCATCTCTACTAAAAATACAAAAATTAGCCAGGCATGGCGGCGCATGCCTGTAATCCCAGCTACTCAAGAGGTTGAGGCAGGAGATTTGCTTGAACCTGGGAGGCAGAGGTTGCAGTGAGCCGAGATTGTGCCACTGCACTCTAGCCTGGGTGACAAGAGTGAGGCTCCATCTCAAAAAAAAAAGTGAATGAATATAATGAACTCCTACAAACCATTAAGACCAACACCCAAAATAATGGAAAAGCATATGAATTCATAGATAAGAAGAGATGCTCAAATTCAGTACTGATGAAGGAAAAGCAAATTAAAATGGAAAAACACAAACCTTTTTTTAAAATGAGTCAATATTTCACATGTAAAGGACTAGCAAAAAATTAAAATCTGACAGTGCAAGTAATAGGGAGAACATAAGGAAATGAGAACTCCCAAACATAGAGGGAATGTAAATTATTCTGACAAAGTGGAGAACAATTGGCCGATAATATTAAAGTTATTAATGTACACATCCTACAACTCGGTAATTCCACTTTTGGTATATACCCTAGGGAAATTTTCCCAGATGCATATAAAAATACATGTATAAGAATGTTCACAGTGGAGCGCGGTGGCTCACGCCTATAATCGCAGCACTTTGGGAGGCCAAGGTGGGTGGATTACCTGAGGTCAGGAGTTTGAGACCAGACTGGCCAATATGATGAAACCCCATCTCTACCGAAAATACAAAAAAATTAGCCGGGCATGGTGGTGGGCACCTGTAATCCCAGCTTCTTGGGAGGCTGAGGCAGGAGAATCGCTTGAACCCAGGAGGCAGAGGTTGCAGTGAGCCGAGATCGTGCCATTGCACTCCAATCTGGACAACAACAGTGAAACTCCATCTCAAAAAAAAAGAATATTCACAGCCAGGTGCAGTGGCTCACACCTATAATCCCAGCACTTTGAGAGGCTGAGGTGGGTGGATCACCTGAGGTCAGGAGGTTCAACACCAGGCTGGCCAACATGGTAAAACCTCATCTCTACTAAAAATACAAAAATTAGCCAAGCACAGTGGCACGCGCCTTTAATCCCAGCTGCTTGGGAGGCTGAGGCAGGAGAATCATTTGAGCCCAGGAGGCAGAGGTTGCAGTGGGCCAAGATCACATCATTGCACTCTAGCCTGGGCAACAAGAGTGAAAACAACATCTCAAAAAAAAAAAAAAAAAAAAAAAAAAAAAAAAGTTCACTGTAGTACTATTTGGAATAGTGAAAAACTGGAAACAAAAGACCATTAACAGAAAAATGAATAAGTAAAATGTGAAATAAACTACAATATCACAAAATAGTTAAAATGAATTACGGCTGCATAGTAACAACGAATCTCATAAACAGAATGGCTAATAAAAAAATCAGTTGCAGATGACAGTATGTCATGACATAATTTATATAACATTTAAAATTCTCTAGAATAATATGTAATGTTTATTAATACATATATATTAAGTGATGAAAGGAAAAAATAAAAATAATATGGCATAATGATAAATGTAGGTGGTGAATTTATTATATTGTGAAAAGTATACTGTATACTGAAATACTGAACTGAAATATTTAATGATTATTTTATTTTTAAAAATAGCCATAAAGTGATCCACCTGCAAAACTGCCTGGGTACCAGCTCGTATGTTTTGTTCTGTGGCTTCTTCAGAGGCGTTATGAAGAGCACCTTGGTAGGAGCCATTTTTTGCCCAACTGGAATTTCGAACAAGATCAGCAGTATTGGTCCCATTTTCCTGAATCAAAATAACAAGTTTTTAATATTTCATTAATAAGAATGTTGTAACTAGTCAGTTAAGTTGAAAAGGTAAATGAAATTATTAGGTCCCACTGCTAAACAGGTTTCTTTCTCTCAAAATAGATGATGTCTTATCCAATTCCAAAAACAATATATATTCACTGTAAAAAAGGATTCTCAATGACAAAAATATAAAGTAAAACAACAACAACAACAACAACAAAACCATAATGAGCAGTCAGAGATTATATCATTCCAGAGAGTATTCTCCTATAGGTCTAATGTATAAACCTCCCTTTCACACTCTCACACATTCAAGAATGGGATTATACTACTTACAGCTTTGTAAAAAGATGAATTCTGTTCTAAATTAAATGTCAGAATCCAAATAAATGACAAAGAAAATGGCTTATGTTTATCCTACTTAGGAATACTAAAATTCTTATTATTCAAAGAATACTGAAACTTCAAATCACTGAGACGACAGCTTTCTGCTTGCATTTTAGCTGTAACAAGTCTTAGAGACAAGGGAGTTCCCTCAGTTAAAAAGCACAAACAGAAATGCTACTCTGTAGTTCTCTTTTTAAAGTGTCCCTCCAGTTTTTCCCTTCTTGTCACTTACCAGTATCTTTAACTAGTTAAGGTTTACAAAAATATTTTGTATAGGGTTTGTAATATGCAAGAGGTTTAGTCCAATACAAACAGCTCTGCCATTACCAGAAACAGTACTGGAACCCTGCCCTGAGTAGCCAATACAACATGCCATGGTCTAGTCTAGCTTTTCTCTTAAGCTCCACGTCCCTGTAATCAAATGTCTTCTGAAGAGCTCTTCCTGAATGACCCACAAGCATCTCAAACTTAAGATATTTAAAAATAAGTTTATTAATCAGATTCTCCCCATTCCTGCCAACCCAATCCCTCTAGCTGCCTTAGCCATCACCAAACTTGAGCTGTTTAAAATTCCCATCCGTGTGTGAATAGCAACAACTCCGGTTGCAAAAGAAAGAAACTTGCGACACCTCCCCATTCCTCAAAGACACTAATGTATCTGTCCTCTCCCTTATATTTCCACTGCAACTACTACTGTCCTAGATCAGGTACTTATCATCTCACTTTCGAACTTTGCTAATCCTTCCTAACTGGTCTCCTGGCCTACAGACTGACCTACAATCTATCCTCCATTCTGGGCCTGGTATGACCTTCTGAAGTATGTAACTATTCATGCTACTCTTTTACTCAAAACCCTTCAAAGGCTTTCCAGTTTCTAGAATGTAATTAAAATCTACTAACATGGCATACAAGTTACTGAACAGAATCTAATCCTGTCTATCTCATATTTCCTGCTGTTCTGTCTCATCTACTCTATGCTGCAGCCAAATAGAAATACTTGCAAAGTTTTTCATACATTTTGTAGATGCTATTCACACTGTGTGTCACCTTTCCCATTTGCCTACCTGCTCTTTTATCTTATACTACCTCTTCCATAAAGCATTCCCTGATTTCCCCAAGCAGAGTTAGGTATTCTCTTTTTCATGCTCTAGGATCATAGCAGTAACACTGTCTTATAATACTTACTTTGTATGTTTGTCTTCCGGCTAAACCAGAAGTTATGTGAAGGTAGAAATAATGTCTGCTCATGTTTCTACCTCCAACACTTGTTCTCAATATGGGCAACCAAAAGCTTTGTATGGTAGTTTGAAATTTGTGAGTGTTTTCTTGTCACAAGAATTAAAAGATACCACTGGAATTTAACGAAATAGGACAGAGAATGCAAAGCATCCTACACAGCACATGACAGTCCTACACACACACAAAAAGAAACTGTCTTATATTCTGTATGCCTTTCAAATGTCTCACAGGTACTATGAGAATTTTAAAAGTCTATTTAGGTCAGTGCTGTGGCTCCCACCTGTCATCCCCAGCACTTTGGGAGGCTGAGGTGGGCAGGTCACTTAAGCTCAGGAGTTCAAGCCCAGCTCAGAAACATGGTGAAACCCTGTCTCTACTAAAAATACAAAAAAATTAGCCAGGCGTGGTGGTGAATGCCTGTAGTCCCAGCTACTCGGGTGGCTGAGGTTGATGATGGCTTAAGCCCGGAAGGTGGAGGTTACAGTGAGCTGAGATCACACCACTGCATTCCAGCCAGGGTGACAGAGGAAAACCTTGTTTCAAAATAATAACAACAATAAAAAATAAAATTAAAAATTCATTTACAATTATCTGAATTTATAACATAATTCCACTTTATAACTGTAACACCAAAAATTTAAATGACTCCCTTATATATTCAGTGTATCAGAAATGTAAACCAATACATTATACCTTTTGGGTTTGGTCCACATCATTTGCAAGAGTTGCTGTCACTTTGAAAAACTACATCTCTAATGGCAGTCAGTGCTGGTCACAGTACTTGAGTAACAAATAGAACAAACCTACACAGCACACCTAACACCACCAATCTACCCTTTCCTCTCTTTCATTCCTTCCATTGTTTGTTTTTCAATTATACATGTAGATAGCTTATATTATCCATCATTCTTATTTAAGAATAGTAAATGATGTGGGGTAGGCTCATTATATATGGCACATCATGACTAAAAAGGTCAGGGAAGGCAAATTATTTTTAAACTCATAGGTTTATTTTCCAGCATAAAAATATCAATAAATTTGATATTTTTCATTGCTGTGTAAGAATTAGGACTGTAGATATTTCATAATTTATATGGTTAATTTTATTTACTTCAATTATATTTCTCAGTTACATTTTTCCCTTTCTTAGAAGGGGGGAGGGTGCTCTACGTATGTGTGTATATATACATATACACATATATACATACACAAATGCTCAGGCTCATCAAATCCCTACAGAATTGGCCTGTTCATTCATACATTAGTATCCTGACTAAATTCCACTGATGAGGTTAGATTAACCACTAAAGTGAATAAACATTACTCAATCGTTCCTATCTAGATTTAGCAAGATAGGTATCAATTGCAGACAACTTTATGGTGAAAGGCAAATCAGGCAAAACAGATAAATCACTTTCAATAAACTTTCTGCACTCCTAACTCCATCTTAGCATCTGCTGTTGGAGAGCCTGACCTGTGACAAAGGTTGAACAACCAAAGGAAAAAATGGAACCAGGGACCCAAATGCCACCTCTACTACTCTCTCTTTCCTCACCGTTTCCCCGCTGTGAGTAAACTCTAGTCTTTCTTATCACAAAAGAACTTATTTTACCAAGTCAAGAAGTTTCACATTCTGAAATCAGCTCTAGTGCAAAAGATTCCAAGGAGGGAGCACAAACATTATGGCTTGTGCTGGGTAGCCACTCCTAAACAGTTACTCCTTCCAGGGAAGGAGGAATTGTGGTTTGGTAATAACCCCCCCAAAAGTATGTATTTTAAAATCCATTTTGATGTAGTATCACAGTTTGAAATATTATACCTTTATAATAGTATATAATTTTTATCTAGACAATGGCTTAAAGAATCAGTATACAACCTCAGTATTAATTTTTAAAAGTTGTGGTATCACAGGGCTTTCCTCCACAGTACTGAGATGACTACTGTTACATTACCTAAATTGTTACAAAATATACAGAAAGATATATTTATCTTCCCATTTAGTAAGTATATTTGTGTTAACCGATTATTATGTTTCTGCAAAAGTCTTAATCTATTAGACTAACACTAAAATATATAAATCTTATAACTTTACCTCTTCTCTTTTTTCTCCTTCTTCCATTGAAGTATCATGGTCTGTGACATTTTCAATGCAAGGGAGGTCGGAAGAAGTAATGCCAATTTCTTCAGGCTCTTGCATGAACAAGGGTTTTTCCTCTTGTTGGATCCATTCTTGATATACTTTTACCACTTTTCTCATAGCTGCTGCTTCACAAATTGGTAATAAAAATGCCTAGGGAAAAAAAGGAGAATCAAGATAATGATACTTTTTCCTTTGCCACAAACCACTAAAGGAGCAATGTTTTTGACATCACATCACGGATTCTTGGAAACTGCAACTTTAAGCAAAAACGATGACATAGAACAAAACTCATTTTGCCATTAAGAGTTAAGTTCCTATGGGATATTTCTAGTAAAAAAAAAAAAATCACCAAACTTCTAAATAGAGACCAAAACACTTACAATATTAAACACTGAAATAAATGTGAGCTATATGTACATTTAAGAAAGATTAATAAAAGTAAGACAATTAATTACCCAAATATTCTAATTCGGGGTCACTGGTGGCCAGTGTATCCCAGCAGCTCAGGGACAAGACAGGAACCCAGCCCTGGACAGGATGCCATTCCATTGTGGGGTGCAATCACATACACCCCAACACTCACCCAGACTGAGACCATTTAGACACACCAATTCACCTAATGCGCACAGCTTTGGGATACGGGAGGAAACTGTAGTACCTAGAGAAAACCCACACAGACATGGAGAGAACATGCAAACTCCACACAGACAGTGGCCCCTGGTGGGAATCTTTTTTTTTTGCCATCAATATTATAGTTAAACAATGTTTCTTTTTTTTTTTTAATTATTAATATACTTTTAAGTTCTAGGGTACATGTGCATAACGTGCAGGTTTGTTACATATGTATACTTGTGCCATGTTGCTGTGCTGCACCCATCAACTCGTCAGCACCCATCAACTCGTCATTTACATCAGGTATAACTCCCAATGCAATCCCTACCCCCTCCCCCCTCCCCATGATAGGCCCCGGTGTGTGATGTTCCCCTTCCCGAGTCCAAGTGATCTCATTGTTCAGTTCCCACCTATGAGTGAGAACATGCGGTGTTTGGTTTTCTGTTCTTGTGATAGTTTGCTAAGAATGATGATTTCTAGCTGCATCCATGTCCCTACAAAGGACACAAACTCATCCTTTTTTATGGCTGCATAGTATTCCATGGTGTATATGTGCCACATTTTCTTAATCCAGTCTGTCACTAATGGACATTTGGGTTGATTCCAAGTCTTTGCTATTGTGAATAGTGCCGCAATAAACATACGTGTGCATGTGTCTTTATAGCAGCATGATTTATAATCCTTTGGGTATATACCCAGTAATGGGATGGCTGGGTCATATGGTACATCTAGTTCTAGATCCTTGAGGAATCGCCATACTGTTTTCCATAATGGTTGAACTAGTTTACAATCCCACCAACAGTGTAAAAGTGTTCCTATTTCTCCACATCCTCTCCAGCACCTGTTGTTTCCTGACTTTTTAATGATCGCCATTCCAACTGGTGTGAGATGGTATCTCATTGTGGTTTTGATTTGCATTTCTCTGATGGCCAGTGATGATGAGAATTTTTTCATGTGTCTGTTGGCTGTATGAATGTCTTCTTTTGGGAAATGTCTGTTCATATCCTTTGCCCACTTTTTGATGGGGTTGTTTGTTTTTTTCTTGTAAATTTGTTTGAGTTCTTTGTAGGTTCTGGATATTAGCCCTTTGTCAGATGAGTAGATTGTAAAAATTTTCTCCCATTCTGTAGGTTGCCTGTTCACTCTGATGGTAGTTTCTTTTGCTGTGCAGAAGCTCTTTAGTTTAATGAGATCCCATTTGTCAATTTTGGCTTTTGCTGCCGTTGCTTTTGGTGTTTTAGACATGAAGTCTTTGCCCATGCCTATGTCCTGAATGGTACTACTAGGTTTTCCTCTAGGGTTTTTATGGTATTAGGTCTAACATTTAAGTCTCTAATCCATCTTGAATTAATTTTCGTATAAGGAGTAAGGAAAGGATCCAGTTTCAGCTTTCTACATATGGCTAGCCAATTTTCCCAGCACCATTTATTAAATAGGGAATCCTTTCCCCATTTCTTGTTTCTCTCAGGTTTGTCAAAGATCAGATGGCTGTAGATGTGTGGTATTATTTTTGAGGACTCTGTTCTGTTCCATTGGTCTGTATCTCTGTTTTGGTACCAGTACCATGCTGTTTTGGTTACTGTAGCCTTGTAGTACAGTTTGAAGTCAGGTAGCGTGATGCCTCCAGCTTTGTTCTTTTGACTTAGTATTGTCTTGGAGATGCGGGCTCTTTTTTGGTTCCATATGAACTTTAAAGCAGTTTTTTCCAATTCTGTGAAGAAACTCATTGGTAGCTTGATGGGTATGGCATTGAATCTATAAATAACCTCGGGCAGTATGGCCATTTTCATGATATTGATTCTTCCTATCCATGAGCATGGTACGTTCTTCCATTTGTTTGTGTCCTCTTTTGTTTCACTGAGCAGTGGTTTGTAGTTCTCCTTGAAGAGGTCCTTTACATCCCTTGTAAGTAGGATTCCTAGGTATTTTATTCTCTTTGAAGCTATTGTGAATGGAAGTTCATTCATGATTTGGCTCTCTGTTTGTCTGTTACTGGTGTATAAGAATGCTTGTGATTTTTGCACATTAATTTTGTACCCTGAGACTTTGCTGAAGTTGCTTATCAGCTTAAGGAGATTTTGGGCTGAGACAATGGGGTTTTCTAAATATACAATCATGTCATCTGCAAAGAGGGACAATTTGACTTCTTCTTTTCCTAACTGAATAACCTTGATTTCTTTCTCTTGCCTGATTGCCCTAGCCAGAACTTCCAACACTATGTTGAATAGGAGTGGTGAGAGAGGGCATCCCCGTATTGTGCCAGTTTTCAAAGGGAATTTTTCCAGCTTTTGCCCATTCAGTATGATATTGGCTGTGGGTTTGTCATAAATAGCTCTTATTATTTTGAGGTACGTTCCATCAATACCGAATTTATTGAGCGTTTTTAGCATGAAGGGCTGTTGAATTTTGTCAAAAGCCTTTTCTGCATCAATTGAGATAATCATGTGGTTCTTGTCTTTGGTTCTGTTTATATGCTGGATTATGTTTATTGATTTGCGAATGTTGAACCAGCCTTGCATCCCAGGGATGAAGCCCACTTGATCATAGTGGATAAGCTTTTTGATGTGTTGCTGAATCCGGTTTGCCAGTATTTTATTGAGGATTTTTGCATCGATGTTCATCAGGGATATTAAGACCTGCTGTACATCTATTTCTATCTTATTATAAAATGTGAGATAAAAAACAACTTTTAAAAGTTAACCAATTCATTGTCATAAAAAGCCTGTTGTCTCCAAATTATTTGCACACTGATATAGGAACGTTTGTGGTAGACAGGAACTGACTTCAAGTAGAAGTAGTAAAGATTAGTTGAAATTGTATTACTCAGAATGGTGATATTCCTTGCTTCCTGAAATAACTGAGCTCTTACAAAGGTCAATGTAAATACAACTTTTCATAAGTTGCACTTTTTTGCAACTTACATTATTGTGGTTTTTAAATTTTTTATTATTTTAGGGACAGGATCTCGCTACATTGCCCAGGCTAGACTGAACTCCTGGCCTCAAGCGATTCTCCTGTCTCTGTCTCCTGAGTAGCTTGAACTATGGCACACACCACCACACCCAGTCATCATTGTCTTTTTGAGAACTATTACTTTTAAAATAGATTTTCATTTTAAAATAAAAATTAAATTTGCCTCCAAAAGCTAATAAAAAATCATATGTAATAAGGTACCTCACCTTTTCCAAGCATACAAAGAAAAAAGTTAAGGCTTATATATTTCATTTTACATATAATCAAGTTCTATAGTCTAACAATAAGGCAAAATTTAAAAGAAAAATCTCATAGTTATTCTTTTCTTCTGGTATTTTCTGGGATCTTAAACAAATATAAATATTTTCCTCATCACAAATACACATTTTCATAGAAAAAGATTTACACAATCCAGACATGGAAAAGTAAAACAGCAAAAATACTCTTAATCTCATCACCCAAAGTCTTTTCCTTGTGTTTGTGTGTGTTTATGGGTTAATATTTTTACTTTACTTTTTAGGTGGAAATAGAATTAAATTGCTGCTGGGTGCGGTGGCTCACGCCTGTAATCCCAGCACTTTGGGAGGCCAAGGCAGGCGGATCACCTGAGGGCGGGAGTTCAAGACCAGCCTGACCAACATGGAGAAACCCTGTCCCTACTAAAAATACAAAATTAGCCAGGCACGGTGGCACATGCCTGTAATACCAAATACTCGGGAGGCTGAGGCAGGAGATTCGCTTGAACCTGAGAGGCAGAGGTTGCAGTGAACTGAGGTCACACCACTGCACTCCAGCCTGGGCAACAAGAACGAGACTCCATCTCAAAAAAAAAAAAAAAAAAAAAAAAGAATTAAATTGCTTTTACTTTTTATTATTTTTTTATGACACTACTTGCTAATATCAACCTTAAAAATCACAAAACCCTTACCTAAAACCTGCCACTTTCTATTCTAGAGATATCAGTAGGTGTATTAAATAATAACCATGTGGTCAAATGAACTTATTTTATCTGAATGAAACCAGCAAAAAAGCTCCCAAGATGATGAAAAGTTAACGTGCAATATCAACAGAATATTGTTATTTGTTAATCCTTTTATTTGCTATTATTAATTCCTTAGTAAACTACTTTATTTGTTACTTTCTTTAATCAACTCATTCCTAAATTATCACTCTCATATTCTAGCAGCTTAATGGTCAAATGGTAAGATTTTGATCATCACTGCCTGCTTTAAGAATATTTATTTTACAGTTGTAGCAACAGCTCAGCCTTCCTTAAAAACATTCAAAATAAAATTTAAAACGTTAAAATGATCCCAAAGAAATTCTAAGATACAGAAAAATTAACCTGTTTTAAAAAATTAGTATGTACTTTCCACTCAATTTTGCTGTCAATCTAAAACACTGAAAAACAAAATTTAATAATCTTAAAAAGTTAATATCCTCCAAAGCTAAAATATTACACAAATTGTCAGACTACATCCTAGTGGCTTGAATTTACTACACACCAGAGAACTACGTCCTGGCAGATTTCAAAATATTATTTTGCCAATATGCTAAATATGAATTGTGAGGAAAAACTGATATTAGCCATAGCTAAAAACTGATGTATAAATTCAGAGTGATAATTTATAAATTTATAATGAGAAATAACTGTCAAAGAAACCAGAATATTCAAGTTCATAAATCAGCAGTTAATTCCTCTATGAAGAAGCAACAAAAGACCTGGAATAATCTTGAGCAAGGAGAACAAAGCAGGAGGTACCCACATGTCTTGATTTCAAAATACATTACAAAACAGTAATCAAAACACTATGGTACCAGCATTAAAAACAGATATATAGAGCAATGGAACAAAGCAGAGAGCCAGAAATATATACACACATAAACACACACACACACACACACACACACACACACAGAGTATATTATCCAGCCTTCAAAAAGCAGAAAATCTGGCTGGGCACAGTGGCTCACACCTGTAATCCCAGCACTTTGAGAGGCCAAGGTGGGCAGATCACGAGGTGAGGAGTTCAAGACCAGCCTGACCAACATGGTGAAACCCCGTTTCTACTAAAAATACAAAAATTAGCCGGACGTGGTGGCGCATGCCCGTAATCCCAGCTACCCAGGAGGCTGAGGCATGAGAACTACTTGAACCCGGGAGGTGGAGCTTGCAGTAAGCCAAGATAGGGCCACCATATCCAGCCTGGGAAACAGCACGAGATTTCATCTCAAAAAAAAAAAAAAAAAAAAAAAGCAGGAAATCCTAGGGCCAGGCATAGTGGCTCACGGCTTCAATCCCAGCACGTTGGGAGGCCGACGTGAGAGGATCACTTGAGGCAGGGACTTAGAGATCAGCCTGGGTAATACAGTGAGAACCCCTCTCTATAAAATAATTTTTTAAAATTAGGTAGGGATTGTGGTGTGCACCTGTAGTCCCAGCTACTCAGGAGGCTGAGGCATAAGTATCACTTGAGCAGTGAGCTGTGATCACACCACTGTACTACAGCCTGGGAAATGGAGTAAGGCCCTGTTTCAAAAAAACAAAAAGAGGGAAATTCCACCATTTGCAACAACATGGACTAACCCAGCAGACATTATGCTAAGTGAAATAAATAAGCTAGATACAGAAAGACAATTTATTGTATAATCTCACTTAAATGTGCAATCTAAAAAATCAAACTTATAAAAACAGAGTAGAAAGGTAGTGACTAAGGGATGAGCAGTAGGCAAAATGGGAGATGCTGATCAAAAGTACAACAGTTCAGTTATGTGGGATGAACAGGTTCTGGATATCTAGCATGGTGACTATAGTTAATAATCCTGTATTTTACACTTGAAATTTGCTAGAAGATTTTATCCTAAGTGTTCTTACCATATATAAGCAAATGAAATTTTATCTACGTAAGGCCATGATTATGTTAGCCAGATTGATTGTAGTAATCATCCGCAATGTATAGGTGTATCAAAACATCACAATGTATACCTTAAATATATGCAATTTTTATTTGTTGGGTATGCCGCAATAAAGTTGGGAAAATCATAAAATTAAAAGTGTTTGATACCAACATACATCCACTAAAGTAATTTCTAAATGATGAACTTCAAGCAGAGGAAAGTGATTCTAAATAGAAGATCTGAAAGGGAAGAAATCATGATAAAATAAAGTGGCAAATATGTAACAAATATACACCAACACAAAAAACAGAACAAAATTACTTAATATATATGTTGGGGGGAAAAATCAGACTAGTAGGGTTCTAAGGTCCTTGTATTGATTAGGAAGAGGGTAAAAAAATAACTTTAGAACTTGAAAAGTGAAGTATACATGTTAAAACTTATATGACAACCACTAAAGGAAAAGGAATGGGGTCTCGGGGGAAAAGATAGAAAAAGACAGAAAGAAAATAATAAAACTGACAAATCTCTGGCAAGAATCACCATCAAAAAAAAAAAAGAGAGAGAAACAAACAAGGGATAGGGCCAGGCACAGTGGCTCATGTCTGTAATCCCAGCGCTTTGGGAGGCCAAGGCAGGAGGATAGCTTGAGGCCAGGAGTTCAAGACCAGCCTGGACAACATAGCCAGACCCCACTCTGCAAAAAAATTAAAAAATTACCAGGCAATTAAATACTGCACTGATGGGAATGAAAAGGAGGAATATGAATATAAATGCTTTAGAGGTTAAAAGGATAAGAGGATGTGATGAGCTTTGTCAACAAATTTGAAAACAAACACAATAAGTAAATGCCTAGAAAAATAAACTTATTTAAACTGACTCAACAACTGGAAGGCTGAATAGTTCTATAAGCTTTAAAATTCCCCACAAGTATTCCAACATAATTTGTCAAATATCTTTCCTTTCCCAATTGTTATATATTCTGTTAACACAAACCTTAAATCTGGCTAGAACCACTGCTAATGCTGGACAAAAAATGAAAACAAGTTTGTTTCTTTAATTTAGGCTGACAAGACTAATGCTCTCTCATGCTTTGTTTTACACATCAATAAATATGTGTGGGAGATCAAGAGTATTTGCTTTGCCTAGAGAGCTCCCTGGCATGTGAACGCAGTGTGGCACTGAATAAAGAGCACTGACATGGGAACCAGGATGTGGGCATTTCATAGTCAAAGATCTACCACTTACTTGCTGAGACACCTGAATGATCCCCCTCAGCTGCAAAACTCAATGTTGTTTACCTGTAAAAGTTAAGTGCCTTTGCCATCAAGAGCAAATGGTAGTTTTCATAAGGTTTCTTTTCCACAAAATTTCTACATATTTGAGAACATGCACTTAGGGATTTCTAGCTACCTTCATGTGAAATAGCTTTTTGTTCTTTTATTTTCCCTTTCTTTCTATATTTTCCCTAAGAAATATCTGTCTTAATCAACTTTGACTTCAGAATGCCTTAGAGGACAAAACTAAGCCTTGAGGGTAAAAGCAATAAAAACCTCCCTTCCTATAATCATAAACCATTTACTGATGAGAGAGTAGAAGATAAAATAATTTTACTATAGTTTATTAATCAAATGATAGAAGAGTTTCAATCTATAATGAGTAATTTTAAAAATTATTCTGGTAACAGGAGGAGTATAAGGGGAAAAGTAATTATTAAGTTAAAAGTATCACAAACTAAAATATATAAAGAATAGAAAATACTAAAGGATTAGAGATGCATTTTATAAACTAAATATAAACTTTAAAAATCTACATGAAGAATATATTTTAAATAGCTAATAATCAGTAATCTCCTTCCTCCCTTCCCTTCCCTCCCTCCCTCCCTTCCTTCCTTCCTTCCTCCTTTCTGTCTCCCTTCCCTTCTGTTCCCTTCCCTTCCCTTCCGCTTCCCCTTCCCTTTCCCTTTCCTTTCCTTTCTTAAGAGATGCAGTCTCTGCATGTTGTTCAAAGTGCCCTCAAACTCCTGGGCTCAAGCGATTCTCCCACCTCTGCCTCCTGAACAACTACAGCTAAAGGTACACACCACTGTTCCCAGCTAAAAATCAGTATGTTTAATATTAAAGATAAAAGCCTCCCTTATAAATTAAAAATACTGAGAGGTATGTTACCTGACGAAATATCTCTGTCACAAAGTTTACATTACTTCTTTTAGAAGAAAAAACTCTGCGAACTATTTCAATGTCTGTGAGATGTTCTTCATCAATACTACAGAGACTAGATGAGCTAGGTTCTCGCTCCGTGAGAGTGCTTGTATTGGAATGAGACTGTTCAGGTTCTGTAGTTCTGTCTGCTTTATCAGCATTATCATTTTTGCTTTCTTCTCTGGATACTAAACTAGCAGCTGCTCTCTAAAATACAAAAAAAAAAAAGAGAGAGACACAATATCATAATCATTTCACTGTGCATTTTCTCTTTTAATAGGTAATACTGACAAAATCCAAAACATTTCCCAAGTAATCTATACCACTGCTTAAACTCTGAGCATAGAGTTTCATTTAAAAGCCATTCTAAATAATTAATTGGCAATGCAAATAACTCAACATCTAAGTGACAGAGATACTCCAAAATGTGTGGTAATTAATCATCTATCCACCTATAGTTATACAAGTTTCTCAGTAAGTCTACAGTTCAAACAAGTTATTAATTAAAGCTGGGTGGATGAATAATGGAATTAGAGACAGTTCAGACCTTCAAGAATAAGTAAATAACTTAACATCAGAATGTTTACCTAATAAAACCTTAATATTTAAAATTATCTCTATTTTACTGTGGACAAAAATTTACATAAGTAAACGCTTCTTAAACAAAACAAAAAACAAAGGAACAAAATTTATGACAGAAGTAGAAACGAAACTAAAAGAAAATATTAGAAAACTTGAGAGAAAATTCTATAATTCTGACAATCGAATTTTCACCAAGGCTGAAGATCAAGCCTAACCAGAAAGACAGGGGAAAATTAAGTCTTAAGGTGGTGATAAGCAAATTCCTATATGGTAGAAGTAGCACTATTCTGTGGTATAAATTACTTTCTGTTAAGTTACTCAATTTTTGGCCTCAGTTTTGTCATCCATAAAATAACAGAGCTTAAATAAATGATCTCAAATATACCTTTCCAACTAAAAACATTTATGATTTTCATCCATTACGTTCTAGGATCAGAAAGCAGATAGTTCTGCTTGAGAATTTTCACACTTACAGAACTTAGAGCAAAGTTTTGGAGGACACACACCATACAGTTTGCTATAGATAAATAAACTAAGAGGAATAAAACTCAAATTTTCTGAATTTTGATTAATTAAACACACTTTATACCTTTATTCTACTTATAAAAGATTTAAGATGTTATAGAAAAAACACACATAGTTTAAGATTTTAAAAACTAAGTAAGAAAATCTGAGGAAAGGAAAATAAAAATAGTAAAAATACTGTAATGTAGACACGTTTAGGAAAATGTACAATGAGGGAAAAGAGAAAATAAAAAAGAAGTATGAAAAAAAGGTAAACTGTTAAATCCAAAACAACAGTTTGAAATATTACTCTACTGTATTGCTTTATAATTTTATATCACATTTCTAGACTGGGAGTCTTTGTTGAAAAAGGGGGAAGGGGGTGTGAACAGGTCTTTTAATCTGCATTTTGTGAATGCCCACAAATAAAAAGGGCCATCAAGGTCCTACCATTTGATCACAGTTATTTTCACTTATAAGATTTATCTGTACAATAAAGAATATTTTTAGTATTGTATAATTAAAATATAGAAATAAGAAGCTGAGACTGATATACTAATGAAATTATCTTCTATACTTTCCAAGTTTCATTTCTTTATCAGGAAACTTATTAACTCTATAAGTAAAATTTGCATTTATAAAATATATTTATACAAATAAAATAGCACTATTATTTAAGTGTACTCTCCACCTAAGGCAATTGAAATCAATGGACTAAATCTCAAAAGCCATTTCTAACTTTAACAAGCCTGCCTCATTTGTGCATTACCTGAATATTCTTTGGCAAGACTTCACCTTCCATCCCAGGAATATGAGGTCCTGTATGTGGTTTTGGCTCCAGCCAGAAAGAAACCAGCCAACGAATGACAATAACACGAGCCTTAATGAAAGGCTCCTTTGTACAATAGATTGCTTCATTGGTTTCAGCATCTTTCTTTATCATGACATAATGTGGCTTTGGTCTCATCTGTGGGATGTCTGTGCAAAATAAAAGGAAAATGAAAACCAAAATAAGAAAGAAATTATGTTTAGAAAAGACCTAGATTTTTAAATATTTAAGAAAATATTGTTACTTTATTCTGGTTTTAGAACTAGCTTTAGCACAAAAATGACATTTCAAAATTTGCCAGATGTTGCATGGAACTCAGAAGAGTGAACCATATATATCAGGATGATATATAGAAACATCTATTTTTACAAAATATCAAAAAGTTCAATAAACCTACCTAAGTACAAAGAAGCTTCCAGAACTATTTAAAATAAATAAGAGCTCACTTCAATTAACCTAACACTGAAACACATATTTTGAAGTCATACCAAATATGAGGTTTTACCTAAGCCTGTTAATTCCCTAAACTTGGTATTAGGAACACCTTGCTGGGAAAGAGACAATTTACCTACGGATGACCAATACCTTCTATATATGGCAGAGATAAGCTTCTAACCCAGGATTTGTACACAAGGCTCTAGGCTCAAGGCTCCAAGAGATATGTTGGGGCAATAATTATTAAAAGTAATTGCAAAAACTGCCATTACTTTTGCACCAACTATATAAATACTGGATGAAACATGGCTATGTAATTATTCATAGAGAATTTGAATAAGACTAATATTTGATTGAACCCCCATATGGGGGGACCTTAAAAATAAAATTTATGGTATAGTCTAAGGATCACACCAAACAAGAATTCAGTTTAATTTACAACCACAAATATTTCTGGTGGGCTAACTTTTCTAATTGATAAGATCCAGAGAATAAGTTTTTAAAAAATCTGTTCATTGTTGGCTGTATGTGGTGGCTCATGCTTACAATTCCAGCACTTTGGGAGGCCAAGGGAGAGGATCACTTGAAGCTAGGAGTTCAAGACCAGCCTGGGCAACATAGGGAGACCCTATCTCTAAAAAAAAAAATAATTAGCCAGATGTGGTGGTGCATGACTGTTGTCCTACTAGGGAGGCTGAGATGGGAGGATTGCCTGAGCTCAGCAGTTCAAGGCTACAGTGAGCTATAATCATGCCATTGCACTCTAGCCTCCTTGGTGACAGAGTGAGTCCCTGTCTCTTAAAAAAAAAAAAAAAAACAACTCATTCTCATTGAAAATTTCCTATTAACATAAATTTGCTTTCAGTATGAATCTAGGTATCATATCTGTATCAACCAATACAAGTATTAAATATGATCAGTTTCCTGCAGTAACAAATGCCAACTTTATAGTGAGAGATTATTTTACTCTTATGCGTGTTCTTTCAGAAAATTCCAAACATTACCTACCAAGTATAGGATGATATAAACTGTTTTCCTTACAGATGTTTGGAAAAATATAAGGCAAGTAGTATTTCTTAAAATGTGAAAACAAAAATGAAAATCCCCTTTCTTGGTTTTCTTTGTTCTTCCATTCTAAACTTTTTACCTAAAAATAAATTATATAATTAGAATCATTCCAGAAGAAAGAATCTCTTAAAAGGAAGTATTAGCAATTATAAACAAGCTTATAAAAGGTTGCAATACACTGAATTGTTAACACTAAAGATCATGATACATAGCGTAAGGACAAATCTTTTAAATTGGTCTAATGTCAAACAAGTACATTACGTATATTTTTTAAAAATCCTAGAAGTGTACTTCAAAAAACTATGAAAATTATACAAAAGTTGGCCCTACTAATGACAAAAATATTAAAGTTCTCTCCCTTTTGTCCCTTCCTGAATAATTCAGCCTAAAAAATCATACAAAATACATAAGCATATGTGGTAGGAGTGTGTGTATGTAAGCAGTAGCAGCAGTCAAGTGCAGACAATCAGAGCCTGAGCACAGGACACAGGGCATCCATAAAGAGGGTACAGCAGAGGCAGGAACCCAGTGGGGACTCACAATCTGAGAGGGGTGAGGAGGGTGTCCACGAAGTGGGAGAAGCGAGGACAGAAAGAGATACAGTAGTATAATATAGGGTACGAGAAAGACATCCAAGCAGGTGGTTGGCAAAGGCCCAGAATGGGGTAATGGAACCCAATCAAGTTAAGGAGAATGTCTGCAGAGGAGGGCAATGGTGGCAAGAGGAGATTGATCATACACAAGGGGGAACTGATTAAATAAGTAAATACACTGAGAATAATATGAGCCACATTTCTCATTGACAGGTAAGAGTTATAAATATGGAAAGGAAGAAATGGGAATGAACCCTGTGGTACTAGATTGAAATTTGGAAAATGGGTATGAATTAACATTATGATAGACAGACAGACAGACAGATAGATAGACAG
Organism: Macaca fascicularis; assembly: GCF_037993035.2. Classification (NCBI taxonomy): domain Eukaryota; kingdom Metazoa; phylum Chordata; class Mammalia; order Primates; family Cercopithecidae; genus Macaca; species Macaca fascicularis. Next base: position 103,577,614 of record NC_088381.1, read on the forward strand.
ACAGATAGGAATATGGATTTGTGTGTGTCTGTGTCTGTGAATACAATTCTTCATTAAAATGAATGACAGCTTAGAGAAAAAGCAGATTCCAGACAGAGCAAGGAAGGTATGAGATGAGCTTGGAACATCTTGTGGTGCCAGGAAGTATGGAAGTGCTCAAAGATGGAAACAATTCAAAGGCATAGGAGTCAGCTTGAAGGAACTTCCACTAGACAAATTTAGGACAATCTGAGCATCAAAATTAGTAACTGTAGTAAATACTAACACATGAATTCACAGGAATGCATAAATACATGTTGAGATAAATAAGTAAGTAAACAAACGGGGAGGGGAGAAAGCTTTTTCCTACAGTATGTAGCCAACTCTTGAATGTAGAATTAATGATGGAATTGATATCACCAGTTGGCCAAAAAGTGGAAATAACTCAAATATTCATTGGCTGATGAAGAGATAAACAAAATATTGTATATGTATACAATATAATACATGCTACAAGGGGATGAATTACAATATAATATTATTCAGCGCAATAAACATGAAGTATCGATACAAAGGGATCCAAGGGGCATGGTGGCTCACACCTATAATCACAGCATTTTGCGAGGCTGTGATTCAAGTGGGAAGATCACTTGAGCTTAGGAGTTTGAAACCAGCCTGGGCAACAGAGTGAGACCTTATCGCTCTAAAAAAAAAAAGTTTTAATTAGCCCGGCTCAGTGGTCTGTAGTCCCAGCTACTTGGGAGGCTGAGGTGGCAGGATCACTTGGGCCCAGGAGGTTGAGGCTGCAGTAAGCCATAATTGGGCCACTGTACTCCAGCCTGGGTGACAGAGCAAGACCTTGTCTCAAACAAACAAATAAAAAAGCAAACAAAGATCCAAGAAAATGCCTAGAGGTGATAAATATATACATTATCTTAATTGTGGTAAAGGTTTCATGGATATATACATGTAATAAAATTCATTAAACTGTAAATTTCAAATGTTGCAGTTTATTGTGTATCAATTATAGCTCAATAAATCAGTAAAGCAATATTTAAAATCTATTTTACCCCAAAGAAGAATCTAAAATTTGAGTTTACATGACAAGTTTAGGAAATATCCCCCACCACCATCACTTGGTTGATTACACTTGCAAAAGTTTAAAAGCTAAAGCTAATTAAAAGCAAGCCATTGACCCTTCCCCTCCAACCTCCCTGACGAAAAGAAAACAAGCAAATATCTACTATGATAGAATAATGGTAAGAGAGAGAAAAGGGAATCACCCATATAGGATAGTAAGGAGTGTGATATCAAAGAAGATAACAAGTACCTGAATTACTATGTATTTTAGAAGTGCTTCAAGAAAATAGCTTGTGAGATCTTCTTGCCCTTTATCTCCTGATTGTGGGGGGACAAGAGGAGTGATTTCTTCTATAGTGACTTGAGCTATCCAAAGACAAAAGAATAGTATAGTTACAAAACAAATTTAGTAAAACAATAATATAACCAAATAAACTTTAACTGTAAAATGTGTATGCAATGAAAATTGCTAGAAAACTTTCTAATGACTGATCCTTAAAATAAATCTTGAGATCATCCCTGATAGTTGATCACAACAATAAATTTTATTTATTTATAATAATAATAATAATTATTATTATTTTTGAGATGGAGTCTCACTCTGCTACCCAGGCTGGAGTGCAATGGCACGATCTTGGCTCACTGCAACCTCCGCCTCCCAGGTTCAGGCGATTCTCCTGCCTCAGCCTCCAAAGTAGCTGGGATTCCAGGCTTCTGCCACCACACCCAGCTAATTTTTGTATTTTTAGTAGATGGGGTTTCACCATTTTGGCCAGGCTGGTCTCAAATTCCTGATCTCAGGTGATTTGCCCACCTCAGCCTCCCAAAGTGCTAGGATTACAGGTGTGAACCAACGTGCCTGGCCACAAATTTTAATAATCAGCTGTTTTGTGAACCCTTGATTGAGAGAATGTGACAAAGGGATGGACAGACAAATAACACAGCGATTACAAGTATGTAACATCTCAGTTGAGAAAGAACTTCTGGCAATTTGAAATTCACATGAAGACTGCCATTACAAAAATTCCATAAGATCACAAACATTTGTAATAATGCAGTTATTTATCAAAGTACCAATCTGTTAACACTTACAAAATAAGAAAGTTTTATATTTTTTACTTTTCAGATGTTCAAAAACATTCATTATAACAAATGCAAATGCAAGAAAGTCAACCCGCAACTAGCTGAATTCTCTTAAATATTTCCTAAGCTGAACAATTAGTACCTGGTAAACACATGTAGGTCCCTAAACCTGACTCTCAGTAAATATCAACCAGCAAGCTCACAACAGAGGTAGATTTCAGTTCTTAAATAATACATGGTATGTTATTCTGCCACTCATTTTTAAAAATTATTCTTTAAAAATACAAACTTTAGGCCGGGCGCAGTGGCTCACGCCTATAATCCCAGCACTTTGGGAGGCCGAGGCAGGTGGATCATCTGAGGTCAGGAGTTCGAGACCAGCCTGGCCAACATGGCGAAACCCCATCTCTACTAAAAATACAAAAAATTAGCCTGGCGTGGTGGCACGTGCCTGTAATCTCAGCTACTGTGGAGCACGAGAATTGCTTGAACTGGGAGGCGGAGGTTGCAGTGAGTCGAGATTGCGCCACTGCACTCCAGCCTGGGCAACAGAGTGAGACTCTTGTCTCAAAAAAAAAAAAAAAAAAAAAGAAAGAAAAGAAAAAAGAAAGTACAAACTTTATCATCTGTACTCTGGACTTCCTGGACCACTGTTATCATACAGAAGAACACACTTTATGAAAGCTTTATTTTGTGAAGCCATAAAAATCCCCTTAATACTCACTCTTCCCATAAATATGTCTTAGTCTCCGCTGGGGAGTATACAGAGATTCCATATTTTCCACATCTTACAGACTAAAAAGCAAAACTTCTATTCTCAAAAAGAGAAGGGGCAGAAGTCAGTCACAAATGTATTTAAAATGAATAATAATTATTTTTAAAGTCATCCACAAAAACACTGATGAAAGAGTGGGTGTGGTGGTATGCATCTGTAGTCCCAGCTACTCAGGAAGGCTGAGGCTGGAGGACTGCCTGAGCCCAAGAGTTCAAGGCTACAGTGCATTATGATCGCACCTGTGAAAAGCCACGGCACTCTAATCTGGGCAACACAGCTTTGAGACCTTACCTCTTAAAAAAAAGTGATGAAAGAAAACCTCTCTATAAAGAGAGGCAGAAGAAAAAATGCTTATAGAACATCTGTTAAGTAGACCAGACATAGTGGCTGACACCTGTGATCCCAACATTTTGGGAGGTAAAGGTGGGAGGACTGCTTGACTTTAGGAGTTTAAGGCCAGCCAGGCAACATAGCAAGACCCCATATCTCTACAAAAAATTTTAAAATGAGCCAGGTGTGGTGGGTGGCATGCACCTTGTAGTCCCAGTTATTGACTTGAGCCCAAGAGTCTGAGGTCACAGTGAGCCGATCATGGGAGTGCACTACAGCATAGGCAACAATAGCCCAAGCTACTAGGGAGTCTGAGGCCGAAGAATTGTTTGAACCCAGGAGGTGGAGGTTGCAGTGAGCCAAGGCCACGCCACTGCACTCCAGCCTGGGTGACAGAGTGAGATTCTGTCTCAAAAAAAAAAAGGGAACATTAGAAAAAAGGTAAAAAGCACAAAGACTCACGAATGAAAGCAAAAATTAAACATCACTGAAATTATAAATTTTTAAATAGCAATACTATTTATGAAATTTTATAAAAATTCAATTTACATATAACATTTTCACAGTCATATCTAATGGACAAAATAAAACACACTTGTACTTCAATGTACATCCAATTAACTCCAGGATACAAGGTGATATGTAATAGTAATTAATGAAAAATGTTAAATGATCTGTATTAACCGCAGGTTTTTGATGCTTCCACCTCTGAAGCCTTACTGATTCTAGAGAGAATATGTCCTTCCCAGGGGCTAGCCAGTTCCTAGAGACAGTAAGTGACTAGCCTGTGAGTATGCCTTTCATATTCAAACCAACCAATCCAGAGCCCACACCCCTACCACCTCCTCTACACTCACATTCAGGGTGACTACTCCTTTGCCCTAATTACAAAAGGATTGGGTACTAGACAACTAGGGACAATTCTTATGCCCTACAGCCCACTGGAATTATTCAAACTAGCTAATCCTAAACTTGCTTAACTTGGGTTGCCTGTTTCTTGCCACAGAAATCATAATAAAGACTCTTGCCCATGTTTTTCCCGGTTCCCTCTGCCTCCTGACCAACTCTGGTGCTTCTCCACGTAGCCCTTGTGGCATGGCATGCCCCTTCCGCTTGGGAACTGTGAGTAACAAACTATTATTTCAACAGCTTACTTGATCTGCTGACTTCACGATACCTGAATAATAATAAAAGCTATGTTTTAAAACATTGCCTTGGATTACCCAGTTAATTAATGCACAGACATTTGAAAAAATACACTAAGAGACCACATAGAAAGCTTAAACATACTGACAGGTAACATCCCATGAATCTTACTTTCTTGAAGGTTGAGTGGAGGATTAATGAGATTATCTAAAGTTCGAGGTCCATGTTCAGACTGTGGTGCTGAAAATCCAGGGATTAAGCATGAAAACATCCAGAGCTGTTCTTTGCTACAGTTATTCTGAAGAGCTTGCAACCACAGTAAGAAAAGACGAACACCTTCTCGCCTAATCTAAAATAAAATAAAATGAAAATAGACAGTATTTTTATTTATAATGGAAATCCTTCCTTCCTTTGAAAAACAAAGTTCTCTAGATGATGATTACAGAATGATACTTTCAAAAGGCCAGGCAGGGAAGCAAAGGGAAGTTGAGGAAGAGGAGAGAGACAAGACATATCAATAGCATCTATTGAAATCATTATTTGGAAATACAAATGCACGGATTTTTAACAAGTATAGAATGAACTTGTTCTCTAAAGGCATCAGGTAATTTTTATTCTATAATTTCCATTTATAAAAATTAGAAAATCATTTCCTTCTTGTCTACTTCCCTCCTTGCCTACCTCCCATCACCACCAGTCTAATCCAAGAAGCAAGAAGAGAGAGAACAATGACTGTTAGTAGTGAGAATGAGTTTGGTAAAAGGAGGAATGGTTATGGGGATCCTGGCACATTGAGAATTCAATGTTCTTGCCCCTGAAAAGTTCTGAAATTATTAAAATTATTAAGTTAAAATAAAATGATTTAAATTATTTAAATAAAATTATTTAAAACCTCTCTGAAATTATCTCATTTCCTTATTATTTGATTCTAAGCTCCAAGACAGCAACTTTGTTCTACTCTATTAAAGCACCTAAAACAATACCCTGTACACAGAAGACAATAAATATTTTAATTGATTAATGAACATTCTCTCAGCATAAAAACAGTAAAAGAGAAATAGAGGAAAATTCAATCTCTGACAAGCAAAACACTCATTCTTCCACTACGTAATCTCACTGATAGCTTCGGAAATTACCTTATCAGAGCTTGTTCATGGCCACTGTCAAAGGTGTTCAACTGCTGTCACTTTCATGGTTCAGCCAGATAACAGGAGAAAAGCTACAGGAAGGCTTATTCCTTTGTACTTTTATACCCAAGCCATGAAGTCAAAAGCCCCTGTAATAATGTTACTTTATTTAACCTACAGTAAGATATTTTCAGAATGGGCAGCTTCTCTTATTATAGTACAATGACATAATGAAAAAGAAACAAAAACGTTTATATATATATATATATATATATATATATGTATCTCCCCTACTTCCCTCTACATCTAATAGTGGCTATGGTGGAATGAAGAATAATCTGTCAAATGACTAAATAATGTTTTTCTTCTGGGGACCATAAAGAGGAAAGATTGCTGGTGAATGAGTCCACTGAGTGGCAAAGTACAACAATTTTTCAATGTCCCCAGTCAACCTAGAATGGTTTGTCAAACAAACTCTTGCTACTTTTTTTTTTTTTTTTTTTTTAGATACAGTCTCACTCTGCCGCCAGGCTGGAGTGCAGTGGCGTGATCTCAGCTCACTGCAACCTCCGCCTCCAGGGTTCAAGCAATTCTCCTGCCTCAGCTGCCCAAGTAGCTGTGAGTACAGGTGCCTGCCACCATGCCTAGCTAATTTTTGTATTTTTAGTAGAGACAGGGTTTTACCATGTTGGTCAGGCTGGTCTCCAACTCCCGGCTTCAAGTGATCCACCCACCTCAGCCTCCCAAAGTGCAGGGATTACAGGAGTGAGCCACTGCACCTGGCCTCTTGCTACATTTTAAGTGAATTCACTTCAGTTAAATAAACTGAAGACAATTCAGAGATCTTTAGGAAAAAGTTTAGGTATGAAAAGTGTTAACAGGTGGCACGTATGTTCTACTCAGTATTTTTAAAGTCATAGAAAATAAACACAGTTGTACCTTTAAGGAGTTTCCTGTGTGAAGTAGTTTCTTTAAAATCAAACCTGAAAAGAAAACATGATTTTAAATATTCACATCTTATCTATTTGTAAATGTCAGAGTTCTCGGTCGGACTTGAAAACACTTTTAAGTAAGTCCTTGGCAACCTCCAAATTATTCTTGGTGACCTTTATATCCTTCTGGCCATACTTGGGATCGGAAGGGCATATAAAAAGAATCACCTTTTCAACACATGCTTTATAGCAATTAAACATGATTTTTTAAATTAACAAAACCTAGGCCCCAAATTGCATTTAACACAACAATCTATTATAAATCTCTTATTTAGACTAAGAATAAAACACTTTATCACTATCCAAATGAAATCCACTATAGAAAATTTTCATTTAGTTAACCATATGAACATCCTTAACTGTAATATTTCCTAACAAATATTTCCATTATACTAATTTTCTAAGTTGCACAAAGTCATTAATTTTTTTTTTTCTTTTCAATCATGAAGTATTTCAAACCTACAATAAAATACTGAAAATAACATGAACAAACCTGCAGAGGACCACCATTCAGTATGAATAAATCTACACGTAGTTCCATGTTTGTTTCACTTACCTGCATTATCTCCAATGTTTTACTTTACCGTATAGGTATCACTGAGGCCCAAATCATATTGTTCCTTTCTTCCCCAGAGGAAACCATTATCCAGGCTTTGGTATTAATCATTTCCAAAAATATTTTTATATTATTACTACACATTTATAAATCCATAAAAAATAATATAAACTGTTTCATACAAGTCATTTATTTTTTAAAAGTCATTTATAAGTTACTTTTCACATACAACATTAGCTTAAGAAATTTATCTATACTTATCAATGTAGCTCTAGTTAATACATTTTAAGAAGTGCAAACTATTCCACTGTATGAACATCTTTATTTATCATCTTTATATTAAGACATTTGGTTTGTTTTCAGATTTTTGCTATTCTAAGAGTACCATAATAAATAGTTCTTGTTCATGATTCCCTGTACACACCTGAGTTTCCCTGAGGTATATAAATAGGAATAAAATTACTTTCAGCTTTACCAAATATTAGGTAATTCTCTCCAAAGGAGTTGTGACAATTAATAGTACTACCAGCAGTATACGGGAGGGCTCTAGTACCATATTGTTGGCAGCACAAAACATTGACAGATGCTCTAATATTTGATAATCTGATGTATGTTAACTATCTTAATATTGCTTTCATTTGATATTTCCTAGCGACACTGAACATCTTTTAATTTGGCCATTCAAGGTTTCCCTGTTTTATCCTTTGTACAATTTTCAATTTAGTTGTCCTTTTTTTCCCCCCTAAAGAGATGGGGTCTTGTTCTGTTGTTCATTCTGGAGTTCAGGCTGGAGAATAGCAGTGCAATCATAGATCACTGCAGCCTCAAATTCCTGGGTTCAAGTGATCCTCCCACCTCAGCCTCCTGAGTAGCTGGGACTACAGATGTGCACCACCAGGTCTGGCTAATTTATGTACTTTTTGTAGAGGGCCTCATTATGTTGCCGAGGCTGATCTGGAACTCCTGGCCTCAAGTGATCCTCCCACCTTGGCCTCCCAAAGTACTGGGATTACAGGTGTGGGCCACTACACCTGGCTTTCTTTATATTTATATATATATATATATATGGAGTTCCTTCTGTATTACTAATTCTGTGTCTATTTCTATGAATTGAAAATATATTATCCCAAACAATTCAAGTTTTTGTTGGGTGGGGAGGCGGTATCTTCTGATGCAGATAAGTTTTAATTTTTTTTTTTTCTTTTTTGAGACAGGTTCTCACTCTGTCACCCAGGCTAGAGTGCAGTGGCATGATCATGGCTCATTGCAGCCTTGACCTCCTGAGCTCAAGTAATCCTCTTGCCTCAGCCCCCAGATAGCTGGGACTAAAGGCACATGCCACCATGCTTGGATGATAATTTTTCTATTTTTTGTAGAGATGGGTTTTGTCATGTTGCCCAGGCTGGTCTCAAATTTGTCATGTTGCCCAGGCTGGTCTCAAATTCCTGAGCTCAAGTGATCCTTGGCCTCCCAAAGTGCTTAGATTACAGGCATAAGACACCCTGCCTGGCCTTAAATTTTAATATAATCAATTTGCCAATGTTTTTCTTTCTTACGTGTTCTTTCTATGTCTAAAGAAATCCTTCCTTACATTAAAATTATAAACCAAATATTCGCTTCAAAAAGTTTTTATGTGTTGCTTTTCACATGTAGGTCCTGAATCTATCAGAAATGTATTTCCTTGTGGGTGGAAGAGAATTTGTTTTTTCGCAAATGGAAAACCAAGTATAGTACTATTTTGGGGTTTATGGTGTTCAAATGAACTAAAATGCCATCTCAATCATATTTCAAGCTTCCATACATAAGCTTAGGTCTTTGGCTCATCTCCATGTTCCTTTTCATTCACCCACTTATCCATCCCTACATCAGTAACAGTGCCTTTGTTAGTATAATTTTATAATTTATCTTGTTATCAGGCATGAAAATAGCCAACAACACCACCCTCTTGGTCCGACTTGTTATTCTTCCAAATTGCTTTGGCTTTTATTTTACATATAAACTTTAAGATAAATTTGTTAGGCTACATTTAAAAATCCCTATAGGAATGTTAATAATTGTTATATGTGTGTGTGTATATATATTTGATATACATGATATATATTTGATATACACGGTATATATATTTAATATCTGATAAATATTAATGTGTGACATTAATATTTATATATATACTTAACAAATTCATTTGTTGGAGACAGGTTTTTGCTCTGTCACCCAGGCTGGACTGCAGTGGCACAATCATGGCTTACTGCAGCCTCGGCCTCTTTGTCTCAAGCTATCCTCTCACCTCCCCAGTAGCTGGGAACACAGACACACACTACCACACCCAGCTAATTTTTCTATTTTTTTTTGTAGAGTTGGGGTACTGCCATGTTACCCAGGCTGGTCTCAAACTCCTTGGCTCAGGTGATCCACCCACCTTGGCCTCTCAAAGTGCTGGGATTACAGGCGTGAGCCACTGCACCCAGCCAAAAATTGTCTTACATGTGCATCAAATATGCTGAAAGGTAACGCTATAGTAGTTCCGAAGTTGTTGGATTAGGGAACTCTACTAATGGAACGACAAATTTAGATGAGTTTGCTATGAGAACTGGAAACACAGATGGCGTATTTGGACCAGTTAAAAAAAACCCTGGAGTTATTCAAAACAATATAGAGAAAAGAGGAAGTAGAATCTCCACTTTGAGAATGAAGATTCAGACTGGCTGATAACTGGAAGAAGCTCAGGTGGGAGTGCAGTTGCCGTATCGGCATTCACATGCTATGCGGCTTTAGGATCATATACAGGAGGACTGATCAGAAATCCTGCTGCCTACTGTGGGCTTGTTGGTTTCAAACCAAGCTGTGGCTTAGTTTTCCATCATGGTCTCATTTCCCCGGAGAATTTGATGGATGTGCAAGGACTCTTAACCAGATATGTGGATGATGCAGCAATTGTCTTGGGTGTACTGGCTGGACACGACCCTAAGGATTCTACCACAGTACAGGATCCTGTTAAACCATTCATGCTTCCCAGTTTGACAAATGTGAGCAAACTATGTATAGGAATTCCAAAGGAATATCTTGTACTGGAATTATCAAGTGAAGAACAGTCTCTTTGGTCCAAAGCTGCTGACCTCTTTGAGTCTGAGGGGATCAAAGTAACTGAAGTATCCTTTTCTCACATCACTTATTCAATTGTCTGCTACCATCTATTGTGCATATCAGAAGCAGCATCGAGTATAGCAAGATTTGATGGGCTACAATATGGTCACAGATGTGACATTGATGTGTCTACTGAAGCCATGGATGTTGCAACCAGATGAGAAGGGTTCAATGATTTTGTAAGAGGAAGAATTCTCTCAGGAAATGTTTTCTTGTTAACATAAAAATATGAAAATTATTTCATCAAAGCACAGAAAGTGAGATGTCTCATTGCTAATGATTTTGTGAATGCTTTTAACTCTGGAGTATGCTAACTCCCACACCACCTTGAGTGTGGCAGTACCATACTTGGAGTTCATCAAAGAAGACCACAGAACAGGAAGTGCCCAGGATGATATTTTTACACAACCTGTAAACATGGCAGGACTGCCAGCAGTGAGTATCCCTGTTGTACTCTCAAACCAAGGGTTGCCAATAGGACTGCAGTTTACTGGACGTGCATTTTGTGACCAGCAACTTCTTACAGTAGCCAAATGGTTTGAAAAACAAGTTTCCTATTACTCAACTTCAAGAACTTATGGATGATTGTTCATCAATCCTTGAAAATGAAAACTTAGCCTCTGTCTCTCTAATACAATAGGGATAAATATATCATGCAAATTTTTAAAAAATTGTTGCCTTTACACTATCAAGTTTATCTCCCATGAATATTGCACAAAATTCCATTTATTCATTCAAGTCCTTTCTTGTTCTTCAATGATCACATAATTGCCATACATTTATTTACTAATTTTTATTGAATACCATATTGAAAACTAAATTTAATATTTTAAATGACTCTAGAATAAACATTAATTCCAAGCACACTGGAACATTCTTCAAGAGAGCCTATACTCTGGGCCACAAAACATCTCAATAACTTTAAGATTAAAATCATGCAAAAATATTTTTTTCTGATGACAAAGGAATTAAGTTATAAATCAAAAAGGAAAATAATTGTGGAAACATCAAATATTTGAAGAGCTTAAAAATAGTAACACTCTTAAATAAGTTATGGGTTGAAGAAGAAATAAAAAAGACATGAAAAAATATTTTCAATTGAACGAAAATGAAAACACAACATACTAAAACTTATGGGACGGATTTAAGGCAAAGCTTAGAGGGAAATTTATAGTTTTAAATATCTATATCAGAAAAGAAGAAATCTATCAGATTAATATTCTATGGTTACATCTTAAAAAACTAGAAACAGGGCCAGGCACGGTGACTCACACCTGTAATCCCAGCACTTTGGGAGGCTGACGCGGGTGGATCATGAGGTCAGGAGACCGAGACCATCCTGGCCAACATGGTGAAATCCTAATTTTTGTAAAAATACAAAAATTAGCTGGATGTGGTGGCATGTGCCTGTAGTCCCAGTTACTCAGGAGGCTGAGGCAGGAGAATCGCCCGAATCCAGGAGGCAGAGGTTGCAGTGAGCCAAGATAGCATCACTACAGAATAGTAAATTAAACCCAAAGCAAGCAGAATTTCTCTCTTTTTAAATTATTTTTTGTTTGTTTGTTTTTTGTTGCTGTTGTTGTTGAGATAGGGTATCATTTTTTTACTCAGGCTAAAGTGCAGTGGCATGATCTTGGCTCACTGCAGCCTTGACCTCATCAAGTTCAGATGATCTTCCCAAATCAGCCTCCCAAGGAGGTGGGACTATAGGAAGGAGTCACCATGTCTGGAAAATTTTTGTATTTTTTTCTGAGATGGGGTTTCACCATGTTGCCCAGGCTGGTCTCAAACTGCTATGCTCAAGCGATTCACCTGCCTCAGGCTCTCAAAGTGCTGGGATTACAGGCATGAGTCACTGCATCTGTCCTTATTTTCATGTTTTAGAGATTGTGTCTCGTTCTGTCACCCAAATTGGAGTATAGCAGTGTGATCATAGCTTACTGCAGCCTTGAATTTCTGGACTTAAGTGATCCTCCTGCCTCAGCCTCCTCAGTAGCAGGGATTACAGGCACATGCCAACAAGTGAGGCTAACTTAAAAAAATTTTTTTTTTGTCTTTAAAGACAGAGTCTCACTATGTTGCTCAAGCTGGTCTCAAACTCCTGGCCTCAAGTGATCATTCTGTTTCAGCCTCTGCCAAGGGCTGAGATGACAGGCATTGGGCATCAGGCCTGCCACAGAATGTTTTATAAAAAATAAGAGGTCAAGTATGATGGCTTACACCTGTAATCCTAGCACTTTGGGAGGTTGGGGTAGGAGGATTGCTTGAAGCTGAAGGTTTGAGACCAGCCTGGGCAACAAAGCAAGACCCTGTCTCTAAAAAAATAATTTTAAAAAGTGAGCCGGGCCTGGTGGTGTGCACCTGTGGTCCCAGCTACTTAAAAGGCTAAGTGGGGGGATGGCTTAAGCCCATTTCAAGGCTTCGGTGAACCATGATCAATCATGGCACTGCACTTCAGCCTGGGTGACAGAATAAGATCCTGTCTCTTAAAAAATAATAATAATAATGATAAATACAGTACTACAAAAAATAAGTAGGTTGGGTGCAGTTGCTCACGTCTTTAATCTCAGCACTTTGGGAGGCAGAGGTGGGCGGATCACCTGAGGTCAGGAGTTCATGACCAGCCTGACCAACATGCAGAAATGCTGTCTCTACTAAAAATACAAAATTAGCCGGGTGTGGGGGTACATGCCTATAATCCCAGCTACTTGGGAGGTTGAAGCAGGAGGATCACTTGAACTTGGGAGGCAGAGGTTGTGGTGAGCCGAGATCGTGCCATTGTACTCCAGCCTGGGAAACAAGAGCGAAACTCCGTCTCAAAAAAAAAAAAAAAAAATATATATATACACACACACACACACACACACACACACACACACACACACACACATACATAAAATATCAAAGACCAGAATGGAAAACAAGAAAATAGAAAGCAGAAAAAGTATAAAGAAAATCAATGATATCAAAAGTTTGTTCTTTGAAAAGATCAACAAATATGACAAATAGCTAGACTGGCCAATAAAATAGGAGAGAAGATAGAAATGACCAAAATCAAGCAGGAAGCGGATATAGCCATTAAAAAGAATGAAATCATGTCCTCTGTAGCAACATTTAGCAACATAGATACAGCTGGAGGCCATTATCCTAAAGCAAATTGACATGGGAACAGAAAACCAAGTATCACATATTCTCACTTGTAAGTGGGAGCTAAACACTGGGTACTCAAGGACATAAAAATGGCAACAATAGATATTGGGAAGTACTAGAGGGACAAGGGTTGAAAAACAAACTATTAGGTACTATGTTCACCACCTGGGTGACAGGATCAATCATAACCTAAACCTCAGCATCATGAGATAAACACAAGTAACAAATCCGCATATGTATCCCCTGAATCTAAAAATAAAGTTAAACCACTAAAGAATGAATGAATGAATAAATAAATAAATAAATAGTTTCTGTAATGTTAAAAAAAAAAAGAATGAAAGGGGACATCACTATTGACCCCATGAGAATTAAAAGGATTACTATAAGGAGTAACTTAAACAACTTTCTACTAACAAATTGGTTCCTAGAAAGAAACAAATTATCAAACTGACTCAAAGAAATATATAAAATCTGAATAAACCTATAACAAGTAAAGAAATTGAAGTAATAATTACAAATATCACAAAGAAAAGTCCAAGTACAAATGGCCTCACTTTTGAATTTTATCAACTATTTAAAGAAGAAAATGCTACCTACCACTCATTCACAAACTCTTTCAGAAAACAGAAGAGGGACCACTTCTAAACTTCTATAGCTATCTTAATAGTAAAGCCAAATAAAGACTGACAAAATAAAATACAGTACAATATTCATCATAAACAGAGAGGCAAACTGAAGTAAGCAACAAATAAAAAGGACTATAAATGGTAAATAGGATTTACCTCAGGGATGGAAAGTTGGTTTGACACTTGAAAATCAATTAGTAAAATATATAATATTAATAGAATAAATGACAAAAGCACCAATGACACTGATAATGATCGCATCAATAGACGCAGAAAAAGTATTTGGCAAATTACAATGTATACTTATGATTAAAAACTCTCAAACTAGGAACAGAACTTCTTCAACTGGATAAAAGACATCTACAAAAAAACTACAGCTAAAATCATATATAATGGTGAAAGACTGACCATTATCTTTCTCCCTGAAATCAGGAATAATGCAAGAATGTCTGCTCTTTCTTGCCACTTTAATTCAATATTGTACTGGAGGCACAATAAACAAAAAAGAAAGAAAGAAGAAATTAAAGGCATCCAATTAGAAAAAAAAAAAAGTAACTGTACTCATTCACAGAAGATATAACCCTATCATAGTAGTAAATCCAAAGGAATATACAATAAAACAAATATAACTAGCAAACAATAAGTAAAGAAACTAGAAACAACACAAATGTCCATTCTGTTTGGCACTTTGCATTTTTCTTCCATTTCTGATTCACAGAGATGCTAATCTTGCTTTTTTGTTTTATAGTTTTATCATCATTGTTAATGTATCAGAATAAAGGAAGCAGTGGATCCAAAAACTTCCTATGGCATTTTGACTACAAACCCTTCATCTATAATTTTTCTTATATTCCTAGTCAATCTGTTCTTGTATTCTTTATTTTCTTTTTACTAAAGCATCACCTATTAATTCATTTCAACTAACAACCCATTAAAGAGCATTTTTCATATATTATTCTTTGTTTCAAATATGAAATACATACTTGAATTACTTACCAATACTATGAAACTGCCATCGCTGATGAATTCTTTCTGGAAGAAGTTGTAAAATTTTCTAAAAATCAATATAAAGAGAAAAAAGAAAAGAATGAAACCAAGTAATGAGTTCACATCCTGCAAAATGTGAAAAATTAAAGGGCTCACTAAGTATAACAAATACAAAATAGGCCGGGTACGATGGCTCACACCTGTAATCCCCGTGCTTTGGGAGGCCGAGGTGGGTGGATCACCTGAGGTCAGGAGTTCGAGACCAGCCTGGCCAATATGGCGAAACCCCGTTTCTACTAAAAATACAAAAATTAGCCAGGTTTGGCAGCAGGCACTTGTAATCCCAGCTACTCAGGAGGCTGAGGCAGGAGAATCGCTCGAACCCGAGAGGCAGAGGTTACAGTGAGCTGAGATCATGCCATTGCACTCCAGCCTGGGCAATAAGAGCAAAACTCCGTCTCTAAACAAAATAAAACAAACAAAAAACGACAAAATAGTACCTAAGCTAATCTGATAGTATTGACATTATTTTAGCACTGGCATGTTGATCACTATTTGAAAACCTCAAAAAACAATAAGCAATACTAACCAGTACTTGGAATAAGAAATTAACAAAATACATCTTTTACAATAATATAGAAGGTATATGTTTTCCTAATGATTAAATGCTAATTCTAATATATTTAAAATACTTATTTACTATTTCTAGATTTTCTTTTTTTCCCCCTTTAGAGACAGAGTCTTGCTATGTTGCACAGGCTGGAGTGCACTGGCTATTCAGAAGCATGACCGTAGTGCACCATAGCCTTGAACTCCCAGACTCAAGCGATCCTCCTGCCTCAGCCTCCCAACAAGGTGGGAATACAGGCACGTGTCCCTATGTCTAGCAATTCTTAGAATTTCTATATTGTGGATATCATGATGAGTTTCAATTCTTCCAGATGTTAATATTTGTGACATTTTCTCTTTCTTCTAATGGTTCTTTCTCCTGTTTTGATAATCCTAGAGCAAATATTTTGATTTCATAAGAACCCCATCAAATATTTATACTGAGTTAATCATGTGAAACTAAAGGTACTTAGATGCTATGATGGATATAGGTATGAGAGCAAATTTTTTTTTTTTTTTTTTTTTTGAGACGGAGTCTCGCTCTGTCGCCCAGGCTGGAGTGCAGTGGCCGGATCTCAGCTCACTGCAAGCTCCGCCTCCCAGGTTCACGCCATTCTCCTGCCTCAGCCTCCTGAGTAGCTGGGACTACAGGCGCCCGCCACCTCGCCCGGCTGGTTTTTGGTATTTTTTTAGTAGAGATGGGGTTTCACCGTGTTAGCCAGGATGGTCTTGATCTCCTAACCTCGTGATCCGCCCGTCTCGGCCTCCCAAAGTGCTGGGATTACAGGCTTGAGCCACCGTGCCCGGCGGAGAGCAAATTTTTTTTTAAGAGGTGGGGGTTTCACCCTGTCACCCTGGCTGCAGCGCAGTGGTGTGATCATAATTCACCGTAGCCTCAAATTCATGGGTTCAAGCGATTCACTCATCTCAGCCTCCCAAATAGGACTACAGGTGTGTGCCACCATGCCCAGCTCAATTTTTTTTTTTAATTATTTTTGTGGAGATGGAGTATCACTATGTTGTCCAGGCTGTGCCCAAGCTTCTGGCCTCAAGCAATCCTCCTGCCTTGGCCTCCAAAAGCTGGGATTACAAGTGTGAGCCACTGCACCCGGACAGAGAGCAGGATTTACAATTTTAGGAGCCCTATAGTTAAGCTAACATATATAGGTTTCCATTAATTAGTAATAAAATCTTTACACAAATATGTTCAAAACTCTGCCTTTTATTTCCCTTAATATTATACCTGTGTGGATTATTCTCGATCAAGAGCTACCTTACTAATAAACAGTGCTCTCAATACTCATCCACTTGCTGAGTGACATTTTTGTGTGTTTGTTGTTATTGCTGTTCTTACTATTATTTAGAACACCATTAAATGAATGCTCATAAGGGTCAAACACTAGGCACTTTATTATATAATGATATACTAATTAATATACCTTGCATTAATCCTTGCAATCATTCAAAAGGAGGGTTTGTTTATCTCATTCAACAAATGAAGAAATGGGTTAAGTAGTGCACTTAGGTTACAAAGTTAGAAAGTGAAAGAACAGAGGTTCCAAATTCAATTCACCTATTTCCAAAATCTCTACCTTGATAATATACTGATCAAAGGATGACATGCATATTTTATACTTCCTTGTCTTCTCTTTGATATCATTTTCTTTAGTAAACTCCACATGAAAGGATGATACAGAAATTTTAAAGTTCTACACAGATAAATGCTGGTCCCACACGAGACACATAAACTCTTTTACCTTTGTCCTCCCTATGTCTCCCACAGCTGGACAACAACTGCGTAATTATATTTATTTTTGTATAGAAAGATATAAAATTATAGAAAAGTTGAAAAGACAAATTTGTAAACTATTCAAAAGCATTTCTAAATTATGACTAATAATTATACTTTAGATTTAGCCCCTTATATCTTTTTATATGGTAAATAAAAAGTTAAAGAGATTACATGTGCCCTAAACTGCACAGAATATAAATCCTCTACCATAATATTATTAACATTACATAATCATGCTTTTTGTTCCAGAAAAAGGAAATCACTTTATTTATGATTTTTCATCCTTAGTTTCTAAAGGTAGAGGTCCCTTACTATAAATAGAAGAATGTCAGCACAAAAATTAAATGATTTTTTCAAAAGATGAAAACCTGGTATCTCAGATCTTTTTTCTAGCAAAATTTAGTGATCCATTAAAGACAAACATTTCTATGTAAAGAATAAAAAATAATCAGTATATATTACATATAGAAAAATAAGTTATTTTTACATATAAGAAATACTCCAAAAGGACTTATATTAACTAAGCAATCATCTCAGTTTCCTGAATTTAAGGCAAGCATGAACATTTGAAGGAATACTTTCCAGGAATCATTAGCTCGCTTTCTCTGGATATTTTTACTCTTTCTCAAAGCATGTATGTTTCAATATTCCCCTTGTGAACAGTTGATGCAAACACTTCAGGAAGTAATACAATCAAATTCCTCAGGGGTCAAGACTAATGAAAATTAACTGCAGAACAGATACTAACATCAGTGTTACTGCTGTTGGGAACTCTTGAAAAAATTCTTTTTTTTTCCCCCTCTAACTAAATCAACGGCTAAGAGACATGTAGATGATGTTATTCAAATTCTTCTAAATTATATCAAAATACTAAAGAGTGAATTCTTATTATTTTTGAGACAGGGTCTCACTCTCTTGCCCAAGAGTGCAGTGGCACAATCACGGCTCACTACAGTTTCAACCTCCTGGGTTCAAGGGATCCTCCCACCTCAGCCTCCTGAGTCACTACCACTACAAGCACCTGCCACCAACATGCCTGGCTAACTTTTTTGATTTTTAGTAGAGACTGTCTTGCTGTGCTGCCCAGGCTGGTCTCTAACTCCTGAGCTCAAATGATCCTCCTGCCTCAGCCTCCCAAAGTGCAGGGATTACTCTGAACCACCACACACAGCCAAGAGTGAATTATCTTTAATTAGCACCAGACAGAATAGCTCCATCTTCATAAACTAATTTCCGAATTATTTTCTAAGCATCTCGAGTCACTACTCCTGGCTTTCTACAGGTCTCGAAATTCTCAGTGAAGATCAGAATACTTCTATGACTGTTTATCTGTTTACTTTGAAAGAGAATAAAGAGCAAGGAGTTATTTTAAAAGGGGGGTGAAAGGGTCTTAATTTTTAAGAGTGTGATAAATATTTTTTTAAAAAATTAGCAGAGCATCAAAATTTTGTTCATTTACCTATGAGCTATGTTTCCTGACTTTTATTTATAGACTTGCCCCATCTCCAATCTAATGTAAAATGACAATTTTTAAAATATTTAAGACTATTTTAAACAAGTTTGCAATGAAAAGCAGTGAACCAAAATAATAAGTCCCTTAGGTACACAAAAGCTACAGTAATATACCTTCTTAGGTAAGAATGTTTTGGAGTTAAAACAAAAACAAGTTTTCCATTTCACTAAACCTCTGACAAATTAAAAGTTTCATTGTTTGCAAACACATTGAATATCATACCAATTTTGTGGTGTCAAATGTATAAAAACATAATTATATCTGCACCAAAAAGTAATACATTGTACCTCAAAAAGTATAGGATTCAGTCAGGCATATTTTAAAAACTTAGATTTAGTTCTTAGAAAGTCTGGCGAATTCACAGTGTTTCATTACATGTTTTATAATTTAAATATATCCCTTTGTATGTTCCAAAAATTATTTCTGAAAAAGGGAAAAGTTAGATTCAGAAGCACTTACCTCAAAAATAAAAAGTATAGCATCCAATTCCTCTCTTTGAGACTTGTGACCTAAAACATTTTTATAAGAAAACATTTAAAACATATCATTTTGCCCTCATTGTTAACAATCACTTAATGAACTTAAAACATTTCAAGAATGAAGGTTTTTTTTTTTCCCCAGCAATTATCTAGTAAAATGTTTAAAGCATACTCCATTCATTGTGAAGACAATATCATAGTCACTCTCTTTACTCTATTGAGTACTGTAATTAAATTTAGGTTCTACATATTTATGTCTAGAAACAAATCATGACATATTACAAAGCACTTCAAATAAGCTCTGAAAATGAAAATATGAAAACGACCGCTCAAACGTGTCACATGCTCCTAGGGCAGAACCAAAGAAGGCAGAATGAGGGAACAAATCAACCTGACCAGTGAAAAAGTAAATCTTCAAAGCCATTGTAAAGTAAAAAGGATAGTAATGCTAACACATTAGTTGTCTTTCAAATACAGGTCACTAGCCCTATGACAATAGTGTGAGAGGGAAAGCAAAAAGCTGTCTGACAAAAATAAATGAAACAATATGTCCAAGAGTCTTTAAGTTATGTTTATGACAATTATTAGAAATATTAACATAAGCCAAGATATATGTTAGTATCTTACCTTTCTGTTTAAGACTAGCTTCAATAGTCACAAAATTTTCAAAGAACACATAGTATATATGTGAAAAATGTTGGTCGAAAAACTGTTTAAGATCAATAGATTCTGCATTCTCTGAAAAATAAAAACAATTTACTGATTATTTACATGTATGTTAAATCAAGTTTAGCAAATATTCAGCGACAAGTTTCCTTCAAAGTCAAAGAACTGCTCCTAAAATTCTATTCTATTATTTACAGTATGTATTTAGTCCTTGCAGATTTTAGTTTTAATTTTAAAAACTGATCAAGAAAACAATGGCTCAGAAAAACTTATCCAAAATAATTAATCATACAAAAAAAAAAAGTTAAGTTCTATTTGCAATTCATAGCTACAGCTTTCCTAACGTTCTCTCCAAGACAGTTTAAAATCAGAATAATAATTTATGATATCTGAAGGTCAGGCATGGTGGCTCACGCCTGTAATCCCAACACTTTGGGAGACCGAGGCGGGCAGATACCTGAGGTCAGGAGTTCGAGACAAGCCTGGCCAACACGGTGAAACCTCATCTCTACTAAAAATACAAAAATCAGCTGGGTGTGTTGGCGTGCGCCTGTAATCTCAGCTACTTGGGAGGCTGAGGCATGAGAATCACTTCAACCCGGGAGGCAGAGGCTACAGTGAGCCAAGATCATACCATTGCATTCTAGCCTGGGAGACAGAGTGAGAATCCACCTCAGGGAAAAAAAAAAAAAAGAATAATTTATAATGTCTGAAACTATTTATTCAGTAATTAGGTACCCAACAATAGGCTTTGTAAATAAGTATTTAGGGATTAAAAAGCTTAAACATAGACAGTACTGCTCTAAAGAAACTGTCAGTAAGAGCAGAGCATGCAAAATTAAACGAATAATTGTATGAACAGTAGAAAGTGTTAGTACTAAAAGTGAGATGTCAAAGTATATGGCAGTTTAGAAACACAAAAGTACTTTCAAAGCTCAATAAAACACAAAGGTGGGGAAAGAAAAAAGGCCTGACAAAGTACATAATATCTGAAAAGACTTTTAAGGACAGGAAGAACACTAGACATAAAGTGGTGGAGTTGAATGGGAAGGACATTCAAGGCATAAAAAATACATGGAGTAAGAAGAAAAACGTGAGGTATGCATGTATACATATGTAACAAACCTGCGTGTTATACATACATACGCTAGAACTTAAAGTATAATTTAAAAAAATAAAAAATAATTTACTATGAAGCTTTAAAAAAAAAAAAAAGTCAAAGTGGCCTGGTTCTCTCATAATCTCTGAGATCCAGACCGGAGAACTGTAGTTTCTGGGTCCTTCTTGGAAGAGATTAGCAAATGCAGAACCAGCAATCTGTCTAAATCAGTACTGTCTCCTAGAAATATAATGCAAGCCACAAATATTAGCTACATATGTGATTTTAAATTTCCTTGCAATCACATTTTAAGAAATAAAATGACATGGGGAAATTAATTGTAATAATATATTTTGTTAACAAAAAGAAATCATTTTTAAGTGCTACCAATAAAAACTTATTAATGAAAAAAAGAAAGAAAAACGTGAGCTATGATAGTATCCAGAAAAAAAAATTGATTTTGGCTAAAGCTTAGAACATTTTAATAAAAATAAACAAGTAGACTTGAGATATGCTTACATGTACTTATGTATATGTATATGTATTTATGCACAGAAGATACCAAACAACTAGGCAGCATTACCTCTAGGGAGCATGACTAGTTTTATTGTTGCTTAGTTCATTTTCAGGGTAAGTGAGAACATTAGTGAAAAAGAGTGGAGAAATTCTACTTTATATACTTCCTACTATTCTAAACTGTTTATAAAAAGCACATTACTTCTCTTACAATACAAAATAGAATTTTTTGTTTCTGTTTTATTTTTTTAAGATGGTGTCTTGCTCTGCGGCCCAGGCTGTAGTGAAGTGGTACAATCTTGGCTAACTGCAACCTCCATCTCCAGGGTTCAAGCGATTCTCCTGTCTCAGACTCCCGAGTAGCTGGGATTACAGGTGCCCACTACCACACCCGGCTAATTTGTATATTTTCAGCAGAGACGGGGTTTCACCATGTTGGCCAGCCTGATTTCAAGTGATCTGCCCACCTCAGTCTCCCAAAGTGCTGCGATTACAGGTGTGAGCCACCGCGTCCAGCCTCAAAATATAATTTTAAAAGGCAACTGAAAAAATAAAAGATTTTTGAAAGGAAATAAAGAAATATTCATTGTAAATAAACTCAAGTTAAAGGTAAACATCAATTAATTTCTTAGAATGCACTAAGGCTCAACAGAAGATTTCAAAATAATGTGAAATAATAACAACATACAGAGAGTACTTTAAACTCTTTCATTATCATATCCTATGAATATTCATTATAATTTTTTGGAGGGGACAGGGTCTCACTCTGTCACCCAGGCTAGAGTGCAGTGGCATGATTACAACTCACTGCAGCCTCATCCTGAGTTCAAGCAATCCTCCCACCTCAGCCTCCAAA
The DNA here is from genome assembly GCF_037993035.2 of Macaca fascicularis. Classification (NCBI taxonomy): domain Eukaryota; kingdom Metazoa; phylum Chordata; class Mammalia; order Primates; family Cercopithecidae; genus Macaca; species Macaca fascicularis. The sequence continues at coordinate 103,600,119 of NC_088381.1, forward strand.
AGTACCTGGGACCCAGGTACCTCCCCACCACACCTAGCTAACTTTTGTAGAGATGGGGTCTTGTTATGTTGCCCAGGCTGGTCTCCTGTCTTGGTCTCAAAGTGTTGGGGATTACAGGTGTGAGTCACAACACCTGGCATAGTAACTCTTTAGTGATGTTTTATCTATGTGATTTTCCAAGACTGTTTTTTTGTTCTGCCATTCCACAAGGAAAGGGATAGATGCCTTTCCTCTCTATTCCCTTGGATTCTGTACATTTATCTTTTATGGAAAGAACAATCTTTCAACTGTCTTACCATCTTTCTTCCAGGACTAGTCTAGCATCTTTAGAATAGAAACTGTGTCTACCTCAGGATTTCTAAAAATTGGCACAATGCCGAGCAAACAATACGTACTCAAATGTGTTTTATTATTAACAAAATTAATTATTTTTACTTTATTATAGTCAGTTCATACAATATGGAAATTTTTACCTTGGAAAAGACTGCATAACCTACTGACAGGAAAATAGCACAGACTCATCTTGACTGGAATTTCAATACCCAGATTTCACTCCTGTTTGTAACACTTACTACCTATGTGACTTTTCACAGAACTAGACAAAATAATAATGCTTAACACAAAGTGAATGTTTTCTAAACAATGCGCACTATTCTCAGCACTTTACAGAAACTAATTCCTATAATCTACATAGCAATACTACAAAATTAGTACCATTATTATCTCCATCTTACAGATGAGAAAATTTAGGTACAGAGAGTCTAAGAAACTTAGTTCATAAGCAGAGTCAGGATTTAAACAACAGGAACCCTAAGTCTATTCAGCCTCCAATGTAACACATTTGTAAAAAATATATACTAAATATTTACCTGTTATCTGTCTATAAGAATAATAGTCATCAAACACTAGTTAAATATATTTTATCAAATATCAAAATAAAAACACATACAACTGAAATAAAGAGGAAAGATGTTCTAGTTTTCCCACAGAATAGTTTAAAGAATTATGAAATTAGAATAAAACAGCCTTGGGCTGAGCAAGGTGGTTGACATCTGTAATCCCAGTACTTTAGGAGGCTGAAGTGGGAGAGTTGTTTGAGGCCAGGAGTTTGAGACCAGCCTGGGCAACACATTGAGACCCCATTTCTACAAAACTAAAAAATCAGCCAAGTATGGTGGCATGTACCTATAGTCCCAGCAACTCTGGAGACTAACGTGGGGGAATTCCTTGAGCCTAGGAATTTAAGCTAAGTTGCAGTGTGCTATGATTGAGCCAATGCACTACAGTCTAGGCAACAGAGGGGGAGACCTTGTCATTAAAAAAAATAATAATAATAATGATAATAAAGAAAGAAATAGGCTGCTATAATTACCTCTAAATTTCCTAAAATTAATGTTTCAAAAACACAATGTTCTAGGAGAAAAAAGAAAATGGGAACAATAACAAAGCAAACCAGAAAAAAACACAACAAAAGCAAACATGAATCAACTCAAGATTTTGCAACATATTAGGAGCCAAAATATTGTCTCTTGATTTCCTTCCCATAAGGCATGCTAACAAAGTCTGGAAATTATGTACTTTCTTTTTTTTTTTTCCTTGAGACGGAGTCTCGCTCTGTCGCCCAGGCTGGAGTGCAGTGGCACAATCTCGGCTCACTGCAAGCTCCGCCTCCTGGGTTCACGCCATTCTCCTTCCTCAGCCCCCAGAGTAGCTGGGACTACAGGCGCCCGCCACCTCGCACAGCTAATGTTTTCTATTTTCAGTAGAGACGGGGTTTCACCGTGTTAGCCAGGATGGTCTGGATCTCCTGACCTCGTGATCCGCCCGCCTCGGCCTCCCACAGTGCTGGGATTACAGGCTTGAGCCACAGCGCCCGGCCAAATTATGTACTTTCTAATGCTAATGAAAATGATCAAAATTAGGCTGGGCGCAGTGGCTCATGCCTATAATTCCAGCACTGTAGGAGGCCGAGGTGGGCGGATCCCGAGGTGGGCGGATCACGAGGTTAAGAGATCCAGACCATCCTGGCCAACACGGTAAAACCCCATCTCTACTAAAAATACAAAAATTAGCTGGGCGTGGTGGTGGGCGCCTGTAGTCCCAGCTACCAGGGAGGCTGAATCAGAAGAATCGCTTGAACCCGGGAGGCAGAGGTTGCAGTGAGTCAAGATGCCACCACTGCACTCCAGCCTGGGTAACAGAGCTAGACTCTGTCTCAAAAAAAAAAAAAAAAAAAAAAAAAAAAAAAAAAAAAAAATTACTAGAGAAGAAGGACATTTTATAATGGTTAAAGGGTTAATATTTTAAGAAGATATAACAATTGTGAACATACATGCACTTAACAACAGAACTCCCAACCCCAAAGCAGAAACTGACAGAATTGAAGGAATATACAGACAATTCAATGATGGTTTTAAGAGTCAACACTCTACTTTCAATAATGAATAGAAAAGACAGAAGTGAAAATAGAAGACCTAAACAATACTATAATGCAACCAGATCTAACAGACATCTATTGAATGCCCATCCAACAACAAAGGAATACACAGTCTTTTCAAATGCACATGGATACTATCCAAAATAGATCATATGTAAGGCTATAAAATAAACTTCAGTAACGTAAAAGGACTGAAGACAAAGTATGTTATCTGGCCACAGTGGAATGAAATTAGAAATCAATAACACAAGGAAATTAAGAAAACTCACAAATATGTGGAAATTTAGCAATACCCAACTAAATAACCAATTGGTCAAAGAAAAATCACAGGAGAAGTTAGAAAATCTTTGAGATGAATGTAAATGAAAATACAACATACCAAAACTTATGGCATCCAGCTAATGCAGTGCTTACAGAAAAATCTATAGCTTTAAATTGCTATATGAAAAAGAAATCTGAAAATCAACCTAATGTTCCACCTTAGGAAGTAAGAACATTGGCTGGGCGCGTTGGTTCATGCCTATAATCCCAACCCTTTGGGAGGCCGAGGCAGGAGTCTCAATTGAGCCCGGCAATTCAAGACCAGCCAGGGCAACATAGTGAGACTCCATCTCTACAAAGAAATTAAAAATAGCCAGGTGTGGTCATACATACATACAAAAATAAGGAGCAAACTAATCCTAAAGCACAAAGAAGGAAATAAAGATTAGAAAGGACATAAATGGAGACCAAAAAAACCCAAAAAACAAAAAACAACAAAAAAAATCATTGAAACAAAAATTGGTTCTTTGAAAAACTCAACAAACTTGACAAACTGTTAGCTAGACTGTCCAAAATGAGAAAGACATAAGATTCAAATCACTAATCTGGACTGGAATATAACACATTACTACCAACCCTACAGAAATAAAAATCAAGAGAATACTATAAGCAACTATAAGTATGCTAGCAAATCAGACAGCCTATATGAAATGAACAAATTACTAGAAAGCCACAAACCACCAAAACTGATTCAAGAAGACATAGAAATGCTAAAACAACCTTCAATGAATGAGAAGATTGAATTAGTGAGGGGGAAAAAAACTACTTCAAAGAAAAGCTTGGACTCAAATGGCTTATGGGTGAATCCTACCAACTCTTCCAAAAAATAGAGTATACTTCCTGCTCATTCTATGAGGCCAATACTCTCATACCAAGATCAGACAAAAACATTACAAGAAAAATACAGACCAATATCCTCTATGAATATGAATGTAAAAATCCTCGACAAAATACTAGAAAACTGAATCTAGCACTATATATATATATATATGCATACACACACACACATACACATTCACACTATGACTAAGTGACATTCATCCTAGAAGGCAAGGTTGGTTCAATATACAAAAATCAATCACTGTAACACCTTATGTTAACATAAAGGTCAAAACTCACATGATAGTTTCAATAGACACAGAAAAAACATCTGACAAAACCCAACATAATTTCATCCTAAAGATACTCAAAAAGCTAGGAAAAGAACAGTATTTCTTAACCTGATAAAGGGTATCTATGAAAAGGTCACAACTAACATCACACTTAGTGATAAAAGATTGAAAGCTTTACCCCTAAAAGCATGAACAAGACAAGGATGTCTTTTTGTTACTTTTAATATTATACTATAAATTCTAGCCAAGACAGTTACACGTGAAACAGAAATAGAAGCCATACACATTGTAAAGTCCAAAGCATTACTATCTCTACTCATAAATGACATGATCTTGGATATCGAAAATCCTAAGGAATGCACCAAAAAATCCTATCATACTGACAAACAAGCTCAACTAGGTTGCAGAATACAAGATCAATAAGAAAAATCAACTGTATTTCTATACACTGGCAATGAACAACACAAAAGTGAAATTAAGCAAACAATTCCATTTACAATAGTATGAAAAAGAATAAAATACTTAAATTTAACAAAAGAAGTACAAGACTTGTATACTGGAAACTTACAAAACATTACTAAAAAAAAGACTAAAACAAATGGAGACATTCTCTGTGTTTAAGACTGAATGCTGGCCGGGCGCGGTGGCTCAAGCCTGTAATCCCAGCACTTTGGGAGGCCGAGACGGGCGGATCACGAGGTCAGGAGATCGAGACCATCCTGGCTAACACAGTGAAACCCCGTCTCTACTAAAAAATACAAAAAACTAGCCGGGCGAGGTGGCGGGTGCCTGTAGTCCCAGCTACTCGGGAGGCTGAGGCAGGAGAATGGCGTAAACCCGGGAGGCGGAGCTTGCAGTGAGCCGAGATCCGGCCACTGCACTCCAGCCTGGGCAACAGAGCCAGACTCCGTCTCAAAAAAAAAAAAAAAAAAAGACTGAATGCTGTTAAGATAGCAACAGCCCCCAAATATACCTAAAGATTCAATGTACTCTTTTTTTTTTTTTCTATTTTTTCTTTTTTTGAGACAGAGTATCATTCTGTTGCCCAGGCTGGAGTGCAGTGGCAGGATCTCAGCTCACTGCAACCTCCGCCTTCCAGGTTCAAGAGATTCTCCTGCCTCAGCCTCCTGAGTAGCTGCGATTACATGCATTTGCCACCACACCCAGCTAATTTCTGTATTTTTAGTAGAGACGAGGTTGGCCAGGCTGGTCTTGAACTCCTAACCTCAGGTGATCCGCCCACCATGGCCTCCCAAAGTGCTGGGATTACAGGTGTGAGCTACCGCACCCAGCCTTAATGCACTCTTTACCAAAATCCTAACATAGTTTTTTGCAAAAACTGACAAGTTAATCCTAAAATTCAAAAGAAAATGCAAGTGACCCAGAATAGTCAAAATAGTCTTTTTTTTTTTTTAAATGGAGTCTCACTCTGTTACCTAGGCTGGAACCCAGTGGCGCAGTCACAGCTCACTGCAGCCTCAACCTCCCGGACTCAAGCAATCTTCCCACCTCAGCCTCCTGAATCACTGGGACTACAAGTGTATGACATCATACCTGGCTCATTTTTTAAATTTTTTGTAGAGACAGGCGTTGCCACATGTTGCCCAGGCTGGTCTCAAACTCCTGGACTCAAGTGACCCTCTCACCTCTACTTCCAAAGTCCTGAGATTACAGGCATGAGCTACCATGAACAATGCTGGAGAACTGACATTTTCTCATTTCAAAACTTACTACAAAGCTACACTAATCAACAGAGTATGGTACTGGGATAAGGATAGACATATAGATGAATAGAACAATGAGAGTTCAGCAATAAATCCTTACACTGATGATCAATTGATCATCGACAAGGGTACCAAACAACTCAATGAGGGGAAAAAAAAGTATTTTTAACAAATGGTTGATTTTTTTTTCCTCATTGAGTTGTTCGGTACCCTCCAAAAGTCTTTTCAACAGATGGTCGAAAAGAATGAAGACTATACTTGAAAAATTAACTCAAAATGGATCAAAAAACAAAAACCTAAATGTAAAAACTAAAATTATAAAACTCAGAATAAAACATGACCTTGAATCAGTCAGTTCTTTCTTAGACATGACACTAAATGCACAAGCAACAAAAGAAAAAATAAATTTGACTTCATCAAAATTCAAAACCTTTTTGCTTCAGAGGACATTATTAAGAAAATGAGAAAATAACCTACAGAATGCAAGAAAATATTTGCCAATTATATACCTGATTTTAAAACATTAGTATCCAGAACATAGAAATAATTCTTATAATACAATTGTAAAAAAATGTTTTTAATGATCAAAGGATTTGAATATATATTTCTCCTAAGAAGATATATGAATAGCCAGTAAGCTCATGAAAAAATCATTAGCCATCGGGGAAATGCAAAGCAAAACCACAATGAGATACTACTTCCAACCCACTATGATAGCTATAATCAGAAAGACAAACAATACCAAGTGTTGGCAATATGGGGAAATTTGAATCTTTGTACGTTGCTGGTAGGAATATAAATGATAATGCCACTCTGGAAAACAGTGTGACAGGTCCCTAAAAAGTTAAATATAGAGTTATCATATGACCCAGCAATTCCATTCCTGGAACATTATATACCCAAGAATTGAAAACATAAGCTCAGGCTGGGCAACATGGCAAAAGTGTCTCATCTCTATCAAAAAAAGAAAAAGAAAGAAAATGTATGCCCACAAAAATGTTCAGAACATTATTATTCATAATGGTCAGTGGAAATAACCCAAATGTCCATCAATTGATGAATGGACAGACAAAATATGGTATAATCCATACAATGAATATTATCTAGCCGTACAAAGCACGAAGTAGTAGTATATGCTACAATGTGATGGACTTTGAAAACATTATGCTAAGTGAAAGAAGCCAGACACAAAAGGCCATATATTTCTTATTTTATTTATATGAAACATGCAGAAGAGTCAACCATAGAGATGGAAAGTATCTAATGGCTGGTGCGGGCAGGAAGTAAAGAGAAATGGGGAGTGACTGCTAAAAGGTATGACTTTGTTTCTTTTCCTTTTTTGTCGATCTATTCCTTTTAGCTCATCTAATATTCAACCCCTTGACATCCTAATTTGTGAGATCTGCCAGACCCTACCTCGCTAAGTGAATCTGAGAGCTTTACCTTCTTGGGCAGTTTGAAAAGAATTAACATAAAAAGGAGCAGAAGAGCTCATGGAGATTAGACTGAGAAAAGCAATTTTTTCCCCCTATGTCTAGATATTACACATTGTTATATCATCAAGTTACTGATATTTGTTGCAAGCAAATGCATTACCTTCACATTTACGCAGTTGAAGACTAGCTAGCTATTAGTATACCATTATTATAGAATACAAAATAATGTCATTTTTTAAATTGAGTAGTCTGATAATAGGAGAGTAATCAAAATACAGTACTACTGGTCATGCATGGTGGTTCACACCCATAATCTCAACACTTTGGGAGGTTGAAGTGGGAGGATAGCTTGAGGCCAGGGATTTGAGACCAGCCTGGCAATATAGCCAGACCCTATCTCTACAAGTAAATAAATAAATAAATAAATAAATAAATAAATAAATAAATAAAACAGTACTGCCAATATTCTGTATCTAGTTCTACATGTCCAAAACAGATAATTTCCTGATTCATTGAACCATTTCCCTAACACTCAAAGACATTCTTTTGGATACTGAAAATAATTAAACGTATGGTATCTGGAAATTTAAAATCTAAAGTGGCTAAAACAAATATAGGCAGACATTTTGTAAACATTAAGTTTTTGCACAATGCAAATACTTTAAATTATAGAGAAGTAAAAAGAGGTTTTATATACTGGGAAATGCATTACACTGAATAAGAAAAATCCTGTTACACTGGGAAGAGAAAATATACTTTGAAACAACAGAGGATAAAAGCAGAGGAAGTTAATTCTAAATGCACTGTATAGCTCATGTTCTCAAACTGCGAGTGAAGGATGAGTGTTTTTGTTTTTGTTTTTAAATTCCAATTTGTCACAGACCAACGCTTTACAATAAATGTATTACTAGAAAATAAGGTGAAAAGCACCAGGATTGATCTACACCCCATTTCATAAGACAAGTCCACTAATCACGTGCTTGGATATCACAGTACTGTCAAACTGAGATGACCCACTGAGATGACCTTCTCAACATACTCAATTTCCATAATTAAGCTGTTGCAGACCTGTAATAACAGTCAGTAAACTAGTACCAGTTTGTGGACTACATTTTGAGTAATAGTATTGACTATGGGAAGAAGGAATGGGCCAGGCGCAGTGGCTCATGCCTGCAATCCCAGCACTTTGGGAGGCTGAGGTGGGTGGATCACTTGTGCTCGCTCAAGAGTTTGAGACCATCTCAACAAAAAAATACAAAAAATTAGCTGGGCGTGGTAGTGCACAACTGTGGTTCCAGCTACTCGGGAGGCTGAGGTGGGAGAATTGCTTGAGCCTGGGAGGCAGAGGTTGTAGTGAGCTGAGATTGTGCCACTGCACTCCAACCTGGGTGACAGAGTGAGATCTTGTCTCACAAAGAAAAAAAACATAAGAGAAGGAATGATACAGTTTCTTTTTCTTTTTTTTTTTTTTTTTTGAGACGGAGTCTGGCTCTGTCGCCCAGGCTGGAGTGCAGTGGTGCGATCTCGGCTCACTGCAAGCTCCGCCTACCGGGTTCACGCCATTCTCCTGCCTCAGCCTCCTGAGTAGCTGGGACTACAGGCACCCGCCATCGCGCCCGGCTAATTTTTTGTATTTTTAGTAGAGACGGGGTTTCATCGTGGTCTCGATCTCCTGACCTTGTGATCCGCCCGCCTCGGCCTCCCAAAGTGCTGGGATTACAGGCGTGAGCCACCGCGCCCGGCGCTACAGAGTTTCAGTGTGTAGGCTGAACAGCCTTGATAGTGGTGCTGGAGGTAAGAAATAAAGAAATATGTTCCTGTTATGAATTTGCCAGTAAAACAGGGTTTTAAAAAGTAGAGTGATACAGTCAGAGAAGTGGCATCATCTCCATTTCTGAAATCTTGATTAAAATCTGTTTACCAGCTGGGCACAGTGGCTCTGGCCTGTAATCACACCACTTTGGGAGGCTGAGGTGGGCGGATCACGAGGTCAGGAGGTCACGAGGTCAGGAGATTGAGACCATCCTGGCTAACCCCGTCTCTACTAAAAAATACAAAAAGTTAGCCAGGCGTGCTGGCGGGCGCCTTAGTCCCAGCTACTTGGGAGGTTGAGGCAGGAGAACGGCATGAACCCCGGGAGGTGGAGGTTGCAGTGAGCCGAGATCACACCACTGCATTCCAGCACTCTGTTTAAAAAAAAAAAAATCTGGTTACCTAATCCATAAAGTATCTCTCCACAGTATCTCTCACAAACACTAGTTCTTTTCTATTTACCTTGCTATTAAATCAAAATTTTAAGGTTGAGGTCTAATATCTTCATTTTTAAAAGCTAGAAGGACCACTGCCTTCCACTTGCCTGCATTCATGTCTGTGCTCTTATCCTAACTGCTTTTCCTTCATGTCTTTTTTTAAAAAAAATCATATCAGATGGATAATGTGCCAACATCATAAAAAGGTTTGTGGGAGGTACATCTCATATATGAATGTGAAAACCCAATCATCACGCTTATGAACTACAAAAGGCTCTCTTCCTTCACTTCTATCTATTGAAATTCTAATCATCATCTTCCAAGGCACAGATCAAATGTCACTGCCCCATGAAGCTTTCTCTGAGCCACTCATTTAGATATGATTCTTCTCTTTTATACTCATAACATGTTTCATATTTGACATGATTCTCTTTTACGATACCATTAACTCTTTTACTCCTTTGCAGTTACCCAAAATTTAGCAAAGTACTGTATCTATTCATTCAAATGGTTCTCAAACTATCTGTGAAGATCAGATCAGATAGAGATCAGATCAGATCCATCATTTTCACATTTCAAGGAACAAGATACAAGCAAGAACGGGTAATTATTTTTATTAAACACATTTCATAAGAAATGGCGTATTTACAGTAAGTAGCTTATCCCTAAGAACAATTGATGGAAAAGGGAAGACGACTAGGAAACTTGAAGCTACCAACTTAAAAGAATTCACATATAAAAATAACAAATTTTTGGTAACACAAACACACCTCTTATCCTAGTTATTCTATTTTAGGTTTGGGTGGAAAAGGAAAGAGTAATCGTTGCTAGGTGACTTCCTTGCATTTTTTGAAATAAATATCAACAAGAAATTTTATTTCCTTTCATTCATTTAATTCTCCTTTGTTTTCTAACACATAGCTTAAATAATTTTCTAATTTGCCCATTTCTTTTTTTCTTTTCTTTTTTTGAGACAGGGTCTTGCTGCAGCCTCGACCTCCTGGGCTCATGATTCTCCTGCCTCAGTCTCCCAAGTAGCTGGGACAACAGGTACATGTCACCACGCCCAGCCAATTAAAAAAAAAAAGTTGTAGAGATGGGGGTCTAATTATGTCTCCCAGGCTGGTCTCAAACTCCTGGGCTCAAGCAATCCTCCTGCCTTGGTCTCCCAGAGTGCTGGGATTACAAGTGTGAGTCACTGCACCCAGACCCTAATTTACCCATTTCTAATAAAGACTGAGACAGAAGTATAGAATTTAAACCACATCAAGATCATTCAGGGATTTCTACTCAGTATTTTATTTTATTTTATTTATTTTTGAGATGGAGTCTCACACTGTTGCCCGGGCTGGAGTGCAGTGGTGCGATATCAGCTCAATGCAACTTCAGCCTTCTGGATTCAAGCAATTCTCCTGTCTCAGCCTCCTCGGTAGCTGAGATTACAGGCATCCACCACCACGCCCAGCTAATTTTTTGTATTTTTAGTAGAAATGGGATTTCATCATGTTGGCCAGCCTGGTCTCAAACTCCTGACCTCGTGATTTGCTTGCCTCAGCCTCCCAAAGTGCTGGGATTACAGGTTTGAGCCACTGCATCTGGTACTCAATTTGGTTTTTTTTCTTTTTTTTTTTTTTAAGACGGAGTCTTGCTCTGTCCCCCTGGCTGGAGTGCAGTGGCGCGATCTCGGCTCACTACAAGCTCCGCCTCCCGGGATCACGCCATTCTCCCGCCTCAGCCTCCTGAGCAGCTGGGACTACAGGCGCCCGCCACCGCGCCCGGCTAATTTTTTGTATTTTTAGTAGAGACGGGGTTTCACCGTGGTCTCGATCTCCTGACCTTGTGATCCGCCCGCCTCGGCCTCCCAAAGTGCTGGGATTACAGGCGTGAGCCACCGTGCCCGGCCCTCAATTTGTTTTTTTAAGAACAAATTCTACTTCTTAACGTTAAGCAAGTCACAACATCGCTGATTCAATTTTATTTCCTTAAGGTTCCTATGAAAAGTCAAATGATGTTTGAACTTTTTCTGTAAACTGTGGTTCAAATTCATTTTTTCATTCATATTTGAGGTATTATTATTTTTATTTTATATACAGTTAAACCGAAGATCAAAAGTTTTATTTAAAAACAGTGGTTCATGCCTGTAATCCTAGTGCTTTAGGAGGCTAAGGCAGGAGGATTACTTGAGGCCAGGAGTTCAAGACCAGCCTGGGCAACATAGTGAGGGGTGGAGAAGCTGCCCAATTCACAAATTCTTTGTTCAATTAAACTCTGTTTTAATTTGTCTAAAGTTTTTAACAAGGAAGATTATCTTATAACCTCTGCCATAATGTCATAAATATTTTTCAGCTAAAGTCCTGTTTTATATATTTGTTTGTTTTTCTATATTACATTATGGACATTAGTTTATGAACCACATTTCTTTGCACTGATACTTAAGACAACCCAAGGAATGCTGACTTTACATGTCTTTTCTACCACTGTCAGTTGCTTGCTCACGAGTTGCTCACAAAACAGCAATTTTGCTCCCCTCCAACCTAATATATTCATCATGAACTAAATAATATTTACTGAACACTGATTATATGCCAGGCACTATGCTAAGTCAAGGAATATGAACATGAAGACACACATCTGCCCTCAGAAAGACATGTAAATAAATAAATATGTCATAATAAAAAAAATCAAATTATTAGAGGGAAAGATGCATAGTGTACAAAAAGCTCCTATACCCACATGATAGGGAAGACTTCATAGAGGCTATCTATAGATTCTGCCCTGAGATTTTAAAGAAGAGTAGAAGCTTTCAGATATAAGGGTGATGGGAAGGCAGTGGCAGTCTGGTATCATAAATATCATTAGCTATGGCACAGGCATCACAGACTGTACATGTAAAGGATCTAGAACGCACCCTCCTTATAAGAATCTAATGCCTGATTGGTAGTGGCTCAGGACTATAATCCCAGCACTTTGGGAGGCCAAGGTGGGCGGATCACTTGAGGTCAGGAGTTCAAGACCACACCACCCTGGGCAACATGGTGAAATTCCATTTCTACTAAAAATACAAAAAGAGTCAGGGGTGGTGGCACATGCCTGTTGCCCCAGCTACTAGGGAGGCTGAGGCAGGAGAATCACTTGAACCCAGAGGGTGTAGGTTGCAGTGAGCCAAGATCGTCCCACTGCACTACAGCCTGGGTGACAGAGCAAGACCCTGTCTCAAAAAAAAAAAACAAAAAACAAAAAACTAATGCCTGATGATCTTCTGAGGTGGAACAGTTTTATCCCGAAACTATTCCTCACCCCCACTGTCTGTAGAAAGACGGTCTTCTATGAAACTGGTCCCTGGTGTCAAAAAGTTTGGGGACCACTGATATAAAGAGTTAGAACAAAAGAGAGCTGGAGGACAGAACACCAGAAAATATCAACATTAAAGGTAGGATTTGGTGATTTGGTTACATAAGAAAAGTCTGGTCAAACACAAAACACCAGGGCCATCACAGGAGCATGAGTGAAGCCACAAATTACATTTCACAGCAGCTCTGGGCCCATGAAGTAGTCAACACGAGCAAAGCTCACCCTCCCGAGTTGAAAAAAATGTATAGACAAGCTAGAATTGGCCGGGTGCAATGGCTCATGCCTGTAATCCGAGCACTTTGGGAGGCCAAGGAGGTGGATCACTTGAAGCCGGAGTTTGAGATCAGCCTGGCCAACAGGATAAACCCCGTCTCTACTAAAAATACACAAATTAGCTGGCATGGTGGCATGCGCCTATGGTCCCAGCTACTCCAGAGGCTGAGGCACAAGAATAGCTTGAACCCAGGAGGCAGAGGTTGCAGTGAGCTGAGATCTCACCACTGCACTCCAGCCTGGGTGATGGAGTGAGATTCGTCTCAAAAAATAAACAAAAAACAAAAACAAAAAAAAGAAGTTAGAATTGAAGTTAAACTGTGGCAGACATGTCCAAAGAATATTGTGGGGATCTGACCCCTTTATTAATCTCAAGAGAGATGTGGAGATGGCAACTAGTGGGCAACAATGATACTGGAATGGTGGTAATATGAGGAAATAGTACCAGAGTGTTAGAAACCTTGGAACAGGCCAAGCGCGGTGGTTCACGCCTTTAATCCCAGCACTTTGGGAGGCCGAGGAGGGCGGATTACTTGAGGTCGGGAGTTCGAGACCAGCCTGGCCAACATGGTGAAACCCCATCTTTATTAAAACTACAACAATTAGCCAGGCATGGTAGTGGGTGCCTGTAATCCCAGCTACTCAGGAGGCTGCAGTGGGGGAACTGCTTGAACTGGGGAGGCAGAGGTTGCAGTGAGCCCAGATCATGCCACTGCACTCCAGCCTAGGCAACAAGATGACACTGTCTAAAAAAAAAAAAAAGAAAAAAGAAAAAGAAAAAAAAGAAACCTTGGAACAAGTATAAATAATGGTTGTTCAGCAGAGAAATTCAAGTCCCCTCTCCAAAGGGTCAATTTTATTATGATGTAAAAATCAGCTCATGTACATTTTCATATGAAACTTTTTGTTGAACTTTTGTAACAGAAGTGTGCAAAAGGGTAATTGCTTAAATGGAATAGTAGCGTGGTTATTTAAGTGTATCAAATACAGTGAACATGAGAAGTTAAAAGAGCAGTTTCATTATCTATTAAAAGACCTTAAAATGGTAGCAAGAGGTGAAGCAGTCTTAAGATGATAAGCCAGGTATCAAAGTCCTTGATAAACTTAATGAAGTGACCCAGGAGGTTGAGAAATAAGAGCAGTGACAAAGTTTGAAAGATGGTGTGCTCAAGACGCATGCACCCCAAAGCAAGATGAATTTTCAGATGGGTGCTGAAGTATAATAGCAGCAACAGAGGCATAACAGTAGCAATATTACAATAGTAGGAAGTCTGACTTCTTCAGGCATAGGAGAATCCATCACTTATTAGAGTAGGGATACAAGGGGATCTGCATCTTCAGAGGAGAATTAGAATTCAGATAAGGACATATGTAACATATGTCTTTCAACTTAACGTGCAAAGTATTTACATTAAAAAAGTATAATCCCAGCACTTTGGGAGGCCGAGGTGGGTGGATCACCTTAAGTCAAAAGTTCAAGACCAGACTGGCCAACATGGCAAAACCCTGTCTCTACTAAAAATACAAAAAAATTAGCCGGGCATTGGTGGCAGGGGCCTGTAATCCCAGCTACAGGGGCCTGTAATCCCAGCTACTCGGGAGGCAGAGGCAGGAGAATCGCTTGAACCTGGGAGGCGGAGATTGCAGTGAGCTGAGGTCGTGCTACTGCACTCTAGCCTGGGAGACAAGAGCGAAACTCCGTTTCAAAAAAAAAAAAAAAAAGTATGGGCCGGGTGCGGTGGCTCACACCTGTAATCCCAACACTTTGGGAGGCCGAGATGGGCAGATCACAAGGTGAGGAGATTGAGACCATCCTGGCTAACACGGTGAAACCCCGTCTCTACTAAAAATACAAAATATTAGCCGGGCGTGGTGGAGGGTACCTGTAGTCCCAGCTACTCGGGAGGCTGAGGCAGGAGAATGGCGTGAACCCAGGAGGTGGAGCTTGCAGTGAGCCTATATCATGCCACTGCACTCCAGCCTGGGCAACAGAGCGAGGCTCCGTTTCAAAAAAAAAAAGAAGTATGCATTTGCAACAGTGTCACCTAAAAATCATTTCTATAAGAAACATCTTGAAGAATGTTATTATGCTGCTTTGTTTTTTATATAATTCAAGTACTTCAACACTTAGCTGAAAAGGTAGGCTAGGATCAGATAATAGATTGTCTTAAATACTGGCCAAGGATTTTGTACTGTATTACGTAGGCAACGTGAAGCCATGGAGAGTTTTAGAGCAGTTAGTGACGTGCTCTTTTGGTTTTTTTTAAAGAGTCTTGCTCTGTTGCTCAGACTGGAGTACAGTGGCATGATTTCGGCTCACTGCAACCTCTGCTTCCTGGGTTCAAGAGATTCTCCTGCCTCAGTCTCCCAGGTAGCTGGGATTACAGGTGCCTGCCACCATACCCAGCTATTTTTTGTATTTTAAGTAGAGACGTGCTTTCACCATGTTGGCCAGGCTGGTCTCAAACTCCTGACGTCAAGTGATCCACCCACCTTGGCCTCTCAAAGTACTGGGATCATAGGTGTGAACCACCATGCCCGGCTAGTGACATGCTCTTAATGTCCTTTAGAAAGATTGCTACAGGACCTGGTTGGGTATGGTGGCTCACACCTGCAATTCTAGCACTTGGGGAGGCCAGGGCGGGTGGATTGCTTGAGGCGCAGAGTTCAAAACCAGCCTGGCCAACATGATGAAACCCCATCTCTATTAAAAATACAAAAGCTAGCAGGGCATGGCGGTGCATGCCTGTAATCCCAGCTACTCAGGAGGCTGAGACATGAGAATTGCTTGAACCTGGGAAGTAGAGGTTGCAGTGAGTCCATGCCCCTGCACTCCAGCCTGGGCAACAGAGTGAGACCCTGTCTCAAAAAAAAAAAAAAAAAGAAAGAAAACAAAAGAAAAGAAAGGAAAAGAAAAGAAAAGAAAAGAAAAGACAGATTGTGACAGGACCATGTAAGAGATTCAAGAAGAAGAAGAAAAAAAAAGACCTGCATAGGGAGATCAACTAGTAAGTTGCTGCAAAAGTTCAAGCAAGAAACAATAAATATTTAAACTAAAGAAATGATGGAAGAACAGAGAAAAAAGGAACAGATTCAAATATTATTATAAAGCCAGAAAAGAACAGGAGTGGGCTGGGAGATGTGAAGTTGCCCCACAGACATTTCCAACTCCAGCTGGAGTCTCAACATAAATTATTTATCTTTTTCTACCACATTGTTAAAGATGAAAGTTTCTTGTCTTAGTAACCTATGACGAGAGGATGGTGATGCCATTTATTAAAGTAGACGTATTAATCACCTATTCTGCTATTTTCTCCAAGGTCTAGTTCTATGATGTGTACCCTTCAGTGAGAAGAGACATTAGATCACACACACACACACACACACACACACACACACACACACACACACAGAGTGAATAAATTTAGAATTAAAAAAAGTTTTAACCAAAAACAATAACAACAAATGGATTCTTTCTTTTCTAAGATACTGAAAGCTTGTAACCCAACACATTTCTCTTTCCACCCTAGGTACCAGGAAATCTAAGAACCAAATTCAATGCCTTATTGCTGTAATCAGCTCATCTCTGAAAACTGATGTTTCCTTTAAGTGATAGCTATTCAGTTGTTGCTTGTTTTATCATTAATTGTTCTATTCCACATTTTATTCAATCCTATAAGCCACGTAAAATCCTTCAGATGCAATAAAATCCTTAATAAACAAAATGTTAATACAATGACAATTTACAATATTTGAAAAAGCTTGTTCTATTAAGGTCAATCAGTAACACTGTTTATGTCAATAATCTGCAAAGTAAATCAATTCTTCATAAATACATAAAGCAGTTCAATGAGGTCAAATTCATTTTTCAAATCAGACAGATTCAAATTAAAGAACATATATTACATTATATACAAATTAAAGAATGTTAAAGCATCTAATGTCATGCATACAGGATTACTTACTAACACTGTACATCAAACTCTTTAAAAATAATCAAGTTTGGCTGGGCACAGTGGCTCACGCCTATAATCCCAGCACTTTGGGAGGTCGAGGCAGTCAGATAACTTGAGCTCAGGAGTTCAAGACCAGCCAGAGCAACACAGGGAAAATCCCCATCTCTATATAAATTTATTTTATATATATCTGAATATATGTGCGCACACACACACACATATAGTTAGTTGGTTTATTTTTATAGGCAGGTTACAGTTCACACATTCTTAGATTTTCAGCCAAATCTGATAATCCATACTATTTTTTTTTGTTGTTTTGTTTTGTTTTGTTTTGAGACAGAGTCTCACTCTATTACTCAGGCTGGAGTGCAGTGGCGCCATGTGGGCTCACTGCAAGCTCCGCCTCCCGGATTCTCCTGCCTCAGCCTCCCGAGTAGCTGGAACTACAGGCGCCCGCCACCATGCCCGGCTAATTTTTTTGTATTTTTAGTAGAGAAGGGGTTTCACCGTATTAGCCAGGATGGTCTCGATCTCCTGACCTCGTGATCTGCCCACCTCAGCCTCCCAAAGTGCTGGGATTACAGGCATGAGCCACCACACCCAGCCAATCCATACTATTTTTAAGTCATTTATTTAATAAACATATACAATTTATATTTATGTATTACCATTTATACCTACTGAATACTTTCTAAGTAAAGATATTTTACTCAAAAAGATATTTCTTTGTGAACCCATAAATACATTCAAGCTTAGAGAAAGACAAACATTTTTCACTAATCAATTTATGACAACAAATTCCTTCTCTAAATATAAAAAAGTAAAAAATGGGGACAAAGTTGTTTGGTATAAAGCCAATGTTCAGTCTCCTTTATTTAAGAGAACCTCTTATTATCAGCAACTGATGTCCAGTGTCTTGAAAACTGTTGCTTTTTCCGTGTGTGTTATTTTAATTGTTTCAGCATGTATAGACATCAGGTGAGGAAAGTGATTCCTGAAAGACAGCAAACAAACAAGGTATGCCCTATGGCCACTCCAGCTTACTGCCTTAGGACAGCTTCTAAGTCAAGGCGAGAGGAAAGCAAATCCAGGTGGACACAGCAAATTCCATGAATTAAGAAAGTGAAGCCGAGCACCCAGGAAGACCAAGGCAATCAGAGTTCACAGAACACAGCACCAAGGAGGAGACAGCTACACACAGAGAAAATCCAGGAGACTACAGAGAGTCCCCTTTAAGTATGATGATAGTATACTTATGAGGAAACTACTCAAGACAGAAGAACCATGCTGAAGTATTGGAGGGAGCAGTACCAGGTGCTCACACAGGACTGGGAACAGTGCTTGTTCCCAAAAGCTGGACTATAAAAATAAAATCTCATAATTCGTAGGGCATTGGGTCAAATACTGAGGAAGGTATTGCCTTATACTAGACAATAATTAACCCAAAATGGACCCACCCAACAAATCATAAAAGCAAGACCCAAAATAATAAAACTGTTTTCAAATAACTTAACTGTATCCCGGAAAAAAGCTCAAGAATTTATAGCCACCACACACGGTGGCTCACACCTGTAATCCCAGCGCTTTGGGAGGCCGAGGTGGGCAGATCACTTGAGCCCAGGAGCTTGAGGCCAGCCTGGGCAACATGGCAAAACAAAAAAAAAAAAATTAGCTGGGTGTGGTGGCACGCACCTGTAGTCCCCAGCTACTTGGGAGACTGAGGTAGGAGGATCGTTTGAGCCCAGGAGGTCGTGACAGACTGAGATCCTATCTCCAAAAACAAAACGAAACAAAAAAAGAATTTATAGAAATAGAAAAATACCCAAAATATATTGCTTTTATGATTTGCTGGGTGGGTCCAAAATATAAGAAAGTAAAATTCAGAATATCAGATAGCCAAAAGTTACCAGGTACACAAAGAATCAGGAAAACAAACCAGGATAAGGAAGGAGGATAATAAACTGGAATTCTAGAATTGAAAGAGATGTCACAATTAGTAGAGAAGTATATTATTTTAACTGTATTCAATATGTTCAAAAAGTTAAGAAGACACATAGATGATTTAAAACAAGGCCCAAGATGAACTAGATAAAAACTACAATTTCTGAGGTAAAAAATCAACTAGACAGAATGGCAGAAGAAAAGATTAGTGAACTTGAAGACATAGCAATAGAAACTATCCAAGATGAAACACACAGAGGAAAAAAATCCAAAACATGAAAAAAAATCAGTAAACTATGAGACTTTCCAATATACCAATAATACTTCTTAATAATCTAATATTAATATTCCCTAATACGGTAGTAAATAGAGTTCTAAACGTAAAGGGGGAGAAAGAAGTGAAAAATAATGACCAAAATTTTTCCAAGTTTGATGAAAACTATAAACCCACAAATCCAAGAAGCTTAATGAACCTTATGCCAAGAAATACGAAAAAAACTAACCAAGGTACATGATAATCAAACTCCTCAATATCAGTGATGAAGAGGTCTTAAAAGCAACCAGAAAAGAAAATGACATCTTCCATAAAAAGTAAGATACAGATAATAGCAGACTTCTTATCAGAAACAATACAAACAGTGGACAGTGGAGTAAAATCTTTAAAGAACAAAGGGAAAAAAGCCATCAACCTAGAATTCTAAAGAGAACAAAAGTATCTTTTTTTTTTTGAGATGGAGTCTCGCTCTGTCGCCTAGGCTGGAGTGCAGTGGCGTGATCTCAGATCTTGGCTCTCTGCAACCTCTGCCTCCCGGGTTCAAGCAATACTCCTGCCTGAGCCCCCCGAGTAGCTAGGACTACAGGCACCTGCCACCACACTCGGCTAATTTTGTGTATCTTTAGTAGAGATGGGGTTTCACCGTGTTAGCCAGGATGGTCTCGATCTCCTGACCTCGTGATCCACCCACCTCGGCCTCCCAAAAGTATCTTTAAAAAAGAAGCCAAGGGCGGGTGCAGTGGCTCATGCCTGTAAACCCAGCACTTTGGGAGGCTGAGGCGGGAGGATCACAAGGCCAAGAGATCAAAATCATCCTGGCCAAAATGGTGAAACCTCATCTCCACTAAAAATACAAAAAATAGCTGGGCGTGGTGGTGTGCGCCTGTAGTCCCAGCTACTCAGGAGGCTGAAGCAGGAGAATCTCGAACCCAGGAAGCAGAGGTTGCAGTGGGCTGAGATCATGCTACTCACTCCAGCCTGGCGAAAGAGCGAGACTCCGACTCAAAAAAAGAAAAAAAAAGATGCCAAAGTAAAGACTTTTTCAGACAAACAAAAGCATAAAGAATCCATCACATACAGAGGAGGGGGAATAAAGAAAGGTTGGCTAATGCATATAAACATAAAGTTAGTTAGAAGGAAAAAATTCTGTCATTTGATAACATGGTAGGGTGACTATATAGTTAACAATATATTGTATATCTCAAAATAGCTAGAAGAGGCCGGGCGCGGTGGCTCACGCCTGTAATCCCAGCACTTTGGGAGGCCAAGGAGGGAGGGATCACCTGAGGTTGGGAGTTCGAGACCAGCTTACCAACATGGAGAAACCCTGTGTCTACTAAAAATACAAAAGTAGGTGGGTGTGATGGCACATGCCTGTAATCCCAGCTACTTGGGAGGCTGAGGCAGGAGAATTGCTTGAACCCAGGATGCGGAGATTGCAGTGAGCCGAGATCGCGCCATTGCACTCTAGCCTGGGCAACAAGAGCAAAACTACGTCTCAAAAAAAATTTTTAAAAAGCTAGAAGAGACTTTTTTTTTTGGAGACAGGGTCTTGCTCTGTCATCCAGGCTAGAGTGCACTGACATGATCACGGCTCACTGCAGCCTCGACCTCCTGGGCTCAAGCAATCCTCCTACCTCAGCCTCTCAAGTAGCTGGGATCACAGGTGGCTGCCACCACATCTGTGTAATTTTTGTACTTTTTGTAGAGGTAGGGTTTTGCCTTGTTGCCCAGGATGGTCTTGAACTCCTGGGCTCAGGCAATCCACCAGCCTCAGCCTCCCAAAGTGCTGGGATTACAGGTGTGAGCCAACACGCGTGGCTTTTTTTTTCCCCCTGAAACAGGGTCTTGGACTGTCGCCCAGGCTAGTGTGAAGGAGCATGAACAAAGCTGACTGTAGGCAGCCTCAATCTCCGGACTCAAGCAATCCCATCATCTCAGCTTCCTGAAACACTGGGACCACAAGAGCATGCCACAATACCTGGCTAATTTTTTAAATTTCCCGTAGAGACAGGATCTTGCATTGTTGTCCAGGCTGGTCTCAAACTCCTGGGCTCAAGCAATTCTCCTGCCTTGATCTCCCAAAGTGCTGGAATTCCAGGCATTATCTACCATGCCCAGCCTGTAAGAGAAGACTCGAAATGTTTCCAGCACAAATAAATAATAAATGTTCAAGGTGGTGAATATCCTAAATACCTGGATTCGAGCACGATATATTGTATGCATGTATCAAAATGTCACATGTATCCCATAAATACGTACAAATTATGTATCCAAAAAAATTTTTTTTAAGAATCTATTACCAGCAGATCATCATCACAGAAAAAAATGTTAAAGGCAGTCCTTCCCACAGAAACAAAATTATACTGAATAGAAATATCGGCTGGGCATGGTGGCTTATGCCTGTAATCCCAGCACTTTGGGAGGCCCAGGCAGGCGATCACTTGGGGCCACGAGTTCGAAACCAGTCTCGCCAACACAGCAAACTTCATCTCTACTAAAAATACAAAAAAAAAAAAGAAATTAGCCAGGTGTAGTGGCACATGCCTGTAATCCCAGCTATTTTGCAGGCTGAGGCACAAGAATCGCTTGAACTCAGGAGGTGGAGGCAGTAGTGAGCCAAGATTGCACCATTGCACTCCAGACTGGGCGACACAGCAAGGCTCTGTCTCAAAAAAAAAAAAAAAAAAAAAGTATGCAAAGAAATGAAGAGCACTGGAAATGGTACTACATGGGTAAATATGAGACTTTTTATTATTTAAAAATCTTTAAAAGATCACTGCTTGTTTAAACAAAATAATGTAGTGTATGGCTGATAACAGGATAAGTAAAATATATGACAACAAAAGCATAAAAGTTGGGTGGAGAAATGGAATTAGATTCTTATAAGGTTCTTATACTACATGGGAAGTGGTATAATATCACTTAAAGGTATATACTCTGGCAAGTTAAAGATGTATACCACAAGCTGAGCACGGTGGCTCACATGTAATTCTAGCACTTCAGGAGGCTGAGGAGGGCAGATCACCTGAGGTCAGAAGTTCGAGACCAGCCTGGCCAACATGGGGAAACCCCATTTCTACTAAAAATACAAAAATAAACCGGGCATGGTGATGCGTGCCTGTAATCCCAGTTACTTGGGAAGCTGAGGCAGGAGAATCACTCGAACCTGGGAGGCGGAGGTTGCAGTGAGCCAAGATTGCACACTGCACTCCAGCCTGGGTGACAGAGCGAGACTCAGTCTCGGAAAACAAAACAAAACAAAAATAGATGTACACTATAAATCATAAAGCAATCACTGAAATAATAAATCAAGGGAAAAGAATCATAAAATTTGCTCAACTAATTCAAAAGAAGGGAGAAAAAAGGGAACTAAGGAACAGACAGGTCAAACAGAAAACCAACAAAAAGATGACAAACTCAAACCTAACCATATCAACAATCATGTTAAATGTACCTATCCAAACATCTCGATTAAAAGGCATAATTAGGTTAGATAAAAAAAGACCCAACCATATGCTGCCAACAATATAAACCCACTTCAAATATAAAAACACAAGTAGATTTAAAAGATGGGAATATATATATCCTGCTAACACTAATCAAATGAAAGTCGCAATGGCTATATTAATATCAAAGTAGATTCCAAAGCAAAGATTATTACCAGGGAGAAAGGTATCATTTCAAAATGATAAAGGAGTCAATTCATCAAAAAGAAATAATCCTAAAGGTTTAGACAACCAATGACAGAGCTTCAAAATATATGAAGCAAATACTGATAGAAGTTCAAAAGAAAATCGACAAAACCCACAATTACAGTGAGAAACTTCAACACTCTTCTCTGAATACTTGATGAAAACAACCAGACAGAAATTCATTAAGGACAGAGAAGACTTGAACAACACTAACAAGCAACTCGTCCTAATTGACATTTTTCAAACACTTAACCCACCAAGAGCAGAATATATATTCCTTTCAAGTGCATAAAGGAAATTTATCAAGTTAAAACATCTCTGGACCATCAAACAAATTTCATTAACTTTTAAATAATTCGGGTCACAAAAAACAATGTTTTCTAACTACAATGGAATTGAATTTGAAATCAATAACCAAAAGGTATCTGAATAATCTACAAATATTTGAAGTTAAAGAACAGACTTGTATATAACCCATGGATTAAAAAACTCAAAAGGAAAGTTAGAAAGTATTTTGGAAATAAATGAAAATGAAAATACAAAATATCCTAAGTTGTGAGATGCTAGTTAGGGGAAAATTTTTATCACTAAATGCCTATAGTAGAAAGAAGAACAGTTTCAAATCAATAACCACAGTTTACCATTTATGAAACTACAAAAAGAGCAAATTAAACTAAACTAAGCAGAAGAAAGAAAATAACAAAGACTGCTGGGCATGGTAACTCATGCCTGTAATCCCGGCATTTTGGGAGGCCGAGACATGTGGATCACTTGAGGTCAGGAGTTTGAGACCAGCCTGGCCAGCATGGTAAAACCTCGACTCTACTAAAAATACAAAAATGAGCCAGGCGGGGTGGCGCACGCCTGTAGTCCCAGCTACTCGGAAGGCTGAGGCGGAGAATCGCTTGAACCCGGGAGGCAGAGGTTGCAGTGAGGCAAGATTGTGCCACTGCACTCCAGCCTGGGTGACAAGAGCGAAACTCTGTCTCCTACCTCCCGCCTACAAAAATAAAAAAGAAAATAGCAAAAACCAAAGCAGATATCAAGGAACCTAAACACACACACACACACACACACACACACACACACACACAGAAAAATCAATAAAACCAAAAGATGGTTCTTTAGAAGATCAATAAAAGTGGTAAGACTCTAGTCAGGCTGATCAGGAAAAGAAAGACAAATTATCAGACAAGAAATGAGAAAGATAACATCACCATGGGTCCTACTACATATATACATACACACACACATTTGAGAGTCCCGCTCTGTTGCCCAGGCTGGAGTACAGTGGCATAATCTCAGCTCACTGCAACCTCTGCCTCCTGGGTTCAAGTGATTCTCCTGCCTCAGCCTCCCTAGTAGCTGGGACTACAAGCATGAGCCACAAGGTCCGGCTACTTTAGTATTTTTAGTTCAGACAGGATTTCAGCATGTTGGTCAGGCTGGTCTCCAACTCCTGACCTCAAGTGATCCACCAGCCTTGCCCTCCCAAGTGCTGGGATTACAGGCATGAGCCACTACGCTCGGACATGAATCCTATCATATTAAAAGGATAATAAGAGAGTATAATGAATAATTTATACCTATAAATTTGACAACTTAGATGAAATCTTGTTTATATCAACAGAAACAGAAAAGCATTCAATAAATCCAACATCCATTCCTGATGTTGGATTCCTGGGAATTCTATTCCTGGGAAACCCTCAGCCAACCAGGAATAGAATGAAACTCTCTAAACCTGATAAAGGGCATCTACAAAAAACCTACAGTTAGTATCATACTATACAGTGAAAAAAAATCAATCGATTGCTTTACCCCTAAGATCAAGAACGAGATGAGACTGCCCACTCTCATTACTTCTAGTCTATGTCATACTGGAGGTTCTAGTCACTTCAGTAAGGCAAGAAAAAGAAACAAAAGGCATCCAGATTGGAAAGGAAGAAGTAAAACTATATTTTTAGACTGATTCTCTATGAAAAATATCCAAAAGAATCTACAAAAAACTAACAGAACTTGCTGGGCACTGTAGCTCACACCTGTAAACCCAGGACTTTGGGAGGCTGAGGCGGGTGGATCACGAGGTCAGGAGTTCAAGACCAGCCTTACCAACATGGTGAAACCCTGTCTCTAGTACAAATACAAAAATCAGCCAGCCTTCGTGGTGCGTGCCTGTAATCCCAACCACTCAGTAGGCTGAGGCAGGAGAATTGCTGAACCTGGGAGGCGGAGGTTGCAGTGAGCCAAGATCATCCCACTGCACTCCAGCCTGGGCGACAGAGTGAGACTCTGTCTCAAAAAAATAAATAAATAACAGAACTAAGTCAGTTCAGCAGGTTTGTAGGACATAAGCTCAATATACACAAATCAATGGTATTTCCCGATATGAGATCCAATCAGAAATAGATATAAAGGTAACATTTATAAAAGATCAAAGTAGAAAATATTTAGGGATAAGTCTGACAAAAGATGTGTAAGACCTGCACACTGAACTACAAAACACTGCTGAGAGAAATTAAAGAAGTCTTAAGTAGGTGGAGAAACACCTTGTTCATGAATCAGTGTATTCAATATTGTCAATTTTCCCAAACTGATCTATAGATTCAACATAATCCCAATCAAAATCCCAATAGGTTTTTTGGTGGTGGTGGTGGCGGGTTTTTAAGAAATTGACCACCTTTAAAAAAAAAAAAAAAAAAGACAGAGTGTCAGTCACTGTGTCACCCAAGCTGGAGTGCAGTGGTGCCATCACAGCTCATTGCAGTCTCGACCTTCCAGGCACACGTGATCCTCTCACCTCAGCCTCCCAGGTGGCTGGGATCCCAGGCACACACTACCAAGCTCAGCTTTTTTTCTTTTTCTTTTTCCTTTTTGGAGAGATGGGGTTTCAGCATGTTGTCCAAGCTCAAGCTGGTCTCAAACTCCTAGGCTCAAGCAATCTGCCCACCTCAGCCTCCCAAAGTGCTGGGATTACATGTGTGAGCCACCACACCAAGCTCAACAAATTTTAAAGTTCATATGGAAATGTAAAGGACCTGGCATTTGGGAAAAAAAAGAAACTTTGAAAAGGAAGAACAAAGTGGGAGGGACAACACTACTTGATTTCAAGATTTATTATAAAGTTACAGTAATCAAACACTGTGGTACTGGCACCAACGAAGATAAACAGATCACTGGAACAAAATAGAGTCCAGAAATAGGCCCATACATATTTCTGGAAAACTAAGTTTTGGCAAAAGTACAAAGGCAATTCAGTAAAGATAGTCTTTTTCAACAAACAGAGCTGGAACAACTGGATATCCAAATGCAAAAACATAAACTTCAAGCCACCTCATACCATAGCTTAAAACTCAAGATGAATCACAGAGCAAAATAGATCCTAAAACTGTAAAACTTCTAGAAAAAAGCAAGAAGAAAATCTTTGTGAGCATGGGTTAGGCAAAGATTTTAGATACAAAATCAAAAAGCAAAAACCATAAAGAAAAAATTGACATATAGACAATAAAAATTAAGCATTTCTGCTTCTTCAAAGAAACTTCTTCAAAGAAAACTTTAAGAGAATGAAGAGACAGTCCAAAGACTGGGAAAAAAAACTTTGCAAATCATGTGTCTGATAAATCTGTATCCAGAATATAAAGAACTTTCTTTTTCCTTTTTTGAGAGTCTCACTCTGTCACCCAGGCTGGGGTGCAGCTGCACAATCTCAGCTCACTGCAAACTTCCACCTCCCAGGTTCAAGCAATTCTGCCGTCTCAGCCTCCTGAATAGCTGGATTACAGGCGTGTGCTACCACACCTGGTTATTTTTAGTAGAGACGGGGTTTCACCATGTTGGCTGGGCTGGTCTCGAACTCCTGACCTCAAGTGAGCCACCTGCCTCGGCCTTCCAAAGTGCAGAGATTACAGGCATGAGTCACTGCACCTGGCCTAAAGAACTTTCAAAACTGAATTAAGAAAGCAAAAAACTTAATTAAAAAACATGTAAAAGATGTAAACACAAACTCATCAAAGAAGTTATACAATGGCAAACAAGTACAATAAAAAGATATCTGATGCCTGGCACAGTGGCTCACGCCCGCCTGTAATCCCAACATTTTGGGAGGCCAAGGTGGGCCGATCACCTGAGTTCAGGATTTCAAGACCAGCCTGGCCAACACAGCAAAACCCCATCTCTACTAAAAGTACAAAAATTAGCCAGGCATGGTGGTACCCACCTGTAATCCCAGCTACTTGGAGGCTGAGGCAGGAGAATTGCTTGAACCCAGGAGGTGGAGGGTGAGGTGAGCTGAGATCTCGCCACTGCACACTGCACTCCAGCTTGGGAGACAGGGCAAGACTCCATCTCAAAAAAAAAAAAAGAGATTTGGTATCAAGGAACTACTAATTATAACTAGTACACACTTAAGAGTGGCTGAGTGGCTGAAATTAAGACTGGCCATACTGATTGGTGCTGGTGGTGCATATGTGTAGGAACTGGAACTCTCATCATTGCTGGTGAGTATGTAAAATGGTGAAAAACAATTTGACCATCTCTTACAAAGCTAAATGTACAACTGCCATATGATCCGGACATTTCAATCCTAGGTATTTATCCAAGAGAAATAAAGCATAGGTCTTTCACAGCAGCTTTATTTGTAACAGCCAAGAACAACCCATATTTCCATCAACAGGTGAATGGATTTAAAAACTGTGAATAATGGCGGGTGCGATGGCTCACACCTATAATCCCAGCACTTTGGGAGGCTGAGGCAGGCGGATCATGAGGTCAGGAGTTCAAGACCAGCCTGACCAACATGGTGAAACCCTATCTCTACTAGAAATAAAAAAAAAAGGCCGGGCGCGGTGGCTCATGCCTGTAATCCCAGCACTTTGGGAGGCTGAGGCAGGTGGATTGCCTGAGCTCAGGAGTTCAAAACCAGCCTGGGCAACACAGTGAAACCCCATCTCTACTAAAATACAAAAAAAAAAAAAAAAAAAAATTAGCCTGGCATGGTGGCGCGGCGCCTGTAATCCCAGCTACTCAAGAGGCTGAGGCAGTGGTTGCAGTGAGCCAAGATCACGCCTGGGTGACAGAGTGAGACTCCATCTCAAAAAAAAAAACAGAAGAAATCAAACATAAAATGACCGTACAGGATAATTCCATTTATATACTGTATAATCCCATTTATATAAAACCCTAGATAATGCAAACTAATCTAGGGTGACAGCAGATTACTGGTTGCTCAGGAAAGGTGGGAGAGTGCAACTAGGATGGGAGAAAGATATTACAAAGGGGCATGAGAAAACTTTGGGAGTTTATACATACTTACATATATATATACACACACACACACACACACACACGCGCATATTTTTTTTCTTTTTTTTTTTTTTCTGAGAGGGAGTCTCGCTCTGTTGCCCACGCTGGAGTGCAGTAGCGTGATCTTGACTCACCACAACCTCCGCCTCTGGTGTTCACGCAATTCTCCTGCCTCAGCCTCCCAAGTAGCTGGGACTACAGGTGCGTGCCACTATGCCTGATTTTTAATAGAGACGGAGTTTCACTGTGTTGGCCAGGCTGGTCTTGAATTCCTGACGTCGTGATCCGCCCACCTCAGCCTCCCAAAGTACTGGGATTACAGGCGTGAGCTACGGCACCCAGCTGATTATACATATATTATCCTGATTGTCACTATCTATATATTGGATATTTTAAATCTTTGTTATTCGTGAGATATGCATATGTAAAAATTATTCAATTATGTACTTTAAATATGTGCAATTGACTATGTGCCAATTATACCTCAATAAAGCTGTCAGAATTATTTAACAATAAATAATATATTTTTAGCTAAATAAGCACTTATCTTTTTATTTTTACATCAAGAGGACAGAACTGTTAGCTTTAAAGTAAAACAAAACTAACATTTAGTCAATACCCACTACATGCCAAATATTATGTTAGCCAATTTACATGTGCTAATTTATAGTATCATTACCATTACTTGTAAAATGGGTGAGAGGGGGTAGGTAGAAAGGACAACAGCTTTAGAAACCAGACAAGGCTTTTTTTTCTGTTTTAAGAAAACCCTGACTTTAGTTTCTACAAATCAAGTATGTAATAATATCAATAAACATACCAGATTTAAATCTAAATCCTCAGAGTCAAGTTCTATAAATTTAACTTGGATTGTCCTACAGTGGGAACACATGCCAGGAAAAAAGTTTACAGCGGATATTTAAATTATGATTATGTTCTCATACATATGGATGCACTGAATCCTCCTATAAGTACTCTGAGTGAATGGCAGTTCTGTTTGGTCCCATATGAACTATGGGACCAAACAAAAATCAAAAGCCTGTGTAACTGGCAATACTCAGTTACTCTGCAAACTAGTTTCCTCATTGTGTTTACCTTATTTAAAACCTGTACCTTCTTCCAAAAAAGACTGAAATTGGCTTTTCCATCTGCAAAATCAAATACCTGACTGGCAGACCTCTAAAAGACACTAGTTTTTGTCATTCTACTTTGTCTCATTCCTTTTCTTAGAAATTACATTTCTTTGTACTTTGTTTGAAATAAGTGTATTTCAAACAAAATAACGACAACAATAAAAGACTTGTTTTGTTTTCAAACCAAGCAAGCTAAGTCCTACAAAATACCTTGTATGTGTGACCTCTCTCTTAATTTATCTTTTAATTTTCCATGTCTCCCAGACGGAAAAAAACTCTATGCCAAAAAAGTATATATAAATAATTCCTTAACCATTCTATAAATAAAGTATAGCCCTTAATTTAGGAAATCTCAATACTTTATTGGAACTCAACTTTATAGCTGTGCCGTTACCTAACCTACAGCTTATCCCAAGTAGGTGTCAAGCTCCATTAAGTGTTCAATTTCAAATTGCCATTACCTGTGGTCCCTCTCCTGCATTCACATATTAACTTTCTGTGTCCTATTCCCAGCTAAATCTTTATTTCAATGGCTTAATTCTCAAGTAGAATGAAAACAAAAAGATCACAATCTCCACTATATTTAGAAGCTTTATATTTTCTTGAAAACTGAGCTTTTTATAGCTCTAAACTGGATTAACTGCTTTCTTACTACTCCACTGGAATAAATACAATTTACTTGTGACAAAGATTAGCTGTCATAAATGTAGAAAGAGTAAAAAAAAACAAACTAGAGACACAAATCTGGGTTCCAGTTCTGACTCAGCCTCCTAGTAGCTGGCTGACTACTTGATGTTTCCAAACTTCAGCTTTTTTGTTTGTAAAAAATGGAGAATAATAATACCTACCTATAGAGTTACTGCAAGGATTATCATAATTTACGTGAAATCACTGTAAACAGTAAAGCATCATAGAAATGGGTAATATTGGTGGTATCCTGGTGGTATGAGTAAACAGTAGACTAGAGAAACATGTACCTCAAATAAGGGACTTACTTTTTTCACTAAATAAACATCACTTTCCAAAACAAATACGCATCAGGAAGACAGCTCGAGATAAACTCTGAACTAGGATTCAGGCATCTGGATGAATGCATCTTCTTCAGCCAGTTCTACCATTAACTCTACGTATCAACACAGGCAAAATAACTTTCCTTTTCATCTCAAATGTCTTCATCTAAAAAATCCATTTATTGGACCATAAGTTCCATAAGTATTATAACAACCCTTACCAGCCTACCAAATGACTAAGTATTCAAAAGAGTCGATTAACATTATATTCAAAACTTAGAGCACTGTTTGGTCTACCAGCAAAACAGAACTTAAGGGCAGACGACGGTACAAAAAAATTTTTTTTAATTAAATAAAAATAGAATTATATACAATTCTCGAGAAGCAAAGGATGAGATAAACTACCTATAATAGTTCTCCCTCTAAATGACTAGTGATGAACAAGGTGCATTAACAAAAGGGCGGGGTTCCTTCCCACAGCTTTTTGGGAACCACCCACTTCCCAAAGAGGTGTGACTGCTTCCTCCTTGTCTTCATCTGCCAAGAAACTTGAAAGATTAAGGTTTATATTGTCTGAGAAAGGATTTTATTTTTCTTTTTACTTGGGTGGGGTTGGCAGTAGTCATCTGGCAAACATATCCTATAAACACCATTATCCACAATGCCAGGTCTCCCCGCAAAGCCTTAAAGATCTAAGTTTTTACAGTAATACCAATTTTAAAAAATGAATTCAGACTATTAACTCAAAATTAGATATTCCTGCGTTAACCGTAATTAGTGCTGCCAACTGCCAAGTTTTCGCTTCTCCGAATTATTCACCCTCCCGCGTCTCCGCAGAGGCTACGATTTGCCCTCTCCTGCACCGCGCCAGGTCCCGAGGGAGAGTCCGCAGGGGCTCCCAGGAAAGGGAAGGCCGGGCAACCCAGGCCTCGGCGCTGCCACCCCTTGCTCCTCACCGATGACGATGCGCAGGTGCTTGAGGCGAGTCAGTGCGTCCTTCTTGGTGTCCAGCACCTTCTGGG
Organism: Macaca fascicularis; assembly: GCF_037993035.2. Classification (NCBI taxonomy): domain Eukaryota; kingdom Metazoa; phylum Chordata; class Mammalia; order Primates; family Cercopithecidae; genus Macaca; species Macaca fascicularis. The sequence goes on from NC_088381.1 coordinate 103,631,351, forward strand.
TGGACTTCTTCACGTCCCCGTGCGGCTTCTTGGAGAACATCCTGCCGCTGCCACTGCCACTGCCACTGCCACAGCCGGCTCCCAGCCGGGTCCCGGCGGCAGAAAGTGGAGGGAGTGGGCGGGGAGGAGACTAGCCGAAGCGCCTCATTAGCTCCCCAGCCTTGCGGGCCAGGGCAGAGCCGACTCCTCCCCGATCCAGACCAGGGCCGCCACCTCCACCAGCCTCGCGCCGCGGCTCCAAGGCACCTCCGGCCCCGGCTCCAATATGGCGGATTCCTCTCCCGGCCCTGCACGGAGCGAGATAGACCCGGGCGGGCCGCCTGCAGCCGCCGCTCGTCTCCAGCGGCCGCCGCTCGCCGCCACAGGCCGGGGCCCCGGACCCAGAGCCACGGAGGTGGAGCTCTCGGCGGCAGCAGCACAACTCTCTCCCTGAGGCCCCCTTAAGGTTGAAGCTTCTTTAGCAGCTTACACCCTGCAGAGGCCGAAACGGAGACGAATGTAGTAGTGATGGGGTTTCACGACTCTGCCGTCGGTGGCGAACGGTGTCCGTGGCAACCGCCTTCTGACGTCAAGGGTTCTTGACGTCATGCCAGCATGAGATCACCCGTGGCACTCCCCGCCTTGGTTTCCTGTGTAGGCAGCCAAAGGAGAATCTCAAGAAAGGCAAGGAAGGTAGTTACTGCGTGCTCCATTGTAAGCAAAATGATAGTAATAAGAAAAGAGAAGTAATCTTTATTAAATATGTCCATGATTTATCTTTGAAAATGTGCATAAGTTGTTGTGGCCACCAGATCCTCTAGCAGAAAGATAAACGAAGCTAAAGTTGGGCAATTTATTCTGTCCTAAATCTATTACTAATATTTCCTGCACTATGTATGTGATTTTTTTCATATTTTTTCTGTTTGCTATATCATATCCCTGTTTTTTGCCGCAAACGACTTGACAACAGAAAGGCTTAAGCAGAGCTATCTAGGTTTTTAAAATAAAAGTAATCTTGCTTTCCTTTTTTTATTGTGCTTTTAAAAATCTTTTCCCTATCTGCACCCCACATAAAGATTAATATGTTGTCAGTTTTTCCTCTGCAAAGAAAAATTCAAGATTCTTACTGCATTGATGGAGTCATCTGAAGAATCTGCAATAACTGAAAAAAATCCGTGAAATTCTGAATGACATAAATTGAAATTTTTATTGGTACCTTTTTTTTTTTTTCTTTTTCTTTCCAGACAGGGTCTCTGTCGCCCAGGCTGAAGTGCAGTGGTGCGATCTTGGCACACTGAAGCCTCAGCCTCCCAGGCTCAGGTGATGCTCCCACCTCAGCCTACCGAGTAGCTGGGATCACAGGCGCGCGCCACCACATCCAGCTAATTTTTGTGTTTTTTGTAGAGACAGGGTTTCGCCATGTTGCCCAAACTGGTCTACAACTCCTAGACTCTAGTGATCCGCCCGCCTCAGCCTCCCAAACTGCTGGGATTACAGGCGTGAGGCCACTGCCCCGATCAGGAAACTTTCCTCCACAAAATAATTTGATGAAGAGTGAGTTTGCTTGTTTGAAGAACTGTTTCCTTCTTTATTCTCACCCATAGCAATAGACTTGTCCAATGAAATATGCGATTAACAGAAAAGTAACAAAATCAGCAAAGAGAGATGTAAGGCATTTGCCAGAATTATGTTAAAATATAGTACTTTGCTTAATGGTAGCTTGTTTCAACAACAATCCTATATTTTTTAAAGTACAAAAAATTTATTCAGTTTCTCCATGTATGGTTTGTTTGTATCATCAAACTTACAAACCATACAAGTTTTGAGGAAGCTTATAACATAATAGAAAAATAAGGGGATTGTTCAAGAGATTTTAGTTCTAGTTCCTCTTAGCACCAGTTTTCTTATTAATAAAATCAAAATAAGGTCTGTCCCTCACAGTTTCATGAAATTTAGGCTATAATACAGTGTTTTCAAGCATGATCTTTAGAATGACATAGACTTAAATTAGACATTCTGTTTTTTACTTGCAAGGATTTACTTGCTCTCGGGCCCTTGGCATGTAGTTCAGTCTCAGCCTCATTTTCCTCATTTGTAAACTACATCAGTGATTGTGATAATTAGGTGAGAAAAATATTGAAAGTTACTTCTATAATGACACATCTCATAACATTCCTTTCCTTCATAGAATTTAAGTAATTTGTGTAACTGTTTAAAGATTCACTCTTTCATGAGATTGTAAACTCCCTGAGGACAGAGACCATATAGATTTTGTCTAAAGTTGTATCCCAGTCTTCTTGCAAAGTGCTCTTTGCAAGATAGGCTCAATAAATATGTGTCAAATAGAAAAATGAATGTCACTTTCCCTTCCTTTCTTTTGCACAAGCACTCAGTAAATGTTTGGCAAATGAGTGACATAATTTTAGAGAATAAAAATGTAACATATCATTAATAATAATTATATGGCTGGCATACCTGAGAAAAAATGAAAACATCATTGCAAAACAAACTAGCATAATGTGATTTAGATATGGCACACCCATCCCACTGCCTGGTTTTCTCTTCCCATTGATTTAAATATTAAAATTCTTTGAAAGTATAAGTCTTCCCCACAGCAGACATAATTATCATGGAAATAAAACTCAGAAAATTACCTTTGAAATATTACTTGTGAGGGCTCGGCGCGGTGGCTCATGCCTGTAATCCCAGCACTTTGGGAGGCCGAGGCAGGCGGATCACAAGGTCAGGAGTTCAAGACCAGCCTGACCAACATGGTGAAACCCCATCTCTACCAAAAATACAAAAAAATTAGCCTGGCATGGTGGGGTGCACCTGAATTCCAGCCACTCAGGAGGCTGAGGAAGGAGATTTGCTTGAACCCAGGAGGTAGAGGTTGCAGTGAGCCAAGATTGTACCACTGAACTCCAGCCTGGGTGACAGAGCAAGACTCTGTCTAAAAAAATATATATATATATACACACACACACACGCATACACACACACATACACACACACATATATACACACAAACATATATATACACACATGTATATATACACACATATATATATAACATTCTGGACTCAAGCAATCCTCTCACCTCAGCCTCCCATGTAGTTGAGAACACAGGCACATGCCAAAAAGTCCAGCTAATTTTAAAAAAATTTTAGTAGAGGGCTGGGTGTGGTGGCTCATGCCTGTAATCCCAGTACTTTGGGAGGCCGAGGCAGGCGGATTACCTGAGGTCAGTATTTCAAGACCAGCCTGACCAACATGGAGAAACCCCTTCTCTATTAAAATTACAAAATTAGCTGGGAGTGGTGGTGCATGCCTGTAATCCCAGCTACTCGGGAGTCTGAGGCAGGAGAATCGCTTGAACCTGCGAGGCGGAGGTTGCAGTGAACTGAGATCGCGCCATTGCACTCCAGCCTGGGCAACAAGAGTGAAACTCCCACACACACACACACACACACACACACACAAATTTAGTAGAGACAAGGTCTCACTATTTTTCCCAAGCTGGTCTTTAACTCTTGGCCTCAATGGATCCCCCTGCCTCAGCTTCCCAAAGTGTTGGGATTACAGATTACAGGCATGAACCACCACGCCTGACCTACACCCAAATGTTTATAACAATTGTATTCCTAACTCCAAAAACGAGAAGCAACCAAGATATCTTTCAATAGTTAAATGAATAAACAAACTGTGGTACATCCATACAATGGAATATTATTCAGCAATAAAAGGAAATGAGTTCTTGAGCCACAAAAAGACATGTATGACATTTAAATGCATATTGCTAAGTGAAATAAGCCAGTCTGAAAAGGCTACATACTGTGTGATTCTAGTTATATGACATTCTGGAAAAGGCAATATTATAGCAATAGTAAAAAGATCAGTGGTTGCAAGCGGATTGAGGGGAGGTAGAAGAAGATTGAATAGGTGAAGGATGGGATATTTTTTAGGGTGGTGAAACTATTCTATTTTTTTTTTTTTTTTTTCTGAGACAGAGTCTCACTCTGTCACCCAGGCTAGAGTGCAGTGGCGCAATCTCGGCTCACTGCAACCTCCGCCTCCCAGGGGCTCACCACCACACTCAGCTAATTTGTTTGACTTTTAGTAAAGATTGGGTTTCGCCATGTTGCCCAGGCTGGTCTTGAACTCCTGGGCTCAAGCAATCCGCCTGCCTTGGCCTTCTAAAGTGCTGGGATTACAGGTGTGAGCCACCGTGCTCCACCCCCACCCATATACTTCAGATCATTTCTAGATTATTTTGAATACGTAATGCAATGTAAATGCTATGTAAATAGTTGGTATTCTGTTTTGTTTAGGGAATAATGACAAGAAAAAACATTTGTAGGTGTTCATTAGAGATGTAACCTTCCATTTTTTTTCTGATTCCTAGTTGGTGGAATTCACAGATGTAGCACTCATGGATATGGAGGGCCAACTGTACACATATGTTTACTAGCACATCTATATACACATACCTATAAATATTTCTGTATGTAACCATCTGTATCTGTATTAAGCTAAATGTGAATTAATACCTATGTGGTGCCTCAACTCTAATCCATTACTAGATGAATCATTCTACCCTCCTCCCTTTACTTATAAACTCCCACTCCAACAATAAGATACTTGGTTCCCACCATATACCAAACATTTACTTAATTATTTAATTGCAGTGTACATGTATAACAGTATCAGAATTGTTAACCTACTTTCCCATGAGAAACAACTTTATTAACTAGAGTACAGTGCATATGTATATTTTCTTTTGCCTTTAGTCTTACAGATTCCACTCATTCCCAAATAAGTACCTTTTTCTACACCTTCTTTAGTGAGGTTGTTTCATACATTATAATACAGTTTGATTATTTTGTCACATTTTGTGTTCCAGCCAGGATCCTCTGACTCTTAAATGATTTCTTTTAATATGCATACATTAAGGTTCATTCTATATGCTATGAAATAGTTCTATGATTATTGGCAAATGCATCGGGTCATGTATCCACAATTACAGTATCATATAGAATAGTTTCTGCCTGGGCGTGGTGGCTCATGCCTGTAATCCTAGCACTTCAGGAGGCCAAGGCAGGCAAATCACTTGAGGTCAGGAGCTCGAGACCAGCCTGCCCAACGTGGTGAAAACCCAGCTATTCAGGAGGCTGAGGCAGGAGAATTGCTTGAACTTGGGAGGTGGTGGAGGTTGCAGTGAGACGAGATCATGCCACTGCACCCCAGCCTGGGCGAGAGTGAGACTCCATCTCAAAAAAATATATATTTTGTATTTAAATTTTTAAAATTTCCCCTAGACTACTCAGCAGAAAAAAAAAAAAATCTATTTTTTTTCTATCACAAAAAATATTTGGTGAGAAAAGTGTTATTGCTTTTTTTTTTTTTTTTTTGCAAATTTGCTTATAGTTTGGCTTAATTAAAGACAGCTGGATTCTTACATACGCTATTCTTTTTTGGTAGAAATATATGAAGATAATCTGGCTTCCTATGTATACGTAATTGGTAAAAAGAGTGTTTTAATATCTTTTTCAGATAACTGTTGACACTACAATAAAAGGCAACAAGTGGTAGTTTTTAAAATTCCAACTTTTATCTTAGATTCAGGGGGCACATGTGCAGGTTTGTTACATGGGTATACTGCGTGATGCTGAGGTTTGGGGTACAATTGTATCCATCACGCAGGGAAAGAGTATAGTACGTGATAGTTTTTCAACCCTTTCTCCGCTCCCTGCTGCCACCTTCTGGTAGTCTCCAGTGTCTGGCATAAAGATTATGCCCACGTGTACCCAACGTCAAGCTCCCAGCAAGAGGTAGTTTCTTAAAGATGAGTTGCAGTACGGAATATGAAAGCCTATCAGTAAACATTTTGTACTCCTTACATTAAAGTCTTGTGCTTTGAATAGATCTTTCACCTATACATGATTTTGTAACATTATGCATTCATCAAAATAATTGTTTGCTGACTTACACAGATCTTTAAAATGCTAACACATTACATTAAATAACATTAAAAAAAAACCTCACATACATCAGAAAGCCTTTAAGTATTGGAAAGTTTTCATACTCACAATGGTTGGTAAAAGTTTTTCAAATTTCTGATTTTTTAGTTAGAAGCTTAAATTTTATCCTTGGTAACAAATAATGTCAATTGTTCTCCTAAAATGACAGGCGCATTCTATTTATTTTTGCCAATATGCCAAATACCCATGTCTGAATTACTGTAGTTTGTTTATCACTACTTTCATGTAAAAATGTCATTTTCTGAATAAAGTCGCTAGGTCAGTTCACAACTCAATTGCACAATTTTCTTTTATTAAGACCACCATTGTATTTTAGTATGCAGCATTAGTCCTTGCTCCTTATAAAATTCTAAACATTACGTACACATAGTTTCTGTATTTTCTGTGACAAAATGAGCATATAAAGAGCAACTGCTTCATCAAGGACAGTTTTAAGTGAAACTGGCTTTTCATTTTTACTGTGTGTGACAATGAAGAATACAATGAATATCAGTACAGTTTGGTACCACTGCCTTCATGCTAAGGGACCAGCTATTTCACCCATCATTGCTTTTGCACATCAGTGCCAATGTCAATATGTTTTGTAATATCTTTCTATGCACAATTCTCGGCTCACTGCAGCCTCAACCTCCCAGGCTCAATTGAATCTCCCACCTCAGCCTGCTGAGTAGCTGTTACTATGGGCATGCACTACCACACCTGGCTAATTTTTGTATTTTTTGTAGAGATGGGGTCTCACCATGCTGTCTAGGCTGGTCTTAAGCTCCTGGGTACTCTAGCCATCCACCTGCCTTGGCCTCCCAAAGTGCTGGGTACAGGCGTGAGCCACTGTGCCTGACCACATCTTTCTGTTGTAATTGCATTGATCATGATTTATTGTGTTCAGTTATCTTTTGATATTTAATTTTTAAAGAAAGCAAGTAACATTCACAGACAAGTCAAGAAGCATTAAATGAAATATGATTTATTATGAACAGAGAGCTGAAAATCATACACAGTGAGTATAAAACTCAAGCAAAATATGTCAAGGAGATTTCTTGAAGCAATGACTGCTGATATTATTTAGTAGCATAAGGAAATGACTCAAATATGGAGACAAGTAAACTATATTTTAATCTTCTCTCTCATGCCCCAAATTTAATTTACTATCAAGTTTTGTCAATCTTACCTCCCAAATATCTCAAATTTGTCTATTTTGTTTCCCCTACACAGCCTCTACCTGTCTAAGCTGTCAGAATATTTTATCACAGTATCTGATTGATATTGAGATAAAGTATCATTTTCTACTAAGCAACCAGTCATCTTTTTATAAGATCTAATCTCAAATCAATGTAATTTTATCACTAATCTAATCTTATCTTCTCTTCTTAGGAACTCCCCAATAATATCCACTGTATTTAGGATTTTAAAAAAATTCTAATTTCCTTACCATAACTTATCAAGCCTTTGCTTATCTCATCAATCTTACCTTGTATCTCTTTCATTCTTGAACATTAATAACCATCCACAGTAGTCTCTTTATTCCTCAAACATGAATATGCCAAGTGTTTTTCTAATTCAGGACCTTCAATATACTATTCTCTCAGCTTATAATGTCCCTCCTCTCATTCCAATCTGGGCTAACTCCTACTCATCTCTCAGGTCTTAGCTGAAATATTACTACTTTAGAGAAGCCTTACCTGCCATCCACTCCCAGTCTCAATTGGGTCTCTGTATTATGCTCTCATAACACCATCAGACAGCATACCTCAGTTTGTAAAGCTGCTTAATATTTATCTCTCTACTTTTCCCTAAGTTCTATGAAGTAATAAGCTGTGTCTCATTTGTTCACCAATGAATCTATTGAATCCAGAACAGTACTTCAGGTTAAATACAAATTATAGGAGGCTATTGTTTTGGACTAAGTTCCTGTACTAGGCCCCCACAGATCAGACTAAGAATCAAAATGGAGTCACCCACAATAAAGTTTCACATCACCAAACCTAAACTAGGTTGTTAATCTTGCCTTCCAAGAATTGAGAGAGAGATATGAGGGGGTATTCAAAAAGTTCATTAAAAATGTGTATTATAAACAAACAAACAAACAAACAAAACTGGCTGAGCGCAGTGGCTCACACCTGTAGTCCCAGCACTTTGGGAGGCTGAGGCAGGTGAATGGCTTGAGCCCAGGAGTCAAGACCAGCCTGGGCAACATGGTGAGACATGTTGTCCATGGCTAATACAAAAATTAGCCGGGCATGGTGGCACGTGCCTGTAGTCCCAGCTACTTGGGGGGCTGAGGTGGGAAGATTGCTTGAGCTCGGATGGCAGAGCTTGCAGTGAGCTGTGATCACGCCACTGCACTCCAAGCTAGGCAACAGAGGGAGACCCTATCTCATCAAACAAACAAACAAACAAACCAAAGAAAAATCCCAAAACTATAGATGTCAATTTTTTTTCAACAAAATAAGCTTATATTAACTTGTTATAACATGTCTGAACAGAATCTAGTTTGAGGCACTGAGAAGAATAAAACATCAGTTTGTAAAGAGCCCCTATCAGAGCAATGTGAATTCTGCTAAAGTTGAAGCAAGAACAAACACCAAATTTATGATGAAGCTTGGATGGAAGGATAGTGAACTCACTGATGCTTTACAAGAAGTGTATGGGGATGATGCTCCAAATAAATCAGCAGTTTACAAACAGAATACTTATTTTAAAAAGGGACAAGATGATGTTGAAGATGAAGCCCACAGCATTAGACCATCCACATCAATTTGGGAGGAAAAAGTTAATCTTGGTCATGCCCTGATTGAAGAGGTCTGATGATTAACAGCACAAATGATAGCCAACACCATAAACATCTCAATTGATTCAGCTTGCAATTTTTTTTTTTTTTTTTTTTTTGAGACAGAGCCTTGCTCTGTCACCCAAGTTGGAGTGTGGTGGTGTAATCTTGACTCACTGCAACCTCTGCCTCCTGGGTTCAAGCAATTCTCGTGCCTCCACCTTCCAAGTAGCTGGGACCACAGGCGTGCGCCACCATGCTCAGCTACTTCTTGTATTTTTGGAAGAAACAGGGTTTCACCATGTTGACCAGGCTGGTCTTAAACTCCTTGGCTCAAGTGATCTGCCCCCTTCAGCCTCCCAAAGTACTGGGTTTACCAGCATGAACCACTGAGCCTGGGGGATTGTTTCATTCTTAAAAAATTGGAATCACAGTTTCATGTAGTTGGAATAATTATAAGTTGGTCTCATCTAGTTGTCAGTGTAGGTCCTAAAGCCCCTTTAGTTTGAATGATGAGAATATTTATCCTGATTCGATATTAGCTATTAGTAGCAGCCTCTGGTGTCCTTTGTTTTTCCAACTCCTAGCATTTGGCCTGAGTCCCTCAGTAGACAAAGTTTATGGATTGTGTAGCTGATGTCTCTGCCCCACCATGTGGTGGAGCTGGAATTACATTTGCTTTATTTCAGAAGCTGGGTCTGCTGATTAAAAACAAGCACAAGGAATATAATGAAGGTAAATCAGAGTAAAACCTGGAATTCGAACTGCTTCCTTATACCTACTTTATTCCAAACAAAGATGAAATTAAAAATTTTATAAACACATATTTTAATATTTCCTTCCTGCCCCCCAGGATACAGTTCTTGAATATACCCCTCCCACTTTGGAGACACTGACCTAGAGAAATTCTCACAATTATGCCTGAAGAAAAGGTGCACACAACAATGTTCAAGGCTGGGCACGGTGGCTCACCCCTGTAATCCCAGCACTTTGGGAGGCTGAAGTGGGCGGATCACCTGAGGTCAGGAGTTCGAGACCAGCCTGACCAACATGGTGAAACCCCATTTCTACCAAAAATACAAAAGTAGCTGGGCATGGTGGTGGGCGCCTGTAATCCCAGCCGCCTGGGAGGCTGACACAGGAGAATTGCTTGAACCTGGGAGGTGGAGGTTGCAGTGAGCCGAGATGGTGCCATTGCATTCTAGCCTGGGCAAGAAGAGTGAAACTCTGTCTAAAAACAAAAACAAACAAACAAAAAAATGCAATGTTCACCGAGGCAACTATTTTATTTATTTATTTATTTTTTAAAGACAGGGGCTTACTCTGTCTGTCACTCAGGCTGGAGTGAAGTGGCACAATCACAGCTCACTGGAGCCTGGACCTCCCAGGCTCAAGCCATCTTCCTACCTCACCTCCCAAGTAGGTGGGACTACAGGCATGCACCACCACACCCTGCTAATTTTTGTATTTTTTGTTGAGACAGGGTTTCACCATGTTGCCCAGGCCGGTCTCCAACTTCCAATCTCAAGCGATCCGCCTGCCTCAGCCTGCCAAAGTGCTGGCACTACAGGCGTGAGCCACTGTGCTGGGTCTGAGACAACTGTTTTTAATAGTGAAATAATTGGGAGCAGCCTCCCTGTCCATTAATAGGTAAATGGGTAATCTGTAATATTCATTCAGTAGAATATATTTACTAAATTTAACACGTTATGGCAGGTAAAAATAACTGGATGACAGCTACCTGAATCACAATGGGTAAATCTCAAAAACATCACTGAGGAGAAAGTCAAGTTGTAGCATATGTAATGCATGAGACCACTTAAAAATATGAGCACTTTGAGACCATGCTGGGTTGCTGCCGCCGCTGCAGCCATCATGCCAGTCCCTCGGGTCTCTCTGTGAGGTCGGGTGACGCTCCAGAATGGGAGACAAGCCAATATGGAAGCAGATTGGATCCAATCTAATGTGGAATAAAATTCCACATTACTACCAGTTATTTGATAACGATAGAACCCAACTAGGTACAACTTACATTGACATATCATGCCTTAAGTGGGCAGGACAACAGTTCCAGGGGAAAGCTCCCATTGTGGAGAAGCTGTCTAGCCTTCCGTTCCAGAAAATCCAGCACAGCATGACTGCGCAGGACCATCAGCCCACGCCACATAGCTGCATCATCAGCACGGTTGTGGGCCAGCTTAAGGCAGATGAAGACCCCCATCATGGGGTTCCACCAGATGTTCCTATTAAAGAACATCAACAATGCTTGGGTTTGCACCAATGACGTGTTTAGGCTCGCCCTGCACAACTTCGGCTGACCTCCTCTCAGCAGGCACTCACGTTGTTTCTTCCTCCCTCCTCTGTCCAGTGCTATTCCCACTCCTCCAGATGCTCCAAATATCACGCACAAATGAGCAGGGCCGCGGTGGGAGTGGGCGCAGTGCGCTGCCGCCGCCGAGGTGTTGTGCATGATGTCTGGACGCTAGACTAGTTCCATCTGAGGAGAGAAGTTTGTGTTGTACCAGCGCATGCCTTGGAAAGACTTAAGTAATGCAAAAGGTTGTCCTTTTTTTTTTTTTTTTTTTTAATCTACTGACAAGTTGCTCTAGTAACCCAAAGAAGTGAAGAGAAAGAAGCTGCCTCACCGCCCAGACATTGATTTGTTCAGATGTTTCAATGCCTCGTGGTACAATAAAACCACAAAGTTTTTCTAAAATAAAAAATAGTAACAATAAATAAATAAAGAAATAAAATAAAAATATGAGCACTTTAAACAGGCCAAACAATACTATACATTATTTTTGGATACATATGCAAAAATAGTATGCATAGATGCATGGGTAACCAAAAGCACATGGTAACCAAAAACCAGATAATGATTACTCTGGAAAGGGAAGGAGAGAATTAGGATTGAGAAGCATCGGAAGCAAATGTAAAATGCTAAGATTTGACAGAGCTGAGAGGTAGGTACTGTGTTACATATGCAATGTTTTGAATACCGTTCTCTGTGTTTAAATATTTATGACTTAAAATATTACACAAAACAGACTAGAAAAAAAGTATACCCCAAAGAAGATAGGGGAGGAAAACTACAAGGAAAATGCCAACATTACTATGTGTCTACTTTGTACCAGAGCAAACCCAGTAGGAGATGGAGTGCTATGAGATTACCTACCAAGAATTATGATAGGCGTGTTACTGGAGAGAGAGAATGACACTGAGCCAGGAGCTAAATTCTTCAGAACGTGAGAGGGAGTGACCCTGGGGTATATAGATGACACCCACATATATACTGTGTGGTATATCCTGATGACAAACTGGCAGATTTTAGGCAAGAGGGAAGCAGGAGCCTCTGGATGAAAAAAGAACGAGGAGCATATCTACTCCATGACAAGGCTCAGGAGGAGGAGGAGGGTACAAAGGAAGCAAGGTCCTAAGGGAGAGCCATATTTCCTTTAGAACAAGAATATTGAGGGAATAGTTCAGGGAAGAGAATGAAGATATAGGAGATTTTGATGATGACTGGCTATGAGTTTCAGAGCTCTACAAATATGTAAATATGGATGGATTAATAACAAGTGAGACTTAAAATATATCTAATGTTTGTATAGGCTGTATGTAAAATGTGAAGTGCTACATAAATGTAAGGCATCCTGGACCTCCCAACTGCATAATAATAATAATAATATAATAATTATCATTATTACCCTTTTAACTACCTTGATTAAGGAAACTTCATTCTGCTTCCATGACATTATTTTATTTTGTATTTTCTAAATCAACAAAATTATTTTTTAGCCTTATTAACTTTTCCCTGTTACGGTTCTTCTCACATTCCCTAAGCATCTTTTCTAAAATCTGTTTGAGAAGATGAGAGAAACTCTTACCTTAGGCAAAATACTCTCATGCAACTCTAATTGCATACTCTCCTATTATTCTGTCTGCCTTAAAAATAAACTTAATGATGACAGGAATTTTAGAGCTGGAAGAGAACTTAAAGTTAACACACTGCAAACTTCTTATTTTACAACAGATCAGAGATTATGTGGTTTGCCAAACTGTATCAGTTGGTTACTAGGAGAAGGAGGGCAAGAACCCATGCCTCCTCCTTTCCACCTTCCCTCTGTTTTTCCTGGAACAGCAGAAACAGCAACCACGAGAGGCGCACTGTATGCCAGTGGTTGCACACAGATTCTTATGTCAGACTACTCAAGTTTAAATCCTAGATCTGTTACATAGTAGCAGTGTGACTTTGGCCAAGTACTATAACTGCTCTGTGCCTCGGTTTTTTCATCTATAAAATGTAGGGCATAATAGTATCGACTTTACAGGATTGTTATGAGGATTCAGTGAATTAATGTACTTAAAGCACATAACACACTTGGCACATTGAGTCACCATAAATCTAATTGTTATGATTTAGCACACACTCTGATAGCTGCTGATATAACAAATATTTAGAGGCCGGGGATTTTACCCACAGCTGTTTTTGTTTGATCTGAAGTTTAAAGAACACAAAACAAAACAAAAAACATCACTTGAGATAATGTTTATAGTTCTAGATATTTCACATAGAGATCCAAATTTCTGGTTTCTCTTTGAAATCAGGTCTGACATCAGTAGGCCAAAATTCTCAGGTAGTAACAATTGGCTGGGGCCAAAAGCAGCTGCCCCCTTTAATCGGTACCACTCATGTAAGGCTTACATCTTGTAACTTGACCTGCCTGACTACCGCATGCCTTTGTATTTGCATTTCAGATTAAGACAGCCTCTGCTCTCAAGGAACTCACAATCCAACAGGTGAGATGCATTTGCTAAACAATTTACAATATATTGTGATAGGAACAAGTATAAACTTGCAAATTTCAAAATACAGCAGTCACCTGAAGGAACAGGAGTGCCTTGAATGGTAGAGGTGCTGATGGTGACGTGTGTTGTCTAAAAAGTGGCTTTGAAAAAGAAAAGGAGAGGAACAGGGTTGTAAAGGAAATAGAATGTGCAAAGACATTGAAATGAGAAACAGCTTGTGTGTTTAGAAACTATAAGGAGTTCAATTTTGGAGAATACTGTACAACGAGAAAGGGAGAAGTAGGCTGACACTAAATATAATACACACCCCTTATTTTGTATTTTACTCTGTAAGAGATGTGTAGAACTTAAAAGTTTTCTGTCATTAAATTACAAATCTAGGTCGGGCACAGTGGCTCATACCTGGGAATCTCAGTGCTTTGGGAGGCTGAGGCGGACAGATTGCTTGAGACTAGAGTTCGAGACCAGCCTGGGCTAGACCCTGTCATTAAAAAAAAAAAGAAAATATTAGCTGGGCATGGTGGCATGTGCCTGTGGTCTCAGGTATTTGGGAGGCTGAGGCGAGATGATCGCTTGTGCCCAGAAATTTGAGGTTGCTACTGCACTCCAGCTTGGGCCACAGACCCATATCCTATCTCTAAATAAATAGATAGATAACTAAAGAAAATTGCAAATTTAACTTCATATCTTTGGCCCTTGTCTTTGAGAATGCAGTGCTATACAATCCACAATATTCTATGAACTTTTTTTTTTTTCTCTTTGAGACAGGAGACAGGGTCTCACTCTGTCACCTAGGCTGGAGTGCAGTGGTGTGATGTCAGCTCACTGCAACCTTGACCTCCTGTGTTCAAGCGATTCTCTCACCTCAGCCTCTGGAGATTGGGTTTCACCATGTTGGCCAGGCTGGTCTCGAACTCCTGACCTCAAGTGATCTGCTTGCCTCGGCCTCCTAAAGTGTGGGGACTACAGGCGTTAGCCACCCTGCCGGCCTGTACTATTTTTCAATAGCAAATTGCCACTTCAAGAAGAAACCCTGTCGTTATAAGGGGTAAAATATAGTTTTAAGATTGGTCTGCAAATGAAGTTTCCTTATCTGTAAAATGGGAATAACAATGACACCTAACTCAGGGCTATTAAAGTGAGACTTAAACTCACTAAACTCATGTAAAGAGCTTACCAAGATACCTGATACAGAGGATAAGTGGTCAGTTAATGAGTCACTGATTCTTCCTTGTCTATGTACCCTTTTTTTGAGAAAGTACATCTCACTAAGTATGTATTTTTCATTGAAAACTAAAGTTAAATCAGGACTGATGACATTTTGCGACTGCATCTGGTAAAAAATAAATGCAAAAAATACTAGATTGAAAATGCCAATATAAAACTTACTTTCCGTATTGTAAAAGTTTCAAGAATAAAGATTTTTGCGCAACATAGAAACTGCAAGTTATCGTCTATAGTTAATAATTAAATAAAACAGTTTATTAGTGGTAGGTAATAAAGGTACTTAGTAAAAGAGACGGTTCTCCAGGTCCCCCGGCTCAATGAGCAGGCAAAGATTCTTTCAGGCAAAAGACACTTTCACATCTGACAGTAACATCTCGGATAGTCAGGCAGGTCAAACAATCACTTGGCGGGAAATAGATAAATACACACTAAATTCGCACAATCTGTTTCTGTTTAGTTTATAAACTGCGATCCAGAGGGTCAGCTTTCGTGCCTTGTGGGACTTGAAGTCCAGAAAGAAGAAGTGATCAGGGCTGCCGAGGCATGGAAGGGTGCAGCCCCTGCAGGTCTGAGCCCTACGAACCACAACTCCCGGCAAGCATCGGAAGGCCTCGTCGTAATTACGGACAACCAATCGTACCAGAGCAGGGCAAGCCCCGCCCTCTGGCTCGGTGGACCGCCTCCGCCAATGGCAGAGCTCCCATCGCAGAGCCTGCGGGTTAGGTTGTGAGGCCCGGGCCGGGGGCGGGGAGGAGCCAAGGGGGCGAGCAGGCTCGGCCGCTGGGTGGGTCGGGGCGTTCCGCGCGCCCTTCATTGAAGCGGCGGTGGCCGGGCTGGGCGCCGGGAGTGGGAAGCGACGGCGCGGCTTGAAAATGCCGGTCCATTCCCGAGGGGATAAGAAGGAGACCAACCATCACGATGAGATGGAGGTGGACTACGCCGAAAATGAGGGGAGCAGCTCCGAGGACGAGGACACTGAGAGTTCGTCGGTCTCCGAGGATGGAGATAGCTCAGGTGCGCGACCCAGCAGGGCTGGGACCCTGAGTCCCCGCGCCCAGCGCGCGACAGGCCGCTCTCTGCACGCCAGGCGGCTGCGTCCTGCTGGGAAAGCGGGGCGGGGACAGAGGGAAGGGGCGGAGACTGGCTCTGGGCCCTGGGCTGCACCCGGTCCGGTCGCTGGGCGCTGTCTGGCTCATGATGGGTCTCGGCGGCGGGGCGGGGCGGGGCGGGCCTGGGCTTGCCCAGCTCCCGAACGCGGCGCAGTCCTGCCCCAGGTGGTGCTCTGGAGCGACCGGCCGAGACGGAGAACTTCCCACAGCAGACAAACTGGAAATGCCTCCTCTCCCCAGCCCACCGACCTCTTTCCCTATTTTCTGCTTTGCAACCCTCACTTCTCAGCGCTAGTGGGTTGCCGGGGCCGAGTGTCGGCTTAGTAATTAACCTCAGTTTCCAAGTCAACTTGCCGGTCAGCACTTTTACGTCAGTCCCTTTTCGGGGGCTAACTTGAGAGCTGTCCCGTTCAGTAGCTCCCTGAAGTTTGCAAGACCTAGAGGAAGGGACCAACATTCGGGCTCATTTTGCGTCTTCATATGCTTATAAATTGGCTGAGTTTTGGCAGCGTTGAAAATTCTCCAAGTCTTTTCTTCCCTTCAATTTTTTTCTAACTTTGGGCTGTTTTAAATTATGTTGGGGTGGGGGAGAAGGAGGGCAGATTAACACCACAAATAAATTTTGCAAACTTTTAGGAATGTTTATTCCAAAGTGAAAGGGAATTTGTGATTACCGGGATTATTTTCCTTCGATTGAAATGATGGAGATGAGACTGACTTCTTTGTCTTGGCCTGATTTTGGTCAAGCATTGATGATAGGTTTATGACAGCCTAGTATCATCCACATGCCCTCTTTTCATGTTTCCCTTGCAAAGCAAATCTCCATGGAAGGATATAATTTCAATCAATAAATCAGCCATCCAAAAATATTTATGAGTGACTTCTTTGTGCAGCACTGGATAGTACTCAATATGAGGGATAAATAGTTATTATCTGGGCTCTCTTAAAGAGCTGTCATACGTCACCACTTGATTAAATTGCCAAATGAATGCTTAACTAAATATTGCTGTGGGAATTCAGAGGCAGAGGAAATCGTTTCAGTATTGGGTGGTGGTCACAAAGGCTAGCTGAAGAAGGTGGGATTACCTTAATTATCTTGAAGAATGAGTAGAATTTGGGTTGGGGTTGTGGGTATCCCTATAGGGAGAGGAATGTAAGGAAAAGTACAAGGGCCAGAGTTTAGGGCTTATTCAAA
Source organism: Macaca fascicularis (assembly GCF_037993035.2). Classification (NCBI taxonomy): domain Eukaryota; kingdom Metazoa; phylum Chordata; class Mammalia; order Primates; family Cercopithecidae; genus Macaca; species Macaca fascicularis. The sequence continues at coordinate 103,648,478 of NC_088381.1, forward strand.
AGCGTGAAAACCTTGGGAGAAGAACTTGAGGTCGGAAAGGAACAGGAAATATAGATGTGAGGGATTTCAAAGAAAGCACAAAACAGGATTGATGAATGCAAGTTTAGGATTGAAGGTAAGAGAAAAACCAAGGTACAAGGAGAGTGGCGGTAGCATCAACAGAAATAGAAAAGTGAAAGATTTAAGATGAAGGTGAAAGATAAGAGTATTTCAGACATGTTGCTTTTTTTTTTTTTTTTTCTCTTTGAAACGGAGTCTCGCTCTGTTGCCCAGCCTGGAGTGCAATGGCATGATCTTGGCTCACTGCAACCTCCACCTCCCAGGTTCAAGCAATTCTCCTGCCTCAGCCTCCCAAATAGCTGTGATTACAGGCACACACTACCACACCAAGCTAACTTTTTGTATTTTTAGTAGAGACAGAGTTTCTCCATATTGGCCAGGCTGGTCTCAAACTCTTGACCTCGTGATCCACCCGCCTCGATCTCCTAATGTGCTGGGATTACAGGCGTGAGCTACCACAACCGGCCTTTTTTTTTTTTTTTTTTTTTTTTTGGAGAAGGAATTTTGCTCTTGGCACCCAGGCTGGAGTGCAATGGCGCCATCTCTGCTCACTGCAACCTTTGCCTCCGGGGTTCAAGCAATTCTCCTGCCTCAGCCTCCTGAGTAGCTGGGATTACAGGTGCCCACCGCCAATGCCCGGCTAATTTTTTGTGTTTTTAGTAGAGACGGGGTTTCACTGTATTGGTCAGGCTGGTTTTGAACTCCTGCTCAGGCGATCCACCTGCCTCGGCATCCCAAAGTGCTGGGATTACAGATGTGAGCCACCGTGCCCGGCCAGACATGTTATGTTGCTTTTTTTTTTTTTTTTTTGAGACAGAGTCTCACTCTGTCGCCCAGGCTGAAGTGCAGTGGCGTGATCTCAGCTCACTGCAGCCTCCACCTCCGGGGTTCAAGCGATTCTCCTGCCTCAGCCTCCAGAGTAGCTGGGATTACAGGTATGCGCCACCATGCTCAGATAATTTTTGTGTTTCACCATCTTGGCCAGGATGGTCTCGAACTCCTGACCTCAGGTGATCCGCCCGCCTTGGCCTCCCAAAGTGTTAGGATTACAGGTGTGAACCACCCTGCCTGGCCGACATGTTGCTTTTGGAGTGATGGCAGTATGTTTAAGAATGCCCAACTGACAAATGCAAGTGTGACATTGGAACCTGCCTGATATGGAAGGGGAGAATAATTTGTAAGTCATCTGCCTTGCCTTGAAAGTAGGTGAGATTTCAAAAGTGGGGAATATAGAGAAAGGAGAACATCTAGACTATATGGGAATATATTTCTTTTTTTTTTTTTTTTAATTTTTTTTTGAGACCGAGTCTCACTCTGTCACCCAGGGTGGAGTGCAGTGGCATGATCTCGGCTCGCTGCAACCTCTGCCTCCTGGGTTAAAGTGATTCTCCAGCCTCAGCCTCCTGAATAGCTGGGATTACAGGCATCTGCCATCACACCCGGCTAATTTTTGTATTTTTAGTAGAGATGGGGTTTTGCCACATTGGCCAGGCAGGTCTTGAACTCCTGACTTCAAGTGATCCACACGCCTATGCCTCCCAAAGTGCTGGGATTACAGGCGTAAGCCACTGCACCTGGACTGTTTGTGAATATATTTCTTAGATCTATAAAGTATTTTATCTTCAAATGTTCTTGCATTTATGATAAGAGCTAGGATCTCAAAATTCCATTTGTTAAAATTCTCCCCCTATAATTTTTATGTTGACTGTTGTGATTTTTAACTTTTAAAAATTCCATCCCAGAAAATAATGGACAACTTAATTTTTGAAGAATGTGGTAATAATTTGAACTGCAAGCCAAAAGTTTAAGTGCAAAGAAATTGTTTAAATACATTTTGCAGTTTGCTTGTTAAAGCATCTCTGTTCTACCATATGTCTTTCATGTTAAACTTTCACAGTGTTTTCTTCTCAAATGTTGGTACTGCGCAAATTCTAAGGCTACAGAAAAGTCTCTACTGTCCAAAGAACTTGGATAGTGAGTCATCTTGAGGGACCAAGTTTTAAGTAGCCAAGAAGTAAGCAATCAAGAGCCAGAAATATTTTTAATCTGTTTTAGAAAATTAGAAAAAAAGTCATAGCCTTCCTTGTTATATAAAAATAATTGAACGTGATTTAACTCTTTCTCATAGTTTGACTTTTATTTGATGAAGATCAAGATGCAGATCATTTTGTGCTTCAGTTATTTTGATGAATGAATATATGTGATGTGAACATAGAAAATGTGGACTATAGGACAGACCTGGTAATTAACAGTTGCTTTCCTTAAAAAGTTTGTATTTTCCTCCTCATTTGCCTCTTTCTCACTGACTGATAGTAACATGGGGAGACAGAACAATGGGAACGTAGGAATGGCAGACCAGGAGAGCCTGTGGTAAACAAAATAAGATTAGTTTCCTTTTTTCTTTTTCTTTTTTTGAGATGGAGTTTTGCTCTTGTTGCCCAGGCTGGAGTGCAGTGGCACGATCTCGGCTCACTGCAACCTCCACCTCCTGGGTTCAAGCGATTTTCCTTCCTCAGCCTCCCAAGTAGCAGGGATTATAGGCATGTACCACCACGCCCAGCTAATTTTGTATTTTTAGTAGAGACGGGGTTTCTCCATTTTGGTCAGGCTGGTCTTGAACTCCTGGCCTCAAGTGATCCACCTGCCTTGGCCTCCCAAAGTGCTGGGATTACAAGCATGGGCCACCATGCCTGGCCTTTCTTTCACTTTTCTTTTTTTTTGAGACAGGGTCTCTGTTGCCCAGGCTTGCGCAGTCTTGGCTCACTGCAACCTCTGCTTCTCAAGTTCAAACAATCCTCCCACCTCAGTCTCTCTAGTAGTTGGGACTACAGGCATCTACCACTATGTCTGGCTAATTTTTGTATTTTTAGTAGACATGGGGTTTTACCACCTTGCCCAGGCAGGTCTTGAACTCTTGAGCTCAAGCAATCCTCCGGCCTCAGCCTCCCAAAGTGCTGGGATTACAGGGATGAGCCACCACGCCTGGCCACTTTTCTTTTTTTATGTGACTGGCAAATCAGCCATGTGAGCAGTTTGAAAGAAGAATCCCAAAAGTGTTTTTGAGCAATGTTAGCCTTTAAAGGACACAATCATTTTGGTGCTACATTCTGGTGAGTTGGTGGAAAACAAACCAAAAGTGGGCTAATTACTTTATAGTCATAGCTTAGAGTCAGTCTTTTAAAGTGATTTAAAAATGAATAAAAATAAGAGGGTCTATAGACCAGTATAGTTTTATATACTCATCTGTATTTTAGATTAAATCTACAGTGGATTTTGTTTTTTTTCTTCAGACTAGGTCAGTCTGTCACCCAGGGTGGAGTGCAGTGTCACAATCATGGCTTACTGCAGCCTCCAACTCCTGGGTTCAGGCGATCCTCTTGCCTCAGCCTCCCAGTAGGTGAGACTACAGGCTCATGGTACTGTGCCCAGCTAATATCTTTTTTTTTTTTTTTTTTTGTTGTAGAGATGGGATCTTCCTATATTGCCCAGGCTGATCTCGAACTTCTGGGCTCAGTCTGTCCTCCTGCCTTGGCTTTCCAAACTGCTGGAATTAGAGGCATGAGCCACCATGCCCAGCAGAAGTTATTATTTTTGATAAATGTTTATTTTCTTTTAAGGCTTAATATAGGTCTTGCCTTCGAATTACAGTTTTTCTTCCTATTTGAATTACGTTTAGATATATTTGAGATGTTCAGATAAATTTGAAAATTAAGTTTATCTTTTATATTTGCGTTTTTATTAACAGAAATGGATGATGAAGACTGTGAAAGAAGAAGAATGGAATGTTTGGATGAAATGTCCAATCTTGAAAAACAGTTTACCGATCTCAAAGATCAGTAAGTAGTGACTTTAGAAGGCTGTTGTCACTGAATCTCAACCTTGTCACTTGTATACTAGCACAAGAGCAACTAGATTCAGTCTCAGCTGTTTTTCCTTTTGTATTTTGTATTTTTGGGACTGACCAATTTGAAAGAGGCTCAACTATTGTTTGTCTACTAAAGACCTCATTAACTAAACTGAAGGTTTGGAGGCAGGGGTTTTTTGTGGGTTTGAACCCAGGAGTTGGAGACCAGCCTGGGCAACATAGAAAGACCTGGTCTCCACAAAAAACTTAAAAATTAGCTGGATGTAGTGATACGTGCCTGTGGTCCCAGCTACTTGGGACGTTAAGGCAGGTGGATCGATTGAACCCAGGTCAAGGCTGCAGTGAACTGTGCTCGTGCCATTGCACTGCAGCCTGGGCAACAGAGTAAGACCCTGTCTTAAAAAAAAAAAAAAAAAAATTCTGTCCTGCAGGATTATTGCCAAAATAAACACTGAGTTGTATCATACTCTAAAGGTATTGGTGTGACAGCTGGCAAATTAGAGTATTTGTAAGTAACAGGGACCTCCTGCCCCATTTTTGAGTTCCTTGTTCATTGAGCAACTAATTTTGTTATGGCTTCTTCATTTGTAGTTGAAACAAACTTAATACGTCAGGGCATAAAGACATTGGTTTTACCTTCATTAGTCTACTTCCTCTTTGTTCTTTTAAAAAATTAAGTAGGCTGGGCCTGGCGCGGTGGCTCACGCCTGTAATCCCAGCACTTTGGGAGGCTGAGGTGGGTGGATCACGAGGTCGGGAGATCAAGACCATCCTGGCTAACACGGTGATACCTCGTATCTACTAAAAAATACAAAAAAAAAAAAATTAGCTGGGCGTGGTGGCGGGTGCCTGTAGTCCCAGCTACTCGGGAGGCTGAGGCAGGAGAATGGCGTAAACTCTGGAGGCGGAGCTTGCAATGAGTGAGATCGCGCCACTGCACTCCAGCCTGGGGGATGGAGCGAGACTCCGTCTCAAAAAAAAAAAAAAAAGAATAAATAAAATTAAGTAGGCTGAATACAGTAATACTGACTCCTTTTCAGGAAAGGTAGAGAGAAGCCAAGTAATTATTTATTTTGACAACTGGTAATGTCTATTGAAAATGATTTGTTTGTTTCTTTTAAACTCAGTGTTTAAATGACCTTTTGTCTTAGAATTGGTTTTATTGTCTGTGGTTAAAACAAAAACAAAATTAATAGTGCCAAAAAGTAGTTATTTCAATTTTATTTTTTGTATTGGTAATTGACCATTAAAGAGTGATACTTTAAACATGATAGATATCTATTTTGTGATTATGTGCATAAAGTCAAACAATGTAACAGTTCTCTGCTTGAGATCAAGGCAGAAATACATTTGGTAGATTGTTAGAATATAAATGATATTAGGAACAAATAATGTATAGAAATGGCACATTGTTAGCCTTTGTTGAGATTTTTAAATTAACGTATTAATTTTTTGCTTTGTTAAGACTTTATAAAGAACGATTAAGTCAGGTGGATGCAAAACTACAAGAAGTCATAGCTGGAAAAGCACCAGAATACTTGGAACCGCTGGCAACTTTACAGGAAAATATGCAAATTCGTACAAAGGTAGCAGGTAGGAAAGTGAAGAATCTTTTCCATATATAGAATGTAAACTCTTCAATAGCTTTAAAAGGTGTTTATCAAGTAAGTGTTTTATGTTGATGGGATTACAAGCATATTTACATCGACCAGAATATTTTACTTTCAGTTAGCCCACAGTCATTTTATTTATTAAATACCTCTTGCTTTGCTCTGATGCTGTGGGGGATTAAAGAAAAAAAAAACCCTCAAGTTGCTTATAGTGTTGTTGAGAAGATAGTTCCACATGTGGTGAAACAACTGGAAACCATGATACTTTGATTAAGAGAGACTGTTACTGTCACGCTTTAATTCCCTATTAGAGAAATTAAAGTTTAAGTGCTCTTGGCGTTTTTTTTATATGTAAGAATGATAGGATTTTTTTTTAATTTATAAAAAAAATTTAAAATGTTTGATCAAGATATTATAGAACAGGAAACTTGCCTTGAACTAGATAATTTATTTTTTCTTTTTTACTTTGATGAGTTTGGTTACTCATTTGTGGCTACGAATAAACAAAGATGCACTATACTTGTATGGTTACATTTCAGTCTTATGTTTGTAAGTGGGATCCAGCCTCAGTATCATGTCCTAGCACTCGTAATCAAGGGATATATGTGGTTTTTCATAGTCAAAAACTAAACTTTAATTAGTGGAGATGCTGGTTGTTTTTCTCTTATGTGGCACTAATTGATCCTTATGTACCTGTTAGATAATACCTAAGGCATTGTTGATAATAAGTTCTTTTTACTAAACCCTCCTTTAACCAAATTTTATTTTTGAGTGCTTAGTATTATGTGGATGATATGATACTCTTCACTGCTATCTTTACATATTGACTTAACGTATCCTTAGAAGCAAAAATATCCCTAATTTTCTTTGTTCTTTTAGGTTACATGGATGATCAGGAAATAATACTTGAGTTGATTATTTACTTTTCTACTCTGGCCTCTTTTATATTTTGATTTTGCAGAGTAGTGTGTGTGAATGTGTTGCTGATGACGTAGTTCCAGATACCTGTCTCTTGCCTTTACTATACAAAGAGAGATAATTACATTTCTAGGGCCAACTATGGCATAAAGCTTAGAATACATATCCAGAGCTCTTTGCGTGCCGTTTTTGTAGTGACATATTTGCATGGCCATGTTACCTATTTTATACTATTGTCCTGTTAAACTATCTTGGGTATCTTTCCTCTAGATAAAGTCCTGTCAGGAGCACTCCAGACATAATTGATTTTGTTATATCAGTTTATATACATTTACTCCTCATGGAAGCTTTGGATTGAAAATAATAGTTTTAAAAAAAAGTGGTTTTGGTGGGGTATAGTATCTAACTGTTACTCTGAGTATATGTGATTGATGACACCAGAGTTTATTGTCTCCATTTCTATTTTGAGAAACTCGAGAGATTGTTTTTCATAGGAAAAGAGTTTTATTTTCATTTTGATCATTCTGTATCAAACATTTAGGAGTAATCTTTAGAAGAATAGGTTAAGAACAAAAACTAGCAGTACAGTTTCTTTCTAGCTCTGAAACTCTTAATTTCTAATCTTTTTGGATATGTGTTTTAAGTGAGCCTTTTTATTTTTAGTCTTTAAAGATAAAGTTAGACTCACTTTTCAATTTTTTCTTGATCCATCTTATTAAATACAGTGAGGACAGAATTCCTGTAGGGAAGTGATAATGGAACTCCTCATTGCTAACATAATCAGAGTAATTGTGTTTGGTTGCAGGAATCTATAGAGAGCTCTGCTTAGAATCTGTAAAGAACAAATATGAATGTGAAATTCAAGCTTCTCGCCAGCATTGTGAGGTACTGTCATTTTGCATAACTTTTAAGCTAATTTCATCTCTTCAAGCCTTTTCTGAGTGTAGTAGTTAAAAAAGTAAACTAAGTAAAACAAAATTAAATAGTACTTTAGCTCATCATTTGTGTGTGATTTAAAAAAAAAAGAATAGAGTTACATTGGAAGCTGTATTGGAGATAGGACACAAAGAAAGGACCATAGAAAAAAACTGAGATAATTTTAGAAGTTTTGCAGCTGTTACTTTAAAAAGACTTTACAATGATTATGTCACCTGGCATTATTGACAATATTAGTATAATTAGTATAATGTGGATTAGACTTACTTACAAAATATACACCCAATGGTGCAATTAGGATTTTGAGCTATAGAATTAGTTTCTGTCTGTTTAGACCTATTTCCACATCTTTGGGCAGAATTCTCTATTTATGGGAAAAAAAAAAGGTGTGTTTTTCTATATGTTCTGTTTATTTTGCATTTAACCCATTTAGGCTGAAGGTTGCAATTTTGTGTGTGTGTGAAAAATCAGATCTTGGTGATGACCTTGAGCAGTAGGATATAAATAATTCCCACAAGCTTAACATTTCAGTAATGGAACACTAGGCATAAATGGGTTAAAAATATTTATAGCATATAAAAAACATAGTGCCCACCAGGCATGGTGGCTCACACCTATGATCCCAAGAGTTTAGGAGGCTGAGGCAAGAGGATTGCTTGAGCTCAGGAGGTCGAGACCAGTCTGGGCAACATAGTGAGACCCCCCGCCTCTACAAAAAATAGAAAAATTAGCTGGGCATGGTGGCAGGTGGCTGTAGTGCTAGCTACTCAGGAGGCTGAGGTGGGGGGATTGCTTGCCCTTGGGAGGTTGAGGCTACAGTGAGCTGTGATTGTGCCACTGCTCTGCAGCCTGGGTAACAGAGTGACACCCTGTCTCAGAAATAACAGCTACCACAACAACAAACAAAAAAACCCCATAGTGCCCATTTTGCAGATAACTTTTTATCAAATCAAGACAAGATTATAGATATACAGGTAGAAATAAGAGGACAAGTTCTATAACGATTCTTCTGTCACTTTAATATGCCGTAAACTAAGAGTAGTTAGGTATAAAACGATAGAGCTCATTGTTTCATTTTCATAATTACAACTGAGATTGATTATCTTTTTGGCGTTTACTAGCTGCTTGGATATTTTTTCCTAAGAAGTGCCTGTTTGTATTTCTTGCCTTTGTGTTGGCCTTTAGTCTTTTCCTCATTGACTATATAAGTTCTTTATATATTCTGGCTATAAATGCTTTGCTGGTTATATACTTTGCAAATATTTTTGCCCAGGTGGTACGATGTTTTCACTCTTTCTGATCACTTGCTGCAAAGACGTTTTACATTTTAATGTAGTTGAATTTATTATCTTTTTATTTATGGGATGTGTTTTGTTTCTTTTGTTTTGAGACAGGGTGTCACTCTATTACCCAGGCTGGAGTGCAGTGGCATGATCATGGCTCGCTGCAGCCTCTACTCCCCTGACCTCAAGCCATCCTCCTGCCTCAGCCTCCTGAATAGCTGGGACTACAGATGCATGCCATCACACCCAGCTAATTTTAAAATTTTTTTGTAGAGAAGGGATTCCACTATGTTGCCCAGGCTGGTCTCAAACTCCTGGGCTCAAACAGTCTTCCTGCTTTGGACTCCCAAAGTGTTGAGATTACAGGTGTGAGCCAAGGATGTGCTTTTTGTGTCTTCCTATTTTGAGGTAAAAAGATGTGTTTTCCTTTAAAAGTTGACATTTTGCTTTCTACATTTAGATGGCAAAACTACCTTTAATTAGTTTTTGTGTATGGTATAAAGTATGGTTCTAGGCCGGATGTGGTGGCTTATGCCTGTAATCCCAGCATTTTGGGAGGCTGAGCGGGCGGATCACCTGATGGCCATTTTCACGGTATCGATTCTTCCTATCCATGAGCATGGAATGTTTTTCCATTTATTTATGTCCTCTCTTATTTCCTTGAGCAGTGGTCTGTAGTTCTTGAAGAGGTCCTTGACATCCCTTGTAAGTTATATTCCTAGGTATTTTAATCTCTTCGTAGCAATTGTAAATGGGAGTTCACTCATGATTTGGCTCTCTGTCAGGAGGTTGAGACCAGCCTGACCAATATGATGAAACCCTGTTTCTACTAAAAATACAAAAATTAGCTGGGCGTGGTAGCATGTGCCTGTAATCCCAGCTACTCAGGAGTCTGAGACAGGAGAATCACTTGAACCCGGGAGGTGGGGGTTGCAGTGAGCTAAGATCGTGCCATTGCACTCCAGTCTGGGCGACAAGAGCAAAACTCTGGGTCAAAAAAAAAAAGTATGGTTCTGATTTTATTTTTTTGTGTATATAGATAGGTAATGTCAACACTATTTATTACATACACCCTTATTTCCCCACAAATCAGCAATTTTCTCTTTTTTGTGTATCAAATGCCCATATATGAGCTGGCCTGTTAACTTTTTTCATTTGTTCTGTTTGTTTCATTTGTTCTGTTTGGCTATTTCTGCACCAGCATCACAGTATCTTTTTCTATTGCTTTTAGTCTCATAAGTCTTGATAACTCTGTGACTTGATACTCTTACTTTTCTCTTTTTCTTCTCCTCTTCTTCTTCCTTTTTTTTTTTTTTTTTTTTTTTTTTTTTGAGACAAGGTCTTATTCAGTTGCCCAGGCTGGAGTGCAGTGGTGTGATGATCCTGGCTGGCTGCATCCTCTGCCTCATGGGTTTAAGTGATTCTCCTGCCTCAGCCTCCCAAGTTGCTGGGACTAGAGGCATGTGCCACTATACCTGGCTAATTTTTTTTTTTTTTTTTTTGTATTTTTAGTAGAAACAAGGTTTCACCATGTTGGCCAAGCTGCTCTCGAACTCCTGACTTCAGGTGATCCGCCCGCCTTGACCTAAAATGCTGGGATTACAGGCTTGAGCCACCATGCCTGGCCCAATTTTATTATTTTTTTTAAGTAACAACTTAAAAAAATTACTTTTAAAAAAAATTATACTTCAAGTTCTGGGATACATGTGCAGAACGTGCAGGTTTGTTACATAGGTATACATGTAACATGGTGGTTTGCTGCACCCATCAACCCATCATCTACATTAGGTATTTCTGCTAATGCTATTCTTCCCCTAGCTCTCCACCCTCCGACAGGCCTCGGTGTGTGATGTCTCCCTCCCTGTGTCCATGGGTTCTCATTGTTCAGTTCCCACTTATGAGTGAGAACATGCGGTGTTTGGTTTTCTGTTCCTGTGTTGGTTTGCTGATAATGATGGTTTTCAATTTCATCCATGTCCCTGCAAAGGACATCAACTCATGCTTTTTTATGGCTGCATAGTATTCCACAGTGTATATGTGCCACGTTTTCTTTATCAGGTCTTTCACTGATGGGCCTTTGGGTTGGTTCCAAGTCTTTGCTATTGTGAACAGTGCTGCAATAAACATACATGTGCATGTTTCTTTATAGTAGAATAATTTGTAATCCTCTGGGTGTATACCCAGTAATGGGATTCCTGGGTCAAGTGGTATTTCTGGTTGTAGATGCTTGAGGAATTGCCACACTGTCTTCTACAATGTTTCAACTAATTTACACTCCCACCAACAGTGTAAAAGCATTCCTATTTCTCCACATCCTCTCCAGCATCTGTTGTTTCCTGACTTTTTAATGATCGCCATTCTAACTGGCGTGAGATGGTATCTCATTGTGGTTTTCATTTGCATTTCTCTGATGACCAGTGATGATGAGCTTTTTTTCATGTTTGTTGGCTGCATAAATGTCTTCTTTTGAGAAGTGTTCATATCCTTTGCCCACTTTTTGATGGGGTTGTTTTTGTCTTATAAATTTGTTTAGTTGCTTGTAGATTCTGGATATTAGCCCTGTGTCAGATGGGTAGATTGCAAAAATTTTCTCCCATTCTGTAGGTCGCCTGTTCACTCTGATGATAGTTTCTATTGCTGTGCAGAAGCTCTTTAGTTTAATTAGATCCCATTTATCAATTTTGGCTTTTGTTGCCATTGCTTTTGGTGTTTTCATCATGAAGTCTTTGCCCATGCCTATGTCCTGAATGGTATTTCCTAGGTTTTCTTCTAGGGTTTTTATGGTTTTAGGTCTTGTGTTTAAATCTTTAATCCATCTTGAGTTAATTTTTGTATAAGGTGTAAGGAAGGGGTCCAGTTTCAGTTTTCTGCATATGGCTAGTCAGTTTTTCCAACACCATTTATTAAATAGGGAATCCTTTCCCCAATGCTTGTTTTTGTCAGGTTTGTCAAAGATCAGATGGTTGTAGATGTGTAGTGTTATTTCTGAGGCCTCTGTTCTGTTCCATTGGCCTATATATCTGTTTTGGTACCAGCACCATGCTGTTCTGGTTACTGTACCTTTGTAATATAGTTTGAAGTCAGGCAGCATGATGCTTCCAGCTTTGTTCTTTTTGCTTAGGATTGTCTTGGCTATATGGGCTCTTTTTTGGTTCCATATGAACTTTAAAGGAGTTTTTTCTAATTCTTTGAAGAAAGTCAATGGTAGCTTGATCAGAATAGCATTGAATCTATAAATTACTTTGGACAGAATGGCCATTTTCATGATACTGATTATTCCTATCCATGAACATGGCATGTTTTTCCATTTGTTTGTGTCCTCTCTTATTTCTTTGAGCAGTGGTTTGTAGTTCTCCTTGAAAAGGTCCTTCACATCCCTTGTTAGTTAGATTCGTAGATATTTTATTCTCTTTGTAGCAATTGTAAATGCGAGTTCACTCATGATTTGGGTCTCTGTCTATTATTTGTGTATAGGAATGCTTGTGATTTTTGCACATTGATTTTTGTATCCTGAGACTTTCCTGAAGTTGCTTATCAGCTTAAGGAGATTTTGGGCTGAGATGATGGGGTTTTCTAAATATACAATCATGTCATCTGCAAACAGAGATAATTGACCTCCTCTCTTCCTATTTGAATACGCTTTATTTCTTTCTCTCACCTGACTGCCCTGGCCAGAACTTCCAATACTATGTTGAATACAATTGGTGAGAGAGGGCATCCTTGTCTTGTGCTGGTTTTCAAAGGGAATGCTTCCAGCTTTTGCTCATTCAGTATGATATTGGCTGTGGGTTTGTCATAAATAGCTCTTATTATTTTGAGATACGTTCGTCAATACCTAGTTCATTGAGAGTTTTTAGCATGAAGGGGTGTTGAATTTTATCGAAGGTCTTTTCTGCATCTATTGAGATAACCATGTGGTTTTTGTCATTGGTCCTGTTTATGTGATGGATTACGTTTATTGATTTGTGTATGTTGAACCAGCCTTGCTTCCCAGGTATGAAGCCGACTTGATTATGGTGGATAAGCTTTTTATGGGCTGCTGGATTCGGTTTGCCAGTACGTTATTGAGGATTTTCATATTGATATGAATCAGGGATATTGCCCTAAAATTTTCTTTTTTTTTTGTGTCTCTGTCAAGTTTTGGTATCAGGATGATACTGGCCTCATAAAATGAGTTAGAGGATTCCCTCTTTTTCTGTTGTTTGGAATAGTTTCAGAAGGAATGGTACCAGCTCCTCTTTGTACCTCTGGTAGAATTTGACTGTGAATCCATCTGGTCCTGGGCTTTTTTTTGGTTGGTAGGGTATTAATTAGTGCCTAAATTTCAGAACTTGTTATTGGTCTATTCAGGGATTCGACTTCTTCCTGCTTTAGTGTTGGGAAGGTGTATGTGTCCAGGAATGTATCCATTTCTTCTATGTTTTCTAGTTTATTTGCATAGAGGTGTTTATAGTATTCTCTGATGGTAGTTTGTATTTCTGTGGGATCAGTGGTGATGTCCCCTTTATTATTTTTTATTGGTTCTATTTGATCCTTTTCTCTTTTCTTCTTTATTATTCTGGCTAGCAGTCTATCTAAAACCAGCTCCTGGATTCATTGATTTTTTTGAAGGGTTTTTTGAGTCTCTATCTCCTTCAGTTCTGCTCCGATCTTTGTTATATCTTGTCTTCTGCTAGCTTTTGAATTTGTTTGCTCTTGCTTCTCTAGTTCTTTCAATTGTGATGTTAGGGTGTCAATTTTAGCTCTTAACCATTGTCTCCTATGGGCATTTAGTGCTATAATTTTCCCTCTAAACACTGCGTTAGGTGTGTCCCAGATATTCTGGTATGTTGTGTCTTCGTTCTCATTGGTTTCAAATAACTTATTTATTTCTGCCTTAATTTTGTTACTTACCCAGTAGTCATTCAGGAGCAGGTTGTTCAGTTTCCATGTAGTTGTGCAGTTTTGGGTGAATATCTTAATCCTGAGTTCTAATTTGATTGCACTGTGGTCTGAGAGACTGTTTGTTATGATTTCCATTCTTTGGCATTTTCTGAGGAGTGTTTTACTTCCAATTCTGTGGTCGATTTTATTTTTTATTTTTATTTTAACTTTTTATTTTATTTTATTTTTATTTATTTATTTTTTTGAGGTGGAGTCTCGCTCGTCACCCAGGCTGGAGTGCAGTGGCGCGATCTCGGCTCACTGCAAGCTCCGCCTTCCGAGTTCACACCATTCTCCTGCCTCCACCTCCTGAGTAGCTGAGTAGCTGGGACTACAGGCGCCAGCCACCATGCCCGGCTAATTTTTTGTATTTTTAGTAGAGATGGGGTTTCACCATGCTAGCCAGGATGGTTTCGATCTCCTGACCTCGTGATCCACCCGCCTTGGCCTCCGAAAGCGCTGGGATTACAGGCGTGAGCCACCGCGCCTGGCCTTTTTTTTTTTTTTTTTTTTTTTTTTTTGAGACAGAGTCTATCTCTGTACCCCAGGCTGGAGTGCAGTGGCGCGATCTCAGCTCACTGCAAGCTCTGCCTCCTGGTTCACGCCATTCTCCTGCCTCAGTCTCCTGAGTAGCTGGGACTACCTGCGCCCGCCACCACGCTGGCTAATGTTTTGTATTTTTAGTAGAGATGGAGTTTCACTTGTTAGCCAGGATGGTCTCAATCTCCTGACCTTGTGAACTTCCCGCCTGGGTCTCCCAAAGTGCTGGGATTACAGGCGTAAGCCACCATGCCTGGCCTATGTGGTCGATTTTAGAATTAGTATGATGTGGTGCTGAGAAGAACATATATCCTGTTGATTTGGGGTGGAGAGTTCTGTAGATGTCTATTAGGTCCACTTGGTCCAGAGCTGAGTTCAAGTCCTGAATATCCTTGTTAATTTTCTGTCTCATTGATCTGTCTAATATTGACAGTGTGGTGTTAAAGTCTCTCTATTATTGTGTGGGAGTCTCTTTGTAGGTCTGTAAGAGCTTTCTTTATGAATCTGAGTGCTCCTGTATTGGGTGCATATATATTTAGGATAGTTAGTTCCTAACTATCTAGTTGCATTGATCCCTTTACCATTATGTAATGCCCTTCTTTGTCTTTTTTGATCTTTGTTGGTTTAAAGTCTGTTTTATCAGAGACTAGGATTGCAATCCCTTCCTTTTTTTTTTTTTTTCTTTCCATTTGTTTGGTAAATATTCCTCCATCCCTTTATTTTGAGCTTATGTCTTTCTTTGTACATGAGATGGGTCTTGACTCTATCCAATTTGCCAGTCTGTGTCTTATAATTGGGGCATTTAGACCATTTATATTTAAGGTAAATATTGTTATGTGTGAATTTGATCCTGTCATTATGATGCTGTCTGGTTATTTTGCTTGTTAGTTGATGCAGTTTCTTCATAGCGTTGATGGTCTTTACAATTTGGTTTGTTTTTGCAGTGGCTGGTACCAGTTTTTCCTTTTCATATTTAGTGCTTCCTTCAGGAGCTCTTGTAAGGCAGACCTGGTGGTGACAAAATCTCTCAGCATTTGCTTGTCTGTAAAGGATTTTATTTCTCCTTTGCTTATGAAGCTTAGTTTGGCTGGATATGAAAATCTGGGTTGAAAATTCTTTAAGAATGTTGAATATTGGCCTCCACTCTCTTCTGGCTTGTAGGGTTTCTGCAGAGAGATCCGCTCTTAGTCTGATGGGCTTCCCTTTGTGGGTAACCCGACCTTTCTCTCTGGCTGCCCTTAACATTTTTTCCTTCATTTCAACATTGGTGAATGTGACAATTATGTGTCTTGGGGTTGCTATTCTCGAGGAATATCTTTGTGGTGGTCTCTGTATTTCCTGAATTTGAATGTCGGCCTGGAAGTGCTCTTGGATAAAATCCTGAAGAGTTTTTTCCAACTTGGTTCCATTCTCCCTGTCACTTTCAGGTACGCCAATCAGACGTAGGTTTGGTCATTTCATGTAGTCCCATATTTCTTGGAGAGTTTGTTCATTGCTCTTATTTCTTTTTTCTCTAATCTTGTCTTCATGCTTTATTTCATTAAGTTGATCTTCAATCTCCGATATCCTTTCTCCTCTTGATCGATTCGGCCATTGATACTTGTGGATGCTTTATGAAGTTCTCATGCTGTGTTTTTCAGCTCCATCAGGTCATTTATGTTGTTCTCTTAACTAGTTATTCCAGTTAGCATTTCCTGTAACCTTTTATCAAGGTTCTTAGCTTCCTTGCATTGGGTTAGAACATGCTCTTTTAGCTTGGAGGAGTTTGTTATTACCCACCTACTGAAGCCTACTTCTGCCAATTCATCAAGCTCATTCTCCATCCAGTTTTGTTCCCTTGCTGGTAAGTTCCCTTACTGGTAAGTTGTGATCTTTTGGAGGAGAAGAGGCGTTCTGGTTTTTGGAATTTTCAGCCTTTTTGCACTGGTTTTTCCTCATCTTCGTGGGTTTATCTACCTTTGGTCTTTGATGTTGGTGACCTTTGGGTGAGGTTTCTCTGTGGACATCCTTTTTGTTGACGTTGATGCTATTCCTTTCTGTTCGTTAGTTTTCCTTGTAACAGTCAGACTCCTCTGCTGCAGGTCTGCTGGAGTTTGCTGGAGGTCCACTCCAGACCCTGTTTACCCGGGTATCACCAGTGGAGGCTGCAAAACAGCAAAGATTGCTGCCTGTTCCTTCCTCTGGAAGCTTTGTGCCAGAGGGGCACCCACCAGATGCCAGCCAGAGCTCTCCTGTATGAGGTGTCTGTCCACCCCTGCTAGGAGGTGTCTCCCAGTCTGGAGGCATGGGGTCAGGGACCCACTTGAGGCAGTCTTTCTCTTAGCAGAGCTTGAGTGCTGTGCTGGGAGAAGATCCACTGCTCCCTTCAGAGCTGGCAGGCAGGAATGTTTATGTTTGCTGAAGCAGTGCCCACAGCCACACCTTCCCCCAGGTGCTCTGTCCTAGGGAGATGGGAGTTTTATCTATAAGCCTCTGATTGGGGCTGCTGCCTTTCTTTGAGGGATGCCCTGCCCAGAGAGGAGGAATCTAGAGAGGCAGTCTGGCTCCAGTGGCTTTGTGGCACTGCTGTGGGCTCTGCCCAGTTGCAACTTCCTGGTGGCTTTGTTTACACTGTGAGGGGAAAACTGCTTACTCAAGTCTCAGTAATGGTGGACGCCCCTCCCCTCACCAAGCTCAAGTGTCCCAGGTCAACTTCCGACTGCTGTGCTAGCAGGGAGAATTTCAAGCCATTGCATCTTAGCTTGCTGGGCTCCTTGGGAGTGGCATCTGCTGAGCAAGACCACTTGGCTCCATGGCTTCAGCCCCTCTTCCAGGGGAGTAAATGGTTGTTTCTCACTGGCGTTCCAGGTGCCACTGGGGTATGAAAAAAAGCTCCTGCAGCTAACTCGGTGTCTGCCCAAAAGGCTGCCCAGTTTTGTGCTTGAAACCCAGGGCCCTGGTGGCATAGGAAACTGAGGGAATCTCCTGGTCTGTGGGTTGTGAAGACCATGGAAAAAGCCTAGTATCTGCATCAGAATGCACCATTCCTCACTGCATAATCCCTCCTGGCTTCCTTTGGCTAGGGGAGGGAGTTCCCCAACACCTTGTGCTTCCCAGGTGAGGTGATGCCCCACCCTGCTTTGGCTTGCCCTCTGTGGGCTGTACCCACTGTTTAACCAATCTCAATGAGATGAACAAGGTACCCTAGTTGGAAATGCAGAAATCACCTGCCTTCTGCGTTGATCTTGCTGGGAGCTGCAGACCCAAGCTGTTCCTATTTGGCCATCTTGCCAGCCACCGCCAAAAAATTACTTTTGTGTGGTGGTGCGTGCCTGTAGTTCCAGCTACTTGAGTTGCTGAGGTGGGAAGATTGCTGAGTCCAAGAGTTCAAGACCAGCCTGGGCAACATGGCAAGACTACATCACTAAAAAAATTACTTTTTATTTTTTGCTGCTATATCAAAAATAATTTTGTATGTTGATATCACATCCAGCAACCTTACATACCTCTCTTTTTTAATTAATTTTTTTTTTTTAGAGACATGGTCTCACTGTATCGCCCAGGCTGTGCGGTGGCCCGATTATAGCTCACTGCAGCCTTGAACTCCCCTGCTTAAATGATCCTCCCACCTCAGGCTCCTAAGTAGTTAGGACTATAGGCATATGCCACCACACCCAGCTAATTAAAAAATTTTTTTTGTAGAGATGGGATCTCACATATTGCCCAGGGTGGACCTCTGTTCTTAATTCTAATAATTTGCATGCAGATTTTCATATTTTCCATGTAATAATGTCATTTGTGAATAATAGCAGTTTGTTTCGTTTATTCTCATCTCCTCTACTTGTTCTGTTTGTTTTAATGGTACTGATAGGACCTCCAATACAACATGGAATAGAAGCAGTGAAAGCAAACATCGTTGTTATGTTCTTGATCTTAAGGGAATGCTTCTAACAGTTTTCCAATAAGTATGATATTTTCTTTTGAGTTTTGGTAAATACTCTTTGTCATGTTAGGGAAATTTCCTCTTCTTTTTTTCTCAGAAATTTTACGAATAGTTAAATTTTATTAATTGCTTTGTCTGCATCTATTGAATTAGTCATGGTTTTATTCTCATGATCTATTGCTGTGGTGACTTAGGTTGTTAATGGATTTCCTAATGTTAAACCATTCTTGGATTCCAGGAATGATTCTTTTTCTTCTGTGTTTGCAAGTGAGATTTAATTGATTTAATTGTCAATTCTTGTACTGTCTTTTATTTGATTACAAGATTCATAAACTCAGTTAAGAATATTCTGTATTTTTCTCTCCCACAGAAGTATATAGTTAAGAGTGCAGTAGTTCCATGAGTGTTTCGTACATCTGGTCTTTGTGATATATATACACATACACACATTTTTTAGAGATGGGGGTCTTACTGGGTTGCCCAGACTGGAGTGCAGTGGCTATTCCCTAGCGTGATCATAGTGCACTGTAGCCTTGAATTCCTGGCCTCAAGCAGTCCTCCCATCTTAACCTCCCGAGTAACTGGGACTGTGCCACTGCACCTGGCTATGATATGGATTTTTAATAGTGTCACACTCAATAAGTTGTAAGAAAGTACATAGAACTCATTTTGGTGAACTATTTGAGAGTGAGTTTACAGCATGATGCACTATTACCCCTGAGCCCTTTAATGTATGTTAGAAACAAATGAGGAACATTCTTTTATATAACCAAAGTATAGTCATCAAAATCAGGAAATGAGTTGGGTGCAGTGGCTCATGCCTGTAGTCCTAGCGCTTTGGGAGCCTGAGGTGGGAGGACTGTTTGAGCTCAGGAGTTTGAGACTAGCCTGGGTAACAAAGCAAAGACCCTGTCCCTACAAAACAAAACAAAAAAACTGGGCATGGTGGCACACACCTGTAGTCCCAGCTACTCGGGAGACTGAGGCAGAGGGTTGCTTGAGCCCACAATGTTGAGGCTGCAGTGAGCCATGATCATGCCACCGCACCCCAGCCTAGGTGACAGAGTGAGAGCCTGTCTAAAAAAGAAAAAAATCAGACCACATATTGTCATTGTCATTGCATTTAGTTTTCATGTCTTTTTAGTCTCTTTCAATGTGAAACAATTCCTTAGTCTTATCTAAACTTTCATGATCTTTATATTTTTGAAAATTTCAGGCCAGTTATTTTGTGGAATGTTCCTCAGTTTTGAGTTGGTCTGCTATTTCTTCATGATTCGAATCAGGTTTTGCATCTGGCAGAAAAATCCCAGCAGTGATGCTGTGTTCTTCTCATTGAATTCTGTCAAGCAGTACACAGTTTTGATATGTACCATTATTGGTGATATCCACTTTGATCACTTGATTTAAGTGATGTCTTCCAGGTTTCCCCAGGTAAACTTACTTTTTTCCCATTGTGATAAATATTTTGAGAAGGACTTTGAAACTATGCAAATACCTTGTTCCTCATAACACATTCAATTAATTAATTTATATAAATATGGACTCCTTTTTTAAACTCATTTTTTGGTCTACTTTATCTTTCCCTTACTGAGAGAAACATGTCAGAATTTCTCTCTGTGATGGTGGATTTGTTTATATTGCTGTTTTGTTTTTGTTTTTGTTTTTAAACAAAACAAAACAAAATGCAGCATCTCCCTTTGTTGCCTGGGCTGGAGTGCCGTGGTGTGATCACAGCTCACTGCAACATCTGCCTCCTGAGTTCAAGCGATCCTCCCACCTCAGCATCTCCAGTAGCTGGGACTACAGCCATGTGTTACCAGCCTGGCTACTTTATATATTTTTTTTTTTGGTAAAGATGGAGTTTTACCATGTTGCCCTGGTTGGTCTCGAACTCCTGGGCTCAAGCGATCTGCCACCTTTGCCTCCCAAAGTGCTCAAATTACAGGCCTAACGCACTGCACCTGGCCATCTCTTTGTATTTTTTTTTTTTTCAGTTAGTTTTCTTTTTCTTCTTCTTTTTTTTTTTTTTAGAAACAGGGTCTGTGTCACCCAGGCTTGAGTGCAGTGGCACGATCATAGCTCATTGAAGCCACAAACTCTGGAGCTCAAATGATCCTGCACCTCAGTCTCTCAAGTACCTGGTACTATAGGTGTGTGCCACTGTGCCCAGCTAATTTTTAAAAATATTTTGTAGAGATAGGGTCTCAGTTTGTTGCCCAGGCTAAGTTTTCTTCTTTATTTCCTAAAAAGTTCAACATACAATTCTCTTCAAAACAGTAGTCGTTCACCGTTTGAGATTTGGAGGCTAAAGGTACCAATGATGAGGTGCAATACGGTTAGCTATAGGCATAATGTTGTACAGCAGATCTCTAGAACTTAATCAGCTGGCATACTGAGACTTTATACCTGTTGAATAGCAACTCCCCATTTCCCCCTCCGCCACGCCTGGAAACCACCATTCTGTTCTCTGCTTCTGTGTGTCTGACTAGTTTATATACCTCATACAAGTGGTATCATCCACTATTTTCCTCTGTGACTGGCTTATTTCACTTAGCATGATGTCCATATGCTGCTGATAATGATAGGATTTCCTTCTGTTCTAAGGCTGAATAATATTTTATGTATTGACTACATTTTCTTTACCCCATTCATCTGTCTGTGGGTATTTAGGTGGTTTCCACATCTTTGCTGTTATAAACAGTGCTGCAATGAATGTGGAAGTACAAATATTTCTTTGAGATCCTGATTTCAATTCTTTAGGTTTAATACCCAGAAGTGGGATTGCTGGATTATGTGATTTTTTTTCAGGATGCTCCAGACTGTTTTCTTTTTAAAAAAGTAATTAATTTTAAATTGACAAATGTTTAAATTGTATATACTTATGGTGTACAGCATGATGTTTTGATATATGTATATTTTGTGGAATGATTAAGTCAAGGTAATTAACATAGCCATCGCTTCACATTCCATTTGTTTTATGATGGGAACATTTAGAACCTACTGTCT
This sequence comes from Macaca fascicularis, assembly GCF_037993035.2. NCBI lineage: Eukaryota > Metazoa > Chordata > Mammalia > Primates > Cercopithecidae > Macaca > Macaca fascicularis. The sequence goes on from NC_088381.1 coordinate 103,669,541, forward strand.
TAGCAAGCTTCCAGTATACAATACATTATTATTATTATTATTAGTTTTTTTATTTTTAGAGATAGGGTCTTTCTATGTTGCTCAGGCTGGCCTTGAACTCTTGGCCTTAAGTGAGCCCGCTGCCTCAGCCTTCCAAGTAGCTGGGACTACAGTTGTGCGCCACTGCATCTGGCTATGATACGTTATTATTACCTGTTATAATATTATCCTGTACAATAGATCTCCAGAACTTATTCCCCATGTCTAACTGAAATTTTGTACCCTTTGGTGAACATTTCCCATACCCTGCCCCACTTCCCACTCCCACATTTCTTGGTTACCACCATTCTACTCTTCTATGAGTTTGATTTTTTTTAGATCCTACATGTAAATGAGATCATATTTATCTTTCTATGCCTGACTTATTTAACTTTAGTAATGTCCTCTAGGTTCATTCATGTTGTCACAAGTGACAGGATTTCCTTCTGTTTTAAGGCTGAATAGCATTCTGTTGTGTGTATATATATCAATTTTCTTTATCAGTTCATCCATTGATGGACACTTATGTTTCATTAGTGGATGAACTTAAGCCATATCTTGGAGGTGAATAATGCTGTAGTGAACATGGGAGTGCAGATATCTTTGACATACTGATTTCATTTCCTTTGGATGTATACCTAGAAATGGAATTGCTGGAAATTGTATTTTTTTTTCTTTTTCTTTTTAAATTTTTTATAGAGACAGAGTCTCACTGTGTTGCCCAGGCTGGTCTCAACTCCTGGGCTCAAGTGATCCTCCTACCTTGGCCTCCCAAAGTGCTGTGATTACAGGCATGAGACACTGTACCCTGGCCTGTAGTTGTATTTTTAAATTTTTGAAACTTCTGTGCTGTTTTCCATAATGGCTGTACTAGTTTAAGTTCCCAACAGTGAACAAGGGCTCCTTTTTCTCCACACTCCTGCTACCAACACTTGTTATCTTTTGTCTTTTTGTTTGTTTTTGAGCAGTGTTGTTCTGTTGCCCAGGCTGGAGTGCAGTGACACGATCATAGCTTACTGTAGCCTCAAACTCCCAGGCTCAAGCAGCTCTGTCACCTCAGCCTCCCAAGTAGGTAGGACTGTAGGCATGTGCCACCACACCTGGCTAATTTTATTTTATTTTATTTTTGTGCAGATGGGGTTGTGCTATGTTGCCCAGGCTGGTCTCAAACTCCTGGCCTCAAGTGATCCTCCCAGCTTGGTCTCTCAAAATGTGGAAATTATAGTTATGAACCACTGCACCCAGCCTGTCACCTGTCTTTTTGATAATGGCCATTCTAACAGGTGTGGGGTGATAAATCATTGTTTTAATTTGCATTTCCCTGATGATTAATGATATTGAGCATCTTTTCACATACCTGTTGTCCATTGTATGTTTTTGGAGGAATATCTATTCAAGTCTTTTGCCTATTTTAAAATCTGATCATTTGGGCTTTTGCTACTGAGTTGAATATTTTCTTTCTTTTTCTTTTTTTTTTTTTTTTTCTGTTGACACAGTCTCGTTCTGTCACCCAGACTGGAGTGGTGTGATCTCGGCTCACTGCAACTTCTGTCTCCCGGAATCAAACAATTCTCGTGCCTCCCCAGTAGCTGGGGCTACAGGCATGTGCCACCAGGCCTGGCTAATTTTTTTTGTAATTCTAGTAGAGATGGAGTTTCAACATGTTGGTCAGGCTGGTCTCAAACTCCTGATCTCAAGTTATCCACCCGCCTCGGCCTCCCAAAATGCTGAGATTACAGGCATGAGCCACTGTGCTTGGCCGAAGAATTTCTTATGTATTTTGGATATTACTGCCTTATCAGATATATGGTTTGCAAATATATTCTCCCATTTAGTAGGTTGCCTTTCCTTTTTTTTTTTTTTTGAGACGGAGTTTCGCTCTTGTTGCCCAGGCTGGAGTGCAATGGTGTGATCTTGGCTCACCCCAACCTTTACCTCCTGGGTTCAAGTGATTTCCCTGCCTCAGCCTCCTGAGTAGCTGGGATTACAGGCATGCACCACCACGCCTGGTTAATTTTGTATTTTTAGTAGACGTGGTGTTTCTCCATGTTGGTCAGACTGGTCTCAAACTTCTGACCTCAGGTGATCCTCCTGCCTCAGCCTCCCAAACTGCTGGGATTACAGGCATGAGCCACCGTGCCCGGCCTTCAGTAGGTTGCCTTTTCACTCTGTTGTTTTCTTTGCTGTGCAGAAGCTTTTTAGTTTTGGTAGTCTCGCTTGTCTATTTTTGCTTTTGTTGACTGTGCTTTTTGTGTCATATCAAAGAAAGCAGTGCCAAGACCAGTATCATGAAGCTTATCGTCTATGTTTTATTCTAGGAGCTTTATAGTTTCAGTTTTACGTTTCAGCTTTTACATTCAGCTCTTATGTTTAAGTCTTTAATCTGCTTTGAATTTATTTTTGTGTGTGTTGTGCAATAAGGGTCCAGTTTCATTCTTTTGCATGTGGATATCCAGTTTTCCCAACACCATTTTATTTTTGGATTTTAACATCGATTTAATAATCTCATTTAATATACAGTTCTCACAAAAGTTGTCTCCAAAAACATTATTTAGTTTTGTTTTGTCCAGTTTTAGTTTTCAGCTGATCCTGGACCCACCCAAGGATCAAGCACAGAATTTGGTTTCTTGTATCTTTTGTTTCCTTCACTTCTTAGCTCCCTCTTATTTATTGCTTTGCCTTTCCTGGTCTTGACATTGTTGAAAAGTCTAGGAAGATTATCTTGGATGTTTTGCAATCTGATTTGTCTTTTGCTTCCTCATGATTAGACTCAGATTTAATATATTTGGCAAGAATAGCTTATAGATAATGCCCTGTACTTCCCATTACCATCTGGTGGATTTGTTTTATTACAAGTTATTATTTGATCCCTTGGTTAATGTGAAACCACACAGGTGTTGGTCTACAGGAGAAAGGTTGAATAAACTCTGCTACTTTCCTGCAATGGAGTACCATGAGGATGTAAAAAGGAATGAGGAAGACCTCTATGAGTTGACATGAAGTGATTTCCAGATGTCTAAACAAAAAAGTATTCCAAAAAAAAAAAAAAAGGTGTAGATAGTGTACTACTCTTTAAAAAAGAGGGATAGAAATATAAATGCTTGTCTGTGTTGCTTGCTTATTTTTGTGAAAAGAAGTACAAAAAGCTAGTAAAAAAAACCTATAGGAGACCTATAGGAGACCTACAGGAGAGAGAGAGGAAGAGCAAGAAGACAGGAGGAGGAGGTTAAGATTTCTTTTAAGAATTCCTTGGCATGTGGTTTTAGCTTTTAAGCATACAGGTGTTTTTCATAGAAAATGTAATAAATTAAATTGAGAGAAATAAGTGTTGGAAAGGATGTGGAAGAAAGGAAACCCCTGTGTACTGTTGGTGGGAATGTCAATTGGTGCAGCCATTTTGGAAAACAGTATGGCGGTGCCTCAGAAAATTAAAAGTAGAGCCACCATGTGAGCCAGCAACCCCACTTCCAGGCATACACCTGAAGAAAACGAAGCCAGTAGCTCATATGTACACTCCCTTGTTCATTGTAGCATTCAAACACCATCTTTTGAAAAGACTGTTTTTTTCCCATTGTGTATTCTTGACACCGTTGTTGAAGATCACTTGACTATACATGGATGGGTTTATTTCAAGGCTCCCTATTCTGTTCCACTGGTCTGTATGACAGTACTATACTGTTTTGATTATCGTAGCTTTGTAATATATTTTGAAATGAAGTAATGTGATGGTTCCAGCTTTGTCTTGATCAGCATCATTTTGGCTATATGGAGTCCTTTGTGGTTCCTTTATGAATTTTAGGATTGTTTTCTCTATTTCTGTAAAAAATGCCACTGTCATGGCAGAACGTGAACCAGATAAAAGAAAAACCCACTGAAATTATTTTTTGATGAGACAATGTCTTGCTCTGTCACTTAGGTTGGAACGCAGTGGCATGATCATACCCACTGTAGCCTTAAACTTGTGGACTCAGGTGATCCTCCCAAGTCAGTCTCCTAAGTATAATAGTTGGGACTACAGGCATGTGCCACCATGCATAACTCCACTGGTGTTTTGATAGGGGTTGTAATGAATCTGTAAATCGCTTTGAGTAGTATTGACATTGTAACAATATAAGTCTTCCAATCCACGAACTGTGATGTCTTTCCATTTGTGTCTTCTTTAATTTCTTTTATTGATGTTTGTTGTTTTCAATATACAAGTCTTTCAGCTCTTAGGTTAAATTTATTCCTAATTGTTTTATTCCTAATTGTTTATTCCTAATTGTTTTATTGTTGTGGTTGTAAATGGGATTGTTTTCTTAATATCTCCTTATATTTCTATCAGTCTTTGCTTTATATCTATATCTATCTATCTATATATATAGAGAGAGACTTTATTATCATACTCAGACATTTAAAAATTTTTATATCCTTCTAAAAAATGTAACATTTATCCTATTTTAATGCTCTTCTGTCCATGTTTCAGAGACAGAAAAACATTAAAAAGGGGTTTAAAAAGTCTATTTTGTCTGATAATTAAAACGGCCACCTTAGTTTTATTTGGCATGGCATTTGTGTGATGAAATTTTTTTTCATTTTTTTAAAAACTTTTTTTCTGGCCTTATATTTTATTTTATCACTTTTTAAATAGCATATTTCTTGATGATTTTTTAAAAATCCATTCTAACTACTTCTACTTTTTAACTGGTAAATTTAGTCCAATTATATTTATAGTGATTACTTTGATGATGATGATGATTTTTTGAGACGGTCTCATTGTCGCTCAGCTGGAGTGCAGTGGTGTGATTGTGGCTCACTGCAGCCTGAAACTCCTGAGCTCAAGCAATCCTTTTGCCCCAGCCTCCCAAGTAGCTGTGACTACAGGTGCAAGCCACCATGCCTGGCTAATTAAGAAAAAAAAAAATTTTTGTACAGGCACAGTCTGGCTATGTTGCCCAGACTGGATCTTGAGCTCCTGGGCTCAAGTGATCCTCCTGCCTCAGCCTCCCAAAGTGCTGGGATTTAGGCATGAGCCACTGTGCCCAACCCATATTTTGATATTTAATGCTAACATATTTTGAGTTTTCCATTTGTTCTGATTTGTCCTTTTTAATTCCTTCATAACTTTTTTGGAGGGGCTAATTTATCAAGTTTTAAAAATTTTGTCATAAAGTTATATCCTCTATTTCTGTTAGTGATTACCCTCATACCTTCCATTTCTATTATTTTAATAATTGCCTTAAATTTTCAGCATGCATATCTATATTAATAGAATCTAAAAATTATTAACTCTGCCCACCTTCTTACTATAAAGGACCTTAGAACCCTCTAACTACAGTTATTCCCTCCCAAATTGTAATACAAGTTATAGTTGCTCAGTATTTTAGTTCCATCTTGCTTTTTCCCCTTCAAATGAGACATTATTTTGGTCTCATATAGTTAGTTCTTTTTAGGTTTATCCATATTTTATTGGTTTCTTGCTCACTGTTTTTGAGTTACAACCCTTCCATGTAGGCTCCTTTTTACTTCTTAAAGAACATCCTAGGCATCTCTTCACTGAGTCTCTTAGTGGTAAACTCACTTTTTATTAGTCTGAAAATAGCTTTATTTGGAATAATTCTTGAAGGACAGTGTAGGGGAATATAAGATTCTGGGATGACAGTTATTTTCTCTTAAAGTTTTTAGGATCTTACTTTCCACAGTCTGTGCTTAAGAGTAAGTCTGCAGTCATTTGTCAAGCTGGGTTTCCTTCTTACTGGCTGCATTTAAGCTCTTTGTTGATCTTTGGTTTTTCTACTGTGTGTCCCCATATAGATTATTTTTCTCTCCTGACTTGGGTTTGTTGTGCTTTCTGAATTCATATTTTCCTTCAGTTCTGGAAATTTCTCAGCCATTATCTTTTCTGATATTTTTTTCTGTTCCATTTTCTCTACTTCCTTCTTCTGGAACTCCATATCTCTTTATTCTGTAAATTATCTGAAGTTCTTTGCTGTCTAAGTCTACTGTTTTTTATTTCTTCCATATCTCACAGCTTATTTCCTATGTTATGATTCTGACCTAAGGCAGACTATTGATAGGAATTCTGTGAGCACTGGTCCGAGGATGTAGCTCCTTAGTCTCTAGTTTTATTTCTGCTGGATTGTTTCAGCTAGACATCATGGTGTGCCACTAGCCAATGACTAATTATGTGCTTGGGATTTCTTGGAAGGTGCAGGTAGTCTGTGTTTGAATTTCAAGTACATAGAAGTTATGCTTGAGAGGACATAGTTTCAGGGAAAACTCCCCCCCTCACCCTGCCCCTTACTGCCTAGGCAGAGACAGACATACTATATTTCCCTCAGGTGGATCTTTTTAGTTTACTTTCACATTGTAGTCTTCCAGGGCTTTGTGCAGAGATCCCAGTTCCAGTTCCCTACTCTCATTAGGCCCAGGACCTTTATCTTTTTCCCAGATAGCCCTGAAAAACATGCCTCTAGGTTATTGATACCAGCAAATTCCTTTAAGGAAGCCACAGCTTCATCAGGTTAACATGCTGGTTTCTAGCTCCTTGTTGATTTTGGGTGCTTGGGGATATCCCTTATTTTCTTCTTCTTATTTTTTTTTTTATGGGGGTCTTGCTGTGTTTCCCAGGCTGGTCTTGAACTCCTGTTCTTCAGCAGTTCTCCCACCTCAGCCTCCCAAAGCATTAGGATTACAAGTGTGAGCCATGTGTCAAGCCACAACTTTATTTTCTTAAGAGTTTAGGAATATCTTTAAAAGGATGTTTGTGATATTTTATCCAGGAAATCTGTCTAGGTGTGTTGGGTATCTAGTCCACTGTATTCTAAGAAGCAGAAGTCAACAAGTAGTATTTTTTACTTAAGCAAACACATTGGTCTTCTTTCTCTTCTATCATTTTTCAGCTTTGAAAGTCATGGAGATGCTAAATATTAACCTAAATGTCTTCTATTAATAGTTCAGTTGTGGCCTGACATTTTTATGTTTAACATGTGATCTGTTTTAAATCATCTATTATATAATTAATCTGAAGTTACTGGTAGTTCAAAGACATTCTAGATAGAGGAAATGAAGCAGGGTGAAAGGTAACCTATCCAAAATGCTGTATATTTTATATTTACTCTGTCATTTTAATCCTTTCAACAACATTATGGAATAGGAATTATCTCGATTTTATGAATGGGTTAACTGAGGCTAGTAGAAGTTGAGTAATTTGCTTAGGGTCACAAAATTAGTGAGCAGCAGAACCAGGATTGAAATCATTTGCTCTTTCTACTCATTCATGCAGTTTACCATTTAATCTGAATGTCATTATTCAGGGCTTTTGATCTGCTTATTCTTTTGTTCTTACATTTGACTCATACGGAAGTAATTCTGTGAGGCAAGGGAAGTGGAAAGAAGGAAGACACCCTGCCGATTGTCAGAATAAAAGTTTGTTTAGCAGCAGATAGAGAGGAGGGGCAGGACCAGGGACTGGACATGTTCACACAGGCATGCATACAGAAAGTATCCCTGAAACCACAGGGGCAAGCGGCAGCAGATGGTTTGTATCAAATTAAGGAAGGAAATCACATGTATAAAATATGACAGTGTGCCAGACACTAAGACAGATGGAGATGCTTTATTTAGGTTATCTCAGTTAAGCCTCACCGCAGGGCTTGAGATGTGACTATTAAGATCTGACAGCAGGTGGTAGCAAGGTCTCAGTCAGAAGCCTTCAGTGGTGATGTTAGGATTCAGGTTCTTGAGAAAATTGGTGAAAAGTATTCAGGGGTCTGATCTTTTGGTTGTTTATTCACTTAATTTTTTTCTGATTATGACATTAGTAAACGACTATTGAGAAATAAGTCTAAAGAAAGATAAAATCAACTATAATCTTCCAACCAGAGGTAATCACTGTTAATAAGTATGTACTTTTTTTTTTGGGTTTTGTTTTTGAGACAGAGTCTTGTTCTGTCGCCCAGGCTGGAGTGTAGTGGCGTGATCTCAGCTCATTGTAAACTCTGCCTCCCAGGCTTAAGCTATTCTTGTGCCTCAACCTCCCGAGTAGCTGGGATTACAGCAGGCGTCTGCCACCACACTGGCTAATTTTTTGTATAGTTAGTAGACACAGGGTTTGCCATGTTGCCCAGGGGCTGGTCTCAAACTCCTGGCCTCAAGTAATCTCCCACCTCAGCCTCCTAAAGTGCTGGGATTACAGGTGTGAGCCACCATGCCTGGCCTATTTTTCAAAAAACCAGCTGGTATGATTTTGAATGTACTATTTTGTATCCTAACTTATTTTCAAGCAGCATTTTATGAGCATGCTATGTCTGTAGACACTCTTCTGAAAAATTTGCTATGGCCGTGCGTGGTGGCTCATGCCTGTAATCCCAGCACGTTGGGAGGCCGAGGCAGGTGGATCACTTGAGGTCAGGAGTACATGACCAACCTGGCCAATATGATAAAACCTGTCTCTACTAAAAATAGAAAAATTAGCTGGGCGTGGTCACACCCGCCTGTAATCCCAGCTACTTGGGAGGCTGAGGCAGTAGAATCACTTGAACCTGGGAGGTGGAAGTTGCAGTGAGATGAGATCGTGCCACTGCACTCCAGTCTGGGCGACAGAGCAAGACTCCGTCTCAAGGAAAAAAAAAAAAAAATATATATATATATACACACACATATATACACACACACACATATATATATGTTGTTAGCAAGTAATGTGTGTATATATTTTTGAAGGCATAGCCTTATAATTTATGATGAAAAACAGCAGTCTCCTGTCCTATTTTTAAATTCTATATCCCAGTGGCAATTATATTTCTAACTCATTTATCAGTTGCTTTGGATTTTTACCCTTATATTCCTTTCTTTAAAAAAAATTTTTTTTATAGAGATGGGGGTCTTGCTATATTGCCTAGGCTGATTTTGAACCCCTGCCCTCAAGCGATCCTCCTGCTTTGGCCTCCCAAAGTACTGGGATTATAAGTATGAGCCACTGCGCCTGGCCCTCATATTTCTAAATAAAGCAGTTTTAAACATCATCTATTGGTTTCCTATTATGTAAGCTGAAGATTTTTCTGTTCCATTCTTCTAATACTGTTGTTACAATTTTTGTTTTAAATTTTAAATATTGTTTACTGAGTCAAGAGTTACATTATGTTTAAAATTTTTCTTGTGTAAATTTTTTTTTTTGAGACGGAGTTTTGCTGTCTCCCAGCTGGAGTGCAGTGGCGCGATCTCGGCTCACTGCAAGCTCCGCCTCCCAGGTTCACGCCATCCTCCTGCCTCAGCCTCCCAAGTAGCTGGGACTACAGGTGCCCGCTACCACGCCTGGTTAATTTTTTGTAGTTTTAGTAGAGATGGAGTTTCACCATGTTAGCCAGGATGGTCTTGATCTCCTGACCTTGCGATCCACCTGCCGCGGCCTCCCAAAGTGCTGGAATTACAGGTGTGAGCCATCTTGGGTATTTTTTTAAACTTTGGAATTAATACTTGCTTCATTTATTATTTGTTAGTTTTCTCTGTGTTTATCAATTCTTCCCACAGACCCTAGCAGATCTATGAAGGCCTCCTAATGCTGTTTTTTTTTTTTTTTAAATTAAGCTAAACATATACAGTTTTATTGATTTTTCACGAAGCCTGAGTATTCCACAAAATAAAAAGCATGTTACTTAATGGACTCAAGAAAAGTAAAAAACAAAACAAAACAAAAAACACTGGACCTTTCATAAGTTTTCAATATATGAATATTTAAACTACTGTCCAGTAAAGGTCAAAACTGCTTCTTGTTTTAAAGTTAGTTAAACAGTGTCTTCTGATGACTTCTAGAATGACTTAGAAAAGCCCCTCATATTTGCTTCTTTCAGATACTGAAGTTCTAATCCTATTTTCTCTGCGATCAAATGCACCAGATAATCCATCAGCCTCATTTTGGAGTAATTAATTATAAAGCAATAGACAAGCAATACAAGAAGTCTCCAAAAACTAACTTCTAGAAATCCTCTCTCAGGATGCTACTGAAAGATACACTCTATCAAACTTAAGGAGAAAATAAGATGCTAGCAGAGGAGAGGTGAAGGGGACATCTAGGTTGGTGGTAAAGAGATGCCCCAAAAAGACAGATGCAGCTGGCCTCCATCTGAAAGGGAGTGAAGGACTCCCTCCTGGAAGCAACCCCTCTATCCCTCCTGTCCCCTGTCCTCCTGCTCCATCTTTCAGATGGAGGCCAGCTGCATCTGTCTTTTTGGGGCATCTCTTTACCACCAACCTTGATGTCCCCTTCACCTCTCCTCTGCTAGCATCTTATTTTCTCCTTAAGTTTGATAGAGTGTATCTTTCAGTAGCATCCTGAGAGAGGATTTCTAGAAGTTAGTTTTTGGAGACTTCTTGTATTGCTTGTCTATTGCTTTGTAATTAATTACTCCAAAACTTAGTGGCTTAATGCAACAATAAACATTTATTATTTTGCAGTCTTAGTGGCCAGGAATTTGGGATCAACTTAGCTTGATGGTTCTGGGTCAGGCAATCCCATGAAGTTGCAGTGAAGATATCAGCCAGGGATGCAATCATCTCAAGGCTTGGTTAGGCTGGTGCATCCGCTTCCAAGGTCTCATTCACAGGCTGGCAAGTTGTTGCTGGTTCTTGGTGAGAAGTCTTAGTTCTCACATGGGTCTCTCCGCAGGCTGATTGAGTGTCCTTATAACCTGGTGCCCAGGTTCTTCCAGACTTAGTGATCCAAGATAGCAAGACAGAGGTGACTGTTTTTATGACCTAGATTTCTGCCACATTCTGTTCATTATAAGTCAGTTGCTACGCCCTACTCATTTTTTAGTGGGGGGACGGAGCCTTGCTTAGTCACCCAGGCTGGAGTGCAGTGGTGCGATCTCGGATCACTGCAACCTCCACCTCTTGGGTTCAGGTGATTCTCCTGCCTCAGCCTCCTGAGTAGCTGAGATTATAGGTGCCTGCACTACGCCTGGCTTATTTTTTCCTTTTTTATAGTAGAGACTGGGTTTCACCATGTTGGCCAGGCTGGTCTTGAACTCCTGACCTCAAATGATCTGCCAGCCTCAGCCTCCCAAAGTGCTGGGAGTACGGGCGTGAGCCACTGTACCTGGCCCGTCCTACCCATATTCAAGAAAGAGTATTAGTCTCTACCATTTGAAGTTAGGAGTATCAAAGGATTACTTGACATGTTTTAAAACCACCACATCTTTCCTGTCTGAAAACATCTTCACTCTCACACTTAAGAGTATGATATTCTAGATAGAAATCATGTTTCCTCAGAATTTTGAAGGCATTGTTCCATTATCTTCTAGCTTCCAGCATTGCTTTTGTAAAGTCTCTTACCATTTTGATTCCTGATCCTTTGTACATGACCTGTTTTCTTCCTGAATACGTTTAGGATCTTCTCTTTATTCTCATCTGGGTATTGTGGGATTGTGAGATGATGTGCTTTGATGTGGTCTTTTTTTTGTTCATTGTGCTGGATACCCAAAGGAGCTTTTGATTTTATGTATTTATTTGAATTTTTTTTTAAGAGACAGAGTCTTGTTCTATTGCCCAGGCTTGAGTACAGTGGTGCAGTCATAGCTCATTGCAGCCTCCAACTCCTGGGCTCAAGCAATCCTCCTGCCTTAGTTTCCTGAGTAGCTGGCCCATGCTGCCATGCTTAGCTAATTTTAAAAAATATTTTGTAGAGATGGGGTCTCACTATGTTGCCTAAGCAGGTCTCAAACTCCTGGGCTCAAGTGATCCTCCTGCCTCAGCATCCCAAAGTGCTGGAATATAGGGGTGTGCCATCATGCCTGGCATGATGTTTTTTTTTTAATAAAAAAACTCATATCTTTAGTTCTGGGAAATTTCTTATATATTATTTAATATTTTCTTTTAGCTTTCATTTTATAAATTTAATTCTTTTTTTTTTTTTTTTTTTTTTGAGACGGAGTCTCGCTCTGCCACCCAGGCTGGAGTGCAATGGCCGGATCTCAGCTCACTGCAAGCTCCGCCTCCCGGGTTCACGCCATTCTCCTGCCTCAGCCTCCCGAGTAGTTGGGACTACAGGCGCCCGCCACCGCGCCCGGCTAGTTTTTTGTATTTTTTAGTAGAGACGGGGTTTCACCGTGTTAGCCAGGATGGTCTCGATCTCCTGACCTCGTGATCCGCCCGTCTCGGCCTCCCAAAGTGCTGGGATTACAGGCTTGAGCCACCGCGCCCGGCTATAAATTTAATTCTTTAGTCCATTTACTTTTATGTGTAAATTATGTATAATGTAAAGCAAAACCTATTCAGGATATAGGTAAACTCATTTTTCTTATTTTTTGAGACAGAGTCTCGCTGTGTCACCCAGGCTGGAGTGCAGTGGCGTGATCTCAGCTTCCTGCAACCTCCGCCTTCTGGGCTCAAGCGATTCTAGTGCCTCAGCCTCCTGAACAGCTGGGATTACAGGCGTCTACCACCATGTCCGGATAATGTTTTTATATTTCTGGTAGAGACAACGAGGTTTCACCATGTTGGCCAGGCTGGTTTTGAACTCCTGACCTCAAGTAATCTGCCTGCCGCAGCCTCCCAAAGTGCTAGGATTACAGGCGTGAGCCACCGTGGCTGGCCTAAACTCTTTTTTCTGTTGTCATTTATTGATATCAGATTTCCAGATGATTTGAAAAGTCACCTTTGTCATTTCTCCATAGCCAGGGTCTGTTTCTGAGTTTTAAAATTCTGTTCTGCATTTTTTTATTCCAATGCAGTATGCTTAAAAAAAAAAAAAAAAAAAAAAACTATTGTAGCTTTTTAATGTGTCAGTCTCTGATAATATTAGCCCATGAAAATCTTCCAGGGCTGCAGTCCTGATAGAAGTTGAGAATTGTGACGCATGTAAGTCAGGGAACTGCCAAAGAGGAGTTAGTTCTGAATACAGGACCGTGTGAGGTGGGTACAATAATGGAAGCCTGGGGCCAGTTTCCTGGAGCTCTTTGAAGGTCTCCTGATGAGAAACAGCATCGGTGTCAGCCTGGGAAAGGGGTTATTAGTAAGTAGGATCAGTAAGTCTAGATGTGGAGACTAGAGGGATGTGGGATCTTGAAACTAAACCTATACTTATGAGTAGTAGTTTTTTTTGTTTTTTTGCTTTTTTTTTTTTTTTGAGATCGAGTCTTGCTCTGTCTCCCAGGCTGGAGTGCAGTGGTGCGATCTCAGCTCACTGCAAGCTCCGCCTCCCAGGTTCATGCCATTCTCCTGCCTCAGCCTCCCAAGTAGCTGGGACTACAGGCGCCTGCCACCACGCCCGGTTAATTTTTTGTATTTTTAGTAGAGATGGAGTTTCACCGTGTTAGCCAGGATGGCCTCAGTCTCCTGACCTTGTGATCCACCCACCTTGGCCTCCCAAAGTGCTGGGATTACTGGTGCGAGCCACCGCGCCCGGCCGAGTAGAATTTTTTTAAAAACCACAATAACTGTAGGGCACTGTGGCTCACGCCTGTAATCCCAGCACTTTGGGAGGCTGAGGCGGGCGGATCACGAGGTCAGGAGATTGAGACCATCCTGGCTAACATGGTGAAACCCCGTCTCTACTAAAAATACAAAAAATTAGCCGGGTGTGGTGGCCGGCGCCTGTAGTCCAGCTACTCGGCAGGCTGAGGCAGGAAGATGACCTGAACCCGGGAGGCGGAGCTTGCAGTAAGCCAAGATCGTGCCACTGCACTCCAGCCTGGGAGACAGAGGGAGACTTCCTATCAGAAAACAACAACAACAACAACAAACCCAAAATAACTATTGAACATAGAAACCTTCACTGTTGAACAAAATAAAAGAAGACACAAACAAATGGAAGAACATTCCATGCTTATGGATAGGAAGAATCAGTATTGTGAAAATGGCCATACTGCCCAAGGTAATTTATAGATTCAGTGTCATCCCCATCAAGCTACCAATGACTTTCTTTGCAGAATTGGAAAAACTACTTTAAAGTTCATATGGATCCAAAAAAGAGCCTGCATTGCCAAGACAATCCTAAGCAAAAAGAACAAAGCTGGAGGCATCATGCTACCTGACTTCAAACTATACTACAAGCCTACAGTAACCCAAACAGCATGGTACTGGTACCAAAACAGAGATACAGACTAATGGAACAGAATAGAGCCCTTGGAAATAATACCACACATCTACAATCATCTGATCTTTGACAAACCTGACAAAAACAAGCATTGGGGAAAGGATTCCCTATTTAATAGATGGTGTTGGGAAAACTGGCTAGCCATATGTAGAAAACTGAAACTGGATCCCTTCCTTACACCTTATACAAAAATTAACTCAAGATGGATCAAAGACTTAAACATAAGACCTAAAACCATAAAAACCCTAGAAGAAAACCTAGGAAATACCATTCAGGACATAGGCATGGGCAAGGACTTCATTACTAAAATACCAAAAGCAATGGCAACAAAAGCCAAAACTGACAAATGGGATCTAATTAAACTAAAGAGCTTCTGCACAGCAAAAGAAACTACTGTCAGAGTGAACAGGCAACCTACAGAATGGGAGAAAATTTTTGCAATCTACCCATCTGACAAAGGGCTAATATCCGGAATCTACAAAGAACTTAAACAAATTTACAAGAAAAAATTTACAACCCCATCAAAAAGTGGGTAAAGGATATGAACAGACACTTCTAAAAAGAAGACATTTTTGCAGTCAACAGGCACATGAAAAAATGCTCATCATCACTGGCCATCAGAGAAATGCAAATCAAAACCACAGTGAGATACCGTCTCACACCAGTTGGAATGGCGATCATTAAAAAGTCAGGAAACAACAGATGCTGGAGAGGATGTGGAGAAATAGGAACACTTTTACACTGTTGGTGGGAATGTAAACTAGTTCAACCATTGTGGAACACAGTGTGGCGATTCCTTAAGGATCTAGAACTAGAATTACCATTTGACCCAGCCATCCCATTATTGGGTATATACCCAAAGGATTATAAATCATGCTGCTATAAAGACACATGCACACGTATGTTTATTGCGGCACTGTTCACAATAGCAAAGACTTGGAACTAACCCAAATGTCCATCAATGATAGACTGGATTAAGAAAATGAAATGTGGCACATATACACCATGGAATACTATACAGCCATAAAAAAGAATGAGTTCATGTCCTTTGTAGGGACATGGATGAAGCTCGAAACCATCATTCTGAGCAAACTATCACAAGGACAGAAGACCAAACACTGCATGTTCTCACTCACAGGTGGGAATTGAACAATGAGAACACTTGGACACAGGGTGGGGAACATCACACACTGGGCCTGTCGTGGAGTGGGGGGATGGGAAGGATAGCATTAGGAGAAATACCTAATGTAAATGACGAGTTAATGGGTACAGCACACCAACAAGGCACATGTATACATACGTAACAAAGCTGTACGTTGTGCACATGTACCCTAGAACTTAAAGTGTTTATATATAAAAAAACCTCCACAGTCACCAAAGCAAGAGAGTTTTCCCCCTTCTTTTCTTGGTATCTTCTAGCTGTTCCATTAGGGCTTCATTTTCCCTTCAGGGGAGCTTTTTGAGGGTCTTGAGAAGCTAGAGAAAAGGGAGAAAACTTTCCAAGAAAAAGAAAGAGAAATAAGAATGAGAATGGATTCATGGCAGTTCTGCTTTAAAGTATACTTCTGGTATGTTTAGAGATGCTTTCAATGCTTCAAACATTTCAGTTTCATTGTGGCTTTTTAAAAAATAATAAAGAATGATTAGTAGATTTTTAAAAGAATTTCTACTTGGCCTAATTTGTCAATAGGAAGAAAAGAGAATACTCCAATTAAATGTTCATATTCTTAAAAGCAAAAGGCTTATCACTCCAGCCCTGCATTTAGAGTCATCTTTGGTTGGGGAGATTGGATCTATTTATAGCTGCTACCATGGTCTTGTGGAGGGGGACTGTACTCCCTTTTTCTCTGATATTTTCCAAGTCTTGTAGCACAATATAGATAAGGCTGGAATATTTCATAAGGCTTTACCAAAGGCAAGGGAACAAGCAGAAGGAAGTAAGTACAGAGAACAGCATGCAATGAAACCATGTTTGATGTGAAATCTAGTTTTAGTTTTCAGCGTTGCTTTCTCCTTAGCTCCTGGCTTGCCTCAAATTCATACAAGCCATCTTTTCCCTGACACTCAGGAAACCCTTCAAGCATGTCTAGTTTCTAAATTTCAAACTCAAGAGAGAGGGCTTCCTGATTGACACCAGGAATACAGCCTACATGGGTGTGGCCTGTGTTTTCTACATATAGTCATATCCAACTATATCCCAATAGCTTCCACAAGACAGTCACATCTAGCTATATCCAATCATCTGATATCCTTCACTAGAGATAAACATGTGGCTATAGGTTTTTTATGTAATCTTTATATATTACGTACATTTTATGGCTTTCTAAATTAGGGCTACAGCATTATATAATTAAAAACATGGACTAGAGCTAGTAGACCTGGGTTCTAGTCTATTTGCCAGTCTTGTCTGTTTTAGCGATTCAGTCTGTCTATAATTTTGTGGAGAGATTTGGATATGATTAGTCTGTCATTTTATAATTTAGACTATAATTGAATTATTTTAAATAATTATAAAATTTGTACTTAAATCTTTCTCTTTGCCTATTTTAATATGATGCTGAGATATTAGTGAGGCATAATGACCCAATTATTATTCCTTTGAGAAAATATCCATTTTATAATTATGTACTTTATAGGATAAGTTTTCCATTATGGTGACAGATGGGACCTACTTATGTTTAAAAGGGGCCATAGGGGTTTGCTATGAGTTTTTTTTTAAGTAAATATTTACCTCTAAATGTACCTTACCATAATTTAGATGTTCTTATACAGAATGTAATTGCATGTAGTTAAATCTATGCATAGATTCTGTGTTTTCTAGTTTTATTTCTTTCATGTATTTGACATTTCTTCTTTAAATTTTTTAATTGAATTGAAAAAGCAAACAAAAGCATCATATATTAAAGTGCTTTAAGTTATTTGGTACTCTTAATTAAAATACACCAAGTTTTTTCCTTCTACTTAAGTATAATCTGTTTTTCTCCCCAGAGCGAAAAGCTGTTGCTATATGATACAGTCCAGAGTGAACTAGAGGAGAAGATAAGAAGGCTTGAAGAGGATAGGCACAGCATTGATATTACCTCAGGTAAGGAGAATGATATGATTGTGATGTTTGAGTGGCACCAAACCTTTGGTTTACTGTAGTGTCTCATCATATCTTAGTCTTCTAATACCAATATTATGTAAATGAAATGTCCCAGGAAAGAAGAAAAGGGGAAGAGCTCTAAAGAATTTCATGTGATGGTGATTATATTGTTATTGTAATTTGAATTCACACTTTAGAAAGATGTATAAAATGGAGCACATGACAAGGGACGAAACAGAAGTATGACAGGAACCTACTGGCAGAATAGTGTCAGGGCTGGATGTGGTGCTGCACATCTACATCTATAGTCCCAGCTATGCAGGAGACTGAGGTGGAAGCATCGTTTGATCCCAGGAGTTCGAGATTGCAGTGAGCCACGATGGCACCACTGCACTCCAGACTCTCCCAAAAAACAAAAAAAAGAATAGTATTGGAAGTTAGCTGCAGTATATATTTTCCCCTGAAAGTCTTAAAAGACTGTCATGTGGAAGAAGGAATGAAAACCTTTTTGACATCATACAAGGTAGGACAAACTGATAGAAGTTATAGGGAGATAGACTTTTGTTTCAGAAAAAGGAATAACTTATTAATGATTAGATCAGTCAAGTGTGAATTTGGCTTTTTCAGGGTATTACAGAAAGGTTTTCTGCATTGAGTGGAAGGTCTACTAGGTTATCCTACAGTTCTTGAGTATATATTACTTTATCTGTTACAAAGTTTACTTCTCTTTGGGGTAAGCATGGGATGTCAGATAAGCTGAGCCTAGTGCCAGTGCTCCCTCACCTACTAGTCTGGTGACCATGGACAGTTACTTCACTTTTCTAAATCAATCTCCTTGTCTGTAAAAGGAAAATAGTAATAATACCTACCTCAGTGGTAGCTTTGAGGATTAGGTGAGACAATGCATGTAATATAAATTTTACAAAGTGCATGACAGTATGGTAATCGGTTCTTAGTCATTAAGTGCCAAATTGATTTTTGCTTTAATAAAGGCAGAGGAAAACTTAAACACGTAGCACTCATGAAATTATGTACAGCTTAATGTATATATACCCAACTGCCAATGAAGTTTTGTACATTTTTACATGTGACTAAATAGCCACCGTAAAATTATAGTCTTTTTTTCTCCTTCGTTCACCAGAAACCCACTAATACTTAATCTTTATTTACCTGCCAGAGCTGTGGAATGATGAACTTCAGTCAAGAAAAAAGAGGAAGGATCCTTTCAGTCCTGACAAAAAGAAGCCAGTTGTTGTTTCAGATATCCTTTTCCAAATTTTCTGTTTCTTTTTTTCTTGATATATGTTTTTCCATTGTGCATGCCTTTATAACTTTTATTTGTAAACATTGACTTTATTTGCATGATCCTGTAATAAGCAAAAGATGATTTATTTATAAAATGACTGAAGACAGAAGATATAGTATATACTTTAAGTCAAGGGAGGTGGGAGAGGACAAGAAATTCAATCATGATCTCAACTTTGAAAATTAATGTGACTTGTTGTTCACCAAGGGCTTTGATGTGAAATAGCCATTTAGTATACGGTATGATTGTTTAATTCTCATGTACTTTTTTGTCTTTTTGAGACAGGGTCTCACTGTGCCACCCAGGCTGGAGTGCAGTGGCACAATCATGGCTCACCTTAGCTTCAACCTCTCGGGCTCAGGTGCTCCTCCCACCTTAGCCTCCTGAGTATTTTTTGTAGAGATGGGGTTTTGCCATGTTGCCCAAACTGGTCTCAAACTCCTGGGCCCAAGCCCGCATTGGCCTTCCAAAGTGCTAGGATTACAGGCATGAGCCACTGTGCCTAGCTTCGTGTACTTTTTAAAAACATTTTTAAATGTTTCCGAAATTGGAGTATAAATTAATATGTATATTCAGTTTTGGCATTCCCTATGGTACCATCCCTCTACCCCCATCTTTTCCCCTCCACCTTAAAAACCAGTGATTAGGTTAGTGATATATATTACAATCAATGATATCATGGAATTAAGGGCATGTAGTTATGACATCAGAAGTACTAGACTGTATTTATGCTGGTACTAAGTGGTTTGAAGAATAATTTGAAGTTAGAATTTAGGATGCCAAAGCATTATGCCCATAAATCATTGTTCCATTTGCTGAAACATAGTACTTTGGAAATATAATTCAAAGTGTGTTATTCTTACAGCTAAATTGACCTTGACTATTCAACGTCCCTATATAGTTTATATGCTACAAGATCTTGATATTCTTGAAGACTGGACAACAATTAGGAAGGTATGATTAAAGAGCAGTGGAACACGAGTGTATTTTCATAGTCTTTTTAAGATGCTATGTTTTTTTATTAGTACATCAAAATATGATTATTGTAAATATGCTTTGCTTTTGCAACATTTTTCTAAGGCAATTTAATACTATTACAGATAACAGTGAACTACAAGGATATTTTAAGGGTTAGAGTCAGCAGTTTGTATTTTTTCTGTTATAATATAACTAATAATTTATGAAAAAGCCCAAAAAACATTTATTTAGTTTGCCCAAAAAGAATAACATCACCATCCGTGCCTAGTCCTTTAGCTGGTTCTGGCTTATAGAAAACACTTGATAAATATTTGTTGAACAAAAGAACATTTGAACCCTTATGTGTCTTGCATCCTATCATTAAACATTCAAGAATTATAGTCTTTTCTGTTCTTGCCTAAAAGTGGAGGCTTGTTTTCCATATTATAGTTTTTCATTTTTGTAAATTTCTTAGTTGAGAGTTAGAGATTATTTCAGGTATTAAAAACATCTCTAGGAGAAATTGTTATCCCTCATATTCTTTATGGTCTTAGACATTAAAAATTTATTAGAGCAGCTAATGGTTATACTTTACTGTCTTTGTTCTGGAGTTAATCAGTAGTATTGTATATATTAAATGGACACCAAAATATATTTTCAGTCTGAACTCAGACTTCTTTCTTCCTTTTTTTTTTTTTTTTTTTTTTCATTAAGGCAATGGCTACATTGGGGCCACACAGAGTGAAAACGGAACGTAAGTCATTTAGTCTGAGTTGAGAAATACTCTCTTTGGAGACTTGTTGAATCAAGGTTGTTAAATCATCTACATACTAAAGAACTCTCCCATCAGTGGTTTTATTTCATCAGTGAACACCGTACCTGAAATTATGAGGAATTCTTCTGGAGTCATTGTTTCATGTAAAAGTTTCAAAATTTCTGAATGTGGTATAATTCTTTCAGCGTTTAGCTACATTCTTATTGCTAATACTGGATCAGTAACTCAAAAAGTATTTATGCGGTGTTTTTTATGGGCTCTGTCATTCTGTAGCGGAAGTATTTGGAATTTGTGGGTTGGCTTCAGAGATTCTGTGAATCCTCTGAAATTATGTGCAAAACTCTGCATGTGCATTTTCTGAGGAGAGAGATCAGAATGCTGACATTTACACATTCTGATATGCCTTAGTAAAATTCATATCAAGTTACACTTCCTTGATTTTTTTTTTTTTTAAGTCTAAAATCACTGCCAAAATGTGATTGACATTAGTGTTTAGGATAAGTTTCTCCATTTCTGCCTTCTTTCACTATAGGTGAGATTTCCTAATCCTTCTAAGGACAATGAAGCTAGATTAAAAAGAAAAACATATTTGAAATACTTAGGAAAGGAATTTCTGGTCACATTTAAACAGCTTAAGTCATCTGTAAGAGACCAATTTCTGTTTTAGGCTGGGCATGGTGGCTCTTGCCTAGTGTGATCCCAGCACTTTGGGAGGCCAAGGCAGAAGGATCACTTGAGCCGAGGAGTTTGAGACCTGCCTGGGCAAGATGATGAGACCCTATCTCTACAAAAAATACAAAAATTAGCCAGGCTTGGCGGTGTGTACTTGTAGTCTCAGCTACTTGGGAGGCTGAAGTGGGAGGATCACTTGAGCCCTGGAGGTCGAGGCTCCAGTGAGCCATGATCACACCACTACACTGGGCAACAGAGCAAGATTCCATCTCTAAGAAAAAAAAATTCCATTTTATTTTTAACCCAGTGATTCCTTTAAACTTTGTATTATGTGAGGACATTGCAGCAGTATTTGCCCTGGGGAATTAACTGCCAGAGCAGCTGCCTAGACCTGTAGAGCAGTGGTTCTTAACATTTTTGGGTAATAGATTCCTTTTGAGAATCTCATTATCATAGTTGAGTGTGTCTCCCTCCCACTCTTGTTATCTTCAGCATTGTATCCTATTAGTTTTACTTACAGCACTTCACTCAATTTGTCTTTTTTTTTTTTTTTTTTTTTTTGAGACAGAGTCTCGCTCTGTCGCCCAGGCTGGAGTGCAATGGCGCGGTCTCGGCTCACTGCAAGCTCCGCCTCCCGGATTCTCGCCATTCTCCTGCCTCAGCCTCCCGAGTAGCTGGGACTACAGGCGCCCGCCACCTCTCTTGGCTAATTTTTTGTATTTTTAGTAGAGACGGGGTTTCACCGTGTTAGCCAGGAGGGTCTCGATCTCCTGACCTCGTGATCCACTCACCTCGGCCTCCCAAAGTGCTGGGATTACAGGCGTGAGCCACCGTGCCCGGCCTCAATTTGTACTTTTTAATTTTGTCTATCTCCTAACTGGATTGTAAGCTCCACAAAGGCTAGAACCATCTCTCTTTTGGTCACAGCTTTTTCCCCAGCATACTTCCTTGTGTATAGGAAGTGTTCAGACAACATTTGTTAAATGAAAGAATATACCAGATGGTATTTTAAGCCCTGAGGATACAATGGTAAAAAAAAAAAAAAAAAAAAGATGGACCTCCTGAAGCCTCTTTAGGGGAGGTGGAATCATATATATGTAGATAAACAGTTAAGAAAATAGTTACAGATTATAGTAATTACTCTAAAAGAACTGCGCAGTTGAGATAACAATTAGCTGAGAAGTGGGTAGAGTAGTTAGGGAAGCCCTCTCAGGAGCTAACATTTGAATGACTTCATGGTATGCTTTTGACACTGTGTTTCCATAAAAAAGATGATTTTTCCTGTATGAGTTATCTGACTAATGCCAGATGATTTCTGGAATTTAAAAATAGAAGTTGTACTTAGGACATTTCCTTTTTAGAATTAAAAGCCTGGGGAACACTTGGAACATGTATTAAACTCTGCTTCTTTTGATATATCAGATGCCTGCAGGGTAAAGAATAAGTATAATTTTCAATTGAAATATGGCAATTTATATTTTATATACTACTTAAAATTAGCACTAATAATTGATAACATACCTGCCTCCCCTTCTGGTACTTGATTAATCAATTGATGATTTATTGTTCATTGTTTAGCTTTGTTTAGTAGTTATATTAAAAACTTAATGATTATTTAAAAGAATGTAAGAAATAAATCTTTTTATTACATTTTAGGTTTGTTATTTAAGAAATATTTTTAGTCCTTTTTTACATATGCATGGATTGATATTAATTCTTAATATTCGGACCCTTTGTTCTTCTGACAGTGTTTTATTAATATAACGGTTTTTGAACTGATCCCTTTAGCACCTGTGAAACTGGAAAAACATCTGCACAGTGCTAGATCTGAAGAGGGAAGACTGTATTATGATGGTGAATGGTATATACGTGGACAAACAATATGTATAGATAAAAAAGATGAATGTCCTACAAGGTAAAAAAGCCTTTATTATTTCAGTGTTGCTCAGTATTGTCATTTACAACATTGTTGTCAATGAAAGATTTCCTGCCTCCATAGTGTACCTATATCATTAGTTGCTTGTGGATCCTTTTTTTTCACTTGACATATGGCTTACATCATGTGTGGACTGCAGTGTTAATATGTATGAACCAGACTTCATATTAAGTTTATGAACACAAACTTTAATGCAAGGGGAAATGTTGAAATTATTTAGCCAGGTAGCTGATCCTGTTTCTTAATTCTTCTAGTAGATGAATTGTTAGGATTGTGCTATAATGACCCTTAAACCAGACTATTAGGAATTTTTGGTGGAACTAGTAATCTTTAACTTTTTTGGATGTGTTAGAGTATTTTAGATAAAAAGAATTTGTATCAATTAGAGTAGGAAATAAATGGAAAATTAATAAAACCCTTAAGATTAATAGTAATTAAAGTATAACCTAGGGCTGGGTGCTGTGGCTCACACCTGTAATCCTAGCAATTTGGGAAGACGAGGCAGGAGGATTGCATGAGGCCAGGAGTTCAAGACTAGCTTGGACAACTTGGCAAGACCCTGTTTCTACAAAAAATAAAAAAAATTAGCCAGATATGGCAGTGTGTGCTTATAGTCCTAGCTGCTTGGGCAGGAGGATCGCTTGAGCCCAAGGGTTTGAGGCTCTTGGCCTCATTTCACCACACCACTGTATTCCATGCTGGGCAACAGAGTGAGACCTTGTCTCTCTAACAATAACAACAACAATGAAGTGTAACTTGAAAACTGCCTTTTAAAAGTCCTAATAATATGTCTAGGCTTAAATAAAGTTTATAAAACTATTTATATAGCCTTCTAAGTTTTATGTGGTTGTGACCTTTTGAAAATATTAATGTTCATCATCTTTCATTCTCCAGTGATGTAGGATATAATTCTCAGAGTAGTACCTTCTGTGGTAACAAAATGTGGTTTTGTAGGTATCGGTGGTAAATAAAACAACTTGAGTTTAGTCTACAGTACACATTTTCCAAATACAGTGGTTTTAATTGTAAGATTATAATTTTGTCTTTAAATTTTTAGGACATTGTGTATAATAGCTTTTCTCATAGAAGCTCATTGAACTAACTACTAGTTTATATATGATACTCCTGGATTCTTCTATTTATTTTATTGTTTTTGAGATATTTTACCACTACTTAGCATAAGAGTTGTTTAAAAAGAGATGAGGCCAGGTAGAATAGCTCTTTCCTGTAGTAATTCCATTACTTGGGAAGGCCAAGGCAGGAGAATCACTTGAGCCATGGTGTTTGAGACCAGCCCTAGCTGGTCTTTTTGTAGAGAACCCCATCTCTATAAAATAAAAAAATTATTCGGGTGTGGTGGCAGGTACCCTTAGTCCCAACTACTCAGGCTGAGGTGAGAAGATCACTTGAGCCTGGGAGGTTGAACCCTGATTGTGGCATTTCAACTTGGGTGACAGAGAGACCCAGTCTCAAAAAAAAAAAATTCCTATTCACTCTTTAAAAAATAAATAATTAGGCCGGGTGCAGTGGCTCACACCTGTAATCCCAACACTTTGGGAAGCCGAGGAAGGTGGATCACGAGGTTGGGAGTTCAAGACCAGCCTGGCCAGTATTGTGAAACCCCATCTCTATTGAAAATACAAAAATTAGCTGGGCATGATGGCATGTGCCTGTAGTCCCAGCTACTTGGGAGGTTGAGGCAGGAGAATCACTTGAACCTGGGAGGTGGAGGTTGCAGTGAGCTGAGATTGCGCCACTGCACTCCAGTCTGGGCGACAGAATGAGACTCTGTCTCAAAATAAATAAATAAAAAATATATAATTTTAAAAAAGAATAAAATATACATCTATTTCAAGAAGTAGATCTTTTTATGTAAAGATTAGTAGTGTAAAAAAAAAACTGGTATAAAAGTACTGTAGATGGTTTGATATTGGGAATTAGAGATTAGTATTTGAAAGATTTTCTGAAGCCAGGGCTGACATGAGTTACAAGTATGATACCAGATAAGTAGTGCTTTTAACTCCAGTTTTGTTTTGTTTTTTTAAGAGGTGGGGTGGGGATGGAGTAGGAAGAACGTGCTTTTAATAGTGCTAATAGTAAATTTTACCAACTCTATTAAGAAAAGAAGGATGATCTACTAAGTATTGCTGAATGTGATATTTTTGGCAGCATGCACTGCTGATATGCAGCATTCTGGTAAACGACAATTATGTACCAGAGTCTACTGTTGTAGGCCAGTTTATTTTGGTTTTATATAGGTAATAATCTAAAATGAATTGAGGAGACATATTGTAATTCATTCATTCATTCTTTTTTTTCTTTTTAGTGCTGTAATTACAACAATTAACCATGATGAAGTTTGGTTTAAGAGGCCTGATGGAAGCAAATCTAAGCTTTACATTTCACAGCTACAGAAAGGAAAATATTCAATTAAACATTCATAATCATGATTTAAGTGTTATCTAAATTTACCTTATTAGTGTTACCAAATGTAATGTGCCATGAGAGTAAAAAAAATGTATTCAATAACTTAATATTCTCACTGAATCATGAGAGAATGTGTATTTGTAGGTAGTACTCTAAGTAGATCTCATTGATATGTTATTAAAAGAAACAGTAATAAAAATTTTATCATGATCCTTACGTTGATTTGCCTCTTAGGTCTGATGACCAACAGATATACTGTATATGTTAGGGGTTTCTTTCTAAAGATTTTTCTTTGGTTTTTAAAAAAGTTATGCAAATTTGTTTTATCTTTAGTAAACTATGACTACATTTATCTGCAATTTTAAAAATTTTCCATATCTTTGTCATTCATTGTGTGTTTGTAAATAAGGTCTATAAAATGTTTCCTATAAATGGTTTGTACTAGTACATTAGTGTTAAATCAGAACTGAAATTTAAACATATATATATGAGTATATATATATATGTGTATATATGAGGATGTATATATGGCATCATCAGCTTATTTAGAACTGATGGCCGTACCTTACAATCTTGTTTTACCCAAAATTAAGCTATTGGGTTTGAAAGCTAAAAGGAGCACTTTTGTAGAATAGCAACTTTTCTTTTCCTCTTCCTTAATTGTATGGTGGGGCGATGACCTATTTTTACAAATTATACGTAATGAGTAAAATTAGCGTAAAGTGATCACATGCTTCTACCTGTATTTCTAGTGGCCCTTTAGAGGCAGGTATTTATACCTGGTATTTATGATGCAGTATATAAGTGGTGAACAATAACTGACAGTATTGTGCTTGCTGTACACGTCTGGTCTTTTGAAACAGATTTTAGTAAGCATTTTCCAGAGGTAAAACTGTGTCCTATTCTAATTTTATTCCTAGGGCAAAGTAGACAGGGATTATTTCCTTGAATCTGTTTCCAAATTAATATTTTTATCTTTGGTATTTCTACACTTTAAGGCCATTTGGTGCAATTTAGAAAGTGTTGGCCTCCCTTCCCTTAGCCACATTCAAAATTAACTTCCAAAACCTCAGGAACAGTACAAAGAATTAAAACCCTCGATATGGCAGCACAGCCGGCTGTAGTATATATTTAGGGTACACCAAATCGAGTATTCTTGGTGGTCTTGTGCACTTTAATTTCTGTTACAATAAGAGTTAAGAGGATGAGGAAGAAATCTACTCATTAACACTTACTGCAGAAATATCTGTGTTATTCCGTTTGTTTTCTTATTATTTTACCTCTCCAAACATCTTCCTGTGCAGATCACTACTTCATAGTTACCAAATTTTAAAACACTTAACTTCTGAAATTCAGTGTCAGCAAAGTGATATTACATTGTTCTGTTTCTAACTAACATTAGCAAATGTACATAATGTCATAACCCAATAGTATTTGACAGTACTTATGTATACAATGTTTGATAAGCATTTTTAATAAGATTTGTATTTTTAAATTTAGTATATAATAAAAAGATGTGTTTGAGTGTGATTTGTAGTGTCTTGGATTACTTATGTGTATTTAGTTCTTTTTATAACCTATCCACTTCTAAGAAAGATTTGAATTGGTTTACGTTAATAGATATGGGGTGGCCTGGGTGCAGTGGCTCATACCTGTAATCCTAGCACTTTCTGTGGTATATTTAGATCTTCAAGACAGCTAAGTTATACTTAATTTTAAAATATATGCATATATATTGTATTTTGATTAAAAGGTACAGTGTAAGTTATGAAATTCTAAATAGAAAATCTTTGTTTTTTTATTTTTATTTTTATTTTTGGAGATGGAGTCTCACTCTGTCACCCAGGCTGGAGTGCAGTGGCACAATCTTGGCTCACTGCAACCTCCACCTCCCGGGCTCAAGCGATTCTCCTGCTTCAGCCTCCTGAGTAGCTGGGATTCCAGGTGCGTGCCACTGTGCCTAGCTAATTTGTGTATTTTTAGTAGAGTCGGGGTTTCGCCATGTTGGCCAGGCTGGTCTCAAACTCCTGACCTCAGGTGATCCACATGCCTTGGCCTCCCAAAGTGCTGGGATTACAGGGGTGAGACACTGCACCTGGCCTAGAAAATCTTTATTTTAAAACTATGATTTAGTACATTTACTTTTAAAACTTTAGTATTTATATCATATGTAGTATTCTACCATAATATTAAAATTCAGAAAAGCATATGCTTATCTATGACTAAAATGCTATAAAATATATTTTGTTGTTGGCAGTTTGCTGTTAGATGTCTGGTCATAAAGTTTAATTTAGGAAAATTGTTAGAAACTCCAAAATGTGATGTAGTGGCTGCTGCTGCTCCTGTGTTTGTGATCAGCTTCTGTCTCAGGACCAATTTCTGGACCTTTATTGTCACAGCTCCTAGTTTTTCATGTTTGTTCCATCCCCTCCTGCTGTTTCCCAGTTTGTAAAAAGAGATACTGTCAAAGTATCACTAATGCAATTCTTCAACTAGTAATTATTGGCAAATAGTAATGGCACACTCCTGATTTGTCCCCTTTATCACTGTTCGTATTGGTGGGCTGGACACTGAGTACTTTTTGCAGCCTTCTTCATGTAAAAGTTGTTCTGATGTATGCATTACTTGGAACACCAGTTGCAGAACCATGTATGCCTCATTAATAATTATTTAAAATGAAGAAAAACTTCCAAAGCTTCAGGAACAGTAGAAAGAATTGAAACCTTCAATATGGCAGCACAACTGGCTGGAATACATATACATATACATATACATATACATATACATATATATATATATATGTATGTATGTATGTATATTATTTTTTTTCCCCCATGACACAGCCTCAGGAGGTCCTGAGGACATGTGCCCCATATTTAGGGTACAACCAAATCACGTATTTTTGATGGTCTTGTGCACTTTAATTTCTGTTACAATAAGAGTTAAGAGAATGAGAAAAAATCTACTTAACACCTACAGGAGAAGTTAACATTTTTCTTTTTGTTTTTGGACCCAGTAAATCTGGTACAATAAAACTGAACTAAAATGAATTTCTCTTATAAGAAAATGAATGTAGGATAGGCTGGGCGCGGTGGCTCACACCTGTAATCCCAGCACTTTGGGAGGCCGAGGCTGGTGGATCACAAAGTTAAGAGATTGAGATCAGCTTGGCCAACATGGTGAAACCCCATCTCTACTAAAAATATAAAAATTAGCTGGGCATGGTGGCACACGCCTATAGTCCCAGCTACTTGGGAAGCTGAGGCAGGAGAATTGCTTGAACCTGGGAGGTGGGAGGTAATGAGTGGAGATCAGAGATCGTGCCACTGCATTCCAGTCTGGTGACAGAGTGAGACTGTCTCCAAAAAAAAAAAAAATGGATGTAGGATGAATTAATACATTACTTAGGATTTATGTGGTTTCTTGCTAAATTGGAATGCAAACTATTTTAGTTGATAAAGATGAGGAAATATAAAATATTTTAAAAAGAACATGAATGCTCAGAATGGAGTTAGAGAAAATGAACGTTCGTTATGTTGTCTATAGATGAAGTACAGGAGTTGTGGCTGGTGTGTCAGTTAGGGCTTAACAGGGGTAGTTCCTCACTGGTCATCGTGGGCCAAAGTCGTCTTTCTATTTCATAGGTAGAGAAACTTTATATGATCTGTTATGGGATAAAATATATATATATACACACACACACAATTTATTTATTTTTTGACACGGAGTCTCACTCTGTTGCCCAGGCTGGAGTGCAGTGGTGCGATCTTGGCTCACTGCAACCTCCGTCTCCTGGGTTCAAGCGATTCTCCTGCCTCAGCCTCCTGAGTAGCTGGGGTTACAGGTACATGCCACCATGCCCAGCTAATTTTTGTATTTTTCATAGAGACGGGGCTTCACCATGTTGGTCAGGCTGGTCTTGAACTCCTGACCTCATGATCTGCCTGCCGTAATCCCAAGTGCTGGGATTACAGGCCTAAGCCACCACACCCAGCCCAAAATTCATATATTGAAACTTTGCCCCCCAGTACCTCAGAATGTGACTATATTTGATGATAGGGACTTGAGAGAGGTGATGAAGTTAATCATGTCTTTGATCTTGGATTTCTAGCCTGCAGAACTGTGAAAAAATAAATTTCTGTTATTTAAGCCACCTGGTCTACGGTATTTTGTTATGGCAGCCCTAGCAAACTAATACATGCCCCAAAGTGACAATTCTGGAGATGTTAGACTGGTCAATTTACAGCAGATTAAAGTGTACACCAAGTGTCAGTTTAATAATTTACATTGGGATTACATTGGGATTATTTACTGGGATTCCAGGTGTGAGCCACTGCACTCGGTCCAAAATTTATAGTCTGGATGTTCTAAAACTGTTGATTATCTTATGTTGCTAATCTTTCTGAAAAATATGTCTGTTTACTGGTAGAAGGCTAAAATTTCTTTGCTGTTAAACTTGAAGCTAATTTGTTCCCTTTCAAGACACATTAAAGGAAGGTCAAGAGAAGAAGTTATGTAGTAACAGTCTTTAGAGTCTATTTTTTTTCTTCCTTTTCTGTTTTCCCATTTTTAATACAGGTTTGAGGTGGTGACCTTGCCAGAAGACTGTTGCATTCTTTTGAGAGAATTATCATAATTCTAGTTCAGAAGCCATGTGGTAGCATTTTATCTCTGCTAGTAAAGGTTACGGAATGATGTTCAACTGCTGAGAGAAAACCAGACCCTTAAGCAGAGGCTAAATGACATTGGCTGTTAGAAGGATGTTGAAGGAAATATCATATTTCATTTATTATTGAAGTATTTTGAAAATGGCATTGTTAATAGCAGAGATAGTAAAGTGTTTGAACTTGTTTGAAGACAAATGCGTGATTTCAGTATATTATGTTTAAGTACATCTATGGTTAATTGCACTTATTAAGGAAGTTTTTTTTTTAAAGACTTCAGGTACTTTTTAGATGATTCATTGACTAGTAGTTTTTTATTTGAACCTTACACTCCATGGTGTTAACTTTTATTTTACAGATGTATTTATATAGGTACATATAATAACAGATTATCCACTACACAAGGGCCAACTTGCTTTGGGTCTTTCCTGCACACA
Source organism: Macaca fascicularis (assembly GCF_037993035.2). Lineage (NCBI taxonomy): Eukaryota > Metazoa > Chordata > Mammalia > Primates > Cercopithecidae > Macaca > Macaca fascicularis. Next base: position 103,699,892 of record NC_088381.1, read on the forward strand.
TTTGAGCTACACCGTCTCTCAGGCCTAAATGTTCTATTGGGCATCTCGGGTTTCTCATAAAGAGGGGAGCTCAAGGGTGTGCACTCACCCTTCCCTTCTTTTAGAGCTTTTCTTTCCCTCCTCCCCTGTGCACCTGCCCAGGAAAATTCTCAGTACAGGTCATGGCTCACGCCCACTCTGTGCAAGGCTGCCAAGGCAGGAGACTCAAGAAGGTGAGGCTGCTGCCTGCCTGGTGCCTTCTGTGACCTCTCCTGGGTCCCTGGATTTGCTTTTCTTGTACCTCCATTCTGAAGATTTTAAAAGATTCTGTAAGATTCTATGTTTTATATTGGTTGTTTTTCTGCCAGGTAAGTAGAAAAGGGTATAGCAGGCCTATTATTTACACTAAAGGAACATTACATGTATTCTCCTATACCTCTGATATGGTTTTGCTGTATGCCCACCCAAATCTCATCTTGAATTAATTTTCTTGTGTCATGGGAGGAACCTGGTGGGAAGTGATTGAATTATGGGGGAGGGTGTTTCCTACGCTATTCTCGTGATAGTGAATGAGTCTCACAAGATCTGATGGTTTTAAAAACGGGAGTTCCCCTGCACAAACTCTCTATTTTTGCCTGCTGCCATCCATGTAAGATGTGACTTGCTCCTCTTTGCCTTCCGCCATGATTGTGAGGCCTCCCAAGCCATGTGGAACTGTAAGTCCTTAAATCCCTTTTTCCTATATAAATTACCCTGCCTTGGTTATGTCTTTATCAGCAGCATGAAAATGAACTAATATAACTTCTCTTTTTCTTTCTTTTTAAATATACATTGTTGGTTGTTTTTTTTTCTTTTTTTTGTCTTTTTCCCCCATCACTGAATATTTCTAGTGCATGTTGATGATCTTTCCATAGAAGTTTCCAGAGATCTACTTTGTTCTTGTTAATGACCACATGGTATTTATTTTTATGGAATAACCACATAGAATTCTATGGTATGGAATGCCAACACAATACTAATGAACACTGAGGTTGCTGTTTTCCTTCCTTCCTTCGTCCCTCCTTCTCTTTCTTCCTTCTTATTAAACAAGGCTGCAGTGAACATTGTTGTACATATATCTTTGACGCTAGGAAGGAGTGTATTTGTAGCATAAATTTCCAGTAGAATTGCTGGGTCAAAAAATGGTAGGGAAAATTTGTATTTTATTAGATATTGCCAAACTTTCCTGCAAACAAATTGTACCATTTACACTCCTACTAACAGTATATGATGATGCCTATTTCTCCTAATCATCAGAAACACTGGGTTAGTTAATTTCTAGGTCATTATTGAAGATCATTCTTCTACTTTCTCTTTGTTTTTCTCTGGGCTGCATGTTAGGCCGTCGTTCTACTCCTTTTAGAAGATTTCATTCACTCATTGGCTTCAGCTACCATTTAGATTCTAACAAATTCTAAATTTAGCCTCTACCCTTACCCGAGTTATATATTCAAATTGCCCATTGGGCATTTCCATCTATTACTCTCAACACATTTACAACTTAGTGTACAGAAAACCAAATATTATCTCCTCTGCACATTCCTCTCCCAGTCTGGAATGTAGTCTATTTGTGCTTCCACCCTTGATGCACACAACCACCCACCCAAATTCAGACCTTGGAGAGGTTGTGGCAGGTGGCTAAACTCATGAATTTTGGAGCCAGATTAGCTGGATGTGAACACTACCATTTATCAGCTGTATGACCTTGGGTAACTTCTTTTTTTTTTTTTTTTTTTTTGAGATAGAGTCTTGCTCTTGTTGCCCAGGCTGGAGTGCAATGGCGCGATCTCGGCTCACTGCAACCTCCACCTCCCGGGTTCAAGTGATTCTCCTGCCTCAGCCTCCCAAGTAGCTGGGATTACAGGCTCGTGCCACCATGCCTGGCTAATTTTTGTATTTTTTGTAGAAACGGGGTTTCACCATGTTGTCCAGGTTGGTCTCAAACTCCTGACTTCAGGTGATCCACCTGCCTCAGCCTCCCAAAGTGCTGGAATTACAGGCACGAGCCACTGTACCCGGTCAACCTTCGTTAACTTCTTAACCTTTTTGTGCCTCAATTTCCCCAGCTGAAAATGGAAATAATACTTCATAAGGTTGTGGTGAGGACTTAATGAATATATATCAAATGTGTAGAACAGGGCATATTACATGATAAATCCTATGTAAGGGCTATTTGTGAATTTTGACTCCTCACATCTATGGAATTAGCTAGTCTTGTAGATTCTAACTCTGAAACATTTCTAACTGAAAGCATTCTCTTTTCTCTATCCCCACTGGTGCTGCCCTAGTTCAAGCCTCTGGTATATTTTACTGAAATAATTGTGATGGCCTAACTCGGTCTCTCTCTTTTTATTTTATTTTCATTTTTCTCTTTATAGCAAATGTTACATTTCTAGAACCCAGAACTGATTTTTTTTTTCCTCCCAGCTTTAAATCTTTTTTTTCAAATCTTTTGCTTACCCAGAACTTCAATTCAACTTTTTCCAGGAAATGCTTCTTCCCTGATCTGACCGTGTGGTTCCAATGAGAACAACCCTTTCTCTAATACTCCACAATTCTTGGTCCTAGTTGAGTGCACTAGGTGAACGTGTAACTCAGCCTGCCCCAATTAAAACCTTTCTCTTGGATCTCTTAAACTATAACTGCAGGGAAAAGTATCAGTCTCCATCTTATGTTGGAATTTTGACAATAAAGTTTGGAAATTATAGGCAATTACATTTCCTGCCCTGTGGAGACAGCTGAAGAGATGAGAGGTGAATGGGGAGTTTCCTGGCATTTAACCTCGTGCTATGAGCTGACTCATAGTCCATCTACACTCCAGTCTTCCTCGTGTTACATGGGTCTTCTAATAAGTTCCCCTTTTTCCAAATGATATTGAGCTGGATTTCACACCCTTGCAACATATGATGCATATGTAGAGCTTCATATTCTGTTGATATCCACTTTAAAAATCATAACAAACTTTTATTTTTTACAAATAAAAAAACTTTTATTTTTATTTTTATTTCACCACAAATTCAAGGAATTAAAAAAAGGTATTCATGGAATTACAAATATACGCATGAGAAAGAGAAAAGCAGTCTCTGACAAGTAGGAACTGCCTGACTCCCTGATAGGCCTTGGTGTTCTGTTGAACATAAACAATCTCACGGAACACCAACATCAAGGTCACTGTATGACCGTGAGGAAGTGGGGTCAACGCCCACCCCAACAACATCTTGTCTAAATATAGACAAAAATAAAGTCAGTCTGCAAACCACAAAAAACGTGATACATTCCCCTATTCTGGCTAATGTGAATGACTTCTGCTTCTTTACCAATTATAGCATTAGCCTCACTTCATTCTGCCTGCTTTATAAATAAAACTTATTAAGATACTAAATTATGGGATTGCCCCCATTTCCTGATAGCATTTTATGACAGAGCAAAGCCCACTTCCTCGAACCCTACCAAAAATCTCCCAATGAAAACCCAAATCCTGTAAGTCCCTTTTAACACCTTCTTACTCAGACATCCACAGTTCCCTCTGGTGTGGTTTCTCCCTCCCTGAAGTGAGCAAGAAACCCAACTTGTGCAACTACAGGTGTGTTCCTGGCAGCCTTTGGCTGGAAGGCATTGACACTTGACACATGGAACATTTAAAACAGTTTGCTGTAAGAGGTTTTCCCTCCAGCCCCCCCCCCGCCCCACCCCTCGTAGGTTTAGACTATGATACAAAGTACATTCTGGACACAGATCTGGGAACTTCCAGTATATAATTATAATGGCTGATAAAGAACAGGCTTTAATTTTCAATTACACATTATTGAAAGAATCACAAAAGACAAAAAGACAAGGTGAAAGGCATTTCCTGAAATGCATTTGTACTGCAATCTAAATTAGGTAGTACTTTACTTCTAAATCCAGAAAATAATATTAATATTTCTACTATATTCACCAGGGACTATCACCTGGAAATCTAAAAGCTACAGTCCCAGTGCATTTTCATTAAAACCTGAAGGTGGCAGTAAATTCCTACAAGACTTAGGTGCCTAGGTTAGAATTTGTATTTTTCCTCCTAATTATTCAAAATGGTATAGTGAGACTTAGTTGTATTTAATCCTATTGCATACTAATTAAGAGATGTTTAGGAAGAAGATAAAGTTCTACACAAGGATTACATTGTTATTACTCTTTATTAGCTGAAAAGAATTCACCATGTAAAAGCCTTAGGGACATTGCAACTGATTATATGCTTTTGAGTTACTGTAGAAACAAAGTATGTAATTAAGCAAAAGGAAACATGAGAACTTGTAATACAGATCAAAGTGCTCTGAAGGGATGTGGCAGTAAATATAATCATCCATCAGTATCCTCAGGGGATTGGTTCCAGGATCCCTGCAAATACCAAAATCCACAGATGCTCAAGTTCCTTATATAACATGGTTATTTGCATATAACCTATGCACATCATCCTTTAATTCATCTCTAGATTACTTGTAATTCTCAATATGATGTTGTGTAAATACTTGTTATACTGTATTGTTTAGGAAATAATGACAAGAAAAAAAGGACCGTACATGTTCAGTACAGATGAAACTATTCATTTTTTTCTGAATATTTTCCATCAGTGGTTGGTTGACGTGAAACCCACAGATATGGAGGACTAACTACATAGTTTATATTTATCTATGAAATCAATAACCATGTTGTAGATTTTTGTCCCACATTTCTCCCAATTTTATCCTCAAAATTCTTAAAACAGAATTTTGTGTGGTTGTGTTTTTACCTAATTATCTACTATAATCAATTTAATCTCTATAATATTATTAATCAGGGATGCCTTAACTAATAATTTAATATAGATAATTTACAAATAGCAAATTAACAAATATTAATTCATACTGGAAAATGAGTTACTTTGTTGATCTTTTGTATAAAGATCTAGAACTAGAGTGTTTCATAGTTTCTTTTCTTAGAGAGTAAACATTATCATTGGTCCACTGAATTATGTCCAAAGTTATAGTAATGTTTTAGTGACCTCAATATATAGGCATGAGATTATTAGAGCTTTGAAAATTGGGAAGCATAGGATTTCTATAATCTTTTAGATAAAAGTTAAATGGGAGCAAGAAGGAAACGGACGTTGAGAGAACGAGGAGGAAGGAGAGAAAATGGCATCAAAGGATTACAGTACCTATAGCCAAGCTGCAGTGCAGCAGGGCTACAGTGCTTACACTGCACAGACCACCCAGGCATATGGGCAACAAAGCTAGGAACCTATGGACAGCCCACTGATGTCAGCTATACCCAGGCTTGGACCACTGCAACCTATGGGCTATGCAACTTCTTATGGGCAGCCTCCCACTGGTTATACTACTCCAACTGCCCCCCGGGCACACAGCCAGTCTGCCCAGGGGTGTGGCACTGGTGCTTATGATACCACCACTGCTACAGTCACCACCACCCAAGCCTCCACACCGCTCAGTCTGCATATGGCACTCAGCCTGCTTACCCAGCCTATGGGCAGCAGCCAGCAGGCACTGTACCTACAAGACTGTAGGATGGTAACAAGCCCATTGAGACTAGTCAACCTCAATCTAGCACAGGGGTTTACAACCAGCCCGGCCTAGGATATGGACAGAGTAACTACAGTTATTCCCATGTACCTGGGAGCTACCCCATGCAGCCAGTCACTGCACCTCCATCCTACCCTCCTACCAGCTATTCCTCTACACAGCCGACTAGTTATGATCAGAGCAGTTACTCTCAGCAGAATACCTCTGGGCAACCGAGCAGCTATGGACAGCAGAGTAACTATGGTCAACAAAGCAGTTATGGGCAGCAGCCTCCCACTAGTTACCTACCCCAAACTGGATCCTACAGCCAGGCTTCTACACTGGAGGAGACTTCTGCGTCAGGTTTTGAACGACTGATGAGTAAGTGCTCACCAGGTGGGGAGGAGCTCAGTATAAAGCTGGTATAAAGGCTTAGAGGTATGTGGGAGTTGGGATGAGTTTGGGGAGCAGCAAATTGCCTGGAGTGCAGGAAGGAAATGGTGAGAGATGAGAGTGAAATAAAAGTTGCTAGAATTGTGAAGGGGCTGTCTTCGTTGTACGGAGTGAACTAGGTGAATCTGGATTATTGTATATGTGTTGCTGAATAGTCTTGGTGATAGTTTTCTCCCTTTGTTGATGTTGAAGCTGATAGTGATTGAAAAGATTTAGTTTGTTAAACTTAGTTAATAACGTAAACTTTTTTTTATTTTTTCAGAACAATTCGAACTGTTTTTTTTTTTTTTTTTTTTTAAAGGAACAGGATCTCACTCTGTCACCTAGGCTGGAGTGCAGTGGCATGATCATAGCTCGGTTGCAGCCTCTAAATCCTGGGCTTAAGCAAGTCTCCTGCCTTTGCCTCCTGAGTAGCTGGGACTACAGATGGGTGCCACCACACATGGCTAATTAAAAAAAAAAATTAGTAGAGATGGAGTCTGGCCATGTTGCGTAGGCTGGTCTCAAACTCCTGGGCTCAGGCGATGCTCCTGCCTCCATCTCTCCTGCCCAACATGCTTGCTGGGATTACAGGGGTGAGCCACTGGCCAGGTAGAACTTTTTTTTTTTAAATAATAGAAATGGGGTCGCACTATGTTGGCCAGGCTGGTTTTGAACTCTTGGGCTCAAGTGATCCTCCAGCTTCAGCCTCTCAAAGTGCTGAAATTATGGGTGTGACTCACTGCACCTGGCCAGCAGAACATTTTTGATAAGTGTTTTATATCAAGTGTTTTGCACTTATACAGTGGTGAATGAATTGAACTCATATCTATTCATATTCATTCATACAAATATATCCCCATATATTCCTGGGAATTCCTGCAAAAAATTCTTTTAGTGTTATACTTGCTCACAAAATGTTAACTTTATAAATGTAGTACGCTCTACTACTACTAATTTTTATTTTATTATTCTATTAGTTTTTATTTTTTTTTAAGTAAAACAGCTCAATGACCAATGGCACTGGTGTGTCTATAGTGTTTGAACAACAATATAGAAGGTGGCACTTTGATGTACTTTTCCTATCAGAAAATTTCAATCTGAAGTACATTGCACTGTAGTTGTAAGTTTGTGTTTGTGTGTATGAGTATGAGTATGTGTATCTATGGATGTGTTGTAATCTTTTAGACATTTTAAAACATACAAAAAAGTAGAGGGAATAGAATAGTGAACGCTGTGTGGCCATCATGCTCATTCAACAATTACCAACACTTCACTATGCATGTTTCATCCATCAGCTCTCCACTTACTTATATTAGGAATATTTTAACATAACAACAGTATCAGAAAGCTGACAATATCACAAAATTAACAACAATTTTTAAATATATTCAATCCATATCAAAAATATCCTAATTTACTTAGCTATATAAAATACTGTTTGGTAAAGTAAGAACTCAAAAGAGATCTATACCTTGAATTAAAGTTTCCTTAATTAAAGTTTCTTCAAAGTGGCTGCACTGCAGCCTAGGTAGCTGGAGTGTAGTGGCGTGACCTCAGCTCACTGCAACCTCCGCCTCACAGGTTTAAGTGGTTCTCCTACCTCAGCCTCCCGAGTAGCCAGGATTATAGGTGCGAGCCACCATGCCCGGCTAATATTTTGTATTTTTAGTGAGTGGGTTTTGCCATGTTGGCCAGGCTGGTCTCAAATCCCTGGCCTCAAGTGATCCACCCACTGCAGCCTCCCAAAGTGCTGGGATTACAGGCGTGAGCCATTGCACCCGGCCAAAACAGTTAGTTTTAATATAACAATTATTCTCAATGATTATAAATGACTAGTCCATTTCATTTTCAATTAGTGTATAGACTTGTTTTGTTTGTAATACTTAAAATCATGTAGCAAAAGCTGTCGTTTAACAACAGATTCTGTGTAACTTAGAGCTATTCTAACTTACGGGGTGCCATTTCTATTTTGTTAGTTGGAGAACATGATAGTAAATATAGCATAACTCCCTGTGTATCAGTTTAAAACTTAGTATGTACCAATGAAGTCTGCATGATTTTGTATTTACAGACTAGTGGCGGTGAACACTGGCTGCCAGCAGAGGGCACTTTGAGGTTTTATATGTTAGAATTTCATGCCAATTGGTGGCCCAAGATTCTAGATTATTTGTCTCCAAACTGTTTCCCTAAGAGTAAAGACATTTCTAACATTTATCAATTCCCCCATGATTTCCTGTCTCAATTTACAAATTCCTGTGCTCTCTGGGAAGGAATAAGGCCATCTAAAGACAAACAAACATAAACAAAAAACCCAGCCGCAGTTCCCAGCTGTCACCATGAACAGGTGTGAGAGATGGTCCTGTGTGTTGAAATTAGAGAGGCTGCAAACTCCCTGGATTTCTTCTCCCAGCCCCATTCAACTCCAAGGCCACTGTTAGCAGTTCTGCCTGAGAGATCTGAAAGGAACCCAGGAATAAACACCTGGGTTTTAAATGGTCTAATTTAGTTAATAAGAAGATCAACACCAAAGGAAAAAAATGAAGCTGAAGAGAGCCAATTGGCACCAAGGTAGTCTTCTGGATTATATAGGGCAATATTTTTCAAAAACTTTTTGACTGGGACATGTGTTTGAATACATACATGTGTATGTACACACACATACACCATATATTCACATCTAAAACAAGAGTCTCTTAAAAATATGAGTAAATTTGAATTGGATAAAAGTTTCCTTTAAATCTATTACATTATGAGTAAAGTTAAAGATCTTGATGTACAACAGAGGCGGGATTGCAAAACAATGACAGAGTAGACTTTTGGAAAAATAGTTATTATAGGGTTTTGGGAAAGTAGTTATCCAGGTGGGAAAACATGGAAATTGGGCCTCTACCTTTATACAAAATTAACTTTAGATGGAGAATTCTGGGGAGATGATGATGGCAGCAGCATAGTTTCAATCTCTGTATTTCTCCACGTAAGGTAGTTTTTTAGTCTCTTATTGTCTACATAAAAACTGTCAGATAAACTGAGAGACAGAACTAAAAACTCATGGACTCCATTTACAACACAACTAAATAGAAAATTTCCCCCACAAACTCCAAACTACAAATGGGTGGGGCCCAAACACCAGTAGCCACTGTGCAGGAGAAAAAAGAAGGAAGAACAGAAAAAGAGCAGAACCAGGGCGGAGCAAGATGGCCGAATAGGAACAGCTCCAGTCTCCAGCTCCCAGCGCGAGTGACACAGAAGACAGGTGATTTCTGCATTATCAACTGAGGTACTGGGTTCATCTCACTGGGGAGTGCCGGACAATCGGTGCTGGTCAGCTGCTGCAGCCCGACCAGCGAGAGCTGAAGCAGGGTGAGGCATCGCCTCACCTGGGAAGCGCAAGGGGGAAGGGAATCCCTTTTCCTAGCCAGGGGAACTGAGACACACAACACCTGGAAAATCGGGTAACTCCCACCCCAATACTGTGCTTTAAGCAAATGGGCACACCAGGAGATTATATCCCACACCTGGCCGGGAGGGTGGCCCATGGAGCCTTCCTCATTGCTAGCACAGCAGTCTGCGATCTAACCGCAAGGCAGCAGCGAGGCTGGGGGAGGGGCGTCCGCCATTGCTGAGGCTTAAGTAGGTAAACAAAGCCCTGGGAAGATCGAACTGGGTGGAGCTCACAGCAGCTCAAGGAGGCCTGACAGTCTCTGTAGACTCCACCTCTGGGGACAGGGCACAGCTAAACAACAACAACAACAACAAAAAAGCAGCAGAAACCTCTGCAGACAAGCGACTCTGTCTGACAGCTTTGAAGAGAGTGCTGGATCTCCCAAAATGGAGGTTGAGATCTGAGAAGGGACAGACTGTCTGCTCAAGTGGGTCCCTGACCCCTGAGTAGCCTAACTGGGAGACATCCTCCACTAGGGGCAGACCAACACCCCACACCTCACACGGTGGAGTACACCCCTGAGAGGAAGCTTCCAAAGCAAGAATCAGACAGGTACACTCGCTGTTCAGCAGTATTCTATCTTCTGCAGCCTCTGCTGCTGACACCCAGGCAAACAGGGTCTGGAGTGGACCTCAAGCAATCTCCAACAGACCTACAGCTGAGGGTCCTGACTGTTAGAAGGAAAAGTAACAAACAGGAAGGACACCCACACCAAAACCCCATCAGTACGTCACCATCATCAAAGACCAGAGGCAGATAAAACCACAAAGATGGGGAAAAAGCAGGGCAGAAAAGCTGGAAATTCAAAAAATAAGAGCGCATCTCCCCCTCCAAAGGAACGCAGCTCATCGCCAGCAACGGATCAAAGCTGGACGGAGAATGACTTTGATGAGATGAGAGAAGGCTTCAGTCCATCAAACTTCTCCAAGCTAAAGGAGGAATTACGTACCCAGCGCAAAGAAACTAAAAATCTTGAAAAAAGAGTGGAAGAATTGATAACCAGAATAATTAATGCAGAGAAGGCCATAAACGAACAGACAGAGATGAAAACCATGACATGAGAAATACGTGACAAATGCACAAGCTTCAGTAACCAACTCGATCAACTGGAAGAAAGAGTATCAGCAATTGAGGATCAAATGAATGAAATGAAGCAAGAAGAGAAATCTAAAGAAAAAAGAAGAAAAAGAAATGAACAAAGCCTGCAAGAAGTGTGGGATTATGTAAAAAGACCAAATCTACGTCTGATTGGGGTGCCTGAAAGTGAGGGGGAAAATGGAACCAAGTTGGAAAACACTCTTCAGGATAACATCCAGGAGAACTTCCCCAACCTAGTAGGGCAGGCCAACATTCAAATTCAGGAAATACAGAGAACGCCACAAAGATACTCCTCAAGAAGAGCAACTCCAAGACACATAATTGCCAGATTCACCAAAGTTGAAATGAAGGAAAAAATCTTAAGGGCAGCCAGAGAGAAAGGTCGGGTTACCCACAAAGGGAAGCCCATCAGACTAACAGCAGATCTCTCGGCAGAAACTCTACAAGCCAGAAGAGAGTGGGGGCCAATATTCAACATTCTTAAAGAAAAGAATTTTAAACCCAGAATTTCATATCCAGCCAAACTAAGTTTCATAAATGAAGGAGAAATAAAATCCTTTACAGACAAGCAAATGCTTAGAGATTTTTGTCACCACCAGGCCCGCCTTACAAGAGACCCTGAAGGAAGCACTAAACATGGAAAGGAACAACCAGCCATTGCAAAAACAACAAACCATTGCAAAAGCATGCCAAAATGTAAAGACCATTGAGGCTAGGAAGAAACTGCATCAACTAATGAGCAAAATAACCACTTAATATCATAATGGCAGGATCAAGTTCACACATAACAATATTAACCTTAAATGTAAATGGACTAAATGCTCCAATTAAAAGACACAGACTGGCAAACTGGATAAAGAGTCAAGACCCATCAGTCTGCTGTATTCAGGAGACCCATCTCACATGCAGAGACATACATACGCTCAAAATAAAGGGATGGAGGAAGATCTACCAAGCAAATGGAGAACAGAAAAAAAAAAAAGCAGGGGTTGCAATACTAGTCTCTGATAAAACAGACTTTAAACCATCAAAGATCAAAAGAGACAAAGAAGGCCATTACATAATGGTAAAGGGATCAATTCAACAGGAAGAGCTAACTATCCTAAATATATATGCACCCAATACAGGAGCACCCAGATTCATAAAGCAAGTCCTTAGAGACTTACAAAGAGACATAGACTCCCATACAATAATAATGGGAGACTTCAACACCCAACTGTCAACATTAGACAGATCAACGAGACAGAAAGTTAACAAGGATATCCAGGAATTGAACTCATCTCTGCAGCAAGCAGACCTAATAGACATCTACAGACCTCTCCACCCCAAATCAACAGAATATACATTCTTCTCAGCACCACTTCACACTTATTCCAAAATTGACCGCATAATTGGAAGTAAAGCACTCCTCAGCAAATGTACAAGAACAGAAATTGTAACAAACTGTCTCTCAGACCACAGTGCAATCAAACTAGAACTCAGGACTAAGAAACTCAATCAAAACCGCTCAACTACATGGAAACTGAACAACCTGCTCCTGAATGACTACTGGGTACACAATGAAATGAAGGCAGAAGTAAATATGTTCTTTGAAACCAATGAGAACAAAGATAAAACACACCAGAATCTCTGGGACACATTTAAAGCAGTGTGTAGAGGGAAATTTATAGCACTAAATGCCCACAAGAGAAAGCTGGAAAGATCTAAAATTGACACTCTAACATCACAATTAAAAGAACTAGAGAAGCAAGAGCAAACACATTCAAAAGCTAGCAGAAGGCATGAAATAACTAAGATCAGAGCAGAACTGAAGGAGATAGAGACACAAAAAACCCTCCAAAAAATCAATGAATCCAGGAGTTGGTTTTTTGAAAAGATCAACAAAATTTATAGACTGCTAGCAAGACTAATAAAGAAGAAAAGAGGGAAGAATCAAATAGACACAATAAAAAATGATAAAGGGGATATCACCACCAACCCCACAGAAATACAAACTACCATCAGAGAATACTATAAACACCTCTACGCAAATAAACTAGAAAATCTAGAAGAAATGGATAATTTCCTGGACACTTACACTCTCCCAAGACTAAACCAGGAAGAAGCTGAATCCCTGAATAGACCAATAGCGGGCTCTGAAATTGAGGCAATAATTAATAGCCTACCAACGAAAAAAAGTCCAGGACCAGATGGATTCACAGCTGAATTCTACCTGAGGTACAAAGAGGAGCTGGTAACATTCCTTCTGAAACTATTCCAATCAATAGAAAAAGACGGAATCCTCCCTAACTCATTTTATGAGGCCAGCATCATCCTGATACCAAAGCCTGGCAGAGACACAACAAAAAAAGAGAATTTTAGACCAATATCCCTGATGAACATCGATGCAAAAATCCTCAATAAAATACTGGCAAACCGAATCCAGCAGCACATCAAAAAGCTTATCCACCATGATCAAGTGGGCTTCATCCCTGGGATGCAAGGCTGGTTCAACATATGCAAATCAATAAACGTAATCCAGCATATAAACAGAACCAAAGACAAAAACCACATGATTATCTCAATAGATGCAGAAAAGGCCTTTGACAAAATTCAACAGCTCTTCAAGCTAAAAACTCTCAATAAATTCGGTATTGATGGAACGTATCTCAAAATCATAAGAGCTATTTATGACAAACTCACAGCCAGTATCATACTGAATGGGCAAAAACTGTAAAAATTCCGTTTGAAAACTGGCACAAGACAGGGATGCCCTCTCTCACCATTCCTATTCAACATAGTGTTGGAAGTTCTGGCTAGGGCAATCAGGCAAGAGAAAGAAATCAAGGGTATTCAGTTAGGAAAAGAAGAAGTCAAATTGTCCCTGTTTGCAGATGACATGATTGTATATTTAGAAAACCCCATTGTCTCAGCCCAAAATCTCCTTAAGCTGATAAGCAACTTCAGCAAAGTCTCAGGGTACAAAATTAATGTGCAAAAATCACAAGCATTCTTATACACCAGTAACAGACAAACAGAGAGCCAAATCATGAATGAACTTCCATTCACAATAGCTTCAAAGAGAATAAAATACCTAGGAATCCAACTTACAAGGTATGTAAAGGACCTCTTCAAGGAGAACTACAAACCACTGCTTAGTGAAATAAAAGAGGACATAAACAAATGGAAGAACATACCATGCTCATGGATAGGAAGAATCAATATCATGAAAATGGCCATACTGCCCAAGGTAATCTATAGATTCAATGCCATCCCCATCAAGCTACCAATGAGTTTCTTCACAGAATTGGAAAAAACTGCTTTAAAGTTCATATGGAACCAAAAAAGAGCCCGCATCTCCAAGACAATCCTAAGTCAAAAGAACAAAGCTGGAGGCATCACGCTACCTGACTTCAAACTATACTACAAGGCTACAGTAACCAAAACAGCATGGTAGTGGTACCAAAACAGAGATATAGACCAATGGAACAGAACAGAGTCCTCAGAAATAATACCACACATCTACAGCCATCTGATCTTTGATAAACCTGAGATAAACAAGAAATTGGGAAAGGATTCCCTATTTAATAAATGGTGCTGGGAAAATTCGCTAGCCATAGGTAGAAAGCTGAAACTGGATCCTTTCCTTACTCCTTATACGAAAATTAATTCAAGATGGATTAGAGACTTAAATGTTAGACCTAATACCATAAAAACCCTAGAAGAAAACCTAGGTAATACCATTCAGGACATAGGCATGGGCAAGGACTTCATGTCTAAAACACCAAAAGCAACGGCAACAAAAGCCATAATTGACAAATGGGATCTAATTAAACTAAAGAGCTTCTGCACAGCAAAAGGAACTACCATCAGAGTGAACAGGCAACCTACAGAATGGGAGAAAATTTTTGCAATCTACTCATCTGACAAAGGGCTAATATCCAGAACCCACAAAAACTCAAACAAATTTACAAGAAAAAAACAAACAACCCCATCAAAAAGTGGGCAAAAGATATGAACAGACATTTCTCAAAAGAAGACATGCATACAGCCAACAGGCACATGAAAAAATGCTCATCATCACTGGTCATCAGAGAAATGCAAATCAAAACCACAATGAGATACCATCTCACACCAGTTAGAATGGCAATCATTAAAAAGTCAGGAAACAACAGGTGCTGGAGAGGATGTGGAGAAATAGGAACACTTTTACACTGTTGGTGGGATTGTAAACTGGTTCAACCATTTTGGAAAACAATATGGCGATTCCTCAGGATCTAGAACTAGAAATACCATATGACCCAGCCATCCCATTACCATCCTTTTGGTATATACCCAAAGGATTATAAATCATGCTGCTATAAAGACACATGCACACGTATGTTTACTGCGGCACTATTCACAATGGCAAAGACTTGGAATCAACCCAAATGTCCATCAGTGACAGACTGGATTAAGAAAATGTGGCACATATACACCATGGAATACTATGCAGCCATAAAAAAGGAGGTGTTTGTGTCCTTTGTAGGGACATGGATGCAGCTGGAAACCATCATTCTCAGCAAACTATCGCAAGAACAGAAAACCAAACACCGCATGTTCTCACTCATAGGTGGGAACTGAACAATGAGATCACTTGGACTCGGGAAGGGGAACATCACACACCGAGGCCTATCACGGGGAGGGGGGAGGGGGCAGGGATTGCACTGAGAGTTATACCTGATGTAAATGACGAGTTGATGGGTGCTGATGAGTTGATGGGTGCAGTACACCAACATGGCACAAGTATACATATGTAACAAACCTGCACGTTATGCACATGTACCCTATAACTTAAAGTATAATTAAAAAAAAAAAGAAAAAGAAAAAGAGCAGAACCCTAAAGTAGCCACCAAGCATTCACCGGAAAGCAAGGTTGGAGAAGAGCAGCTGAAACGTAGAGGGAGGGATTTTGCTTTCTTCAGCACCAAGCGAGTGCAAGGGTTCTGCGGTAAGAACTGAGAAAACTAGAGAAGTCTATCCCTGAGGAGTTCTCAAAACTGACCTGACAGTGGACCCTTCTGGGTAAGAGGTCCACACTGAGAAACTCATGGGAGTGGCATCAAAATTGAGCAGGACAGAAACAATAGAATTGAAAGGAAAGACATGGTTCAGGTTGAAGTGGAGTATGGAAACAGAGCCAAGAAAGCTTAGAAAGCAAGTTACCATCTTATTGGGCACCAACCACGCAAACAGGGAACTCTATGATGATAGAGGTTTCCTGTACCTTGCTTATTCTAGGTGTCCAGAAAAACTATTTTCACATGAACTAAGCAGTTAAAAAATGTTAAGGTCAAATCTCATACAAAGTTATTATGAGAAAAAGAGGCCGGGAGCGGTGGCTCACGCCTGTAATCCCAGTACTGTGGGAGCCCAAGGCAGGCGGATCATGAGGTCAAGAGATCGAGACCATCCTGGCCAAAGGGGTGAAACCCCGTCTCTATTAAAAATACAAAAATTAGCTGGGCGTGGTGGTGCACGCCTGTAGTCACAGCTACTCAGGAGGCTGAGGCAGGAGAATCACTTGAACCCGGGAGGTGGAGGTTTCAGTGAGCTGAGATGGTGCTACTCCAGCCTGGTGAAAGAGCGAGATTCCATCTCAAAATAAATAAATAATAAATCAATAAATAATAAAATAAGAAAAAGTTACAGAGAATAATATTTCCATGCCAGAAAGATAAAAACTATGACCTACTATTTCAAAACAACTAAGATGTGAAGAAAATGTTAGACATGACAGAACAAATATATCACAATTAGAAAAACTCAGAAATGAGGTGGCAGAATTCAACAAAGAATAAGAAACAAAAGTAAAAATAATTTCAAAAGTGAAGACTAAACTAGAAGGAACATAAAAGTGAACAAACTCAATAAATACTGCCATAAAAGAAATAGAAAGTGCAGAACGGGAAAATTAAACATAGAAAAAAATGTGAAAGGACACTAAAGGGATTCAAGAGGAAGTGGCAAATATTAAAGACAGGCAAATAATATATTGACTACATGGATTATAGGGTCCCTGAAGAAGAAAACCAAAGTAAAGGAACAGAACAAATAATAACAACTGGAATATAGAAAACTTTGCTGAAATAAAAAAAGATTCCAAATTATGTATTGAAAGTGTAACTAAGAATATCCAATCAGAAGAATTAATAGCAAGACATATTCTAGTAAAATTACTAAACTTTAAGGAAAAAGTAAAAACTGGGCAAACATCTAGAAAAAAAGAGCATGTGACTTATAAGGAAAAGAAACAGATTACTGAATGTTTCAACAGAATGCTTTATACTAGATAAGAATGGAGTAACCTATTTAAGATATGCAAGAAATAAAATGTGAGCTAAAGATTTTATATTCAGTAAAACTGACTTTCAGAGATAAGGCCACACATCGTTGTCAGCAAACAAAAACTGAGGGACCGTTATTCCAATGAATACTACCTAAAGAATCTACAAGAGAATGAGCTTCAGACAAGCAGAATGACTAGAGACATCAGAATAAGGACTGGTAAGCATTAAATACATTAACTGTATAACTAAGGCTAACTGAAAGGTAATAGCAGCACTGTGATTTTTTTTGTTTTGTTTTTTTGTTTTGTTTTGTTTTGTTTTTTAGAAATGACATACATTTTAAGTTGAAATACCTTGCTTTTCGGCTCTGAAATTGAGGCAACAATTAATAGCCTAAGAACCAAAAAAAGTCCAGGACCAGATGGATTCACAGCTGAATTCTACCGGAGGTACAAGGAGGAGCTGGTACCATTCCTTCTGAAACTATTCCAATCAATAGAAAAAGAGGGACTCCTCCCTAACTCATTTTATGAGGCCAACATCATCCTGATACCAAAGCCTGGCAGAGACACAACAAAAAAAAGAGAATTTTAGACCAATATCCCTGATGAACATCGATGCAAAAATCCTCAATAAAATACTGGCAAACCGAATCCAGCAGCACATCAAAAAGCTTATCCACCATGATCAAGTGGGCTTCATCCCTGGGATGCAAGGCTGGTTCAACATATGCAAATCAATAAACGTAATCCAGCATATAAACAGAACCAAAGACAAAAACCACATGATTATCTCAATAGATGCAGAAAAGGCCTTTGACAAAATTCAACAGCCCTTCATGCTAAAAACTCTCAATAAATTCGGTATTGATGGAACGTATCTCAAAATCATAAGAGCTATTTATGACAAACCCACAGCCAATATCATACTGAATGGGCAAAAACTGGAAGCATTCCACTTGAAAACTGGCACAAGACAGGGATGCCCTCTCTCACCACTCCTATTCAACATAGTGTTGGAAGTTCTGGCTAGGGCAATCAGGCAAGAGAAAGAAATCAAGAGTATTCAGTTAGGAAAAGAAGAAGTCAAATTGTCCCTGTTTGCAGATGACATGATTGTATATTTAGAAAACCCCATTGTCTCAGCCCAAAATCTCCTTAAGCTGATAAGCAACTTCAGCAAAGTCTCAGGATACAAAAACAGTGTGCAAAAACCACAAGCATTCTTATACACCAGTAACAAACAAACAGAGAGCCAAATCATAAGTGAACTTCCATTCACAATAGCTTCAAAGAGAATAAAATACCTAGGAATCCAACTTACATGGGATGTAAAGGACCTCTTCAAGGAGAACTACAAACCACTGCTTAGTGAAATAAAAGAGGACATAAACAAATGGAAGAACATACCATGCTCATGGATAGGAAGAATCAATATCATGAAAATGGCCATACTGCCCAAGGTAATCTATAGATTCAATGCCATCCCCATTAAGCTACCAATGAGTTTCTTCACAGAATTGGAAAAAACTGCTTTAAAGTTCATATGGAAGCAAAAAAGACCCCA
The DNA here is from genome assembly GCF_037993035.2 of Macaca fascicularis. Taxonomy (NCBI): domain Eukaryota; kingdom Metazoa; phylum Chordata; class Mammalia; order Primates; family Cercopithecidae; genus Macaca; species Macaca fascicularis. The sequence continues at coordinate 103,718,296 of NC_088381.1, forward strand.
CATTGCCAAGACCATCCTAAGTCAAAAGAACAAAGCTGGAGGCATCACACTACCTGACTTCAAACTGTACTACAAGGCTACAGTAACCAAAACAGCATGCTACTGGTACCAAAACAGAGATATAGACCAATGGAACAGAACAGAGTCCTCAGAAATAATACCACACATCTACAGCCATCTGATCTTTGACAAACCTGAGAGAAACAAGAAATGGGGAAAGGATTCCCTATTTAATAAATGGTGCTGGGAAAATTCGCTAGCCATAGGTAGAAAGCTGAAACTGGATCCTTTCCTTACTCCTTATACGAAAATTAATTCAAGATGGATTAGAGACTTAGATGTTACACCTAAAACCATAAAATCCCTAGAAGAAAACCTAGGTAATACCATTCAGGACATAGGCATGGGCAAGGACTTCATGTCTAAAACACCAAAAGCAATGGCAACAAAAGCCATAATTGACAAATGGGATCTAATTAAACTAAAGAGCTTCTGCACAGCAAAAGGAACTACCATCAGAGTGAATAGGCAACCTACAGAATGGGAGAAAATTTTTGCAATCTACTCATCTGACAAAGGGCTAATATCCAGAACCTACAAAAACTCAAACAAATTTACAAGAAAAAAACAACCCCATCAAAAAGTGAGCAAAGGATATGAACAGACATTTCTCAAAAGAAGACATGCATACAGCCAACAGGCACATGAAAAAATGCTCATCATCACTGGTCATTAGAGAAATGCAAATCAAAACCACAATGAGATACCATCTCACACCAGTTAGAATGGCAATCATTAAAAAGTCAGGAAACAACAGGTGCTGGAGAGGATGTGGAGAAATAGGAACACTTTTACACTGTTGGTGGGATTGTAAACTGGTTCAACCATTTTGGAAAACAGTATGGCGATTCCTCAAGGATCTAGAACTAGAAATACCATATGACCCAGCCATCCCATTACCATCCTTTTGGTATATACCCAAAGGATTATAAATCATGCTGCTATAAAGACACATGCACACGTATGTTTACTGCGGCACTATTCACAATGGCAAAGACTTGGAATCAACCCAAATGTCCATCAGTGACAGGCTGGATTAAGAAAACATGGTACATATACACCATGGAATACTATGCAGCCACAAAAAAGGATGAGTTCGTGTCCTTTGTAGGGACATGGATGCAGCTGGAAACCATCATTCTCAGCAAACTATCCCCAGAACGGAAAACCAAACACCGCATGTTCTCACTCACAGGTGGGAATTGAACAATGAGATCACTTGGACTCTGGAAGGGGAACATCACACAGCGGGGCCTATTATGGGTAGGGGGTAGGGTGGAGGGATGGCATTGGGAGTTATACTTGACGTAAATGACGAGTTGATGGGTGCTGACAAGTTGATGGGTGCAGCACACCAACATGGCACAAGTATACATATGTAACAAACCTGCAGGTTGTGCACATGTACCCTAGAACTTAAAGTATAAATAAAAAAGAAAGAACGAAAGAAAAAAGACCAAATGATTTAGTAACTAGACTTAGGATTTCCCGTTTTTGCTTTACAAGGGAGCTTTAAAAAATTATTTTCTCTTTCATTTTACAGTTTTGCTTAATAAATTGTAATTAATACAAAAAAAAGAAATACCTTGCTTTTCAGCCTGTACCTATAACTTTAGTGTGAGATGCTATTTTTTTGCAAAATCCACTAACAGTTTTAAAAATTATCTCTGCAATAATAGTATCACAAATATCAGACTATGAATAAATGCATGACTATCATCTGATTCAACAAAGAAGTTGCTCATGTCATTGATGAATGATTCCCTCTAACATGAATGTTGGTTGATATTTTTGTTTGTGTTAGTAAGACAAATGTGAAACAATGAAGATGTATATCAGAAGTTCACAAATTTGTCAAAGATATAAGGGACTTCTTTGATGTATTGGATAATACTTTTTAAATATTTACTCCTTTTTTTGGATGCTATCTAAAATGTAATGCCTATATACACAATAGACTTTTAAGTTTAATTTGTATTATTAATATATTCTTTATCACTTTCTTAAGTCAAGATAATCATGAAAAACAATAAATCAAGTCCTGATTTGTAGCATTGGCTGATTTCTATGGTATAAATATTTCCACCATAGCTGATTTCAGGATAGCAATTTGATGTCACTGAATGTTGAGTTGAGAAGAGATGTGCTCATCACACCATTATATAGTAATATTTTTACACCATATATAGTTATATAGTACATAATTTAATTTACATAACAGATGTGCTTAACAACTAGCTTGCAAAGTTCCTGAAAATTTAGCAATGGCTTTCCTGAGCTGGTATGAACTGGCTCCAGCACATCACTGGTTAAGAGGGAGTGAGTAAGCCAGGTACAGCAGCTCACACCTATACTGCCAGCATTTTGGGAGACTGAGGGAGGAGGATCGCTTAAGCCCAGGAGGAGTTCGAGACCAGCCTGGGTAACACAAGGAGACCCTGTTTCTACGAAAAATTTAAAAAAGTAGCTGGGTGTAGTGGTGCACACCTTCCCAGCTACTCGGGAGGCTGAGATGGGAGGATTCCTTGCTTAAACCAGGGACATCAAGGTTACAGTGAGCCGTGATCATGCCACAGCACTCCAGCCTGGGTGGCAGAGCAAGACCCTGTCTCAAAAAAAAAAAAAAAAAAAAAAGAGGGAGAGAGTGTAGTGTATAATGGTCCTGACAAAGTAAATATAGTACAACTATTTTCTCTTTTATTGATATATAATATTTTATATATTTATTGGTTAGACATGAGTGTTTGTTAGGTATATAGAATGTATCATGATCAAGTCAGGGTAATTGGGGTATCTATCACCTTGAATGTTTATTATTCTTATGTGTTGGTATCACTTCAAGTCCTCTCTTCTAGTTGCTAAGTGTAATCACCCTAGCTTGCTATCAAACAATATAACTTATTTCTTCTATCTAACTGTGTGTTTATACCCATAACCAACCTCTCTTCATCTCTTCATCCCCTCCTCCCTCCTCCACCTACCCTTCCCAGTTATTGACCATCTATCTGTGATTTAATTCTCTATGTCCATGAGATCAAGGTTTTTAGTTCCCACATACGGGTGAGAACATGCAGTATGTGTCTTTCTGTGCTTGGCCTATTTTCTGCAACATACTGACCAGTTCCATACATGTTGCTGCAAATGACATGATTTCATTCTTTTTTTTTTTCCTTTTTGATGGAGTCTTACTCTGTCAACAGGTTGGAGTGCAGTGGTACAGTCTCACCTCACTGCAGTCTTTGCCTCCTGGATTCAAGCAATTCTTGTATTTTAACCTCCCAAGTAACTGGGATTACAGGTGGGTGCTACCACACCCAGACAATTTTATATTTTTAGTAGAGACAGGATTTCACCATATTGTCCAGGCTGGTCTCGAACTCCTGCTCCCAAGTAATCCACCTGCCTTGGCCTCCCATGGGAGGCCAAGTGCTGGGATTACAGGGATGAGCCACCAAGCCTGGCCATGAGTTCACTCTTTTTATGGCTGAATAGTATTCCATTTTGTATATATAGTACATTTTCTCTATCCATTCATCCATCGATTTATACTTAGTTTGATTTCATATATTTGCTATCGTTTTATTTTGTTGTTGTTTTTTGAGACAGAGTTTCACACTTGTTGCCCAGACTGGAGGCAATGGCGTGGTCGTGGCTCACCACAACCTCTGCCTTCTGGTTCAAGTGATTCTCCTTCCTTAGCCTCCTGAGTAGCTGGGATTACAGGCATGTACCATCACACCCGGCCAATTTTGTAGCTTTAGTAGAGAGAGGTTTCAGAATGTTGGTCACGCTGGTCTCAAACTCCCGACCTCAGGTGATCCACCCACATCGGCCTCCCAAAGTGTTGGGATTACAGGCGTGAGCCACTGCGCCTGGTCATCTTTGCTATCGTTAATAGTGCTGTGATAAACCTGCGAGCACAGGTATCACTTTGATATACTAATTTCTTTTCCTTTGGGTAGATACCTAATATTGTGATTACTGAAACTAAATCTAATACTTTTAGTTTCCTGAGAAATCTCCATACTGCTTTTTATAGTAGTTGTACTAATTTACATTCCCATCAACAGCATATAAGGACCCTTTTCTCTACATCCTTACCAGCATCTGTTATTTTTTGTCTTTTTAATAATAAATAGCCATAGAACTGGGGTGAGACAGTATCTCATTGTAGTTTTTATTTGCATTTCCCTCATCATTTAGTAATGTTGAGCATTTTTCCATATACCTATAGGGCATTTATGTCTTCTTTTGAGAAATGTCTATTCGTGGCCTTTGCCCGTTTTTTTTTTTTTCATGATCTGTGGTTTTCTTATTATCTTAAGTCTTATGATCACACATAATTTTAAAATTTTTGTCTATCTCCTCTACTTTATTCCTTTTAAGTTGGCAAAAGCACAATTCCCAATCACAAATACACAATAGTTTCTATGGTTTTATGTTTCTGAATGGCTGTTTAAAGACAATCCTAAATTATAACTTAGTTTGACTTGGACTGTAAAGAATTCAAGAGTGAAGTTTAACTTGCTACTATTTTAAAAGCATGTGACCTTATAGATCTATAAAATGTGAGAAGTGTTAAATAATCTTTGATATTACACATAAACCCCACACTAAAATGCCTTTCAATAAGTAAAAGGAACCATTTTAAATACAGGGAATTCTAATTATATTGGCATAGTTAAGGCCAAAAATATAAAGTAGACATTGCTACCTCATTTATCTTCAACCCTTGTGTTTAAGAGGCAAATGAACACAAAACACAGGTAAATCTTACTTGGTTCTGAGACAGTGAAGGAATTTCCCCTGTATTTAAACCAGTTATATAAATCTAAATAAAACCAGTAAGTTTTAAGATGGCACTCACCATCTTTGTGAAAAGTTGAACATTACTAATGAAGTCTAATCATATCTTTGGAAGGGGTAAACAATGATAGCATCTACTGAATTGGAATTACTATTAAATTCAAAAACTGAACATATTCATTTAACCACAAGCCAGTCTTAGTTTTAAATCAGGACTGCCCAACAAAATATTCTGTCAGTCATTCATGATCTGAATTCTGGTGTATGAGATCTATTAAAATATGGTACACATAGATAAGTCATGAGACATTTCTATTTTGTAATAAATAAGGCCTTTGCCCATTTTTAAATAAAATTATTTTTTCCACTGTTGATTTGTTTGAGTTCCTTGTATATTTTGTATATTAGTCCCCTGTTCGAGGAGTAATTTGCAAATATTTTCTCCCATTCAAGAGGTTGTCTCTTTACTCCATTGGTTGTTTCTGTTGCTGTACAGAAGCTGTTTAGTTTAGTATACTTCTATTTGTGTGTGGTTTTTTGTTTTTGTTTTTTGTTTTTGTTTTTTTTCTTTTTTGTGACAGGGTCTCACTCTGTTGCTCAGGCTGGAGTGCAGTGGTGTGATCTTGGCTCACTGCAACCTCTGCCTCCTTGGTTCAAGTGATCCTCCCACCTCAGCCTCCTGAGTAGCTGGGACTAAAGAGGTATGTGCCACAACACCTGGCTAATTTTTGTACTTTTTTTGGTAGAGATGGGTTTTTACCATGTTGCCCAGGCTGGTCTTGAACTCCTGGGATCAAGCAATATGCCCAGGTCGGCCTCCCAAAGTGCTGAGATTACAAGTGTGAGCCACTGTGCCCAGCCAATTTTTTTTTTTTAATTGTCTGTGCTTTTGAGGTCTTAGCCATAAAATCTTTGCCTAGACCAGTATCTTGAGGAGTTTTCCCTGTTTTCTTCTAGTGTTTTTACAGTTTCAGGTCTTACATTTAAGTCTTTAATCCATTTTGAGTTGACTTTTGTATATGGTGAAAGATGGGGGTACAGTTTCATTCTTTTTCTTTCTTTCTTTCTTTTTTTTCCCTTCAGGTTATGTATCTGATAGCCAGTCTCATTCTTCTCAGTATGGTTATCCACTTGTCTCAGCACCATTTATTGAAGAGGGTGTCTTTTCTCCAATGTATGTTCTTGGTGGCTTTGTTGAAGATCAGTTGGCTATAAATATGTGGATTTACTTCTGGGCTCTCTATTCTATTAGATTGGTCTATTTGTCTGTTTTCATACCAACATCATGCTGTTTTGGTTACTTGCAGTCTGTTTTGAAGTCAGGTAGTGTGATACCTCCAGCTTGGTTCTTTTTGCTCAGTATTGCTTTGGCTATTTGTGTTCTTTCTTGGTTCCATACAAATTTTAGAATTTTTTTCTGCTTCTGTGAAAAATGATATTGGTATTTTTGATAAGGATTGTATTAAATCTGTAGATTACTTTGGCAGTATGGTCATTTTAATGATATGAATTCTTCCAATCCACGGGCACAAAATGTTTTTCCATTTATTCATATCCTCTTCAATTTCTTTCATCAGTGTTTTGCAGTTTTCCTTGTAGAGATCTTTCACCTCCTTGGTTAAATTTATTTCTAGGTATATTTTTTGGTAACTATTGTAAATGGGATTGCCTTCTGGATTTCTTTTTTGCCTATTTCATCATTGGTTATTATTGCCTATTTCATTATTTCATTAGCAAAAATGCTACCGATTTTTGTGTTTTTGTATCCTGTAATTTTACTGAATTTGTTGATCAGTTCTAGGAGTTTTTCTGTGGTATCTTTTGTTTTTTTCCAGATACAAAATTATATTCTCTGCAAAGAGGGATCATTTGATTTTCTCTTTTCCAAGTTAGATGCCTTTTATTTCTTTTTCTTTCCTGATTGCTCTGGCTAGGACTTTCAGTACTATGTTAAATAGAAGTGGTGAAAGTGGGCATTCTTGACTTGTTCCAGTTAGTAGAGGAAAGACTTTCAAGTTTCCCCATTCAGTATGATGATAGCTGTGGGTTTGTTCTATATTGCCTTTATTATTTTGAGGTATGATCCTTCTATGCCTAGTTTGTTGAGAGTTTTTAATCCTGAAAGGGGTGTTGAATTTTGTCAAATGCTTTTTCTGCATCTATTGAGATGAACATATGGTTTTGCCCTTCATTTTGTTGATGCGGTGTATCGTGTTTATTGATTTGCATGTGCTCAACCATCCTTGCATTCCTAGTATAAATTTAGATTGATCATGGTGTATCATCTTTTTGATGTGCCGTTGCACTTGGTTTGCTAGTATTTCATTGAGGGTTTTTGCATCTATGTTAATAAGGGATATTGGGCTGTACTTTTCCTTTTTTGTTGTGTCCTTGTCTAGTTTTGGCATCAGAGGATTACTGGCCTTGTAGAATAAGTAAGAGATAATTCCCTCCTTTTCAAGTTTTTGGAATAGTTTGAGGAGGATTGTTATTAATTCTTCTTTTTACATTTGGTAAAATTCAGCTGTTATTCCATCTGGTCCTGGACTTTTCTTTGTTGAGAGGCTTTTTATTACTGATTCAATCTTGCTACCTGTTATTTGTCTGTTCAGGTTTTTTATTTTATCCTGATTCAATCTTGGTGGGTTTTGTTTCCAGGAACTTATTCATTTCCTCTACATATTCCAGTTTGTTATCATATAGTTACTTGTTCATAATCATCTCTGATGATCTTTTGCGTTTCTGTGGTATCAATTGTAATGTATCCTTTTTCATTTCTGACTTTGTTTATTTGGGTCTTCTCTCTTCTTGGTTAGTCTAGTGGTTTATAACTTTTATCTTTTCAAAGAGCCTATATATATGTAGATATATATAGGCTTGCTCTTTGAAATATTTGCTCTATTTCATTACTTCTCCTCTGATCTTTGTTTTTCTTTTCTTCTGCAAATTTTGGGTTCTTGCTCTTCTAGTTTCTTAGGGTGTATCATTAGATTGTTTATTTAAAATCTTTATTTTTGTTGATGTAGGCATTTATTGCTATACCCTTCTCTCTTAGCATTGCTTTTGCTGTGTCCTACAGGTTTTGTATGTTATGTTTCTATTTTCAGTTGTTTCAAGAAATTTTTGATTTCCATCTTAATGGTCATTCAAGAGCATGTTGTTTAATTTCCATGTACTTGCATAGTTTCCAAGTTCCTCCTGGTATTGATTTATATAGTTTTATTCCATTGTGGTCTGAGAAGATATTGGATATAATTTTGATTTTTGAAAATTTGTTGAGACATGTTTTCTGGCCTAACGTATAGTCAATCCTGGTGAATGTACCATGTCTGATGAGAAGAATGTTTATTCTGCAGTTGTTGGATAAAATGTTCTGTAAATGTCTATTAGGTCCATTTGGTCTAAAGTCCAGTTTAAGCCTAATGTTTCTCTGGGAGTGGGGAGTTGAAGTCTCCTACTATTATTGTATCAGAGTCTAGCTCTAGCTCTTTCTTTAGATCTAGTAATATTTGCCTTATGAATCTGGGTGCTCCAGTGTTGGATGCATATGTATTTAAAATTATTATATTCTCTGGCTGAATTTATCCCTTTCTCATTATATAATGACTGTCTTTGTCTTTTTAAAAAAACTGTTTTTGACTTAAAGTCTGTTTTATCTGATATAACTATTCCTTCTCACTTTTGATTTCTGTTTGTGTAGAATATCTTTTTCCATCCTTTTACTTTCAGTCTGTATCTGTCTTTACAGGTAAAGTGTGTTTCTTGTAGGCAGCATATAGTTGGTTCACTTTTTTAAAATTTCTTAAGCCAGTCTACATCTTTTAAGTGTAGAATTTAATCCATTTGCGTTCGAAGTAATTATTGATATGTGAGGTTTTATTTGCTTTATTGTTAATTATTTTCTGATTGCTTCCTTTCTTTCTTTTTTTCTTATTGTTTGTCCTTGTGGTTTGCTGTTTTCCTATGGTGGTACCATTTGAGTCTTTTCCTCATTTGTGTGTTTGCTTTATAGTGAGTTTTATAAGTTTGTATAATTTCATGATGCTGTCATCTTTTTGCTTTCAGGTTTAGGACTTTCTTGAGCATTTATTGTAAGGTCAGTTCAGTAGTGATGAAATCTCTCAGCATTTGCTTGGGAACGACTGTATTTCTCCTTCATTTTTGAAGAATAATTTTGCTGGATGTACTATCCTTGGGTAGGAGTAGTTCAGCACTTTGAATATATCATCCTATTCTCTCCTGGCCTGTAAAGTATCTGCTGAGAAGTCCAATAGGGGCTCCTTTACAAGTGACCAGATGCTTTTCTCTTGCTACTTTTAGGATGTTCTCTGTCATTGACAGATAAAGCAGATCTAGCCTATCATTGAAGCTTTCAAGTGTATTTGATATTTCATTCAAGGAGTTTTCCAGTCCTAGAATTTCTATTTGGTCATTTTTAATTATATTTATCTCTTTGTTACCTGTCTCATTCATATTCTGAATTGTTGTTCTTTTTTCTTTGTATTGTTTTTCAGAATTCTTTTGTATCTCACTGAGCTTATTTAGTATCACACTTTTGAATTCTGTTTTCAGAATTTCATGAATTTCTTTTTGATTGGGATCTGTTGCTGGGCAATTATTGTGTTCTTGAGGTGTCATATTTCCTTGCTTTTTCATGTTTCCTGCATCCTTAAATTGATATCTGTGCATCTGGTGTAGTAGTAATTTCTTTCCATTTTTAAAATTTGCTTTCATATGGGAGGACTTTTTCCTGAAGATGTATCAATAGCGTTGCTTGGATAGGGCCCTTTGGGCTTTGATTCTGGGCGTGTGCAGTAGTGTAGTCTCTGCATGATTTCTTTGACTGTAGGTGGCGTGAATGATACCTGTGATTTCTTTGGTTGTTTAGGGTGCATTTATTAGTAGAGGCTGTGATGAAGTTTTGCTGGGGACAGAGCTGCCAGGTGGGCCAGTCTTCAGGCCCCATTGGTGGCAGCAGTGGGCTGAGTGTACTTGTTCTTAGCCCCAAGAACACTAGTTCTTGCTAGCACAGATGTTAGTGGGACCAGGCAGGTCAAATCTTGAGCCTCCAGGTGGCTTGCTCAAATACTGGCAGTGGCAGTGGTGGGCCAGGAGGGTGAATGAGTTCTCAGATACCTAGGCAACTGGTGTGGTATGGGTGCTGGCAGTGGCAGTGGCAGGATGATTCTCTGGGTCTGAGTAATGTGCACTGGTGTTGGCAGTGGCTGTGATACGAGGTCACCATTCACAGCCCCAGACATGTAGCTCACAGGCTTGCCTGCTCTTGGTGGCAGCTGCGCCGCAGCACCACATAGAAGTGGGAAGGGACCCTGCCCTTTGCACATTAGTCTGGACATGGAAGCCACATTGCCAGTTGGGGCATGTTGCCACTCACAGCCCCAGACAGGCAGCCTTTTGTCTTGCCTGTCCTAGCTCCTGGTGGCAGCAGCAGTGGCTACAGCTGCAGCAGTGTGACAAAGGGGAGAGAAGGTCCTACTGTCTATGGGCAAGCCTGAGCACAGAGGCTGCTCTGCTGGTAGGGGTGGGGTCACTTATCTCAGACCCAGACTGTCAGCTCTTAGGATTATCCACCTCAGCTTCTGGTTGGAGAAACTGCTGTGGCAGTATGTGGAGGTGGGGAGGGGTTCTCACTCTCTGCTTGTAAGCCTGAGCACAGAGTTTGTGCTGCTTCTGGGGGCAGGGTTGCTTCTCACAGCCCCAGACAGGGAAGCTCTCAGTCTCTAGAAATCATACACTTTATTTTCCTTTTTCCAGGCCTGCCTTTTTGGTGCACTGCAATTTTCCAGGATTTCATGAATTTCTTTTTGATTGAGATCTGTCGCTGAGGAGTAGTGCTCCCTGTGGGCTAGAGTACTGGGGACCCTGCAGCACCTTTGGGGCCAGCCAGTGATGTGCCACTGTAGTCCTCTGGGTGGACACTGGGGGATGTCAGTGAAGGCTCCTGGGATGTGGACAGATGGGAGCTGTAGCTCCTGGGGCAGAATGCGTCTCATGATGGCTGTGCTCTCCCAGTAGTGCCCTGTTGCAGCTGCTTAGGTCTCAGGGGGTGTGAGTGACCCAGCATGAATTCCCTGTCAGTGTAATGTCCTTACAGGGTCTGCAGGTCACTCTCCATGCTAGCATCAGGGTTTGTGTGGTTAGAGGGGCTTCCCATGGCTGGGGTTACAGTATTTTGTGGTGGGGAGAATTGGACCACTGACGTTCTCTCACTTACCCTTCCCTACAATAGTGAGCACCTCTGGCTCCCAACTGGCCACTCGCTTCCTTCTCCTCTGTGCCTCAGGTGCTTGCTGAGACTTCTCTGTTGGACTCTAGCGGTCTCTCCTGGATGTTCTATTGGAGGTGTGCTATCTTTTCATAATTTTGGGTCTTCTTTCTGGAGAAGGTGAGTGTCCAATGTCTCTAGTCAGCCATCTTGAACCTGAATCCTCATTAGAATATTTCTATTTTAAGACTGTAGAGAGTATATGGATTTTAAGAACTTTTTCAGTAATCATATTGGTGGTAATATTACTATGATTATTCTGAGACTTGTGTGTGTGTAGTGTGAGGTAATCAAGTGAGTAATTATGGAATATACTAATTCCATGATCCTCTGCATCTTTGAGAACCAGAATTCTCATGTAGCAAAAGGAGATACAGATATAATAAAAAAGAGATTGCATACAATTGAGTTGAAATTGGAATGATCAATGTGGATGCATCAGGTATTTTATTTATATTTTCTAGTTCTGCCTACTGTATAGGCCTAAAAGCAATGATCAGCCCAGAAGGAATGAGTATCCTTTGTGCGTGCGTAGATTGTGGAACAATCTACAATTCTCACCACAATTTCTCATTTACAAAAAAGGGCTTCTTAGAGAAATGGCTGATTCCAGGACTTAGGCAAGAAATGAACATGACAAGCCTGGAATGTCTTATATTATCAGAAAGAAAACTACTAGGGTCTCATCGTATATTACTAGCATCATGTCAAAAGGATTCAGAGGACAGGTTTAAAGGGCTTCTAATAGCCAAAGATGGGACAATTTGAGCTCCAATAATGATAATAATTAAAACAGATTGAAGCCTATAAAAATGTTTAAATTGAAAAGTTTATAATGATTATATGTGAGAGTGTGAGAGAGTGTGTGTGTGTGTGTGTGTGTATGTGAGACCTTTGGGGAATAACAAGGAAACTGGTGAATAAAGGGAGGAAATCCAACACTTATCCTGCCTTTCCTATGTGAACTTGGTAACAAGCAAGTAAATGAGAGTAAGGGTCTCATTAGAAAGGTAATCCAACAAATAAATGAAAATAAAATGATAGAACTTCAACATCACCATTTGGCACTCTCTAGTTAATGGCGATAAGCATTAAACATCAATGGCTACTAAGATCATGAAAAACAGATAATTAGAAATTATATGCCTCATAGTCTTGAACCTAAGTCTGAGTCAGTCTCTGGATCCAGCTGCCAATTTTCAGAAATTCAGAGGACAGATGAACTTCTTGGGTTGCACCAAGAATATGCAATCAGCAAAATCCAGAATGTGGGACACTCTATGGGTCAAATGGCCCAGGTTCTTTAACTGAAAAGTATGAGGAAATGAGGGGATGGAGGAAGAACTTACAGAGTAAGAGACATTTATAAGACATGTATATTTTTTAACCAGGTAAGACTAACAGATCATATATAGGGATGCACATCTGAGTGACAAACTTTCCTTTTCTTTTTTTTTTTTTCTTTTTTGAGATGGAGTCTCTCTCTGTAGCCCAGGCTGGAGTGCAGTGGCGTGATCTCAGCTCACTGCAACCTCCGCTTCCCTGGTTCAAGTGATTCTCCTGCCTCAGCCTCGTGAGTAGCTGGGACTACAGGCAAGCGCCACCACGCCCGGCTAATTTTTGTGTTTTCAGTAGAGATGGGGTTTCACCGTGATAGCCAGGATGGTCTCAATCTCCTGACCTCATAATCCGTCCACCTTGGCCTCCCAAAGTGCTGGGATTACAGGTGTGAGCCACCGTGCCAGCTGTTTTTTTTTTTTTCTTTACCATTGAATTTTGAGATCTCTTTATATATTCTAGGTATTAACTTGTCCCTTGTTTTATATGTGGTTTGCAAATACTTTCTACTACTCTGTAGGTTGTCTTTCATTTTCCTAATAGAGTCACAGAAGGAGAAAAGAAAAGAGGCTGGGCTGAACAAGTACTCAAACAAACAATGGCCAAAAACACACAGCAAATTGTCAAGAGACCTAAACCTACAAATGCAGGAAGCTGGTATCCAAACAGGTTAGATCCAAAGAAATCCACACCAAGATACGTTATAATTAAACTTCTGAAAGCTTAAGACAAATAAAAAACATCTTGAAAGCTTTCAGAGAAAAATGATAACTTACTTATTGGGGTAAGGGGAAAACAATTAGAATAACAGCAAACGTCTCATCAGAAACCATGGAGGCCAGAAGAAAGTGTCACAATATTTTTCAAGGGCTGAAATAAAATTACTGTCAACCTGGGATACTGTCACCTAGTGAAAATATTTGTCAAGAGTGAAGGGGAAATGAAGTTATTCTGAGATGAAGGAAGGCTATTTGTTACCAACAGATTTACCCTAAACAGATTTACCCTAAAAGAAGGGCTAAAGAAAGTTCTCTAAATAGAAGGAAAATGATAAAAGAAGGACCTTGGAACATCAGGAAGGAAGAAAGAGCATAAAAGAAAAAATATGGTGAAATAAAAGCCTTTCCTTCTCCTCTTGGTTTTTAAAATTACTCCTGATAGTTGAAGTAATAATTATAATACTGTCAAATGTGGTTCTAAATGTCTATAGAGGAAATATTTAAGACAATTATGTTATCAATGGGGGAGGATAAAGGGACATAAGGGAGGTAAGATTTTTCTTCAACACCAGTAGATTGAATATGTTATGTATATATAATGTAGTACTCAAGCAACCAGTAAAAAAAAATTGATACAAAGAGGTACATTCCAAATATTATAGATAAATTAAAATGGAATTCTAAAAAAAGGTGTGCGTAACACATAGGAAATCAGGAAAAATAAAACAGAGAAATAAAGAACAAAGAGAACAATCAGAAAACAAAAATAAAATGGCAGACTTAAGCCCTAACATAAAAATAATCATGTAAAATATAAATAGTCAAAATACCCCAATTAAAATACAGAGATTGGCAGAATGAATTACAAAACAGGACCCAATCTACTAAGCTTTTTGTTTTGGTTATTTTTCGGTTCTAAAATTTCCATTTGAGGCTAGGCACGGTGGCTCACGCCTGTAATCCCAGCACTTTGGGAGGTTGAGGCAGGTGGATCACTTGAGGTCAAGAGTTAGAGACCAACCTGGTCAACATGGTGAAATCCTGTCTCTACTAAAAATACAAAAATTAGCCAGGTATGGTGGCTCACACCTGTAATCCCAGCTACTCAGGAGGCTGAGGCAGGAGAATTGCTTGAACCTGGGAGGCGGAGGTTGCAGTGAGCCGAGACTGCCACTGCACTCTAGCCTGGGCAACAGAGCAAGACTCTGTCTCAAATAAAATAAAATAAAATAAAATTTCCATTTGATTCTTTATAGCATCAGTTTCTTTGCTGAGGCTTTTTTTTTTTTTTTTTTTTTTTGAGACAGAGTTTCACTCTTGTTGCCCAGGCTGGAGTACAATGGCGTGATCTCAGCTCACTGCAACCTCCACCTCCTGGGTTCAAGTGATTCTCCTGACTCAGCCTTGTGAGTAGCTGGGATTACAGGCATGTGCCACCATGCCTGGCTAATTTTGTATTTTTAGGAGAGAGGGGGTTTCTCCATGTTGGTCAGGCTGGACTTGAACTCCTGACCTTGGGTGATCCTCCCACCTCAGCCTCCAAAGTGCTGGGATTACAGGTGTGAGCCACCACGCCCAGCCTGAGGCTATTTTTAAATTTGTTTCAAGTGTGTTTTTAATTGGTCAGTGAGGCATTTTTATCATGGCTGCTTTAATCTTTGTCAGACAATTCTAACATCGCTCTGTATCTCAATGTGGGCATCTGTTGGTTATCTTTTCTCATTCAGTCTGAGCTTTTCATGATTATTGATAGGATGAATGATTTTCTGTTGAAGCCTGGACATTTTCATATTGTGTTACAACACTCTGGATCTTATTTAAACCTTTTATTTTAGCTAATTTGTTATTATTATTTTTTTACTAACACTGCTCTGGCAGGGCAACTGGGGGACACTGTGTTATTACTGCCAGGTAGGAGTGGAAGTCCAAGTTTCTCACTTGGCATTTGTTGACACTTGTGTGGGGGGAACTCCTCATTACTGCTGGGCAAGTGTGGGAGTTATGGCTTCTTACATGGCCTGCACTACACCATGATAGGAGTGGCCTCATTAGTGTTGGGTGATGGTGGAAGACCTGACTCTCCACTAGGCCTCCTGTCACTCCATTCCTGTGGGAGTACTGAGGTGCTTTGTTACATCATTTATTACATTTTCTTTTATTTCCTTTTTTTTTTTTTTGAGACAGTCTCGCCCTGTCACCCAGGCTGGAGTGCAGTGGTGTGCCCATGGCTCACTGCAGCCTCAAGTTCCCGAGTTCAGGTGATCCTCTCACTCAGCCTCCCTAGTAGCTAGGACTATAAGCATGTGCCACCACACCCAACTAATTTTTTGTATTTTTTTGGTAGAGATGATGTTTCACCATGTTGACCACGCTGGTCTCAAACTTCTGGGCTCAAGCGATCTGCCCATCTTGGCCTCTCAAAGTGCTGGGGTTACGGGTGTGAACCACCGTGCCTGGCCTGTTACATTTTCTTGAGAATGGAAATCTAGGCTTTTACTAGCATGGGTTGGGGTGGGGTTACAGCTTTTTCTGTGGTGTTTGGTTCAAGTAGAGTGGTTATGGTTTAAAGTTGTCTGTCTTGCTAGGCTGCCTTTTTGCTGGTCCTTTGGCAAGAGAGAGCTTTTTGTTGGGGCTTTTCTTATCTGTACCCATTGGCAATTGTGAGTTGCCAGTTTCTTCAGCTGCAAGTCTGGGATATGAGGCACAAAGGAAAACCCAAGAAATTCACCATCATGTCGCTCCTCAGATCCCAAGAACCTAGTCTGTCTTTTTTTTTTTTTCCCACCTTTCAGAGTCATCTTATGTTTGTTTTAGATAAAATGTTTGAAGTTTTCAGTTGTAGTTAGTGGGAGAAATAAGAAAAATTACATCTACTCTAGTTTCCTGGAAGTAGAAATCTCCAGGGATGTTTCTGAACTCCATGAAAGGAAAATGAACTTTTATGATGTACCTTTATACATTTTTGTCTTTTTGGTTTGAATACTTTGGTTGTAATACAGAACATGTTAATCTTTACTTATTTTCTCAATTCTTACTATTTGTTAAAACAAATAAGAATAGCTATAACTCAGTTAAAACAAGTAGGAATACACTAGTTCTTTGGATGGTCCATGTTATTTCTGATTGTTTTAATATTTATTTGTATGGGTTCAGAGAAGAGGATGAGAGTGTCTGAGGGGTATAAGCAGTCTCATTCTGGCTCCCAACATATTTTTAGGAACCTTATACCTAGCAAAAAGTGTTTTCCACCACTAAATTATATTCCCAAAGTCTTATCAAATGTATTTTCTAATTGAAAAGTTTAACATAGGCTTCACCTTATGAATGACTAGCAGGTATTGGGAAACTCAGAGATATAGATAGTACAGGCAGCTTTTCTTTTTGTTCTTTTTTCTTTTTCTTTTCTTTTCTTTTTTTTTTTTGGTTGAGATAGCATTTCTCTCTGTCACCCAGGCTGTTATACAGGGACGTGATCATGGCTCACTGCAGCCTCCACCTCCTGACTTCAAGTGATCTTCCTGCCTAAGCATCCTGAGTAGCTGGGACCAGAGGTGTACACCACCATGCCTGGCTACTTTAAAATATTTTTGTGATGACAGTATCTGACTATGTTGCCTAGGCTGGTCTTGAACACCTGGTCTCAAGCAATCTTCCCACTGTGATCTCCCAAAGTGTTGGGATTACAGGCGTGTGCCACCACATCCAGGCAACTTTTCTTAATTTTAGATAAAGTCTTCCAGTTCCATCCTGAATGGTGTATGGATAGGAGAGGATGCCTGAATTAACACAGAACCCAAAATGGAACCAGTTATTCATGCTTCACACAGGGTGTAGAGAAGCATTGCGCAAACTGTGCAATGAATTATTGTACAATCAGAAGTGCTTACTTTTAACTTAAAAACACATTCATGTTAAGCATAATTTCTTAGATCCTCAAGGTCAGTGTTTTAATTTGATTCTCTCTTTGTCACATCTAAAAGAAAATAACATCAATGTTAACTGGATTGTGGGCTTTTGCCCATAATCATTTGAACATCAATGTCTCCTTCTTGCTTTTATCTTTATTGTCCAAAATATGAACGATCTTTTTGGTTGTAATTTTTTTGGATCTTTCTATGCTTTCTATTATTTTAATATCTTAAATTAAGAACACCTCAAAATATCTAATTTTCTGACCCCTACCTTTATCTTAATGAGATTGCTTTCACAGTCACTAGCACCAGTGACTGTGACTTTCTGTGCAGTCATTTGTCCCCAGAGCTACCTTCCTTCAGTAGTAACTGCAAAATAAGACAAAGAACAAACTGTCCTTGTTCTTCTCAGGTTCTTTTAGGGCTTTGGTTGCTAGTATTATTTTCTTCCACCATTTTCTTTCCCTTTTTTTCTCTTTCATATGCTTGTTTACCAGCCTTGGTTATTGAGATATGTTACTCCTAGACCTACCCAGTGTAACTTTGATCTCTTTGTTTCTAGATCTTTGACTTTTACATGGCAACTGTTATTTCAGATTCCCTTAGCTAAACTGATCTTTTTCCCATTTTAAGGCTTACTCAAGATCCATATTCTGTAGACTCCCTAGTGTCTCCTTGGCTTAGTCTGGACCATCTACCTAAATTATCAGCTTTTGAACTCTTAGTTTCTGATCTTCACCCTAACACATATAATTGCATATGGCAACTTTGTGAAATGTAAACTTCTTTTGCCGGGCTTGGATCTAGGATGCTATCCAACCCTATCCCAGCCTAAATCTCCACCTGGAAAATTTGACTTTCACATCCAGCTGATCATGAAGCCCTGCCAGTTTTGTGTCTTAGAAACTTCTAAACTCTATCTCCTCAGCATTAGGCAGGACCATTTCAACTGCAAATTACAAAAGCCCAATTCAAGCCAGTTTTGCAAAATAAAGGAATGTATTCTTCTTCATTACTAGAAATTGAATAGGCTTCAGAGTCAATTAGTTCAATATGTTAAACAATGTCATCAGGAACCTACCTCTCTCCATCTCTCAGCTCTGTTTCTTCTGTGCAGCCTTTGCTCTTCAGCAAGCAGAGTCTTTTTATGGTGGGAAAGATGGCACTGTGCAGCTCAGGACTTACAGAGTGCTTGTGGCACATGACCTCTGGGTAAGGAAATTGGGGGACTGGGGCACAAGAGTGGGAAGGAGACTTACTTTGGCAGGATGTGTTCTTTTTGCCTTGTGGTAATGACTAAATAAGTGCACCAATATATCATTACAAATTGTATTACAAAGTGAAAATTCAATCCGTGGAGATATGGGCTAAGTAGAAAATAAAAACCCTGTTACTCAGGTGGAAGGTGAGGACAGTATTGTCAACAGTACCAAATACTGTCTAAGGGACAAGCAGGAGAAGAGCTGAAATGTGCAAGTTTGATTTAACAGCATGGAGGTCAGGGGTGAATTTGACAAGAGAAGTCTTGTTGAGACCAGTAATCAGAATATGGTGGGTTGTGAAGTGAAAGAGAGATGAAGAAAACAAGAGGAGCAGAAAAGGGAGGAGACTGTAGGAGGCGAGATATTGGAAGGCAATGGGAAGGAACCAGCAGAGAGAGGCAGTACGAAGATACATGAAAGAGAAGAAACATGAACAGAGTAAGGTACTTGAGAAGGCATAAGAGGTAGGCCACTTGTTCCTCTGAAATAAGAAAGAAAGACAAGAAGATTCATATATAGGTAGGTTTGTGTTATTGTTCTGGTGGCAGGAATTTGAGGGAGTCGTTCTGATGGCTTTTGTTTCCCTTCTGAAAACAGAAGTCTGATTGCCTCAGATTGCCTGCTGAATGATTTGGCAGGATAAGAGGTGGCCGAATCCAAAAGTTTGAGAATAGAGATGCAGAGAATAAGAAAGTACCATAACTAGAAAAACATAGTTCTGTAGTTGTCATTCAGGACTGAGAGCCCATTTGAGGTTGATGACGGTAAAACTGTATTAGATTCCATCTACTTGACTGTTTGATTTTTCTCCAGCAAAGCTCAGAGGATGAGTGGATGAGGCAGAGGGTGATGTCACCCCGGGTTGGAAGGGCAACAGGACAAGGGCATTTAAGGCTCTGCTTTTAATATGTAGTCAATTCTGCTTTAATAACTTTTCCATTTTTTTCCCATAGTTTTTGATCTAATGGGTATGTTTAATTCATGTTTTTTTCCAGAAAGTTCTATATTTGAGATATGTATATAAAGTTTTAGCATTGTTGTTGATAGTATTTTGTAGAGAAAAAACCCTGCCATATCTATGACTATAGCTTCCATTTCATTCATTACTTTCTATGTATATGTGTTCTTTTTTCTTGATTAGCTGGAGGTTTGTTTAGGATATACTTTCATTTTCAGAGAAACAGGTTTTAGATTTATTTGTCAATTTTACTGTTTTTAAGATACCTTTTAGCATTGCTCCTCTGTGTGTCTGCTTCCTACATTAGACAGTAGGCCCTAGTGGAGAGGAGCACATTTCACCCATCCCTGCATTTTCCAAGGCAGTTTACTCGAATGTTTTCTACAACATGGGATTCAATTCATTTTTATAGGATTGACTTAAATGTTATTTTGTGATAATTTTATTTTAAATGTTATAAAAGAAACTAGAGATTTAATTAGATTCACCCTACTTTCTTTTAGTTTGGGACTTATGTGTATGTGTTTTTCCACCCCTAAAAAATCAACATTTTTATGCATTGTATTTTATGAGTTACAAGGCTGTACTTATTGGGGGACACTTGCGATAAGGAGGAAATGTCAGGAAGCTCTATCTTGTAATATCTGAAATTGGCATTAAGAGCTTATTTTTGAATTGGTTTTCAACTAGCAACTTGGTGACCTGAGGCAGAGCTTTAGCACACAGTACTAAGTGGTGTGAATACAATAGAACTGACAAGATTAATTTTTCTTTCTGCAAAAATATTTTGGTGGAGGGTGATATGGTTTGACTGTGTCCCCACCAAAATCTTATCTTGTATTATAGTTCCCATAATCCCCACATGTCATGGGAGGGACCTGGTGTAAGTAGTTGAATCATGGGAGTGGTTACACCCATGCTGCTGTTCTTTTGATAGTGAGTTCTCATGAGACCTGATGGTTTTTTTATTTTTTGTTTTTTTGAGATGGAGTCTCACTCTGTTGCCCAGGCTGGAGTGCAGTGGCATAATCTTGGTTCACTGTAACCTCTACCTCCTGGGTTCAAGCGATTCTCCTGTCTCAGCCTCCTGAGTAGTTGGGACTACAGGCATACACTGCCATGCCTGGCTAATTTTTGTACTATTATTTTTTTTTTTAGTAGAGACAGGGTTTCACCATGTTAGCCAGGCTGGTTTTGAACTCCTGACCTCAGGTGATCCGCTCGCCTTGGCCTCCCAAAGTGCTGGGATTATAGGTGTTAGCCACTGTGCCCAGCCAAGACCTGATGATTTTATAAGGGGTTTCTCCCACTTTGCCCAACACTTCTTCCTGCTGCTACATGAAGAAGGACATGTTTGCTTCCTCTTCCACCATGATTGTAAGTTTCCTGAGGCCTCCCCTACCCTGTGGAACTGAGTCAATTAAACCACTTTCCTTTCTAAATTACCCAGTCTTGAGTATGTCTTTATTAGCAGCGTGAGAATGGACTAATACAGAAGGTTAGTGAGTGGATGGGCATTTGGGCATTCTTGTATACTATATGGGGAAGTGAATATCATTATGGCCTGTATGGAAGACTGTTGGCAATATCTAAAGCCTTAAATATGCACATGTCCTTTGTCTCAGAAATACTCCTGCTAAGAATATATTTTACAGCACTAATATAGACAAGAGGGCAAAGGTATATATATGTACATAGATATTCATTGCATTATTTAGAATAGAAAAATGAAACAATTTAAATTTCTAATATATTGTTTAGATTTTGATACAGCTATACAATAACTGGCATATTTTGCAGGCACTTTGTTAAAAAAATGAATGTGAGGGGGGTGTGTGTGTGTGTGTTTGTGTATACACTAACAAATCTGGATAGACATAGTAGCCAAGGTAGCAGCAGGATACAGGAGGCATACTCAAATTGAATAACTTGACTAGGGTTCAATATAGGGACTATTTATAAGGCATAGGCAGAATATAGAGAAGCAACAAGGAATAGTATAGAACCTGGAGTTTGTAAGAGTATGGGGGATAGGATGTTCTTACCATATCTAGGCCTGTCTGAAGGAGCCAGAGGAATTAGGTAGGAAGATTTATGGGGAGGAGGGCCTTTTGACAGGACTTGTGACTTTTTGTAAAAGGATGTAGCCCTCTCACAGCAACTCTACAGCGTGGTTGCTGGGAAATGAATGTCTTGGCCTCTCTTTCCTTCTTCCCCCTTCTCTCTCCCTGGTGTTCTTCATTGAGTAAGCCCTACCACAAGTCAGATCTCAAAGGGAGTCTTTGATGAAGACCATATAATTAGTCTCCCATGGCACAAAGCAAGGTGGAGAGGATTGGGAGTAGCACTAAAGGGACAAACAGAAAATACTGAGCTCAACGTATGTACACAACATGTTAGTGGAGGTAATTCTTGACAGTGGGGTTTTGGGTTAATATTTTCTTCCTTAATTTCATTTTCTAATTTTTGAAAATGAATACATATGACATGTAATTTTTAAAAGTTAAAATTTTTTTCCATAGAAATAATTTGCCTCAAATTATGTGATAATTATGAATTTGCTTTGCCAAAATTCAGCCGTTTTGTGTCTACACAGCTGAATGCCCTCTTCTAACCTTTAATCCTTATTTACTTAAAAATATCCTCAGGGTTTCTTTAGTTAGAAAACAAATTTTCCTAATTCCAGCCAATGTTAGCACTTGGGAGTGGGGTAGGGAATTGGCTTTATTTAGGAATATTATTACCTTGATAAAATTTTGGGGACCACTGTGACCATTTAAAACCATATTATAAACACAGGTACTCTGAGTTCCTCAGAAGGAGCTTTAAAAGCCTAATATCATTCCATAATCCTGATAGAATATAGAATATAGAATTTAGTTGGATTAACAGATAGCAGTATTAAAGCATTTTATTTACATAAATTATGAAACCAGATTAAGGTAAATAGCCTATCATATGTCCTTCAATGTACACATAGAAACATTTCTATTACTGATTTGTGAACATTTCTCCTCCATGGAGCCGCTTTAATATATACCTTTTTTCTTCCTTTATTATGAAATCTTAGGTTATCAATAATAATGTATACTCATTCTAAAGATGATGTTGGTATTGACTACACTTAACTAAGAGATAAGAAGGGTCTTTTTGAGGTCTATCTACAACCTTTAATAGAAAGCGTTTGCTTTGAGAAATAATCTACATATGCATTGTTAAACTTTCTTCTTCTTTTTCTGAGCTATTGCTTTTTCCTTTAGTGGCACAAAACATTTTAAAATTGCATTTTCTATTAGTATTTTTTTTCTGGGGAAAAGATGGGATGTGTATATGGCATGTAAAAATGCTATGTATCAAAATCAATGATAAAAAGAAAATCTTAAAGGTAGCCAGAGAAGAAAAATCATTTATTAATTTCCTATCACTGCCATAGAAGTTATCTCAAACATAGAGGCTTAAAACACAAATTTATGATCTTACAATTCTCTAAGTCAGAAGAAGGACATGGGCCTCACTGTGCTAAAATCAAGGTGTGAGCAGTGATTCAAAGGAATCAAGGCTTCATTCTTTCCTGGACACTCTAGGAAAGAAAGTGTTTCCCTGCTTTTTCCAATTTCTAGAAGCCATCCGGATTCCTTGGCTCATAGCCCCTTCCTCCATCTTCAAAAACCAACAATAAGGCATCTCTCTGATTCTGCTTCCATAGTCACATCTTTTTTCCTGACTCTCTTTTGTCTGTCTCTTCCATTAAGGACTCTTGTAATTACACTGGACCAGCCATACAATCCAGGATAATCTCCCTATTTTAAGGTAATCTGATTAGCAACCTTAATTCTATCATCTGATTAGCAACCTTAATTCTATCTGCAGACTTAGTTACTTTTTGCCGTATAACCTAACATAGTCACAAGTTCCAGGAATTAGGATGTGCACATCTTGGCCATTATTCCACCTAGCATAGCCTGTCTTCTGGTCCCTAAATATACCTATCTGTCTTGAATGCAAAATACATTCACCTTATCCCCAGCTCTCCAAAGGTCTCATCCCATTATAGCATCAATGCAAAGTCAAAAATCTGAACTATTCACTAACTCAAAAGTCTCAAATCTTACCATCTAAACCAGGCATGGATAATTGTTTTGCCTACCACATACATGTTATATATGAAGGAACAAAGATAACAATGACAGTAGATTTCCCATCTGAAACAATATAAGTGATAAAGCAGTAGAGGAAACATCTTTCAAGCAGTGAAAAAAAATTTTAATTTCGAATTCTGTACTTAGCAAGAATATATTTATTTTATTCAGTGAACCCCAAAGAAGAGAGAAGAAGTGGAAAAGGGAAAATAACAGATGAAGATATAAAATATAGCCATATGATAGATTTAAACTAACCATATCAGTGATGAGATTAAATGCAAATGGTCTGAATACCCTAATTGTAAGGCACAGCTGTTCAGATTGGATTGAAAAAAAAAAGCAGAATCCAATTATATGCTGCTTACAAGACACACACTTTAAATGTAAAGACACAAACAGGTAAAAAGTAACAGAAAAGAAGAAGATATTCCATGCTAATATTAATTAAACAAAAACTAGAATAGTTATTAATAGCAAACAAAGCAGATTTCAAAACAACATTAGCATGGATGAAGAATGTGATATCATAATGATAAAGGAGTCAATTAATCATGAGCAAAAAACAATACAAAACATTTGGGCACCTAATAACAGAGATTCAAAATACACAAACCACAAATGTACAGAATAGACAAATCCACTATTACAGAGATTTAAAAACTTTTTTATCAATGACTGATAGGACAACTAGACAGAAAATCAGCAATGGTATAAAATACTTGAACAACACTGGTAACCAACTTGATCTAACTGACCTTTTTAGAAAACTCCAACAGCAGCAGAATGCACATTTTTTTTCACATGCACACAATACAAGATAGACCATATTTTGAGGACATGAATCATGTCTCTGTAAGTTTAAAGGTATTTACACATAAAAATGTGCATTCTCCACTCAAAATGGAATTAAATTAGAAATCAATAAGCAAAAGATCTTTGGAAAATTCTCAAATATTTGGAAACTGAAAAGTGCATTTCTAAGTTCTAAAGAACCCATGAGTTAAAGAAGAAATCAAAAGAAAAATTAGAAAGCATTTTGAACTGAATTGAAATGAAAACACAACACATAAAAACTTGTAGAATACTGCTGTTATACCAAGCAGATGTCTGCAAACCAAAAACCAAACCAAACCAAAAGAAAACCAACAAAAACTCTCAGCAAACTAGAAATAGAAAAGAACTTCCAAAAAAGATAATACATCATGACCAAGTGATGTTCATCCCCCAAATGCAAAACTGCTTTCACATACACAAATCAGCCTTCGGAATTCACCATATGAACACACTGAAAACCTGAGAGAAAAAAAATCATAGTCATCTCAATGAACCATTCAACAAAATTAAACATCTATTCATGATAATCTCAAGGAATTAAGAACAGAAGGAAACTTCCATGACTTATTACAAGACATCTTTTTAAAAACCTGCAATAATGCCTCATTTAATGAAAGACACTGAATGCGTTCTCCCTAAGAGTGGGAACAAGGAAGGAATGCCTTATTTCACAATTCCTAATCACCATCACATTGGAAGGCATGCAATAAGACAATAAAAATAAACAAAAGAAATAGAAGAAATATAGGTTGGAAAGAAATAAATAGAACTGCCTCTATTCACAGACGAAACGATTCTCTGTGTAGAAAAAACTAAACAATTACATTAAAATCTACTAGTAAGTAGTAAGTTAGTAAACGAGTAAGTAAGTTTAACAAGGTCACCAGATACAAACTCAAATTGGACCACAGACTTAAATGTAAAACTTTAAAACTTCTAGAATAAAATATAAGAGAAAAAAAAAAGAACTTCCTTAACCTGATAAAGTGCATCTGTGAAAAATCTAGAGTTAGCATCATGCTTGATGGGCAAAGATACAATGCGCTTTCCCTAAGGTTGAGAAAAAGGCAAGGATATTTCTTTTCACTATTTCTATTCAACACTGTATTGGAGGCACTAGTCAGTACAATCAGGCAAGATGTAGAAAATCTGAAGGATTTTTAAAAAAATGATAAGAAATATGAATTTACCAATGTTGCAGAGTGTAAGATAGTCAACCATCTTATAATTATATATTTTATATATTATGAAGCCCACTCTTGAACAACATGGCTTTGAACTGCACAGGTCCACTTCTATGTGGATTTTCTTCCTCCTCTGCCACTCCTGAGACAGGAAGACCAACCTCTCTTCCATTTCCTTCTCAGCCCACTCAGTGTGAAGGCAATGAGGCTGAACACTTTTATGACAATATGGTTCCACTTAATGAATAGTAAATACATTTTTTTCTTATGATTTTCTTAATAACATTTTCTTTTTTCTAGCTTACTTTATTATAATATAGTATATAATACATATAACATATAAATTATGTATTAATTGACTGCTCATGTTATAGGTAAGGCTTCCAGTCAACAGTAGGTTATTAGTACTTAAGTTTTGAGGGAGTTAAAAGTTATATACAGTCCAGGCATGTTGGCTTATGCCTGTAATATCAGCACTTTAGGTGGCCAAGGTAGGATGATCCCTTGAGGTTAAGAGTTTGAGACCAGCCAGGGTAAATAGCAAGATCCCAATCTCTATAAAATTTTTTAAAAAATTACCTGGGCATGGTGGCACATGCCTGTAGTCCCAGCTACTTAGGAGGCTGAGGTGGGAGGATTGCTTGAGCCGGGAGGTGGAAGTTGCAGTGAGCTATGATCTTACCACTGCATTCCAGCCTGGGTGACAGAGCAAGACTCTGACTCTAAAAAAAATTAGGAAAAGTTGTACATAAATTTTCAACCCTAAATCCCTGCACTCAGGGTCATATATATGTGTATATATATATAATATATATATATAAATCATATTATAATAAATTATGTTTCTGAATGCTAGAAATGGACAATTAGAAATTAAAATAAATAATTCTATCTATATAGCATTAAAAATATGAAATACTTAGAATAAATTTGACAACAGATGTGCAAAACTTATATACTGGAAATTGCAAAACATTGTTAAGAGAAATTAGAGACCTAAAGTAATGGAGAGGTGTAGGATAGGAAGACTCTGTATTGTTAAGATATCTGTTATGAGAAAAACTTGGGACTGTAACATATCCCCAAAAAAGGGAAGAAGCCAAGAGACCAAAGAATGACTTGGACAAGTCCAGCTTGTTAAGTAGATGAGTTTATTAGGACTTACATAGAGTGGACTCCTGGACAGCGGCAGGATAGCTCTAGAGATCTGGGCCACTTCCTGTCTCTAAACTGCCTTTAAGTTAATTTTCTGGCTTTTTGGCTACTGTGTTTGAGTGATGAGACTGTTTTTCTTGGTAGATTCTTGGATACTCTCTGGGATATTTGGGTTCTTAGAGACACCTGCTCCTCAGCTGGGCACCATGGACTTGGCTCACCAACCAGCCTTCAGGGTTCAGGCAGTGGACATACACCCTTAAGTAACCTGGTGGGGGACCTGTCACACTACCATCCACCTTGTTCTCCAGCTCTTACACTCTTCCCACCAATCTTGCACAAGTCCCTGCATGGAGTATTGGGGTAGAAGTTTACGGGTCTGTTATGTATAACCATGGCTGTGCATACAGACCACATCTACAGTATACAAAACAGCATATAAAGCAGAAACTACAATTATGATGCCTATTAGAAAAACCTAACTCCAGTAAGTAGGTAAGGTGTGTAACCAATTTGAGAATGACTGATTGGGTTATATCGTGGATCTGACACCTGATTGGTTATATCATGGATCTGAGTTGGAAAATCATTTAAAGCATCTGTGACTGTATTAATCCATTATCACACTGCTATAAAGAACTGCTCAAGACTGGATGATTTAGAAAGGAAAGAGGCTTAATTGACTCACAGGTCCACATGGCTGGGGAGGTCTCAGAAAATTTACAATCATGGCAGAGGGTGAAGAGGAAGCAAGGCATCTTCTTCACAAGGCAGCAGTAGGGAGAATGAACACAGGAGGAACAACCAAACACTTACAAAACCATCAGATTTCATGAGAATTCACTCACTATCATGAGACTAGCATTATTCAATTACCTCCACCTGGTCTTTCCCTTGACATGTGGGGATTATGTGGATTACAATTCAAGATGAGATTTTGGGTGGGGACACAGCCAAACTATATCAGTGACATTGTTCTCTTCATCAGGGTTATAGGTACAACAGGTAGTGCCTATAAGGGCACATGTTGTTGGGTCTCCGTTGAGTTGGTAATCAGGCGTCCAGGTGGATGCAATCCCCAGTGAACCTGGGTTGCATTATCGCTGCTGTTGAACCAGTCACTCCAGTTATGTGGGGAGAAAGGCAGAATATTCCAAGGCATATCATTCTTATTGGATAGGGGAGGTATACTTATACCCAATAACCAGACTGGTTGCTGACTGCTGCAGTAGTCAGAGCTCAGTTTAGAAAGACATTACCAGCTGCGTGTAAACTAGTCAACCATTGTGGAAGACAGTGTGGTGATTCCTCAAGGATCTAGAACTAGAAATACCATTTGACCCAGTGATCTCATTATCGCATATATACCCGAAGGATTATAAGTCATGCTACTATAAAGACACATGCACATGTATATATATTGCGGCACTATTCACAATAGCAAAGACTGGGAGCCAACCCAAATGTCCATCAGTGACAGACTGGATTAAGAAAATGTGGCACATGTACACCATGGAATACTATGCAGCCATGAAAAAGAATGAGTTCATGTCCTTTGTAGCGACATGGATGAAGCTGGAAATCATCATTCTCAGCAAACTATCCCAAGGACAGAAAACCAAACACCGCGTGTTCTCACTCATAGGTGGGAATCAAACAATGAGAACACTCGGACACAGGATGGAGAACATCACACACTGCACCTGTCGTGGAGTGGGGGGATGGGGGAAGGATAACATTAGGAGAAATACCTAATGTAAATGACGAGTTAATGGGTACAACACACCAACATGGCACATGTATACATATGTAACAAATCTGCACGTTGTGCACATGTACCCTAGAGTTTAAAGTATAATAAAAAAAATTAATAAAAAAAAAAAGAAAGAAAGACATTACCAGCTGCCATGGGTAGCAGGAAAAACAGCCTATGGGCATAAATACATGTTTAGTAAGGACATTCATGAGTGCATTCACTGTTTGTAATGTTATTACCATTGTATTTTCTGCCATTGGCCCTATTAGGGAGGCAACAACAGGCTTCAGGCCTGGCTGACAGTATCACATATGGCTTCCTTTCCCAGGAGCAGGCATAATAGCCAATAGATAAGCTTCTGGCCTTGCCCATCCTACCCATACTGTGATTGCTCCAGCAGGTATCTGTGCTGCTGTGTGTTGATGTCTAAGGCTCTTGGACCTCCATCAAGGAGCACAGCTGGGACCATCTCCCCTCCCGTAGTCTTCATGGCACTCTCTGGTGCCATAAAACTGACCCAATATGGGGACATTTTCCAGCTCAACTTCGTGTCCATGTAGCCATCACTGCTTGGCAGATCCACGCATGTTCTCAGGAGCACAGCCCAGCTGTCTGCTTCAGGAGCATGTCTCAGTGTCTCAGAGGTAACCCTGAGATTTTGTGGGGCCTGTTTTACAGGTCCTGCCAACCATTCATAGGAGTGACGCCATGTGTGATAGTGGGTGATTCATTTAAAGTTTGTATGGTGGCTCACACCTGTAATCTCAGCACTTTGGGAGGCCGAGGTGGGTGTATTACTTGAGGTCATGAGTTCCAGACCAGCCTGGCCAACATGGTGAAACCCTGTCTCTACTAAAAATACAAAAAAATTAGCTGGGCGTGGTGGCCTGCGCCTGTGGATCCCAGCTACTTGGGAGGCTGAGGCAGGAGTATTGCTTGAACTTGGGGGGGCGGGGGGGGCAGAGGTTGCAGTGAGCTAAGACTGCACCACTGTACTCCAGGACCTTAACCAGCTGTCCTGGGATAGTGCACATAATTGGGTTTTTTACAGACCATTCTTTTTTTTTCTATGAGGCCTGCCCCTGTTGGGTTATAGGTAAATGAAACTACCATTTTATGTTTTGTTCTAATGCCCAGATACCTTTGCTAGACCCCTCAGTGTACCAGGCCCCAACAGGTGTTGGTGGGGTCCCCTCATATATGGTGGTTTGGCCTGGGAGGTGGCTCTATGGTCATGTCAGCTCCTTCCACTTCTTACACAGTGGGTGGGTCTGAGCACCTCCTGCAGTGCCTGACTTTGAGGACTAGTGGACAGGACACCCCTCCATGGTGGACAGGCATGCCTTTTCTGGAGGATGTGTGATTGTGCCATCCCAGAGGTGGGCTTGGCTAGGAGGCCTTTCATTAACCCTTTTATGGGGCAGATAGTTTTTATTGTGATGGTCTGTTTTGTGATGATGGCCTCTGCTTGTCACAATGCCCTATATATGGCCAATAGCTGTTGCTCTGGGACTCTATAGTGGGATTCCACCCCTTTCCATAATTAGGATGAAAACCCTACAGATACTGTTCTTGTTGGTTGCTTTTACCACAAACCCCATTCATCCCCAAGGCATCTCTAGCAACTTCTAATATAGAAAGCTGCTGCGGCAGGGGAGCTCTAGTGCTTGGACTTGTTTCACTAATATTTTTGTTTTGTCAAATGTCTCTTGCTCTACGTGTCCAATCCCTTTTTTTTTTGAGACGGAGTTTCGCTCTTGTTGCCCAGGCTGGAGTGCAGTGGTGCGACCTCCGCCTCCCGGGTTCAAGTGATTCTCCTGCCTCAGCCTCCTGAGTGCCCACCACCATGCCCGGCTAGTTTTTTGTATTTTTTGTAGAGATGGAGTTTCACCATGTTGACTAGCCTGATCTTGAACTCCTGATCTCAGGTGATCCACCCACCTTGGCCTCCCAAAGTGCTGGGATTTCAGGTGTGAGCCACTGTGCCTGGCCTTTTTTTTTTTTTTTTTTTAAACCATTTTTTTTATTAGGGTGTTTAATAGCTAGAAGGTTTGCGCCAAATGAGGAACGAATATCCTCCAGCAACCCAGTAAACCTAGGAAAACCTGAAGTTGCTTTGCTGTCTGGGGAACAGGCTGCTGTGCTATCTTATCAATCGCAGTTCTAGGTGTGTTTTGTGTCTTACCCAACCAGGTAACTCTCAGGAATTTGATGGCTATGCCAGGACCTTATTTCTTCTAGGGGTTGCTTTCCCATCTTCTGTCCTTTAGGACATCTGTGATGGTTTGTAGAGCAGTGATATGGTTTGGCTCTGTGTTCCCCCAAATTTCATGTTGAATTGTAATTCCCAGCGTTGAGGGAAGGACCTGATAGGAGGTGAGTGGATCCTGGGGGTGGATTTCACCATGCTGTTCTCGTGATAGTGAGTGAGTTCTCATGAGATCTGATGGCTTAAAAGTATGTGGCACTTCCCCCTCATTCTCTCTCTCTCCTGCCACCCTATGAAGAAGGTACTTGCTTCCCCTTTGCCTTCTGCCATGATTGTAAGTTTCCTGAGGCCTCCCAGTCATGATTCCTGTTAAGCCTGCGGAACTGTGAATCAAACCTCTTTTCTTCATAAATTACCCAGTCTCAGGCAGTTCTTTGTATTTTTAGTAGGGACAGGATTTCACCATGTTGGCCAGGCTAGTCTTGAACTCCTGACCTCAGGTGATCTGCCCGCCTCAGCCTCCCAAAGTGCTGGGATTACAGGCATGAGCCACTGCGCCCGGCCCAGGTAGTTCTTTATAGCAGCGTGGAAACAGACTAATATAAGCAGTCTCCAGATCTGCAAGAGACTCTGAGGTTAGCATGTTATCATTAGTATAGTGAAACAGGGAGTTTGGGATTGGCAAAGAGAGTCTAGACTGGCAAAGAGAGTCTGTGCAACCATACTGTGGCAGGGGCTAGGCAGGTATCCTATGGTAGCACCTGGCCAGTCCATTGTTGGCCATCCTAAATGAAGGCAAACTGGTCTTGTGAATCTTCTGCTAAAGGAACACTGGAAAAGGCATTAGTCAAGTCAATCACAGGATGAATGTTCCTCAGCTTAAGGATCACTTAGTCTAGCAGGTGAGCAATATTGGCTACAGCTCCATGTGTAGGGGACACCACTTTGTAATCCACCATCATTTTCCAGGTGCCATCTGGCTTCTTCACAAGCCACACAGGGCTATTATAGGGACTCTGGGCTGGCCTATCTGTACCTTATTTAATTGCTGAGTTGTTTGGGTGATTTCAGAGTGTCCTCCTGGCAGGTGGTATTGCTTCACATTCACTGCCTGCCTGGGCTGGGGCAGGTGTGCGGGCACCCATTCTGGCCCATCCTCTTTTTGCTCCTTGATTACTTTCTGGACTTTGTTCTTGTTTTTGTCCAGCTCACTGAGGTCTGCCAATGCTTCCCTCATATCATGGATTTTATTTCCCATTAATGGACTCAGAAGTGTAACCAACACTCCACATCTAGCCCTTTTTAAGTTGAAAATGACCCAGATATTTAATGAGTATCTAAAATAATTTTAAGATTTAAAACTACACAAAAAGTTTCCTACAAGCATTTACCTCATTTATACTTACATAATTTATTCATTTTTAGTAGTTTATCTAAATTATTCATGAGAACCAAGACATTGGACAAAGCTAATTATCATTCTAAGTTACTTCCTTCTTAACCATTTTAATAGCCTCTGAATATCAGGTGTTCACCTAAGCAAGAAACTTAAATACTTGGGAAGTTTTGCTGATAACTCAGAAAATTTAGCTGTTTTCATTGAACCCACAATATTAAATTAGCCTTATTTGTCAACGAAATTACACAAACAGGCCAGGCACAGTGACTCATGCCTATAATTCCAGCACTTTGGGAGACTGAGGCAGGTGGATTGCTTGAGGTCAGGAGTTCGAGACCAGCCTGGCCAACATGGAGAAACCTCATCTCTAATAAAAATATAAAAATTAGTTGGGTGTGGTGGTGTACGCCCGTAATCCCAACTAGCTACTCGGGAGGCTGAGGCAGGAGAAAAGCTTGAACCCAGGAGGCTGAGGTTGCAGTGAGCCGAGATTACGCCACTGCACTCCAGCCTGGGTGACAAGAGTGAAAGTCCTTCTCAAAAATAAATAACTAAATAACTAACTAACTAAATAAATAAATAAAATAATAAAAAATACACAAAGATCATTCTATATTTGGCTGGGTTGATCATCTTATAACTTTCACATCAAGCCCTGACATCTTAAAATATTTCAGCAGAAGCAAAATATGTTGTTGAAGAATATATTTGCAGAAGAAAATATAAAACTCATCTAATCAGTAAATGCAGACAAAAATGCATGCTGACAATTCTGAAGACATTTCTATTTTTATTTTGCCAATAATTTTAAAGCCAACTTACTTATGTTTTACATTTTAGCTGGAACTGACTGAACTGTATAGAAAAACAAAATATCCAGGTGGCCTTGAATTGGCAAGACCATAAACAGTGAGTTTTATCTCAATACCAGTAGCTTAATAACAGGAGATTCAAAGCAGGCAGAAAAGAAAATAGCATTAGAAGACTCGACTTAACTCTGTAGTTGCAGGTTAACCATTTGAACTCTGATTTTATTTTATTTTTTTTTTGTAATTTGTCTACCAGTTTTAAAATGTGCACAAGAAAAGGCCATAATACACAACCAGCCAGAGTAGTAGAAAACCTGGCATGGGTTTAAGCTTCTCCAGGAGTTTCTACCCTTTCTCCCATTTCTACTCTTAATGATTTCTGAGTACCCAGCCTTACTGCAACCATAGCATGTTTGCTATCCTTATAGTACTTTAATGTCTTAGCTTCTTGGAGTACATGCTCAGTCCCACCAGTGTTTTCTGAGTGTCCCCGTACTCATGTAGTAGCCCACAGGGTTAAGTAGTTGGGCAACTCCACCCGACATGCATGTTGCTAACTACCCTGGGGATTCTCCCTGCAGACACCCCTTCCTAACTCATCATTTGGTCTCGTCGATCCTGTTGGTGATGCCAATAGTTATGAGAAAAATTTGGAACTGTAACATCTCCCCCAAACAGGGAAGGAGTGAAGAGACCAAAGAATGACTTAGACCTAAGTTCAGCTTGATGAGCAGATGAGTTTATTATGACTTTTATACAGGACACTCCTGGACAGCGGCAGGACAGCTCTAGAGATCTATGCCACCTCCTGTCTCTAAAATGCCTTTAAGCTAATTTTCTGGCTTTTTGCTTATTGTATTTGAGTGATGAGACTGTTTTTCTTAGTAGGTTCTCAGATACTCTCTACGATGTTTGGGTTCTCAGGGACACCTGCTCCTTGGCTGGGCACCATGGCCTTGGCTCACCGCCCAGCCGTCAGGGTTCAAGCAGCAGACATACGACCTTAAGTAACCTGGTGGGGGACCTATTACACTACAATATCAAATCTCTCCAAATTGATTTTTGAGTCAATGCAGTTGCTGTAAAAATCTCAGCATATCTTTTTATAAAAATTAACAAGTTAATCTTTAGATTCTTATGTAAATCAAAGGATATAGAATAGCTAAAACAATTTTGGAGAAAAACCAAAGTCATGGGCTAATATGAACTTTGTTCAAGGCTTATTATAAAGCTGTAGTAATCAAGACAATATGGCCTTGGATAAAGATAGATAAATAGATCAAAGGAACAGAATAGAGTTCAGAAACATACATACTTTCATAGATAACTGATTTTTGAGAAAAATCAGTGGAGAAAACTTTTTAACAAATGCTTCTAGAAAAATTAGATATCTATATGCAAAAAATGAAATTTGATCAATACCTTGTATTGTATATAAAAATTACATAAAGATGGATTAGAGTTCTAATGTAAAGCCCAAAATTAATAAAACTACTAGGAAAATATATGAGAAAATTTTTGCGACCATGGCTTAGGCAACGATTTCTTAGATACAACAACGAAAGCACAATCCTCAAAAGAAAAACCTGATAAATTGGACTTCATCAAAATTTAAAACTTCTGCTCAAAATTCACCAATTTTATCCCTATATATAATCAGTTTATTGTATATTAATTATATCTCAATAAAGGTTTTATTTTTCTCAAGATGTATATTCATTCTTCCTTGTTCAAATAGTAATGGGTTGCGATAGGAATGAAGAATCCCCAGAATATGTTTGTAAGCTAATTTTTATAGGTAAAATATTAGTTGGGGAGGCACAAAAGGTCATGATCATAAAACCATGTGTCCCCCAGTGCTTTCCTTTCAGTGATATGCTGCAGTGTTACTATGCGATCATCTTTTGGTCATTACGCAAGGAGTACTAATGAAGTGTTTGAGACCAAAAACAAATTGCAAAATCTCCTTTTTCTTTCAGTGTTGCATAAATAATAGTGATAAGCGCTTTCCAATGTTCATTTTTTTTTGTTTGTTTTGAGACAGAGTCTCACTCTGTTGCCCAGGCTGGAGTGCAGTGGCGCCATCTCGGCTCATTGCAACCTCCACCTCCTGGGTTCAAGTGATCCTCCCGCCTTAGCCTCCCAAGTAGTTGAAATTACAAGCATGTACCACCACACCTGGCTAATTTTTTGTATTTTTATTAGAGACGGGGTTTCACCATATTGGCCAGGCTGGTCTTGAACTCCTGACCTCAAGTGATCCACCTGCCTTGGCCTCTCAAAGTGCTGGTGTTACAGGCGTGAGCCACTGCACCTGGCTCAATGTTCACTTTGACAGAATGTGAAAACATCTGAAATTGTCTCATTATCCTCTGACTTCTCTCCTTGCAGATCCTTAGCAGGCAGTGTGCATGTCACACAATTCTAAAAAGCAGCATCTTGAGGTGGTATCTAGGCTGGTTGGGTTCTTGGCAGTATCATGAAGTTTTCATACATACAAAAAGGAAGCTTTTAGAAAGAAACTGCAGGTTTGTTTCCTGTGATATCATTAAATATGTTTTTCCTTTTGAGGCAAATAACATGGCATTTTTTTCAAAGCTCAGGATGCAAAACATGTCTCTGGAAGAATAAATGTTTGGGAGCCTTGGACATTCTGGATAGCAGAGATTCTTCATGAAATTTCTCTTTGAAGGATATTGAAAGTTTGGGAGGGTTTTTTTTTTTCCCTCTCTGGTTTTTACCCTTGAGTTAAAAAAGATTAGCCAAGAGACTGAGTCCTCAAAGATTGCTCCACAACTTTTCTACCAGTGCATTTCAATCCTGAAGAGTGAAATCAGCCTCTTTTACAGTGTGTTTTATATCAATTTTTATCTGGTCTCTCTCAATCGCTAATTGCCTCTAATTTCAGCTCAATTTATATGGTGGCTGACATAGAATCTAAAATAATTGTGTTGGTCACTTTTTATGTTTTTTTTTTTTTTTTTTTTTTTTTTTTTTTTTTTTTTTAGAGACAGGGGCTTGCTATGTTGCCCAGGTGGGATTCAAACTCCTGGGCTCAAATAATCCCCCTCCTCAGCCTCTGGAGTAGCTGGGATTACATGTGCACTTGTCTTGTATTACATTTTAAGAATGCAGGCATTAAGGAAGTCTCTAAAGGTGAAGCAGGGTAATGGATACATTACTTTCTTTTTTTTCCATCTTTGATCGATTATGGACATTTATGGCTCATAATGAGCACATGTGGCTGATATTTCTAGTTAGAGCCAATTGAGGCAGGTGATTTGTCACTCTCCAAGACAGCTATTAAGTATCTCTGCTTTTCAGCCCTAACTGCAGTGCCCTTGGCTCAGCTGACATCTCTACATTTGTTTGGTTTTCATTTCTCCAGAATTGGAGTTCAGATTATATGAGTGAAGGTTTTGCACAATACTTATTAATTATTTTATCCTTTAAAAACAAGACAAATATGTTTAACAAGCTAGTTTGTGTATGTGTGTGTATGAATAGATATAAAAACAATTGTTTTGATGGTAAGCTATACAAATGCAGCATACATTTTATTAGCAAATTTATACCTTATTTTTCAGGTCATACAATGCTGCATATATATACCCTATTGGCATCATGACAAAGTAATTCCTAGTTTTCATGTGTAAGTTGTGGCATAGGACTCAATGCTTGGTAAGCTGATATTCATATATTTTGTTTTATTTTAGCTCTTAGAATGAGCCAGATATTTGAAATATTTGTGGCACTTTTCTTTTTAAAGGTCAAGACATTTAAAACTATGTGCTTTGGTTATTACGAAGTTAGTTCTACAAATAAAGAACAAAACTGATAATTTCCTAAAGTTTTATTAAAGTCAATTTATATTTAAGCTATACGTATAGCTCCTAAACATTTGTGAATCTATCTTAGTCCAGGACCTTACAACTTTTCACCAGGACAATTGAAGTATCCTTTCAATTGGTTCCTGCTGTGGACAGACTAAATGGCTGTAGGATGGCTCCAGTGATTCTACCCCTGGTGGTCTGCTCTGTATAACTCCCTCCCCACAAATGTATGCCAAGCCTGGGACTTGCTTCTCACCTACAGAATATGACAAAGATGAGGAGATTTTTCAGATATAACTAAAGTTCCAAATCAGTTTTTGAGTTAATTGAAAGATTATCCTGGGTGGGCCTTACTTGATCGGGTGACAGCCCTTCAAAGAAAGACTGGGCTTTCCCTGGGGTGACAGTCTCTCTTTCTTGATAGTTTTGAATAAATAAACTGTCATGAAGTCAGTGGCCTTATTGAAGAAGTCTATCTGGCAAAGAACTGTGAGTGACTTTTTAGGAGCTGAGAGTAGCCTCTAGCAAGGATCTAAAATCCTCAGTCCTATAGCTGCAAGGAAGTGAATTCTGCCAATGACCTGAGGAAGCTTGGAAGAGTTCTCACCAGTCCAATTAGCCTGAACTTTCTTAACAAAAATTTTGATTGTATTTCTCCTTTGCTGAAAATGCTGCAATAAGTTCCTGTGGTCAAAAAGATGAAGTCTAAACTTTGCGAGTGTGTTGAGTCTTCATGATTCGACACTCGCCTGCCTTTTCCTCTCCTCCTCATGCTTTTCTCCCCCGTGCATCCTGTGCTTTCATCATCGAAATCACCATGAACCACCATGCACCAAGCACGTTTTCACTTCTGTGCCTTTGCACGTGTCCTTTTTCCTGGAGTTACTTATCTACTCCAATCCTTGGGAGGTGTTAGGGTGATTCCTCAGTATTCCTGCTCTTTGCCTTCTGGGTATATTGTAGGAAGGCACTGCCCTTCCCCATTAAAAGTAGGTATGATCGTGTGACTTGCTTTGGCAAATGAAAATGGTGCAGAAGTGACACCTGTCTTATAGGTAGAGATGCAAAGAGCCAGTACATGATCCATCATTTCCCCTTTCCTTGCTGTAGCCACCAGCCATGCACCAGATGCTGGAGGCTCTGACATGGGAACCAGAGTTCCCACGCCAACCTTACAGGTTTTGCAAGCAATCTTGGACATTTATTGTCATAAGCCATCAAGATTTGGGGATTTTTGGTTACTGTGGCAAAATTTATGTTATACAAGCTGATACATCACTCCCCTTTTGTTGATATAGTTATCCTATAGGACTCAGCTCAAATGTCTGACCTTTCTAGGCAAAATGAAGTGTTTTCTTCCTTGTGTTCCAATAGACCCTTAAATGTATCTTTTTAGTTTCTATCTCATAGATTGCTGAGAGGATTATCTGAGTAAATATATAAAGTGCTTATTAACAATAACTGGCTTACCATAAGTGCTACCTATTATTACGATTTTATAGTACTTCTCTTGTTTTATTGCAATGATCTCTTAAATATTTGTCTTCTTTTAGACTATGATTATTTAGATGGCAAGATCTATGTTCTCTTTCATCATTGTATCATAGACACCTGACCCAGTGCCTAGAATATAGAAGTCACTTACTAAATATTTGCTAATAAATGTATATTTAACATATACCAGAAATCTCTATTCCTAAGTTTCTTCATGTAGAACTATAATCCCAATGTATATTTTGTTACCATAATTTATAGACAGTGTATAGGATAAAGTTATGCTTTTCTTTAGTTTCATAGCTGTTAAACAATGAGGAACAGTTACTAGACTATGATATTAAAGATTTTAGTGACTTGAATTCTGTATCTGTGACCTTGGACACAACAAGCTTCTTCTACTCAAACAGATTTACAAGAAAAAAACAACCCCATCAAAAAGTGGGCAAAGGATATGAACAGACAATTCTCAAAAGAAGACATTTATGCAGCCAACAGACACATGAAAAAATGCTCATCATCACTGGCCATCAGAGAAATGCAAATCAAAACCACAATGAGATACCATCTCACACCAGTTAGAATGGTGATCATTAAAAAGTCAGGAAACAACAGGTGCTGAAGAGGATGTGGAGAAATAGGAAAACTTTTACATTGTTGATGGGACTGTAAACTAGTTCAATCATTGTGGAAGACAGTGTGGTGATCCCTCAAGGATCTAAACTAGAAATACTGTTTGACCCAGCCATCCCATTACTGGGTATATACCCAAAGGATTATAAATCATGCTGCTATAAAGACACATGCACACATATGTTTAATGCAGCATTATTCACAATAGCAAAGACTGGGAGCCAACCCAAATGTCCATCAATGACAGACTGGATTAAGAAAATGTGGCACATATATACCATGGAATACTATGCAGCCATGAAAAAGGATGAGTTCATGTCCTTTGTAGGGACATGGATGCAGCTGGAAACCATCATTCTCAGCCAACTATCCCAAGAACAGAAAACCAAACACTGCATGTTCTCACTCATAGGTGGGAATTGAGCAATGAGAACACTTGGACACAGGAAGGGGAACATCACACATTGGGGCCTGTTGTGGGGTGGGGGGAGGGGGAAGGGATAGCACTAGGAGATATACCTAATGTAAATGATGAGTTAATGGGTGCAGCACACCAACATGGCACATGTATACATATGTAACAAACCTGCACGTTGTGCACATGTACCCTAGAACATAAAGTATAATTAAAAAAAAAAAGAAGAAAAAAACAAGCTTCTTTTCCTCATTTGCACAATGGATACTTACCTTGTGGTTTTTATAAGGAATTAATTAAAATCATTTTTGTGAAATAGCACAGTGCTTGACACATGGAAAACATTTAGTCATTTATTATTTTTATATATTGGCTATTATATAAAAATAATTATTGATTCTTATTGTACTTTGGGCTTTCCCTGGCTTGCTTGATCTACATGTTTTAGTGTCTGTTTACAAAACAAGGAGCCTAATACTTAATCCTTTCTTTTTCATAAAAATGATATAATTTATAATTTTTGCCACATGCCTTGAGTTTCATACTCTAATTGTAAGTAACATGAAATAGTATTGTATACCTATAACCATTTGAGTTAAAAACAAAACCAGATGTTGTCATTGTATGAGGAATTCACTAATGTATTTAGCATTCTCAATATAATAAAATCCTACAAATTATGCTTACCCAAAGAGAAAAGTGAAAAGCACATTTTACATATTTTTCCTGCCAATGTCACAATTACACTGTTTCTGTCTAAAAAAACAATGACAAACAAACATTACCTGCATTAAATCTAGATGTACCACTTTATATAGATCCTTGCATCTTTAAAAAAAAATTTAATTTAACTTAATTTTAAGTTCCAGGATACATGTGCAAGTTTGTTACATGGGTAAAGATCCTTGCATCTTTAAAGGTAACTGGCAAAAATACTCTCCATGTGTAATCTTTAACTCACTCTAGAAAACCTGTCCAATTCTTTTCAAATGAAATTGCAATCTAGTCAAAACTAAGTATCCCTTTAGAAACAGAATAGAGGAGTAAAGAAGATTAAAAAAGAAAACGGTCCAAAATGTGACTCATTCCTCTGGTTTGAGGTTTTTAAAAAGACATGCAAGGAAGAGCAGAATATAGATTTTCATTTTGTGGTGAGTAAAAAATTACCTTAGTGGTAAAGTGGGTACCATTTTGCATGAAATACTGCAATTTCTTAAAAGAGTAATCTAAAAACTTATTTGGGTCATTG
Source organism: Macaca fascicularis (assembly GCF_037993035.2). Classification (NCBI taxonomy): domain Eukaryota; kingdom Metazoa; phylum Chordata; class Mammalia; order Primates; family Cercopithecidae; genus Macaca; species Macaca fascicularis. The sequence goes on from NC_088381.1 coordinate 103,758,748, forward strand.
TTAGCAGAGTTCACACCAAGTTTCTTCAAAACATAGCTCCTAATCTTTTGCTAAACTTTTCAGAGTAACTACAATTTTAGAATGAAGAAAGTATTTTGATATCAGAAAATGTTTCTTCAGCATTGTAATAAAATGCCCAGTTCATTATCTTAGCAAGACTTACATTACTATAGTTAATTTTTTAGTCCTTTTTTCATTCATATACCATGTTCTAAAATGGATTACAATACTCTAAAATGTAAATTGTGGAAACGAGTATTTAGAATTCTTTTTTTTTTTCTTGTAAAAATGTTTTTAAAGTTAGAAGTACCCTTCAGTGGTTGGGCCAGATATATTTTTTAAATTTACTTAACTTGTGAAAGAAATTAAAATATTTTGTTTCACCATCTATGAAGACCTTTCTTTGTCTCCTTGTGAAATGGGAATAGAGTTCATCATTGTTAAGATGAATGTTTGAAACTTAGGATTCTTAGGGTCTTGCTTTGTTACTCAGGGTGGAGTGCAGTGGCATGATCATAGCTCACTGCAGCCTCAACCTCCTGGGCTCAAATGATCCTCCCACCTTAGCCTCCTGTGCAGTTGGGACTGCAGGCATGCACCACCATGACCAGCTATTTTTTTGATTTTTTGTTATAGAGATGAGGGTCAAACTTTGTTGCCCAGGCTGGTCTTGAACAACTGGGCTCAAGTAATTCTCCCACCTCCACTTCCCGAAGTGCTGAGATTACAGGTGTGAACCATTGTATCCTGCCTGAAAATGTGATTCTTATAAATTCTTAACTAAAATAAAACTATTTAAGAAAATACTGTTTTATTTACACATCTGTTATTTCCATACCAGGAAAATTTCTAGATTAGAAAATTCATATGTAGAATTGGCAATTATGCATTTATTTGAATACAAAAATAATGTCACTCTCACCAGTATTTTCTGGTGTCACAAACGTTAATACTAAATATTTAGAAATCTGTTAACAAGTCATGATGTTATTGGTTCGTGTATACAACACTTATTAAGCCCATACGAACAACAAAATAAGAATAGAAGCAATTTTTGCTAGGGTGTAATACTTTCTTTTTTACAACAGCAAGTACTGAATAAGAAAAGCAATTTAGAAAAATCCTTTTATGAACAAAATATGACGCATTTCAGCTTTCTAATTCAGGACAACACGTGCATTTTTGAAGACATAAATTGTCAGTCATGATAAAACCACCAAAGTCTAATCTGGGGAAAAAGACAGCATTATCGCCATAACAATCTCTTTTATAATATAGTGTGCGTCATGTGGATGAGTTTGGAAGACAGACAGACCTTGGCTTCTTCCCTGGTTTCTCCCTTTCCTGCTGCGTAGCACAGTTAAGTGACTCAGTGTCTCTCATTGTCAGGTTTATCATTTATAAAATAGGGATATCTCCCAAGGTTATGTGAGGTTTAAATAAATCCTTGTAGAAACCCTTGTTTCACACAGCCTGGTACAGGTAAGCACTTAATACCTATTACTATTATTGTTGCAAGTATAGTACTTTATTCCTTACAATGTATTTTCACATAGAATCTCTCATTTGAGATAATAAACTCCTGGATGACAGCACAACTTTTATTACAGAAGTATATACAAGTATTTAACAAGTGTGATTGTTACTGAACGTGTTCAGATGAAAAGACAGCAGATTACATTCCCTGTGCTTTCATGTAAGATCACAATGTGTTGAAGATACTATTTTTGTACTTAAATAGTATCTGACTTTAAAACCATTTAAAGACATTATTTCATTTATTCACCCATGTCAAGCTTTATCCCACAAATCCATCTTTTATTCCCACTTTACAGATGGGGAAGAAAAATGTGAAATAACTTCCCTAAGGCCATTGGGCAATCAGCTCTATAATAAACCCTCTCTTTATGATGGAATGCTCAGAATGTGCTACCTTCTGTTCTGGATGTTGATAAATCCTGAAAATTCCAATCTTGTTTGTAAGTGTTTGAATGCAGAGAAGTGAAAAGAAGGCATTAATCAGTTGTGGTGTGAAGCCTTTGGTAGCAGTCTTGCCATCCAGTCATGGCTAGTTATGCCTTTAATCTCTCAGTGACCAGCAAGTGTTAAATCCATTTTTAAAAGTACCTTGTAACCTTCAACCTTAAGAAGATGAAAAATGGTTTGGGGAGCAATTAAAAGCCCCATGATATGTGGAGCAATTTTTTAATGAGATTTCCTGAAAGTACTTACATTTCACCCAAAAGTTGAGAATTCTTTTCTCTCTTTGTCTGGATGGAGTTAGCTTCTTGCCAGGAGGAAGCAAAGTAATGTTGGTAATAGTCTCAAAATGACCTATGAGAACATTCTGCTTTAGGGGCTACTTCTAGGAGGCAAATGACAATTGCTGCCATTCTGTCACACCAAAACATGCTAGTGGTAGTGGGGACCAATTTGTATACTCAGCAAAGAGGTCTGGTTGCAATTGAGCTAATTGACAAATTTCAGTTTTTTTTTTCTTGGGCACAAAACATGTTCTAAGAGCCTTGTGGGAAAAGGCGATATATGTGGAGCTCCTATTATTCCATTCTGATTTATGTGCATTGCTACTTATGAATGGCTTCCTTTTAATTAGGTGTTTAATTTAAAACAGAACCTGTGACTGTAATAACCCCCAAAGCACAAACTTGGAACATTAACCATTTGGGGTTGGGGGTAGGTGGGAATTCAGAAAGCCATTCCGCCACAGGGCTAAAACTGATGTATAGCACATGAAAGAATTCTTTATTATTTTATAGGACCATTAAGAAAACATTATGGAAAACAGCTTACACTGCTAAATAAAATATAATTTGTTTTCCAGAATTATGATTTTTTAAAAAATTATATCTCAATGAACGTATTTCTTTTTAACTTTTGAGTAAAGTAGGTTGGAAAGGGTCTTTAATTTGGGTGTTTAACCAGAAAACCTATTTTGAAGAAAAACCTCTTTCTTAATTCCTTGTTGCTTTGCAGACAGTGTGTGAATCTGAAGGCAGGATTTAGGATGAAAGCAAATGAAAAGGGACATTGAATAATTAATGGTCATAGGAAAGAAAGAACACTCAATGGAGTCATCAGTAAATTTCTATAACTCCAAGACTCTAACACCCTTGAGGAAACACACACACACACACACACACACACACACACACACACACACACGGCAAACGATGCTTTAAGCGTTTATTTAACAATTCTCTACCCAGCTGAAAATTAAACAAAAAGAGTTTCATGGAGTCATTCTGAGATGCTCATAGAAGTATTAGCAAAAAGGAACTAGTCTGTTTTATACTTCATGTTCACATTTTAGAATAGCATTCTGTGATCATTTTTTAATGGGAAAATAAAATATAGGTGACTTCTCCAGGAATCAATATCCTTTTTCTCCATTCTTGGTATTTTCCAGGCTGATTAATTTGCAGAGGTTGGCTTTGATTGCTGCTGAAGTAGAAAGCATTATAGATTCTCTGTTATTCTACAGTCCACTTGGATGAGCTCTGTGGTTCTATCTGTATATATTTATCTACCTTCCCGCATGGTGCTTCGTACCGTAGTTCTGTGCCTCTCCTAAACACATTGTGAAAATCTATTGTGCTGAACTCTCAAGTCTCTTGCTGTGAATAGGTAACTACTCTTTTTTCCCTCCCCCAGGAGAGCTGTTCTGTTAGGTAAAGGTAAATGAGCCAGACAAAAACAGGCATTTAGAAAACAGCTTTGTGTGTGTATATGAAGGATGTTGCTGGCTAACTTTGAAAGCAAAAAGGGAAGGCACTGAAGGTCAGAAGATTTATATAATTCGTATAGCAATTAAAGAAATAATGACTGAGAGAAAACATGCTCAACGTGGAATGTGGAGTATTCTCCAATGCTTGAACGGAAGAGTTCGATATTTGCAGTCTTTAACACCCATAGGTGTGGTGTCTTGGTTACGGTTGTTGGCCATCAGTCAATCCTGCATAAACCTTTTTTCAGTTTCTAATGAACAGTTAAATGAATGATATCATAAATAGTCTGTAAGTTACCTCTTTTCAAAAGTTTGAGATAGAAACAAAGCATAAAGATATGTTTTTTTTTTAGTTCTAGTCTAGCTAGGAATGTTTCTGATTACTTCTTTGATCAAATATTTCTCTACATTTGAAATACTTCATCATTAAGTGGTGGAATTATTGTAAGCCCTTTGACTTTTAAAGTATAGGTATATTTGAAGTTGCTTAAATGTGTACATTGGGAAAAGCTGGGTAAAGTTTGCATAGATCCAAAGGTTAAATTAGTTTAAATACATACTGAGTCAAGTATTATAGTATAAAAATCTTTAAATATATTTGATCAATTTTTTAGTATTTGATGATAACTTTATTATACAGCTTGTTCAAGTGACTGTCAAAACCATCTTAAAAATGCATTTAGAAGGATTATATAACCCAGTTATATGTTAAATATATTCCTTATGCAGAAAGAGATTTATGCTTTAATAATTATGGTGATCTCTAAATAATTAGTAGTTGTTGAAAATATCATTTAATTCATTATATTTTCTGAAAAATAAATATAGCATTAAATACTTTTATGTGAAGCCTATGTATAAAATAATCTGAATTCCTTCTCAGGAGCAAATCCAGAATCATATTGCTGAATAAATACCATTACTGCTACTGCAAACTGCTACTTAAGAAATTTGCTCCCAATTAACCTTATAGAAAAATGAAAAACCATCTTCTAGAAATGAACGCATTTATTGCTGTGAATATGTAAATTCCTCAACATTTCTACAATGTCAAAATAAACTGTTTTTAATCTATATTTATAGATCAGAGTTGGGAGCAATTTCTCTGTCTTTTACAAACAGCCTTGACTGCCTACTCTGAGTTCAAAACTGCCTTAAAATGTGTCATTTTTTTGTATACAAAAGGCATTCTAAAATTGTATTATGCAGTTATTGTGCTGAAAGAATGACCCTTGCCATGCTTTGTTTACTGAACGTCAAATTTTCATTTGTATTACAGCTGTGTACCATAGCAGTTTCGGTTTTGTATGAAGGGCAACTAATGCACAAAACAGTCAAACCACAGAGCAGTAATTAGTCTGGAAAAGATCAAAGTGTGCTCTTCTAAATCCAGCCAATTTGCTCTGGGTGTGCAAAACCAATAGTCTTTCTTTTGCTAAGGTCTCTTATTAATTTTTGCTTTCGTTTGTTGCAGAGCAGCTGCTTTACTGTCAATCCAACATCCTGCTTTAAAAAAATCCATTTTGATGCCACAAATGCAATTTCAATGGGTTTAGGAATAATAACCAGCTTTCCCCCCACCCCACTTCTAGGAGATAGAAACTTGAAAGTTTTCAGCATCTGTAAAGTGAAAGAAAGCAACATAAAGCATAGCACTGTTTAGATTTGTTGCTCTAGAAAAGGCCGAAGAAGACTCTTTAGTAAATGTTTCTGCTGTTAGTGCTTTTAATTAACTCTACTATATTTTGTCACTGACATACAGAGCAACAAATCTAAACAGTGCTATGCTTTATGTTGCTTTCTCTTCTTCTTAATGTGAGTTCTTTTTATCCTTATGGCCACATCGTGAATTTCCATGGAAAAATTATTTAGTACTCCAAATTATTAATTAAATTCAATCCAGCTGAAAAAAACTTAAACTAATACTTCACATATCTCGGATAAATACAGTAAAATAAGTAGTATCACTTGCTATTTTCTTGCTGTAATTATTATTTTTTGAGCGAGTATAAAAGTTGCATTTGAGGATGATGAAAAAAACTTATTACAGGAGGTAAGTGAATAAGACTGGAGAAGGAGAAAAAGAGCATAATATCATGACTTTAAATGTCTTTATCCAAGCAATAAATATTAACACGTACTAGCTGAATAAATACGTTTTTTTGTGTCTAGTTTTACAACAATTTCCCGGTTTCACAATAAACTATTTAAATTTGATTATGAACTAGTCTATTCCAAATGTGTGGCAAATCTTTGTTTTGGTGTCAGTGTCACTAGCTAACCAGACACTAAAACACAGTCAAGCAAGCCAAAAAGTGTAATGATACACAGAGTTATTATAGCATGGTGGAGCTAGTGCAGTGGCTCATATCTGTAATCCTAGCCCTTTGGGAGGCTGAGGCAGGAGGACTTATTGAGTTCAGGGGTTCAAGACCAGCCTGGGCAACACAGGGAGACCCTATCTTCACAAAAAATAAAAAATTAGCCTGGCATGTTGACTCATCCCTGTAGTCCCAGCTCCTTGGGAGGCTGAGGTGGGAGGATTACTTAAGTCCAGGAGGTTGAGGCTGTAGTGAGCCATGATTTTGCCACTGTACTCTAGCCTGGGCAAAGAGACCCTGTCTCAAAAAAAAAAAAAATCAGCGTAATGAAGAGAAGTACATATAAGTAATTTGCAAAAATTTATTCATATACTAATGTGCAATGTCAATTAAATGACCAAATAGGTTTGTTCTTGAAACATTTTCAATTGAACAGGAATTCAGTGCTTTTGAAAAGTGACAAAATGATCATGTAGTGAAGTTAAGACATCTTTACATAACAGGTATCAATCAGGTACTAACTCTTGATTTTACTCTGAATTAACCATGACATACTAAATGAACTTCGGCTTCAGGCTTCTTCATCCTCATATAGTATTACATGGTGTCTTACCAAAATCTGTTAACTCCTGTAACCCCTATGATGCATCGCATGCTTTTCCATTTATTATTATTTTAGGGGTCAACTCTGAAGATGATAGTAAGTGTGATGGGAGTAAATCTATACTAAAAATGAAATTAAGATATGTAACCTACATTTCAGCTACTATTACATAAAGTCTTGAGATTCAAATAAAATCTCATTGCTTACCTTTCTCTAGCATCATCTGGGCCTTAACCTGAATCTCCCTATAAGACAACTCAAAACATGGCATTTAGCATTTAAAATTGCCTCAGGAAATGCATACAAAAATTCTGAAAATGTTTGAACTGAGGATTTTTTATAAAAGATATTGAAAATGAGAGCTCTTAGGAAATTCAATAGTCTTTTTTTTTTTTTTTTTTCCCAAAAAGATAAGAGAAGCTAATTTGTAAACTGTAGGTTGGTGGTCTCATTATCAATTATTGGGAGAGTGGATTGTAAATCCTTGCAAAAGTAATTGTCTCTGCTAATGCAGCAAGGCAAGAAAATATAGAAAAAGTGCAAGGACTGGAAGGGAAGAGATAGTATTGCCATTATTCTTAGATGATTTGACATTTCATTTTCACAGAAAACTTAAGACAACTGACAGGCTATTAAAATTAATGAAGGAGTTCAGTGAGGTTGCTAGATAGACTCCAACAATAACAACAACAAAAATATTAAGAAGAGTTCTACACTTTCACCAAGCAATTAAAATATGCAGTGGAAAATATGATGGTGTTTATTAGAGCAACAAAGCTTGAAGAATCTAGAAAGTGACTTGAAATGCAGAAAATACTGATGGAAAAATATTAAAACTTGATAAAAAAGATATAAAGAAACTCTTAGAGTCTGGAACATCATAGGGACCGAAGAAATATTTGTTGAATGAATGAATCTGAATAAATGGAGAGATACGGCTCTCTCTCTCTCTCTCTTTCTTGCCTCTTTTCTGAATAAATGGAAAGATATGGCTCTCTCTCTCTCATCTCTCTTTCTCCCCTCTTTGTTTTTTTAGAGACTGCATCTCACTCTGTCATCCAGGCTGGAGTGCAGTGGAACGATCATAGCTCACTATAACCTCAAACTCCTGGGCTCAAGCACTCCTCCCACCTCGATCTCCTAAAGAGCTGGGATTACAGGTGTGAGCCACTGGGCCTGGCTGGCATTCTCACAGATGGGAAAGTTAACATTGTACAGCCCTTATTATTTATTTGTTTTTTAATGTTAGTTCCAATATGGTGGGAGAAAATGTAAGGGGAAGGAACAATATTGGGAATGTGGTATAAGGGGGGAGCAACAACTATAACAAAATAAAAAATAAAATAAAATAGGGCCAGGTGTGGTGGTTCCCACCTGTAATCCCAGCACTTTGGGAGGCCGAGGCGGGTGGATCACCTGAGGTCAGGGGTTCGAGACCAGCCTGGCCAACATGGCGAAACCTCATCTCTACCGAAAATACACAAATTAGCTGGATGTGGTGACACGTGCCTGTAATTCCAGCTACTCGGAAGGCTAAGGAGGAGAATTGCTTGAACCCAGGAGGCAGAGGTTGCAGTGAGCCAAGATCATGCTACTGCACTCCAGCCTAGGCAACAGAGTGAGACTCCGTCTCAATAAAATAAAATAAATAAAATAAAATAATAGACATGCAGGTACTGATGACGATAGGGTGCCAGGAGCTAATCAATTTCATAGCATGTGCCTGAGAATCAAGAGAGGCAAAAAGAAAGAACACAAAACTTTTCAATTTACAGAAACTAGAAAGTTACAAAATAAAGCCAGAAGCTATGGCGGATGTGCTTGATGGTGATCATCATCCCGGGAGAGCTTGAAAAGTGAATCGATGGGTTGACTTTAGCAAGATGAAATCAGATAGGTGCAAGGGTAAAGTCTTGTCCTTAGGTCCAAAAACTCAATGGCAATAACAGAATATAGAGAGAAATGCCTTAGCAATATCACATGTGAAAACAGTTTAAGAGTTTTAGCTGTGTAAATTAATTGGATGTAAAACTGACTTACCCCCCACCACACAAAAAAGGAAAATAATCTGTTTTTAGGCTGCATTGATAAAGTAATAAAGTGTCATATAAACCAATAATTCTCAACTTTATATTTGTAAGCCCAGCCTTCTGACATCAATACTTATTTCCCACAAGCATCTCAGATGCAGCAGATACATTAGCGTTTTCTCCTAAATGTTATTCTCTTGGTATTTTCTATCTGGGAGGTCCTGTCTTGGTGAATGTACTACCATCAGTGAAGTTACTTATGCCCAAAACTAAGAACCAAGTCATCTTCATTTCAAATCTTCTGTGATCCTCACATACAGTTGGTTTTCCAGGTTCTATTCACTTTAGCCACTGTTCATATCTCCTCTCCATCATTACTATGTTGATTTAGGCATAATTATCTCTACTGGACTGTCAAGGTAGTTTCCCAACTCATCTGTTTCCAAACTTGCATGGCTATCTACTCTTCCTCTAGATTATACTTTCTTTTTTTGAGACAGAGTCTCACCCTGTTGTCCAGGCTGGAGTGCAATGGTGCGATCTTGGCACACTGCAACCTCCACCTCCCGGGTTCAAACGATTCTCCTGCCTCAGCCTCTCCAGTAGCTGGGATTACAGGTGCCGGCCACCATGCCCAGCTAATTTTTGTATTTTCAGTAGAGACAGGGTTTCACCACGTTGGCCAGGCTGGTCTCAAACTCCTGACCTCATGATCTGCCCACCTTGGCCTCTCAAAGTGCTGGGATTACAGGTGTGAGCCATCACACCTGGCCCTAGAATATACTTTCTAAAATACAAATCTCATTATGTTATTTTTCACCTCCAAACCCTTTAATAAATTTTCATTCCGGCTTTTCATTCTCTCTATATATGTGCCCTATCCATAAGGATATTTGGAGCAGACATACCCAATATGTATATATTTACTGATTTTGTATATGATAAACCATACACAAAATATAAATTTTAAAAGGATGAGATACAATAAAAATTAAATTTGTTCTGAATATCATTTACTAATAGTACAAATTAAAACAGCCAGCCTATTTTTGCAATATGCTTAAGTAAATAATGTTTTAAAATAATATTTTTTAAAAAACATTATTGTTTTTTAAAAACTTGGCTTATTAACAATATTTTGATGTAGTGATTCAAAGTTGAGGCTTTTGAATTTTGTGTTTGTTTTCAGACAGAGTATCACTCTCTTGCCCATGCTGGAGTGCAGTGGCACAGCTACAGATCAGTGCAGCCTCCACCTCCTGAGCTCAAGTAATCCTCCCACCTCAGTCTCCCAAGGAGCTGAGACTGCAGGCGCACACCACCACACCCGGCTAATTTTTCCTTATTATTTTGTAGAGATGGGGTCTCCCTACGTTGCCTGGGCTGGTCTCGAACTCCTAGGCTCAAGCGATTCTCCCCGTTTAGCCTCCCAAAGTGCTAGGATTACAGGCGTGAGCCAGCAAGCCTGGCTACGTTTATTTTGATACTTGTTTTTGATTGCTGTAATGGTTAAACACAGGATAACTCAAAAATAAATGAAAGAAGGGCATCACTGGCTATAAGTAAAACACAATTTTTATTATTTAATACCATTCAATTTTTCAAACTTTTTTTTTTGAAGTTCATCTTCCTTTCTTTTAATCAGTTGTTCTTGTGCACGAAGAGGTATTACATTTCAACATTTTTAATGACAACAAAACCTCTGTTGAAACCTTTTATTTACAAAGTTTTTGAGTAAGTTAGAAAATTTCCTTTTCATGCTTTTAAGTATGCAGATATGAGAACTATACTCATACACTGTTTTTGGTAATGAAAGCACATAATTATCAAATTGCTGCCATTTTGAAAATGCTCTGTCCACCATTTCTTCTGGAAAACAGTTGCTTTCTCACTTACTGTTAAACTCTTACCTCTATTCTGAAAGTACGAATTAAGCCTATTTATTTAGAAATATGTTAATGGCAATATATTCCCATTATAAAATCGGTAAGCACATTTTGAACATTTATTTGTATGAGAAAAATACGTACCTCATCTTTAAGTATGAAAGTTCTTTTTAACTTCTTTGCTGTGAGACAATCAACAGATCTCTGAGTAATATGTAAGATTTTCGTGGTAATTTTTTTACCTCATTAAAATATTACTTTAAAATATTATAGATTTGACTATAAAGATTTTGTTTTAATAAAATGAATTCCATCAATAGAGTGTTCATCTGGCATCACTCTTCTCCTTCCTTCCTTCCTTCCTTCCTTCCTTCCTTCCTTCCTTCCTTCCTTCCTTCCTTCCTTTCCTTCCTTCCTTCCTTCCCTTCTTTCCCTCCTTCCTTCCTTGTTTCTCTCTCTCTCTCTCTTTCTTTCTTTCATTGTTGTATAATGCTTTTTTAAAAAAATTTATTTTTATTTTAAGTTCCGGGGTACATGTACAGGTTTGTTACATAGGTAAACACATGCCATGGTGTTTTGCTGCACCTATCAACCCACCACCTAGGTATTAAGCCCCTCACACATTAGCTCTTTTTGCTAATGCTCTCCCTACCCCCACCCAACCCCTGACAGGCCCCAGTGTGTGTTGTTTCTCTCCTGTGTCCATGTGTTCTCACTGTTCAGCTCCCACTTATAACTGAGAACATGGTGTCACTGTCTTTTCATGCATGTCTTGCCTGTAATGATGTGGGGAATGAATTTCACTATGGTGCTAACTTTGTCACTGTACCCTGGGATCTCTTTTTTCTCCTTTTTAGTTAGTTTTTATACTATTTACTTAACACAGTGTTTTAATAGTGATGAAAATATATGCTTACATTTTATTTTATTGGCTCACAAAAAAGTTGCTCTTCAAGTATTTTATTATTGACACAGAGTCTAACAAACATAAAGAACAGATACTTGTTAGAAACATTTATAATTTGATCCAGCTATTTAGCAAATTTTGTAATATGTATTTCTTCAAATATCGAGCTCTGTTTCTCCTCCTCTTTCTTTCTAATACCTTTTAGTCACTGTTTTAGGTTGGGTTCCCAAGGAAGCAGATCCTGAGGCACGGATTCGAGTGTAAGAATTAATCATAGATTTGGGAGGAAGAGATCCCAGGAAGGGATGGCAGCAGTGAGAAAAGGCAGGAAATGAAGCTACTGCAGGGAATGTTCTCAAGCAGCTTTCTGCTGTGGTCAGCTCCCCCGGGGCGCTCTGGAGCCACTGCAGAATTTTTCTGAGTTGTTTCACATGGAAGGCAATACATTCTCCAGCTCTCATCTGCCTGTCATTGGCTAGACACCAATAATGAAGCACTTCCGGCCTACCTATCTGCGGCCCTGGAGAGAGCCCTCAGGTGGAGAACACAGGTGTCGCGACAAGATGCAGTTGTCTGGCATAGGCACAATCTAGACAAAAGGAATGTGGGCAGGGCCACTGCATCCTGTGAGAAGGTCACCACACCGCCCTCAGAATGTCAGAATGTTGTTGTTTTTTTTTTTTTTGAGACGGAGTCTCGCTCTGTCGCCCAGGCTGGAGTGCAGTGGCGCGATCTCAGCTCACTGCAAGCTCTGCCTCCTGGGTTTACGCCATTCTCCTGCCTCAGCCTCCCGAATAGCTGGGACTACAGGCGCCCTCCACCTCGCCTGGCTAGTTTTTTTTTTTTTTTTTTGTATTTTTAAGTAGAGACGGGGTTTCACTGTGTTAGCCAGGATGGTCTCCATCTTCTGACCTCGTGATCCGCCCCTCTCGGCCTCCCAAAGTGCTGGGATTACAGGCTTGAGCCACCGCGCCCGGACTTTTTTTTTTTTTTTTTTCTTTTTTGAGACGGAGTCTCGCTCTGTCGCCCAGGCTGGAGTGCAGTGGCACGATCTCAGCTCACTGCAAGCTCTGCCTCCCGGGTTCCCGCCATTCTCCTGCCTCAGCCTCCCAAGTAGCTGGGACTACAGGCGCCCGCCACCTCGCCCGGCTAGTTTTTTTGTATTTTTTTAGTAGAGACGGGGTTTCACTGTGTTAGCCAGGATGGTCTCGATCTCCTGACCTCGTGATCCACCCGTCTTGGCCTCCCAAAGTCCTGGGACCACAGGCTTGAGCCACCGCGCCCGGCCTCTCAGAGTGTTGTTGACCATGCTTCCTAAGGCAGAAAGAACAGGTATTTTTAACTTGTACTGTTGAATAAAAACCCTGCAAAAGAGACTTTTTAATCTTTATCAAATTTAGTAAATTTTTGTAAAGTCTTCATAGCCTAGATATAAATCCATATTTTAAATAGCCTTCTTCATATATATGTATATATCTATATACACATACATACAAAACACACACACACACAGACACACATACACACACACACTCACATATTTGTGGTTAATGAATTGTTAGTATTTTTACCCGGCAAAGATGTTATACAAGGAATAGAAGGATCCATTTTGCCTTTTTCTCAGTTTCTCTTGTGCTAACTCTATTAGAATCATCTTCAGTGTGGTATTTCTTGGAAGAGTTCTTTTAATTTATCTATTTTATGAGAGTTATTTGCTTAAAACTAGGTAATATTCATAAGTTTATTTAACTGGACACCATAAAATGCAACATGTTACAATAATTTAAAAAAGAATGACGAGGTGATGGTCCAACCCTTCATATTGTGGGATTCTATTTTCCTGCAGGATGCTCTGCTCACAGTATATGACATGTGACAGTTTGACATTCAGACCTATTGATTGCCAATTGAAATGAAATATTAGTGAAGTTTAACTTTTTCCTAAATCTTGAAGTAAAAATAAAATAGAAGTTCCGATAACTTATCCCAGTGGATCATCTTGTGCGTCCCCTGTGGTGTGTGCACCCCAGTTTGGAGACCCCTGGACTGTAGGACACAGTTCAGACGCCTTCGTGTGGCACACACTGTCCTCCATTGCTTACGCCTCCAACCTCAGTTCTTGCCTGGTTATGCCTCATACCTTGCATTTTGGTCAAAATGAACTTTTTGAAGTTGAATTTATCATGTTGAATTGTATGACAGAGCCTTCATTTATAATTGCTTCTGCCTGGAATGCTCCTTCTTCGGACTGTCTGGTAACACCTCCTCCGTGAAACTTTTGCTGGTCCTTTCCCATGCCCGAGGGAGAACTGAAAACATCCTCTTTGGAACATTACAGTACTTTCCTCCTTAGCCCTTAACCCTTCTTTTGGATATATTTGCTAACTTTCTTGGCTCCCTTTTTTTTTTTTTTTTTTTTTTTTTGAGATGGAGTCTTGCTCTGTCACCAGGCTGGAGTGCAGTAGTGGTGTGATCTCGGCTCACTGCAACCTCCGCCTCCTGGGTTCAAGCGATTCTTCTGCTTCAGCCTCCCAAGTAGCTGGGACTACAGGCACACACCACCATGCCCAGCTAATTTTTGTATTTTTAGTAGAGACGGAGTTTTACCATATTGGTCAGGCTGGTCTCGAACTTCTGATCAGCCCGTCTTGGCCTCCCAATGTGCTGGGATTACAGGCATGAGCCATCACCCCCGGCTTGGCTCCTCTTATAGACCTTTATCTCCTTGAAACCAAAAATATTGTCTAACTTATCTTCCTATCTTGGGCATATAGCCCTCAACAGAAACACAGTCATGATGTTGAATTAACTATGGAGGTGGCACTACATTGGTCAGCTAGAGTAGAGGACTGTGTTTAGCTCTGTGAGCCTCTTGAAGAAGGATTTGGAAAACTGATGTGTACCCAGAAGGAAAGAATTGCAAACAATCCCGGATAAATTCTAGCCTGGGACCAAAGTATAGAATAGCAGAGAAGAGGGATTTGATTCTAATATAAGGAAGAATTATTTAACAATTAGAGCTGCGTGAACATGGGATGAATAGCTTTGAAGTATGGTGAGTTTCTCACCACTGAAGATGTTGAAATAGCCTGAATGGGTAACCTCCTTGAGCAGGCTGAACAAGGGCTTAAAGCATCTGGAGTGATCACAGTGAGTGAAGGAGAATTTAGATAATCTTTGGACTGCACAACAATCTAGCTGAGATTTGAACCCCTTTGATATGTCTAGTGATAGGTTTAAACTTTAATAGATATTGTTTGAAAGAAAAGGAGTGAGGATATTTTAAGTAAACAATCCCTCTGTCATTCTGAGTCTCTGGATCTAGGTGAGACACAATAGTAATGCTGTTTTGCTTTCTCATGAGTCAGGTGATACTAAAAGCTAAGAAAGTCTTTGAGCTTGTACTGATGCTCTTATTTTTCTTTGTAACTACAGACAACTAAGTTGCTTCCTTTTTTCATCTTAGAAGTACTCTATCCTCACCCTACCCAAACATGGATTTAAAATTTGTGGTCTGAGAATCCATAACAAAGTGATAAAGTCCCTTGGGTTTGGGAGCAGAGGCAGTTGTCTTCATCTTCCATATATTTAGGGCTGCCCCAGACAGAATTTTAAACTACAATATTGAATCAATTAAACTTAATTCAGGGTATAAATAGTAAACATGGCCAGGTCCAGTGATTCATGCCTGTAATCTCAGCACTTTGAGAGGCTGAGGTGGGAGGATTGCTTGAGGCCAGGAGTTCAAGACCAGCCTGGGCAACATAGCGAGACCCCATCACAAAATAAAAAAAAAGAAGTAAATATATACCACAGGTTTAATACTGTAGTCAGTATAAAATAATCCAATTATTACACCTTTATGGGCATGAATCTTATATGGAAACAGAGGCTCAATGAGGTTAAAGAGACTTATCTAAATACTGAACAACTAATTGGTTTCAGAACCTAGACCACAATTGTTTGCATCTAATTCCACTTCCATGGGTTTCCTCATTGTATCACGCTGCCTCAAAAGTAGAAGATGTGGTTGCTGCCCTGAAGGACTTTTGCAATCTCCTAAAGCGATAAGACATATCCATAAAACAATGATTGAATAACGAAAGTAAAATGAAGTGCACTACATGTGTTACGGCTAAGGAGTCGTTGGAAAGGTCAAGAAGGTGAGAAATCACAGGCTGGAGGATATGGAGAGCAATCACAGGCTGGAGGATACGGAGAGCAATCACAGGCTGGAGGATATGGAGAGTAATCACAGGCTGGGAGAGATGGACTTTTTTATTATGAGCAACTGTGAAAACAGTTCTGAAAGATAAGTAGGCTTACACAATTTTTCTTTGGTTCCCAAAGTGCATGTTGGCTTTGTCCACATTCACCAGCGTCTTTTCTTCTCTTTTATTTCTTTTTAGTTTAAGAAAAGAAACTATCTGTGTCATACTGGCCAATAGGACACAAGCATCTAATTGCAGCAAATTCTTATACATTCCAAGTTACCCCCACAAAAACAGGTCACCATGGTAACCAAACAAAAAGAGACTAGAAAACAGAAGCGGAGTATTTACTTAATGTCTGATGGGCTCTCTGCATGATTTTCATTAGACCTGCTGCTGGCTTTCTTTCAGGTTTGGGTGCCAGTCACTGTTTACTTTGTAAGTTGTTAAAAGATTAAAAACTTTATCAGGCCTTACAATACAGAAAATTGTACTGAGCAGTGAAGTCAGAGCTGTTGATTTTTAAATACACAAATCTTACTCAGATTTGTTAATTTATTACATAGAGTTAACCCGGGAGCTATGTAACTCTTGCCAATGGAATTCAAGAGAACAGAAGGGTCATTTGATGATGGTAGAGTCTTTTAAGAATGCTACCAGAAAAGGTGATAGATCTGAAATAATTTTGTTAAGGGCCCTACTGTTTATTTTTGCCACCTCCATTAAAAAGGTGTACACTAACCAGTTGGTGTAGAGAATTCATTGCTAAATATTTTATGTCAAAGTCTTTAATAGACCATACTAATTAATAAAATCCACTGTGTTCTATAGTTTTAATCCTTTGGTGAGGAAGATTTTGACGATGAAATAGAAAGCCACATAGGTTCATAAAATATGTCTGACATTTTCTGAATGTCTGACCCACTCTCTTCTTTCCTTCTATTGTCTTGGTACCTCTTTGAAATGCAAAAACATTACAACTTCAAAAGCGGTCCAGGAAGATGGCATCTGCAGCTTATGACAAGCTCTGAAAGTGTGGCCAAATATGCAGCATGACACTAGGTGGTAGCTTTGCTAGGGATCTTGACATAATTGACTTTCCTTCCTTAAAGACAATTAAAATTTGTGTACAATAAATTGTTTCAATTGGCACTTGCTTTTAAAACTCAAACTCCACGTATGTCTTGCTAAAAAGTGATTCTACAATGCAAATGTTGTTTGTTGGAGAAGAAAAGAAAGCTGGATGCTTGTTTGGAAGCTTAGTGGGCATGAGGGAGAAAAGTTATTCCATAAGGGAATAGATGTTCTATGGAATGTTTCTGCTCTGTGATATAGATCTACCCATGTGCATATATGGAATTTGCTGTGTTGACCTAAAATACCTTCTATACATCTTTCTCAGCTAGTTCTCTTTATCTAGTAACTGAGTGTGGAATACTTGCAGCAAGATTTTCTTTCAATGAAGGGATTCGCCTCCTAGGAGTAGAGTCCACACAATGCCAGACTAATTCTGCACTACGGTCAAAAGGAAGACAGGTAAAAAATAAACATGATTTTTTTTTTCATAAAAATAATATTTGTGGCTGGGCGCGGTGGCTCATGCCTGTAATCCCAGCATTTTGGGAGGCCGAGGTGGGTGGATCATGAGGTCAAGAGAGCGAGACCAGCCTGGCCAACATGGTGAAACTCCGTCTCTACTAAAAATACAAAAATTAGCTGGGTGTGTGGCACACGCCTGTAATCCCAGCTACTCGGGAGGCTGAGGCAGAAGAATCGCTTGAACCTGGGAGGCAGAGGTTGCAGTGAGCCAAGATCATGCCACTACACTCCAGCCTGGGCGACAGAGCAAGACTCTGTCTCAAACAAACAAACAAAAACCAAAACAATATTTGTTTGTAATAACAATAATAACAAAGTACACAGGAGAATGTTTACTATGTATATTTGTATTAATGTCTCAAATATGATCTATGCTATTTTTGTACTTTGGGATGTATACTAATCCTTCTGCCTTCTAAATTGAGCTGTTTATGTGAAGGGCGGTCATGCAGCCCTCACCAGTATCATCAACACCTTCCTCACCTTAGAATTGGAACCAATGTAATGATTGATTCTTATTTGGAATGTTTCTGTCCCAGCCTCCCAATTTAGTCATTCTTTGGAAAGGAGGGGGTAGGTGTGAGTGAATTTTTGGAGTTAGGATCGAGGAAGAACAGGAGTTACTGAGTTTCAGCTTTAAAGTTAATGGAGGCAGATTTTGCTCCGAGGAGACGCGTTGGTGGATGTATTCCCATCCTTGAGTTCCTGCACATAATATCTAGTCCATACACAGAAAAGGCCAAGCTTTAAGGACTTGAAAACAACACCGGAAGAATCTTGCAAAGAGTTCTTTACTGAAATTATGGAAATTGGGAAAGTAACTTTGTCCTTTGTCTATCTTCAGGGAAAAACGTAGGCCGGTGGGAGGAAAAAGGGATTTTTGCTAAATTCTTTCTGATTCTTCCTACAATAGCATTTAAGTGCTTGCTTTCTAACCCTTATCAAATGATTGATATTGACTTTTCCTCGCTTAAGTAAAATTCATTCTTTGTTTCATTTCTGTCCAGTGAACAAAATGCTAGTAACTTTTTCTGGGTGTAGTCTCAACTAATAGTTTCCATTAGCCAAAAACTTTATTTAGAATCTTCAGCATGTGGCATAGGCAAGATTTAAGAAATTAAATTACTTCCCTCTCCAATCCCCCTTTTGAACTCCCCCACCCAAAAGTCAGCAGACTTTATTTCACTTGATGGCATAAAAGACCGAGCAGAACTACCTCAGCTGCTTTTTATTTTTTTAATTTGTGAGTTTGAGTCGGCTGAGCCTTGTCAATAATTCCCTTAAGTGTCCAAAGGAACTCTTCTCTTTCTTTGGCTTCTTCTCTCCCACAGGGCCCGTTATCTCTGTTAGCCTGCCTTAGAGAAAGAGGAGACATTTGCGACATGGTCTAACTTCTCTGAAGTCAAGGAAGTCTTCAAAAGCAAAGTTTGGGCCACTGGGGGAGGGAGTGCAGGAGAGGAGACCACAGAGAAGAGGGAAGGAATTGTAAACAAAGGGACAGCTGGGGATTGACCCATTCTTTCTGGGCAATTGTGGAACTTCTTTAGAGCCAGTGAAGAAAGTAAAATCCAGAGGCAACTTTTAAAAAGTGCCATTTAAGGTCTGGCTTCTTAAGCTTATTTGCATAAAAAATGAAGATAAAAGAAATAATGCAAGCCAGGTGGCAAGGTTCTAACCCAATCCAGTTTTCACTTATGTTTATTTTGTAAAAAGGGACCATTACATTTTCTATTTGGCAATGATGGGGTTCAGGACATGGTATTCCAAAATACTGCACCTTGGCATGTGAGAAAACGCAGAAGCAAGGAAGTCATTCTCACCCTGTCCGCGTTCTTCCCCTGAAGCAGGTAAGAAAACCTGGAAGGTTTTTCTGATTTTCCTGTGAAGCGGGTCATAAGACACTCATTTGAGAGGTGCCCTTCCTCTACCAGGAGGAAAGGAACATCCTTACCTCTGAGGACACAGGGACACAGAGAAGAATCTGAACAAACAGGCCTTGCTAAATACTCCACACCCCCATTTATTACATTAGATCATACTTTTTATCCAATCATATGTCTTCGTGACTCTCTGCTTGTTTGTCAAACTTAAAGATTATAGAGGTTTACCACTTTCCTCCGGTCTTCATTTCCTTATGAAGGCTCCCGTGTTATGCAAAGTGTTATGCAAAAGTTATATTAAGTAAATTTGTACGCTTTTCTCTTGTTAACTCTTCTTTTGTTATGGGGGCTCAGCCACGATCATAGAATGGGTGAGGAAAAGATATTTCTCTTTCTCTACAGAAATATGCCAGAGTAACCCAAATGGGTAAGCCAGGGCATCCCTTGGTTGTAGTTTCCTGGACTAAGACCTAAATACCCTGAGATGCTACCCCACTTAAATGATCTATGCTATTTTTGTACTTTAGAATACGTACTAATCCTTCTGGCTTCTAAATTGAGCTGTTTATGTGAAGGATGGTCATGCAGGCTTCAGGTCCCCATAAGAAGCCATAGATTTAAAAAATTTAAGTTTAGGCTGGCGCTGTGGCTCAGGCCTGTTATCCCAGCACTTTGGGAGGTTGTGGCAGGTAGATCCCTTGAGCTCAGGAGTTCCAGACCAGCCTGGGCAACATGGTGAAATCCTGTCTTTACAAAAAACTACAAAAATGAGCCAGGCAGGGAGGCGCCTGTAGTCCCAGCTACTCAGGAGGCTGAGGCAGGAGAATCGCTTGAGCCTGGGAGGCGGATGTTGCAGTGAGCTGAGATCGTACCACTGTACTCCAGCCTGGGCAACAAGCCAAACCCTGACTCAAAATAAATAAAATAAAATAAAATTTAAGTTTATAAATCTTAAATAGCTTTGGGTGAAGTATGATTAATAAGGAAATTATGGAGAGAGAAAAAATACTTTTTTTTTTCCCCTTGATTTGGATTTTCTTTCCAAATAAATAGCTGCTTCCACTAGCCAGGTGGAAGCATCTAGGTCTGTGACCACATTGAGGCACTAGGAAGGTGGTGCATGCAGAGTGTGCCTTGCCCTCAGCATCTCTTCATTTAGCTGCTCCTGAGTTGTATCCTTCATAATAAACTGGTAGGAGTAAGTACAAAATAAAAATTAGCCAGTTGTTTCTTTTACTAACATGAAATGCAAATATTTAATTTTCTTAACTAATTGAGGGCAAAATTCCATTTCTGAGGAATGAAGGATCAAAGATTAATTAACTTTATTATTTAAAAAATAACTTTTTCTAATTACAAAATTAATTCACTTTCATTATGAAAAATTAGGGGAAAATGAATGTGACATTACATAAAAAATCACAAATAATTTGCAAGACCTTCTTTACTTGCTTCATAATTAATCTAGCCTGAGGAAAATAGTAGGAAAAACTTACTAGAGTTAGAAGGCGAGGAATAGTGAGGGAGAAACCTTCTTTTATATGCCAGCAAAAGAGAAAGAAAATAAAGATTCTTAGGGCTAGTTAGTGGCTTCGGGGCACCTGTCTCTTTCCCTCTTGAGCCTAGAACTGCTGACCTGGAATGTGATTCCCCATAAGACATTAACATATGTGAGTTAGAGGATTGTGTGGGTCACCTTGGAGCTGAAGTCTTAAAAGTAAGCTCCTGTAGGAGAGCTGCCCAGCACCATGCCGGCTTGGTGACCAGATACAGTGAGGCACCACGAGGGCCCCTATGCAGGGTCACATAGACGATGTGGGCCCCTGAGAATTCTCTCCACGAAAATCATTCATCTTTAAACGAGATCATAACAAGTTGTTGGGGCCTACTCTTTAGTTGGGATTTCCCCAATGTTACCATTCTGGAATATTTAAAAAATCATGGACCGGCGTGGTGGCTCACACCTGTAATCCGAATTTTGGGAGGCCAAGGCGGGCAGAGCACAAGGTCAAGAGACCAAAACCATCCTGGCCAACATGGTAAAACCCCGTCTCTACTGAAAATATAAAAATTAGCCCGGCGTGGTGGCATGCGCCTGTAGTCCCAGCTACTCGGGAGGTTGAGGCGGGAGGATTGCTTGAACCCGGGAGGCAGAGGTTGCAGGGAGCCAAGATCACACCACTGCACTCCAGCCTGGGCGACAGAGTGAGACTTGTCTAAATAATAATAATAATAATAATAATAATAATAATAATTATAACCCATGTGGGTTGAATTCGTGTGTGTGTGTGTGTGTGTGTGTGTGTGTGTACACTGTATGCTTTGGACTTTATCTTACAATAAAATTATAACTTTGAAAAGTTAGCTGAGATAAGATATGCTATACATTTTTTGTATGCTATTTTTCCTTTGGGAGTAGAGAAATGGTTTTGAAGGATCTGAAGAACTAAAGTAGTATATTTTGTATACTACTTCTGTATATTTTGACTTGTAGTGAGTAGCCAAGCAAAATCTTGGGCCCTCTGAGAAGGCTGAGGTGGTCATGCAATGACCTCGTTCTGTAGACTATCACCAGCATTTAAGGATTAGGAATCTGGGAGACCACGGGACTGGTTCATCTTGATGTGAAGTTTGGATGATAGTGGGATTATAATTTTGGGCCATTCTTCCATGTGAATGTGTGGGAATCCTGTATATTTGTGAATAATTCAGAAACTCAGGGATCTTAAAGAGAATTTTAAAATAGCTATAACAATCCTCACTTTTTAGTTCCTTTTATGTTTCTTCCCAGAAATACCTATTTAGAAGGAAAACTTGGGGGCTGCTCCGTCATCTTTTTTCTTTCATTTGCTGTGATTAGGGGAAGAGGGGTTACAGAATTGGTTTGGTCATCACCTCTTCATAATTTAGTTGTGATTCAAGATGTTCTGTTACGAGAAGTAGCAATATGGGGCCATAATGTGACATCTGTTTTGCACAATCAAAACATTACTTTGCTGAGCTCAAATGCCCTTTTAGTGCTTCTGGGATAAGCCCCAAGAAAATGCTTTATCTGCTTCTGTACACCTGTGAGGAAATAAACGGCTTTAAGAAAGCTTCTCAACTGGAGGTGTAACTCTAAGAAAAATTAGAACAAACACTCACTTCATCTCTCACCCAAAGTGTCTTCTGCAAACCAATTCAAAGAGCTTCAGAACCAGAAAGAGAAGGAGGCATATCTACACAATGTATCTGGAGATTGGAAGCTGGAGAGAGGATTGAATTGCCAGCGAACTTTGCACTGTGATTTCATATTGAAGTGGCTGCATCTGTGCCACCTGTTGATGGCATGATTGGAGCATTAGTCCTTGCTCAGCCTCCGCACCATTGATAACTGCTTAACATCGCCACAGCGGAAGCTTTGTTGGAAGCCGCAGTCACTTTGCCTCGGCAATGGTGTACATTGGTGCCCCATTCAGCCTTTTTTTCTGACATTAGCACATTTGAATGGGCCACCAGTGAAGCCATTCAGTGAGAACATGCAACCGGGGTTTCTGGGTGGCCTAGGGCTGAGCTGAGAATTCTCATTAATGGACTGCAAGACTTAGCCTATTGAGGTACATGAACTCAGTGACCAAAGAAAAGTGAGACAAAGATGTCCCTCACAGGAACATGTAGGTCAGAAGTGGACAAAAGCAGACACGGACCAGTCAAAGCTATTTGATTACTGAGCTGAAAAGGGAACACCGACCCATCCCTGCGGTGGGGCAGCCCAACTGATTTGACAGAAATCTCCAAATGCCCGCACACTCTGAGAGTGAGGCCTTTACTAGAATTGCAGGTGCTGTGTGAAGTTATTTTTTAAATGTTTTTTTCTTCCACTTGTCTTTGTGGTAATTTCCTATTTGACAGTACTTAGAAAAGGCCCCAAATAACTAGAATGAAAAGGAAGGGCAAAATTGAACTGGAAAAAGCATGCTTAAAAGTGAAAGGTGATCACGGGCAACATTCCTCCTACTGCTGGTCCTCTGAGCTACTTTCAAGCTCTTAGGGACTAGAAAATGTTCTTTGAGAGCCAGAACATTTGCATGTTTAGGATTATAACTTTAATACGTTAGCATAATTTCAAAACTTTTTTACTCTAAGATATAGGATTAAAAAATGTAAGTATGAAATTTTGCAAAAAGATAAAGGAAAAGCATAACTGGAAAAGTTTAAGAAATCACTTTGGGGTCTATGAACATGGTCAGTAAAAACATGCTTAACTTGAATTAATCCCACGCTCTTGCTTGTTGAGGTATACATTTCTGTGGGAGATATATTAGTCCCTTATACTTAATGTGATCTGTGCAAATATCCTGAGAGCTAATACTCAGATGCATATGAAATTTGAAAAGCATTCTGCGATTTTTCCAAATGGTATTTAAATAACTATACTAATATTAGGTTGGTGCAAAAGTAATGGCAAAAATTGCAATTCCTTTTGCACCAACCTAGTAATTCATTCCAAACCAAGTTTAATTATTAGGACTTGGTTAAAAACTTTACTGCTTCTTGAGATAGTAATATATTTTAAAATGTTCAAAATGTTGGTGTTATGAGATTTTGGGAACCTAAAAATACCTGTAATCCTGTTCTTTTTATAAAAGGAAAAGGGAAGAAAATGTGTTTTTTATCCCATCATACATAATGCAGCTATTTTTTTGAGTAAGAGATACAATTTAAAAAGTGTGGCTGAGGGTAAAGGAAGAGACACATTTTAACAAGAGTCATATCCATTTATATTGAAACAACTTCATGAGGGAGAGGACTTCCGGGTCTGTTGAACCTAGCTCTTCTGTTATATCCATAGTGTTACTGAAGCCTACAGAGGTTTAGCAGGCTGCCAATGGCCCACCTAGCGCCTGGATTTAAAAGTAGCACTTCATCTTCTTATGGGAATTGTTTCATTAGAGTAGTTATAAGTCTTTTCCTATTAAGGGGCTAGAATCCTTAAATTTATTATTTGTTCTACTGCATGTTAAATTTAATAAATGTAAAATAGATGTATATGCTGTATACATATCTGTGTTATGATACTTCTAGTAAATATTTCCCTAACTGTTTAAAGCTCTAGTAAAAGCTAACAGGAACAACATCAAAAGTGGCTGTTCCCCAAAAACAAACCTTTGAGACAATCTAGCTTTACCTTTTCGAGAATTTCTAAAGTCAGTTCTCTTTCTCTTACCTTCATACTGTCAGAGGTGTGTGAACCAAAGTGACTCCATATTTAATAGGGGCTGGGTAAAATGAGGCTGAGACCTGCTGGGTTGCATTCCCAGGTGGTCAGGCATTCTTAGTCTCAGGATGAGATAGGAGCTTGGCTCAAGATACAGGTCACAAAGACCCTGCTTATAAAACAAGATGTGATAAAGAAACCAGCCAAAAACACATGGTGACAAAACTGACCTCTGTTCATCTTTGCTGCTCATTATATGCTAATTATAATGCATTAGTATGCTAATCTACACTCCCACTAGTGCCATGCCAGTTTACAAATGCCATGGCAACACCCAGAAGTTACCCTATATGGTCTAAAATGGGGAGGGACCCTCAATTCCAGGAAATTCCTGCTCCTTTCCAGGAAAATTCCTGAATAATCCACCCCTTGTTTAGCATATAATCAAGAAATAACCATAAAAATGACCAACCAGCAGCTCTTAGCGCCGCTCTGCTTATGGAGCAGCCATTCTTTTCTTCCTTTACTTTCTTGATAAATTTGTTTTCACTTTACTCTGCCTGAATTTCTTTCTTGTATGAGATCCAAGAACTCTCTCTTGGGGTCTGGATTGGGACCTCTTTCTGGTAACAATAAAAACTCTTTAACTTTCTTTTGGCATATCTTATCTAGTTCCCTTCTAATATTTCTTCTTTAGGCTACTTCAAAATGTGTAGGCAAAATAATTTTTTCCACCTACATTGTATTACTTAGAAGAATCTTCTGGAAACTCTTCAACTTGAGGCTTCAGTTGTTTTTTAGTGAAGGGGTCCAGAATATGCCACCCCCAAAATACCACTTTGGCATAAGGATTACTGTAAGCTGAGGGCAACTGAAGAAACAGCAGACCCAGGAAAAGTTCTTTGCCCTCTCTGCTTCTGCCTAAAAGCAAGGCATAAATTTCTCTTTGTAAAGGTGACAGAAATTGCTATTTGTAAAAGCATTTCCCTCTCCCATTCCAGGAAGACCAGAGAGGGCACAGAGAAGAGTGTGCATAACAAACCTTTCTAAACAACCTTTATCCATCATATATTTCCTAGTCACCTTCCCACAATTTATTATACCACCTCTAGGAGCCCAAACCCACTTTCCTTTGTCTAGTCACTTCTCTATAATTTATTGCCCTTTGTTAAAATTGTATATAAGCCCCCTGTCTAACTGCTTCTTTGGGTTTTTACTTATTTTCTGTGAAGCCCCTCACACATAACATATGAACTCAATAACTATTTATGCCTTTTCTCCTGTTAATCTGTCTTTTGCCGGTTTAATTCATAGGCCCCCAAACTCAATAACTATTTATGCTTTTCTCCTGTTAATCTGTCTTTTGCCAGTTTAATTCATAGGCCCCCAGATAGTGAACCTGAGAGGCACAAGGTTTTTCCTCCCTTACATTAGCTAATCACTAAATTCTCACTCCTTCTGCTCCAATCAAGTCCATGTATGTTTTTTCACCTCCAGTTTCCAGCTCTTAGTGCATGGTGCTTCCATGTTGTCTTGCCCCATATGGTTTTATCTCATTTGAATTGTTCTTTTTAGTTACAAAAATTTACTCTCAAATGCTTTACTGTTAGTCACACATGTGTTGGCAATGAGTGAAAATGGGCCCACTAGGAGACACTATAACATCATCTTTGTTATTGTTTTTGGAGGGCATGGCTTAGGATTAGAAGAAATGGGAATTTGTTTATAAAATTTGAAACTGTCTATTCAATAAGTAATTGAATCTTTAGGACCCCTTTTAAGGACGATGATTTTAAATATCTCAATTTTGTTTGAAGATACTGCCAAAGCAAAGTTGGGATAAATCATCATATTATTATCTGCTGAAATTTTATCTAAATCTAAGCTTTGTATTATACAGAGTAATGGAAATAGGAGTTAATTTGGGTTTTCATATCTTTGTTTTATTTTTCCACCCAAGAAACTGCTGGGTTTGGATTTATTACTATATTAGAGATATAATAATAGTTTCCATTTAGCTAATAATACTATGTGTGAGAAACCATGCTAAAACATTGACATGCATTCTCTAATCCTCATAACGACCCTAGGAAGTAGGCACTTTACTATCTAAGTTTGATAGATGGGGAAACTTCAGCTTTGAAAAGCTAAGTAACTTGGCCATGGTTACTTGGTTATTAAGTAAGGAATTGGATAGAGAGTTCTTAGAAATGGTTTAGCTCGGGTTCCTTTAAAGAAACAAAGTCTTATTTATATCTTTTTTTTTTTTTTTTTGAGACGGAGTCTCGCTCTGTCACCCAGGCTGGAGTGCAGTGGCGTGATCTCAGCTCACTGCAACCTCTGCCTCCCTGGTTCAAGCGATTCTCCTATCTCAACCTCCCGAGTAGCTGGGATTACAGGCACATGCCACCACTCTCGGCTAATTTTTTGTATTTTTAGTAGAGACGAGGTTTCACCGTGTTAGCCAGGATGGGCTTGATCTCCTGACCTCAGGTGATCCACCCACCTCAGCCTCCCAAAGTGCGGGGATTACAGGCATGAGTCACCACGTTGGGTCTATAATTATATCTTATTATGCCCTCTGAGTGCCGTTTCTCTTTACTATGTTAATGACACATGATGTTTTCCCAGTAGTTCAAGGTTGGTAAGTGTACGGCCAAGGGCAGGGAAAATGTACATGGATATGTCAGACCACCATGTTGTAGCTAAGACTCATGGTCACAGTGGCTTTCATGTGGAAGATGCAGGGAGGGGCATGCTCAACTTTCAGACCAGTGCCTGGGTACATTCATATTAGGAACTTGTTTGCCAACATTGGCAACTGGCTAAATGGAGGTGATAAAATGCTCTTGTTCTCATTTCTTATTATGCTCACTGATTCTGACCTCTGCTCCCACAGATCTCCATTTGTTTTATCCTTCAGGTGTTCTGCCCTCTGTTTTCGTTTCTCTGGAACACAAATGAAATTATTTTCTGAATTGTGAAAGTCCACATTATCAACTAATTCAATGTTACAGTCATGTTTCTGCTGTTTGGATGCTTGTTCTATTGTGAAAACTTACTCAGACTTGGGGTTTAGGAAAGGGCCTTTTATAGTTTTCATCAACTGAAGAAAGAGCAGCATTAGGTATAATTATACATTTTGATAAAGTGAAGCACAAATCTGTTATGTTTTATGTTAACAGCCTAAATGATGGTGGTCTTACAAATGGTGTGAAGTTAGCAGCTCATGGGAGAAGGCTGACATGTTAAAACACAAATTTACCTAATCTGACACTTCAGGTTACTCCAAGGTGGGTGGAAAGTTGGCAGCAGCGACTTGTGCCATTGCCCTAAGGAGAAACAAAATATAAACCTTTTATAATCTCCCTGGGAATTTTTTTTTAAAAAACCTTGAGGCCCAAGTCCTACTTCAGACCAACAAAATAAAAATGATCTGGGGATGGGGTCCAGGGATCAGACTTTTTAAAAGCCTCCCCAGGCGATTCTAATGTGCAGCCATAGTTGAGAAGCACTAATCAAGCATAACATACAGATGAAATATTATCATGTGTAACGTTGTACAAGGTTCTTTGGGAGATACAGAAATCAGGAAAGACATGGTTCTTGCCTTCAAGGAACTTTTGATTTGGATGAAAAGACTCTTGCCACAAAAATGGTCACTGATAATATAATGCAGTCACTCATTGTTAGTAAGTGATGTCATAGTTTTAGTGGAGACTGCTTACCAGAGCGTGTAGCCTCCAATCCCTATCCTCCTACCACCAGTAATAATAATTGCCTCTTGAGATTTTATATGCCCCATTTAATCTTCTCAACTGCTTATCACTTACGTATTATTCCCATTTCACTGCAGAAAGATTAAACCTATGAAGTCTGAGAGACAAGTTTTGAACCCAGGTCTGTTGGGAACCAACATCTACGCTTGCTAACCATTAGGTTATACCATTTGGTCTCAGTAGATGCATGGTCAATAATAGCTAGAGTGAGTGATAGGCCATAAAATGTTTCTGAGCACTTTAGTATAGTTATATTTCTTAATTATTTTTTAAACTGCAAATTAAAAATTTTAAATCACAGAAAAGTTGAAAGAATAATACATTGAACATTATATACCCTTTACAACTACATCCATCAATTATTAACATTTCACTACCTCTGCTTTATTTTGCTCCCTATTTATTTATTTATTTATTTAGAGACAGGGTCTCACTCTGTCACCCAGGCTGGAGTGCAGTAGCACGATCTTGGCTCGCTGCAACCTGCACCCCCTGGGCTCAAGGAATCCTACCACCTCAGCCTCCTGAGTAGCTGGGACCACAGGTGTGCACAACCATGCCCAGCTAATTTTTGTATTTTTAGTAGAGATGGGCTTTTACCATGTTGTTCAGGCTGATCTTGAACTCTTGAGCTCAAATGATCCACCTGCCTTGGCCTCCCAAAGTGCTGGGACTATAGGTGCGAGCCACCGTGCCTGGTCCCCATTTATATATATATGTATCCTTTTCTGTTATTATTGAACCACTTGAAGTTGCAGACACTGTGATAGTTGACCCAGTAATACTTTGGTTTGCACTTATATCTAAGTGTAAAGACAATTTTCCATATACCCATTACACTGTTCCTACCGAAGACAATTAATGTGAATTCAGTTTTGTCATCTAACATATGGCCCATTAAACATTTCCCCAGTTATAGCCAATATATCTATTTAGGTGCTTTTGTTGACCCAAGATCCTATGAAAGTTGATTAATTCTGTGGTTGTAATGTTTAGAGACTTTTAGTCTAGAAGGGGTCTACGACTTCTTTTATTTATGATATTGACTCTGTTTTAATGATCTAAGTCAGTTGCCTTGCAAAAATGTCTCCTTTTGGGGGATTTGTCTGATTGTTTTCTCACAATTAGGCTCAGGTTAAACATGCTTTGCAAGAATATTGCATAGGTGATGTATATTTCTTTTTTTCTTTTTTTTTTTTTTTTTGAGACGGAGTCTCGCTCTGTCGCCCACGCTGGAGGGCAGTGGCACGATCTCCACTCACTGCAAGCTCCGCCTCCCGGGTTCATGCCATTCTCCTGCCTCAGCCTCCCGTGTAGCTGGGACTACAGGCGCCCGCCACCGCACCCGGCTAATTTTTCGTATTTTTAGTAGAGACGGAGTTTCACCGTGTTAGCCAGGATAGTCTCGATCTCCTGACCTCGTGATCTGCCCGTCTCGGCCTCCAAAGTGCTGGGATTACAGGTGTGAGCCACCGCGCCCGGCAGGTGGTGTATATTTCTTATTGGATCCACCAGGAGGCACACACGAGGCTGTCCTACTATTGGTGATGCTAAGTTTGATTACTTGGTTAGGATAGTGATGTCATGCCTGATTTCCCTATTGTAGAGTTAACCCATGTGGTGATATTTTAAAACCATAATCTTTGACCCAGTGATTTTGGTATCCACTAATCATTTTTACATTGGTGGTTGAAAAAAGGTGATTTTCTAATTCTATCATTTCCTCAATATTTTTTAGTTAGTGTATTAGTCTGCTTGGGCTGCCGAACAAAACACCACAATCTGGGTGGCGTAAATTGAAATTTATTTTCTCATAGTTCTGGAGGCTACAAAGTCAAGATCAATGTGCTGCCAGAGTTGGTTTCTGGCGTGGCGTCTCTTCCTACCTTGGAGATGCCACCTTCTCACTTTGTCCTCACAGGATGTCTTCTCTGTGTATATGCATGGGGCGAAAGAGGGAGAGAGAGAAAGTTTGAGAGAGGCCTTTGGTGTGTTCTTCTTCTTCTTCTTCTTTTTTTTTTTTTTGAGACGGAGTCTCACTCTGTGGCCCGGGCTGGAGTGCAGTGGCGCGATCTCGGCTCACTGCAAGCTCCGCCTCCCGGGTTCACGCCATTCTCCTGCTTCAACCTCCTGAGTAGCTGGGACCACAGGCACCCGTCACCTCGCCCGGCTAGTTTTTTGTATTTTTTGTATTTTTAGTAGAGACGGGGTTTCTCCGTGTTAGCCAGGATGGTCTCGATCTCCTGACCTCGTGATCTGCCTGTCTCGGCCTCCCAAAGTGCTGGGATTACAGGCTTGAGCCACCGCGCCCCGCCAGGTGTGTTCTTCTTCTTATAAGGATACCAGTTCTGTTGAATTAGGGCCCAACCTTAGAGCCTTGTTTAACCTTAATTACCTCCCTAAAGATCCTCTTTGCAAATACAGTTACATTGGGGGTTAAGGCTTTAACCTACAAATTTTGTTGGGGATGTAATTCAGTCCATAACAGTTGGTATTCTTCTGTAAAGTAGAGCTTTCTTCTTTTATTTTTCCCTTACCTCCTCCTCCTCCTTTTCTTTTCTCCCCTTCTCGGCCTCCTTGTCTTCTTCTAAGTATCACTATGGACTCATGCATTTATTTTTTATTTAATGTCATAACCTATCTCTGTCATTATTAATTTTAATGATCAAATTGTCCAAGATATGGAGAGTGGGAACTCCTTCAAATTAGTTCTTGTGTCCTTTTGACATGCCTCTATTAGTGTGTAAGCACTGTCTTGCTTTCTTGAACAAGATATTCCAGGTTGCCTTGTATTTTCCCTATTCCAACCATTTCTGGAATCAGCCATTTCTCCAAGTAACCCTGGTTCCTTTCAGTGAGAAATGGTATTTAGAAACACCATTTGTGTGCTTGTTTTTACTAGTTATGATTACCTTCTAAACCAGTTATTTTATTTTATTTTTTTTTTTGAGACGGAGTCTCGCTCTGCCGCCCAGGCTGGAGTGCAGTGGCCGGATCTCAGCTCACTGCAAGCTCCGCCTCCCGGGTTCACGCCATTCTCCTGCCTCAGCCTCCCGAGTAGTTGGGACTACAGGCGCCCGCCACCTCGCCCGGCTAGTTTTTTGTATTTTTAGTAGAGACGGGGTTTCACCGGGTTAGCCAGGATGGTCTCGATCCCCTGACTTCGTGATCCGCCCGTCTCGGCCTCCCAAAGTGCTGGGATTACAGGCTTGAGCCACCGCGCCCGGCTAAACCAGTTATTTTTAATAAAGTTTTCTATATTATACCTATAGAACCTGTGCCAGCGAAGGCTTTATTGAATTAGAGACTAACTCTTCAAGAGTACAATCAGGCATTTAATAAGCATTTGGAAAGCCTTTGAGTGGCTTGGGACATAACATGCACTTAGTGTATGGACAAAAGAAAGAATGAATGAATGAATGGCCTTGGGTCATGGGTTTTTCTTGATCTGCTGGGAGGGTCTTCTAACCCCAGTATATTTGCTCAGGCTGTGGTGAGTGGAGGAGATTGAGATCAATTCTAATGTTTTATCTACATTTTCGCATGTACCACTCTCTCCCATTATTGAGAAAAATCCAGATTCCCATCTCCTGAGCCTCTATAAGCTCTTACGGCTGTTTTACCAGGAAACGAATCTGTGGCGCCTTCAACTCATTTGTGTTTTTCCGTGCATCCCCTCAGGTTTCTAGGGCGATGAGATGACTTATCTTGAAAGAAATACTTGAAATTTTTCCCCCAGTTTTACAAAGCAGATAGCTAAGGAATTTTTTTCATAGATGAAGAGAATCCAGTTAAAATGAAGCAAGGAATACAGATTTCAGAGCACTTGAGAATCTCGTACATTTAATATCTATTCTGAGGAGCAAGGATTCAGTAACAACCACTCTTTGAGGATCTATTTACTGTCAAAGTGTAATTGGATTTTGATATAGCAGTTCATTTTGGTGGGGGTGGGGATGGGAAGGTGATTACAAAGTAACAAACCAAATGTAAGCGATGGGACCTTTGATTTATTTTTCTTTTCTTGCTCCTGGATCTTTACAGATACTGGGAATAAACCCCTTATCCCCCACAGTGGTCTTAGAAAACAAGGCATACACTTCAACTACTTCTGCTGTGAATAATCCATTGAATCCAAACAGTATTATACTAGATTCATCAGTGTTCACACAGAGGTCATATCCTTACATATCTCTTTGAATTTGTGGGACGCATATGGTGTACCACTTCTATAGAAGAAATATTTTCATTTTAGAATTCAACTTTTATAACCTTTGGCAACATGTAGTATCAATGGCTCTTTGTTGTTCAAAAAAAAAGTAAAACTGTAAGCTATCCCCAAGGATATTCAGGGCGTTGCTATAGCAACAGAATCTGCCTCCCAGCACCACAAGAGAAGCTATGAATAAAAGATGGTGTTCTAAGGACAACAGAATAGAAGAGGTTGTTTCGATCCTTCTAATACCTGATATTTGCTGTTATTTTGTTAAATGCAAAATAAAAATCTTGGGGAAAGGCCCAGTTTCAATATAGAAAAGGATGAATTTCTATATTGTACTTCAGATGTTGTGAGGAAAAAGACATGCTTTCTGAATAGTATCAGCCCATGGTAGGAAGACCAGGGAAGGGCCAAAATATTTGATTTATATATTTTTCTGTTTAGCTTTGTACTTCAGATGAAGAACCTCAAAGACAAATGTGTTAATCAGACATACAAAAGAATGGGATTATTTTAAATTCTGATCCAAAATAGTTTCCTGATTCCATATTTAAACACAAGCGTAGTTTACATAAAGGTATCATAAAACAAAATATTCTAATTTCAACTTGCATTGTTTATTCTGAATCCAGTTCTTTCATGTATACCTACTTTGGTCATCAATTTTTAATGGTTTCAACATAGCTACCTATCTACCTACCAGCCTAGCTATATTTCATGATACCAGTTATTTTAGGACCGAAATCTGAAGGTGAAACAAAAGGTTTCAGTTGATTCAGAAGTGAATGAACTTTGAACCTCTCTATTCCCTCCCTCCCCGCCCACATGTACATATGTGTATCTTGCCATGTGTGTCTTCATATCATGCTTAGTTTTTATGGAGCTTATTTTGTTGTGTGACGCTATTGGTGAAATGTTATTCAGAGAGGAGGTGAAGAACTTACCCCTCTGTAAATGCTTATTTTCAAAATATTCAGAGCTACATAAAATTACTGCCAGAAAATATGACTATTGGAGCAAATGGAATGCTATAGACTAAATTGTATCCCTCAAAAATCATGTGACTAACCCCCAATGTGACTTTATGGACATATGGCCTTTATGGAAGTAATTATGACTAAATGAGGTCATAAAGGTAGGGCCCTGATCTGATAGGATTAGTGTCCTATAAGAGTAGGACACCAGAGCTTGCTTTCTCTTCACTTGCAGGCATGAAGAAAAGGCAATGTGAGGTTACATCAGGAAGGTGGCTGTCTACAAGTTGGGAAGAGAGCCCTCACTAGAAGTTGACCATGCTGGCATCTTAATCTTGGACTTTCAGCCTCCAGAACTGTGAGAAAATAAATTTCTGTTGTTTAGGCCACACAGTTTATGGTATTTTATAATGGCAGCCCAAGCTGACTAATACCCCTGTATTAAAATTATAATATTTTGTATAATTATTTTCTTAATTTTCCATCAAAGTCAAAGTATAGCTCTGTTTGTAGGGGAAACAGGCAGGCACGGAAATAATCTTAAAGTTTCTGTAGAACTTTTCTTTTGCTTGTATCACCTTGGCAACTTTACACAATTAGTAATCTAAAGGTTACTTAGTTATCAAATGTGTCTCAAAAACATAATTTTGGCTATGATATCTAGAAAATATGACCTTTTGCTTTGGTTGGAATAATTTTCCCATTGAATTTATGGATTAATACAAGTTTAGGGGCTTAAGGAAAACGTAGCATTTGGTTTTTGAGCTTTATTTTAGTTTAGGTGTGGGTAGACAATGTTTGGGAAGGATGGACTAGTAGACTGTGTGTTACTGCTAATCTTATAAGAATAAATTCTGGGTAAGCATTGTCAAAATTTCAGAGACTTCCCTTATTGTTGTTAATCCTCCTTGGATCCTTCCATAATTTAAAGTCTCCAGGAATATTTTGATTAGTAAGGAACCTATTCAACCGAGCTAATTATATGACTTGGCTGTTTCTGACTCTTAAAACTAGGCACTACACCAAAATGTTAATAACGTGTGGTGAGAACAGTGGTGGGAACATGGGCAATTTTTTCTCCTTACTTTTCTACTTACTGTCTAAATTTTGTATAATAAGCAGTCATTACTTTCATAATGGAAAAAACAATAAAGTGAAAAAATACTAGATACTAGAAGAACTTAATAAAAATTTCATCTTCTTTCAAAAAGAATTTGAGGTGGTTTACAATAAAAGACATTTGAGGTACCATAAAGCTAGACATGCTAGAAATTAGAAATCTAAAATTATGAAAAGAGGAGGAAAGTAAATACTTATGAGATTTAACATAGTTATGGTAACTGAACATTGTAGTAACTGAGTGTTGTAGTCAGCGCTGAGCTTCCTGACAGTCAAGAAAAAGAGATGCTGGATTAGAGATTTCTCACTATCAAATCAAAAGAAAGTATGTAGTATTTTGTAGAGAACATTTTTTCTTTGATAAACTCCTAAAAGGAATTTGCCATAGTATATTCTTATTTGTGTAAAACATAGAAAGACTATATTTATATGCTTGTAAATTCAGAGAAAATGTCTGGAACCTAGAAAACTACTGATGATAATATGATGTCTTTAGTCACTTTTGCTGTTTAGCACAACTTCCTGCTTCTTTTGATGACAGTGTCCACCTTCCTTAAAGGAACTGCTTTTCTTCTATTCAGTCATGAGTTTCTGAGCACTGCCAATCACAACGCTTCATTGACCTAAGCCAAGCCAATTAGAGCATGCCCCTGGAATTTTTCTAAAGGGGAAAAAATCTCTTTTCCTGTTGGATGTGGTGATGGAAAGCTATGGTCCCTCATCACTGGAAGCCCTATTCTCCTCCACCAGAGAAAAGTGAGAGAATGACTAACAGCTCATAGAGGCAGAGATAAGAAGTTTACACCCCATGTTCCATTCCCTGTGGCCCTTAGGACTGCCCTTCCCATTCCTCTCTTGTATTCTAATTCAAGCCACAGGTCTTGCATTTGCAATGGAAAGAATCCTGACTACTTGATGGCCTCTGGGGCTTAGAATTGTGTGGGTAGGAAAGAAGATAGATGTGGAAGCTTTTCTATTGCTTAAAAACTTTTTTTTGGTAACAATATGCAAAAATTACTTTTATAATAAAAATGCCAGTGGAAATAACAAGGAATGTATCATGAGAAAATATGTGTAAAGGACATTGAACAAATATAGAGGTCAGTACCTCAGAAAAGACCTTAAAGCAAACGCTCCAGGGTTTTATTCATGTCTCTTTCTTATATTGGGCTTTGTTAAAATCTGAGAATAACACTGAGGAGGTACTCAGTGAAGGAACTAAATTAATGTGGTACTTTATACTAGACTGCATGGTAGAATATTTAGAGAAGTGGACAGAGAATAAATCTTAGGCTATCAACCTTTCAACTCAATGGCCTTCCATCAGAACTGGAGAGCAGTCAATGCCAGGTGAACTTTTCTGGTGAGAAGTAAGTGTGCATATACTGTTGAAGGCACACTGATATGATTTGGATTAAAGATGAGCAGATGGCAGGGGTGACGTATTTGGTTCTGCTCTTACCTGAATGAAGGGTCATGTCACTTGCAAATGGAGGTGAGTCACTCAGGTTTCTATGGTGGGGTCACATTTTTCTTCAAGAGGCAACTTCAGATCTGCTCAAGTCCTTGTAAACATTTCCCTGAGACCACAGGGTAGCTTAAGATGGATATAGCACATCATAGAGAAAAGAGACTTGAACTCTACCCTTCTTCAGCATGACTCCCTGATACCGATAACCTCAGCAACCTCCCAATGCATCTACAGATCCACGGATACAACTGTTCTTTGGACAAATCTGTTGGAAGTACTTCAAAGTTAACATTCTGAAGCTGAATTTATTAAATATCCCTGTAAACATGTCTATATTTTTGGTTCCCTCTCTGGTTGTAGGATATCTCTATCTATGCAGTTATCCTAGTCAGGAATCTGGGAACCAGTCTGAATTTCTTCTTTCCCCTCACTCTCAATATATAATTGCCTCTTTGCTTAAAATATTTATAGATTTTTGTCTTCTCCTTTCCATCTCAACTCTCTATTTTTGGTTCCACCTGATTATTTTTCCTAAGATTAATTAATTGGTGAATCAATTAATTCAACAAGTATATATTGAGCATCCGTTCTGTGTCAAGCATGGTGCTAGGCTCTGAGGATTCAGTGGTGAGCAAAACCGACTGACCCTGTCTTCATGAAGCTTGTAATCTAGGGAGTTACTGCAATGCATCTCGACTGGGCTCCCTGCCTCAAAAACACATGCTTAGTCTATCCCTCTTAGTACTGCTTGAGCTCTTTCTAAAATAAAACTCCAAAATGCAAATCTGAGCTAAGTGTATTACTTTCAGGATAAAATACAGACTTCAAAGCCTGGCACACAGGTCAGTCATGACCTGACTCTGTCTTTAGTCTCATTTTTTTTTTTTTTTTTTAACTATAGTAGCATAAAGAGTGATTAAAGAGTGAACCTTCCTCCAAAGCCATTGCTGAACATTACTCTCATTATTTATGCCAGGCCTCACAGTAGGGTAAAATCACTAGATAGTCTGTATAAGGATATGAAAAGAAATAATATTTCCTTTCCTCTCTGTTTTTAAAACTTTATATTTTGTTTCCTGGCTCAGAGAGTAATGGATTCAGGTACTTGATTTGGAAGTTCCTTTGCCCTTCATGAAGTACTCTCTTAAAAGAGGGTTTATAGTCTAGGCGCTATAGCTCACACCTGTAATCTCAGCACTTTGGGAGGCTGAAGCGGGCAGATCACTTGAGGTCAGGAGTTTGAGACCAGCCTGGATAGCATGGTGAAACCCTGTTTCTACCAAAAATACAAAAATTAGCCAGGTGTGGTTTTGTGTGCCTGTAGTCCCAGCTACTTGGGAGCTGAGGCAGGAGAATGGCGTGAACCAAGGAGGCAGAGGTTGCAATGAGCTGAAATTGTGCCACTGCACTCCCATCTGGGTGACAGAGTGAGACTCCGACTCAAAAAAAAAAAAAAAAAACCAAAACCAAAACAAAACAAAACAAAGAATAAAAGGGTTTACAGATAAATTATTAGCCTTATGAGAAATTTCAGCAATATTATTGGAAAAAGTTCAATATATAAAAAAATAGAAAATATTAAAACAATGACATGCGCAATAGCAACAAAAAATGTAAGGTACTGAGAATATATTTACCAGAAGATATGCAGGACTTTAAAGGAATTAATTGTAAAACTTTGCTAAAGGATATAAAATATAATTAAGTAAATGGAGATATGTAATAAGTTTACAGTGAGAAGACTCAATATTGATGTAATTTTTTTCCAATGTAACCCATAACGTTGATTTTTCTATTAAGAGTTCCAGTTTTTTTTTTCTTGAAACTTGACAAGTTGAAACTAAAATTCATATAGAATAATAAAATGCTAAGAAGAGCCAAAATAATTAAAAAAATAAGTGAGGGGAGAGATACCTTACTGTATAACAAGATTTAATAAGAAGTGAGAGCAAGTGGCCAGGTGCAGTGGCTCACACCTGTAATCCCACTTTGGGAGGCCAAGGTGGGCGGATCACGAGGTCAGGAGATCAAGACCATCCTGGCTAACACAGTGAAACCCTGTCTCTACTAAAAATACAAAAAAGTTAGCCAGGCATGGTGGCGGGTGCCTGTAGTCTCAGCTGCTCGGGAGGCTGAGGCAGGAGAATGGCGTGAACCTGGGAGGTGGAGCTTGCAGTGAGCTGAGATCTCACCACTACACTCCAGCCTGGGCGACAGAGCGAGATGGCATCTCAAAAAAAAAAAAAAAAAAAAAAAAAAAGAAGTGATAGCAATTAAAACAGTGTGATATTGGCATAAACATAGGCAATTAGACTATAGATAGATGTGAGATGTTGGAATATAACAGAGGTGCCAATATAAACCAATAAGAAAATTACAGACCATTTAATAAATGATACTGGGACAATTGGCCATCTATGTGGAAAAGAATTGAATATTTATTTCATACCACAAGCAAAATTAAATTCTAGAAAGATTCAAGACCTAAAAGAGAAAACTAAAACTTTTTAAACTTGAGGTCATCTTTAATTTCCAGGTTGGGAAGGAATTTTTTACATGAAAAGCACAAGTCAGATAGGGAAAATAAATATGTTAACCATATTAAAATTTGAATGCAAAAAGTACCATAAAGTTAAATTTAGTCATTTTGAGAAGATATTTGCAATATATTATCTGAAACTGAATTCATGAACTATTACTAAAAAATATGCCTGAATTTCTTTCTCTCTTTTCTCTTCTTTTCTTTTCCCTCCCTCCCTACCTCCCTCCCTCCCTCCCTCCCTTTCTTCCTTCCCGCCTCCCTCCCCCTTCATCCTCCTCCCTCCTTTTCTTCCTTTCTCTCTCTCTCTTTTCTTCCTTTCTCTCTCTCTCTTTTCTTTCTTTCTTTTCTACTTCTGCAGCTCCAACTTGTATCTTTATTTTCTCTCTATATGAAGAATACTATTATCTACTCAGTAATCCAAGCCAGTGACTAACATATGAAATAAATTAAGAGGCAAATCAAACAACACAACAATAAAAGGGCAAATGGTATAAGAAATCAAATCATAGAAGAAGAAATCCTCCTGGTTAATATATAAAAGATATTCAACTTCACCTTTGGTAAGGTAAATGCCGATTAAAGCTATAAGGCATTACTTCATGCCCATGAGATTGGCAAATTTTTTAAGTCTGGTGATACCAAGCATTGGCAGGAATGTGGTGAAGGAGGAGCTGTTTTATGATGAGGGAAAGCAGTTTGGCAAGACCTGATAAAGTGGAAGATGTACAGTGTTTAGTGATTCCACTTTCATTTTTGTTAGTGTATTTTTGTAACAGCAAAAACTTGTAACACCTGAAACTTCCTTGAGAGATGGAGTGGATAGATGCATTATTGTGTATTCACATATTTATTGTAATTACTAATATATTTGGGATATATATGCTGTCTTCTCCTTTACATTGTCCCATGTTCTCTGTTCTCTTTTGTTCCTCCTTATTTTTGTCTTTTTAATGAATTAAACTGTTTTTTTGAGACGGAGTCTCGCTCTGACGCCCAGACTGGAATGTAATGATGCAATCTTGGCTCACTGCAAGCTCCACCTCCCGGGTTCAAGCGATTCTCCTGCCTCAGCCCCCTGAGTAGCTGGTACTACAGGTACACGCCACCATGCCCAGATAATTTTTGTATTTTTAGTAGAGTTGGGGTTTCACCATGTTGGCCAGGCTGGTCTCAAACTCCTGACCTCAGGTGATCTGCTTGCCTCAGTCTCTGAAAGTGCTGGGATTTTAGGTGTGAGCCACTGCGCCCATCCTGAATTAAACATTTTAATGATTGTATTTACTCCCTCTATTAGCTCATTAATTTTGTCCCTTGTGCTATTCTTTTATTGGTTAACCTTGAGATTACATGTGCCCTTGGCCAATTAAATCTACTATAAATTATGTAGTAAGACTTCACAGTTTTTTTTTTTATTTCTATTTAATCTCATTCCTTTTTGTGCCATTACTGTCATTTTTTTTATTTTTATTTTTTTTTTTTTGTGGTAGAGTCTCACTGTGAAGTGCAGTGGCATGGTCTTGGCTCACTGCAACCTCCGCCTCCTGGGTTCAAGCAATTCTCCTGCCTCAACACCCCAGTAGCTGGGACCACAGGTGTGCACCACTACACCTGGTCAATTTTTGTATTTTTAGTAGAGATGGGGTTTCACCATGTTGGCCAGGCTGCTCTCCTGACCTCAAGTGATCCACCTGCCTCTGCCTCCCAAAGTGTTGGGATTACAGGCATGAGCCACCACGTGCAGCCTAATTAAACCATTACTTTAAATATATAAATTACCAGAGTAAAACATATCAAAATGAGTAACACTGTTGGAATTTAACTTGCTCAGAAAACCACACCTGATTACTGTTGTTAGATAGTTAAATCATGCTAGAATTATTTGTATTACTCTCTGAAAAAAAGAATGAAGCTGTCTGTAGAAAACATATTCACCGATTTTCATAAAGCCATGAAAATCGGCAATGAGGAAGCCTGACTTACAAACCTTTCCTCCATTGATGTCATTAACTTTTTTTTGATTTGAAAATTATTAAAAATTCCTTTCTAGGATTTTCTAACTTTCATAGCTCTACTGGTGAATAAATAGTTTCTTTATGGCCTGAACTCACTGAATTGTGAAAATCTTACCTAGGGTTCAGGTCAGAATTTTCCTATACTAAATTCTCTCTATCCATTAACTCTGTAGTCTCACCATTGTGAATTTTACAAAATTAAGAGTCAAGTTGAGTTAGTGGAAGGAACATGGAATAGGGGTTCAGATTTCTAATTTCTAGTCTTACTCTGCTACTGACTGTGATTTGGATAATACAGACTTCTCTGGGCCTCTGTTTCTTTATGAAAGTAGGTAGATTTTATTTTCCAAAGACGGCTGTACCAATGAATATATCCCATCTCACATTTTCTTCTTACAGTGTGAGTGGTAGTCTTCTCACTAAGAGATGGGAGCCTGTGTTGTCTCCTCTTAATCTGGGCAGGAACTTGTAACTACTACTGTTGTAGCAGAAGTGATGCTATGTTACTTCTGAGGCTAGATCATAAAAAAAAAAAGCAGTCTCCATTTGGCTCTTTCTCTTTTGGGACACTTGCTCTTGGAACCCAACAATTCTACTCTGAGGAATCCAAATTAGCCCATGCAGAGAGGCCAGACAGAGAGAGATGAGACTCATATGGAAAGGAATTAGTTTTACCATTTCAACTTCACTCTGTATCCTGTCTTCCAAATTCCTGGGTATTTCTGTAGAATTGATGTACATCTTGTT
Organism: Macaca fascicularis; assembly: GCF_037993035.2. Taxonomy (NCBI): domain Eukaryota; kingdom Metazoa; phylum Chordata; class Mammalia; order Primates; family Cercopithecidae; genus Macaca; species Macaca fascicularis. Next base: position 103,799,991 of record NC_088381.1, read on the forward strand.
GGCTTTCCTTAATGCAGGCATTTAGTTTTTAACTTTCTCTGGTTTGTTAGGTTACTGACCATTCATCCTTCTTTCTTCCAGATTCCAAGATTTTGTTTGTCTTTATCTTTCATTTGCTGTTGTCTACTCTCCTGCTCTCTTTATCCTTGAGGCATCATGTCTTTTTATTTCTCTTAATTTGTTTAACAGGATTAGGAATGAAGCAGAGATAACTTTGTATTCTATCCTCCATGGTTAACTGGCAGTGCTGTCTTTCTCTTTCTGAGTTTATATTACAACTATATTTTCTTCTTTGGCCTTGCATGATCTTTGAGAGTTCTGACTATAACAACTACTCAAACTTCCTGCAGGGTCAGAGGTTTGCTATGATGTTTCTAGTGAAAGATACTGTTAGGTGCTTAGTTTTAGTAGCCCATGAAGAAAAGAGTGGGAATTAAAAGGCAACAAGTGATCACATATATGATCACTTGATTTTTTTACAAAGATGCAAAGGTAATTCAGTGGAGAAAGAATATTCTTTTCAACAAATGGTACTGGAACAATCAGATACTTGTATGCAAAATAAATAATAGATAAATAATCAACAAAACCCCAAACCCACCACATAGCAATTCATAACTTGTACCATATACAAATACGAACTTGAAATGGATCATAGACCTACATATAAAACCTAAAGCTGTAAAATATATAGACAAAAACATAGGCAAAAGCCATTGTGACCTTGGATTAGGCAAAGATTTCTTAGATGTAACACCAAAAATAAAAATCAGTAAGTTGGTCTTCATTAAAATTAAGAACGTTTGCTCTTCAAAAAACACTGTGAAGAGAATAAAAATATAAGCCACAGACTGGGAGAAAATATTTGCAATCCACATACCTGAGAAAGGACTTGTATTTAGAATATACAAAAAACTCTCAAAACACAGCAATAAAAAATATCAAAGGAATGAGTTGAATGAAAATAGCCATTTTGAACATCTATCAAAAAACATAAACAAAGAATTGTTTTTTAAAAGTTGTTTTAAAAATATTTGAACAGACGTGTCATCAAAGAAGATACGTAATGGTAAATAAGTACATAAAAATGCCCAACATCATTAGTTGTTAGGGAAAAGGGAATGAAAACCACAATTGATACTATTCTATTACATACATATTAGAATGTCTACCATTAAAAGGATCAACCATACCAAGTGTTGCTGAGGACATGGAACAACTGAGACTCTGTTACATTGCTGGTGGAAATGTAAAATGACACAAACACTTTGGAAAACAGTTAAGCACATATCTACTCTATGATGCAATCGTTCTACTCGTAGGTATTTACTCAAGAAAAAAATGAAAGCATGTGTCCACACAAAGACTTGTACACAAATGTTAATAGCAGATAACAACCAAAAGCATTTGCAAATAACCCAAATTCACCTTCAACAAGTGAATAAATTGTCATAGATTCAAACAATGGAATACTACTTACTTATATGAACAACATGAATAAATCTTTTTTTTTTTTTGAGACAGAGTCTCATTCTGTCACCCAGGCTATAGTACAGTGGTGCAGTCTCAGCTTACTGTACCCTCCATCTCCCAGGCTCAAGTGATTCTTCTGCCTCAGTCTCCCAAGTTGCTGGGATTACAGGTGCATGCCACAATGCCCACCTAAATTTTTTTTCTGTATTTTTGGTAGAGACAGGGTTTCACTGTGTTGTCCAGGTTGGTCTTGAATTCCTGATCTCAAGAGATTCTCCTGCCTTGGCCTCCCAAAGTGCTGGGATTACAGGTGTGAGCTACCATTCCCAGCTGAGCAACATGGATAAATACGAAAATAATTACTCTGAGTGAAAGAAGCCACACTAAAAAGAGTACATACTATAGGATTTTATTCATGTAAAGTTCTAGAAAATGTAAACTAATCTATAGTGATAGAAAGCAGATTAGTGGTTGTCTGGGTATGGGTGAGGCAGGAGTAAGAAGGCAAGATTACAACGGTGCAGGAAGAATCTTTTGGAAGTGAAGATTATGTTCATTATCTTGATTTGGAAATTTTTTTTCACCTATATACACGTTAGAACTTACCAAATTGTATACTTTCAATATGTATGGTTTATTAAATGACAATTATACCTCAATAAAACTGTCAGAAAAGGGGCGACTTAGAGAGAAATTCTGTCTCTGAAGAGTTAAAAGTTGTCATTAGAAAATGCTCCACTAACTTGAAATGTTTCTTGGTTCTCATTTGGAAATATAAAATGATGACTAAAAACTACTCAATATGCATGCCAAATTGAAGCTGATCAACCTTTGACCTTTCTACATCATTTAATGAGGCAGCATGCGCGCTGGCACGAAGAAGGTTCTGTCAAAATGCTGAGTTTGAGATGATTCCTTTTCTGCAGCTCTTTGTTTTGCACCCAGCCCACCTAATTTGACTCTTGTCATGTTCATACGAGGCTGAGGGCTTTCTGTGAATCCCAATCAGTCACAGTTGTTGGCAGAAGCAGCCTTGGGAGAATGATAGTGTTGTGATTTTTCATGTATAAAAAGATGTGTGTGATCAACAGAAAATAAATTTCCTTTTGTCTCTGGTCAGTACAATGTAACAATTATTATGGTATTTGAAGGAAACGTCAGCATAGTCATTTTGTTTAGGTTATTTTGCATCCTGATGAGCCAAGAAAAGAGAGTGAATGCAGAGATAGGTGTTGTGTGATAGAGAGCTGACTGAATTTTCTGTGCTGTACACAAAGACTGAAAACAAATTGCCCACAGATTGAAATAATTTCCATGGGGTCACAAATGTCAACAACATCTTTCAGAATTGGTTTTCTTTTTAAAACTGGGAATTTCTTTCACGATGGCGTCCAGCTTTGAAAACGAGCCTCACATGAAACATGTTCCAAGCCTTTAGAGGGCAACTTGGAGCTTTTAATGATATGTCATTCTTTATATTATTTATTTCTATTACTGTTATCATCATGATCACTACCATCATTGGACATTTACTGATGTCATGTGCAGAGATTAAAAAAAAAAAGCAGGTAAACTGCACATTTAAAACAATGTGAAAATTAAGGCCCCTTTTTATAGTTTCATTTAATCATGTGATATCTGTATATGATGAAGTATCTATAATTTTCACATAAGCAGTGGAGACTTTTCTTTCTTTCTTTTTCTTTCTTTCTTTTTTTTTTTTTTGTTGAAGTGGGGTCTCACTCTGTCACCTAGGCTGGAATGCAGTGGCACCATCTCAGCTCACTGCAGCCTTGACTTCTTTGGCTCAAGCAATTCTCCCACTTTAGCCTCTCGAGTAGCTGGGACTACAGGCGTGTGCCACCATGCCTGGCTGATTTTTTGTATTTTTTTGCAGAGACAGGGTTTCACCAGGTTGCCGAAGCTGGTCTCAAACTCCTGGGCTCAAGCGATCTGCCCGCCTCAGCCTCCCAAGTGCTGAGATTAACAGATGTGAGCCACTGTGCCTGGCCAGCAATGGAAACATTCTAAAAATTAGTTTTTAAAAGGAATTTTAGTACAACAGACTGGGTGTGGTGGCTCATGCCTGTAATCCCAGCACTTTGGGAGGCTGAGGCAGAAGGATTACTTGAGCCCAGGAGTTAAGAAACTAGCTTGGGCAACATAGTGAGACCCTGTCTATATTTTTAATTTACAGACAAAATTAGGCCCGCTCAGTGGCTCACACCTGTAATCCCAGCACTTTGGGAGGCTGAGGCGGGTGGATCACTTGAGGTCAGATGTTCAAGACCAGCCTGATCAACATGGTGAAACCCCATCTCTACTAAAAATACAAGATTAGCCAGGCATGGTGGTGCATGCCTGTAATCCCAGCTACTTGGGAGACTGAGGCAGGAGAATCACTTGAACCCGGGTGGCAGAGGTTGCGGTGAGCCAAGATCTTGCCACTGCACTCTAGCCTGGGAGACAGAGCGAGACGCCGTCTCAAAAAAAAGAAAAAAAAAAAATTAAAAAAGTAATTTTAGGATAACAATTACTGGATGATGACTATTAGTATGAGGTTAAGGCAAATCCTTCTAGGATCTTCCTATCATTATTACGTAAAGTTGTTTAAAGGACTATAAAGATTGTTATGGGGAGAGGCCATGATGTAAGGTGATTTTCTTACTCATGCACATGACTGAGGTACAAAACATAAACTCTTAGCAAGAAAGGACCACTTTGTCATCTATCTTACCTCTTTTAGCATGCATGCATACATTCAATAATACTCATGGAGTAGCTACTATCTAGGAATACACACAGGTGATAAGCAATCACTTGGTAAGGATATGGTAGCACAGAGGTATGATCTGGGTATTTGAAGGGGCACAGAGAAGACTCCTAACTTCATGTTGCGGAAGAGTGGTGGTGCTCAGAAAAGGCTTTCTGGACGTCTCCGCTAAGATCTGAAAGACAAATTGGTGTTACCAAGGCAGAAGGATTGAGGAGATAGAGGAAGGTCGAGGCAGTGGCCAGCACACATGAACACTCAGGGGAGACAGAGAGTGGCCTGACATGTTTGTAGAGCTAAATATAGTCCGGTCTAGTTGGGGCACAGAATCTATGGAGGAATGGTGGGGCATGCAAGTGGGGAGGTAAACAAGGGTCAGAGTAAGACCTGCCATAAAGGTCAATGCAGAGTCACTCACATAGTTTAAGCAGTGGACTCACTTGTTTAGAATTTCATTCTAGAAAAGAATATTGTTTGTTAAGAAGAAAAACAATTAGATTTGAAAGCAGATGATTTATAAAATATTATAACAATTTGTTAAATATATGAATATCAGCAAGCGTGATTTATCTAGCTCTTTTTAGATACATGTTTTGGGTAGCTTTCATTCTATTTCATTGTAATATGGCTTTTGAAATAGACTCATGTTCATGTGTGACTGTATAATTCAGAAGTTAAAACCACAGGTGAAAGGCTATTTCCTTTGGACTTGAGGAGATAGAAGCCTCTCCCATTTTACTAAACTAAGAAAAAAAAATCTTTATGCATCAAACACATTAATAGTGTTCTCACAAACACAGATTTCATGAAAACCAACTAAAATGAAATAGAAAAGAGGGCAGAATGCTGTTATACTTTCTTATTATGTAGTTGTTTGTATTTTTTGACTTAATAAGGAAAACTCGATATATTTGGGAAGTGGAAATTAAGATATCCAATATCTGTGAGTGTGTGTGTGTGCGTGCGCGCGTGTGTGTGTGTGTATACATACACACACATTTAATTAAATACATATACATACACACATGTGTATATATGTACACACACACACGCACACACACACACACGCACACACACACACGCATATATATATATATATATATATATATATTTTTTTTTTTTGTAAAGACAAGTTCGTGCTATGTTGCCCAGGCTAGTCTAGAAACTCCTTGACTTAAGCAATCCTCCCGCTTTGGACTCCCAAAGTGCTAGGATTACAGGCATGAGCCATCATGCCCAGCCAAGTATCTGTATCTTGAGGTCACGGTTTTCTATATAGCGATGCATGAACCCATGCATGAAGTAGTTAATTTATGTATTCAGCAAACATTTATAAGTGCAAATCATATACCAAGCATGTTGCCAGAAGTATGAATGAAACAGGCACATACAGCCCCTGCTCTCATGAGCACATGGTCCGTGTGTGAGGAAGAGACACGTTGACTAACCAGTTGCAGGGATGGTAGCCTGTCCTCACAGTCAGTGCAAAGCTTTCTGATGGCTAGGGGCAATAGTAAGCTTGAGTGCCAGGTACAGGAAGACGATTTGGATATCTGTCTCCAGTCTCTGAAGAATCTCTGTAAATTCTCCAGCCTATATTTATGTTCAATGAGCTCCTAGCTCTTATTCAGTCATCAGCACTTTAGTCCTTTCTGATGTGGCTTATTTGATCAACTCCAGTTTTCCAATATATATTTTTTTCCCTTGTGAGGTAGGAGTTTTGCTGAAGAACCTCATCTTTGGAGTGGTAAGACAACTGGCTCAGAAGTCACTTGACCACTGTAGGACCAAGGAAGAGGCTGGAAAGGTGGAGTTTGAAACATACTCTTTTTAGAGAAGCTGTGACGCTTGGGCATGGCCTGGACACTCTAATTTTTGGTGGTTGTCAAGCCCTGCACTATATTAAACAGAATAGTTTTTCCCCAGTTAAAAGTGCTTTTAATGGGTATTATCATTTTTGCTTTGCAAAACTCTTACAGGTTGAAGTTCTTATTCTTTTTAAATTGATGAGCAAGGTGGGATCCACGGAGCTTAAATTGAATGACAGGCTCCGTGGTTCTTATATTTACCTTAAATCACTTTTTATTTGCCCATGCTAAGTCACAGGATTGGTTTGATTGCAGAGTAGGCTCTTTAATTAAATGAATGGGTGTGAAGCTGGCACCATACTGGATTTACTACACTAAGGCATGGTTAGGCGTGTATCTTTTTATTTACTTATTTATTCATTTTAGGCCTGTATCTTAAAAGTATTTTATGCATCTTTGAATGGAGCAGAACAATCATAGCTGGTGAAACATCATAGAGATGACTTGTTTTAATTTATTTAGTTTTTATTTGGTAATGAGATTTGTTTGAAGGTACATCCAGATGTGGGAAAGCAAATCTGTAGCATTGATTTGAAAGTTTTTCATTCATGTTTTCACTGTGTTTCTTTCTTTTATTTTTAGAAACAAGTCTCCTCTTCTTACTTCCTGTAGCACATTGCCAAAAAGTTTGCCCCTTTAGCTTCTGGGGCTCCCTGATAAAACCATCACAGTCAGTCACTGGCATGTGTGCTTAGTTACTTGATGTATTGCAAGAAAAAAAAAACCCATATATGTTGCATAAAGTTGGGTTCATGAGCTGCATGTCTGAACAACTAATCTTTTTCATAGAGAGAAAACTATATTTCACATAATTATGGACCCTAACAATTCAAATCCATTTGTTCACTACTGTTGGTGCATGACTCATTGGAATGGATTTTTTTTTTTCTGTCAGGCTGCACTGTGGGTATGTATACACATTGAAGACAGTCTTTAATGCTTCCAAAGTTTAATTAGTGGAACATTACAGACACACGAGAAACCCCCTTGTGGTGGAGTTCTCTATTATGCTGCTCGCTCGTGCCTGATTTGCTTCAAATGTGGTTTCTCCACTTTAGAGAGAAACTGGTATATAAGGTGGCTCTGGGAATTAGTGAAAACCACTTAACATTTACATAGAGATATAGGCACAGTATAACTAATACATAGATCCTGTTTGATTTAAAATATTGTCACTTTTGTTTCCTATTTTGCAAAACCACAAAAAGTGATTTGGTGGACAGAGCCAAAGGGAGTCCACAAACCATAAGAACAAATCACCCCCATCTGATGGTATTGTAGTTACAGAGTATTTAACAATCCCATGTGACTCCTATATGCCAAAGCTCTTGTGATCTCAGAAACAATCCGTTGTTTATTTCATTAAATTACTGAGCAGTGAACTGTGGAAAACAATTCTGGCTTTGTTGCTGGGAAAAGCTGAGTTTAAGGCATGAAACTCTGCTCATTAGCTATGAGATCCTGAGCAAGATTTTTTTTCCTTCTTCACCTCTGTAAACTTTTGTTCATCTGTAACATGGGGCTACAATAGTACCCATCTGTGAGGGGGTTGTGAGGATTAAATGGGACAGTGTGGGTAAAGTATTTAGAAGAGGCCCTGGCACATAGGTAGCGCTCAACAAATGTGGTTTTGCTTCTGTCAGCCTCTCGGTTGCCTCACTAGGCCCTGAGGAAAGAGGAACTTCTCTGTAAATTTGTTTGTGGTTTTGCTTGTGCAGAAATTTCCCTGCCTGAGAATGGAAAGCTGTGGCAGACATTAACCCATGTTCTCAGAGCACAGCGGACCCTTAGGAGGAGCGGGATGTAGATGGAGAATGCTTTGCCAGGGATCAAAAGACATGGGCTCTGGTCTAGCATTCAAAACTATGTGACTTGAAATTTTCTAGATTAGTTCCTCGTCTCTCAGTGCCCAGCACACAGTAGGAATTTGTAAATATTTGTTGTCTAGATTAAAAAATTAATCTGTAAAATGAAGCGATTGGATGGAACCATTCAATCCATATCCTCTTACAGGGCTCCCCTTCGTAATGGAGAAAGTTCCTTAATGAATGGACATCTGCTCTCACTCCATCACGTAGAGCTTTCTATGGCCACTTCCAGTTGCTTTGATTGTCAGGGGCTCCAGTTTTGGGTGGTAGCATGCTTCTGGGAATGGCAGTGGTTTACGGAAGAAGCATGAGAGGGATAAAGAGATGGCTTTGTCAGAAGATGCTAAAATAAGATGTAGAATGCTTCCATAAGCAATCAGCCCTGTACTCTCCATTGTCCCCAAAGCACAGTCCTGCTCTATCTCCTTGGCATTCTCCATAGCTAGGACTTCTCCATAGTCCAATCAAACTCAACCTTTTATGTTTATTGGAATCCTTTGGCAATTATTTTTCTCTTCAGCATTGCCCTTGGAATTTTAACCCAACAGCACAAAAGGTCTTCAGCGGAAGGGAGCAGTGAGATGATTTAACTTCGGCATGAACTATTAGGAATGCATCTGGATCCTAAGGAGTTTCCAGGGTGATCGTGCTGCTTTCTTTCTACTCTTTTAGGGTTGACCATAAGAGCAATTCATGAGAAGTTGTTCTTGTGTCCTGTGCTCCAGTGTAATTCGAGGTGGGTTTCTTCCACACTTGGCTATGTGAGGTTGCCAGGATCATCACAGAACCTGAGCTGCCTTGTTCTTCAACTTAGGGCGACCGAGGGAAAAAGGAGCTAGAATGGTGAGAAATGAATTTTGGACCGGTCTGAGGAAGTCAGAAGTGAAATCACCTTTGCAAAAATTATAAGTGAGAACATTATTACAGTGAAAGAGATCTGACTTAACCAACTCCATCTTGCTTCTGACCTTCAGGCTGTCCTTGTTTATTCCTGGGTGTAGGCCAATTAACTTTTGGAGGAACTTAGTTTATAGTTTAACCTTGAAACAAAGTTACGGCTGACAATAACAGCCCTTTCCCCTAACAAATCCCCTTCCTGCCTAGGGACTAGACTGCCTTTGCGAGATTAACAAATTAGCCACAACATTTGAAATTATTGTTTAGGAGTCATGCAGCTGGAGGCTGCAAGATTCTGAACCTCCCCAAATTGCCCCTGGGAAAACATCACTGTTGTAAAACCTAAGATTAGGGCTTGAGATATTTTGCAGGCCCTGTACTCAATGGATCAGCTGGCACCACTCAGATGGATAAATTGGCTCATGTGGTCTTATGTCCCCCACTCAGGAACTGACTCAGCACAAGAGGACAGCTTTTGCTCCCTATAATTTCATCTCCGACATGACCAATCAGCACTCCCCACTTTCCAACCCCCCTACCCACCAAATTATCCTTAAAAACCCCAATCCCTGAGTTCTTGGGGAAACTGATTTGTGTAATAATAAAACTCTATTCTCCCTTACAGCTGACTCTGCGTGAATTAAACTCTTTCTTTCTTTTTTTGAGACAGAGTCTCACTGTGTCAACCGGGCTGGAGTCTCGCTCCATCTCCCAGGTTCAAGCGATTCTCCTGCCTCAGCCTCCCGAGTAGCTGGGATTACAGGTGCCTGCCAGCCACCACACCCAGTTAATTTTTGTATTTTTAGTAGAGATGGGGTTTCACCATGTTGGCCAGGCTGGTCTCGAACTTTTGACCTCAAGTGATCCACCCGCCTCAGCCTTCCAAAGTACTGGGATTACAGGTGTGAGCCACCGTGCATGGCCTAAACTGTTTTGCTATTGCAGTTCTCCTGTCTTGATAAATCAGTTCTGTCTAGGCAGCAAACAAGGAGAACCCACTGCATGGTTACAGCAGTTTAAGAAAATAAAGTCGAGATAAAACATAGCATGATATTTAAAGAATTACTGTGTATCAGGCATTGTATAAGCTTCTAAAATACATCACTACTCTCAATCTTCAAATTATCTCATGACATGAGTAATATAGCTATCCTCATTTTACAGGTGACAAAACTGAGGCACAGAGAGATGAGGTAAGTTGCCTAAGGTCACACAGGAAGTGGCAGAACTGGGATTTAAACTTAGAAAGTCTTGCTGTAGAATATGCACTTTTGTACAGCTAACATTTAGGGAAATGCCATAGCGATACTCTGGTTGCCTTCAGCTTGGGCAGCATGGGACCAAGTCTTGCAGGGGTCCTGCATCTTGAGCAATATCCAGAATTATACAGGAACATTTGGACCTCCATGAGAGCCAACAATAGACCAGCAAGGGCAAATGACTCCAATATCTACTTCTGAATGTGTGGTGTCCCAGGCTGTCATTTCTATTAGAGATGTACTTGCCTTCCTAGGGTCATAGTGCAGTGCTTCAAGCCACACCTTCACTTTTCTACCCTGCTGTCCAACCACTGTCAGCTCCAGCCATCACCATTCTACACCATTTCACTCCGTAGCAGTTGGAATGGCTGACGATATTCCAATAATTGTCTTGGTTTTGGCGAGTGTTCCACACTCAAATATATCTGCTCTTTGTTCTCAGTGCCTCCCAGAAAATACCACCATAGATAAAAATAATGTCTAAGTCCCCACTCTTGTTTGCCTCTAGGTGTGGCCATATGACTCATGCTTGCCAGTGGCATGTGAGCAGATGGGGCCTCCCAAATCTGGGCCTTGGGACCCTGAGCATGCACTCATCCATATGCCCTCTTTCCCTTCTAGAGAGCTGGAATACAGAGGTGCCTATGACCCAGTTTTGATCAAACAGGAAAGGGCAGCACCCTAGGCTCCTCCTACTCAGAGTACGCTTCATATCCCTGCAGCCAGGCATCACCTGGAAACTTGTTAGAAATGCAGACTCTTGCCGGGCATGGTGGCTCATGCCTGTAAATTGAGCACTTTGGGAGGCCGAGGTGGGTGGATTGCTTAAGGTCAGGAGTTCAAGACAAGCCTGGTCAACATGGCAAAATCCTGTCTCTACCAAAACACACAAAATTTAGCCAGGTGTGGTGGTGCATGCCTGTAGTCCCAGCTACTCAGGAGGCTGAGGCGGGAGAATCACTTGAACCCGGGAGGTGGAAGTTGTAGTGAGCTGAGATAGCACCACTGCACTCCAGCCTGGGTGACAGAGCAAGACTCCATCTCTAAAAATAAATAAATAAATAAATAAATAAATAAATTTTAAAAAGGCAGCCTCTCAAGCCCTATCCCAGACCTTAAATCAGAACCTGCATTTTTTTTAACAAGAGCTGGATGATTCACTGCACATTAAAATCTGATGAAACAACAGCATAGAAAAATCCTGGTTCTCTGAGTGATCACATGGAGCATGGCTTCCCCGATGACTGTTCCTCTCATTTTAGGAATGTTACAGCAAGAATAGCATAAACCTCTGTCGTAAGCCACTCTAATGTGGGGTCTCCTTGTTACAATGGCTTAGCCCTCATCCTAAGTAATGGTGTATCGTTATCCTGGTTTTAAGGATGAGAAAAGTGAGATTTAGAATGTGTACCTTTAGGGCTCTGACAGGAAGCAGGATTTAACTTGAGTGGTTTGAATAAAAAGATTAAGGATAGAGGGCTGGTGTTAAGGATGGAGTGCTGATGTAAGGTTTTTTCCCAGGAAGCTTGGCAGTAAAGGGAAGGAAACAAACTGGTGGCTGAAAGTCGCCTGGGGGTCAGGAACCTGAATATATTGGTGGGCAGTGAGAAAGGAGCCAGTAGAATGGAAAAGATTAAGGTTAAGGAAGTGTTTGATGGGATCCTGAAGTAGGGGAAGAACAAAAGCATGGTCTAGGCCAGGTGTGGTGGCTCACACCTGTAATCCCAGCACTTTGGGAGGCTGAGGTGAGTGAATCCCTTGAGGCCAGGAGTTCAAGACCAGCCTGGGCAACCTAGTGAAACCCCATCTCTACTAAAAATACAAAAATTACCAGTGTATGGTGGTGCACACCTGTAGTCTCAGGTACTCTGGAGGCTGAGGCAGGAGAATCGCTTGAAGCCGGAGGCAGAGGGCTGATCGTGCCACTGCACTCCAGCCTGGGTGACAGAGTGAGACTCCATCTCAAAAAAAAAAAAAAAAATAATAATAAGCATGGCATGAGGGGAGAGGACGTTTTCTCTGAGATAGGGGGAAGCGATAAAGATGTGTGTGGAGGTGGTCAGTGTATGATGTGTGTGTGTGCGCATGCCTGTGTGAGTGTGTATGCATGAGTGTGACTAGGCTTGAGGGAGCTCATATCTTCTTTGTGAAGTGGGAGATAAGGTCTTGTTCTGAGAGAGAAGGGGCCATTTCCTGCACTAGTTTGAGGAGACGCTGTGTGAATCAGGAAGGGAAAATGGTGAGTAGATGTGGGACAGGGCTGTGTGTAGAGTGAACATCTCGACTGCTTTAAGTCTCTTTGCTTTGTTCCTGGGCACAAGGTGGTCAAATTGGAGAATCACTCTGGTCTGGTAGGAAGTTGTAGTTTTTGATGAGGAACATCCTATATTAGATACAGTTTGGTAAAGAATTTCCTCAGAGTAAAATCTGGACAATGGCATCATATCCTGAACCAGCACATAATATTTGAGGCAGTAAAATGGCATGATCATTTCTCTGTCCTTTGGTAGAAGCTGCACCCTGGACCCGGGACTGAAGCCCATGTGTTCCCCTGGTTGCTTCGAGAGAAGGAGACTGTGTACCATAGAGTGTCCGGCTTTTGCTTCACTAACTCAAGCCTCTGTTCAGAATTCACATGTGGGAAAATTATTTGGAAAGGGCCATAACCAGAGCTGACTGCCAACAGTTGTGTGTGTTGTATGCCAGACAGCCTGGAAAGGTGGGGACTTGGCCTGGGGGACTCAAGGTGCTTGTCACCTATTCAGCAGGCTCTGGCTGGCGATACCCAGGTCCCTGGGACATTGCCATCTGATAATCATCTCCACATTAGCCGGCTTTGTTGGCCAAACCATCAGGCCAGCTGGTGGCTTCTTTTGGCAGCTGTTTCAAGAAAAGGATTTCTTTTACAGAGACAATGGATTTTTTCATCCATGTTGGGATGGATTTGGGGGTTTCTCCAACAGTGCTGAATTGTTTGTCCGACTTAAAAAAAATAAGCGAACAGGGACACATAATTTTTGACCTCTCTGTAACTTCTGACTCTAAGTCTACAGAGTTAAAGTGCTCCACTTTGTACCCGCTGTATGTAACCATTTCTGAAAAATATTTTCATGTTGGAATATCATGTTGTATACAGGCAGGGGATGATTTTAGAAGCATTATTAAATGTCACAAGTTTCATAGAAAGATTTATATTCACATAATATGGCATAATGCATGAATTACTAGATATTTAATTATATAATATTTTTTATATAAATTCATTCAATACCTTTATATAAAATTTTTAACCTTTTTTTCTTAATTTCAGGAATAACATAACCAGGACTTCTTGGGAGAATAACCTTGTTCTGAACACTGTTTCTTTTTAACAGAAAAAACAAACTTGATTATCTAATCATTTATTAAATAGAAAGAAAAAAATTAAAATTTAGTTAATGGAACAATCATCTGCTTTAGGTTTGTCATATATTTCTGGCTAAGGTAGTATATTGATTTTGCTTTGGGGAAAAAACTGTTTATTAAATCTATTTTCTAGTTATAGGCAAACATAAAAAATAAGCATGCATGAAAAAAGTCCTCATAGATGTTGTTAAATGGAAAAAGCAAGTTATAAAATAATACATATAGTATGATTCCCAAACTTATAAAACAAATAAGTAATGTGTCTACATACAGATACACAGAGATGCATTTGCATGTATCTAGGTGTGGAAAAAGTAATTGGAAGTAATGCTGAGATTTTAATTTCATTTGTTATTGACTTTCTTGCATTTACTGTTTTCCCGGATGCAGGTACTTCTCATGTGTGGGCAGATGGGAGTAGGTTCTTCAAAATAAAGAGCATGATGCTTCTCAGATGAGGGTGGTAACTGAGGCCTCTTGATGAACTTAAAGTGCTGGATGTCACGTTATTTTCCAGGGGAAGATAATGATCCAAAATTAGAGGTCTAAAATAATTGAACCCTCTTGTTTTCCTCAAAATAAAAAAATGTGTATGCAATGTATTCATTTATTTCTAGTTGTTACACTGTCGGCACTATATATTTGAGGATTGGATAAAATTTACATAATCAGAAAAGAATTATTAAAAGTAAAGGAAATTTCCAAGTGATGACTACAAACAATTTGTTAACCTGTGGAAAATGTACCTGATTTTAAGTCAAACAAATCACATTCACTGCATTAACAGGTACTCTCATGAGATGATGGTTAAGGAAATAAAAATGGAGAGAGGCCAAGGACGAAATTGAACATGTGGCACACATTGCCACTGTGTGTCTCTGGCTGGTCTTACACCCATGGCAAATGTGCATGTCTTGGGGTGTGGCAAATTGTTACACAGAAGATACTTAGTGCTGAACAGATTCTGCTTTATATGGCAAGGACATTTTATTACAATCCTGGAGCCAATATAGTCTGATTTTTTGAAGACTTAAAAACACACCCACAATTTAAAACAGGCCCGAGGGATGCTCGTGGTGAGACATCAAGCCCAAGGCAATTTGTTGGCAGAATTAAATTCTGGCTAATTTCCTTAGTGCCAGAGTGTCCAGCGCTCTCATTAACTGCACTAGTTACCAATGGAAAATTTGTCTTTCAGTGCAGGGCACTTTGCTGAAGTGGAGCCAGCCTCCTGAGAAGTGCCTGGAAGATTGGCTTGGAGTATTCTGAAGTGGTTTGGGGCTGCCCAGAGACTCATGGGCATGGTACAGTGACTCCTGCCAGGGACTCCTCTGGCCTCAGAGGTAGGTTCTGAAATGAGGACTTGTGCTCATGCCAGGCCCTGTTGCTAAGACAGCTTCTGTGTGTTATTGTGTGGGAAAAGGAGGTTCAGCTCCGTGGCCCACCTCCCAATCACTGGGAGAGGAATGTGAAAGGCAGAGCAGGGGACCTGGAGGAGGAATGCGCAGTGATGGAAGTGCAAAGGCAGGAGATGGGTCTGGAAAAGACTCCAGTCATCGTCACTTCCAGGGCAGAAGAAGCCATAGTCAAGGGTAATTGCAAATCAGGGAGCATGCAATTTATTGAGTTCAGGTATCTTGGGAAAGTGTAAAGAAGTGAGAGGATTGGGACATGAGGTAAAGATGCCAAGGTCTGCTGCAGTGAGGTGCAGGAAGGGTAAGCTGGGGTGTAATGGGTGGGAGGTAAAATCAAAATGCCTTTGGATTTACAGGTTGAGTGGTATGCAATGCAGAATTTTAGAATGTTCTCTGTGATGACTTCTGCATTTTTACTCAACAAACTCCCATTATCCTATTGTGTTTTCTGTTTGCTAATGTAATCAACAAAAGGAATGCCTTTATTAAGTGACACTCAAGTAAAGGAATGACCATATTTATCTTCAGCTTCTTTCTTTCTTTCTTTCTTTCTTTCTTTCTTTCTTTCTTTCTTTCTTTCTTTCTTTCTTTCTTTCTTTCTTTCTTTCTTTTTCTTTCTTTCTTTCTCTCTCTCTCTCTCTCTCTTTCTTTTTCTTTCTTCTTTTTTTTTTTTTTTTTGATGGTGTCTTGCTCAGGCTGAAGTACAGTGGCACAATCTCGGCTCACTGCAACCTCCGCCTCCCAGGTTCAACCAATTCTCATGCCTCAGGCTCCCAAGTAGCTGGGCATGCACTACCATGCCTGAGTAATTTTTGTATTTTTAGTAGAGACGGGGTTTTGTCATGTTGGCCAGGCTGGTCTTGAACTCCTGACCTCTGGTGATTCACCTGCCTCAGCCTCCCAAAGTGCTGGGATTATCGGTGAGAGCCACTGCACCTGGCTTTAACTTCAGTCTCTAAATTGACTAACAGCTTAATGCAATGAGATGGGGTGGAGATTGGGGGCTATGGGCAACTGGACTCTGGCCATATTGGAGAACATGGCTGTCAAAGAGATATGCATATCTCACCCTTCCTGTATGCTATGGTCTGAATTATGTGTTCCTCCCAAATTCACATGTTGAAACCTAATTACCAAGGTGATAGTATAAAAGATGGGGCCTTTAGGAGGTGATTAATCATGAGAGGTATGCCCTCATGAATGGGATTAGTACCCTTTTAAAGGGCTTGAGGGAGGGAATTTGGCCTCTTTTTTGCCCTCTTGCCCTTCTGCCTACTGCCTTTGAAGACACAGCGATAGGCACCATCTTGGAAGCAGAGAGCAGCCCTTACCGGACACTGAATCTGCTGGTGCCTCGATGTTGGACTTGCCAGCCTCCAGAACTGTAAGGAATAAATTTATGCTGTTTATAAATTACCCAGTCTCAGATATTTTGTTATAGCAGCACAATTGAACTAAGATACTATGGTAAAACACATGGCAGAAATACTTTGGATTTATCCTGTAGGAGTTCACCTTGGGACTATGTTTATTTTCCTTTCAAGAAGTGTTTTTCCTGGCTGGGCGTGGTGGCTCATGCCTGTAATCCCAGCACTTTGGGAGGCCGAGGCGGGCAGATCACCTGAGGTCAGGAGTTTGAGACCAGCCTGGCCAACGTGATGAAACCCCATCTCTACTGAAAATACAAAAATTAGCGGGGTGTGGTGGTGTGCACCTGTAATCCCAGCTACATAGGAGTCTGAGGCAGGAGAAGCGCTTGAACCCAGGAGGCAGAGGTTTCAGTGAGCTGAGATCATCCCACTGCACTCCAGCCTGGGTGATAAAGTAAGACTCAGTCTCAAAAAAAAAAAAAAAAAAAAAAAAAAAAAAGAAAAAAGTAAGTGTTTTTCCTTTTGAGAAAGGAGAGACTAAATTTATGTATTACTTCAGGCATTGGGATGATGCCATCCTGGGATGCAGGAAACTCTCAGATGAAAGAAAAAAATGGGTCAGGTGTGGTTTCTCACTCCAGTTATCCCAGCACTTCGGGAGGCTGAGGTGGCCAGATCACTTGAGGTCAGGAGTTTGAGATCAGCCTGGCCAACATGGTGAAACCCCATCTCTACAAAAAATACAAAAATTAGTTGGGTGTGGTGGCGTTTGCCTGTAGTCCCAGCTACTCAGGAGGGTGAGTCAGGAGAATCGCTCGAACCTGGGAGGCAGAGGTTGCTGTGAGCTGAGATTGCACCAGCCTGGGTGACAGAGTGAGACTCTGTCTCCAAAAAGAAGAAAATAAATAAAATAAAAAATAAAAAAATACAGGATGGTTTGAGACATGGGATATCATTGGAGCTAACAAGAGAGAGGGTATGATTAGAATACCTAGAGTACAACCGGAGAGTCACAAGAAGAATAAAAAGAAAGAAAAATTTGGAAAAGTTAAAGATTCTGCTAGGAATTGTGGTGTAGCTGTGAGAAACTGAACAAGTTAGAGTAGACTTATCAGTAGATGTCTGGAGAAGCCAAGTAGAATGATTTATTTTATATGCCTAAGAAAATGACTGCAGAAAATAAATACAGGAAATAGGAGTTAGGATAGAATAGGGAGGCGTCCTTCAAAGGATCCCCCAAGTCCACAAGTTACCAGAGAGAGCTATTTCATCTATTCTGATAGACTTGGTGTTTTAGGATGAGAAATTTCCTTGTGAATACAGCATATAGTGAGCTATGAACAGCCAGATGGTAAAATTTTAATGTTTATATACTATTTACTTATTTACTCATGCTCTGTGGTTAAAGAGGCTCACATTCTCACTTTTTGCTGTATGTTGCTTCTGTCTCTGTAATTCTTAGTGTGTTAAAATGCGACCTTTTTTCAAGATATCAGTGTCCTTGCCCCTCTAATAAGCTTCCCTAGCTCATAGGAAAGAAAGGGCAATCTTATGGCTACAGTTTTGTCTGGTGCCATTGGAGAGCATAAATGACAGTTTGGGCAAAGTATTATGAGAAGTCTTTCAGTAACGTCTAGTTTGCAGACTTAAATATAACAGAGAATTTTCTTTTTTAAAAAAGATTCCCCCAGCTCCATTAAGGTATAAATGACATAAAATGATATACATTTATTGTATACAGTGTGATGTTTTCATATATGTATATGTTGTGAAATGATTAAATCAAGTTAATTAACACATACTTAACATTTTTTTGTGGTAAGAGCATTTAAAATCTTAATTTTAAACATTCTTAATTTTAAAATATATATTATTATTAACTGCAGTCACCATACTGTACAAGAGATCTCCAAACCGTATTCATCAGATTTAACTAAAACTTTGTACCCTTTAACCAACATCTCTCCCCCACCCCCACCATCCCAGCCCCTCGCAACCACCATTCTACTCTGTGTTCCTATGACATTGACATTTTTAGATTCCACATGTAAGTGACATCATGCAGTATTTGTCTTGCTATGTCTAGCTCATTTCATTTACCATGTGCTCCAGATTCATTATGATGTTGCAAATGGCAAGATTTTTTTTTTCCTTATCAGGCTGAATAGTATTCCTATGTATGTAAATGCCACATTTTCTTTATCCATTCATCCTTTGATGGACTAGATTGATTGATTCCATATCCTGGCTATTGTGAATAATGCTGCAGTGAACCTGGGAGTGCAGCTATCTCTTTGACATAACTAATTTCATTTCCTTTGGATAAATACCCAGAAGTGGGATTGCTGGATCATATGGTGGTTCTATTTTTAACTTTTTGAGGACCCTCCAAACTGTTTTCTATGATGGCTGTACTGATTTTCATTCCCTCCAACAGTGAACAAGGGCCCCCTTTTCTCCATATCCTTGCCAACAACTGTTATCTTTCATCTTTTGAATAATAGCTGTTCTAACAGGTGTGAGGTGAATATCTCATTGTGGTTTAGATTTGCATTTCCCCAATGATTAGTGATGTTGAGCATTTTTTCATAGACCTGTTGGTCATTTGTATGTCTTCTTTTGAGAAGTGTCTAATCAGATCCTTTGCCCATTTTTTGATCAAGTTGTTTTTTTCCTTGCTACTGAGTTATTTGGATTCATTATGTATAGTTACTTTGGATATTAACCCCTTATCAGATGTATGGTTGGCAAATTTGCAACATGTAACGAGCCATACAGAGCAACGTGGCATTATTGAGTAGTTCTAGGCAAGAATCTTCTGACTCCTTAGCCTGTGTCAGAGCGTGGTTCTAGGACCATCTGCATGAGAATAACCTGTTAGAAGACATATTACATGTGAAGCCTTCTTAAAAATGCAGATCCCTGGGCTCTACCCCAGGCCTGCTGAGCAAAAATTCTTGGAAGTCTCAGTAATCTGAGTTTGCGAACTTTCCAGATGATAATAATCCACAATAAAATGTGCAGATCCCCACCTTAAGGGAAGGAAGAGGATACAGAACACCTTGCCTCCACTTGTTATTGCAGCTGGGTCTGCTCTGAATTCTCTCGGTTTTGGAGACCACATTTTATTTTTTATTTTATTTTATTTTATTTTTTTGAGAAGGAGTCTCACTTTGTCTCCCAGGCTGGAGTGCGGTGGCGCCATCTCTGCTCACTGCAAGCTCCGCCTCCCGGGTTCACGCCATTCTCCTGCCTCAGCCTCCCAGTAGCTGGGACTACAGGCGCCCGCCACCACGCCCGGCTAATTTTTTGTATTTTTAGTAGAGACGGGGTTTCACCGTATTAGCCAGGATGGTCTTGATCTCCTGACCTCGTGATCCGCCCGCCTCGGCCTCCCAAAGTGCTGGGATTACAGGCGTGAGCCACCGCGCCTGGCCTGGAGACCACATTTTAAATTCTTGCTGCCAAAGCATGGTCTTGCTACCAAAGCAACATTACCTAGGCACCTGTTAGAAATGTAGCATCTCAGGCCCCATCCCAGACATACTGAATCAGAATCTGCATTTTAACAGATGATGTGCATGCACAATTAAAGTCTGATAAGCACTGCCCCACATTATGCTAATGTCAAACAGCAGGGGAAGGATTGAGCTGGCAGGTGTAAGGGCTGAGCCCAATAGGTAACTCTCTTTTCCCTCATCTCCCAACCAACTGAGAGACAGACCCAGGAATCAGATAGATGGATGATACCAGCTTTTTTTTTTTTTTTTTAACTGAGAAAGGCTGTATTGGAGGACATGACTTGAGTCAAGTACAGTTATTAACTCTTCCCGGAATTGAATGTAACCTACCAAATGTCTGGCCTCTTTAGCAGCTCTACCCCACTAAGCTCTCTACACGGCCGAGACACCAGACCAGAATGCGCCCTTTCGACAGGCAGAGAGAGCCAAAGGGGAAAAGAGCTGAGTCAAGGCCGCCAAGTTCCTGCTTCCAACCCTACCAGCTGGTCACTCACGCCTAGCAATGAGGAAGCCAGGAGTCCTATCTAGGTAAGTCGTTCTGCCTGGAAACTCGAGGCCTGAGGAATGAGTGCTCTTTCCTAACATCAGATGTAAAAACTCTGAGAGCTTTTGTCCCTTTGGAGACCACGAGTTGCATTGGGCAGCCAGCTCAGCTGGCTTCAGAGTCACTGTGACATAGGGTCTCTGATGATGTCTTATGGAGTCTGGGTGAGTAGCCCCTCCGTCCTACCCAGCGACCTCTTTCCATCACATGTGGGTTCCACAGCTAGCAGGGCTGGAGGACCCCATGGAAACCCCGGTGGTGGCTGCATCTGCAGATGAACTTCTGAAGGCAGGAGCCAATTGGCGAGGTGTACGTTTTTGAGGATAGAGGGCTGCATTTCACCCCTTGCTAAGATCTTGTTACTTTAGAATCTTCCTTCAGTACATGAAGAAGCCGCTTTCCTTCCAGGCGCAGGGTTCTCACCTCCATTACAAGAAAATGACTGAATTCAGACTGATTGCCTTAATGCCCGATGGTGTGTTGTTAGTGATATGTAAAACCAGGCATTGAACCCCAGTGTGTCTAGCATTGTCTAATCATTTAATTGGCCATAATGATTTTATTATCTGGGTTGTAAAATTGGACAATTGGCAATTTTTTCCAAGTGCTTCCAGGTTGATTATATACGTAAAGGGGAGGAGGTATATAATATCTATACACCCAGTAACTGCTTTTTCAAATTACATTCATTCCTCTTTATTTTATTTGAAAGTGTACGGAGTTCAACATAGTTCAAGGAAAGCATTGTGGTAAACAGGCAGCTTAAATGTGAGCAGTGTAAAGAGCAGCAGCTTGCAGAAATATTGCTATAGATACTAAGACCGCATCCTGCCTCGATACGGACCACACATAATTGAATCATGTTCAATAGAAGGCCATTACAAAACCGAACTTATTTGCAATGCTAATGTGGGGAAGACAGCTGTCACAGGGAATTAAATATGATCATTCAGAGCTTGAATAAATGAGGTGTCCATTATCTTCTGGCTGTGTTGCAGGCTGCCTGAAGAACACAAATAAATGATACTGTTGCAGTAACCAGCCCATGGTTTTGTCTTTTAGTCACAGAAATATGAGAGGGAGGTGGGGGCGGGAGACAGGGGTATAGAAAAAAGGCTTGGCAGATAAATATAGGCAAGAGTTTTGTGCCCCTCTCCCCAAGAAACCATGAATGCACAGACATAATCAAACTCTATTTTTGATGCCTGAAATAGATTTTAATTCTATTAAAGATTTTTGTCAAGATTCATCCTTTCTAAGACTCAAATCACAGCCAACTCACAAAGGAGGCTGAATGTTGAAAGGGTAGAGTGGGGAGTAAACAAAGCTAATCCTTTTGTCCCTTCCCCAAGGCCTTCCTTCCCATCCAAATGGATAATAAATATAACAGAACTTCTTCATGGATAATCAATCTGCCAATGAGCATAAAAGGTACTTGGATCAATGCTGGTTTGAAAAATGCCATTAATTATCCAATTAACAGAAAGGGAGGCTTGCTTTGATTGGATCTAAGCAAACTATCTACAAATCAGTTTTCTCATGTTAATAACAGATACTAAGCTGTCATCTTTTGATGAACATGTAAGAAAGTTCGGGACAATCTTAAAAAAAAAAAAGCACTTAAAGATATAAGACCATCCTTGTTTCCTGAGGAATATCTGATACACGTAATGCTAGAGCATGGTTTATTACTCTGATATTACATGACACTGTGATTGAGAGACAAAACCCAACCTTCTATGAGCAGTGGTCTTTCTTTATGAAAGACAGCTTCTGGTGCAAAATGACCCCTTGGAGATAAACAAGGTCTGTGGAAGGCTTGGGTTCTTGTCTTTTTGATTTTATTCTTCTCTATAAATATCAGGAAACTTAGCAGTCATCTAAAATGCAAAAAGAAAAAAGAAGTGATAAAGAAAGAAAGAGATTATGTGTGTTTGTATCTATTTTTGTATATCCTAAGGAACTTAGCATTGGATATTTTCGGTATTATAGTATATAAATTACATTTATGCAGCATATAAATTCAATTCAAGAAGGTGTTATATTTTTAACTTCTAAGGGCTCTGGATTTCTTAGTGCTGCTTGTCTGTAAATTCTCTCTAAGAAGGTGGCTTCAGGCGTTTGTGTATTATTTTAGAAATGAAATGTGAAAACTGGAATTCCAAGAATCTGTAGTGTGACAGAGCTGTATATAAAGATTATTCCTCCACACTCAAAACATAACATTTCTTCTATCAGGGCTCATATTTTTTTAGGTGGTTAAAATCTCTTCCTTTAAGGGAAGATTATTGGTAGGATAGTCATTGTGATGGGAAGAGAAAAAATAAATCGGATTTTGAAAAATTCTCTGGAACCGTGGCTTGGAAGGAACTTTAAGGAGTGATGGCACTAATGCCTGGGCTGGAAGAGCTGCTACCTCAAACAGAAGTCGTCCTGGATTCAGGATTTCTAATTTACTAGAAGCTTGAATAATTTAGTAGAGGATTAAGTATATGTCTTGGCTGCAGCCTTAATGATTTTTTCTGAAATAGAAATTTCTGTCTGATTGTAAATATATATGTTTATAATAAAAACTTCAAACAGGACAGAAATGTATGAAATAGCAAGTAAAACTTTCACATAATTTCAGCCTTCCAGAGATAATCACTATTAACAGTCTCATTTCTACATTTTTCCCTGTGCATATACAAATCTCTTTTTTCTCAAAAATATATGTATGGTATGAGTCCACAGGTTTTATTTGCTTAGTTACATGTCAATAGACATCTTTTCACATCTGTACAGATAGATCTGCTTTTTTTATATCGCAGGCATAGATGTACTTAATTTTTAAAAATGAAATATTCTGTTGTGTATAATAATACTTATTATAATTTAACCCAAGGGTTGGCAAACTATAGCTTGCAGGTCAAATCCTCACTTGTTCATGTAGGTAAAGTTTTACTGGAACACAACCACACTCATTTGTTTATTGTCTGTGGCTGCCTCAGCACTACAGCGGGCAGCTGAGAAGCTGCAATGATGTATAGCCTTCAAAGCTGAAAGCTGTACAGCTATGTTACTATATTGCGCATTTACAGAAAAAGTTTATCAGCTTCTGATTTAACCAATCATATGTGTTGAGTGTGTAAATTGATTCTAATTTTGTACCATAAAAATAATATGGCAATAAATATATTTGTACATATAAATACTGAAACCCATGTTTGTGTATTTATTCACTATTTCCTTAGGATGGTTTCTGAGAGAACTGCTGAGTCTTGCCTTAACTTCTGTGGCCCATTAGTCTTCTTCCACTTGATAAATTCCTTTGCTAAATGATGTTTCATAACAACCAATTTTTCGTGACATAGATTTTAGAAACAGGAAGACCTGAACTTTCTGCTTATTATAATTATTAGCTGTGTGATTGCACAGGTTTTTGGCTGCAAACAACAGAAATAAATTGTAGTTAATTAAAGCCAGGAGATTTATTGGATGTTGTGCAGTCAAGGGTTAACCCAGCAGGTGCAGATTGCTCAAGCCCTGAACATTCCAAAGAAAGGCCTGTCTTTAGGAGGATTGGCGCTTGACAGGTTCCTGGGAGACAGCCTCTGAGCCCTTGGAACATCCTGCTTGAGACGAGTGTTTTTGTACTCCTGAGGCCTTGTGTCATGTTGTATCAGTGTGATCTCTGGGGGCTGGACACTGAGTAGCAAAGTAGTGGTCACACAGGTGCTGCCTAGCTATCTGACCAGCTGGCAATAGACACATCCTAGACACCAAGAATTGGGTGAGCTTCCATGGTTGGCAATGCTTCCCTTGTGTTGCTGCACATCACTGATGGGAGAATTAAGTGCTGTCCATGCAACTCTGCTCAGAGAGGACAACTAGAGACTTGTTCCTGGTTCCTCTTGGACTCCACCCTAGGAGTCTTTTTCCTTTGCTGATTTTATTTTACTTTTAATTATTTTTAAAGAAATGGTGTCTCACTCCATTGCCCAGGGTGGAGTGCAGTGGCACAATCACAGCCCACTGCAGCCTTGAACTCCTGGGCTCAGGCTATCCTCCTGCCACAGCCTCCCAAGTAACTGGGACTACAGGTGCTACCATGCCTGATTAAAAACCTTTTTTTTTTTTTGGTAGAGACAAAATCTTGTTTTATTGCCCAGACTGGTCTTGAACTCCTGGCTTCAAGCATTTCTCCCGTCTCAGCCTCCCAAAGTGCTGGAATTACAGGTGTGAGCCACCACAGCTGGCTTCTTTGCTAATTCTGATCTTTATCCTTTTGCTGTAATAAACCATAATCATGAGTATACATAACAGTTCTTCAGAGTTCTGTCAGTTCTTCTAGTAAATCATGGAACCTGAGGGTGGGCTTGGGACACCTGACATCTGCATATGTATGTGTATGCATTGTAGTGAGTAGCTCATACATGTAATAAGAAGGCTAGAGAGTGAGGCTTGGAATCAAGACAGAACCTATACAAAAGCCTGGTCCATTATATTTCTTGTCAGGTCAAGACCATTGAATGATCAGGCACTAACTTTTCTGTATGGGACTCAAGAATCAAAGTTCTGGAGAGTGCTAACTTAGGGCATGTGCTGCCCTCCCTCTCTTGCTGCACAGGTGACGGGAGGGAACCTCTGAGGGAGAGAGCATGTGAGGCTGTAGGCCCCTTGCTGTGGTGGGCAAACAGTACACACACCTCAGTCAGCAAATACTTATAATCTATTATATACCTGTGTTATGAGCACTGAGGATATAGCTGAGAACAGGAAAACATCCTGCCCTTAGGGTGCTTATGTTCTGCTAAAGGTAATTCTTCAAAAGGGAATTGATGTGCTATTAGGGAGGAGTTGTGGATGCTGGATAGTCAAAAGATAGCAACCATCTACTTCAGTAGACAATTACTCAACCTTTGTAAGTCTCAGTTTCCTTGTCTGCAAAATGAGGATCAATGATGATGTAATTAGACTATTGTATGGGTTATCTTGAGATAATCTTTATGTTTGGCTTGATTCAAGAAACGATGTTTATTGTTTGAGGATAAGAGAGTTCTAAATTTTGAAATCAAACTTACAGGGTTCAAACTCCAGTTACTTTTTAACTCTTGATCTTACAGAAGTTATTTAATGTCTGAGTTGGAGTGTCTTCATATGTGTGCAATCTATGCAGTCACACAGGTCTCTGAGCTTAGTTTAATACTCTGTTGCTGTCGCTTTGACACTCTTGGTAATTTTTGAACAAGAGGTCCTGCATTTTCATTTTGTACTGGGCCCTGTAAATTATGTAGCTGTGGTCCCATCTCTGAGCTTTAGTGTCCTCATGTAAATGGAGATGGTAATACATACCGCATTATTTTTCAATGGTCTGATTTTAAACTCTTGGTTAAAAAGTTTTACATGAAAAATTCTATCCTTTTCCATTTGTCTCCCTTTCAGACATAATAGTATCACATGGTGCTCATGTGGGTCCATTTCATTTATTTTATGGAAAGAAAGCAAACCTTTTTTTTTTTTTTTTTTTTTTTTGAGACGGAGTCTCACTCTGTCACCCAGGCTGGACTGCAGTGGCCGGATCTCAGCTCACTGCAAGCTCCGCCTCCCGGGTTTACGCCATTCTCCTGCCTCAGCCTCCTGAGTAGCTGGGACTACAGGCGCCTGCCACCTCGCCCGGCTAGTTTTTTGTATTTTTTAGTAGAGATGGGGTTTCACCGTGTTAGCCAGGATGGTCTCGATTTCCTGAACTCGTGATCCGCCCGCCTCGGCCTCCCAAAGTGCTGGGATTACAGGCTTGAGCCACCGCGCCTGGCCACAAACTTCATTTCTTATAGGAAGATGAAATATTAATAAGCCCAAGGCATAGACAAGTTTTGTGCTCTGCAATGAAGAATCATACCCTGAGTGTTTCAACATCTTTCACAGACCACTCAGTGTTTTTATATGAGGAAATTGTTGCATTTAAAGCTGAAGATATAACAAAATGTAGAGCAATTCATAAATTTGTATAACAGGAATATAGCTGGCCCTTGAAGGTTGGTGCTTTGATGTAGAGCATGGTATAAAAGCAAACTTCAGTATTGTTAAATGCCCTCTTATAACTAATTCTTGCAATTTAGGTCCTTGCAGTCTAGGGCAGAAATAAATAAAGAACCATGTCCCCCTATACTGGAGAAAGTAAATTTGAATGAAAGGTTAAAGTAAAAGGAATAAACCATTTCAGAGTGCTTCAAGCATGACGGCATGGTTGTCTTTTTAAATATAGTACTTGTATTTAATTTGCACCCATCAGCAGGTAGAAAGAGAAATGTAAAAAAGAGAAAATAACTTTACAGATCGACAGAGGTCTATTGAGGTAATAAGAGGTCTAAGGTAAGCATATGTTCAAATCCTGGCAATTAAAAAAATTCATATTTGGATTTCTATCTTCAACAATAGTAAATTATGTGTTGGTGTGAAATCTAGTACTATTTGGAGCCCTGACCAAATTTCTTCGAAACCTTTGAGGCCTCCAAACATGCCAGGAAGATGCATGCATGTATGTGCATGTGGGTACGCCTGTGTTTGTGTATAGTGTGAAGGTGGGAAGTGTTTGGGACTGCCTCATGGTGAGGTGGAAGTACACTTTAGGTTTGATTCTCTTGGTGGCTCTGTGAAGGGTTATATGTAAACAAACTAGGATTTTACAATTTGGCAACCAGGGGCTGTTGAAAAATTCAGAGAGAAGCTGTATTGAAAACAGAAAAATCTTTAACTGATTTTTTAAAATACCCGTGGAAAAATAGTTTGCAAAAAGGAAATATACCTGAATTGAGTTAAAAAATGAAATTATTGAAATTCATTGAATTAAAAAGTATTCCTACAGAAGGAGCAAAAATTGGATTAAAAACAACAAAAGTATTCCTCCTGTGATGGTTATGCTAATTACCCTGATTCACTCATTATACATTGTATATGTGTATCTATCACAATATCATTCTGTACCCTAATAAACATGAACAATTATGTGCCAAAAATAATTTAAACAATAGGATATACTAAAAAAAGAAGGAAAAAAGTATTCCTCTTAACTTCGTGACTCCATGATTAGCAGTGAAGAAAGGCAAGGAAGAACACGTACAGCCCTACAAGCAGGCTCTGCAGTGTGGGGAGCGAGGGCGGTGTCGGCTGTGAAAATGATGGACCCCTTCCAGGAAGAGCTTTTAATTTTGCAATTAATAGAATGTCTGTTTTATTTTGCACCAAATTTAAGCTTACAATGCTACCCCCACTTGAACTTTAACCAATAAGAGGAAAATGGGCATTGGCATGGGGTCCAGGGGATGGGAGAATGAGAAGAGCACGTGGTTTTAAAATTCATCGTTCATTAGTTCACGTTTGTAAGCTGAAAGCTTCTCTTCCAACCTCAAAGGTCAACAGTGTAATAATGCTCTTTATTACCATAATTATGATAAATAGTTACCTTTTGCCACTTTGACTGTGCCACTTTGAAAAATTACTTTGGAAAATAGTTTTTCTTCAGTCCTCCCCTCTCCCCGACCCTCAGAGAGTGGCAAAAGGGAATTACTGGTGTTGAATCATGCAGGGACTCAGAGGATACAGAAGTGGGTGGGCGCAGGCCGCATAGAGTGCGCATGTCTGGGAGAGGGGTTAGTGAAGAACAAGACAATATCAATGGTTTCACTTTCTGCAGTGGGAAAGTGATTGGATTTCAATTTGGAGACTTTAGGGTTGAGTCTGGAGTTCAGTAAAGCTGCTTGTAGAATGCGAGTGACAAATCCTTTTTGTGTGTTCATGTAAGGTATATATGTGTTGGGTTTTTTCAAGGACCCCAGAGATAACATAACTTGAAGCCATGACATAGAGTTGGTCAAAGTGTTAGGGAGAAGTTCAGCCAGGTTCTACAGCATAAATGGGGACTTAAGTTGGTAAAATAGTCTAGGTTTTAGATTTAGCAACTTGTGTATTTTTTGTTAAGCTTGAGAGAGGAATGAAGGGGCTGACAAGAGTCAAAGAGGTTTTGGGAAAACAACTTCTTTAAGATGTTCCTCAAGAAGGGTGTGTGCAACACCTTGTAATCGGTAGAGTTCGGGGAAAATCAGAAACATGAGGATAATACCTAAAAATAGAATGCCTCCTATGGGACCTGGACAATTTATAAGAGGAATATTATATTTTTAATGTTAATGAAACATTCTTGGATTAGAATGTAACTTCCTGTAATGTAATTAGGCAAATACGCTGCTGCCCTGCTAACAAGAAGGCATATTTCACTTTAGGCGGTTGTTAAGTTCTAGTCTTGCTAGAATGTTTCTTTCCTGATTTTGTCATTGAATGAGCAGAGAGATATCTTATACTCAGTGTTTCAACCTTGATCGTGTCATTCAAGTATGAACTACGATATGCTATCATAGTTGGTTAATTTATAAAGTGTTATATACCAGGATAATCTCCCAGACATAGTTGAGATTTAGGTGTTTTGAAAACACTCTGTAATACTTAAAATCAAAATGAAAACCTGTCAACCACCTTTTACTTCTAACTGTTACTCACTGATTGATTCTCACTAATACCCAGTGTTTTCTTCTTACCTTATCTCTATCCTTAATAGGATTGAGTAATATTTTGATTTTTGAAGAAGAAAGATGCTGGGCATTCCAACCAGATAAAAAGCACCAGCAAAGGCACAGAGGGCTGGAGATTTAGGGGTGGTGGAGTTGCCCAGAAGTGTCTGGAGATGCAGTGTGATGTTTTAGCAGGGACTCTAGGGTGAGAGGAGAGGTTGAAAGAGAACATTGTAAGATGGAACCAAAAGATAGATTGGGGTTAAATCGTAAGGACCATTACAATCGGTGATCTGTGATTTCAAAAAGTGACTCTGGTGGCAGTGTGGAAGCAGGATTAAAGTGGACAAAGTACAGTGAGGTCAGAAAACCAATTATGTTGTCGCCTGATGAGAGACGATGAGGCAGACTCTGTCCATGTCTGCAGGATGGGAAAAAGACAGAAAGTTATTTCCTGAGCAGAGCTGAAAGGATTTAGCGCAAGACAGATGAGATGGTGGAGAGAAAAGGGCAAGTCAAAGGTGACCGAAGCCCAGGTGGCTGGGGAGATGACCTTGTGGTTCACAGTGAAGTGGGGAACTTCACCTTCCAGAGCTGTGTGGTGCAGCTCAGGGTGGGTGTCTTAGGCTGCCATAACAAAGTACCACAAATTGGCATCACAGGGTTCTGGAGGCTAGAAGTTCATGACAAAGGTGTCAACATAGTTGGCTCCTTCCAAGGGCACTAAGGAAGGTTCTGTTCTAGGCCTGACTCCTAGCTTCTGGAATTTCCTTGGCTTGTGGTAGCATAACTCTAACCTTCACATGGTGTTCCCCCTGCATGTGTGTCTGTGTACAAATTTTCCCTTTTTATAAGCTCACCAGTCATACGAGATTAGCGATTCACTCTATCCTGTGTGACCTCATCTTAACTAGTTAGATTTGCAACAACCTCTTTCAAAATAAGGCCACATTCTGAGATGCTGGGGGTTAAAACTTCACTATATGAAGTATTTGGGGGCACACATTTAAACTCCACAGGGGTATGTGAGGTGATGACACTTAATTTTGGATGTGCTAAGTTTTAGGTGCCTGTGGGCCCAGCATCAGCTGGCTGATAGAAATGGGGTATGAACTGTGTACGTAGATTTGGTCATTATCTACATATAGGGAACACCCATCTACTGAAGAATTGTCCATGGATTATTTCATAGCTGTGGGAGAGGAAGCATTTGCCTGAGGAAGAAGAAAAAGAGGAGGAACATAAATACATTGAGTACCTAGATGGGGCTGAGGACCTGCTGTCCCCAAATGTGACACATTAGCATTTAAGAAGGCAGCAGAAGCAGAAAGCCCCCTCTTGCCTTCTTCTCATTCTTCTACCCTGCAGCAGGCCATGAGATCCTCATCTGAGAAGTGCCCTCCCTATACCTGGAGGAAGGGAGTGGAAAATGTGGAGATGCCAAGAAGAATCTAAGCAGGCCTTGCCAAGTCCCCCCTGAGTTTATTACTTTTAGCTCATGCATGCTTTGTCCAATCATACTTCTCCACGGCTGTCCACCTCTTCATCAAACCTAACATAAAAAATACAAAAATATACTTTCTTTGGGGCTTCATTTCTTCTTTCTTTTTCTTCTTCTTCTTCTTTTTTTTTTTTTTTTTTTTTTTGAGATGGAGTCTTGCTTCTGTCATGCAGGCTGAGGTGCGATGGTGCAATCTTGGCTCACCACAACCTCTGCCTCCCAAGTTCAAGCAATTCTCCTGCCTCAGCCTCCCAAGTAGCTGGAATTACAAGCATGTACCACCACACCTGGCTAATTTTTGTGTTTTTAGTAGAGACGGGGTTTCACCATATTGACCAGGGTGGTCTTGAACTCCTGACCTCATGATCTGCCTGCCTCAGCCTCCCAAAGTGCTGGGATTAAAGGCATAAACCACTGCACCTGGCCCGGGGCTTCATTTCTGAGGGCTCCTGTGTTATGTAAAACTCACCTTAAATACATTTATTTGCTTTTCTCTTGTTAATCTGTCTTTTGTCATAGGGGCCTCAGCCATGAACCTAAGATGGGAAGAAAGGATATTTCTTCCCCCTACAACCTCCCTGTGATCGGGCTTTCTGCTCAGTGCTCAGATATCTGAACTCTCACTTGATCCTCATGGGGACCTGGTGAGGGAAAGTTTGAGTGGAAACTGAGGCCTGGGATTACATAACAGGTGGATGGTAAAACTGGGATTCCCATCCAGATGTTTTTGATTTTAGCAGAAGATGTCGCCTCTTCCTGTGGAGAGAGTATAGGATAAGAAAGAAAAGGGCTGGGTAGAAAACCCTGGAGGAACTTGTGTGCTCAAGGGGCAGGCACTGGGAGACAGTGAAGCGGAAGAGAGAAATGAGAACTAGAAAACATAGCCACTGGAAATCCAAAATAGAGTTTCAAGAGCAGGGGGAGAGCAACAGTATTAACCATTTTAGACAGGCTAAGGACCTAGAAGTATCTCTTTGGTTTAGTGCCCTCTCTGCTCTTTGAGCATCCATTTGATTAAGAAGTGAAATTATAACAAATTTTCGTCCACAGTGATTACAGGCAACAGATTCACTATAAAATATAAAAGAGAATTACTGTCAATTTTATTCCAAGCTCACCACAGTCAATGTGCTCGTCGGGGAGAAACACCAGTTCTGATAAATTGCTCTATCCATGTATGTACATTGACCTAGTGATGGCTTTGCAGGCAGATTTTCTTAAGTTCTGAGCATTGGGACCTGTTGCCAAGGTTGTGGGCACACTGTGTGTGTGTGTGTGTGTGTGTGTGTGTGTGTGTGTGTGTGTGCTGTTGTTTGGCTGTTAAGAAATGCTTTGCTTTGTATAAGCATGGCATACAAGCTAGCAGGGAAATCTGAGCGTATTCTAAATGCTAGGTTAAGGCATTTGAGGACATGCGAGGCTATTCGGTGATAAATAAGCACTTCCTGGCTTGTTGCCCATACCTGCTTTATATTCACTTCAAAGAAGCAAATTTTCATTAAAACAAAGCAGTTAAAATGTCAAGGTGCCCATTCTCTTTTTTCAGATTCTCCTTTTTTACATTACAAAATAAGTGGATTGAGGGAAGCATAAACTGCAGCTAAATAAAGGCTTTTCTTGGCATTCCTTGGAGAAATCAAATCCAAGACCAGTGGTGAAAGGTGATTGTACTATATCCACTACACAGACTATTTCTTCTAATTATCAGCATGAATGTAATTACTTACAAGCATCTCAGGCTTCTATGATCATGTCCCTTAGAGCATTTCATCTTTAATGATTTTCCTTGATAGAAAGCCAGTTGGAAGCATTTGTTGCATAACATTGCTCAACCAGAAAGAAAAATACGTACTTCTCGAAAGAAAGATCTGTATGCTTTCTTCTCAATGGTACTTATATTCTGCCAGAATTTGATTAGGAGCTATCTTGGCACAAAGATTGCTAATGACCGAGTCAAATAACTTATATAGATTAAACAATTTCTTGGAAAAAAAATACAATGTAGTATAACATCCCTTTTCCAAGAATATTGAATTTCAGAATTGTAACCACTTAAGGTGAACTGTTAAATTCTCTAACTTCTGGGGGCAGACAGTATGGGAAGAACAGCTTCCTGAGGGAATTTGTAGATTCTCAGGTGAGACAGTTTCAAGGGAAGAAATTTCTGGGCCTGGGGTGAGACTATAGACTTATATGATAGATTAAGATTTTTAAAACAATATGGGATATAAGAGGTTACCTAGACTCCCTCCTTCAAGAAATGAACGATCTAGCCAGAGAAATTACAGTCCAAGTGCTTAGTAATTTGCCCCTTGTCGCACAGTTTGTTGGTGTTAGAGTCACACTAGTTGCCAGGCCTCAAATTCCTTCCCAATTATTTTCGTTGTCACTTTTTTCCCTAGGATTAAAAAAAAAAATTACAAAAGACTTCATTTATTTGGTATTGTTGAGAAATATGTTTTAAATGTTTTATATCGGCTTTCTGGATAACTAAAGTTTACCCCTTAAAGTGTCCCTTTAACGTTTTTAATGAAACTGGTCATCTTAAAGAGTATGCTGAACATAGCTGTTCTTTGAGGAAGTAGTGTCATTAGTGTGAGCATCAATTATTTTGCCATGATTGCATGGAATCCACAGTTGCCCTTTGGAGTAATTGAGGTGAAAGGGCAATTGCTATTCAGTGGCCATTCAGTTGCTCAGCTGTGTTTTATTTTGATGTCTCTTATCACCATTTTGATGCCCAGCAGGCGCTTCTCCCCGCACTCTCCAGCATGCTCTCCTAGGTGCTGGTGCTGCCTCTTGCTGAAAGTGATTGGGAGACTCGCTTGCAGGATAAAATGTGAAGTTTTCTGATCACTATGTGGTTAAGGATTTTTTTTTTTAATTTGATTTTTTTAAAGTTTTTATTTCCATGGGTTTTTGGGGAACAGGTGGTATTTGGTTACATAAGTTCTTTGGTGGCAATTTGTGGGATTTTGGTGCACCTATCACCCGAGCAGTATACATTGAACCCAATTTGTAGTCTTTTATCCCTCACCCCCTTCCCAACCTTTCCCCATCCACTGAGTTCCCAAAGTTCATTGTATCATTCTTATGCCTTTGCATCCCATAGCTCAGCTCCCACTTATGAGTGAGAACATACGATATTTGGTTTTCCATTCCCAAGTTATTTCACTTAGAATAATGGTCCCCAGTCCCATCCAGGTTGCTGCGAATGCCATTAATTCATTCCTTTCTATGCCTGAGCAGTATTCCATCATATATATATATATCACAATTTCTTTATCCACTCATTGATTGATGGGCATTTGGGCTGGTTTCACATTTTCTCAATTGCGAATTGTGCTGCTATAAACATGCAAGTGTAAATATCTTTTTCGTATAATGACTTCTTTTCACCTGGGTAGCTATCCAGTAGTGGGATTGCTGGATCAAACAGTATTTCTACTTTTAGTTCTTTAAGGAATCTCCACACTGTTTTCCATAGTTGTACTAGTTTACATTCCCACCAGCAGTGTAGAAGTGTTCTCTTTTCACCCCATCCCTGATAACATCTATTATTTTTCAATTTTTTTGATAATGGCCATTCTTGGGGGAGTAAGGTGGGCAGTTAATGATTTTAGCTTTCTTTTTGCTTGAAAACTGAGTCTAATAAAATTAAATAACTTTTGTAATCTCTATAATCTTAATTGTTGAAAACAGGACGCTTACATAGGGGTTTCTTGTGTCCCTAAGGAACTCCTGATTGCTGACTCAGTAGCTCTCTTGCCTGCAGACTGTCTCTTGTTCCTGGGAGATGTTTTGGGGGTGATTCTTAAGCTTCAGGAGGCATCAGATTCACCTGGAGGCTTGTTAAGTCACAGATTGCTGGGCCTCACAGAGCTTCAGCTTCCGTAGGTCTAGGATGGGCCTCGGGATTTGCATTCGTAACAAGTTGTCAGATCCCAGGGTCCGGGTCCAGCCCATGCTGAAGTCCGAGGGAGTGGGTGGATGGGCAGAAAGAACACCTGGGGGGGCCGTAGGCAGGTGAAATGCAGTTATTTTCAGCAGCTTTCTCATCAGTGGTTTTCTCACTGTCTGCTGTGTCTCCGCTGCTTGAGCTGGCCACCCCCACACACAGCTGTGCGGCTGACTCTACCTTGCCTTCAGGGTCAGCAGCTTAACCCTTTCTCTCTCTGGGCATGAGCAAGCTGAGATGTATCCTGGCTCTCTCCTGTCTGTCTGCAAAGACGGACAGCTCTGGCACTCTCTCTCTTTCTCTCTGGGTGCCAGCGCGCCTGCCATTTTAAGCCATGTTGAGCCAAGTCGAGCCAAGCCCCCAAGAGTCCCTGTACAGCATCAGCAGGACAGTTATACCTTTTACAGACAATGGCATAGGGTGAAGTATGAACTTATACAAACAGATTATATACCAAGTGGAGGTGTGTGCTTACGTGCCAGACTCAATCATGCAGGCCTGGATATCCACCTCGGCCTATTCCTTGACCAAAGCACATCCATGTACCTTATACTCTACCCCCCAGGCCGAGGGAGACACAGGTTTTGGATACACAGGTATGATACATAGGCTTTGGGCATGCAGGCCCGATATACATAAGCCTTGATAAACTGCCCAGCCATAGGCGCAGATTACCATAGGTGTCACCCTTTGGGTGATTATTATTCACACTGCCCTGAGTTTAGCTCATTAGCTACTCTGTTTACACCTGGTTTCAAACCATATGGCGTCAGTACAAGGCTGGACTGTGACAGCAGTCCCAGCTAGACCTATCTGTATATTATGCCCTATTAGGAATGGGGGATGCCCTTCCTAACAGTGAAGCCTCAGGACCTAGGGGTGCCTCAGGCCCCATGACCTTATCTTGCATTAGGACTGCAGGCCCCAAAATCTCTTGTAAATCTGCTCAGGGACTTGCATTTAGTGTACTTCACTGTTTGAAGTAGGTGCCCCACTTCATTAAAGTGGATGTCTGCACTCTGGGGGTTGTTATCCACGAACACACCCATCCTGCTACTGGGTAAGTTGTCTGCACAATGACTGTAACTGTCCTGACATGCTTTTATGAGCCTGAAGGGCAGCATATGCAGTTACTAACTGCTTTCCCAGTCTGGGGGGTGGTTATCCATGAATGTACCCATCCCGCTATTACTAACTGCTTCTCTATTAAAGGATACTGGAGCTCAGCTCCCTTCCATAGTCAGGACCAAAAGCCTACTAGCATACTCAGGTGCTCCCTGCACTGCTATAGGCCCTAACTGCAATTATCTGTGGTTGTATGCACATCTAGCTTAAACGGGCACCTCTGGTTGACTACTCATAGGACCTGTACCTGTTGAATAGCCTGCTTGGCTACCAGGAAGACTGTCTCAGCCGCATCATCCCAATCCCAGGTAAGAGGGGTACTGCCACTTCTAAACCTGCAAGCGAATCAGAGGTTAATATAACATCATCAACAAAACCATGATATATGATGGGGCTATGCATATAGCCTATGCATAAGCCCACCTACTTAGAACAGTGAAGTACACTAAGTACAAGTCCCTGAGCAGATTTACAAGAGGTTTTGGGGCCTGCAGTCCTAATGCAAGATAAGGCCATGGGGCCTGAGGCACCCCTAGATCCTGAGGCCTATGCATATAACACTGAGAAAGTCCATTGTCATCTTTCCATGAAGGCAAACTGTTCCTGGTTCTCAGTGGACTGTCCCAGTTCCATTGTCCAGTGGTCCATGAAGTCTGTGACAGACGGCACAGCTGCCAAGCCGTGCAAAACATCCACCCCCAGAATCCCATCCTTAGGCATGGGAGAGACATACACACTGCATAAGCAGAGAGCCAAGTGGCCAATGCCAAGATGCCAAGACACAGGTTTCACTTTCACTGACCAGTCTTCATGGCCCTCGATAAATGCAGCTCTGCCCGGAAACTTATCCGGGTGCAGCGACCAGTGGATTGCCAAGTCCACAGGTGACTCTGGTCGTCCAGTGCTCCCAACAAGCCGGGTATCTTGGCCAGTTTCTTATCAAACAGAAAAGGCTTTGTACTTCCGCCAACTGCAGCAGGTACTCTTTGAACTGGAATGGTCCGGTGGGACCGGGCAGCACAGCAATGTCCTCCTCCTCCTGAATGACTTGCACTAAGTCTGTACATGACTGCAGACATTATTTGCTTAACGGGGGCACAGGCACCATAGGAAATGTGTTCCGCCATGATGGGGGTCTCTGAGCCCACCCTTGGGCCCAACAGTTGCTCATGCTCTATTTTCTGGCGGATCACTGCGCGAGCCTGCAATGAAGGTTCCTCCTCCTCCCTGCGCTGCATCCTGCAGGGACTGGGCATGCACTTCCCGCAGCACAGTCACAAATGCCCCCCTGACTGCTGGTAAAGGCATGCTGCTTCTCAGTGCTGCGTACTTCCAGGTGCTTCCGTGCTTTCTGTACACTCGTGGGGGATACGTCCACTGCCTCCTATATTTCCATTAGGGCTCATCCAAGCAGCACTGGGTACCACAGCCCATGCTGCAGCCACATAGCCGAGCCTGGAGCCCTGGAGGCTGAAGACCCATTCACTTCATCCCATCCTTGTCGCCACTTGTCAGATCCCAGGGTCTGGGTCCAGCCCATGCTGAAGTCCAAGGGAGTGGGTGGATGGGCAGAAAGAACACTTGGGGGGCCGTAGGCGGGTGAAATGTAGTTTTATCCAGAAGCTTTCCCATCAACAGTTTTCTCACTGTCTGCCCTGTTTCAGCTGCTTGAGCTGGCCGCCCCCACACACAGCTGTGTGGCCGGCTCTCCCTTGCCTTCGGGGTCAGCAGCTTAACTCTTTCTCTCTCTGGGCACAAGTCAGTCGAGCTGTGTCCTGGCTCCCTCCTGTCTGTCTGCAAAGATGGACAGCTCTGGCTCTCTCTGAGCATCAGCAGGCCTACCATGTTAAGCCATATTGGCTGAGTTGAGCCAAGCCCCCAAGAGCCCCTGCACAGCGTCAGAAGGACAGTTATGCCTTTTACAGACAATAGTGGCATAGAGCCAAGTATGAACTTACACAAACAGGTTTTGTAAGAGTGGAGGTGTGCGCTTATGTGCCAGACTCGCTGAGTCATGCAGGCCTGTATATCTGCCTCGGCCTATTCCTTGACTAAAGCACATCCATGTACCTTACATAAGTTATAGGACATGTTGCTGGGCTTGGGACCATGATTTTGAGAGTCACTGAGAAAGTCATCATTCTCCATTACTCTCCAGAAAGAAACAATCAAGATGGACTGAGACTCTCTGGGCCTCCAGGCATCTACTGCCAGAGGACATTGTCCAGAGCCACCCGTGTGTTCGTGGGGGCTGCTGTGTGGGACTCTGGTCAGTGGCTTCTCATATTGGAGAATAAAGAGTCTGCTCTCATGTTATTGTTAATAGGTTCCTACCCTTTGGCTTGAGAGTCATAAAAAGCTACACTTTTACTGGTATCTTTGGTAGCAAATGGGCTTTATTCTTGCTCTCCTATTCCAGAACATTTGTTATTTAATTGGATTTCTTACATACACGTCTCTGGGGTTTCTTAATAACTTTCAAAATCAAAGCATGATAAACCCTTTAGCATTCACTTTAATATCCTCAGTCACAGAGAACTTGAGTACTGGGCTCACAGGCCTCTTTTCAACTCCAGCTATGTTGATCTTGGTCTTTGTTCTCCCTCACTTGCATGTACATGTAAATGTGTGCATATGTACACATGACGCACGCATGCGTATTCCACATAGAAACATCATCCTCAGGAACTTTAATAACCATATCATCGACTCTGCCAACCTCTTGAAGCATTGCCCCTAACCCTCTGTCTGCAGTAAGAGGTCATGACTACATGAACAGTGACATTTGTCTCTTGACCTCCCAACCCCTCACCTTCCTGCTTAACCCTGCCCCCTTTTGAACTCACTGAGCCTATGCTAGGAGACTGTGTGGCATAATAGAAAGAACAGGGGCTTTGGAGTTAAATGTGCCCAGGTTTAAATCCTTTCCAGCTGTGTAACCTTGGGTTTTTATGTCTGTTGTGGGAGATAATACCTACATTACAGGGTTGTTGAGAGAGTTAAATTAGGAATGCATGTAAAGCACTTAGCATGTAGCAGATGATGAACTAGTGATACTCATTACCCTCCCTACACTTCAGCTGCCCACAGGGTTAATCACACCTTGGGCCTCACCTGTCACACAAATTTGCTCTGCCTCCAAGACCTTGAATCTGGAGTTTCTCTCTAGAACCAGAACATACCATGGGGAGGTAGGATGGCAGGGGATGCTGGAACAGCAACAGGAGCAGAGGAAAATGGCAGAGATCCTAAGTCACTGGGTAGCTAGCCCTTATATCTCACCTTATTGTAAAGTTAGGGGGTTGATTCAGAATCTCTAAGGCCCTCTCTAGCTCCAATATTATATTATTCTTCAACTCCAGCTGAGTTTCCTCATTGCCATCACCATGACCTCCAGTTCTCTGTACTTTTGCAGCTCATTAGTTCTCTTATCAGCAAATTTGCCTTCCATCAACCTTTCATGTAAGTCTTCTCTCTTCTATTTTTCTGCCATAAATCCTATGTTCTAGCCAAATGGAATTATCCTGGTTTATTTTTCTTTGTGGTGTGCCTTTCTTTCTAATCTAATGTGTTACTTATTTTGCTTTCATATGTCTTCCTTACAAGGATATAAGCTCATTGAAGGCAAAGACTTTTACTCACTGCTCTACTCCTGAACCTAGACTAATGCCTGGACATAGAAGTTGTACAATAAATATTTGTTGAATAAATTCCCTGCCTTCCCATCATGCTTCCAAATGTGTGTTCCTTAGGGTTACTCCAGTTTCTGATTAACATAGGGGCAGGAAATACATTGGAAATGTAAGGATGATGGATCCTGATCCTCCTGACTTGGAATCTAACCTGACCCTGTGTACCTTCCTTGGCAGTGACTGCCTGCCAGAGAGTACTTTCCTGCCAGTGGTAATGGTCCAAGTGTGTGCACCCATGACAGTAGGTGTTGGACTGCTGGCCACCTTCCTGGGGCTTCTGTCCCGCTAAGACACATTCTCTCTCTCTCCTCATCGGGCTTGTTCCTGAGATACCTTAGAACCTGGCATATTCCCATTATAATGACATTAAGTTTTGTTCAGGTCAAATCAGCTGGCCCCAGTGATGGAAAGGCTAGGCAGGTGAGAACCAGGAGGAAAGAATCCTCGTTCCAAGTGAATGTCTGACATTTGACTGGACAGAGATTTCCCAGTGTAAGTCTGAAGACAGGTTCTGCTCTCTAAGAGATTGCAATCTGGTTGGGAGACAAGACACACATACACAGAACCTTTTATTTTGTCTCTAAATTATTTATCGAATGTGTCTTCTTCTTCCCATCTCCATAATCTATACCCTAGTTTTCTCCATATCCAAACTCTGCTCCCCGATTTGAGATACCATCTCCTCTTGCCTGGACTACTGCAGCTTCCTACCTCATTCCAGCATGTCCAATCTTGCTGCTTTTAGTCTATTCTCCCATAGAAGAATGACCTTTCAAAAATCTATATCAGATCTTGGTGCTTTCTTACTTGAAGCTTCCTGGTGGACTTTGAATTTAATTGACCCCCTACCTTGACTTATTGGGGTCTGCTTGGTTCTTCTGTGTCCACGTCTCCTTCTTCCTCTGGTGATCTCTCCACTTACTAACTTTGATGCAGTCACAAAGAACTTCTGGCACTTCCTTAAACACTTGATGTCTTCCCCACTTCAGGGCCTGCCTGTGCACATGCCATAGGTCTGCCTGACATGCTCTGCTTCTCCATCATCCACCCTGGTCTTCACATGGCCAGCTCCTTATCACTGAAGTCTCAGCTAAAAAGGAATCTTCTTGGAGGCCTTCTATGAATCAAATTCCCTGGTCATTCCACTGTGGGGCATTATATGTTTCCATCATAGACCTTATCACAGATGGCAGTGATTTACCTGTTAATGTACTTGTCTGTCTGTCTGCATCACTAGACTGTAAGCTCCCTGAGGCCAGGGATTGTGCCTTCTTCAGTGTTCTACTCTTCTAACCTCAATATCTAGCACAGTACCTGATATGCAGTAAGCCCTCAATATGTATTTTAACACTAAACAAATAATGAGTAGCTGCCAAACATGATGCTCCATGGAATGGTACTGTGTCTTTGTATAAGATAGCAAATCAGTGAAAGATTTTGTTAATTGCATTTATGGTAACTATGCTCTGTGCCAGTTGTCCTCAGGATAGCTTTACATATTTAAAAACATTTAAAAGCTATGTAATAGTTAAAATCATGCAAAAATACTAAAATTAATGTAAACTGTGTATTCTGCCATAATGGATACTTTGGTATTTGTCATGTAGGTAGTATATTTCAAGAACTTCTATTCATAATGTGCATCATGCTTGCTTCATTTAACATCAATACTGAGACGTAGTTTCCTTATCCTGAAAAACATCTCTAATAAAGACAATTACACTTTGAGGGAGATGACCCTCCTTTCCTAAGGATTCCTTTCAGACTCTCCAGGAGTGGAGGGTAGCTCTCAGTTACAAATCCTTCTCTGTTAGGCCTTGAATTGTAACAGTCTTGTTGGAGGTTACAAAAGACAACTTTCTCTGTTGCATCAACTTACAAAAGACAGTTATTCTAAAACATGTACTGCAGATTGCTTAGTAAAATATCTGCCGGATGTGGTTGTAAGTCATCTTATGAACATGCTACATGTGGTACTGAGCACGGGGTATGTTTCTGAAAGAGGAGCTGCCTCTCATTTCATCTGACCCTATATTGATTCATTGTATTTACTGGATTCAGTGGCTGGCTTAGTTGTGTTGGAACATGGGCCTGATGCCTGTTGGCAGCTCTGGCTGTCTGGGTGCCTTTCAGTTTTATCCCTTTGATTATCAAGCAGTTTTGCGTTATTGATAAATTACAGGTATGGTACTCAGAGGGAGGATGGGGGCAGCTCAGAGTGAATGGTGGTGCCCTTGGGTCTGATGCTCACTTGGACTCATCCATCTAGACAATTCTATGTAGTGGAAGGTGTGTTTATGGGATTAGTTATTAATCACGAAACAGGATAGGAGTTACTTGACTGCTAATTATAACATTGGATGAGCACATAAAAATCATCATCATAAATAATATCATCCCTGTAGAACCCTTCACATGAAATCAGTCCCGTCAGACAAATAGTTATTTACATAACACAGAATCTTAAAAAAATTCCAAAAAACAACAACCAAATAAGCAAAATGTGTGCATAGAATCTAATAAAAATTAGTACCTTAAAAAAATCACTGCAAGCTATGTTTTCTGTAATTATATCAAACCCTAGAGTTTTAACTATGTAATAGTAATTTTTTAGTGTTTTTGCTGTTATTGTCCTTTTGATTTACTTAACTATGTCTAACTTGAACAAACAATGTTAAGTGGGGAAACAGATGCGATTAAATA
This sequence comes from Macaca fascicularis, assembly GCF_037993035.2. NCBI lineage: Eukaryota > Metazoa > Chordata > Mammalia > Primates > Cercopithecidae > Macaca > Macaca fascicularis. Next base: position 103,841,909 of record NC_088381.1, read on the forward strand.
GCCTGTAATTATGTTTTTAGTCAACTGCCACCATCACAGACTCCTCCTGCTACTCGGACCAGAAAAAAAAGTGACCTGACTGATTTCACCAACTGCTTTGCCAGGCCCTGATGCAGAATAGATGGCCTTATTAAGCAATCAAAAAATCAGCCATTACAGAGGAATGGTAATCAACGGTGTTTATACAGCCCACACACTAGCCCCACAATACACAATCAGGACCGTGAATTCTGCTAATTGGGTACCTTCTGTGTCCAGAGGTGCCTGCAAAGGGAAACAAAAGGGACTTGAAAATTAGTGTTTGTAGCAATTAGTTTCTGTCTAAAGGCTTAACCCAGTTCAGGGAAACCATGATTCAAACAGGGATTATTATAGCAACTCTGGTATTTAAATGTCTTCTGCCATTATTTGAGGTAGGATTTAGCTTTGGCAAAAGTAATGTAGATTCATCTTCTTTTTAAAATTTACTTAAAATGATTTTTGTTTAGAACTTTGCAAAAATCAAAACCATTAAGCCATTTGCTGCTTTAAATTTTCTGGCACTGAGTATTGTGTGTGGATGTGTGTGTGTGTTTATACCTTATGATCTTGTTCAAGACCAGTTGAAAAGACTGTTAAATACATGTATTGTTGGGAAGCTCTGCTCCGAGGAATAATATAGTCGAGTTTGCTGTGCCATTATATCTCTCAGAATGATCTGTAGTTTAGTGGGAACCACAGGGTGTAATTCTTGGTGAAGGAAAAAGGGACAGCAAGTGTTTTATTTAGAAATGTATGTACAAATTCACATTCTAAGTAATAGTGCTCAAATAGTCCAGGAGGAGAACGTAGAGTCTCTGTGTGTATTTCATCTGAGTAAACTAGCAGGGTATTTCCAAATGGACCCTACTGAAAGCCCAGTGGATTTTATAAAATTGATTACAAAAAGCCTTTTGCCCTTTTCTTCCCTTTTAGTCTTTAGCATTTCTGACGTGATAATCAGATAGACAAACCTCCATGCTTTGCTTCTGTCTTTATGGACTCCCTGCTGTAGATGCTCAAAGGGCAAATTAACAGTAGCACAATTCGAGGGACCTCTTCACCTCCCATAGAAAGCATCAGCTGCAGGTTCTTGCTGTCCTGAAGCTCTCCACGCGATTATAGAAGGATCATAACAATGAAGAAAAATAAAAGATTAGGGAGGGGAAGGGAAAAACCTAATGATTCAGAAGAAAACCAAAAAAATAATTGGCGCTTCACTTTCTGTGATTTAAAGGCTACATGAGCCAATCGCAGTTTGTCTTTTTAAATTTATTAATCATTTGCTCTCTCTAATTACTTAAATGATGGCTCACCATTGTGTCAATAAGTATAGTAAAAATTGTATTATTAATGCCAAATTTCACATTATTAAGACAGAAATTATTGAAAGAATATTGGTACTTTGAAAACAATCAGAATGATAAGTATGATAGTTTTAGAGACACTAACAACATTTTACTCCTGACTGATTACATTACATATTGATATTAGTGAGCATCAGTATGTAGTGCAATCAGTCAGGAGAAAATGAGTGAAATGTGAACTAATGAGAGCTAATTGTATCACATAATAGCAAGGACACAATTCTACCAATTAAATTAGTTTGAGATGAAACAAATATGAATATAATAATGTTTATAATAATGAAGCAATTAGAGCTAATGAAATAAACGTTAATAAAGACTAGGATCCCTAGCCCATTTCTTCCCTTCTCCTTCTAATTTCTCCAAACTTCGAGTTGTGTTGTATTCACTGGAATCTTTTCAGCCATTGATGCTTGTTTCTTTGTATGTTGGAAGCTATAGGGATGAAGAATAGAAACCTTCGTTATCTGCATGTTTCTTGCTATCATCCCTGTAGAAGGCTTCTCATGGTCTGGTGTATTTCTTAGCAAGGTACCCCTTTCCCTCTGATGAATAAATCATGCCTTGTTCCACAGAGCTTTTACTTTCATATACTGTCTTTTCTTTACCTGGGTTAGGAAATTGGCACTTCTTGGTGTCAACATTGATCTCTCTTGACATATTGGAGAGTTAACTGCTCAGGTCTAGTGCCTCTCCGTTGTGTAATTCAACTGGATTTTGCTTATTAGTCACTGCCTTGGTGTCCCTAAGTCTTTGATGATCATGCCACTTAGTACCCAGATACAGAGAGTGTCTCAACTGGGATGGCAAAGCCAGTTTCTTAAATATCTGATTAGGAATGTACTCTCCAGGAGAAATTACACTCATGTCTCTCAGAAGATAGTTTTGGAGACCCAACTTCAGTCTTTCAAACTATCGACATCAGCGAAACAATCAGGAGCCATATTCTGTATTACAATTTAGATTTCAGCCTAAATGTCTATGTTGCTGAGCATCTTATAGAACAGTGGGTGTAGGTATTAGGGAAGATGATACAGCAGTATGTTTCTGATCAGCTTTGAAACTCACCCATTTAGTGAAGACTATTACCTTCCAAGGAATGATGCATTAATACAAATTACGGATTAAGAAAAAAGTATTTTCTGTGGTGCATGCCTATTCTATTATGGACACTGCATTGGTAATTAATGGCAATCTTGAAATATTTTAGTAATTTCTTCTTGATATCTATTTGGATGTTACTCTGGTTGGTGTATTTATATTTATTCTCAATCTAGGCTAGTTAGTAAATAATATTTGGCCATTAAAGTAGGTGGTACTCTGTGCTGTGAAAGTTTCAACAAACTTTCTCATTTGGCTACCGTGTTTTTATCATGTATATTATTGTGTTTTTGCTTTTGCTTTTGTGTTACATTAAAAAGACATCAGAACGAGCTGTGAGTTAATGTTTCACTTATAAAAGGTTATGGATTACTCTCAGCTGGTTTCTCAGGCTGACACAGGGTTCATGATTAGAAGAATGAAAACAAACATGAATTGAAAATGTCACTAACCTTTATTGGACTCTGAGAATCCCGGAGTCTGTGTGACAGGAGGCTTTCCTGTTTTCAGCAGTATAAAGAAGATTGAAACAAAACAGCACGGATCTTAGCTATTTACATCTTTTAATGAATGCTCTTCACGTTTGGGTTCCTTTGTCTGTCTCCCAGTTTTCAAGGGTTTAGCTGTGAAAAGTGCGGATGGTATCACATACTCCTATAAACCATGGAGCAGACATCTGTCTAGTATACTTTTTTCTCCAAATTACGCTTAGTGTTAAGGGCATATATACAGCTGTGCTTGTATAAGGTAGCCAGTTATCCACTCTCGATGTTCACCAGCACTGAGTTGGAAAGTATTTTCAAATATACTATTAGTAAAGCTGTGTGTTTGTGTGGGTATGTGGTGAAGGGATATTTAAGATGAGATCTATTTTACATGTGATGGGCCTATTAGGTTTGAATCTGATAGTGCTGTCTTTAAAAACCTTTTATGAATGGTAAACCCTACACCCCAGGACTTCATTAGACTAGAGAAAGTAAAATGAACTGAAAGAGTTTGTTTACATGAACCATAAAGTGTCCAGAGATTAAAATGTGATATAGGAGACAATAAACACATCTGACCATCAATAATTTGTTTGAGCTTTAAGTTTCTATTAAGAATCCGTGTCTTTGTTTCTATACAATGATTTGGGCTTGGTTGTTCTTGACCTATATATGAATAACCTTACAGCATCTGAAACATATGTATATTTTCCTTTCCCCCTTAATTTCTCTCCCTGCTACCTCTTGATCTGGCACGCTTTGTGACAAATTGTACTACATTTTTCACCGATTTCATGTGTAATTTGAGAAAATATTCTATGGAGATCACTAAGGAGATCTCAAAGCATATTCCTTTAAACTGCAAATATATAGTGGGTGAGGAATTTTAGACTTTTACAAAGGTATTTACTTGTTCCCAAATTAAAGTGAGTTCTATAGCCCCATGCTTAGTCCAGAATTATTTCAAATACTGGTATTTCATGGTGTAACTTTGGCCTATGGTACAGATTTAATGACATTCGTTGATGGAGTATAAGTGTTTTGGAAACAGATCTATGCCTTTGTATTCTCAGTTTGTCTAATTACATATTATTCTTTTAACCCAGAATTTGTTTTTCCTTTTAAAAGAAGATCAAAGTAATCCTTTGGCCAGAATAAAATTCGTTTAAAAATATGGAGCATTTTCTGTTTTTATTTTATGATAGTCCTAGAAAAATTATATCTAATTAATAATAACATAATAAAGCAAAACTTATGCCCAAATATTGATCATTAAGATCAACATCATTATTATTTTTTTCTGAAGAGTTCAGTGCTTTTTAGAAAGATCACTTCTAAGTGATCACTTGGAAGATCTTCTATTGATTTATTTTTATTTTTTATTTTTACAGGTACATAGTAGGTATATATATTTATAGGGCACATTAGATACTTTGTTATTGGCATACAATGTATAGTAATCACATCAGGCTAAATGAGCTGTCACCTCAAGCATTTATCCTTACTTTGTGTTAAAATCATTCCAATTACACTCTTTTAGTTCTTTAAAAATGTACAATATTGTCGATTATAATCACTATGTTGTGTTAGCAAATGTTAAATCTTATTCATTCTATCTAGCTATATTTTTGTAACCATTAACCGTCCCCACTTCTCTGCCCCCTGCCTCCATTACCCTTCACAGCCTCTGGTAACCATCATTCTACTCTTTATCTCCATGAGTTCATTGTTTTAATTTTTAGCTCCCACAAATAAGTGAGAACATGTGATGTTTGTCTTCTCGTGCCTAGCTTATTTCACTTAACATAATGTCCTCCAGTTCCAGCCATGTCGTTACAAATGGCAGGGTCTCATTCTTTTTTTATGGCTGAATAGTATTCCCTTATGTATATGTACTACATTTTCTTTATTCATCTGTTGGTGAACCCTTAGGGTGCTTCCAAATCCTGGCTATTGTGAATAGTACTGCCATAAACATGGGACTGTAGATGTCTCTGATGTGCTGATTTCCTTTCTTTTGGGTATATACCTAGCAGTGGGATTGCGGGATCATATTCTAGTTTTTGAGGAACCTCCAAACTGTTCTCCATAGTGGTTTTACTAATTTACATTCCCACCAGCATTATAAGAGGGTTCCCTTTTCTTCACACCATTGCCAGAGTTTGTTATTGCTTATCTTTGGATACAGGCTTTTTTAATTGGGGTGAGATAATATCTCATTATAGTGTTGATTTGCATTTCTCTGATAATCGATAATGTGGAGCAACTCTTTATATGCCTGTTTACCATTCATATGTCTTTTGAGAAATGTCTATTCAGATTTTTAAAAATCCCATTATTAATCGGATTATTAAATTTTTTCCTACAGCATTGTTTGAGTTCCTTATATATTCTGGTTATTAATCCCTTGTCAGATGGGTTGTTGGCAAACTACCCATTTTCTCCTGTTCTGTGGGTTGTGTCTTCACTTTGTCAATTATTTCCTTTGCTGTGCAGAAGCTTTTTAACTTGATTTTCATTTTTTCTTGGCTTGCTTGTGCTTGTTGGGTATTACTCAAGAAATCTTTGCCTAGACCAATGTCCTGGAGAATTTCCCCAATGTTTTCTTTTAGTAGTTTCATAGTTTGAGGTTTTAGATGTAAGCCTTTAATCCATTTTGATTTGATTTTTGTATATGGAGAGAGATGGCGATCTAGTTTCATTTTTCTGCATATGGATATCCAGTTATCCCAGCACCATTTATTTGAAGAGACTCTTTTCTACAAGGTACGTCCTTGACACGTTTGTTGAAATGAGTTCACTGTAGGTGTATGGATTAATTTCTAGGTTCTCTATTCTGTTCCATTAGTCTATAAGGTGAACATTATTTTTAAGCATGAAGTTAGAACACTTGGTGAAAAGAAAGTTACTATTTTGGTACTTGTTTGGCTCAAAAGTGACAATTTTATTATTGCTTCAATTTAAAAGATTTATCTATACATATAATATTCTTTTATTTCAGAACAATCAAATGGGCTTTTTTTCAATTTAAAATGTTTCCTATTTGGGAAAATGTACATGTTTTTCAGAGAAAGCAAATCACTCAGGCTTAAATTGGAAAGATTGTGGGACAGGAACCTGGTTCCAGTTTTGATCTTGCTGCTCTTGATGATTTATATAATGTTGAAAGTCACTAAACTCACTTTCTTCAAATTTCTTTTCCTTCTTTCTTTTCTCTCTCTCTCTCTCTTTTTTTTTTTTTTTTTTTTTTTTTTGGAGACAGAATCTCATCACTCTCTTGCCCAGGCTGAAGGGACGATCTCGGCTTACTGCAACCTCTGCCTCCCAGGTTCAAGCAATTCTCCTGCCTCAGCCTACCAAGTAGCTGGGATTACAGGCACCTGCCACCATGCCCGGCTAATTTTTTGTATTTTTAGTAGAGATGGGGTTTCACCAGTTTGGCCAGGTTGGTCTTGAACTCCTGACCTCAAGTGATCCACCCACCTCAGCCTCCCAAAGTGCTGAGATTATAAGCATGAACCACCACGCCTGGCCCAATGTTCACTTTGACAGAATGTGAAAACATCGGAAATTGAAGACATTATGAAATAAGCCAGTCACAAGACAACAAATATTATATTAGTCACCTTATATGAGGGACCTAGAGTATCATATTTTACAAAGACAGAAAGTAGAACGGTGGTTGTCAGGGGGAGGGAATATGGAATTATTGTTTAATGGATACAGTGTTTTAGTCTAGGAAGATGAAGTTCTAGAGATAGAAGGTGGTCATTGTTGCTTGACAATGTGAATGTATTTAATGCCATTAAATTGTTCATTTAAAAATGGTTAAAACTGTAAATTTTATGATTTGTGTATTTTACCACAGAATTCTTTTCATTGTCAAGGTTACCAATGACCTGGAAGGTGCCAAATCCAGTGCTCAGTTCTTGGTTTTCACCATACTGAATCCCTCAGCATCATTTAACACAGAAAATCTTTCCACTTCATTAAGTATTTTCTTCATTTGGTTTCCAGAGAATTGTAGTGTCTTAGTTTTGTGGTTTGTTTCTTTCCCTGCCTTTTCCTTTCTTTCACTGGCTGCTCCTTCCCAGTAATCTTTACCATATCTTCCTCCTCTTAGTGATACCAAATGCTTGGGAGGCCTCTTCTCTGCATATCTAAACTTGCTCTTCATGTGATCTATCCAGTCTCATGACTTCAAATATCCACATGCAGATGACCCACATTTGTATCTTTAACCCCTGTTGTTCCCCTTATGTAGACACTATTTTAAATATCTTCATTTGTATGTCCAATTGACATTTCATATTTAACATTTAAAACAAAGGTTGATTTATTTTTTACTCCTAAACCTGTTTTTCACCCATTGTTTACCATCTCAGTAGCTGGCAAAACTCTTTACCTGGTTTCACATGACAAAAATAAATAAATAAATAGAGAAATCTGAGATCATTCTTGACTCTTCTCTTCTTTTACATCATGTATCTGTTCCATTAAAAAAATCCTGTTGGTAGTGCTACCTTCAAGATAAATCCCAAATCTGATCACTTGTGACCATTTCTTTTTCTGGTACACTGGTCCAAGCCATCTCTATCCTTTTCCTGGAACTTAGCATTGGTTTCCTAACTAGTTTCCCTGCTTCTTCTACTCTTGCTACTTCTCCCTCCTTCAAGTCTCTTCTCTTTCTAGCACCTCTAATGCTCGTATAAAAATCTAAATCTGATCATGGAAAATACTCCAATTCTTCCAATCCCACTTAGAGGAAACTGTAGTAATAAAGATTTTGATTATTTTAGAAAAATACTGATATTCTTTTTATCAAGTAGAGTTTGGTTAATGCTATGGCCTGAATGTGTCCCCACCCCCACTGCCATATGTTGAAGCCTAAATTCCTGATGAGGGACTATTAAGAGGTGGAGCCTTTGGGAGGTTATTAGGTTATGAAGGCTCTGCCTTAATAAAAAAGGCTTGAGGGAGCCTGTTTGCCTCTTCCACCTTGTGAGGACAGATGGAATGCACCATCTAGGGAAGGTGGGCTCACACTAGACACTGGATTGGCTGGTGCCTTGATCTTGGACTTCCCAGCCTCCAGAACTGTGAGAAATAAATTTCTGTTTTTTATAAGCTGCTCAGTCTAAGGTATTTTGTTATAGCAGCCCAAATGGAGCAAGACAATCAAATTTGTCATATGATTCTTTTAGCCCATGTATTCTTTATGTTGGGATATAATCCAGAATTTATAGAGAAGGAGTGTTTTGTTGATAAACAGTTTCTTACTATCTTTTCCTCAGGTCACCCATTTCTCTTAAGTGGCCTGGTCAAGTAGTGATGATACTAAAACAGGTAAAAAAAAAAAAAAAATCCTGCCCACCTCTCTTATCTTTCACTATTTTCAACACACTTACAAGATTAGAATGAAAATAAAGTGACATTTATATTAACTTTTTGCTTAGGGGTGCCAAATTAAAGAGTAGATTAATACACTTATCTTGCTTTTTTGCCAATGATTTTTTAAGCTTTTATTGTTCTCCTAGTAGGTTCTTTTGACTCTTCAGTATTTTGGTTAGGCCTTTTTTTTTTTTTTTTTTTTTTTTTTTCCAAATTTTCATCACGTACCATTATTTATTTCTTTTTCCATCCAGGTTACTAACAGTGAATCTAAGTGATCGTGTTCTTCAACCTCTCTTAGATTCTGGGGCCTTGCACATCCACAACAACCATACAGGTCTTAACGATGGGGTAGCAACATCTAAAGTATGGCCATTGCAAAGGACATTTATCTATCAGGTTCTTTCCTGGGTTGTCATTTAAGGCTGCTTTCTGCAGCATACTTTCTGGTATTTGACTCCAATTTGTTTTAAGGGTCCCATATAATTGGACCTCCATCCTTTGGGTAAAGAAAACAGCTTTTTCAGGGACAAGTCAATTAACCACCCTCAGCCATGCATGGTGCCTTAATAGTGTGGGCAGGGAATTGAGTTACTCTCAACTACTCGCAGGAATATGCCCAACTTTAGCCTAATAGTTACTTGGTTAGTGCATAGTTTGTTAAATCTCCTATGGGAGGCAAAGACTTTATAATTTTTCTGATACTTAATAGAGTAGCTTCAGAGTGAATCTAGTGGTATTTTTCTGAAGTTGTACTCATATTTGTGCTGTTTAACAAGAGAGTAACGTCTCCTAATTTGTCCAGGTCATGCTCTAGAGAGAAGCTCTTTTTCATAATTTATAGGATGTGAACTGGATGTCTTAAATCACAAAAAGCACTGACGTAATCTTTTTTGGTCTTTGTTTTGTTTTTTTTTGAGCTCTTGTGACCTTGGGGTGATGAATTTTAGTGAGGTGGGAGCAAGGTGTGACAGTGTTTGTGGAGGAAAAGGTAGAGCTGGCAGGTCTCAAATTGGCTTCTAAGAGTGTTCCAGTGTCCCAGCCTGACTCACGAGCTGCCTGCTGCAGTTCTGAAACTTTCAGCACCTTGAAATAGTGTTAATTATTTGGATATTGCTTGACTCCTTCCAACCCCTTTAGGTCTTAGAAAAAAGAAAAGATACGATTTTATTGGTGGTGAGGGTGGCTAAATATACACTACTAGAAAAATGACATTTTCTGTTTTCTCAGCTCAGGTAAGCAATTAACGAGCAAGCTTTCCTGTATCCTTTTCCCCATACTGGACCTGGTGAGACCATGTCTGGCCTCAACGAAATAGGTTGTGATATGCCTGATTGATACTCTGGGAAAAGGGAAAAGTATTCCAGCAAGGAATCCAGATATTGTACACAGTTGTTTAGACTAGCCCACGGGTATGATAACTGGAACTCTAAACTTAGACATATTCTGGAACCACATGATGCTTTTGTTGGTGATTTTGGGGTGAGTGTTGTGCGTTTTTATGTCTCTTCTGGTGAAGAGGCCTAGGCAAATGTGTAATATGTACTAGACTAAATCTAGGTTTCTGTGCTCTCATTATATATGTGATAATTGACTCATTTTTTTTACTTTTAATCTTATGAGGAATGCCCTTTGCTAATGTTTCATGAAAAGCTATGGCTGGCCGGGCATGGTGGCCTGTAATGCCAGCACTTTGGGAGGCCGAGGTGGGCGGATCACCTGTGCTCAAGAGTCCGAGACCAGCTTGGGCAACATGGTGAAACCCGGTCTCTACTAAAAATACAAAACTATTAGCTGGACATGGTGGCACACACTTATAATCCTAGCTACTCAGGAGGCTGAGGTACGAGAAGAATTGCTTGAACCTGGGAGCAGATGTTGCAGTGAGCCGAGATCATGCCGCTGCACCCTTGTCTTGGTGACAGATCAAGACTCCATTGAAAAAAAAAAAAAAGTAAAAGAAAAAGGAAAAGAAAAGCCATGGCTGAAATATAGAACTCACGAAGGTTTACTCCGTTGTTACTGAAGTGCTGAGCACTGATCTGTAAGCCTATGCAAAGACATTGTAGGATGGGCAGCTTATCCCTTTGCTGATTGCTGTAAATTTTACTGAACACCCTGTATGTACTAGCCACTGAACTAATTGCTGTCAATTGAACTTGAAAGGAGAGTGGCACTTTCCTTTCATTGTCTGTTGGGATGCAAGGGTCTCTGGGTTTCTTTACTGTTAGTGCTATTCCTAACCTCCAAGTTCATTTTTTTATTCTAATTGACGGTTAAATCCAGATAACTAGAAGAATGAACTAGCAAGAGAACTGTTGGCATAGCTTCTTTTAGTATGCTTTAGTATGCTTCTTTTAGTATGAGAGCCTTACAAAACTCTGAAAACTAGAGATTAAAAATACTTGGGTCCAATCTCTGAATTCTAGTAACTGAAAATGAAAATTGGAATAGTATAAAGAGATTTGGTCTTGGCATCATAAAGAAGAGGTTTGACTTCTTAGCAACAGAACACAGCCTCTCTATTATTTTTCTACAAAGTCATTGATCTACAAAGTTTATCCCTTTAAAATATATCTATCTTTGTCATCAATAGGAATTTTATATTTAATGTTATTTCCTTTCATTCATTCACAAATTTTACTGAACACTCTGTATGTACTAGCCACCGAACTAATTGTTGGTTATTGTTGCTGCAAATATCTCTGCTCTCATGGAACTTACAATCTGGTGGGAAAATATACAACAAACAAACAAACAATTATATACATAGTTGATTTCTATTGTAATAAGCCTTTCTTCATATGGTGGTTTAGACTTTAAAAATGTTTTTCTCTCCAGATTTTTCAATTTCTTAATAAGACACAATTTTTTGAATTATACAAAAAATCTGATTTTGTTTTTTTGAGATGGAGTCTCACTCTGTTGCCCAGGCTGGAGTTCAGTGGTGCGATCTCAGCTCACTGCAACCTCTGCCTCCCAGGTTTAAGTGATTCTCCTGCCTCAGACTCCCAAGTAGCTGGAATTATAGGCATGCACCACCATGCTTGGCTAATTTTTGTATTTTTAGTAGAGATGGGGTTTCACCATGTTGGCCAGGCTGGTCTCAAACTCCTGATCTCATTATCTGCCCATCTTGGCCTCCCAAAGGGCTGGGATTACAGGTGTGAGCCACCATGCCCAGCAAAAGTTCTATTCTTTTCAAGGAGTGTTTCTATATCCAAATTTGGCTTTTGATAAAATGAAACTAGATGCTGACTCTGTACTTGCATGCTGTTGGAAATAAATATCAGAGATTTAGTGATAAAATACAACTTGAGAATTATTTAGTACTCCTTTGTATAAACTGAAAATACTCTAAATCATTTAATAAATATTTATTGAGGGATTTATTTATGCACGTCACTGTGCCAGGCTCTTTAGGGGATGCATAATGTATCTGCAAAGTGCTTAATATATAATAAGTGATATAAGACTTGTAAAAAATAACTATAGTATAAGGCAGTCTGTGACAAATGTCTTAAGAATGAAAAAAGAATAGTAAGAAATCAGATTAAAGAGATATTTCTATTTGATTACATGAGTAATCAAGGAGGCTTTATGAATGGAGACATGTTTCAATTGGCCTTGAAGGATGGATAGATTTAATTTAAAAATCCAATAGTAGGCACGGTGGCTCGCGCCTGTAATCCCGTCTCTACTAAAAATACAAAAAATTAGCCGGATGTGGTGGCGGGCACCTGTAGTCCCAGCTACTCGAGAGGCTGAGGCAGGAGAATGGCCTGAACCCGGGAGGCGGAGCTTGCAGTGAGCTGAGATGGCGCCACTGCACTCCAGCCTGGGTGACAGAGTGAGACTCCCATCCAAAAAAAAAAAAAAAAAACAAAACCAATAGTAAGAGTTCATTTAAAAACTTGGAACATATATAAAACCATAAAGAAAAAAACAAAATTATCCATAATGACACAACTCAGACACAGACACTGTTCTCAGGTGTATCTTTTTCTGGTTTTGTTGTACACAGACATACATAATTAGGAGTGTATTGTTCATATAGTTAGGTGACTTATTTTCTCATTTCAATTATATCTTAATCATTTCTTTATTATTAAACAGTTTTAGAAAATTTCATTTTAAACTTATATATAGTTTTCCATCCTATGGATTTCTGATGGATAGACTCTAAAGGAATTGTACTAGGGAGTTTAATGAAAGGATTTTGAGCAATAGAATGGCAGTCAACATGTGGAGAAGATGGTCCAGCAGCCACATTAGGATAGTTTGAAATGAACTGAGCTGCAGCAGGGAGATGATGCTAGGACTCAATTACATTAGCCTGAGTGTCAGTTTGTGTGAGACTAAATGGAAGAACTAGAATGGAGATGTAAGAGAAGAGGAAGAAAGCATGGGAGATGCTGTGACGGAAGATCTGAGAAGACCCAGTGACTTTTGAAAGTAGAGGGAAAGGGGAAAGAAACAGTCCCAGGGAAATCTCAAGATTTCTAGCATACAGGGTTGGGAGAGGGATTGTACTATTATCAGAAATGTAGACTTTACAAGTGAGCTGCATTTGAGAAACTGAGAAATGCCATTTGCTGGAAATTTTCATTTTATGCCTCTGGAATTTGATATGCCAAACAAAGAGATAAGAATATTTAGCTGGCAACTAAAATACAAGATGAAATCTTATGAAAGAAATGGGGATGAAAATAATTGGTAGTCATTCATTCATTTTTTTCATGCATGCATAAATGCTTTAATGAATGTTTATTGAGCATCGAGTATCACTTATTTCTCCCAGATTTTCTTTTCTTTTCTTTCTTTCTTTTTTTTTGTGTGTGTGATGGAGTCTAGCTCTGTCGCCCAGGCTGGATGGAGTGCAGTGGCGCGATCTCGGCTCACTGCAAGCTCCGCCTCCCGGGTTCACGTCATTCTCCTGCTTCAGCCTCCCGAGTAGCTGGGATTACAGGCGCCCGCCACCTCGCCCGGCTAGTTTTTTGTATTTGTTAGTAGAGATAGGTTTCCCTGTGTCAGCCAGGATGGTCTCCATCTCCTGACCTTGTGATTTGCCCACGTCGGCCTCCCAAAGTGCTGTATTTTTCCTAGATTTTCAAATCTGCTAAGTTTTAAATATTTCAACTACTGTATATTTTTTAATTTTCAAGAGCTGTTTAATTTCTGATTGTTTATTGTTCTTGCTTCATGGATACGTTTATTTTCTTAACTCTGTGAGGTATTATGATTTATTTGGAGTTATTTTCAGCTCTATATTTTGTCTCTTTTTTTCGGCTTCTTTCTTTTTTACCTGTTTGTTTTGGTCTCTGAGGCTGTCTATTGTAAGAGTTAGTCAGACACCAGGAGGCTGATTGGAAGGTGTGTGTGTGTGTGTGTGTGTGTGTGTGTCGGTGGTAAGGCTTGTTGGCTAGTGGGCTTCCCTGTGAGGCTATTTGGTGATCTGAAGGTCTGGGTTTATTTTTTTCCAGAGACAGGTGCTCCATGTTCTGCCCTGGGTGTGTGTTAGTTGGAACAGTAGATTTGGGCGTGGGGAGAAGAGGTAGAACTCTGGCTGTTGCTTTTCTGAGGTTCTGTGGGAGAAGGGGACTTGGTGGGGGGTACCACCATTTTGTATGTAACCTTCCTTAATTCTTTAATTTTCAGTTCTGGCTCTGTGTCTGGTGTCAGTCTGGAGCCTGAAGATAGTTTTTGATTTGCCTTTTGATTTCTTCTTTGACCCATGGGTTGTTCAGGAATGTGTAGTTTTATTTTTATGCATTTGTGAATTTTCCTCTTGTTACTGATTTCTAGTAAACATTTTGTTCAGAAAAGATACCCAGAATGATTTATTCTTGAATTTGTTAAGCTTGTTTTTTGGCCTAACATACTGTCTGGGCCTGAAGAATGTCCCATGCGTGCTTGAGGAATGTGTATTTTGCTGTTATAGCATGGAATGTTCTGTATATGTCTGTTTGGTCCATTTGGTCTAACGTGTAGTCCAAGTTCAATGTTTCCTTATTATCTGTCTGGATGATCTGTCCACTGCTGGAGTAGGGTATTGAAATCCCTACTATTATTGTATTGTTTCTATCTCTCCCTCTAGATCCATTAATATTTGCTTTGTACATTTATATGTTCCAATGTTGAGTGTATATTTATATTTTTTTCTTTTTCTTTTTTTTTGAGACAGAGTCTCAGTCTGTTGCCCAGGCTGGAGTGCAGTGGTGCAGTCTCAGCTAGTGCAACCTCTGCCACCCAGGTTCAAGCAATTCTTCTGCCTCAGTCTCACGAGTAGCTGGGATTACAGGCACCTGCCACCACACCCAGCTATTTTTGTATTTTTAGTAGAGATGGGGTTTCACCATCTTGGCCAGACTGGTCTTGAACTCCTGACTTCGTGATCCACCCACCTTGGCCTCCTAAAGTGCTGGGATTACAGGTGTCAGCCACTGCGCCCAGCGCGCGTGCACGCGTGCGCGTGTGTGTATACATATATAATTGTTATATCCTCTGGTGAATTGGTCCCTTCATTATTATATAATGGTCTTCTTTGTCTCTTGTGCCAGTTTTTGACTGAACGTCTATTTTATCTGGTGTAAATATAGCTATTCTGGCTTTCTTTTGGTTTTATTTGCATAAAATATCTTTTTCCATTCCTTCAATTTCAGTGTAAGTGTATCCTTAAAGCTGAAATGAGTCTCTTGCTTGTAGGCAGAATATAGTTTGGCTTATTTTAAAAAATCCATTCAGCTCTTCGATGTCTTTTGATTGAAGAAGTTAATTCATTTACATTCAAGGTAACTACTGACAGGTGAGGACTAACTACTGCCATTTTGTTAATTGTTTTCTGGCTGTTTTGTGCTTCTATTGTTTCTTTCTTGCTGTCTTCCTTTGTGATATGATTTTCTGTAGAGATATGCTTTGATTCAATTCTCTTTATCTTTTGTATCTCTATTACAGATTTTTGCTCACGTTTATCATGAGGCTTACATAAAATACCTTGTAGTTATAACAGTCTATGTTAAGCTGATAACGTTGATCACATACAAAAACTCTGTACTTTTACTTCTTCCCTCAACATGAAGTTTTTGAGATCACAATTTGCATCTTTTTTTATTGTATGTCCCTTAACAAATTATTGTAGCTATAGTTTTTTTAACCATTTTGTAATTTAACCTTTATATAGACACATCTCATTTTATTGTGCTTCACAGATATTGTGTGTTTTGCAATTGGGAGGTTTGTGGTAGCCCTTTGTCAAGCAAGTGTGTTGGTGCCATTTTTCCAACAGTATGTGCTCACTTTGTGTCTCTGTGTCACATTTTGTTAATTCTTGTAATATTTCAAAATTTTCATTATTATATCTATTATGGTGGTCTATGATCAATGACCTTTGATATCACTGTTATAATTATTTTGTGGTACCACAAACTACACGATGTAAGATGGTGAATATAATAAATGTTGTATGTGTTCTGACAGCTTCACTCACTGGCCATTCCCCTTTCTCTCTCCCTCTCCTTGGGCCTCCCTATTCCCTGAGACACAATAATATTGATATTAGGCCAATTAATAACCCTACAATGGCCTCTAAGTGCTCAAGTGAAAGGAAGAGTCACAAGTCTTTCACTTGAAGTCAAAAGCTAGAAATGGTGAAGCTTAGTGAGGAAGGCATGTTGAAAGCTGAGACAGGCTGAAAGCTGGGCCTCTTGTACCAAATGGCCAAGTTGTGAATGCAAAGAAAGTGTTCTTGAAGGAAAATAAAAGTGCTACTCCAGTGAGTACACAAATGATAAGAAGGTAAAACAGCCTATTGCCGATATGGAAAAAGCTTTAGTGGTTTCAATGGAAGATCAAATCACCCACAACATTCCTTTAAGCTAAATCCTAATGGAGAGCAAGGCCTTAACTCTCTTCAATTCTATGAAGGCTGACAGAAGTGAGGAAGCTACAGAAGAAAAATTGGAAGCTGTCAGAGGTTGGTTCATGAGGTTTAAGGAAAAAGCTATTTCCATAACATAAACGTACAAGGTGAAGCAGCAAGTGCTGATGGAGATGGTGCAGCAAGTTGTCCAGAAGATCTAGCTAAGATCATTGATGAAGGGAGCTACACTAAACAACAGATTCTCCATGTAAATGAAACAGTTTTATATTGGGAGAAGTTGGCATCTAAGACTTTCATAGCTGGAGAGGAGAAGTCAATGCTGGCTTCAAAGCTTAAGGGACAGGCTGACTCTCATCTGCTAATACAGATGGTGATTCTAAGTTGAAGCTAATGCTCATTTACCATCCTGAAAATCCTAGGGCCCTTAAAAATTATGCTAAATCCACTCTGCCCATGTTCTCTTTTTTTTTTTTTTTTTTGAGACGGAGTCTCGCTCTGTCGCCCAGGCTGGAGTGCAGTGGCCGGATCTCAGCTCACTGCAAGCTCCGCCTCCCGGGTTCACGCCATTCTCCAGCCTCAGCCTCCCGAGTAGCTGGGACTACAGGCGCCCGCCACCTCGCCCGGCTAGTTTTTTGTATTTCTTAATAGAGACGGGGTTTCACCGTGTTAGCCAGGATGGTTTCGATCTCCTGACCTCGTGATCCGCCCGTCTCGGCCTCCCAAAGTGCTGGGATTACAGGCTTGAGCCACCGCGCCCGGCCCATGTTCTCTAAATGGAACAACAGGCCTAGCTGACAGTATGTCTGTTTAGACATGGTTCACTGAATATTTTAAGCCCACTGTTGAGACTTTCTGTTCAGCAAAATGATTTGATTCAAAGTAATACTGCTCATTTATAAGGTACCTGGTCACCCAAGAGCTCTAATGGAAATGTACAGGAAATCAATGTTATTTTCATGCCTGTTAACACGATATCCATTCTGCAGCCCATGGATCCAGGAGTAATTTCAACTTTCAAATCATATTATTTAAGAAATATATTTCATAAGGCTGCCATAGATAGTGATTACCTTGATGGATCTGGGCAAAGTAAATTAAAAGCCTTCTGGAAAGGTTTCATCCCTCCAGATGCCATTAACATTTGTGATTCATGGGAGGAGGCCAAAATAGCAACTTTAACAGGAGTTTGGAAGAAATTGATTCAAACTCTCATGGATGACTTTTAGGGGTTCAAGACTTCAGTGGAAGAAGTCACTGTAGATATGGTAGAAATAATAAAACTCAAATGAGAAGTGGAGCCTACAGATCTGACTGAATTGTTACAGCCTCATGATAAAACTGGAACAGATAAGGAGTTGTTTCTTACAGATGAGCAAAGAAAGTAGTTCCTTAAAATGAAAAGTACTCCTGATGAAGATGCTGTGAACATTGTTGAAATGACAACAAATAATTTAGAATTATATTGGCCGGGCGCAGTGGCTCAAGCCTGTAATCCCAGCACTTTGGGAGGCTGAGATGGGCGGATCACGAGGCCAGGAGATGGAGACCATCCTGGCTAACACGGTGAAACCCTGTCTCTACTAAAAAAATACAAAAAACTAGCCAGGTGAGGTGGCGGGCGCCTGTAGTCCCAGCTACTAGGGAGGCTGAGGCAGGAGAATGGCGTGAACCCGGGAGGTGGAGCTTGCAGTGAGCTGAGATCTGGCCACTGCCCTCCAGCCTGGGCGACAGAGCGAGACTCCGTCTCAAAAAAAAAAAAAAAAAAAAAAAAAAAATTATACACTTAGTTGATAATGCAGTGGCAAGGTTTGAGAGAATTGACTCCAATTTTGAAAGAAGTTCTACTAAGGGTAAAATGCATCAAACAGCGTCACATGCTACAGAGAAGTATTTTGTGACAAGTCAGTCAATGTGGCAAATTTTATTGTCTTATTTTAAGAAATTGCCAGAACCACCCCAACTTTCAGTTAACTACTTCCCAGATCAGTCAGCAGCTGTCAGCATTGAGGCAAGACCCTCCCTCCACCAGCAACTTGCTTAAGGCTCAGGTGATTGTTAACATTTTTTTAACAATAAAGCATTTTTAAGGTCTGTACATTTTTTTTAGGCATAGTGCTATTGCACACTTAATAAACATTGCAACCTAATTAAATAATACTTTTATATATACTGGGAAACCAAAAAATTCATGTGACATGCTTTATTGAGATATTTGCTTTATTGTGGTGGTGTGGAACTAAACCTGCAATATCTCTGAGGTATGACTGTACTAGGAATAAGTAATTTACACACCACCATTACAGAATTAGGGTATTTTGAATTTGATTATGTACTTATTTTGACCAGTGAGTTTTATATTTTCATACATTTTTATGTTAGTAATTAGTGTTCTTTCATTTCAGATTGGAGAATTCCCTGTAGCATTTATCATAAAGCAGGTCTAGTGGTGATGAACTCCCTCAGCTTTCATTTGTCTGGGAAAGTCTTTAGTTATTTAATTTATTTGTTAGCTTCTTATTTTATTCATATATTGTTTTCCTAATTTAGTTTTGGCATCTGTGTTTTCTGGTAGTTCATTGAACTTTTAAAAGGATTATTCTGAATTCTTTGCTTGTCAATGTATAGATCTCTGTTTCTTTAGGGCTGACTCTTGGAACTTTGTTAGCTTCCTTTGGTGGTGTCACACTCCCCTGATTCTTCATGATCTTTTTATCCTTGCATTGGTGTCTGTGCATTTGAGGAAGCAGTCCCCTCTTTTAGCCTTTAGAGGTTTGCTTTGGCAGGGAAATACCTTCACCAGTTAGCCCAGCCTGGGGTTGTGGAACAGCCAGCTGATAGTGTCTGTGGGCCAGTGGGGCTTGATCCTTGGGTCTCTGTTGGGTGTGGCTGCTGCCCATGCCCAAGGTAGTGTGTGGTAGTGTGTGGCTGCTCTCTTGTTGTAGGGGGCTGCTGGCTGTGCTCTGTACTCAGTCAGGGTTGTTACTGTGCTCCTAGATTGACATGACTGCAATCTGGGCCTTGCAGTTAGGTGGTCTGTAGGCTTGGCTCCCTGGTCAGGCAGGGCTACAGGCTGTGCTTTGTAGTTGGATGTAGGCAGACTGGGCTCTCTAGTTGGGCAATGCTAATGGCAGGGACTTGGTGACACCGTCAAGATCCTGACACTGGTTGCTGTGAGTCCCACTCTGTCTCTTTATTTCTACCTAACTTTAGGTGGTCCAGCCCTGCCAATTCCCTTAGCATACCCTGTGAGGTGAGATGGCAGTGGGTCTCCCAGACTCCCTGGGCCCAGAATACTGGGAAAGCTAGATGCCTACCTCAGGCTTTCTTTTTCCCACTGGAGAAACTGTAACTCTACTTGGTGTGGTGCTGTGTGGCCTCAGGGAGGGGTGACGTAGTCAAAGTGAAGTTGACCTTTTCCTTCTAAGGCAGTTTTTCTACATTTTTGAGCTCCACAGTGGATGCTTCAGCCACTTCATCCCTGCATTCAGGGATTTTCACAAAGGCATTCATGTCTGTGAAGTCGCCAGTCAGTATTTTTGTGAGGTGGATTAGAGCCAGGAACTTCCTATTCCACCATCTTGCTAATGTCCTCCACCTTGAAATTCTGAATCATTTTTGAATGAGAGGCCTAGCATTTTTATTTTTCTCTGGGCCTTACAGATTATGCAGTCAGTCCTGTAACAGTTGAGTGGAAAAGGTGTAGAATCATTCACTTCTAAGTGAGAATAGTGGCCATCGAACAGAAACATCACAGCCAACCTCTTCCCAGGAGGACTGGGGGCAAGGAGGGAGTGCCTTTTGAGAGAATGCACAGTTCGAGGAGTGACAACTCTTTCCCCCCTTTTCCCCTGTCTCAAGTGGTGAAGGCCGTGGGTCATCCACTTATCCTGCACCCCAAGAGAAGTGGCAATTCTGGAATGGTTCCCTGCCTCACTAAGTTGGGGAATGGGAATCTGTTTTTGTTCGAATGTTGCCAACACAGCTGGGTAAGCATCTGGAAGAAATGGCTATGAGAGGGTGGGCCACGATTCCTCCCACACCAGGTCTTGGGAGGCAAGACTAGTCTGCACTAGGGAAAAAGGGACAGAGAGCAGGCAAAGGTGGTGTGGGGTAGGAGGGAAGTCTTAAAATGAAAATGGGAATGGAGTTTTATGATGAACAAGAGTGTTAAGAACCAGAATGAGAGTGTTTTGATAATCGAACAGTGAAAGCTTGAGGAATTGGGCATTTAAGTGTCATTAAATGAGCACACCATCCAGAGAGAAGCGGTGTTTAACAGAGCACTTCAAAAAAGAATCTGGGTTAGGGGAAGCTGGGGAAAGAAGGTAGAAGAGTGAGGAGGAGAAAGGAAGTAGGAAGTACAGGTGAAATAAGGTTAGTTACAGGTTGATGGTTGTTGAGCAGGTGAGGTACATAAGTGCACCTTGCTATTTTCTTTCCTTTTATATATGTGAATGCTCTATAATAAAAAGTTAAAAAAGTTTGGCCCCAAACGGATCACCTGAGGTCAGGAGTTTGAGACCATCCTGGCCAACATGGTGAAACCCCGTCTCTACTAAAAATACAAAAATTAGCCGGGTGTGGTAGCGCATGTCTGTAATCCCAGCAACTCAGGAATCTGAGGCAAGAGAATCACTTCAACCCAGGAGGTGGGGGTTGCAGTGAGCCAAGATCACACCACTGCCCTCCAGCCTGGGCAACAGAGCGAGACTGTCTCAAAAAAAAAAAAAAAAAAAAAAAAAAAAGAAATTGGCCCCAAAATGCTTTAAAAACCTGCTTTGGAATTTTTGTTGTTTGAATATATTTGACCCATTTTAATTTGTCTGGTTTTATTTTTTATTTTTAAGGCACAATGATTTTATCTTTTAATATTCTTTTTGTTTGTTTTTGAGATTGAGTCTCACTCTGTCTCCCGGGCCGAGTGCAGTGGCGCAATCTGGGCTTACTGCAACCTCCGGCTCCCAGGTTCAAGTGATTCTCCGGCCTCAACCTCCCGAGTAACTGGGATTACAGGTGTGCACCACCATGCCTGGCTAATTTTTGTATTTTTAGTGGAGACAGGGTTTCACCATGCTGACCAGGCTGGTCTTGAATTCCTGACCTCAAGCAGTCCACCTGTCTTGGCCTCCCAAAGTGCTGGGATTACAGGTGTGAGCAACTGCACCCAGCCTATATCTATTCCTAGTTTTATCTTTAATTTTTTATGCCTTTACATTAAAATACTTGTCACTTTTTAATTTATTAGGAGAGTCCTAGTCTTACCATTTTACATTTCTGAGGTTCTTGTTCTCTCTTCTTGATATTTTAAAATATTTTTAACTTTTAAATAAGTTTAAACCTTAAGTGTCCTTTTCTCTCTCTCTCTCTCAGCAGCACTAACCTCCACCACTCTCCTCTAGAGTTTCCCAAAAATTATTTAGGCTAAAAGCACTTTTAAAAACCCTGCTAATCTTATTGTACAGATAGCACATTTGATTTGCTAAACATTGTTATTTCTTATATCACGTAATTGGTCTCTTCCAGTTTCTAAAATATGCAGTCCTACCACACACCATTGGCAGCACGTATCAGTATACAGGTACACACTAGTGGTTTGCTGTGTCTTGGACTCAAATACTTGGCCTTATATATCTTTTTGTAAAACTCATTTTGGAATATTTTTGCCATTCTAACTATAGCCAGCTCTTAGTTACTTCTAAGAATGGAAGTGTAGAAGTGAGGGATTTTTTGGTTTTGTTTTTTGTTTTTTTGTTTTTTTTTTTGAGACAGGGTCTTGCTCTGTCACCCAGGTTGGGGTGCAGTGGCACGATCACATTTTGCTGCAACCTTGACCTCCTGGGCTCAAGTGATCCGCCTCAGCATCCCTAGTAGCTGGGACTACAGGTGTACACCATGAGGCTCAGTTAAGTTTTGTAATTTTTGTAGAGACGGGGTTTTGCCATGTTGCCTAGTCTGGTCTCAAACTCTTGGACTCAAGCAATTCACCTGCCTTGGCCTCCAAAGTGCTGGAATTATAGGCATGAGCCACTGCACACCCAGCTTTTTTTTTTGTTTATGTGGTTACACCTAATATTCTCTTCAAGCCATTCTAAGGAGACCTGCTTCAGAAGGCTCTGAAAGTTCTCCTTTTTGCAGTTTTCTTTTCACACTGCTTGTTCTTTGTTACATTATGCTGTCTCTATCCTGAAGTGGCTCCGCACTTTGAAGCAAGGATGATTATTCTGTTTTTGTTTCCATTAAGGGTCATAGAAGTCTAAAACTTCAACCAAACAAATAATTAGGTGAAAGTATAGGTAACGTAAGTGAAATTTCTTTTAGACCCTTGCTTTACAGGGGGCTGACTGGGTTCTTTATAAAATTGCTGAAGTCTATCATGGTAGACCTTTTAAAATGTTTAAATCAGTTTCCTACAAAAAATTAAATACTGTGCACATATGCATAAGTGTTTGATTTATTCCAGGATTATGTCAGTATACTAATAGTGGTTCAGTTTCTCAAGGAAAAAGTCATATTAACCAAACTGTTGATGGTTGTATAGATAAGATATTTAATAATCTGTACTAAGAAATATAAGAGATGGGGAACACTCTTTGTGTAGAAGTACCTTGAAAGGTTTAAAGTCAGAAGCTTGGAATTCGGTCAAGGAGGGCTCATAATTCTGTATGAGAGTGCCAGGGAGTCTGATGAACGTGCAACCATAATAAAGAAATGTTTCTCTTACAACTGGTCCCCGAGTGGGCCATCCTTTTCCTTGGTCAAATGTATGGGTAAGCATTCATTTTTCTATGTTCCAACCTAACCATTCTTCCTTCTGACCAACAGTTTCTTTCTTTAGGGATGTTGTACCATTGATTTGCTCATAGTTATATTCCTACTTCTTCCTATTTCTGGCCCAGACATTCCTTTTTTTTTTTTTTTTTTTTTTTTTTTTTTTTTTTTTTAGAAGGTCTCACTGTGTCACCCAACCTGGAGTGCAGTGGCATGATGACAGCTCACTGCAGCCTCAACCTCCCAGGCTCAAGTGATCCACCTACCTCAGCCTCCTGAGTAGCTGGGACTGCAAGCATGCCCTACCACACCCAGCTAATTTTAAAAAAAGTTTTGGCCGGGCGCAGTGGCTCACGCCTGTAATCCCAGCACTTTGGGAGGCCAAGGTGGGTGGATCACGAGGTCAGGGGTTCAAGACCAGCCTGACCAACATGGTGAAACCCCATCTGTACTAAAAATACAGAAAGTATCCAGGCGTGGTGGTGTGCGCCTGTAATCTCAGATACTCGGGAGGCTGAGGCAGGAGAATCACTTGAACCCAGGAGGCAGAGGTTGCAGTGAGCTGAGATTATTCTACTGCACTCCAGCCTGTGCGAAAGAATGAGACTCCATCTCAAAAAAAAAAATTCTCTTGTAGAGATAGGGTTTTTCTATGTTGCTCAGGATGGTGGTGAACTCCTGGAGATCAAGGCTGCAGTGAGATGTGATTGTGCCATTGCATCCCAGCCTGGGTGACAGAGCAAGACCCTGTCTCAAAAACAAAACAAAACAAAACAGTAAAACCTTACTACTAGACTTCCATGATATTCCAAAATGAGTTTTACAAAAAGATGTATAAGGCCAAGTATTTGAGTCCAAGACAAGGCAAACCACTAGCTCAGATTAAAGCCTGTACGTCTGAGATGGTCAATGAAGATTTGTTGATGGATTAGACAGATTGTTGCACTTCATTTGTTCAATGTCAGACATTAAAGAGGGCTTGCATCCTTAGACACTAGCACATCTTGCTAAAAAGTCTGATGTTTGCTCCTGTTTCCAACACTTGGAAACTTTAGGGTTCTTCTCATTCTTTTTTTTTTGTTTGTTTTTTGAGACGGAGTTTTGCTCTTGTTGCCCAGGCTGGAGTGCAATGGCACAATCTTGGCTCACTGCAACCTCCACCTCCTGGGTTCAAGTGATTCTCCTGCCTCAGCCTCCTGAGTAGCTGGGATGCACCACCACACCTGACTAATTTTGTATTTTTAGTAGAGACAGGGTTTCTCCATCTTGGTCAGGCTTGTCTCGAACTCCTGACCTCAGGTGATCTACTCGCCTTGGCCTCCCAAAGTGCTGGGATTACAGGTGTGAGTCACTGCGCCCAGCCTCTTCTCATTCTTGTACCCATAGTAGAACTTGCTTTCTCTCATCTTACCACCACTTGCTTGATTCCTCAATATTTTCTCTCCTCTTTCCAACTGGAATCCCCCAACAGGAGCCTCACTCTCCCATGCCTAGGAATACGTACTCCAAAAATATTGAAACTTGTGCCCAAAGATGTATCTGCTAGGATATTCAACAACCTAAAGATTCATCAAAAGGAAATCATTAAATGGATGTATAACCGTGTACATCCATATAGATATTATTTGCATGATTATATTTATAAACATTATATATATATATACACATATCAATTGTGTATCTGGTACTAGAATGTTTTGAAAACATTTACACAGTAAATTCTGAGCAATGGCTGTCCAAGAAAGAGGAGGAGGAGTTAGTTGAAGGATTGTGAGAGAATAGGTAACCTTTTACTTTTTATACTGTATACTTCTGTATTTTTTGAAAAATGGCCAAATGAGCATCAAAAGATTGAATGATATATACAGATTTCCTCTAGTTAATATTTTATCTGGATTTCATTTTTCTATAAATCAGAGATCTTTCCCATTTCTCTTTGCCTATTCTGATGATAGATGATTCCATCTTGTGATTTCTCTGTCAATTTGAAAACTAATATGACTTTGAATAAATAGTTTGGATGACATTTCTTCCTTGATACCAGCATTTCTGAAAGAGTGTAGACCTAAAACACTGAAAACATAGTATGAGTTAGTTGTTCTGCATTCCCTTGAGACATAATGTTGAGCTTGAAAGTAGGTTTAGTTTTTGGAATATACAGTTCTTGGTTTAATAGTTAAGTGTCAGGCCAGGTACAGTGGCTCACACCTGTAATCCCACCACTTTGGGAGGCAGAGGCAGATAGATCACCTGAGGTCAGGAGTTCGAGACCACCCTGGCTAACATGGTGAAACCCCATCTCTACTAAACATACAAAAATAAAATAAAATTACCTGGGTGTGGTGGTGCACGCCTATAGTCCCAGCTACTCAGGAGGATGAGGCAGAAGAATGGCTTGAACCTGGGAGATGGAGGTTGTAGTGAGCCGAGATTGCACAACTGTACTCTAGCCTGGGCAACAGAGCGAGACTCCACCTCAAAAAAAAAAAAAAAGAAAGTTAAATGTCTGCAGAATGCTAGATACACAATCATATGTAGAGTAGGCATGTTGTGCATTCATTATTTCTACAGTATGAACCAAAAAAAAAAAAAAAAAAAGCAAAAATGCGCACAGAATGAGGAAAGAAAGAACAAGCAAGTGTATTTTATTTATTATGATAATCCTCCTCAAGTCCCCTCTTCGCGCTTTTGATCTAGGTGAAAGCAAGCTGGGAACCTAATTAAACCAGTGCTAGAGAGGCCAGGAGATACAATGCACAAAAAACCCCGATTCTGATCACCAGATTTTGAAGTTGAAGTTAATTAAGGCAATATACAAATAATCCCTGCAAGCAGTGACATTTAAAAATGCATGTTCAATATTCTGAAGCAGTTATGTAAATTATCAAGAATAAGACTCCAGAGGAAATGTAAAAACGCAGGCTCAACTTTTAATACCTTTTGGTAATTTTTTTTTGGACTTAATGTTTGCTGGGGGACCGTGTGTTTAGAGGTAATCTGACAACAAAAATGCAGCCCCATGACGTGGGGAGCCATGGAGGAGGGAACCCACCAGGAAGGAGACCTGTAGTTAAGGGTCAACAATAACCAGGAAAGTAAGAAAACTAATGACATTCTCTGTGGTTCTGTGATGGTTTTGAGCCTCCCTGCAAGGTAAGAAGCAGAACCAAGATGCTGAGGTGTGGCCTTAGTGCTTATGAGGTTTACACCTTGGACAGGTTCTTAGAATGGGGATGACAAAAATTTTAACTGTGAAATTGTATCATATAAGTTACAAGTTGCATAGACTTTCAAATAATTCTAGTTCAGAGATTTCTATAGGACAAGTAGGGAACATATGGTAATTGCTCTTTTTACATATCTGGGAAAACAAATGCAGAATATTTAATATTTCTAAGATCATACAGCTGGCCAGTGGCAAAATGAGGAACTGGCCCCTGGGGTTCTCATTCTCACTTCTATAAGATATCTGCAAATTCTGGGGGCAGCAACTTCTGGCACAGTTGCCTCTAGAAGCAATTCTGTTAACACAGGATGTAATATCATCGTGAATTTCTCCCTGCTTCCCTCCCAATTATGCTTGTTTCTCCTATATCATTGGCATTGGCCAGCCGTTTCTTAAGACCTTCTAACTTTGCTCCCCTCCATGGCATTTCATCTTTGTATATATGTCCAGAGATCATCCTAGAAATTGTGAATTCTCTTGTATACCGTCAGTTCTATTTTGGTTGGGTGCTTCTTTTTCTCTTGGTGGGAGAGGAGAGGAGAAATTGTGCTGATCTATTTTATGTAGCTCAGAATTGAATTTCTAGAGCCTCAGAGACTTAATAGAACTGGAAATATGCTCCACATTTTGCCTATCAACAAAGCCTAATCAAGAATACATTCTTTGCCAGCAACATTCAAAACGGAGATGATTCCAAGCTGTGGCTTGGAAATAAACTCCTTTTATTGCATTTCAATTTATAGTGTTCTTCGCTTTCATTTTGTACAAATATTCAGGGAATTTTCCCATGTCGAAGAACCTGATGCATAAATTAAGATATTTCAAGTAATGTCATTTATGATCTGTGGCGAGATCATTTTGGGTTGATATGCGATACTATTCTGAGTTTCAGACAACAATCTATGTACTTAGAATGTGTTCCTACATACACTTCTTACAGGAAGACTAATTGTCTTGCGATTAACAACATACTTCAATGGGACTGGTGTATTATTCAGACCTGTTTGCAAACCTGTGGGTGTTCTTTTGTTTTTGTTCTCCCCTTTTTTTTTTTTTTTTGCTTTTCTTTGATTTTCCTCCCCACAAGCTCTCTCACGGGACACAACTCGCAGAGCTGCTCAAAATTAATTTAAGACCCCAAGACAAATCACCAGTTCTTTGATTTGTAGTAGCAGAATCAGGTAACATTTAAGAGCAGGATAAACAATATGTGAAGTATTCATGGGGATGGAACTGTCCCTCAGGTTGAACAATTCAAAAGTTTGGAAACTGCTATTTGCAAATTCATCTTGTGGATCTACTTGGTGGAATGCTGCTTCTAACTAAAAACAAGGGAGAAAAAAAATCAAGTGGAAGAAATGTTTAAGTTCCCAGAACCAGAAAAAATAAAATAAATCTCAAATACTCACATTAAATTAACCCTGGATTTATCTTGCTAACATGGCAAGTCATTATATACTTAACACAATTGAGATACACGATTTTGGTGAGTGGACCATTTCTTGAAACAATATTTTTCACAGTACGTGAAACATAAGAGCTTGGGATAACACCAAATTAACCCTGAGGGAGACAGTCACTGATATGCTCATGATTTTATATGGGAAGCTGAGGAGAGTAAAGCTGAAGAATCTGATAGATAGACAGATAGGTCTCGAGCTGTGAACATATGTGTTTTAAAGGCCATTTAAAATTGGTAGTTTCTAACTTTTCAGCACATTTTCCTATGATGATAATAGTGAATTCTCAATAATGTTAGCTATGGGCTAGGCCCTTTCTAAGTGCTTATGTGAATTGTCTCATTTAATTCTTTCAAAAATCCTATGACTTAGATTATAGTTAACCTAATTTTGCAGAAGAATCTGAGGCATGGAGATATTAAATTGTTCAAGGTTACATAGCTGGATGCCAAGCAGTCTGACTCTAGAACCTGTTTTCTTACCCACTTTGCACATAGAGTTGATGGTATGAATCATAATTAGGTTCTGTTTTGATGATCTGTTACTGTATAACAATCTACCCTCTTCCTCCTGCACATTTTATTTTACTTACAATTTTATGGGTCAGAAATTTAAAAAGGGCACATCTGGGCAGTTTACATTTGTCCTACCTGTTGTCAACTGAGGTAGCTAGACTGAGGCTGGGGGATTCACTTCCAACGTGGCTCACATGGCTGGCAACTTGGTGTTGGCTGTCAGCTGGGAGCTGGATGGGGGCTGTTGGCCAGGGTCCTTGGTTCTTCTCTACAAGGGCCTTTCTGTGGGGCTGCTTAGGCTTCCTCACAGGATGGGGGCTGAATTCCAAGAGTGAGTGTTCCAAGAGATATAAAGTGGAAGCTGCCAGTTTCTTATGGTCTGGGCCTGAAAAACTAGTACAGCGTTATTGCTGTTTGTCAAAATTGTGATAGAGGCCATTAAGATTCAAGGAGAGGTGGTCTACTTCTCAGTGGAAAGAGTGGCAAAGAATTCGCAGTCATCCTTAATCTACCACAGGTACCCCAAATAGACCATAAAAGTCCACTTATTTACCATGTGACCTAGATTAATGTTCCTCAAAACTTATGTTTAACCTCTTCCTCTATCAGTTTAGTTTTAATTTAAATCTTACTTTTTTCTTTAGAGACAGAGTGTTGCTCTGTTGTCCAGGCTGGAGTGCAGAGGTATAATCATAGCTCACTGCAGCCTTGACCTCCTGGGTTCAAGCAATTCTCGTGCCTCAGCCTCCTGAGTAGCTGGGACAACAGGCGCTCACCACCATACTGGCTAATTTTTGTATATGTGTATATATATATGTATATATATATTTTTGATAGAGATGGGGTTTCACCATGTTGCCTAGGCTGGTCTTGAACTCCTGGCCTCAAGCAATCTGCCAGCCTCAGCCTCCTAAAATGTTGGGATGACAGGTTTGAGCCACTGCACCTGGCCAAAATCTTAACTTTTAAAATATGTTTTCTTTCAACTCTTATGGTTTATGATTCTTTGAGACAAGGGTGCATTATTTTAAAATATAAAATTCCTGGAACAGAGTTGGGATTCTATGTATGTTTACCATTTCTCCTTTTGCTCTTTGCAACCATAAGATTTAACAAACAATGAAGAATTAGGGCCAGGCGTGGTGGCTCATGCCTATAATCCCAGCATTTTGGGAGGCTGAGGCAGGAGCAAAACCCATCTCTACAAAAAATATAAATATTAGCCAGGCATGGTGGTGTGCGCCTGTAGTCCCAGCTACTAGGGAGGCTAAGGTGGGAGGACTGATTGAGCCTGGGAAGTTGAGGCTGCAGTGAGCCATGATTATGCCACTATACTCGAGTCTGGGTGCCTTAGTGAGATCCCTTCTCGAAAAATAAATAAATAAATAAATAAAGAATTTAGCCAGGGGCAGTGGTTCACGCTTCTCAGTGCTTTGGGAGGCTGAGGTAGAAGGGTCCCTGGATCCCAGGAGCTCCAGGCTGCAGTGAGCTCTAATGGGCCATAGCACTCCAGTCTGGGCAACAATGTAAGACCCTGTCTCTAAATAAATAAACAAATAAAACCCAGAAGAACAAAATGGATTG
This sequence comes from Macaca fascicularis, assembly GCF_037993035.2. NCBI lineage: Eukaryota > Metazoa > Chordata > Mammalia > Primates > Cercopithecidae > Macaca > Macaca fascicularis. The sequence continues at coordinate 103,871,703 of NC_088381.1, forward strand.
TTCTAAGTGCAAATATTCTACTTTATTGGTTGGGCATGGTAGCTCGTGGCTGTAACCCTAGCACTTTGGGAGACTGAAGCAGGTGAATCATTTGAGGTCACGAGTTCAAACCAACCTGGCCAACATGGAAAAACGCCATTGCTACTAAAAATACAAAAATTAGCCAGGTGTGGTGGTATATACCTGTAATCTCAGCTACTTGGGAGGCTGAGGCAGGAGAATTACTTGAACCCAGGAGGTGGAGGTTGCAGTGAGCTGAGATCGTGCCCCTGCATTCCAGCCTGGGCGATGGAGTGAGACTCCATCTCAAAAACAAAAACAAAAAAACAGAAAAACAATAAAACCCACATAGTCTACTTTATCTTTTACAACATAAACATTTCATTTTCCAAGTTGCATAGTAACATTTCGTTGTTTGTCATCAAACTCTGTATCTGTGGTCTCTTTAGTAGGGGCAGGGGGTATGTCTAATTCATCCCTTATACTGAATTCCCAGAGTAAATACAGTAACCTGGGAAATAGTAGGCACTCAAAAATATTTCAGGAATGAAATTTAACAGGCAAGAAAACAACTTGAAAATCTAACGTGTTGATTCCTAACAAAGGAAAAAATGCATCAGGTGGTGTGACAGTTTAATACATGTGTTTTTCATTTTAAATGTTTTAACACAATTATGAACCAGGGACACACATCATCCTATTCTGATAAATTTAAAATATACAAAGTTAATATTAATGCACAATTACGAGGATGTATATCTACCAAGGGCTATTTATTGATACCTCAAAAAGTAAGACCTCTTTGTCTTTCTAGTGAAAATGTATTTTAATCTAATTGTATGCCATCAGGCATTTTCCATTTAGCTAAAGTTAACACGAATATCAAATACTTGGCCTGAAGTACCATCTACTTACTTTGATTTAGAGCAGTCATGTCCAACTTGCGGCCCACGGGCCACATGCAGCCCAACATGGCTTTGAATATGGCCCAACACAAATTAGTAAACTTTCTTATAACATCATGAATTTTTTTGTGATTTTTATTTTTATTTTTTAGCTCATCATCTATTATTAGTGTTAGTGTATTTTATGTATGGCCTAAGATAATTCTTCCAATGTGGCCCAAGGAAGCCAAAAGATTGGACACCCCTGATTTAGAGTTTCTCTTTTCATTTGGTCTTTTATTTCTTTCTCAGAAATAAAGAATTAATAAGACTGAACATGCAGAGCACTAGTTAGTTTGAACATTGGCCTTTTAGGTACCAAGCATACATTTGGACCTCCTTCTGCCACGCAAGGCCTGTGAAATCATATTGTTAAGCTGCCTCATAACACATCTAGGGGCCTCTGAAATTCTGGTCTGAGAGTTCTGGGATTATTAAATCTTGCCTAAGTTCAGAAATGCCACTCACTGTTCACATGTGGAGAAAAGGGTTTATAGAAATTATTTTCTTCAGCAGTAGATTAAAATATTTAATTAGAAAAAGTGAAATCAAGGAAAAGAGGAGTAGACCACACTAATAATCTGCTATATAAAGATATGTTCTTAATCTTCATTGGAAACATTCTTATGTGAATAGCTAATCTTCAGGACATTGGCTCTCACAATTTTTGATTGTGAATAATCCAAATTCATAATCCAAATTCATTGCTTCTCTTCCTATTAAAATTTGTCCTGTTTAAATATGCGCTCTAATTCCTGTTTTGCCCCAGGTAGCAATTTAGCAAACCAATGAATAGAAAGGAAGTGCCAAACAAGAATCTTAAATAAATGTGTTTGGCTACTTATTTTGTACTTTAGTAACAGCTCACAGACTAAAAAATTAGAATTATTGGGTAAAAGTAAGTGTGGATATTTATTCTTTATAGATTTTATTAATGCTTGTGGTCTTTTCAATGACTGCTGTAATAAAGATTAGCCTTTCATAAGGATGAAGACCTATACATAAGAAGGACTAACACTGAGAGCATAAGATGAGATTAAAAGATAAAAAATGTGCATAGAAATTCGTACCCTTAAATAGTTAAGGAAGATAGTCTGCAAATAAGTAAAAATCAGGTCTTTTAAAAGATGATGAGGATGATGATATGGTGATAATGATGATATGGTGATGATGATGATACATAAAGGTAATGATAATGAAAACCAAAATCCATACTCTAGCACATACATTTGGAAAAGAGAATAAAATAAAGTAGAAGAATTCAGAAAGGTGACTGGTCTGAGCCAGCTTCTCACCTCCTTTATGTACTTCCCCAACTCCAATCAAAACACTCCAGTACTGCAATGGGAAATGATGAACCAGGGCGTTTAAAAAACCTCACTTCTAATTTCATTAAGGCCAATTGCAAATGACTTATCTCAGGGAAATGAAGCACCTTCATCCCAGCCGTTTCAATGGGGGGTTGTATTTCAGAAGCACACACAAAAAATTATGAAAATGAGTATGTATGAAGGTTTAATAGCTAATTTTCCAAGTTGATTATCTTGGCCAGTTCATTGGGATGCTCTTGCTTCTTTGCTAATTTAATTTGTTTCATCCTTTTTATTGTCTCCTTTAAATAGCAATTACGGAAGATAGCACTCCATTTTGCCTCCTACTTGCCCTTTTGCTAAATCATGATTTCACCCTGTGCCAGATAGTTACGGGTGTATGAAGAGATGGCACTGGTGAAAGGCAGAGAGGGTGAACACACTTGACTCAAGTCTGAGGAATCCAGGAAAAAGTTGCCAATGATGAAAATGTGTGTGTGTGTGTGTATGTGTGCGCATGTGTGCGCCCACACATGCGTGTGTAGTGAATACCTTAGAACAATTCCTCTATTCACATATTCAGAAGTGTAAAACATGCCTATTTGGAAGTACGGATTCACTTACATAATGTCTATCAGTGTGCTGCAGCTATTTAAAAGCTAGCTGTCAACTTGGTAAGATATGGGAACCTTTCTATTTTGTACCTACTGTTTTAAAACTACTGTATATATTTGTACATGTGGCAGGCATCTATTAAACGTTATAATGATTTTTTTTTTTAGTATAGTGTCACTAAAAGGCATTTATCAAGTGCTTGTTTTAATATAGCCCTATCTTAGGTGAAAGAAAAGATGACCTCCTTGATATGTAACACTCCACTGATAAAATTTGCAGTCTGTTCTTAAAACACTGTGTATTCTGATGAGGAAAGTACAAAAGGTCTCAACTTAACATGTATTGATTTTATGCCTTTTTTGTAGACGAAGTAGGAAGAACAGTTTCTGTTCTCAGGCAGCTCTGTTTGGGGGATAAAAATAGAATATGAAATAGAATGCAATAAACAAATTACATAGCTATACTTCTTGAAGTCCAGGACGGGCCGTGAGGTTAGGCTGGAAGACCTCTTAAGTTGTGAAAGCTTGGTTAAAGACAGGAGTTGACATGGCCTGAGTGTCAGCCAGTGGGGTTCTCTGTAGCCAGATGGCTTTGTTAATTTGCAAAGTTCACAATAAAAGTCATCCATAGTCATTGCTCTCTTTCTCTACCAAGTCCCTTAGTCTTCACGCTCATATCATCCAAATTAATGAAGGGAAAATCTATAAACAACAGCTTCACTGGGAGTTATGTCACTAAGGAAAAAGCAGAAATGTGTAGATCTTCAAAGCAGTATTTGATCTCAGGTTATCTCCTTTTATATTTATTATTTATATATGCCCTACTAGGAAGTACTTACATTGTTTTTCTTAGAAAAAGATTTCCAGACACTAACAGCTCACAACATTTCAACAGCAAAGTTATTAGTTGAGAAAGGGGTTTTCAGGAGCTGGGGATTCTAGAGTATGAGGAAGAAATGTTGGTATCTCATTTCATTACAGATGGATGGCATAGGTCACAAATGGGAGACTCTGGCTGCTAAGCCAATATCAAAACCCACTGGACTGACACTTCCTTCTACGGGGTTTATTTTCCTTCCTGTTGTCTTCCTGACCCATGAAAATGCCTGCCACCATGTAAAGCCCACTGGCAGCTAGCTTAGGCTCCAGTCTTCCCCCTTGGGTAGGAAAGGGAGTGAAGGGAAGGCCACTTCTGAGTTTCCATGCTTTCCTCTTTCTCTCCTTGAGGTGGTTCTTCTGTCTTCTCCTTTTCTTCTCTCCTTCCTGTTTCTCTGGCAGCTTCTCTTAAGCCTTTTCTGAAGGTGTTACTATCACTTCATCCCAGGTAGATATTTCAGAAGCAAGATGGCTGGCATCACCCTCCTGGCCAAGGATCTTCCTAAAGCCACCATGTGAGAGGATTCGGACCAGAGTCGGAGCCGTGTGGCAGACCATGTCCTGCAGTGGGCAGACCATGTCCTACAGACTGTGTGTACTCTCACGGGGGTCAGTGATACCCACTGACCCTGTCGGGAACGGTCCTTCAGCCAGAATCTGCAAGCAATGCTCATATGCAACAGGGCCGAAGGCTGTCTGGTGAGGTTGTTCATCACAGCAGAATGACACAGTAGCTCAAGGATCCAGAATGTGAGTGGCTCAAAGTCAGGAAAACGAATCCTCAAGTCCTTGAGTAGTCTGATGAGAACTTTATGGACTGAGAGGCATTTCTCTCAATCCAGCAGGCAGGTGGGATGGCTGCCAAGGCATTCTGCAATACCTTGCTCTCCAAATAGACTTTGGGGTCCAGTTTTCCAAGATGGAGTGACACTGTTGTAGTGAGAATTTTCACTGGAGATTTTAAGGCAGTTTTGTTGGTCAGCACAGTCAAAACTTCAGCAGGATCTTGTACTGTGAGGCTTTCCACAGCTTTGTTCCCCAGGGCAGTAACAGCTTCCAGTGTTGGCAGAGTCTTTAGTATTACCACCGGGGCAGCTGCATTGTGGCCTGTAGCCATCGTTCTCTCTTTGTATGATCCCACCTGTCAGACTTCTTGAATTTGCACTTCAAATTAGAGCCACAATCAAATATCAGTCACGTTGTTTATTTTTGTCACCAGAGAAAAGACAGAGTCCTGTTCAGCAGAGTTGGGAGCCAGGTACTGATTTCTCTTCAGCAAGGCCTCACTGAAGGACATTTCATCAGGTGCTGGCTTAACCCGGGGGAAGGCCATTTCACACAGAAATCAAATAGGATATGTGGCACAAAGAGCCCGAACCCTCCTCCTGGGCCTCTTCTGGAACCAAAGCGCCCACCATGACCCTGTCCTCTGTCATCTCTCGTGGCACCTTAAAATCCCCCACACTGGAGTCTGCACCAACCACCCCTTTCCTCTCAGATACCTCGTTTTAAATCATGGTAGGTTTAAACTTTATAAGCCTTTAGCATTACACATTCCATTGTTTATCTTTCATTCTCTAGCATTTATGAAGGTAGAATGTTCCTCTCCAAATCATAATGTGATGATGAAATAGCAGAGAAGATCTCACTTTTCTCCCCTTGGAAGAAATATGGAATTCAGAAATACAATCTAAAATCTGTCCTCAGCTCAGCCTTTCCTGACTCAGTGTTACAGTTGTCCAGAGAGGACAAATTGCCGTTAGAGCTGAGAGGGACTGTCACAAGATTCTCTACTTATTCCTGTAACTAGAATGCATTAGCCTTAGAAAACGTGTTTGTATACTGGGTGAAGGAACCTAGTTTGAATGAATGAATGAATAAGTGAGGAATCTAAAAGGCCATTGGGAGGCTTACAGAATGGCAGCTCCTTCTTCTCTTGCTCTGTTGTGAGTCATCATTGGGAAAATAAGCAGCCTTCACTTTAGTAGAGAGGAAGGCAGCATCCTCAGTGGAAATCCTGCCACGCAGATGGAGTTAGTGTTCTGGGAAAAGGCTGAGAGTTCAGCGGAGTTTATTAACTTGGGAGTTGGAATTCTAGAAGAGCAGCTATGGGAAGATTATTTGCTAAGGAAGGACATAGAACCAAATTGGAGTGAGTGTGTGGGAGGGGCGGGATGACTAGAGGGGCTTATACTTTGGTAGCTTAGGAAGACCTGGATGAAATGCAAGGTCAGATGGGATGGGCTCAAGTTTCCATTGTGAAGTTGTTTCCATTCTGCAGCTTCAGGGGTATGTGTGATCTTGTCATCTTTCCTCTGTCCTATAATCTCTCCACAAGGCATGTCCTCCATAGAGCCCAGCACATAGTGGGTGTTCAACACAAATTTATGGATAGTATGAATTCATTAAGAAGCATACAGATAGGAAATGCAGGATACAGGCTTAGGTCTTCATTGCTCCTAATTGCTAGACCTTCTGTGTTTCCAAATTATTTTTGTTAAATTAGTTTAAATACTTGCAGTGCTTTCCTGTGGAAGATGGATTCAGCCAGTTCAAAACTACCTCTAAGGGCAGAACTGAGGACACTGGTAGAAGTTAGTGAGAAGTAGATTTTGGCTTAATATTTTCTAATAACTAAAGTTAGGAATTAAAAAGGTACTGTTTTTTTAAAAAGTAGCGAGCCTCCTAACACAGGACGTATGCAAGTAAAACACTGAATGTCTATGTCTTGGGGATGTTTTAGAGAGGATCCCTTCCACCACCAAGAGTTTCGTGTTATTTCTGATATTGTGTTAAGTGATGGTCTAATATGATAAAATACAAGTAATCTATTTTGGAAAGGACACATAGATACAATTATTGAAAAGCACAATCGAGAAAAAGATTGCATCTGTATTATTGTTATATAACCATATGCCAATATGTCTAGTACATAATATTAGAAAATGTGTCACGGTGTAGTAAGTAACTTTTTAGAATGCCCTATGCAGAATGTAGGAGCAAATCTGAATTAAAAAGGCAGAAACTGAAGAGGACTGGAGTCATTAGGGAAGGCTTCATGGGCCAGCTGGTTCTTTAACAGGGCCTTGGAAAAGGTTAGAATGAGGACAGGCAAAGGGGAAGTCCCTCCAGGGAGGACTGTGCAGGAGTATCAGTGGGAGGAGGTGTTGGGAGGAGGCAGGATGATTGGGCTCACTCAGGCTCTCTGTACGTATGTGCTTTGCACAGAGAAGATGGGAACAATCAGTGGTCATTTGAAGGAATGACACACATTTAAGTCCCTGTTGTCTGAAATCCTGCAGTATCCTGCGTTCCACTGGCCTGCGAGCTGAGAGACCTGGGAGTCCCAGCTGGGTTCCTAACTAGCTGTTTGGTCAGACACATCACTTAACTACCCTGAGCCTTATTTTTCTCAATTATAAGCCAAGACAGTTGGTTAAATCAGTGCTGCTTAAACTTGAATGTGCAAATGGAGAGATTGTTAAAATGTAGCTCTGATTTCATGGGTTGGGGTAGGGCTTGAGATTCAGCATTGCTAACAGGCTCCCAGGCAATGGGCAGACCGCCCTTTGAATAGTAAGGGGTTGTATGACTTAGGTACCTCCGTGATATGAGCACTCTACAAACTCGTTTTAATTATGGTCTCATACTTTTTTTTTCATAGTTGCTTTCTTATTAGGTAATACGATTGAGAAGAATCTAGCACAGAGCTTAGTCCGCAGTGGGTACTCAGTAACATTTGTTTATTAACGTAAAGTTTCTCCCTTGGATACTGTGCTTACCTTAGAAATGCAGTCGTTTTTGTTCAGTCCTGCGTTTCAGACATGTAGTGCATGTTCAGCAAATCTTATAAAACTCAAAGAAAAATCTCGGTGCTTTTTAGATCTCTTCTCTTGTCTCATGACTCCTGTTTCTTCCAGTAGGAAAGGAAGTAATGCGCTGTCTAAATATCTGATTGTTGTGTTGCTTTAGGGAAAAACAATTAGACTGCCTTGCCATTTGCCAAGTAGATGGAATGAAGGTTTCACTCCATTAACACTCATTCCATGAGTCATTCTAAATTCCTGACAGTATGCCAATAAACCCCAGTTAATTCACCAAAATTGCCGCTGGTAGCATTTTGCCTCTGCAGGTGACCAGCAGCACTGTAATCACTTACTCCACAAAGGTAATGAGGTTGTATGGTTTTTATTTATGCTACCAATTTGTTTTAATATTGTTATTGTTCCTTTTATATAAGGCAGATTGGTCTCTGTCTTAAAGGACTGAGAAAGAAGGGATATTAAGGTTCCCAAACTGAATGTAAGTATTAATATTGAAAATAGTGTTACTGTTTTTTGGACTGACAGTAGTAATTTAGAAGTGTTCTAAAGAGGTTGTATTGATTGAATATATACTTATTTGATTCTTCAAGATTTTTATCAGACTCCAGTTGGCTTCTAACAAAAGGTTTATAAAGATAATGAAATTCCTTCCAGTTCTAAAACACTATAACCTCATGAAATATGACCAAGAGTAATGTATACACAGGACAATTTATACTTGGAAAATGAAGTCTACCAAGTTGTTCCTGAGGTTTTTTGCTTGCCACCAAATATAAGACAATATCATTGAAAAGAAAGAAGAGAAAATACAGATACAAAGGTCTGTCCTTCAAGGTAGTCTAATAATTCAGTAATAAAAATCTGTCATACAAATTTGGTATGAAATCTCTGCAAATTAGAGAAATCCATTGCAACAATCAATCTAATAGAATATCAACATAGCACTGAATTTCTTTTGTAAAGAAATATGCTGTCTGTACCCAAGCCATATTTAAGGATTATTCCATAGTTTATTTGGGTTGAGAAAAACTAATTTGAGTTACTAGACTTTAGATAAGTGTCAGAAGTCCATATTTAACTCATTTAGGCAAAAGGGATATTTAATGGAAGGGTCTTGGGGTAGTTGACATGACTGAAAGAAGAGTAGGACGACCAAATCACCAGCCGAGCAGGAAGGAATGCAGCGGGGCCTCAGGAACCCTCGAACCAGGAACCAGCTTGTCAGGACTTTGTCTCTCTTTTTGGTTTCTACTTCTCCTGGTGCTGGCTCTATTTTCTCCCACTGCAGACCAGCTTTGTCCACTTGGCAGTTAATGGGGTTGTTGACACCTTACATGGGAGTTGCCCTTTTACAGCTGCTTCTATCAGAGAGACAGACTGACTCTCCCAGATCCATTTTTTAAAAAAAGTTAAGGGAGAACTCTGGTTGGCTGGGTCAGGTGGCTGCTCAGCCTTGGTTGCCAGCTGTGACTAGAAGGTCAGGATCATATAAGAACATGCCACATTTTCCTGTAAGCACGTGGTTGGAGTTGGGAAGGGGGAAATTAATTCCATCATGAGGGAGGAATACATTTGCTAAAAGATGGAGGCCCGTGGCTGGGCAAGGACTCCCAGTGCGTTGGTCCATAAAATAGTTTGGAGTAGCACCCTATCCTTGCTTTAATTCTCCTTTCCCCTCTCTTGGTTATAGCAGGTTGGGACTTCTATGCTAGATGTTCTATAGTCCCATCATGTAAGCTGCAGGGGTCTTGCACTGTCTACTTCTTGGAAAACAAAACTGCCAGTGTTTCCTGGGCCCCACACTTGTCTGTGTGGTGGGTCTATTACTGCTTTTGTAATCGATTAGCCTGAGTTACAGAAGAGGGAAAGGATAGGCTGACAGGTGGTATTTGCAGTAGGTGCAGAAGAAGATTTGAGTGTCTCCTAATACAAGTCCCTTTCCTACTCCTCCCTCCTGTCTGCCCCCACCAGCCAAGGAACATGTGTGGTCCTCACAAGTAGACTGCAAGCCACCCAGGAGGCAAGAACAATAGCATGCATGCCTTTAAATCCTGGGAATCTCTGAATACGGTTCTTACACAGCATGAAAGTGTAACACATATTTGTAGATTTTATGTTAAACCAAGTTTAACCTGTGTAAAAATGTAAGAGATGTAGCTGAGTTACATTGTGATTTTTAAAGTTCCTCCAGTGTGAGCATTTTGCATGCAGTATGCACATTGCTATTGTTTCCAAGTGTAAATAAGAGGGCAGAGTCCTATTTATTGATAATTCTATTATAGATCTATAATAGTTATAGATGTATGATACTCTTATTAAAGACACAGCTACAGCAGTTTTAATTATTCACCCATAATGAATGAACCTGGTCCCTGTTTAAGAAATGCAAGATTTGTATGATTCAAGCATATTCTCTCTTACAGACAGACACTAATGAGTCCTATGAAGGTAATAGACTCTTATCATTGAACCAGAGCCTGAACAAATGTGTTCATTAGTCTTACTTGTCTTCTGATGATAGATAAGTTGAATCTTGAGCTGGACACATGTCCAGATTTGAACTTCTTTAAAACATAGGGGTTATATTTTAACAGAAAACTTTATAATCAGTAGATTGTTATCATTTGTTGTAGAAAAGAATTTCCTTCTGATGCTTATCATGAAGATTCTCATGGATACTTTGCATTTCTTCCTAAATGGGAATCTTTTTATTGTATTTTCCTGATTTTATAATTAATACATTCTCTTTGTAGGAAATTTAAACAATTCAGAGGTGAATATTAAATTTAATTCAAAACTCCCATAATAATATTCCTCAAAAGAATCACTGTTAACATTTTGATGCATATTTATTTATATGATTTAACAAGCCATTGTACAGCAATTTGTATACACTTAGCTCTTGTCCATCCACTTTACAATTGTGCTTCATTTACTCCTCTTGACAACCCTATGAGGTAGGTATTATTATTTCCCTATTTACAGAGAAGGAAATGGAGTCTCAGAGGCTTTAATAACTTGCACAAAAGCACATGGTTATAAGCGGCAAAGTTGGGATTCCAACACAGACCCTCTGACTCCGGAGTCCCTGCTCTTAGTTACATACCAGGCCTCTATGCCCATATCTCCATGACTAAAATTAAAAAAAATATATCCCATGTTTCCAAGTTGACCTGCCTCCTGCAGTCAATTTTTCCTTTAATAGCCTCTTAAAATGGGTGAAGACCCCATCCACGGAAAGTGGGAAGTCCACTGTGCCTTTTCCCCAGTATTTCTGTGGATTCCCAGTGGTGGTGTGTTCTGGGACATTCTTCTGAATCCCACTCCCTCATAGCATCTTGTCCATGCGTTTGCCATCTTGTCTCTTTGTCTCTGGACACCTCCTCAGTATACCACTAACATAGATAAGGTGGTTATATGTAGAGAACTTTTCCTGAAGATCTGAGGATAAGGAAGATAATTACAATTAGGAAAAAAATTAACACAATGTTTGAAATGATTGTTCTTAGACCCTGAGGGAAAATTAAAATGTCAAAAATTTAAAAATAGATCCTCTTTGGACACATTCCAATGTCCAATATTACTTTCCTATCTTGTGAGCTGTTTTCTCTCTGACTCCTTCTCTCAATTACGTTTTTCCTTGTTTAATATTCTTAACCCCCACCCCTCCACTTTTTTTGAGGCAGAGTCTCCCTCTCTTGCCCAGGCTGGAGTTCAGTGGTGCGATCTCAGCTCACTGCAACCTCCGTCTCCGGGTTCAAGCGATTCTACTGCCTCAGCCTCCCAAGTAGCTAGAATTACAGGTGCCTGCCAGTACTCCTGGCTTATTTTTGTAGTTTTAATATAGGGGGTTTTGCCATATTGACCAGGCTGGCCTTGAACTCTTGGCCTGAAGTGATCCGCCCTCCTTGGCCTCCCAAAGTGCTGGGATTACAGTAGTGAGCCACCATGCTCAGTCCCCTTTTTACCTATGTTATCACCCCCAAACCCCAGTCCTTTCTTTCTCTATTATGCAAAATGACTTAGCTCTACTTCTAGATTTTAAAATCTGTTGTTTTTCCAGTGGTTCTCAATTGGTGGGTGGTGGTGTACGTATGAGTTTACCTTTCAGAGGATATTTTTTTTGTGATAACAAAGAATTATTCAGCTCTAAATGTCAACAGCACTGAGGGTCAAAAACCCCAATCTATAAAAACTGTTTATTTTGCTTTTGGGAACTGTTTTCCTTTACTTGAATGGTGTAATTTTGGGGAAGCCAAAATTACCTAGTAGTCATAGTATATACTGTGTACTATATACATAGTGCCAACATAATACCTACAGAGTAAGCCACAGTAACTGCTCTCTGACTCTTACAGTCAGCAACCACAAGGCTGGGTCCAATTTTGGGGGACTAGGTATGGACATTTGGATCAAGTTGGACCAATCCTCACCTGGGTTGTATTCTACAGATGCCTTCCTACCTGTGTGGAGGGAGGGAATTGACAGGGATATTCATTGCAACACCATTTGTGATAGCAAAAGCTCAGTAACAACCCAAGTGCTCATCAATAGGTGACTGATTAAATTACGGTAAAGCCATACAAATAAATACTATCATGGTAGTTTGTACCAGTACCAGGTTAACTGGGTAAAACTTAGAACTATGTTTCCCAGAATCCTTTCCTGTAGGATTCTAAGTGAGAATTGGCCAAAAGAGGAATTAGTGGGACATTTGGAAGGTGGAAGTGAACAGCACCTGTTACTCTCTTAAAGGCATGGAGATTGGATGGGAGACAAACTCTGAGAGGCTGGTGGTTGCTGGCAAGCCCTCACTCTTCTTTGCCCCATGTTCAACTTCTCCTCCTGACTGGCACCTTGCTAGAGACCCACAGAGGAAACAGCTTCCCATAGATTCCCCCCAGCTTCCCCTTTGTTGAACCGCTTTGTGGCCTGAAGTACTGTAGGGGCTTCTCATATCGACTAGCAACTCTTCAGAAATGTCAAATTCTCCCTCCCAGATCTTTACTTCTCCAGCTCCCACTTAGCATTTTGCTAAGATTCTTTTATTAACATATATATAAGTAACATACAATAAAATGCACAGATTTTAAGTGCTCACATTTTTGATAATTATATATACTTGTGTAATATCACCCCTTAAAAAGATATGGAACATTTCCACCCTCTGCCATTTTCCTTGTGCAATTTTCTAGTAAATTACCCTAATTCGGCAACCACGATTTCATTTCTAGCTCCATAGATTCATTTACCTGTATTTGGCTTTCATAGGAATGGAATTATACAATGAGTACTCTTATGAGTCTGGCTTCTTTCATTCAGCATAATGTTTTTGAGATTTGTCCATGTTGTTTTATGTATTAGTAGTTCATACTTTTTATGCTCGAATAATATTCCATTGTATGAATCTACTTTCCTGTTGATGGACATTTAAGTTGTTTCCAGTTTGAGGCTATTATAAATTCCTGTAAGTTTTTTAATACAGCAAAGAGATTGTTGAGATTATGATCAGTAGTATTTTAAAGATTGTGCAATCTCTACTTTAATTTTCCTAGAGAACTTTACTTCCTTCTACAAAAAAATCACAAATTAGGTACAAAGTTATGATTTCTGTTTTTTTTTCAGAGCCTTTCCCATAGTTGTGGGAAAGAAGATGGATAAAGTTATTGTTAATCTATGATGAAGGAATGATGCCAAGTTTTTCAAGGCTTCCAGAGTCACGGGAGGAGTCACTTGGCAGATCCAGTAGCAGAAGCCAGGTACCAGTTGGAAGACCACAATGTGTTTGTTCAGACCTGTGGGCCTCCCGGATCCTTAGCAAAAGACCACAAAGACAAGTGCTGAATGCAGCTTTTAAAAGTATGGAAGAGACAGTAAGACAATTCTAAGCATGGACTAGAATATAATTTAAGGTTTCTGTGACATGGTGATAGAACTCTTTCCTAGAATTATGAGAGCTGAACTAATGGCTCCCAGATAATTGAAGCATAATAATTAATCTAGAAAAGTGGCCTCTTTTCTGTGGTTGAACCTAAGTGTAGTTTTAACTTTTAACTAAAACCAGGTCAGTTAAGACCATTGGTGTGTGGTATTTATTGGGAATTTAAAATAAAAATTTTTTGTTCTTTTATAAAATTTAAATAGAAATAGATTGTTTCCCCTATAGTATCTAGTGTTAATTAATTGGGCTGACACAATTAATGGCATCAAGAACACATAATTTTGTTTATTATACTAAGAAATTATTCAATTACATAATTGTTTTAATAGGTTAGGTGATTTTACAGATTTTTTATCTGTTTTTGCAACAGCTCTATTCTGATTTCTTTGTGAGAAAGCTTTTAATGTTTCAAAAATTTTGAGATAGAGTTTTGTTAAATTAATCTCATGAAAAATAGTATATATTTTTCAGTAACTGGGGATTTTCATAAAAGCCTTTGAAGATATAATATTAAAAGATCTGATGTTAAGATAGCTGTTGTCATAAAAATCTGTTGATGAATTTTGAATTTTGACTATTAACTGTCCGTGCTAATCAGATATTCAGAGAACAATAAGCAGCATTTGCTGAATTCATTTTTAAGGAAGTCTCAGTTAATATAACTGATTCTTTTAAATCTCCTCATAAAAGAAGGTATTTCTTGAAATATGCTCTTGCTCAAAGTTTAAGATCTGCAACAACTTATGCTGTCAGAGTCTAGTCTTGAGCAATTTAATATCATTGTGACAGGTATTTATTTACCATTGAAGTAAGAATCATTATTTGCTGACACTTTGTGATTTCTCTTCAAGTAGTCCTATTAGATGTGATAGGAATGAATTAACTGAATTTTAGCATGATGCTCATAACTTTATTTCCCCCGCAGAGGCAGCAAAGCAGTCTTCTTGCATGCTGCACATCTGATTTTTCTCTTCCCAATGCTGTTTTTTTTCAGTTTGTGCTTCATTAGTAAAAATATGGGCCTTAATTTAAAACACACTCAGTTCTGAACCCAGAATATTCCGTTAAGTAGATATATTTGAATAGGTCAGTTCTCTTGAAGGATAGTTTTCACCCAAATGCAGTGTCTGTTTAGTATTTTTGTACCACAGAAAAATATGTTTTGAATGTTGTTATTTACCTGTAAGTTCTTTACCCTTAGTTTTTTGCTCTGTCTGCAGATTAAGTGACCAGCCTAAGGCAAGAGCCAGATTTGGAGCTTGGAATATGATAGCCCTTAGGGTGCTTTATTCCCTGAGACAATCCACACTTCTGCCTCAGTAAAGGAATCAATGGAGGGCTCAGCTTTTCCTCTGCAAGAAACCTGCTCTCTGGGACAGTAAGTCACGCCCCCTGTGAAAACATCTAAAAAACCAATTCATCTTTGTTATTGCTTCATGGCATCCTAAGAGTACAGAGTGATAGCCTCTTCGTGAGGAAAGTCAACTGAAGGCAGGCTGCTGTGTAATGCCATGGATCTGATTTTCAGTGGACCACTCTGTATTAATCATGTCATTATACAGAGACCGTAAGGCATGAATGACATTGCATGTGTGAAAAAAAATACGAGTTTTGTGATCTGGCTGAATGGAAAAGTGCTGTGTCCAGCATCACAATATCTTTTCTGACCTCAGCTGAATATTGCAGTCTAAATCACCACACAGTTCAGTTCTTATTTACATATGGTAGCATCTGATACTGTTCATTTACTGTTTGGGTGTTAGTCTTGCCTCTCCCAGAACATATTGAACTCTTTGTGTTGAGGGAGCAAATCATATCATTAGTATCCCTTAGTACGTCTGCTATGGTCTGAATGTTTGTGTCTCCTCCCCTACAAATTTATATGTGGAAATTCTATCCCTCAAGGTGATAATATTAGGAGGTGGGGCCTTTTGGGAGGTTATTGGGTTGTGAGGGTAGAATCCTTGTGAATGGGATTAGCAATCTTGTACAATAGGCCCAAGGGAACTCATTCATCCCTTCCACCGTGTGAGGACGTGGTGAGAATGTGCTATCTATGAACCAGGAAGCAGAGCATCAGCAGACACTGAATCTGCCAGTCCCTTGACCTTGGACATCCCAGCCTCCAGAACTGTGAGAAATTCCTGTTGTTATAAGCCAGCCCTTTTATAGTATTTTGTGATAGCAGCCTGAATGGACTAAAGCAATGTCTAAGACATTTGGCTGATGTAATTGTTGACTAAAAGAACTTTTTTCAAGGATATGGTGCATAATTATATAAATGTCCTTTATTGCCAGACATACTGACTGTACAACTTATGAAGTATCATTCCGTAATGATTAAGAGCTTGGGTTCTGGAATCTGACTGTAATGTTTCTTCTACTTGCTATCTTTGGAATCTAAGACACATTCCTTAACCTCTTTGGGTCTTAATTTCCTCATCTGTAAATAAGAATAATAATGGTTACTACCCATAGTGTTGTTATGAGTTTTAGAGGAGTTACTATTAGTAAAGCAGAGAACAGTGTCTGGATCATAAGAAGGGCTTGCTATTGCTATTTTAAGAAATAGTTAAGCCTGTAGGGTCTTGACATCCAGGTTGGCTATAGTTTGTGGGTTCAGGAAACCTGAAGATTCTATTCACAGCTGGACTAGGACCAGTTTTGAATTATGACTCTAGAGCTGGCTCTGGAAAGTTCCCAATTGGTCAGATGAGTACACGTGAGAAATGGAATTGAGTATGAATATAGCCATTTGTGAGAATTTTGGCCTGAGGCTAAGATGAGTTAAATTGATTGACTCAGAAGTCATGGCAGTAGGCCAGCCCTGTGTACCAGAAGTTCTGTTATTTCAGCAAGAAATGGTTAAGGAAAATTCAATCAGAGGATCCTAAGGCTCAGTGAAATTCTGAATTCAAAATCTCTTTCAGCAAAGTCACTTACTATTGTAGTAGGTTCCAGTTAGTTGAAGTGTAGTCAACCTCAGCTTTGGTTAAATCATCATGTGGTTCTGAACCACATGGAGCAAATGGTAATGGAGAATGTGGTCACTCATCTCCAAAGATGGCACACAGGGAAGCCTCCTTTCCAGTACTCATACTTGTTTGATCTTCTCCCCATGAATCTAGGATGGTCCTCCCAACTTGCTTTTGCCCCCACACAGTGCTGGGGATGCAGTGCTATATGGCTTCTGAGGCTAGGCCATAAGAAGGCTCACAGATTTTGCCTTTCTTCCTGGAAGGCTCTGGGGGAGGCTAGTCATGAGGCAACAAGTCCAACTCTCTGGAACAGCCATGCTGTGAGGCAGTGGTGTACCAAGGCTGGGGGCAGTGGGAATGGTCCACTTAAAAGTACAGAGATTAAAGGGATGCATTGTCTATAAAGAATTTAAAAAGTATGCTAAAACCAACTAAAAGTTGGTCTTCCTTTTATTATCAGCATGCACAGCAATTCTTAACAAGGCTCAGTGATAACATATCCCTTCCCATGAGTGGATCAGTCCCATAGCCTCTTCCGCCCACCCTGCCTCCTGCAAGCCAGTGCTGTGAAGCCCAAGCTAGCCCTGTGGCAAGGGAGATGTCTGCTCAGTCTCCAGCTGCTCCAGCCATCCCAGCCTAGGCACCAGTCACTTGAGGGAAGAAGCCATCTTGGATGTCCAGCCTAGTCTGGCTTTGAGAAGACTCTATCTAGCTCCTGCTGCCATCTTACTGCAGTTGCATGAAGGATCAAATGTCATAGCCATCCAGCCGAGCCTTGGCAAACTACAGACTGTATGAGGAGTTTTTTTAGGGCACTATGTTTTGGGGGTAGTTTGTTATGCAGCAATTAATAAATAGAAGAGAGAAGAGGCATGCAAGAAGAAGAGAGCCTCTTCTATCTCTTAAAATAGCAACAAGTATCCTTGGCTGTGTGGGGTCTCTAGATATCAGCTTATCTTGATGTTGACAGAGGCCAAAAATACTAGATTTCACTACCGGATGGAAATTATATCGGTGTAGATGTTGCTAAGCAACAAGAGATCAGAAACCTATAAGGAGTGACCATATAATGCAAAGCATTGGGTCAGCCAACTAAGTTCCTCCTGCACTTATTTTTTAGAACCTGCTTATGAAAGAAGCAATGTCCACAATGCGTGGGGGGAGGAAAGTCTCCTGGGACCTTAAAGGAAAGTGTACACTTCATAATTTGCCTGCAATGATCAGCAAACTAAAAAGTCAACACATAACCTGAAAAATGGTCACTGTTTGTGATTTAAAAGAAGAGTAAGCTTTAGCAATAAATACTGACAGCACTGGGAGCTCTGTCTCATCCTCACATCCTTTGAAAAGGCATTTGTAAGTGTGAAAATCCTTTCCCCTTGAAATACCGCAAAGCTGTAAATATTTATGAAAACATCCAAATCGGTAGGCAGTAATGTCTTTCTGAGCTTTATAAGGGTATTATTAGGTGGTCAGTGAACCTGAGGGTTTTTTTGGAAGTCAGTGGGACCTAAAAACTTTTCCTTTGACTGGTCAGAGAAGCAGGCTGAGAAAGGGGGAATCTTACCGAGGGTTTTGTGAATAGCCTAGTAGCAGGTGCACGTGAAAACACTAGTGGTCAGAATAAAGTCTGCACCCCTCAACTGTTCCTCACCAGCAATCATTTTCATTATTTCTGCTCAGTGACCTTTCGTTCCCTCCATTTTTCTCTGATAATTAGATTTCTTAAATTACAAAAGGTAGGGGGAGAAATGGTAAGCTCAATAGAAGACAAACAGGAATTGAATGTATGTATGCATTTATTTTTAATATGTTTTAGCAAAACCTATATGTACCCACCCCCCACCCCCCAACACATATACATCACTGGGCTTTAGAGTCCTTGCTGAGACGTGGGTTTGAGGGAGATAACCACGCGTGGTGAGTTGCAGAGCCTGCCCTCCGCCTGCCAGCGTTGCTGTGGGGAGCGCACTCTCTGTCGAGCACTGCTCTAGCAGACCCACCAAATCCCATGTAAGTGGTCAGAGCACAAATGAGGCTGTCGGTGGGTAGTCCTACTCTATTCATAAGCTCTTTCAGAACAATTTTCATTACTTTTTTTAAATACTGTTTTTGGCAAACACTTGATACTTGAAATAAAAAATGCATGAGTCACCTACTGGGATAGGCACAGTGTGTGGTTCATTGAATTTAGCTAAATTGTGAGTCATCCATCAATAGTCCTCTTGGTGAACATACTTGTAATAATTTCACACATTACAAACAAAAATAGGTATGATTTTCAAGATTCTTGAAGCTGTTTCCCTTGGGGATTCTTTGGATTGTGTTTAGAGTTTTTTGTGTTGCTAGGTGGTGAGAAACTTGTCAGCCTTGTTTTCAGATGGATCCAAGGCTTGTGTCTCTGTCACGTGGTAAAAGAACTTTGGTTTGGGAGGCTCAGGGGCAGAGTACGAAGCTGAGCATCGTGAAGTGGGGGAAACAGGAATTAGTGATTAATATTTGTCCTTGTCAGATCATTGACTTTTAAGATTGATTTTGGCGTCTGAAAAATGTTTGGCTCCACTCTCAGAACACAGTCAGAGCAGCAAGAATATGCACCTGTGCCCCCCACCCCCTTTTTTTCTGATAGGAGAGAGCTGAGCAGGGTGGTTATGTGTCTGTGCACTACTGCCCTCTGTTGGATGGCACTAGAGTTTCTCTGTACCCACACCCCGGCTGAATGAGCGCTTCTGGTTGACTGGCAGGTGACCCAGGCAAATATGTCAGTATTAGACTAAGACCAATGAAAAAACAATAGTTGGCCTGTATAAGGTAAGAGGAACTTCTCTCTGGTAGAGAAATGAGAGTGTAGACTTTCTGACCTGTTGGGTTCCTGTGTCTATTCTGGCGGCTGCCAGGGAAGAGGTTGGCGCCTGCTGCTGAGTGACAGGACAGACTTTGTGATTCAACTGCTAGATCTTTGGCTTTTCAGGAAGTGAAAATAATCCCAAGATAAAGTATCCTCACTTGTATTTTTCCCCTTTCATAAGTGCAATAGGGCATAAAAGGGCTTTGGCTTTTGGCTACAACCAGAGGTGAAAGTTTTTATATGGGCATAAAGAGAGAAGTTAAAGCTCTTTGCAAACTATGGCTAAAGTGCCCATGTCAGTAAGATGTATACAGTGACCGAGGACGCTGGCTGGGAAGTTTTCTTCGTTTTGGCAGATTCCTCTGCCCTCCTTCACCTTCTCCAAGGTAGTGAGAGTAAGTGTCCAGGCAGGAGCTTTGGGGATCCTGTCCTGCCACTATTGGCTGAGTAACTTGGGAAAGTTGTCTGACTCTCGGACCACATTTTTTTCTCACGTGTAAAATGAGGCATTTGAAATAGATGCCATCTCAGAGTCGTGTCATTTCTGAGATGCAATAAATTATCTTTTGTTCCTAGATGATAATGTAAGCACAAAGAACAACACTATTTAAAGATCACACACATACCCTCTCAAACACATCATCTGCCTTTGGGAAAGCAACGTGTTCACTGTGATAATTCAGCACCAGGACCTGAGGTGGTGGGAACAGCTTTGGCTGGTTTGCTGCTCTCCAAGGAGCTCCTGTGCCGGCCTCTTTGGACAAGCATCCCTGCCCTGCGGCGCAGAGTCTCCAGGACCAGCAGATGGCGCACTTGCACAGTCCACACATTTTCCAGGTTCTCAAGGTAAATGGTACTGATTAACATCCAGAAATAACACCCACCGATGTTAGAACAAATTGCAGCGTTTTCCAGGCCACTAAAACCATGGCACTTTGTGAGCTGGAACATTTGCTAATATTTAAAATGGTTAGAAAGATTGTTAATCTATAATACTTTCGAGTGTTAACAGCCTCTTTCACCCACGCATCAAAAAGCCCTTAATAAATTGGCCTTCTTTTTTCAGGTAGGGAAATTAGGGCAGAGGGTCAATTGGCTAAGATCACAGCAGAACTAGTCCAAATAATTCAGACCATACACCTCGGTGATCTTTTAGAATTGTCTTTCCTCGCCCTTCCTTTCTTTAGTGCCCACTTCTCTTGGTTGTGGAGAGGAATGTGCGTGTTGACTGGGGATGTGGAAGAGGAACTGACATCCTCTGCACTTTGGGGCATCGCCACCTGCCATGGTCATCATAACTCCTGATCGCCACAACCTGTATTCAGAATCCCTGTGATCATAAGAACTGGCATTTACTGATTACTTACTTTGAGCCAGGCATTGTTCTAAGCACTTCTCACACATTAATCATTTAATCTTTCCAGCAGCCCATAAAGGAGGCAGAGAGAGTAAGTAAATTACCTAGAATAACAGATCTTTGCATTTCTCTAGGCTCTAAAAGCAACAATGACTTCCATCTATTTTTTAGTGGTAATCACTCTTTCACCCCAGATATTTCCAGATCATTGACTGATTTTTACTTTAATATTTAAATTGAGAAATTTATTGGAGCTTTGGTGATATCATGTAAGTAAGCCTTGGTTATAGTAGCTTGTAATGCTATTATTAGTGTAGAAGATTTCCTTTCACAACCTTGTGCTTAGAAGGAGTGATTCACTGGAAATGGAAATAAGATGTAAATGAAATGGGAAGCTTGGCAATTTAATCACTCAAGTAATATATATATTTTCAAAGTGCTCACTTAATCCATTAGTCACAAAACAGCATTAGAGATATGTTGGGTGGTTTCACTCCAACAACGTTTATTTGTTTCAAAAACATACATAGTGCTTACTGCATACCAGGCACAAATATTAGTTCACTTAATTCTCCTCACAACTATGATGAGCCCCTTTTACAGATGAGGAAATCAAGGTAAGAGAGGTAAGAAACGTAGCTAGTAAGTGGCAGATCATGATTTACACCAGCCCCTAGCTTCGGATCCATGCTCATAACTACTAGGTTGTGCTACCCCTATCAGTAGCAAGCAGGTATGCTGGCAGGATATAGAGTAATTTAACCAGGGTCAAAGACAGAAACAAACAGTTATAGTGTTGATTTCCTCCTAACAACAATCCTTATACAGCAAATAATTTCTTTCTCTCTCTCTCTCTCTCTCTCTTTTTTTTTTGGAGACAGAGTCTCACTCCATCAGCCAGGCTAGAGTGCGGTGGCACGATCTCGGCTCACTGCAGCCTCCACCTCCTGGGTTCAAGCGATTCTCATGCCTCAGCCTCCTGAGTAGCTGGGACCACAGGTGCATGCTGCCATGCCTGGCTAATTTTTGTATTTTTAGTAGAGATGGGGTTTCGCTATGTTGGCCAGGCTGGTCTCAAACTCCTGGCCACAAGTGATCCACCTGCCTTGGCCTCCCAAAGTGCTGGGATTATACGTGTGAGCCACTGTGCCTGGCCATTATATAGCAAATAATTTCTAAAATAAAAAGTGAGACTAAAAATAGCTAAGTTAGCTGCTAGCCTTGATAAAGGAGAATAGGAATTTTAAAGAACAAGAAACTATAGGGAGACCTACAGATGTTTTGTTTGTTTTTGAGACAGAGTCTCACTCTGTCTCCCAGGCTGGAGTGCAGTGGCATGATCTCAGCTCACTGCAACTCTGCCTTCCGGGTTGAAGTGATTCTCATGTCTCAGCCTCCTGAGTAACTGGGACTATAGGCGTGCATCACCATGCCCAGCTAATTTTTGTATTTTAAGTAGAGATTTTTCTATTTTAAGTCATGTTGGCCAGGCTGGTCTCAAACTCCTGGCCTAAAGTTATCTGCCTGCCTCAGCCTTCCAAAGTGCTGGGATTACAGGGGTGAGCCATTGCACCTGGCCTGTTTTTTAAAATGAGTATTGATGTTTGTGATACTTAGAATAATAATTAGTTCATCATTTTTACTGAAGACTAAGCAAAAGGAAATTGCGTGGCATCACAGTTGTGTGTGAGTGAACATCTGTTTTTTTCCTCCTTCCCCTTTCTGTAATGATGTCATCCTTCACGGCACCTTTCCCAGGAGAAAAACCTTCTCCATTTATAAAGTGCATGGGAGTCAGCTGGGGATCTCATTGAACTCTGGATTCTGATTTGGTGGGTCTGGGATGCAGCTCCAGATTCTGCATTTCTCACCAGCTACTAATGCTGCTGATGTGAGGCCTGCTGGGAGTGGCAGGACTCCTTCCCTTCCTCATCCTGCTTGGGTGTGGGGTTGCCAAAGACAGTACCTTCCATATCACATTCCTTCTACCTTCTGCATAGGAGTGGTCGTCATGTGATCCAGATTTGACTAGATATGATTCCTATCTGGGATTTGGTTCTCCTGCTCCCAACTCATACACCTGGGAGAAGCCTGGCTTCAGGAGGAGGCAAGGAAGTCAATTCATTGAGAGCTGCAGAAAGAGGAAAGGAGAAGGGGGAGAGAGAACAAGGATGACTAGATGATGTACTTTGAATTCTGGAGGCCAGCTCTATCCAGGAACACAAGCCAATAAAGTCCCTTTATGCTCAAGCTAATTTGTATCGTTTCTGCTACTTGCAATTAAAAGGGTTCTGCCTAATACAGAAGTAATTTAGATTTGATATAAAGGAGAATTCTTTACTGTAGCAGGAGGGTGCTTTGCAACTGTTGCTAAAGACCATTGGGAACAGAACAGATACTGAGGTTATTTTGGGGAGACTTGCAAGAATAATATTAAAACATTTAATAATTAGCATGGCATGGATGCTGACCAGTCAAAACAGACACCAGCCACAGTGACATTCTGGGAACGCCAGCCTTGGTCACCTGGATGCCATTTGTAGTAGGTACAAGATCTGCAGTATTTTTGTGTTGCGAATGATATGCCTGAATTCTTTAGTCATATTTTGCTAAAGAGGCTTTCATTAGTGCTTTACAAGATACAATGTTCTCTTACTTTCTTTTTTAATAAATTATAAACTTCCATTTTGCCCCAATATTTTTACACAGGGTTAATTTATTGTCATGTCAGGTGACCATCTTCATTTTTTTTTTAGAATAATCTTCAGAATGTTCTCCTATAAAATTAATTTTAATATCCCTAGCCTTTACTTAAATAGAACGATCTTATATTATTCTAAATGTATTAAGTAGATAACTGATTAATATTACAAAAATGGATACCTGTAATCTTTAGGAATTCTAGAATATTAGATGAAGTCGAGAGTGATATTACAATTTGATTTAAACATGCTAAAAATATACCAGAAGAAGCCACAGTCAGTTTCCAGGAGTTACAACTATGGTGGATTCTATCTTTAAAATATACTGTTATGAAGAGAAGTGGGCTAAAAGGCACAAACATACAGTAAGATAGAAGGAATAAATTCAATGTTTGATAGCAGAGTAGGATGATTATGCTTAACAAACATGTATTGTACGCAGGTGACGGACACCCTAAATACCCTGAGTCACTCAGTACCCATTATGTGTAACAAAATGTCTGATGTACCCCACAAATTTGTGCAAATAAAAAAATAACATATTCTATTAATCTCACCAGGAGTAAAATAACTTTTTGTGGGTTGTGGATTGGTGGACAAGGGGAATAATGGTGATAGAAAAATCCTGGAGACGCTTAGGCCCAGCCACTCTTTTAATGCTTTCTCTGCTTACTTAAAGGTGGGAGCATTGCATTAGAAACCCAGAGATCTGGCTTTTAGTGTGACACCTCCCTGAATTCCACTTTGCACCCCCACCTCACCTTCTCAGTTCCCCCTTCCCCCACCTGCCCTCAAGCCCCAGTCTTTTGTTGTAGAACAGCAACAACAGAGGGAAGAAGCTCTTTCTAGGAATAAGATGCTATATGTTATTCTTAAAGGGAATATGCAAGCTCATGACCAGAGGTTAAGATTCTCCAGGAAAGAGTCAAAAGGCCTTGATACAAGAAAGCAGGATTCCAGAGCAGCCTGGCATTGTTCCAGTCTGAAGTATGGGGTGGTTCCAAAATTGGGGACTGTGGAAATATATTACAGGGATCTGTGGCTCTAGAACACACAGCAGACACTGTGAATGCACTGAATAAATATCTCCCATGTATTGCGCTACTGTTTTCTAATCTATGGAAGTGCCGTTTAAATGATCAAATTACAGTTATTAAAAGTGGAAATGAATTCATAGTAGCTTTCTCTTATATTTTTCCTTAAAGACCTAAGATCTAAAATATGAAATGCTAAGTCTAGATCATATGGCAGTCTCCTCCTTTAAAAGTTTAAGCATGTTAAATAAGTCCATGAAATTTTATAGGTAACTTGGATTTAAAAAAAAATGAAAACTGAAATTCTTTCAGCAGTGAATGTGTGTGTTTTTTTAATTCCCTGGATTGATCAGAGGGTGCTCTCTCTCTATCCTTAGGACTGTGAAGAATTACCTAGAGGCAAGACAAGAGCTCATTAATTAAATATTTCCGCGCTGGACACTCATCTGCCTGACAGTTCTCTCATTATGTGCCCCTGAGAGGGGGACTAGTTGTCAGCAGCTGATGTAAAATAATTTTCTCACTGTTATAACTGCATGAGCAAAGCCTTGATAGCAGTTCTTCATGTCTATTAGGTAAATCATTTGAGGGAAAAATGGTTTTGCACTGAAGGGAAAGTCAAAACATTTCATGCAAAATCTTAAATAACTTGTTTTTTAAAATAAGAAAAAAGTGAACTTTCTCTAACTCTAAGTATCTTTTGTTTGTGGCCCAGGGATCCCTCTACCTTTGCTGTCTCTTTGCTCAGGTATATTTCTCTATTTATTCATAGAGAGAGTATTCTATATGCCCTGATGTGCTATATCAGAAATACCAAGCATGACTAATTCAGTTATCCTCAGTGAATATTATAAATTTGACACTCTTTATGGCCTTGTTGGTGGGCAGGATCTCTGGGTACTCTTTCTGTATTCTTTTGCTTGATAGAGATGAGCATATTTAAAATCCAAATCTATGTCTATGATCTATATCTGCCTGCAGCTAACCCAGTTGAAAATTTTGCTTTGAGATTTCTTTTTATTAGGTTGGTGCAAAAATAATTGCAGGTTTTACAACCTCTAGTTATCTGGTCAATTATTCGGGTTCCAACTAATCACGTCCTATTTCTGTAGTTGATTTAAATGCAGCAAAAGAAGGCACATCTTGAAATGTAAAAAGTCAACAAAGATCTACCTCCAGAAAAGCACTGGATTCATAGTTTTACAAACCGATTCCTTAAAACTTCAATGAAGGAGATACTATTTTAAATATTTCAAAGCTTCACAATGCATTTTATAATCACTCTGATGCTCAAAGAAAACAACATATAAAACTTCCATACAAAGATGCCTTGGTGCCCTGCCCACATCCCACGGGGCAAGGGTGGGTTCTGACTTCACCACAGCCAGTCTGTTATTTCTTCTGTCTCAGACTTCCCCAAGCCCGGGGAGCTTGCTCAGCCTGCATGCGGGAGCAGCCCAGGAGTGCGGGGGATTTAGTGTCCCCAAAGAGAACTATCAGCCACCGGGGTTAAAACTCAATAAGGAGGCATTCCGGTATGCATGGTACACAGTTCCTCTGAGGATCCCCAAGGGGAATGGAGCCCCAGTTACCCTCAGTAGTAATAGCTCATCAATGTACCCTTTATTGTCTTTTCCTCTGTCTCTGTCTCATCTCTCCACTCCCTCACTTCAAGTACATTACTGTACTAATGTCCCTATATCAGGCTCTGCTTTTATGGGGGATCCTAAACTAGGACTGGAGGAAGACAAGTTTACTGAAAAAGTAACTGCTGTCAACAACTAGTATTCAAGGCACGGGTTTCCAGCAGTCAGGGCATCATGCCGCAGAGGCTCCTGCTTTAAGAGTCAGCTGCTGGACAGAATCCAAGAACCTCAGCTGCCATCCCACTGTTGCTGCTGCTGTTGGCTACCACTGCTTTTGGTATTACTGTCGCCGCTGCATCAAGTTTAGACTGTCCTTGCAGCTGCTGCCACTATCAGATATACCATCAGAAACCAGAAATAGGAAGAGGATGGCTTCTTCCATCCTCCAGTCTTCCAGTCTTCTCCCAGTGCCTTCCATTGGCAGAACATACTGGAAGCTAGTCAGAAGAGTGTCTGGAAGATGCAGTTTTCAGTGTTCCTGTCTCCTTACCATATATATCAAAGCACAAACTTTTGTGAATGAGGCCTTAGAGCAAAATGATTGGCTATATAAAACCTATAACCAAAATCGTACGTAACTGAAATTCTAGCTTTTTAAAAGTCAGGGACAAGCCAAAGATTCAGGTTATCCCAACTCTTTTTTTTAAGTTCAGGGGTACATGTGTAGGTTTGTTATATAGGTAAACTCATGTCGTGGGGGTTTGTTGTACAGATTATTTCATCACCCAGGTATTAAGCATAGTACCCATTAGTTATTTTTCCTGATCCTCTCCCTCCTCCCACCCTCCACCCTCCAGTAGGCCCCAGTGTGTGTTGTTTCCATCTATATGTCCCTGTGTTCTCATTATTTAGCTCTTATAAGTGAGAACATGCAGTATTTGGTTTTCTGTTCCTGCATTATTTTGCTAAGGATAATCAACTTAGGTTGATTCTATGTCTTTGCTATTATGAATAGTGCTGCAACGAACATACATGTGCATATGTCTTTATGATACAAAGATTTATATTCCTTTGGGTGTATACCCAGTAATGGGATTGCTGGGTCAAATTGTAGTTCCAGTTTTAGGTCTTCGAGGAGTAGCTACACTATCTCCACAATAGTCGAACTAATTTACACTCCCACTAACAGTGTATAAGCGTTCCCTTTTCTCTGCAACCTTGCCAGCACATGTTATTTTTTGAATTTTTAATAATAGCCATTTGGACTGTTGTAAAATACTATCTCATTGTGGTTTTGATTTGTATTTCTCTAATGATCAGTGATGTTGAGCTTTTTTTCATATGCTTGTTGGCTACATGTATATCTTCTTTTGAAAAGTGTCTGTTCATGTCCTTTGCCCACTTTTTAATGGGGTTGTTTTTTTCTTGTAAATTTGTTTAAGGTCCTTCTAGATGCTGGATAGTGTGTAGTTTGCAAAAATTTTCTCTCATTCTGTAGACAGCTCTTATTTTTTTGAGGTATATTGATATCTAGTTCACATACCATACATTCATGGATAATGTGCAACCACAATCAATTTTAGACATCACCTCAAAAAGAAGCTTTGTACCTTCCATCCCACCTCCCTCCCCTGCCACATTCCTCCCTCTCCCCCACCCTTAAGCAACCATTAATCTATTTTCTGTCTCCATAGATTTCTTTATTCTGGATTTCAGTATAAAAGTAATCATACAATATTTGGTCTTTTGTGACTGGCTTCTTTCACTTAATGTTTGCAAGGTTCATCCATGATTGTAGTATTTATCTGCACTTCATTATTTTTTATGGCTGAATAATATTACATTGTAGGATTATACCATGTTTCACAATGTTTAACATTTTCCTTTAAGTTGTTTAAAGTTTAGTTTAAAAAGAAGCACGAATCTTGGGAAATTAAAGGTAAAATTGTCCCTATTTTCTGATTATAGAATTGTGTGCCTTGAAAAGTCAAAAGGATTAAGGAAAAATGATTATAACTAGAGCATTCTGCATGGTGACTTTCCTGTATGCCAAACAGTTAGCAAACATTTTGAAAACTACTTCATTTATATCTATAAAAGCTTCTATACTTATGAACAAAAATAAGATGCAATGTACAGGCTACACACACGCGCACACACACACACACACACACACACACGTCTTCTCAGAGACATGCAACTTCTATAACTCAGAAGCCAACATGTTCCTGGAGTAAAGACATATTGTAAATTTAGTGTAAATTAATTTATAAATATGGCACTTTCATATCAAAATCCTAATAACATTTAGGATTTTGTTTCTAACTTTGTAGAATGATTCTTAAGATTACCTGAAAGAAAAAAATGATGGGAATATATGAGTAAAATTTTGAAAAAGAAAAGCAGCAAAGTGAGAATGTATTATTAGATATTTAATGTATTATGAATTAAAAATAAATAACAGCTTGTTTCCATAGCAAGAATAATAAGTAAAATGTAATACGAAACTCAGAAGCAGAGTTTAGTATGTATAAGACATTTGTATGTGATAGAAGTGTAATTACAACTCATCATTATTATTATTAACTCATCAATTATTATGGGACACCTGACTAGTGATTTTCAACTCTGTAGTCATCAAAGTTCCTAGTTGCAGACAACAAAACACATTTTAATAAATTACCTTCTGCCTAAAATTAGCTAAAGTTATTAGGTAGCCTTCAGAATCTCCAGGACAACTGGAAGAAAGTAACTGCCAACCTAGAATTCTTTACTCAGCAAAAGTATCCTTCAAAGAGAAGGTGGAATGAAAATATTTCCAGACAAAAACCTGAGAGAATTGTTCACAAACAGGCTTTACTAAAAATAAAGTACCAGAGGGAGGTCTTTAGGTAAAAGCAAAATGATTCCAGATAGAAACACAGAAGCACAGGAATAAATGAAGAGTAGTTGAAGAGGCAAATAGAACAAATATAAATGAATGTTTGCTATATAAACAAACAAAGGGCTCATGAGGTTTAAAATGTGTGTACAATGAAAATAATAAAGAAGGTGGTGGTCGGGGGGAAATGGAGTTAAAGTATGCTAAGGACCCTAACATTGTCTGGGGAATAATAAAATAATTAGTTTGTACTCTAAAAAAAAAAAAGTCAAGAATGCATGCTGTCAAGGAGGGTAACAACTAAAAGAATAGTAAAATACTATATAATTAACAAGTTAATAGAGGGGAAGATGGAACAACAATATACGTAATTCATTAAAGACAAGAAGAAGAGAAAAAGTAACATAAAACAAGTTGAAGAAATGGTAAGTAAAACAGGAAAACAAACAAGTTGGTAAATATAAACCCAAATTTATCTGCAAGTACATTCAATATTAATAGACTAAATTCTCCAATTTAAAAAGAAAAGTTGCCAAACCATATTAAAAATGAACTCTGCCAAATTATATTATACTTAGAAGAGATACATCTTGAATGTAAATACAAACGAGGATTGAAAGTTAAAAGAAGGCTGGGCATGGTGGCTCATGCCTGTAATCCCAGCACTTTGGGAGGCTGAAGCGGGCAGATCACAAGATCAAGAGATCAAGACCATCCTGGCCAACATGGTGAAACCCTGTCTCTACTAAAAATACAAAAATTAGCCAAGCATAGTGTCACATGCCTGGAGTCCCAGCTACTTGGGAGGCTGAGGCAGAATTGCTTGAACTGGGAGGCGGAGGTTGCAGTGAGCCGAGGTCGTACCATTGTACTCCAGCCTGGGCAACAGAGCGAGACGCCGTCTCAAAGTAAATAAAAATAAATAAATAAATAAAACAAATACCATAGAAAACCTAAGCAAAAGGAGTTATTCTGATATCAACCAAAAACAAACATTACTATCAATGAAAAAAAGACATTTTAAAATGATAAAGGGTCAAAGAACCCTCAAATAAAGTGATTATAAAATTGTGTGCATCTAATAACCTAGGTCCCAAATATAGGAAGCAAAATTTTTAGAACTAAATGAGAAATAGAATCATAGTGAGAAACTCCAGAATCATAGTGAGAAACTCCAAAACATATCCATCAGTAATTGATAGAACTAAAAGACGAACCTCACAAAACTCTAAGTATATAGAAGATTTATTAATATGATTAATGAAACTAACAAAATCAATGTTATCCACAGATAGAATACTGTAACCAGCAACTGCGGAGCATGGAATATCATCAATATTGCACATATGCAGAGCCATATAGCATTTCTTGACACATTTGACAAGAAAAAAATTTACAGATATGTTCTTAGGCCTCAGTGCAGTTAAGCTAGATAACAACAGAGCGATAACAACAAAATGCCCAAATCTTTGGAAATACACTACTTAATTACACAAGAGTCAAAGAAGACAGTACAATGAAAACTAGAAAATATTTTCAACTGAATGATAATGAAAATATGATATAGCACAACTTATTGTAGAATATAACTAAAACCATGCAGAAAGGAAAATTTTTAGCCTTAAAATGCTTACATTATTTCACTGAAAAAGTCATGATCAAAGTATTCATTTTAAAGAAATTAGAAATGCTACAGAAAATTGGGCCCACAGAATGTAAAAAAAAGGAAAAAAATGAAGATGAAAACAGAAATTAAAGAAGTAAAAAACAAACATACAATAGAATAAAAATGCCAAATTTGATTATTTGAAAAGATTAACAAATCGATAAGCTTCTAGCAAGACTGATCAGGGAAAGAAAGAGTGAAGGCACAAAATAACTAATATCAGAAATGAAAAAGGGGACATCACTGCAGATTCTACAAAATTAATAAGAAAATAAGATGATTTACAAAGAACTTTATGTGAATAATTTTGAAGATGTAGATAAAATGGACAAAGTGCTGGAAAATAACAGCTTAGCAAAAATAATACAACAAGATATGGAAAATCTGAGTAGTCTTATAGCCATTAAAATAAGTTGAATATCTTCCCAAATGGAAATCTCTAAGCCTAGATGCTCAAACCTTCATTTAAAAAAGCATCATTCTTAAATTATCCCAGAGAGTAGAAAAAAAGTAATTATTCTTAACGTGTTTTATAAGGCCAACATAACCTTCATACCCAAACGTAACAAAGACATTGTAAGAAAGTACACCCAATCTTTCTGTGAACTAAGATGCAAAAATTCTAAATAAAACATTTGCAAATCAAATCTATTGATTTATAAAACAATATCTATATCTCAATCAAGTTACTTTTACACCAAAGTTGCTTTAATATTAAAAATATTAAGGTAACTTATAACATGAAAGAATAAAGAAAAAATATGGTTATTTTAGAAGTTACAGAACAAACATTTGACAAAATTCAATGATTGTTAAGAAAACTTAGGAATAGAAGTAACTTCTTTAATCTGAAAATATATGTCTTCAAAAGACAAAAAATTAGTGAGGTGTGGTGGCGCACACCTGTGGTCCCAGCTACTCGGGAGGCTGAGGCAGGAGGAGAATCACTTGAACTTGGGAGGTGGGGGTTGCAGTGAGCTGAGATCATGCCACTGCACTCCAGCCTAGACAACAGAGCTAGACTCCATCTCAAAAAAAAAAAAAAAACCCAAAAAACAAAGAAAACCCTATAGCAACTTCATACATATTGGTGAAATATTGAAAGATTTCTCTTTGATATCAGGAATGAGACAGACTGCTTTCATCACTACTATTCAACACTTTCTGGGAATCCTTGACAGAGAAAAAGGCAAATAAAATAAAAGTTATAAAAATTAAAAATAAAAATAAATAAACAAACATACATCTTTCATTATTTGCAAATGGCATGATTATGTGTGTAGAAAATCCAAACAAATCTGCAGAAAAACTGTTAGAAGTAATGAGTGAATCTAGAAAGGACCTTATATATGATGTCAATATAAAACGCAGTAAACAATTGGAAAATAAAGTTTTTAAAATAACACAATATCATCAAAAACATTAGATAACTAGAAGAAAAATCTAGCAAAAGATGTGTAAGTCTTCTCTATAAAACATTATAAAGACTATAAAACTAAGTGAAGAGACATGCCATTTTTATGTATTGGAAAAGTAATTTTTTTTTTTTTTGATGAGTCGGAGAGTCTTGCTTTGTCACCTAGGCTGGAATGCAGTGGCTCAATCTCGGCTCACTGCAACCTCTGCCCCCAAAGTTCAAGTGTTTCTCGAGCCTCAGACTCCCAAGTAGCTACGATTACAGAGGCGCCCGCTACCACGCCCAGCAATATTTTGTTTTTAGTAGAGATGGGGTTTCACCATGTTAGGCTGGTCTCGAACTCCAGATCTCAAGTGATCCACCCACCTTGGCCTCCCAAAGTGCTAGGATTATAGGCATGAGCCACCATACCTGGCCTGGAAAACTAAATATTGTAAAGATGTAAATTCTTCCAAATTTATCTATGTAGGTTCAGTGTGATTTCAAATAAAGTTGCAGTAGACAGTATTTATACCAAAACTAGGTGATATGGTATGTGAGGGATGGAGATGTGCCACCCAGGGAAGGCTTGCTGCCTAGCTGCAAGGATCTGTTAGCTACTTCAGGAGCTGTCTCAGCTGCAGAGAGCTGCCTTCCTGGGATCATACCTTCCCAGGGCAGCCCACATGCAATGATGGAATGAGGTGAGGTATAAACTCCTGGCCATTTTGGCACAATATGGGAGAATTCTGACAGCATTCAGTAGTCAGGTTCTGGGAGAGGATTGAAATTGGGAAGGGGCACCTGGAGGAGCTCCAGTACTGGCAGGCAAATTCTATTTCTTTTTTTTTTTCCCCGCTCTTCATAAACATAATTTTAATTGCAACATAACAGTCTCTTCTAAAAATTCCTTCCTTCCTTCCTTCCTTTCTTCCTTCCTTCCTTCCTTCCTTCCTTCCTTCCTTCCTTCCTTCCTTCCTTCCTTCCTTCCTTCCTTCCTTCCTTCCAACAATTTCAATCTTTATTTTAGATTCAGGGGATACATGTGCAGGTTTGTTACCTGGGAATATTGCATTATGCTGAGGTTTGGAGTACAGTTGATCCTGTCACCCAGGTAGTGAGCACACTGCCCAACAGTTAGTTTTTCAACACTTGTCCCCTTTCTTCCCGCCCCACCCAGTAGTTCCCAGTATGTATTGTTGCTTCTTTTTGTAAGTGAGAACGTGTGGTATTTGGTCTTCTGTTCCTCTGTTAATTTGCTTGGGATAATGGCCTCCAGCTGCATCCACATTGCTACAAAGGACATGATTTCATTCATTTTGTGGTTGCATAGTATTCCATGATGTATATGTACCATGTGTTCTTCATCCAATTCACGGTTGATGGGCAGCTAGGTTGAGTCCATGTCTTTGATATTGTGAATAGTGCTGCAATGAGCATATGAGTGCATGTGTTAAGTTCCATTTCTTGACGTGGGTGGTGTTTGACTCATAATAATTCATTAAGCTATACATTTGCCTCGTGATATTTTCTGCATCTATGTTTTACTTTATAATAAGTACCTCATATCATATGGAAATGTCAATTTCAGGTTGATTATAGTTATAAATGTGAAAAGTAAACGTCTGCAAGAAGTAAAAAATAAAACTTCTAGAAGAAAACAAAGAAGAATATCTTCATGACCTTGAGAGTGCAAGGATTTAAAAAACAGGACTTAAAATGCACTAAAGCTAAAGGAAAAGATAGATAAATATGACTAAGTTAAAATTAAGAACTTTTGTTCAGCAAAAGGCAACACAAAGAGGCTGAAAAAGCAAGCCAGAGAGTGGGAGAAGATATTTGCAAAATATTAATACATACCCTACAAAAAACTCAAATCCAAAATTTATAAAGAGCTCATCCAAACTGATGAAAAAGTAACCCAATAGAAAAATGGGCAAAAGACTTGAGCAGGCACTTCATAAAAGAGGATCTCTAAATGGCTAACCAACATGTGCAGTCTCCCGCCTGCTGGCCGACCCTGCAGAATTTGGACTTGCCAGCCTCCTCCATCATGCAAGCCAGTTCCTTAAATCTCTCTCTATATACACATCCTATTGCTTCTGTTTTTGTGGAAAACCCTAATATAACATATAATGTGTAATTATTTAGTACATCATTAAGAACAAAAGCATTTAGAAGTGGCAACTGTATACTGTTTCTTGAATGTGTTAGCCTCCCCCTCCTACCTATACCCAGCATCTGGCATATGCTAAGTTTTCACTAACTACTTATAAAATTGATGAATAGGCCAAGTGCAGTGGCTCACGCCTGTGATCCCAGCACTTTGGGAGGCCGAGGCAGGTGGAACACTTGAGGTCAGGAGTTTGAGACCAGCCTGGCCAACATGGTGAAACCCCGTCTCTACTAAAAATACAAAAATTAGCCAGTGTGGTGGTGCATGCCTGTAATCACAGCTACTTGGAGGTTGAGGTAGAATTGCTTGAACCCAGGAGGCGGAGGTTGCAGTGAACTGAGATAGTGCCATTGCACTCCAGCCTGGGCAACAGAGCGAGACTCCATCTAAAAAATATAAATAAAACAAAATGAATGATTAAATTCACAAATGAATTCTACAGAGGGGGATCTTAAAGGAAAAGGCTTTCATGTAATTTAGGAAGTGTTATATATATAAAGTTGACTCAAAACTTGGGAATGGTTTTAATTTAATTTTTATTTTTGATTAGTTACTAAACACATGAAGAGAAGGCCTGTGGCTTTATAGAGATTATAATAATTGGAAGCAGAGGAAACTTGGTTCATTAGTTGGGACATGGGCAGAGAATGTGTGCTTTCCAGATTTGGCATTGGAAAAATAACACTTAGGAAATAGGAAAGTGGTTCTGTGTGGTCACCAGCCATGAGGGCCTTGAAAGATGCTCTCAAACAACACCACAAATAATATATGGACGTCTTTCTCTCTGTCTCTATCAATCAACCTATTTAATCTATCGTATTTTTAAATGACCAGAAGAAAAAGATGGGAAACCCAGAGGGACGGGAGAAAAAATTGAAACCAAAACCAAAACCAAAACACCATATTTGCTCTACATTTCCAATTTGAATTAAAATAAATGGAGTTTAAAGTATTTTACAAAGGATCAATGTGATCAGATCATGAATTAGAAGAAATAAAAATGAGGGTTAGAAGTGACAGATGGGAACCTGGCCTGGAAAGCAAGCTGAAGCTTTCTGCCACTGAAGAGGTTCAGAGGAAACAATCAAAACATTGTGAACACTGAAAGCTTTTGCCACAATGAGAAGAGATAATGCCCCAGAAACTCGAGGCCACCCAAAAAAAGAGACTTATTGTCTATAAAATAATACCTGAAATGTCCTTTTTCCCTCCTGTGGTGGAAAGCTACCCCCCTTTCTCTTACTCATCTCATCTTACAAGTCAAATTGCTCTTACCTGTGATTGACTGAGGGAGGTGATGATGCCTTCAAATTGAATCCATTTGTTGCATACTCTAGTGATGGCTTCTATGACTCCAGCAAAGGCTACTCTGATGCTAGAGGCTGGGAACTTTTGTTGGGAGAAACAGCTGAGAAGGAAGAGAACCAACTATCCTAAAAAAATAGCCAGAGTGAGCTGATATTATATTCTTGGCATCACTTACAGGTTCCAGAGATGAATCAATGACCCAGGCAAAGTTTCTGTATTCGTAAAGCCTGAATTATATTGGGAAGAAACAGACAATAAACACATATAAAAATATAAAATAATAGCAGGTAGTGACAAATGCTAACATACAGAGGAACTGAGGGGTGCTGTTTATCAGGATTAGGTGGCGAAGCCCTGTTGTTAAAGTTGAGACTGAATCATTAGAAGGAGGCAGCACATCAAGCTCTCCATGAGTAGAATTCCAGGCAGAGGGGATAACGTCAGGAGCAAATACATGTGTTTAAGGGACAAAAAGAAAGGCAGGTGTCAGGAGCATGGTGAGTGAGGGGAGATGGCAAGAGATGAAGTAGGAGAGGGATGCAGAGGTCAAATCACATGGGGCTTTAGGGACCAAGATAAAGAGTTTGGATTTTATTTTAATTGCCGTGGAAAGCCATTGGCAGATTTTTCAGCAGGAGAGTGATATGATCTGATTTATGCATTCCATCCATTTTTGACCCTTTCACTTGAACTTTGGCTAGCAATTTTTTAGCCTGGCAGTGCCATTAGAGAGCCTCAAATTACTAGCTCTAAATCAAATTGATGAGAAGTGCTGTCATTCTTAGAAAAACATTGAAGTCAACATAGCAAGAACCAACTCAATTTAAAAAATAAGAGATTTTAACAGACACTTCAGCAAAAGAAGATATATGCATGGTCAATAAGCATATAAAAAGATGCTCAACATTATTAATCAGGAAAATGCAAATTAAACCATTGATGAGGTACTACCATACATACACTATAATGGCTAAAATTAAAGCCAGACAATATTGAGTGCTGACGAGGATGTGAAGTGAGGGAACTCTCACACATCACTGGTGGGAATGTAGAATGATTCAGCCACTTTGGAAATGGCTTGGCAGTTTCTTATGAAGTTAAAATATTCACTTTTTTTTGGCCATACAATTCAGCGATCCACTGCTAGGCGGGTGAAATAAAAACATGTCCACACAAAGATGTGTGTACAAATGTTCATAGTAACTATTCATAATGGCCAAAAATCTGGAAGCAAAATCTGAAAACAATTGAAGTGTCCATCAGCAGGTAAATGGATAAATATAGTGTATTCATGCAGTGAAACTCTATGAAGCGATACAGAGGAGTGAACTACTGCTATAAACAGTACAAATTAATATAAAAATTTTTCTTAACAAAAGATAGGCACAAAAAGAGTATATAAAGCAGAACTTCACTTATATGGAAATCAATAAGAGGCAATGATTGACGGTAATAGAAGGTAGATGAGTGGTTGCCTAGGGGTTGGGGGTGGTACTGTAGAGGGCTTGAGGAAACTTTTGGAATGATGGGAATGTTATATATCTTGACTGTGGTGATGATTACATGGATGTATACATTTATCTAAACGTATCAAACTGTGTACTCAAAATAAGTGTATTTTATTGTTTGCGAATCTTAAAACATAGCAGGAAATACTTTCTGTATATTCTCATTAGGGAGATGTTACCTCTCAAAAAAAAGAAATCCTGTAACCTGGCTCTGTCAGCCTTGACCCAGTGAGGAGGTGAAGACCCTGGCTTAATCAATACAGAGACACAACTTTCTTTCTTCCTTCCTCCCCTTTCCTACTTCCAACCCATTCCCCAGGGCCTCCTGTCCTCTGCTCTGACCCTTGAATCTTAGGTCACAGAATTTCCTGCCTTGGTTGTATAATTCACATCCTTAGACTTTATTAGGGTGACCTATCATCTTCCAGGAGCTGTGGATCCAGTTGGTGTAATCAGCATTTCTTTTGGGAAAACTGGCTAATTCATCCTCTTATACCCTTTTGAATGGACCACTTTGTATCAGGTTATTTTTGAAGACTTTCAGTACTAATCTTTTCTCATTTTT
The DNA here is from genome assembly GCF_037993035.2 of Macaca fascicularis. Classification (NCBI taxonomy): domain Eukaryota; kingdom Metazoa; phylum Chordata; class Mammalia; order Primates; family Cercopithecidae; genus Macaca; species Macaca fascicularis. Next base: position 103,909,217 of record NC_088381.1, read on the forward strand.
GATCTAGTTCTTGCATTTTTCCTGGAACTATTCAGCTTATTATAATTCTCTGTATTCCTCATTCCTTCCTTACACTGAAAGAAATATATGAGTGTACTTTACAGACAGATATATCCTTCATAGAGGCAACAGAACACCCATAGATGCCAACAGTTACATGTGCTACTGCAGAATAATGAAGAGAAGACTTTTCTTTATGAGCACCCTAACTGTGGGGTGCCTAAAATTGGGTCTACCACTTGAGTAAGTGGCTGAGTTAAATATTTTGACTTGAATTTCATAACTTGTCACAGTGATCCCATTGGCAGTAGAGTGGTAGGTTGCCAAGAAGGCAATTAATTATCTCTCTGTCGCCCTGTGTATTAAATTTTGTTCCCTCTCCCTAAAGAGAGGTGATGCTATGGCTTACAACTACTGTGCTCTTGCAGAGCTCTCCACACCAATTAGAAGGGTTCTGTGTTATGACAGTCTTTTATAAGATGTTATGACACTCTTTGATAGAAAGCCGTTGTCCCATTGAAGCAGAAACTTCATCAGAAGCACTAAGAATCAAGGGTGTGCTCTAGATACCCTGAATGGGAGGGGACTTTGTGCTTGCTGGGTCCATCAAACAAAGCGCCTCCCACATAGGTCTTTCCATGTGATCCAGTTATTTCCCTACATTTCTTTCCTAGCCCCACCCTTATTTAAGTATACAGTTGGAGGAAGGCCTGTAATATCGCATTTAACTCACTACTGGGAATACTTTATTGTGTTTATTTAAAACTCTTAAAGCTCTCTTCTGTGAAAGGCAAAATTGCCCTTAGCACATGAGTGGGTAAAGGGTATGGGATTCCTTCTTGATTAGAGTCATGTTTTTTGTTAGGAAAGGGTGAAAGTCACTGCTATAAGCCACGTCATGACACTACTGGGAATCGTGGATTTTAACATCTCCAACTCTAATTTCCTTTAGGAAGCCTTGCCTGTGGTCTCACATCAAATTTTCCTATCTGGGCAGTGAGAAGTTTAATCTCAGAGACGTGAGACCAAGTTGTTAATTACTTAGCACCTGAAATTCTTTTTTTTTTTTTTTTTTTTGAGACGGAGTCTCGCTCTGTCGCCCAGGCTGGAGTGCAGTGGCCGGATCTCAGCTCACTGCAAGCTCCGCCTCCCGGGTTTACGCCATTCTCCTGCCTCAGCCTCCCGAGTAGCTGGGACTACAGGCGCCCGCCACCTCGCCCGGCTAGTTTTTTTTGTATTTTTTAGTAGAGACGGGGTTTCACCGTGTTAGCCAGGATGGTCTCGGTCTCCTGACCTCGTGATCCACCTGTCTCGGCCTCCCAAAGTGCTGGGATTACAGGCTTGAGCCACCGCGCCCAGCCTCTGAAATTCTTAGATACTGTTATGTTTCCATTATCAGGGCCAAGAATTGCATAAATAACTCATTGCATTGGTTGTCTCAGTCTCATTTCTCCCTAACTTTCTTTAGCTTTAAGTACAGCCAATTTCAATAACAAATAATAAGCAAACAAAACAACAAACTGGAGATTCAAAACTTGCTAACTTTCTTCCCCCTGGACCTTTTCAGATCAAGGGGTCTTAAACTGAGCACATGGAATCTCTCCTTAAGAAAGTGTGAAGTTTTATGGGAAGATGTGCAATTAATTCAACCACTTGTGGTCCTAAATATATAGCTGGATACTTCTTTACCTTGCCATATCTATTCTTATCATATTTGTTGGTGTCTTTGAATCCAAACAGGTTCTGGTTAGACCAATAGTGAAGAATTTATGTTGAATTAAGTAATAGTTTTCAAAAGTGGATAAGATGTAAATGTTAATGGTGCTATCCAGTTGCTCATCTTCATCTTGGAAAGTTTTCCTATTTTTATTCAGAGGAATTACTCTGATATGTTTACCTGTAGTCCTTCCTGATCCTGTTCTATATTTTCCTGTTCATCAGTACATAGCAGCCATTACTATGCTGGCAGGTGTTTTGTTTGTGTGTGTTTTGTTGTTGTTTGGTCTAATATTTGATATATAGAAATGTATCATAAAAGGATGAGGCAATGGAATAGACCTCTCAGAAACAGAACTGGCCAGGCGTGGTGGCTCATACCTGTAATCCCAGGGAGACCGAGGCAGGTAAATCACAAGGTCAGGAGATCGAGACCATCCTGGCTAACACGGTGAAACCCCATCTCTACTAAAAATACAAAAAATTAGCCGAGCATGGTGGCGGGCGCCTGTAGTCTCAGCTACTCAGGAGGCTGAGGCAGGAGAATGGTGTGAACCCGGGAGGCGGAGCTTGCAGTGAGCCGAGATCGCACCAGTGCACTCCAGCCTGGGCCACAGCGGGACTCTGTCTCAAAACAAAAAGAAACAGAACTAAACTGTAACGCAGGAAGCCTGAATTCCAGTCTAAGTTTTGCTGTGTACTAGCTATATAATTTTGGGCAGATCACTTTAATCTGTATCTTCGTTTCTTCATTTTAAAAAATGGAGGTGATGATGTTAACTTTAAGTATTATGTGGAAGCAAACACAGAGCCAGGCATAAACTCAATGTTTGTTAATTCTACATCTAAAAATATTAATGTTCTGTAGCTCTAAGTTTTTACAGATTCTACAATAGCTCTAAATATTAAAAAAAAATATGCTTGTGTTTCTCAAAACCAGAAAATGGCAGAAGTTGAGGATTATTGTGATGAAGGTAACAGCAATGAATTCTGAAGAGCATGCATTTGTTTTTAATCCTTAAATGATTCTAAGATGTTGGTGCTTACCAACATATTAGAGTCGAGATAGGAAGAAGGGAGAGGATACAAAAATGAACAAGATATTATTCCTGCCTTCTGGGAGCTTACAGGCTCAGGCCTACCATCAACATGATAGGAAATCTTGGACACTGGTGCATTTGTTTTATGCTCTATGAGCGTCTCAATTTCAGTAGAGAATTGTTAATTTATTTGAAGTTGTTTTACATTTGTAATGGTACAAAATATATTTTATAGGACTTACTATTTGTATTTAGTTAGAAGTTTGTTCTTACTTTAATCTAGAATCATTTCTGTCATGTTTCCAGCTACTTTCCGTTAAAATTCGTCTTAATCATTACCTACCCTTGTTATCAAGAGCTAGTCAAACCAGTCTCGTAGTGTATGGGTTTGTGTGTGTGTTTATATATGTTTTTCCCTCCTTATTTGTTTACTCCATTAGTTGTGATACAGGCTAAATTGCTGTAACAGAGACCCAGAAATGCAGTGGCTCTGTCCTGTGAGGTCGTTTGAGGATCTGGGCTGGTGAGTCAGCTCTGCCATGATGAACATGTGGCTTCCATTTTAGACATCCAGGGTAGCTGTGTTGATTATTGACATTTCTCAGCCAAAGGGAAGAGGGCAGAGGAGGTCCATGGCAAAGAGCTTTGTGACTCAGCAGCTACACACAACACTTCTGTTCACACTCCATTGGCCTGAACTTCATGTTACTACTTCTGGCTGGAAGGGAGGCTGGGCAATATACTATCTAGATGGGCTGTGGGGGATTCTATTACTTAAAGGAAAAAAGAGAACGGGCACTGGCTGATAACTAGCAGTGTCTGCCACAGTCACTTACTCCTCCATCAATATTAATTCACATGTGAATACCAGTCTCTCATTTGTTCATGTTCTTATTGGCAACATAGGGATGTGACTGATAATTCCAGCAAGACAAGAATACAAGAATGTTACTGGTTCTTGGAATTAGTTTCTTATGTCTGTCTGTCTGTCTACCTACCTACTACCTGCCTATCGACCTTATTTGTCCTGTGGATACACAATTATCTGCAATTCTGATGTATGAACCTCTTGGTTATGGGTAGGTTCATTTTTGCCAAAAAATCTATATTTCCTTGGGAAAGTTAACTGCATGCAAATGAATAACTACGAGTTAACTAAGAGTAGAAATAATTATAAAACACTTGTCAAAAGTGAAGTGCCATAGCAAAGCTAAAAAATGACACTAAGAAAAAACTGATTGTCGTGACTTCAAAGGAAGTGTGAGGTTGGAGTGTTTTGACGTGTATGGCATTTAAATGATCTAAATAGGTGTTTAGGTGCTCACATGAGAGACTGTTCTAGCTACTCAGGGGGAAATAAGAGTCTGTTCTATCCACTCAATGCTTAGACGTTTCCGTGAGAATTTTATCATCTTTAAATATTATTTAAAAAGTAAAGATTGTGTTGTTTTTGGTTATATTTATCTGAAGGAAAAACATTGCCTAACAAAAATATGACATTCTTCTTAGACTGCTTTGTTCCTAGAGCCTCTGCCTCTGATATAATCTGTTTCTTCTAGATCCATGTGTTGACCAGACATACAGGAGTTAGCGCTGCAAACCAGCAGTGAACCCTTGTCAGAGATGGAACTTTGGGTTAGGCAACTTTCTTGTTTTAAAGACATGTATTTAAATATTTATTAGATATAGGAGGCCTCTCCAAAGGCAATAATCTGGTTATTTGAATGTTAAGTGAAAGAGAAAGGAAGAGATTATATTGCTTCTAAGTATCAGCAGTTTTAAAATAAGAAAACATAAATAGTTTGCATAGGAAACCTTGGAGTGTTTGAGATATCCCAAAACTCAACACCATCTACACCCACGAATGCTTTGGTTTAAAATATTTATTCTGGTGTGTTATTTAGCACAGTGGGAAAACCTCTGGCTCTGGGCTCGGTTAGAGTTGAGTTCAAATCTATCCTGTGATCTTGAGCCACCAAGATCTTCTTTCTCCATACCTGAGTTTCTTTACTGGTAAAATGGGTACTGGAATAATAATAGTACATAATAGGGTTTCCTTCCTTACTCCCTCCCCTCCCCTCCCCTCCCCTCCCCTCCCCTCCCCTCCCTCCCTTCCCCTCCCCTCCCCTCCCCTCCCTCCCTTCCTTCCTTCCACATAGTCTCACTCTGTCGCCCAGGCTGGAATGCAGTGGCACGATCTTGGCTCGCTGTAACCTCCACCTTCTGGGTTCAAGCTATTCTCCTGCCTCAGCCTCTTGAGTAGCTGGGATTACAGGCACACACCACCACCCCCAGCTAATTTTTGTATTTTTAGCAGAGACGGGGTTCCACCATGTTGGCCAGGCTGGTCTTGAACTCATGATCTCAGTTGATTCACCTGCCTCAGCCTCCCAAAGTGCTGGAATTACAGGCCTGAGCCACCGTGCCTGGCCTTTAGTAGGGTTTTGATAAGTGAGATGGAGCATGTGAAGTGCTTACCATAGAATATGGTAAATGTTCGACAAATGTCAGGAATGATTTTCTGTTTTTCTTTGCTCAGATATTTTGTAAAGAGCGGCATTCACAGTATTTTTCTGTGGATGATTTCAAATCTCAGACTCGCTGCGGTTCCATAGAAATATTCTCTTATGATGTGGTAGTATACCTTAGTGGTTGGGCCCAAACATCTTCCACTAATCTCTACCTGTGTACCTTGGGGCAAGTTAGTTAATTTCTCTGTGCCTCGGTTTTCTCATTTGTAAAATGGAGATCATAATAGTACCTACCTCAGAGGTTCTTATACTGACTGACTGAGATATGTGAAAGTTCTTGTGAGAATTAAAAGGTAGGTAAAGTGCTTAGTTTGACATACAGTAAATGTTCAACAAATGTTACATATTAATTTTAAGGCTTAAAATTGTTAGTTTTTTTTTTTTAGTGAATTGGTACATTTAGTGAATTTGGGTGTCTAATACCACATTTTGAATATAGTTCAATTCCTCATTTTAAGAACAGTTCTTTCAGTGCCCCGTGGCCTTCAAAGCAGTTTCTCAACTACAGGGTGCGCTATCGTGAATACATGGCAGAAAGAAGCACTACGCCAATAATCTAATGTTCTAACTTACTGTGAAGTACTTAGTTCTAACACCACCCTCAGGTTTGTTATAGTAGAAGCTAATTAATAAATGTGGGTGTTTTTATTTTCCCTTTTCTCCTTTTTAACTTCCTAATGAAGTAAACAGATGGCAGACAACTGGCACCAGAGGTGAAGAGAACTGGCAGTGCAATGGTTAACTTCCTTTCCTAAAGGACATGTGGGCTTTATCCTAGTGTCCCAACTCATTACTTGTAGCGTTGATGGAGAGGCCTGAAGAAAAGGATCCCAGGGAGAGAGCAGGTGTGTCGGGCTGCTGGGGTTCTCCCTCAAAACTAACCGTAGACACAGTACAGGTGACCTGGCAACACTCAGAAGTACCAGCCTTTGAACCATGTCTAGTGGCCTGTGATGCTGGGAATCCGCATGACCTTGTGAATGCTTTGAAGGCAGGAGCATATCTTACTAGACTTGGTTTCTCTGGCATCTAAGTAACACTGGCATATAGTAGGTGCTTAATAGCTTTTTGCTCATCAGATACCTGGAAGTAAAACATACTTCTTTATAATTTTGTATTCGATTTGATTTTATTTAGATGTTGCCAGTGCTGGGAGATTATACTCTGCTACTTTATACTAAACAATTTTGTAAAGGTTTATATTTACTAAAGAAACTTTCTATTTAAAGAAATCTGTGAATATCCTTTTGTAAAAATTGTTTAATTTTTAATACTGTATGCTTTGTAAATTTCTCTCTCTGTAAACAAAGAAGCACGAATCTAAAATAAACTGTTACCAAGCAGGTATAACAGCCAGGGGCATCTGAAGTAGCCGCTTCTTCCATTTAAAATGTAGACCTGTCTTACTCCTTGCTTTCCTCTTTTGGGGCTGCCTGCCACTAAATGTTAAATGGAGACATCTGTACTGGCAATTGAAGAAAACAGACATGAAGGCACAATAGACTCTTCAGAATGAAAGTGTTCTATTTCACCATTCTCTTGTTATTTAAAGGTGTAAGGCTTAATTCCCACAGAGCCTATTCCTAAGTCAGATTTTAAGGCATCCCCTTGGGGCAGAGGTGAAAGGGGTGAGGGAGATAGGGTGAAATTTGGGGGTTTCTTTCAGAAGTTGTGCATAGGGGGCTCTCACAGCAACTGTCCCCTGGCTCTGCTCCCATTGGCTGTGGAAAGTGGGGTGGGGTTAGCCATTTCTGCAGTTGCTGTTGGGGCAAGGCAGGGACCTCTGAAAGAACCAGACACAACCTGCCTGATGTGGATCACTCTGTGTGTTCTCCAAGAGAGCACTCTGGCCCACGGCTTGACCTGCCTTTATCTTTCAACAAAAGGAGGAAAGTGAATTCCTTCTAGAGCTTGTTTAGGTCCTCCTTGGCTCCTTGGTGCTGGGCTGTGGCAGGATACAGCCACTGAAGTGTAGTGCATTTTAAAAAACTCTTTCTGGGAAATGAAAACATGATTTTGAAGTAGTCTGTAGTATTGAAATGCAGCACTCTGCTTCTTTGCGAAGCAAGACTTACTGGAGGCTCACTGGTACAGAAGGGCCCTCAAGGCAAAGAGGCTCAGAAACAGCAGGAATGGGATCTTGAGAAAGGTACCGCTCATCCTATGAAACAAATTGCTCTAATTAAAAAAAAATGTGTCACGTTAGCAAGAGGAATTCAGCTGGCAATGTGACGGTGGAAGCAAGTTGTAAAAATCCTCCATAGAAATATCTACTCTACCGACTTCATAATCTTTGCCGCTTTTTGAGGTGTGATGAAAGGGATGGGAAATTGTTGGCCGGTGGCCTCCAACACTTCTGGCCATTCGCTTCTCCCCTCACCCTCTTCTCCCAGGAAAAAGAATCTCTTGAAAAAATTTCCCTTTTATTTTCCTTTTCATCCTCCTGTCTGAGTACATGGCTTCACCAGGGAAAGATGCTTTAAGACATTAACATTTTATCAACTTAAGCCTCTTTCAGCAATTGCCCACAAATCCCTATGGAATTTTGAACACTTAAGATGAATTAAGTTGTGCATTTGTTAAAAATTCTGTGCCCTTAATAATAAAATAGGACCATCAAAGGGAAGAAATAACATTTATTAAAATATACACAGTATTTGAGATCACAAATTTCTATGTCTACCTGGAAGCACTATCCTCTACTTTCATTAATGTTTATATTCTTGCTTTTATTTGATTCTGTTTGCATGAATTAAAATGTTTTGTTTTATTTTGCCATTTGCTTTTAGAAATGCTAAAATTTTGCCAACTTTAGTTGAATCATATTGTCTATTGGTATAGGAAATTCTCATTCTATTTCATAATAGAAGAAAAACACCAAAAGCAAAACGCTATAGTGAAGCAAAATACAGTCTACATGTTTGGGGATTATAAATCTCTGTAGGTTCTTCGAAGAATTATCCAAAATTACCATAGAGACATAGTTTTTTTAAATGCCAGTGGTTCTCAAAATTTAATGTACCTGTGAATCACCAAAGGGATTTTTGTTAAAATGCAGTTCTGATTCAGTAAATCCTGGGCAGGGTCCAAGATGATACAATTGTGACAAGCTTACACATGCTGCTGATGCTTCTGGGATACAGACACACTTCGTGCAGTTAGCACCTACAGACATTTGCATTTTAGTTTGTTTGGTTTCAGCGGTATGCTTTCACCAGTTGGTGAAACTCAAAGTTTACTTAGAAGGATTTAATAAAACTTACATTTTTCATACTGACTTAGCAATGATAAGCTTCCTTTTCTTAAAGGAAGAGAAGGTGAGATTCACATACAAGTTCTCAGCTGGCCCTGGTCCCTCATGCCCCTTCTATAGTTGTCTAATGGGACTCTGGATCTTCTCCTTTTTTCTCTTAGTCATGTAGAATTGAACTTTGCATTCTAGATATCAATTAGAGATGGGCGTGTTTTTTTTTGTTATTTTTTTTTAAAGTGTACTCCTATTTTAAAATATATCCTTGACCTCTGGGGACAGGGCACAGCTAAACAACAACAACAACAACAACAACAACAACAACAGCAGCAGCAGAAACCTCTGCAGATGCAAATGACTCTGTCTGACAGCTTTGAAGAGAGCAGTGGATCTCCCAACATGGAGGTTGAGATCTGAGAACGGACAGACTGCCTGCTCAAGTGGGTCCCTGACCCCTGAGTAGCCTAACTGGGAGACATCCCCCACTAGGGGCAGACCGACACCCCCCACCTCACACGGTGGAGTACACCCCTGAGAGGAAGCTTCCAAAGCAAGAATCAGACAGGTACACTCGCTGTTCAGCAATATTCTATCTTCTGCAGCCTCTGCTGCTGATACCCAGGCAAACAGGGTCTGGAGTGGACCTCAAGCAATCTCCAACAGACCTACAGCTGAGGGTCCTGACTGGTACAAGGAAAACTAACAAACAAGGACACCCACACCAAAACCCCATGAGTACATCACCATCATAAAAGACCAGAGGCAGATAAAGCCACAAAGATGGGGAAAAAGCAGGGCAGAAAAGCTGGAAATTCAAAAAATAAGAGCACATCTCCCCCTCTAAAGGAATGCAGCTCATCGCCAGCAATGGATCAAAGCTGGACGGAGAATGACTTTGACGAGATGAGAGAAGAAGGCTTCAGTCCATCAAACTTCTCAGAACTAAAGGAGGAATTACGTACCCAGCGCAAAGAAACTAAAAATCTTGAAAAAAGAGTGGAAGAATTGATAACTAGAATAATTCATGCATAGAAGGCCATAAACGAACTGACAGAGATGAAAACCATGACACGAGAAATACGTGACAAATGCACAAGCTTCAGTAACCGACTCGATCACCTGGAAGAAAGAGTATCAGCAATTGAGGATCAAATGAATGAAATGAAGCGAGAAGAGAAATCTAAAGAAAAAAGAAGAAAAAGAGATGAACAAAGCCTGCAAGAAGTCTGGGATTATGTAAAAAGACCAAATCTACGTCTGATTGGGGTGCCTGAAAGTGAGAGGGAAAATGGAACCAAGTTGGAAAACACTCTTCAGGATATCATCCAGGAGAACTTCCCCAACCTAGTAGGGCAGGCCAACATTCAAATTCAGGAAATACAGAGAACGCCACAAAGATACTCCTTGAGAAGAGCAACTCTAAGACACATAATTGCCAGATTCACCAAAGTTGAAATGAAGGAAAAAATCTTAAGGGCAGCCAGAGAGAAAGGTCGGGTTACCCACAAAGGGAAGCCCATCAGACTAACAGCAGATCTCTCGGCAGAAACTCTACAAGCCAGAAGAGAGTGGGGGCCAATATTCAACATTCTTAAAGAAAAGAATTTTAAACCCAGAATTTCATATCCAGCCAAACTAAGTTTCATAAGTGAAGGAGAAATAAAATCCTTTACAGATAAGCAAATGCTTAGAGATTTTGTCACCACCAGGCCTGCCTTACAAGAGACCCTGAAGGAAGCACTAAACATGGAAAGGAACAACCGGTACCAGCCATTGCAAAAACATGCCAAAATGTAAAGACCATTGAGGCTAGGAAGAAACTGCATTAACTAAAGAGCAAAATAACCAGTTAATATCATAATGGCAGGATCAAGTTCACACATAACAATATTAACCATAAATGTAAATGAACTAAATGCTCCAATTAAAAGACACAGACTGGCAAACTGGATAAAGAGTCAAGACCCATCAGTTTGCTGTATTCAGGAGACCCATCTCACAGGCAGAGACATACATAGGCTCAAAATAAAGGGATGGAGGAAGATCTACCAAGCAAATGGAGAACAAAAAAAAGCAGGGGTTGCAATACTAGTCTCTGATAAAACAGACTTTAAACCATCAAAGATCAAAAGAGACAAAGAAGGCCATTACATAATGGTAAAGGGATCAATTCACCAAGAAGAGCTAACTATCCTAAATATATATGCACCCAATACAGGAGCACCCAGATTCATAAAGCAGGTCCTTAGAGACTTACAAAGAGACTTAGACTCCCATACAATAATCATGGGAGACTTCAACACCCCACTGTCAACATTAGACAGACCAATGAGACAGAAAGTTAACAAAGATATCCAGGAACTGAACTCATCTCTGCAGCAAGCAGACCTAATAGACATCTACAGACCTCTCCACTCCAAATCAACAGAATATATATTCTTCTCAGCACCACACCACACTTATTCCAAAATTGACCACATAATTGGAAGTAAAGCACTCCTCAGCAAATGTACAAGAAAAGAAATTATAACAAACTGTCTCTCAAACCACAGTGCAATCAAACTAGAATTCAGGACTAAGAAACTCAATCAAAACCGCTCAATTGCATGGAAACTGAATAACCTGCTCCTGAATGACTACTGGGTACATAACAAAATGAAGGCAGAAATAAAGATGTTCTTTGAAACCAATGAGAACAAAGATACAACATACCAGAATCTCTGAGACACATTTAAAGCAGTGTGTAGAGGGAAATTTACAGCACTAAATGCCCACAAGAGAAAGCAGGAAAGATCTAAAATTGACACTCTAACATCACAATTAAAAGAACTAGAGAAGCAAGAGCAAACACATTCAAAAGCTAGCAGAAGGCATGAAATAACTAAGATCAGAGCAGAACTGAAGGAGATAGAGACACAAAAAACTCTCCAAAAAATCATTGAATCCAGGAGTTGATTTTTTGAAAAGATCAACAAAATTGTTAGACCGCTAGCAAGACTAATAAAGAAGAAAATAGAGAAAAATCAAATAGACACAATAAAAAATGATAAAGGGGATATCACCACCAAACCCACAGAAATACAAACTACCATCAGAGAATACTATAAACACCTCTATGCAAATAAACTAGAAAATCTAGAAGAAATGGATAATTTCCTGGACACTTCCACTCTCCCAAGACTCAACCAGGAAGAAGCTGAATCCCTGAATAGACCAATAGCAGACTCTGAAATTGAGGCAATAATTAATAGCCTACCAACCAAAAAAAGTCCAGGACCAGATGGATTCACAGCTGAATTCTACCAGAGGTACAAGGAGGAGCTGGTACCATTCCTTCTGAAACTATTCCAATCAAGAGAAAAAGAGGGAATCCTCCCTAACTCATTTTATGAGGCCAACATCATCCTGATACCAAAGCCTGGCAGAGACACAACAAAAAAAGAGAATTTTAGACCAATATCCCTGATGAACATTGATGCAAAAATCCTCAATAAAATACTGGCAAAGAGGATCCAGCAGCACATCAAAAAGCTTATCCACCATGGTCAAGTGGGCTTCATCCCTGGGATGCAAGGCTGGTTCAACATATGCAAATCAATAAACGTAATCCAGCATATAAACAGAACCAAAGACAAAAACCACATGATTATCTCAATAGATGCAGAAAAGGCCTTTGACAAAATTCAACAGCTCTTCAAGCTAAAAACTCTCAATAAATTCGGTATTGATGGAACGTATCTCAAAATAATAAGAGCTATTTATGACAAACCCACAGCCAATATCATACTGAATGGGCAAAAACTGTAAAAATTCCGTTTGAAAACTGGCACAAGACAGGGATGCCCTCTCTCACCACTCCTATTCAACATAGTGTTGGAAGTTCTGGCTAGGGCAATCAGGCAAGAGAAAGAAAGAAAGGGTATTCAGTTAGGAAAAGAAAAAGTCAAATTGTCCCTCTTTGCAGATGACATGATTGTATATTTAGAAAACCCCATTGTCTCAGCCCAAAATCTCCTTAAGCTGATAAGCAACTTCAGCAAAGTCTCAAGATACAAAATTAATGTGCAAAAATCACAAGCATTCTTATACACCAGTAACAGACAAACAGAGAGCCAAATCATGAATGAACTTCCATTCACAATTGCTTCAAAGAGAATAAAATACCTAGGAATCCAACTTACTAGGGATGTAAAGGACCTCTTCAAGGAGAACTACAAACCACTGCTCAGTGAAATAAAAGAGGACACAAACAAATGGAAGAACATACCATGCTCATGGATAGGAAGAATCAGTATCGTGAAAATGGCCATACTGCTCAAGGTAATTTATAGATTCAATGCCATCCCCATCAAGCTACCAATGAGTTTCTTCACAGACTTGGAAAAACTGCTTTAAAGTTCATATGGAACCAAAAAAGAGCCCGCATTGCCAAGACAATCCTGTTAAAAGAACAAAGCTGGAGGCATCACGCTACCTGACTTCAAACTATACTACAAGGCTACAGTAACCAAAACAGCATGGTACTGGTGCCAAAACAGAGATACAGACCAATGGAACAGAACAGAGTCCTCAGAAATAATAGCACACATCTCCAGCCATCTGATCTTTGACAAACCTGACAAAAACAAGAAATGGGGAAAGGATTCCCTATTTAATAAATGGTGCTTGGAAAATTGGCTAGCCATAAGCAGAAAGCTGAAACTGGATCCTTTCCTTACTCTTTATACAAAAATTAATTCAAGATGGATTAGAGACTTAAATGTTAGACCTAATACCATAAAAACCCTAGAAGAAAACCTAGGTAATAGCATTCAGGACATAGGCATGGGCAAGGACTTCACGTCTAAAACACCAAAAGCAACGGCAACAAAAGCCAAAATTGACAAATGGGATCTAATTAAACTAAAGAGCTTCTGCACAGCAAAAGAAACTACCATCAGAGTGAACAGGCAACCTACAGAATGGGAGAAAATTTTTGCAATCTACTCATCTGACAGAGGGCTAATATCCAGAACTTACAAAGAACTCAAACAGATTTATGAGAAAAAAACAAACAACCCCATCAAAAAGTGGGCAAAGGATATGAATAGACATTTCTCAAAAGAAGACTTGCATATGGCCAACAGGCACATGAAAAAATGCTCATCATCACTCGCCATCAGAGAAATGCAAGTCAAAACCACAATGAGATACCATCTCACACCAGTTAGAATGGCGATCATTAGAAAGTCAGGAAACAACAGGTGCTGGAGAGGATGTGGAGAAATAGGAACACTTTTACACTGTTGGTGGGATTGTAAACTGGTTCAGCCATTATGGAAAACAGTATGGCGATTCCTCAAGGATCTAGAACTAGAAGTACCATATGACCCAGCCATCCCATTACTGGGGATATACCAAAAGGATTATAAATCATGCTGCTATAAAGACACATGCACACGTATGTTTATTGCGGCACTATTCACAATAGCAAAGACTTGGAATCAACCCAAATGTCCATCAGTGACAGACTGGATTAAGAAAATGTGGCACATATACACCATGGAATACTATGCAGCCATAAAAAAGGATGAGTTTGTGTCCTTTGTAGGGACATGGATGCAGCTGGAAACCATCATTCTCAGCAAACTATCACAAGAACAGAAAGCCAAACACCACATGTTCTCATTCATAGGTGGGAACTGAACAATGAGATCACTTGGACTCAGGAAGGGGAACATCACACAACGGGGCCTATCATGGGGACCGGGGAGGGTGTAAGGATTGCATTGGGAGTTATACCGGATGTAAATGACGAGTTGATGGGTGCTGACGGGTTGATGGGTGCAGCATGCCAACATGGCACAAGTATACATATGTAACAAACCTGCACGTTATGCACATGTACCCTAGAACTTAAAGTATAATAATAATAATAATAATAATAATAATAATAATAATTATATATGAAAAAATAAAATAAAATAAAATATTCCCTTATCATCAAACTTTTACCAAGAGCCCTGAAGAATATTCAAGAAATCTCAGTCCTTAGAGATAAGAGCTTCTCTGTATATTTTTGGCTGATTATAACACAGAAAGAAATATTTCAGCTAAATAATGATGAAATAATCTGTTTTAAACATTAGTTGTTTAAATGTTGTCTCTCCCATTAGACTATTAATTCCCTGAGGGCAGGGTCTATGTGTTAGGTTGTTCTTGTATTGCTGTAAAGAACTACCCAACATTGGGTAATAAAGAAAAGTGGTTTAATTGGCTTACAGTTTTACAGGCTGTACAAGCGTTGTGCCGACATTGCTTGGCTTCTTGGGAGGTCTTGGAGTTTTTACTCATGATGGAAGGCAAAGTGGGAGCAAGCACTTCACATGGTGAAAATAGGAGCAAGTGACAGAAAGAGAGAAAGCAAAAGGTGATGGGGTGTGGGGAGGAGCCACACACTTTTAAATGATCAGATCTCGTGAGAACTCACTATCATGAAGACGGCACCAAGCCACGAGGGATTCATCTCCATGATCCAAGCAGCTCTCACCAGGCCCCGCCTCCAGAATCGGGGATTACAATCCAAGGTGAGATTTGGGCAGGGACAAATATCTAAACAAATCAGTCTACGTATATTTCACCTATGTACAGTTGTATAACTGTAGTTGCCAATAGAAGTTTTAGATAGAGCTGGCAAACCATAAATACTGGATAAATGGAATTCAAGTATCAAGTTGACATAAAGATTGTCACACAAAAAGATCTCTAAAAATGACAATGGCCACTCATGGGGAAGGCTAGGGTTCTTTTTCTTCTTAGGACTTGCAGTTCCTCAGACATGTGTAGGCCTGCCATTGACTCTGTGTTCTCTGTGTTGCTCTCTGAATCTTAATTTTCCCACTTTTTTTTTTTTTTTTTAGGTGGAGTGTTGCTCTGTTGCCCAGGCTGGAGTGCAGTGGAGCAATCTCGGCTCACTGTAAGCTCCGCCCCCCGGGTTCACACCATTCTCCTACCTCAGCCTCCCAAGTAGCTGGGACTACAGGTGTATGCCACCATGCCCAGCTAATTTTTTTTGTATTTTCAGTAGAGATGGGGTTTCACCATGTTAGCCAGGATAGTCTCGATCTCCTGACCTTGTGATCTGCCTCCCTCAGCCTCCCAAAGTGCTGGGATCACAGGTGTAAGCCACAGTGCCCGGCCTATTTTCCCACTTTTGAAATGGAGATGAAACATCTGTCATGAGTAAGGAATGGTAAGAGTGAGCTATAGGTGTGGCTGTTTAGTGACTCTACCAGTGTGCTTTGCTGGAAATAAAGAGACAAATGGCACATATAAAATGTCCTCGGTAGGAGCCAGCCTTCCTCTCCAACAGGCAGAGACAATGCTCAGTGTTCATTACACTGTGTTTTACTCACATTGCAGAAAGATAATTTTTTTAAAATTTTTTATTTTTTTGAGACAGAGTCTTGCTCTGTCACCCACGCTGGAGTGCAGTGGCTCGATCTTGGCTCACTGTAATCTCTGCCTCCTGGGTTCAAGCGATTCTTCTGCCTCAGCCTCTCCAGTAGCTGGGATTACAGGCATGTGCTAGCACATGTGCTAATTTTTGTTTTTAGTAGAGATGGGGTTTCATCACATTGGCCAGGTTGGTCTCAAACTCCTGACCTCAGGTGATCCACCCACCTTGGCCTCCCAAAGTGCTGGGATTACAGGTGTGAGCCACCACATCTGGCCCAAAAGATTACATTTTTTAACCTTCTTTGTAGGTGGGTAGGTCTGGAATGATATGATTTGGAAAATGAAATGTAGGTAAAAATGATATAATTTCCAGACTTGATCCTTAAACACATCTTGCATTGGCCGGGTGTAGTGGCTCATGCCTGCAATTCCAGCACTTTAGGAGGCTGAGGTGGGTGGATCACCTGAGGCCAGGAGTTTGAGACCAGCCTGGTCAACATGGTGAAATCCCTTCTGTACTAAAAATGCAAAAATTAGTGGGCATGCTGGCATGTGCCTGTAATCCCAGCTACTTGGGAGGCTGAGGCAGGAGAACTGCTTGAACCCTGGAGGTGGAGGTTGCAGTGAGCTGAGATTGCACCACCGCACTCCAGCCTGGAAGACAGAGGGAGACTCCATCTCAAAAACAAACGAACAAACACCGTCCTGCATCAACTGCTAACCTTCTCTTCCCATTTTCTGGTAACACTGGAAGCCACATGCCCCAGATGGGGTAGCCACAAGATGAAAGCTATTTAGGTCCCTGAGCTTGGAGGGTAGTCACCCAAGAGAGCCACATAACCCATATGAGACTGTGCTGTGAAAGAGGACAACAAAACAAAACAAAACAAAAAAACGACCAAAAACCTTGATATGTGAAGCCACTGAGATTTTTGTGGTTACAATGGCTAGCATTAATAATCATTAATAATTCTAATTAATATGCCTCTTGATACTTGTAAGAGATTTTCTAGTCTGGGGGAGGGAGGAGAAGCAATAGAGGGGATAAAATGAGATAGAGGGGTTGTGGTGCTTGAGAGAAGGGGTTGGGGTGCGGATACCATGTTCAGAGTCAGTCTACTTCTAGGAGAACTTCGCCTTACCGTTCAACAAGAGCTGTGTTTCTTGTCGGTCCTATTGGCATATTGTGAACACGTTCCTTTCACAGTAGTCAGTAGGTCTCCCTAGATGACTGGCTATAACACTCATCTGTATTTCAGAACTCTGTCTGGGGCTGGGTGTGGTGGCTCACATCTGTAATCCCAGCACTTTGGGAGGCTGAGGCAGGAGGATCACTTGAGCTCAGGAGTTCGGATCAGCCTGGACAACATAGTGAGACCTCATCTCTCTTTCTGTATAAAAACTTTGGCGGGTTACTGTCTAACATAAATCAGTTGAACTCCCCTCTCTCTTACTTCCTCCCTCCCTAAATACAGAAGGTTCCTGTTCTTTTGTGAATCAAAGAACATGAAGGTGGATCCCTGAATATCCAAAACAGTAGGATAGAAGGAAAACATCTCATTGGTGTCCTTGGAAAAAGGTATACAAAACTAGCTCATAAGCAAGGACAGTATGAGAAAGCATAGCCCTGTTATAAAAATAGCTAACATGGCCGGGCACAGTGGCTCAGCACTTTGGGAGGCTTTACTTGGCTTTACTTGGGTGAATCACCTGAAGTCAGGAGTTTGAGACCAACCTGGTCAACATGGTGAAACCCCGCTTCTACTAAAAATATAAAAATTAGCTGGGTGTGGTAGCATGCACATGTAGTCCCAGCTACTCAGGAGGCCAAGCAGGAGAATTGCTTGAACCTGGAAGGTGGAGGTTGCAGTGACCCAAGATTGCACCACTGCACTCCAGCCTGGGCAACAGAGCAAGACTCCCTCAAGAAAGAAAGAAAGAGAGAGAGAGAGAGAGAAAGAGAGAGAGAGAGAGAGAGAGAGAGAGAGAGAAAGAAAGCAAGCTAACATGTAATGGTGTTTATTATGTAACTGGCACTGTGCCAAAAGTTAGACACATATCATCTCATTTAATCATCACTACAGCTATATAAGTTATTTATTGTTTTATTTAATAAAAGAAGAAACATTTTATTTTTTAAATAAAAGAAGAAGTCACAGAAAGGGTAAATTGCCCTGATCCCATGGTTAGTAAATGCAAGACTCAATGATTTCTCATTGCTTTTGAGACAGATAACAAATACCTTAATATACCTTACAAAATCCCATATGATCTGGTTCTTGTCTATGAACCCATCTTACTACTGAAGCCAGACATACTGACCTTCTTTTAATTTCTCAATCATATAATGTTTTTTCCCACTCTAGTAACTCTTTCCCCCTTTTCCCCTCCTTCCTTTTTTTTTTTTTTCTTTTTCACTTGGAGAATTTTTCCTTGACTAAGTCCCGACCTGAAATTCTGTCAAGTCCTCTTTCTCCACACACTCATAGTAACTTGCACTTCGGTTCCTGGCATTATCAGAAACATTTATTTGTATTATCCTTGGACTATTGTCTGTTTCTTCTAGAATGTGATCTCTGTGAGGCAAGGACTAGGGCTTGTTAGCTCAATATCTCTATTTGGCCCATACTAAGCTCACAGTAAATGTTCAGAGAATGAATAAAATGAATGATCCTTAGGTTTTTAAATTGGTCCCTGGAATAAATATTGATGGAAGACGGGATGAGGGTGGGAAAATAGGTGAAGAATATTGCTATTTGAAAAGAACTCTGAGAACATATCACTTGCTGGTATTCTTAATAGATTCATTGTGTTGGAAAGAGACTTCTGTTTGCTTTTTAAATATTTTTCACAGTTCTGCAGTGATAGGCACTCTTGATATTTTTTGAAGACAGTATTATTCTATACAAGTGGAGGATGGTGGTGCATGCATGTAGTCCTAGCTATTTGAGAGGCTAAGAATGGAGGATTGCTTGAGCCCAGGATTTCAAGGCCAGCCTGGGCAACATAGTGATACACTGTCTCTAAAAAACAAAAGTAAACAAAACCCCCGTCAATTTAAAATAACAAACAAACAAAAACTGAGTTTTCGAGCTCCTGGTGGTCCTGAACTTATCACAAAGGATTCTTGAATTTATAAAAATATTGGCCAGGGGTGACCAGATGCGGTGGCTCACACCTGTAACCCCACCACTTTAGGAGGCCGAGGCAGGTGAATCACGAGGTCAGGAGATCGAGACCATCCTGGCTAACATGATGAAATGCTGTCTCTACTAAAAATACAAAAAATTAGCTGGTCATGGTGGTGGGTGCCTGTAGTCCCAGCTACTTGGGAGGCTGAGGCAGGAGAATGGCGTGAACCCGGGAGGCGGAGCTTGCAGTAAGCAGAGATCGGGCCACTGCACTCCAGCCTGGGCGACAGAGTGAGACTCCGCCTCAATAAGTAAGTAAGTAAGTAAATAAATAAATAAATATTGGCTGGGCGCGGTGGCTCACGCCTGTAATCCCAGCACTTTGGAAGGTCGAGGCGGGCAGATCACGAAGTCAGGAGTTCACGACCACCCTGGCCAATATAGTGAAACCCTGTTTCTACTAAAAATACAAAAAATTAGCCGGTCGTAGTGGCAGGCGCCTGTAGTACCAGCTACTCAGGAGGCTGAGGCAGACGAATCGCTTGAACCCAGGAGGCGGAGGTTGCAGTGAATAGAGAGTGCACCACTGCACTCCAGCCTGGGGGACAGTGCACAACTCTGTCTGAAAAAAAAAAAAAAATTGGCGTTTTGTGTAGATTGAGTAAATGACATGTCTTTACATATGTGTACATATCTACATTCTTCAAAAAATATATGTAGATGCTACTGTAAATAATACAATGCCAATTTATTTAATAGCATGAATAAATTTCACAGTAATTTTTCATAATTATGCTTTCCCTTTATCAGCAGATACCTTCACTCTAATTGTTTTACATATTCTTAATATGAAAACATGGTCCTCATACTTAAATGGCGAAAAGAGGACTAAATCTTCTAACTATTACAAAATGAATTTTAGAAATGTTATTAAAATAGAAGTGATCTTTAGGTATCAATGTTCTAGTTTTATATTGTATTTTTACATTCCTCATGGAAACTGGCTTCTTAAATCAAGGCCATCTCCAAAATTATGTTTGGTTCTTCTTTTTATGAGGTATCTCTTTGTTTGTTCTCTCCTTAGCTTTTTTGTGTTATAGAGAATATAACTCGTGGACCAACTACTAAAGGAAAAAAATTGATATTTAAGGGACGTTATAAATTAATTTTGACTTGTTAGAACATTAGGAAAATATTGTCATGCTACAAAAAATTTTCATTTGCTCATAATTATCAATTTGATTATATTAGTAGGAATTAAGAAAAGTGGAAAAGTATCTTTCCAATAAATCAAAGTTCTTACGGTATCTCTTCAATCCATCCTATGCATGTCTCCAAAGTAATTTTTCTAGATTTCTTATTTAACATTTTAGTTTCTGCTGAAACACCTGCAGTGACGCTAATCGCCTACAGATTAAAGCCCAAATATTTTAGCTTAGTGTGCCATGTTCTCCTCAGTTTGTTTCCAACTTGTTTTTCTGTTTTTATTTCTCAATATGTCCCTGCAAATCTGCTAGAGTGTGGAGGTTAAGCATTTGGTTGAGAGCAAGAAAAACTTGGATCAAGCCCTAGTTGTACCAGTTGCCATTAGGCATTGAGCTGAGTGCCTAACACTCAATATCACATTTAAACCCCACAGCAGCCATTGTGATCTTGACTTTGCAGGTCAAAACACCAAGACTTTAGGGAGTTAGGCAACTGGCCTGATGCCATGCCAGTTAAGTATATGGCCTGAAGAATGAGACAGGTTTTCAGTTTCTGTAAACTGGTCAATTTTTTAATTGAAGATGTGAGGCGTACATGGTAACTTTGAACATATTCGATTTAAAAAAACAAATCCAAATCTAAATGAGAGAATGTGAATACTGCCATAGAGTTTATCAAGTGGAAATTAACTTATTTCCACAGTTTTATCCTAGAATTTGTTTCGAAATGAAGCCTGACATTTAAGGAAGAAGGATGATTGGATGGGAGCAGAGTGCAGGGGGAGCCTGCAGCCAGTGGAATGCGGAGCCACCTCAGGCCCTCTGTGACTTGGCATGCCACTTGGTCTCCCTGAGCCTTATTTTACCATATTGTAGAATGTGCACCCCAAGGGTCTTCTTTCTGGCCTCACACCATCATTATCAGGATATGTAAAAGTACTAGAAAATGTATCAAACGCTGGGCAAATAAAAAGTACTACTACTATCTTCTGTTCAAGATGTGACTATTTTTCCCATAGCTGTAGAGGATGGAATCATACTAATTTCTACCATGGAATCATACTATTTTCCACCTTGGTGATAGGAATACTTTCTTAGGACATAACATTTTTTCATTTTCTCCTACATGATTGTGTACATACTTGAATTTAGTTTAATTTTCCATGGACACAACTCCATTTTGACTGCTGAGTAGATTAATAAACTGATTCAGAAAATCACTAGAAGCGTGGTTGGCTGATGAATAGGACAGAGATTAATAAGCAACTTATTTGTAAGTTTTAAAGATATAATCTGGAAAACATTAGCCAGTTGTAAAAACGTTGTCATATTTTCTCTTTACCAATACCTTACCTCACTGTTCACAAGCTCTAAGCTAAGGGAATATGTGCAGATTAATCAACATTCCCACCTGTGTAGCAAGACAATTGGTCAGTGGATGGGAGAGTCAGTACAGTTCACAGGATCTCCTTGATCTGGTTTCTCTTTTTATTTTTATTTTTATTTTTTTGAGATGGAGTCTTGCTCTGTCGCCCAGGCTGGAGTGCAGTGGCGCCACCTCGGCTCACTGCAAGCTCTGCCTCCCGGGTTCTCGCTATTCTCCTGCCTCAGCCTCCCGAGTAGCTGGGACTACAGGCGCCCGCCACCACGCCTGGCTAATTTTTTGTATTTTTAGTAGAGACGGGATTTCACTGTGTTAACCAGGATGGTCTCGATCTCCTGACCTCGTGATCCACTTGCCTTGGCCTCCCAAAGTGCTGGGATTACAGGCGTGAGCCACCGAGCCCGGCCCTTTTTTAATCTTAAGTATATGTGACAGCCTGATTGTAGCATGTGAAGTCAAAACTGTACTCATGTGGTTAAAAAAAATACAAAACTTAAGTTTCTAATTTTTTTTTTCATAAGAGGCAGTATAAGACAATATAAAAAGCACCATATCCGTAATTACCACACATTGCTTTGCTTTCATATATGGAATAGATTTTGTGAAACCAAGTAAATCATTTCCTAATGTTTAGTCCTCATGTGATATAACACATAGTAAATAGTGCCAAGTACTAAGATGTGAAATACAAGCGAAACGATTCACAGAATACAAAGCATTCATTCCAAATACTCATAAGAATAAATGAAGAGTAATAAATGAAAATAGATAATCCACCTATTTTACTTAATTCTCATACATAGCATAATTTCACGTTTAGAAAAGAAAAAAAATACAAGATATAAATACTTTCCATAAAGCTGAACCCAAGCTTTGAAGAACTTTTTCCTATAAAATTATTTACAAGCAGAAATGTTTATCCTGAATATCAAGATGAACACTTGAATGTTTGTTTCAAAGAATTAAATTATTTCAGTGCTGTCCTAAAGCTGTAGTTTCAAAATCATGGAAAGGTTTTTGAAACCAAATGCTTTTCTTCTTTTGAGGATATAGATACACACATGCGCGCGCACGCACACACACACACACACACACACACACTTAAAAGACCTGGGCTCATTTTTAAAAATGCAGAATACGTTTTCCCAACTCCATTATTCCTCTCCCTCTGGCTTCTTGAGATGAACACTTTACTAGGATAAAGGATTTCTTCTGTAAGCAAGTCTTATTTCAGATTAATTGGAACCAATTGAGAACGCAAACACCATTCACTTTCTAGCATTGATATGCTGTTGGGTTGGAACCTATCTGCTGCTGTTGCCGAAAGTACTTGGCCAAAGTGGCAGTTTGGAAAGAGATGGAGGAAAATGGACAAGGGAGCACTTCTCAGAGTGCAAATTTAGGCTCCATACAAGGAGCTTTCCCTTCCTACAGGATGAGTAGTGGAATGGCCTCTCAATTTTTACCAATATGTTTTTTAGAATTGCTGTGGATCATAAAATGCTGTATATCTCCTATTATTTCCCATTAATTTTTTTTTTCTTTTTTTGAGAGGGAGTTTCGCTTTTTGTCAGGCTGGAGTGCAATGACGTAATCTCGGCTCACTGCAACCTCTGCCTCCCAGGTTCAAGCTATTCTCCTGCCTCAGCCTCCTGAGCAACTGGGATTACAGCTGTGCACCACCAAGCCCAGCTAATTTTTGTATTTTCAGGAGAGACAGGGTTTCACCATGTTGGCCAGGCTGGGCTCGAACCCCTGGCCTCAAGTGATCCACCTGCCTCGGCCTCCCAAAATGCTGGGATCACAGGCATGAGCCACAGCCACCAGCCTATTTCCCATTTTAAATAGTAAAATTATCATTGAGTATCCTGTCCTTGTTTCTGTATTGTATGTTAAGTGCGGTGAAAGCAGAGAACTTGACTTTTTAAATTCATGGGTTATCAGACCAAGGGGAGCCCCCAGGGAAAGACTGAATATCAACTGGAAAGCCTAAATTTTAAGCTGGTTGTGGTAATTGGCTGAGACTTTGTAGGTTTTTTCTTTGATTGGAGTGTTTTAAGAGTAGAAAGAAGAATGAAATATTTTAGTGACCAGAAGGGCAGAGCAAAATCCTACCCATTCACTACACTGTTTTTCTTTCTGGACAGAAAGTTATTAAGATCACTTTCAATCTGACATTTTAATAAAAAGGCTGAAACTGGAGTTATGGTTGTAGATGAGATGGAGTAAACGTGTTTCACCCTTTCTCTCACACTGAATATAACTATAAAACCCAAATAGAATGCATGGCGGCAATTGTTGGAAGATTCTGGAAAGTAAATAGGAGCAGGTAGATTGGAACAAAACAGAATTTGAAGTATAATCCAATTCATGGTGAATCTACTATTTTCCCTCTTTGATGTACCCCAACGTGAACTCAGTGTGCCTGTTAACCTGGAAGTGAGCACTATAGTTCAGGTGGAAAGGTCTCCAAGAGAAGCCTCTGTCCTTGGTTTGAAGCCTAGGAAAGGAATCCCCTAATGCTCAAGGAGAATGTGAATATGCACTCATTCCTGTTCTGTTTTCTTCATTCTGTTATTTCCTAGCCCACTCAGGCAATTCTGAATGGTAACAGTGGAAGCAGCTATGAAAACCCCAAAATCCAAAACTTTGAGGAAGAGGACCCCTCCTCTCCATTTGGTGGAGATGTTGTTCCAAGACAGTGGGACAAACCCCTGTTGATTCCCTGCCTCTGTTCTCCCTCTGCTTTGGCCAGGACACAGGTTTAGTCATGAAAGTGTGTGACACAGAGTGTGACACAGCAGGGTAACCAGAACTCCAAGTGTTGGTCTAGTGGACCATGTAGGGGAGGCCCAGGGAATGGGAAAGTATTGGAGAGCTCTTGGGAAGGGAGGAGCTTGTGAAATCAACCCCATAAAGTTGTTTATGAGCGCCAAGCTCACCTTTAAGCTGCACCAATATAGGTCTGATCCTCATATGCATACCAAAGACTTTGAGAACTGAACTAATAGACTGTCCAGGGTTCAGACTGACCATTTGGCAGTACACACTTAGGAAAGATCCAGAAAGCATGACAGAAGCTTTGAAAATTGAACTGACTTTGGAATCACAGTCTATAGAGAGTGTACTGAAACTTGTGTCTTGTACATACTCAGTCAATTGCCTGCTAAAACCAAATATCAATATTCTTCACAGAACTTAAACAAGACCCAGAGTGACATGATATAATATTCAAAGTGTCTAGAATATAATCCAAAATTATTTAGTGTTCAAAGAACCACAAAAATCTTAACTCACATGGAAAAAGACAATATATGTTAACACCAAAAGTATACAGACATTAGAGTTATCTGACAAAGACTCTAAAGCAGTTATTTCAAAAATTTTTGAATTAATAGTCATGCTCTTGCAACAACAGTTAAAGCCTCAGCAAAGAAATTGATAATATAAACAAAAACAAAGTGGAAATTTTAGAATTAAAAAATACAATTATCAAAAAAATTAAAAGGCTTACTGGAGGGACTTAATAGCAGAATGGAGATGAAAGAAGGGTCAGTGAACTTGAAGATAGATCAATAGAAATTACTCAATCTGAAAAAGATTTTTGAACAACTGGAAAAAGAATTAATAGAGCTTCAGAGACCTGTGGAGCAATAAAAAAATCAAATTTTCTTATCGTCAAAGTCTCATAAAGAAAGGGAAAAATACAATGCTGAAAAACACTTGAAAAAATAATGCCCCAAGTCTTGCAAATTTGTTGAAAGACAAAAACTTAAGTTTATACTTATTAAGAAGTTGGGCAAATCTCATACATTATAAACTCAAAGAAATCCATGTGTAGAGACATTGTAATCAGACTGC
Organism: Macaca fascicularis; assembly: GCF_037993035.2. Taxonomy (NCBI): domain Eukaryota; kingdom Metazoa; phylum Chordata; class Mammalia; order Primates; family Cercopithecidae; genus Macaca; species Macaca fascicularis. The sequence continues at coordinate 103,934,772 of NC_088381.1, forward strand.
TAAAATCTTAAAACAGCCAGATTAAGATAATGCATTACATGTATGGGAATGATGATTTGAATGACTGGATTTGTCATCAGAAAGCAAAGAGGCAGGGAGGAGGAGGGACAACATTTTTAAAGTACTGAAAGAAAAGAAGCGTCAACCTAGAATTTTGTTTCTAGCTAAAATACTCTTCAGGATTAATGGTGAAATAAAAATTTCTCAAATGAAGAAAAAGAGAGTTTATAGGCAAAAGACCTATTCTAAAAGAATTGCTAAAGGAAGCTTTTCAAACAAAAGTGAAAGGATACTGAAAGGAAAGGTAGAACATCAGGAATAAAAGAAAAGAAAAAGACATGGAAAACATCTCGGTAAACATAATAATAGAATATTCTCATCCTCTGAGTTCTTAAAAATATGTTTGGCTGTTAAAAGCAAAAATTGAAATTTGTGGGATGAGGTTCTCAATGAATGCAGTTGTAATTCAAGACAACTGTAGCGTAAGTGGACAGGCTAAAGCAATATACAAAGTGGTAGGGTTTCTATGTTCCAATTGAAGTGGTAATATATGGATTCATAAAAAAAAACTGCAGAAAATTGAATATGTATCTCAAGTGAAATGATTAAAAATACCATACAAGATAAGAATAGATACATTAAAATGAAATATTTTTAAAAGGCTTAAATTACCAAAAGAAGGCAGAAAAAACACAGGAATCCCCCCTCCCCCCAAAAAAAGGGTGACAAAAATAAATTGAAGCACGGGAATCTAAACCCAAACATGTAAATAGTTACATTAAATGTAAAAGATCTAATTGCACCAATTAAAAGACAGATATAATCAGAATACATTTAAAAATATGACCTAACTTATGTACTGTGTACAAGAAACTCACTTCAGTTTGATACATAAGAGGTTAAAAGAATGGAAAAATATGTACCATGCAAACACTACTATAAAGAAAGCTTGAGTAGCTATGTTAATGTCAAATAAAGAAGACTTTAGAGCAAAGAAAATTACTAGAAATAAAAAGGACTATTACATACTGTTAAAAGGATTAACTCAAGAAGAATACACAAATACTAGACATATATGCAATAACAGAGCTTTAAGATACATAAAGTGAAAACTAACAGGGATGAAAGTACAAGTAGACACATCTATAATTAGAAACTTCAACATTCCTCTCTCAGCAATAGATATAATGAATAGATGGGACATGAGCAAGAATATAGAAGAACTGCAGAATGGTTCAACCAACTGGATCTGTCATAAAACACTCTACCCAAGAGCAGCAGAATAGACATTCTTTTCGAGTGCATGGAACATTCACCAAGATAGACCATCTCATAGATCATAAAATAAGGCTGAGAAATTGAACATCATTGAAATAGTACAAAGTATCTTCCGAGGCTACAAGAAAATTAAACCAGAAGTAACAACAGAAAGATAATATCTCTAAATACTTGGTAATTAATCATCAAATCTTAAAATAATGGGCAAAAGAGAAAGTCTCAAAGGAATTTGAAAATAGTTTGAAGTAAATGAAAATCAAAATACAAATTGTAGGATGAAGTTAAGTGTTTAGAGGGACATTTATAGCACTAAATATGCATATTTTAGAGGGAAAAATGGTCTTAAAGAACTTAAGCTTCTACCATGATACACTTGAGAAAGAACAAATTAAACTCAAATCAATAAGAATGAAGGAAATTATAAAGACAAAAGCAGAAATCAATGAACTTGAAAACAAAAAATAGAGAAAAATCAAAGAAACTAAAAATTAGTTCTTTGAAAAGATCAATGCAATTTGTGAAGCTCTAGCAAGAAAACAGAGAGAATGCAAATGATTGATACCAGGAATGAAAGAAGGGACATTACTATCAACTCTAACATTAGAAGGAAAATAAGAAATATGCCAAATAATTCTACTCACATAAACTAGATGAAATGGATTAATCTCTGAAAAACCACAAACTCCCAAAACTCACCTGAGATGAATAGGTAGCCTCAATAGTTCTACAACTATTGAAGTAATTGAATTTGTAGTTAAAAATGTTCTGAAGGAGAAATCCGCAAGCCCTGTTGGTTTCACTGGCAGTAAGAGGATTTTGAATGTTCACAACACAAAGAAATTATGTGTTTGAGGTGATAGATATGCTAATTACCTGATTTTATCATTACATGTTGTATACATGTATTGAAATATCACTCTATCCCATAAATATGCACAATTATTACATCAACTAAAAAGGGAAAAATGTCTTTACATGAATCCCAGGTACTCTTAAAATACTTGTTTGATAGACCATAAAATGCTCAAACAGCACGATGGGCTTTAAAATAATTCAAAGGAAAATACTAAAAGAAAAGTGGTGGTGATAAAAACAGGTGAATATAACTATTTTGATAACTTTTTTTTTTTTTTTTTGAGACAGGGTCTCACTGTGTTCCCCAAGCTGGAGTGCAGTGATGGGATCATGGCTCGCTGCAGCCTTGATCAACCTGAGCTCAAGCAGTCCTCCCACCTCAGCCTCTTGAGTAGCCCTGACTACAGGCATGTGCCACCACGCCTGGCTAATTATTTGTATTTCTCGTAGAGAAGGGGGTTTTGTCCTGTTGCCCAAGTTGGTCTCTAACTGCTGGTCTCAAAGTGATCCGCCCACCTCGACCTCCTAAAGTGCTGGGATTACAGATGTGAGCTATTGTGCCTGGCCAAGAACACTTTAAAAACTATAATCATTGGAACAAACAGAACTCAAGAGATGGGATACATTTTTTACTAAACCCAAAGAAAGTAAATTGAAAAGTGATGTTGAAAAACTAATCCCAAACGTAAGACAGATAAGGGGATAAAAAATATGAAAGAAAAATTAAGAAACGTAGTATATAGCTTGAGGGACTCCAATACATGTCTAGTGAGAAGCCCAGGCATAAAGAATGGAGTGAAAGGTGGAGAGGCAATAGCTAAAGAGATAATAACTGATAAGCTTTCAAAATTGAAGAAGGACATTAGTATTCAGAATGAAAGTACACATTGAGTGCTGAGCAAAGTAAATATATGTTGAAGGGTGACAACAAGAAAAATTACCTCGTAATTAGATACAAACGTACATGAGAATTTATACCAACCAATCTCTGACACTTGCACATATTACATTAGAGTAAGTTGTGTAAATGAAATTAGAATTGTTATTTTCATTTATGTAGACTCCAAAGACCCTAGAAAAGGGCTTTGCTGATTGTAGATACACAGTATATTTGTTGAATAAATGAAAGAAAACTTAGGGAAGGAAAACGACTTCTCTCTATCTTGCTTTCCCATATCTGTGGTCATTAATCAGGGTATAACTGCCTCATGCTGACTTTTTCAAGTGTGAATGGGAAGGAGTTGGTGTCTGAACTTGGATCTTTCTAAATCATTTTTCATGGCTTTTGTACTCCTAAGGGAGGAATTTTTTTTAGGGATCTGAGGTTAGGATGCTTGCTCTGGCTTTGTTTTGAATTCAGATCATATCAGGTAAGAGTCTATATCCTAGTCTTACCTTCCTGAAATGACGGGCTTGGCTTTAGTGCAACTTTGTTTTTAACTGCCTGTGTCCATCCAGCTACTGAAGTCAAGGCACTAGGGTAGTTTGGTCTGAGGAAGATCTGAATGGAAAAACCATTTGCATTCTAAGCTTTCATCAGTGAAAAGCCATGTTGTGAAATAAAAATATGCTTTTAAGGGGACATAGTTTGTCTGCCATGACTGATTTCCTGGACCTGCCACCCTCATGCTATTTCAAGGCCTCTCCAATCCTGTCTTCTGTCTTGGGCAGCAGCAGCCCTCAGCTCCCAGTGAAAATCTTTTCCATATTCTTTTTTATGCTGCATTTTTGCTTAAAGTGCAATATTCACATAATTTAGGTGATAACATAGGCATGGTTTTCCCAATATTTCCCTCATCTTTCTTCCTGATAATGAATATTTAGACAAAATCCTAATCATCTACTTTTTAAAAATCCACTGGAATCACGATTAAAAAACTAAACTGGAGATTTCTGTGAATTTCCATCTCGCACTCCCTTCCTGTGAATTTCCCTCCTGTGGATTCCCAGGTCATTGACAGAATATTGAGCTAATCAAAAGCAAAATGTTTCAGCAGCTTTCAAACACTGATTTCAAGGGGTTGTTTGGATTTTCTCTATATTAGTATTATGAGATTTCAGGATTTCCAGTTAGATGTATGGGAAAAAATAATTTTAAATTAGTGTCTAATTAGAAACAATTAGAAACTCATTCCAATCTGTAAAATTCAGCAGGGATCATTATTCAAAAAGTCATTAAAATCAATGTGTTATTGACAAAAAGAATTTGTATCTCTCATCACTTACACAAAACTTTGGAATTTTCTTTCTTTGATCTTGACAATCAGTAGCTTTATTGTGTTAATCATAAAACATTTTCTTAATAGATTTATCTAAATTATGGGAAAATCAATAGTTACCTGAGGATGAATCTTTTTTTTTTCTCTCACTGAGGAAAAAAATATCAGAAATAGAATTGTTAGTGGCATATAGTTTACACATTTTTCTTAATAACTTGCAAATAAATGTCACATTATTTTTGTCTATGTAGAATGCTAAATACTGTGATGTCATGGAGTATTTTGTAGGCATAGCCCCTGATGAACAAGGTAATTTGTACGTTTGTGTGCGAGTTATACCCAGATATGATATTACACCCTAGTCCCTGTCTTTGTGGTTGGTAAAGTTATAGGTTCAAATTAGAAAAAGATGGTGGTTAGGAAGAGAGGTCTTTAAAGATTGCTCACTCCTGTAATGTGTGGATAAAGACTAAATATTTTAAATCATAATCCTAATTACAAGTATCATTAATGAAATGTAAGCCTCAATCAGCGATACCATATTTTATTATAGCACTGAAATAAAAAAGAAACATGGGGAAGTTGTAGCATTTCCCACTGTTAGTTTATAAATAACAATATTTAAGCATAAAATATTAAACCAACATAATTAAGGCTCTTATACCTCAAGAGTCAGTTAGCAATAATATTGAAAGTATCTAAATTACTAAATGGTAGAGGAATAGACTCCCATGTAGTCTGGCTGCACTAAAATAGAAACGTCTCAGTTAAAGTCAGTGCCATGTTTTCTAAGGAACCAGTCAGGCTTATGCAGTTAGTTAGAATAAGATGCCTGAAGTGTGAATGTATAAAGTTGACTGTCATACACCGTGACCCTTGCAGCTCTCCAGTGCTCAGTTCATGCTTCTCTTGTAAGTGTAGCTTCTTGAAGGCTTGTGTGAGAGCTGTTGAGAGTGAGGGTAAATTTCCTAATATTTCTCCTGCTTCAGGTAGAGAGTTAAGAAAAAGGGTGGGGTAGGGTAGGGAGGGACTTAAAACATTCCTTTTTTGCAGATTTTTTTGAAGGTTCAAAAGTGGAGAGGTGAAAGTCAAATATGTCATATTTCATAGTACTTGAGCAGCTGCAAATTTCCTACTATAGAAAAAATGATCTTGTGGATGGTTCAGATGTACACCTCAAGATAATTGAAACTTTCACCGGGGGTTTTGGACTTTCTATAAGAAAAAAAAAACAATAATTGGAAATTGTTCATTGTGAATACATTAGATTTCTACAGACAAAACATTCATGAAGTGCAATTATAGCCAGTATTGCTATATTAGTATGAATGTTAATAGCATGTTTGTTTTTGAAATGGGTTATGCATTCTGATAAATGTCTGCTTTAATCTAGTCATCTGTGTATCACTTGTCTAAGTACTCTCATTTAAGATGCCATATCCCTTCTTGTAGCAATAAAGGGGTAAAGCAACATTAATATTAAATAATTAGAAAAACAAAAGGGGAATGATTAAACATATTTACATAATTGAAATAACACTGTGTCGCAGTGGGAAATCGGGACAATGTTGTCTCCTTTCAAAGTAATTCATAATTCAGATTTTTAATTATGGCATATTCATTCATTTAAAGATGATTCTGGATGAGAGGGCCACTAATGAAATACAATCATTAGCATCTAAACAAAGTAATTTACAAAGTCTCCTTTAGGGGAAAAGATTTCTAGAACATCATCAATCACACAAGATATGCAAAAACAAGCAATTAAACCACACACAAGAACTACAACAGCCTTATATATCAGTAATGTACACATGAAAACATAACTGATTACAATGATTAGACTAGGGTAGTGTGGTTAATTTGTATTTTATGTAGTGATTCCATGGAAGAATGCACCCGGACAGACACATTACACACAAGAGGAACTTCGTTTCATTCATACATACTTAAAACACATTACCAAAACTCCCCAAAAAATTCCACCTTGAAATTTGAGTCATTGCCTGGACATCCATGTGGGATCAAAATTCTGCCCAGTTTAATAAAACATCTTCCTTTCTCTTGCCCCTTTTTTTGCCTGCTGCTTGCTTTTATAAACTGGCAAAATGTGGAATTAGGAGAGTATTTTGTGAGAGGCAGGTGCTACATTGGTTTCTCATTATTTGCTCAAATCCTGCTTTAGGCTTCCAGTGACAAAGTGCTTCCTGCCCTCACGGGGTCAGTGATTTACTGGCTCTTCCTCCACATACACAATTATGAATCATTAAGCATGCAGCAGGCCTAACTGGATAGTAGGATTCTCTGACTTTTAATGCCTGTATACACTATCTTGCTAACTGAACCCACAAAAGGGGCTGGTTTCAAACACTGCTCCTATGGGCCGAATTCTAATCTTGTTGAAAACCTACAGTGCTTCCTTCTGCCAGCTGGTTTTTCTTTGTGAAGGTAGAAGGAAGGCTTTGGTGTCAGAGGAGAAGAAATTAGAAGAGTGCTATTGTGTGGGGAGGGGGGACTTTACTGAGGAGCTGGCACCCCAGTGTAGGCTGAGCTGCCTTTGATAACCACTAGCTACAGAAGCCAAAATATGCTCTATTTAGTACTCGAAGGATAAAAATACTGGTTAATTTTCAACAGTGCTCCTTCATTTGACTTTACAATTCACCACAGTGAACATTAATGCAGGAATGGCTTGGTTGAGGAGGAGTTTAAAATTAGAGCCCCTCTTCTCATTAGCCCCAACAGCCTGACCCAGGGTGACTGAGAAGCAATTTGTCGCCAGATTCTCATTTTTCTCCTGTTATGGCTCCTTGTAAATGAAGCGCGGCAATTTATTGTAGCACCTCTAGGAGTCAAGAACATAATGTGTAAAACACATACAAAAAAATCTTTCTTCACATTCATTAACACCCAGCACATAGAGGCTGTTCACTTTTCCCTCTAATGAAGGAGGGGGATCTTAAATCTGAAGCTTTCCATCAAGTGAAGAAGTCCTCTTCAGGCCATTAGACAGAGGCTGAGTTGGATTGAAGAAAGGTCGTTGACAAAAACAGAGAATGGCAATACGAGGAAAAATAGAAAATGGATAAAAGGGAAGACTTTACAAGCCTTGAAGAATGGAGAGTACATTTTTGGCATCAGTGATCAACCCTTCTCGTCTCCCAGTGTATTTTCTGTTGTCAGTGAAGAAAAGAATATCTGGCTTTTTATTTAGCTGGAAATTGCTCTAGTGTTTGGTCAATTCTCATTTCTTCACCCTTGATCTGACCTTGCAAGAGGCATTAAGTTCGGTTCATTTGAAGAGTGTCTTGTCTATGATCTTTAAAACACGTCTGCTTCTTCCCCTTACCCCCGAGCTTTAAAAAAAATTGTGGTGTCCATGGTTTTAATGCATTCTGATTGTGTAATAGGCTGCTCTTGCCCAGGGCTGGCCATGTGCTTTATCTTACTTGCGTGATTAATTCTGACTAATGATTTTATTGTGTGGGGGGTCCCACAAATGGCGCCTCCAGATGAACCTAATAACAAATTACTATATGGAGAAAATTGCAAGAGTCCAGGAGTCCTCATCTGATTAGATGTTGAACGTTGGTGTCTAGGGTACTCAGATGCTCTTCCCTACTTTATAATGTACTGATAGGCAGTCAATATTTCTGGTAATAATCGTGGTCTTTTAAAACTCATTTCAGAAAAGTAAAACTTTGCGTTTGTAGAACCAGGTGAAAATGTCAGTAAAATCTGACAGATTTTCTTTCTTTTTTTTTTTTTTTTTTTTTTTTTTTTTTGAGACGGAGTCTTGCTCTGTCACCCAGGCTGGAGTGCAGTGGCCGGATCTCAGCTCGCTGCAAGCTCCGCCTCCCGGGTTTACGCCATTCTCCTGCCTCAGCCTCCCGAGTAGCTGGGACTACAGGCGCCCGCCACCGCGCCCGGCTAGTTTTTTGTATTTTTAGTAGAGACGGGGTTTCACCGTGTTAGCAAGGATGGTCTCGATATCCTGACCTCGTGATCCGCCTGCCTCGGCCTCCCAAAGTGCTGGGATTACAGGCTTGAGCCACCGCGCCCGGCCGACAGATTTTCTTTTGAGAGTTTCTTGAGTGTCTATATTAAGTGCCAGCCAGGTACCGTGCCAGGCAAATAGCATAAATTAAGTTGCTCCTCACAACACCATATGAGCATGTGAAAATAGAAAGAGGAGATTACATATAGTAATATAGAGTCCAGATATTATTATCTTCCTTCCTCCTCACTATGCAGATGAGGAAACTGAGGCACAGAGAGGTTAAATTACATGCTGAAACTTACAGTTAGAAAGGGGCTGAGCCAGGATTCCCACCCAGGTTTTGTTTTGCCAAAGCCTGCATGCATCCTCTTGACCATATGAGCTACCACTGAGGGCACTTTTTGTTCTAACCTCCATAACACCTTCCTCTTCTTGTTTCAATTAAACTTAACAAACATCTTTTATTAATGCTACACATTAAAATTTTCTCTTGAAACTATTGAGATTTATAATACTAAGGTTCTTAAAATTCTATTTTACTGACTAGATCAAATTTATTGTAGGGAATTTAACACTACCATCTCTTTTCTGCTTAACCCAAATAATCAACTTGCAGTTTTATGTTGCTTTATTTTTCTATTGTTTATCCTTCTTAATCCTACTCTTAGTATATCTGATACTTGGTTTGGACTTGCTATATAGTCAGTTGATCTTTGGTTTTTAATATTTTATTTGTCCTTATCCATAAAAGTATGTCTATTGACCAAATATGGTTCATATTTGAAGGATAAAATTTGACAGTTTAAAAAGGTGAAATTAAAGAAAATTTGAGAAGAATTCAACCACGTTATTCTGCCTTTTGGGTCTTCGGTCAGCACCCAGGTAGAACAGGCTGGTGGCACAGTCTGGTATTCATAACTCATTCCTAGATGGGATCTCAGATTTTACCTGGGCATATGCTGCCACCTGAAAACTCCATGAGATACAGACCTCAGCAACTTAACAGTGAAAGAATATTAGATGGTTCAAATGGCACAGCTGACATCTCAGTGTCACCTTGTGACTGTGATTGCGTGCATCTTTCAAAGTTCAGCTGGACTGTAAGTTCCACATGGAAGGGAGGGTGTCAGTCTTACTGTGTTCCTAAGGGCAGAGCATCGTACCTGCCAACCAGGAGACACACAATTTATTACTGATGGCAGAATTCTTCTTTAACTAAAGGGGGCCTATAGTGTCTGCTCTCTGTAGGTTTTAGATAAACTTGAGCAAATGTACATTAGCCAGAAACGGATGGTCAACATTTTCTGATTGTTTATTATTTTACTTAGAACCATTCAATTACTTTTGAATTGTTGTCACATCCTCCCATAATTCTTATTTTCTTCAACGGAATGTGATTCCTTGGGGGACAAGAAGTTTTGCTGTATAATGCTTTGTGTATAGTAAGCACTAAATAAAAATTGTGAATTGATACTCTAAGCATTTATTCATCTCTTGATTGACTCAGAAAACATGTATTTGGAACTCCTGTATGCTGCCAGGCTCTGAGCTAGGTGTTGGAGATAAAAAGGTGAAAAATTCATGTTCTTAATAAGTTCAAGGATAGTGAGGAGAGACAAATACATAAACAGATGCAAAAACGGCATTTCTTCACTGATGATATTCCAAGCTGAGGAGCCACAAACTCTGTCTACACATCCGGTATCCAGGACTGTGGAGTTGCTATAGTCAATTGAGCTTTGGTTTTTGGACCATTGACTGGATTTATTTCTCACCTTTCAAAAATCTGCTTTAGTGTGAAGACACCAGGATACAGATTATGAAATCAATCATGCTCAGAGTTTGAAACAAATACATTCAATATCTTCAGAATTGTCCCACTCAGTTAAATCTTAATTCAATTTCTATATGATGTCACTTGGGTATTTGAAGGCTGTTTTCAGGTCCTCATAAGGTCTCTCTTCTAGTTCATTCTGCTTTATTTCATGTTTCCCACTTCTGTAAAACATGAAGACCATAAGAGACAAATTTATAGTGAAGCTAAATTTCAAGGTACCTCACTCACATAGGGCCCTAGAGATGTGCTCACATGGGCATATATCTTTGTAAAACTGCTGCCCCTTTCCACTTAGAGTTCCCATTCATCACACTTCCCCTTGGGTAGAGTATTGTCATAATGGCCTTGAACATTTCTGGGGTGCGACTAAGGGAAAATGGATTTGGATATGCATATCGTCTGGATTCAGTGGGATCCATTTATGTGGCTTGAAGTCACTTCTGCATATTCTTAAATTATTCCAGCTACTGTAATCCTGATTTGAAATTTGAAATGAAACATGAAATTCCAAGGAATCCTGAATAGCCAAAACAGTCTTGATAAAGAAGAAAGTTGGAAGACTCACATTTCTTGATTTCAAAACTTATTGCAAAGCTACAGTAGTCAAACAGTGTAGTAATGGCATAAGGAGAAACATAAACTAATGAAATAGAATTGAGAACTTAGAAACAAACCCTCACATATGTGGTAATTGGTTTCTAACAGGAGCAACAAGACCATTCAATGGTTTCTTCAACAGATGGTTCCAGGAAAACTGAACACCCGTATGCCAAAGTACCACTAAAGTATTCTTCAGGCAGTAAATAGGTGGAAAAGTATTGTAGAGGTGTGTCAAGCCCTTATGTAATATAAATATTATGTTATTATAATGGATTTTGTGGTATCTTAGTAACTTTTCCAAATTTAATATTTCTTATTCTAAATAAATATCTACTTTCATGTCTAATTTTCTCCTTATAATTATTTTTCTTAAAGAAATCCCTTTTCTGTACACCAATTGTATAAGCTTTAGGTCCCCTAAAGTCTGGATTTGTATCTGGAAATCAGGCAGGATCGCCACTAATCCACACAGCACATGGCATGACACATAAACTAGTTGAATTTCAGCTGTGCTCCCTCCCTGGGCTGGGTGACCTCACACAAAGTCCATTTTGTAAATTCTACACAGCAGCCTGTCACCTGCTATATATGATGTTTTGAGTGGGTTTGATCTCAGTAAAAAGTAAAACTATCTTCTTCTAGACACCACAGTTCTAATATGAATCTTTAAAAGAGGTAATGACTGTTGTTTGGGCATTGAGGCAATTAAGCACTCTGTGATTTCATAAATTTAAAAAATATTTATTGAATACCTACCCTGTTCAAGGTCCTGTGAGAACCAAAAAGACAAGTGAGACCAAATTTTTCCAAGTCATAGTTTAGCAGGGCTGCTAAGACATACTCATAACTTAGTACCATATTATAAACAGTGACACATCCCAGAGAGGCTCCGAGGAAGCATGATGGGTAGAGTGATACTATCAAATATTGTCTAAACTGGCACGCTTTGAGAGTGCAAGAAGATGCTTCTAATAATTATGCTAAGACCACAGACATAAAGTGGGGCAGCCCTGGGCACATCAGGACCAAGCAGTCACCTGGTTATGAAGAATTGTAGCTGAGGAAAAATCACAGTGGAAAGAGGAATCCATGTTAGATATAGAAACTGAGGCCAGAGAACCAGCGAGTTACAGACACGTGAAGTAACAGATCATAGACTTCCGATCACAACTTGTCTCAAGGTCGACAAGACCATGGTGCTCCCGATGCCTCAGAGAAATGTTTGTTGTTCATTATGACAGTGAAAAAACTCAGACAGACACTAATAAGATTACGTACCTCAGAGCAGTCTCTATTCTGAAGTCACATATGAAAAAGTATTTTTCAGTAGTGGTCAAAAGCATTTTCTTAAGAGACAATGTTTTCTGATCAAATTATGTTTTAAAATTGTAACATTATACTGTCTGTCCTACCTTTATCAGGTTGTCTGCAACCTGATTAGTTGCCTAAAAGATTATTATTTCCCTGTGTTCAACCCACATGTCTCAAAGGACAGGGCTGAGAGCAACCAATCAAAACCCAGGGTTTGGAAATGGCCAAGTATCATGAGGAATAATCCATGGACTATTTTAGATACAAAAATTCTGACAGCTTGTTCTTGTGACAAAGATGTTAACAAGGAAAGAAAATGGCACTAATTTAATCTATTCTTATAGTTCATTCTAAAATGAGACTAGCATGACACCAAGTTATAATAATAAATACTATAGTAATTTCACGATTCTTCCTATGTGCTGTTCACAGTCCTTTCACATGCAAATATGCCATCCATTGCCTCATGACAGCGATTTTAAGTGCATTAAAGAGTTCTGAATCTTCTTATACTTAGCTCCTAATTACATTGCAGGAACATACACAAAATAGTACCGTATACTGGCACTTGGTTGATAGCATCTCTCTTTACAGTGGGTTCCTCTCCTCCTGACAGAGCATCTGTGTTCAGGAACATAGGTTGCACCAGTAAGATAATCACTAGGAGTAGTGAAAGAGAGAAGTAAAATTTGCCAGAAATGAAGTCATCATGAAATACTCAATACACCTTTGTTTTGTAATAGAAATTTGCATTTACATAAAGTTTCTTTAAAAATGGAGAATTGTTAAAAGATGTGTTTAAAGATTTTTTAAAAAGTTTTTGAGGACATGCTTGAAAAAGACCACATTGTAACTATGAAGAAAAGATATTCAAGATCAGTGCTCTTGGGTATCCCTTCCTTGCCTTTGGGGCAGTCAACTGGCCACAGGTGCATTGGGTGCAAAGTAGTATATTGGTATTGGGTGAAATTCCAAAGAAAGCGGAAGTGTTATGATTTTTTTTAGGACCTTAAAACCCACACCAATTGGGATTTTTTCTTATGTGTTAGTGGTTGCTAGTGGCTGACTCACAGAATGCTTAGATCTAGTAGGCTGGATGAATGTGGTGTTTTTTGGTGGCTTCAAAGAGAATAAAAAGTCTGGAGAAAGCATCTTTCCCAGATTTAATCTAGTTTATGAGCCATAGTACTATCTAAAGCAAGCTTGTTTAACCCGTGGCCTGTGGGCCACATGCTTCCCAGGACAGCTTTGAATGTAGCTCAACACAAATCTGTAAACTTTCTTAAAACATTAGGATTTTTTTTTTTAACTCATTAGCTATCATTAGTATTAGTATGTTTTATGTGTGGCCCAAGACCATTCTTCTTCAAATGTGACCCAGGGAAGCTGAAAGATTGGACAGCCCTGGTCTAAAGGTAGCCCAAAGTAAGTATATTGGAAAACCCTTACTTCAATGAAACTATTGAGAAGTGGTGGTCAATTTCATTACCGGCTTTTGTTTTTAAACACTGTCATGTTTGGTGGTTTAATGGCAAGTGGTTGTGAAGGACTGAATGAAAATGTCTACTTTCTGGGAAATGACTTTGGATTGGGTCCCTCCCACCCCTTCTATGCAAATTTCTATGAATCCAAAATTGTTAATGAAGGAACATTCCAGGTGACAATGCTTCTCACCCATTTCTTTAGCATCTTTCCCACCAGGAGCATGAAGACCAGGCTCTGACACTGTCAGTAACTTCTCTGTGTGCTTGTTTAATTAATTAAGGACTGTAGATGTATCACAGCCTCTGAATTCAGCTTAATAGCCTTAATTATTCAGGAAAACAATACACTGTGTAAATTAGTACACACCAGACATGACATAATTACCAGGGCAGGGTGGACAGCATTTTGTTGAAGTGCTGCTTTAAATGACTCATTTCAATGTTGAAAATGTATTTTTTTTGTATTTGAGAGCTAATGTACTGAATTGTTCTTTCAGAAATCTGGCTCCACTTGCTTTAAAAAGCCAGGTAGGAGGAAAATAATAAATTCTGTGTCTTCTGGGATAAAACCACATTTTGTATTTTACTGCTGGGCGGCACAATCACTGTAATTCTGGAAGGTTGCTATTACTGTATGAGCAAACTTTTTTTTGTATTACTACTGTTTATTTTAAGGCAGGGGCATGTTCTCTAGTAGACACATAATGAAAATGGCCTTGTATTAAAATTGTTTACCTGCTGTTTGCTGAGAGGAGTTGTAAAATTGGAAATAGAAAAGACTTCCTATGTCACCTAGCCCATCCCAGGAAGGGCAAAGAAAAAGATTATATCCTAATGCAGCTTTTCTTGGGGAGTCCAAATTAGACCACAGTCTTCACACGTCTCACGGAGTAATTTCTTGGAGGCAGGATGAGATTGTTTGTGTCAATTCAGGAGGTAAAACAGTATTTCTACAGATGTTGAAAAAGAGGGGTAGCAATTTATTGACAAATTTATTGACTGAGGTCCCACGTTTGAGGACTTTAAGATCAAAAGAAATCTGTAACATTCCCTAAATTGATTGTGCTGAATTATGCAATCAAGTAGGGTTTTCCTACTAATGTATCCAGTTATGTGGGTCAGTACATAAGCATTGAGAGGAAAATGATATTCTCTTTGGAGATAAAATGTACTATAACAATGGCTTGGTTTGAATTTTACTACTTCTCCTTTCCTTCCTAAATTTTCCAGAGGCCATGAGAAGAACAAGAAATGGCAAAAATGTACGTAAAATCAGGAAGAAGCTGATGAGACATAAGAGGGCTAGATAATTTACATCAGAAATGAACCCCTTATCCATCAAAGGTTGAAGTGACATTGTAGTAATAAAGCTGAATTCGCCCTTGGCAAAATTGTGGAGCAGTCCTGGTTGTCGCTTCTCCTGGTTTTGAAGACATTTCCATCATTTTCTCCACCCTTTCTCTCTCCTGTTAGTCCCCACTTACCCCTGCTTTTCCACCCTGGGACCCAAGAACCCCACCTAGTCAGCCAGAATATTCACCAAACTAAATTGGAAAGAAACTGATGTTGGCTATTTACCCATGTATTTTACAATTTCAGCTTCTCATTTTGGCACATCCCTTCTGTCAGACCTCCATTGTGATTAGAGAAGATCTTACTTAGCAAGCCTTTGTCACTTGAGAATTTCAAGGGCCTTCATACTGTGACTGTGGTCAGCAGCTGCTAATATGGCCCCTGGTGATCCCTGCTTCCTGGTGTTTGTCCCTGTGTGTCTTTTCTTCCGCTTGAGAGTGGCTGGAACTAGTGACTTGCTTCTAACAAATAGAATATGACAAACATCATGAGATACCACTTCTGAGATTAGGTTGCAAAAATACTATGGTTTCTTTTTTAGGCTCTCACTCTTTCACTGGCTTGCTCTGTCTGAAGGAGGCTGGTGTCATTTTGAGCTGTCCTATGGGAGGGAACAGAAGGAAGCCTTTGACCAACAGCCAGTGAGAAGCCGAAGCCTGCTAATGACATGACTAACCTTAGAAGGTGATCCTCCTGTGTTAAACCTTCAGATGAGAACACAGACCTAGATGACAGCTTCCCTGGAATTTCATGAGAGACCTTGAGCCGGAGACATCCAGCTAAGCTATGCCCAGGTTCCTGACCCACAGAAAATGTGAGATAATAAATTTTCATTGTTTTCAGCTTCCAAATGTTGTTACACAACGAATGATAAACAATGAACTACCTCATTTATAACAACAATATATTTAAGTTAAAACAATAATTAAACTGAACTCAGACTAATGAGTTCTGGTGGTTGGAACACAGGGCTAATGAGGCTAAGTTTATAATTTTTGACCCACTTCTGAACCCAAGTAGTTGCTTTTGTCCTGATCACAGGTTACACCATATTGGGCTACATTATAAATTTTGCCTTTCATTCCAAGGGTATTTCCACATTTAGTTGACTGTGGAACACTTTTTCAAGCAGAATTTCATGAGACTAGTGCTCTAAGGAACACAGTTGGGGAAACATTGGTAAGCTATTTTCTGTTGTTGGACATATAAATTGTTGGCAGTTTTTAGCCTTTATAAATAATGCTCATCTTGGAGAACATCTTGAACCATTTCCTAGAATACATCCCTAAAAGTAAAATGGCTGGGTAAAATAGTGTAAATATTTTATATAAATTCTCAGATTACTCTTCAGAAACATTACACCAATTTTATATTTCTACCTTAGTGTGTTTTCCTCAAACCCTAACACTGGAAATTATTTTAAAACATTTGTCAGTTTGATGGGTGAAAACTATATCATGTATTTTATAATACATTTTATGTTTTTGACTACAAATGTAGTTAAACATCACATTTTTCTTTGGCGAATTGCTTATTTTTGTTCATCTTTGCTCATCTTTCTATTCATATGCTTGACTTACTTCATTATTGTGTGGAAGTTTTTTATATGATTTCATGTGAATATAGTGCTTTGAAGCCAAATAGCAGGGTAAGAGTTTGGAGAACCAACAAAGGACAGGGGTTGCGGGCACATTATTTTAGACAGCGTGGTTGGTAAGACTGCTCAGAGGAGGTGACATTTGTTTGTTGGAAACACCTTTTATTTGCCTTCGTGCAGGAGATTGTGCATTTGTCCTTCTAGGTTCACTCTCTGCCCTTCCCACAGAGCTCCTCTCTGGGAGGCTGGCCCGTGGACACTGTGACAAACACTTCCTCTGGCTTCTCATTGGGTTTAGCAAATGAGGAGCCCAGCAGGAGATTAGAGGGTGGAAGAAGAGTGAGAATGGGATATTTCTTTTCTTTCTCTATTTTTTTTTTTTTATACTTTAAGTTCTAGGGTACATGTGCACAACGTGCAGGTTTGTTACATATGTATACATGTGCCATGTTGGTGTGCTGCACCCATTAACTCGTCATTTACATTAGGTATATCTCTTAATGTTACCCCTCCCCCCTCCCCACAATAGGACCCGGTGTGTGATGTTCCCCTTCCTGTGTCCAAGTGATCTCATTGTTCAATTCCCACCTATGAGTGAGAACATGTGGTATTTGGTTTTCTGTTTTTGCGATAGTTTGCTGAGAATGATGGTTTCCAGCTGCATCCATGTCCCTACAAAGGACATGAACTCATCCTTTTTGATGGCTGCATAGTATTCCATGGTGTATATGTGCCACATTTTCTTAATCCAGTCTGTCACTGATGGACATTTGGGTTGATTCCAAGTCTTTGCTATTGTGAAGAGTGCTGCAATAAACATACGTGTGCATGTGCCTTTATAGCAGCATGCCTTATAATCCTTTTGGTATATCCCCAGTAATGGGATGACTGGGTCAAATGGTATTTCTAACTCTAGATCCTTGAGGAATCACCACACTGTTTTCCACAATGGTTGAACTAGTTTACAATCCCACCAACAGTGTAAAAGTGTTCCTATTTCTCCACATCCTCTCCAGCACCTGTTGTTTCCTGATTTTGTAATGATTGCCATTCTAACTGGTGTGAGATGGTATCTCATTGTGGTTTTGATTTGCATTTCTCTGATGGCGAGTGACGATGAGCATTTTTTCATGAGTCTGTTGGCTGTATAAATGTCTTCTTTTGAGAAATGTCTGTTCATATCCTTTGCCCACTTTTGGATGGGGTTGTTTTTTTCTTGTAAATTTGATTGAGTTCTTTGTAGGTTCTGGATATTAGCCCTTTGTCAGATGAGTAGATTGCAAAAATTTTCTCCCATTCTGTAGGTTGCCTGTTCACTCTGATGGTAGTTTCTTTTGCTGTGCAGAACCTCTTAGGATATTTATTTCTCTGCTTCACTCTCCTCAGTGGTCACCTTGACTGATTGTAGTCCTTGGCTGAAGGTCATTGCTTCTCCCAAGGCAGCTCTCTCTACATGATCCTCTAATTATTGGTTCCAGCAGCCACGCTATCCCTTCATACCCCAGCTCTAGAAATAGTAACAGTTTTATCTCTTGTAGTTTACCTAACCCCAAGCACACCTTTATCACTAGTCCTTTGCAAATATACTACCTTTAAATTATCCTAATTTGAGTGTGCCATCTGTTTTCCTTTTGGGCCCTGTACTAGAACCTGTTGGTGCCCCACCAGATCCCTTCTACCTGGCTGGTATAACTGTCTTCCTGCTACTGTGACTATTGACTGCATATGGCTTATAGTTGCAGTCTTCTCCAGAGAATTGCCTTTGGCCCCTGGGAGTCACCTTGCTCAGAAATTCCTGGGAAGTTAGGCCCTCCTACCCTGGGGGCAGTCTGTAGTCAATGCTGACTGATTGGAGGGACCAGGATACAAAAACCTAAGCCCTTAGCTAAGGTAACATCATGTGATGAATCATTTTACAAATTCTTGGCAGTAATATGAAACCTCACTATTTAAAACTGTGAGATACTTTCCCAGCTAGACAAATTGACGATAAAGAAGAGAGAGAAGACAGACCATATACTTGGGAGTTTCATATGTGAGAAAGGGGATAAAATCATCAATAAATGATGCTGAGGTACTTGGCCATTATATAGTACAAGATAAAATTAGATCGCTATACCACATCATTCACAAAAATACATTCGAGATAGCTTAAAACCTAAATGTGATCAGCAAAGCTCTAAAACTTTCAATCAAAAAATGGGAGAATATTTTTATGCCTTTAGAAAAAAAAATTTTTAATTGACCCATAGAAATTTTATATATTTGTATTTATTGTATACAACATTGTTTTGAAATATGTATACACTGTGGAATGGCTCAATTGAGCTAATTAACATGCACATTACATTACGTACTTATCATTTTTTGTGGTAAAAACAATCTACCCAGTGATTTTCAAAATATGTTATTAACTATACAACCATGTTGTACAATAGCTCTCTTGAACTTATTCCTAAGATATAATTCTTAAACAGAGAAAGCGCAAAAGGAAAAATTAATACATTCTGACACACTGAAACATAAAACTTCTGTATAAAAGGTAGGAGATGAAAATAAAAGTCGTAGACTGAGAAAAGACATTGCAACTCATATTACCAATGAAATATTAATATGCAGAATATATAAAATGCTCTTAGAAATCAATACTCTCAGAGAGAAATATTGTTAAAATATATAATGGTAAACTGACAGAGGAAGATAGATGGCTGATATGGTTTGGCTGCATCCCCACCTAAATCTCACCTTGAATTCTAATAATCCCCATGTGTCATGGGAAGGACCCTGTGGGAGGTAATTAAATCATGGGGCAGATTTTTCCCATGCTATTCCCATGATAGTGAATAAGTCTCATGAAGTCTGATGATTTGATAAACAGCAGTTCCTCTCACATGCTGGCTCTTGCCTGCTGCCGTATAAGATGTGCCTTTCTCCTCCTTCGCCTTCCGCCATGATTGTGAGGCCTCCCTAGCCATGTGGAAATATGAATCCATTAAACCTCTTTTTCTTTATAAATTACTCAGTCTCAGGCCTGTCTTTATTAGCAGTGTGAAAATGAACTAAAACAATGGCCAATAAATATATTAAAGATGTCCAACTTCTTTTCTTAGGAAATGTAAATTAAAACAAGGACATAACATTTTATATTTACAAATTTATTAAGTTTGATAATATCCAATGTTGGTGATAATGCTAACAAAACAAGAACTCCAAGGCATGGCTGGAGGGAGGGAAAATAAGTATAAACACTTTGGAAAGCTATGTTGGAACTACCAAGTAATGTTGACAATGCATATTCTCCATAGCCCAACAGTTCTACTTCTGGGAGCTTATCAGGGAGACACTCTTGTTCAAGGAGACATATACAAAGATGTATATTTCTGAGTTGTTAATTGTTACAGGCTAAGAAAATTTTATTGTCAAACAGCAGGGGGATGAAAAATATACACTGTTGTTTGTTGGTCCAGTAGAATGCCTAAGAATGAAAAGAATTAATTGGATTTGAATGTATCAACATAGCAAGTCTCAGAGACATAATGTTGTGGCTAAAAAAAAAGGCAACGTTGAATATAGAGTATCAAACATTTAGGAAGTTTATCCAAAGGAAGGAAATGAACATATATGAGTATGATAATACTTATTTCAGGAAAAGGGTTACTTCTGAGTAGACAGGAATGAGGAAGAGATGGAAAGTGGGACTGTAACTGTATTTGTAATGTTTTTTTTTCTTTGAAAATAAGGACAAGCTAAAGGGAATGTAGCAAAATATTAGTACAGACAATCTCAGTGGTGAATATATTAATATCATGTTCCCTGAGTGTAAATGTAACATAACTTTAAAAAGACTAGATATTAAGGCCATGATATATAAAAAAATTTAAATGAACAATGAAAATAGTAAAGCTTATAAATAATGCCTAAGTTGTTTGTCTTAACATGGCTCTAAAACACCAGTTAAAGTCTTGTTGATGGAGAAGATACTTGATGTAAGGAATTAATAAACACCACCTGGGTCTTTGAAAAAAGCCTAAGCCTTTTGCCTCAAGGTGGGACAACCACGTGGTGATAATCATACTCCAGAACTCCCTTGGGGTCAGGCTGGGGCTAGACTATAGCTGAAATCACATCTTGAGTTTCTTTCCCTGCCTTATCCTGTTCCCCTTACATTATTATAATTTACTCAGGAGAAAAGTCTCTCAGTTAATCACTTGTATAGAGATTCCTGTTTCAAGCTGTGTTTCTAGAGACCCTGATCTAAGATAGAGTTTGATTGACACAGCCTTGGTTCTTGAAACAACAGTTTCACTTGGTATATAATTCTAGGTCATAACTATCTAATCTTGAAGTTGTTATTCCATTTACTTCTAGCTTCATTGTTGCTTTTGAGAAGTCGGGCATCAGTCTAATTGATATTACTTTGTTGCTGGTTTGCCTTTTTACTGTGTATTTAAAAATATTTTTATCTTTGGTGTTCTGCAGGTTCATTACAATATCTCTACATATATGTTTCTTTTTATTTACCCTTCTAGCATTTGTTTGGCTTCTGGAACCTGAGAATTTATGACTTTCATAATTTGGGAAAATTGTCAGCCATTTACTTTTCAAATATTGTCTATTTCTATTACCTTATTTCCAAACTTCAATTAGATTTATTACTCTAGTCTCCTGTCACTTAATCACTTTTTAATCTTATGCTGTAATCTGTGTAATTTCTTCAGATTTATTTTCCAGTTATTTTCTCTTTAATCATTTCAAATCTGTTTAATATTATTTACTATATTTTAAATTTCTAGATATTTAATTTTTTAAAAAATACCTAATCATTTTTGTAGTGTCTTATATTTTCATTGATATATCATAGTTGTACATTTTTTTTGGATACATGTGATAATTTGACGGATGCATGCAATATATGATCAAATCAGAGTAATTGGGATATCATCACCTCATTTTTTTTATGTTGGGAACATTAAAATTCTTTTTTAGCTATTTTGAAATATATAATAAATTATTGTTAACTATAATTTCTATACTATACCATCACATACTAGAACTTATTCCTTCTAACTGTATTTTTGTACCCTTTAACCAACTCTTCTTCAGTCCCCATACCCACTTCCTTTCCCAGCCTTTGTAACCATCATTCTGTTCTCTACCTCCATGAGATTCAGTTTTTTAGCTTCCACATATAAGTGAGAATATGTGATGTTTGTCTTTCTGTGATTGGCTCATTTCACTAACATAATGACCTCCCATTCCATCCATGTTGCTGCAAATGACAGGATTTCATTTTTTATGGCTGAAAAATACTTCATTGTTATAGATACCACATTAAAAAAAAACTACTCATCTATTGATGGACACTCAGATTGATTCCATATTTTGGCTAGTGTGAATAGTGCTACAATAACCATGGTAGTACAGATATCTCATCGACATACTGATTTCCTTTCTTTGGGACATATGCCCAGCAGTGGGATTGCTGGGTCATATGGCAGTTCTGTTTTTAGTTTTTTGAGGAAGCTCTGTATTGTTTTCCATAATGGCTGTATGTAGTGAATCATTTATTAATTGTTATTAATTGTAGTATTGATACTCTTATTTTAATGGTATTTATTACATAGCCATTATATTCTATATATAATAATTCTAATATCTACAGTATTTGAGAGAGTTACTCTTTCAGTGATTTCTGATCACTTTTAGTATCTTATTTACTCTTGTATTTTATCTTTTTTTGTGAGCATATATATTTTTATACATTTTGCAGGGATTTTGTTGAAGCCTGGGATTTAGGGTAGGTTCCTTAATAGATGGTTTGCATTTACTTCTGTTGGGAACATGGTGAACTCCCATTCCAGCCTTAAAGAAATTTCTCAGCTTCAAATTAATGGGATCATAGAGGTAGAAAAAATTCTGGCTCCATACATACATGAAGAACAGATTGTTATGTATTCTAAAAGAACATTTTTTCTTCAATTTGGGGTCAAGGCTTAGACCCGCATTGTTTTTCCTGTTTTACTTTTAGGAGGAAAGATTTTCTTTCTAGCTCAGATGTTCCCTGTAGGTGTACTGTTTTTTTCTTTAGGGGGATCTGTGTACCTGAAAGAGGAGGAGGTCTCCAATCTAACTTTCTCTTTCAATGGGCTCTAGGTTTTGTTTAAAAATTGAGATGAGAGCGTCCAATTCAACTTTCTATAATGATGGAAACGTTCTGTATTTGTGTTGTTCAACATGATATCCATCAGCCACTGTGATTATTGAACACTTGAAATGTGGCTTATGTAATTGAGAAATTAAATTTTTAATTATTTTTAAAAATTTAAATAGTCACAGGTGGCAAGTAGCTACTGTATCGAACAGTGCAGCTCTGGACTATCAGGGATCAGCCATTGTCCCAGGACAGGCATTGTTTTCAGTATTCTCTTACCTTTGGAGATTAATGTTTTTGCTTTAACTTTTTGGTTTCTATGATTTTTTAAAAAACTTCTCAAACTATTAAAATATCTAAAAATGTATTTTTAAAGCAATTTTAGCTGTTCTCTGCTGGGAAAGTTTTTTTTTCAAGGTATGTAGTTTGCTGTGTTGCTGGGAATAGAAGTTGTAGATGATATATAAGCAGATTCTTGAATGGGACGAGGAAGGAATTCACGCAAAAATGAGATACAGGGGAGAAAAAAATGCAGGGTCCCTGGGGGAAGGAATATCTTTGAATATTTAAGAACTATCAATACCACAAGTGTAACTAGTATGGAGTACCAAGGGGGAAAAATAGTAGAAGATATAATGTCAGAGAGGCAGGCTAGAGATAGGTCTTTTTAGAGTATTATAGAGCATGGAAAGCAATCTGGATTTTTATTTCAACTATGGTGGGAAACCATTAGTAGTTTGAATGTGGGTGGGTAGTGTGATGTGATTTATGTTTTCCAAAGATTACTAGGATAGTTCCAAGGAATATAGGTAGCAAGATCAGTAGTTTAAGTGGGAGATGATGAACACTATACGGATTACCATCTCTGTTCTTAAAACACACAAAAAGCACCACATACCATGGCGCATTGATATCAATAGCATGCCTTTTATTACCAACATTGTTCATGCCACAATGCCCTTATCTCTACACCTGCTCCAAGGCAGGCCACTTGGAAGATGAATTCATGCAATGAGGGATTTTAAAGCCATAATTTTACTTCTGCAAACTCTGCTTCCATTAATTATTTTCAACAAGATGTATTTTAGTAAATTCCAAAGTCTTCTTGTTTAAGGTAATTTCTCATTCTGTTCCACAAATTACCTGGAATATATCATTGAATTAAATAGAATATCTGAGAGGAAAGGCTGTTTATGGGCAGGACATCATTTATTGAACATAAGTGCCATTATTCATCATTATGCTCATTACAGTACAAAGGATTTACCTGCTTTTGACATCTGGCCTTTTAAAGTCACCCAATTGTGGCTGCCTGTGAAAGGTTAAGAAGAAGTACAGTCCATTTCTCTAATGATAGAGCTGTAGAAGCTAATGGCAGCATAAACCATTCTAGACAACTAGGAACAACTTGAGTAGTACTTTTAATTACTTTTAGAGGAAAACCTGAAAACCTATCAAGAAAGAAAAATGGAAGTTTACTTTATAATGAAAAAGCTTTTACTTCTTGTTATTACTACCACGGATGAGGGGAGAAAAAAGGAAGCATATCTTAATATGAATGGAATTTAGTTTGTGTGTGTGTGTGTGTTCATGGGTAATTTACCCTAAAGAGCCCCTGAGTAGTAGAAAACTTGTAGGAAGAAGAAGTAGTTGGAGTCAAGTATGAGCTCCCATTCTGGCTGAATAATTTGTTGAGTGGCCTTAGGCAAGTCAGTTTTCCTCTTTGGCTTCATGTTCTAATATTCCACAGTTTTGCAACCTCTTTTCCCTTAAAGAAGGTAGTCAATTTCTACTGGAGAAGTGTCTCACTTGTAAATAACTGCTTGACAGCTGTGATGTCTGCCTCTGCACCTGTGATCCACAGAGGCACTGACTTCAAAATTTTCTGTCTGCTGCTCATGCTGTATGTGTCATAAGCTTTAGTAATAATTTTGGATAATGAAGGTGGCACTGATAATGAAATTGAAAATGCACAAACTTGATATTTGTTGTATTTTAAATCTCTTTTATTAGGAAGTCTTCTAAAAAGCCTTAAGAGATATTGCTACTGTGAGCATAACCTACTTACAATACCCAATCAATGTCTTTTGCCCCTAATTTTTATTAGTGGTTGTATTAGTCAGGTTTCTCTAGGGGGACAGAATATATTTTATATATATAAAATGAGTTTATTAAGTATTAACTCACATGATCATAAGGTCCCACAATAGGCTGTCTGCAAGCTGAGGAGCAAGGAGAGTGAGTCTGAGTCCCAAAACTGAAGAACTTGGAGTCTGATGTTCAAGGGCAGGAAGCATCCAGCATGGGAGAAAGATGTAGGCTCAGAGGCTAGGCCAGTTTAATCTTTTCATGTTTTTCTGCCTGCTTTATCTTCTAGCTGTGCTGGCAGCTGATTAGATGGTGCCCACCTAGATTACAACTGGGTCTACCTTTCCCAGCCCACTGACTCAAATGTTTATCTCCTTTGGCAACGTCCTTACAGACACACCCAGGAACAATACTTTGCATCCTTCAATCCAGTTAAGCTGACCCTCAGTATTAACCATCACAGTGGTACACTCCCTGCCGAGCACTCTCTGTAAAGAAAGGACAGGATGAGGATTAACCATTAGACATTTAATTTTGGTGGTGTTTTAAATTTTCTATTTATACTTTAGAAGTAAGTTTCTAAGATTGCTTATCTAGGATTAATAAGAGGTAAGAGTAAGAAGATATGATTATGAGGAGGCATGGATAAGAGAGAGGGTAGCCAGTATCAGTGGGGTGGTTGGAAAAAGGATAAGAGTAAGAATGCAAGTATGAGGAAGGGAGATAGGGCAGGATTTATTCTATTTACCCAGTAATTATGCTTATAATAGAGGCCCCTTATCAACTCATTTATTTATTTATTTATTTAACAAATACTTGTTAATTGATGTTATGCTAGGTGCCAGGGAATAAAATGCAAATAGGATATCATCAAATAGTGAAGAGAGATCTTCACAGACTTATAGAAGAGATACAAAATTATTTGGGAGTCTAGAGAGAAAAGAAAGTTGTTATTCTTAAGTAGGTCAGGAAAGTCTCCAGGAAAGAGATATTGAATGGGTAGGAGTTTTTTCATTTGACAACAAATACTTAATGAGCACCTATTATGTGGCAGACTTTATTCTTGCTCTTGAGAATACAGCATTAAACAACACAAAGTCCTTATTTTTGAGGAGCTTTCATTCTGGAAGGGGAAGACAAGAAAGTTACATGCAGTGTTTCTTTTTTTCTTTGTAAGTATTATAGAAAGAAGAGTAACAAGGTAGAAAATAATGGATGGTGCTATTTTATTAGGGTGGATGAGGATGGCTTTACAAAGAAGATAACATTTGAGCAGAAACACAAAGGGAGGAAGGAGTAGAGCATGCAGATATCTAGGGTGGGCGCACTGCAGGCAGAGGCGAAAACAAGCACAAAGGCCCTGAAATGGGAGCAGCTTGACATGTTTGAGGTACGACAAGGAGGCCAGTGTGGCTGGAGCACAGCATGCAAGGGAAGAACAATAAAATATGAGATCATAGAGATATCAAGGGGACCATATTCTGGAGGGTCTTGCAGCTTAGGTAAGAACTTTAGATTATACTCTGAATGAGATGGGCAATACTGGAAGGTTTTGAGTAGATGATGATTATGGTGCTGGGTATAATTAACAGATTATGTGTCCATTGGAGAGGGGGTCAAATAAGGAAGGAAGCTGGGAGGCTCTCACAACAATCCAGTTGCAGGGTGATGATGGCTCAGATCTGAGTGGTAGGAGCGGCATAATGAGAAATGGTTGGATTCTGTGTGTATTTTAAACTTGGAGCCCAAGAGATTTGCTATTGGATTGGATATATTCTGTGAGAAAAAGAGAGGAGTCAAGGATAACTCCAAGGTTTCTGACATGGAGATGAAGCAGCTATAAGATAGACGTGTGATCTTACATAATGTGGAGCAACTAACACATTGAAGGCTGCAAAAGGAGCAGGTATGGTGGGTGAGGTATGGGGAATTAATACTTATATCTTAATATGTGAAATTTTAGATGTTTATTTGTTAGGCATACAAGTGGAGATGATGAGTAGATTATTGGCCATATGAACCTGGAGCTCAGGGGAAGAATCAGAAATGCATTTGAGAATTATCTACATGTTGATAGCAATAAAGTCCTGGGACTGGATGAGATTTCCTAAGGAGTGAGTGAAGACAGAGAAGAGGCTTAAATGTGAACCCTGGATCACTCTGACATTTAACATCTGGGGTGATGAGGAAGAAACAGTAAAGGAGAGAACAGGAAGAAGTGGCTGCCAAATTAGAAAAACCAAGGTAATTCAAATGGAGAAAAGGACAGTTTTTCTAATAAATGGTGCTGGACAAACTGAATATCCATGTGGGGAAAAAATGAATCTTAGCCCTTAACTCACTCTATATACAAAATTAACTCAAAATAGACCTAAGCATCAGATCTGAAATGAGATAAAGCTTCTAGAAGAAAACAGAAGAATATATCCTTGGTATAGGCAAAGATTTCTTAGAACACAAAGTCATAAAAGAAAATAAATTGGACTTCAAAATTTCAAAACTTCTACTCTTCAAATATACTGTTAAGAAAATGAAAAGGCAAGCTACAGACTGTCAGAAATTATTTGCTGCACATATAACATTTCTTTATATATTTTGGATATAAAACCTTTGTCAGTTATAACTCAATAAGAGACAGACAACTCACTAAAAAATTTGGCAAAATTTTAGGCACTTCACAAAAGAAGATATGTGAATGACCAAGAAACACATGAAAAGATGCTCAACATCATTAATCATTAAGGATATGCAAATTAAAATAGCAATGAGCTACCACTACATACCCACTAGAATAGCTAAAATTTAAAAGATTGACATAACCAAGTATTGGTGAGAATATGGAACTCTTATACATTACTTATGGGAATGTAAAATTATACAAGTACTTTGAAAAACAATTTGGCAGTTTAGTATAAACATTCTCTTTCTGTACAGTCTAGCAAATCCACTTGTGGATATTTACCCAAAAGAAATGCATATATGTCCATAAAAAGACTGCACATGGATGATCATAGAAGCTTTATTAATAACAGCCTTGAACTGAAAACAATTCAAGGTAATTGTGGAATATTCATGCAATGTAATACTGAGCAATTAAATAAGACCAAACTACTGACATATGAAACAACATGGATAAGCTCCAAAAACATGTTGAAAGAACAAAGCCAGATGTAAAACAGTATATAGTGCACAACTGCATTTCTGGAAAATTGTAATACAGACTAAAATAATCTGTAATAACAGAAAATAATAACTGGGCTCTAGTTTTAAAATACATACAGAATCCATGCGTGTCACATTATACTGCTTTTACCACCCAGATCTGAGTCACCATCATCCTGCAACTGGATAATTATGAGAGCCTCCCAGCTTCCTCCATTATTCGCTACCCCCCAGTATACACACACAACATATGTATATGTGAATCTAGATTCTATATGCAATTATGGTCCTTAGTTTAGAACATACACAAAAATCAATTTTACGTGGGTTAAAAATTAATAGGCTATATTTTAGAGCTAAAACTTAAAACTATAGAAAAACTGAATGGATCATGAAGTGTTCTTATATATCCCCCCTTCCCCACAGTTTCCCCTGGTTTCAGCATCTTGCATTAGTGTGGTATATTTGCTATAATTAGTAAACCAATATTGATAGACTATTATTAACTAAAGTCCATAGTTTACATTAGGGTTCTCTTTGTGTTGTACAGTTCTGTGGGTTTTGACAAATGCATAATATCAGGTATCCACCATTACAATACCATACAGAATAGTTTCACTGTCCCAAACATCCTCTGTGCTTCACCTATCCATCCCTTCCATCACCCTCCAAGAATCCACACAACCATGGACCTTTTTATTGCCTCTATTGTTTTACATTTTCTAAGATGTCATGTAGTTGGAATGACAGAGTATGTAAACTTTTCAGACTGGAATCTTTCACTTTGCAGTATGCATTTGTTTCCTTGGTGTCTTTTAATGGCTTGGTAGTGCATTTATTTTTAGTGCTAAATAATGTTCCATTGTATGGATGTATCACAGTTTGGATTATTCATTTATCTATTGAGGGACATCTTAGTTGCTTTCCATTTGGAGCAATTATGAATAAAGCTGTTATAAACATTGTGTGTAGGTTTTTGTGTGGCCATACCACCAAAACACATTTTAACTCATCTGGGTTAAATACTTAGGAGCATATTGGTATTTGTATTAAGTCCATGTTTACCTTCGTCAGAAACTGCCAGATTGTGTTCTAAAGGAGCTGTGCCATTTTGCACTTTCCACCCATAATAGATGAGAGGTCCTGTTGGTCCACATTCTTGCCAGCCTTTGATATTGTTAGGTTTTTTATTTTAGTCATTCTAATCCATGTGCGGTAGTATCTCAATTTTCAATTCCCTAATGACATGTGATGCTGAACATATTTTCATATGATCGTTTGCCACCTGTATATCTTCTTTGATGAAGTGTCTGTTCAGATAGTTCTTCCATTTTTTAATTGGGTTATCTTTTTTTGTGGCTTGTCTTTTCATTCTCTTAAGAGTTTTTTTTTTTCACAGAGCAGAAAATTTTAATTTTAACGAAGTCCAACTTGACTTTTTTCTTTTATGGATTGTACCTTTGATATTCTAAAAACTCATTATCAAACCTTGGATCATTTAGATTTTCTTCTCGTGTTATCTTCTAGAAGTTAACATTTTGAATTTTAAATTTAGGTCTATGATTCATTTTGAGTTGGTTTTTGTGAAAGGTGTAAGGTCTGTGTCTTGATTTTTTTTGGGGGGGTGGATAATGCAAATGTCAGTTTTTCTAGTACCATTTGTTGAAAAGACTATCTTTTCTCTGCTGGATTGCCTCTACTCCTCTGTCAGAGGTCAGTTGACTGTATTTGTATGAGTCTATTTCTGGACTCTTTATTTTGTTCATAAGTGTAAATCAGTTTGTCTATTTTTTAAATTAATACCACATCATCTTAATAATCGTAGTTTAAAAATAAGTCTTGAAATAAGGTAGTGTCAGTTTTCTGATTGTTTTTATTCTTTGATATTGTATTGGCTCTTCTGAGTGCTTTGTTTTTCCAAATAAACTTTAGAATCAATTTGTTGATATTCACAAAACAGCTTGCTAGGAATTTGATTTGGATTGCATTGAATCTATAGATCAAGTTGGGGATAACTGACATCTTGACAATATTGATGTTTTTTTAATGCCTGAACATGAAATATCTTTCCATTTATTTAGATTTTCTTTGATGTTTTTCAGTCTTATAGTTTTCCTCATATATATTTTGTCAGATATATAGATATATATATCTATAAATATCCCAAGTAGCTGGAATTACAGGCATGTGCCATCACACCTGGCTAATTTTTGTATTTTTAGTAGAGACAGAGTTTCACCATGTTGGCCAGGCTGGTCTCGAACTCCTAACATCAGGTGGTCCACCTGCCTTGG